>NC_133542.1:17869301-20855968 GCF_048773025.1 Camelus bactrianus
GCAGTCCCTCAGAGCGATCTGAGAGGCTGTCATCCCGGCTCGAGTCCTCCCACCAAATAAAACATAACTCTTAACTTTTAGGCTGCACATTTATTTCAGTCGACAGTAAAGTAAATGTATTATACTTAATAATGATGACTCTAAAATATCTATATTAATTAGATCAGTAAACTTTAAACTTAATACCGGTATTAACTTAATATTGAATATTTTCCAGTTTACATGAACCTGAAAGTCAATTTGGCCAGTTTTTATTTTAGAAATATTTAATTTGTAAGCACTTACTTCTAAGTCAATTAAATACAGTGCTTTTATAAATTTAATTTTGATATTTTTTAGCAGTAGACATATCTATAATGTGTACTCAGACATATAAACAAACAAAACTAGAGGTCTCGGCTTCACTTCAAAGCTTAGTTATGAATTATTACAATATACATTTACTGCTTATACATAACAGTTGGAATAATTTGAATTTGCTTGCTCAGATCACTAAGGCTTACTATTTATGAAAAAGGCTTTCAAGATTTGTATTTGTCTTTGATAAATTCTGAAGGACAGATTTCTGAGCTCTGAAATGCCAAAAATTTCTTTGGCCTTAAGTTTTACCTCATTGAGCTAATAATTAGGCTTAGTCTCAGGTCATTGTTGTATTTACACTTCTGATTTGTAAGACAAAGATAGTTGCTTTTAGTTTCCCAAAGAACTGATCTTCACCTAAGTCCAACTGTAACGCCTTAATTTGTTTTTCTGTATCAGTGAAAAGATTTCTAAATAAGAGCTTTATATTTTTAAAACTTTATGGTTTAATTTATCATATCTTTAAGGGCTCGCATAAGGCTTATTATTTAATAGGGTCTCTCTGTGAAGGAAAAGCCGGGCTGGTCTAACAAGATAACTCACAAATCTGAGTATTGAAATACTGATCTGAGTTCTGTTGGACTAACTTGTAAATCTAAGTTAATTAGTGTTGGTTTGCTGTTCATGTTTTTTTTGCTAGCCAGCTGGGTTTTCAGAGATATATGTCTGGCTTTGGAATGTTGGTTTGCTGCCTCCCTACCTCCACTTTTGTGATAATGATGCTGATAAAGCTGTTCCATGCCTATTGGCCGAATACCCCCAGCTTGTACTTTACCCTATAAAACCTCATGCACACATCTTGGAGGTGCTCAGAGCTTCGGAGTAGAAGCCCCTCTGAGCCCGCCGGCATAATACATCTGAGTACTCCAACCCTCTGAGTGGTGCTTGTTTCTTGGCTTGTCTGTCATATCCGTAACATTTCTGGAGGCCCCAGCAAGATACAACCGCACCGGCCTTTTGAGCCGCTGGACTGGTGGCTCTGGCTGACCAGGGGATGGGACTCTGGCAGTGAAAGAGGTGGTGCCGCCCGACGATATTCCGGATTCTCCTTCATGAACGGCCCCCCAGGTGGCTGGGCTACAACCAGAGCCAGACTCCATGGAGGGATGGACAGACTCACCAGGTGGCTGTCTGGACAAGATAGGATCCCCCGGGAGGAATCAGGTCCTGTCCCATTGGACAGAAGAGGAGGGTGATCCCCTCCTACAGGCTCTCCATCTGATGGCATTTCAGACGGGGAAATCAAGTCAGGAATCAGGTCCTGTCCCAGTGGACAGAAGAGGAGGTGGATCCCCTCCTACAGGAAACAGGATATTGGTATTGGTGGGAGGACTGTTGTTAACGTGTGTGTGTGTGTGTGTGTGTGTGTGTGTGTGTGTGTGTGTGAATGAGTGGCCTGTGAAGCATGCGATCAGGCTCGAGTTTGTAGCTACACAGCATTCTGCTACAGAGTTCGAGTGAGTCCCAACCTGTGGTTCTGTGGTGACCTCATACAGCTCAGGGCGGTATCAGTCCCTCAGGGTCCCGATCGGAGTCAGTGGCTTAAACTGACCCGCCAAAGCTAAGAGGCACCTTTGTCCCCACGAGGGGAGTGGCCAGGCGGATGCAACGAAAACCCTCCCTTGTCTGCGACACCTGCACAGGGTGGCTAAACTGGGAGGGAAAAGGACATAGACAGCCAATGAGTCAACGCCCCTGTGCCCTTGAAGGCTAGGATGCTATTTCTTTGAGAAAGTCTCCTACCTGACTCTGTCACAGAACACCCGAGACTTATTGTTCCCCTACTGAACTGACCCAAGTAGTGCCCCTTTTGCCTAGCCTCAGACCCCAAGAACTCAAGTTTAGAAGGCAAATTCCTTCAGGACCGGGCTCACCCAGTCTTGGAGGTCCCTTTTCTAGTCCATTTGTTTTACCATCCTCCGTCAGTCCCATGCCCTTGATACATTAGTTCAGGATATAGAGAGAATTTAATGAAGAAAGTCCCTGGAGCTGCTTGAGGCCTTGAGCTCCAGAGACATCAGCTGTGACTGGAACCCAGACTCCCTGACCAAATTAGCCTTCAAATAACTCATAGACCCAGCAAGAGAGCAGTCTCTCTGGGAACTCTGGTGTTTTGAAGAGTGAAGAAGGAAAAGATATAAAGGCTACCTTCCCAAACATCTAAAGCAACAGATCTATTATCCTTAAACATCTAAAAAGAATGGGAGGCTCTGAGTCAAAACCCACCACTCTAGACTGCATGATTAAGAATTTCAAAAAGGGGTTCTCAGGAGACTATGGAATTCAAATGACCCATGGCAGGCTCCGCACTTTGTGTGAGCTTGAATGGCCAGCCTTTGGAGTCAGGTGGCCCTCAGGAGGAACTCTGGGCCTAGCAACAGTGCGAGCAGTCTATCAAATAATCACTGGAACCCCAGGCCACCCAGATCAATTCCCTTACATTGACTCCTGGCTGAATATCACCAGACTCTACCCCATGGATTCGGTTCTGCTCAAGTGGACCTGAACAATGCAAGATATTAGCAGCTCAGCTGGTCCAGGCCAAAAAGACAGACAGAAAAAAGCCTATTTTCCAGGGAGACACAGAGAACAAAATGTGCCTGCCCCCTCCGTATGCCCCCGGGGCACCAACACCTCCCCAACCTGAGGACCCAGAGGTAGAGCCCAGCCCCCAGCCTGAGCCAGTAGGAAGGAGACTCCGCTCAGCACAAGCCAGGAGGCCAGCACCACCGGCCCTCCAAATGCCACTGCGGGAGACACAAGGGCCACAACAAGTTGGGGAAAATGGGACTGTTCAGCCTGGGCTCCCCGTACTCTGCTACCAACCCTTTAGCACTACAGCCCTTCTCAGTTGGCGCCATCATACTCCTTCCTACTCTGAAAAGCCACCCAGCAACAGCAGCAGCAGCAGCCCCTACAGCCCAGGCACTGCCTTCACCTGGGCCACCGCTGCCTCCATGGCAACTGTTGGGGAGCGCAGGCCCCTGCCCAGTCCCGAAGTGATGCTGGGATAGTAATAGGGCTGTGTCACAAAGACATGTGAATATTTGGTCTCTGTCCAGCCCATGATGATTTCTACTTGGTGGTATATGAGACTGTAATCAGGCTGTCAAGCCACAGGCTGTGATTGACCTTGTAGAGTGTATCTTCCATTCTCACCAGCCCACCTGGGAAGATGTCCACCAGCTGCTTCTGACTCTTCAATACAGAGGAGAGGAAACACATTCTCATTGAAGCATGAAAATGGCTGCAGGGCCAAGCCCCTGGGGACAAAATGGATGTTGAGGGGTGGGCCAAGACACATGCCCCTGACACCAGACCAGATTGGGGCTTCAACACCAAAGAAGAAAGAAAAGCACTGTGTGAGTACCAAGAGGCCATCCTACAAGGGCTAAGAGCAGGAGCCAAGAAGCCAACTAACATGTCTAAAACAACCACGGTGACCCAGGGCCAGACGAAACCCCCACTGACTTCTATGAGAGACTATGTGAAGCATTCCGAATCTACACTTCTTTTGATCCTGAGGCCCAAGAAAGCCAGCAGATGGTCAACGCTGCCTTCATAGCCCAATCATACCCAGATATATGCCAGAAACTCCCAAAACTGGATGGGTTCACAGGGATAAATGCTACACAGCTTCTGGAAGTAGCAAACAAAGTTTTTGTAAACCGAGAACGGGAAGCCCAACGAGAGGCAGACCAGCAAATGAAGTGGAAAGCCTCACTCCTTGCAACAGCCCTGGGGAAAACAAGCTTCAAACAGAATCCTGCACCACCCCAGAAGAGGGGACCCCAACCATGGATGCCCCTGGGCTGAGACCAGTGCACATACTGCCGGGAGACAGGACACTGGAAGAATGAGTGCCCAAACAGAAAGGATGGAAAGAGAGCACCCCCCAAAAGGCCTACTTATCAGCTGGAGCCACCAGCCAGTAATCACATCGGACTGGCTGGGGTCGACTCAGAATAGGAGAGACCAGGCTCCCTGCCCCTGGGCCCCCGGAAGCCCAAGGTCAAGATGTTTATAGGGGGCCAACCAATGACTTTTCAACAACAACACAAAGCCACACATATGGGAAAAACGGCTTTGGAGGCCCTCTTAAAGCGGTATTTCCTAATTTCTTGTCTCCCTACTCTGTGCGCATCGGTCTCCCAATGCTGCTTTCTCTGTGCACAAAACAATCAAAAACAAGGGCTCACTGGGTCAATGGGAATACAACAATGTGGATTGACTCCCTTTGAAGATTTAGAAGTGCATTTACTGATCTTGGGCCCAGTAAGGGGTATAAGTACCTGCTGGTTTTCATCTGCACCTTCACAGGGTTAGTAGAAGCCTACCCCACCAGGACAGGGAAAGCAAGGGAAGTGACAAAGGCTCTCCTCAGGGATGTTATCACTCAATTTGGAATGCCTACCTCCATCAGGTCTGACAATGGACCCGCCTTCATGGCAGAAATTGTACAGCAAGTGGCAAAGGCCCTGAGCCTCTGCTGGGACCTGCACACAGCATACCAGCCTCAAAGCTCAGGGAAGGTAGAATGAATAAACAGAACTCTAGAACAAATGATAGCTAAAATCAGCCAAGAAACCCAGCTCCCCTGGGTGGACATTTTACCCCTGGCTCTGTTGCGAATTAGATGCACCCCAAGATTTAATATTGGGTACTCTCCCTTTGAAATCCTCTATGGGTGACTGCCACCTTTAGTCAGGATGGGAAATCCCACCCCAAAAATAGGGAATTTAGGGCTCCACCAGCAACTGTTGGGACTAGGACAAGTACTATGGGAAGTTTGGGGTTGGATAATAGAATCCCCATTTTGTTAGGGGTCCAAGTGCATCCCCATAAACCAGGTGACCAAGTATGGGTAAAGGGTTGGAAAAAGAAACCTCTCAAACCAACATGAAAGGGACCGTATTTAGTGGTATTAACTACCCCTATAGCTGTTAAAGTTGCAGGAATCATCCCTTGGATCCACCACTCCAGGGTTAAGGGAGCGACTTCACCTCAGACAGAGGGTCCCTGGAAAATTGAGTGTCCCATGAGACCCGCTCAAGATCAAGATCAAGAGGGACCAAAAAAGGATCGACAAGCCCTGCTCTAGCCACACCCAGAAGCTGGCTAGTCAACGCACGGCCGAAGCTTGAGGAAAGCTCAGCAAAGCTGTTAAATGTATTTCTTTTGTGCTCCCTTGCCTCTTTCCTTGTTTGCTATACTTGTCTGCATATTAGCACCTGACTGGAACATAGGCACAGGAATTGGTGGCATAGCCTCTTCCTCTTATTACTAGTATCAGCTTACAGGTGAATTCAGCCACGATCTCCAACGAATAGCAGAAACTCTGGAAACTCTGCAAAATTAGATTGACTCTCTGGCCGAGGAGGTCTTACAAAACAGGAGGGGTCTGTACCTTACTCATGGCCAAAGAGGGGGGACTATGCCTCTTCCTAAAACAAAGAGTGCGGTTTTTATGCCAATCAATCAGGAATTGTCAGAGGGATGGTTCAAGAGTTACAAGACCGAGTAAAAAAGAGACAACATATTTTAGATAAGAGCCCATGGACAGGCCCCTAGGGCTGGACCTCCTGGTTGGCACTGTTCATAGGTCTCTTGCTCCTGATTTTTGCAGTTCTGCTATTTGGGCCCTGTGTCCTAAGCTTCCTGACCCGCTTTGTCAGTGAGCGTATAGAGGCTATAAAACTTCAGCTGTTAGCCTCCAATTATGAGCCCCTGCAACAGATAAGTGATGATGCTTACTCCAACTAGGGTTGTGAAAGCATCAAGAGGGGGAAATGTGAAGGAAAAGCCGGCCTGGTCTAACAAGATAACTCACAAATCTAAGTATCAGAATACTGATCTGAGTTCTGCTGGACTAACTTGTAAATCTAAGTTAATTAGTGTTGGTTTGCTGTTCATGTTTTTTTGCCAGCCAGCTGGGTTTTCAGAGATATATGTCTGGCTTTGGAATGTTGGTTTGCTGCCTCCCTGCCTCCACTTTTGTGATAATGATGCTGCTAAAGCTGTTCCATGCCTATTGGCCAAATACCCCCAGCTTGTACTTTACCCTATAAAACCTTATGTGCACATCTTGGAGGTGCTTAGCGCTTCGGAGCAGAAGCCCCTCTGAGCCCGCCGGCGTAATACATCTGAGTACTCCAACCCTCTGAATGGTGCTTGTTTCTTGGCTGGTCTGTCATTTCTGTAACATCTCTTCCTTGAGTTACAAGTTAAACCCAGATTAAATCTCTATTATTTTTATTAGCCCCTGCATATTAGTTTTCAGTTTTACTTTATACTGTATGGCTCAGATAATCCTATTAGTTTCCTTTAGTATGTTTAATTAATATTTCCTGAGGGGCAGACTTATGTCTTATATAATTTCAAAAAAGGGAAGTGTTCCCCATGGAAGCATATCTATCCCACAACATAATTAAGCAAAAGAAGCTTATATAAAGCTGATTTAAATATACCTATTTTATAAACTTTTATCTCAAGTTTATCAACTCTTGTATCTTTAATTTTAGTTTTGTTAGGTTTAATCAGTAAGTCTCATTTTTAGGATTCCTAGAAGCTTTTTTTTTATCTCTTGTCCATTTTATCTAATTTTATCTAAAAGTCGCTGGGATCCCCAGAGGAGTTTGAGCCAAAGGACTTTAGGCCCTTGTCAATCTTTCAATTTGAATCATTGGTCTAACTGTTGCCCCAATTGTTGATCAAGTATCTCAGTGTATATATTTTTTTGCAGCCCTATAAATTATATACTTTAAACTGGGGTAAATAGATCGGACTTGTTTGAACTTTAGTGTTGGGAACCAGTAGGGGGATCTCTATGGCCTTTTTAAACTTACATAGTGTATTATCAAAACCTTATATTTTAATCCATAAATGTCCATTTTATTTAGCCCATTTTAAATAACCACCTGAAAAATGTATATCCATTTGGTATAAGTCCTTTATTTTTTTTCTTGTTAAGAAAAAAAACTTAAGACTTTTTCTATGGTCCTTTTTCCAGTTACTCAACCTAATTAACATTAATTATTTTAATGTTTTTATTAGCATCTCCAAAAGCTATTGAGGGGAAGGGGGAAACACAGATCTCTCCAAACCCTGTTGTTGTTGTTGTTGTTGTTGTTGTTGTTGTTGTTGTTGTTGTTGTTGTTGTTTTAAACTAAGGCAGCTCTTAGGTTAACCATTAGATATATTTTTTCCACCGTTTTTATAGGTACTGTGGACAAAAAATACTGCAAACCTTATCAGTAAACCAAGAATGCTGTAGCCATCAAGTCATCACCCAACTCAGGTTGCAGACCAGCAGGGAGGCCGGCCTCTGCAGCCACCCTGACAGGACTCAGAATAAGAAAGGTCAGGATACTGGCCCTAGTCAGCTAGGTGCTTGTCAAAGGGATGATTTCAGTGAGCCCAGACGCTTGCTCCTTCCCATACACAGAAAAGCGCTGAATTCTTTAACTTGAGATGTCTGGTTTTCTTTTTAATGTTCTGACTACCTGGTCTTTGTTGTAAAACTCATATGTCCTGGCTCCTCCTCTGCCTCTTCAGAGCAGTCTCTCAGAGTGATCTGGGAGGCTGTCATCCCAGGCTCCAAGGGGTTCAAGTCATCAGAATTGTCCACAAAATAAAACATAACTCTCAACTTTCAGGTTGCACGTTATTTCAGTTGACAGATTTGGTGACCACGTGGGACCCAGAGCAGACTTCTCTCCTTCGCCTGGACTCTACGAGGACCCAGAGCCTTGATACCAGGAGAGGCCTCTTGGGCCCATCTGACTCCTAAGAGTCCAGATGAATTTGGGTGAGTGTCTCCTAGTTCTAGGATTGCCCATTATTGGTTGATGATCATAAGTTTTATTCAGTGGTAGTAACCTACTCCTCCAGAGAGGAGTTTATCCTTGAAACTCAGTTTCAAGAAGAGGTACCTGGGTTATCCTGTGAAAGGCACTAGGAAAATTTTTTGCTAAGTTTGGACACTGAGCAGGTTATCCTCAATAAAAACTACTGGGAAGATTTTTGCTCAAGCAGGTTATCCTCAGTGAAAGGCATTGGGAAGATTTTACTCACTTTAGACACTGAATGGTTTATCCTCAGTTGAAAGACTGGGAAGACTTTGCTCAGTTAAGAGAACGCTGAGTAGGGTTGGACTGGATAATTAGGGGGAAGATGACCTGTCATTTTCCTTGAATTGGCTACCTTAATAGAATTTGCCAAAATAAAATTGAAATCATATGAGAAGTGTGAACGAAAATACTGCAATGTGAATGAAAATACTGCAACAATATCAGTAAACAAAGAATGCTGAAACCAAGTCATCAGTGGCTGCTGCCACTCACCAGTGAGGACAGGCCTGCAGCCCAGCCTCTGCAGCCACTCACAATGGTGCAATCTGAGCAGACTCAGAATAAGAAAGGACAGGATACTGGCCCTAGATAGCTAGGTGCTTGTTAAAGGAATGAATTCAGTGAGCCAAATATTTGCTTTCTCCCATACATAGAAAAGCACTAAATTCTTTAACTTGAGATGCCTGGTTTTCTTTAGATAACAAGCAATCTTTTATAGTTCCAACTACCTGGTCTTTGTTTTCAAGCTCTTGTATATCCTAGCTCCTCCCCTACCTCTTCGGAGCAGTCCCTCAGAGCGATCTGAGAGGCTGTCATCCTGGCTCGAGTCCTCCCACCAAATAAAACATAACTCTTAACTTTTAGGCTGCACATTTATTTCAGTCAACAGAGTTATTCGACTCCAAAGATGGGACCTTCCTCCTGGCCAGCGATGGCTTTCTCAGGGGACTGAGAAACTTGCAGGAGTGGTGGAGGCAAAGACCTCATGCCATGCAGCTGTCTCTATAGGGAAACTCACTAGCAATTTTATTCTGACAAATCAACCTAAGAAAGGAGATAAAAGCTTTCAAAACAAAAGAAAAAGGAACAACAGATTGCCAGCCTCTCATTAATACCCCAGCCAGGTTTATGTACATACAGAACTTAGAATTTAATTGGAAATTAAAGGAAATCTCACCCTGAAAATAATTAAGCCAGCACTTTTATTGTGTACGCAGTTAGGTTAAAAAAAAGCCGGCATGATAAAAACTTTTTTTTTCAGAATTCTGAACTTAGAACTTAGCCCTTCTAGGGGGAACTTGCATTTCTCTTCGTGTGCCCTTGAAATATAAATGTTTTATCTTTTTCTAGATGTTTTGTGTGTATGTATATGTGTATGTGGTTTTTTTTTTTTTTTTAACTTGGTCTCTGCCATCCAAAAGGTACAAGTATGGTGTACATATGGCAGTGTCAACTGAAATAAATGTGCAGCCTGAAAGTTAAGAGTTATGTTTTATTTGGTGGGAGGACTCGAGCCAGGATGACAGACCCTCAGATGGCTGAGAGACTACTCTGAAAAGGTAGGGGAGGAGCTAGGATATATAGGAGCTTTACAACAAAGACCAGGTAGTTGGAACAATAAAAGATTGCTTGTTATCTAAAGAAAACCAGGTATCTCAAGTTAAAAAATTTAGTGCTTTTCCATGTATGGGAGGAACAAATATTTGGGCTCACTGAATTCATTCCTTTGACAAGCACCTAGATATCTAGGGCCAGTATCCTGTCCTTTCTTATTCTGAGTCTGCTCAGAGTGCACCATTGTGAGTGGCTGCAGGCCTGTCCTCACTGGGGTGGGCGGCAGCTGCTGTTGACTTGGTTTCAGCATTCTTTGCTTACTGATATTGTTGCAGTATTTTCATTCACATTGCAGTATTTTTGTTCATAGCAGCCAAGCAAATAGATTCGGATGCTGAGCAACCCTTAGATTGTAACAATTCTCAGACATTTTGACATCTTAACCTATGTTACATAAACCTGGACCACGAAGGCCTTTACGTTTTTTGGGACTAAATTTTTGAATCTTATTTAAGTGACACCCCCCCACACACACCTCTTGTGGGAAACCTCTTCGTCTTATTGGTTCAAAGTCAGTACTAATATACAGCTCATTGATGGGCAGGTGATGGAGACTTTAAATTGGAGAAACTTCTAAATTGGTAAGATTTTAGAGAGCTCTCATTATAAACAAGTGTTAAATTGGTACCTATTAAAAATCAATCAAATTTACAGGTGGAAAAAAATATATTTCTAATGGTTAACCTAAGAACTCACTTAGTTTAAAACAACAAGGAAAAGTGGTTTGGAAAGCTATATTTGTGTTTTCCCCTTCCCCTCAATAGGTTTTAGAGATGCTAATAAAAGATTAGAATAATTAACATTAATTAGGTTGAATAACTGGAAAAAAGACTGTAGGAAAAGTCTAAAGATTTTTTCTTCTTTATTATTTTTTAACATTTTTTATTGATTTATAATCATTTTACAATGTGTCAAATTCCAGTGTTCAGCACAATTTTTCAGTCATACATGGACATATACACACTCATTGTCACATTTTTTTCTCTATGAGCTACCATAACATTTTTTGTATATTTCCTTGTGCTATACAGTATAATCTTGTTTATCTATTCTACAATTTTGAAATCCCAGTCTATCCCTTCCCACCCTCCACCCCCCTGGCAACCACAAGTCTGTATTCTCTGTCTATGAGTCTATTTCTGTCCTGTATTTACACTTTGTTTTTGTTTGTTGTTTTTGTTTTTGTTTTTTAGATTCCACATATGAGAGATCTCATATGGTATTTTTCTTTCTCTTTCTGGCTTACTTCACTTAGAATGACATTCTCCAGGAGCATCCATGTTGCTGCAAATGGCATTATGTTGTCGGTTTTTATTGCTGAGTAGATTTTTTTTCTTAACAAGGAAAAAAGTAAGGTGCTTATCCTAAATGGATAAACATTTTTCGTCTGGTTATATAAAATTTTATAAATAAAATGGACATTTATGGATTAAAATACAAGGTTTTGATACTACACTATTTAAGGTTAAAAAGGCCAAAGAGACACCCTCTACTGGTCCCCAACATTAAAATTCAAACAAGTCTGCTCTATTTATACCAGTTTAAAGTAAATTTTTTCCAGCCTTGTAAATATATGTACACTGAGATACTTGGTCAACAATTAGGGCAACAGTTATACCAATTAATCAAATTTAAAGATTGACAACGGCCTAAGTGCTTTGGCTCAAACTCCTCTGGGGATCCCAGAGATGTTTAGATAAAATTAGATAAAGTGGACAAGAGATTTAAAAAAAAAAAAATTAGGACTCCTAAAAATAAGATGTTGATTAAACCCAATAAAAACTAAAATTAAAGGTATAAGAGTTGATAGAATTGATAAAAGTTTATAAAATTGATATATTTAAATCAGCTTTATATTAACCTCTTTTGCTTAATTATGTTGTGGGATAGATATGTTTCAATGGGGAATGCTTCCTCTTCTTGATATTTTAAAACAGGGCACATAAATCTGCCCCTCAGAAAATATTAATTAAACATACTAAAGGAAACTAATAGGGTTACTTAAGACTTACAATATAAAGTAAAACTAAAAACTATTATTCAGGGGCTAAGAAGAATAATAGTAGAGATTTACTCTGGATTTAACTTGTAAGTGAAGAAAGAGAGCCCTTGTTAAATGCCTTCTGCAAGCCTTTGAAGATGTAATAAACCCTTAAAATAAAACTCAGTGATACAGAAATCTCACTGATACAGAAAAACAAATTAAGGAGATACAGTTGGACTTAGGTGACAGATCAGTTCTTTGGGGAACTAAAAGCAACTATGTTTGTCTTACAAATCAGAAATGTAAATACAACAGTGACCTGAGACTGAGCCTAATTAGCTCAATGAGGTAAAACTTGAAACCAAAAAAAAATTTGGTATTTTAAAACTCAAAACTCTAACAGGCCTTTCAGACTTTATCAAATAAAAATACAAACCTTAGAAGTCTTTTCCATAAATAGTAAGCCTTAGTGATGTAGACTAAAATAACCTCACACAACATGAGAGTTGTGGGTTAAGCTTTATTTGGGGGCAAAATGAGGACTATAGCCCAGGAGACAGCATCCCAGAAAGCTCTGGGAAACAGTTCCAAGGAGGCTGGGGAGACCTCAGTATTGTACGTGATTTCAGTGAAGGGGTGTTGTATGTGCAACCAAGCACACACTTAGGCAGAGGCTTACTGCTAGTCATGAGTAGCAGTTGTCACCATTGAGTTTAGTGTTTTTCTAGATAGGAGGAGAGACAAGAATTGGGACTCATAAAATCTTCTCCTGAAAATATCTGACTATTTGAAGGCCTGTTCAGCCAGTTTTCCCAGAACACAGAGTGCCTCATTCCTAACCTCCATCCTGAACTCCTTACAGAAGGGTGTGTTGGAGGTGAGTGTCTTCAGTGGCCCACAATTTAATCCAAGCAGAGTTAGATGGCAAGTGCCAATTTTTAGTTAGCGAGGCCCCCTCATGGTCATAAATTCAACCATAGGGAGGCATTTCAAGACTATTTCATCCCAAATTGCTAGGAATGCTAGTTCCTAGGTCAGGTGAGGATTTCATTGATAGGCCACTCAGTGTGCTATTATGGGACTAAGCCTTATTAACAGCAGTCAAAAGTCTCTGGACCACCTGTCTTACTAGCTTGTTATGGTCCAGGAAAAAAAATTCCTTTTTGTTGCTTCTCCCTGTATCTAGAGTTATACTATTGCAATCATTGGTTTGATACAAAAGTATTTGTCTGGTCCACTGCTTCAAGTTGCCTAGTCATTATTTTATCAGAGGCTCAGCCACATATTTGATAATGCAAGAAACAATTTTGTAAAACAGGCAAAATACAAATAATATAGTTAGCAGTATTAGTAAGGTCATAAGTAATAATTTAAGCCAAGAACTTCCATTACTAGGTGCAGCTCAGTATATCCCCAGGTCATCTTAGTCTGTTCTGTACCAATACTTACCTTTAAGGAAGATATTACACAGGCATTGTTTATAAGGCACCCAGTCAAATTTCCTAATCTTATTAGGTTGGTTATCTTTAGTATAGTTTAATTTTTCCAAACATAAACTTAAATTTAAACCTAAATGACCATAGCCTGGTGTTAACAATATAAGTCCTTTCCATAGTTGAGGAAAGTTGTATTCTCTGGCTGAAATTTTGCTTGTTGCCTTGACTGAGCTTGAGTGATCTTATAGGAAAATTTACATTTATGGCCAGGCTCAGAGCAGGTATTATTAATTGGCCAGGTGATGGGATCTAACCTACTAATATCAATAGTGGTTTAAACAGAACTATAATTTTTTTCTTCTAGAATAAACTTTCTAAGGGCTGTCTAAGAGCCTTGGAATTGGGAAGCCCACCAGGGTAACCCAGGAGTACTGGAAGTAGGTAATTGACCACAAACCTAACAGTTGGATTAACTTTAACTCTCCATAAGACAGTGAAATACATTTAGTCAATAAGTGAATTTGTGAGCAATTATCAATGTAATTTTTGGTATGGGCCTGGTCTGGTGTCTTAGGTAGCTGTCTACGTCGGATGTCATCTTCTCATCCTGGTCTGGTAGGTTCTCCTCTGCTTGAGCATTGTTTTAAGGTGATTTTAAGGTCAGCAGTCCTCTCTATAGGCCAGTCCAGTGCAGAGGCCCTTCATAAGTGGGAATATTAATTCAAGAGTCAATTCCCTTCAGTCCATTGTGCGTGAACTAGTTAAGAATATCCGACAAAGGTCTTTCCGTCTCAGTTGGAGATAGTCCTTAAATTGTGTCTTTTCCAGTATGCATAATCTCCTGGTTTTAGGTCATGGGGCTTTGGATTTTCATCCAAAGATAGATTTCTGAGATAAGCTTCAGAAACAAACTTAAGAGTGTCCTCTTAATAATTCAATTAAACTTACAATAATATAACAAAACAAAGAGCTATCTAGGACATGAGTCTTAGGTCATAAATACAGACCTCCATTAACAAAATTAGAATTTAATTAATATTCTCTGAAACAATCTTTTTCTCTCTAAAATTACCCTCATTTTAATCAAATATAGCTGAACCAAGATTAATTTGTCCACAAATTAAATCTAATTATTTGATCATATATGCTCTTTTAAATTGGCTGTGCCAAAACTTTTAATAAAGAGTCTCAGGCTGAAATTTTAATAAAGTCTCCTAAGGCCAGGAAAGCCAAATCAAGGGCTTGTCACAGATTTTGCCTTACAATTTAGGCAAACTCTTTTCTTTTCAAGGTCCTCAAAATACCTTGAGATTTCTATACTTGTTAGGAGGTGATCTTCCTAATTTATCTGATAAAGCTCCTGGGAACCTAAGAGTTTCCAGTCTCTGGAGGGAACAGATACAGAGAAAAGATAACCATTCCAAGTCTGCTTACATAGGTATAATTTACCAAATTACAGAGAATCATAATTAGTTTAAGGAGAAGGGTTTCTTATATCTGAAAAATGCAGATTAAAGTCCAATAATATTTCAGAGAACCAAAAAGTATAACAATATTCACCAGTTTACTCAGTCCCATATAACTAATCCTTTTTTGTTAACAGTTTTTGAAATCAGAGTTTTCATCAGACTTTTAAAATATCTTACCCAGTTCAGTTCGATGCTATAATCTGAAATTTATCAGAAACCAGTAAATCTCCTTAAAGAGAAAGCATTTTGCAAAGGCATCAGAATAAAACAATAACTATCTATAAATGACAAAAAAACTTAAAAGCCTGGTTAAACACCTAGTTACACTGTAATTGATAAATCTGGTTACAATAATCAGAATTATTACTCATAACATTTCAGACATACCAGATTTTTAGGAATTCCATATAATTTCTAGAGTATCTTTATTAATGACATTTTCTCATATAGTATAACCTAAGAAGATTTATTATTCATTTGACAATACCTCCCATGTAATTTAACATGCCAAATGAAACTGGCTAGTTTAAAATCTCTCTTTGAGATGTTTCAGGGGCCCTCTGAAGCAACCCAGAGTTAGCTGGAGGTCAAAAGAACTCTGATTAAAATTTGATATTTGGAAAGATTGTTAAAAAGTTTCAAAACACTTGGTCACATAAAAGCATAGGACTCTGTGAAACAATACTTATTCATTAACAATAAAATATTTCAAAGGTAAATACAGAACAGATCACTTAAGGGGTAAAAGAAATTTACATCCTATTTCTAAAGGCAGATTAACATTTTAAGAAAACTTTGTCCTCTTAACAGACAGAGAGAGGACTAAATCTAATCTTGTACCAGCTTACTTCTAAGATTCATTTACTCAACTAAATTTATTCTAAACTTAGCCAATCCCAGCCATGTACAAAACTTTTCTCAGGGTTCCTGTTTCACAAACCTTCCACAACTTTGTATCCATATTATTATTTTTCTATTCAGAAGCAACCAGCTGTAGGACAAAGTCACTCTTTTCCATTAACAAAATATAGTTCCATTCTTCATACCTTCTTTTAATGAAAACACACATCCTACTTTCCTAATGTATACTGAAATGTTTCCTTTATTTTTCCTAGTAGCTTTAATTAAAATTTTAAAATAGAATCTTCAACTCCTAAAAATCTCAGTTTCTAATGAAAACTAAGAAGCAATCATGAATTAGTTTTTACATAAGTATTCTGTAGAGTGGCAAACAAATATCAATAATTTCTAAAAACCATGTGCTTTTTTATAGGAAATAACACATTTTGGCACTAAACATATTGATTAATAGTCTTAGACACCTTTAGTTTCTCTACTAAGAGAAGCCAATATTCAGAAATTAATGTTTCAGTATCTTACTAGATTTGGAAATGACCTAGTTATTCAGTGAACTTCCACCATTTAACTTGTTTTAACACAAGTCAAAATTTTAAGTTACCAAATATCTGGAGAAATTTTTAAAGTAGGTATCTCTAAAATAGATCACTCCTAACGAATTCATCCAAAGGCTCCTATCTCATTTGCATTCACTTTACTTTTAAAAATTTCACCATAATGAATTATTTTTCTTGCTGACAAATTTGCAACAGATATAATAGGATCTTATTTGATCTTATTTGACTTCTATTAAACCTAGGTAAAACAAAGGTATTATACTTAAAGTTGATAACTCTAAAGACATGTCTATATTAATCAAATCAGCAAACATTACCTTTAATACCAGGTGTTAATTTAATATGAAATATTTCCCAGTTCACGTGAACCTGAAATTCATTCTGGCCAGTTTCCTTTTATATTTCTGAGAATATATATAAGCACTTAATTTCCCTTAGGCCAATTAAATAGAGCTCATTTATAATTTAATTTTGATAATACCATCCAAAGATAAAGTAATGTATAATACACACATAGACATATAAACAGACACAACCAGAGATCTCATAGTTTCAACTTCCAAACTTGGTCATGAATCAGGTATTAAAATATATAACTCACTAGTTTTAACAGTTGGAACAAGCTAAATTTAAATGATTCCTTGCCCCCCCCCCAACAGTCTCAGGAGTTAGAGATGGTCTAGATAAGATAAATATTCCTGAGAGCTTGGTCTTAAGGCACAGGGAGAGAAAAGCAAGTTCTCCCAGAAGGACTTTGTTCCCTCAGTGTCAGATTCTGAAAAGATTTTGTAGGTCTGCTTTTAGTATCTGGGAGAACTGGGGCTTTCAGTATAGCCCTGTGGAATTAGAGTCCACTCATTCCAAGGAAAGGCAAAAAGATAACTGATCATCTGGATGTACATAAATACTAAACAACAACAACAAAATAAAAACAAATGTGCTACAGAGCTCTGTCACAGAAAAAAAGTCACTGTTTTTAGTAATATGGACAGTAAGATATGGGGGTTTGGCACTACAAACGACAAGGAATATTTTAATGGGTGACACAGAATGTATTCTTCCAATGTTGGTAGAATCAAGTGCCCATAGTTCTTTAGGTAGTAAGACTAGCAGTTTCTCTTGTTCAGTGTCATCCTTTTCATGAGTCACAAACATTATATGATGAAGGAAGTCTGATTAGTCCTTCAGATCTAGAAACATTTCTCCCTTAAGAGTAAAGGAAATATGGACTTCATAAGTTTCCAATAGATATCGCCAATCAGGTGAAGGGGAGCCCTTTCTACTAGAAAAAAAAAAAAAAAAAAGAGTAGTGCCTTCCTTTGTGTTCCCCTAAGTAGAATTCTAAAGGTAAAGATCTAAAAACCTTAATAAGTGTGTTAGAAAACCCTACCATGTACTGAGGAATTACTCTGAGGGAGAGGTCCTTTAATTTTGGTAGGTTCAAAACTGAGAAGCTGTCCCCTGTATCTATCAGGAATTTAATAGTTTCTTCTTGTATAATCATTTCTACTTCCCCTAGGGTGTCACACAGGGAAAGGAGAAAGAACACCTGTTTCCCTGGAGCAGACCTGTTCTTGTTTAACTCATAAATCTGGTCTCAAATTCAGTTTTCTTTTCTAGGTTTCTCCTTCTTAACTTAAAATTTATTTTCTGATGCTCTGGTTTTCTGCAGTAAAAGTAAATTTTTGTTTTCTCTGTCTGGTTGTGGGTTGAATGGGGATCAATTAACCTTCGACTGGCATTGAGTACTTAATTGGTACAATTGAGAGTTCATGATTTTTTATAGATATTCCCCACCTTTTATTTTTTTTTTAATAGTCTTAAAAGTTGGTCAGCCAGTGTAATAAGGGTGTTTGTAGGTAATGTGGACCAACCTAGATTGTCTTTTGACTAGTGTAGTCAATTCCTCATCTAAGCCTTCTAAAAAGGCAGAGTTAACTAAAGGATCATTTTGGTGATTAGAAAATGATTCAGGTATCAAGCCAGAATATTCCTTACAAGTTGTTGTTGTTGTTGTTTTTTAACCTTTCATAACAGTCCCAAATTGGTTCATCAGGTCTTTGCTTGCACTGCTGAATCTTTGTCTAGTCTGCAGTTTTGGGGGAAAGCTCTGGGATAAATTTGAGTAATTTTTGAGCTAATTCCTTGCATTCAGTGCCACCCTATGGCCTGTGTAATTCAAAGTCCATTAGAGGTCATTTCCAACCTGCTTTCTCTGTTCATTCCTTTGGTTTGCTTTCAAAAACTAATTGATATAAATCTTAAAACCTGGGCTCATAGGTCCAGATGGTTAACTCAAACTCCTTAGCAAATTCCAGTGGATCCTACCTTGCATTTGGGAAATTCCTTAGCCAAGGCTTCTACTCAGATCCAGGGTGTGTCATAAGCACTGAGGACCGTTCACCTCTCCCTGTAATAGGTTTCTCCTTAAGGGAGCTATAATCACCTCTGAATTTTTGTGCTCTTTTACCAGGGAAGAGAGAACAGCAGGAGGTGGGAGAGACAGAAGAGGAAAAGATAGCGTCTGTACCAGGCAATTCAGATAGAAGAGGATACATGGGAGTGGGGGGGAGCAGAGGGAGAGACAGTGTCAATGCTAGCAGCCTTTTTTAGTTCTGATAGTTTCAAGCAATTTGTTTTTGGTTTCCTGAAAAGAAGTTATTTTATCATTTCCTCTTTTAGAAGCTTCTAAATACCAATCCAGTAAGCATTCCATTTAGTCTATTTGATATTAACGCCAGCTATTTCTACCTGTGCATGCAAATATATCAATTTTGGAATATCAAAAAGAACCCCAATTTGGCCATTTTAGATTGAGGTCTCCTTTAGTGTTATTTCCCCAGTTAAGAAGGTACTTGCAAATATGAGCTCCATACATGAATCTGGTTAGGGTGTTAGTCGGAGGTTGGCTTTCTGATGCCCCTCATTTCTCTGTTTGAAACATTCTATTTCTCATTTTAAACTTAAATTTGTCAGGGACAAAATTTCACTTTTTTCCTCACAAATTCTATTGAGATAGCCAAACTGAGGAAAAGCATCAGCTCAGCCTCTTACCTAACCACTCAGTTCAGACCCTGGTATCTTTCAACCAGGCCCCACCCAGTAAGTCTCCTCTAGGTTAGTATTTCCTTGGTATCTTTCAACCAGACCCCATGGGTATTTCCCTGGCATCTTTCAACCAGCCCCTCTCAGGACGTCTCCTCTAGGTGGGTATTTCCCTGTTATCTTTCAACCAGGTCCCACCCACCACATCTCCACTGGGTGGGTATTTCCCTCCAGTGTATCTCAGCTGGAGGACCAGGTACCTGGATACACCACCAAATAAAACTCAGGATCATCAACCAATATGAGAAATCCAAGAACCAGGAGAGACTCACCCAAATTCATCTGGATTCTCCAAAGAGGTGGTTGAGCACAAGGGATCTATGCTGGTACCAATGCTCTGGTTCCTCATAGAGTCCAGGCAAAGGAGAGAAGTCTGCTCTGGTCCCCTTGTAGTGGTCACCAACACTGTGACTAAAATAAACTCACACAACATGAGAGTTGTGAGTTAAGATTTATTTGGGGGCAAAATGAGGACTATAGCCCAGGAGACAGCATCCCAGAAAGCTCTGGGAAACAGTTCCAAGGAGGCTGGGGAGACCTCAGTATTGTACGTGATTTCAGTGAAGGGGTGTTGTATGTGCAACCAAGCACACACTTAGGCAGAGGCTTACTGCTAGTCATGAGAAGCAGCTGTCACCTTTGATGAGTTTAGTGTTTTTCTAGATAGGAGGAAAGACAAGAATTGGGGCTCATAAAACCTCTTCTGAAAATATCTAACTATTTGAAGGCCTGTTCAGCCAGTTTTCCCAGAACACAGAGTGCCTCGTTCCTGACCTCCATCCTGAACTCCTTACAGAAGGGTGTGTTGGAGGTGAGTGTCTTCAGTGGCCCACAATTTAATCCAAGCAGAGTTAGATGACAAGTGCCAATTTTTAGTTAGCAGTGATTTGAGCAAGCAAATTCAATTTATTCCAACTGTAATTATAAGCAATAAACGTATATTGTAATACCTAATTCATAACTATGTTTTGAAGTGAAGCTGAGATTTCTAGTCTTGTATATTTATGTATGCATATAGATATGAAATGTCTCTACTGCTAAAAAATATCAGAATTAAATTATAAAAGAGCTCAATTTAATTGACTTAAAAGTAATCACTTACAAATTAAATATTTCTAAAATAAAAACTAGCCAATTTGACTTTCAGGTTCATGTGAACTGGGAAATATTCAATATTAAGTGAATATCTGGTATTTAGTTTGTTTTGTAGCCTGTGTCCAGGTTCTTGTCCTGTCCCAGAAAGAATTCAGAGACAAGATGCAGAGGTTAAGTAAAGTGAAGATTTATTAAGGGATGGATACTGCACTCAACGGGAGAGGCTCAGGTAAGCAGCTGCCCTAAGTTTTTTTTTTTGTTTTTTTTTTTTTTCTGCAAGTTTGTTACATAGGGTGTAAAAAATGAATGGGCAGAATATTCATTGGGGAGGGAAGGGTTTGGGGTCATATTCCCTGCTTTTCATCCCAACTCCACCCTCCCAAAGGGAGGAGGGGTTTTGTCCTTAATTAGTCTGGATCATAAGTGTTATGGTATCAGTGCATGATGGGTACTTCTAATCTGCAAGGCTAATTTGATTGTAATGAGGGCATAATGAGCAAAAGGTTACATTCTGACACTGGAAATTCTTCCCTTTTCTCACCTTTCTTTGTTGGTTTTCAGGCTGTTCATCACCCGAAAGGTGTGACCACTTACCAGCCTGGTTTTCTTCCTCTGCCCAGGGACCCCTGATGCTTACATGATGTATGATTTCCTGTGTTTGGCTGAACCCCTCCTTTCTGCCCAATTCCTGCCATTTGGCCTGTGTCCCCCTTTCTCTGCTCATTTCTAGCTGTCTTCCTGCTGCAACATTTCCCCCTCAAGGATTCTAGACCCTTAAAATCTTTTAAGGGGAAATGGGACGATGGCCAGTCTTCCGTAACTACTTCAAGCTGAACGTGGATGTAGCCCCTCTCTGTGGGCCCAGATCTCCTTGCTGTCTGTCAGAGGTAGGGGTTGTTAGTGTCGGCAGGGATGGAGAGTGGGGAGTAGGAGGCAGAGGCCTTGTCCAGTGATGTTGATGGTCTTCATCTTCAGGTGGGTTGGTTGGAATCCTTGCTGCATCATCATTTGAAGTTCGAGTTGTATTCTAGAGGATAGAAATTTTACTGGATAGTTAAAAATACAGGAGCCAAAGATAAAGATGAGAAATATGGTGGCTGTGTGGGGCCTGGAAATGGGAGAAGCCAGGTATATCCTGGAAACCATCCCTTAAGAGTCTCAGTCCATTCCTGTTTTCCATGGTTGTCCCTCTGGAGCCAGAAAGCCTGTTCATAATTTTTTTAAACATTGACTTCTACTTCTCCTGAGACATTAATGTATGTGCAGCATTTTTTGTTTATGACTGCACAAACCCCTCCTTCGCTTGCTAGGGGATAGCCTAGGGCTCGGTGATTGTCAAAGACCACCCCTGCCAGAGAATCAAGGGACTTCTGTAAGAGTGTTAGAGTGTCTACAGTTTTGTGTGTGTGTGTGTGCGTTATCCAGGGAAGGGGTCAGGTCCCTCAAGGTTGTCTCATTGTAGGCAAATCCTCCCCAACGGGCAACTGTAGCTAACATCCCTATAATTCCCTCTAGTACCAGACCAAAGGCCCTTTTCTGTCTCACGTGGGTCACATTGAGGATGGTTATTTGGGCTGGAGCCACAGTTCCCAAGGTGCAGCCCCCATAGTGAAGTGTGTTGTCTGGATGTGAGAGCAATGGCTTTGTTCCTTGTGAGGTAGCTATCTGAGGTCCCACATAGCCATAATAATCCAGGCGGCGCTGGTAAAACTGTGTGATTGGTTTGGTTATACAGCTGGAGAAAAGTTTTGGGAGGTGGGAGACTTTTGCAGAGGGGCCCCATCTGTGTTTTGAATTTTGTTTTTGGTTTGAAGTATCCATGAGGGGGTCTGTAGTCAGGGAGGGCTATATTAAGGGGATGTCTGATATAATATCCAGCGCAAGAAGTTCTGTTGGCATTAGTTTGTGAATTGTCATAGCACACGTGTGTTGTTAGGAATGCAGGGTGATGTGTAAATAGGCTGGCCCACTATATCACTCCAATTTATAGGCTTAAAGATATCCAGGGGCAGACTTAGGTTTCTGTTAGAGAGAGCCTTAAGGACTGAAAAGGGGTCTGTGTGTCCTCTGTATCTGAGTAACCCGTGGTGCATCCTAGAGGCTGAGTACAGATAAGGGAGATTTTGGTGATAATTGTAGCCTCAGAGTAGGGAGGTGTGATGTGGTAACAGAGCGGAGGGGGCCTCTCCCACGTAACAAAGAGAAACCTTGTCTAGAGTGATTAAAAGAAGATTGGCTAAAAGTCGAGATACCACGCGGTTGTTGACTGGGTGGGCCTTGAAGGTGGTGCTTATGTCTCCTAGGGTGGTGGGTTGTGGGTGGCAAATCCAGCAGAGAGAGATTTTCTCCTTTAGCAGTAATCCAAGAGTTACTGACTATTACGTTATTTTTCCGTGCTAACTCTTGAGACCAAAGAGATTGGAAGAATTAGACAAGAGCAGGTAAGGGTGGAGGTAGGGTCCCTAGTATTCTTTGGGAGGAGAAAGGAAAAAGGAAAAAAAAAAAAGAAAGAAAGAAAGAATAGAAGCTGTGGGGTGCCTTTCAGATTTGGGGCAGGTCGTATTAAAGCCAGTACAGGCAGAGAAGCTTCCTCTCAGGTATGGGTGCGGTGTTAAAGCAGCTCTCGTAAAAGACTGTGAGAGCGAGCCGGGGAACAGGAGGGCGGTAAGTATCCACGTCCACCGGAGCATGTTGGGTGGGCGGGTGGACGAGGGTAGCAGCAGGCACAAGGGAAAATAATGGTACTCAGCTTGGGATCTGTGAAGTGCCTTTGTCCTTCTTGAATAAGAGTTTCAGGTCTTGAAAGAGGCTCACTCATCCACCTGGGCTCCTCTGGCTGTCCAAGGCCCTTTGTGTCCTGTGAAGACTCGGGGGCGGGGGGGTTTAATCCTAGAAAGGTGCACCCAGTTAGCGATCCCCTGTAACTTTACTGCAGTGGGAGTGCTGAGAAGGAGCTGGTCAGGCCCCGTCCACTTGGGTGGTAGTTGGTCAGAGGGGAGTCCTTCTCTCCATGGTTTTAGGAGGATGAAGACTCCTGGTTGAACCTGAATGGAACCTGTTTCCTGGCTGGGGCTTGGTAAAAACCTGATTTCCATATTGTGTAATTGCCTTTTGGACCAGTCCCAGATTAACTAGGTATTTAACAAGCTCACTAGTTTCAGAGTCCACCAATATATCAGGATAAAAGGGTCCACCATAAGCCACTTCAAAGGGGCTGAGCCTTAGCCCCGCTTTAGGTGCTGCCCTGATTCTCAGCAGGGCTATGGGTAAGAGCTTTGTCCATGGTTCTGATTCTTGACAAAGCTTAGCCAGGACTTTTTAAGGTTTGATTTGCCCTTTCTACTTTTCCTGATGATTGAGGCCTCCAGGCAGCATGGAGGTGGGAGCAAATGCCTAGGGCAGTAGAAATTCATTGTGTAAACCTAGCCATAAAAGAGGGGCCATTGTCACTTTGCAAGGACCATGGAAGTCCAAACCGAGGAATTATTTCTTTTAATATTATCTTTATGGCTTCTTGAGCTTTTTTGATCCTTGTTGGAAAGGCTTCCACCCATCCAGTGAAAATGTCAATAAAAACCAGAAGGTATTTATATCCCTGGGAGGATGGCATGTGGGCAAATCTATTTGCCAGTTCTCTCCTGGATAAGTTCTTCTCCTTTGGACAGGCTGGAGGAGGGGTGGGGGCCTAAGTTTTCCCCCTGGGTTATTATGGTAACATATACTACAGGCCTTTGTGATTTCTAAGATAGTCTGAGGAAGGCTTATGCCCAAGAAAACTGTTTCTACCAGGCTAGTAAATCATCCCTCTCCAAATGAGAGGAGGCATGGAGTGACTTTAAAATTGTAATGCCCTGGGCAGCATTATTGTTTGTTCCTTAATCCAGCACCCTTCAGGGCCCTCTTCGTATCCCCTATTCCTAGCCCATTTTATTTCCTTGTCTGTATATTGAGGTGGCAGAAGTGGGCTGGGGGGTTGGTATATGGGGGAGCAAGGCAGCTTGGGTTGAAGGGGTTTTAAGAGCTGCCTTTCTTGCTGTTCTATCTGCCAGGTTATTTCCTCTTACTATATCTGAGCTTCCCTTTTGATATTCCTTGTGGTGGATCACTGCCACCTCCTTCGGGTCTTGTATTGCGTCTAGGAGCTCTAAGATCTCCTGGCAGTGTTGAACTAGGGAGCCCCGTGCAGTCAGGAGCCCCCTCTGTTTCCAGATGGCAGCATGAGCATGTAACACCAAAAATGCATATTTAGAATCTGTATAGATATTGATCCTCTTGTCTTTTCCTAGTCTTAGAGCTCGAGCTAGGGCTATAAGCTCAGCTTTCTGTGCTGAGGTCTGAGGTGGCAGGGCATCCGCCTCTGTGACCCCATGTAAGTCCACTATGGCATATGCTGCTTTCCAGACGCTGTCATGTATACAGCTACTTCCATCAGGTAACCAGGTAGCATCGGGGTCCTCGAGGGACTGGTCCCTGAGATCTGGTCTGCTAGAATATACCTGTTTTATGGTCTCATTACAGGAATGAGCCAGTTCCTCTGAGTTTTCTTTTGGCATAAGCGTGGCTGGATTTAAGGTCTGATGTACTCAGTCTTAATCTGATCAAATGCTCTTTATAAATTTCCTGTCCAATCTGGAGGTTCCAGGTCTGATCCCTTTAAGGCCGCATACAATGGTTTTGCATGAGACCAAACCTGGGAGTCCAAATCCTACAAAACCCAGCCATTCCTAAGAAGATTCTAAGCTGTTTCTTTGTGTGTGGTGGCTGCAAGTGAAGGATTGCCTCCTAGCACTGGGTCATAAGGGCACACTTTCCTGGGCTTAGAACATGTCCCAAGTAGGTAACTGGGAGGAAATTTGGGCTTTTTGTGGGGATACTTTATATCCCCTGTAACCCAGGAAGCTGAGGACCTGTACAGTGTTTTGGTCTGAAGTTTCCCCTGAGGGGCTGCAGATAGAAGGGCATCTACATATTGTAATGATGTCCCTGCCTCCAATTTGAGTTCCCTTAGTTCCATTGCTAAGGCATTGCCAAACAGGGGTGGGCTATATCCGAAATCCCTGAGGAAGGACAATCCAGGTATATTGTTGAGTTTTATTACTGTTTAGATCCGTCTACTCAAAACAAAAAGGTATTGGGAATCAGGGTGAATGGGTATGCTAAAGAAGGCATCTTTAAGGTCAAGGACGGTAAACCAGGGATCTGAGTGAGGGTTGTCTATGGGTTGGGAACAATTGGATGGAGAGGAATTATGGCTTCATTTATGATTCAAAGATCTTGGGCCATTCTATATTCCCCATTGGTTTGAGGGTAGGTAGGATTGGAGTATTACAGGGGGTTGGCATGGCACCAAAAGCCCATATTTAATGAATTTTGAGATTAGGGGTTGGAGGTCTCATCGAGCCCCTGGTTTAATGGGATACTGGCACCTGGAAGGGAAGTTATTAGTTTCCTTTAAAGTGATTTTTATGGGAGAGACAAACTTTGCCTTCTCTGGGATTCCCTGATCCCACACCTGTGGATCTACAAGTTTTTCAATTTCTGGGGTGAATACTTCTGGCTGGATTGTTTGTATCTTGTATGATATGTAGTCCAACCAGAAAAAAGCCCTGGTTTTGCTTTTCAAGGAGAGTATGAATTGCCCCCAAAGCTGAGGGAAAATCTCTTCCCAGTAATGGGCTAGGGTATTCAGGCATAACAAGACACTTGTGAGTTATAAGGATCTTTCCCCAGGTGCAAAGTTAGAGGGGTGGTGAAATGTTTTAGCTTTGGCCTTCCTTCTACCCCAAGAGTAGAGCAGGTTTCAGGAGGAAGGGGCCCAGTGTGAGAAGTCAGGACAGAATAAGTGGCTCCCGTGTCCACTAGAAACTGGACAAGCTTATCTGCCGTGTCAGTGGTCACCCATGTGTCCTCCCATGTGATGACTGTCTTCTCAGGAGCCTTGGGAGGTCCCCAATCCCGTCAATCAACCACTGCCATGACTGGCATGGGGAAATTTCCCTGCTCCCTTTGGAGCTGAGGGCATTCCCTCTTCCAGTGGCCCATTTTTTTTTTACAGAGTGGCCATGGCATCTTGGATGGAGGCTGGGACTGGCTTCCTGGGCATTCCTTGCTCCAGGGCCCAGGGCTCTCACAGCCAAAACAGGCTCCCCTTTCTGGTGGGGGTCTTCTGGGAGTACTTTTGGGGTGACCAGGAGGTGGGTTAGGTCTTATCATGACAGCTGCCAAAAGCTTGGCTTGCCATTGCTCCCTTCTTAAGCCACGCTGTTCCTTTCCTCCTCAGCCAGGCCTCTATTATTAAAGACAATGAAGGCCATATCAATAAGATAGTTAAGAGGGATTTGGGGCCCCATTCAAGCTTTTGAAGTTTTCCACAGATATCAGGGGCTGATTGGCTAATAAAGTGTGTTGCAAATACAACATGTCCCTCGAAAGTGTTTGGGCCTACATTAGTATACTTTCTGAGGGCGTCTACCAACCGAGCCTGAAATAGGGCTGGATCTTCATCTTGGCCCTGGGTGATCTCTTTAACCTTATCATAGTTAACAGGTTTAATTATGCACCATTTCATCCCCTCAGTAAGGCAAAGAACCATGTGGTCCCTTCTAGTGATGCCAGGCTGGCCTGGCTGATAATCCCAATTGGGATCAATTAGAGGCACTGCTGTCAAGCCCACAGGGTACTGATGAGGCTGGGTGATGTGGACACTGGTTGAGGTCAGACAAAGAAAACGGGGCGTGGACTCTGGTAACTCCCTGAGGCCCACCTACTATCTCCTGAAGAGGGCAAAGGAGTTCTGGCTGCACTTCTGGTATGGAAGGGTAAAGAGGCTTATAGGGTGGGGGAGGGGCTGAAGACAGTGAAAGGGTACCTGGGCTTGGGTCTTCTGTGTGGGGCTTGTGTTTTTCTAGAGTTTCCATTATAGGGGGCTTTTATGTGGCCCGAATAGGTCTTCACCGAGAAGGTCCCCTTACATAGGACTTGCATAGCTCTGGGTTCTCTCTTAAGGCCACAAAGGTCTGAACATAAGAAACTTCCATTCATTTCCCCTGTATTTTGTAAAAAATTGTGTAACTGCAGGATAGTGTTATAGTTGAGGCTTCCATTTTCTGCCCAGGCCTCATCATTTATACTGGGGCCAGGCTGTGTTACAAAAGAAAAAGAGATTTTTCCATTTTAAAGAATCTAGAAAATTGGTCCCAGGGACTCAAAATGCACCCAAGGTGAGTCCTTGGGGATGGAGGAGGTGTTTCCCATGGGTCCTTCGGGGAGAGAGTGCTCCTGTAACAGAAAGGGGCACTAGTGTTAGGAGGGCCCATGGGGGCTCCCTAACACAGGACTGGTTCTAGGTGTCCCTGTCCACCTAGTCCCACCAAATCTGGCCAATGTGGGGTATCGCCCCCCCCCCCCCACGTGGAAACCTGCTGTGCTTGTCCCAGCACCCTGGGAGCTCACTGTGTCCCATCCCAGGTCCATGGAATCCAGGACGGTGACCTTCCTGAAGGCTTAGATGTGTGTGGGATATGCTCTTTCTTTTGTGGGCAATGCCCCAGATCTCATCACTTCCATCCCCCCTCCCCCTCCCACATGCACTCAGTCCAGCAGGTGCTGGGCTGCGCTTGGGGGAAGGAGGAAGCATCATGCCTGTACTGAGGGTGAGGGTGTGTGTGTGTGTGTCTGTGTCCGAGTGTGAGTCTGTGTCTGTGTCTGTTCATCCGTCCATCCTGGGTGACATGCACCAAGCACAGGGTCACCAGGGAGCAGCTAAGTGTATGGCTCTGGCGTCGCAGTCCTGCCCAGCTTCAAGATTGCAAGGCAGGGACAGGGCAGGCATAGACCGCAGACCCACAGAGGGGGTCTGTCAGATGCCAGGACCCTGCGCTGTGGCAGGCAGCGAATGATGGGCCCAGTCCCATCGAGAGTGGATGGACTGCCCCCCTACCAACACCAGAGGTGTGGTCCATGGAGCACTTGTGGTGGAAGGGAGGTTCCACAGGGACTGCAGCAGTAGTGGTGGCTTCAGCCACTGTGTGAGCTCTCTTACAGTCTAGTTAAAGATGTATTTATTTGTCAAACCCAGAGGGCAAATATCCTATAGCTTGCTTGGGTCCTTAGCTGCCTGTGAAAGTTGCTGGGAACTTTTCTTAACAAGCCCTGTGCGTATGTAACAATGAGAAATAAAAACCTAGCAGCAAGGTTTGGGAAGTTCTTGGTAAATTCCTCCTCCCCCAACCCCTTTCCAAAGAGTAAGACATGACAGTGAAGTGAGATAGAGGTGGGGAGAGGAGACAAGGATAGTCAGGCAAAAGTGGATCGATAACAAGCCTAGAAGTGTAGCTGCACGGAGGGGTCAGTGCTATGCATTTACCTGTGCGCCTAGAGAGCCTGGTGTGGAAATTGTGGGCAGACAGAACTACCGTTTCTTTAGTCCGTTCCACAACCCTCTCACCCTCACAGGAGAGACATTTTCAGCGGCAAGCACCCTAGAGGCTTTTATGTGCTCTACTCCTATCCACATTTTTGTGACAGTAGGTCCGAGAGAGGTGACAGATGATAAGTAAGAGAGAGAGAAACAGTTAGTGCCTCTCAAGTGCAAGGGAGGTGAGAGGCCTTGGCTTACCAAATCTTCTGATCAGGCTGACTCACCAAAGATGTTGCCAGCAGCTGTAGCCGGTATCCAGGTTCTTGTCTGCCCCAGAAAGAATTCAGAGATGAGACACAGAGGTTAAGCAAAGTGATGATTTATTAAGGGATGGATACTACACTCTCAAGCGGACAGCAGGCAGGCTCAGGTAAGCAGCTGCCCTGAGTTCCTTTGCTTAGTTGGTTACATAGGGTGTAAAAATTAATGGGTGGAATATTAATTGGGGAGGGAAGGGTTTGTCATTACTGTCATTTTTTGTCAGCTCCTGGATGATTATTCATTTGGGTATAAATCCGAATAGTGGGGGAAGGCCTCCTATGGACATCATGGTGGCGAGAATTAGCGTTGTGATAACGTGTGTTTTGTTTCAGGTGTGCAATAGTGAGACTACTGTTGTAGAGTTAGTTATGAACAGTATAAATATAGTGAGTGTAATTATGAAGTACATTAGTAGATACAGTACTGTAACAGCGGGGTTGTAGATCATAATTGCGGTTATTCATCCCATGTGGGTAATTGATGAGTATGCTATAATCTTAAGTAGTTGGGTTTGGTTGAGTCCTCCCCACCCCCTGATTGCAACGGATAGGATAGATATAGTTAGTATTATATTAGGGTTAATTGATGGTGCAATTTGATACAGTACTGAGAGGTGCTAGTTTTTGCCAAGTTAGCAGGATTAGTCCTGCTGCTAGTGGGATGCCTTGTGTGACTTCTGGCACTCAAAAGTGGAATGGGGCTAGTCCTAATTTTATAGTCAAGGCTGTAGTTATGATAATTGAGGCAATTTGGTCAAAGATTTTTGTAGTGGTTCATTGACCCGAGTATAGTAGGTTGATGATAATTGCTAGTATGAGTAGCATTGATGCTATGGCTTGAGTTAGGAAATATTTGGTAGATGCTTCTGTAGTCCGCGGGTTGAAATTTTTTATTAGAATTAGAATGGTGGCGAGCATATTTATTTCAAATCCAATTCAGATAAACAGTCAATGAGAGCTAGTTATCACAATTTAAGTCCCTAGCATAATTGTAAATAGAATAATAAGAAGAACAAGGGGGTTTATTAGTATGGGAAGGATATAAACCAACATTTTCGGGGTATGAGCCCAATAGCTTATTTAGCTGACCTTACTATAGAATATGGTGTAGCGTGGTGGCTTGAAGAACTTTGAATTCTTAAGGGTAGGTTCAATTCCTACAGTTCTAGAAATAAGAGGATTTAAACCTATTGTTTACTCTTTCAAAGTAACTCTTTTATCAGACATATTTCTTATGTTTGTTGGGGGATGCTTGCTGTCAGGATTGGTAGTGATACATGTCATATACACAAGGCCAGGCTTAGTGGTAAAAAGTTTTTTCATAGTAGGTGTATGAGTTGGTCCTATTGGAATCGAGGGTAGGGAGGGTAGGATGCTTGAATTCATAGGAAAGTTATAGTCAGCAGGAGTGTTTTGAGAACAAAGTTGGCCGTGTACAATTCTGGTATGTAGGGGTTGCGGAAAGCCCCAAAGAAGAGAATAGTAGTGAAGGCATTTATTATAATGATATTGGCATATTCAGCTATGAAGAACATGGCAAAGGGGCCTGCTGCGTACTCTACATTAAATCCTTATACTAATTCAGATTCCCCTTCAGTCAGGTCAAATGGGGCCTGGTTGGTCTCTGCTAAGGTGGAGATGAACCATATTATGGCTAGGGGCCAGGCTGGGATGATTATTCACATGTGTTCTTGTGTTGTGATGAGGGTCGATAGCATGAAGGATCCATTTATTAAGAGCACGGATAGCAGGATGATGGCTAGCGTAACTTTGTAGGAAATTGTTTGGGCCACAGCTCGTAGAGCGCCAATTAATGCATATTTTGAGTTGGAGGCCCATCCGGATCATAAGATGGAATAAACAGCTAGGCTGGATATTGCTAATGTGAATAGTATACCTAGGTTTATGTTGATGAGGGGTTGAGGTATTGGTAGTGGGATTCACATTGTTAGGGCTAAAGTTAGGGCTAGGATGGTACAATAATAAACATTGAGATAGAGGAGGTAGTGGGTCATAGTGGTTCTTTAGTGAATAATTTAATTGCATTGGCAATGGGTTGTAGCAGACCATATGGCCCCACAACATTGGGCCCTTTTCAGAACTGTATATAGCCTAAGACTTTCCGTTTGACAAGTGTGAGAAATGCTACTGCTAGTAGGATGGGAACGATGAGTCTTAGAATATTTACTATGAACATTTTGTTAGGAAGAGGAATTGAATCTCTGGTTGTAAAAGCTTAAGTTTTATGCAATTACCAGTCTCTGCCACCCTAACAGACCCTGGTCTAGGGTTCGTGTTTTTATGGATTAATTAAGATTAATTCATTAATTAGTCCTAAAGCGCCCCTGTGGGGTAGGCCTCATTTCTCTTGTTCTTTCGTACCGGGAGAAATTAATAATAGACAGAAACCGACCTGGATTACTCCGGTCTGAACTCAGATCAAGTAGAACTTTAATTGTTGAACAAACAAAACTTTAATAGTGGCTGCACCATTGGGGTGTCCTGATCCAACATCGAGGTCGTAAACCCTATTGTCAATATGGACTCTTGAATAGGATTGCGCTATTATCCCTAGGGTAACATGTTCCATTGATCAAAAAAGTTTGGATCAGTAAACGATGCTTCATTTTGATCAGTGGATCTTAATTTTAATCACTCGGAGGTTTTTCTGTTCTCCGAGGTCACCCCAACCAAAATTGCTGGCCCTGCTAAAAGGCTATTATCCCTGGCGGTTAAATATAGTTTTTGCGGGTCAGTTAATTGAAGCTCCATAGGGTCCTCTTGTCTTATTAATTCATCCCCGCCTCTGCATGGGGAGGTCAGTTTCACTGATTGGAAGCAAGAGACAGAACCCTCGTGTGGCCATTCATCCAAGTCCCTGTTTAGAGAACAAATGATCATGCTACCTTTGCATGGTCAGGATACCGCGGCCGTTTAACAAGCGTCACTGGGCAAGCAGTGCCTCTAATACTGGCAATGCTAGAGGTGATGTTTTTGGTAAACAGGCAGGGCTCGTGTTTGCCGAGTTCCTTTTGCTTCTTTTAAGCCTTCCTTAGTGCACACCTGTGTCGGGTTAACAGTAAGTTTAATAAATTGTTTATTATTAGATTAAATTTATTAAGTGTTAACTGTCAGTAGAGTGTTGCTGACATAAGCTTGTGCAAGGAGAAATTGTTTCTTGTTACTCATAATAACATTGTTGCTTTTATTATTTAATAGATTAGTCCAGTATCGGGTTAGGAGTTCTTTATTAACTATTGGTATTAAAACATATTTAGTGTTGAGCTTGAACACTTTCTTAATTGATGGCTGCTTTTAAGCCAACTATGGTAATTGTTGTTTTTACTCTCTAAGTAAGGCTGTATCCTTAGTCTAAAAAGCTGTACCCTTTTAGATTAACCTTTAAAAATACAATAAAATTAGTAATTCTTTAGGTATTTTTAAAGTTGAACTTACATTCTTCTCCTGGACAACCAGCTATCACCAGGCTCGTCACGCTTGTCACCTCTACTTGTAAATCTTCTCACTGTTTAGCCACATAGACGAATTAGCCCCCTAGGCTGTTCACAAGTAGCTCGTCTGGTCTTGGGGTAGTTAACTTAAGTTCTCTTTGCTAAAATTTTCTAGTTAAATCATTATGCAAAATGTACAAGGGTTAATCTTTGCTTCTTACTACTTTAGGTGTTCTTTCATCGTTCCCTTACGGTACTTTCTCTATAGCGCCATTAGTAAATTTCTATCTCCTATACTGTAGAGTTAACATAAATGATTTGTTTTACATTTTTGAAATATTTGAAATGCGTAGGTTTTGGGCTAGCTCTAGTTCAAGACGTTCATCTTTTATGAAATCTCCTAAGTGTAAACTAGGTGCTTTATTTAAGCTACGTTTTGTTCTTCCAAGCACACTTTCCAGTATACTTACCTTGTTACGACTTACCTCTTCTCACGTGTCTAGCACTTATTATTGTAATCTATAGGCCCATTATACTTGAAGAGGGTGACGGGCGGTGTGTGCGTGCTTCATGGCCTAGTTCAATTAAGCACTCTATTCTTAATTTACTACTAAACCCTCCTTTAGCCTTCAATTTCATAAGAGCCTTCGTTAGAGCTGCAGATTTTCTTGGGGGCAAGAAAATGTAGTCCATTTCTTCCCATCCCACTGGTTACACCTTGACCTAACATTTTTACGTTTAAATAGTTAAGCTTACTTTTATTCCCTTCGGGGGTTTGCTGGAGATGGCGGTATATAGACTGAATTAGCAAGGGTTGGTAAAGTTGATCGGGGTTTATTGATTATAGAACAGGCTCCTCTAGGAGGGTATGAAGCATTGCCAAGTTCTTTGAGTGTTAAGCAGTTGCTAGTAGTACTCTGGCAAGTGATTTTTTCATCATAATCACCTGGATTTAAGGCTAAGCATAGTGGGGCATCTAATCCCAGTTTGGGTCTTAGCTGTCATGTAATTAGATAGTACTAGGGTCACTTTCGTAGTTTATTTTTACTCTGGCTATAGCTTTCTACATCCTAGCCAGGGCTTAACTCTGTTTTTGTTGCTGTTGTTGTTGTTACTCATTAACATGCTTTACACTGTATCTCTATTAATTTGGGTTAATCATATGACCGCGGTGGCTTGCACGAAATTTACCAACCCTGAATAATATAACTTAGTCAAACTTCCGTTTATGACTTAATTTTTACCACTGCTGTATCCCGTGGGGGTGTGGTTAAGCAAGGCGTCGTTAGCTACAGCTTTGTGTGCTTGATGCTGGCTCCTTTTATCCATTGAGAGTTAGGGGCCATTCTCACTGGGATGCAGATACTTGCATGTGTAATTTCATTGGAAACTAATAGAAAGGCTGGGATCAAACCTATGTGTTTATGGAGCCATGAGTCCATCTCGGCATTTTCAGCTCCTTGCTTTAAATTTAAGCTACGTCAACAGGCTGTGTGTCAGCTTAAGTTGGTGTTAAGGTGAAACATGTGCTAATTAAAATGCTTGTTCAATTCTGTTTTAAAATTTTTGGCAGATCTAGGGAGATAGCTGTCTATATATTTTGAGTATATCTAAGTAGCACATTGGTACGATACGACTGTGTTGCCGCTTGAGTAAAATTAAATTTTATCCATAGGGCTTGTTTGGGTTCTATTAGCTTATGCACTATGTCTTGTTTTTGGGGTTTGGCAGGACCGTCTGGTGCATAGGAAATAGGACTTGTGGGGGATAAGGGGGGTTTGGTCTAAGCAAGCTAATTACTTGCTTAACGCGTACACATGTGTGCGTGTACATGTACACATGTGGGTGTATGTGTACGTATACACGTGTGGGTGTACGTGTGAGTTATGTCCTGCGACCACTGACCAAATAGCACCTTATGTTTTGTTGATGCGGGTAAATGATATTCATTAAAGTCCAGCTTCAATTGATTTGACTGCGTTGGGGCCTCAGATAGCCATAGCGGAGTCCTTGCAAGTTCCCCCTCTTAAAATTATAAAAATATCAAATGCATAACACCACAGTTATGTGTGAGCATGGGCTGATTGGTCATTAGTCCATTGACATGTCTTATTTAAGAGGAAAGTGTGGGCAGTTTTAGGTGAGATGGTCCTGAAGTAAGAACCAGATGCCTGGTAAAGTTCCAGTATAGAAACTCCCAGGATGGATGGGCCCAGAGCGAGAAGAGGGACACCTGCTGAGTGGGTTGATGGTTTCACGGGGCTTGGTGATTAAGCTTGTGATCTAAGGGTTATGATATGCTTGTTAACTGGAAATAATTTGACTTGATGTTCTATGCATGATCAAGGATAAGATGTACACGCCCAGCTTTGGGTGCTGGGGGTGGGGCATTGGCCTCTTCCTTGAGTCTTAGGGAGGGCATGATCCTCCTTTTATGGTTTACAAGACCAAAGTAATCAATATACTATGAAGACTCTTCATTTTAAAAGGCGGTTTTCGATGATTCCTGCTACTGGTATAAGAATCAGGATTAGGAAGAAGTATAAGATGGATGCTACTTGGCCAGTCGTAGTGAAGGGGGGTTCAATGGGCTGTCCTCCGATTCAAGTGAGGGTCAGTAGGTCGGCTGCTAGGATTCAAAACAGGCACTGGCTAATGGGGCGAAATATTATGCTTCATTGTTTTGATGTATGTAAGAATGGAATGAGCGCTAGGACTAGGATTGAGAGCACTAAGGCTAGGACGCCTCCTAGTTTATTAGGAATCGACTGTAGGATGGTGTATGCAAATAAGTATCATTCTGGTTTAATATGGGGTGGTGTGTTGAGGGGGTTAGCTGGAGTGTAGTTGTCAGGGTCTCCTAGTAGGTCTGGCAAGAATAGTACGAGAATGAGTAGGGCTATAATTAGTAGCAAAGCACCTAGAATGTCTTTGATTGTATAGTATGGGTGAAATGGAATTTGTCTATGTCTGAAGAGATTCCTGTGGGATTGTTAGAGCCTGTTTCATGTAAGAATATCAGGTGCACTCCCGCCAGGGCTGCGATGATGAAGGTAGGATGAAGTGGAAGGCAAAGAACCGTGTTAGGGTGGCTTTGTCTACAGAGAAGCCGCCTCAGAATTCATTCGACTAATGTGGTTCCAATGTACGGATTGCTGAGAGTAGACTGGTAATAACTGTGGCCCCTCAGAATGATATTTGTCCTCATGGGAGGACGTAGCCCATGAAGGCTGTTGCCATCACTGTGAATAATAGGATAGCCCCAATATTTCAAGTTTCTAGAAAGGCATATGACCCATAGTAAAGTCCTCATCAGACATGAATATACAAGCAAATGAAAAATATAGAGGCCCCGTTGGCGTGCAGGTATCAGATGATTCAGCCGTAGTTTACGTCTCGACAAATGTGTGTGACCCATGAGAAGGCAGTCGTTGTGTCTGATGTATAATGTATTGCCAGGAATAATCCCATTAGAATTTGTACAATTGGGCAGATTCCTAATAAAGAGCCAAAGTTTCACCAAAATGAGGTATTAGATGGGGCTGGGAGGTCAATGAATGAGTTGTTAATAATCTTTAGTAGTGGGTGTGATTTTCGGATGTTGATCATTAGGGTTCTTGCATTTGAATTACAACGATGATTTTTCATGTCATTAGTCATGGTTTGAGTCCATGCGGGAATGAATGACAACATACATTGTATTTATTTTGAGTATTATTTTTGTGATTGGCTTTGTTAGTTTTTCTTCAAAGCCCTCACCGATTTATGGGGGGCTTGGCCTGATTGTGAGTGGTGGGGCGGGTTGTGGTATTGCGTTAAAATCTGGGGGGTCTTTTTTAGGCCTAATGGTGTTCTTAATTTATTTGGGTGGAATAATGGTATTTGGTTATATGACGGCTATGGCCACAGAGCAGTACCCTGAAGCGTGGGTGTCTAGTAAAACAGTATTGGGAGCCTTCGTTTTAGGCTTGGTAGTGGAAATGGTTATAGCTGTTTATGTATTGAAGGGGGAGGAAGTGGAGCTTATTTTTAAGTTTAATGGGCTGGGTGATTGGGTTATTTATGATATGGGGGATTCTGGATTGTTTAGTGAAGAGGCAGTGGGGATTGCTGCTTTATACAGCTACAGTACTTGGTTGGTGATTGTTACTGATTGATCTTTATTTATTGGTGTGGTTGTTATTATGGAGATTACCCTTGGTAATTAAATAGGATCGTAGCTAGGGCCAAAGTAACAAGGAATGAGAAGAAGTACAGTTTGATAAATCCCTTTTGGTTGGATACTAATGTGGAGGTTTTCGTTTGTATGAGTGAGATAGTTTTTGGCAGGGCGGTTTCTAACCAGATTAAGTCTAGGAATAGGGATGCTGATTTTTGGCTTACTGAGAGGCCTAGATAGGGGATAAGGCGATGCATGATAGTGGGGAAAAAGCCTAGGAGGTTGCAAAATTTGAATAATTTTGAAGGGTGGGTGAACTTGAGGTTTTGGGTGATAAGGTTAATTTCTATTGCTAGGGCGAAGCCTAGGATTGTTACTGCAAAGGGTGGTCAATTTTAGGTGATGAGGCATAGACATTTGGGGGACTGTTATAGGGGGAATGTTGTTGGAGATGATAAATCCAGCAAAAATGCTTCCGATTAGCAGGCGTTTAATGGAATTAATAAGGAGGGCATTATTCTCCTTGATTAAAATTTATGTAGTAAAGCACGGTTGCCCCAGGAGGGCATAGAAGATAATGCGAGTACTGTAGGCGGCTGTGAGGGATGTGGCGATGAGAGTAGTAAGTAGGGCTCAGGCGTTGGTATATGACATGTTGGCGGCTTCAATGATTAGGTCTTTAGAATAAAATCCTGTGAGAAATGGAATTCCGATCAGGGCCAGGCTGCAGATAATGAGGGCTGTTGAAGTAAAGGGTATGGCTTTGAAGAGGCCCCCTATTTTTCGAATGTCTTTTTCATCATTTAGGCTGTGGATGATGGAGCCCAAGCATATGAATGGTATGGCCTTGAAGAAGGCATGTGTACAGATATATAGGAAAGCTAGGTAGGGCTGATTGATACCAGTCATTACTATTATTAGGCCTAACTGGCTTGAGGTGGAAAAGGCGACAATTTTTTTTATCATCATCGTGGGTAAGTGCGCAGATAGCCATAAATAGTGTGGTGGTTGCTCCTAGACATAATGTTACAGTTTGAACTGTTTTGTTGTTTTCTATTAGAGGGTAGAATCAGATAAGTAAGAATATCCCTGCTACAACTATTGTGCTTAAGTGCAGTAGGGCGGATACAGGGGTAGGACCTTCTAGCGCAGAGGGCAGTCAAGGGTGTAGGACGAACTGGGCAAATTTTCCTGCTGCGGCTGGAAGGAGACATATTAGGGGCATGTTGGGGTGGCCTTGGGTGAGGGCAAAGATTTGTTGGAATTCTCACACGTTTAGATTAGTCAGGAATCAGGCCCTGGCTGCTACAAATCCAGTATCTCCAACATGGTTATATAAAATTGCTTGGAGGGATGCCGTGTTTGCGTCTGCTCGGCCGTGTCATCATCCAATCAGTAAGAAGGATATAATCCCTACGCCCTCTCAGCCGATGAAAAGTTGAAATAGGTTATTAGCGGTAATGAGGATGAGTATTGTGATGAGGAATAGAAGCAGGTACTTAAAGACTTTATTAACGTTGTGGTCGGAGTGTATGTATCATACTGAAAATTCTATAACAGACCATTTCACAAATAATGCGAGTGGTACAAACATTATTGAGAAGTAGTCTATTTTGAAGCTGAGTGACAGCTTTAGAGTGTGGACTGTAATTCAGTGTCAGTTTGAGATAATTATTTCTTGTCCAGAGTGGATGAATATTGTAGTTGGGATTAGACTAATAGCAAAGCTAGATGCGATGGTGTTTTTTTACATAGAGGGGTTACAGGTTACTTCTATAGATATTGGAGGTTGCTATCATAATTGGTAAGGTACTGAGTATGAATAATGTGAGCAATGTGAAGGCTGCGAATATATTTATTACTTTTATTTGGAGTTGCACCAAGTTTTTGGCTCCTAAAATGAACGGATTACTTTTATCCTTTAGAAGTTTGAAAAAGCCGTATTGTTAAATATGGGGGCATGAATTAGCAGTTCTTGCATACTTTTTCGGTATATAAAGAGTTCTGATCTCTTATTGCTAGATTCACAATCTAGTGTTTTTCTTAAACTATGTTTACAGTACATGAAGCCCATGATGATTTTAGGGTTGAGAGATAATATAAGCAGGGGTAGCATGTGTAGGGCTTTGAGAGAATTTTCTCGTGTAAAGGCTGGTTGATACTGTTGATGTGGTAAGTATATTTACCTCTCTGTGTCACAATAAGCATATATAGGGAATACAAGGCTGTCATTATCATGTTAGCCCCTATTAGAATAATTGTGATGTTGGACCATGAGAATGAAGATATGATTACAAATAACTCTCCGATTAGGTTGATTGTGGGTGGTAGGGCTAGGTTAGTGAGGCTTGCTAGCAATCATCACATTGCTATTAGTGGGAGGAGTGTTTGTAGGCCCCAGGCTAGGATTATCGCCCTACTGTGGGTACCTTCATAGTTTGTGTTGGCTAAGCAGAAAAGTATAGAAGATGTAAGTCCATGGGTGACTGTGAGGGTCGTGGCCCCCATATAGCTTCAGGGTGTTTGGATTAAGAAAGCCACAATAACTAGAGCTATGTGGCTGACTGAGGAGTATGCAATTAGTGATTTAAGGTCGGTTTGACATAAACAAATGGAGCTAGTCATAATTATGCCTCAGAGAGACAGTATTAAGAAGGGATACGTTATATGCTCTGTAAGGGGATTTAGAATAGTTATAATTCATAGTATGCCGTAGCCCCCTAGTTTAAGTAGAACAGCAGAGCCAAAACTATTGACCCTGCAATTGGGGCTTCTACATGGGCTTTTGATAGTCAGAAATGAAGGCAATAGAGGGGTATTTTTACCATAAAGGCCATTATGCATGCCAATCATAGTAGTGCATTGGATTAAGAGTCAGCTATTGGTTGATTTCAGTACTGCATGATCATAAAGTTTAAGGAACCTGTTGTGTTTTGGATATAGACGAGTGCAACCAAGAGTGGTAAGGACCCCATCAGCGTATAGAAGAGAAAGTAGGAGCCAGCATTGAGACGTTCTGTTTGGTTTCCCCATCGAGTGATAATAATTAGGGTGGGGACTAGAGTCGCTTCAAATAGTATGTAGAATATAATTAGTTCTAATGCGGTAAATGTCATAATTAGAAAGGCTTGGAGTAGAATTAGCATAGTAATATATGGACTCTTTGGACAGGTGGGATTGGCTGGTGATAAGTCACGTTGTCAGGACTAGCAGGGCTGCTGACAAGGAATCTGAGAAAAATGTGAGTGAAAAGTTCGTACTATTGTCTTATATTGATTATGCAAGGAGAGGCCAATGAGGCTAATCAGCAAGCTATGGGCTGTAGTGTTAATTCAGTTTATGCTATTCTTTGATAGCCAGGTCAGGGGGATCAGTATGACAGTGGGCAAAATGACTTTTAGCTTTGTAGTAGATTAAGGTTCTGTATGTAATCTGTGCCATATGTGTTTGAAATCATTACTAACAAAGCCAGGCCTAGTGCGGCTTCACATGCTGTGAATACTAGAAGAATAAAAGGCATCATGCTGGCTAGTGTAAGGTGTGTATTTAGAATTATTAGCGTTGCTATTACAAATAGTGAAAGCATTATGCCTTCCAGACATAGTAGGGAGGACATCAGATGTGATCGATATATCAGGAGGCCGATGAGGGATATTATAAATGCCAGAATAATATTTATATATACTAGAGACATTTGATAATTATGAATTTAATCATAATCTAATGAGTCAGTCATTAATTTTATTTAAGCTAATTACTATATTCAGTTCATTCTAGTCCTTTTTGGGTTCATTCATAGGCAAGGCTAACTGCTTAGCAGCGAAATGATGAGCATGGTGTATAGGTAGTTTATTTGGGAGGCCGATGGTAGGGTGAATAGGAGCACAATCTCTAGGTCAAAGAGAAGAAAGGTAATGGCAATTATGAAAAATTTCATAGAGAAAGGCAGGCGCGCTGATCCCATAGGGTCAAATCTGCATTCATAGGGGCTTGTTTTTTCTATGTAGACATTTAACTGGGGGAGCCAGAATGCAATTAGCACTAGGAGTGATGCTAGGACAGTGTTTGTAAGCAGGGCTAGTATGAGATTAATTATCCTTTTTCGGGTTATACCGAAGCTAACTGATTGGAAGTCCCTTGTACTATTTAATACTAAAAGGATAGGACCCTCATCAATAGATAGAGGCATAAAGGAATAGCCACATGACATCTACAAAATGTCAGTACCAAGCAGCAGCTTCAAATCCAAAGTGGTGGCTGGACATAAAGTGGAATTTTAGTTGTCGCAGAAAGCATACGGCTAAGAAAGTGGAGCCAGTGATGACACGAAGGACATGGAATCCAGTGGCTACAAAAAAAAGTGGACCCGTAGATGCTGTCTGAAATTGTAAAGGGTGCTTCGTAGTACTCTGAGGCTTGAAGTAGTGTGAAGTACCGTCCTAGGGCAATTGTGATAAATAGCGCTTGGAGTATGTGCGTGCGGTTGCCTTCTATTAAGCTGTGATGTGCTCGGGGGATTGATACCCCAGAGGCCAATAAGACGGAAGTGTTAAGAAGTGGGGCTTCCAGTGGGTTTAGGGGGTGGATGCCTGATGGGGGCCAACACCCACCTAGCTCTGGAGTAGGGGCAAGACTTGAGTGGTAAAAAGCTCAGAAGAACCCAGTAAAAAATAAAACTTCTGAAATAATGAAGAGCACCATTCTGTACCACAGCCCCTTTTGGACTGCGGGGGCGTGATGTCCTTGAGATGTGCTTTCTCGTACAGTATCTCGTCATCACTGGTATATTGTTAACACATTTGTTACTAATCCTAGTGACAGTAGAAGAGTTGAATTAAAGTGAAATCATATGGTCAGGCCAGATGTCATAAGGAGGGTGGACAGGGCACCCGTAAGAGGTCAGGGGCTGGGGTTTACTATGTGGTATGCGTGAGTCTGGTGGGTCATTAGGTGTTATCATGTAGGTATAGGCTTACTAGTAGAGTAAACACATAAGCTTGGATAAGAGCAACGGCGAATTCAAGGATTGTTAATAGGACTAAAGCAATAAATGTGATGAGGGCCGTGGGTGCGCTAATACTTATTAGTGCAAGTGTGGCTCCCCCAATTAAATGTATTAGTAAGTGGCCTGCTGTAATATTAGCTGTCAGTCATACAGCCAGAGCCACGGGCTGAATAAACAGACTGATGGTCTCGATGATTACTGATATAGGAATTAGTGGTGCTGGTGTTCCTTGGGGAAGAAAGTGTGCTAGTGAGGCATTTGTTTTATTGTGAAAGCCGGTGACCACAGTTCCAGCCCACAAAGGAATTGCCATTCCCAGGTTTATTGACAGCTGTGTGGTAGGGGTAAATGAGTGTGGAAGAAGTCCTAAAAGGTTTGTAACCCCAATGAATATAATTAAGGATATAAGTATTAGGGTTCAGGTTTGTCCCTTGTAGTTGTGGATGGCTATTTGCTTTGATGTTAGTCGGACTAGTCACTGTTGGATAGAAATGAGCCAGTTGTTAATCAGTCGGGCAGGGGCTGGGAATAGCATCCTTGGGAACATAATAATGATGATGACAATAGGGAGTCCTATTAGTGTTGGGGTAAGGAAAGAGGCAAATAAATTTTCGTTCATTTTGTTTCTCAGGGGTACTCTGTTTACGGACCTTGCTGGATTTTAGCTCAGGGCTTGATGGGTAGGTGTACTTGGAGAATTTCAACTGGAATACGATGAAGAGGGTCAAAAATATTGATAAAATAGTAATAAATCATGTTGATGTGTCTAGCTGGGGCATGTCATTAAGGAGAGGTCTTGGCTCTCACTCTTTAACCTAAAAGGTGAACGCTATTTAGCTTCTTAATGAACTTATAGCATAGACATAGATCACTCCTCAAAGTATTTCAGTGGCACCATTTCAAGGACAATCGGCATGAAGCTGTGGTTTGACTCACAAATCTCTGAGCATTGCCCATAGAAAAGTCCAGGTCGTGTCGACATTAGTGTAGTTTGATTTAAGCGCCCAGGAACTGGATCTGTTTTTAGCCCTAAGGAAGGGACCGCCCATGGGTGCAGGATGTCTTCAGATGAAACTAGCACTCGGATTGTTACTTCTATTGGCAGGATTACTTGGTTATCCACTTCTAATAATCGCAGTTCGCCCAGTTTTAGATCTGACGTGGGGATTATGTAGGAGTCGAAGTTTAAATCCTCATAGGCTGTATACTCGTAGCTTCAGTATCACTGATGGCCCATTGTCTTAATGGTCAGGGATCGTATTCCCTGATTTTCATCCTAACTCCACCCTCCCGAATGGAGGAGGGATTTTGTCCTTATTTAGTCTGGATCAGAAGTGTCATGGCATGTTGGTGCATGATGGGTACTTCTAATCTGCAAGGCTAATTTGATTGTAATGAGGGCATAATGAGCAAAAGGTTACATTCTGACACTGGAAATTCCTGCTCCCCCCCCCCCCCCGCCTTTCTTTGTAAGTCTACAGGCCACTCATCACCCCAAAAGTTGTAACCACATCAACCCAGAGGTTCCTGCTTTTCTTTCTCTGCCCTGGTGCTTACATGATGTGTGATTTTCTGTATTTGGCCTGTGCTCTTCCTTTCTGCCCAATTCCTGCCATTTGGTCTGTGTCCCCCTTTCTCTGCTCATATCTAGCTATCTGCCTGCTCTAATGGTTTGTTGATTTAATTAATATAGACATCTTTAGAGTCATCAATATTAAGTATAATACCTTTACTGTACTTAGGTTTGATGACAGTCAAATAAGATCTTGTTGTATCTGTTTCAGATTTGTCAAAAAAATAGTAATTTGATGTGATAAAAGTCTTATAAGTAAATTAAACGCAAATGAGATAAAAGCTTTTGGGTAAACAGTTTAAAAATAATCACATTTTAGGAATGTGTTTTTGAAGTAATCTCTGCAAGTATTTGGTATCTTAAAATTCTAGACTTGTGCTAAATTAAATGATAGGGGTTTATTAAATAACTAGGTCATTCCCAAATAAAGTAAAATATTAGAACATTAATTACCAAACATTGGCTTCCCTTTACAGAGAAGATAAAGGTATTTGGGACTATTGATAAATATATTTGGTGCCACACTAAGATTTTCTATAAGAAAACATGGGTTTAGAAATTATTATTGGTATTTATGCTTGTCAATCTACGGAACACTAATATAGAAGACAGTTCATAATTGCTTATTTCCTAGTTTTCACAGGAAATTAAGGATTTTAAGAGTTAAGTATTCTTATGTAAGTATGTAATTAAGCTACAAATAATGAAGAAATATTTTGGTATACAGTAGAAAAATGAGTGTATGTTTTCAGTAAAAGAAGATATAAAAGATAGGACTGCATTTTGCTACTTAGAGTTGGTAGTTTCTAGTTGGGCGAACTAAGGGATGAAATAATATGGATGCAGAAAGTGACAGGTTAGGAAAAGGAATCCTGAGAAAAGAGTGTGTGTATTGTCAGGAGTGACTAAATGGATTTTTGTTAAAAGTCAGCTGGTAGAAGGCTGGATTTTGATGCTCTCTGTTAAGAAAACAAAGTTTCTTAGTGCTACTTTTGATAACAGATTGTGTGAGTGTCTGTGCTTGTATCTATTTTTGAAACCACTGTCACTTTGGTTGAGTAAATAAGTATTGTTTCACTGTGACCTATGATTTTATCTTACCAAGTGTTTCAAAACTTTTTAACAACTTTCCAAATACCAAATTTTGATTAAAGTTCCTTTGACCTCCTGCTAACTTTGAGAAGCTTCAGAGGGCCCCTGAAACATCCCAGTGAGAGATATTAAACTAATTAGACATAGTTGGTATGTTAAATTACTTTAAAAATTATCAGGTGATTGGGGATAAAGCTTAGTTTATATTGTAAAGGTAAAAGTCACTAATAAAGTTATTTGAAAATTCATATAAAACATTTTCATTTCAAAAAGGCACAGGAAGAGAAATGCAAGTTCCCCCTAGAAGGGCTTTTGTTTTTGTAAGGTCAGAATTCTGAAAAGATGTTTTTATCAGGCTGCCTTTTTTTTTTTTTTTTTTAAACTTTATTGCATATGCAATAAAAGAGCCTCAGCTTAGGTATTTTCAGGGAGAGCTTTTCTTTAATTCCCAATTAAGTACTTGTAAGTTTTGTATATACATAAACCTGGCTGGGTTATTAGTGAGAGGCTGGCAACCTGTCATTCCTTCTTTTGTTTTGAAAGCTTTTATCTCCATTCTTAGGTTAGCTTGTCAGAATAAAATCGCTAGTGGGTTTCCCCACTGCATGAGACAGCTGCATGGAATGAGGTCTTTGCCTCCACCACTCTTGCAAGTTTCTCAGTCACCTGAGAAAGCCATTGCTGGCCAGGAGGAGGGCCCCATCTTTGAGTCAAATGGCTTCTCATAAGATTTCAGTTTTGACAGACTCTATTAATGTAGCCAATTCAAGAAAAAATGACAGACCAGTTTCCCCCCTAATTACCCAGTCCAACCCTACTCAGTGTTAACTGAACAAAGTCTTCCCAGTCTTTCAATTGAGGATAAAAACACTCAGTGTCTAAAGTGAGTAAAATCTTCCCAGGGCCTTTCACTGAGGATAACCTGGTACCTCTTCTTGAAACTAAAAGTTTCGAGGATAACCTACTACTCCAGAGAGGAGTTTAATACCATCAAATAAAACTTAGGATCATCAACCAATAACGGGTGATCCTAGAACCAGGAGACACCCAAATTCTCAGAGTCTGGACTCTGAGGAGTCAGATGAGCCCAAGAGGCCTCTGCTGGTACCAAGGCTCCGGGTCCTCATGGAGTCCAGGTGAAGGAAAGAAGTCTGCTCTGGGTCCCCTGTGGTCACCAATACTGTCGACTGAAATAATGCATAACCTGAAAGTTGAGAGTTATGTTTTATTCAGTGGACAATTCTGAGGACTTGAACCCCTTTGAGCCCAGGCTCTCAAGGAATGCTCCAGAAGAGGGAGGGGAGGAGCCAGGATATATAGGAGTTTTACAACAAAGACCAGGTAGTTAAAACATTAAAAACAAAACCAGACATCTCAAGTTAAAGAATTTAGCGCTTTTCTGTGTATGGGAAGGAGCAAATGTCTGGGCTTATTGAAATCATCCCTTTGACAAGCACTTAGCTGTGAAGGGCCAGTATCCTGTCCTTTCTTATTCTGAGTCCCCTCAGAGTGCACTATTGTGGGTGCTGCAGAGGCTGGGCTGCTGCCTTGTCTGCACCCTGAACTCACTGTGGGGGGTGGCGGCAGCAGCTGATGAGTGATGGCTTCAGCAATCTTTGTACAAAAAATACTACAAGCCGTATCAGTAAACATAGTGGCTATCAGGAATAGGGAGTGCTTCTGTGAGGGGAAAAAAAGCAGGAGAATTTTCCGCAAGAAAGCACAGGAACAGATACGGGTAAAATTTATAGTTGAGGTTCTTGTCTGTGGCAGCTAGGTATACTCATTACTGTAACAGAGATAAAGTTAATCTTTTATTCCAAGGAGCCTTTTTTTTTTTCTTTCTCTTTCCCTTGGAAAAGTTTGCAAAGGCTCTTTTGCCAAAGGCTTTTTTGCCAAAGGCTATTCTCTGGTCCTTTTCAAAATGGCTGAACTCTTGTCTTCCTGTCTGACTATGGACAATGGTAGAAACCAAGGAATCCACTTTATTTTACATGAAGTTCAGACACTGGCATTTCCATGTGCCCTACAACCTTGCTGCTGCCGAGTAAATTGAAAGGCTCCAGTGTTTGGCACTAACTGTGGGGACCAGTGGTGGAAAGGCAGTTTGGTACTGCAAGTCAGAACGAAAACCACAGGCAGTGGTTGTATTTTCTCACAATGCTGTTACTGGTTGCATTTGGTGTATGGGTCATGACCTCCCTGTACTGTGCTGCTTAAAGATCTCAAATCTCCTCCCTAGCCTGAGGGCTGGGGATCAGCTCCCTCCCAGACTGTGTGACAGTGGTGGCCTCACTGCAAAATGAGTCTTGATGGCTGTGTCTGCACACTTGCTTGCTCACTGCCCCAGTTAGTGATTGTTTTAATCCTTAGGTCAGAATGGGTCCACTTGCTAGTTCATTAAAGGGAAATATCTGCCCTTGTGGCAGTTGTTAACCTGAGGGGTAGTGAAGATGTGCCCCAGCTGCTGGTTTCCCTGGTAACTGACGAGCCAACTGGATGTCAATTACCCTTATAAATATACAGTCCAAGTAGTGAAGATTGCTGTCATGTCCTGCCCTCTGCTGTCCATGGGGTGTCGCTCCAGGACCTTTTGCTTATGATCCCCTGTCCAATAAGCCATTGATATCTCTGCCGCAGTCTTTGGGCTCTTTCCTTGGTTCCCAGGCTGAGTAACTAGAAGGCTTGCAAGGCTGTGGGGTGCAGCCCAACACGAGCCTTCCCATGTTTAAAGAGACATGAATTAGATTCAACCCTGTGAAGTGGCAAAGTTTTCAAGGCACATGTGGGATGGGAGACAGCACTGTGGCTGTCTTAGAAGATAAAATCTGTCACAGAGTCTCTCTCCATTTCTCTTCCTCTGCAGTGATTTCTGTCACACTCACATTTTAGGATGTTTCTGCTCTGAGAAGACAAGCTTATCAGTCTGTTTTTATCTTCCAGAAAGTATTCAAAATCAGTTTTGATGATGTTCTCATTTCAAGGGATTTGGGTACAAGATGTGTTCACATTGCTGAATTTAATATACAAAATACTTCCACTGTAGCTGTGACAATGTTACAGATCTAAATCTCCCATCCTCATTTTTAAAATACTAGCTGAAGGAAATAGAGTTTTCTTTTCTAAAACCTTTCATATACTCTTAAAACAGTTAAAAACATAGGTGCCACCTTCCTCACCTCAAAAGAAAATTAGCATCAAATTCTTTCTGACCACTACAGTGCAGATAGGGCTGGAAGACTGAGCTTTATCTCTCTGGCTACTCTCACATGCCTTCTTTCCTGGACTTGTAATGAAGCCCAGCAGGTACAGACCCCTAGGAATAGATCTACGGTCAAACAAATTCAGGTTTCTTAAGTTTGGTAGTGAGGGAGAGCACTCACCATGAAGAGCCATGAGGAGGCTCAGTAGGAAGGAGTGGGAAGGAGGTTTGTAGAGGGTTTGAGCTTGGACTACATGATTCTCAGAAGGGGAGAGGGCGTCAGCTCTGGACTATAATATTTGCACTCTTGCAAGCTAGTGTTTGTACCTGAGGTTCTAGGAACACAGCACAGCTGGGGTAGTCCTTGTCGCTTTCTTACAGATCACTCTGAAACAAGAGTTATATTACTGACCACATTTCTTTAGAAAGATTGTTCTAGGTCTGTTAGGAACATCATGTCATGTTTACCAATGCAACAGGACTAAACAGGATTCTGTTCCTGTTTCCTTGGAAAATGAAATGCCAGGATAAAAGTGGAATAAACTATATGAAAACCCAGTAGAGGAAGCTTTGCATTTGGGTTGTACAGTTGCTGCTCTGTTGTATGAAAGTGACCACATGGCTCAGATCCTTCATTAGTCTATGATGTGAGAAAACAGTGCTTCTCACCACTATATCCTTGGTATTAATAAAAGCAGTTTTTGAAGGTCAACTGCCCAACTTGGGTAAGAAAATAGAATTGTTGGGACTGTGGTAAGGATCTGGGATGTAAAGTCAATCATGGGGGATGGACAAAGGCTGCTATTAGAGTTAAACTGGAGTATTGTTGAGATTTTTCTGTGACCCTCATCTTCTGAAAGCCAGCAGTGGGATGATGAGACAGTAAAGGATAGTAGAAGAAAGTGAATCACTTTCTGTGCAGGGATGGAGTGTAGAAGCAGCAGGCTGAGCATTTTTCTTGTGTCTGATACCACTATCTGCAGTCACCTCCCAAAGAGCATCCTGTCCGTGTCTATGGTTAAGTATTCATACTGCACATCTTTCCAAAGAGAGTAGTTGTGGTCCAGGAACAAAAGTGAATTGATAATTACCCCAGGGAAGTGAGATAATGGACCAAGAGAATAATCAGTTTTATTTTTTTATTTTTGTTTTTAATAAAGCATACGGCTGGTGACTTGTTTGTAGTTTAAGACTGGTTAGTAGCAGTAATGAGATGGCTCCAATTCTGTCATTCTTCTGAACAAAGCCCCCTTCCTGCTCCTGCCTCTGCACAAGACCAAGGCTTCAGCAGACTTGGGTCATCCTCAAAGCTGCAATCCTGATTGCTACCTAGATCTTGATAGGGCTTCTCACCAATCTTCTCTGCCCCAACCAAGACTCCGCACAGGCAGGATGTCTACTGGGAACTTTGACCAGCTGCAAGTGCCCAGCACATTATGCAAAAACCCGTCTCCGGACATTGAGTTTGGGGTTTAAGTCCAGAGGAATCTCCTTGAGCTTGGCCTGCACATAGAACTATTCCCAAATGATAGCCAGGAGCATGCTGCACATGGCTGAATTGGCTACCAGGTAAGGGGTGAGAGTGAATGGGAAGTGTAGATACCAAAATCTGATATGTACATGAAGTGGACAGTTGTAAATGGAATCCATAACTGACTCCCCTCACAGGATGAAGCAGGAAACCAGGGCAGGGGTTAGCTTGTTAATGGAGAGTCAGCCTGCAAGGTTAGAAAACCCTCTTTCCCCAGTCTTTGAGCTTAAGCAATGCCTTCAAGTGTATCTGTATACATATGATACATCAAAGGTTTTATGAAATGTTTTTCTCATCTGGAGAAGGATAAATAAAAAATTTAATAAAAACTGAACACTCTGCCTAGTATGAAGAAATGAGTGTTACTTATTAGGATTGTACATTGATTGTATTTTGGTTCATGACTTACACCATGAGTTAGAAAGTTTTTGTGGATCACTAATTCCTGGCTGGAAGAATGTTTTGACTTCTAAGTGATAAACTATACTTCTAACTAAGAATATAAAGTTGAGTCAGTAGAAATTAGACGTGTAGTCCACTCACACACACAGACCCTGCTGACTGGCTCTTGGGTAAATGAAGCAAAGGATAAAACTGCTACCTGTAATAGTAACAGCCTTCTGGATGATGGACCACTAAGGAGCCAGGAGAAGGGGCCATATAACCAATGAAACATCTGAGCTCAGGTACCAGACCTTAACTGCTGTCATCAGCTTTATATTAATCTTGCTCTAATATTGCATGGAATACAACCTTGTTCCTTCAGTTCTATCTAGAAAAGAAATATGGTCATAAGTGAACTCTTCATAGCCTTCAGGAGGACAACGAAGAGGTCACCTGATTTCAGTCATAGCCATCCTGAGGGGAAAGAATGCTCCATATATGAAACGATTTTGCTACGAGGCCGCGTTTTGGAGATTGAGGAAATGAGTAGTTACACCACTCTTACTGTTCCCATAGCCAAGAAACAGGCTTTCCTTGAGTCCATGGATGGCACTAGAAAGAATTTGGTCTGCTGGTGCAGAAACCACTGTATCACACCTGTGTGCTTCTGTATATGTGTTGCTGGCTGGACAGGATGAAAGTAGAGCAGTGATCTGATCCTAGCATCTGCACGAGCAAGCCAATATAAAAAGCTCTTAAAGGGTTGTAAGTTTGTCTGGTTTTTTTATACCTGGAAATTGGTACATTACATTCGTGATGACATTGCAGTGATTTACTCTGTCTTATTCTGTAAACTGAAGGTCTGCTAAAAAAAACCCAAAAAGTTACGGGTAACCCATTCAAAAAAACCATGTAGTAGTGGGTGTGAATGCTGAGAATCCAGATGAAATGTGGCAAGTTTCTTATAAAACTCAAATTATGTGAACTTATTAGTAAAAGTTAAAGCAATTTAAATCTTTTTGTTATATCAATAAATATATTCTCTACGGCCAAGATGACGAAGTATAAGAGATCCTGAGCTTACTTCTTTCATGAGCACACCAGAATTGCAACTATTTGCAGAAAAACCATTGATGAAAAAGACTTGAACCCACTAGCAAAGATCTTCTACAATTGAAGACAGAAAGAAGGAAACACAGTGAGACAGGTAGGAAGGGTGGACTCAGATATACTCAATTTCCCTACCCAAAGGTGGGCGACCCACAAATTGGAGACTAATATTGCAGACGTTCTCCCACAGGAGTCAGTTCTGAGCCCACTCAGGTTACCCAGCCTGGGGGTCCTGCATGGCTAACTGGAGCCCCCAGAGCATTTGGCTTTGGAGGACAAAGGGGCTTAATTTCAGGAGTACCAAAGGACTGGGGGAAGTAGAGTTCACTCTTTAAAGGGCACATAAAATCACATGCAGCAGGACCCAGGGAAAAAGCAGTAATTTGATGGGAGCCTGGTAAGACCTACCTGCTGGTCTTGGAGAGTCTTACAGAGAGGTTGGGTGTGGAGGTGACTGCAGTTAACCCTAGGGACATAGACAGTGGTGGCAGCCATACTTGGGAGCTCCTTTTACTATGTGGGCATTGCTGCAAGCAGGTGTCATTCTGGGATCCTCCCTCTAGCTTATTAGCACCAAGACCTGGGTCCGCCCAACAGCCTATAGAGGCCAGTGCTGGGACACTTCAGACCAAGCAACTGGGTGGGGACATAGCCCCAGCTATCAGCAGACAGGCTGCTTAAGGACTTGCTGACCCTCCAGCCACCTTTAGACACACTTCTAGACTAGCCTCACCCACCAGGGGCAGATATTAGACTCAAGAAAACCATAATCACAAAGCCTGGGGACCCAGGCTGCATCCAGCAGGCCAGAACCTCCTTTAGGACAAGCTGGACCCTGACCTTGCCCACTAACAGGCCAACACGTGGTTTGGGATACCATGGACCCAGTACCCAACTGTGTCAGGAAATGCCCTGCCTCCCCCCACAGCAACCTGACACCAGCTCTGGGGTCTCTGGGCCCTGCTGAAAACTTCCTTACCTGGGAAACAGTCACCCAAGTCCAGGAAGCACAGAGTCCCATAAAGATTAACCCAAAGAGGAACACACCATGCCACATCATAATTAAAATGACAAAAATTAAAGGTAAGGAGAATATTAAAAGCACCAAGGGGAAAGTAACAAGAAAACTCCCATAAGGTTATCAGCTGATTTTATAGCAGAAATTCTGCAGACTAGAAGGGAGTGGCAAGACATATATAAAGTGATGAACGATAAAAACCTACAACCAGGAACACTCTACCCAATAACACTTTCATTCAGATCTGATGGAGAGAGCAGAAAGCTTTATAGACAAGCGAAAACTAAGAGTTAAGCACCGCCAAACCAGCTTTACAACAAATGATTAAGGAACCACTCTAGGCAAAAGAGGAAGAGCCACAAGAAAATTATGAAATGGGAAAGCTCACCAGTAAAGGTACCAGTAAATATAGAGTAAAGGTAGGAAAGCACTCACACATAAGCTAGGAGGAAGGTTCAACAACAAAAGTAGTAAAATCATCTATATCCACAATAAGCAGTTAAGGGATACATAAAAAATTAGATATAAAATGTATCAAAAATAGTAAACCTGAGGGGAGAAGAATATGGATGCAGGGTTTTAAAAATGCATTTGAAATTAAGAGACCAGCAACTTAAAACAATCATGTGTCTACGTAGACTGCTGTATAAAAACCTCATGGTAACCAGAAACCAAAAAAATCTGTGACAGACAAAAGAAAAGGGAGCCCGGAAGGGTGGGAGGGCGGGCGTAGCTCAACTGGTAGAGTGCATGCTCCAGCATGCAGGAGGTCCTGGGTTCCATCCCCAGTGCCTCCTCTAGAAGTAAACTAGAGCCAGAGGGTTGGGTAACAAAAGAAAAGGGAGCCCGGTAGGGTGGGAGGGTGGGCGTAGCTCAACTGGTAGAGTGCATGCTCCAGCATGCAGGAGGTCCTGGGTTCCATCCCCAGTGCCTCCTCTAGAAGTAAACTAGAGCCAGGGGTTGGGTAACAAAAGAAAAGGGAGCCCGGTAGGGTGGGAGGGTGGGCGTAGCTCAACTGGTAGAGTGCATGCTCCAGCATGCAGGAGGTCCTGGGTTCCATCCCCAGTGCCTCCTCTAGAAATAAAATAAACCTAATTACCTCCCTCTCCACCCCTCCACCCCTAAAAGAAAAGGGAATCTAAATGTAACAAAGATGGTCATCAAGTCACAAGAGAACAAAAGGGAAAAAACTACAATAACCCCAAAACAATTAACAAAATGGCAGTAAGACCATACATGTCTATAATTACCTTAGATGTAAATGGACTAAATACTCCAAGACACAGAGTGGCTGAATGGATACAAAAACAAAACCCATACATATATGGTGCCTACAAGAGAGTCCCTTCGGATCTAAAGACACAGATAGACTGAAAGTGAGAGGATGAAAAAAATACTCCATGGAAATGGAAAGAAAGCTGGAGCAACAATACTTATTAGATAGAGTAGACTTTTATCACAAAAGACAAGAAAGGTCATTATATAATGATCAATAAGAAAATTTAACAAATGTAAATGTGACCCAATATAGGAGCATCTAAATATATAAAGGGCAATATTAATGTACATAAAAGGAGAAACTGACAGTAACAATAGTAGTAGGGGACATTAACACCTCACTTACATCAGTGGACACATCAGACAGAAAAGAAGTAAGTAAAGACTGGCCTTAAATGACACATTAGACCAGATGGAGAGAGAAGGCATTCCATCCAAAGGGAGAATACACATTCTTTTCAAGGGCACTCAACAGGATAGATTACATTCTGTACCACAAAACAAGCCTGTGTTAACTTAAGAAAACTGAAATCACACCAAGCATCTTTTCTGACCACAATGCTGAGACTAGAAATCAACTAGAAAAATCTGCAAAACCCACAAATATGTAGAGGCTAAACAACCAATGGATCATGAAGAAATCACATAGGAAATAAAAAATATCTACAGGCAAATGAAAGTGAAAACACAATGATCCAAAACCTATGCAATGCAGAAAAAACAGTTCTAAGGGCAAGTTTATAGCGATACAAGTTTACCTCAGGAAAGAAGAGAAATCTCACGTAAACAACCTAATCTTACACCTAAAGGAACTAGGGAAAGAACAAACAAAACCCGAAGTTAGTAGAAAAGAAATCCTAAAGATCAGAGCAGAAATAAATGAAATAGACTAAAACAACAATAGAAAAGATCAAAGACTAAAAGCTGGTTCTTTGAAAAGATAAAATTGATAAACCTTTAGCCAAACTCATCAAGAAAAAAAGGGAGAGGGCCCAGATACATGAAATCATAACTGAAAAAGAAGTTACAACTGACACCACAGAAATACAAAGGATCATAAAGACTTCTAAGAACAACTACATGCCAATAAAATGGACAACCTGGAAGAAATGCACAAATTCTTAGAGAGGTACAAGCTCCCCAAGACTGAACCAGATAAAGTAGAAAATATGAACAGGCCAACTACCAGTAATGAAATTGAATCAGTAATTTAAACACTCCCAACAAACAGTCCAGGACCAGATGGCTTCAGGTAAATTCTACCAGACATTTAGAGAAGAGTTAACACTTATTCTTCTGAAACTATTCCAAAAATTGCAGAGGAAGGAACACTTCCAAGCCCATTTTACAAGGCCACCATCACCCTGATACCAAAACCAGACAAAGACCTCCCCCAAAACACACACACTACAGGCTGATATCACTGATTAACATAGTTGCAAAAGTCCTCAGAAAAAATTAGCAAACCGAATCCAACAATACAGTAAAAGGATCATACACCATGATTAAGTGAGATTTATCCCAGGGATAGAAGGATTTTTGAATATCCACAAATCAATCTAATATACCACATTGACAAACAGAAGAATAAAAACCAAAAATCATTGCAATAGATGCAGAAAAAGCTAACAAAATTCAGCATCCATTTATGATAACTCTCCACAGGCACAGAGGGAACATAAGATAATAAAGGCCATATAGGAGAGACCCACAGCTAACAACATACACAACAGTGAAAAGACAGGAACAAGACTAGGATGTCCACTGTTGCTACTTTTATTCAACATAGTTTTGGAAGTCCTAGGCACAGCAATCAGAGAAGATCAAGAAATAAAAAGAATCTAAATTGGAAAGGAAGTAAGTTAAACTGTCAGTATTTGCAGATGACATGATCTATACACAGAAAATCCTAAAGACACCACTAAAGAAAACTACTAGATCTCATCAGTGAATTAGTAAAGTTACAGGATACAAAATTAATATACAGAAATCAGTTGCATTTCTATAGACTAATAATGAACTATCAGAAATTAAATAAACTCCCATTTACCACTGTATTAAAGTAAAATACTTCAGAATAAACCTACCTATGGAAGCAAAATATATGTACTTGAGAACTATATGACTCTGATGAAAGAAACTGAAGATGACATAAACAGAGGGAAAGATAAACCATGTTCTTGGACTGGAAGAATTAATGTTGTTAGCATAACCCAAGGCAATCTACAGATTCAATGCAATCCGTATCAAAATACCAATGGCATTTTTCACAGAACTAGAACAAATAATTTTAAAATTTGTGTGGCAATCCAAAAGACCCCAAATAACCAAAACAATATTGAGAAAGAACAGAGCTGAAGGTATCATTTCCCTGGCTTCATACTATATCATAAAGCTGCAGTAATCAAAACATGGTACTGGCACAAAAACAGACACTTAGATCAATAGAAAAGAATAGAGAGCCCAGAATAAGCCCACACACTTATGGTCAATTAACCCACAACAAAGGAGGCGAGAATACACAATGGAGGAAAGACAGTCTGTTCAATAAGTGGTGCTGGGGAAACTGGACAGCTACATGTAAAACAATGAAATTAGAACATTCTCTAATACCATATACAAAAATAAATTCAACGTGGATTAAAGGCCTAAATGTAAGATATGGGATGCCATAAAATTCCTAGAGGAAAACATTGGCAGAACACTATTTGACATAAACTAGCAATATTTGTTTTGGATCCATCTCCTAAAATGAAATAAAAGCAAAAATAAACAAATGGGACCTAATTAAACTTAAAAGCTTTTGCACAGCAAAGAAAAGCATCAACAAAATGCAAAGACAACCTACTTATTAGGAGAAAATCTTTGCAAATGATATGACTGATGAGGGGTTAATACCCAACATATACAAACACCTCATACAACACAACCTCAAAAAAAAAAAAAAAATGGGGAAAAGAACTGAAAAGACAATTTTCCAAAGAGAAAATGTGGATGGCCAGCAGGCACATGAAACAGATGCTCAGTATCACTAGTCATCAGGGAAATGCAAATCAAAACCAAAACAAGGTATCCCCTCACATCTGTCAGATTATCATAAAAAAGACAACACAGCAAATATTCGTGAGGGAGTGGAGAAAAGAGAACCCTCGTACACTATTGGTGGGAGTGTAAACTGGTGCAGCCACTGTGGAAAACAATATGGAAGTTTCTCAAAAACTAAAAATAGAACTGCCACATGACCCAGCAACTACATTTCTGGGTATAAATCCAAAAAACCCCCAAAACACCAATCTGAAAAATACATGCACCCCAAATGTTCATAGCAGCATTACAATAGCAGCATTATAATTGCCAAAACATGGAAGCAACCTTAGTGTCCATCAACGTATGAATGGATAAAGATGTGGTATCTGTATAAAATGGAGTACTACTCAGCCATAAAAAAGGAAGTTTTGCCATTTGCAGCAACATGGAAAAACTTGCTAAGTGAAATGTCAGACAGAGAAAGATAATTACTTTATGATATCATTATATGTGGAATCTAAAAAATACAACAAACTAGTGAATATAACACAAAGAAGCAGAGTCACAGATATAAAGAGCTAGTGGTTACAGTGGGGAAAGGGGAGGGAGGAGGGGCATTATAAGAGTAGAGGATTGGGGGGTATAAACTATTATCTATAAAACAACCTATAAGAATATATCATACAAGGGAATATAGCTGATATTTTATAGTAACTATAAATGGAGTAAAACCTTTAAAAATTTTGAATCACTATACTGTATGCCTTATATAATACTGCACATCAACTATACTTCAATTTAAAAACTCTTTTAAATAAAACCTCAGAAAGAAATATATTCTCTGAGTATCTGACCCACTCTATACACCAAGAGTTACCATAGGTTTTTTTGTATTCAATTATGTAATTAAGTACGAGTTGAAGACTAAACTTTCTCACACACACTATGAAAATTTCTGCTAGTTTTTGTCATTACTGTTTCGTTTAAAAGCATACATTTTCTGTAACCTATCTAAATAAGGATTTTAAATTTCAAACAGTAGATGGCAAAATGACATTAACATCTAGAAAGTGGTTGCTCAGAGACTGTTACCAAGAAAATAGAGGAGCTACCTATTATTACTGCATTTGGTTAAGCACCACACCTCAACAGTTCTGCAGTGTGTGCAATCATCTTTAGTGAATATCTAAGTCTTTTTTTTCAACGATCACTCAGGCATTCAAATACATCCTCCTTAACAGTGGATACTAGCCATTCAAATATATGCTTAACAGTGGATACTAGAGACACAGATAAAGTATGAAAATCAGGGAAAGAATTCCAGAAAATTCATTTTGTAGAAGTAAATTTATGGAAGGTCTGATGAGGTCATATTAGGAAGCAAATAATAATAGTGTCATGCTGATATTAACAATTTTGGGCTTAAACTTTTTTTTTTTTTTTTTTTTTTTTTACTAATTCCAGTAATACATTTAACATCCAAATGGTATGAAATCTGGAAGATAATCTTTCACTACTCTTGCCAAATTACTTTCTAAACTATACCAATTGATAATGCAGTCAGCAAGGTATGAGAGTGCTTTCTAATCTAACCCAACAGTTGGAAACAGACAAAAAAAACTTTCTCAGTATCTGACATTAGAAAAATTAGGTTGCCACTTCAGTAAATTTTGATAAACACTTGTGATAAACTGATGAACTATCAGAAAGAAATTAAATAGGAATCACTGATTTTTTTAAGACTCCCAACTAATGAAGAATAGAGATACTTCATGAACTAGATCAAGAATATCCCTCTACAGAGGAATTCTAAAACTAGAATTATCCCTATTAAAATTATCTACAAACTAAATAAACCAGATTATCTCCTGCCACCCCCCAAAAAAAAACCTAAAAAAAAAAAAAAATAAAACTTACCTACAAGACACAATGCCTCATGTTACACTATAATTTGCTGGAAGTATTAACCAATGCTTTATGTTATTAAACAAGGTTTTTATAATATGCAGAGAGGAAAAAGGAATGCAAATTGGAAACGAAGAAGTAAAAATGTCACTGCAGACGACATGATAACTGTACATAGAAAACCCTAATGAAGAGACCAGAAAACTACTAGAGCTCATCAATGAATCTGGTAAAGTTGCAGGATATAAAATTAATATACAGAAATCAGTTGCATTTCTATACACTAATAACGAAATAGAAAAAGAAATTAAGGAAACAATACCATTTACCATTGCACCAAAAAGAATAAAATGCCTAGGAATAAACTTACCCAAGGAGGCAAAAGACCTGTACTCTGAAAACTGTAAGACACTGATGAAAGAAGTTGAAGATGACATAAACAGATGGAAAGATATACCGTGCTCTTGGATTAGAAGAATCAATACTGTTAAAATGGCCATACTACCCAAGGCAATATACAGATTCAGTGCAATCCCTATCAAATTACCAATGACATTTTTCACAGAGGTGGAACAAAAAATGTTAAAATTTGTATGGAAACACAAGACTCCAAATAGCCAAAACAATCTTGAAAAAGAACAGCTGGGGGAATCACACTCTCTCACTTCAGACTGTACTACAAAGCTACAGTAATTAAAACAGCATGGTACCGGCACAAAAACAGGCACATAGATCAATGGAACAGGATAAAAATCCAGAAATAAGCCCACAAACTTATGGTCAATTAATCTATGACAAAGGAGGCAAGAATATACAATGGAGAAAAGACAGTCTCTTCAATAAGTGGTGCTGGGAAAACTGGGCAACTATCTGTAAAAGACTGAAATTAGAACATTCTTTAACACCATATACAAAAATAAACTCAAACTGGATTAAAGACCTAAATGTAAGACCAGACACTATAAAACTCCTAGAGGAAAACATAGGCAGAACACTTTGACATAAATTACAGCAATATACTTTTTGAACCAGCTCCTACAGTAATGGAAATAAAAGCAAAAATAAACAAATGGGATCTGATTAAACTTAAAAGCTTTTGCACAGCTAAGGATACCATCAACAAAACAAAAAGACAACCTACAGAATGGAAGAAAATATTTGCAAATGATGCAAATGACAAAGCACTAATTTCCAGAATATGCAAACAGCTCATACACCTTAATATCAAAAAAAACAAGAAACTCAATGAAAAAATTGGCAGAAGACCTAAATAGATATCTTTCCAAAGAAGACATACAGATGGCCACAAGTACATGAAAAGATGCTCAACATCACTAATTGTTAGAGAAAGGCAAATCAAAACTACACTGAGATATCACCTCACACCAGTCAGAATGGCCATCATTAAAAAGTCTCCAAATGATAAATGCTGGAGAGGGTGTGGAGAAAAAGGAACCCTCTTATACTGTTGGTGGGAATGTAAATTGGTGCAACCACTGTGGAAGAAAGTATGGAGGTTCCTTAAAAAACTAAAAATATTCAGCTAATGCTGTTGGGGTAACTGAACAGCTGCATGTAAATCAATGAAGTTAGAACATTCCCTCACACCATACACAAAAATAAACTCAAAATGGCTTAAAGACTTAAATGTAAGATGAGACACAATAAATCTCCTAGAAGAAAAATCTTAGCAATGTTCTCCTAGGGCAGTCTACCCAGGCAATAGAAATAAAAGCAAAAATAAACAAATAGGACCTAATTAAACTTAAAAACTTTTGCATAGCAAAGGAAACCATAAGCAAAACAAAATGGCAACCTACAGAACGGGAGAAAATATTTGCAAAAGATGAGACTGCCAAGGGCTTAATTTCCAGAAAATATATATATATACCTCATACAACTTAATAATAAAAAAACAAATTACCCAATCCAAAAATGGACAGAAGACCTAAACAAGCAATTCTCCAATGAAGGCATACAAATGGCCAACAGGCACATGAAAAAATGCTCAATATTGCTAATTATCAGAGAAATGCAAATCAGAACTACAATGAGCTATCACCTCACACCAGTCAGAATAGCCATCATCCAAAAGTCCACAAACAATAAATGCTGGAGAGGCTGTGGAGAAAAGGGAACCCTCCTGCACTGCTGGTGAGAATGTAGTTTGGTGCAACCATTATGGAAAACGGTATGGAGATACCTCAAAAGACTAAAAATAGACTTATTATATGATCCAGCAATCCCATTCCCTGGGCATATATCCAGAACCTTAAAACAAAAAGATACATGCACCCCAATGTTCATAGCAGCACTATTTACAATAGCCAAGACATGGAAATGACCTAAAGGTCCACTGACAGATGACTGGATAAAGAAGCTGTGGTATATTTATAAAATGGAATTCTACTCAGCCATTAAAAAAAGCCATTTGCAGCAACATGGATGTCCCTGGAGAATGTGATTTTAAGTGAAGTTAGCCAGAAAAAGAAAGAAAAATACCATATGATATCACTTATATGTGGAATCTAAAAAATAAGACAAACTTACAAAACAAAAACAGACTCACACTTACTCAGAACTCACAGAAACTTATGGTTACCATTGGGGAAAGGGGTGGGAAGGGTTAAATTGGGAGTTTGAGATTTGCAGATACTATTATATATAAAATAGATGAAGAAGTTCATCCTGTATAGCACAAGGAACTATATTCAATACCATATAGTAACCTATGGTGAAAAAGAATATGAAAACAAATATATGTATGCTCATGTATGACTGAAGCATTATGCTGTACACCAGAAATCAACACCTTGTAAACTATACTTATATATATATGTATATATATATACACACACACACATACATATACATATACATACACAGAAAGAAAAAACCAAACTAAATATAGACTTACTGTATGATCCAGCAATCCCACTCCTGGGCATATATCCAGAGAAGAGTATGTTCAAAAAGACACACTCACCTCAATGTTCACAACAGCACTATTTACAAAAGCCAAGACATGGAAACAACCCAAATATCCATTGACAGATGACTGTATAAAGAAGTTGTGGTATATAGGTGTGTATACATACATACATACACACACACACACACACAGTGGAATACTACTCAACCATAATAATAAAATAATGCCATGTGCAGCAACATGGATAGACCTGGAGATCGTCATTCTAAGTGAAGCTAGAAAGAGAAAGGAAAATGCCGTATCATATTGCTTGTATGTGGAATCTTTAAAAAAAAAAAAAAAAAAAAAAAGGACACCAATGAATTTATCTACAAAACAGAAACAGACCCAGAGACATAGGAAACAAACTTATGATTACCAAGGAGTAAATAAAGGTGAGAAGGGATAAATTAGGAATTTGAAAACTGTACCTCTTGGTGGGTGTTGAAAACGTTAGCTATCTTGATTGTAGTGGTGGTTTCAAAATACATCAAATTGTACATCAAAAAAATCCTATTAATACCATCAAAACTTTTTAATTAAAAAAAAAAGGAATGATATTTATGAAAAAAGAAGAGAAAATAATCAATGAAAGTAGTAACAGAAAACCAACATGGTAAAATCATGTTTTTCTTCCTACTGCAACATAGTTTGGAATATAATGTGAAAACAAAAATCCCATTCAAAACAGCCATCTATATGCCAAAGACAACTTGAATAAAAGATCATTGAAACTGAAGAGAAAGACCCTAGTGTGCCCATATTATAAATAAAATATTATCACATGATTTAAAATACCATAAAAATTTAGTGAGAAAGTAGATTATTCAAAAAGTTGTGATAGAACAATTGGATAATAACTTGGAAACATACATTAAATTTTATAGCAGAAGTCTAGTAAAAAGCTGTATCCATAACAATAATGTAAAATACTAAGGTAATTATACCATCACATGATGGGAGAAAATTGTGCAAGAAAACATGGAAAAAATAACAAAGGAAAAATGAATTTCACTACATTACAAAAAAATACCTTGTATGTTAAGACATATACTCAAAGAAAAATAATGGGAAAATACTTGCTGTAAATAAAGATTAATATTCTTAATATAAAATGAATTTTTATAAATTTGTAAGAAAAATTAATCTTCATTTCAACCAGAAAAAAGAAAAGCTATCTGAACAAGAGACAAGCAGTAAATGCCACCTCAGCATGTTAAGAGTAAGCACTGACAAAGCAATAAAATAAAGGACAAGGACTGTAACATCAGAAATATGTTAAAAAAAAAAAAAACCAGAAAATTATCACCAAAAGGTCAAAATGCAAAAAGATAAACACATTTGACTATTCAACTGAATGGGTGAAGGCTGTCAAAAGGTACAAACTTCCGGTTGTAAAGTCAGTCAGTCCTGGAGGCAGAACATACAGCCAGTGAGTATATCAATAATACTGTATTGTATATTTGAAATTTACTAAGAGTAGATCTTAAAAGTTCTCATTACAAGAAAAATGTGTAACTATATGTGGTAATGGATGATAACTAGACTTACTGTGGTGATCATTTCATAGTATAAGTATGTATCAAATCACTATGTACACCTGAAACTAACATATGAACGCTGTGTCAACTGTATCTGAATTTTAAAAAACTGAATACCCCTGCCCCCCATAAAAATGACATAAATTGACGAAAAGTCTTTGTAGCTAAAAGAACATTTAAAATGATAGACAGGAAATGATTCATATATGAAAAAATGTACATGCTCAATAAACAAAAAATTCAGTATTGCTAGTCAATTAAAGAAATATAAATCCAAACAGTAAGATAACTAGAATTGCCAAGACTTCCTTTGAAATAATCACTAAACACATTCTACTGGAAACACATATTCACACACGCTTGGCAATATTTTTCAAAAGCCTAAAAAAAACCTACACTATTTGACTCAGATTTTACTTAGAATTTATCACAGGGTAATAGTCAGAGATAGACAAAACTTTATGAAATATTATTAAATTTTGCTTAATTTAAAATAAAAAAAAGATTGGGGTAGGTATTTAAATATATACTCATAAGAAAATGGAAAAAATATGAAGGCACATTCCTAGATGAAATACTGTATAGACATTTAGTACTTTCAAATACAAGAACTTGTGAAAATCATTAAGATAAAACTAAAGTCAAAAATTATGATGCAATATGGTGCCAATTATATTAGGAAGCACTATATCACTTACTAAATGCTTCTCCGTGTATATCTTATGCTAATCACCTTATAATATTATCTCCTTATAATTCTGATATAGATAAAATCATTAACACTCACCAAAAATCCCTTAGACAAATGGGGAAATGAAGCTTAGAGAGGTTAACTTACCCCAAGGTCTTTCAGTTGTTGTGCTGGGTTGTAAGACACTGGTTTTACTTCTCAGTAACATTTTTCTGTAGTTTTGAAAGAAATTTTCTGTAGGAGTATATTTTGTCTTTATAATCAGAACAAGATAATTTTACTTACAAGCAGAAAATTTTTAACATGATTAAATGTGTTTCCTTTGCAGGTAAACTACAGAAATAACTACTCTTGGCAAGTGGGAAAAAAATTTAAGTATGGATTTGCCTGGTTCAAAAATGGAATGTTTTTCTTAATGCACATGCATTTGATAATTAGGAAAAAAAAGCACCTTACATATTATTTTTAAATACACTCACATTTTGGAAAATGTGGAGAAAGCCATAATGATGGCAGTGTATGCCATTCAAAGTTCAATTTATTTCCTTTTATCATCCAGATTTTAGCTTACAGTCTGGCTTATTTGAAAAGTATTTGACAATGTCTGTACATATGTGTATGCATAATACTTCTAGTATTAACAAAAGTCATCTCTGGCATGTGGAATCATTGATAATTTACACTTTTTGTTCATTTTTGTTTTCCTGTACTTACTATAATAGACAAGAATTATTTTTAGATCAGAAAAGCTAATAGAAGTTAACTTTTGAACTTATCAAAAACTAAAACAAGAAATAAAATGTTAACAGAATGCTGTGTGCTTGCAATTTTTATCCTTTTTAAAATATTTTTCCAGTCTGAATTTTCTGTAAAAAACTACCAGCTTATAAAAGAAAAACCTCTTTCCATTTAATTCAAAGTCACCTAAAATTTCCATGCCTGTAAGGAAGGAATTCTAGATTTAATTAGTAGTATTAGCATAGCCATCAGCCAACTGTTTTATGATTACTATGAGACCTGTAGCTACAGAAAATTATAGAGTAAAAAGATGAGAGCTGGGACGTGTGAGGCTGGAGGTAGCAGGCATAGGTGGAGTAGTTAACTTACCAGGTTAAACGATAATTTGTTAACTACAAAGCAACATGGTTAAACATAATAAAGGGCAGAAGTCTTTTTTCAACACGGGAAAGAGAAAAGCTTGTACAGAAGCAGAGCATCTCAGCACATCAGAATTAGCATCAAAAAGTAATATATCAAAAACCATGTAAAAAATAAAAAGAACCATAGCAAATTTATACCCAAAAGGTCAAAATACAAAAAGACAGACAAGTTTGACCTAAAAAAATAACTGGCTCTGCCTTTGTAAACCTCTAAGACTGAGAAAAAAAATAAATACAAGCGAATGCCAGTTAAATTATATTTATTATATAAAGAGATTCTATTACTTGATATGAAAAAAAAGGGCAACTCCAATATGTATTACAAGGGCAAATGACATGAACATTTGATCAAAGAGGAAACAGAACTACTCAAAAAATACAAATATTTAAACTCACAATCAAGGAAGTAATTGGGATGCTCTTTCTTGCTTATCCAATGCACAAAGTTAATAGCAATTTCTACTTTTTCTATTTCCTAAATGTACTCAAATGTGCTATTTTTAGTAATAAAAAATGAGTTTAAAAAATTAGAAGTATGAAAATTTCTGTCAATGCAGAAATCATAAAATGCATTAAAATGAATCATCACCTATATGGGCAGTAAGGTTCAGATCCCTTGAAGCCAATTGCTTTTGTCTTGGTTCCTGAGTTTTATTATGGGATTGTCAATAAAGAGGTTGTTTCTGATTTACACTATGACAATCTCCCAAGTACAGGGACATAAATATGTATGTATGTAAATGATATATGTAAATTTTTTTCTTCAGGTAGACAATTATTCCAGGGAAGTACCTCTTTAGATTCTTCAGAATCACTCACTTCAGAGGGCTCCTTTGATTCCATTTGCTGATAAAGTCCCATTAAGATTCCCCCCATGTGGTTCTCAACCAGTAGGGATGCCCTTGGTATTGAAGAGGCTGAAGATCTACTTCAGTACTGCCTGCAAGACAGCAGTATCCTAGGCTTTCTATAGCTGACTTCTTAGGGAATCTGAAGTTGGTCCTGTCCTTTAGACATAGCCAAAAGGACATTCTTCTGATTTCATACAAAACAGTACATCTCCTGCTTGCTTAGATCATAAACTTGAGCCAGATCACACAAAGCTCAGGATGCACATGGGCTGGAGCAGAACCAGGGCAACCACCTCAAATCAAATAGTCATGTTTGAATGACTAAGTTGAGAGACTGAACTTAAAATCCTGTAACTTTGTTCAACATTTCTTTGCCTTTTCTCACGTAGTAAGTTTTACTGAACAAAAAGGTGGAAAATAGTAGAGCCTAAACTTACTTAGCAAAAGCAATTCTCTGAGACTTCAACTTTGCTAAATAACCTGTATAAAAGCGACGCTACAGAAAGCATACAAGCAGAAAAAGTAATGTAAGTTTCATGTTAAGTAACAATGTAGTCACATGGCAAATCTGGTTGTCAATTTAGTATGCTGTAGCCCTTATCTACATCAATTCACTAAGACTACACACACATCTACTCTCTAGTAGTGAATTCTCATTTGAATAGAAACAGCTGCTAGGTGGAAGAATTTAAATTTAAAAACAACTTCACTATAGCTGAAGTGCCAAATTAAAAATTATGTATGTATGCATGTATATACATATGTAAGTGTGTGTGTGTGTGTGTTCTCTCTCCCCTCAGAAAGCGATACGAAACCCTGACGTAGGGTATACTGTTTAATATTTTTGAAATGATTATTTCTCTGGTCTCCCTAAAAATCTTCACCTATTCTGAATGTACTCACACAATCTGGTGAGTTGGCAGCTATATGAAAATATGAAATTTCAAAATACGATAAAAGGGAGGTAGCTAATAAAACTTGGCGATCTTTTTTTATTATTATTTTAGATTAGAGCAGGTAGCCTCCCTTCAATGTTTTGCAAAGATGAAAACTCAACTTTGAAGCAAAATGAACAAAATTATACATTTACTACAATCACCTACAATTTGACTTACACAACACCACAAAAAGACATCTAACAAACGTTTTTCTACTTATCTTTTTACTTGTGTTATAACAGCTGGCTATGTTGAATATATTTTCAGAATACATTTGTTAACCATTTGATAAACATACTAAGCCAAATAACACAAATAACAGCAATTACCTTTTTATCTAATAACTGTACCAATCACTGTAGGAAGATACAACCGAAGGGGAAGTATGGGATCATTCATGACGCACTGCAAAGGTATTACACTTTAGTCCTAAGAATGATCTGAGGGTGCAGAAAGAGGTGACTCTCTAGAAGGTGACCCAGGGTTTTCTTCAGGTGGAAAAACTGTAAGAGTACAAGCTCGAATGCCACCAAGTGACTCTGGAAGGTCAAAAACTTTATGCCACTCATCCTTTTCTGGGTCATATTTCTGGACAATTTCTACCATACAACGATTATTCCAAGAATATCCACCTACAACATAGATTTTATTTTCAAAGACAGCAACTCCAACATCACTTTGACCTCTTAACATGGCAGCAATTGGTGTCCATTGGTCAAGGGTTGGTGAATAGTATTCACAGCTTAGAACATCATCATAATCACTTGTTCCTCTGAAGTGATTGCCACCAATGACGTAGAGCTTGTCTCCAACTGTACACATGCAATGCAGACCTCTGACTGTAGTCATTGGAGCCTTCTGTGTCCATTTGTCTGTATCGGGGTCAAAGCACATGAGCTCATTTTGGAAGGTGTCATGAGTAATTCCTCCTGAAATATACATTAAGCCTCCATACACTGTTCCAGCATGGCCGTAGTGGGGTTCACTCATTTTTGCAACATAGCTCCACTCATTCATTCTTGGATTGTAACATTCTACTGTGGCCAGTTCACCAGCTGCACTTCTCCCACCAACCGCATACAAGTGTCCTTTGAGAGCACTTAAGTGGAAAAATGTGCGCTTTTCATTTAATGATGCAACCTGCATCCACTTATTATACCGAGGATCAAATCTGAAAACTGTATCTACAGCAGTTTTTCCTTTTGTATCATAATTACTCTGACCACCAACGACATAAAGAAAGTTTCCAATGACAGCAATGCCATGTTGGTAACGAGGCGCATCCATGGGGGCTAAAGATCTCCACTCTTGAGCCCTTTCATCATACATGCGTAATTCTTTACTGACAACCAGCTGCTGCCTCAAAACCCCTCCTAATGTAACCAAGTGAGTCGAGTCAGATCGAATAGCAGTTCTATCTGACTGCATCACTGGCTGCATATATGGCATCATTTGGTAATTGCTAGCTTCCAAAAGCAAATTCACACAGGTATTGTCTGTTCTCATGAAATCTACTGTCTGCACATAATTGATGAGGTCCTGTGGTGTCATCAGTGGGAAACGAATATTCTTCATTAATTTTGCAGCATAATCCATCCGGGGGTCTTCCAACCTTAGCCAGCGACAGGCAGCCTTGAAGAGCTCAAGCTCAGTACAGTGCTTAAGACTATTGCTGGAAAGCACAAAGGCAAGCCGTTCAAAAGGGAGCTTTAGAAACTCCCCAGTACCCAACAATGCAGGAAAATTCTTCAGAATGAAATTATTGACATATTTATCTACTTCTATAAGATTGTAGGTGTTGGCAATTCGTCCAACTTCAACACAGTTATCTAAAGAGACTCCTGAAATAAGAAATACTTTACAGAAGTCTAAAACAGGTAAAATTTGTAAAAAGCTGGCAGCTTCAAGTGTGTCCTGAAGATTGTCCATATTAAGAGAAAGTTTTGCAGTATATATAAAATCAATTATTTTTTTCAGACCAACTTTGTTAACCCCATGAAGCTTAATGCACATTAAATCTTGTTCTTTCATTCCACCTGTGAACATAGCCTTGAAATAATCACTAGCAGACGCCATCATAGCTCGATGAACCGGGAAGATTTCATCTCCATCACCTGGCACCAGGGTCACATCACAAAGCAACCCTTCTATTCTAAGCTGATCAAAGCCTTGCAATACCACCGAACTGTGAGTATTGCTGGTGAAAAAACGTGTAGTTCCTGCCTTACAAGGCTGTAAATGGGCAGAGACGCCCATTTCACCGTTACCAAGAGACACTTTCATGTGAAAGCCTTCCTCTTGCACAAAGATGTATTCCGGACAGAGGTTTCTGAAAGCTTTAAAGGAAACGAGGATGTCCCAAGAGCGAGAGAGCTCGCTTTCCTTATCAAGGGCAAACAGTCACTCAGAACACACCAGTCAACCACTGAAAACTGTTCTGCGGCCGTACCACAAAGGGCTACAGACCTCAAATCGGATTATTAAGCGGACGATTCATCACCTGAAGGCAGTTAAGGGACCCGGTTCACCTCGTCCGGCCTGCGCGGCTGCTCCTCCCGCAGTTCTGCTCCGGGCCAAGGGGGAGGTGCCGCCACGTCCTGAGGCTCCGTGGCTCGCTCGGCGGCGAGGCCCGGCACCTCAGAGAGCGGCCCGCTGCGCCCTCCGCTGTCCCTAAAGCGTCGCCGTGGCTACGGGCCCGTCCTGAAGCAAGGGCCTGGAACAGGGACCTGGGCCTGGAACACGGGCCGAGCCCCGGACGCCGAGCCGGTCCTTCCGGAAAGGCTTGGTCCCAGGATCCCCCGGGCTAGGAGCGGCCGTGGCCGCTACTGCGGCTGCGCGGCCCCGTGACACCACCAGTGGGCGGGCGTACGGAGTAGGGGGTGGGAGGAAATGCGCCGGGCATTGAAGGGCGGGGGCTGGGGAAGCGGGGCTGTGCAGGGTGGGCGCGAGCCGTGCCCTTGGTCACTTTGTACACGGGACTAAATAGGCCCGAACGGGTGGTGGTATATTATGCTGCATGTTTGGTATAAACCTTTCACGGCAGCTGAGTTCTCTCCGCAAAGGCATACTTTGAGATTTACACTTCCTGGCTTCTGCCTTTTGAGTAACAATGAAATGCGGCTTTTGGAGAAACTGAAAGGAAACCTAGCAGAAGGTATAGAGGAAAGATGCTTAAAGCTTTTACCCTATTAAAAAAAACTGTAATTCTTACCCCATATAATTTAACTGACAACTTCAATTATAACTTTGGTTCATATTTTCAAATTTTAATCACTTAAAACATGTCATTTGCCTCTTTTCACTGTGACAGCTTAATGTAAATAATACTGCCTGAATTTTTGCCTCGCAATGGAATTCCACTATAAGTAAAATTTTCGTGCTTTTATTTTCCATCACAAACGTTTAAACGGATCTGTAACTACGCATACTATAGCTTCCTTTTCCCATTATTTATTCCTGAATATATACCTTCTTGTCCTCCACTATTTTATAGACTCTGGGCACAAAACCTTCCCTGTTTGGGGATAAATCCTAAGCACAGAATACTGTTTGAAGACATAACTTTTTTCCCCAAAATACTGTTACCAGCAACGTTTGAGTGTGTATTTCGTCTCTACTGATCTTTCACTCTGTGGATGTTTCACTTACATTTTAAAAAACTGTAGTTAATTAACTTACGTTTTTAAAATTACTAGTAAATTGAAATTTGCGCACGTGAATAATTATACTTTGACAAAATGGCTTCCAACACTTCCCACAGTTTGAAGTTATTACTGTCATTTAAATCCTTACAGTTCTTTATGCATATGCAAACTACTAATAAATAGAAACATTAGATAATATTCTTTTATTACAGTATTTTTATATAATAGCATACATACTCACTGTTCTGCACCTATCTTTTTTAGCTTGGAGATCTTCTCATATTACTGTATAGAGAATTTCTTCATCTTTTTAAATAGTTGTATTGTTTCCCACTGAATGGTTGTGTCATACATTATTTGGCTAGTTCCCTACTGATGGACATTCAGCTGGTTCCAACTGTTTTCTGTTGTTTCTGGTGGGTGGCAGCAAGGTCCAGAAGGCTAGGATCACTGCTATCCTCCACCGGATGCTTCAGCAAATCTTCAAACTCTTCAGCATAAGAGATCGGTTGGAATATGATTGGCCTAGAAAAATTCTTTACTGGACTTTATCAGCATTGGCAAGTCCTGGAGACCTGACTGGTGCAGGAGTTGGGATGGAAGGACTCCACTGAGCTGTGAAGACTCCATATGGCTGTGAAAAAGTACTTCCAAGGAATCGGTTTCTCTCTGGAAAAGAAAGAACAGAGCTGCTATACCTGGGAAGTTATCAAAGCAAGAAATCATGAAATCTTTCCGTCTGTTATCAGACTTGCAAGAAAGATTAAGAGCTAAGGAACCAGAAGTACGCTATTAAAGAAACAATTATTATGGACAGATATAACTCATCATACTCCCACAAGTTTAGTCATTTCAAAAGACTTTTTCTCTGACTTCATCATGAAATAAATGGATTAAATTTGTAAAAATATTTATTAGTAGTATTAAGGAACTATAAGTTGAAGCATATAGTTCATAGTGGGCACCAGATCATCATAGATAACCTTAATGTACTTAAGTACTTAACTATCTATTTTACTATATTTCAATACTTTTGCTTGTATCTGTGCTAATTACACAGAAGTGTTCATCTTTATATTTTTAAATTATCACTTAAAGGTTTACTTTCAAAAATTTTTGCACTTGTTTATTTTTAATATATTAATACCAAGACTGATTTTGCAACCTTAATTAAAGGATGGAGCTGCAGTTTATTCATTCATTTCATTCAAGTTATGTATCTAAATCACAGGTTCTATGACTGCCTTCATAGGATAAAAAGGTGAAGAAAGAAAATGAAGTGCCAGCCCTCTTGAAACCTTCCTTTGTGCTGGAAGGAAATGTAAAAATATTAATCAACCAATTAATTAATTTCAACTGCATTATATACTAACACTGTAAGCAAAAGAAAAGAGGCTTCTGACACCAGAAACTGGAGGATGCAGGGACTCCAGGCCTTAACATTGGATGTATAGTTCTAGAGCTTCCAGAGCGCAATGGCGAGATGTGTTAACTTGGGACTGGGGTTTCCTAGATCCTGAGAGCCCAGGAAGGAATGAGATCCTCTAGAAACAGAATAGAAAATCAGAAGACCAAATGCTGAATCTTAGGGACCTTCACATTTTAATGTAGGGAAGAGGATAATGAGCCTGAAAAGGACACTGGAATGGACTGCAACACAACAGGAAGACAACCAGGAGACAATGGTGAGAAGATATTTCAGGGAAGAAATATATTTAAAAGACAATGTCTTATATTCAGGGAAAATGAGGGCTGTTTTCACAGAGTTAATTCCACAAAATCTAGATTGGAGTATAGTGACTAAGGTTAAGTAAGAAGAAAGGTTTTGAAGACAGAGTAGGTAGAAACTTCTTTTGGGAAGTTTATCTGTGAAAGGAAGAGAACTAGGGTAGCACCTGGAGAATGATAATGTGTGTTTATATTATTGGATGTAATTTTTAAAAAAATTTTTACATTTTTGGGGAGAAAGATTTCAAGTAATGGATGCAGTGGCACAAAGCATATAAAATCAGTATTTTATTTCTTTTAAACAACTGCTGATGTAATAGGCTAAAATGTCAAGCATCATTGTTAAATCACTTTTAAATACTAGTGAGCTAGAATGCTTTTTCATTTGCTTTGTTTGCTATTTTTAGTTCTTTTAATGTTCATTTCATGACATTATCTAGTTTTGTACTGTCCTTATGAATTATGTTTTTATATATCCTTAATTCTTAAAAGTAGTTGGAAACCTTTTATGCAGATGGTAGCTATCGTCCTATGTTGCAACAATGGCTAAAATCAGTGTCTGAAATTGGAGGGAACCTCCCAGACTGGGAGGGGAAAGACGTATGTATTCTTTTGCTGATTCTGGCACCTGGCACACTTCTCCTGGTTCCTCTCCCTACTTTAAGTATTAAGTAGTATTAAGCAACTATAAGTTAAACATATAGATCTAATTCCTAATTCCTTCACTTCTGTATCACAATAGTTTCCTTCCTCTTCAGGGCTGAAATGACCAGGGGCCCCTCTCCTTCACCCCTTTTCCTACTTGCACAACTACTTCCTGTTCTGTTGTGGTTTCTGGCTTAAAGTTTTCCCAGATGGACTCAAAAAGAAAGTAAAAGTTGAGTAATATTTTCAGATTTTGTAGAAACCTAAGTAAGAGAAGTCTCATTTTTTAATGTTGAATACTTCTGAAACATGAGGGCCCACATAGTTCAAAGGAAGCAGAAAGCAGAGTCTAGTAACTGTGTGGGCTACGAAAACTCTTGGCAGGAAGAACAAATACAAAAACAAAACAACCCTACTGGCCAAATGCAACAGGGCCAGACACCAAGTCTGCGGAGGGCAGGCTTCTGGTCTGTGTAGCTGTGTTCCTTTTAGGGAATTTTCCCCCAGAGCTGATAAGAGGCTCTTTCCTGGCAGGAACTGACCCTAATAGTGGGATAAGCCTCTTGCCACAGTCTTTGTTATAAAGAGGAGTGTTCACCTTCAGGCAGGGCACAGCTCCTTTGAACCAGAGGCAGGTACGGTGAGAGAAAAAGGAGCCAAAGTAAGGTTCCTTCCTCCAACCTGCTTGCAGACCCAGGGTTCCTGATGAATGACTTGCTCCACAGACCGCCTGACAGTAGGCGGTGGGCAGGCCTGAATATCTGAGGGTAGAAACTACAATGGGATTTTGGAGAACGTTCTCACATTTGAGGGTGCACTGAATTTCTCTCTTAGGAGTAAATACCCAGTTTCACAAATTCATTTTTTATAATAGATCTTTCAACTTTATAATTAGGAAAATATGTTCACTATAACTTTGCATAAGGATTGCAACAGCCCTTTCTACCCTGCCACAGTAGCAAAAGGTAGCAGTCCCGCTCCACGTCTGCCTCCAAGTCCCTTTTTATTACTGGATCCCACAACATCTGAGGATCATTTTTACCCCACCACTTGCCTTTTACTTTCAACCCACGGAACACACAGATGCTGGAACCTATTTCCCACTTTGTCTTTCAAAACTACCTTCTCCCTAACCTACACTTCCCAAGTCCATCTTTCTCTCTTCCATTGCCCATGTTTCAAAGACTAATTCCATGGCCAAGGTTGCAAAGCTCCTTGGAAGAAACCCTCAAGCAGATCAGGGAGAAGTTATCACAAGAAATTCAGTCCTTAGGCTGGATAGCTCTTTCCCTGCACCCTCACCAGTAGCAAAGGAGGGCCAGATGACCAGGAGAGGGGCCTGCTCTAATTCTTCTCAAAGGCTTGCCGAATTAGCCCGTCAGACAGGGAAGGATAGCAAACAGACAAGAATCTATCATCAACTCAGGAGAGAGAGGACAAGGAATTAGCAGAGACCCCTGCAAGCAAGTTGCCCCAGTTCCTGCTACAGGCTCCATGAAAGAGTAATGTTAAAAGCCAGATGAAGTGTCTGTGTCAGACGCTTCATCCACAGAAAATAGGGAAGGTATACGAAGATCCACAGCACAAATCCATGGTGATGTCAGCCTCTTTTGAGAGCCTAAACCTACTAAAAATCAGAGCAGTCTTTATGAGTAAAAGGGTAGTGAAACTCAGAACAAGTCAGATATTGGCCAGATCCTAGAGAAGAAACGGAGGCTTATGCATGAGGTTAAGGAAAGAAAAGACATTGCACCCAGAAATTACTGTGATGACAAGCCCCTTCCTCCTCCCAAGGAAAGGTAAGGGTTGAGCGCCTCATCCTGCAGCCTTTAAGCAGGGTGTGAGGGTACCAGTGCCCCAAGCATCTGTGCCCTTTGTTCTACCCAAACTTCACTACATACTTTTCAGAGGTACATACCTCTCCACCTTTGCTGCCTGAAAACTTCCACATCTCTAAGAAGCTGGATTCTTCTTGTATTGAAGGTAAACTCATGAACTGTTATTGCCTTTTGACCGATTCCCTGCACTTTGGTTTTATTTAACCCTAAATATGCTTGCTACACGATGGCTATCTTCTGCCAACCTGGAATGTTTCAAGTTCAGAATCCAAAATAATGAGGAAAATTGCCACAAAAATTTAATAGTGTTCATTATAGCACGACAAGTGCAATGAACTTCCATGCTAGGTAATGAAAAGACAAGTGATCTTAGAGTAAGCCAGTGGAAAGAGTGCTACACTTTATAGAACCATATAGATCGAATCATCTACACCTTATATATGTATTTCTTTTGTATACATTTCAAAAGATTAAGTTTTTAATAAGTGGAGTTAAAACGTGTCACATTGTAGTCACTTAAGGAAGTGCCAGGGGGTATGTATACTATCTTTCAGTTGAAGACATGACCAGGCTCCATCAGCTTGACTGGGCCCTAAGGCAGAAAAAGAGCATATTCAGAAATGATTGTCTACATAGAGGAAGACAAGCAATCAGGAGAGAAACCCCTGTCCAGTCTTCTGCCCTACTTATCTAGTCATTATGTTAATTGTGTCCTTTCTATGTAATGATACAAACTAAACTTTCATGAGAGAGAGAGAGAGAGGGAGGGAGAGAGAGAGAGAAAGGGAGAGAGACAGAGAGACAAAGAGGGAAATATCTCATTTTTTACTCCAAGAAGTAGCTGATCTAAATGGTCCATCTAGAAGAGCGGAAAGGCTAAAAAATAAAAAATAACTTAATCCCTTAGCAGAGCCATATGAACAGGGCTCCTTCGTTATTGTCAATGTCTGGGGCAGGGGTCAAAATAGAAGCTATCATATATGCTGCTGTGGGTCAGATGCCTGAGAAAGCAGACCGTGAGACAGAGACTGGCATGCAAGGAGTTTACGGGGAATGTGTAGATCAAGCACTGTGGCCAAGAGAATTTGAGCAGAAGCAGCTGCGCTGCAGTTTGTCACACAGGGCTTTAGCTAATCCCAAGGGAGCTCTGATGCTCGGATGACCCCGTAGCAGTAGAGTGCAGGGACCAGGCCTTTATACCCCCACACTGACCGGTAACTGGATGAAGGCTGCTCCAGGAGAGGCAAATAATTTTGAGCTAAATGACTCACTTTAGCCAAGAGCACTTTCCAGAGAGGATCTATAGGCTGTGAGCTGCAGCTCTATCAGCAGCTGGAGGGAGTAAGTCCTCAAGGTAGGTAAATCCACTTACCCATTTAAAGGGAGACTTGAATGGTGCATCAAACGTCTATTATAAATGCCAAAGTGTTGGATTTTATTCATCAGATTATAGGAAACAACCAAACTGTAGAAATAATATGACTAGATTTGATTTGTAAACTAAATATATTGGCTCCATTCTTGACCTAGGCAGTGCCTTGAAGAAGAGAGTCTTCCAGTTAGTTTCCTTAAGAAGGTGCCAGGGGGTTGGACAGGATGGTTCCACAGAATAATCTGTATTATTTCTCTGTAGGTATGTTCCAGTCTCCAAATTTCTAAATCATCTGCAAAAATAGTGCCATCTTTCTGACTCTTGTAACCCAGGTAAGAGACCTCAAATCCCTTTAGGAAGCCTAGAAGGATCCTCAAGAGATATGACTGCATAAACCTGGCTAACGGAGGAGCTGAATAAGCCTGGAAAGGAGTGTAATGGGAAGAAAAGAAGAATATCACGCTATCCAGTTATTGCCGCATTATCATTTGCAGAAATCAGTTCTGCAGTCTCTGTAAGGCATTTGTTCTTTCTTTTTCAAAAACTACAAAGACTGAATAAAACTGTGGGACAGGAAAAAAAAAATCTCCTGTAATTTGGAAATGCATTAGGGGTAGGATGGAAAAAAGAATGTAAATCAAATTTATATTCTGTTTCCCAAAAAAATTTCAGTAAGCTAAAATTACATTGTTTAAGATGGTAATTCTCTCAAACGAAAATGAGATAAGCAAAGAAGTAACTTTGACAAAATTATTGCTGAATTTGCTTTCAAGAAAGCCCAGTAAATTGTAACAAATACCGATTTTGGTATAAATAAAACGTTTAAAATTAAAAGAATCTGAGTTTTAATACATCCACTTTTCAATATTTTTAAACTACTATAACGTTGTAGAAGCAGCTAACCATTAAAATTTAGTAAAATCATTTTAATAAAATTCGTGTCCAGATTGACGATGCCTTTCCCTTTCTTTGATTTCGACTTCCCGGAAACAACCCAGAATCTGTAAACACAGCACAACACGCCCTGCTACCAAGCCTTACAATCCCGTAAGAAACCCACGCGGGTGTAAACCGCTCGGGCCAAAGCCTCCCGTCAGGAAGGGAAGGAAGGGCGCGGGCAGGTGCGGAAAATGAAGGGCTCTGGGCGAAGCCGCGGCCGGCGGGGACCGGGAGGCCCGAGAAGGAAGCCGACTCACCGCTCTCGCCGCCCCCACGCGCTCGCGGGGCCCCGGCGGCGCCTCTCCCGGGCCGGGGCTCCTGCCCGCGGCGAACCCCACGTCCTCCCCGGGGCCGCAGCGCCCGAGTCCGTGGGGGCGGGACGCCCAGGCGGGTCCCGCGGGGTGGGCGGTGCCTGTCGGTCCGGTTCGGCGAGCTCGCGCGCCCCCTCCCGGCCGGCGGGGCGCAGTGAAGACAGCTTTGCGCGCATTGCTGAGCTAATGGCCCTGCTGCCCAGTTTTCACTGCGGTCCAAGCAAAGCGCTGGATTCCTGGTCTCTCCGCAGATGGCAATGGCAATCCACCACACCCCTCACATTTTACACAGTTAGAGAACATCATCCTCAATGTCATCAGTGAATAGCTTGGCAGCCCTGGAGAGCTTTGGTGATGCAGATGACCGGCTGTGCAGCCTTTATCCTGCTGAGCACCTTCCCACAAATGAGATGCTTAAGTAGGACACGGTTGTCATCTCTGCACTTGTCTCAACTTTGTTTCCACTTATTTTTTCAACTTCTATTTGTGGGCATCAGAAAACAACATAACTTCAACACTTCTTTTGAATTATAACATTGGAAGTGAAATACACTCATGGAAAATGACAGAAGTCTCAACCCAGGTCTACACTAAGTATTTTAAATACTTTAATACAAGTACAGTGAAAAAATTAAAAAACAAAAATAAGTATAATATGAATTAAATTAACCCAAAAATACTTAAAAATATATATAAAATGAAACACTGTGCTTTTAAAATATTCCCACTTTTCAGTTATTCGATACTTTCCCCACCACGTCAATGCTGATCCCCGAAAGACCCCAGGAGACTCACAGAGCATCTATGGGCGTACATCGTCCGGTCCCCTGCCCCGATGATGGCCGTACAAACTCACCCCCAGGGCGACACCAACTGATCCCTAGCACGCCCCCAAAACCATCCAAACATCCCTACGTGCCCATAGGCTTTTTCCTTGGTCAGCCTGACAGGAAAGTGCTTAAACCTAGAAAAACAGATACCATCTCCATGAGTCATAGCCTCAGGCCTCTCAGAATGGCTTGACTAAACTATGTAACTTGTCAAAGCAGCCGAAACCTAGAAAAAAAGATACAATTACATACTAGAGTCATAGGCTCAGGCATCTAAGGATGGCTTGGCCTAACGATGTAACTTGGGAAAAAAGCCCAAACTAAGAAAGACGCATACAACCAGATACAACCACGTAGTAGAGTCAAAGCCTCAGGCGTATCTACAATGCCTTGGCCTAAGGATGTAATTTAGGAAAATAGCGCAAACCTACAAAAACAGATACCACCTCAATGAGTCATAGTCTCAGGACACTCAGAATGGCTTGGCTAAACTATGTAAGTTGGAAAAGAGCCCAGCTGTAGAAAAACAGAACCATGTAGTACAGTCATAGGCTCAGGCCTCTGAGAACAGCTTGGCTAAACTATGCAACTTGGGAGATAAGCCCAACTGTAGAAAAACAAATACAACAATGCAGTGTAGTCATAGGCTCAGGCTTCTCAGAATGCCTGCTAAACTATGCAACTTGGCAGAAGAGCCCAACCGTAGAAAAACTGTTACAACCATGTAGTTGAGTCACAGCCTCAGGCCTGTCAGAACGGCTTGGCTAAACTATGCAACTTGGGAGAAGAGCCCAACTGTAGAAAATGAGTTACAACCATGTAGTATAATCATAGGCCCAGCACTATAAGAACAGCTTGGATAAACTATGTAACTTGGGAAAAGAGCCCAACCAGAGTAAAACAGATACAACCATGTACTATAGTCATAGCCTAAGGCCTCTCAGAATGGCTTGGCTAAAGAATACAACTTCAGAGAAGAGCCCAAACGTAGAAAAACAGTTACAACCATGTAGTTGAGTCACAGCCTCAGGCCTGTCAGAATGGCTTGGTTAAACTATGCAAGTTGGGAGAAGAGCCCAAGCATACAAAAACAGATACAACCATGTAGTTGAGTCATAACCTCAAGCCTCTCAGAACAGTTTTGATAAACTGTGCAACTTGGGAGAAGATCCCAACCATAGAAACAGAGTTACAATCATGTTGTATATTCATAGCCTCAGGCCTCTCAGAACGGCTTGGTTAACAATGCAACTTGTGAGAAGAGCCCAACCATAGAAAAAAAGTTACAACCATATAGTATAATCATAGGCCCAGCACTCTCAGAACGGCTTGGCTAAACTATATAACTTGGGAAAAGAGCACAACCATAGTAAAACAGATACAACCATGTACTATAGTCATAGCCTAAGGCCTCTCAGAACCGCTTGGCTAAAGAATACAACTTCAGAGAAGAGCCCAAACGTAGAAAAACAGTTACAACCATGTAGTTGAGTCACAGCCTCAGGCCTGTCAGAATGGCTTGGCTAAACTATGTACCTTGTCAAAAGAGCCAAAACCTAGAAAAAAAGATACAATCAAGTACTAGAGTCATAGGCTAGGGCCTATGTAGAATGGCTTGTCCTAACGATGTACCTTGGGAAAAGAGTCCAAACGTGGAATAACGGACACAACGGTGAACTAGAGCCATAGCCTCAGGCCTATTTAGAATGGCCTGGTCTAACAAGGTAACATGGAAAAAGAGCCCAAACCTACAAAAACAGTTACCATCTCGATTAGCCATAGCCTCAAGCCACTCAGAATGGCTTGGCTAAATTATGTAACTTGTAAGACCAGCCCAAACCTAGAAAAAAAGATACACTCACATTACAGTCATAGGCTCAGGACTCTCAGAATGGCTTGGTCTTATGTTGTAACTTGGGAAAAGAGCCCAAACCTATGAAACAGGATAACATCTCAATGAGTAATAGCATCAGGCCTCTCAGAATGACATGGCTAAACAATGTAAGTTGTAAAAGGAGCCCAAACCTAGAAAAATGATACAATCATGTACAAGAGTCAAAGGCTCAGGCCTCTCAGAACAGCTTGGCTAAACTATGCAACTTGGGAGAAGAGCCCAACCTAAGAAAAACAGTTACAATCATGCAGTATAGTCATAACCTCAGGCCTGTCAAAACAGCTTGGCTAAACTATGCAACTTGGGACAACAGCCCAACCTTAAAAAATACTGTTACAACCAGGTAGTTGTGTCACAGCCTCAGGCCTGTCAGAACGATTAGGCTAAACTATGCAAATTGTGAGAAGAGCCCAAACTTAGAAGAACAGATAAAACCATGTAGTATAGTCATAAACTCAGGACTCCCAGTACGCCTTGGCTAAACTATGCAACTTGGGAGAAGAACCCAACAGTAGAAAAATAGTTACAAACATGCAGTATGGTCGTAGCCTCAGGCCTCTCAGAACGGCTTGTATAAACTATGCAAATGGGAGAAAAGCCCAACCTTAGAAAAACAGTTAGAATCATGTAGTATATTCATAGCCTCAGGCCTGTAAGAAAGGCTTGCCCAAACTATGCAACTTAGGAGAAGAGCCCAACCATAGAAACATAGATACAACCTTGTACTATAGTTATAGGCTCAGACCTCTCAGATCAGCTTCACTAATCTATGCAACTTGGGAGAAGAGCCCCACCATAGAATAACAGTTACAACTGTGTAGTATAGTCATAGCCTCAGGACACTCAGAAAGCTGCCTAAACTATGCAACTTGGGACAAAAGCCCAACTGTAGAAAAACTGTTACAACAATGTAGTATAGTCATAGCCCCAGACCTCTCAGAAAGCTGCCTAAACTATGCAACTTGGAACAAGAGCCCAACCTTAGAAAAACTGTTACAACCATGTAGTTGAGTGACAGCCTCAAGACTGTCAGAAAAACTGGGCTAAAGTATGCAACTAGGGAGAAGAGCCCAACCATAGAAAAACAGAAACAACCATTTACTTACTATATTCTTAGCCTCAGACCTCTCAGATCGGTTTCGCTAATCTATGCAACTTGTGAGAAGTGCCCAACTGTAGAAAAACTGTTACAACCATTTAGTATATCCATAGCCTCAGCCCTCTCAAAAAGCTTGGCTAAATAATGCAACTTGGGCCAAGAACCCAACCGTAGAAAAACAGATAAAACCATATAGTATAGTCATAGGCTCAGTCCTCTTAGAATGCATTGTTTAAACTATGCAACTTGGGAGGAGAGCCCAACCGTAGAAAAACAGATACAACCATGCAGTATACTCTTAGGCTCAGGCCTCTCAGAACAGCTTGGCTAAACTATGCAATTTGGGAGATTAGCCTGTGAAGGAAAAGCCCAGATGGGCTAATGAGCTAAGTCACAAATCTAAGTGTGATAAGTGTCGGTTTACTGATATAAGTTCTGCCGGGCTAACTCGTAAATCTGAAGTTTAGTGTCAGTTTACTGGGCTAACAAGCTAACTCATAAATCCAAGCTCAACAAGTGTCAGTAACGTGATCTGTTCCGAATTGATAAGCTTCAGTGTACTGATTCCTTGCTTTTTGTTGTTTGAACCTTATTGGCTAATAGCCCCATACTTGTAATTAACCCTATAAAACCTCATGCGCATGTCTTGGAGGTGCTCAGAGCTTCGGAGCAGAAGCCTCTCTGAGCCCGCCAGCGTAATAAATCTGAGTACTCCAACCCTCTGAGTGGTGCTTGTTTCTTGGCTGGCCTGTCATTTCCGTAACAAGCCCAAACCATAGAAAAACAGAAACATGTACTATAGTCATAGCCTCAAGCCTCTTAGAACAGCTTGGCTAAACTATGCAACTTGGGAGAAGATACAAACCATAGAAAAAAGTTACAATCATGTTGTATAGTCATAGTCTCAGGTCTCTCAGAACGGCTTGGTTCAACTATGCAACTTAGTAGTATAGCCCAAATGTAGAAAAACAGATACAGCCATGTAGTTGAGTCATAGGCTCAGGCCTGTGAGGACCGCTGGGCTAAACTATGCAATTAGAGAGAGAGCACAACCATAGAAAAAGAGATACAACCATGTAATACAGTCATAGCCTCAGTCCTCTCAGAACAGCTTGGCTAAACTATGCAACTTGGGAAAAGAGCCCAACCATAGAAAAACGGATACAACCATGCAGTATACTCTTAGGCTCAGGGGTCTCAGAATGGCTTGGCTAAACTATGCAACTTGGGACAAGAGCCAAACCGTAGAAAAAGATACAGCCATGTAGTTGAGTCATGGGCTCAGGCCTCTCATAACGGTTTGGCTAAACTATGCAAATTGGGAGAAGAGGCCAACCATAAAAAACAGATACAACCATGTATATAGTCATAGGCTCAGGCCTGTCAGAACGGATTGGGAAAACTTTGCAACTTGGGAAAAGAGCCCAACCGTAGAAAAACAGATACAACCATATAGTTGAGTCACAGCCTCAGGCCTGTCAGAACGCCTTAGCTAAACTATGCAACTTGGGAGAAGAGCCCAACCATAGTGAAACAGATACAACCACGTAGTTGAGTCATTGGCTCAGGCCTCTCAGAACAGATTGGCTAAACTACATAAGTTGGGAGAAGAGCCCAACCATAGAGTAACAGATACAACCATGTAGTATTGTCATAGCCTCAGCCCTCTCAGAACGGCTTGGCTAAAGTATTCAACTAGGGAGATGAGCCTAACCGTACAGAAACAGATACAACCAAGTAGTACAGTCATAGCCTCCGAACTCCCAGAACGGCTTGGGTAAACTATGTAAGTTGGGAAAAGAGCCCAACCATAGACAAACACATACAACCATGTAGTATATTCATAAGCTCAGGCCTCTCAGAACGGCTTGGCTAAACTATGCTACATGGGAGAAGAGCCCAACCATAGAAAAACTGTTACAACCATGTAGTTCATTCATAGCCTCAGGCCTCTCAGGAAAACTTGGGTAAAGGACACCATTTGTCCCGCAGAACACGGTTAAAAGCCCAGAAAACACGCGACATACTGTGTGCACTACCAGACCTCTCAGAATGCCTTGTCTAAACTATGTAACTAACCCGGGTAACAGCGTAAAAAGAGCAAGAGTGTAAAAAGCCCGGAAATTACGCAACCGTTACCTGTTAGCTACCAGATAAAAACGCCGCTGGCGAGGCAGCGACTTTGCAAGCTCTTCAGCGTTAAGAACCTCGGAGAAAGAAGAGTTTTTCCATGCACTTTTAAAGCCGCATGTAATCTCTCACTGAGGGCGCGATGTACTTCCCCGCACGCTGCTGGAGCTTCCGAAACTGAAAACTCGAGAGTTGGCGTTTCGCAAACGCACGGGATCCGAAGTCCTCCTGCGCCCTCTCGCGGTCGCCTAGAGAAATACCCTCTCCCAGGACCCAGCGAAAGAACCGTTCCCAAATTCTTTAGCGGGGTCCGAGCGCCACCTCGTGGCCTCATCGCGAATCACTGACATTCTCAATGGCTCAGATCTGTGTGCTTGTGGCAAGAGTGATGCTCTGCTCCCTCCCTGCTTGCTCTCTTCCCAGGAACTTACCTAAGAGCCAGAGCCTACAAAACAAGGAGATCCTCAGGCTTTTGAGACAGATGAAAAGGACCCCCCTTCACTCATGTCTAAAGGACAGCAGGGACTTCAAACTTCCCTGGAAAAGAGCCAATATCACCCAAAACCAGATGGCTCCAGGCCCCTGTTGCTACCATCAGATGCTCCAGCAGATTCCCCAAGTCTTCAGCACAGAGCACAGCCATGCTGCTTGGGACAACACCTCCCTCCATAAACTATTCTCCAGTCTGGATCTCAGCCAGGACCAACTGGAGCAGACTGAAGAAGGCAATCTAGACTGTCCCTTTTGGGGAACTGCTGTTCGGGAGTATTTCCAAGCAATTCATCTCTACTTGAAGGAAAAGGAATACAGCCCCTGTGCCTGGGAGGTTGTCAGAGTGGAGACTACAAAGCGCCTTTCCCTCATGAAACCTCTGAAATGGAAATCATGAGTGAATAAAATGATTTTCAGAGAGAAGGACACAACCGATTTCTTCAATAAATACCTTTGTCATGGCATTCCTACAATCTGTGAAAGTTCTTGGGGGCCATTTGCTATTCCCAACATGTGATGTTTGTTTTCTTATGGAAAGGTTGTTAGGGCTGTATGTCACTAAAGACACTTTTCAGGGAACTTAGTGCTACCTGCTGAAACAGGGAACTGAAAAGGATCAGGAATTGAATCATAATAGAAATTTATCTCTCATGCTTTAAGAGAACAATGCAGCTATCTCTAATCCGATGACTTTTCTAGTTGGCTTCTTCTCAAGAAGGCCTCAGGGGCCTGGCTACCCTCGGCTCCCTGGCTTTGCTATACTCAACGTGGAACTGCACACGTGTCTCCACCACTTGAGTCTACAACACTCAGACAAGGGAAAATGAATGGTGGGTGACATGGGATGTTTTCAAGGCCCAGGACGGTACGGGGCAAGATCACTTCCACGCACACTACGGGACCTGAATTTATGCTCACGGGCGTCTAAGCGGAGAAGCTGGGAAACTACTGGGTGACTAACGGAAGAGGAGAGAAGCTCAGTGAATAAGACCACGTCTCACATTCACACGATTTGTACGAGTGATTATCCGGGTGGGAACAAACACCGACCAATATTCCTGCTTGCACACACATTTGAAAAACCATCTGAGCCAAAGTCTGATTCCACAATTTCACCTTGGCAAAGATGACCGGGATGTCCCTCCTTGGAGTTCACAGCATCACTGACTCTTGGAAAGAAGCATTCAAGTCAATAACCAAAGGCATACACTAACGAGGAAAATGCCCCTGACGTAGACACAGGCCATGTTGTTGCCTTATTTCCTGAGGGAGACATGAAAAGTACGATCACATCATTCCCTGCAAATACTAGAGGACTTTAGTGACAGTGCAGACCGAGTCTTCCACTTACGACCAGGCCTGTGATTCTCATCTCGTTTTGCCAACTACTGACCATGAAAAACTGAAGAAAATATTCCTGCAAACTAACTTTTACCAAGACCTCACACAAGATTCAAGTGTAACTTCCCCCGTAGAATCACAGGAAATTCACAGCGCGTCCTTAGACCAGTGTCCCCTCAGGGCACATGCATCTCGCACGGGCTGCTGTTCTTTCTCCCGTGCTCACCGTCTTTGCTTCTACATGAGTCTGACTGAGCTCTTGCACTGAGCTGCGACGCAGAGCACTGTCATGCCTGACGTTCCTTCATACTCCTAAGAGCCGATTTTTGCACCAGCGGGCGCACTCTCATTCCCGGCAAGCCCGCATGAATTAGGAATCAGCTCTCACTGGAATCTTTCCGTATTAGGCCATTAAATTTCAGATTTCCCGAAGCCCTTTCAGAGGTCCTACTCCCTAGCTGTTCTTTTCAACCAAAAGGAAACCCCCTTTGTAATTAAGACAGAACGCTATAAAGACTGATTATTATCATGGAAAGAATGGACTTTCAGCTCCCCTCCTGAATTCATTTCTTTGGCAGTGGAAGTTACTTAACCTCGGTTCTGCACATGTCAATCTTTAAATCATATGTATGTGCGTATGTGACCACCATGGACAAGTCAGCTGTGTAGTAACCGGGCTCTGTCTATTCCCTCTGGTATCCTCTGCAACAGGCCCAGGTACAAAACAGCAAGGCAAGGGACGAAGAGACACTCTCTAATCAATTAGAATGACTGTTGGCTTAGCCATCCAAGGCGATCTCTACTTCTGTTTCCTCAGAAGCTGAGAAATGTCTAAAATGAACATCATGATTTTCGAAAACTGTTTTTGAAAAGAAGAAAACAATCTCCTCTCTTAAATGATTCGGTAACATAATTGAAAAGATCTGTGTAACTTTCCTTGGAGTATATGCTATTCTCAACTTATAAAGTTTTTTTTTTTAATGGAAATGGATTTAGGAGAGTAGGTTGTTTTTCATTTTGACTTTCCTTTTATTTTTGTTAGAAAAAAAAACTTGTCAGTTAACTTTATGCTAGCTGCTGCATCAGGAAAACCGAACGCTGTCAGGAATTTGATCATCATAGAAATTTACCTTTCCTTCCTTTGAGAGCACGATCCAAGCCTTCCTGATCAGATGAACAGTCTGGTTACCTCTCCTCCAGAGTGACTCAGGGACCTAAGAACCCTCTGTTTTGTGGATTTTCCACAATCAACGTGTGGCTCCAAAGTCCCCTGTAGCACTTGGGTCTAGTCCACTCAGCGGTAACGGGAAGAGTACGGTGGATCACATGGGATGTTTTCAGGGGCCAGGACAGTACAGGGCAAGATGACTTCTGCTCACATTACACGGCCTGAATTTATGCTCATGGCAATCCAAGCGCAAAGATGTTGGGAAGCTTCTGGACGGCTCACGGAAGAGGAGACACTTTCAAGGCATAAGACCGCTTTTCATTTTTACACTATTTGCCCTAATGAATTTCTGGGTGGGGTTGGAGGAAAAAAACAAGGTTCTTGCTTGCACACAGTTTATTAAAAACCAAACTGACCCCAATTCTTATTATACAACTTCAGCTTGGGGAAGATGACTTGGATGTCGCTCAGAGTTCACAGCTTCATAGACTGTTTGAAGAAAGCCTACAAGTTGATTCCCAAAGGCATAAATAAGCTCAGGAGGAAAAAAATCTACTTCGTTTTCATTCTATCTCTTATTATCATCATGATTTGATTCCCTTCCTGAATATCCATCGAGCTCCTGAAACGATAGGGAGTGAAATACACATCTGAGAAAAAATGTGGAGGAAGATGGCTTCCCTCCCTGTGGTGTTTGCAGACCCCTGGGAGGTAGTCTGAGGAGGGGACAAGTCAGGTCAGGCCTCAGTCTCATCTACTGAATGTCAACTACTCTCCCATATCGAATTTCGTTTTGTAAGAACTGTTAACAGAAAAGTACACCTATAAAAGGAGACACTATAGGATTCATCGTGCACACGTTCCCATCACCAGCTTCAACTACTTTCACTTACTTTCATCTATATTCTCCCTACCTGATGACTCTGTAGCTAATCCCCGAAATCCTAGGACTTAACCAATTCATGTTTCATAATACATTTCAGTCGGTTGAATTATGAATGAAAAGAAAGATAATGTAGTATTTTAAAGAGTTAAGTACTTTAAAATAATGGAGAAGAAAATAATCAAATTTCTCCAATAATTTTGAAAAGTTATGAATGACTTTTATCTATAAAATTTTTAATAAAGTATTTATATAAATTTCATTTGAAAATGTCAATTGACACATTCTTATCCTTACAGGTAAACGTCTTCCATTCTAAGTCACTCTTCAAACTCAGTTTTAAAGTTAAATTAGAAGTTAATAGCTTTTACGTTTAATGTACAGCTTAAGTGTTGTTTTGTCATTCTTAACCCTGCACTGACTACAGAGTAAGCTCTGCACTTCCCGTTCCCTATGTACTAAGGAGAGACCTCCACGGTGTATACAAATGGATACACAGTATATACATGATATCGTAATCAAAAGGTAAAAGGAAGTAGGAGAAAATATCAAAAAGGTTCCTTGGGTAGGGAAAGGAGGCAATGATGAAACAAAAAGGGCTTAGAAACGCTGCCCTAACCCACTGGGAGAGTGCAAACTGAAAAGCAAAAACAGAAGTAGAAAGTAAGAGGAAACATTCAGAAAATGGAAACAACCGGGTCCCCATTTAAGACACAGGCACAAAGGCAGGTCTTCAGAGAACCTTCAGACACCAGGGCTCACAGAGTCACCCACCTCAGCCAGGCCAGCAGCACCTACAATGTCCCCAATGGCTCGACCGTTGTCTGTACTGATGGCCCTGGTGGCGCTCAGCTTCGACTCCATCTGCTCTCTGGGCTGTGACCTGCCTCAGACCCACAGCCTGGCCACCAGGAGGACCTTGGTGCTCCTGGGACAAATGAGGAGAATCTCCCCCTCCTCCTGCCTGAAGGACAGACAGGACTTTGGATTCCCTCAGGAGGTCCTTGGTGGCCACCGGCTCCAGAAGGCTCAAGCCATCTCTGTCTTCCATGAGCTGGTCCAACAGCTCTTCCTCCTCTTCAGCACAGAGGGCTCGTCTGCTGCCTGGGAGGACAGCCTCCTGCACAGACTCTGCACTGGGCTTGATCAGCAGCTGACGGAGCTGGAAGCCTGTCCGATGCAGGAGGCGGAGCTGCAAGGGCATCCCCTGCTGAATGAGGACCCCATCCTGGCTGTGAGGAGATACTTCCACAGAATCACTCTCTATCTGCAAGAGAAGAAATACAGCCCTTGTGCCTGGGAGATCGTCAGAGCAGAAGTCATGAGATCCTTCTCTTCAGCGAGACACTTGCAAGAAAGATGAAGCAGGAAGGAATGACAGAGGCCTGGTTCAACATGGAAATGATTCTCACTGACCAACAAGACCACACGGCCACCCGCCCGGCCGGGTCAAAGACCCTCATTCCTTCTGGAATCAGGACACGAACTGGATCAATCTGTCAAATATTGTCGGGAGAATTCAGCAACATCACGTTCTGCTCTGCGGGCACTCGTCTCTCACAGACGCCCATGCTCATCTATCTATTTATTTAAATATTTATTTATTTAACTATTTATAAGCTTTAAATGATTTTTGTCCCTGTAATATGATGTGTACCCGTACACTGTGGCTAATTGAAAAAAAATATACTCTTTGTATTTACTCAATGTATTATTTTCTTTGTTCATTAAACTTTTTTCTATAGAAAACTTCTTGTACTTGTTTATTATTTAAAAAAGAAACACCATGTCTGATTGTAATCTGATTAAATAGTGGATAGTACCATTCACTACTCATTACTATGTCACTCAAGGTATAAGTAAAAGGAGATTTTCTCTAAGCCAGGTTATATGTTGCCCGAAGGACATAGAGGTTAATGCGACAAATCCAACCCTATTTTCTTGCATCATTGGTTTTTGTAGAGAAATCATCCAAAAAATAACAATCATAATTAATATGAATTATAAAAATGTTATACTGAGAAGAAGTGGAATAAAAAGTTATTTCTCAGCAGAAGCTGGAGAAAGGAAAGTCAAGAAATAAAAATGAAAGTAGTAGGTATCCTCTACATTTGAGTGCTCAACATCTGATTGCAAATAGCTTTTGGAAAATAGACTTTTGAGTCTGAAATCCACAAGCAATCACATGAGTTGAAAGCCAAGGAACACAAGTAGTCCTGTGTGAAAAGTGAATAGAAGGAGAAAAGGACTTAAAACATTGACTCACAGAACCTTCAACTAATAAAGGGAGGCAAGATCCACCAAGGAAACTGAGGAAGAATGGCCGTAAGTTAACAGGATGAAAGGGAATAGGTTCCCACGAACCTATTTAAAAGGTGAAAACTGCTCCCCAGAATCGCACCGTCGCAAATGTGAACTGAAACTGCCCTCTGCATGGGGAAAACAGCTGTCCCTGGTGATCTTACTGGGAGCTGGTCTGGTCGGGTTGATCACCAGACAGCACACTGGGCGAAGGGTGAATATGAGAGATTAGTGACAATATACGTAGGAACCAGCTTTGAAAGATTTGCCTTCTGAAATGCAGGACAGAAATAGAGCGGTGACTAGAAACAACTGTGGATGTTTTTGTTTCTTCCTGCACAGTTGTCTCTTTCCAAATATATTTATCTCTAGATAGATTTCATGGATTTGATGTATTGGCAAATCACATTCATATGTTAGTATTTTATTGATTTTAAATCATGACATATTGAGTTACTTACAATGAGAACTTTTGATTAGTTTGATTAATAGGATGTTGAATGTCACTAAGCTGCTCTGTTGTTGAAACCGTCAACCGCACGGGAAACAGATGGAACTGACCTCGGTGAGAGCGTGCTTGGTGGAATTAATCAGCAGAAACCCTACTGGAGCAGCCGCAAGGCGGTAACACAAGAGGAGAATCCCATTGTCACTTTTTTGCCACTTTACTTCTTTCACTCTCATCAGAGTCAGATTTGCATTTGTTTTCCTTTTGCCTCAGTGCATCCAAGGGCAATGACTGCTTTCTAAGAATGCTGAAGGGAGGACAAAAACAATGACGTATGGAGAATTATGGGAAATAATGGCATGTTTCCAGTTTTACTTCCCTATTTTGGTACTAACCTCGAGATGAAACAGAAAGTACTTCAGAAGTAACAAGACAACTCTTGCCCAGGAAAAAATTTTAAAGTCAAACGAGCATATAAAATTTTAAAGACTCTAGAACTAGTAAAGCAAAGATGGCTAGTTTTCCCGAGCATCAAGTACTGACCTCGCAGCCCTACATTTTCATTGTCAGACAGAGAGAGATGAATCAAGAAGTTCAGCAGAAATACACTGACCGAATAATCTAGGGACACTTATTAATTACTTGACCATAAGCCTCCAACGGTAGGTGAATCATCACTGAATTCCTGGGGCCAGCTCAGAAACTTGAGAATATAGTAAATATTCAACAGTTTAACGAACTGAACTCAAGACAGAAACCAACATTTAGCAAAATGCAATTCCCTTCAGGTAAAAAGGAGAAAGAAAAAGGGTAACTTTCCCAAAACCCTGTTCCTGTGCACGGCCACACACACACACACACACACACACACACACACACACACACACACGGTGCATCATGTGTGGCTGGTTTCATCTGGAAGCTTTGGAAATACTTCAAACCTGTATATGCGATGAAAACAACAGAGGTTGTTCACAGAAACACCCTTAGATCCAGAACAGGTGATTGTTTTGGGGAAAAAAACAATTACCCTTGAATAAAAGTTGAAAGTGTGATGAGCTGACTCACGGCCATCCACAAAAGAATGAGTTACCGGGGGTTCAGATGGAAGATGTGTGGCTGTGTTCACACTGAGCCGCAGGGTGAGATTACACGTGTGCTAATGAGTGAGGGGAGGTGGGGCCATAAAGGATAAACATTTTGTGGGTCTTGGAATTAGAACTGAGATGCCTGTGCGCACTCAAAAAAATGAAGAAATCAGCTACAAATTTTGAGAGAACAGCCTGAAGAGTCATTAGTAGGAAAACGTTGAAAGAGTGGAAAATGCCAGTTGCATTTCTGATCAGGAGGCTCTAGTGAAGCACTTGCCACGTGCTCATACTTTTGTAGACAAAATCCGACAGTCTCAGTCATTCATCATTTTATCTTGAGCAATTCACACGAACCCTGGATAACGAGAAAATTGTGAACAGGTCATAGACCTTTCTCCTTCGGCAGTTACTCATCAAATGGTCCCCATTCCTGAAAGGACAAATCCAGAGGAATGAGGAAGCTTGGCTGACTATGGCAGATGGATGGCAGCCAGCTCCGGAAGGCCCAGGCCATCTCTGTCCTCCACGAGATGCTCCAGCAGATCCTCAACCTCTTCCCTGCAGAGCGCTCCTCTGCTGCCTGCGACACCACCCTCCTGGACAAACTCCACACTGGACTCCATCAGCAGCTGGAGGACCTGGACACCTCTTTGGTGCAGGTGATGGGAGAGCAAGACTCTGCCCAGGGAAGGGCGGGCCCTACACTGGTGCTGAAGAGCTACTTCCAGGGAATCCATCTCTCCCTGAACGAGAAGACATACAGCGACGGTGCCTGGGAAATTGTCCGACTGGAAATCATGAGATCCTTCTCTTCATTAACCAATTTGCAAGAAAGGTGAAGAACTACGGATGGAGACCTGGGGTCACCTTGACATGATTCTCCCTGACCGAGATACCATGTCACCCTTGCACATCGGTCTGTGGTCATTTCAAAAGACTTAGTTTTGCTTTAGCCACAGAATCTATTGAATTAACTCAGTTAATACTCTGTCTGTAGTAATCAGCAAGGATATGGTAAAATTCCTGAGCTTAAGGATCATCAGTCCCTATGCAATGACTTCCCTGTTATTTATTGTTTATTTATTTATATTTATTCTTGAAACTTAGATATTTACATTTTCATATAGATGTTACATTGTGTTAAAATTTTAAAAATATGCTCACCTTGCCACTTCATTAAGTTTGCATCTTGTTTTATTTATTAAATTCTATGAAAGAAAACTTCTTTGGGTTTTTTTAATTCTGAAAACCTAAAACCATATATTTTCTATAGAAATCTCTCTCAGAATACTATTTGTCCATTATATCTTATGGAACAGTTCTACCACTTTCTAGGAACTGCTCTTCACATAGTGGAATTCCACGGAATTGAGAGGAGTCATGGAAATTGCGATAAATGTATAGTCCTTATGTCACACGTTTCACTGATTTATATCCAGTTAGCAAAGAGTGGTTGGTAGGTAAACATCTGAGAGGTGTCACCTCCTCCAGTGAAGTTGGAACACATAGGGTATTGATCGGCTGCTGCTGCTGCCAGCTCTTCCTCTTCCTCGCACCTGCTCCCCAGTCCTGCTTCCCTGAATCGCTCACTTCCTTATCCAGTAACTTCGCTCCCTCCAACTTACTGCCCATCCACACACGTGCTCTCGTTCTGTGCTGCTTTCTAGCTTCAAGGTGTCTCTTACAGTGGAAGCCACAGGAAGAGAGCAAAAGTGAAAGGAGAGCTCGAGGATTTTCAAAACCTCAGGTAGAAGGAGCCGGGGACATGGGGCTGGATCCCAGCTCTGTTATTAATAACTGTATGACCCTGAGAAACAACACAAATACCATGCGCCCTAGTTTTCTCATCTTTCATATGGGGACAGGAATCATAATGTTCCATAGGATTAGTGTAAGATTTCAGTGTACTTACTTGTAAATTAAAGTTTTTTCAACAACATTGCAGCAGATACTAAACATTCATATTAAAAGAGATCATACGTATATATATATATATATATACATATATATATATGTATACACACACACACACACACATTTTCCCTTTCATCACCCGGGGCCCCTTTAAGTCTCGGAGGGTCCCAATATCTAGTCCAGACTGTAGATTCCTTTCCCTGAACTGTGTTTCTCCTCAGAAACATTCCTCAGTCTGAGAACACAGCACAACACGCCCTGCTACCGAGCCGTCAAGCCCCGAAGAAACCCACGCGGGTGTGAACCGCTCGGGCCAAAGCCTCCTGCCAGGAAGGGAAGGACGGGCGCGGGCAGGTGCGGAAAACGAAGGGCTCTGGGCGAAGCCGCGGCCGGCGGGGACCGGGAGGCCCGAGAAGGAAGCCGACTCACCGCTCTCGCCGCCCCCACGCGCTCGCGGGGCCCCGGCGGCGCCTCTCCCGGGCCGGGGCTCCTGCCCGCGGCGAACCCCACGTCCTCCCCGGGGCCGCAGCGCCCGAGTCCGTGGGGGCGGGGCGCCCAGGCGGGTCCCGCGGGGTGGGCGGTGCCTGTCGGGCCGGCACGGCGAGCTCGCGCGCCCCCTCCCGGCCGGCGGGGCGCGGTGGAGACAGCTCTGCGCGCATTGCTGAGTGGAGGAGGGCTGCTCAGCTTCACTGTGGTCCAAGGGCAGCGCTACATTTCTGGACTCTTGGTCTCTCTAGTTGTTCACATGCACCACGTTTCTCCGATTGCTATAATCTGGCTTCAGCCTCCCTGTTCTCTTGAAACTGCTCGGCCAAGGTTTACACTAAACTACATGTTGCCTAACTCAGAGATGACTTGTCAGGCAGCTGTCGGCGGACATCTCAGAAGTATCGGACGCCTACGTGTTCCCACGACCATTTTAAAGTCTGACCTACATCTGGTTCCTACGTCACCACCATCCTCTGCTTTTCTGCTGCTCCTCCTCCCCTTCCTTTGTGGACCACTCCCTCTCCTCTCAGGGAATGGCGGGGTTCCTCAAGAGTCTATGCTAGTTCCCACACTTCATCTCCTCTGCACAGAGTCCCACCTCCCAAACAGTCCCAAGTGTCATCTCTAGGATTACGACTTCCGTATGCATGTCTTAGCCAAGAGTCTCATCTCCAAACATTTGTAATTATCTCCAAACCCATATAGCTACCTCCTACCCCAGAACATCTCCACATACCATGTCCACAATTGACCGTCATGCAATTACCTGGCGAATCCCTGCACACCCCTGAGATGCCAGCACACCAGTTGCTTCTTCTGTAGTCAAATGCTCTCCCACTGAGCTGTACCCCCATTAGTTGCTTCTTCTGGAAACATTCCATGACCCATGCAAGGCCCACGTGCTCCCAGCATCCCGTACTTTCTCTATCACAGCATCAGCCTCCTTCCATTCACTGCTCTGTTGCACACATCCTCACCAAACGGGGAGTTCTGTGAAGGCAGGCAGCACGTCTACTCCTTTCATTGTGTCTGGCACCAGCACAGGGCCAACAAAGACAAAGGGGTAGTCACTACTTATTGGCTGAAGCTTAAATTCCATGAGCCTATAAATAGACTTCGCTTCAGTTCTCTTTCACACAAGGACAGAAATTCAATCGACAAGCATTAGACATGTGTCCTCCAGGAAACTGAATCGCTCCTGTTGCTACAACATGCCTTGTGCATCTCCTTCATAGCCCTAGAAAGGCTTCCCTCCTATTTACTTACTCTTTAAGGCCTGTCTTCTCTGCCAAAGTGCCCTATTTAAGAAAGTAGTACTTCTTTCTTAAGAAGAAGAGTTTATCTACCATTGTACTCACAAGTCAATTGCTGGGTGCAGAGATAACTGAAATTATTTTAAAACTCAATGAGATGAATAAAACTATGTTCCACCTGGATTTTAAGGCAGATTCAAGGTTTAAGGACACTTTGTATATCTTTAAGAGTATCAGTAAGAACTAACATTTAAAATATACCTTTGAAACCCCCATAGACAAGGGAAACAAGACCATAAAGCTGAGCATACAATGCGATGAAGAAATTCCATAAATACAACAATCATCATAGAAAAAAATGTCTATTTATTACAAATTTAAAACGCAGAGTTTCCCAATTCAAAGTATAGTTTCCTCTTAGTATTGCAAAACAATCTGCCGGGATGACTCAGTGCATTTACAACTGAAGAACAAAGGGCCTTGAACTGTGTGAATATTGACCCGCTTGAGGCCACATGGGAGGCACTAAGACTCAGTGGTGAAAGACTGCGCGCAAGTCTCCTTTCCAGCTCCGGGGTTTTCTCGGAGATGATGACACAGAGAGAGCACATACTGACTTTCTCATCTTCCAGTTTGACAGAGTCCCGGGCACAGCAGCTCTGTGCTTTCTTCCCACATCGAGCGGGGCCTTGGAAGGAGCTCTTCAAAGTCTGGCTGGAGTCCTCACTGCCCAGGGGGTATTTTCCTCCCCACCTCCTGCTCCAGACTGGTCTCCAGAGCCTCCCTCTGCTGATGCAGCCCAGTGAGGGATTTAGGCTGTTTGGGCTGAAGAGGCTGAAGGCCTGCTGGAGCATCTCATGAAAGAAGAGGTGGCCTGAGCGCTTGGGAACCGGCTGCTGTCCAGCTGGTTCTGGGGGAACTAGAAAACATGCTCATCCTCCAGGCAGGGAAACAAGGAAGAGTCTCTCATCTGGTGCAGAACTGTGACGGTCTCCGGCTCTGGCGGGCCATGCTTCTGGGCCGGGTTACAGCTAAGGGTGTGGACAGACCTGGAGAGCACCGCCCTGCAGGTCCTCAGTGAGGAGGCTGGCAGCCCCTGCTGAGCCTGGTGATGTAGCTGATCAGCTGTGCAGCCTTCACCCAGCTCCTCTGAGCACCTTCCTGCACGGGAGAGTCTTCAACGGAACAAGGTTGTCATTTCTCTGCTTGTCCCATGTTTGTTTCCACTTTTTCCAGTTTCTCTTCCATTTTTCAGCAGAAGATAATGTCACAGCTTCAATACCTCGTATGTATTGTTACGCTGGAAGTTAAACACAGTCATGGAAAATGACAGAATATCAATCCAATAGGATATGTTTGCCTGAATTAGACCCAAGAAAGAAAACCTGAGTCTCAATCCATCTTTTTCAAAATTTTAATAAGAATACTTAGACATTTATCTTTAACAATATATCAGGTATTATTCTATAATAATATCCCATTATAGCTATTTTCCATAAGAAAATGTCATAGAAAAGAGTTTACTGTATTTTCACGCCTCCTAATGCACCAAAATACAAGTGGCCTCACCTCTCTGCATTTCCCTTTTACGGTCTAAGGCATTAGATTTGAATCCTCCGCATGTCTTTACAGAAGTCATAGCTCACGTTTCTGGACACTGTCTATGTATAATAGGGGCATAAGTGTTAACAGCAAGGTTTAATCCATATCCTTCTCTTCATTGTGTCACCAACGTATGCTAACGGCACACATATGTGACAATGTGCTTGGCAACGTGGATCCAGGAGAGGAAGACAGGGACAGTGACTGCGGTCCAGGGAGCCGGGAAGACAGACATGAGAGGCAGGGTGAGGATGAAGGAGGCCCCAGCAGCATCAGGGCAGCTGAGGGCAAGGGCTCACAGCTGATGACCAGGAGGGCCTGGGAGCAGCAGGAGCCTCCACTCTGACAAAAGCTGTGCCTCCTGACTTAAATGACTGGTGATTTTCATTGCCTCTTTCAAAACATCAAGACAAGTTCAGCGGTGCTCACCAGGGAAATTATAAAGATGGAATGATATAAAGTTTGCAAAATACAGGCTGAGAGAGAACAGAGTGAATGACAACTGCCTGGAGCATGAATACAACACCCAGGAAGCTGTCCGGTCCCCGCTCAGCCCAGCCCAGCCCAGCCCAGCCCAGCCCAGCCCAGCCCAGCCCAGCCCAGCCCAGCCCAGCCCAGAGTGGCTCTGGCTGCAGCTCCCGTCACACTGTCAGGGGTCTGCACGGGGAGGCCCCCAAATGCAAGCTCCAGGAGCCGCACTGCCCGCGGGACTGTGAGGGAGCAGAGCCCAGGTCTCCACACTTAGAACAATGCCTGGTATAGTATGGAGAGAAATCTTACAGCATGTGGTGTATTTTGCAGACACCCAGCATCTAGAAGAGCTGTCTGACAAAAACGGCTGTTGTGTGTGAGGCATCTAATGCAGGTAAACAGTCCTGTCCCTCATCCGCAGTTATTCTCAGATCACCTCTGGGAAAACTAGTTTAAAACACAGACTTGAAAAAAAAAAAAAACTCTGAAAGACTAGGAAATCGGTTCAGAAATATGGACGGGCGTGTATGTATGACTGAGTATTATGCTGTAGGACGGTATAACATTGTAAACTGACTCTACTTCAATTAAAAATTTTTAATTGAAAGAAGAAGTACACATGGGGTAGAGGGGTTGGAGAAAAGGGACTTTCCTAAATTTTTAGCTAGGAATGATCATAAAATGAATTCAAAACTATTTCCTGGGTTAATATAAGGGTAAAGAAAGGAAAATCTTCCCTCAAGCATTGATTGCGAGCAGGCATCAAATCGACGGAACAAGAGAAACAATATTTTAATGCAACATAAATAAATGAAATTGTACAATGTATAAAAGGAACAACAAAAGGAAAATGTTAAATAAAGGCCAGAATTGACCCTGCACTCCCAAATCGCTGAGAGTTTTAAGAAAGGAAGCCTTCAGGTTGCTGGCATAAAAACTGGCACTTGCGTCTGCCTTCTCAAGTCGGGAGTAATGTGGGCACTTGGAATCTACCTCTGCCTGGGTTAAACATTGGCCTGCAACCTCTAGGCTGCAACAGGCCCTAAAAGGAGTTCAGGGTGGAGATCAGGAAGGAGGCACCCTGGGCTCTGCGGGAAACCTGGCAGAACAGGCCTTCAGGAGAAGGTTTCAGGAGCCCAATGCTTGCTCATATCTCATGCCAAGGAGGACACTAAAACCAGTAACTGTGACATCGTCTCCTCCTGACTAGCAGCAAGCCCCTGCCTAAATGTGCCCTTGACCGCACCTGCCCCTTCACTGAAATCCTCTCTAATATGGACCTTCCCGCCTGCCTCTTCCCAGTGGTTCCTCAGAGCTCTCTGAATGCTGTCTCCTGGGATACAGCCCTCATTTTGCTCCAAATAAAACATAACTCCCAACCCTCACTTTGTGGATTTTAGGTCAGTCGACATGGCCAATGAGATTGGGGCAAATTTGCTTTAATCGATGAAATTCATACCAAAGAAAATGAAGAGCTCAGACCTGCCAAATGTCCTCAGTGCTGTGTACAGAACACTTAACTCCTCTTTCTAACAAGATAGTCAAGGTGGGGTCCTGAGAAAGTCATTTCAGGAACCTCAGTCAAATAAAAATTGTTGAAGAGTCAACAAGAAGTCGTCAAACACGGCTGTCCTCCCAAAGAAGGAAAGAAGTAATGTTGGGAATATTAATGAGTTGGCTTCGTATCAACTAGGAAAGCAAAGTTATACCAGATTCTTGCTTTAGTATAAGGAAACTATAGTTTAAATAGCCTTTAGTAAAATGCAGTGCTTTAATATTAAAACATATTTTAATATTCCTTGTTTCATATTCTAAATATTTTAATAAATATATTTAAAGATGACACATTTAACAAGATTTAAATATGACATGAATTAAATTAAACACAAGATTAATTTAAAAATCTATTTTTTAAAATGCTGTGAGTTTTGAAATAATCCCACTTTTCAGGTATTCACTACTTTCCCAACCATTTCACCGCTGATCCCTGAAAGACACCAGGAGACTCTCAGAGAATCTAAGGGCGCACAGCGTCCCCGTCCTCCGCCCTAAGGCGGCCGTGCACCAACTCACCCTCAGGGCAGCCACAACTTACCCACAAGGCGCCCATGACACTTTCCACTCATCCCTATGCGCCCGTGGACTTCAACATTGGACAGCTGAGATAAAGAGCCCAAACATAAAATAACGGATACCATCCTGATGAATCACAGGTTCAGGCCCCTGAGAACGGCTTGGCTAAACTATGTAACTTGGGAGGAAAGCCCAACCGTAGAGAAACACATACAACCATGTAGTTGAGTCATAGGATCAGGCTCTGGGATCCGCTTGGCTAAACTATGTAATTTGGGATGAAAGACCAAGGGTAGAAAAACTGATACAACCATGTAGTAGAGTCATAGGATCAGGTTCTGGGATCCGCTTGGCTAAACTATGTAATTTGGGATGAAAGACCAAGGGTAGAAAAACTGATAACAACCATGCAGTTGAGTCATAGGATCAGGCTCTGGGAACCGCTTGGCTAAACTATGTAATTTGGGATGAAAGACCAAGGGTAGAAAAACTGATAACAACCATGTAGTTGAGTCTTAGGATCAGGCTCTGGGAACCGCTTGGCTAAACTATGTAAATTGGAATGAAAGACCAACCTTAGAAAAACACATACAAGAATGTAGTTGAGTCATAGGATCAGGCCGTGGGAACCGCTTGGCTAAACTATTTAATTTGGTATGAAAGACCAAACATAGAAAAACATATAACCACGTAGTAGACTCACAGGCTCAGGTCTCTCAGACTGCCCTGTCTATACTAGGTAACTAACCCAGGTAAGAGCGTAAAAAGTGCAAGAGTGTTAAAAGCCCGGAAAATAGACAACCGGTCCCTGTTTGCTACCAGATAAAAAGGCCGCTGTTGAGGCCGCGACTTGACAAGCTCTTCAGCGCTCAGAACGTCGGAAAACGAAAAGAGCTTTTCCGTGCACTTTTAAAGCCGCAGGTAATCGCTCACGGAGCACGCGATGTACTTCCCGGCGCGCTGCTGGAGCCGCTGAAACTGAAAACTCGAAAGTTGTGGTTCCGCAAAAGCACGCGATCCGATATCCTCCTGCGCCCTCTCGTGCTCGCCTAGAGAAACACCCTCTCCGAGCACCCAGCGAAGGAACCTTTCGCTAATTCTTTAGCGGGGTCCGAGCGCCACCTCGTGGCCTAATCGTGAACCACTGACATTCTCAATGGCCCAGATCTGCGTGCTTGTGGCAGGAGTGACGCTCTGCTCCCTCCCTGCTTGCTCTCTTGCCAGGAACTTGCCTGAGATCCAGAGCCTAGAAAACAAGGAGATCCTCAGGCTTTTGAGACACATGAAACGGACCCCCCTTCACTCATGCCTAAAGGACAGGAGGGACTTCAAACTTCCCTGGGAAAGAGACAATATCGCCCAAAACCAGACGGCTCAAGGCCCCTGTTCCTACCATCAGATGCTCCAGCAGATTTTCCACCTCTTCAGCACAGAGCACAGCCATGCTGCTTGGGACAACACCTCCCTAAATAAATTACTCTCCAGTCTGGATCTCAGCCTGCACCAACTGGAGCAGACTGAAGAAGGCAATCTAGACTGTCCCTTTTGGGGAACTGCTGTTCGGGAGTATTTCCAAGCAATTCATCTCTACTTGAAGGAAAAGGAATACAGCCCCTGTGCCTGGGAGGTTGTCAGAGTGGAGACTACAAAGCGCCTTTCCCTCATGAAACCTCTGAAATGGAAATCATGAGTGAATAAAATGATTTTCAGAGAGAAGGACACAACCGATTTCTTCAATAAATACCTTTGTCATGGCATTCCTACAATCTGTGAAAGTTCTTGGGGGCCATTTGCTATTCCCAACATGTGATGTTTGTTTTCTTATATAAAGGTTGTTAGGGCTGTATGTCACTAAAGACACTTTTCAGGGAACTTAGTGCTACCTGCTGTAACAGGGAACTGAAAAGGATCAGGAATTGAATCACGATAGAAACTTCTCTTTCCTTCTTTAGGAGAACAATGCAGGCATCTCTAATCCGATGACTTTTCTAGTTGGCTTCTTCTCAAGAAGGCCTCAGGGGCCTGGCTACCCTCGGCTCCCTGGCTTTGCTATACTCAACGTGGAACTGCGCACGTGTCTCCACCACTTGAGTCTACTCCACTCAGACAAGGGAAAATGAATGGTGGGTGACATGGGATGTTTTCAAGGCCCAGGACGGTACGGGGCAAGATCACTTCCACGCACACTACGGACCTGAATTTATGCTCACGGGTGTCTAAGTGGGGAAGTTGGGAAACTACTGGGTGACTAACAGAAGAGGAGAGAAGCTCAGTGAATAAGACCATGTCTCACTTTCACACGATTTGTACGAGTGATTATCCGGTGGGAAAAAACACCGACCAATATTTCTGCTTGCACACATGTTTTAAAAAGCATCTGAGCCGAAGTGCTGTCAGCACAGAGAGGTGAATGTAACAAACTCAATCCTGCTTTTTTGTATCTTTGCTTTTTATAAGGAAAGGAACCTGAAAAAAAAAATCACCAGTTACCTGATAATTAAGTACTGGTTATTTTTAAAAGATTACTAATTACTATAAGTTAGGTTTAATGCTATAAGAGAGAAAAACAGAATTCTCTCAGCAGTGTGAGGACAGAACAGGAAAAGTAGTAGTTACCCTCCACGGTTTACAGGGGGCACTTCAGGGTGCATGTCCACTGGATGCTGGGGTTGGTCATTTACAAGCAGTTCCACGGACTGTGATGCATGGGACAGAAGTGGTCAAATGGGAACAAAACACAGAATGAGGAAAGCACTTAGGGTGAGACCCATAACCTTAACTTTAAAGGGAGGGAAGAAGAACCACAAAGGACATAGGGTGGAAAGGCCATATGTTAACAGGATAAGAGAGAACGGTGAGAAGACTGTTTGCAAAAGACTGAAACTGCTTAAAAGACTCACCGCATTCAGGACAAATGAGGATGGGAAGTGCCCCCCTACACTGGGAAAGTAGATGGCATTGGCCACCCTCGCCAGAGCCTGTTTGGTAGAATTAATCAGCAGAAACCATCCTGCAGACGGCAGAAGGGGGAGTAAAGGAGGCACTGAGAGCATGTGATCATTCTGCGAACACAAAGGTGAATGTATAGAAAATAGGTTTCAGATATTTGCCACCTGAACTTAAGTTTCATCTTGTGTAATTCTCAAACCCTTTGTTTTCTTCTTCATGCTCTGAAGATGGTTCTTCCCTGGGTGACTCCTAAGTTCACTGGCTGCTCCATCTCTGTGCCTCTGCAGTCTCTCCTCTTTCCGACCTTGAAAGTTGAAGGTTCTCAGAAGCTCTAGGTCATCTTCTCACTCTACATGCTCCTCATAGGGAATCACATCTATTACCATACCCTGGTTTCCAAACATGCCACATCAACTGCAAAATTATTGTCTCCAGGATATACATGGCTTTTGATTCCGGATCGACATATTTGTCGACCGATGGGCTGTCTTTCATGTTTCTTGGGCTCTTTCTGGAGAACATCTGCTTTCTCAGTGCAGTTAGGAGTCAAACAGAGAAGAAACGTCTTCAGTAAGCACTGAAGAAAAAAACAAAGGGTTTGAGAATTGCACAATATGAAACTTAAATAATTATTTACACCTTCACAGGATTCTGGACTGAATCTCCATTCTGCCAGGACGTGTGTGTGTGATTCTGGGGAATCATTTAACTTTCCTGAGCTCAGCTACCTTAAATAGAAAGTAAGTGAATACATTCCCAGGGCTGCTGTGAGCAGTACATACACGAGAACATTTAACAGCACATAGCAGAGTTATCATCCACTGAGTGAGGGCTAAACAGATAGTGACTATTTTCTTATTTTTTCATATAGATCTAAATGGGAATAGTGACTTCTACCCCCCTCTCTGTAACTGAAAAGCACGGAGAGTCTGAAAAGCGGAATTGGGAAAAAGTGTGTCATCCCTTGTATGTAGTTATATACATAATATAATATATCTGGATGTATACACATATGGCACCAATGTATATACACATATACTATAAGATATACCACATCTATAATATACCACATATCCATCTGCTGGTTCTCGTAGTTGGCACACGTCCCCCTTCCTCTCTGCTTTCCTGGATCCCATTCTTTCACTGCAATCACAATCGCTTCCTTCCTCCCAGTGTAGGAGTCCCCACTGAGCTCTCCTCATCCACCCTGCATTCAGCTCCACTCTCCATCCATACAGCTCTTTCGTTTTCCTCTTGGGGTTCTGGCTGTCAGTTTCCTCTAAAGACTACAAAGCCACTCACTGAAAGGAGAAGTTGAGTGAAAGTTCTTGTTTGTCAGAAACTCTCACATGAAGTCACCCTCTCTGCCTACCTCACTGCGGGTCCAGACTGTCCTGCCTTCCACAGAAGCACAGTAAATAGAGGGAATTCTGCCCCATGATGAACTGGGGGAGAATCCAGGGCCTCATCTGGGCCTCTCTGTGGGCACTTCCACTTCTGACTGCACTAGGAAGAGGCTTCCCTGCTTCAGGGCTCTCATTTGCTCACAAACCCAAAGGTCACGAACCATGGAGTTGAAAGTCAGCAGCAGCTTGAGAACCTGGGAGGAGGACAGCGATGGGGAAAGCACTCACTGGAAAGGGGCGGGTCCTCAGGAGAGGGACCAGCATAGACGAGCTGCACTGAGGGAAAGGCTCCTCCAGTACGTTACTTTCCAGAGGAGAAAGGACTGAAGTCCATGTGAGAGCATGGAGTTCTGCCAGAAAGATGCAGACACCAGCAGTGTCCCCAGCAAGGGTGACACTGATACCACAGCAGCCTGCAGACCACTAGAAAGGACAAGGGTTACTCCACTGTCACCTGCAAACCTGTTTCCTCCTTATGACCCAGTACGTTTTCATAGAGCAAGAAAGACTTTTCTGGAGACAGTACAGTCCAAGGACTTCTTGACTTCTTGAATTCCATCATGTGTAGCCTCTTTCAAAGACTAACAAAAGAAAACAATGCTTGAACAGAAGGGACACAGGCAGGGATCTGAATACATTTAGCAACAAGTGGGATAGAGGCTTCCAAGCAGGACATATAGCAGTAACCAGCACACTGGAAGAGCAAAATTTATAAAGGCAATGAAGATCTCTATGGAAATTCATTTATTTAATTTAGGAAATTTGCAAAGGTGATATGGATGGATTCATCATCTTTTTCTTTCCAGTCTATATATCCTGCATTGAAGAGGTACATTTCAAGTATATTTTGAGGTATAAATATTTATAGAGGTATTTATACATTATATTTGGAAAACTTCCTGTAGGTTAGGGTCCAAAAAAAAAAAATAAAAAATCATTCCTTTCTTTGTGCTAAAAACAGCATTTTATCAATGAATGGTGTTTTAATAATATTTTTTATTTTGATCCTACAGTATTATTGTATGATGTTTTAATAGGCTCAGGCTGGGAAAATAAATAATTACAACTACACTCATCAGTGTGGCTGACTTTGGAGATCAAGCCAGACTCTCCCTGCTATGTATCCCTTTGAAAACATTCAGTGCTTCTGTCTGGGAAGTGCTTACTGCTCCTCCATCTTGGTTATACTGAGGCTTTGTCAGTACCCAAACCTTAATCATGGGTGAAAAATAAAGAGATTCTTCACTGGACTCCTTCAGCAGCAAATGGAAAGTCCCGTCTGGGCCTGAGGGAAGGAAACAGAAAGGGCATCTTTGGGAATGAGAACAGCAGGCTGCGCTGACCGGTATCCTGGGAAATCAGTGAGGTCCTGGGTTACTGAAAAAACAAACACACACACACACACACACACACACACACACACACAACATGAGAGCTGTGAGGTTAGATTTTCTGGAGGACTTACTGAGGATAGCCTCTCTCAGCTAGCTCTGGGGAGGCAAGGGAGAGGTCAGCATATATGTGATTTTGGTGAAGGGGGTACGTGCTATTAAGCTCACATCCTGGCACAAGGTTGTGCTAGTCCGGAAGAGAAGATGTCTCCGTTAATGGTTTCCGTGTTTCCCCACATATGAGAAGATGAAAACATAGGGTTCTTAAAATGTTCTTCTGAAATTACCTAACTGTCTGAAGATCTGTTCTGTCAGGTTTCCCTAGAACACAGAGTGCCTCATTGCTGATCTCTGCTCTGAACTCCTTTCAGGGTGGATTGGAAGTTGGTGGCTAGTGACTTCATTCTTGTACAACCAGATGGCCAGGGACATTTTAGTTGTCATCCTGGAGACATGCAGAGCTCACATGGCCAGAAACTGTGAAGTGCTTTTCCTTTTCATTTCTTTAAGGGGAAGAAGTAATTCGGTTTATTTTTTTACTTACGTATGTTTTAAGTGGAGGTCCTGGGGATTGAGCCCAGGACCCTGCGCATGCTAGGTAGGCACTCTACCACTGAGCTATTCCCTCCCCCTATTTTTTTCTTTAGTTTTTAAAAGTTCTTTGTCTTTATTCTCAACTCACAAGAAAACTCGAGTTAAAACAAAATAGATTCCAGTAGTCTGATGCCGTTGGGTTAATGAACTTACATTACTATATTTCCGTGAAGAAATCAATCATAAAATCTTAGACTTTTTTTTTCCAATCAGCATAAACTCTACTCCCATCTAAGTATTGAACAGAGATTTTGTCCATTTTTTTCCTTCGAAGTTAAAGTCTGTTCAGCTGACTCATACCTCACACGGTGTTGCCCTTCAAAACAACAGACAGTAACCTTTGGCATTAGAAGTGGAATCAAGGATCCTCTGTCCTCTTACTCTTTTCCCTCTACTGATTTCCTTAGTTCCTAAATCTCCCATTGATTTTCACCCTTCACTTTCTTTAATGGGCCTTCCATACAAGTCACTGCAACCTCATGAAGGTCTGTCCTTATAGCTCTGGTTTGCTTGGAATCGTTTGTCCCTCCACATTTCTATTTCTCTCCAGCTGTATAAGTGAGTGTGATCGAAACAGGGTTACTCTGAGGACTGAGGTAATATTTTAAAGAACTTAGAAAGTGGCTAGTCCATAATATGCAAACAATGAAATTATCTTTTAACATCATGATTACTGTTACTCAGGCTAAGATCAGGATCTTTGGAATCATCTAATTCTTTTCCTTTAATTCTAGGTTTCACAAAGCACTCTTTGTGTTGCCTGAGTGGATCTATCACCTAGATAGATGCTCAGCGAGGCTGGCACCCACCCTCCTGCCAGACAGGGGGAGCCTTCCAGCAACTGGGGTTCTGGTTGCCAGTCTCCTGATTGGTTTGACTTCTTCCTTCTCTCCTCAGAACTGATTACACATGGATTAAAATGACAGAAAAATCCGTCAGCTGGTCTTGCAAAGCTGAAGGCTGTCCTTTGATCCAAGACTTGGGCTTCTTTGAACTTCTGGCAGCAGCAGCCCTGCTCCTGCCTTTCTGTTACTCACACTGACCCCATGTCTCCCTCCGCCAGATCCTCGTCCCCACCTGCGCCGCAGTGATGCTGCGCCTTGGAATGCGGCGCCGTGTCCGCAGAGTATCACTTCCCTTCCTTCACTTTCATGTCACTGAGACACTTGTTTCCTTTTTGCCCACGGAACAACTGAAGGATTTTACTTTCTAGGAAAGTCGCAATAAGAATCCAAAAATCGAAAGTCTTGAAAATGACAGGGACTGCAGCCCCGCTGCCTTTCTTTGCTTCCCTTCACTGTTCTCACCTCAGCAGGAATTAGAACTCATGCAGGAGCAGCAGGAGGATCTTGCACAATAAGCCACTAAGTGAATATAAGTTATAAAACTTTAAATGAAGAATCAAACACAAGTAAAGGAAAGAAGGCTATTTCTCTCGACACAGAAGCCCTCTGCATTCTCAGAGGGAGACAGAGACAGAGGAACAGAGAAACCCACCGGAATCAACTGACTGAATGAACAACTTCACGTCACTAGTGTCTGGGATGTGAGCTTCTAATGAGAGACACACCAGCACTGAACCCTTTGTGCCCAGCTCAGAAATCTGAGCATAACACGGGTTCAATAGTTTAAATAAACAAGAAAATCTGTATTTGGGAAACTAAAAGGTATTTGTCTAGCCAAGGTGAAACGATTAGAATTGGATTATTCCTCTACCTACTTAGACAAAACAAACTTTGGCTCTCAGCATCTGCTGGCTGGTGACACTTTTGATACCTGGGGACATGGGTCAGGAGAGGAGGCGGCTACCACTGAGGACCAGGGTCCTTCACACAAACACTCCATGAGCGAAGGCACGGGTTGGAAGGTGAATTATCCCCCCGACAAATAAACATGTCCATCCACACAAAGGAAATTTTCAAGTCCTCAGGATGTGGTGAGCCTCCCCTCAGGGAGTGGGTCTAGGGGTTTAAAAAACCGGACCCCGTCACTCAAGAGAATGTGTGTGACTAGATGTGATTTCCACTTTGTGAGTGAGGTGTTTCTGGGAGTTAGACTCTCCACCACCACATTCTGCTGAAAAGAACCAGGATCCCTGGGAGCGGTTTTGGCACAGACCGTGGGGACTACAGTTCCCCAGTAAGAAAACGGCGGAAAGAAAGGGCGGCGTCTGTCACTGTCCTGACCCCGTGGTCCCCTGCAGCACAACCACATGCACCTGCATGAACGTGTTCTAGAAGGAAGAGAAACATCAGAGAAGCTCATTCGTTCATTATCATCAGCCTCTTTTGTAAATCAATCGGTAAATAAAACCCAACTCTAGTTTCAAAGAGCTTCACTGCCAGAGGTGATCTGTTAAATCCCTGAACACACACAGAAACCGCAAGGCTGTGGGGACCTGCTTCCCTGTGTGAAGTAAGGGGGTGAAAAGGAGCCTAAGGTCAGGGCGAGAACTGTGTTCCTGCAACAGAGAAGAGCAATAGTTATGTATGAGACAGAGAGACAGGGAGGGAGACAGAGAGGATGTGTGTGTTTACATACCTTCAGCGCTTCTGACTTGATGACAGTGACCTTGGTCACCTGACTGATCAATACCTATTTGGATGGGCATATCTGAAGTTTACTGGGAAAATTAAACTTCTTGCAAATTATTAGGTTAGATTGATGACATCTTCCTAGAACATACTGAGAATATATGAATGAAAATCAAAAAAGGAAGTGAAAGTGTAGAAAATGTTCAGAAAATGAAAACTATTATATCCCTATTTAATGGCCTTGCTTAGAAAGAATGTCATCAGAGAACCTACCTCCAAGGTTCACCCAGACGCCCGTCTCAGCCAGGCCAGCAGCACCTCACTCGCCCCATGGCCTCTGTGCTCTCTCTAGTGACGGCCTTGCTAGTGTTCAGCTATGGCCCTGGTGGGGCTCTGGGCTGTGACCTGCCTCAGAACCACGTGCTGGTTAGCAGGGAGAACTTCGTGCTTCTAGGCCAAATGAGGAGAATCTCCCCTTTCTTCTGCCTGAAGGACAGAAAAGACTTCCATTTCCCCCAGGAGATGGTGGATGGCAGCCAGCTCCAGAAGGCCCAGGCCATCTCTGTCCTCCACGAGATGCTCCAGCAGATCTTCAACCTCTTCCATGCAGAGCGCTCCTCTGCCGCCTGGGACGCCACCCTCCTGGACAAACTCCTCACTGGACTCCATCAGCAGCTGGAGGACCTGGACACCTGTTTTGTGCAGGTGATGGGAGAGCAAGACTCTGCCCAGGGAAGGGCGGGCCCTACAGTGGTGCTGAAGAGCTACTTCCAGGGAATCCATCTCTACCTGAAAGAGAAGAAATACAGTGACTGTGCCTGGGAAATTGTCCGACTGGAAATCAAGAGATCCTTCTCTTCATTAACCAACTTGCAAGAAAGGCTAAGAATTATGGATGGAGACCTGGGGTCACCTTGACATGATTCTCCCTGACCGAGATGCCATGTCACCCTTGCACATTGGTCTGTGGTCATTTCAGAAGACTCTTATTTCTGTTTTAATCACAGAGTTTACTGAATTAATTCAGCTAAGACTTTGTCAGTAGTATATGAAAGAATGTTAAAAATATTCAGTGCCTAAGCGATGACCTTCAATCATGTAATTTATTTATTTATTGGTTGGTTATTTATTTATTTAATATTGTATCTTATCATTCATATTTACATTTTCATATAAAAAATACTTGCTTTCTCACTGTATTAAGATTTAGAAAATGTTTACATTTCCATTTTATTAAATTTGCAGTTATTTATTTATTTATTAAATTCTTATCAGAGAAAACTCCTTGAGTCCGCTTAGTCTGAACACCTAAATCCAATCCCTGGTTTCCTAAACGAAACTGAAGAATAGATGGTAATAATCACCTACTCATTCATTTATGCAGTCCATGTCAGATGGATTAAACGAGTATCAAACGAGATAGTGGAACTGCCTTTCACAAGCACAGATGAATAAATCCAATACAGTACCTTCTGTCTTAAAACTTTTAGTCTCATAGGGCAAGTCATAGAAAGAGGACTCATATATTTTTTCAATTTTCAATTACATTAAAAATAGAAGAAGAAGTAAGGGAAAATTATGTTTTCACATCAGAAGCTTTAGATACAGATAATTTTTAGGGGATAAAGGAGAGATACCCTTTCCAGGGTGCCTGGGAGGTATGTAATTGTAGAAGCCTTATTGGCTGTTGGGCAAATGGGTCCACAGTAAAAATACAGTGAATGGACACAGGAGTTTGTCTGAGATGAAATCAAGACACAGTTGTTCTCATCATTAATCTTGTTTGAAAAAAAAATAGCAAAAAATAGTGTTGACTTTGGATTTGGCAATGACTTTTTAGATACACCAAATGCATGAAAGAAAAATTGGTAAGTTAGATTTCATTAAAATTCAAAACTTCTGCTCTGTGAAAGACACTGTCAAAGAGAATGAGAAGATAACCCACAGACTCTTAAAGACTCATATCTTATAAAGGACTATTTTCCAAAATGTGCAGAAACTTAAAACTCAACAATAAGAAAACCAATTAAAATGGGCAAAAGGTCTAAACAGACTCCTCACCATAGATGACATACAGATGGAAAATAAGCATCTGAAAGTAGTTCAACATCATAAATCGTTAGGGAAATGCAAACTGAAACAATGCTAAACCACTACACTTCTACTAGAACGACTAAAATTCAGAACACTGACAACACCAAGTACTGGTGAGGATGTGGAACAGCAGGAACATCCATTGTTGGTGGCAATGCAAAATGGTACTGCCTCTTTGGAAGACACTTTCACAGTTTCTGACAAAACCAAACATACTCTTACCATGCAGTCTAGCCACTGTGCTCCCTGGGATTTACCAAATGAGCTGAAAATTGATGTCTACACAAACCCATGCACACGGCTATCTGGAACAGCTTTATTCATAACTGCCAGATCTTGAAAACAACCAAGATGTCCTCCAACAAGAGAAGGGATGAACTGTGATACGTCCCAACAGTGAAATACTATGCAGCACTACAAAGAAATGAGCTATCAAGCCATGAAATAAAACACGAAGGAAACTTATAAATGAGTATTAGTAAGTGAAATATACCAACCTGAAAAGGCCACATACTATATGACTCCAACTGTTCGACAGTCTAGAAAAGGGCAAAACTCTGAACACAGTGGCTGCCAAGGCTCGGGGTCGGGGGAGAGGATGAATGGGAGGATCACATTCTGTTGATGCTATAATGGTGGATACGTGTCTTCCTGTTCCCAGAGTGTAAGTGGGAACTTTTTGGCCCTACGATGCCTGTGCAATCCCAGCTATTCCGCTCCATGACCATTTAATGTTCCAGATAACGAGGGAGCTGAAGGAGGGAAGGGAAAGTCTAACTCATGGGACATGGTCTTTGATTTTCTCACTTTTAAACGCCCCGAGCATTTGTAGTTTTTGTTATTGTACCCTCGTGGTAGTATTATATCAACAACATTTAATAATTAAAAGATATCTTTACAAAAACAAACAAAGGAACCAGAGATGACGGGGGATGCACAACGCCACCCGCTATCCCTCATCACCTTCAGAAAGTGAAAGCTGGCTCTCAAGACGGGCTGAAACCGACCATCTGTTACTCTAAGCCCGAGTGCTGGCTACCCCTACACTTCTCCTAAATGGGGCTGAGGCAGAAGACATGAGTCTCCTTTTAGGAAAAAAACCCAGTATTTTGGAAATATGTAACTCTACCTACAATAGAGACAATCTAGTCCAGAGCATGTAGTAATTCAGAACCAATTAATTTTCTCTGATTTTATGGAAACACTTTGGGAGAAATTTTGCCCTGAGTAGGGGACGCAGGAGGCCTTTCTGGCTGACCTGAGGAAACAGGCTCCCAGAGGCAGAGTGCGGGGCAGGGTCGCAGGCAGCCCGGTGGATGCGTGGCTGTGTTATGGGGAAACTCCTAAAGTCATGCAGGGGCCGCTGTTCAGATCTTCACGTAGCTGAAACTTTATGGAGCTCTCAGTTGGAATCTTGGAAAATTAGGGAGACAGTGAACTGAATTGCTGGAATCCATGGTGTGTGTCACAAGAGGGGAGATCCTGCGCCCATGGCATCAGGGGATGAGGTAGGGCACAAAGACAACGTGGGGTCTCGGTTGAAGACAGGGTCCTGTATCTGAGTGTGCCCTCGGTGTTGAAGGGGAAAGTTCACGGTACTGGTGAAAGATGGTCCTGACAACGTGAGATCCAGTGACAGAGGGAACTCTGGGTGGAGAAAGGCATCCAATGGTTATATGGTGAAAGAAAGGAAAGTAAGTGGGTGGTAGAGTCTAGTCAGAGGGTGGAGGCCAGCAGTAAGGAGGCCAGAATGAGCAAGGACAGTGGATCTCAAAGGTGACAGTGAGAAGTAGCTTCCTGGCTCCACAGACAACATAATGTCTGCTTCCTTGGTTACTCGAACTCCTCAGAGAAAAGATCTTGCTGCAACTGGTCCAGAAGGCCAACCACCAAAGGAAGCTTGGGCAGGTTCTTGAAAGAGACAGGAAATACAAACTACACTCAATAGCAGTATGGGGAAGGGCAGGCCTGGCAGGGGTCACACTCTCCCCCCAGTCTACTTTCATGATATCCTTTTTCTTTCAATTGAAGGATAGTTGATTTACTGTATTAGTTTCAGGTATACAGCACAGTGACTTGCTATTTTTATAGATTTTCACCATACAAACTTACCGTAAAATACTGACTCTATTTCCTGTGCTGTACGTTGCGTCCTGGGGACATTTGTTTTACAACTGCTAGTTTGTACCACTTAAACCCCTTTATCTAATTCTCCCCTCCCCTCACTCCTCTCCCCTCTGGTAACTACTAGTTTGTTCTCTGCATCTGGGGGTCTGTTCCTCTTTTGTTATATTTGTCATTTGTCTTGGTTTCTAGATTCCGCATAAAAATGAGAACACAGCATTTACCTCTCTCTGTGTGACTTACTCCACTAAGAGTAACACCCTACAGGCTTTTTATAGCCGCTCCAGGGCTTGATCTCACAAAGTTTCTCTGAGGTTCCTCCTCTTACATCAACTCTAGGCTGCACCAGGGCCCTGGAATGCCACAGGCAATCTAGGAACAGGGATGCCTGAAATGACAGGAGAGATGAGTCATCTTTCCCAGAGAGGAAGTAGGCCCAGCGCCATGTCAGTGCCTTTGCAGGGAGCTCTCTGAACAGAGAAAACGGGAGCCTGGGTCACATCAGATGAAGGCAGGATCTTGTAGGAAGCTGAGTAGAATGTTCCACTGGGAATAAACTCTTTCAGGATTAGATTACGAATGCCCAGGGATGCAAAGGCAAAGTTCAATGACAATACATAGTAAGGTTCACGTGTACAGAGCTGTGTCATTTTAAAGCTCATTCATACACATTGTCCCAGATGATCATCACAACAACCCCTTGAGGTCTGCAGGCCAGTACTCTCTCAGAAGAGAAGCCTGAAGCTTAGGGAAGTTAACAACTTGGAATTAGGTCCAAAAGCAGGACCCAGAAATTCTGCCTCCAAAACCAATATACCTCCTATCACCACTGTATCTTCCACTATATCTCATTTCACCACCTCATGGGCAAGATCCATGGTCCAACTCAATCACTGCTCAGTTCCAGTGGATGGACTGAACGGGGATTAGAAGCGTCCCAAGCTTGATATGCTTCTGAAGAGGCTCCCTCCGAGGTCATTCTTCTCTGAGTACGACTGGTTCTAGGAACTGATCTCCTCAGTGGTTGGAGAGCAGAGCTCTCACTGAAAAGAAATACTAAGGTTCATCCGGGGAGAGCCTGGCATTCAACAGCAGAACATTACCATTTATGGCCCCAGCTTTTCTTTCTGCCTCTGTGTTGATGCTGAAAGACAAGGGAAAATTGACATGGGAAGACAACTTCACTGTTCTCTTTCTAAGAAGGCAGCAGACATTCATTACTAGTGAATAATGTAAAAGTCTACATTGACTTGAGATCTGTATTCTTTCTAAGTTACTCATTTTTAAAGCAGTTAAAATATTTTCTAATGATCTTCTTTTATAAAACTCAACGAATGCTTTTCTGTATGTGGTCCTTTTAAAATATTTCACACACTAGTCCTCTGCTGGAGCCAGGCACAGAATCTCAGATCTCTGGGTCATGCATGCTCCGTGTGACAGGGCTCCACTCCTCAAGGACACATTCAGTAGTGTCTGATCAGAGACTTCCGGAGGAGCCTCAGCGTTGCTCTGCAGGTTGGCGCTGACACACCACGGTGGACTGGCCCAGAGACACCTGAGGCTGAAGGTGGCTGATACACAAAGGCAGAGGACTTGTCTTCCTCGGGAGGCTTAATGAGCCTGCACACGGGCCCTGAACCGACTGCTTGAAACCACCCTGGAGCCAGCCCTCTACCACAGCCACTTACTGAAAACATCTTACCTTCCTTATTAAATTCCAATCCACATTTTATCTAGAAGTGAATTAGCCCTCGTAATAGAATTTTCTTATACAAATTCCCTAAAAGTAAATGATAAGCAGTATCTATTTCAAAAAAAAAAACTGCAGAAGCTGACAAATTGAGGATTCATAATATTTGAAACATGGAAAAACCAGGGAAACCCAAGAATGGTCATGTCTATCCCAGGACAGTCAACTAATTCGTTCAGGAGCACTGAAAGAGGAGATGAAGAGACAAGAAATACTTTAAAATAATATGGAAACCCTGCCAAACTAAAATTGGGAAGGAAAGAAGGAAAGGAAAGAACTTAGGAGGTACAAAGGGAAGAGATTTCCCCCATGTCGAAGACTCTCTTCCTTACATTACCTCCGAAATTCACACACAGGTCTTTTTTAACTACCTCAATTACATTACCGTGTAGGTTGTGGTAATATCTCTCAAAATCAACCAACTATTGAGATCTTCAAATGAATGAACTCTAATATCCTTTCATATACGCCTGAGCTTTCTTTCCCACCACTACAGAGGTGCAGGGATGCAAAGATCATTACTCACAGGAGCAAAGACAGCTAACTGTACTATTCATTTATTCATCATCGACTAAATGTCAAGCAATGAGCTCTGATATGAGAAACAGATTTGTGAAAGCATGGGAACTTACTACTAGCAGAGACATTTAATGCTCTTCAACCCTGGGATGGATTTCTAATTACTGCTGCATTCTCTCCCTCCTCCCCCAGACTGACAGCTGTCACAAAGTCTCTTTACTGGAGATGAATCAGGAGGCTCTGGCCTGCACAGCCCGCTGCAGGTAGGATCAAAATTTCACCCTTTCTCTCGCCACGTAGCTATCGACTGGCCAGAGAGGCCATGGCCTTCTTGTAGCTGAACATTCATCCTCTCTATAATAGGAAAAACACTAAGTACTAGAGTTGATTCTTGCCAGTGAATGACTTATTCTTAGCTCTGGAGGAAATCCTTAAGAAGAGACAGGTACTCTCCTGTGTCAGAAGCCTGTGTACCAGATTTAGTTCCGCCCCTGTCATATGAGGACTGCTGGGGGCTCCCTTCCCGGGGACTGGGTGATCGGGTCCCACAGTGAACTGGACCCTGCTTTCTGCCCGCCTTAAGCTCTAGCTACTGTGACATCGTCAGCACAATGAGCTTCCCTCATGTTCCAAAAGCATTCCATTACAGAAAAAAGAGGGAGTCATTTTATAGAAATCTTTGTAAAATCTCAATCCGACTTTTGCTTCCCACTTGTAGATTTACAGCCAGAAAGTGAAAGAGAATAGGCAGTCAAGGTGAAGGGGTGAATGAGGGCACCAGTTTGAATGCTGACAGTTACTGCTTAAGGTCTTGTACAAAGGCTACATGAACTTAGATTCACAACATATACGTATCTTTCCACAATAGTATACCAACCCTTCTGTAGGGATGTCTATATTGGGATACAAGAAAACTATATGGTATGGGAAGGAATGGATGGATCAAGGAAAGCGGGGAGGGAAAGAGGAAATACGGTCTTCCTGGAGACGCTAGCTGGTACTCTGCTTTTTAGGCTGCCCACTTTTGACAGTCAGTCAGATACTGAGAAGGAGGTGGGCCATTTTCAAAGCATTTTGGAGAAGGAAATAAATAATACCCCAATATGGATTGAAGTGGAGAAAGAAAAAATAGCTATCATTTAGTCAGTCCTTACTGTGTAGAAAGCACTATGCTAAGTGCTTTAAAATGAATAATTTTTTTTACATGTTAACACAGTTTTACTTTTCATAAAAAAGGCCTTATGTTCCAAAGCAAAAAGGGGGGGGGTCGTGAATAGAGCGATATTGTTTTTGCATTTTTGCAATTCTCTTTAATGTTTGGGTTAATAGAATACAGCTGGATTCTCATGTCTGCCTCTGCATTCAATCTGTGCTGCGATGACACTTCATGCAGCTGCTGGAAAATTCCACTGCACCCTTGTGAGAGGATGAAAGTGAACGAAACAAATGACATCTTCAATTATTAGGAGGACAGTTTTCCCAAGACCCGCAGAAAGCTCTTCGGTAGTCCTGGGACCACACTTTGTGAACCACTGCTTCATAGAGATTATTTGATTATTTATCACTTCCCTCTGACTGTGAGCTGTGAGCGTAGGGTCGAGGTAATGAATGTGTTTACTATAAGAGCTCCATGACTATTTCTAACACATTTCATCTTTGAGCATATCAAAGCTCAAGGAGGTTGAGTTCCCAAGACCACTCACATGTCCTGGTACACACACAGCTCAATGCAAAAAACTATATTTTGAATTAAAAGAGGTTTTTAAAATTTCATATTTTGGAGACATATCTCTCTCTATATAATTAACTATATCTACATCTCTATATATAATTTTTTAACCACTTTCTACCTGCCCCCCGTCACTCTTTTTCTTGTTTGCTGCCCTTCTTTATTTGGAAGCTACTGTTGCATTTTTTTGCTGGTTTTAACCTAAATGATGAAAGAGTATTTGTTTGTTTTTATAATTATACAAGAACTACATAAAAATAGAACTTCATAAAAATATTTACTTTGATATGTGTGTGTGTTGAAAATTTTTTCAATCAATTCCAATAAATAAAAGCATTTGACCACTATGGGGTCACTTCCCAAGTCCAGCCACCTTCCAAGAGGTAACCACTGTTAAGTGTTTGATGGGTATTCTTTCACAGTTTATGTGTATGTGTGTGATTGTGTGTATGTTTATATACATGGCATTATGCCGGAAGTATTATTCAATATTTTTTTTAACCTAATATTCGTTCAGAAAATATTTCCATCTCATTACATATGGCCTGACCTATTTTCATATAACCAGTGGGTGTAGCAGAGTTTAATTACTATTTGATAGTTATACTGTTATGGATATTTAAGTACAAACAATACTGCAATAAATATGCAAGTGTGCCTTTATCCTCATGAGAGAACATAGCCCTAAATTAGGCACCTAGAAGGAAAACAGCTTGGTCAAATTTAGTAGAATGGCTTGGTCTACTTTCATGTGCATTTTGAATACTAATAGTTACTGCCTAACGTTGTATACAAAGGCTACGCTAATTTATATTCAACACATTAGATATGGATCTTCCCACAATATTATGCCAAGTCTGTATATAAGTGATCTTTTACATCTTTAATTTGTCTTTTTCTAATCGGTTATTGTATTACTCAAGAAAATAAAAACTATACCACTTCTTTTAACAGAGAGAAATGAATATAAAGGAAATAGACCAGGAAAGTTATTGGAGACCTTGGGGAGCCGAGGGAAGTATTGGAGGTTCTCAGAATCTGTAAGTTTGGAGAAGGGGACACCCGGAGTTGGTGTTAGAATTCTGAGGGGAAATGGCCGCCCTGCTAATGCTGGTATCGTGGGGATTTGAAGGAGGGTTCTATTCTCACAAGTAGGAGTTGGCTATGGTACCTTGAGAACTGAAATGAGAGGAATCAGAACAGAGCACCGTGGAAACATGCTGGAAATGGCAGCTGACGGTTGTTGCTGGAGTTATGTTGACACAATACAACAAAGTAAGGAAAGAGGAAGGCCCATCGCCTTCTTCCAGACTTCCCATCTCTCCTTAGACACCCTACTACAAGCAGAACCTAACAGGAAACAAGCTGGGAAGGGTGAAAAATGATTCACAGAATCCGAGCACCATCAGTACAAAGCAGGATAGAAAAGAGCACGTTTGCAGCTGAGACACAATAGTGAAGCCAGCACAGCAGTGAAGTTGACAATCGTTCCCTGTATGATGCTGGGATCTGTAGTAGGAAATACAGATTTGTTTCTCATCCCTGTTTCTTAGGAGCACAGAGCTCCTAAGGAGAGCAACAAAGCTGTCTTTTGTTATGTTAGTGACATGACTCTGGGACTTGAACTAAGTAAGGGTGGGGGCTGCTTACTAGAAGAACCAACCACGTGATTAGAAGGTTGGCACTTTCAGTCTCAAGGTCTCCAATACCCACTGCTCCAACCTCCCAAGAGGGGCTGACACATAGTAACTGACTATACTTCAATTAAAAATAAATTAATAAATAAAATTAAAAATTAGAAAAAAAGAACATTCTAATGGAGAATGCATTTGTTGAAGTTGGCATATTTATTCCAAAGAATCCTTGACTTTGTTTTTCATGCATACAAGTTAAACAATATCAACGATGAATGAAATATTCTAAATGCAAAAAAAGTTTCAAAGATTAGAAGAATTTAAACACAATTTGTTGTGTAGTCATGGACTACAAAAATGCCATGTTTCATCCTGATGCTTTTCTAAGCAACTAAACTATATTTGAATTTACAATTTCATAGATAAGGCTATGCAGAAAGTGATAAAACCAGAGAAACAAAAATGGAAATCTTGTGTGTGATTTTATATGTTGTTACACTTTATGTAAAAAAAACTTTTACCTCTTGGAGGATCACAAAAACATTACTGGAAGTCCAAATGCTGTATGTTTCTAAATTTAGTTAAAACATAATAATAAAAAGGAATTTGTATCTTATTTGTGTAATAAAATTCAAAAGAAATTTATAATGCTACCAGGAAACCATGTTAGATCTGGACAAATATCAAGAATGTAAGAAAAATACCTTATTTTTTGATTATATACCATTTGTAGCCCAATCATGAACAAATGTAGTGGATTCAGGTATGTTTTCATATAGAATAATAACAAAACAATCAAATAGAAGAATGATCTATTGACCGCACTGAAATAAAAAAAAAAACTGAGTATGGTCAACTTAGGAAATCAATCCATTGGAATACTACGATAGCGAAACAAAAATGCTCTGGGTCGAGGATATGAAAATACAGAAAAGTGCATGCAATCATGAACGATCCATTATTTGCCTTAAAAATGATTATGCTAAATTTGTGTCTTATTCAACTCATAATGTTGCTTTTGTGACTTGAAATACAATAAGCATTTTTAGTGTTGTATAAAGGATACATGCATTTTCTTTAGTTTTGCCTGTCCTAAAAACTACATCAAAAACAGACACTCGATGGGTATCCGGTCAAACGCAATCATGACACTTCACACACAACCTAAAGATGTTTACCAAATATTAAAAGATATAATATCAAGTGACAATATACATTATGCTGAAATCTAAAGCATCTTGGCACAAATAGGTTATTTTATGCAATTTAATTTGGTGAGATGACATTTTGAACCAAGTGGGAAAATTTAATAAAGCTCTACCAAAACCCCCAGAAACCCATCCACATATAAAGCAGCTGGCTTCACAGAGGCCTATCCGTTGCTTACAACAAATGAGGGAAAGTAACTTTGAAAGTATGCTGATAAATGGAAAATGCTAGGAACAGATATGAATGCACTTTCCGAATTTGAAAATAAATGGGAAAAGAAGTTAAGAAATTGGAAATGTCGGAATCACTGGATGAAAGTATCCATTATTATGGGCTATAAGCATATAAGCCATTAACTTGGCTCTTAAATATTATGATGATTTAAGTTCTGTACAAATTAATTTTCAGTGGTTTTAAGCAAGATTCAACATCAGTAATTTGTAATATAAAACTGATTTCATGTTTGGATCTTCTGAAATGATTCATGAATGTGGTTTAATGCAATCTTACCAAAATTTGGAAGTGGTCTTGTAAATTTTATAGAAAATACTAGTCACAGTGGGATGCTGCCAAACAATTCTCAGTGAACTGAAGTTAATTAAAAATAATTTAAGACCACAAAATATGTCAAAAACAGCAATCTTTTTTTCTTGCAGATTAAAAAAGTTGAAGTATAGTTGATTTACAGAGTTTCAGGTGTACAGCAAAGTAATTCTTATACATAGATATGTACATACATCCTTTTTAATATTCTTTTCCATTATAGGTTCTTACAACATACCGAAATAGTTCCCTGTGCTATACAGTAGTTCCTTGTTGATCTACTTTATATATACTAGTGTGTATCTGTTAATCCCAAATTCCTAATTTATCCCTCCCCTCACTTCCCCTTTGGTAACGGTAAGTTTGTTATCTATCTCTGTGAGTCTCTTTCTGTTTTTTAAATAAATTCAGTGGTATCATTTTTTAAGATTCCACATAAAAGTAATATATGATATTTGTCTTTATCTGACTTACTTCACTTAGTATGATAATCTCTAGGTTCATTTATGTTGCTGCAAATGGCATTTTTTTCTTTTTTTGAGGCTAATATTACATTCTATATATATATATATATAGTAACAACCTTTAATGAAAAAGAACAGGAACACGAATGTAGACACATATATATGCATGACTGGGACATTGTGCTGCACACCACACAAAGAAGGATAGATACACCACTTCTTTATCCAGTCAGCTGTGGATGGACATTTAGGTTACTTCCATGTCTTGGCTATTGTAAATACTGCTGCTATGAACATTGGGATGCGTGTATCTTTTTGAATAAAAACAGCAATTCTTCACAATGAAAAGAAGATAATCAAAGAAGTATAGTTTGAAAATGGATTAGTTTCCTTTTATTAGCATGAAGAAAGTAAAATTATAATGACTTCTGCTTTGGGTATAGGTAAAACATTTAAATTTAAAATGTTAATTTTAATTTATTTACTTTTAATTTTTCCATTTTTTTCAACTAGTTTAGCGCGGTAAGGAAACTTAACCATTTTCAAAATTCATAAAAGCAAGCGCATAGGGGAACAGTTTATCTTTTGCCTCCAGCCAGCCTCAGCTGGGCACTGATCGAGTCCCTGTCATTCCACCTGGAGGACTGGAGGATCCCATTACTTCGTACATTCATGTCCAGACTGTAGCTGCCTTTCCCCTTTCCCTGAATTCGACTTTCTCCTCAGAAACATTCCTCAGTCTGAGAACACAGCACAACACGCCCTGCTACCGAGCCGTCAAGCCCCGAAGAAACCCACGCGGGTGTGAACCGCTCGGGCCAAAGCCTCCTGCCAGGAAGGGAAGGACGGGCGCGGGCAGGTGCGGAAAACGAAGGGCTCTGGGCGGAGCCGCGGCCGGCGGGGACCGGGAGGCCCGAGAAGGAAGCCGACTCACCGCTCTCGCCGCCCCCACGCGCTCGCGGGGCCCCGGCGGCGCCTCTCCCGGGCCGGGGCTCCTGCCCGCGGCGAACCCCACGTCCTCCCCGTGGCCGCAGCGCCCGAGTCCGTGGGGGCGGGACGCCCAGGCGGGTCCCGCGGGGTGGGCGGTGCCTGTCGGGCCGGCACGGCGAGCTCGCGCGCCCCCTCCCGGCCGGCGGGGCGCGGTGGAGACAGCTTTGCGCGCACTCGATGAGCGGCGGTTTGGGGCGCAGTTTCACTGTGGTCCACTACATCACTGAATTGAATGGCATAATCTATTCGCTGATGGCGCTGGTGATGCTTTTGTTCCAGCCCCTCCTGCTCTCCCGGCGGTGAAAAGCAGGAAACCCTCATGCTTTTGAGATATCTGAAAAGGATCGCTTCTCAGTCACACCAGAATGACAAGAACCACTTTAATTTTTTTCGCTACAAAATAGGAGATATCAACATCCAGAAGACGCAAGCCACCAGTTTCTGTCATCAGATTCTCAATCTGTTCCACATAAACTGCAGTACAGACCTTCAATCTGTTCCACACTGAAGACTGCAGTCAGTTTGGAGAAAGAGCTGCTGGTTAAGTTACTCTCTAGCCAAACTGGAACTGGAGCAGAAGATGAAAGTAGACAATCTTCTGGCTTGTCCTTACTTGGGAATGTTGTCCAAAAAGTACTTCTAAGAAATCAGCAGTTATCTAAAGGAGAAGTAATACAGCTGCCTTGCCTTGGAGGTTGAGTGAAGTGCGCTTTTCCCCATTTAGTAAATTCTAAAGAAAAATCGGGAAATGAGAAAATTATTCTCATGACCCTCTAATCTGTATATTATTGCCTTGCCTAATGAACATATTTTTCTAAAAAATAAAGAAGAGCAGGCATGTTACCATTTATTCTCTGTGCAGTTACTCTGTTACTCTAAAGTTCTGAGTGTGACCATCCGTGTTCACAGTCCAGCTTTTCCCAGAACATTGCTAAGTGTGCACTCGGATTTCTGGGGATACGATGACCTCTGCAGTATGTGCTTCTGTAGCTGCCTAAAGGGGACATTTTCAAGTTGAAGAACTGTATGTAGTGGGAGGGGCTAGTACATCATGCTCTGGTTTTCCAAAGGATGGGGGCTTTAGGAAGAGGGACAAGGTTGTTGGTGACTGTTATTGGTATCTTACCCATAGGGCTGTGAGTGTGTTCTTTAGTTTCAAAAATTCGTCAGTCTGTCCTTGATCCCATAAAACAGGACCAACAGAATCTGAGAGATGATCAAGCATATAGAAACTCTCACTACAATCCTGGCTAGGAAATTGTTACTGATGAGAAAATACAGACTTGGGTTAAATAATTTTCCTTATAGCTCAAATGGTTCAAAACAGTACCTGGAATTGAATCCAGGTCTTTCTGACTTCAAAGCCAGCACAGTCTTGCCCCTTGATCTGCTGCCTTTCCACAGTGGAAAACACTAATACAGGAAATTCTCCTGTACTGTAGATGATATGGACAATGGCTTTCAACACAGGCACCCTGTTCAACGTGAGCTGCGGCCTTGGGTTGTGACAGTGACTGACTTGAAGTTTAGAACTACTGAATATCCTTGACGTGGGGGTTATTGTGCCTGATTCTTCCAGCTGAAAGCAATCATGAATGTGACTCAGGTGTGACAAAACGAAAGCCCAATCCTGTTTTTCCCCTTGATGTCACTAAGTTGGTCAAAGGCATCGTCATCCCACAATCTTCCAAGCTAGAGTTATCACTGCCATCTCGCTCAGCAAGATGTTGCCTCTTAGGCAACAAGTCATCACATCCCATCCAAAACAGAAGTCTGATAAAATCCTGAAACGACTCAACTTTTGTTGGGAGAACTGTGGGAGAAAGAGCAGATTGCTCATTCATCCTACTCCCCTCATATCAGACTCAGAGATACAAGTTCTACAAAGGGAGGGGAACTCAGCCTAGGCTAGACAGAGATGGCCATCTCAGTAAGGGCTGTGTGGCACACTGACCGTGTTAGGATCATTTGGGGGGAGTATATTCAGCTGCCAACATATAGTGTCAGCAAACCACTACATTGTGACTTGCTCAGCCCAGTGGATTCCCATGTCTAGGACCTAATCATAAAACTCAGTTGTCCTTGGACAGCATTTTGCAAAGTTTTCTTTTATCCAGAATCTCATTGGAGATGTTATGAAGAGTGATTTTCAGATCAGAGATGGGAAGTGACTTCCATCTAGGCTGTGGTGGGATTCAGAGATAGGACTCACAGCCCATTCTGAATGTATAACTAGCGCTCTTTTGGACATGTTGAATCTATCCACGTTTTACCTTGTCACCAGTCATGCAAGATTGAGAAAGATTCTCAACACTAGTAAGGTGTGCTGATTTGAGACTCTTATTTCCAGCAGCACTGAGTGAATGGTATGCTTCCTTCCCCCTCAGGTGGCTGTGGCTGACAGGATAGCTCAGATGCCCACAAGTCACCCTCCTGGAGCCCCGAATTCAGAAAGCCTATGCCCTGCTCACCCTGAACCTCACTCCTCCCCCCACTTCTCCTCTCATCCTCCTATGGCATCCATCTACACCAGAAGCAAATCTTCTGTCACCAGCATAAGTGTATTCAAGACCCCGAGGATTCTTCCCTTCACCTAGTTTTATTGAGATATCGTTGACGAATAATATTGTTTTAGTTTAAAGTGTACAGCATAATGATTTGATATATGTATATATTGTGAAATAATCACGATAAGTTTAGTTAACATCTGTCACCTCACATAGTTAACAATTATTTTTCTTGTGATGAGAACTTTTAAGATCTTCTCTCTTAGCAACTTTCAATACAGTATTGAAATACAGTATTTATACAATACAGTATTGTTGATTACCGTCATCAAGCTGCACATTACATCCCCAGAACTTATTTATCTCGTAACAGGAAGTTTGTACCATTTGACCGTCTTCACCCATTTTGCCCACCGCCAACCCCCACCTCTGACAACTACCCATCTGTCGCCCGCTTTCATGCTCTTCATGTATATTTATTCATTTAATACAATAATCCTATGAAAAATACTATTACTGTCCCCTATGTTAAAGGTGAGGAGTGTAGTATTTATGTTATTTGCAAATTTTTCACTACTGGTAAATAGAGCTGGGATCAAACCCTGGCTCCAGAGACACATTCCTTAACCACTAAACAACTATCATGGCACGCTAGATCACTAGTCCAAAATAGTACAACAAGATGTGTTGAAGAATAACCACTAGCCTGCACACAGCACTTTGTATATGGTTTCACAACTACTCTTTCCATTTGTATTCCCTCCCGTGCAGCTGCAACACTATGGGGTGGTGTGAGGTTCTGAGATGGGAAGGCTCTTGTTCATGAGCCACAGCTGGTAGGGAGCACAGTTAGACTTGATCTCAGGACAGATTAGGGTCTCGATTATTATCGATTTCACAGAGGGCAGTAGTAGAGACCAAGAAGGGTAAAGTGAGCAATAGTCCTCTAATTCCAGAGAACCCAGCACATGTTTGGTGCTAAGGTTGTAAGAAGTTCTAGAAGTACCTTGTCTGTGGACTGAATGTTTAGATGCAACATGGCCATGGCCCCTCAGAACCTGTGGGTAGGGGGTCTTCAAGAAGGACAAATACTGTATGATCTTACTTATATGTGAAATCTAAATCACTGTAACACTGCTAAAAGTAACTATTCACAGCCAGTTTTGAAATTTCCCTTCCAGGAAATTCCCTTCTAAATAGCTTTTGACCCAAATACACCTCCAGCTGTTCCAGCTACTGATGATGATATCCAATGTGGAATTTCTACAAAAAGTTCTCATCCCAAACATCCTGGCCCTTTGTACTGAAGATGCTGCAGAGACATCTCAGGAAAGACAGGAGAGTGTGGGCTTCCTGGAGCTGGCTAGCATCCTCCAGCATCTTAGGGGTCAGTCCCATCTGTCCTCCAAAAATAACAGACAGGAACACTCAACTTTGGTAGAGAAACACAAATACGTCCCCGTTGTCCACATGGTGAGGGATACATTTTTGTTGTCACAAGTGTCTGTTTAACTATCCCTTGGTTGATCTTACCAGAGTCAAATTTTCCTTTCAGGGGAGCTGAAGACCAGGCTCAGTCCAAATTTCTCTGAGGTCATTTCCCTATCTGGAACCTCCATGGGAAAGGTCTGGAAGAAATATGTCTTAGGTAGACAGTGGGTACCCTCTGTTACTATTTGCTCTTCCGCTCCCCTGAAAAGGAAAATTTAACTTTGATAAGATCAACCAGCAAATAGCTAAAGGGATACCTGTGACAGAAAAACAAAATGTTGCTCACCATCTGGTTCTGCAAGAATGAAGTCACTGCCATCGCTGACCTTTAACACACCCTGAAAGGAGTTCAGAGGGGAGATTAGGGATGAGTCACTCTGTGCTCTGGGAAAACTGGCAGAACACGCTTTCAGATAGATATTTTCAGGAGAAAATTTTATGAACCGAATTTCTTGCACCTTCTCATACTCAGAAAAGCACTAAAATCATTAATGGAGACATCTGCTCCTCAGGAGTAGCGGCAAACTTCTACCAAGATGTGTGCTCGATTACTCATACCCCCTTTACCAACATCACATATATACTGACCTCCCCTCTTGCCTCTTCAGAGCAGTCCCTCAAAGCTATCTGAAAGGCTGTCTTTCGGGCTATAGTCCTCCATCAGTCCTCAGATAAAACTGGACTCACAGCTCTTGTGTTGTGTGTGTGTGTTTTTTTTTTTTTCAGTTGACACCTGCCAGCTTCTTATAAAGCTCTGTGCCCTTTAATAGCATCCTCCCCTCATGTGGGGTGGCTGGGGCTCTAATGGACTCACCTGGAATCTCAGTCCCTCTTCTTATATCTCATGTCTGTCCCCTGCTTTGAATTGTTTCCACATTCATCTGAGGTCTGTCCAAACACCTCCTACCTGACTGCTTTCTTTCGGCCTTCCCCCTTGAGTCTGATGGGTAGCAGAAAGGTCACTTCCCAATAATTCCAGGAATCCCAGCTCTTCCTCCTTCAGAACTTCACAGTGAGACCCAGGGATTTGTCACGATCAGCCACTTTGGGCCTGGACCAGAATTCCAGGTCTGACTTACTTGAAAGTGGCAGCAGAAACTTAGCTCCAGCGGATGGAGATGAAATTCGGCTCTCTATAGTCCAGATGCTTAGAATGATCCTCCAATTATCACAGGAAGGTTGTTGCCTCTGGCTGGAAAAAATTACATTTCTAGCCTCATCATGAGCTACTCACCTCCCTGAATCATTCTCCACAGTGAATTTTCTTCTGGTTCTTAAACCTTTGGTGCTTATCCCTTGCTATCTGCCCTAACGGTCAGCGCCCTGGCTGCCACTCTCCGCCCTGCCAGTGCATCCTTATCAGGTCAGCCCACACAGCCAGCGCTCTTTGTCATGTGACAATAACATAGCTTGCATGACTCTACTTACAGAAAATGTCCAGTGAGCATGTGCTTTCAGTGAATGCTTTCCATGCAAGAAATTATTGACGTGTAGAACTTGAAGGTAATTGATCAGGGAGGTGGGTGAGTAAATTTGCATAGCAGAACTCAGGGATCCTTTGAGAAAGCAGTTAACAAAAGCCTAACCCCTTCATCCCAAGAGTCAGTTATTAAAAACTTGATTAATTGTCTTAGCGTGGTGCTAGATACAATGTAAGTCAGCCCAGGAATAACAGCATTTACAAACTAAATTGTTAACTAAATATAAATGTCTCTTTTTGGTTTAAATTATACAAATATGCCAGTTACATGTGTAAATATTTTGGAATAGGATGCCCATTACTAGGATCACTGCTATGAATTAGAATTTTTTTTCACCTTGCTTATACTTCGTTTCTTTGTTTTTAAATTGGCAAGACATCAAAATTGTCTTCTTTAATTCTAATTTCCTGCCTTCTTCCTAGCTGGAGGTCATGGGAGACCAATATACACAGTCTCTAAGCCAGTATTTGACTACATCCAGCAGATGGCAGGATAACTTCAAGTTTACATAGCTTTGGTTAAGGAATGTGTCATTCACTAGTCAAAGACTCCAAAGCTGAGGGCCTGGAACACGGAGGAGAAAAGTTGCCTAAAACCTTTATTCTCTCACGGCTTTAGCTTAATCCAGCTCAACACTGAAGAGTGAATCACTAAAGGCCATTAAAGGCTTCCAGTAACACATGGAGAGCATAGTTGATGAAGTGACCGCTGCTGCTTACGCTGTGCCCTCAGACCTAAGTCGATTCACCTGCCTTCTTGGTTCAAGGTTGGGGAGCGGCTACCCAAAAGGAATAGTCTATGTGACACTCTCGTAGATCTTCCAGTTGTTCCCTTGACTGTACGTGCACTTGGATGCAGTTCTAATATAAGTCTGAAAAACATGTCAGAAGCTATAATGACTAAATGATGGCAACAGTATTATTGTCATTCAAAAAGATTTTGCATTCCAGGATGAGAACTGTCTTCAGAGCCAGTTTACAAGTGGATAAGAATATCAGACTCATTGCTTTATCTTAAAATGAAAACTGTTTAATTCAAGTTGATTACAGCCTTACCGACCACATGATTAGTAAAAATTTCCAGTGATTAGATCTGGGCTATATGGCATTAATTTAGCATACTGCATCCAATGTACTGTCATTCTAAGAGCATTCAAAATTAATGTATTTCTATTTTCTAGAAAATAGAGTCAATTTCTATTTACTTACTTCTTGGACCTTCTTATCTGTTTATATATGAACACAAATTTACATATGTATCTATTCATACGATGTCTCCTGTGCACACTTACAGTTTGGACTAAAAGAAACAGTCCCAGTAAGAACTGGAAATAAACAGAAAAATCAGTTAAAAACAGTAAAATACCTTAATTTTTGCAATTTTAATTATGAAAGTTTTCATTCAAAAATTAAGAGAAAAATCTAAATTGCTTTTGAATATATATTTAAAAATTAATGACAATTGGAGAATTGAAAGGAGTATCATATGTCAAAGACATATAGAAGTACTGTTAAAAGTAAAGCATAAATCAATACATTTGACAACCAAACATATAATGGTTAAGATAATACATATAAACTGCTTAAACTTCCCTATTAAAAGAAAAACTTGTTGATTGGTTTGAAACAGTAATCCCACTATTACTTTGAATAGGGAGAAAAGCCTAAAATCAAACAATGCTAAATACTTAATAGTAAAAAAGTTTTAAAAAGAAATGGGCAAAGACAGAGCAAGAAAATGCGACAAAGGGAAGAAATTAAAAGTGGCAATATTAATATCAGAGAGATACTGATAATGATTAATATCAATATTGCGGTCTGTGAGAATTCAATGAAAACGTGTTAAATTTTAGAAAAAAGATTGATATATATAAGAAACAAATTGGATCTATAATTAAGTTAGATAAAAGGCATGGAACTAAAATTCAAATAATGTAAAACATTAAGAAAAATTTTACCAATATATGGTAACATGAACAGAAACATGGTAGCACTGAAATTTTAGCACAATGCTATTAGTCTATAAAAATAACATAGAAAAATAATAAGGATAAGAAGAATTGAAACTATGATTTAAAAGAGTAAATTTGTGGTTAAGACTCTGGGGCACTATAAGCTAAAATGGGAAAAAAAAATTCCTTCAAATATTTATGAATCATTTACGAAAATTATCATGTATGAGACTAAAAGAAAATACCAGTCATTCCTCCAGAGCAAAATTACTATAAGTTTTATGCTTAGATCACAATGCCTGCAATTAATTTTACAATAATTTGTAAAGTAATCATTTAGATGTTTCAAATCAGACTAATAAATTATAATCCAGTCAGATTAAAAAAAAAAAACGAGAAATTTAGGAAGTAATGGAAATTAAATCACTATTTTTAAAATTTGCAGAAGAAATCAAAATTGCACACTGAGGTAAACTCATAGCTTTATCAATTGTATGAATTGAAAATAGACTGGCCTCCCTCATGAAAGTCAATAAAAGAATTCGAAATAACATTAATATAAATAATAAAAGCTAACGTTTTTTGAATGTTCACTCTGCAACAGGGAGTATACTAAACACTTTACAGAAAGTATTTTTACCTTCTCAGCAACCCTACCAAGCTCTTAAATAATACATTATTCTCTGCTGCATGTCCTTAGATAATAGTAACTATCATTTATTGAGTACCTATTATGTACAAGAACAACATATAATAGAAGCTATTAAGGAGTGGAATTATGATTCAAACCCAGTCAGTATTTCCTCAAGTCCATATGCTTTCTCCAGTGTGACAGAATTCAAAATCACATTAACAAACTAATTCATCATGATTAAAAACAGTATCTTAGAAATATAAAGGTGATTTGATACCAGAATATACTTTTATATAATGCATCATTTATCAAACCAGAGCTTGATAAGTGATAATTTCTTAGAGATTAATTGCAATGTGGAGTCTAAAGCCAAAACAATGAGCTTTAAAAATTCTGTTACATATAAACCTATCATTCTGACTTGCTGTTTGAATAGGTCTTTTCTACCTATGCTTAATTTTATAATACATACATTGGTCATTTGGAAAATAACGGTTCACTGAGGTATTCAGATCTTACAAATCTATATATATTCGAAGTTGTGTAACTGAGTAATTGATTTGTTAACATCACCATTGTTGTCATTATAAAAGCCTTTAAGTATTGGGAAGTTTGTCAAGATCACAGTGATAGATTTTCAAAAATTCTAATTTTTTATTGGAAGTGCAACTCTTATCATTGGCAACAGATGTTTTCCTTGAAGGTTCATTTAATTAATATCTTGAGAAAATGTCTGTTAAATGCCTAAATCTAAATAACCATCATTTGTCTGTCTTTGGAGTAACAATGGATTTTGTGAAGAGTGGCTAGTTCATTGAAGTATCTTTTTCTTCACACTTCTAGGTGACTTTACGTATTTTTAGAGGGAGAGGTAATTGGATTTTATTTTTAGAGGCGGTACCAGGGATTGAACCCAGGACCTTTATGCATGCTAAGCATGCGCTCTACCACTTGAGCTATACCCTCCACCAAGAGCAGCTAGTTTAGCTCACGACTCAATCACATATTACATGCTTCTCCTCAGAACAATCATTGTGCATGCAGGAAATGTACCTGTCACACAGAACATTAAAAAGACTATCACAGAGAATATTAAAAAGATGTGTACTCAAAAGCCAAGATTTTATAAAATTCAAAATCTTGCTATTTCATCAAGGGTATTCTTAAGTGAAACTGTTTTTTTGTTTTTGTTTTTGTTTTTTTTTACTTCAAGTGCATTACAGTGAAAAATATAACAATTACTAGTACATTTTGGTGCCACTTGTTTGATTGACACAGGCACGAGCAGTCTTGCTTGCTACTGTTTTTGCACCACTGGTACAAGTTGCTAATGTGGTGAAAAAAAAAACAATGTCTTGGTATTATTATAATATCAAGATCAATAATTCTGATTTTGTGGATCCCTTAAAGTGTCTTGGGGACCCTCAGGAGGCCACAGACCACACTTTGAGAACTGCTGGTTTAATCAATCTCCCTGCACCTGCTCTGGTCAAGGCCACTCTCTAGCTTTAAATCCTAAAGTAACTTCCTTGGCTTTTAAGATAAAAATCTACTATCTTCCACCAAGTCTATTATTGGACCTCTTTGCCTTTCTCCAGCTTCATTACATGCCACACTCTATACGTGTCAGTCCAGTTCACCCACTCTGGTCTTTTTCACTTCTTTAAATGTAGGGGCCCTTTCCTGCTATAGGGCCACTCTATGCAGATTTTTTTTCTAACTCTGGGAAATTTTGCTTTTCATGTGTTACTTAACAAGCGCCTCATTCTTCAAGTCTCATACTTCAGATTACTTCCCTAGGGAAAACTGAAGGTAATCTAATGATACTCACCACCATAAGCATCTTTTACTTCTCCTGTGTAGCCCCAGATCCCAAATTTAATAAGTAAAAAGGTAAAAATTTTATTAAAGACAATGTAACATATTCTTACATTAAAAATAGAACATATAAATGCAAATACCATAAAAATAAGTAAATGACTTAGTATAAATAAATAAATAAATAAATAAATAAATAAATAAATAGATAGATAGATAGATAAATAAATAAATAAAATACATACATAATATTTATTTTATAACATGAGGTTCAGCCACAGGTCATCAGTTACATTTCCTTCAATTCTGGAAATAATTGGATAATAATATGCTTAATATTACTGCATATACTAAATACGACTCAAATTATTTTATAGCTGAAGCAGAAGTAACAGTTTTGGAAATGACTGAACAATTAAGAGTCTGAGCTGGGACACCAGTCCCTGAGAATCAGGTTCCTTCTTACTCCCTGAGTTTTCCTATGAGCTTGTTAATGAAAAGAAAGTATCTCCTGATTTCCAGTTGGACAATTTCCCAGGCGCAGTCACTGTCTGTCTTCTCTTTCAGGAAGAGATGGATTCCCTGGAAGTAGCTCTTCAGCACCAGTGTAGGGCCCGCCCTTCCCTGGGCAGAGTCTTGCTCTCCCATCACCTGCACCAAACAGGTGTCCAGGTCCTTCAGCTGCGGATGGAGTCCAGTGCGGAGATTGTCCAGGAGGGTGGTGTCCCAGGAAGCAGAGGAGCGCTCTGCGTGGAAGAGGTTGATCTGCTGGAGCATCTCGTGGAGGACAGAGACGGCCTGGGCCTTCTGGAGCTGGCTGCCATCCACCTGCTCCTGAGGGAATTTGAATGCAATCCTGTACTTCAGACAGGAAAGAAGAGAGGTTGTCCCCATTTGGTCCAGATCTGTGAAGGTGTCCTGCTTTCCCAAGTCCAGGCTCTGAGGCAGGCCACAGAGAATGGAGGGGACAGGGCTGGGGAAGAGCATCACCAGTGCCATCAGGCAAGAGACTGAACGAGCCACTGGTAAGCTCCATGAGGAAGCTTCCGGGAGAGATGAGAGATTATGAGCTTTTGTCCAGTTTCTCCAAGAATCTTCTGTCTGTGTGCCTCTATAGTGTTGAATCTGAAAGTTTTCATTTCATTTTTTCATTTTTCATTTCAGATCTTTGTACTTCCCCATTTTGGACTTTCCTTCTCTTCAAGGGCCTGGAAATTTGTCATTAGTTTCAACTCTTTCTTTATTCTTACAATTGAAGTACAATTTGTTCATTAAAAAATTAGAAGTTCTAATTCAAAGGAATGCTTATCATCTTAACAAAAATCAACTTTGAGCTAATGATAGAGTTATCTGGGTCTTTCTTTCTGATGTTAAGATCAACTGTTAAGGAAGTGTTGCTTGGCTCCTGTAAAAAATCTTTCTCCTGCCTCTCGATAGCCCTCTTGGAAGAGCTGCTCAAGTGTGAAAGATACATGATCTTTAAATGCACGGATCTCACCTTATTCTTTGCTGTGGAATTTCTAATGTGTTAAATTCGGTCCTATTTACTCTGCTTAATTGAGAAAATCACTGAACATTTACTATGTGCCAATCATTGCTCTGGGCTCAGCCTACACCAAGATGATTGAACCTCTAATCTTGCCCTCAAGGAGAGTATAGTGCAGCTACCACTACCGTCCAGGTGTTGGAGCAGGTAGAGTGTGTCTCTGCTGCTTCCTGGCAGCCTCTTTGTCACAGCCCAGGCCACTGTCCTAGCTCGGTCCAAGAAATGGTTAAGCGAACTATTTTTTTCTTTGCTATTTTTATATAGTTTTCATATTGTTACCTCTTCCTCTGTATTTGTATTTTCATTTTTCAGAAGTTGTCCTAATGCTTCTGCAATCTTTTCTATTTCCACTTTGAGGTTTGTTGCAAAAAAAGGAAGAGAAAAGTTAAGTAGAAAGTAGAGGTAACATATTTCCTTTCTGATTTTCAAGATGTCAAAACTTTCCTCTCTCATTTAACATTCCTAGAAAGTAAAAGCAAGCAGTTGTGAAAAAGTAATGCACACGGGGAAGTGGAAAGTAAATGCCGAAAATGGAAAAAAAAAGTGACAACTTCCCTGTTCAAATGACAAAATATCACTTAACCACACAAATCAGGGATTAAGCACTTTACAGAGTGACAGATTTCAAACCAGCCCACGTGAGATTGTTTTAGCTGCAGACAGGGTCAGGAGGAGGGCAGCTGGCACTTTAAGGCAGGTTTTTAGCTAAAAGGCTAGTTTTCAGCTTTGCTAAATGAGAGAATCTATTTAGTTATTTGTCTGTTTAATTTTTTCACTATCCATGGAGATGATCAGATTCAGAGGATTTAATCATACCAACTCACACTCAAAAGTGACCAGAGTATAGACTGGATGGCCATTTTATTCATGTGTGAGAAGTCAGCTCTTACCTGGAAGCTAATAGGTGTTAGTCATTCGGACAGGGTATCGTGTTCACATAACAGATGACATTAGAAATAAAAATGTTTATTAGTGAGCTGAGAATTAAAGGAAGGGAAGCAGATTATGTCAGGGAAACTTCTATCCAGTTCCCATAGTTGGATGTGTCCCCATTATGTGAACAGCTAACAGATGTTGAATGCTTATTTTGTCCAAGCATTATAAGTACATTACATCATCCAGTCTTCACAACAACCCAATGAAATAGATATGATTATAATTTCCACATATCAGAGGAGAAAACTGAGGGCCCCAAGGTCACATAAGCAGTGCAGGTTAGAGCTGTGACATAAACCCAGGCAGTCTAGCCCCAGAGTCCACTGTTCTAGACACTGGATTGGGCTGCCTCCTCCGACAATGTTCTTCCTGTCTGAGATAAACACATAGTGCGTTCTTACTCTCCAGTTAGTCATGAAAAGAGCCATTCACTCATTCCAGAGACGTTACAATACACGTGAAGAGGATACAGCTCCCTTTGCACCTTCTAAGTTCCAGTCCGGCCTTTCAAATGGTGTGTTTTACTGAGCTCTACCGGACTTTTGAAACTCCCTGTTCCCATCTGAGATAACATTTTTTGAAATTTTCCAGAATTCCTCTTACTATCTCTAAGACTTTCTTTTTCTGACACCGTCTTCAAATTCTAGGTCTGTTCACTCTTTGGAGTATGTAGTTCTTTTAGTACCTGCTATGGGACAGAGAGCCCTCTGTGCACCTCCTCCGTGACAGACACCTTGCTGGGCACTCGGGATCTGGCATTACCACCCTCCGGGGAGCTTACAGCCTATCAGGGCAGTCAGATGTTAAATAATTAGATGGATTACTTAATTACAATTGTACAGAGTGTAGCTAAAGGAGAATGCTTACAGTGAATGCGGAGAAACGTGGAGGCAGAATAGTATAGTGGTAAAGTACCACTTCTGTAATTAATTGTGACTTTTAGCAAGTGAAGTAACCTCTCTGAGTTTTGAGTTTCCTCATTTGCAAACACGTAAATAATTATAGTAATTATCTCATAGGGAAGCTGTGAAGATTAAATGAAATGTTTGCAAAACACTTTGCTGATGGGCTGTATATAATTAAAGATTGCTGCCATTAATATTATTAAAAATAATCTGTATCTTACAGAGTCAATAGACATGTCATCACAGGCTTTGAATACTAAGGAAGCCTTATGATCGCTGAGCATGTGGTAGGATACCACTTCTCAATGAAATATCTAAGGAGATGAGATGACCTGTATTATTGCACAATGGCCGAGGCAAAGCTTTTACAGTGAAATGTTGTACGTAGTAGAGGAGAGAGAATCACACAGAGGCAAAGTTGAATTTGTTAGGGAAACCAGCACCTAGCAAAGTGCCTGGCCGACCATAGGTGCACCATAACTTATTTTTAACAAATGTTATCAGTGGTATTATTGGCCAAACAATGTCTTCAGTGAGTTTAAGATGAACTCAGGTGATATCTTTAAAATACATACACAACTGAAATTTTTTAAAGAAGGAGGAAAAGTGTAAATAAGGAAAAAAATAAGAACAATCAAAAGCTTCTCTATTATAAGCTCTTTATCCATTTCCTGCTGACCTGGAAAGCTATCATTTATTGTGCAAACATTCCTCCTTTCTCTGACTTTGACTAGACTTTCTTCCCCTAGAACAACCCAGGAGGTATGAAAAACATGTTAGAATGCTGTGTAGATACTGCTGTGACACACGTGGTTTGGAGTCCTCCATTTGGGTGCTCATGTCACTAAATGTACATTTTTAATTGGCTCTGAAAAAAGAAAAGTGGAAAGGGAAAGGAAAGGGCAAAAAGTGGAAAACACCAGAAAACGAAAGTTTCTTTCCTCATAGTTTAAAAGGCACTCATCACCCAAAGACCTCAGAACTTGCTGAAACTTCCCCTTTAGGCAGTTCTGCACGATCTTCCGCTTCCAAATGGCCCTCCCAGTCTCTGCGTTGTTGGCCCTGGTGATGCTGTGTTCCAGCGTCTCTTGCTCCCTGGGGTGTGAGCTGCTGTGGAGCCATGGCAACCCAGAAACCGACACACTTTTGAAGCAAATGGGGAGAATCTCCATTTGGTCCTGTCTGAAGGATAGGACTGACTTCAGATTTCCTGAGACACTTGTGGATGGGAACCAGGTTGAGAAAACACAAGCCATAGATGTCGTGCATAAGATGCTCCAGCAGACCTTCAACCTCTTCAGCACAAGTGACGCTGCAGCGGCTTGGGACAAGACCCTCCGGAAGAGATTCCTCGCGGTACTTGATCTGCAGCTGGATGGTCTGGAGCCATGCTTGTCGGAGGAAAAGAAGGTGGGACAGTCATCCCTGGGAAGCGAGAATTCCAGCCTGGCTGTGAAGAGTTACTTCGAAGGAATCAGTCTCTACCTGAAAGAGAAAAAATACAGCCTCTGTGCCTGGGAGGTGGTCAGGGTGGAAATCAGAAATCGGTTGGTCCTTGTTAACAAGCTCATCGGAAAACTCAGGAAATAAGCAAGATATTGAGTCTGAGAACGGTTCATCTGATCGACTAAATGGTTATTTTCTAAGACTGAAAATGCAATCTTTAACTTTATTTTTATGCCAAGTGAAAAATAAGTAATAGCAAATGTGGGGGATTATTATAAAACTCTATCAAATGTTATAAGTTACAATAAGTTGTTTAAAACAGAGAAATGCACAATCTATTTGCTACAGCTGAAAAAAAGTTTGTAATTTTATTTATTTATTTAAATTATTTGAAATGTGCTGTTCATAATATTTAAATATTTATTTTTCATAAAATATTTGTTTAATATTATATTTTGTACAAGATTGCTGTTCGTTTTTAAGCTATGGGAAATAAAAGAAATTTTAAAAAATCATTTTTGCTTGCACACACTTTTTGAATAAAACCTACCCAAAGCCTGAATAAACCTAAGCAAGGTTTTTGAATCAAGAGGCAATGGGGGAGTCCACCATTCACAGAACAATGGACATTTTGAGGAGGGGCTGGATATGATTCCCCAAGACATTGCTTAGAGGTGAAAGGGAGATCCGTGGAGTAAAGCCCAGGGCATGGACACAATTGCCTGCTTGGTGTTTATAAGAACTGGAGATACTTCAAGGGTTAGTGGAGAAGCACGTAAGTCATGGGAGACTCTCGGAGAAGGCTGAGGAAGGGAGGGTAAGTTTTCTACACTTGAGCACTCCCAATATCTCATTTCTTATTCTTGTATTCAAAATATTTTAGGTGTCATCCTGAAGTAGGTTTCCTTCTGGATACAAGCCCAGGAGTGGGATTCCTGGGTCATATGGTAAGTCTATTCCTAGTCTTTTGAGGAATCTCCGCACTGTTTTCCATAGTGGCTGCACCAAACTGCATTCCCACCAGCAGTGTAGGAGGGTTCCCTTTTCTCCACAGCCTCTGCAGCATTTGTCATTTGTGAATTTTTGAATGACGGCTATTCTAACTGGTGTGAGGTGATACCTCATTGTAGTTTTGATTTGCATTTCTCTGATAATTAGTGATATTGAGCATTTTTTCATGTGCTTTTTGATCATTTGTATGTCTTCCTTGGAGAATTGCTTGTTTAGGTCGTCTGCCCATTTTTGGATTGGGTTGTTTATTTTTTTCTTATTGAGTCGTATGAGCTGCTTATATATTCTGGAGATCAAGCCTTTGTCTGTTTCATTTGCAAAAATTTTCTCCCATTCCATAGATTGTCTTCTTGTTTTACTTCTGGTTTCCCCAATGTTCATAGCAGCACTATTTACAATAGCCAAAACATGGAAACAGCCTAAATGTCCATCAACAGGTGACTGGATAAAGAAGATGTGGTATATTTATACAATGGAATACTACTCAGCCATAAAAACCAACAACATAATGCCATTTGCAGCAACATGGATGCTCCTGGAGAATGTCATTCTAAGTGAAGTAAGCCAGAAAGAGAAAGAAAAATACCATATGAGTTCGCTCATATGTGGAATCTAAAAAACAAAAACAAAAACAAACAAACAAACAAAAACAAAGTGTAAATAAAGGACAGAAATAGACTCACAGACAGAGAATACAGACTTGTGGTTACCAGTGGGGTGGAGGGTGGGAAGGGATAGACTGGGATTTCAAAATTGTGGAATAGATAAACAAGATTATACTGTATAGCACAGGGAAATATACACAAAATGTTATGATAACTCACAGAGAAAAAAATGTGACAATGAGTGTGTATATGTCCATGAATGACTGAAAAATTGTGCTGAACACTGGAATTTGACACAACATTGTAAAATGATTATAAATCAATAAAAATGTTTAAAAAATGATAATAGAATATATCTGTAAATAAACCTAGCTTTGCTTTTTAAAAAAAAAAAACAAAATATTTCAAACACAAAATTGAAGAAAGTATCCCTAGAATTGAGATTAATTTAATCATAATTTACTTTATAACACCCTCTTATTTTCCAAAATGGTTTCATATTCATTATTTTGACTCTCAAAACTCCCCTATGACAATAAGTTGTAATATTTTTGTCATTATTCTTCTTATTCACTTAACAAATATTGTTTGCACTCCTACATTGCACTATATAGTAGGTGTGATGCTAGGTGCTAAAGCACAAAGTTGAATAAGATTTTACTTCTGCATTCAAGTTATTCATAGTCTTCTAGACAGTTGGCCTAAGGAGAAGAAAGGTGAGGTTAGCAGGTGGTATATCTCGGAGAAATAAAGATAATGAAGAAATATCAGAATCTCTCAGATTCAGAATCATGGGTATTCAATCTGAAAATGGATTCTTATTAGTGTATGGCATAATTTTGCAATTAATTTTTGATTAGATAGAAGACATCAGGAAACAAACTACCATTCAGCAGAGTGTGAGGGAATACCAAAGAATCCAAGAATAGGGGTTGGAATACCTAATTTAGCTGACTGAAGATGACTACCCCATAAAAGTGAAAGACACAGACATCTAATTTGGTAAGGAAGAAATAAAACCCTATATGACCGATGACATAATCTTAACTCAAGTCACCTAGTCCAGACTTTGAGCAGAAGAATATTTAAGTGATGCTGATTAATGGATCCTTTAGACTGGTGATCATGACTTCCCCTCTCCTAATATCTTATCTCATTTGCAGGGCAATGCAGGGAGGTCCTACAGTGTTAATAAAAGTGAAAAAGTAAATCCATTTAAATAGTAGTTGTGTTGACATAACAATTAGTGTTTTTATGAATACTGAGTTCTTTCTGATTTTCTCCAGCATGCTAGTCTTGTCTTCTTCTTTGGTCATAGGTTTCTTGAAAACAGGAACCCTTCTTAGACTTTCCCAGTTTGCTGCTGTACAAGTTGCCTAAATTTTCTATAGCTCAATTTTCACAGCCTTATTATGGGGTTAATAATAATATCTACTTCAGACACTTATAAGATTAAATAAGTAATGAGTACAAAATACCTGGCATATAGGAATAACTTAGATGTAAAATATCTGTTACTGTTGTGGTTATTTATTACCTGTGTAAATAGTAATCACTCAGTAAATAACTATTCATCTCTGTGCACGTTGTGGTAATTATATAGAGAAATTCAGATGGCAAGGGAGATGTGAGAACAAGTAACTGCCATGATAAGTGCGACTCTGAAGAACTAAAGAGTATTTCTTAAGCTTATTTATATTTACAAAATACATGTGAATATATTGTCATTGTTAAATTTTCAAGCAATTCATACAAATAAAAGTCTACCCTTGACCAGGATCCACCCCAGCCCCACACTGTTAATAATTTAATGTGTATCCTTCTAGACATTTCCCCATGTGTTTAGTAAATTTAAATACACAGAAATATTTAGCATCTATTACATAAATATTATTCTCTCTATATAAATTTCTAATTTATTTTTATTTACTAATAGATCTAGAGATTTTTCTCTATTAGCATATAAAAATAGATTGCATACTTTTAAATTGGTACATTGTGTATTAATATATAAATTCAATGCATTCCTAAGCTATACCTCAGCAAGATTTTTAGATAGAACTTGACAAGTTGACTATAAAACCTATAAAGATGAAATAATTAACAAGAAAATCTGAGAAAGGGAGAAATATGCAGATAAACTTAGTTTAACAAATATCAAATGATCCTCTAATCAAAACCAAGTGTTAGTATTGTAAGAATAGACAACTTAATCAGGAAAACAGAACAGAGATCGAGGATAAGACAATTACGTTTAGTGAAACTTTGCATATAATAAAAGTGACATTTCAAACCAGTGGGAAAATCCTGTCATTTGAAAAATAGCGCAATCCATCTGTCACAGGAACTAAGTATGTTTTCCTGAAGAATTTTATGATATAATTTCCAACTTTATGTTTAAGATGCTATAGGGAAGACCTATATTGCTGTTTAAAAACTTTGGAAGGTGAATTTCTATTTCGTTTAGATTCAACACCATGCTGCTTCTAAGAAGCAGCAAAAAGACCCTCATGTACTGGGGCTAAACTTGTCTAAAACAATAAGTTTTATCAAGACAAATTGTATTCTATTTTGAATTGTATTCTTCTTCCTTTGTTCACGTTGCCTAGCAATGTGCTCATGAGTATATCATGAATATGTATAGTGCTGAGACAACTCCTTGCAATTTGATAGTCAGAAGCTCATCAAAGCATATATTCCTAGCATAGTATTTATTCAGTTAACAATACTTAGGTAGGTTCCTACCATGGGTGGCTGGACACTGTGCTAATGACTGGGAATACAAAGTTCAGTCTTATAAAGTCTAGTTTTCTGGAGGAAATGGAAAAAATTAGCCATCCATTTCAGAACAGAAAGATTTCTAATGGAAGCGCTGTATTTGCAAGGAGCCAAGGCATGGAGACAGGTTGTAAACTGGACAGGCATTACCAAATAATTGGTACTTTAGGACTGATAGATGGATATAGAAGGACAGGTAAAGAATTGGCCAATGGGATAAAGGCTGGTGATGACATACAGGCCATTTGGAAGCAAGAACTAAATCAAAGGTTTGGCAAAATTGGACATTTTATGAAAAGAAGAAATGAGTAAGAAAGAAGAGCTTGGAACAAGATCAAGTTTCTCTCCCTAGAAGGGGTCTAGAAGTGAGAGATGGGAAAGTTATACCAGGCCTTAAATGTTTCTGCTAAAATTTGGAGAGTTGTATGTTATTGTGAAATTCCTTACAAAGGAAGGGAAAATTGTGCCCAATGTCCTTATCTGTAAAACTAAGATAATAATAATAATACCACTTCATTAACCTGTGGTGAGAATTAATTACTTTAATTTATTTAATGTGCTCAGAATGGTTATTAGATCTTCTATTGGAATCTGGTTAGATTATTCCCTGATGTTCTGGGTCTGTGGTCAGGAAGATGATGCAGTTACAAGAGAGCTTTCCAGGAGACATCTTAGTGCCAGCTCAGAATAGTAGTACTTGGCACACATGCAAGCTGTTTACAAGGACACACCTTCCCCCACTGGTTCTTTGGTTCTCCCTTGAGTTCAGGAACTAAAAATTTCCACCAGAATGACAAAGGCATCTTGCAGGCAGTCAGAAGAATCCTGTGCTCTGTAAACACTCAGTGCATTCGACTCAGCCAAGATGCCAGGCCGGAGGGGAATCCCAGTCTCATTCTTCAAATGCAGTTTGGCAACTTGCATTTAGTTTCCTTTTCAACTTGTTGCATCATTGCTATTTTTACATTCCTCAGTTCATGATATAATCCTTGATGATGAAATAAAACTAAATTTACTTGTAAGTTTTAACTACGCGGAGAGTTTTGCTTTGGGCTGTTTCACTTTAAAGATTCAGAAACTGCCTCAGGGACAGGAAACTCACACACAGACAGTAAGACGTGCCCACGTGTTAGCAGAGGGAAGGGAACAATGCTTATTCAGCAACTGCTGGAAATGCATTAATTAATTATCTTCTCAACCCTAGATTGGCCTGCTTTAATCCACCCTAAGAGTGAGGGTGAAAATTAAATAAACTCAGAAAACTGCCTGGTATCTGAAGGGAAAAGCCAATCCAGGCTTGATGCAGACAGGCATGTGTGTCTAGAGGGCCAGTCGCCAGGAGCCGGGTCCTGGCAGCAAACACTGAGGGACAGGTAGGAAACTCTGTGTTCCTGGGCCATCGACCATTGGATGGGAGCATTCTGGGTTGATGGGGGGCACAGAGTATAGGACCCTCCAGCTGTGTGTGCTCTGGAGAGTTAGTGAGAGCAAGGCAGGGCCCCCAGAAAAGTGGCCTAGTCCCAGCTGAATCCTGAGGCGACCAGGAGGGAAACTGAGGAATGAGTCTTGTCAAAGGCCTGTGACAAGACATCCAGAATGTGAGAGGGGGAAATGGGAGAGAGAAGTGTTTGAAACCAGTGGTTCTTAGATCTTAGCTGCATACTCTATGTCTTCACACCAGATTGGAGGCCGGAAAGTGGAGTCTCTACCCCACCAGCTGTTGGCTGTGGGTACAGGGAAACCCCAGCCTGGGCAGAATCAGCCTCAGGCACTGAGGGAGGGTGGGAGTGAGGCAGGTGGAAGACTGGGAAGACAGATTCTTCCCTCACCCTGGGTATGGGCTCTTCCTTTGCGGTCCCTAAGTTTCACACAAACTCTCTAGGTTGGCGAGACAAGTTTCTTCAGTGACATTAGGACTCTCGGTGAGATTACCGCTGATGAGTGTGGAGAGTATTGTTTTTGAACCAAGCTCTACCTCCTTTCCTGTGTCCTCAATATTTCCCATCCTCATCCTTTTTCAATGGACTTAACTCAAGTGTAATCTCGTGTCATAGTCGCTACCCAAGGTCAGAAAAAAAGGTCACATTTGTTATTCTGTGATTTGAATGCAACAACCAATAACAAAAGATGGTTATTATAAACAAATAATACTCATATTTAATTAACCACCCAAATGGGTACTTGTAAATACTATCAACATCAGATGTTCACAGATTTGGTCTCAGGACCCACTGATGCTCTTAAAATTATTGAGACTCCCCCTCAAAGAGTTTGCGTTCATGTGGGTTATATTAATTGATATTTACCATGTTAGAAATGAAAACTGAGAATACTTTAAATATTTATTCTTTAAAAAGTAACAAAAATAAACCTATTACATCTTAACATAAAACACATTTTTATGAAAAATAACTACATTTTCCAAAATAAAAAAAAATGAATGAAAATGTTTTAGTTTTGCAAATGTTTTAGTAATGCCTGGCTGAATAGAAGACAACTGGGTTCACATATCTGTTCTACATTCAATCTATTGTGATATATTGCTTTGTTTCAAGTCTTTGAAGGAAATCCATTCCCACACAGATATGTAGTTGGAAAATGGGTGATCTTGAAGACCCGTGAAAGAGTATCTGGGAACCCCAGGGATCCTCAGATCACGCTTTGAGAACGGCTCATACACATCATCATCATACCAGATTGAAGGGATACTTAGCACTCACAGCGAGTTTGAATTACTCTTCATCTTCTGCCTGCTTTCCAATTCTACTGATTCTCATTATAATTTAGACAGCCAAGGAGTGGGGGAAACATTATACTCCTGTGGTGGATATTGTTCAAGATTTTCAGCTAAATGATTTAGATAAGAGTAAATACACATGCACAGCTTCAATTCTTACTTACTAAACTTTAAATTGTTAAATACAACAATCATACACAGAAGTGCATAAAACATTAGTATAAACTTTAATGAATAATTAAAGCAAATACTTATGTAGCTACCAACCAATAAAAACAATCAGATTTTGCAACACTCCGGAAACCTCACCACCAGTTACCATCCTGTGCATCCTATCTTGAACATAATTTCACCCCTTCTCACTAAAGGTAACCACTACCCTGAATTTTATAGTATCCCTTCCTTGCTTTTCTTTATCATTTTACCCCGAAATCATATAGCATAGTTTAGCCTGTTTTAATTCTTTATATGAATGGAATATGTATTCTTTTGACTTGAGTTTATTTTACTCACTATTATGTTTGTGAGATTTATCCCTGTTTGTGTGTATAGTTGTGATTCTTACTTTTTACTGTTATTTAGGATGCTGCTATAAGCATAGGTTACATCATATTTATCTGTACAATTTTAAGGGATATTCAAGCTGTTTCTAGTTTGGGACTATTATGAATAGTGCTGCTATGAATATTCTTTACTTATCTCCTGATGCACATTTACATGATTTTCTCCAGAGCAACTGCTAAGAGTAGACATACTGGGTAATAAGCCATGCTTATTTTTAGCTTTGCTAGACAATGTTTTTTAAAGTAGTTGTACAAATTTACACAGTGAACAGCAGTCCTAGGTGCTCCAAATGGTCATCACACTTGACATTTTCAGTCCTTTAATTTTTATTTTTTAATTGCAGGCAATGTATCTAAAATTTTGAAAAATCATCCAAAAACTTTGAGACAGTATTTGCAAAGTTGTCCAGATAAAAAACTAAAATTAGCAATTTTCATATATACATATTTGTATGAAAAGGTAAGGAAAAATTAGTCCTCCACCAAATTAGAAAACTTAAAAAAAAATCATTTTACTCATGACTGTAACAACAATAATAAAGCATAAAATATGTTGGAATAAACCTCAAAAAGAATATGCAAGACATACAATCAAGGCAATAGTAAAACTTAATTGAAAGACAATTAAAATGACAATATTCACATTTTTCTTTATGAAATACTTAATAAATATTTGCTAAATAAATATTTATTCACCAAATGAACGTGTGTTTTTCAGGGGGAAGCTGGCCCTGGCAGTCTCTTATTGCAGAGTCTGATTTCCCTTCTCACGGATGCTTACCACCCCATCACATGCTTACACGCCCCTTGCTCGCTTACAAAAAAAAAAAAAAAAAGTGGGAGAAGTTGCTTAATCCTCATTGATGATCAAGGTGAAAAAAAATCAATCTCAATATCAGAGAAAAAACTGTGTTGTACTTTTCACTGGTTTCTGGTCATCTTCTTTGAATCAAAAATATAATTATAGAGCTGTACTTAGAGACCAAAGGTGAAGATAAGTTGCTCTGTCATTGCTACTTTTTAAAGAAAATTAAAGTCCACACTTTATTGCGATCTCCTTAGTTTTTTCCTAATGTTCTTTTTCTGTTCTGGGATGTCATTCAGAATGCCACATTACCTCTAATTGCCATGTCTCCTTTGGCTCCTCTTGGCTGTGACAATTTCTCAGTGGTAGATTTTTTATGTTATTGTCAATTTATTTTTTAAAAATCATTTTCTGATTTTTTTTGTTGCTAATATAAAAGAGGTGACTGATTTTTAATATTGCTCTTGCATTCAGTGACCTTGTTAAATTTAGTTTAAAATCCTTATCATTTATCTATAGATTCTTTTGTATTTTTGCATGTACACAATTACATCATCTGTAGATAATTGAAAAACCCTGAGATAATCAGCAAGAGATTTACACAGGCTTCTCATGAAGAAAATACCCAAATGGTTAATAAGCATCTGAAAATGTACTAAACCTCATTAATAATAATCAGGGAATACAAATTAAAACTACAATGAGATATCACTGTGTATCACTAAAATGGCTAAAATTAAGAAGACTGGCAATACTAAGTGTTGGCAAGAGTGTGATACAATTGCCCTTCCATACACTGACAGTGAGAATATAAATTGGTGCAAACATTTAGAAAATATCTTTGATGTTAGCTACGAAATCAGAACATATGCATATTGTATGACTTGTGACTTCATCCTAGGCATACACCCAACAGAAGAATGTACAAGTGTGCACCAAAAAATACATACAAGGGTTTTCATAGCAAAATCAATTATAGTGACAAAAAATCAGGAGGAAAAAACCCCACATGTTAATTATTAGTGGAAATAGAAAACACTGTGATATTTCCAAATGGATATGACACATTCCCACAAATTAATGAACTATAACTGCATACAACAACATAGGTGAATCTTGCAGATGTACGACTGAGTGAAAAAAGCCATTTCTACAAAGATCAAAACCAGGCAGAATCTAGGCTGTAAAAAGGTAGTAGTGGTGCTGGGGGAGAAGAGGGACACTGTCAAGATTGGGAGGGGACAAGAGTCGGGCTTCTGTTCTGTTGATAGTATTTACATTTTCATTTAGTTTGTGGTTACAAAAATGTGCAGAAATTTATATTTTAAAATAATTTGTTGAGCTGTATTGTATACTTAAGATTTGTGCATGATTTTCTATGTATATTATATAAATTTTTTTTAACAAGGAGGAATGGGGAATTCTCCCTTTTATGTATCAAAATACTCCTAATACAGACTGCGTTGCCCATTCCAAAATGCCTGAAAGATTTTTTTTTTTTGGCTTAATTTCTGTTTTGCCACTGCCCATGAACTTCTTGTCTAATGTACCATTTTTTGTAGGGCCCTATTTGAAAAAAAAATTTGAAGTGATGAAGAGGAGAGATGATTTCTAGATACATAATTTCTGTTTCTAGATACGTAATTGTCCTGCATACATAATTGTATCCAAAAAAAGGAGAAGGAAGCTCTTTTGGTCTATGAGGTTATTAGCAAAGCAGTTCCAAATTCGAAAGATTTCGAATGGCTAGAAAAGTCATTCAAGTTTTACTTTCTAAATGTCACTCTGCCTCTCTGAAAAACCTCATTAACCAGAAGAAACTGATACAGGGATCGGAAGTAGTTCTCTGTACCGCAGAGAGTTGGCAGTAGAGGATACATGCAGAAACAATCCCCAGAGGGATAAAGTGAAAATGGCTTCAAATAACAGAGGAAAAGATGAAAGAAAAGGGCCAGGGCATTAATTCTTGCAATGCAGCTATACATCAGGCCAGTCTGAAAAATAGCTATCCTTGGCAGAAACAAGGCTATATGAATTTTCCTGGTTATTGTGAGAAAACTGAAATAAATTAGAGGAAATGAATCCCCCCCCCAGAAAAAAAGATGGTGTCTTACAAACAAACAGATTTTAACCCACTCGTAAGTGGATATCCACAGTGATTATCACCCAATCCTTAAGAGAAGGAGTAAAAGAGAAACTTCAAAGGAAGAGAAGTATTAGAAAGCATCTTGCGAACACAATAGCAGAAATTGGGAAGAGGACAAAGGGAAGAAACCAGAAAAAAGTTCTTTTTTTATGATTCTGCATCTAAGCCTTCTTTCTATTTCCCTACTACCTTCTTTATTTTCAACCTCTACAGCCATGAGAGCCTCTGGGCGGGACATCTCCCTGCCTTTCCCTGCTTCAGTTCACCTCCAACATTTCTGCCTACCCTTCTGCCCAAGGCAAAACTTAGCCTTCTCTCTGCCCAAAGACTTCTTGAATTAAGCACAAACACCACACTCTGGTGTTCAGGAACCTCCACAATACATCTTGAGCTGATTTTTCCACCGTCAGTCCCCTTGAATCTTAACACATAGCTTGTCTACAATCTGAAGCTCCTTCTATTTGCTCCTTGCAAACTTGTCCATTTTCCTGGCTCTTTTCATGCTGGCCCCTCCATCTAGACCTGTGCTGGCCATCATGGTAGCCTAACTATATGTGGCCAGCTGAGCACTTGACTAGTCCAAACTGAGCTGTATGACTATATGACTATGAAAGTATATTGTGAATACAGTATGAAAAAAGAAGAATGTAACTACCTCATTAATAATTTTACACTGACATATGTTGAAATGATAATGGTTGGATATATTATGTTAAATAAAATATACTGTTAAAGTTAACTTCACTTGTTTATTTTAATGTGGTTACTAGAATATTTTAAATTGCATATATGTCTCGCATTATATTTATACTGGACAGCGCTGATTTAGACTGCCCTCCACCATGTCACCTTCACCATGGCCACCATTTATTTAGGTACACTGCTTGCCTCTTTATCTTCCCCATCAACTACAATTCCTTTTTTCTTTGAGAGTCACCATTGCCACCACCGTTGGCACCATGTACCTGTCTGAAGGCACTGGCCATGGTCTACATCGTATTCTAATAGTAGTATATGGGAAAGAGCGCAGATTTGAATGTAATTCACCCATTTTATTAGCTGTGTGTATTTTGGGCATGTTACCCAACCTCTCTGAGCCTCAGTCTTGCCCTCTATAAAATGGGGATGACAATAACCCATCTCAAATGTTTACTGTGAGGATTATTCAAAGAATGTCACGTAAGTGCTCAATATATGGTAAACAATACTACTGCTACAAATGCCACCAGTAGTATTTTTATTCCATTAGAGTATGAACTCTCTCAGCATGGAGGATCAGAGGCCATTGGATGTGGGCAGGATGAGCAGGCCCTCTGTCACATCTGGGGAAGTCAGCTCTACACGAGTTTGCAAGTCACCCTGGATGGGCAGGTCCCAGTGATCAGACTCCTTGAACAACCTGCCTCCCCTGAGTGCAGTGGACCACCTCTAGGCTGACTGATCTCTATGACTCCTCGCATTGGCCTTTGTGTTGTGAGCCATGAATGATTCCAGGCTAATCCAAGGATCCTTTTCAAAACGAAGAACCCCTGAGGAAGTAGTCAATGACTGACATAACTGGGCATTTGAAAGTTGAACAACTGAGAAATGACTTTCCTTTTTCCAAAATCCACTGTGCAGAACTCATGAGATGGTTGATGTCTGTTCAGAGCTGGCATGCAAGGGTCAAAAGGCCAGAAAGAATGAAACCCATAGAGTAACTAGACATGCTGGGCTTCTTATTTCTTTACTATAGGTTTACCTATAATGAAAGAATACATTCACTGTTGGAAAATTGGAAACTATGCAAAGAAGAAAGAAAAAGAAATCACTTTTTAGTTTCACAGATCAAACATAATATTAAAATTTCGGTATATTTCCTTTTATTAATTCTTTTGTCTACATACTTGTATATAGTTGCATTGTATGCACAATTTTATGCCCTGCTTTTGAATGTAATTGGGCACTTTTTATTTTTTAATGACACAAGTAACATATATTCATTATAGAAAAGTTTTAAATGTGAATAAAAGTCTAAAAATTTAGTAACATTTATTAAATTTTTTCAAAGTGCACTAAATTATGAAAATGCCTAATAACCTTATCTCCCAGATATTTTCTTATTATAGGGAAAAACCCATGTGCAAACAGTTCAAAAGGTACAAAGTGAAAAGGGAAAGAATTTGTGTATCCTTACACTCATCAGCATTCTTCCCTAGGGTAACTACTATTAATAGATGAGTAAACGTGCTCAGAAAAAAAGATTATATGCATACTAGCATACATATGTGTATCTTTCTATTAACTTAAAAAAGAGAATAATACCATATCCATTATTAAATATATTGCTCTTTTCTTTAAATATATCTTGAATATAGGTTCGTATCACCTGATAATATTCCTTTTAATGGCTATATAGTATTCCACCTGTCTGTATCATAGTATTACTTAGCCAATTCCCTAGAGATGAATGTTTACTTTGTCTTTTTTACTATGACAGTACTGCAATGAACATTCATACATATTCATATAATACATAATGTGTAATACATACACACATACATAGTTTTATATAAACATACTTCTGCGGGAATATCCTATCCATAGGTAAATTCCCAGCAGTGACATTGCAGGTTAAATTTTCTATTTTAGTTCTTGGGTTTTATATTTTGCTGAGAAATGTCTTCCTTACTCCAATTTTTAAAATACCCAAGTTTCATTCTAGATTTTGGTCATTTTACCTTGTCATCTGCTCAAATAATGTTATGTGAACCACAGAATAGTGAACCATCCTCAGTTTCCTGAAAATAATTCTTCTTGCTCAATATATACTATTTTTAATGTACTGATGGATTCTAGTTGCTAATATTTTCTCCCATATTGGAGATTTTCTCTAGTGAGAGATTTCCCCAAAACCTCTCATTTTTTGTGACTGTGTCTTAAAGTTTTTTCTTTTAGTTCTAATGATTTCCTATATATATTACTTCATTTCTGAGTTTGTCTAATTCTGATTTATGTTGTTTTACATTGTTTTAAAATATTTTATAACTCCTTCGGTAACATTATGTTAAAATGTGATCTGTTTTGTGTGCATGTGTTTCATTGTCTGTAGAGCTATTAGTCTGCTCCTTATTCTCCTTTAAAAAAAAATAACTTTGTAAGAGACTCAATCTTAATACTGTTTTGTTGCTTGATTTTATAGGAGCTTATTTTTCCTCAGCTTCTAGAGGTGGGTCAGGGTGGTTTTTCTAGCTTCACAGAGCTCCCTCTCCTGTTGCTTTTATGAAGTGTTCAAAATCATTTGCGTTTGCTGGCTGAGTTGTCCACCCGCACACTGGTCTGGTCTTCTCTTTCCTTGTCTCTGCTGTTTCTATCCTGCTAAAATTTGATTTCACTTCTAGCAGTTTCTTCTCAGTGTGGGGTCCTTTCTCCAAAGGGAGCTGTGACTGGTTGATTTAAAAATACTGGTATCCTGGACTATTCCAGCACCTTTCAGAACTTACTGAGGCCCCTCACAACTCACCAGCTATAGCACTGAGCAAAATCCCTTCCAGTTTCAGCTGCTGTTCTCAGACTGAACTGGACAGCTTTCCAGTACACACCTCTTGGCTATGTTGGCGTTCTCAGGTCCACTGCTTTCCTCTGTTTTCTTCCACATGGATGGTTCTACCACAAGCAGGTCTTGTGACAATTGGTGATTTGTCCTCATCTGCTTGCATTTTTGTGGCTCATGTCCACTAGTCTTATGTTAAATAGGGTTTTGGTTTCTATTTGAGTGAGTGTCATTTGAATGAATGACACTGGTATCTTTCCCACTCCATCAGTTTAGAAGGAAGGATAAATTGCTTCCCATTCATCCCATTTAGGAGGCATTGTATTAGCACAGTTCAAGTACAAGCAGTTTGTTAGGAATACCTCAGACAACATTAATAGAAGGTCCCTTCTGAGGAGAGCTGATTACATACAGCCAACTAATAAGGAGCAATAGGAATGGAGGGATATACTGTAGATACGTTCAGCATATTGTAAAGATCTGAAGATAGAAGGTTTATTGATGATGGGAAAGCCAGAACTCAGGGTTACTCCAGGTTTATAAATCCACATTTACCCAGATACTTCCAGCCTCTACTTCAATTTGGTACAACAGAAGTAATGTTCCTGTACATTAAGCATATATTGAAATCATAATAACCAATAGAACTGATGCAGCTATCTGTAAGATGATGGAGAATTTCTTCAAGCATCTTGTGTTGTCAGGAAATGAGAGATTTCACATAAACAAATCCATTCTTCTCCCCCACTAACCCCTTAGTCTACAATATTGGTAAATCCTCTAACTGTTCTGCCTGCCTTCATTCTGCCCTCCATCTTTTATTTATTGCTTACTGTAGATAGAATAATTTTTTCCCCCTCAAATCTAATCAAGCTACTTTCCCCTCCCTAAAACCCTTCTATGGCTTCTACTACTCTTAGGATAGAAAACACCCTTAATGTGATCCCATAATCCCTGTGCTATCTGGCTCCCACCTACCTTCTGGCGTCATCTCAAGTCATTCTCTGACCACCTCTGACTTGAAGGTCAGATGACCTTCAGTCCAATCCTTTGCCCTTACAATGCATTCTTCCACCACAGGGGCTTTGCACATGCAGTCCTATCTGACCTTCCTTCTGATTTCAGCTCCAGTGTTACTACCTCAGGGCAGTCTTTATTGACCTTTTTTACTACATTATGTGCTCATATCATAGGAACCGACAATACCACCAACCTTTCCTCTGTAATCTTGTTGCCATTGTATTTTTACTTTTGTGTATTTCTTTAATGTTTTTCTCCCCTACTTAACTGTATGATCCATGAGAGTGAGGATTACAATCTGCAGCAGCTCATGCTACAGTTGCACACAGTGGAATTTAGTAAATTCAGGTCAAAAGATAATGCAAGGTTTTCTGAAAACTGAAAATAATTACTTTAAATATCATAATTATTAGAACTTATTTTTGTATTGAAATCTGTAAAAATGTACTCTACGTCTCCCTGTCTCTGTAAGCAGGACATAAAAGTCATAATTTGATTTTTTTTTACTGACTCCTCTCTGATCAAAATCAGTTACTACACTCTAAAAAGAAAATGGTCTTAGAAATAGTGAGATAGGACCATTTATCTCAACAGTAACATTCCGTGACTGCTTGATTTTTTTTTCATTTTCCTTTTAGATCTCCTTCTAATATGTGGTATGTATTTGCCTATGAGTGGAAAAATTACACATTTAGATTGTTAGTATGTACAAAATAAAACTACATTGGCCCTCAATAATGGTCACAAAGTCCACCTACAAACATCAACTTTTATACATGGTCCTTGTAACATTCATTTTGCCTTATTAGAGATATTACATAATCTCTAGTTTTCAGTCATATTCTGGATAGTTGAGATAGCCAAATAAAGCAATAAATTATGGCTGATAAAGTTATGTAATATCTTGCTGCTTACGGTTAAGGCCCTACAAAAAAATTCAGATCAACTTAGTTTAACATTATTTTATTTTATTTAATAAAAAAGTATTCTATTTTAGATAGAAAAAAGTAGGTGTCTTTCTAAAAATCATAAACAGCATATATTTATTGTTTTATAATGGTGTAATTGGGAATTAAATCTAATTCTTATGAAAAAGAAAACTCTCTTACAAAGACCTCTCCCCCTACCAAAAAATCTCATACTATGAAAAAAGAAAAAGAAAATCTTTGCCAAACCAAAAACCCCTCTAATAAGCAAGTTCAAAATAGTTTGGCTTATTTTTTCTTTAGCATTTAGCAATTCATTGAGACTTTACAAAACATCAGAAATTCTCACAGTTTGTATATCTTTTTTTCCCTCTAACATCTACAAAATAAAATAGTAAGGAGCTTAAAGAAAAAGAGTATTAGAGATCTCTGATTTATTCAAATGACATAGGAAAACTGAAAGGGAGAACTGAAACTGGGAAATTCCTATGAAATACAAAGAGTAGAGGGCCTTTACATCCTGTATAAATAGCCCATGCTCATGAAGAAAGGACATTCGCTCTGCAAACTCTTGAAGCCTTTGCTTCAGCATCTTTGTTCAGGTGGTAGAACAGATCACTATTGCTGTTTTCATCATGATCGACAGGTGCATCCTCCAAATCGCTCTCCTATTGTGTTTCTCCACCACAGCTCTTTCCGTGAACTACAACTTGCTTCGGTACCAACAAAGGAGCAGCAACTTGGCATGTAAGAATCTCCTGCGGCAGATGCCTGGAATCCCTCAGTATTGCCTCAAGGACAGGATGGACTTTGACGTCCCTGAGGAGATTAAGCAACCCCAGCAGTTCCAGAAGGAAGATGCCGTATTGGTCATCTATGAGATGCTCCAGCAGATCTTTGGTATTTTCAGAAGAGATTTCTCAAGCACTGGCTGGAATAAGGCCATCATTGAGGATCTCCTTGTAGAAATCGATGTGCGGATAGACCATGTGGAGACAATCCTGGCGGAAATAATGAAGGAGAAAAACTTCACCAGGGGAGACATGACCATCCTTCACCTAAGGATGTATTACTTAAAGATCGTGCAGTACTTGAAGTCCAAGGAATACAGCGGCTGTGCCTGGACAGTAGTCCAAGCGGAAATCCTCAGGAATTTTTCCTTCCTTAACAGTCTTACAGAATGCCTTCAGGACTGAAGATCTCCCACCTGTGGCTCTGGGAACGGACAATGCTGACAATGATGTCAGGTTCTTCAACCAGCCGGGGCTCTTTAAGTGACTGACAGTCAATGCATTGGACTTGAAAGGACAGTTAAAGACTTCAAGCTTTTTTATTATTATTAATTTATGCATTATTTATTTATTTAAACTTTTACCTTGGGAAATAAATTATTTACAAAGGAAACATCAACATGGAGGTCTTCATTTCAACTTGATTTATGTAACCATCCATATTAAAAATTGCACAGCACCTATTAGATGTTCTTTGGAAAATGAGCCTGCAAATTAGTATGATTTCTGCCCTCTGCCTTCAAGGAATTTAAAATTACAAGGAAGCCATGTGGAATATACAAGGTAAAAGATGACAAGGGGGCCAGGTTTTAGGAAAATAGATGTGGCCTGAGCCTCTTCAGAATTAAAATGGGAGAGGCAGGTAGGTGGCTTTGGAGCTAGAACAAGGGGTGACCACTGCTTCTACTCTGTGCCCCAGGCCCTTTGGCCCTAACGTTAAAATCTGACTGGCTGTCAGGGTAACCAGAAGAATATTTCAGCTCTTGTGCTTGCCCTAAACTCACCCCTATTATCTGAAAGATGCTCTGCTTCCCTCCGCCACCCCCGACAGGATTTAAAAATATTTCTGTACCACTGTCTGCCTCCCCCAACAATCCACCCCCCCTACTCCCACCCCTAGCAAGCCTAAGGGTGAGGAGTCCCAGGCACTTCTGCTAAGTGGCAATCCCTTTGTGGTACGCTTCATGGGATGGCCAAGATCTAAGGGATGGTCTTAGGAGAGCTGGGGGGGGGGGCGGTTTCTGTCTCCTTCTGGGACACAGACACTAAGGGGGAGAAAGAATTCTGCTAGACACCCCTGCCATCAGGCTAGGTTTTCTCCCCCTGTTGTTTTTCAGAAAAGTGTGTCTGCTCAGGGTTGCCCGTTCCCTGTTCATACTGAATTCCAGGGCGATCCTATCTGCTCTTCATCTCTGAAGCTACAGACTCTCTAAAGCCAAACCCAAGATAGGTGCAGCAGATTAAGTCGTTTCAGGCCAAGTGGAAAACAGGGAAGCACGAGAGAAAGAGAAAGTCATGTGGGAGAGAGAAGGCACTAAATTATTCCAGGGCTTACCCTGGGAAAATAAAGTTTCCCTAGGAGCTCCTTGGGCACCTGGCCAGCATGGCTGGGGTTCTGTCTTTGTACTGAACCCTTTGGGAACTTGAATTATTACGATTGTCCCTGTCATTAGCAGTTGCCACCCAGTCCGATTTAGTCCTCTTCACAAGCAGCCCTCAGGTAGGTGCAATTTCATTATCGCTTTTCACAGGTCAGAAACTTCAAGTCTCAGAGAGGTTTAGTAACTATGCCCAGGTCACAGAGCTAGTAGGTGGAGGTTTAAAAAGAAGCACAAGGGGAAGAATCATATAAAACATTTTTGTGTTTAGGAGTTTTCCTCTAGGGCAGTGCAGGAGTCTGCATTCCCTTTAAGAGATTCAGTTTTGAGGTGAAATGTTAAGCCAAGAGTTTCAGAAAAGACACTGTTGTGCAGTCAGTGAACTCGGGGGCTCCCCCTTCTGACTCAAGTTGGGAAATGCACCAGCTGTGGGACAAAGAAGTGCCATCCTGGTGGGTCTGCAGGTGTTGTCCTCCCAAACCAGTCAACGTCCCCATAGGACAATTTCCCCTCTCTTCCCAAGAGTCTGTGGCTCCACACCCCAACTCTGCCAAAAGCCCCTCCACAGCCGTGCTTCCTTTTGCCTACGAGTCAAAAACAAGATCAGCACATAGAAATGCAGAGTAATAGGCTCACCTAGAGTAGCCGAGAGGATGCTTGTTAGCTGAGGGAGGCTGAAGAGAGATTCGAGGAGGTGAGCTGCCCAACTGGAAGAAGGCTCGAAGAGCCGACATAATGCGCGAGGAGCGGACATAGAGCAAAGCAGTAGTTTATTGCAGTACAAGTGGGTGGTGCGCATGCGCCTCAAGTGTACGCACTTGACCTTTTAGAATGCTAATGGCGCATGCGTAGTGTGCATAATGCTGACTCATTCTACTAGTGCATGCATACATTTACCTCTTACCAGGTGTAAGCTATTGTGAACTTTGGCCTGGGCCCCACTGCCTACTTACTTAAGGCTGCCGACAATGCTTAAGAAGTCTCTCTCAGCAATGAGCTCCGACTGCCCACTGCCTTCTCTGGGCCACAGAGTGAAACTGGTCCAGAAGCCAAGAGGCTGGGGCAGCCCTGGAAAGTCCTGCTCTGTGTATGTGTTGGAGGTGGCCGGGGTGGGGGGTAGTGGCCAGAAGGACAGAGGAATGACTTCTTCTCCAGAATAATAAATAACTGTGCCACAGCTGAGCATGTTGGCTCATCCAGAATATCAAAAATTGGTCCATTGTAGAAGATAAATGATAATATTAATTCCAATAAGAATCAGGGAGGCCAACCTCGAACGCCATGTGTGAGTATTTGCACATGCTAAACAGCTATGCTTCATACGAGGTGGCATATCTACACAGATGGCTACATATGAGGAGTAAAGTAATTATTACAGCTGGCATCTGAATACCTCACAAAAAACCACTTGTGGTTTAGAAAAATATCGAATGGGCCTCTTGAGATACAAGGTGAGATTTGAGGTTGTGGGTGTGGCAACACAAAAGACAGTACAGCACCAATAGCACGTTTTTGTGTGTCTGTTTTTGAGGAGGAAAGCGAGAGAAACTCACCGGGTAGTCTTGGAGCTGTGATGCGCCCTGGAGTAAGGCAGCAGTGAAAAATTTCTAGTGGGGGCAAATAAAGGACTTTTAAGAACAACTATGTCTCACATGCAGCTTGATGTGGTGAAACTGTCTCCTCCCTCTCCCACAAATCTTCAGTAGAGATGGCTGCCCACACGAAGTCTCCACATGTGTAGACATCATAGGATGTCCAGGATTGAAATAGTATGGGAAAATAAGCAGAGGGGGCTCGACAGCCAGACATGAACCAAATTATGGGGACAGAAGGCAGAGCTATGACGAAAGAGCCACTCCCTGCCCTCTGCAACCTCTAACCTTGGGAATCCAAAGAAACCGTGAAGAGGACACTCTGCTTCCACAGGCTCGAATTAGGGGGTTGAGCAGTTTTATCTAGCTCTTAAGCAGTTAGAAGGCCCTGGTGAACATTTTGATTAACATAAATACATAAATATTGCCTCACCATATGGACATGTGGATATAGGGTAATATCAGTCTACATTTGCATGGTTTGTTTTTTTTTTTTTTGCAGTTAACAAAGCTGATATTTAGGCACTTTGTGTGTCATTAGGCACTTTTAGGTACTCAGATATATCTGATGCAGAGATTTGTTCATAAAATACTCTTAGGAAAATGAAAAGAACATGCTACAGTCTGGGAGAAAATATTTACAAATATTTTCATCAAAATTCACATATTTGATGAAGGACTTGTGCACAGAATATATTAAAAATATTCTCAAAACTCAACGATAAAAATAGTCAACCCAACAAAAATATGGGTGATAAATTTGAATTAATACTATACCAAAGAAATATGAATAGCAAATAAGTACACGGAAACTCTAAAGCCTTCTTCATGGATTTTTTTGTGGTTTAGATCAGATAATGGAAATGGTTTTTGATTACACAGGAGCCCGTTTGGTTACATGAGGACCTACAATAGCCACCCTTTCTGATGAACGTCTACTAGCCATCCTGGTCAAGTTCTGTATGTGACACACTTGAGGTCTGCCCAGCACAGAAGGCAGGGCCCTCATTAATACAAAATTCTGTTTTGACTAGTCTGGCTGTGAGACTTAACACAAAGAGCCAGTAGCCGGTAGTGGAGTCGGAATGTGAAGGGCTCCCAGAACCAGACCTTGCCAGTTGCAAGCATTTTCTCTAAATCTATTGGACCAATGCTTAGTGAGCATGAAAAGGAAACTGTTTTATGAACTTATCCTTTTTTTCTCAACATTAATTGTTGCTTTACAAACATCAGTTTAACTGTCTAAAATCTCTTAGAATAGTTTAAAACAATCAAACTCTGAGATTAGAATTTCCAGCAGAGAAATATACTCTTTAATTTAGCAGGACAAAGTTGATTAACTTGTTAATTGACTTGATGGACAGTACTCCAGAATCTTGTTCCCATCAAACAATTACCATCAAATCAGTAAATCTGGCTTCAATTGGCATCCTGTTTCAAAATTCCTGCTTTGCCTTCTAATTCCCTGTGTAGGGCATTTTGGGGAAAGCCAACATGAGTTATTTAAATAACACCCTCCCCCAACAATTAGCCTAGGAAAGAAAAAAATAGACCCCCCCCCCTTCAAAAGAGCCTCTTAAGAAAATGAAAAGACCTTCTCCCACAGACTGGGAGAATATAGTTGTAAGTCACAAATATGATGAAGGATTTACACTGATACAGAAAGAATTCTTAAAACTCAATAATAGTGAAACAACCCAACAGAATATAGACAAAAGATTTGAATATACTTCACCAAAGAAGATACACAGATGGCTAATACGACAGGAAAAGATGATCAACATCATTAGTCATTAAGGAAATGCAAAATTAAAGCCACAATGAGACACCACTGCATGCTTATCAGAACGGCTAACATTAAAGACTGACCATATCAAGCATTGGCAAAGATGTAGAGCAACTGAAACTCTCAAACACTGCTGGTGGAATTAAATACAGTACAATCACTTTGGGAAGCCATTTTGCAGTTTCTAAAAAAAGGTAAATATACGCCTACCATACGACCTACCCATTCCACTCAGTTATTTACTGAAGAGAAAGGAAAGCATGTTTTATGCACAGAGTCATATATGAATGTTTAAAGGCGCTTTACTTGTAATAACCCCAAATTGGAAACAACTCAAATGCCCATCCTAAATGAATGATTAAAGAAATTGTAGTGTATCGATATAATGGAATACTATTCAACAATAAAAAAAGAGTGAACCCTGATACACACAACAGCATGGATAAATCTCGAATTAATTATGCTGAATGTAAGAAGACAGGCAAAAAATACAGTACATCTTGTATTGTCCCATTTATACAAAATGCTAGAAAGGAAAATTAGTTTGTAATGACAGAAAGCAGATCAGTGGTTACCTGCAGATGGGGGCAGTGGTAGTGAGGAACGAGATGGAAGGAGACACTACAAAGGGACATGAGGAAACTTTTGAGAGAACATGAATGTGTTTTCTGTGTTGTGTCATGGTTTCAGGAGTATACATGTATGTCACAAACAGTCAAAGTGTTCATTTTAAATATGTACAGTTAATTGGATTTCTATTATACTTCACTAAAGCTCTTAAAAGTATATATGAAAATAAATAAGTAAAATGGAGCCAAAGCATCTTGTATCCCTTTGTCAGAATCCATGTACTTTGACTTCCAAAGATCTCTTAATAAGATTCCAAGATAAGATTAAGTCAATAGGCCCTTAGAAAGGAAAAATTATCTTACAGTTTAAGTTCAACATTGTCAGAAGTTAGATTTTGAGAGTTTTTTGGGTCACATTTGCAATAGTCTTTCATATTTTAAAAGGTTGTCCAAGAAGTTCATCAACATCCTTATGTGCTCAAACTCTGAAAAAGTCCAGAGCACTTTCCACATTGCATCCCTGCACCGGCTGCTTTTCACGTTGTGGAATACGAAGTTCAGTGGACAAAGAAACTATTTTTTTTTCTTTTACTGTGGTAAAAATACATAATATAAAATTTACCATTTTAATTATTTCTAACTGTACAGTTTTGTAGCACTAAGTACATTCAGATAGTTGTGCAACCATCACCGCCATTCCACTCCAGAGCTTTTTTGTCTTCTCCAGCTGAAACTCTGTACATATTAAATGCAAGTTCTCCATTCCAGCCCTACCCTACCTGGCAATCACCGTTCTATTTTCTGTCTCTGTAAATTTGACTACTCTAGGTACCTCGTATAAGTGGACTCACATAGTATTCATCCATCTGTGACTGACTTATTTCACTTAATATAATGTCTCCAAGTTTCATCCATGTTGTAGCATACATTAGAATTTCTTCTCTTTTTATGGATGAATAATAATCCATTGTATGTATATATCACATTTTGTTTATCCATTCACCCACTGATGGACATTTGAGTTGCTTCCACCTTTTGGTTATTGTGATTAATGCTGCTATGAACATGGGTGTACAAACATATGTTTGAATCTCAGGTATTTGAATTTTTTTCTAAACCTTTAATTGACTATGGTAAGCTGAATGTATTGCATTAGTTATGTTTTAGACCTCAAGATCTAAGTGAATGGGGGTAATTTAAATAAATACACGGGAAGTGGGTGGGAAGGGACAAACTGGGAGCTCGAGAAAGCAGATACTGACTGGTATATATAAAATAGATAAACAAGTTTATACTGTATAGCACAGGGAAACATATTCAATATCTAGTAGTAGCTTACAGTGAAAAGGAATGTGAAATGAATATATGTATATTCATGTATGACTGAAGAATTGTGCTGTACACCAGAAATTGACACAACATTGTAAACTGGTTATACCTCAATAAAAATAAAAATAAAAAATAAAAATAAATAAATACACAAGTTTAACCCAGAAGTGGAATTGCTGAATCATACGGTAACTCTAATTTCTTGAGGAACCATCAAGGCAACTATGGTTGTCTTTATAATGCATATATTTGCAATAATAGCATAATGCGAACACAACAGTAACAGCTACATTTCCTAAGGACATTTCGTCCTGCAAGGGACTCTGCTTAAGTGTGTTGTAAATATATGCCATCTTGTTTAACCTTCCTGAGAGGAAAGTATTTCTCCCTCCTGAGAGGAAATTATTTCTCTCTCCTAAAAGGAAAGTATTACTATCTCCTTTCTACACATAGAAAACCAAGGCTCAGTAAGGTTACATAACTTGCCCAAGTTCACAGTTGGTAAAGAACAGAGACATATTTGGAACCAGAGAACATACTCTTAACTATCTGTAATCATCTACTCCCAAAACGTTCATTTTACCCAACAACACAGCGCTGATCTTGTGATGAAGAGAGGGCACCGCGAGCTCTCTGGCCCAGGGGTTCTAGCTCCTGGCTTTGCTCCAAGTGCTCATGAGGACCTTCCACACGCAGAGGGGCTGCTCCCTTCCCTCAAGAAGTCTGTCTCCCTTCCATGTTCGCCCATTCAGGAAAGCACTTTTCTTTCTTTCTCTAAGGAGAGTGGCAGGAAATTCCCATCTGCTCCCTTGTCAGACTCTACAGAGGCTATTTTCTCTTCAGGTTTTTGGAGGCAACTGTCTGAACCATGAGTCATAGTTTTCCCCGGCAAGGCTGCATTTCCTTGTCTCCACCACCGCGATGTTTTTATCCCTGTGCCAGCAAGAAGGCTCTCCTGGCCGTTTCCTTTTCAAGTCTCACACCAGCTGCTTTCCTTACCTCATAGGAAAGTTTAAGGCCTGTGTTGTTCGATGGAAAATATGCCACAAATTTCTCTTTCCCTTCACTTTTTAATTTCTTGGCTCCTTTTCTTTTTTATGAAAACCCAGAGATAAAACAAATAGTTTTCAAAGCAGAAAATGACTTACTAATTCAGAAATACATGAAGTGGAAATCTGCGAATTTGAAAGTCAAAACAGTAGAAAGACGTTTACTGCAGTGACGTGGAGTTTTATAAATCTGAGAGCTCATGTGGTTTCTGACACTTTCTAGCTGTATGATCTTGAACAAGTTATGTAAATTGAAGATAATTATGCCTCACACTCTTGGGGATTGATTGTCCAAGATATATGACTTGGTTTAGCACATGGCCTCACCCATGGAAGATGCTCAGTGTTTAACCTAATTAAAACTGAGTAAAAATTGTAGAAATTTCTCACACAAAATTAAGTGAGCTAAGGAGCACCCTTCCCCAAATCTCATACAAGAGGCAAGTCCTTAGTGACTAGATACTTAATAGCAGTATTGGTCTTATAATGAGATATAAATAAATGTTATTTTTATCAGTCATATTTACAGACATTGGAAAGGATATTTAGCATCTATGATTACAAAGTATAAATCAGGCATTTCTAAAATTTCAATTTCAATATTTCTGTAAATGGCCTCTGGAAAGTTATTTAAGAAGCAAAACAATTGTTTCACAAATCTTTGAAATGTCAAGAAAAACGATGGTTAAAACAGACTGTGGAAAAGGGTGAATAGGAAGAAAAGCCAGTCTTTGTTGATTCCCTGTGATGGGCCTGAACTGGGCTCAGCTGTCTGCATATTACACTGGATACCTGTGGCGGCCTGTCTGGCCTCGGGGCCCACCGCCTAGATAGGGGACTGGGGCCGTGTCCGACTCTGGGAATGGGTCTCTGACTCAGGCTGGGCCACTGAGAGCACTGGTATCGGCATGGCCATAGTGATTGATCAGGAGGAGCTAAGTGACTCAAGCAGAAGCCACGAGAGTGACAAGCAGAACTCCTGCTGAAATGCTGAGGAAATGGGAATCTCTGTCTGCAGTAAAAGATGTCTGGCTCAGTGCAAGCCTGGAACCAGGGCTGCCGCATCGGGCTGCACAGCCTGTGTCCTGCACACCTTTAGATGGGGCCTTTCTCTTGTGAACCTGACATGTCCCACATTGGAAGAAATGTTCAGGAATAAAGCCAACTGACAGGACAGCAGAAGGGAAGGACAGATGAAGACACAGCCTTGAATATATTGTTTCAGCCATGCCTGCAGCTAGGTGAACTTCTAAAATGTTATCTGAGCCTTGAAATAGGGTTGGAGGGGACTGGAAAATAAACTAGAAAGCCATCCACTCCCTCATCGAACTCTCCTGCCTTTGGAAGCACTCCATCTATATGTCCCTTCACCCTGACTTCCGTGAAGGTCTGCAGATGGAGTCTGCCCATCCTTAGAAGTTTGGAGAGGTCCTCGCCTGACTGGCCTCTTCCTTGTTCTTCCGGTGTGAGCTGCTGTTTATGCATTAATCAAAGTCAATGATTTTCGAAGCCTCCTATGACCTCACCACATGAGACGCTGTGCTAGGCCTTGGACTTACATCGACAAGCAAGGTACAGACATTACCCTCAGGAAGCTCATTTTCAAGGAAAGAAACAGATAAGCATATGACTAACAACTGTAGCACGACGCTGAACGTCATTTCAAAATCATGAACAGTTTCCTATAGAAGCCCAGAATTGTTCTGTCTCATAGGGTTTGAGCAGCCTTCACAGGGAAAGTGTTTAAACTTGGATTTGAAGAGAATTTAAAATTTAAAAATGAAAAGAATGGGAGAGGGAGCATTTTAAAAAAGAGCAACCAGAACCAAAGAAAAGAGTTATGCAAACACATGGCCTGTCCAGGGACTGCCACGAAGGACAGCACAGAGTGCTGTGGAGAGAGAAGGAGTGAGAAGGAAATGAAGCTGGAGTCTGAGTTGGGATAGATGCCGAGGGCTGGAGATGTGGTTTTAAGGAGAGGAGTGGACTGGTCAGATCTCTTTAAGACAGGCGACTCTGGTCACAGCTGGAAGGGATGGATTGGTATGGGTTGAGGATGAAGGTCGAGAGGCTACTGAGGGTCTGAGCATGAGGGGATGGTGGCCTGAACTAGGACTGAGAAGGGGTCAGTTTATAGACACATGTGATGGGAATTCAGTTCTGTATAAACCTCTCAGCCTTAGTACACTTTTATCTTCATATTCACAATTTCACTCCAATGTCGCCATCATCACAGAGATGAATTTTTGAAATAACTGAAATTATAATTCTCAGACTGACAAGCAAAAGTTGGTGTTATTAATAACACAGCCCTAAAACCCTAGAACCTCTCCTTAGCTCACAATAAGGCTACTGAGGGGTCTCTAAAAGCAGGGACCATGTACAACTACCTGGGCACGAAATTGCAAGGTATAAATCTATCTCTGTACACGATGGAATATTGTTTCTATCTGACTGCATTTCACCTGCTTTTCCTAGGACCACTGAGAAGTGCTTCCCATCAAGGGTGGGTATTGCCAAACTTTTACCTGGTGGGGTAGGGCATGCACCCTGCTCTCTGGCTCATCCAGCAAGGCTATGACAGTTCTACTCAATGTCCCCTCTCTTACCTGCAGATGACTGTCTTTTAACTCTGGTGAAATTCAGACTTTGGTGGCAGGTTGTCTTTTGCTGAAGATGCTGTAACGAAGTATCACGAATTGGGTAGCTTAGAAAAACAGAAATGTACTGTTTCACAGTCTGGAAGGTTATGCCTTTCTGCTAGTTTCCCTGGTCACCAATGAGCTCACCTGACATCAATTCCTCCTTTAACTGATAAATTCCCTTCCCCGCCCCCCCCCACCATGTCCTGCCCATCATCCTCTGCCACTAGAAGTTTGAAATCAAGGTGTTGGCAGGGTTGGCTCCTTCCGAGGGCTGTGAAGGAGAATCTGTTCTGTTCCTCTTTCCTAACTTCTGGCAGTGTGTAGAAATCTTTGGTGGTCTGTAGGAATCTTTGGTGTTCCTTGGCTTCTGCTGCATCACCCTGATCTCTGCCTTCATCCCTATAGGCCTTCTCCTGGTGCACGTGTGTGTGGTCAGACCAACCAAGATGGCCGTTCTCTTGCTCTCTGCACATCCTCTGCTTGACCAGTGCCTGCTTCCCCGACACCCTACTCACCTGACTGACCTTCCTACATACTTGCCCCAGGCCCCAGCTAATGATGGTTCTAACTTTGGAGCAAAACATCTCCACCATAATAGCTTATCCAAAGGGCAACGAGGGGCACGTTCTTTGGGCTAGTTTCCCTGGTCACTGGTGAGCCCACCTGACATCAGTTCCCCCTTTAACTGCCCTCCCTGCTGCCATGTCCTGCCCACCCTCTGCCGCACACGGCGGAGTGTTGCTCCAGAACTTTCCTTCAAACACATAAGACCCTCCTCCTTCATTAAAATATTGACATCTCTGTCCCAGACTCCCAGCTCTTTCTTCAGTCTAGAAGCTGAGCAAGCAGAAGACTTGTAGGCCTGCGGGCGGCAGCCCACTAGCACGTCTGTATCTGAATTTTTATTTTTAATAAGGATGCCAGTCATATCGGATTGGGGTGCCCACCCCATTCCGTAAGTGACTTCATTCTAACTTAACTAATTACATCTGCAACAACTTTATTTCCAAATAGGTTCACACTCCCAGGTATTGAGGGGTTAAGGCTTCAACATTTAAATTAGGTGGGCACCCAGTTCAATACAGAACCCAGAAAAGATGAAACCCCTCTTTGTCGTCTCCCCTAGGTACTACTTTGTGTGGGGTGGGAGGAAGTTTATCAACTTTTCTGTCAGGTTTTTGCCTTGAAAGAGGGTCCCTCCTTCCCACCTCAGCATCCCCCAGCTGCAGTAGACAGGGGCACAGGCAACGTCAAATTTCCTTGAAATGCTGCTATGAAGCCAAGATGAAAACCAGTCAACTAAAATCCCATAACAATCTTCAAAGGCTGTTAAAATCATCTCTTCCATTGTATTTGCTGTAAACTTTACAAATAGTTTAAAAGACAAGAATATATTTGGTGAATGGGCCTCAGAACGGTTGGCCTCTCTGTGGACCTTAGCATCTATTAGGGAGGGAGACAACATTCAATGTCAGCTGCTTCCCCCAGGCTGCAACTTGAACCCTCCTAAAATCCAACACAGTTGAAGCCCATGGATTCATTTGCTACTGTACCCCCAACCCTGAAATGATAAATGCGGTCTGCAAGGGAGATTCATTTTCTTTCTATTTACTTAACTTTGTTCTTATTTCTTAGGGCCTAATAACGTTGGATTTATTAGGCCAAGAGTGCTCAGTTCTCTGGGCTACATTATAATACTTTCCATGATGATCAACCAGGAAGGTTCCATTTGTAAATTGCTTCATCCTAAACCCTTGGTTTCACCCAAAGGTCAGTTGTCCTGGGGAAACATGTGTGAAGGAATGTGGTGGACAGTTCCATTCTGTATCCACTGCCTGTACTGGACTTGTTGAGCACAAGGCCTGGCCTACAGTAAGAGCTCAAAAATGGAATCTGGTTTTTTCTCTTTACAGACAATTGCCATCTATTTTTCTCTTGCTGAAATATGGGAGCCTTTATTACAAAGCACCACCATTTTTATGCCAAAGTAGAATTCCTTAAAATTTGCACAAAATCCCAGGTAGCTCAAATATTCTGTTCTATGTCAGTAAAAATAACAGCACAGTTGACTAGCTAAGAAGACAGAACTTAGCATGAAGACATGGCTATCTCGAATATATTTTTAGAGAGACAAAAAATGGGCTGGACCCTTCTCTTGTCTTATGCTGACTCCACGTGTAATAGTTTCTGTTTTCCATCATATAGTTTCACAGACATTGTCGCCTGAACCCAGCCAGCCTCTCACTGGAAATCTCTTTAGGTTTGGTGTCCCACACTGGACTTCTAAGCTGACCCTCACTCGCCATACCCTGGTAGCCCAGCCAAATAAACACCACAATGAAAAAGATGACAGGAACCCAGCATTCTACTTTTAGATGTCTTGTCACAGGCAGCTGTTACCAGTTCCTAATGAGCCTCTCTGTCCCCTCTTCTGTCTTGCTTCCCTCGTTGATCATCACTAGAATAGAAAAACACAGGCAACCCACAGGCTGAGTGATTGAGAGGCACGGAGACAGGACCAAAAACCCCTTTGAAGCTTCTGAACAAGACGATGGACTAGCAAACCGTGGTAACTCCCAAGGACACTTCATCTCACTCATCAATAACACGTTTTCACCAACAATTCTAACAACTCCCCTGATTTATTTCTTCTTTTTTGTCTTTTGATTTGCTGAAAGTGGTAAATGGTAATAACCCAGAGAAAACACTAGCAGAGGGAAAGAGTGGGAGAACAATTTACGGTTCTGGTTTGTTGATCTTAATAAACTCCTGTCATTGATCACCTTGGACAAGAGCCCCTGTGGAACGCATTGTCCAGCTGTACTTGGCTGTGATACTAAGAGGTCACCTACCTGGTTGTGTGTGAGTCACATTTTGCTTCCAGCAGAGGATGGCCTACCAGTGATATTGCCCACTGTTAACTGACCAAAATAGGAGAAAATATATTTTCGTAGACTTTCCCCCACGTCTGATCATGCAGTAATAAGGTGTGCAGGTGTTCCAAAGCAATGATTTCCCTCTGGGCCACAATAACTAACCTAGGAACGCACCATCTAGTCCCAATACCCTCTCCATGGATCACATCTTTCTCAATATAGCATTTAAATTCCCCAAAATAAGCTTGCCAAAGAGCAGATTAGAGATCCGAGCGCTGAAAACCTGAGTGATTTACTCTAAGTCAAGTGGTTAATAAACATCAGCGGCAAGATTCAAAGATATGCAAAACTTTAATTGACTCAATGATACTATTCAGTAGTTCTTCATTTATTAACATTTATTATCACACATTTGCATGAGGGACAACCGAGAAGCCTTAACTGCCTGCACGTTAATTCACTATTCATTCTACCCGTGTGAATTGGATAGCTTGTCATATGCCAGAGATTCAAGACATGTTGCCTGCCTTCTGGGAGCTCAGTCTCACTGGAGAAGACAGGAGGCAAGATGCTAACCGTAGTCACAGAGGCAGGAGAGGGTTGCTGACGGGCAGGAACGGAGGTGACTCCTTCACGCCCATGACTAGGTTCCCTATCTGCTGAAGCAAACAGAAGCGGCGTGAGCCTATGAATTTCAGTTCTATCACTCGATGATTTTCTATTTTATCTGGTTTCCACCTCTCTTGAAGATTATAATTAAATGTAAAGGACATTTTCTGCTATCTTAAAAATAGATTTAAAGGAAAAGGTTTGGATTAAAATGTATCTATATTTGAATCCTTATATTTAGAAGTCAACACTTGTAAATTGTGTGACTTTGGACAAATTTCTTTTTTTTTTTTTTTTAAGACAGAATACTTTATTCAAATCCATCAGAGAAGTGGATAGCTTGGGCCTGTAACAAAGTGTTGTGTTTTAAAGCATAGGTCAGTAATTGTCTATGAGAGTATACACTGCTACATAAAAATTAACTGATCAGACTACAACTTTTCAATGTTTAAAACAGAACAAGCTTCCCTGTAAAAGCAGCACCTTTGTGACATTTTAACTTGAGTATTCCTCTCCTTCTTCCTCTCCTTCAACAGAATCTACACTAACCTCCTCATAATCCTTCTCAAGGGCAGCCAAGTCCTCACGGGCCTCAGAAAACTCTCCTTCCTCCATGCCCTCACCCACATACCAGTGAACCAAGGCACGCTTGGGACACATCAGGTCAAACTTGTGGTCCAGGAGAGCCCAGGCCTCAGCAATGGCTGTGGTGTTGTTCAGCATGCACACAGCCTCCTGTACTTTGGCCAGGTCTCCACCAGGTACTACGGTGGGAGGCTGGTAATTAACATGAACTTTGAAGCCAGTGGGGCACCAGTCCACAAACTGGATGGTATGCTTGGTCTTGATGGTGGCAGTGGCAGCATTGACATCTTTGGGGACCATGTCACCATGGTACAGCAGGCAGCAAGCCATGTATTTACCATGGTGATGGTCACATTTCACCATCTGGTTGGTTGGTTCAAAGCAAGCATTGGTGATCTCTGCTACACAAATCTGTTCATGCTAGGCTTTCTCAGCAGAGATGACAGGGGCATATGTGGCCAGAGGGAAGTGGATGTGAGGATAGGGCACCAGGTTGATTTGGAATTCTGTCAGATCGACATTCAGGGCTCCATCAAACCTCAGGGAAGCAGTGATGGAGGATACAATTTGACCTATCAACCTATTCAGGTTTGTGTAGGTTGGGCACTCAATGTCGAGGTTTCTATGACAGATGTCATAGATGGCCCCATTGTCTACCATGAAGGCATAGTCAGAGTGCTCCAGGGTGGTGTGGGTGGTGAGGATGGAGTTGTAGGGCTCAGCTACAGCTGTGGAAACCTGGGGGGCGGGGTAAATGGAGAACTGCAGCTTGGACTTCTTGCCATAATCGACAGAGAGACGCTCCATCAGTAGGGAGGTGAACACAGAACCAGTTCCCCCACTGAAGCTGTGGAAAACCAAGAAGCCCTGAAGACCTGTGCATTGGTCAGCCAGTTTCCGAATTCAGTCCAAGACGAGGTCAATGATCTCCTTGCCAATGGTGTAGTGACTGCAGGCATAGTTATTGGCAGCATCTTCTTTGCCTGTGATGAGCTGCTCAGGGTGGAAGAGCTGGTAGTAGGTGCCGGTGCAAACTTCATCAATGACTATGGGTTCCAGGTCTACCAACACTGCCCTCGGCACATGCTTGCCAGCGCCTGTCTCACTGAAGAAGGTGTTGAAGGAGTCGTCTCCTCCCCCAGTGGTCTTGTCACTTGGCATCTGGCCATTGGGCTAGATGCCATGTTCCAGGCAGTAGAGCTCCCAGCTGGCATTGCCAATCTGGACACCAGCCTGGCCAACATGGATGGAGATGCACTCATGCATGGTTGCTGTTTTGCGGCTGCCGAGCAGATGGTGGAGAGGAGGAGGAGAGGTTGCTGCTTCTTACAGCGCGACTCTTAAGTGGTCAATGTAAGAGAACCTGCCCAAATTTTTTAATCTCTCTGAGATTCAGCTTCATTCACTTTAAAAATGGGCTAGTGAAATGATCTATTGCTTAAGATTTAAGGCGTGAGATATTATATTTAAGTCCCTGGCACAATTCCTGATACATAGGTATTGCCAGACAAATGTTAGCTATTGTTGCCATTGGTTACATCAGATATTCACCTCTATTCAGACACAGATTAAGCCCCGGTAACAAGAAAATACATAAGACTGAGTCGAAGAAGAAAGCTAAAGTTTTCATTAGCACACATCTACATCATGTTAAATACAAGCTGACTTTCATGCTGATTATAAGCAGGAGTGAAGGAATTGATGGTAAAAAGAAGAAACAATTCTACAATTAGAATTTCCTGGGTACCTTCAAAGGCATTCTTAACACGTAAGAACTTGAGAGTCATCTTTTCTTATCACTAGTAAAAAGAATTTGTTTTGAAATAATGTAACAGCAACCACAACTTAGAAAGCTCTAATGTAATCAGATCATTTCCTAATAGTAGTTAAACGATGATTTATTACGGTGTTTATTTCAGTAACTTCTTTAATGGATAAAGAAATTGTTCCATTCAAAAGTCTTCCTCAGTAAGTTGTATTTAAACAGTTTTAATACTCGGGCTCATACAGAGATTGCCTGTGATTTTAGATAGATGGGTTTTTTTTTTTTTAAAGCAGCACTTGAAAGTGCTCTTGTAATTTAACCCCCAAATTCTGATTTTCAAATGGAGAGCCGGGGATTTACCAAATATGTGATGAAGAATCATGTTTTCATGTTCTTTCGTTTTGGCAGGAACTCTTGCTTCAATTGAAAACATTCTCTTACCATCACAGAAACCCAGAGGGCAATTCTGAGTTAAGACCTGGAAAATAAAACTGAGAGAAAAGACTGGAACAACATGTGGTTGTCATTTTAAAGGCCACGGAGAGGGGAAGTGGTTTTCCACTGAAAGCTGAGCAAAGACAGGCACATGTACCACATTAATGTGGAGGGCAGGCAGTAAAAATACAGAGAGATGGAAGTTCCTCTTTCATTCATGGTGAAGCAGGTGCTGACTTGCCCTGCTGTTAGGACTGCTTAGTTTAGGAATCTGATGTCATTTCATATTTGAAGTCAAGGTTTTCTGTTTACATTTGTGGCCTCTCACAACCACTCTGAAAGATAGCACCATCTCACTCACTCAGGCTCCTCTTCCATCAAGATGAAACTTGGTTGTGTGACTTCCCCAAGAACACAGTTAGACATTTGATTGCAACTTGCTATCCCTGAATTTTCAGTCTTACAAATTATTCTGTTTATGCCAAGAAAGACAGACAGACAGACAGACAGACAGACAGACAGACAGACAGACAGAAAGAAGAGGGAGAGAGAAAGGAAGGAAGAAAAGAAAGAAAGGATGAGAAATAAGGAAGAAAGAAGAAAAAAAAGTGGTGTTTTTGTTTCAAAAATATATTTACAATACCAGGTTATAAAAACAGTATTAACTTAGAGAAAGCACTGTAACATTCTTCCAGCCTCCTTTATAATTTGTGGTAAATCTTTTCTGTTTACTCTCCCTTCATCCACACCAGACTTAAATCCTGCTTCATTCATGCTCGAGCAAATAAGATACATACCTAAGGTATCATAATATTTACACAACTCACCTTCCTCCCATCTCGGGGCAGACATTGCTAGCTGATTACAGTGTTCTAACCACTCAGCCCAAATGAAGCTTCAAGATCCTTCTAACTCCAGAAGACGAATACCAATTCATTTGGCATGACATTTCTCTGTCATCTCCAGTTGAGAGCAACAGTCCCCCTAATCTTGTAGCTCCTTCACACCCAAGAACATTGCCTCCACTAGTTGTGTGATCCTTGGTACAGTTAATCTTTCTGAGATTTGCTTTTCTCACCTGTAAAGTGAGGATCGTGTAATTACCCCACATTGAGTTTGTAATAAGATAATGTATATGAAAACACTACACAAACATATAGAGTGACTGTTATCACCTTTAGCACTATAAAATGGTTTGTTTTATTCTATTCATTTTAATTGTTCCCATCATAGTTGGCTTTCTCCTTCAAAAAGTTCTGGCCTGCCTTACACACGGCAGTGCCTCATCAAGCATAGCGCCTGCACATAAGTTGTTCTCCATAAATATTAGCCTCCTCCACCCGCACCCACCGGTCCGTGATTCACTCCTAGTAATGTTATTCATTCATCAGTTGTTGGTGTTCAGTGTTTTCACACTATAATCTGTCCCAGTTAAATAAATTGCAAAGCGCAGTATCTCAAAGGAGAATTTAAAAACAATATCTTGGTTTCACTACTCATTCAGCAGAGAGGTTTCCTGCCTTCAAGCAATTATTTCTGGTCATATCTCCAGGCACTGAGCAGGGTTCACCCACACTTTATCCTGTGGATCTCTCCCTGCCTTTCCAACGTGGATAAGGCCATGCCTTTGCCAAGCGTGTTCTCTCTGCCTGGACAGCATTCTCCAACTCGTCTTCCACAAAACCAGCTACTCTCTAAGGAGGTCCCTGGCTCTTCACTACCTTCCCAGACGAATGACTCAATCCTTCTAGAATTTTCTGAAGACGTTTTTATAATTCAACACGCTGTATTATATTTTATTACTATGATCACACTACTAGAGGTCTTTGTGCCCTTCCTGGTCTTTCTGCAATGTCTAGGTGTGAGCATCTTGAAGGCAGGGGTCTTAGCTCCTTTTCTTTGTTGTTTCTATATCCCTAGTACTTACCACAGTGCCCTACACATGGTCAGTCCTCATTCACATTAGAAGGAAGAGTGGGGACTGTTAGCATCATGAGTCCTTATTAGTTCACAACACATGAGGGATCACGGCAGCCAGAGGAAAGCAGGCCGTTATGATGCTGCTTGATGATCACAAGGGCAGCTAACATTCATTGAATATCGCCAGCGTGCCAGGCCTTGTCCTAAGTGCTTTAGGTGAATAAACAAAGAAATGAGGCCCAGAGAGTTTAATTATCTGCTTAAGCTTGTTGGGGGTAAATCTGATCCAAACCAAGGCGGCCTGGCTTCAGCATTGGCACGCTCCATCACTCTGCTTTACTACTTGGGGAGGAAAAGAGGAACTCCCTGAGTAGAAATGACATGAGCACAACTAAATGGGGAGACAGGAGAACAAAGACAAATTTCACACGTACCATAATTCTGATTTTGCCAGAAATAAAACAACACAAAACAAAAATCTCAATGTACATAATCACTTTAGAAGGACTTTGAAATGCAAGTTTGTGATAAAGCACAATTAGCTAGAACAAAGCCTTGAAAACTATACGAAATATCTAAACAAGCATTTCACCCAGAGACAATCGTCCTTGATTGGAACAAAGATGGAACTAGAGGAAGGAAAGCCTCCGAGCAGGTGGGTCCAGGGCAGGTTTGTGCCTTAGTGAGATCACACACATCTGGAAGGTAAAAGAATCACATTTTGAGTAGCCCTCAAATCACCAAAGCTAAAAGTGTTAGAGCCTATTCACCAAAGATCTTCAACACAGTATGTTTTTCCAAGAGTAACAATTTTCCTATTAGAATATTTCTGACATTCAAGGAAATTTTTGAACGTGTTTGTTCTCTGAGAGAGAGGGAACCTTAGTTCAGGAAGAGCAGTGCTGAGAATGTGAGGTCACTTCCCTCTCCTCCGTGTTCCCTAGAGATCTTCCCACAATCCAGAGAGTTTCCTCTCTCCATTTCTTAAATAAATTTAATCACTTATTCTCCATAGCTTTCTTCCCCCCGGGTGTTTAAACGTGCACAATCTCCCAAATGTGGAGAAAAACTCCCCTTGATAGTAATATCCATGATTTTCCTGGAATAGGAATCTTTACCATCCCCAAGGAGTCGTTACGGGATTACCTGCCAACGTTCTTAATGGCAGCTGTTTCAAGTAACATTAAACACCATTCGTGAGTAGCTTCCCCTCACCTGGTATCCTGCCAGGTTGAGGTGGGGGTGGAGGAGTAGGGGGAGCAGATGCACTGATGCTTGTGTTCAGAAAGCTCAAAATTGTGATCAAGAGGCAGACATATTGAACAGTCATACAGATTATAGTAAATGTAAAGCATAAAATGAGAAAGAAGATCCAAAGAGGGAGAATGAGCGAGGACAGAGGCAGAGGACCACAGTGGGCCACAGAGGGTTTAAAGAAGCAGGAAGTGGTTAACAGTGGCAAGTGAAGGAGAAAACCCAGGAAGACAGGGTCTGAAAAGCACGCCAGCTTGGCTGTGAATGGAAGGAGAGAGATAAGGCAACCTCTGGAGTGAAAGGCACAGTCAAAGGAGAGGGAGGGCTTATTCGTCGCCATGACTTGAGGGTGATAGATTCGATTGCTTTAATGTGACAGCTGCCATGATCAGTGTGATGGGGATGGGTGGATGTCTCAATAGCTTCAGATGTAATCAAGTTAAATTGAAGGGGAAAACATCTCTGGAACCCAGGCTGGATTTTAAATTAGTGTGAAGATCAGCCAAACATTCTGTTTGTTTAGTCAATACTGCCTCTTAGGATTCAGAAGCAAAGTTTTAAATTCAGTATTTAAAAAACAGTTACGTATGTAAAGGCAGTTTTCAATCACCTGAGTCTGCCTGTGTTCGACTCTTAACTTCACTGCTTGCTGGTAGCATTAATCCTGGGTAATTTACTTAAATTATCTGTATGCTAGTTTCCTCAGCTGTAGAATGGAGATACTAATATGACACTCATCATAGCTTTGCTGGAGGAGCAAGTGAGTTTAAATCACATAAGATGTTTAGAATAGAGACTAGCAATAGTTGGCCCTCGATATATTTAGCTGTATTTGTGATGATAATAATTATGAATATCATTATTTGGTTTTATTTTGGTCATATTTCTCATAACCATGTCAGTTTATTTACTTTATTTTACAGATGAAGCAAAAGGGCTGCATGCAACAGATTCATAATCTGTAACGATGGAGGAGACAATTCCAAATAAGAGATAAAAACAAAAATCAGTTGTATTAAGCATTGGAGTGCGCCAAATAATTGCAATTTGGGGAGTAGATTTATATTTCATGCTGTGTATAAACTAAAGTAAGAGAGATAACTTAGGTTTCCAAAGGTCAACTGGAAGAAAAAGAAAATGAATAGGGAATGAAGATGGACAGGGAACAACACTCACATGGAGGGAGGTGCTAAACAAACTTTAGTAGCAGTGCATTCATTTATTTGTAAGTGTCAAGGTCTCTTCAAGAGCTCTTAAGAGCATCAGTGTGCACAGCATGATATGACAAATTTTATTTGTAACTGTGACTAATTTCTTGGTAAAGAGTTAAATTGTATTTAAAGTTTGATTTTAAAAGTCAGGAAAAATACATATTATATTTTACAACAATTTCTATCAAAAATCTTTACTGTTTTTGTAGATGCCTGTGTTGGAAGATTAAGTGTCAGTTACGTAGAAAACTAACCTGGACAACTGATTCTGATTCTGGCCGTGGTGGAATAATTGGTATCACACCACAAACAATTATAAACTAGGTAAAATATATAAATCAACTTTTTTTTAAATTAAAAAAAATTTTTTTTTGGCAGCAGAAGGTAATTAAGTTTACTTATTTATTTTCGGAGGAGATGCCAGGGATTGAACCCAGAACCTCGTGCATGCTAAGCATGTGCTCTGCCACTTGAGCTACACCCTCCCCCACGTCAACCATTTTCAGGCACTGGACAAGAGAGAATGTGCGGCTGTGATCTTGGGAGAGGAGAACATGTAGTAGGGAGCGCTCGGCACTCACACCAGGTTTCTCTTGGGGCGTGTCCTAACGTGTGGCGCAGGGGAGTAAATCCCAAACAACAGGAGCCCTGCTGAGCAGAGAAACCCAAGATCAGAGTTCAGGGCTGCTGAAGTGGTTGGAACTGTGCGGTAAGAAATTGGAAAGGAGAGAACTACGCAGTGACAGAGCTCCAGATGTTTGTGTAGGCATCCCCTCGTGTCCTTCGCCAGGCCGAGGTCTGCAGTGCTTGGCTGACCACAGCTACTGAGAGACGTAAGCCAAGCAAATTCAGAGCTTTTCCAACAAAGATGTTGGAGTGCCTAACAACCAGAACAGAGAGACTAAATACTCCGGTTATTTAGTTGAGACCCAAGAAATGTCATGCCTTAGAAGGGCCATCCTACCCCTCCGGTAATGACTACTTTAGACCTTAAAATAAGAAGATCAAGTCTTAAAAGCAATCATAGAAAAAAGATGCATAATACATTTGGGGCAATGATAAGAATCATCAAAAACAACGTAAGCCAGAAGGCTGTGGAAGGGTATTTTTAAAGCACTGAAAGAAAAAACAACAGCCACAACTTTCTGCTTTCTGTCTTCATAAATTAGCTTCCATTTTCTAGAATTTTATGTAAATGTAATTATAAAGGATGTCCTCTTTCTTATCAGCACAGTAGGAAGTGGGTCACCAGAGCATGAAGAAGACAGCGATGCCACAGGCCTGAGAGATCAGCAGAAGGTTTTCTGAGTGTTGGGCAAAGGATAGGGAGCTGAACACAACGTGAATAAAAGGATATGCGAGCATCAGTGAGGACCCAGGGGCGATGAGAGGGCAAGGATGCCATACTGCAGGAATCACGTCCCTTCGCTGAAAAGGTGTTAGGGAAGGTTGCTCACGAGCTCGCTCGCTAAACAGCTCTCACAGGTGAGGGTAATAAGAGAAGTGTACCCCCCCCCGGGGGGGGGCCCACGCATCCCAGGAGGCTTTGGGATGGCGCGTCTGCACGCTTCTGGGGGTCAGGGGTCAGGAGGAAGGGGCCATTAATGTGCCCGAGGCTGCCACGCAGTCTCAGCCCAGAGATTAGAAAGTCGGATGCGGAGCTTGGAGACCCTGCGGGGAGGTAGTGGTGGTGGGGTCGGCGCCTGGCCGACCCAGCCCCGTGCACTTGCCGCGCCCGGGAGTGCCACGCGTGCTGCCGCGCTCGCGCCGCCTAAGGAACTTCAGGAACTTGATTTTCATTTGGTGCCCACTGCACGACCTGAGGCTTTTTTTTTTCTTTTTTCTTTCTTTCTTTCTTTCTTAAATTGCTGAGTGTGGAGAGGCCCCGCCCTTCCGCGCCCGGCCGCCGGGCCACCCGTCCCGCTCTCCCCGGCGGGTGTTCCTTCCCGGACGGCGCTGGAGGGCCTGGCGACAGCAGCCCATGGGACCCGTGTCGCTGCCCGCCTGGCTGCAGCCCAGGTAGGGCGCCCGGCCGAGGCCGGGGGCGAGGGGGTGCGGGAGGAGGGGCTGCCGGGAGGGGCTCCCCCCGACTCAGCACCTAGTCGGGCACCCGCCAGCGCCGCGCAGCCTTGCCCCTGGCACTCCCTGGAGTTCTGGACAGGTATTAGCCAATTCATTTCTCTCGGAAACTTTAAGAATAACTGTTACTTCCCCCATTTTACAGATGAGGAAATGGCAAATGGCTACCCTTCTATTGTGCGCTCTCTGCCAGTCCTTCTCCTCTCCTCCTCTCCCCCCAACCCCTACCCCTTCCTTTCCCTTCCCTTCCCTTTCTCAAACCCAGTGTTGCAGGGAGATGTTGTTATATACCTGCTGCATAAATACCAATCACGTGTGTAGATTTCGGAGCCCAGTTCCAGAAGAATCGGCTCGGTGGAATAGGGGTAGACCTTGGGATGTGCATGTTTAACCCACCGGCCAGGTGATTCTGATGCGGGTTTAGGGGAGGAATTCCCCTTCCCTACTCCTTTAGTCTTACTTCAGTCACCTGTAGGGGTGCCCGAGAATAATCAAGCTACACTATATCTGCTTCTCAACTTACTTGCCTAATTTCTCTGAGGTTTCACATCTCCCACTAGGAGAAAACCTTGTCTACACTGGCAGGACCACTCTCACCACTTTTCTGAGCCCAGAGGCAACACTTCAAAGGATGCCTTCTCTGACTCTTTCAAACGTGTATCTGTCAGTCTTCTCTTAGTCATCTCCCCAGCACCCATTTTAAAACCCTGCGTGACTTCCCTTTTTCGACCTGAGAGACTAAACTAACTGCTTTCTACACGTGTCTGGTGAAGGACACTATCTGCCCCTGGAAAATATAACAGGAGGCAGTGACAGTGGTGAGATACCCCAGTCACACAATGCATTCACAAATCAGGTGTGTCCAATGACTGAATTACCCACCACTTGGGAATGCCACCCTCACTTCTCCCCTCTTGTAACTATAAAACTAGTTATTGTTCAAGTTCTGCATTTAGCAGGAATATACATGAACATAGTGACCACATCAGCCCCTCTCTATCCATCTTTTCTTTTCAAAAACATTCAAAACCAACTTTGCAATGCTTTCTTTAGTCCTTTGGGGAGCAGCAAGGTTAGAGCTCTATCAAAGATGAAAGTGGATTGTGAAATACAGAATATTTGGCTTCACACAAACTCTGGATGCTCGCTTGAGCAGATAGTGCTTTCAGACGGGTAACCAAATAAAAGAACCTGATACAGAATAGTTGTCTCTTGCTGGTCTCTTGGTTGGCCTGTAAGTTAGTTAAAAGATGTGTATATTGCTGAAAGGGTGGTTATAAAGTATTTCATGTGTTTAAAAGAAGTATTTTCCTGTATTTATTATAGGTATAGGAAGAATGCCTATCTTTTCATCTACTACTTAATCCAGTTCTGTGGCCACTCATGGATATTTACAAATATGACGGTCAGATTCTTTTCATTTGGAAAAGGTAAAAAAAAAAAAAAAAAAAGCCCTAACAGTTTTGAATTTTTCACTTTTAATCCTTGCTTTCACCTAGTCCTGGTTTTAACAATTTAACTTCTATGAACTTCACCTAATATCCTTCACTTCTCTAAAATTTAGAGGCCATATTTTCCAGTAACCGTACTTCTTTTGTACTGCAAAAACCAAAACCTTTTTGGAGAAGTGGGGAGGTAAGGTGAGGGAAAGGGGTCTGGCTTCCTGCTAGTAGGCATTTGCCCTGAAAACACAGACATGGCATTGGGGTGGTGCCATTTCACTATTCCTTTTTGGTTCTGCACCAAACCTTAGCAGATTTGGTGTATTTTGAGGAAATCTGTAAATTCCAGTATAGAATTCTGTTTGTGCAGAGATACCAGGAATTAACCAATTCTTCTCTTGTTTTTTATTCCCCAGGTTTGAGGTAACTGGGAACTACTAACAAATGAAAGACAAACTTTATATTCCTCAGGCTTCTATTTGGTCCCCTTAAGGGGTAATGTGTCCCTAAGGAAATGACACTTTTTAGATGACTCGTCACCTTTGTGGGAGTTAGCATTAATGGTTTAAGTCATAAGCTTCCTCCACTTTCCTAAAAAGTGAAGATTTTAAATGCATTTCAGTTTTGAAAAAATGAATCACTAAATGACTGTCAAAAGAACATTCTTTTCATTTTCCTTCCCCACATGGGTAAGTGTCATCACAGTTGACAGCTGTTGCATGACTTGACAATTTGAGCAACTGCTAGTTTCAGCTAAAAACAATTACGAAGAATATATCTGGGAAAAGTCATGCTGGGCTCATCAATTCAGACTTCTGTATTATAAAAGAATTAATCTACTTCTGAGGTACCATAAACTGTTTTATGTTGTTTTTTCTTACTGCAAATCTGCAGATAAATTCCTGCCTTTGTTAAGAACCTCCAAAGATACAACCTGAGGCTTGAATTTCAACTAGGAGTGTTGGGAGTCCTCAAGCAGAGGAAAACACAGGCGTTGGGAAGACTTCTCATATTTTTAGGAAAAAAAATCATTATCTATACCTTGGGAGTTATCTGTAGCTTTGTGGGCATATTATAGGTCATTCACAACAAGCAACAAACTCTTTCTTATGCTGCCTGGCCTTTCCAGTGGGGGAAAAAATGCCTTAGGCAGCAGTATATTATTTCTTAATTGCTATCCTGCCATTATAATTATAGAAGCTGCTTATTATTAAAGAAGCACAACCCGTTCGTGTGGAAGGTGGACTGTAAAGAACTATGTGGGATTCAGTACAATTCCTGAATCATTGTGTGAATTAAGTAGCTCAACAGCAGTCAAGCACCTAAACTAGTGACACCTGCTCCCATGCTCCTTCCCAGAGCTGTGAGACGGATAACGCTCTTGTAGCAGGTGCAGGGGCGTGGGTAAGAGCACGGACTGCCTGTGCCTTGGGAATCGTCTGTGAGTTAGGGACGATGATAATGTCTCCCTCACAGAACTGCTAAGAAGAGAAACACTTAGGGTTTGGTAAATTATTATCCTGTGAAGAATAAACTAGGGAGGGGAGACAACCAAGACTTCCCTGGACGTTTCTTAACATGGCAGGATTTCACTTTAAAATTTAAACCAACTCTTGTATCCTATTTAGAGGAACATTTGTTTCCCTCCCATTTCAGCTGTCTCCAAATGCAGTATTTCTTTTATAGAAATCTCTGCAATGGGCCCAAGTCCTTGTGTTTAAAACCCACAAAAAATCCAGAAAGCACTAACCACGTATATATGGGACACAAATGCTGGATATATGTAAGATGTTTGATATCATGGCATCAGTACTGTCATTTCCATAAAGCTTCTTTGAAATCATAGTTTCTCATCTCTGTCATTTTCTTGTCAATGGACAAGGTGTGAACACAATAAACTTACCTCCAGCCTGTTTTCACTGGTGTAGTCTAGATTCTAGCTGGTTACTTTGATGTGGGAATTGCTTTATAATCTCATAAGTGGGGAATAAATGCTTTAGCTTTGGCCATGGAGCCTTATTTTTCAAGTTTTACATTCTGTTTGGAAGAGGAGCAATTAAAATGTACAATGATATGAAGTGCTTTCTTTGGTTGCACAGTGTTTGTAATAATTTAGTAATCTATTTGGGAAATTTCTCCCATGTACAGTGAAAAAGGAAGTAAATAATCTGAATTTTATTTGAAAGTGCTGCATAGATTTGGGTTGTGATCTAGATTTTACTTACTATATCTGTTTTTTTAATTCACTGGACACAGATTCAATGGTTGACACTTTTTATGCAATTGGACTTGTGATGCGACTTTGCCAGTCCATTTCCCTCTTGGAGTTGCTGCACATATATGTTGGCATCGAGTCAAACCATCTTCTTCCTAGGTTTCTGCAGGTAGGTTTTAATCACATTATTTGTATTATAGAATCTGTTGCATACTTAACTTTGTTCTATTAATGGCCTCTCTTGACTTTATGGCAGTTCAAAAGCCAACCTTTGCTAACTTGCAACCCAAGTCACTAACAAAGAGAGTTTAGTGGAAAACTTACCTTATTCTAAAATACTGCATGGTTAGAATAGCCAGTTAGAATCATTCTGGGCAACGATGCTTGTTGCGCTGTGCATCGCTGCAGTGATCCTCTCCTGAGAAGAGATTTCACATCCACTTCCCACTCGCACTGTACCCTGGGCAGTATAGGACAGAGAGGCATAGGACTGGAGCCTTTCACACCTGGGTTTGATAGAGGCTGTATAGAGGAAAAGACACCACACACACATGGCCTGGCAGAGAGTAGATGATCAAAAAAAAGTCCCCTTAACCCATATCCGGAGATTAGGATACTCGCCAGCCCTTTCTTGTTCATTCTGCTGCTTTTACTAAATACAAACGGAAAGGAGAGATCATCATGTTTATCTAGTGTAGCATCTAATCATATATACCTGGGGATTCTACAGACCTAGATTCAAATTCCAGTTCTACCTCTTAATATTTGTATGAATTTAAACGAGTCATGTTATTGTTCCAAACCTGATTTTCTCATGTGATGTGAAAATAACATGCATCTTCTGGAGTAACTGAGAAAATGGGTGGGATATGTTCCTAGCATTTAGTTGAGAACACAATACCTGGTCGCTGTTGCTGTTGTTTTAGCTATCATTTGTTCCTTCTACTATGTCTCTAGCCCTAGGTGACCATGTTCCTTTTAAACGTAGCTTGAAGGAAGATGGGAAATTCACTGGTAGAGATTCAGTATAGGAAATCATTGCTGAATGAAGGCAAGAAAAATAAAAAAGTGTTATTTTCCATAAGGAGAGACAAGGGTTAGGTGACTATATGCACATATGTTTATACAACTTACAGAAAAAGGTATTTGTATGAGTATCATTTTAACTATTTGCAAAATAAATTAGAAAAATGGATAAATGGCCAAATATGACAAGTTTGCTTTGTAAAAATAATAATACATCAGAATCTGATTATATTGCCAGCACCTAGCAAAGTGCTTAGAACATAAATAGACCTCTTAAATTTTGTTGAATGGAGTGACATAGATCCTTCTATTAAAGTTTGCTTAAAATACCATGAAGGTTTAATAGATGGAAATAGGAGTATAAACCTAAGGAGTCTATCAAGAACTAAGCATTATGAGATTATGGGGGATTATAAATTTTACTTACTCAGTAAAAATAGAGAAAATAGTATTCGTTTGGATGAAGATATTTTAAGTGTTGACATAGCAAATGTAAAATAAAAATTGGGGCGATACTTAGAGTACAAACTAATATCAGAATAGTCGGTTAGCTAGCCAAGACCTAGATGGAATTGCCTTAAATATATTTCCTTATAAAATAAAAAGGGGGTACATATCTGTCTGAGAAGGAGCGTATTATTTAGGAACAGGATTTATTGGTGTTTATTACTTAACTTAGATTCATAAGCATAGCCTTATGCTAATTTTAGAGACCAGAATTAACAACCCAGATTAAATGAAATCTGTATTCTATCATATGGAATTGTTTTGCTTGGTGTATGATCAAACTCATCTAAAATATAAGCTGTGTTTTCTTTCTTTCTTTTTTTTAAAACATTTTTTATTGATTTATAATCATTTTACAATGTTGTGTCAAATTCCAATGTAGAGCACAATTTTTCAGTTATACATGAACATATACATTCATTGTCACATTGTTTTCTCTGTGAGCTACCATAAGATCTGGTATATATTTCCCTGTGCTATACAGTATAATCTTGTTTATCTATTCTACATTTTGAAATCCCAGTCTATCCCTTCCCACCCCCACCTCCTTGGCAACCACAAGTTTGTATTCTAGTCTATGAGTCTGTTTCTGTTTTGTATTTATGGTTTGTTTGTTTGTTTGTTTAGATTCCACATATGAGCGATCTCGTATGGTATTTTTCTTTCTCTTTCTGGCTTACTTCACTTAGAATGACATTCTCCAGGAGCATCCATGTTGCTGCAAATGGCTTTATGTTGTTGGTTTTTATGGCTGAACAGTATTCCATTGTATAAATAGACCATATCTTCTTTATCCAGTCATCAGTTGATGGACATTTAGGCTGTTTCCATGTCTTGGCTATTGTAAATAGTGCTGCTATGAATGTTGGGGTGCAGGTGTCATTTTGGAGTAGGGTTCCTTCTGGGTATATGCCCAGGAGCGGGATTCCTGGGTCATACGGTAAGTCTATTCCTAGTCTTTTGAGGAATCTCCACCCTGTTTTCCACAGTGGCTGCACCAAACTGCATTCCCATCAGCAGTGTAGGAGGGTTCCCTTTTCTCCACAGCCTCCCCAGCATTTGTCATTTGTGGATTTTTGAATGATGGCCATTCTAACTGGTGTGAGGTGATACCTCATTGTAGTTTGGATTTGCATTTCTCTGATAATTAGTGATGTTGATCATTTGTATGTCTTCCTTGGAGAATTGCTTGTGTTTTCTTTCAGTATATATTTTTTGGACTTTTACTTTTTTAGGCTAATGCTGATTTCATGGTAAAATAGAAGTCTCAAAGTTAAGAGTGGTATTAATTTAGTTATTGCCAGTGTGGGGAATGCAAATGAGAAACAGGACAGGTAAATCTGTAAGAAAATAGAGCACCTTGAAGATGCCTAGAAAATGTACACATTTTTTTAATGCTTCCAAAATTATGAGGTTTGCCCAATAATATAAATTGTTATACAACTTAGAAATCTGATTTCTTGGAGTTCCAGAAATTCCAGAATATTTAAGTGTGATTTTAATCATTATTAATTGAAACTGTAGTGGCTTACAGAAGCATGATCACTGTAATAAATTATGTCCTGGTTTGGTAATTGAAAAATAATGGTGAGTATACACTGACACTTTTTATTCAAAGGTGAGGTTGCAAAGTCTGCTGTTGATGGAGATCTGATTTTTAAGGCTTTATCGTTGGGAGGAGTAACAAGCCAGGGATCACAGTAGGGAAGACAGTTACCATTCTCATCCTGGGCTGATTATTATTAATTTTTGTTGTGATTGTTTGGCTTTCTCTTTTTATTTCTTTGAGATTTTTATCTGTCCTCTCTTTCTTTTGTTCATTTACTGTCTTTTCTGTGGTTTTCAGAGTGGACATGGTATTGGAGAAAACTTCAAAAACAGCTCCAAAGGTTAAAGTTTCATTTTCTCCCCTGTTCCGTTATTAGAGTTCTGCAGACAATTAGAAGAATTCCCTCATTATGAGATGACTCTGAGGCCCCTGCTTTAAAATAACCAAACAAAACTCTAAGGTTGTGTAATCATTCTTGGTTTTCCTGTTTCCCCATTTTTTAAGTGAAGAAACGATATAGTTGAGAATGTGGCTAAAATACTCACACAGTAATCATAGCTGACTGTATACAATATCTTGAAAAATGCATGGTGTCTAGCTGCTTTCAAGTAGGTTGAAAAACATATCTGTACATTTGTGATGTTGTTTTGACATTATCTTTGTGAAACTGCTAAGTCACAACAGAATTCTCTTTTTGGGAACTAGTCTTCAAAAATAATAAGTAATTCCAAAAAGTAATTCCAAAAAGCAGTAGGAACGGTTATCTAGTTGAGCAATTAGAATTACATGTATCACGTGGTGCATATGGTAAAGGGGGTTTATTTGTTTTCTCTGTTTTTTTCTGTACATTTTTAAATGTTTTATACACATCTTTATTTTGACAGCTATGGAAAAGCCATTATAATTTTCTAAAATTACACACAATTGCTAAAGGGAAAAGGGGGGAACCCATTTACAGTAAGACTATAATAATTTAATACAGCAGTGTATAGTTTATGTATTTTTTTTAAATGCACTTTAGGGGTAAAGGGCAAATCTATAACAGTTGTTTACAGATATCTATTTTGGGAAATAATTACATGCTAATTAAAATTATATAAGTAAAGTAAACTTTTGATATTTTTAATTTATAAAATGAGAAAGTAAAAAAGGTCCAAAAGCAGCATATAACTATTATTAAAAGTGATAATATAAGTGAAAACTGGGCATCTATAATCCCTTGCTCCCAAATGAGCTTGCATATTTTATTAGCTTGATTAAAAAATAGAAGCTAGTTTATTTCAGTATATTTAATCGAAACAACTTGGCTTTTATGGAGCAGAAATACTACCAACCCTAAAATACTGATTTTGAAGGGCTTTGTTCTGACTTCGCTTGTGTGGAAGCCTGGGAAAGAGGTTTCTATCAATACGGCTTTAGGATGATTCAACTCAAGGAGCAGGGAAATACCTACAAAACTAGCCTTTGTATCATGACATTAGGCTGATGTGCCTTTAAGAAACTCTCAGAGTTACCCAGTTTACTCCTTTGCCTTTTGAGAAATGCTTGAAATGCAAAGACTTTATATATAACTGAATTAAAATGGCTAAATTCTGCATCCTTACTTTTGCTGTAAACACTGCTGCACATGTATTGACTTTACAGTTTTTAAAATCTGTAAATCAAAACCCTGGGAATTATTACTTCCCAATTATGCCTACATAAATTCCATTTGTGAGCCCAAATTGCAAGAACCATTTAAATTTTTACCAGTATCACCACCTATTTCTGATAAGGACAAGCAGGAGTATGTTTGCCAAAAATCACTCTAAAGATTTCCCAGTCACAGATTCTTATGTGAACAGATATGAAGGAAATCCCCAAGGAGAGTCTCAAAATAAAGTCTTTTAGGAAAACAGCCAAGTTTCACCCTAATTTCTTTTTACCTGTGAAGCAGGTGCTTCTTTGCATTTAAATTACCTTTCTTTTGCCATAAAATCATACAGCTTTTTCTCTCCAGTTTTAAGTTGAGAACAGGTTTATATTGTTAGAAATAAAACTGTACTGGGGATAGTGATGTGCTGTGAGAGTCTCAAAACTTTGATGCCTCCTGGGAAGGAATTACATACACAATTCACTCTGTAGTGAAGATTTTAGATTTTTCTGCCTTTTTTTTTGCATTTGATCAGTGGAGTTCTTCAGTGTGATAGTTGCAGAGCTATATCCACAGTATAATTTTAAAGATGCTGAGATTAACTTTTTTATTTACTAGCAGTCTTGATTATCTATGTAGAAAAATATATTTTTCTATAAATGTACTAATCTCTCTAGTTCTATAAATATATTAATCCCTACACCGAATTTATTTTTATCTCCAGTGTATTTACTTAAAATAAAAGTTAAAGGTCATGTAAATTGTAAATGATGGAACAGAAATTTTGATTTGGGCTATTTGTCCTGAAGTCCCAACTATTATGCTACATTTGTTTACTGTCTATCTCACCAACTAGGATAAAAATACCAAGAGGGCTGGGACTTGGTCTTGTTCACAGGGCTGTATCCCCCCCAGGATTCAGAATAGTGAACTCAATAGATAGGTATTGATTGATGAATAAATAAGTGAAAATACAGAATTATTTAAATACTTTGTCTTACAGAAGAAAGTAATTGGTGATTTTTGAACATATAAGGGTATGTTTCTGAAGTTCTCAATGAAATTTCACAGGATTAAAATAGTTTGGGATATCCTTTTGGTAATATAATAGTCTTTGGAGCTAAAACTAATTTATTTTTAAGACTCTAGAAATTCTCTCTATGGTTGAAGTATGATATTACCCCTTCAGTAATTTAAAACTAATTTTGCTAGCTGCCATTTATAAAGTAGTAACTTAGTTTTAGTCATTGCTTAATCTTGAGTTCAGGATTCCCAAATAGAATATAAAAATGCAAAATATTTTTATTTTATAGTTACCATATTTTTGTGTTGACCACATTACCACCATGTTTAATTTGGCCTGAGTTATAGGGGGTTTTTTTTGCTATGCTTTAAATCTGCCTGTTTGAGTTGCACTAAACATTGAGTTGCACTAAACAAGATCATTCATTAGTAATTGTCACATTCTCATAGGATTTGTTTAAAATGATAAAGTGCCAAGTTTTCCTAAGTGTAAAACTCCAAATAACTGGTCAAAATATTATATGTAAAGAGAAGTAATAAATTTTAAAAGTCTGTTCTTCAGAATTGTTTTCGTGTTAATTTAGAAAATCAAGGAGGCTCTTGTTTTAAGGTTTAACTTTTGAGGAAAGGCTTTTTTTTTTTTAGAGAATAAACTGTAACCTGGTTATTAGGTGAAGGTGTAGCCCATAAAACAGCAAAGGTGAAAAATATCTTAGTGTTTCAGAACAAAGGATTTAGAATCACATTGTCTGTATTTTGGTTCCATATCTGTAGGCAAGTCACTAACTTTGTAAAATACAATGTCCTTTGTAAAAAGCAGATAATAACAATAGCACTTACTTTTTAGGGTCGTTATGGAGATTAAATGAGATGGCATATGTTTGGAACCTGGCACAAAGTAACCAATAAATATTGGCTTTTTACTAATTTAAGAATATCTCCACCTAAATTCTCCCTTTGTATTGCCACTGAATGGTCAAGTTAGAATTAACCATCAGATAATTTGTTAATTAGTCTGATATTGTATGGAAGTGAGGGTCTTCACATACCCTCATGTATGTATATGGTTGTGTCTTGGAGGGTCATGCTGATTGCTGACTCATATGCAATTGGGATTCCATCACTAACGTGCCATAGTCCCTCAAGTGATGATTTTCTACAGTTTAAGTGTGTAGCTCCAGTCTCTCTCTTTTAGCAGATTCTGCCCTCCAGACTCATCAGTTAAGGGGCAGTCTGACATCAGGGATTGTCTACAGCTCTGGAAACCAGGAGACTTATGATATATATGTTTCCAGGTCTGCCACTAGTTTGGGCAAGTCAATGTCTCTGGTTCCCAGTTGCCTTATTTGTAAAAAGGTGGGGTTGGGCAAGTATCTAGGGGGGCCCCTAGAGATCCATCTTAGCAAAAGGTAGCTTGTTTTCTCTTTCAGTAGTCAACCATGTAATCAGAAATATGTGTTGTGTTTATGCATTCATGTGTGTATCTCTTGAGATTTTTGTCAAAAATGAGATCATTTTCCTTATTAGCAGGCACTGATTAAATGTGAGATTAGGCTGTGCCTAAGTACTTGTTTGCTGCTAAGATCTTATATCTGAAGGCCGCCAGGTGTCACGACAGCAAACTTGGATCATTCAGTAATTATCACTGCAGTTGAGTCTAATTCATTATATAAATATAACTAAATTAAATCAAGAAACTAGGGCATTGTAAACAAAGATTCAGAAAAGAAAAAAGAGCTAGGGAGGTAGCTTCCATTGACTAACTAAGGTTTGAATCATATCTAATTTCCTTAGCCAAGCAAGGACCCTCTTGACTCACCAACCAGTGTGGTTATAGACACGCTGATACAGCTTCCGTGTGCAGATTTCTGATCGTGTGGCCCAATATTGGCAAATCTTGGATTTCTCGGCACTCGGTGATTTTCTAGGACTAGCAGCCTGTGATTCTAAGTCATAGATTATCCCAGTCTTTTTCTTCCGCTTTAAAAATAAAGACAGCTTTTAAAAAATATAAAGCAGTCCTCCTCTTTCCTTTATCACTAATATGCTCCCTCAATCTCAAATATATTTTCCTTTGACTCTTGTGAGGAAAGTAAAATGTTCTATTAAAGAAAAAATGCAGAATGTACTAAGTATATCAATACAACGTAAGAAAGCACATTATATTTAGGTTTTAAAGAGGAATGTATATTTTGAGGTCAATAATTGGAGCTAAGCCATAGGTGTGTGCATTCTCAATGATTTGAAAATGCTTATTAACTTGGAAAAAAATGAATCTGTTGATTCTTTCCACTAGCTTATGAGGGTTTAGGATTATGTTATTTGTCTTCCCTTCCTCCCCTATTCCCCCATCCTCCTCCCCACAAACCCCCCAAAAAACTATGATGGCTTTCCTGTTGGATGAAATGGAAGTTTCTTGCCCTGTCATTTAAAACTTAGCAGCCCAGCCCCCAACACATTATCACTTTTATCTTCTGTGATTTCCTTCTGTGCACCCCGACTCAAGCCCCCAGGGGCTCTCGGGACTCCCCAGCACACCCTGCATTTTCACACCTTTGCCTCTTTGCTCGGGCTGCTCCTTTGACCTAGGATGCCCATTCACCTAGCCAGTCTTCCTGACAAACCTCTGTCCATTTTTCAAGATCCATCTGAAATGTTGCCTGTCTCCATAAATCTCTCTGCATCTTTTCCCCAGACAAGTATCTCCCTCATCTGTGCTTCCATACATAACCCTTTAAATGACAGCATTATTCACTCTGTGTTAGAGTTACTGCCTCACATTTTCCTACTACTGCTACCCTCTGTAGCAAGGACCATGCTTTCATTATATATATAATCTTAGTGTCTAATACACACTGGACACTCCATAAAGGCTTGTCAAAATGAGTAAAAACGTGTGCATATGTCACAAGAAGGGACATGTTCTGATTGAGATAAAATATGTTATCCTTTTATTCATTGTGTATAATTTGGAGAATACAGAAAAACAAAAAGGAAGTGAAATTCACCCGTAACCCTACTCCCTCAGAGATCATGTTGACTGTTTAGTATATATATAGTTAAAGCATACTTTTGAGAGGAACTCTGGTTTTTAAAATTAGAAAATTACTTCCATGCTTAACAGAGGATCCTAATTCTTGACTTTGCTATTTCTTTGTTAGCTCACTGAAAGAATAATCATCCTCTTTGTGGTGATCACCAGTCAAGAGGAAGTCCAAGAGAAATATGTGGTGTGCGTTCTATTCATTTTTTGGAATCTATTGGATATGGTAAGGTAAGGAGGCAAAATAATCTCCTAAAACAAAGCCGAATTGCTTCTACAGTGAAACCAGTAATAGCTGCTTACATTTGGTTACTCTGAATGAGAGAGAAAAACATAACCCCTTTTTCAAATTATTTCATCTTGATATGAAAATGTATTTTTAGTGCTTTTCATAATGGGCATATCAAAGATAATGAAAACCTACTGTGGTATTACAAGAGCAAATCAGTGCATTCAGGTTCCCAGCAGAAGTCTTGGCAAAACACCAATTTGGAATAAACCTCACAGCTGTTTGCTAATGAAAGGCATTCCTTGCAGTTGCTCTGGTACACGTTACTTTAATAAGCAAAGCAAGACTTTTGTTATATCATGGTCAGAATTTACAAAGTTGGTTTCTGTGAATTCAAGAATATTTTAAATATAGGGCCTCATCTCTCTGGGGAAAAAAACGCATCTCCATAAACATTTTTGTATACAATTCTCGTGGGTTCAAATAACTGGAGTTCTTTCATGGGACTCACGGACTCACTGGGAATCTTTGGGCCTCAGGTTAAGAACTGTTGCTCTAGATTGTTTTATGTTTCCTCCTAATTCTAAAACTTTGCAACCAGATGAGCCTAGGCTTATCTCTTTTTATCCCTACCAGCAGTGGTGTAAAAGCCCCCTTTGCTCAGTGGCTCACTTGGGGGAGACTTTGAAACTTGCTTCAGCTCTCACAAATGAGAACTGCCCCTCCTGCATGAAAGGTCAGGATGTGGATAGGTAAAGCCCTAGCGTTTTAGCTGAGGTTATATAAATTCTTTATTTACTGTACTGTAAATAATTTAGTTGAGTTAAGATATTCTAAATAATGAGTTGAGCCCTAGAGTGAATTAGAATAAAATATTTTGTTGAATTAAAATGACTATAATGATTTGTACATGTAACTTAGTTATTTCTCATTTTTAACTGAAAGTTTTGTGGACTTGGGGCAAACTTCAGGGACTTTCGTAACCTATGACTTCCTGTTTACAAGATGTGGAGCTTTATTTGGGACTGTGGCCTTCTAATGTTTTATTCTCTGGTATGTCTGACTCCTTCAGTGTCGATTCAGCCTCAGATAAGCTCAGCAGACCTATTAACAAAGTGGCTTTGGCACTGAGAATGGCATCATGATGTCATGGAAAGACTTTTGGACATAGAAGTAGACCTCAGGTTGAACTTCACTGCCACTACTTACCTGCTATATGATCTTGGGCAAATAACATAACCTTAAAAAATGTGGTAATTTGTGTACCTTAATATTTACCCTTTTAAAGTATAAAATTTGTGGGTCTTAGTGTATTCAAAGACATGTGTAACCATCACTACTGTCTAATTTGAGAACATTTTTTATTACTCTCAAAAGAAGCCTCGCATGCATTAGCCATCACTCCCCATTCTCTCCTCTTCCCCGCCCCTGGCAACCACTAACATACTGTCTGAATGGATTTGCCTATTCTGGACATTCCATAGAAATGGAATCATACACCATGTGGCTTTTTATGACTGACTTTTTTTTAACCTAGCATAATATTTTCAAGGTTTAGCCATGCTGGAACAAGTATCAGTATTTTATTCCTTTTTATGGTTGAATAGTATTCTGTTATATTGATATACCAATTTTAATTTATTCATTTATCAGTTGGTGGACATTTGGGTTGTTTCTACTTTTTGGTCATGAAGAACAGTGCTATGGATTCCTATGTACAAGCTTTTGTGTGCAAATAGATTTTCATATCTCTTAGCTTAGGAGTAAAATTCCTAAATACTTAACCTTTTTGAAACTCATTTTTTTCCTCTGTAAAATGAGGGTAGAATTATCTTCCCAATTTAGCCTAGAATAACTTTTTTAAAAGCAACTTCCTCAACCTGATAAAAGCATCTATGAAAACTCCACAGTTAATGTGATGGTTAATGATGAAGGACTGATCTTTCCTCCAAAGAGCAGGAACAAAACAACAATGTCCACTCTTGCCACTTCTATTCAACATTGTACTGGATGTTCTAGCCATGGAAGTTAGGCAAGAAAATGATGTAAAAGGCATCTACATTGGAAAGGATGGGGTACAGTTACTTTTGTTGGTAGGTGACATGATCTTGTGTATAAAAAATCTTAAGGAATTCACTAAAGAATATTAGAAAAAGCTAGTTCAGTTTGTATTGTAGAACACAAAAGTAATAAACTGTTGACCCTTGAACAGCATGGGCATTAGAGGCGCTGACCTTCCATGCAGTTGAAAATTTATATATAGCTTATAGTTGGACCTTCATACTCTTCATACACATAGTTCCTCTGTATCTACTGTTCTGCATCTGTATTCAACCAACGCCAGATAGTGTAGTACTATAGTATTTACTATTGAAAAAAATCTGCATATAAGTGGACCTGCACATTTCAAACTCGTGTTGTTCAAGGGTCAGCTGTACCAATACAGCTTGTATTCCACACATTTACAGTGGCCTATCCTAAAATAAAATCAAGAAAACAATTCTGTGTACAACAGCATCACAAAAATAAAGTACTTAGACATAAATTTAACAAAAGATGTGCAGAACTTATACACTGAAAACTGTAAAACATTTTCTGGGAAATTAAAGAAGATATAATTAAATGGAAAGATATCCCATGTTTATGGGTTGAAGACTTAATGTTATTAAGATGGAGTACTCCTCAAATTGATCTACAGATTCAGTGTATCCCTATCAGAATCCTAGCTAACTTCTTTGCAGAATTTGAGAAGCTGACCCAGAAACTCAAATGGGAACTCAAGGAACCCAGGGTAGCCAAAACAATCTTAAAGAAGAAGAGCATAGTTGGAAGAGTCACACTACCCAATTTCAAAACTTACTACAAAGCAACAAAAACCAAGCGTGTGATATGGACATAATGATATATCATGGAATAGAATTGATAATTCAAAGATAAACTCTCATATTTATGTCAACTGATTTTTGACAGGATGCCAAGGCCATTCAGTAGGGGAAAATAGTCTTTTAAATGAATGGTGCTGGGACAACTGGATATCCACATACAGAAGAATGAAGTTGGACCCTTATCATATACAAAAATTAGTTTAAAATAGATCAAAAACCTAAATTTAAGAGCTACAATTATATAACTCTTAGAAGAAAACATAGGGGTACATCTTTGTGATCTTGGATTTGACAATAAGACTTTTAGATTTAATACCTAAAGCACAAGCAACAACAAAATAAGATACATTGGACTTCATCAAAAGTGATTTTTAAACATATGAAAAGATGCTTACCTACTCTTGTAATAAGAAAAAAAAATCAAAGTAAAGTAGTGAAATACCATTTTTCACTTACATTAGTAAAGTACAAAAAGTTCGGTAACATGCCACGTTTGGTGAGTACTTGCACTGTTGATGTATAGTATATATAGTGTATACACACAGACACAAGCATATGCAAAAATATTTTAGAAAGAATACATAAGAAATTTGTATTGGCCATTGCCTCTGAGGAGTGGAATTAGGGTCCTGGAATGAGAGAAAGACTTTTCTACATTCGTGTTTTCAGGGCTTTGGATTTTGTTTTGCCGTATGTATGTACTGCCTATTCTGGTAGTTCGAAGTGTGGCCTCTGGACCAGTGGCAGCAGCATCACGTGGAACTTGTTTGTAATGCAAATTCTCAGGTCCACTGAATCTGACACTCTGGGGATAGGGTGTAGCAATTCGTGCTTTAGCAAGCCCTCTGAGTGGTTCTGATGTATACCTAAGCTTGAGAACCACCGCCTAGTCAGGGAAATAAAAAGGTGTTGACCACCTCAGCTGTTACATCACAAAGGCATATTTAAGACGACCTACTGTTCCCAAAACAAGTTCCTAAGGCCAATACTTGTATTAATCACACAAAATGGCACGTTTTGTTTTTAAAATTCACTTCCTAGATATTTACAAGTATGTCTGTCTTAAAAAACTTACCTGTTACAGATAATGGGCTTGACTTCTGAGTGAAACTGAAGTCACTAATCTAGAAAACTTGCAACTGTAATTTGCTGGGGAATAAGGGTTACATTTTTTTTCTGCACCTCCACGATTATCCGTGATCCACCCCGTGAGACAAGCTAAACCGACATGGTTCCTCTTCCTCCATTTTTTACCTCTCCTCCTGCTTACATTATAGGAAATAAAGTAAGGAATTTGCATACTTTCCAGTTTTATCTGTGTATTTAAGTACACAGCAAGGTATTTTCTTCTGTTATTCCCCAGACATCAGCAGCAAGTGATGTTTATGAGCAACCTTACCTCCTTTCAGGTACACCTACAGCATGTTATCAGTCATAGGAATTTCCTATGCTGTCTTGACATGGCTCAGTCAAACTCTGTGGATGCCAATTTATCCTTTGTGTGTTCTCGCTGAAGGTAAGAAAAGAGTGACTTGCTGTTTTTCTTACTGACAAAAGCAATCTAGTTATAGTGGTTCATGAAACTTTTTGATGATTAAATTACTAGTTTTGCTACTCTTCAGCTGACTCAGTGTTATCTTTCCTGGCATACTTGATGCAAAGAAGCAAGGCATTAAAAAACAAAGTTAGAAGGGGAAGCAGCTCGGCATAGTAGACAAAATATTGGATGAGGAATGAAGACATCTGAGTACTGGCCCTTAAATTCATTAACTCACTGCATGAATTTTGGGTAAATCATTTAACCTTTCTAAGTCTGTTTACTCATCCTAAAGGGGTTTAACATTTAGTGATTCAGTGATTATTTTTAATCCATAGAAATTAACCCAGTCTCGGCCAGTGACAGTTAACTCTACCTTATATCTATTGTCAGTTTCTCAGGAAAGCATTCCTCAGTTTCCTTGTCTGTATCAATTCCCCCTAGTATAGCACCATGAATCTCTTTTGTAAGACCTGTCTTACTTATAATTAGACATTCGTGTGATTCTTGGATAATGTCTATTTCCCTGTCTAGCCTCTAAGCTCTATGGATCTATGGGGTTGTCTTTGTTTCTTCCTTTCTTTATCTTTTGCACCCAGTATATATGCTAAATAAGTACTGAATGAATTATTAAATACAACATGAAGTAGGCTAATTACTAGCCTAACTGTAAACCTAAAGTTTAAACTCAAATAATTAAAACCATCAAATTTGCAAAGAGCTTGGGGATAGTTGGGGAGTATATGCTTCCTTCCCTAATGGATTTGGCAGACTGGTAGGGAACTCTGAAACAGACATGATAAAAGTTTTGGAAAAACCAAGGCATAAATAAATTAAGAGAGCACATGTTAAGGTAACTAAGGGAAAACATACAGAAACAAACTTAACGTAAAGTGATGGTGATGTTGGCAATAATTGGAAGGTATATATGATACAACCATATGTTTTCTATCTACCAGAGAAAAGGAGCTTATATTACAGTATTTCAGATTAGGTATAGTTTTAAAATCTGTTTTGTTTTCAAAAGGAAGAATTATTAAATTTTGAAACAGACTATGCCAAAAGAATCTAGAGAATAATCTTGAAAACCATAAAAAATGGATTACCCATTTCTTTGAGAACCAAACCCCTCACTCACTGAAAGATTTATTTATTAAATACATTAATTTGTTATATACTATGAAAAATACTATAAAGAATATGTAAAGGAATAAAGAAGAAATAGGACTAACATTTTCCTAAAAATAAAGGGTGAATAAATATATAGGAAACCTTTCTTTTTATTCCATAATTATAATCCTTCTCCTTTTTAGGAGAGCTGTGTTTCTCTATGGTTGTCATAAAATGCATATTCTTTTATTAAAATTAGATTCATAAACTTGCAATTAAAAAACAAAGCAAATGCAGGAAAATTTTGACCGCAAATATAACAAAATGTCAATGATGATTAATTCTGAGTGGTAGAATATAGGTGACTGTAATTTTATCTTTATATGTTTCTATGTATTTCAAGTATCCCAAAGTATAAAAACACGTAGTTAAGAAAACCTACTTAACTTCTGATAATTCTAAAATCTTTTAATAACTATAGTTTCCCATTGAATAATTTAAGAGAAAAATCAAGTTCATATTAATAATCAAATCAACTATACTGATAAAATGCCAGAGACTTAGGTGCTGCCCATGGAAACCTTAGATGGCATGCTTTGGTGTCAATTACAGACTCTGCCATTGCCACTGTCTGGCTCCAGCAGCTGTGGGCACCTGACTTTTCCTGTCTTCTTAAAAAAAGAAACTAAAAAAAATAATTTTAGATACAAGAAGTTATAAAAAATAGTGCATCATTTCCATGTACCCTTCACCCAACTTACCCTAACATTAACATCTTACATAACCACACTACATTAACATTTCATTCCATGAAATGTTGTCAAAAATCTACACATGGGGTACAGTTTCATAAAACATCCGTTGTTTTATCTGACACCAGCTTTCTCCCTCAGAATAATTTGGGTCAGCATTTCTCACAGCATTCCTCAGAATTTTTATTTTTTTTTTTTATTAAGTACTGCTGGGGACAGGGAGGAGGAAACATTGAGTGAAACTAGTTTCTTTATTGCAGAACTTTCCTAAATCTCTACCAATGTGTGTTATAAAGCTCCAAGAGGGAAATACATGAAGCATTTTCCATATTATTCAACTATTTGTAGCTAAGGAGACAGGTATTTTGTAGCTAAGGAGACAGGTATTTTGAGGTACATTTTAGGTACAAATGACTATGTTTAAAATAAATAAGCTTCAAGGATATATTGTACAGCACAGGGAATGTAAATATAGCCAGTATTTTATAGTAATTCTAAATGGAGTATAACCTTTAGAAATTGCAAATCACTATGTTGTACACCTGGAACTTACATAATATCAACTATAGTTCAATAAAAAAGGAACACTGTAACCTATGTAGGCCTAATAAAGTAAAATATGGACAAAAATTCAGCGAATCATACTGCTATAATGACCTTGCCAATCTGATCATTAAGCAGATTTCTATATCAAACTGTAGCTTTGGCAAAAGGATTCAGCAGTTATCACAAAATTGTCATTTTTAAATTCAGGATATTCTTTAACCGTGCAGACATATATACACGTCCATGTAGGAGGGGAACCCTCATGATTCTATTTTCTTTAAACAGCATTTGCCATCTATCAGTCACTGCCTTATTTTGAATCATTTGGCACATACTCCACAAAGCTGCCCTTTGACCTACTCATCTATTTCCCATATGTGCTGAAAATGTATCTCATGATGCTTTTTATAGGTAAGTGCTTTTTTGTTTTGTTTTTGCATGCTTCCTGTGCTTTCTGAGTTGTGCTGCCATCTACCTTAATAGAAAGGGCTGTAAACATGGGAGATTTGAAGAGGAAGGCTGACACGATGAACTAGATCTTGTTAGTAAAGCATTTACAAATTACAATGCTTTTTGCAGGACATCACGAGATCAGATATATCCCTCTTTGCACTGTCTGAACAGGAACAGTTTTACTAGCAGAAAATGTAGCTGCTTTGTGTATGAAATACAGAAGTTTTCACCACAAACACAAGTAAACACAAAGAACACGAAGAAAATATAGATGTCAAACTAAGTAAGCTTGGCTATTTCTCGTTTTCCCATTGCTATCTGTTTTGTTTCCTGTTTGTTGGCCTTATGTGCTAGCATTTCCTAGCAGGCAACTGGGAGTGCTAAAGACTCAAGAAAAACATATGGAACAAAAACTTAACAGTTGAGAAAATTTGCTCAATTAATTTGTCCAGGAAATTTGGAAAAAGACTTCTGTTGTTAAGTTTTAATTGCTCCAGCTCTAACCTTCACAAATCCCTAAGATAATTATTACCTTTAGAAGGTAACAAGTATCAGATATATAGGAACAACACATAAACCAGAAGACCAATGTAAAACTTTAGGGGAAATGGAGAGAGCTACCATAAAGAAAGGGGAAAGTTCCTTCTTTGCAGTAAACAAAACAGTAAGGTAGAGGAGTTCGCTTTACTTCCACTTCTGCAGAAAATCTGGACACTCTTTAAATAATCCTTCTTCGAGTCTCCCTTGCAAGTTCCCTGTCCCTGGACTGCAGGCAGCACTCTGTATTTTAAACCCGTGGTTCTTTCCAGAGGAATGGTTCGCCAGTCTTACTTCTGCCACTTCCTTCTCTACATTAGGTATGTATTTTACGTACAGCCATCTTTACTCAGAAAGAAGAGACATCCTCAGAGTCTTTCCCATTAAAAAGAAGAAAATGTGAAGCACGGCACTCATGTGACGTAAGAAAAGAGAGGCTTGTGGATTCAGCTGCAGTAAACACAAGACAGGAAGCGTTCGGGTGGAAAAATACCTAGTATGTGACAGAAGTCTGTGACATGAAATAACAGCACTCCTCCCCAGAACTCTTGACGTAATCTATGCCTATGTTTTTCACACAGTTTTCAGTACTAATACTTTGCACAACCTGTTTCACCAAAGCTGTGGATTTTACACAAGTTTATATTGTGTGAAGCCTGATTATTTCCCTGTAAGGTCAATGAGAAACGGGAAATTAACTGAAGTAGATTCAATTAAACTGAGAAACCAGAGTTGTTAACCTAAATTACATCCATTTGCATCTATTTCTTTTCACTTCTGAGTTCCCAAATAGCAGCTGCGCTGTAGGAGAAAAGCAATGTGAAATGTGTTCTGCAATTGTCTCGAATAACTTACTTTATAAGACAGATGTCACTGTCCCCAGAGTTAACATCCACCTTAAACATTAGACACACGTAGAAAATTAAACATTTTTTAAACCATGAAAGAGTATTTGTTAAACATAACACAAGTTATTTGGACTTTGATAGCTTAAAAGAGGACCCTGATGAAAACACAACAGACCTACGATACATACACAAATATGCCCCATATTCTTTTTTTTAAAAAATTTAATCAGGTCAAATACATAACTTACAGGAGATAAAAGGTAGAAAAATATAGTAAATCATTTAAAGGCAGCAAGAAAATTCAAACCACTGATTCTTCAGATTATTTATTACTCTATTATTATTGCTGATTTCTATGTCATATATAAGTCATCACTTACAGTTTTGAAAAATACTCCTTTGAAGATCTAAAATGTATGTGAATAATTGACTAATATAATTAATTTCTGTGCCTTTAGTATATCATTCACTTTTCTCAACAGAATTATGGAATCTTATTATCCAGTAACTATATAAATTGGTACTAAATATTTTGTGACGTCAGAACCAGAGAATAGAAATATAGTTATAAATATGGGTAATCTTATTTCCACTAAACAAGATATTTGAAAAGAAACAATTATTAATAAATGATACTTTTTAAAAGTTAGTATATTTGGAATTTTAAAATAAGTATTAAAATTATCCTTTTAAGAAGCTACATTTTATTTTGCTTTTGTTTTTATTGAAGCATAGTTGATTTGCAGTATTATGTTAGTTTCAGGTGGTTGAACATTTTTGCAGCTTATACTCCGTTATAGGTTATTTCAAGATAATGGGTATAATCCCTATGCTATACAGTCTAGCCTTGTTGCTTTTCTGTTTCGTGTATAGTAAGTTTGTATCTTTTAATCCCATTCCCCTGTCACTTCAACTCTCCCCTTTGGTAACCCCAAGTTTTTCTCTGTGTTTTTGTTTTGCATATACATTCATTTGTATTGTTTTTTAGATTCCAGATATAAGTGACACCATAGTATTTGTCTTTGACTTATTTCACTAAGTTTAATATTCTCCAGGTCCATCCATGCTGCTACAAATGGCAGTATTTCATTCTTTTTTATGGTTACAGATATGGTGATATATGGTAATGTACATTCCGTTGTATATGTACCTAACATCTTCTTAATCCAATCTGTGATGGGCACTTGGGCTGCTTCCATATCTTGGCTATTGTAAACAGTGCTGCTATGAACATTGCAGTGCATTTATCTTTTTGAATTAGTATTTTCTTTCTTTCTTTGTTTTCTAATACCCAGGAGTAGAATTGCTAGGTCATATGGTAGTTCTATTTTTAGCTTTTTAAGGAACCACCATATGGTTTTCCTTAGTGGCTTCATCAATTTACATTTCCACCAACAATGTAGGAAAGTTCCCTTTTCTCCACACCCTCTCCAACATTTATTTGTAAACATTTTGATGATAGCCATTCTGACAGGTATGAGGTGATACCTCATTTGGTTTTGATTTGCATTTCCCTAATAATTAGCGATGTTGAGCATCTTTTTCATGTGACTGCTAGGCATCTGTATGTCTTTGGAAAAATGTCAAGTCTTCTGCTCATTTTTTGATTAGATTGTTTTTTTGGTATTGAGTTGTATGTGCTTTTTGTATATTTTGGGTCTTTATAGTTTCTAGTTCCTTGTTAAAGTGATCCATGCTTAGATGAATTCTTTCCTCATTAGCATTTTTATTTAAAACGTTTTGAACACATTGTCTGGTAAACGGATTATCTGTGTCATTATTTTTTCAGAGGTTTTTTCTCTTACTTTTTCAATAGAGTGTAGTCCCTCTGCCTTTCATTTTACTTTGCTTTCTCTGTCTCTATGAATTTAGGTGAAACAGTTATTTCTTATGGTCTTGAAGGGGTGTTTTTATGGGGGAGCATCCCCACATAGACTGTGCGTGTGCCCGATGTCTTTGGCGTGAAGGCTGGATTTGATCTGAATGCCAGTCCTTTCTTTCCTCAGTGTGAGCTGGCCACTGTCACCCTGGTAGCGGGTGTGGTGGTGTTGGAGGAGCTAGAGCCTGTGTAGGATATGAAGTGGGATTTTCTCTCTCAGTAGCATCATTGTCCTGTCAGGATGGGGTTTGCTCCCAGTTGCTACAGTGGAAGCCCCAAGGGTTGGGCTTGAGCTGGTTCTGTTCTCTTTAAGTGTGTTTTTCCTTCTTCCTGCATGGGGGCCTTTGCCACCAAAAGAGGGGAGTACTGAAATAAGTGGGGCACGTGTGCTTACAGAAGTCTGATTCACTCCCTGTGTAGGCACCTGCGGCTCCACTCAGATGCAGCCCAAGGTCACATCTTTTCCCCTGCTGTAGCCATCCTTGTTCTAGTGCTCTGTTGTGGCAGAGAGTGGGCGGGGCTGGAGTGTCTGCTCGGCTGGGACCGGGTATCATGGCATGTTGGTTGTGGGAATTCAAGAAGCTGCACTGCCATCAGAAGTCTAAGCTGCTTCTGGGATGCTGTTTGAGTACGTGCCAACAATGGCTGCTGCCCCACCTGGACCACACCCAGGCCCCTGTGTCGCCTACGCATCCCGAGATTAAGTCTTTTCCCAGGACTCAGTTGCCCTAGATCCTGTGCCAAACTGCGGTGTGGAGTAAGCGGGGTCAGGATGTTTACTCAGCCGGGTTGGGGAGTGTGGTGAGGTAGCAGCCCCTGAGGCAGACCTCTTTCCTCTCTGTCTGTTGGCAAGCCAGTACCTGAGCACTCCTCATGTGTGGAATCTAGGCATCTCCAGCTTTTCTGTCTGTCCCAGCATTTCTCCAGGCAACCAAGGAAGCTTGTCTTCTCCACGTGGGATCCCAGGACTGGGGCGCCGGGTCTGTGGCTTAACCCGCTGACGTTCCAGGGCAAGTATCTGCCTGTGTGATCTCCTTTTTCCTCTTAGTCCCCTCCGGGGGCACAGGTCCTTACACGATGTTTTCCTTCTCATCCTATCCAATTACATGGGTATCCTTCTTGCAGCCTTGGTTGTATAGGAGTTCTTTTGCCAGTTTCCAGTTACTTTTTCGTGAGAATTGTTCCACATACAGATGTATTTTTGATATTTGTGGGGGGGAGATGAGCTCCACATCCTCTTACTATGCCATCTTGATCCCTCTTCTCTATTTTGCTTTTAATGTTGCTTATTTTACTTCTAAATTTTTTTAAAAAATGAAAGCTTAAGTGTGCAGACAGAACAGTCTCTTTGCAAACTTCAGATGACTTAGTCTAGCTTCCTCCCAATAAAGATGAATACCTGCATTGCTGAAATATTTGATTATATATGAAATATATCTCACTAAAATGAAGAGTAAGAATTAGAGAAACTAAACTTTATGGGGTCATTATAAGAAAATATAAATTTCATTACTAAGCAGTAACTTTAATTTTTAAACCAGATTACTTTAAGAACCTTCCTACTTCTTAAAATAGAAAACCAAAAAGAAACAGTAAATGTAATAATTGTGGTAACTTTGGAGTAGAGATGACAACTGACAATAATTTTAGATATGTGCAACAATTGTAACATTAAAAAATCTGATTTCTTTTGGTGCCAGAGTCCCAATTGTTAAAACATTACTGTGGCTGGTTGCCTGAATTCATTATTGAAAGATCTGCATTTTGATAGAGGTTGGTGAACATAAGGGTGCGGTTTCTTTTCCCACTCAAGTTCTTGTTCCCCAGATTAAGAACACTAGACAATAAACATCTAGTAAATCAGATATTACTCAGATTGCAAAGTTGGTTTCTCTGGCTATCTATTTTAATTATGTCCACCATATTCTCCATTTCATTTTGTTCAGTGTCATCAAAAGCTTACCTCAAATCCAATTAATATAGATGAAATAGGAACTATTAAGATATTTTGAAAATGTGAGATATAACTTTTTAAATGATCTATCTTTCGAGTTTCAAACACCAAGTTCCATTACCTGAAGTTCTAAGTAACCCAAGCTAAGGAATACGAATTACACCAGCAGTGCTTCTGGTGCTGAGAAAAAAAGAAAAGAGTAAAACAGAACTGAATCAAAACTGATTTGGAGAATTTATTTCATTACTCAGCAAAAGTCTACCTAAAAAATACAAGTAAATCAGCACAAGTAGTACCATCAGAGTCCTTGAGCTTTTTCTTTAACCATATAGTTGAATGAAAACTAATAGCTAACACTTCAAAATTCATTCATCTTTTATATTGTTTTTTCAGTCTTTATTTCTGCTCTGATCTTTATGATTTCTTTCTACTAACTTTGGGTTTTGTTTCTTCTTTTTCTAGTTCCTTTAGGTGGAAGGTTAAGTTGTTTATATGAGATTTTTCTTGTTTCTTGAGGTAAGCTTTTACTGCTGTAAACTTCCCTCTTAGAACTTTTTCTGCATCCCATAGATTTTGGATTGTTGTATTTTCATTTTTGTTTGTCTCCAGGTGTTTTTCGATTTCCTCTTTGACTTCTTTAGTGATCCATTAGTTGTTTAGTGTCGTATTGTTTAGCCCCCATGTGTTTGTGTTTTTTGCAGTTTTTTTCTTGGAGTTGATTTCTGGTCACATAGTGTTGTAATCAGAAAAAAATGCTTGATATGATTTCAGTTCAGTTTTACTGAGGCTTGTTTCATGGCCTAGCATGTAATCTACCCTGAAGAACCTTCCATGTGCATTTAAAAAGAATATGTATTCTGCTTTTTTTTAAAGCAACATTTATCTGTTTTTATCTGTGAATACTATATATATTTTATTTTTAAAATTTATTTAAACTTAAAAACAATTTTTATAATTTTTTAAATGTTACTTTCCATATATTTATTACAAAATAATGGCTATGTTCCCCATGTACAGTACATCCTTGGGCCTCTTATACCCAGTAGCTTGTACCTCCCACTCTCTGACATCTATATGTATTCTGCTTTTTGCTGGATTGTTCTATATATTAAGTCCATCTGGCCTAATGTGACATTTAAAGCCTGTGTTTCCATATTAATTTTCTGTCCAGATGATCTGTGCATCAGCGTAAGTGGGGTGTTAAAGTCCCCTCCTATAATTGTGTCACTGTTGATCTCTCCTTTTATGTCTGTTAATATTTGCTCTATATAGTTAGGTGTTCCTATGTTAGGTGTATATATATTTACAGTTACACCTTCTTGGATTGATCCCTTTGTCATTATGTAATGTCCTTCTTTGTCTCTAATAACATTGTTTATTTTGAAGTCTATTTTGTCTGACATAAATATTGCTTCCCTGGCTTTCTTTTCATTCTATTTGCATGGAATACCTTTTTCTATCCCTTCACTTCTACTCTGTGTCCTTAACTCTGAAGTGAGTCTCTTGTAGGCAGCATATATTTTGTTTTTTTAATCTATTCAGCCACCTTATATATTTTGGAGCATTCATTCCATTTACATTTAAAGTAATTATTGAGATGTATGTTCTTATTGCCATTTTATTAATTGTTTTGGGGTTGTTTCATAGATATTTTTTGTTCCTTTCTTCTTTTGTTCTCTTGTGATTTGATAACTACCTTTGTTTCCAGGGCGGAGCCTGGGCCCTGGGGATTCTGGGACTGGTGCTGACCCACTGGTGGGTGGAAGTGGTTCCTGGGATCACTGGCTGGAGAGCCCTGGGGGTCTTGGGTCTAGTACCTGCTCACTGGTGTATGGATCCAGGTCCTGGCCCTCTGATGAGCAGCGGTATGTCCAGAGAGGGCTGTGAGCTCAGGCAGGTCTTAAGGCAGTCTGTCTGCTGGTGGGTGGGGCTACATCCATACCAAGTTAGTTGTTTGGTTCGAGGTGTCCCAGCACTGATGGCTGCAGACTATTGGGTAAGAGTAGAGCTGGGTCCTGGGGCTAATCAGCTGGAGGGAGGATTCCACAATGGCACCTGTCAGCACCAGTGTCCACGTCATAGAAGGAGTTCCCCCAAATGACTGCCACCAGTGCTTATGTTCCCAGAGTGAGCTGCAGTTGCCTCCTGGCTCTCCCGGAGACTCCAAGATCAACAGGTAGGTGTGACCCAAGCTCCTCTCAAATTACTGCTTCTGCCCTGGGTCCTAGAATGTGTCAGATTTTGTGTGTGACCTTGAGTGAAGTCTTTATTTCCCCCAACCCTCTGGGACTCCTGAAAGTAAGCCCTGCTGGCCTTCAAAGCCAAACGCTCTGGGGGCTCTTCTTTCTGGTGCAGGACCCCCAGGTTGGGGAGCCCAATGTGGGGCTTAGACCTCTCATTCCTTTGGGGGAATCTGTGTAATTGTGATTATTTTCCTGTTTATGGATCACCACCCTGGGGAATGGAATTTGACTGCACTGCGACTCTGCCCCTCCTGCTCTGTTCAGCGTGGTTCTTTCCTTATACCTTTCGTTGTAGAAGGTCTTTCCTGGTAGGCTCTGGTCCTTCTCATTGATGGTTGCTCTGCAAATAGTTGTGGTTTTGGTGTGCCTGTGAGAGGAAGTAAGCTCAGGGTCATTCTATTCCGCCATTCTGTGCAGAATTCTCAAGAGCACTGGTTTTGATTTGAATTCTAGCCCCAATAATTACTAATTGGATGACTCCTGAGTCCCAGTTTCCTTAGCTGCCCAAGGTGGTTGTGAAGAGCAAATAAACTATGGTAAAGTAAACCTTTGTAAATTATAAAGGGCCATATAGAAGTAGAAAATTTATGTTTCCTGGATGCTTTTCCTTATTATGCGATGGCTTACCAATTTATATTTTCTGAATATAAGCTCCATTAGGGCAGGAGTGTCATGTCTCATTCACTTTGTACCCCAGAACCTTATATGGTGGTGCAGAGTAGACACTCATAATTGTGCAATTCTGACTTTATGGATTCCTACCACTACATCCAGAAAAAACTATATTTTAAGAAATCTATAGGATTAATTAGGTAATGTTTCAGTAATATTTGATTAATCTCAAAGAGTACCTCATGTTCAGAAGACACATATAGAAGTTTTTTTAAACTTATATAAATATCTTAATGTGCTGCTTGCTCCTAGGGTGTTTTAATTGTTAAGGAGAACAATTATTTACTTACGAAATTTCCGTTATCTTCTCAAGTCCTGACATACACGTTGTCAGGTCTGTTTCCAGCATTACAGCTACTATTTAGTCAGTGAAATGTACAAAAGTGATAGCATTTCTATTACATTTTAGAATTTATAAAGCATATTTTTATGTTCTTTAAACTCTCACAACTACTTTGTTAGGTAGGTTATTTCTTTCATCTGAAAAATAAAACCAAAGTCAGGGAGTCATCACTGTCATTTTTATTCAGTGTCATATCTAATAATTTGTCTGAAGTTGTTTCAGAAGTTCCCTGTGTCTGACAAGATCAGATCTTTCTTAATGGCAATTTCAAAGAATTTTGGTTTATGAAGATTAACAGATTACATGCATACTCACAACTTCATAAATACTTTATGTATCATACATTTGAAAAGATGAGATTTTAGTTTCCAGGACTAGAATAAAGCATTTCCTTCCAGAAAATATAAAAGCATATTACCTAATCCAGCACCAGAGCAATGACGATACACATTTATACATGAAGATGATACTGTGAGGCATTTTTCCATGAAGTGGTGAAGGATGTAAAGTGATCCAGACAAATTCTGTCCCCTGGTTCCACGTGAAATGCCAGCAGCTATGAATAGGCTGGTTGGGGTCAGAGACCTAGAGACGTAGCCTCCAATCTTGGTTTTAATGGAGCCCTATCCACTTAACCAAATGATCAGATTTCTAAAACAGCAATTTGCTAAAATGTTTACCACAAATTTAAAACTACTGCTCACTTTCAAAGTGACTAAGATATTTCAAGATAGTAGTTGAGTTCTTAACAAAGTCTTACTTCTTATATATAATTGTAATATCATTATCTTTGGTTACAATTGTTTTGGAGAAGTTAGCCTGTAGCAATTAACTTCAAAAACAAAGTTTATTAACATCGTATTAGTTACCATGGAACCATTACATTACAAATAAAACACAAAGATTTGAGGCACTTGCATGGATCCCAACATCTGTTCCAAATGTACACTTTTCAAATCAAGAGTCAGAGTGTTTGGATACTTCTGAGACATATAACATGGCCTTAATCCCAGAAATTGATTTGTTAGTACACCCCAGCATGCTATTTGTCTTGGCAACTTGTGATTTCAAAAACTAACAGAAGATGACTTGTAAGGAAACATTTCCTTTTGTATATAGTTTGGAACGTCTGGTCCCCAAAAGCAGAAACTTCTGGTTTCTGAAAAATAAACTGAAATATCCTAAGGGAATACCTTAATTTTTTTTTTTTAATGGAGGTACTGGGGATTGAACCCAGGACCTTGTGCATGCTAAGCATGCGCTCTGCTATTGAGCTGTACCCTGCACCCCCTTCCCCAGGAATACCTTAATTCTTACCTGACATCAGACAGATAACCAGGATGAAGGGTCTTATTATTCCAGTGACCTATATCTTAAAATAATTAGAGTTTAGAACCTTCAGAATTTCAAAATTAGAATCTGACATTTTAGACACTGTAGAGCTTCCCATGAATAGGAAAACCCTATGAATCTTAAACACAAGACTGCTTAAAACAAAAAGAGGGAGCTAGGGCAGAGAGGATACAGATAGATCTTATTTCCTGCCTTTTGTGCCCTTGTTTTCTTGTCAGGGCAGGAGCAAGGACAAAGTTTGAATGACAAGAAATTGGGCCGAATTGAAAAAGGCAGTCTAGGTTTGGAAGACTGATGCAGTAGAAAGCGCACTGAATCTGGGATTCTAGGACCTTGGTTGCAGGTATAGTAGCTTTGCCACTTATTAGATGTGTTTTCTCCATTTTAAAATAGAAAATAATTCATCTCCACAGTATTGTTGCAAGGGTTAAATAAGATAATACAAGTGAAACTCGTCACTTACGGTCTAGCACCTAACAATGAATGTTAGAAGGATTTCAGCCTCTGATTGGTAGGAAGTATGAGAAAGCCTAGGTGGGTGGGAAGGAGAGGGAATCTGGCTTTTCACATAAATTTTCTACCTTTCTGCTTCCTTCAAACTCATTTCCTTCCAGCCTAGCCTCTAAGGAAGTAAGAGAGATGAAATACTGGTGATGCAGTTAAGTACTACCTGAGAGCTGGCCTTCCCTTCCCCCTTTTCTGTAAGCATCTCGGCACCCTATGGAGTTCAGCAAAAGAAAGAGCTGCGACCTGGAAACAGAGTGTGAATTACACAGTGAACCACAAATATTTGAAACCTGGAATCATAAATTCATATATTTGGAAAATAAAATTAGTAGAGCTATTTTAACCTAAGTAGTAAGTACACTTGGTGACAAAATGAAGGTACATGTCACTAGGGAATACTGAAAGTTCCATGGTGCTTGTAAGGTACCAGGCATGACAGATACAAAGGTATATTATTCCAGTGGCACCCATTTTCTCCCTAGTAATCCCATATATGTATATGCATCAGTATGTTTGTGTGATTGGCTAAAGACAGCCCTGATTACTGGCTGCATGAGGGAGCAATTATTAGCAATCAAAGCAAATTAAATTCCTAGCTGATTCCAAGCCCCTGAGTAAAATGCAACCCTTGAGGATACTGCCTCATTCCTTCATTTACTTGGCATTAGGTCAGTAGTCTCCTTGATTAAGACAGAGATTTGTACTTATAAAAAAAAGATTGATATTTTCAGGAGATATCTGCCATTTTTTGCTTGTCTAGCATCGCACCATCTTTCTTCTAGGGGGAACCCAGTTCAGGTGGATGGACATACGACCCAGGCCTGGATCGTTAGTCACCACCTTCCAGGGACTCACGTGACCAATGCTGAACCAGACTCCACCCCATGTTGCTTCTGCCATACCTGTGAGCAAAGATATCTTTCGAATTGGTTAACTTTCACTTGCATTCAAGAGATCCAAGCAAAAGAAAATTATGGCCACCACTAATGAGTCTGATTTAGTCAATGTTTAACACCATGCTTATTATTTCAATGTGTATAGCAGTTCCACGAGAGATATGTTTTCTTATTATTGCTAAAACACTAACTCACTGAGTCAATCAATATCCTTTAGAGACTTCCTGGGAAACAGAGCAGTTTCTACTGTCATCACTATAGTTTGGTTTTGCTAGCAAAACCTTACCCATGCCTTAAAACAAATAAAAGTCACATGCACAAAATGCACAAGATTATTTTACTAGAATTTAGAGGGGAGGAGATGATATAGTCAAATTTTCACAAGAAAATCTTCAGATTGAACTCTAGCCAAATAAAAGAAAATTCAAGTTCTTATCTCAATCTCCAACTGGCCTGGGTACCAAAGCAACAGCCCCACTCCTGGCATGCCTGGTTCAAGGTGTCTGTTATGTGGCCACCCTTTTAGTACCGTCAGCTGTCTGCATCATGTCTCAGTAATCCCAGACATGAATTCTGAAATATTCCTTCTGTCTGTATGGTTTTCCTCATCCAGCTGAGAATGCTGCCAGCTACCGCCAAACTGTTCACCAACCATACGCTCTGGTCCATATGGCTTTCTTCTTAAACTCTGGGAGAATTCTCAGCGACAGCAGGGTGGCTAAGGGGACAGAGAATAAAGTGCACTGTTGCATTTGGTGGCGCTGCATTTGAAAAGGTCATTTAAATCAAAAAGGTGTCAGAACAGAACTTGACATGTTCTCACTTGGCTAATCTTGAAGACTAAGAGTTCCCATCAAGCCTTAGACAGAATTTTAATGGAAGGAAATAATACAAGTTGAGGAAAAGGTGGGTTTTTTTTTTAAAGTTACTTTGCAACCAACCAGTTAATGGAAAATTCTGCAGAATTAAAACAAAAACTGACTTCTGGGATGCTGGTGATATTCTTTTTCTTAATCTGGGTGCTGACTACGTGTTCCCTTTATAAAAATCCTGCTTATGACTTGTGCACTTTTCTACATGAATATGATTTTTCCACTAAATGTTTAGTTACATGGTAAGCAAAAACATAAAACCTGATTCTGTAATGAAGTTACATTCGTGGCCTCAATGGAGCAAGCATGACTGCACTAAACTGTATTTGAACATACACCTTTTCTTATCTGTCATAGGTCCCTCAGGAATCAACTTCAAGTAGGGTAGTCATGTGTAATTCCTCTAGGTAACTTATATATCTTTTTTAGAATACTAAGATAAATATATTGAGATGTTATTTAAAATATAATAGGGTGAAGGGATAAAGGTAAGCTAGAGTCACACAATTATTGTGTGTGACTCTTAGGAGCACTTGAATCAAGTGCATATGTACTTCTTTGACCCAAATAACCACTTTCCTCATCAGTATCAATTGTTCTCTTCATGACCCAAGACAGTATATGCTTGGAACAACCAATGGTATAATGGACTCATGACTATGAAAAATGAGTCCACCCGGCTGTAACAAAATAGAAAGATTGTGAACAAATCATATTAACAGCATTTTAGTGTACCAAGTGACCTGCCTTTCATCTAATACAATCTTCAAGTATATTAGATGTTGTCTCTAGTCTCATTCTCTCCAGACCAACTGAAATGCAAATGATACCAAAAAAATGAGTCCAAACTTCCCAAGGAAAACAAATGGAGGAGATTCTAGCAGCAAATCTCTAGGGAAGGGCCAAGTGAAAGTATGTTGGACCACTGCCCTGATTCTCGGTGAAGTTCTGTGGTTGATCCGAATCACCTTCCTATGCATGCCTTCCCAGCCACTTAGGTAGGGAGAAGGATAAGAACCAATACATTAGGGAATTCTTGCTTGTTAGGCACTCAATAAATGATACCATACTTAAAAGTAAAATATGGTCAATTTTCAGCAGAGTCGGCCAGCAGACAACTTTCCCAAGGTGAGACTTTTCAGTGTGGTAACTTACAACAACTGTCAGGGCATCAACAGCAGCCACGGGTAGGAACCAGACCCCAAGTCCCAAGATGTGGATGATAGTACAAGCCATCTTCGGGCGCAGAGCCAAGGCCCGGAAGACTTTTCAGCTTTGAGTTTAAAAACTACATAATTTTCAGAGAAAGACTCTATATTTGTGGATATTACAGTTATTGTTCAACAAAGTCAGTGGAGATGTATAAAAAACATGAAAACCACCTAAATGCCTGGAAGCATAGTAAATATCCAATTCCCTTAGCAATATACTATGCAGCTGTTAAAAATGCTGCTTACAAAGCCAGTGTAAGAACAGGTTAAAATGCTTAAAAAAAAATTTTAAATTAAAAAAGTGTATGTACATTTTTTCAGTTGTATATGATTATAAATATGTTAAAACAACACTCATACACGGGGGGGGTGGCAAAAACTTAGGCAAAACAAAATTGTCATTGGGCAATGGGATTCTGGATTCCTCTTTGTTTATTCTTTTTACTTTTATGAATTTTCTAAATTTTAATTAAAGTCATATTTTATGATTATAATAAAACATTTAAAAACCATTTAAATAAAAGTTAAATTTAAAGGCAATGGAATTCTTTTTTAAATCCACTTTCTAATTAAAAATGCCACACTGGTGACAGCTTCAGATTATTTCTTTCAATTGAACCAAGATGAGCCCTTTCAGGAGCCAGCACACACTAGAGAGCTGTTCTGCAGCACAGACATTAGGTGGTTTTCACTACAATGGGCATAAAGCATGGCGGTAATACCTTTTAAAAGATCCCTGGATTTTGTTGAGAGGCCTTCTTTAGGGCTTTCCATGATACTGAATAGCCAGTCAATGAACTAGGGTGAAAATGAAGAACAGTATCAGTGAAAACGATCTTGTTAACAGTAAGAGATCATGCACATCTTTGGGCTTGCATGTATGAGTAGCAGGGTGGTAGTCCCTGGACAATACCTGCCTGGGCTGGGAGGGTGGAGAGGAGACCGGGAGCAGGCACAAGAGATGGTAAAGTTGGAAACAAAATGACTCAGCAAAGTCAAACCTCTTTCCTCTGCTGAATACCCTGGAACTTGCTATAGGTTTTAAAAGTAGGGTAGAGATGGACCCAGAGGGCTTCCTCTATGCCATGTACATTATCTCATCACTCAGAGAGGCCCAGAGAGGTTAAGAACCTTGCCCAAGGCTCTTCCCAGTGAATGGCAGAGTCAAGATTTGACCCCAAGTACACCTGGCTTCAAAGCCTCACACTCTTCACATCATGCTGCCTGCCGCCCGTTTCCGTGTGCATCGGGCCTGGGCTCCTTGGCTGGGCAATAAATAGGGAAACACATCAGATGTAAGCCCCTGTTTCTAAAATAAAATATGTTTCTGTAGATGAGAACAGTTTGTGCCCAAATGGATATGAAACAAAGTTGAAATGCAAGAGTAAAGACATAAAGCAATTTACTAGGTAGACCCAAGCATGTTAACTGCAAATAAATCCTGCAGAGTGGGTAGAAACTCCTAGTACTCATGAGTTTGATCTCCCAGGGTGCAGCCAAATTGTGTTTGAATTAGATACAGGGTAATTTCTTTGACTGAATGTTGCCAATCTTGACTCATTTAAAAACACATAAACTAGTCATAGGTACCAGCCCTTTTAACTTTGGACTTAGAAGCTGGGTTGAAGAAAGAGTAAAAGAGAGGAAAAGAAATATTCTTAATTTCTTGCTTTAATTAAACTTTTTTCTTTATCTCTTTTTCTTAATTTTGTTTTATCATATCCTAATGGTAAGTAAATAAATCAAGGACTACAAATTTATAATAGATGGAGAATGTCTATATTACAGTCCAAACTGAACAGAGGATCCCAGGCCAGAAATAATATGAGGGGATGGGATACCACATTTAAATTTATTTTCATTAAAAATGAAAAAGAAAACACAAAATTGGGGCAATAATACAAATGCTTATCAGATTTAAGGAAACAAAGGCATTTAAATTGAGACTCAGTGGAGTTGTTCATGGCTAAACTGTGGGTCCATAGTTCAGAAATATTTTTAAAGATTAATGTTCAGATTTTAAGGGTAAGCCACAAAAAGTTGGCTTTAAGCTTTCAACCTCATAACATCCAGTTTTGATTAAATGGGATTCAAAAAAGAATCTTTCAATTGACTGAATTCAAGACGGGTCAGAGCCATGTAATGAGAAATACAGGATGCACCATATTTTCATATGCTCTGCACGACAGCTAGTAGTCTGGGGAAACTCAGTATTAAAAACCAAAAGGTGCTACCTATAGTTTAGATTTTCCTGAGGGCAAAGGTGATGACATTAGACCTTTACAAATCCCCCCACTGTATCTAGCATAGGCCAGAGGCACGCTGGGCACCTGGAACATGGCTACAGCATGGAATGAATGGTGGGCAACCTTAAATATGGTAAAAGATGGGCATTCCAGATTCACATCTCTTCCCTTGGACTCACCCTCAGGCACTGTTGACCACCCCTCTCCCTTGCTCATCACCACTGTATCCTTATCAGACCATCTCTCCATTTTGAACGTGCCTTCCCATATGTCCTCACTCTGAAATTCTGAACTCAGAGAGTTTCTCATCCTTTTATCCCCAGGATCAAGGACACATGTGCCTTCAATAAATGAAGGCAAGTTTAAGTTTTTCTTTACACCTCATCCCTAACTGTAAGCAAGCTATTGTTTTCAGCCAGCAGTTACCCTGAGACCGGGCTAGCCTCAATCTCTGAAGCTCTGCATCTGGCTGAGATTTGGGGCTGAGTAGGAAAGCCTGTAGTGGGACTGCAGTTTCACTTAACTCCCACCTCAATTCTACTGCAGAAACTGCTGAAGAGAAAATGGCCGCCTGCCCCAATAAGCAGGTGGCTGCCAATCCTACCTTCTGGGTCTGTTCCTTCCACGGCTCTTTCTGCAGAAGAAGCAGCATGCTACTGGGAAGGAGAGTGAGAGCCTCCTGCAGAGTGACCTTGTGCAGTGGGCTCCTGCCAAGGAAGCCTGATGCTGGCCCTGCCGGGCCATGTGCTCCATGCCATGGCAACCAGCTGGCACTGAGGCCAAGAAGAAGAGGGGCAGCATGGTCTGCCCAGGCAACCACTGCAGTTGTGAATACCAGCAACAAGAAATCCAAAGCCTATGGTGGAAGTGGAAACAAAGGTAGGGCACATGTTTAACAATTCAGAGTAACGCATGTTCACATATAGCCCCCATCACAGTGCAGTGTTATTTTCCCCTCCACCCCACCCTTTCTCCTGCCCCACCCCTACCCCAGGAGAGGAACTGGACTGAATAGCAAACTCCATTTCCATGCTTAATGGAGAGAACTTTTGGGGTTTGGAAGGTTTGAAGGATTCTCTTTTGTGAGGACAGAAGGCCCGATGGTTTCATTCTTATTGCTCTAATATTTCAGGAGAAACATAATTGATTTAATGCCTAATCATACTGAGATCCAAACGTTCCTCTGTTTTGGTGTTTTCAAAGAGATTTAAAAATTTATTAAGAGACACACGAATAGGGATATTTAGGTTTATTGTTATGTGGCCAAAACTGATTTTTTAAAATAAAATGTGTACAGTCTGAGTCCATTTTTGAACAAAAACAGTAACAAATGACTACCTTCATTAAAAAATCTGTTTAGAATCCATCTACTTAGATTTTAGACTAGACACTTGTAGAAATGGTGGTAACAAGGGCTACCTCTGAGGAGTTCTATTACTATGATTTAAATTATGCTGCTTTCTGCTCATCCATATTTTCTAAGTTTTAAAAGATTTTTGTAAGGAAGTAGAGAAGGTTAATACAAACTTGGGAGAGCATAAGAAAAAGAGGACAGATTATGCTAGCTCCCCCCAAAAAGTTTAAAAAGTTCTCCTCAAACTCTTAAAATTCCTAATCTCACAAATTAAAATTTCAAAAAGACACATAACTCTGCAGAAATGCTGGGCAGAGTATCAGACATCTCAAGTCATGCATATTTTACTCACATAGTAAACCAGAGACCCATGAAACACGGCTAGAGAAAAATGCTAAAAAATTGCACAGTGGGCAGCTGAGCCAAGAAAATGAGGAGGGCAAGAAAGTGCTGTCCTTCATTTTATTTATTAATCTTTTTTTTTTACTCACCCAATACTAGCTGTTGCTAACCTTTTTTGGGTCACAAGTCATTCTGCAGGAGGGATGAAAATTCCCCTGCAATGTGTGCATGTAAGTACTGGCACAAGCACAGATGACTGGCATACACGTCAGGAACCCCTTCAAAGCAGGTGTCTGAAGTCATGCTCTGGGCCAGTGTGGAGACCAGAACCCTGTACCCCACAATCTACGTGGGATCCAGCCCAAGTACACAGGACCCTAGGTTCCCTCTCAAGCTAGTGTCCTTGGTGTGCCTGCCTGTCAAGGAACATGTTCTGTTGAAAATATTTTTCAAAGGGCAGCTGTGGGTGTCTCCAAGGACCTGGTGAGAAAACCCATTTCCTTGTGACCTCAGAGAGTTGTCATACTTGTTTCCCAAAAATGAAGGAAGGAAGGAAGGAAAGCTGCAAGCAGCAACATATTCCTCTTTTGAAATTTGAAGGAAGCCATGAATGAGTCCTCTAGATTGTACCTCATCAAGAGCCACGTTCTGAACAGATGCTGATCGGTAAGCAACACTCCTGATATAACCCATCAGCTCCAAGAGCCACTCCATTCTCTTCAACACACCTGGAACAAAAGGATATGACATTTTCTTACCAGACCATGATTCTCCTCTGCAACGTCAGACAGATCAGTGATAACCATCAAAACTACAGCACAACACCTGGCGAGGATTCCATGCGACAGTTTCAAGTCCTCTTCTGATACCTGAGACTTGTGCTCACCCATGAGAACATTCTTTGATACTATTCATGTCAGATGACCATATTTTGGTCTTTTTCTTTTTTAAGATAATTTATCCTTCAAACCTGTGATAAAATGGTCAAATGCATTTACTGCAGTTTCTCAATATTAAACACACTAGGAGACTTCTGGCATGCCAACTAGCTAGTAATGTTCAATCTTCAATAATTAGTTGTTTTTTATAGTCCTCCCTTGCTTAAATGTTCCCAGTTTATGCCAAAATCACAGAGAAAACCTATCCTAAAGACATAAAAAGAAAAATAAAACCTAGCTATTACAGGGTAACTGGAGAATAAACAAACATCAGCAAAAATATTAATTTTTCCCTTTTTTTAAAATGAGGATTCCCAGCAGCAAAGACTACTTGTGAAGTTCTTCAAAATGAGAGGAAAATGGGAACTAAATTTGAAGGCTAGCTAGTGAGAACCAAAGGCAATATCAAATTTATTTCCGTATCCTTCATGTAGCTTCATGCTTAATTGGGAACGCCTGCTAATTTTTGTCCTGATACATACACTTTTGAGTTAGAGTGAAAAATCAAGTTTCTCATCACAGGTTCACTTTTCATTGGGCAGGCATTCATGCAGATATGAGACAACCAGGTCAGGTGCCAAAAAGCAGGAGGAATCAAAATTTCCTATATAATCCTGCAAAGAGTATTACAATTATATTTGGCAGTTTTTCTCTCAAAGCCTTAAAGATACAAAAGACTGGAGAGATAGGTCACAAGGGCTGTCCAGGCACCTTGGATCCGCTTAAGACAGGTGCCATTCGGGACCTGAATGTAGACTGAGAAATGACAGGCATATGACCACAGGTATGGGAAGGGAACTGAGGGTGCACCCTTTTTAGATGATTATTCAGGTGTAAATGTCTCAAATGGTCTAAAAGTTGCACCATTCATTAGAAGAGCTTCACACCTGGAGCTTCTGGCTGGACGATTTATCCGTGTCCAGAGTTTATTCTTCTTACCCCTGAGAAGTTCTTCTACAGAATAACTATTTAATTTGTTGTTGCTGCTTTCTTTTCCTCTTTGCTAAATGACCAGCCGGAAACCATTTTCATGAAAACATCAGGCAGAAATCAATCAACATCCCTCTGTTTGAGAAACGGAAACAGGCAGAATCAACCTGATAAACTTCTTTATACCTCTGAGGGCCTGGAGGGCCAAATACAAGAAAAAAATCACCAACAGAATTCATTCCCATCTCCAAAGAGTTGATGTTGTGAGCTGTAACTGCTTGTTTCTATCCAAGGTGCTCCTCAAATATTTGGGGTAAGAAGGCCCCCACTTGTGTCAAGAAGCACTGAAGTGGTTTTTAAGTTGAGGAAAGAATTATAACCCAAAAGAGACAGCAGGTGCATGTCTGTGCTCCCGTTGTTCACCCCACACTGGCCTGACCTGTGTTGGTGTGGCTCACAATCCGTGCCTGGTATAAACAGTGCAGCATCATCCAGGCCAGTGTGTCTTTTTCACGGTGCTGAACAGCAACGCTGAGCACATCGGTCAAGCCCGTCAAGGGGAATCGTCCTTGAGAGACCAAGTACAGTCTGACAAAGGCACCCTTTTCTACGCTACTCTGCAAAAAAGCAAATTGTTCAGTTACTATTAAATTAACTGAAGTCATTATAGAACCTTGGGGCAAGGGCAAAACAGAAAGGGTGAGTTTGAAGTTGATTACCATTCCAAATGCTAAAACTGTTCATTTCCTGCAGCCTGTGACCTGCATGCTATATTAAAATGTACATACAGATAGATGGTTGTAATGTCATCTCCTGTTTTCTCATGAAAATCATAAGTGATTTCAGGGGTTAATTGGTGAGGATATTTAGTAAAGATACACAAACAATACTAATAACAATGGTAACTAATAAATACAGTACTTATGTGCCAGGCACCATTCTAAGCACTTAACATGTGTTAATTTGGCACTTTAAAAGTGTGGTACACAGCTCTCTGGAGGACCCCAAGACCATTTTAGAGGGTCTGTGAGGTCAAACTATATTCATAATAGGCCCTGAACTGCGGTAATATTCATTGTATTTTTCACTGACAATTGCAATTTTTAAAAAAGCTAGTTGCATTTAAAATATCCTTGTAAATAATAAAAATTATTAGTTTCGTTAAACCTCTGCCCTTGAGTACACATCTTTTTAATATTCTGTATGACAAAATGGGAAGTATGAACAAAGGACTTCTGCTGCACCCCCAAGTGTGACGGTCATCTCAAGGAAAAACACTTGGAAGACTGAGTTGTGAGCTGCAACAGCCACTCTTCTCATGGAACACCATTTACTTGAAAGAATGATTGATGGACAAACTATGGTTATGCAAACTGAGTATGGGATTGCTTTTTAAAAGTGAAGGAAGTGAGAATGTCACTTCAAGGAAATTACTTGACAGGATTTATTGCCAATAATAAAATCTAAGCCTTTAAGTGAAAATTATATTTTTGGAAAATTTGTATCTGCTACTATGACTTTGGCAGCTTCCCAATACATAAAAGACTTTTCTGATGAGATTGCTAGTCAGATTGACAAATACGATGTTATGATTTGTATGATGAAATGTACCAACATTTGGAAGATTTTCAAAACACAGTGACTCAATATTTTCCAAATGACCAATCTATCTTACAAATCTTACAGTATTATACAAACTCATACATTGGTAAAGACCCAGAGTACAAGGGACCAATGGATCTTAATGTAACAGAGTCTGTGAAATTCACTGATACGGTTTCAGATTCCACAGGGCAACTAACCTCTAAGAAACTAGCACTTGTTGAGTTTTGGCACAATATCAAAGAAAGATATCCACAGTTGCTTGAAAAGACTTAACAGACGTCCCCATTCCACCTACGTATCTGTGTGAAGCTGGGTTTTGTTCATACACTTCACCAAGACAACATCACAACACACTGATTGAAGCAGCAGCTATGAGAATCCAGCTGGCTTCCATTAGGCCAGACATTAGATTTGCAACAATGTAAAAAAATGCCACTTTTCTCACTAATTTGCTTTTTGGAAAATTTTTTTTTCTTATTTATGTTAAGATGCAATGGGTTTACTAATATTACTTTCTAAGTAAATATTTTAAAAAACTTCCTAGTTTTACATTTCTAATATGGTAAATACGGACAGATAAAACCCGTATAAGTAAAAGCTCTTCTGAGTCCTCAACAATTTTTAAGACACTAAAGTGGATCTGAGACCAACAAGTCTGAGGGCCACTGTGTTGACCATTTAACCCTCACACTGAGCTTGTGTAACAGATCGCTATTATCATCTCTCCTGTACAGACGAGGAGACAAGCACAGAGGTTAGGTAACTTGCTTAATGCCACACAGAGTAAGAACTGAAACCCAGGAACTCTGAGCTCTTTACCACTGCCTTCTTCTTACCTCTCTTCTTTCCAGAAATGAGTAGAATACACCGGCCTCCGCAGAACACAGTAACTCTTTTGGGGACATCAGAACACCATTTAGAATGTTCTAGGGGCAATGCTCTGAATGCCACTTTAGAAACCCAAATGAGTAACCCAACAACCTTTAGCTCTAGGTACCATGAAGTAAATTATATTAATTACTTCCAACTATATAACCTGAATATAATAGTAGGATATAATAAATTATATGAGTGTAGTAATTAGGATAATAAGTTATAAATGAGCACTTGCCTTAGGTGTGGCACTCTTCCAAGAACTTAACATGAATTGAGTCATTTAACTTAAATCATTCAACACTCAAAACAACCCCATTAGGGAGGTGCTATTATCTCCCTTTTATAGATGAGGAGACTGAGGCAGAGAGAGGTCACATTGCTAGAAAATCAGACTGGATTTCACATCTCGCCTGTGAGGCTCCAGAGTCCATTCTCTCAAGCATTTCCTTATACTTCTTATCCTTGCTTAAAACCAACTAATCTCCAATACACTGATATCCCAAACATTCTAACAGTGGTTCTCAAAGCTTAGGATGCACTGCAATCACCTGGAGGGACTGTCAAAACACAGACTACTGGGCCTCCCTTTAGAGTCTCCAATTGAGTAGGTCTGAAGTGAGACTCCAGAATTTTCATTTCTATTTTTTAAAGTTTTTTTTTTATGGAGGGTAGGTAATTAGATGGATTTATTTGTTTATTTATTTAGGAGGCACTGGGGCTTGAACCCAGGACCTTGTGCATGCTAAGCACGCACTCTACCACTGAGCTATATCCTCCCTTAAGAATTTTCATTTCTAATCAGTTGCCAGGCTGATGCTGCAGGTCCAGGGGCCATATTTTGAGAATCACATGACATGATGACCAACAGCAATGTGATGGCTCACAGTTCTCTAGACCTTTGGTATTACCTGATATGCAGGGATGCCATTTGAATAAGTAGGTCCATTGGGATTCACTTATTCTAAAAAATTATTCATGTTTTCTCTGCAATTCAAATTTAACAAGATATCTTGTATTATATTCTAAATCTGGCAACTTCCCTCTTACGCTACTTTTTGCTTATTTGCCCTTTGACTGGATGTGGGTGTAAGAGGTGCTTATTAATTATCTTGTGTCACTGATAATAGTGTTTTTCACTCAGCCACCTTTCTTCATTCCAAAAGGATCAGTATCGGGTGAAGGAAAATAAATGTGAGAACAGAACTATTTATTTAAACCTTCTATGCACCAGAAAGTGCTTTGCTCAGAATATTACCATTCTTGTGGATTTTGTGTTGAGGATGTTGTCCTGTACTTATTTTTGCCCACAGGTAACGCTAAAAGTGTTCTTGACAAAGTGGAATTAATAAGGTTAAAAATTTATTTACTCATCCATCCGTCTACACTGCCACATACCCAACCATATGACTAGGCGGGATACGAGATCCCACGGTGAAACAGAGAGAGTTTTCCTGAAATTAGTCAGTAACAAATATGAAGCAAAGACAGCTTTGGCAAGAAGGATACTCTAATCATCTCTTCAATGGTAATTCCCATATCAATAATAAAAAGAACATAGATACGTTATTACCTTCGTAATCTGGGCAACCCGACTGGCTTCATCGTCCGTCATTTCCGAGAGGCACTTTGCTACAGTGATATACAGCTCTAGATCGTTTCTCTGGTAAAGAAAAATCCCAAGCATGTCAAAATTCAGCGTAAGATAACAACTATATTCTCGATATTCTGGCAAATCATTAGATATGCTTATCTCCATGAGCAGCAGCCGATGAGATTTTAATTTTATCCAAACCAAAACACATGACCAATTTTTATCATTTAAAAAAAAAATCTTTCCTGTTATTTTATATACTTTGTTCGGCTGTACTTTTTTCTCCTTATCAGAACCCATCATTCCCAATGCAGTTTTAACTTCTTTGTAAAACTACATTTCAGAGGTCTGTTGGGGGGAGGGGCAAGGCTAGTATTAAGTCACTTGATACAAACAGCGTATGGGACAACATGCCAAGGATTCTCCAAGAGTACAGTGTAAGGGGTTCTGAGCCTGCTCATCTTCTACAGACATTTGGTATAAAAGGTCTAAGAGCAAATCTCCTGGGGCTGCACTGGTTAACCTGCTTCTGAGCTTGCTCAAAACTTTGGTTCTAAATATTCAACCTCAATTTAGATCTTGGAAGCAAACACATTCTTAGTGAAGAATGTGGTTATTTCTTGCTAGCCTTCCCACCACATTCTTAAAACATACACTTCCCCGCTTTGCCAAAAAGGCTTTAAAAAATCCCAAACATAAATTGTCAGGAATGTAAATATTTTTGTTTCTCACCCGAATCTTATTTGGCAGAAGGTCAAAAATTTTCCCAGTAGCTTCGCTGAGTAGACTCCAGAGGTGGTGGGTAGGGCTGGGCAGTTTCATGGCCTGGCTCAGACCCTGTAAGGCACTGGGGCGTAACTCAGGACTGGAAAGTGGGGAGGCTGCTTTAAAAACTGCCACCATTAAGCTTTCAACAAAACCCATGATTTGTTCATCAGAGACATGTTTTATCCACAGAGGCACAGATGCCAGGAGATATTTCTTGATATTCAGCTGAAAGCAAAATAGAAGAGGTCAGATGTAAACAGAAGAGGTCTGGGTTTGTACTGCTTAAAACCTATAGGTCATCACTGTGTTTGAGGGTAGACTGGAAGATAAAGGGTTCAGGTTGCTTCCTGGCCCCTCATTTCCCCACAGCGTCATGGTCCAGTGGGCCACCGATGCATGTAATTTTAGCTGCAGCAGTGACTTTTGATCCAGGGTGACTCATGTAGATATACGCTATCTGCCAAGCCATCTGTGAACTACTCATCTTAAACCTTGGATTTTTTTCAGCAAGGGAAATAAAATGCTACTTCTAAAAGTACATGACAGTTGCTATTCAGTCTTAAAAGGTCATGTTCTCTGGCAAGTAAAGCTCCTGAAGATGAAGGCTCAACTGCTGGAAATCAACTAAACAGAGTATCTGATATCATTCCTTTCTTCTTCGGAGGAAGCAGAAAAGAAATAATGAGGGGAACTGGCATTCTCGGGCCATTTCTGACCAAAGAAGAAACAGCAGAGCATGTGGAGCTGACCATGCATCTTAGGATGCAGGAGAGCTAAGAAGAGGCGTGGTTAATGATAGCTGTGTGCCGTAGACTTGAAGAAAGCAGGCTTCAACAATTCTTAGAAACTGAAGTATGATACTAAAGGAGCAGCAAGTCAAAAAGAAGTGCTTTAAAAAATAAAATCTGACAAAAATCAGCCAACTTCAAAAAAGATCAATGTAGGAGCACGGATTATCAGAAGCTTTCGCTTTAAAGAACATGCTACTTCACATTGTTTTTTAAATAAGAAGGTACACAATTGAAAAAACAAATCTACAACTTAGTTTATTAATTAACAAAGATAATAAGAAAGGTTCATAATCAAGGACAAATGCAAAAAAAAAAAAGGACAGATAAAAAAGAAGTGGAGGGATAACTAAAATGTAGAAAAATTTCTGAGGTAAAAAAACAGGCTGTTAGAATTGTACTTGATTCAAATGGAAGAACAGTGTTTAAGACACAGGCTTTTGAGTCAGCCAGACTCCTTCTACCATTTATTAACTATGTAGACTTTGCTTAGCCTCCATTTGCCTCCATTTATCAACCTGTAAAATGGAAATAATAAAATCTACTTCTCAGAAATGAAATAAGCCAGACACAAAAGACTTCATATTGTGTGATTCTATTCTAAATATGTGAAATTTAAATCTGTATGAGAATTTTCCTAAAAACGCAAAATTAGAGGGACAAGAAGATCAGTGATACCCTGGGCCTGAGACTGGGAGTGGGGATTAACTATAAACAGGCACAATGGAATTTTGGGGGGTGATAGAAATATTGGTGATGGATGAAAATGTATAAATGTACTAAGATTCATCAAACTGTACACTTAAAATAGTCATATTCTATGGAATATAACTCAATAATCTTGTAGAAAAAAATGGCCTTCAGGGTTGAAGAGAGATGAAATCTGACTTCTGAAAGTACTGAGTGCTTACCAGTAGCAGGTACATAGCAAGTGCTCTTTAAGTGGCAGCTGGATGGGAGCTGCCTGGAGGAGACAGGTAACGATAACAGCTGACAGAAAGGATGCGGACCTCAATTACACTGACCTTCAATTAAAACGAATTATGAGATACAGGAAAGCTTAAAAATAAGAAGTGCAGGCTAGGGACTGAAGCCAACAGACTAAGGAAATAAAAGATGGCTTTGCACTATTCTCAAAGAATTAAAGCCTCTAGAATAGAGGAATAACAAAGACGAGACTATTTAATTTATCATCAATTGGAAAATCTCTAAGGAATCATGGAGTATGTTTTTTTTTTTTTGTCCTAGCTTGGAATTTACTCAAAATTATATCTCTTTACCAATTTCACATCTTTAGACAATTTTGTCCCATTCTTCCCACCTATCTTAGCCTATACTCTGGAAGGTGCCAGCCCCCTCCCTCCATCACAAATGCCAGGTTAGGATCACTTCTTGCTCAAGCTGAACACCATGGCAGAGACGTTCTAATCTTTTCACCTACACCCTCCCACATACATCCCCTGGTTTCTCTAACTTGATGCCTAACAAAATCCTATCAAGCCGTCAAGGCTCACCTTAATTGCTGCCTTTTCTGTGAACAGGAGGGATCATATATCCAGTGTCTGTGGATTTGCCTTTCTCTCAATACCTACTAAAATGATCATGTGTATCATGTAAACAAATAAACCAGGTTCCAATAACTAGAACTTTCTAGTTGTATGATCTTGAGAAAGGAACTTTAATATCTCTGATTGCCGTTTTCTCTCTTTTTTTTGGTAATAAACGTTAGCTGAAAGCATGAATGGTGATGCCAATGGCAGAGTCCTGAATCACATGATTTTCCCATCTGCTGGCCAGCTCTTATCAAGTCCTTAAATTTTGTAAAACCCCATTTGTCCACTCAACTTTGAGAACACACATCGAAATGAATGTAGATCTCCCCCCAAAGAACCACATCCTCCTGTTGCTCAACACCTTAATTACTACCTACACTCAGACCGTCCATCAGCGGTGGTATCACCCACATTCCCAACAGTGCAGCTGCGTTCTGGGATGACTGTGCCTGGGTCACCATAATTTCAAGACACAGCTGCTGTATCTCCTCACCTGAAGGAGAAGAAAGGAAAAAAATATCTGTAATGTAGCTGCCTCTCTGACTCATTTTCAGGCTTCAGGGTCTCAGATCAAATATCTGCCTGTGGGACTTCTAAAGGTAACAGGGCTTCAGCCATCCAAAAGGTATTTCAAGAGATCTTTTAGTTATGAAGCAAAAGAGTGCACACACTGGATCAGAGTCCCGATTTGTGGAACTGGTAAGGGTCTTGAAGTAGCTCAGGAAATTTCTCTTAAGATATCCAGAGAAACCTAACCACTCAAATACTATCAAACATTTGAGAAAATTCTAGCTAAAAATCTCTGTTTTTCCCTCTTCTCTACCTTGTAGTCAGCACAGAGACATTTAGGTCTAGAAGGACTTGAAGATGTAGCCACATTCTCTAGTGATCCAGTCTTTTTAATTGTCTGATTCCAACAGCAGACAAATTTTTCCCAACCAAACCCTTTCTTTTTTCTAAGGGTTTTTACTAAAACAAACATTTCCAGCACACAAAATCAGGAGAGGGGCAGGAGAACATATTTTTCAAATGAAATCTCTGGAAATACAGTACGGTCACATCATATCTGATATAGGACTGGATTCAAATGAAGGCATTCAAATGAAAAACTGTGTTTAGTTGAACTCATCTTTATCTCTTAAACTGTACGTTAATTATAGTATACAAATCTTTCTGTATATCATATGTAAGTAAGCACCAATTGTAAATAATAGAGCACTCATGGCAAACACAGATATACACACATTTTTATAGCACTGTTAAATTTGTTCTCCCTCCTTTTTTTTTTTGGAGGTGGGGCAAGTACACAAAGTTAAATTTGCATATGCCAATATGCCTACTCCATAAAAGAGAATGCTGTGGACAAACTGAGGTGTGCATTCCCTTTGCCTCTCACCACAAAGTCTGTGGTAAACAGAATAATGGCCCCCAAAGATGTCTACATTCTGATCTCTGGAACTTGTGAATATATTCCTTTGCCATGCAGATATGGTTAAGGTTAAGAACCTTGAGATGGGGGGATTATCCTGGATTATTCATATGGACCCATTAACCATATAAAACCTTAAACAGGGAAAACCTTCCCTGGCTTCAGAGAATCAGAGGAATGACAGTGTGAGAAGGCCTCAGCCCTCTGCTGTCTGCTTTGAAGATGGAGAAACAGGGCCACAAGCCAAGGGATGTGGGCAGACTCCAGGAGCTGGAAAAGGGAGGGAAATGGATTCTATCTGTCTTAGTCTGTTTGTACTGCTTTAACAAAATACCACAAACTGAGTGGTTTATAAACAATAGGAATTTCATTCTCATAGTTCTGGTGACTGGAAGTCCAAGATAAGGGTGCCAGCATGGTCAGGTTGTGGTGGGAGCCCTTTTCCAGGTTGCAGGCTGCTGACTTTTCACTGTGTCCTCACCCTGTGGAAGTGGAGCCACTTTTATAAAGGCACTAATCCCATTCATGAGGGCTCCACCCCCATTACTGAATCACCCTCAAAGGCCCCATCTCCTAATGATGACACTGGGGGTTAAGACTTCAACATACAAATTTGGAGGAAACGCAAACACTCAGACCACAGCACTCTCCTAGGCATCTAGGAAGGAATACTATTCTGCTAATATCTCAATCTTAACTCAGTGAGAAGCATGTTGGACTTCTGACCCACAGAACTTTAAGATAATACATTTGAGTTGTTTCAAGCTACTAAGTCTGTGGTAATTTGTTATAGCAGCAATAGAAAGCAAACAGCATCCCAAAGGGTACTTCCTTGAAACTTAGGATTCTGGTCATGCAGTTTAATAACCATCAAACCATACACCTAGCAACATGCGCATCTCAATCAAGTATTGTTTTGATGAGTGCATCTGGTCTGGGTCTTCAGACCTCCTCCTCCTCACCCTCAGCTATTTAGAAAGTGACTCAGTGAAAGTAACCAGCTGTCCTATCCAAGAAGACAAAGTTCAAGATCCCAGAGGTCCCTCCAGTCACTAGCAACTGTGATACACAATCTAAGTTTCTGTTTACGCCATATCCTGAAAGCAGAGTCTGAAGACCTAAAAACACTTAATATTTACCAAAGTTTAGCCTCATAAGTGGAGAGAGGAGTGAGGCCCAGTTCACAGGAGGATACTGGTAGCTTTCTCCAACAGTTGCTATGGGTTTCATCACGACTTTGAGAAGGGAAGGAGGCAGAGATTCAGGACCTGCAACAGAAAGGAAAAAAATAATAAAACGCATCAACAGCATCATGAAAGTGGAAAATGCCAACTTTCCCTCCTTTCTTCTAGTTTCAAAGGATTTGGTAACACACCTTCAATTGTGTCCAGTCTTTCAATTTTGTGCTTTTAAAGTCAACTGCATTTGCTACAAAACTTGGCTCCCTCTGTTCTTCTCTCTCTTGTTTGTTTCCGGTCTTCCCCTCTTACCTGGACAGGAATATTCTACATTGCTATGTAACAATCTTCCATGCTCCCTTGTGGCTTTTCATCTAACTTCCTAAAAAGAGTAACCTACTCTACGTTACTGCCTTGTCGCTCACTCATTCCTCAATCCACTTCCAGAAGAAGAGACAATTAGTGCCACTCAGGTACATTTCCTTCCGAGAACTCTGGGTCACTGTCAGTCCCTGTGCCTCTAAATGGCCATGTTCTGTCCCATGTGATTCCCTGCTGCTCCTTCTCCTCAGCTTGTGCCATGGCTGACTGCTCCGCGGGAGAGCACCTGAGGTAACAGCTAACCCACAGGTTAACCAGGTATCTATGCCACAGTACATGACTTTCATAATATATACTTTTAACTTTTTTCCAGGTGGGAGGTAATTTAAACTTGAAAAAATGAGACATGATAGCAGTTCTGAGTGGAGCCATAAAGCAAAGCCAAGGTTAGAGTAGTCACTGAGGGTCATGTAGAAGGGAAGTTACAAGGAGGTCAGAAATGATGTATATAAAAGTAGACGACCAAGAAGGAGAATTAAAAGTGGCAGGAGGAGCCACATAAGTAGCAGAAGGGAAATCAGCATTAGCAGAAACCAGCATTAGCAGAAAGAGAAGCAGAGTGAGCAAAGGGAAAAGCATCAGCAGGAAAAGGAAATGCAGGGGTGGAATCAGCAGATAAATCAGCAGAATCAGCAGACACTGAAACTGGGGAAAGCAGAGATGGGGGCAGAGTCAACCAAAGGAAAAACAGCTGCAGAAAGGAGAAGCCTGGAAAAGGAGAAGCACAGAAAGACAGAAGCACAAAGAGCAACAGAATCTGTGGACACTGAGACAGGGGAAAGCAGAGACGGAGGCAGAATCACCAAAAGGAAAAACTGCCACAGAAAGGAGAAGCACTGATAAAGGAGAAGTGCAGGAGAATGGAGAAGCCCAGGAAAAAAGGAGAAGTGAGGCACAAAAAGCAGCAGAATCAGCAGATACTGAAAAGTGGTGAAGCAGAAGTGAGAGCAGAGTCAGCAATAGGAAAAACAGCTGCAGAAAGGAGAAGTACCAAAAAAGGAGCAGCACAGGATAAAGGAGCAGAACAGAAAAAAGAGAAGCAGAGGGAAAAAGGAGAAGCAGAGGGAAAAAGAAGAAGCAGAGTCACAAAAAGCAGCAGAATCTGCAGGCACTGAGACGGGAAAGCAGAGATGGGGGCAGAGTCAGGAAAAGGAAGAACAGCTGCAGAAAGGAGAAGCACAGAAAAAGGAGCAGTGCAGGAAAAAGGAGAAGCACAGGAGAAAAGGAGAAGCAGAGGTGGGAAAAGCAGCAGAATAAGCAGATACTGACAAGCGGGGAAGCAGAATTGAGGGCAGAGTCAGCAATACGAAAAACAGCTGCGGAAAGGAGAAGCACAGAAGAAGGAACAGCGCAGGAAAAAGGAGAAGCACAGGCAGAAAAAGCAGTAGAATCAGCAAATCCCGAAAAGTGGGGAAGCAGAAGCCGGGGGTAGAGTCAGCAATAGGAAAAACAGCTGTGGAAAGGAGAAGCACAGGAAAAAAGGAGAAGCAGAGGTGGGAAAAGTAGCAGCATACGCAGATACTGACAAGTGGGGAAGCAGAAGCCAGGGACAGTCAACAACAGGAAGAACAGCTGTGGAAAGGAGAAGCACAGGAAAAAAGGAGAAGCGGAGGTGGGGAAAGTAGCAGAATAAGCAGATACTGAAAAGTGGGGAAGCAGAAGCTGGGGGTAGACTCAGCAACAGGAAAAACAGCTGTGGAAAGGAGAAGCACAGGAAAAAAGGAGAAGCAGAGGTGGGAAAAACAGCAGAATAAGCAGATACTGAAAAGTGGGGAAGCAGAAGCTGGGGGTAGAGTCAGCAACAGGAAAAACAGCTGTGGAAAGGAGAAGCACAGGAAAAAAGGAGAAGCAGAGGTGGGGAAAGTAGCAGAATAAGCAGATACTGACAAGTGGAGAAGCAGAAGCCGGGGGCAGAGTCAGCAACAGGAAGAACAGCTACAAAATGGAGTACAGGAAAAAGTAACAGCACATGCAGAGAAAGCAAGATAAGTAGAAAATTTAGTACAAGTTGAAAAACAGGGGGAAGCAGAACCAGAAGCAGAGTCAACAAAAGGTAAAACAGCTAAAGAAAGGAGAAGCATAAGGAAAAGAAGAAACATATAAACATGGGCAAATAGTTTGAACAGACATTTTTCCAAAGATGATACACAAATGGCCAACAAAGATATGGAAAGATACTCAACATTACTAATCATGAGAGAAATCAAAATCAAAATCACAATAAGATATCACCTCACATTTTTTAGGATAGCTACTATTAAAGAAAAAAAGAAAGAAAAGAAAAAGAAGAAAATAAACAAGAAGTGTTGATGACAATGTGGAGAAATTGGAATCCTCGTGGGATTATAAAGTGGTAGAACCGCTATGGAAAACAGTATGATGGCTTCTCAAAAAATTAAAAACAGACCTACCTTATGACCCAGCCATCCCACTTCCAAAAGAATTGAAAGCAGGGTTTTGAAGAGGTATTGTATGCCCCTGTTCGTAGCAGCACTATTCACAATAGCCAAGAGGTGGAAGCAACCCAAATGTCCATCAAAAGATAAATGGATAAACAGAATGTAATATATACATACAATGAAATAGTATTCAACTTTTAGAAAGAGAAGAAATCCTGTCATATGCTACAACATGTCCTTAATCTTCAGGACACTACGATAAGTGAAATAAGCCAGTCACAATAAGACCAATATTGTATGATTCTCTTTATCTCTGGCATCTAAAGTAGTCAGTAGAAATGGAAAGCAGAATGGTGGTTACCAGGGGTCAGGGAAGGGAGAATGGGTAGGTATTGTTTAATGGGTACAGAGTTTCAGTTTTGTGAGATAAAAAAGTTCCAGAGATTGGTTTCACAACGGTGTGAATGTAGTTAACACTACTGACCTGTATACTTTAAAATGGTTAAGATGGTAAATTTTATGTTATATGTTTTTTATAATTAAAAAAGTTGAAAAAAAAAGAGAATTTTGGTTTCCAGTTTTGCACGTAAGGAGCTTGGAAGTGGCCACTCTGCCCTAACATGTAAAAAGCTGAACAGACTGAGAAGAACACAGGCCAAACTGCTGCCCCCAAGTCTGGAGAGACAGAGAGATGAATACAGGGAGTTGTGGCTTACCAGAGCAGAGGCTCATGAGTAGAAAATGCTGCAGGAACAGTGATGGGGTAGGAAAACCTCAGCTGTACTTGATAAAATGCTGGAGCCTCTGTGTGGACAACTCCAGTGCCCACAACTCTGATAACCAAGAGGAAATGGACCAATTCTTTGAAAGACACAATCTGCCAAAACTCACACAAGAAGAAATAGAATAGACCTACATCTATTTTAAAACTGAATCAATAATTAATAACCTTCCAAAACAGAAAGCAACAGGCCAAGATGGGTTCGCTTGTGAATTCTACCCAACATTTAAGGAAGAAATTATACCAATTCTCTTCAATATCTTTAAGAAGATAAAAGCAGAAGGAATACTTCCTAACTCATTCCATGAGGACAGCATTACCCTAATACCAAAACCAGTCAGAGATGTAAGAAAACTACAGACCAATATCTCTTATGAACATAGATGTAAAAGTCTTCAACAAAATATTAGCAAATTAAATCAAACAATGTATAAAAAGAATTATACACCGCAACCAAGAATTTATCCCAGTTTTCAAACAAGTGCCCTAGATAAAAAGAAATACAGGAATGCTTTATAGACAATGGATTTGGAACTGAGAAGGCCTAACCATACTTGTTAAAAGGATCCAGATGTTTTAAAAATCCAGATACAAAGTTGCTTTAAATCCCTCATCCAGTTGACAGCCTCAAAGAACCCTGATATAAATGGCATGCATATCCCAACATAATGCATTACAACAGGACCCATTATCACACATACTTTGGCTACACGGAGGATCAACGCCACAATGCACATGTGTAACCCCTATAGGTAAAGTCTGGTAACAAGACGGCTAGCAGCCGCTGGCGTGTCTATTCCCCATCACCAGCATGTCGCTTGTGCAGTGTGGATATATCTTTACCTTCTTCATCTTTCACGTCGTTTAGAAGCAATATCATAGATGTATGTTATATATATATATATATGATTAAAGCAGTAGATCAACAAATATTTGAAAACTATATGTGCCAAGTACTCTGTACTAAGCATTTAGGATAAAATACAGCTGTTCTTCCTGCCCGTGAGGAAATTACAGTCCAAGTGGAAGATAGACTTTAAACAAAGAATCAGAAATAATTAAGCATATAATTACACATATGTAAAGTACTATGAAAAACATAAAGGAAAATATCACATAAGAATCTGGGCGGTAGGGGTATAGCTCAGTGCTTGCTGTGCACAAGGTCCTGGGTTTAATCCACAGTGCCCCTGTTAGGGGGAAAAATAAATAAATAAAAAATAAAATAAAATAGAATAAATAAAAAATAAAATATAGCCTTAAAATATATAAAAGCAACAATTGCTGCCACTGTAAGTAGATATGGACAAGCGCATTACCATAACAGATTTTAAATAATTTCTCTCAAAAAAAATTTGTACTAATCAAGAAACATCAGGGAATCCTCCCGCATCCCCCACTGAGGAAAGGATGTTTAAAACAATATGGAAAGACCAAAAAAACAAAAACAAAACAAAAGAAGATGGAAAGGATGAGTAGGATTTTTCTAGACAAAGTCCTTAGAAAACACAGGTACAGATAATGACAGCATGGCATATTTGTGGGGACTAAGAGATGCTTCGCACCTTGCCAGAAACCACTCTACAATCAAGACAGCTGTCGAAAATAGTTGCTGATTCTGATACATCAGTTAGATACTAAGAGTTGGTAGAATGTTCTGTCTTAAGACCAAGTACTTCAATAACATTCAGCATTATCAGAAACAAAAACATCCCTGAGCCCCTTAGCACCAGGAAGGCTGCCAAGCCCAACAGAAATCAGGGCCTGAGAGAGAGAAAGGTAGCTTTAGCAGGGCTGTGGCAAATATATTGAGAATACTGGGAGCCAGGTTTTTTAGTCAGAGAAGAAAGTTACAAATATGAAGAGGGAAATGCAGAGTGAACCCTGTGATGCTGAACTGGAGATACTGGTGTGAACTCATGGTTTTCAATGTATATAGGTAGATACAGTGATAAATATAGACATATGAGAGAGAGAGAGAGAGAGAGGATTTCCTAAAGTCCACTGAAAGGGCCTGGGAGCAGTGATTGCCCCAGTAGCAATGAAATGATTTGTACCCAGATCTTGGCTTTTAATATCATTCTCCACCAAAAGAAACTTGAGTTACCTGGCTATTATAGGGCTGAGGATAATACAAGATGAACCTAGAACAACTCTGTGTCCCACAAAGAAAAGGAAGTACTCAAAGAATGATGAGGTCATGTCACAAAAGGACTCAAGAGTCAACTTAAAGAGGCTCTTACTGATCTAACCTGGAACAATTTGAGAATCAAAATAATGAATAATAAATAATTAAATACAATAGGAGTTTAGTAATCCATATTAAAAGAAAGAATGAAAGAAAGAAAGAACAGGAAAGGAAGGAGAAAGGAAAGAAGGGAAGGAAGGAAGGAAGCAAGAAAGAGAGGGAGGAGGCAGCTTTTCCTTATAGGAAAATGACTACTGAAAAACGTAAATGGAATAATGGAACTTTAAGAATCACCTTTTGGCAATGATCGTAGTAATAATTAATTCAGGCAAGAAAACATTAATGGATACCAAAACTAATGAGTGAAAATAGGATGAAAATGGGATATTTGTAAAGTTTCAAAACATCTCCACACAAAATATTTCTTGATGATAAAGGGAAAGAAGAAACTTTACAGAGGAGAAACCTGGAAGATACCACCTTATCCAATGATCAAAAGTAACATCACCGGTGGAGGAAGGTAGACACCAGGGACCTCCTGACGGGACATAGCGAGAAGAGCAGGGCTCCACACCTGTCATATTCTTGCCTAAGAACTACTGAGGCAACGTTCCAGACTGAAGGGGATTGAAGAGATGACAAGTAAGTGCACTGTGACATTCTGGATTAAATTCTTGTTCTGCTAAAGACACCATCTGGACTGTCAAATGAAACCTGAATAGGGTCTCTAGGTGAAAGAAATATAAAAGGTCTCTGGCTGTTTTCACTTTTTTGTAAGTTTTAAATTATTTTATTTTTAAAATTTTATTAAAAAAATTTAAACCTTTAATTTTTTTGCTTTTGATTTGGGACGGGTAATTAGGTTTGTTTGTTTGTTTGTTTGTTTATTTTAATGGAGGTAGGGGAGATTGAACCCAGAACCTCGCACATGACAAGCATGCATTCTACCACTGAGCTATATACCCCCCCAACCAGTTTTAAATTATTTTAAAATAAAAAGTTTAAAAGATTTTTAAAGAAACCACATCTCAAATTGTAAATGCATACAACAATCTTCATTGCTTCTGGCAATGAATGCAAATTAAAGCAGACTTAAGGTATCATTTTATAGTAGTCATTTTTTGCCTGGTTTTTATTGTAGTCATTTGTTTATCTATATGACGGTTTGCTTTGTAATATGATACCTAGAAAGGGTTTATTCTTTGTTTTCTAAGCACTGTTACATAAAGTGACTCATAAACTCATAATCCTTACAAAAACTCTAGAAAGAAGATTCAATTATTTTCTCCACTTTACAGAATCAATTGAGGCTTAGAGACTTAAGCAGCTTGCCTGAAGTGACACAGCCGGCAAGTGGAGTAGGTGGGATATGAACTCCGGCGGTCTGGCTCCCAGGCTTTTAACCTCTCTGATACACTGCTTCGCATTTTCATACAGGACTGAGGTACCTAAATCTGGTACAATTCTTCTGAAGAGCAACAAGGCCATGCCATCCCTATAGTCATCAAATCCTCAGACTCTTGCCCACTAATGAACTGCTGAGAATTTAGCCTAAGGAAAGCTATGTGAAGAAGACAGAAAGCTACGTGCATAAAGATGTTCTCTATAATGGAAAGTTTTTAAATGACCAATAGGGAAATGGTTAATTATGATTCATCAACCCGATAGAATATTCTACAGTTGATCACTCAAAAATAATAATTATGGAGATACATGAAATATAGGGAAATGTTTATAATATTAAGTTAAAAAATGCAAAGTATAGGTATACTGGGATATGTGAAAATTGTGTGTGCATAAAGTCAACAAATTAAAGAGTAAAATTCAAAAATGATAATAGTTGTTAGAAAGTCATGGGATAATTGGTGACTTTTCCCTTTCAGATATTTTCATGGTTTTTACAACAAAAAATAGAAATCAAGTCCTTCCCAAACATATCCTATTAACAACTGTTCAGAAAGTGATGCAAGAATTCTTTTCATACTTCCACAACCCTCCTTCTGCGGGAGATGAGTGGTGATTATGTCCACTTACATGGAAACTTGTTAAATTTAAAAAACACAGACAATAAAATGATACACATTTTATGACTCAATAACACACACATCTAGGTCATATACTACAATATGTATTGAGGCTCTCTCTATCCAGGTGGTGAGATTATCAGGGGTTCTTTTTCTTCTTCTTTATACCATTTTTGAACTTAGTGTTATACAAATGTACTTGCTTCCAGTAATATTTTTTTAAAGAATTGTAGAGGTAAACTATGACTAAATTAAAATACTGAAACACTCTTTTGGCAACCAACTCCAAAATTTCATCAGAAAAATAGGACAGCTTTCTCAAATCATTTATTGTACACTCGGAGTTCACTAATTCTGCTTTTTTTTGTTGTTGTTGTTGTTTTTTAACGGAGCTGCTAGGGATTGAACCCAGGACCTAGAGCATGCTAAGCATGCACTCTACCACTGAGATATACATGCACTGCCCAATTCTGCTCTTTTGGCCAGACTCATCAACAATTATATCTCATGCTAAGAGTCCAGACGTGATCACTTGAGAATATACCGATGTATGGTTTATGCGTCAGCCCAATACTTATACACTCAAATCACTGACCAATGAATTCATATCAAGAAAGAAATGCCATTCATAATGACTTTATTATAAGGATTTAAATATACTTTCCTCAAGTAATACTTCTTATTGTAAACTTTAAAGCCTAATAGAAAAATAAAAGCTTAGAAAGTCACATTCCCCAGCAACACAATAAGAAAAATAATCCTGAATTATTAGGTAGAAATATCTAATGTTATCATCAAAAATAAATGATTATTTGAATAGAAAAGAATACTAAAAGTCAAAATTTAGAGGCCCTTAAGAGGAAAAAATAATTCCACGATAAGAGAAATCAGACTATAAGCAAATTTTAAGCTTAGCACAGCCAAAAAATATCCATAGGAACAGATTATGATGATGACAAAGGTTAAGGAATAAGAGATCTGCTAAAGGAAGGCCAGGGTTATTAGGGAAGAAAAGAAAATCTTATAGGGTATGGCCAAAAAAAAGTTATATTCAAAGCTATTAACTGAAGTCTTACAAAACTAGATGGAATTTCATCTATTTGGTGTGGTTTTTAAATGTAGGTTTGTATGAAGGCATGGATACTATGAACATCTGGTATGCTCTATGAGTATTAAAGTGAGTATCTAAACAAGAAAAGCCCTAAATATTAGAAAGCAGATTATTATATTCACTATGTCAAATCTGATTGGCTAGAACAGAGATCATGATGTCCAATCTCATCCTGACATAAGTGTGGATCAGGGATAACTCATCACATTTTTCTTCCTCTCACGAGTTATTAAATTGCACAGAGAGGCAAGGAAGCCATGCCATCCCTCAAGTTTTTCTCTTCTGCATGATCTTTATTCTCTCAAGCCATTTCTTCCTCAAAAGAGCTCACCAAAGTTGTCATCCTTCCTATCAGCAGCCCCTCTGGGCTCTAGTGAGTGACATCCAGACATTTAAACTCAAAAGCTGCTTCAGAAGGGAGTTATTAAAATTCAAATGAGCTGGGCATATTGAAGAAGAAAACACTCGTTTGCATGCACACCTCCGCATTTGGCCATCCCATTTAAACCCATAGAGCAGGGTCTGGTTTTGTTTTTGTAAATGGGCTTCCGAGGCGGAGGTCAGCCTCCCACGGCCCCCACTCCTCTGGGGTCATCATTAGTAATGTGTAAGGCTGAATAGATTTTTCTCTGAATCTAGTCTGCAAACCTGACAAGAAGGCAGCCCTCTCCCACAACCTGAAAATGCCAAAAATCTGATTGGTTCTATGGCATTCTTAAATACTTCATTTATTTGTTTTAAAACAGATTTCAGTAGGAGTGTACATATGTTTCTGATGTCAATTCCACCTGATTTTTCAGTTTTAGAGCAGAATATTTCCTGTTGTGCCATGACTGCGTAATCATAAAAATGTTACATTTAACCAAGAATTTCTTGCAAGATTCAGAGAAAATTAATTTCTGCCAAGAAATATGGATCTAAGGAGCCAAAAGGACATTTTATTCACTAGAAAAGAAGAAGTCTATCTTTAATTTGGTCTTAAGAATTTTAATGTTATTTCTCATGGAAATATCTCACAGTATCATTTAAAATCTTTTTAACGTATCAGTGAGCAAGTTAACAAAAAAAAGAGCAAAAATATTTATTCCTAGAATTATTCTAGCCATGGAAATTTTAGATGTTCCTCTAGTAAAACTTCAATTTCTTACTAATGAAGACATTTCCATTATGGAATCTACTTCAAGCAGACTTAATTTATGGCAATATAGACAATTAACTCCATATTATGTGTAATATATAACATGTTCATATATAAACATATCTTGTACCACAATGACATAACCTTGTACCAATTTTTACTGAGGATGTGCAAAAGCAGATTATACTAACTCATGACCCTAGGATAATAGCACAATTTCTAGAACTCCAGAAACTAAGGGAATTCATCTCTAAACTATGAAAGTAGTTTATAATCTGGAAGCTCCAAGGATTAATGTACCTAGTGGGAAATCAGACAACAGACATGACCTTTAATGTCCCTTCCAATGGTAAGATTTTGTTCTTCTATGACCTTCATTAATCAAACTTGCTTCCTCTAATGTCTTGATTTGTTTAAAAATATTTTTTTCCCCTAAAATTGGGATGGTCTTGTAATACAGGCACTGGTTTTGCCCAGACTGACATAACCAGCCCAAGGAAGAATGAAACTAGCAGACAACAATAAAAAAATATTACATTAAACTGGGTTCCTAAGCCAGGACATGTTCAGTTTGGATCAGTTTTTCCCTCAGAGCATGAAATGGTAGGTGTGTATCATTAAAGAGCATCTATTTAATAACTTATGTGGCATTACTTTGGCTCCAGTTACAAACAGAAGGCACTCAATCTCGGTCTTCAGGTTGCTTGTGCTCTAATGCGGTGGCCGCAACAAAGAATCACAAAAGGACAAATGTTGCAGAGAAAAAGAACACAAGCTGAAATTAAGAACTAGAGCCAGTGACCCCAACAACACAGTGATCACACAAGGTTCAGGGAGAAGACCTACTTTCAAGTCTGGTCCTGGAACACCAACTGCATCCAGGTGTGTGTTCTCTTTCCAGGTCAAACTCACACACTCACTTGAAACTGATGAGGAAAGTAATGTGTGCTCACACTTTCGAAAGGGCCAAGGAAGACCAAGGTGTCACATGCTCCCCATGTGATTCCGAGAGACTACACAGTGTGTATGTTTATGTACCACTTATTGTAGTTGGTCTCCATGTCATCTCTGGTGCAAAGATGCTCTAGCAGGAGAAACTATTCACTCCTTCAGATTTCTGCTGCTTTATTCTACAGAAGCAAGCTTAGGGCACATAAACTTAACAGGTAGAAAGAATGATAGAATTCAAGAAATGTGCTCACTTGCCTTTTTTCCCTCCTGTAATGAAGAAGCCAATGGCTGCTCTAATAAAACTGCTTTCAGGCAAATAGCTGTAGTCAGTCGGAACTGTGGAGACAGAAAATGATCAAATTAACCAGTGAACTTGGCGGGACTAATGAAGGAAAGATAATGATCTCATGCTGCCACATCAACCTAGAGACAAAGCGGAGATGTTTATGCCATTAATCTCAGAACAATACTCTGTGGTTGCAACTAATTCTATTAGATTAATTGACTGGCCTTGAAATAATCACTTAGGCTATGCAAGCAAACCCAAAATGGTGGTAAATCTAGAGGAGGCTGAAAAACCACAGAGGATGAAAATTTTACTGAAGTGGTTAAAATTTTTTTTTCCACTTTGGCAATTCAATAAGCCTCTATTCAGTGACCTCCTCAGAGTCAGCAAGGAGTCTGCTGGGCTTCTAGGCGGAGACCACCATTCTATGGGCTCTCAGGGCATCCTGAATCAGATATATGAACCATGGAAATATGTCAAACAGTATTAACAGCAGCCTGTCTCTTACTTCAGAAGGCAGGGACCTCTATGTGACCAGCACGTGAACATAACCAGCTATGTCTGCTGAGCTGGAACAGTGGAGCAGTGACATTTATGCTAGTTGAGTCCTGGGCGTTCCCTAGATTCTTTTCCTCCCAGTACCCCATAATTGTTTCATGAGATGGTTTTTACTACGATAAATGGCTCAGTTGGAAAATTCCATCAGAAACAAGTAGCTGTACTTTTCCAGACACACAGTCATTTGGCTCCAAAGAACCTGGGTGTAGGATGATTCACTACAATCTGACTTGAGTCCATGTGGGCCAGACCAGCTTCCCCATAACAATTAAAAGCCTTTGTCAAAAAAGCAAAAGCCTGACATAAACATGTCATTTTTCCAGGACATTGTGAGAGTGCTGCCCTTCAAAAATAGCATTACTGAGGGTTTCTAATATGACTAAGTGTTTTTTCCTATTTTAATATGACAGCTTCCAGTTGTCTAGAGTTCACGACGTTGGGAACGCTGTGGAACAATGTCCTGTTTCCGTAGCTAAAGGGTGACTGAAAGTGAGGGAGACAGTGATTACACTGGCCCATGTTCACAGTAACGTGGTCTGTCAGGGGACATGTGAAACTAGGTTTTAATGATGCATCTTTGGTACCTAAACCTCTCTGGCCTGGGTCCAAGAGAGCCAGTAGTCAAAATTCAGTAAAGAGCAAGGAGCAGACATAGGTCCCAGTGCATTACAGTGATGCCTTCCCCAGAAAATCTCCAAGTACAAATATAAATTAAGCACGTGAGAATTGCAAACATTTTTATTGCTTTTGTTAAAAAGCTGGAAATAGAAAAAGCCTTGTTGTGTTAAGACCTATGATTTTAATTCCAAGGCCGAAGAGCTGTACATCTTTAAAAGTACTTACCCCATTACTTTCTTAAAAGCAAGGGCCAGAAGAACTCCAGCCTCGTATGAAGAGTCTTTTAATGAAATATGAATATTATACAAACTATGATTACATCTCATAAAATAAAAAGAACTCTGTTCCAAGCTTCCAGGATTGGATACCTAGTTTCTGGATTTCTCACTAAACTTGTATGTCAAGTAATCCTTTTGAACCTTGGGTTCTTCATTTGGAAAATATGGGGTGAGACTCAGTGTCTAAACTGATCGCTAAGGAAGGCAAAGGAAGAGTGAAGAGAGCGTGGGTTTTGGCAGCTGACGGATCTGAGTTCCAGCCTCACATCTGCCACTTACTTCCATGTGACCCTGGGCAAGTCAGGAGACCTCTCCACAGCCCATGTTCCTCTGATGTAAAACGAGGACAGTAATACCCACTGCTGAGGGTGGCTGTGAAAATGAACGCTCTTAACAAAGCACATGGCCCCACGACAGCAATCCCTCCTTCCAGCTCCAGTGTTCTATGACTCCAGCCTTACCCGAGGTTCTACTTTGATTTGAGGACAGTGTAGACAGGTGAAGATGTCCTAGAAGCCAGACTGCATTTGACTGAAGACCAATCACCCCAGACACACTGATGACCTGTGGAGGAAATGTAACAGTTCAATGATGGGGCAAGATCCAAATTCCATTCAGGAAAAGGCCACTCAGAGAAGGTCACTAATCTTTTATGAGGTGATAGTTGGCTGGTAATGAGAAGTTCTATGACAAGATGGACTAGCACCTGTTTAGTATACTAAACGTGGGACACAGAAGTGATCAACAGTTGCTGAATGAATAAATGAATGAATGAATCAAATCTATCAGTCATGATAGGTACTAGTGGTTTCACTGAGTCAGACTGGTCTAAATGAATTTTCAAAAAATGGGAAAAGAAAACTCAAAAAGTAAAAAGAGGTGACAGTCGCTTAAGACTAAAGTAACTTTAAAAGTGGAAGGAGATACTATTTTGTTCTCTTCTTTAAATAATGCTCTATTACTGTTTTATCGTTTACAGATTTTCCCCCAAGTTACAACAGCTTAAGTTTCAGTGGAATTCTTTGAGAATATTTATATTCATATATGCAAAAGAGAGTTTCTTCTGGTCAGAGATTTACATTGGCTTTTAAAGGCATGTATTACTACAACTTCTTTAAGTGGTGGGTATTATAACCAGCTATATTTTGTAAGAATGGAAACAAGTATGCCAAGTGAAAAGCTTAGGATACAAAGTTCTATATACGGTAAGAATACAACTATGCAAAGAAAATAAGAATACTTTAAAAAGAAATATGACCAAATATCAGCAGCTGCTGCTTCAGGCTGGGAGGACCATCAGTGATATTTTTTCAGCTTCTTTCATTCTGTACTTTCAAAGTTTATGAAATGAACATCCTAATTTTTTTAAATAAAAATCTTAAAATATAAAATTCTCAGCAGACGAACATATTTGTTTTTTAGCAAGGATAGCGCTGACAAGGATGTACCCAAATACTTTATCCAGTGACATCTGAACTACTGCCTCTTGACCATTCTACTTAGGTATCTACCCTGCCCTTTGATTGTCTTCCATTCTGCCTTGTCCTGAGGGCCTGATGTTCTTAGCAGGATCAGGTTCTAATTTTTAAGGGAAACCACTGCCAACTTAAATTAACTCAAAAATGCCAATTTTCTTTTTTCTCCAGAAGAGTGCATGTTGGTCAGCGAATGCAAGGCCATAAACCTTTCTCAAATGCCCCTTGAACTGACCATGAATAACCAGAGATCTTCCCATTTTCTAACTCTAACAGTTTGTACCATAAAAGAGGAAAAAGACAACAAAGGGGAGTATCTGTTTTCTTACTGAAGGATTTTAAATTCGTCTTCTCACCTGAGTTAAAGTTCGGATGACTTCGTTAAGTCTGCCTTGAAAATGAGAGGACTGGATGGCTTCTGATTTCAGCTGAAGGGAAAAGGAGAAATACCCGCCCCACATCCCCACAAAAAGTAAATAATGATGTCCCAGTGTATGAGCTATCATCATCTAAGCATTGGAATACTTTATCACTATGTCCTTACATTTCAAAAACAAAAGCTTTGAGCTCCCTGAGGGCAGGACCCATGTTTTATTTAATCACTGACTTCCTAGCACCAGTTCAGTGCGGCAAGTAGCAGTCACTTAACAAACCTTCACTGTATGAACAAAGGAACTCCTTAGAATTATTTGTAAGTTTACACAAATATATGTCCACTGTGGAAAACATTTTAAAGTGGAAGCCTAATTACATGATATAAACTTAAACATTACAGATGCAAAATGGAGTTTCTTATGAATGATGTCTGAAATTTATGACCTAATCACTTCTCTCAGGCAGAGAACTTTGTGAAAAGTATGTAAGTTGACTAGGTTTAATTTCCTACAAACCAAATAAAATAAGGAACAAATCTCTATAGAAAGAATGCTTGGCCAGAGCAATTTTCCATACATAAAGGCGGGAGAAAGTCCAGTGTAATCATTTCCTTAGCGTACTGAAATCCTGGGTATCTCTTCTGGTTGTGACTATGTACACATTTAGGTTTCTTCCTCCACCCCAACCCCCCTTTTTTTTTACCTGCATTATCTCCCCTTCAGAGCCTACCAATGCCACCATGCCATGAAGAGCTGCCAAACAAAGCATTGTGGGAGAGCCCTGAAAACAAAGAATCAGAGTATGTCAAGAGGGAAACAGTCCTTGGGTTTGGATTCTATAAAAACTGTATCACAGAGAAACAAATGGTCAAAATGGTACTAAATTTGTAGGGTCAATGCAACCTGTGTCACTGAACCAAAGGCAGAGGACTTTGAATAAAGTAACAGGTTCCAGTTGTGAGATCATAGGTGGCTTCTCGTTGTTTTTTACTTTTCAAAACCACGGTGTTGTTTTACAATTAAAACACTGACAAATTATCTAGTTTAAAAAAAGAAAACTCTAATGGTTAACAGTATGTATCATTGATAAGGCGTTAAAAGTACATGTGTCTCTTTCATTTGAAATTGCCTACTCTTTTATAGTTAAGCTATATATATCTTAGCAGCACCTATAAATGGTCCAATAAAATAGTGCTTTCTCCTTTATAAAAGCATAAAATAACATGCAGGAGGTGTCTTCTACCTGGGCTAGGACAATTCTGATCCAAGCAGGGAGCAGTCTGTTGCCCAAGTCTTCAGCTTTTCCATGTCCACACACAGACAAACCATGAACGATGTTTCCTAACGCCAGGGCAAAACCTGAAGTCTATTAGAAACATATAAAAACAAGAGGTAAGAAACAAGAAGACTGGCCCCGGTCAGGAATATTCATACACAGCAACATCAGCACTCTAGGGACTCCCTTTCCAACAGCTGCCTGCAAGTCAGAGATTTGCAGATTTTTAAAATTTAGACTTTAGTTTGCAACAGAAACTTCAGTCTAATTGCAAGGAATTCAGCTTCAGTGAGTGGTTTATTTTAGGTAAAGAATACTGCACTATTGAGTGACTTGGGAAAAAAATCCAAATTCCAACAAGGGGTTAGGGTGAAAATACCAAGTTAAATCACACAAGTCCAGTCAACTCCCAAACAAATGCCCTGTGATGAGCACATGCAAACTTGTACATTCTGGTGTTTGCAAAATCTACTCTGAATGTAAGTGAGCAGACATATAACCATAAAATAGTAACAATACAATACAACATAAGCTTAAAACCTGAACTGAATCCTGCAATAACTCACTATGGCCAGTATTAAGACTTTGGAGAAATTGAAGGGAAAAAAATGACCAAGCAAACAAAATATAAATGGTGAAATTCAGAGCATGTGTAATCAGAGGGAACATTTTTTTTTCAGTTTTTAAAAATTGTGGTAAAATACACATATCATAAAATTTACCATCTTAACCATTTTTAAATGCACAGTTTAGTGGTAAGAAGTACATTTATATTGTGCAACCATCACTACCATCTGCATCTTTTCATCTTGCAAAACTGAAACTCTGTACCCACTGAACAATAACTACACATTCCCGCTTCCCCACCTCCTGGCAACCACCATTCTACTTTCTTTCTCTATGCTTTTGACTATTCTAAACACCTCATATAAGAAGAATCATACCGAATTTGCCTTTTTGTGATGGGCCTAATTCACTTAGCATAATGTCCTCGAGGTTATCTGTGTCATAGCATATGTCAGAATTTCCTTCCTTTTTAAGGCTGACTAATATTTCAGAGGGAACATTGTAAGGGTATTTCATTTAATCAGCAGGTATCTAAATTCTCCTATATATTCAGTCATGAGCCAAGAGTCTCTGCCTTGAATTTGCTGAGGTTTTACTTTATCAGATTACTCTACGTATTCTTATCTTTACAAATTTTTGTCTCTAGCTCTACATGACTCTTACATTCCCTGGCCATGTGTTTTAAGATTTTATAAATACGGAGCAATAGTTGGAGAGAGAGAAAAGACTTTTTGTATTCAGACCAAAGAAAAAAAAATCTATAGGGGATAAAGAGAGAAAAAGATGTCTGTGGCCACTGACCATCCCTGTGAGAGAAGAGTTAGATGTTCCTCAGTTCTGGGCACAAAAAATCTCTCGCTATAGTCTCATTCAGAGTAAACCAAAATCAGGACTTTGCAGCAAGCTGAGACCCACAGAGAGAGAACTAGGGCACACATTCTGACCTGCTGGTTGTTCTCCACTAATAGTCGAAGCTTGTTCATAATATCTTCAGCCTCCGCAGCCTCGATGATCCCGGCACTGAATGCTGATGTACACACACAGCTCAGGGTATAGGCAAGAACCTGGGAAAAAAAACCGCAGAAGAATGTCTCTTCATGTGGGAAAATAAAAGAACATGATTTAGTTGACATAAATATTTTGACAAACTTATCCCTAGGATAAGGACTGGATTCAAATATACCTGTCACAGACCGGCCATTGCTCTGCAGCCTAACTTACATTACATTTCAGAACAATATTATGAAATGGGTGTCATTCTGCCAAGTTTATGGGTAGAAACTTTGAGTCTGAATGACACATAGCTAGCAAGTGACAGAGGCGAGATTCAAGCCCGGGTCTTTAGACTCCAAATCAATGAGTTCTCTCATCACCTCATGTCAGAAAACAGCATCCATACACTGCAGAAGCAGATTTTCCTCACTAGTAGATGCTACTAATGGTCATGTGCTCCGATCCAAGGCCAAACAGGAGAGGAAATTCTAAGCACTGAAACACTTTAAGATTCCCTAGTAGAAGTGGAGCATAATGGATGAGGAATGTCAGTTTTAGAGTCACATAAATTGTGTACAATAGAAATACTACTACTTACTTCACAGCACTGGTGTGATTTTAATAAGCAAATGAAAAATAAATGAATAAATGAACAAATTATGAATTAAAAAAAATATTGGGAGTAGAAACAGAACACTCAGGTGTTGACCCCAAGTTGACTACTGGCTGGCTGAGAAACTTTGGGCAAGTCTCTCAATCTATTTGCTCCCAGCTTCTTTTTTTTTTTTTTTTTTTTTTTTTATAACAAATCAAGGTTAATCATCTCTCCCTGGTACCCTGCATTTTCACGATGAATCCCTCTCTTACGAAGATGCTGTTAAGACAAAGTAGAAATTTTCACCTCCTAACTCTGGTTGATATGGCATGAAAAAAAGAAACGGTTTCAAGGTAGAAGTTGGAGAACAAAAATCCAAGGGGAGAAAAACAAAGCAAAACTGCTTGCTCAAGGCCTTTTAAATCAAAACATCAAGGCAGACAGATGCATCAATTATAAAAACCTTACATTCATTTATTAATCAAACTGTTCTCCACTGCAACATTTTCTCCTTTGGCTTCAAAAAAAAAATATGTACTTTCAAACTGCACACTGCACTGCTTTCAAAATGGAAATGTGGTGCATGTCTTAGAACAAAACTTCAACCCTCTGTGCCCCAAAGAAATTTACTGATTCAACAAGTCCTATTGCAGACAGCAGAGGAGCCGAGCAGGGAAACACAGCAGCCATTATGTGCTCATCAATAGCTCGTGGGCAGGCCAGGGGGGGAAACAGGATCTGCTCTAATGAGAGGCGGAATCTGGCCAGGCCAAGAGGCCGGCCCAGGCTTCTCCCAAAAAGCACAGGCGACGGGGTTTCACCTGGGGGCAGCAGAGACACATGCCTCAGATGACCCGCTCAGCACCGTCAATACACAGGCTGGGCCACAAGAACTGCAATTCTGCATCTTTTTTCGGCGCCATCACAGAAAAATCTTTTCATTAAGTGTGGTAAAGGGAATTTTCTCAATAATTTTTCATGCTAGCTGACATTAAAAAAAAAATCAAATGCCTTTTTGATCCGCAGTTTCTTAAGCTTATTCCTGGCTGTTTCTTAAAGTTATATTTGGCTTGAGCATAATTCTAAAAAAAAAAAATCTCCATTTAACCTTCCTCTAGAAATGGCAGCTCTTCCTAGAAACTGCCTTCTAGTGACGCTGAGTTTGGTTTTTGTAGTCACTGAAGGCTCTTATCTTACATGCCACATTTAAGTCTAAGTTGATTTAAACAGCTGTACCATTTGAAAACCTTAGGATCTAATATAGGTTGTCTGCCACTCAGATTTCCTCCTTAGCCCTGTTGAAATCGAGGCAGAATTTAATTTCAGAGTTACCAAGATATGAGAAGTAGAAAATAAGCAGCAACGGGAAAACAAAAGACAGCAGAGGGAAGACGACCGCAACCTTCGTCTCCTACCTCCTGAAACGTCCTGCTTTGGCTCCCACTGTCATCTAGGTACGCAGAGAGCTTCCGAAGTGAGGCTGCGACGTGAACCCGCGACTCCATTTGGCTGCTGTGGCTCATAAGGGACAGGACAAGTCCAACTCCCAATATACAGCCCGTGCTTGGAGGCCAAAAAAGAAGAGGAGTGAAAACCACGAGAAACCCATGCCATCCTTCTTCACTTAACATGGGAGTTAACAGGGCTCTACAACCGGAAGTGAGATGGCTGGATTCTAATTCTGCTGTCTGGTGTATAGGACTACCCCACCAACCCCCTACGAGTATACCCACCTTCCCTACGAAAGGAAAACTTAGTAACAAGACAGGTGTCCGTGGCCCTTGCTAATGCTGTGTACCCAATGGAGAAAACAAATACATGAAATAGTGAAAACAGAAGGAGGCATACAGAGCAATCAAACCAGCTCTAGCTCTGCACTTAGAGAAATGCCTGGTCCTCTCTCCACTGGCCCCCTACCCCTAACCATGTTGAGTGCACTATGATTAACTGCCTAAGGAGAGAAAAGGCTAAATTTCAGGATATGAGCTGAGGACATCTGACTAATAACAGGGGGGATGAATGCAAGGCATGGTTACGAGGTACTGCTAAGTGCCTCATGTTTCCTAGTCAACTTCAACAAGTGGAATTTCTTTCTCAAAGCAACTGTGTATTTGTTGGTGCACAATGACATTAATCCTCTTCTCCCCGCTGATCCCTCCAAGTACCACTGGGTCAGAAGAGAAAATGGACAAATGACAGGCTTGTCAAAAGTTACCCCACGTGACAATTCAATTGGAATCTTGGGCTTTGTGCTCCCATTCTCCTGAAAGAATACATATCCATTTAAAGAAAAGAATTGTTCTCCCAGAAAACTTCTACTTAGTATAATAAGATAATGCAGCTTGGTGGTAATTTTTCACTTTTTTGAAAAATGCTGATTTTTTTCAGAAAACATCCTCACTCTTGTTTGGCTTGCCTCTCCCCATGATATATGCTGCTTAAGAAGGCATTCCAGGGGCATTTCTCCAGTAACATATTTCAACGCCTGTATGTTATGGCATTTTGCTCTTATACAGTATCTACCTCCTTGGCTGGTGTCAAGACCTTCACATCATTTCTTGAACATGTTAGTTACTTCCCTCAACACCTCTGTGCAAATGGAACTTCCATATCTGATACGAGATACCCGAAAGGATGGAGAGGCTACAGGACTTGCTTAAGGTCAAGCAGAGAGTTTCCAGCAGAGCACAGGGACGGGGGTTTTTTGGTTTCCAGCTTTCTGTTCCAACTACCAAACCTCAGACCCCTCCGGGTGCCCTGCGTGATGCCATGATGGAATGCCTATGAGAAGGCAATGTGCCTCAAGCATGGTTTTTTAGGTTCTCTTGCAGAATAACTTGGCATTAGAAAATCCTATGTGAAGAAGCTATTGCAGTAATAATCCATCATTAGTCAGGCAGAACTGTTGTGCTAGCTTACAGGAATTTAACAGCAAGCTCAACTAGCACAATGCCTATTTCAACTGGTTAAATCAGCATCTAACATCTGAACACGGCATGCTTTTGAGACACATCACATTTCTGAAAGAGGAAAGGCTGCTCTTGATTAGAATGGATTTAAGTCTTCATTTTCATTTAGAATCTACAGGAAAGGTTTTTTGGCCATTTTTCTATATTGATGCACATAAAAACTTGAAATTAGTCCAAAGACTAAACAAATGTGATTAATACTTTGAAAAATTTAACTTTTGCTCCCTCTTTGACTATTTAACTGCTACCTATGCTTAGGATTTCAAATGTTACTTACTTCCTCAGGGACACCTTCCCTGGCCCAGCAGGGAACCCCTTTAGTATTTTTCCCATAGCACCAGGTACTAATTTACTTCAATTTTGTTTTCCTTTAGGTAATGTTAATGATGAACTCTGATGAGGATTTCTTGGGAGACTGTTTGACTACTGTCCACATCCTTCACTAGCCTGCAAGCTCCATGAGGATGGGTAGATAGGTACCTTTTCTGTTTTTCCTCACTGTAGTATTTGTGGCACCTGGTATACTGCTGGACAGGGACGGACATTGTCAGTATTTACTGAATGCTGAAGAACTGACCAAATGCAGTTTCAAGAAAGTCTAAAGTGGAGATAAGATCTATAGCGGAGGGAAAAAAACAAACAAACAAAAAAAGAATTCTCACGTTCAGTTGGAAGAAAAATTTATGACTAGTAAAACTCTCTGAATATATTACCCAAGATTCAATCAATAAAACTGAATTTCTATTTTTTCGCCAAACTAAGAGAGGGGGGCATCAGGTTTGTAAGGAAAAAAGATTCTTCTCAAAGCTAACTTGACTACTGGGGCTCATCTTTTTCAATAAATAGGCAGGTGTCTAAGTCATACATTTCTGGCTATTCTAGGCACAAAAAAAATCTCTACCCCTGGACTGAAGCTCCTCTTTTACCATCCGAAGACACATGGGTACAAAGGTCTAGAAAAAGACATCCCAGTTACTAGTTCACATTTACCTAGAAATGATCACAGCAGACTTATTCTTGGGCAAGGTGATCATTCACTAACAATTCTATTCATTGCTACAATGGTTGTTAGCTGACTGCTATATGAATGTATAATCTAACTAGATACAAACGGGTGTCAATATAACTATGTTAGACTGTATGCATCTATTGACCTTCTGATCTGTTTCCTTCTACTTTGTCTAATTTGTTCCAGCCTGTACCAAGTGTAATCCTAACACTTTATCCCTGATGTCTCCTTCTGATTTCCAAATCGTCTACATTTTAATGTGTTTATTTTTCTGTCCTTAGTCTTAAAGATTCTCCCAGGTGCTTAGTTTAGCATTTCTACACATTTACCTCATTCTAGCTTCACTGTTCTGCCTGTCCTAAACCAAGAATAACCTGGACTGAGATAGCTTTCACACCTTTCTGTCCACTGAAAACAAAAAGGAGTTACGTGTTGGTGTCTTGAACAGATGAAATGAATTATATTAGGTAAACAATTTGAGGTTTGGGAATTGCTAATATAAACCTTCTATAAGAATACTGACAAATGATAAAGAGAATTTGAGTTTTAAAAGGTTATGTCCCATTATGTCATTATTTATTTGAATCTCTTATCCAAGTGTATTAAAATATCGCCAGCAAAAAAAATTCTGAGACTTAAAAGCTATGCAATTCTGATATGTGTGTTGCTATATCAACTGAGACATGATATATTTTTCTAAAATTAACCAGAGATGAATCTTCAATTCCCTAGCTTATTGTAGGCTATTCTGCAGATTAAGTACTAGGTCATATAATAATTAGTCCTAATAATAGTTAACATCCGTATAGTGCTTTGCCCTTTACAAAGCGTTATACAAATGTTATCGTATTTGTAAAAGCTCAATAGTAATTAACCAACGCTCAGGCCATTGACGATAAGGGAATAGTAGGACTGCAATGGCACAATAAGCACCACGAGATGGCAGCAAAAGGTAAGTGATAGGACCACAAACACCGACCAGCCCAGGTGCTTGGTTCTCTCAGCAGGCACATGTCCATTAAATCAAGGAAGCGTGATGAATTTGCTCTGGGTGAATTCTATCACCTGAGGTAGCATGCTGCCAGATCTATTAACTACCTCTGGGTAACGCTTCCACTATTTCTCATGAAGGAGGACTGCCCCAGACCCCTGCAATCTCATTAGACTGGGGAATACTTTATGCCATGAACCAGGCATTCAGGTCTGGGCCTAGTTAGAATCTCTTTTTTGTTGTTGTTTTTAATGGTGAGCAACATCCACATGTCAGAAGAAAATAATAAACACCACAATGTCAAGTGTCAAATTGCTTTCTTTCTATTGAAATGTGTTCTCTGTGCTGTGCTATGCATGAGAAAGCAAGCTGGCTTTGAAGTCAGACAGACTAGCTTTCCCTTCTAGCTCTGCCACTTTGTGACCTTGAATCAATTTCCCATTTGAGACTGACTTTCTTTATCTAGAAACTGAAGTGATGCTGATTCCTGCTTTAGTATCAATATTTAGGTTGTAATCAGGGCTTAATTACATGAGAAACAGAAGTGAAGAGGCCCAACACAATATGGGGCTGCTCAGTAAGTATCAGTGGGACCTGAAACCAAAGACAGAACCACATAAGCACTGTAAGCACTGATGTCCACAAAGCATTAGGAAGGACAAAACACCAAGCTTCATCAACTGCAGGAAAATAGGAGTTTGGAGAGAATAGAGGGAGAGTTTCTTGAAGGACCTGAGCTTTTAATTGGCTCTGAAAGGCAAGCAAGATTTTACTAAATGGACAGGAAATTTCTGAGGACCCTATTCTACTTGGATCTGCAGGATTAATCCCCTGCGTAGGCCCACCTTTCCCTCTCCCAAACACAGTTGTTTATTAAGGAGTTAAGCCTCAAGAATGAAGGTAAGAATGAAGAAATAAGAATCTTATTAATATAAAAAGTTTATTTTAAAGTTAAATATGCTTAGACTTGTGAAGTTTTTAAATGCATTAATATCCATACTGTGGATAATTCAGCTATCCCCACAGTCCTCCTTACATTCAAACAACTTTCCTGCAAACTAATGGAGATAACACACGAGAGTCATTCCTGATTGTCCCAACTGGCTGGAAGTTTGTAGCATGTTAATCCAAATTTTTCTCCAACTTTATAATACCCTGGGCTACAGATATGCTAAACTCCTCTGGGGGAAGGTGGGAGAAAGAAGGGAGGGTTGAGGGGAGAGGGGAGAGGGGAAGGGAGAGAAACTTATCTTACTCCTTAGTTGTAAAAGGCAACACCACCAATACATGAATTAAGCTAAAAAATCGCAAGTCTTTATCGGACCCCAAAAACAGTTACATGACTATCCCTTCTATTAATCATTTTCTAAATTCAAGAGACTTCAGTCATGCCCCCAAACTCTTCCTCTACCCATATTCAAAGCCAAACCTGTAACATGTCATTTCATCTCAAAGTGTTCCGTGATAAACTGGGTGGGTGTCAGGGGTTCTTATCCAGTCTTAGGCTGCATGTGAAAGGTCTTGTAACTACCACCTACTAAGCAAAGATTTGACTTTATTTGATGAAATACTTGATATCTGCAGTAATTTTGCCATTTGCTCTTTTGTTAGCCTAAACTTAACAGGCTAGATGATATGAATGTAAATTTAGATCCCAAGTTCCCAAAGGCCAGAAATTTAAACACTGATTTTTTTTTCTTTTTTCTTTTTTTGGGGGGTGCAGTGGAGAACACTGATTTAACTCATATTTGACCAGTGGCCATAAGAGTACAAAGTAAATGAGTTAATAAATTGGAGGTCGGTGCTTATAATCTGTTGAGTTTCCTAGTGACTTCAACCCCAGAGGATTCAAACTGAGGTTCCAAAACATGGAATTCCAAAAAGGTACAATGCAGGTTCTCAGTGGAGTCAGCATCTCACGAAACCTAATAAAGCAGTATATTTTCTCACATAAGCCACATAGATAAATTGAAATATTCAGTGTCTCACTAAACTAGTATGTTTAACAGTTTTTTGAGGTATTCTTTTCTGATTATTCTTTTTTGTTTTTGTTTTTGTTTTTTTCATAACCAGAATGAGAAGATAAATTTTAAGATATTTAGTTTAACAGACAAAATGTTTGAAAAGCAGGATGTTTGTGGGGGGAGAGGGATCTACTGAACTTGTGGAGGCTGGGAAGCCTGGTATAACCTCTGTTTGTTTCCATTTGGATTCCTCAGACTGGATTTCAGAGGGAAATCTAAATCATGGGTCAAAGGTCCCTTTTGTCAAATCAAATTCAAAGAATAGTTTCAACAGATCTTTAAAAAGGTTGTCATACATACAAGTCCCCAGAAGGACACTTCATATGATAAGTACAAGACAGAATCTAAGGTATTGGCAACTCAGTGGCAGCCGCAAAGTGCAATTTGTTGCTTTATATGGGAACAAACTGTCCATTTCTGAAACTTGGTTTTCAGAACAAGTAAGCTTTAATTACAGATTTTTTTATTATTACTGAAAACTCTTTGCAAAGGAATTCAAGATCCAATCCTACAAATATTTCACCATGGAATGCAAACTTTGTGGCCAAGAAAGAACCAATCTGTGAGCATCAGAGAGGAAATGGAATAAACATACTTGTATTCAAGACTAGTGTCAAAGCAGCAATTTTCTAGGGCATCCAAAGACTTCATCACCAGAAGGTTCATCTGTTGACCAGATACATCACTGGGTAAAGACCAAGAGGGAAAAACGAATTATTTTAAATCATTCAACTGTCTAAAAGTATTTACTATGTAATATTTTGCTCTCAATATTTTATTGAAAATGCATTTCTTTAAAAAAAATGTAAGGAACAATTAACAGTATTGATGATTCACACATATTTTGTAGACAGAGAAAACCAGTCAGAGAATTTATTCAATAATTGGGTTTCTGAACATTATAATCACTTGCAAACCAATAAACCCTAAAACTGCTACTTTTGCATTTTCTCAGTTCATTAAAATTTTAAATCACAGAAAAATTAAAACCAAGCTCAGAATTCTAAAAAAAAATATTTCTAAGAAGGCTACAGTGATTTTCTTCAGAATATTTACTAGCCCATTAAGTTGATATTATCAATAATCATTCCAAATCTTTCTTGCGAAGACTATTGCTTCTGATTTCATGTCTCAAATGTTGAGGTTTTAAGTTCTATTCTTTTTTTTAATTTTTATTTTAAGGAGGAAAAAAACCCAGCCCTGTATTTTTTTCTGCCTTTATACAGTAATTGGTGTGGTTTTTGTGATAGTCTTGGTGAGAACTTTGACTTCTAGGGGAAAATAAAACTTAAAAGGTAGCTCTGTGTCTGTTTTTTCAGGCAGAGTTGTGGGTTTCATCACTGACACTTTATTATCAAGGGGTCCCTATATGTCACCTCTCCTGCCACTGCCTCAGACCATGCTGAGTGGAATGCAGCCCCAGGAATGCCAGCCAGCCAGAGAGCACTTTAAATAATATCTTCTCCAACCAAGACCATAGTGGTTTTGCCTGAGGTGAAGGATTACATTTTGCAATGAGAAAACACGCACACACAGGCACACACAGCTTTAATAGCTTTAACTAAATATGTCCTATTATAGTTGTTCTCTGGAGTAAAATATACCTAAATATCCTAAACAAATGCCGAAGACATCCTACGAGTATCCTCTGGGAGTTATGACAGAAGCAAGCTTTGGAATAAGATGCTTTTCTGAATAAACTCTAGACGGGAATTTAAATTCAGGAGACTTTTTCATAAGCCTTAGCCAAAAAAAAAAAAGGACGGATTGTCATAATTCTCTTCTATAAGGTGATTTTTCATTCTGCAGACCAACATATTGTCTTAATCCTGTTCTCCTAAGGAGCCATTTGGGGCCACTTATTTGATGTTATTGACTATTCAGAGGCAATAGCCCTCAAAACATTTACTTTAATTTTAGAAAAACAGAAACTTTACCCCAAAATGTCATTATCTGGTGACTCTGTCATTATCTAGTGAAATATTTATTAGTACCAAGAGGCAAATATTTCAGATTCCTCTGCTCCAAGAAATCAGGAAGGTGGGAACCCTGGATAATCACACTAATGGCTGCAGGACGAATACAGCAGGCATAAGGAGGAGAGCGCTATCAGATACCGGATCACTAGGGCAAAGGTAAAGCTTGCAGTTACTCTGAGGGCACTCTGCCCTGGGAAGAGCTTCCTGGCAGCCTCCCCCAAGGTTTCCTGCAGGTGCACAGCCAAGCAGAATAGATGGGGTAGAAGACAATCTAGGAACTGGGGACAAATGCTTTAGGTGAATCACCGTAGGTTTCTCCAGGTAGCACAATTAAATGAACCACAAATACAAGCTTGTCAAGCCCTAAAACCAGCAGCATCTCATCCTAAACTAATGAAGAAGGGAGCCAGAGCCAGCATAGGATGAAATGAGTTGCCTGGAGTTAAATTGCCATGGCTCATTTCTAGTTATAAAACATGTAGCTTGAAAAGAAACTGAAGAAAGAGCATGAACACAGATGGTGAAGAGACTGCCATTTGTAACAAAGCAGCAAAAGGAGAAAAATCACTTTCAAGTTAAAAGTCATTAAAAATACTTGTGTTCTGTCACACACAAGATACGTTACAGTCAATTCACATGTAGAGGGCAGCTTTTTGTTTGTGTCCAGAACCAGGTCTCTGTATACTAATGCTGGTGAACAGAACGAAATAAATATTCTGGAAACATTTCATTTATGATCTCAAAGACTAAGCCAGTCTTCCCAGTCATCTGACTAATGTTTCCAAGAACTGAAAATGATCATCTGAAATATAATATTTCCCTAGATCAACAGCAGTTCTCATAAAGGTTTCACATATTGGTGTCTACACAAAACTATGGAAATTACATATGCAAACTTAACCACTGGTTTCAAACAGAAATCTAAATATGACATAATGTCATTCAGTTTATTCACATCAGCACCACTTCTTGCCTTTGGACAGTTTCTGCTGAACAGGGAAGTTTAAGGACATCTAACATCATAATAGGATGCCTTCCCCCATCCCTATTTCTAGTGCAGAGAAATGGGGCTAAAACTCCAAGTCAGTGACAGCTAAATATTCATGATACTCAAATATGCATGTTGAACCACACCACAATCAACCTGGATATATAAAATTCTAAGATCTGTTATAAAATAAAGAATAAACATAATGAGCAACAAAACTAAAGTAGATTTATGCACAAGAAAACTTTCTCATTTAGTGGAATTTTCCACCTGGGTCTTTGATATTCTATTAGCTCCATTCAAGAGTAAAGCTAGCAGTCCAAAAAAGAGCAATCAAACTAAATAAAGCACGCAGTATAATATGCACAGATTAAGACTCTTTAAGGATTACAAAAATGTAGCCAGGGCACAGGATAAAAGCAGTATTTAAATCTGGGTACATGCAGTTCTCGGGTGATTCGGTGATTCCCAGCACCCTCAGGCGTAAGGGACACCACCCTATCCACCAATCTTTTCCTCTCATTTTACAGTAATAGCAATAAAGAATAAGCAATTATTTTCACCCTTATAAACCAGGAAGCTTTTTAAAATTTATAGCACCGTATGATTAGACTTTTCTTGTATCTATTACACAAATGTATCTAGGGCTTTTATCTAAGCATGAAATGATTTTCAGGTAATCAATCACATTACTATCTCTGTGATGGTATTTTAGAAAGATGAATTCATTCATAACGGAGAATAAAGGATCAACTTGCCCATCTCAAAAAGTTTAGCACCACAGACTGCTCAGATATAATGTATGTGGGGGGGGGGTGCGTGCACATGTGAGAGAGAGAGAGAGAGAGAGAAATTCTTCACCTAAGTCACAAAGAGGAAAATCAGGAATATGTTAATAAACCGTACCTGAGTTTCTCCTCACACAAGCGAGAGAGAAACATCCCCAAAGCAAGGCCCATGTGGATCTGCACGGCTTGAGACTCATCAGCACTTGGTTTCCCAGGTAACCTGGCAGTCAGCATGTTCAGGATTTCCTCAACCTTCTCTTTGCAAGAGATAATGAAAACTGGCACAAGGAGAGACAAAGCCGTGGCGGCTGTGGAACGGGCAATGGCACTAGCTGTGCTTTCACCGGAATAGGATTTCTAGGACATGCCAAAGAAAAAAAAAAAACAGGGGGTTGGCCTTTTGTTTAAAACATGAAGGAAGCACACCTCTCACAAAAGCACCATGCAACGGTACAAGCTTCTTTTAGATCCACCCCTGTCAACCAAAAAAAAAGTTAAAAAAGAAATCTATTTCCGTATTTGTCTATAGGTTACCATTTCACTCTTGGTAAAATAATTTGCTACCAAGCAATCGGTTAACTAACAATATCCTTTGAAATTTGAAAAAACAAATTCTAAGTGTCTCCTTTTAAAGGGTGTGAATTCCCTCACAATAAAGCCTGAAACGATTTCAGTGTTTTGAAAGTCCACATGTGTATATAATGAAAAACCCCAAGTGAAGCTATCCAAGCTTGGAGAAACCACCAAGCCACATTAGAAATGTCCAGAAAGGCAGGAGTTTTCCGGGAGAGAAAGGAAAGGGGTTGGGGTGGGGGCAGTTTACGTTTAGTTACAGAGGGATAAGTGTAAGTTTAGCACAGGGATCTATTGGCAGATCTCCCAAAATTCTTGGTGGGAACGCTTCCCAGTAGATGGATTATTTCCTACAGGGGGTTAATTCCTTTTAATTAAAAAGGAAGTTGAAATCCTAAAAGCCTCTGGTTACAAAGCAATAACCAGCTATTCAAAATGAAACGGAGAGCTCTATATGCTCCCTCCTATATTAATTATGGGAAAAGGAATGAATAACAGCCCTAATAAAATGACAGGGCAGCTGAATATGAACAGCTTCTATAAGAATCCCGTGTTAGAGAGCGCCATCAGACATTATATACATTTATAAATAGGGCTCAAGTGCGGAAGAAAGCCCATTTATCATTCCTCACTATTATCCACTTCAAATTTTCAGACATACCATAAAGGCTGTGTTGTCCCTTGCAGTCAAAACACATTAAAAAGTGTTTTTAATTCTATGCTCGTTTGCTAACTCTAGTACTTTAAGGATAAAAAGGAAACGTGTGCTGAGGTATTCTTTAAGTTAATATAACACTATTATAATGACAATACTAATCAAAATGACCCAGCTGCTAGGACAAGGGAAATAAAGGAAGTGGCTTTTGAAACAGGGCTTTGAAAAAGCATAATAATGCAAGAATCACAAAGGTAAGAGGCGACCCTGAGCTGGTTAGTAAAGACGTTATTTTTACTGGTTTGCAGGAACTAAGCAGCATGATTAGGAATCTAATACAATATCCTGTCCTGCCGACTACCTGAACCAGATTGCTACCACAAAGACCTCCATATAAGCTAACAAGTTTTTCATCCAGCATCAGAAATAAGAACACTTGTGACAGACAACAAATCATAAAGGAAGTTACTTCTATGAGCAAAATCTGTCTTCCAGTTTAATTCTGTGCTATCTGGTAAGTCATTGTTTTGTCCTCAAGTACAGTCAAAAATCAAGTTCCGGACCCTCAGCCCCAAATGAATACATACCAGGTCCTCCTAAGGGCAGGAGGACAGAGGCACACAAAATGTTGTACAAAGAAGACCTAAGGAAATGAAGTTTCAGGCTAAATTCGTGATCTTAGCAACAGTCAGGACCTGTGTTATATTTTTATTCAAATCAACTATAATCCTCTGCCACTCAGCTGATTGTCCCATGATCACTATAATTCCCTAAGCAATGGATAGTGATAAAATAGAATCAAAATAAATTCATGCAGATGCAGAAATAAAGCATGCACTACAGCCAAAAAAGGGGAAATGAAACCTAAACCAAAAACGTGTCTTCTTCAAATTTGCTTCAAATCTTAGGATATAAGCATGAAGAAAGAGAATGACTAAGGAACAGGTGCTTTTTTATGAGCAACTATATTACTTTGTATTTATAGAGCATTTTACATTTTCACAACATTTTCTCATAGATTATATAATTTGAGCCTCACAATCTTCTATAAAGTTGGCAAAGCATTAATTTCTACCTTCATTTTACAGGTAGGGAAAATAAGGTGGTAGGTTAAGTGTCAGGTCAACAGTCACAAAACTAGTAAGAGGCGAAGCTGGGGCTACATTCACTATAGATTATATTGTTCAATCACCTCATTTTACAAAATAATGACACAAAGGCCCAGAGAGATTATGTGAATTGCCCATGATCACATACTCTGAAATGAAAAAACTAAGACCTAGCTCGGTGGTAGAGTGTGTTTCTAACATGCATGAGGTCCTGGGTTCAATCCCCTGTACCTCCGTTAAAATAAATAAACCTGATTACCTCCCATCAAAAATCAATTAAAAAAACAAAAAACAAAAAACAAAAAAAAAACTATGACCAGAAACTCAGGATCCTCCATCTTCAGCCAATGTTTATTTTATTACAGCTGTAACTTTTGACGCTGACTTTATATTAGAATAACTTAGAAAGGTTCCAAAATGCGGATGCCCAGGGCCCAACCCTGAGCAATTAAATCAGAGGTGAGGCCTACACATCAGTGTTTCTTTTTTCAATATATGTGTATTTAAAGTTCCCCAGGTGACTCTAACGTACAGCCAAGGCTGAGACTTATATCTAATGCGTAGCTCAGGCTAAGACTTACACTATATCATGGATTTCACGTGAACAACTGATATATGAACCAATTCTTGAGTTTTCTAATCATTTTTTATTTCCCCAACTTACATAGTAGAACCAGGAGAAAAGTCGTCCTCTGGGTTGGTAATGGCTATCTACAATGACCAGAAGAGTATCAAACACCATGGAAATCCACTCTTCCATTGAAAGGAAATTAGGTTGAACCTGTAAATGAAGAAAAACATGAAATGATACTGGGAAAAAGAAAAAAAAAAGTTAAACATTATTTCTAGATCCAGGGTACAACCCCTTTCTGTATTAAAGAATGAAGTACTATTATGAAAAACTAAACTTCATCTGCCAGGACTGCATGAAATACACAGGTATTGGACAAATCTACATCCTCACCTGCACCCCAACATGACTAAGACTTAGCTTTCATCTAAGACTTAGCAGAGGTGAGAGGATGGGGGCTGCAAAACAGAACACATCTGAGAGCTCCTCAGAGCTCTCCTATGTTCAGTGAGGATAACATGGAGGTTACAAGGAGAGATATGCAGAGAAAGCAACTCAAAGTTTCTCATTTCTGACTGTCATTTCAATAAAGCAGCCTACAAAATTTTGATCACCATCTCTAACATTTCTGCTTACTATCACTATATTTATCACTGAACAATCATCACAACATTTGCTTGGCCAAATAAGCATGAAAACATAAATGATCTTTGGTTTGGAAAAGAAGAGGAAAGAGAATGCAAAAAATAAAACAATAACAAAACCCAACTCAGTCAAAAGAACTTGGTTTTAAAAAATCGCTTATGACCATGGATGTCAAAAAACATTCACTGGGGGAAGAGGCTATAGCTCAGTGGTAGAGCATGTGCTTAGCATGCATGAGGTCCTGAGTTCCAACTCCAGTACCTCTGTTTAAAAAAAAAAAAAAAAACAATAAATAAATAAACCTAATTACCTCCCCCTAAATAAAATAAAAATTCATTAACTCACATGGTAACACACAGTGGTGCAAACTATAAAGGTCAATGCAGTGTTGAGAATCCTTGAAATTAATTCCTTGACTCAAACAAGGCTTTCTTCTTAAGATCTTTAGTTGTGAGTTAAATGCAGATTTGAATGAAGTCTGAAAACTTTAATCAAACAACGAGGTCTTGAGTTTATACTGAGTAATAGCCAAAGGCAAGGTCATCAGGAATGAAAGCAAAGCTCCATCTCTGGGGCTGTGTGGCTTCTCAGTGTTTTGTGCATGATGTGTTACAGCACAGGACAGAGGGTGGGGGAATAAAGAACAGAAGCACCTGGAGCTCAAGTCCTGAGCTAGACCTCAAGCTGTGACTGGGGCGAATTACCTACACAAGTGACACCAAAGGGAAGGGGTTCTAGGAAGGCGTGTTTACTTTTTAGGTTGTCCATCTACTTAGCGTGCTGCCTCTGTTCAAGTATTCCATGGCTCTTTCAAGGATATGAAACATTTCCTCTCTAAAAAATTTTTATCTTTCTCATTTTTAAAATAAGATTCTGGGCTTAATCAAAGTTAAATTTTCTTATGATAACTAACTACATTTTTATTCTCCATGCAATAATCCCTTGGCCTCCTTCCCTTCCCCATATGTAATACATCTGTAGCATTATTCTCCTGTTTTCTGGTAAGAGCACCTTTTGGGGACTTCCCTCTTCCACCATTTGAAACTTGGTTAAATGCTCAGTCAAGCTACCCGTCCTACCCTGCCCAAGGTGCAGGCACGGAACCCGTGGGATTCTGAATCTTAAGTGAAAGATGCAGGGACAGTAATCGACTGGAGCTGACCCACCGCAGTAGGGGTGGTCTGCTGACTTGGGTCATCAGTGCCTATGCCCGGACTCCCCAACTTACCTGGGTTCCTATTTTTCCCCTAACCTGGTTTTTAAGCTTTGCCTTCAATTCCATGAGCTTCCAGATTCCTTATTCTTCTAGTTCCTTTTTTTTTTTTTATTAAAATAGAAGTCCATTTCCTTCCAGAAAAGAACCCACCAAAAAAGAACCAAAAAGCCCCACCATGAAAAAAACAAAAAAAGAGTGCAAATGGTCCATAAGACACTCTGTGGGGACAGAGACAGGCTGAATAGCATTGAATAAAGTCCAATTTTTGCAGCAAGAAGTGATGAAGAGCATGTGCTGATGATAATGGTTACTTTACTGAGTGCTTAGTATTTACTGGCCACTGTGCCTTACATATACTAATTCATTTAATCCATTATACAATAAGCCTACCTGGTAAGTCTTGTTATCCCCATTTTACCGACGGGGAAATAGGCTCCAAAAGGGTAAGTACCAACAGTAATCCATGGAGCTAGTAAGTGCAAGTATTAGGATTTAAATATAGGACTCTCCTACTCCAAAGCCTGTGTTTTTCAACCACTTGACTATAATAATAGCTACCAGATAATGGGGCTTAAAAGAAAAATAAATCCATGCCTTTTTATTTTGACAGATATGAATTGTCTGAAAAAGTACATTGGAAATGAACATTGGCCAGCTCGCCACATGTTTAATTAAGAAATAAATGCCTTGCAAAAATGAATAGGCACTTTGTCATTGACATCTACAATTAAAATGCAAAGTACATTTTTTTTTCAGTCAGTAAACACTGCTTATTTATCATTTTTTGACAGCATTGTTCACTTTCAGTAAGCCTAGTTAACCTCCTAAGATTGGTTACCATGATGTAATCACAAAAGACAACCCCTGTTGCATAAAATTGGTACCTTCAAATGGAAATGACACTTAACTGTGATGGAGAAAGCAAAACAGAAAAGCAGCAAAGTGTTTTAGAGGACACTAGGCTTACAGCGTAAAGGCACATCGGTTAGCACAGTTTGGTGCTGCAAGCACAGGCTGCAACCTCCTAAATTCAGGGCCAGGCTTAAGGAGCCATCTCACTTTTCACATGTTACACAACCAAAGCCCAACTGGTTTAGACACCCTTAACTCACCTCCAGGACCCCCTCAGAGTCCGAGGAGAGGCTGGCTTCATGTTTGGATACAACAACAGCAAGGCCGCTTAAGGCTAACAGCGCGTTGCCTTTGACCACTGGGCTGTCTCTGTTTAAAAAGAAAAAAATTCCAAGAGAGGATTTAGGGGCATTAACCAGGAGAAGAGAAGGCGCTATTATAGGGAGGGCAGATGAGGTCAATAAGCACTTCCATCCCTTCACAGAGCCTCGTAAATGCAGGTCTGTTTGTTCCCTGATGCCAGCAGCTTCTTTCCTTCTTCTGACACTAGGGCTGATTTTGAACTTTTCTAATAAATGTCTGGTCATTACGTTTTTGGTAACATAAAAATCCAAGCTCATATATCTAAGCTCTTTCTTTCTAAAATTTTTGTTTTATCATTTGACCCGACATATCCCAAGCTTCTTCAGTGTCATCTTTGGCCAATACAAATGTACTGAGCTGTTGGAAAACACAACCAGGGACAGTTCTGTGAATAAGCCCAGCAGAACACAGCTGGCTTTCTGGCTCTTCGAAAGCACCGGTGTGTGGAACTAGTTTCTAGTGAACCGCTTCAGATGGCATCCTTTACTAGCAACTCGACACACTGGGAGCTTTCCTCTGTCATGAATATTTCCCCCTTCTTTTTTTTTTTTTAACATGCCAAAGCCAGCAATCTTAAAATCAGACTGTAACATAATTTAGAGACCCTAGATAAGAAGCAAACAAGGCCTGTTTTTAAATTACTGGGTTTGAAAGTGGCCCCTTTATATCATCCAAACAGTGGTTTTCTAATATTGGCAATAAAATCTTAAGTTTGACTTCCAAATTTGGTATCAAGAAAACTGAAACTTTTAAATATACTTACTGCTTGAAAAATGTACAGGTAGTATTATTCCATAATTCCAAAGTGATCCTATAGAATAAAATCCCCAATGGGACATTGAGGAGATCCTCTTGGCTTGCCAACTCTGTCATAACAGGACTCGAGCAACACAGCACTCTTACCATCAGATAGCTCAGTTCTCAGTCCTACAACTGAGGGTTCCCATAAACAGAGAGAATGTTTCCCCAAACCTGGACTTGAGATCTGAATTCCAATCAGTGCACATATCCAAGGATTACTCCCTGTTTACCCCTGTGCAGGAACAGAACCAATGTCTGGGATGAGGAAGACTTACAACCCTGTTCACCATACAAGCCTAGTGCCTCCAGCCCTAAGCCACGGTCATGACTGAACATGTGAGTTAGTGGGTATCAAAGCATTAGTATACACCTGTGTTCTTGTATTTTTGTTTCCACTTGGTAAGAACTGAACTTAGGATCTGCCATTATCAAGTTCCTCCATCTATGGATTCATCCATTTCCTCCTCCCTTCTCTCTCTCCCACCTTGGGATGGTTAAACTCAGTGAAGGTTTGCTCTGCACACTTGGTTATTTTCTTCACCCCTTCGGGAATCCATTCCTCTATGAGGGCTGCCATATGTTGATAAGACCAACATTTATATTGAGGAATGGGACAGGGGAGATAACAGGAAGAAAAACTTGAGTTTGAAGCAGCTTTGCAATAACGATTACTGGGAACTCCAATAGCTAATAATAAAACACCAGGAAGCAAGGCAAGATGTGGTCACTCCTAGGTGTCCTAGCCAGAAAATCATGTAACAAAACCAAATTTAAATCCTTTATTCCTAATATTCTCTCTTTCCATTAGCTGAGAATATCTATTCTGTTACGAAGTGGTCATGAATCCCTGAAGTTAGATTAAAAAAAAAAAAAGGTTTTAAATTCTCAATGATCTGAGAATTTCCTCGGTTTTTATCACCCTGTAGAAATTCTTAGCCACCAGAAATTGGGTATCAAACCCTTTAAAACAAGAATATTAGTTAAGATGACATAAAAAATATTTTTAACCCTAAAATTCTGAAAGAGAATTTAGCCTCAGTTTTAAAACAGTGCCCCAAATGACTTTATTTCAGAAGTGCCACTGGTCTTGGCATTCTTGAGCATGTATTCTTCTTGTAAAATGGAAAACATATTTAAAGCTACCAGTAATTAGACCTTTGGGTGCAGACTAAACGCACTCTTGGACATTAATCTTTGGACAGAAAAAAATTAAACCACAGTCACACAATGGATGCTTAGACCAAGTTACACTACAACGTTTCATAAAGGTACAGTGACTGGCTACTGATAATCTTTACATTCCCCACATGCCTCGCACAGTGACTTATGGAGAGAAGACACTGTACATAGTGAGACAACTCCAAGGAGGAGCCGGCCAGGTGAAATCCTACAATTGGTTCAGCAAAAACTCTTCACCTCGTTGATCAATTAGCCATCCCTTACCAGTCAAGCAGTAGTGACTAATTTGCATAATAACATGTCAGCATCAGTACAGTATTTATCTAGGCAACACCACTGACATTTTAATTAAATTGTCCTTTGAAACAAACAGATTCCATTAGCTTAATTAAAAAGCTCAAGGAAGGCCAAGCTACAATGATGCTTTCTTAGGGACAAAGTATTACATTACATATTAGCGAAGTGACCCAATCCTTTGGGGATTATTACCTTCACGTTCAAATCTATTTAATTATTAACAATGAAAATAAACTTACATCAATCACCAGGGTTTATCTGTGTTCTGATTCTCCCTTAGCCCTATCCCTGATGCTTTAAAAATGCTCTCAAGTGAGCAAATCAGTCTAATCCTCTGACTTGTATTTTACTTCCTACATTTAATTTATGGCTCAGAACAAAATAAACCCTACATTGGCCCAACCAGCCTCTGGCAGCCATGGTCCAAGGAACAGAAGGCTAAGCTGGCAGGAGATGGTGGTGGGGTCCTCACATGATTGGAGGAAGCCAGTGGGGAAAAGTAAAGAGAAGGCAGCAAAGTGATTTTTCCCCTGCTCCATCATTAATCTCTCAGCCTCTGGACCAACTATCTCTTGCTCACTTGCTGTCATGCCTAGCATTGTCAGAATTGCTGTAATAAGATGAGGTCTATAAAATACTTTGAAATTTTTGATGAAAAGGTAATACCATGAGAACATAAATTATTTTTACTCCATACCACTGAGAATGTGAACACACTCTTCTTAGGTATTAGTCATGAAATGATGCTATGCAAATCTGAAGATTAAAGTCTTACTGAAATAAAATTTTAGAATGGAATCTGCAAAAGCTTCCAGAAGGGCAAAATTATACTTTGTTTTAATAGAAAGCTGCTAGTTTCTTCAGCATTCGAACTTTTTTGTTGCAAATGTCAGAGCACTGTTTTTAACAGGATGTAAGTAGACTATATAATAGAACAAACTGTAAAAGGTAAAGGTCAAAGGCAATCCCCCACCCCAGCACCTCCTCCCCTCCAATAAGCAGCTGAACACTCTCCCATCGTGTCTGCAATCCACCAAACTAGATAAGCAGACACCAATGAGTCTCTATAGAAGCCTCTCTGTATTTTTCCTTTCATTTTGTAAACAGATATGTCAACAGATATTTCCCAGTGCCTCTCACAGAATTGAGGCGTTCAGGAGAGGATTACCACTTCTATGTCCCTTTATTCAGAAGACCCGCGGCTGAGTAGTGATCAGGTACTGAGGTCAGATTTTCCAGTGAAGTATCTGTTTAAGACATTGCTGGTGGAAAGTGAACTCTAAGGTAGATCATGTTTTTGTTTTTGTTTTGTTTTTTTAAGGCAAAATCTATTTAGCTACAGAAGGTCTGGGACACGACAGGGATAAACTATACTGTAAGTATTTCCAGGTAATACGGACTTTCAGTACATATGAAATCCTCTAGGTCAAAGGTATATTTATGTTATTTGCTGGACATGAAGAAAGGAAGTCAAACAGAAATGGTGGCACCTAAAGTTAATGGTGAAAAGGAGAGGTACATGTCACTTATCACCAGGAACAATTAGTCAGCTTGCTAACAAAGGGACCTGAAGAGGTTGCTCAAGCAAGCTTACTAGGGTATCATTTTCTTAGTGAGAGCTGGGTTAAAAATAAAAAGCCTCAAGGTAGTAATACTCAGGTTATTTTTGTTAAAAAAAAAAAAACCATAAGGATATGACAAAATTGCCTTTTTACTGGGTCTTCGTATGCATTTTTAGTATTAAAAAATTCAATATTTAGATATCCTGGACCCAATAACATCAAGAGAATGAAAGGAGGCACTGTGATTTATTTACTAGCTCACAGTTGAGATTTAACCATCTATTTACAAAATCCCTGTAATTCATTCACATTATCAAAGATTTCTTTTTTTTCCCCTCTTGTACTAAATCACAGTCTTTCAAATCTAAGCCAAAGTACGGGGCATTTTGTTAGGTGTACAATGTCGGTGCAACCTGGATGTAAAAGTTATGTGTCTGAACTGGTTCCTCTGTATTTTCACAGAAAAACATGTAGTAAGAATATGAGAAAGAGTAACAACTGATTTTTAAAAATATAACTCAAAAGTCCTTTAAGATCGTTAAAGGTATGAGATGCCTGAAAAGGAGAAAATGTATTGGTGAAGGGAAAAAAAAACGTTTTTAGAAAATTTCTGGTAAGAGAATAAATGGATCTTACTTTGCAGCTGCTTTGGTGACCTCATCAGTCAACATGTCTCGAACCCTGTGATACAGATGGAAAAGAAGTATGAGAGTTTATGGTAGAGCAAGAAACCAATCTTTTTGCTTATTCATCAACTAATAAGAACCTCTGGCAGTGACTCCAGATCTTAAAACATCCATGTAGAATTTTAGGGTAAAGTGAAAGAACTGTAGTAATGGCTTTCCTTCCATCTCCTCAGGTTACTTAGCAGAGGCAGGGAAGGATCTGAATGGAACTGAGGAGCGCTGTACGGGGAGCGTGGTCATGGTGTCATTTCTCATACTGAGTGGTGGGGATACAAGAGCCCTTTATATTATTCTCTGCTATGGACTGAATGTCTGTATCTCCTCCCATATTCATATGCTGAAATCTCAACTCCAAATGTGGGGCCTTTGTGAGGTCACAAGGTGGAGCCCTCGTGAATGGAATTAGTGTCCTTATAAGAAGAGAGACTAGAGAGCTTGCTTTCTCTCTGCTCTCTGCCATGGGAAGATACAAGGAGAAGGCAGCCACCCACAAACTTAGGATCAGGCCCCCACCAGCACCAGATCCGCTGTCACCTTGATCTAGGGTTTCCCAGCCTTTGTAACAGTGAAAAATAAATTTCTGTTGTTTAAGCCACCTGGTCTATGGTATTTTTGTTATAGCAGCTGGAACTAAGACATTTCTTTCTTCTCTGCTCACCAAAACAGCAATTTACTACTTTCAAATTGTAGATAAAAAAATTTTCACTACATACATCTATAAAATAAAATTTTAAATGTTGGTTATAGTACATATGAAACTAATATAATGTTATATATCAACTACATCTCAATTAAAATAAATAAACGTAGGCTATAAAATTGAACTAAAAGAAAATAATTATATTTGCGGATCTGAAGGAAGGTATGCTCAATTCAAATATTCACAGAATTTTTTTTCACGTAAGAATCTTGAGATAAAGTAGAAAATAATAATTGACTGCTATATTTACATTTTGAAGAGGATATAGATATTTTCACTATACACTTTGAGTTTCATACATTCAAAGTTTTTATAAATTTCATAGAAGCTTTGCAAATATAAGCTATATTTGCATTCATAAATATTTGCGTTTGAAATATAATACAATCTTAGCTATTCAGCACTCTGAGAACGACTCATTCTTTAAGAATAAGAGCCAAGTTTTTCAGATAGTTGTAAACTGTTCCTTAAACTGGTATTTCATAAAGCCATTTGACAGTAAATTTTCCTAAAACATATTGGCCAATCTTGTTCTTCCTAAATGGAATATAGTGCATTCAATGTATTCTTTAATTGGTCAACGTGAAATAATTACAAATCATGACTTGCTACACTTCTAGGTAGGGCCACACCTTCCACTGGTTCCTTCTTACCTAATCGTCCTTCTCTCTGCTGCATCACAGATTTTTCCTTCTGTACTTGTATTAGTCCTCTTACCTTGTGAACATACTACAGCATCTACCATCTTAAAAGAAGAAACTCTCCAGCTATTGCCCCATTCCACTGCTTCCTATACATCAGAATTCATTTAAAAGAGTAGCTTATACTTGATGACTTCAGTTCATCTCCTTCTACTCTCTCTAGATTCTTCTATAACCTGGCATTTGTCCCTACAAAACAGTTCCTTCATGGTCACCAATGACTTTCAAGAGGCCCAGTCTAATGCTTAATTCTCAGTCTCCAACTTTTGCAATCTCACAGCAGCATTTCACACAATTGGTTGCTTCTTTCTTGAAACATTTTCTTCCCTCAATTTTTAAGATAGCTTTTAAAATTCTGTTTTCTCTTGGTTTGCTCCCTATATCACTGATCACTAATCGTCCACCTGCTTTATTGGTTCCCTCTTCATCTCCCCCAATTTCTAAGTGTTGAAGTGCTCCAGGGCTCAGTCCTCTGACCTTTTCTCTGTCTTTACTCATTTCCTAGATGATCTCATCCAGCATTATGATTTTAAGTGTAGTTGATATGCTGATGATTCCTGAATTTATATTTCCAGCCCTGCCCTCACCCCTGAACTCAAGACTCACATAGTCAGTAACCTGTGTGATTTCTCCAACTTGGAGGTCTAATTAGGTATCTCAGGCTTAGCAAGTCTCAAACTTGATTTCTACCCCAGACAGACCTGCTATTCTACAGTCTTCCTCATCTACATAAATGATAACTCCATGCTTTTAGTGATTCACAGTCAAAATCTTGGAGTTATGCTTGATTTTTACCTTTCTACTGTATGTCTCTATGTATTTTTTGATGACTATAGCTAACATACAACTCCCCAAATTATCATTTTAAGAAGATGAAATTAAAACTACACGTAAAGGAAAATAGCAAATAGGAAGCAAAATCCAAATTCTTAATCTCTAAGCTTAAATCCAATGTCATAATGTTTTAAACTGCATTGTCATTTTTAAAATAAATCTAGGAAATGTAACTTAAATTAGTTAAATGTGTGCATGCATGCACACATACACAAAAACACACACAGAGCTTCTGCTTTTCTACATATGCCAGTTGTTAGTAAGTAAAAAACTGAAACCAAGTATCCTTGTTTGATGAACAGATTTTTATATTAAAGAAACCTGTAGCTACAGGCAAAGCTATTTAGATTCTGGGCACTTTACTTAGATTTAAGCTGCTGCAACATTAATCTGACAAGGTATTCATCCCAACCCATGTAACAATTTAAATTGCTTTTAATGTGCCAGCACTTATACATTTCTAGATAATATAGTGGGAATTCACTAGGGGATGTCTGTCAAAGAAATTAAAGCCCTGACATGGAAAAGATGCTCCTAATAATGAAGATGTCTCGGGGAGGGGGGATCAGGGGAGCAGAAGGGTATTCCTTGACTAAATGAGTGGGAAAAACACTCAATTTTCATTTAAAAGCATATAAAATAAGGGGGAAAAGGGAAAAACAAACGATTACCACATTGCTTTAGAAAACAATAAAATATATATACAAAATTCATGAATACAAAGCTCTCTTTCTTATCTTACTTCTGGGAAAGAGATGGAAAATACACCTATCAGATCTTCAGCCTTTTCCCCTTTAGGCTCACAGAGAGGTTACAATTCCAATATTAAAGTCTTTAAAGTGGCCACCTTCTCCCTCACAGTTCGTTTCCCATATCGAATAATGAGCAGCGGAATGCCATCCCCTTACCAGAGCCAGGCTGTGCTTTTTTTGTACTGCACCTCCTCAGGTCCTTCTTTTCCGTGTTTTAATTGCAGCTCCAGCTCTGCTATTCGTCCCTGCAAAAAGCACAGCATAAATCAGCATGCAAACTCTGTGACCAAAATTATCTTAAAATGTCTTTGGAAAACACGTAGGTAACAGATGTATCCTTTCCCAACTGGCCTTAGGTGTTCCTGATAGGATATCAGATATGACAAAGGATGTGTAAGGAGAGAGAATTACATCATGGTTCAGGGATTTCTACATTCACCAAATAAGTATATCCTGAAGTGTATAGTGCAAAGAGCACTTTGGCAAATTTAGTGCAAAGCACTTTGTTTCAAGAGATCTATTAAAAGCAAATTTGAATTCTATGGGTCCCATTCCAAAAAATCCCCTATATGATAATAAATAGCTTCTGTCAGCAGCTGATAATTTTAACGACATTATACCAAGACTGGGGTCTGGGTACCAGCATTATAACAGGATGGTAGAAAATGAGTACGGTAGGTACATAACACTTAAGATTTAGGTAATGAATTACAAATTTTTTTCTCAAATAGCTGCATATTACATTTCTATTTCCTGAGTGAATTTATAGATATAATCTCAACCTATATCGTGTAATAAAAACATAGCTAATATCATTAATATCTTTAAGAACAAGGCCTTCAAATATTTATCTGTTCAATTTTTTTACACTCAGGCCTATTTTGATCACATGCTTTCCCCTCTACTCCATCACCAATTACATTATTTAAATGTAATTAAAATACTGGTTTATTGATATACCCTGAACTGGACAAGAACTTAGATTGCATATTGTATTACTGAGTAATACCAAACCATTTTCAGAAGTAGTTGTGCAGCTTACCTCCTCATAAGCAGTAAATAAGAGTTCTGGTTACTTCATATCCTAACTAGCATTTGGAACTGTCAGGTTTTTAAATTTTTACCATTTTTGCAGGTGTGAAATGGTGCTCATTATGGTTTTAATTTTCATCTTATCATTTACTAAGATTGAGCATCTTTCCAAATGTTTATTGTCAATTTGGGTTTCCTATTCTGTCCATTTTTCTACTGGTTGCCTTTTCTTACTTACTGATTTTAAAGTTCTAAGGCATGTTCTACAGAAGAAAAGTGTATCTCTATATCCCAAAGAGTGAAGCAATATAGCTTTAGGTTAAGGATCTGGGCTCTGGGATTGAATGTCCCAATCTAATGCCATTTCCACTTACTTCAAATTTTACTGTGTAAATTTGGGCAAGTTACTTCATTTCTCAAAGCTTTAGTTGCCTCATTTGTAACATATAGCTGACACCTAACTCATGGTATTACAGCATGATATTAAATAATGCGGGAAAGTGTCTCTTTAGAGCAGTGACCGATGCCAAAAAGAGCAACCATTACCAGGTTTGTTGTTAAAAACAAACTCCCCTTATTATCTTCATATAAGCTGTTCTCTCATGACAGTATCTCAATCCTTCTTGAAATAATTCATAGTTTTAATCTGTATACTTTTATAGAGTAAAAGGTTCCCCAAGATGTAATATTCAGATATACAGTTGCATGTCTTTGTATTTCTCTCATATACTCTGTTACTACCTGTAAATTCACTGAAGAAGACAACGATGGTTTCTTCCATCTAAGGAGGCACACAGTGCGCTGGGGCTCACCAGTTCAGGCACTCTGAGATTTCATGGGCATTCTGTTCACATTCTTCAAAGATTCTGTTTACTTCAATCATATCACCCCCAACTCCATGTTTTCAATGACAGAACCCCAGCCCTTTCCCTCTCCTTTCAGTTTCTTGGAGCAAGGTATCAGAAGTGATTCAACTGGCAAAATATTAATATCTAATATTGATATTGGTCTCCCAAGAGGGTAGGCAAAATAGAAAATAATTTTTATTGCCTATCTGTTTGTTATGCGTCTTAAATCATGCCTCTTTCCTCCTAAAACATTTATTTTCCATAGTGCTTCTCCAAAAAAAAGGTAAGAAATAGGAAATTAAAAGGCTAAAAATCTGTTTAGAAATAAATAAAACACAAAAAAGCCAGTGTATGTGCAGCATCTTGAGAAGGTCCACTCTTTTAATCTCTCCTGTAGCCATAAACCAGTACAACCATTTCACTGTGACTAGCAAATTTCTCATTTTTTCTTTCTCAGTCTCTGTTTTTCTCAATCTCCTCTTCTGAACTGCCTCTCTAACCCCTTCCACCCAGCCTGTGTTAGGCTATTTATTCAAATCCACTTTGCCATCCAATTCTTCACCTGCTGATAACAGAGATCTGGTGGCATTGAACTCAGCTACCTCTGCTTCCGGTTAACAGCTGTGGTTAAGGGGGGGGAGCAGGTGGGCAGGGGACAGTCATTGGGTGAGAAAAAGCTGAGACGATCACTTGAATTGAGATTTTTGGATTGCCTGAAAATTCCAATTATTAATTTACCTATTCTTCTTAATTAAAAAAAAAATTTCAGCCTTTGTAACCAAAAGCTTGCTGATTACAGTGAGCAATTTCCCTAGCTCTAAACCTGCACATTAAAAACAAACAAACAAAAAACCCTTACAAGTGGTCAAAGAGTATTTTGCTAGGAGTCACAATTCCTGACTGGTTTTGATTTCAGACTCTTGTGCAGCAGGCTGACCAACTCAGGAACAAGCATCTGCAGTCGACCTGTTTTAATTCCTCTGTCCTGTCTGAGGTCATATTCACAGTCCCTAAGAGCCCTTCTAACCTGCTCTGCATCCCACAAGGGCAGCAAGGTAAAGACAACGGTAGAGGGCACCTTCCCAAAATGGACTTGGAACTGTCCATCAACTCGTATCTGCATTTTTCATCTTAATGGGAAGAAATCCAAATACACCCCCATGTCAACCACTTTGATATGCTTGTAATTCAAAGCCCCACATTCTTGTGGAAAAATTAGATAAGGCTGGAAGCTGACGCCTAAGCAAAAGGCACTAGAACTGTTCACATCTCAAACTTATTCACATTATAATCAACCTCCGGGAAATAATGTAGAATGCACCTTTTAGCATATCTCCTTGGCTTACTGAATAAAACATGGCTCCTCTAAACGATCCTCTAGTTTAATGCTACAAAATATGTCTAGCACCAGATGGAACTAACTATAATTCCTGCACAGAAGAGTTATCCTCCGGGAGAGAAATTCTTCATATAGACGAGAAGTCTGGCAGTTGCTCTAATTCTTCTAAGATGCCATAAATTCTATTTAAGTGTGTGGGCTCATTTAAAAAAAGACTTGATGAACACTAAAAATGCACCAGCATATTTTCAAATAATAGTGATAGCCTAAAAAGCATTGCTGGACTTTCAAATAATATTGAAAATCTTCTTATTATAGTCTATCTATACTTTTGAGTTTCACTTCTTAATCACCAATTCCCAATGGAACTAGACTTATTAGAAATCAAAGGAAAGAGATTTTATGTGATAAAGATAGACACTATCACCCACAATAGTAGAAAGGCAGAATAACTGACCTGTATCACCAAAAATACTCAGCAGACTTTTTATGAATAGATCTGTCTTCTTAAATATTAAACCAGTTGGCATTATTTGTTGTTACAACTAATAACAGTATTAGGGAAAGTGCATGAACAGTGGAAAAGGCTGAGGCTCTGGAGTCAGACAAAAGCAGGTTAAGTTCTAGTTCTCTCATTGATTTTGTGCTGTTTGCTTTGCTTTCCTAGCTAACCCTGCTTCCCCATCTACAATCCTATTACACATGAGGTTAACAACACCCATTTCAAAGGGCTTCTGTAAAGATTAATTGAAATAATATACGTTAAGTGTTGGACACACATTAGTTATTCAACAAATGGTAGCTCTTATTATAAAAAAAAAAAAACCCAACAACCATGGAGGGTTTTTTTAAATCAACTGTTTGTCATTTATATGCAATACTATAATCCTGTTCAATTTAGCCTTCCTTATGCTAAGAGCTAAATAAAATTCTCAGGTCTTTCTGGAGAAGGAGTTCTTCTTGCCAGCTCCAGGTGCCTGTAGGGCTTTGTACATCCTCTATTAAAGCATCCAAGATCTGTACTGGAGCTGCTAGTGCCCACATTAGGTTTCCTGCACTGGACTGGTTGCTCACTGAGAGGAAGAAACACTTTAATTCCTCCTTCTTTTCCACACATACATGGCATAGGGCCTGGCCAGTAAAGGGTGCTCCATAAATGTTTGGGGAAGGTAAACACTGCAAAATTACACAGGGAAAAACAATGTGCAAAAAAGTGCATACTCTGACATGCAATCTCACTCTTCTTGAGCACAAACTATAATTGGTTCAGTGTGTGTATGAGCAATTCATTCAATTCACCTATGCATCTATTCAAAACTGTGTGCCTGGATGCTGCTGAGGATAAAAAAGTGGTGTAAGCGAAGCAAAAGGAAACAATGGTTCCAAGAGGATGTCTTGAAAATGCAGATTCCAGTGTAGTTTGGGAAACCATCTAAAACACTTTTGCTCAGAGTAGGGTTGATAGACTGAATTAAAATCACCTGGCAGCTTGGTAAACATGGAGATTCCTAATCCCCTACTCAGTTCTAGTCAATCAGAATCTCTGAAGATGCATTAGTACTTTATAAATTCTAGACTCAATAACATGTGGTAGCAAGGTTTAAATTTAAGATGAGAACATCAATGCCAAGCTGTTTAGTCACTCCTCTGCCCCTGCCACCCGCTCCCGCCCCATCACCCCGATCTTTTAGGACAGCCATTATCTTTAACCATAACACCTCACTTGCTAAGACTTCATGAAAATCTTACTTCAGGCCATAAATTATGCAAGTACCATCAGATTTTTTTCTATCATCCTTAACAATGAATTCGAAGCTAGGGAAAAGGACTGAGCTCGTTTTTTCTTACATTGGTAACTGTTGCAATACTCCCAAACTGATTAAAAATTAATCCTAATTAAAAAAACTCACAAACTATAACTTAAAGTATTACTAGAATAAAAAAAAGTCAAACTGGGTATAATTCATTTATTTAGTGAGCACCTGTTATGTTTTAGACATGATGTCAGGTTTGAGACAACAGAGAGGAACAAACGGCTCCTGGCTTTAAGGAGCAGAGACAACCAGGAGGCCTCGGACACATAACTGAGATGATAAAGGCTTCCAAAGGGCAAATGTGGTTCTATGGAAGCGCACAGGAGAGGTACACAATCCAGTGGGGGAGAGGGAAGGCACACAGGTAAAATCTTCAAGACAACAAGTAGAGGTGAGGCAGGCAGAGGGAGGGGCAGTGCCTGCAACAGAAGGAATGGTGTAGGTAAAAGCCAGGACGTTCAGGAAGACATGCTGAGTTTGGGAAAAGAAGGAAATTGAGCAGGGCCAAAAATTCAGGGGAAGGTAAGAGGTAAAGCTGGAGATGCGAGCAGGTCCAGTGTGATGGCGCACAGGCATGGGGTACGAGGATGAGCTCAAGTTGAGGTGCTGTGGGGCTGCCATGGGGGGGCCTCTGGGACATCGGGGAGATGTTCCAAAAGCAGCAGGACGTAGAAGGATAGCACTCAAGGGGAGGTCTGGGTGGAACACAGACTTGGGGCAGGCGTCACATTTAAAATTAAAGTGCAGTTATATATATATATGTATCTCACTTTCTTTATGAGCAAAAATACCATCGCATTTTTGATACTGCTATTTTCCTAAGTGTTTTTATAGTAAAATACATACTTGTAGTAAAACTTAAGGTTAAGAAGGAGACACTCCCTAAAGCAACCCACTCTACAGTTTCATTACCTGTAAAATGGCGTGATAGGCACGGTTCATATAGGCAAGCCAGGCCTGTGGGAGAAAAATTGCACGGTGCCACTCGGAAAGCTGGATGTGAACCTGTGGGGGAAATATACCAAAACATAAGTCAGACTGCACAGTATTAAAACAGACTAAAATTAAAACTGTATCATCAATTCTTTCCTTCCCCTCATTTAAATGGTTTAGATACTGAAACAAACCAAATCAGTCTAGGATCAGAACCACAAATAAGATCTTCTGGATATTTTCAAAGGAGAGGAGTTTATAGAGTCTTGTAAAGACAAAATAAAATAAGCCTGGAATTTTCTAAATTAAAGCAAATAAAACCCTACAATAATAACAAGCTAAGATGTATGTGTAATACAAATATGTCCTTGAAAATAGGGGGAAAGTCTGCAGAGCCTCTCGCCAATGTCAGGAAACTAGGTATTGTCTAACAAATCCCCCTAGTAATTTTAAATAAAAATAAATATTGCTCACATCCTGGATTACCAATATGACAATTTCTGAAGTAATAAACTTAAATTGCCAACAGAAATATCATGTTGTGTAGAAACCATGATGGCATGCAAATGAGTACTGCACACAGCAATTGTGCACACCACTGGATAAATGCCCTTTAATCAGTGTGGGTAAACAAGAGAAAAATGATACATGCCAACACTGAAATCCTGTTTCTGAAGACAGGCCCAGACAAAACATCTGGTTTTCATAGCCATTTCTGTTTCTACCTATTAGTATATGGCTATCTTGCAACAAATCTTCCCAAGGTCTGCTTCTGTTAAAGAAAGATCCCTCAAGACAAAAAGTCACAGTGCATCACATTTCATGTTTCCTGTAACTCCTCTCATTGAAACTCCAGCAACTGAAACTTCAGTCTATGTCTCAGAGAAAAGCAACAACAAATATAGAAAAAGGATAAATTTCTATATAATTACCCCAGAATCATCATAACTACAGTGTTTAAGGAGATTTTTCTGTATTATAGGAATTAATTTTCTCAAGAGCTTTGTGATAGGGGAGAGAACAATCTCTCTGAATATAGCTGGCTCCCAGGGCCTCTGGCATTTTCTCTACTCCCAGCCTTAGTGTGGGCCTACTACACGCAAGGGTCTATGTATGGGAGGATATGAGGACTATCCACTGAACAGTGTCTGCAGAGTGCGCAGAAATGGGCAGGAGAGCCAGAAACGGACACACATAGATTACAAGGCACAATTATGAAGCATCTATGGGAACAAAGAGATTCTGTCTACCATCTATTACCCCTCATTCCATTGCTTCTTTTTAAAAAATTAGATAAACAGTATGAAAAAGATACTCAGGTCATGAGATGAACTTAAAAAAATTATAAAGACAGGTGACTTGTTTTTCTGATGAAGAACCCACTCTAGCCAGTACAGTAGGGGAAACCTTCTTCACATGTTAACAGAGCTCCTTAAAGGAATGGGCCCACCAATTCCTGTTCTCTTGTTATCCAGGAAGCTGATGATAACCTAGTTCACACTGCCAGCTGTGGAGGCATTAATCAGTCCACGGCCTTGCTCTCTGTTTCCAAAATGTGGGGACTTTTACCTTTGTTCCTATCAATTCTGTTCCCTTTTCATAATATACAGTAACTATCTTTAAGTCTTATTCTGAGACCTGGACTTAACAGAAAGGACGCTTAAGCACCACAACCAAAGCTTATTTCTTATTTCAGAACTTCAAAATATTTAACAATTTTGCTGCCAAATAACCCATGGACATCACTCCACAACTGAGAATCTCCACAGTTTCAGCAAATTGGCAAAAAGAGCAGTGGACATTTTTTTGGAAAGACAATGGTCTCAACTGCTTCTTCAACCTGAGTTTTAAAAAAAAAAAAAAAGTATTACGGAAAAAATGTAAAGGAAAATGAGCAAATCAAACGTTGAGCTTCTAGGAACAAAGACTTTCATGCCGGGAAACCTACAAAAGGAGGTTATAAACTGAAGGTTAAAGCTAATCCTGCTCCTGCTGCTCAGACCACATCTGAAGGTCGGCGCAGGGACGCAGTCGTGCTTGAGCCCAGACACCAGTCTGAACTCCCCATGTTTCATGAGATTATACCTAGTCTTAGTGTTCTGGGGAGTTAGCTGTGAATAAATCTCTTTAAAAATGCACTTTCTTGCTCTTTCCCTTACTGAAGAGGTGCTTAGGGAAACAGCTTGAATACAGTCACATCCTTACTCTCCACTTGTGTTACAGGCAAAAGAGATCTCCTAGGCCATTTTTTAACAAAAACAGATTTTAGGACGCTATTCCAATTCAATGTACAGCCACCCATATAGGTTAATGTTCATTCCATTTATATGAAATTTCCAGAATTTCCAGACAGAAATATTCATACAGGATAAATCCATATAGACAGAAAGCAACTTAGTGGTTGTCAGGGGCAGGGAGGAGGCGGGGGGAGAGGAAGAAGTGGGAGGCAATGGGGAGTGATTATTTAATGCATACATGGTCTCATTGGAGGGTGATGAAAGTGTTTTACAACTAGATAGAGGTGATTGCTTCACATGTGAACATACTAAATACCACTGGATTGTACACTTGAAGCTTTAAAATGGTTAGTTTTATGTTATGTGAATTTTACCTCAATTAAAAAACAAACACTCAAGATAAGGCAAAGTTCCCTAAAGTGAGCACATGGCTGACCTGTCTGAGGAACTGAAAGAAGGACCGCGTGACAGCAGACAGAGTAAGCAAAGAGGGAGAGCAGCCAATTCACAGGAGAAAGCAGGGCCTTCCAGGTCACTTTTTAGGACGTCAGGTCACTATAAGAATGACAAGATCTAATCTACATTGTAAAAGGATCATGCTGACCACTAGGTGGAGAAGAGACTGTCGGGGATAAAGGTTAAAGCAGAGAAACCTCGGAGCCTCCTGCAAAAACCCAGGTAAGAGACAACAGTGGCTCAGAGTGGTATTGGAAACACTATCGAAAAACAGTTCTCGAGTATTTAGCTACGTCATTTTTCCACCCTGCCCCAAATGTTAAGTAAATGTTGAGTAAAATGCCAACATATAAAACAGAGAACAGAGAAGTAAAATTTGCCTAGACGAAGTAAGGATGAAGGCTGAGGCCTTGGTGCTCAGCCCCCTTGATCATCCAGGTCTACTTTGTGGTGGTCCTCAGGACTCTAGAGGGACATAAAAGAGATTCACATTTGTCAGGAGATGGACAAGGGTGATGGGCTGACCACAAAGGAGTACAGGGAGATCTTCAGGGTCAGAGAACTGTTCTTATTTTGACCGCGGTACTGATTGGACAAACGTATTCACTTCTCAAAATTCATAGAACTGTACACTAAAAGGGGAGAAGCCTGCTTTATGTAGATTACAACTCAATACAAATAAAATGTAAAACACACAGTTTGAAATCACTACTTTCAGAACATGCACCTCTCAAATATTCACCTCCAAACACCTATTACCCTCTGTACACTTGTTTGTCATTATCATTCAAAATCCACTCATCCCTTTATCTTTCCTGTTTCTATCAATATTACCCCATCAATACTGCAGTCACCCAGGTTTGAAATGTCTGATTTATCCTGGACTTCTCCCTTGCCCTCCACTCAACGGCCAACTCTACCTCTGAAATGTTTACTGTATTTGTCCCTACTTTCTTCCTCACTGGTTTGGTCCTGCCTTGATTATTGAGGCCACCTAAGTGATCTTCTAACAGCGTAAAATCTTTCCTCCTTCTGATACATCCTCAATGGTGCTGCTACTATTACATTAACTCAGAACTTCTTTTCAAAAACCTTTGATGGCTTGTTAAAGAATAAAGCCCAAATTCCTTTGGGCTCTGTTCAAAGTATTTTAGAATCAAAAGTACACCATTTATTTTAAGAAATAACTTGTCGTGTAAGAACTCTGCTGGCTAAGATCCTCAGCCAATTTCCCCATTTGAATTTCTGCTCCTCTCTTTCATTTAACCTGTATTCTGGCTGACCTGGGTTATAAACCAATTCCCAAGCCTGCTCTATACTCTACAGGACCTTTGCATTCACTGACTGCTTCCACTGCTTTGAATGCCCTGTTTTCCTATCTCTACTTACTGAAATAATTTCTCCCATCCCTATACTTCTAGTGCGCTATATGCCTCTCCTGTAATACTCAACAGATTCCATCTTGATTATTTGTGTATGGACCTTAATCTCATACAATCCTAAAGGCAGAGATCATTTCCTGTTCATCCCAGAATCCCTCCCATGGAACTCACAGTAAGTTTTCACTTATGTAACTGCTGAATTTAACGAAATTAAATGTACAGTATTTGCTTTAAGACAAAATCTTGTCATGTGAAAACCATGCTACTATAAACAAGTAATGACAGAAAGTTATGATGTGGGAAAAAAACACAACATTAGAAAACTTTTTTTAGTAGGCACAGTTAAACTCAAACGCAAGTTGTTGAGGATATATGAAATTTTATGAAATATGTCCAAAATGTTTTGGCTAGGAAATGTTTAATTCCAGACAGAAACACCGTGAGTGACAAGGCAAAATTTTAAAGAGGGTATTGTAAACTTTATATTTTGAAATTTCCTAAAATTTTAAATTTGTATCATACAAGTTCTAATTATGTACACTTAGAATACTAGCTCAATAGATAATATCCTGCTTAGAAACACAATTCACAAATATAAGGGGAATGGTGAAAGAGAATGAAAAAGAAGAGCTTGTTCCTTCATGGACACATGTTTTTCTTGAAGGGACTGCTTGGCCACCTAGTTAGATAATTTACTGTTCAGAATACATTGCTCAGAAATTTGGTAATGTTTTCTGCCTCCTGGGTGATGGTAATAAATGTAATTATTCATGTATAAGAAAATTCCCATTTTAACAGCCCTTCATTAAATAATTTGCATCCAGTAAGACAAGCTTTGGTGAGGTTGTTCAACTGTAAAACTGGAATGAGGTAAGGTAGATCAGCATGTAAAAATCAACAGGTAAAGAGTTTGCTACTCATTTTAAAACCATAGCGTCACAAAGTAAAGCATTTTCATGCTTTCCAGATGTACATATTATTATCAAGAGAAAAAAAAATATTTAACTTCAGTTGCTACACAGACACACCGGTTCTGAGCCACTACATTTGGTCTATGATATACACACACTCCTCCCACATTTCCAGAAGAAAAACCATTTGTACTTAGTGTTAGAGACCCCCAAAGCCACTCAATGTCCCATTATTTATAAATAAGAAATAATTGGCTTCAATTTTCTGTCAGTAGTAATCTTGTTTGCACAGAATAATTTTTTGTTATTCCTGCCCCCTGACAAATAGTGATTGGAAGATGAGAAGGGAAGGCTTGTGGAGGACACATTTTTAAAGCAAAATGACACATTGCTTTGTAGGTGCTTTCTGGACATTTAAAACTCTCTCTCTGCTCCCTCCCTGCCTCCCTCTTTCTCCTGCTCAGTCTCCTCCCCCCCACCACCTCCTCTTTCCCATCAGGATAACATTAGCTTGAAAGCTGACAATTCAATCACATCTCAAGCAACCATTTACTCTGTTATTTAATAGGAAGGGGGAAAACCCTGTTACCATAACAACTCACATCACATGGTAATTACGGAGTCTCTAAAATACAGCAAACCATACTTTTTTCACAGTGTTTTCTAAGGGGAATGTGTAATAAGCAGATACCACTTCCCCCAATTATTATTCAGAATTTTCATCTAACTGTTTTATAGTGCATGAATGCTAACCTACTCCATGCTTTTTTTTTTTTATAGGAAATAGGTTTTTAAATAAAGAAGGAACTGAAAGAAAACGGCAAATACTCTCCTTACATTTCAAATGATGGGTTATATGCCATGTACTTTGGGGCATCTGGGGGGAAAAAATTTAAAGAAGGAAGAAGAAAAAAATTAATTTATAAGGCAAAACAACTCCAATGGTCAATTTCAAAAGAATGAAAGAAGAAAAAAGATTTCATTCAGAGCAGTGCTGTCAGTAAGCCCGATGAGGTCTCTCTGAAATAAAAATGAAAAAAGAGCTCATTACCTAATGCTGAGGCAGAAATACGGTTGGATAGCAGCAGCTGGATCAGGAAAATCTGCATGTGCCCAAAGGTGGAGGAGATAATGAAGCAAGTCTGCCATTCTCATCCAAGGGCAAGTCAGTGTCATCCAATTTAGGAGTGAGTGTCATGTCAGAGATAAAAATGCCAAAGGATGACAAGACAGGCAGCAAGTTTCAGGGAAGGAAACTGTCATCCACCTTCAGCTTCCTCAACAACAGGAGCCAAGTTAGTCTCAGGGTGAGAGGAAGGAGGTATAAATCAGGGCGGAAGAGGACAGTCACGTGAGCTTGGAGAAGCCCTAGTGGATCTGAAATGACCCTTGGTTGTCCCCTATTCAAAGCAGCAAACAGAGAGGGGGCACTTCAGTTTTAGAGAAGTCTAAACAGGACAGCGATTATGTCAGGTCAAACCCAAATCAGACTTAGTTCTCTGAAGTCTTCCAGAAGTATAACATGGCAGAGTTTCACTTTAAGAAAAGTCAATGAAAAAAGAAGCTTTTAGAAAGAAGGAGATGATAGAACACTTTCCAAAAGAATTCATCACAGATTAAATAGCTAGTTCTCCATGACATTGAAAATACTTGATTTAACTAATACGGTTAGTGAGAAATACTGACAATTACATAGAGCAAAATACACTTCAAAATACGAAAAGCAGAGCACTTGGACATTCAAAACTAAGTTCTTTTACCCATTCATTCACTCACTCACCTATCTATAGTTGTAGACATTAAGAAGGCCACAGAATATCCTATACGTACACATAATCTTTGGCGGGGGAGCGGGGAGGCTAAACCATATAAGTGAATAACAACACAAACAGTACATAAGAGCTTGTTCAAATGACAATAATGTCATTTCTTGGGAAGACTTCAACAATATTCTATTTGCCACCAATTTAATAACAACATTTCTGGAAAAAGGGGACGATCCTGCTAAATGCACATATAAAGTATAAGACACATCCAAGTTTCAAAAGGATTAAAGTCGTTAATTTAACAAACATTTATAAAGCGTCTACTAGGTGCCAGGAATACTGAGCACTGGAGCTACACATGACCAAAACAAACTCCATGATTTTATGAAGTTTACACTTTAAAAAAAGGAGCTAGACACTAACTGTCATATATGCTGTGCCACCCAAATCCCCACTTCAGGATTAGTAGGGATGGATGGATGGATGAGTAAGTAGTCTCATAGACTAAATAAATCGAATTTATAGTCATAAACATTCCTAAAGAAAACTCCAAGTCCAGAGGTTTCACTGGAAAATTCTACCAACCACTTAAGGGAAAACTATTTATAAGGATAGCATATCAGACAAAGATTTTATAAGGAAACTACAGAACAGTATCCCTCATAGATGCACAGATGCAAAAATCCTTAACAAAATGTTATTAGCAAATCAAATTCAGCAATATATAAACAGGATACTACATTATAGTCAAGTGGAGTTTACCCTAGAAATGCAGATTTGGTTCACATTAGAAAATCAAACAAAATAATTTATCATATCAACAAACTGAAAAAGTATATAATCATTTCAATAAATGTAGGGAAAAAAACCCATGTGACAAAATTCAATATCTATTTGTGATAAAAACCATTAGCAATTTAGGAATAAAAGGAAGCTTCATCAACCTAATAAAGGATATCTACAAAATCTCTATACTAAAATAAACTAAATATATCATATTCAATGTTAAAACACAGAATGCTTTCCCCCAAGACTGTGAACAAGAATGTTTGTTCTCACCACTCCTATTCAAAACCATACCAAAGGGCCCTAGACAGCACAAGCAGGCAAGAAAAAGAAATAAAAGGCATACATATCAGAAAAAAAAATTAAGACAATCTCTATTCATAGACAACATTACAATGAAAAACAAAAAGACCCTACAAAAAAGCTGTAAGAGCATATAAGAGGGTTTAGTAAAGCTATAAAAAAAAAAAGTATCAGTTATATGTTACATTCTAGCAATGAGCAGTTGGAAATTAAGACAAACCAAAAAAATTGTCTAATTCCACTAGCATCAAAATACTTAGAGATATGCAATACTTATTAAATTTAACAAAATATGTGCAAAATTTATAAAAATAAAATGATAAAACATTGACCTAAAATAATGGAAAGATACATTTTGTATATGGGTTGAAAACCTCAATATTATGAAGACGTCAGTTCTCTCCCAAATTGATCTACAGATTCAATGCATTTCTAACCAAAATTACAGCAGGCTTTTTTGTAGTTTCTCAAAGTTGATTTAAAATTTATATGGAAAAGCAAAGGGCTTAAGACAGCTAAATTTAAAACAAAACTGGGGGACTCATATTACTTGATTTCAAGACTTACTATAAAGCAACAATAATTAAACTTTGTGGTTTTGATTAATGTCTACACACTGAGATCAATGGAACAAAATTAGGTACAGAAATAGACCTATACATACATGGACAAATAATTTTTTGACAAAGTTGCCTGGGTGAAGAAAGGATGGTATATTCAACAAATATAATTCACACCTTATAAAAAATTAACTCAAACAAAAATGGGCTAAAATGTAAACCTTAAACTATAAAACTCCTACAAGAAAACTTAGGCATTCCACCAAGTGATTAATTAATAAACTATACATGATATATATTCATATAATGGAATATTATTCAGCTGTAAAAAGGAATGAACTACTGACACATACTATACTGTATATAAATCTTGAAAACATTATACTACATAAAAAAGCCAGACAAAAATACCCCACATATTGCATGATTCCATTTATATGAAGTGTACAAAATAGGCAAATCTGTTGAGACAGAAAGTGGATTCATGGTTGCTGAAGGCTGGAGAGTGAGGAGAATAGAGAGCGACTGCTAATGGGTACAGAGTTTCTTTGAGGTGTGATGAAAATACTCTAAAATTGATTGTGGTGATGGTTACACAACTCTGTGAATATACTAAAACCACTGAACTGAACACATTAAATGAGTGGATTTTATGGTATATAAATTATGCCTTATTTTTTTAATTAAAAAAGGGAGAATATGGGAGAAAAAAAGAAAACAAAATCCTTGGGTAAGACAAAAAGCAAGAACCATAAAAAGGAAAACTTGAAAATTGGAATTCTTCAAAACTAAGATCTGCTCTTCAAAAGACATCACTAAGCAAATGAAGAGACAGGTTATGGATTAAGTGAAAATATTTGCAAAACATATTTCTAATAAAAAATTTATATCCAGAACATATGAAGAACTCTTTTGAAAACAAAAACCAGGGTTAAAAATGGGCAAAAGAGCAGGACACTTCACGGAAGAAAATATATGAATGGCAAATACATACATGAAAAGATGCTCAATATCAGTAGTCTTAAAAAGAACACACACAAATTAAAAACCACAAAAGGGAAACCACTAACCATTATGGCTAAATTTAAAAAACTGACCATATCAAGCAGTAGTGAGGAGGCAGAACAATTAGAACTCCCTTACATGGCTGGTAGGCATCCAAAATGGGGCACTCACTAGAAAAAGAGTTCAGTACTTTCCTATATTCACTTAGCATATGACCTAATGATCTCACTCCTAAGTATTTATTTACTCAGTAGAAATGGGAAACAGATGTCCATACATACACCTGCATGATAATGTTTACAGCAAGCTTAGTTATAATCTGGAAAAACTGGAAACAATCCAAAGGTCCATCAATGGGTAAATTAACAAACAAATTGAAACTCTCATGACAGGCTTTTTAAAATAAAAAGACTCAGAATAAGGCAGTAATGGGAATCAAAGCAGAGTCTGAAGAAAGTTCAGCTGGAAAAATACCAAATGGACTGCAATAAAAGAAAGACTAGAAGCATGGAGAAGAGTTAGGCAATACTAGACTCATCTTGGAAAAATCCAAAGGTATTCTTTTTAATGTCTCTGCTTAAGCTGGGATGGTACAAGATAGTTCAGGGACAGTGGAGTTTCACACTGCCTGGGTTCAGTTTCCAGGCTCCTCTACTTATGTGTGTCAAGCGCACTAACAGTACCAACCTCACAGTGTTGATATGGAGATTAAATGACTTAATACACGCACAGAAACTTTTAAAGTGCCCAAGTTGGTTATTAGCTATTATTATTGTAACCCTTATTAACTAGCTCTTAAAATTCTTATTATTTGTCAGTCTGAGAAACTGCACAACTCATTCTCTATTTTTGCCTCTTTTAAAATGAACTACAGTAAGAAGATGAATCCAAACTAAAATCCTATCATAGATTGGCAGAATTCTGTACAATGTGTTTTCCAATTGACTCCTAAAATAATGATCTCTTCTCAACTTTGAAATTTCCTAGGCATACTACAATACAAGCAGCAAGTATCTTAACCCACATATTTTTTCTGTTCATATCTAAGGCACACCTCCTAAGTTCTGATACCATTTGCTGAATTTCCTTGGTGTCTCCTGCAATCCCCATTAGCACTTTTTCTTACTTCTAGTCTGATGGTGACTTTTGAAATCAGACTTCCATTAATACTTAACACTTCAGTTAGCCATCTAAGTGCACAGCTTAAAAACACACAAAAAGGTACCAAATCTCTCTCTTCTTGAAACCATCTAATAAGATGCTAGGGAAAACGAAATTACCTATATTTTCCTCGCTTTTCCGAAATTAAACCTCTCTTCTTCCTAGAGAAACACGGCTCTTCCCAGATCTTTCTCCCCCTCCTTAGTTAAATAAAAACACTGTACTAGACAAAAAAGGTGCTGAACAAAATATTTACATAATTTCAATTCTAATTAAATATATGAAAGGACTGTGGGTCTCATATGATAAAAATTGGTCTTTAAAAACTGGCTATGCTAACTGGTAGCAAATGGTATGATACAGAATATAATCCAACCAAATTAGCGATACCAACATTTACAAATTATGCATCAAAATAAGATTTAAAGCAAACATACTGTAAAAGCACTAATTACTTTTAACTCAAATCCTTTACAATTTTTATAATTTGTACATTTTCATTTATAACTGGTAGATAACTTATTATATCTAAATTATACAAAATAAACCTCTTTGCTGTGTTTTGTTTTGTTATTCATTCAAATATTTTAATTTTTATACACTATTTAAATTGTATACATTTTATGAATAACTGTCATAAAATTTTTAAAAACAACAACAAAAACACAAATTTCCCAAATACTTTCCAGTTCCCCTCATCCTCTGGTATTGCTATGATCCGCAATGATCAGATTTCATGCAAATCATCTAATGGTATCACATAATTTTACTTTAAAAGGGTGCCCTAAAAGGAAAGTAAAATAAACTCTAAAACCAAAGGTTTTTTTTCCCCTAAACACTCTTATTTACTGTTGATTCCCAACATTCACAAAATATACACATTGGTGCCCTACATACTTTCAAAGGAGTAGAATTAAGAAATAGGAAAGAATATTTCTTTAAATAATAAATTGCTATTTATTCTGAACAATGGAAGTTAAACACTGATGAAATAAACCAAAATCCTAGATACTACTCCCTAAAAGGCTAGGCAGTAGGGGAAGCATGCCAGTTTTTTTGAGAAACACATCAAAATATTTTAGTATCCAGTTGTGTCAACTATTTTGCTTGTCTTTTAAGGCAACTTACATTAATTATGATTAAGAGAAAAATAATTTCCAAACATACACTAAATTTCATAGGCCCAAAGTGAAGGAGGGAATCCCCAAAACATATACAAGCAAGAAGAACCTGTTACAAAGTATGGGAAGGCACCCACCTCATGCACTAGAGCCAGCGAGGTCTGCTTGAAACTTCGCCCTCTACTGGCCATCAGTCGATTCAATGGTTTGCCATCTTTACTCTGATATGTTGAAATATCATAGCAAAATAACATACCACCTTTAAAAAAAGAAGAAACTTATAAAACCATTCCTTACGGGAAAACTTCATTAAGTTCTCAGTAATCCAAATTCAATCAATCTGGATAGAGATATTTAGAAATTAATAGAACTTGCTATGCAAATTATGATTTTTAACTGTTGGTGTCAGGAAAGAAAAAAATAGAAAAGATACAAGAAGTTACCAGATTGAAACTACCACTTATTTACAAGCCTTACTCATTTGTAAATAAATAAGATGTGAATTGTAAATTTTATCATTTTAAATTTTGTGAACTGTTACTTCTAGAGACTCTAAACTCTTTTTTAAAACTAAATCTCAATTACAGAGAAATGCTTGCATAAGTCAGTCTTCGTGAACTCCTGATAACAGGGGTTCCTTTAGTTTATACCCACAAGTGGACGAGTTTTCCCTCATACCTGAACTCACATACATTCAATCTCCCTTTTTTCCTCCCTCTTCCTTCTCTAATTCTTCTCCCAGTCCTTCCTATTCTAGTCAACTAAGTTGAATTTACAGCATCAGCTGGCCCCCAGTGGCATTTGAAAAGCAAAAGCAGGCAGCCAAATGCTAGACTATGAGTTAGGGTAGTCTTGGAAACTGAGTAATTTTGAGCCAATGAGAAGACATATTCAAGGACTAAGATAACTTAAAACAGAGATGATTACGTTTTAAAATATCTCTTCCTGAAGTATGATATAAGGAAAAGTACACATATCATAAGCATCCAGCTCAATGAATTTTCATAAACTGAATGAACATATGTAATCAGCACACAGATCAAAACAAAACATTATTAATATCCCAAAGTCCTCTCATGTCTAATTCCAGTCACATCCACCCCCACCCCAAAGGTAACAATCTTCCAGCAACCCTTTTGCCTTCTTTGGTAATTTAGGTAACTAGAATTAGGCTGTATATACGCTTCTATATCTGGCTTCTTTCACTCAACATAATCGTTAAGAATCATTCATATTGTTACTGGCAGTTGTAGTATATGCATTGTCATTACTGAATAGTACTCCATCATGTGACTATACCATTATTTATTTATCCAGTTTACTGTCAACAGGTATTTAGATACCTTCCAAGTTTAGGGCTACTCAATGCTGTTTATGCTGCTTGGGTAATAGCTAGGTAACTGGGTATAAATTTGTTCAGTACCAGTTTTCCAAACTGGTTGTACTAACTTACATTCCCAGCAGCAGCTTTCGTTGCTCCACATATTTATCAGTATTTCATATTACCCATCTTTTTTCATTTTAGCCATTCTGTTAAGTATGTCATGGTATTTTACTGTGGTTTTAATTTGCATTTCTTAGATGTCTAATGAAGTTGGCCATCTATTCATATGTTCATTGGACATTTGAATACTCTCTTTTTGAAGGATAAGTTCTTTTTCCTGTTTTTCAATGAGTGCCTTTTCCTTATTGATTTGTAAAAATTCTTTATATATTCTAGATACGAGTCCTTTATCAGATATACGTATTATAAATACCTTCTCTCATTCTGTGGCTTGCCTTTTCACTCTCAATGGTGTATTTTGATTAACACATGTTCCTAATTTTAATAGAATTTGTTACTTTTAAAAACTAGAACTTTTAATTATAGGATCATTTGTTGAAAAGTTCATCCCTTTTCTCCACAACACTGCAGTGTCACTTTTATAACAAATCTGGTGACCTTGTATGTGTGGGTCTGTTTCTGGAAACCCCACATTCTTCCATTGGTCAGTTTGTCTATCCTTGCACCAATACCATACTGTCAATTATGGTGACTTAATAACAGGTCTTGAATTTGGTAACGTGTATCCTCCTACTTTGTTTTTATTCTTCAAGATGACCTTAGCTATTCTTGGTCTTCTGCATTTCCTCATAAATTTTACAATCAGCTTGTCAATTTCCAAGGGATATTGACTGGGATTGGGTTGAATCTATATGCTAACTTGAAAAGAACTTATTTTTACAACATGGAGTCTTCTAGTCCATAAATATTGTAAATCAATCCATTTAGTACCATTTCTTTAATTTTTCTCCATAATATTTTATAGCTTACAGTATAAGGGTTTTACATACTGCTTGCTAAATTTATTCTTGGTACTTGATGTTTTTTGATGCTACTATAAATGGTATAATTTTTAAATTTCATTTTTTGTTATGGTATGTAAAAATAAATAATTGATTTTTATATATTGACCTCTGTATGTATGCAGTAACCTTGCTGAATTCATTTTTTAATCCTAATTAGTCTGTAGTTTTGAGTTTTCTACATACACAATCACAACAACAGCAAATAATGACTATTTTATTTCTTCCTTTTTAATCCTTATGACTGTTAATTCTTTTTCTTGGCTAGTTATGGCCTAGTTATGGCCTCCATCATGATACTGAATAATACTGGTGATAACAAGCATCCACATCTTTTTCCCAATCTCAAGGAGCAGAAGTTTCATTATTTCAGTATCAAGTACAGAGATTGCATTGTAGATGTTCTTTATCAGAATAAAAGAAGTTCCCTTCTATTCATAGCTTAATGAGAGAGTCTTTTTTGTATCATGAATAGGAGCTAAGGTTTTCAAAGGCTATTTCTGTATCTATTGCATCTATTGAGGTCATCTAAAGATTGTACTGCCTTATTCTATTAATCTAATAAATTATATTGATTTTCAAATATTAAATTAACCCCTTGTATGTACTGCTGAATTCAATTTTCTAACATTTTGGGGGGATTTTCGCAACTATGTTCATGGAAGACACTGGTTTGTTATATTCCCTTCTTGTCCTTGGTACAAGATTATGCTGATCTTATCAAGAGTGTTCCTTTTTTTTTTTTTATAATTTTCTGTTAGTGTTTATAGAGACCATTATTATTTCTCCCTCAATTTTTTTGAAGAATTCACCAAGGAAGCCATCTACACCTAGGGTATTCTGTGTGGGAAGGCTATTACAGATTCAATTTCTTTAATGCAGATCAAAGTGTTCATATAGTCTATTCCTCCTGTCAGTTTGCAGAGTTTTATATTTTGACATCTCATCTAATCTGTGAAAATTGGCTAAAAGTTCTTTATAATATTCTTTAATTTTTTGAATGCTGTAGGGTCTGAAGTGGTGTCTCCTTTGCTGTTCCTAATATAGGTAATCTGTATTTCTCTATTTTTTTTGTTCAGACTTACCATGGCTTTATCAATTTTGTTAAACTTTCCAAAAAAATTAACTTTTGGCTTTGCTGATTTTCTTTATTTTATGTTTTTTATTGTACTGATTTTTATTTTTCTTGTTATTATTCCATCCTTTATCATTTATTTAAGCTAATTTATTTTTTTTTCTAAGTTTCTTGAAATGGAAGTTTAAATTATTATTGTTTTCCTTATTTCTTTTTTCAATATATGTATTAAGGGTATAAATTTCCCACTAACACTGTTTTAGATACATCCCACAAGTTGTATTTTGACATATTTTCTTTATCATTTAGTTCAAAATATTTTCTAATTTCCATTTTGACTTTTTTCTAGCACTTTTTCACTGTATACTTGACAGTGCTTGAAAGAACCACAGAAATTCTAAATGATGGTTTTCTTTTATCAGAGAGGAGTTTCTCCTCTGTTAGAGAGAGTGAAGGACTGATGATCTCAATTTATTCAGGGATTTAACTGAGTTAGGCTGAATTATAGCTTTGATAAATCTCAGTCCACCTCTGGTTCAACCCTGTTCCTAGGACAGCCTCATCAAGATTTTCAACTGACAGTCTAGTCAGTCCTTGACTCCACAATACAGAAAGATTATAGAAAATTCAGATCTGTCCTTGGAGGTTTTCAGCTTAGCTTTTAACTTCCCATCCCATAAAGCTTCAAAATTTGACAAATATTTTAAGGGAGAAACAGGCTGTGTGTTTGAAGGCCCTCAAGTCCCCAGTTTTGTCACTCAGGTTACCACATAAATGTCAAGATCTCTTTTGGTTTCTTTGCCTCCTGTACCTCTTGTTACAGTCAAGCCTGAATTTCAGTCTCTAGCTGAGGCCAGAATTAGTAAGTGTATCCAGGTAAAAGAGCTGTAGATTGTCAGTATTCATTCACTATTTGTGCGCTTTGTTTTCAGGCCCATTCTCCTAACCAGTCTTTATTTCCTAAGCACCACAAGACTGGAGATTTCATGGCCTCTCAGAAGCATCAGCCTAGTTCTTTTAACTTTCAATGCAAACTCAAAATTCATTAAGTATATTATGAGGAAAACCTCCAGCTTGTCACCTGTATTAGTCAAACTCTTCAGAGAAACAGAACCAACAGGATATAGATATACAGATAAGCAAGAGGAGACTTATTAGGGAAATTGGCTCTTAAGATTATTGAGGCTGAGAAATCTCACAATCTGTTCTCTGCAAACTGAAGAATCAGCAAAGCCAGTGGTGTGATTCAGTCTGAGTCAGAAAGCCTGAGAACCAGGGGCACCAAAGGCCAAAGGCATCAGAAGGTGGATCTCACAGCTCAAGCAAAGAGAGCCAATTCACCCTTCCTCTACCTTTTTGTTCCATTCAGGCCTTCAATTGATCGAATGTTGCCCACCCACATTGCTCAGGGTAGATCTGTTTTACTCAGTCCACTGATTCAAATGCTAACCTCTTCTGGAAGCACACTCACAGACTCAGAAATAATGTTTCCCGGTTATCTGAGCATCGCTTAGCCCAGTCAAGATGACACATAAAATTAATCATCACATTACTCTAGTCCCATGAAACCACTAAAAGCTTCACCGGTTTCTCTATCCTCCAAAAGGCCCCTTCCTGGGTCAATCACCAATCTTAGCCCACAGCCAGAATCAGTGAATATTCCCCATAGGAAGGTGGGGGGATCCATGGAGGACAATCTAAAATGGTCTCCCCATTCTGTAGTTTTAGTCTGTTCTTTGTTTTATCTTACCTATGTCTTTGCTTCTACATTTCTCCAATGGCTATAAAATGAGATTTATTTTTTCATCTATCCAGCTGTGTGTTTAGATGTTAGCAGCAGCAGCAGCAATGCCTTGCCATGCCCTATCACATCCTACTTGAAGAAGAAGTTAAATTATTACATTAAAAACCTGTACCTTGATACCAAGTAGTGTGCTTACCTGCAAGGCCAGGTTTCAAACCTGGTTGCTTGTTTGTTTCATACATTTTTAACATAAAATTGGGGATTCCTGCTACAGTCTTTCCTTGGTCTAAGCGGGCACCTCCTTTTAATGCAGAGTGATACACGCCACGGGGCATATTCACCATTTCCTGCTTCACGAGAGATGTAAAAAATTCTTCCAAAGCTGAAAGAGATAAAAGGAGATCAAAAGTAGAGTAAATACAGTATGCTAGAATAGAAACATTCGTTCCTAACTCATATATACACATACACACAACAACATAGCTATATTTCAGGCCAAATTTCACAAAGTGAGAAAAGAACTCTTGATTCCCATCCCTTTCTTACTCTTCCCCAAGTCAGATCACAGCACCCAGTTACTCAAGCTTAAGAACTTAGTCATTCTCAATTCTTCTCTTTCTCACACTTCTTACATGTAATCCATTAGCAAGTCCTTTTAGATCTACTTTCAAAAATATATCTCAAATACACCCATTTCTCTCCATTTTCACTGCTACTTGCTCAGTCATCATCTTCTCTCTTCCTCAACTGGATGAATTTAAAAACTCGTTTCTTGGTTTCATCTCCTCATGACTGCTCCGTACAAATCATCCTCTTCCCAGAAGCCAGAATTTTATGTTACTCCCTTCCCTAACATCTTCCAGTGTTTTTTCATTGTACATAGAATAACATCAGAACTTCCGACAATGATCAAGGCTTTCTGTGATCTAGCCCCTGCCTCTCCCTCTGGCCTCATCTCTACCACCCGCCTTCCTTTCTAGCTATATTAAAGGCACGCTTCCATATGGCCTTTTCCCCACTCGAACTCAAAGTTCACATCTAAGTCAAGGCCGCTGCACTTGCTCTTCCTTCCCCCTGGAACACACTCGTCCCTGATTTCCACATGCCTGGCTCCTTCTTGTCATTTAGGTATTTTCAGAGAGGCCTTTCATGACTATCCACCATCCTGTAGTAATATCAGTACACTTTTTAAAAAAAATTAATCCATTATTTCTTTGCTTGTGCTCCTTCTAATTAAGCCCAAGATCTTTGATTTGATATCTTTACTTACTATAAGGTAATACAGTAATGTAGGATCAGAAATCAATAGGATATCCAAACAAAACACTTGATTTAATACTATAGGTTTATATTCAAGTGTTATTTTCCTAAGATCCACTAGAGGTTGCCCAATGCAGAAACAAAAACAACAAAAAATTAAAGCTAAACAAATCATATGGAAAACCAAAAAGGAAACCACTACATGTGCCTCTTATTATAGGAACAAAAAGCAAGAGTCCACCTACCTAAACTGGAATTTCATTCAGAAAAGATCTGAAAGTCTTCTTTAAATTACCATGATTAAATTAAAGGCAGCAAGTGCTTGCTGGAACATCTATTATGGGCCTAGTTCAGTCATTCCCATACAGAACCTTCCTGGGTGTAACCAAGCTTATCCATTCAAAGCCCAGAGAACATCCGCGTAGGATGTTTTCCACTTGTCCCTCCAGATTCATCCTCTCAACCCTACTCTGTGCCCTGGAAGAATAACGTTTCACAACTGCATCACCAGTTTCCTTTATCCTCTGGCTTTTGGTTGGTTTCATCCAACGGAAGACACTCATAGGAGATCAAAGGGTAAAAACAAAGGTCAAGGCATATACTCCCCAGAAACCCTCCTGCAAAACTGTTCCAGGTTGCCTGCACCCCTCTTTTGAAGGTCCTGGCTCCCCTTAGGCAGTCCTATTTATGACATAGATACTCTCTCTCATTCTCCTAACTGCTACCTCCCCTTACCTCTTTAGGCTTAGGGACATTAACCATTCTGAGATGATTCAACATTGCTTATGAATTTCCTTTAACCTTGAAACACGTCTTTAAGCTGTCCCTTTATTAAACTCTCAATTACTCCCTCTGAAATTCCTGTGAAGACCCTGATCAATACATCATCTAAATGAAAAATGTGAATAATATCCAACTGCAGGTCATATAACCCAATTCCAGTCTGCATATGCACATGTATGACTGCTTTGGGCAGAGTGGGAGTACAAACTTTTCAGAATGTACCTAAGAACCAACTGTCTGTGAGGACAGAATTTCATGCTTCCTCAGAAGGGATTCTGTTCTGGTAAAACCTGATACATGTCAAGAAGTAAGTACACATCTGCACATAGACTAACCCAGGAATGAAAATTTGTCTACTTGTCAAGCTCTTTAGAGAATTAAGGATTCTCAAATAATTCCAGCCCTGAGAGAAGTTTATATGAAGGTAAAATAGCATGAATGCAACTGATATGTATGGTGCCATCTTCCCCCAGCCACTAAGCTAGCCACTAGGAATTTTTTCCATTGTCTTTGAGCCTTCCCCTAGTCTCTTCCTTTCAGATGACCAGGTGAGGATTAGAAAAGTTGAAAATGTGTAGGACACATAGTATCAGATACAAATTTTTAAAACAAACCAAATGTCCTTCAACAGATGAGTGAATAAAAAAAACATTGTGATATATTTTATAATGTAATACTACGCAGCAATAAAAAAGAACATAGAATTGATACAGGCAACTATTTGGATGAATCTCAGACACTATACTAAGTGAAAAAAAAAAAGAGCTAATCCTCAAAGCTTACATACTGTACAGAAAAATAAACTGGTGAAATCTCATTAGGTCTATAGTTTAGTTAGTAGTATTGTACCAATATGAATTTCCTTGTTTTAATAATGAACTAAGGTTATATGAGATGTTATCAATGGGAGCAGCTGGGTGAAAGTACATGGGAACTCTCTGAACTATTTTTGCAACTTCTTGTAAGTCTAAAATTTATTTTAAAATTCAAAAAAAAATTAAATCAATACCAGTAACATCCCTATTTAAAATAATGCAAATTACTGGATTTACTTTGCAGCTTCTTCTATGTTTACTTGAGAGGAACCAAGAGGAGAAAAGGGCTAGGATTTTCTTACACTCGGTGCAATCCAGTTTTCTACCTGTTGAACCTAGAGATCTAATATATGTCATCCGCCCTGTACCTTTTAGGATATACATTCCTAAGGCTGGTGCTTTTTTCCCTGGTTCTTTTTCTGAGTTCTCCAGTAACAGAGGGAAAGTGAGGAACAGAAAAATGAAGAACTTTGCTCACGGTGACACGGTTTGCCAGAGACAGCCAGCCTCTAGATCACTCATCTGACTTCAATTATTGAATTTTTCTCAAATAGACACAATTGTTGATCTCAAACCCTCCCCTTCTTTCTCAAGGAAAGACACCAGCAACCATCAAGTACAAACAACGCAGAAGAGCCAGTTAACGGTCACCTCAGCACTGCTAATACCGGGTGAACAGAAACAACAGCACATCTCGGCAACAAACATCTTCCCCTTTCTTCTGATACCACAAGACTGGGGTGAGGAATCCATGTAAGAGGGAACAAAGTCATTAAAAAAGCCCAAGAGGACTGCTAACTCTAAGGTTATTTGGGGTACAGGAGGACTTCGGATAACCAAAGGCTTTCTCCTTTCTTGGACTCACTATTAACTGCAAGGTAGGTCCTAGACTGTGAAGAGCCTTAAGGTAGGATGTGGGGATGAACAGAAGAAAGGAACAGGGAACAAACCTTGTTCTGCACATGAGGAGAAAAGAAAAGATCAACTCTACATTAAACTGTTCAGTTTTCTCTAGTGAAAGCAGACAAGGATTTGGGACAAGAGCTTTGCCTAGCAATAAACACTAGCGTATAATTTGGCTGAATTCCTCAGGAATCTCCATGTGCGATGAAGCCAGGAATAAAAACTTCCAACATTATAGACTAGTGAGATTATGACTGAGAAGATAAAGATATTTCTTGCATTGACTGAACTTAACTTTCAGAGATTAAATTTTTACATCCATGAACATTCAAGGCAGAATTGGGACAGAACAAGATAATAGATACATGCTTGAGAAAATGTTGGCTAATACTAAATTAGAATGATTAGATAGAATGAGAATAATTTTGTTTTAATGTCAAGGTCCTGTAACTTTATATCAAAAACTGAATGATCATACAATTTAATCCAGTTTTTAAAATGTTAATGTATAGCTCTCAATTATTGGTACCAGCTTTGGAGTAATTATAAAAAAAAAATTTATAATGATAAAACTACCCAGTAAATTTGAAGATTCTAATGATCTTTTCACTTAGCTTATACAATAAGCTAAAGAACCATTTGAATCAGTGACTTAAAGCTCCAAAGCAAATTTGTCTTATAGAATAAATTTAGCTTTTGCAATGAATTTAAATGTTTCAGTGAAAATAGCTGTTTAAACTAGTTTTCCAGTTCAATTTTATTCGAGTCTAACATTTTTCAGTGTTTTGAACACCATCCCACCTCCAGCACTCCCTATAGAACACAGATAGTACATAAGCATTTAAGATTAAAGTAAGCTGTAATGTGTACACATCACAAAAGAGCACAATGAAGCAAAAATCAGTGAAAAATTCTAGCTTCCCTGACACCAAATAGGAGTCACCTGGTAAAACCAGAGGAGCAGTGAGTGACAACAGGTTGAGATAGCACGAGCCAGGCACTGAAAGATCCACATCCTTTTCATCCCCCTCCTCATCTTCATCTTCATCTAGCTCATCAGGAACCTGGATTTCTGGTCTTACCTGAAATGACAGAGAAGGCCATACTAGAACATTATGTAAAATCTTTTCTTTGTCCTTTTTATGCTGAGATTCAAAAACTGGGTTAGACTCATTGCTCTAGAATGTCAAAAGACCATTAAAATTAATTTTAAAAAATCTATTCATTTTTAGATTAACTACATGGTAAACTCTAATCTTCTTCTTAGATACAATCCCAGATTCATGTAAAGAACTAATGGTAATAGAGCAAGGAAATCACCATATACCAGCCTAAACAATGATTATTATAGATAGCTAATAAAATTTTACACCATCCAACAATAAAAAGCAAATACTCACACATTCAATATATTGAACTACTATGGTCTATAATTAAACATTTGCCTTGTCTGCATACATTTTTAAAAAATTTGTAATTTCAGCCACATCTCAGTGACAAAGCTTAAAATCTTCTAAAAGAATATATAGTAGGGAATCAGGAAATTCAGAATGCTTTAGTTGACATTTTTTTAGACTTGGTAGTTTGTTGCTATAGAATATAAAACACTAAAATCTGTAATTGGTAGCTATACTTTATTGTGCATAATTTTCAGTTTGAAGATTTTTGTGGTTGTTCTGTGATTAGTTAGTTTTGTTTGAACCAAAAATCAAAAATGTAAGATTACCACTATTGTAGTTTCCACAAGATATAACTGTCAAGTAATTAATTAAATTTTTAATGCTTTCAATGACACACCGTCATAATGCCCACATAGAGATAATCAAGCATTAGGGGAGGAAATCAAAATATATAAAAGTGGTTGCTATAACCATAAAGTGCCAGAACCCAGTCATTACCATTAGCCTGTCTCCCGGAGTTATTTTTAGAAATAATTAACAATTCCTGCAGACTGCCTTCTTCATAGGTCCCCAAAGCACTGTTCCATTTAGGAGCTACACTGAGTCAGGATTCTTACAGGGGGATAAAAGAAAACAGAGAGAAAATGCTTCTCTCAAGTATAATAACCTCAACTCCAATGAAGCCTTCAACCATAACTGGTGTTCTTATCACTAGTGAAGGAGTGAAAGCAACCTGACCACCAAGCACTTTCCAAGACAAGATTTAATTCTAATTCAGTCCTGAGGACCTAATTCTCTGAGGACCCAGCGAGCCATAATTACAGAGATAACAATGATGTATGCTCCGAAGAGGGCATGCCCGCATTTGTTGATATCACTGCACACCAGAGAAATCCTGGCACATTTGCAAATCTTTCGGTTCTGACAAGTAGGCTTTTCCAAGTGTCTCTGGTCTGCATATATACTTGGAATTTGCCATGATTAGTATCATCAAGAGGTATCTTAGAGATTCTAACCAGTCCTAGTTGCCTAAAAAGTTCTAAAAAAAAAAGGAGTTGATTCTGGGTCCATTTACTTTGTTTCCTGACTTTTTTACACATCATAGTACAAATTAAAAATAATATTTGAACAGCATACAGGGGAAAGAGACAATAAGGCTGACAGATGGAGACTACATTAATAACACCAGTTACTACACCAGTGCATCAGAACACTGGGAAGCTCTGATATACCTCATATTCACAAATGATAGGAGACTGAGGGAGGTGGAAGGCAGTGGTAAACACTTAAGCTAATATGAAAACTCAGGGATGGTGAGGATGTGGAGAAATCAGAACCCTCATACATAGCTGGTGGGAATGTAAAATGGTGCAGCCCCTTTGGAAAACAGCCTGGCAGTTTCTTAAAAAGCTAAATGCAGAATTACCATATGGCCCAACAATTCCACTCCTAGGTATATGATCAAGAGAAATGAAAATATATGGTGGATTCATCCATCTTAAGTTGTCTAATTCTGCATTCACATAATTGGACAGACACCTATATCAATTTATCTGCTATGTGGTCAACAACGTATGCCTGCACCTTACATATGCATGTATTTTAACAAACTACGGGTGTACTGCAATTTAAGTATAGATGATGTACTCTGCCTACTTATAATGGTAGGATTATTCCTTCAATTTTGCTTCTTTAAAGGTGAATTGATTCTCCTGAACCAATCAGTACTTGTTGTTAGACCTTGGTTTCATTCCATTTCCCTCTTCCTCTGTTCACCTCTTAAAGTACTTGTTCCAGCATCCCTGTGCGAGCCCCAGGGTTCTCCCTTGGCTTGTGTGCAACAACTGATCAAGATCAACATGAGTGCAACTAAGGAAAATCAAGGGAAGTCATGTGAAAGAATGCATGTTAAAACTATAAAATGTTGGTAATTATATTAGCTACTAAAACATCCAGGAAAACTGTATGTTTAGAATACACACACACACACGCATGCACACACACACGCACATGCACACACCAACTACACCCTTCCAGTTATAGCTAAGCTTTGTGGAATAAACTTAAATGGAGACCCAAATATAAAATGATCAATGACTTTTAAAATCTGCTTTATGTTGAATATTGGAAAGCTTATCCTACAAAATTCCTCACTACAGGTTCTGAGCCAGGTAACTTTTCAACTACCTTTCTGTGTATGTAACCTACGAAAATACAGGAGTTTGTGCATAAACAGAGGATTTTATTTGGAACACGTCAAATATCTGCATAAATTCATTTAAAAAGAGAAACAGCTTCTGATGAATGCAATGACATTCACTTAAATCAAAGTTGAACAGGTTACACCATATTAATAACAACCCAGGGTGCATAATGAGTTCTTTTATATTACTTCTAAAATTAACTCCAGAGATCAACAACATAATCATCTTAAGATCTCTGAAACAAAAAGTTCAATTTTTAAACAGTCAAATATTTTTAATGAACCCAACTCAGAGAGAAGAGTCAACCTATATGTTTATCCATTACTGATTATTTTACCAAAAAGACAATTCTCTACAGTTTTCTGTTTATTTCATTTTGGAGGGTTGTGGGGGCACTAAAGAAGGCAGAGGAGAAAGATAAACAGCTAAAAAGACAAAGAAATACAAACTAAAAGGGAAAAATCATTCATGTCTATTTTTTAACACTGAAATCAATAGGTCCTCAAAGAAAACTTCTGACCAACTTTAGATTCACATGTTTCAAGTGGTTAAAAATAATATTTTTAAAAACCAACAAACATATGGATTCATTCACTATTCCCAGCTCATAAGATGGTCTAGCACTTAGCATACATCCAATACATAAATAAACCAATGCAATATTAAGATTCTATTATCAATAATCCCACAGAACTTCCTAATGACAAACCAGTGACAAAAAAGATGAGTTAATGAATTTGGTTTTCAAATCCCTAACTCACAGGGTATCTCATTCAGCTGTACTCTCCATTGAAATTTTCCATCTTACCTTAGATGTACTGTTTTAGTTAACCCTAAATCTTCCGTCTGCCACTCCTCTAATGCCTTTTGTTTTACCAGCCTGTTAGCGTTCAACAAGTTTCATAGTTTAAGTTGATACATCAATAAACAAGAAATCTTTCTACAGTAAATTTAAAGAAAGGCAGTACTTACAAAAGTGGCTGAATTATAATCCACAAATGTAACCATGTTGATAAGCATGCATTGTATCTTTTTAAAAAAGTTTTCTGCTTGAGATTCACAGTAGGCTCAGTTAAGAGATTATTTCACAGTTTCCACAAACAGAAAAAGAGAACGTGGATGTACTTTCACTGGGAAGGTACACAGGTAGCCTTCAGTTTTGCGAGTGAGCCAAACTGCCCTTGGCGCAGAGTGAGAAATCTCTGACAACAAGGAAGGATCCTAGACTTTACATTATAGGGAGTCCCTACCTGGTAGGGACTTCTGAAACAACTGCAAATCTGTTTTCCTAGAAAATGAGCCGCAGTTTCACATCACTGCCATCATCTACAAAACAGAAGTGGGAGCTGACTGGGTTGTATCCTTAGCTTCTGGGGACTTGTTTGGAGTATGAACATACTGACCACTTTCCGGACTTTTAGGCCTCAGGTATTCAGACAATCAAACTGACAATCAGTAATGAATAAAAAGAGGAAGAAGAATGCATGGTGTGATCTTGGAAGCAATGATTCTCCAGGAGGAGGCGGGTCCTCGGTGTCAGAAGCTGGGGCCGGAGTGGGGTAGACCATTATGTCCTCTTATCTTAATCCCAGTTTACAACATCCACTAAAGTGAACCACTGTTACTTATGGGAGTGGGTCATAATCCCAGAAGGGGGTTAGGGCAGAAAAAAGTTGAAAAGCATGGCTTAAAAAGGTTAGAGATTTCCTTTATAGCTCTTCACGCTTTGCTGGTAAAAATCCAAGCATATATAGAAACTCCAACTCTAAATGCATCACTACCCTTTATGTTGGAAGGTATAATGAGCCATTTATGGCTATTCAAGGATCAGAGGATACAGAAGAGTTAGATTTAAAAAAAATCTAATATTTGACTGAGTATAGCACTTAACTGAGTATTAACTCTAACAAACATAGTAAGAAACTGAATATAAACCCGAAAAGGAAAAAATACAAACATATCAATATTTAAAGAGGCAGAGACTAAACAGTCAAGAGTATATATGGGAGTTACTTAATAAAAGCTATTACTCCAGCTGGAATACTTCAGTAATAACACCTAAAAATAAAGGCAATCATTATGCTGTGATATAAATTAGTGAGTGCTTATTTAAAATAATAATAATAATAATAAAAAGTATCTTGCCAGATACTGTAGTTAATCTATTGGTATGAGTTTCCACACTAAATTTAACGTAGCTTTTTCCTCCTTTTCTTTCTCTCTCTCTCTCTTTTTAAAAGAAGTTATGGGTATTGTTAGTCACCACAGTGCAGTCTGAAATCCCATCTTTTTTTATTTTAAAAGTCACAGAACAGCTTTTCTTAAGGCTTCCTGTTTGAGATAACTGCACGACAAGCTAGCCAATCTGTCTTTGAGTTCTCAGTAACATGGGAAATCCTGCCTTGCTCAGGATTTGGTTTTACAAGAGCCAATCTTCAGTCCCTCCAATTCAATTCAAAAAACAGAAGTTCGCTTGGTTCCTACTGGCATCTAATCTATCAATCCAGAAGAAAAATTCAACCCATTTTAATGCCTGAGGGTCCCAAGAAATTCACAACAAAAGTTCTTTCCATTTGACCTCAAGAACTGATTCTGGGTGATGTTACATATAAGTTCTCCTAACACAATGTCTTTCTCACACTCTAAAGGCATTCAATAAGCATTTGTATACCTTTGAACTACTTAACACAACCTGATAATTTAAAGCCAGTTATATTACATAGATATTAGAAAAGGTTGTATATTTTTAGTTTAGTTTAAAAACTAAGATAATGTCACACAATGTGTTAATCTTTAAAAGACAGTGATATTTTCTTCATTTACTTCTCTGGGACTAACCTATATATCGTTTCAAATTAAAATAATAAATACTTTTTTTTCACATGGCATCTCAATTCTGTATCACAAAGATCTTTGGCTGCACAGGTGGTATGCAGACCATGCTTGGATGTGAAATCTAAGATGGTGTACACTAACTAGATAAAGTGGTTCCTATAGTGACACAGATCTTGCCATGGGCACAGGCGTGCAGTCATTCACCCAGTCACCTCATGGAGACTTCGTTTGCTCCACAAGTGTCTTTCATCTGCTGCAAAGAAAATTAAGTTCATTATCTGTGAAGTCTAAGACCTCTACCATCTTTCACAGATTAAGCAAATAATGAATATGAATTCTTATCTTTTATGGACGACATATCTAGAGTTACAGGTAAGAATCTCAGGGTGAGAGAGGGACACAAATGAAACTATAAAATCCAGCAGTAAAGAGGTACCAGTGAGAAAGCAGAAAGGCCTACCTGTTCAGGCAGATGAAGGATGGTGTGCTCTCCGGCACTAAAGTGTGACAGAGATTTATAAGCAGCATTTGCTACAACTGGGTCCTAGACAGAGTAAAAGTAAAATAAACAAAAGAAACAACATGTATTAAACAGCAACTCTGGAGGAACAAAGAAAATCTTCCCTCACCAACCTCAAAGTTCTATGGTCTGGGCTTTGGAGATGGTATTCAAGCCTTGCTTAATATGTCCCAATTAAAAATAAAGAAAACAGCATTGCAGAGAGACATCAGAAGGACCAGGTTTTTATCCTAGTTGGGAACCTTAAACGTAAAATAACTCATAATCACTCCGGTCCCCATGAGGTAGATGGTTTGTCAGAAGGACTATGGGGTTTAGAGTCCAAGGGGTCTGGAACTGGACTCTGATTCTCTAGCTACCAACAGGGAAAGCTGGCCTTTTGGAATGTAAGATTTTTCACTAGTGAGGCAGGTAGAACATCACCAACACCCTCTCCTCTATACAGCTTGTTTGGAAATGACAGCCGAAAAATGGAGTGGACTTGCTGTTTGTTTGATGTGCTTACTGGCGGGGGGAAGGGCAAAGCAGGAAAGAGGAAGGACCATTAAAAATACGAGACAGTGGCAACAGTCCCTCTTCAAGCTGCCAGCTTCAGAAAGTAATAAGCGCATTTTATGGTTTAAAAAAAAAAGGTATTAACTGGCATAAATTATGAATAATTTTTAAAATCTAAAATAAATTTTTAATAGTCACAATTCTTTTAAAACCAAGAAGGCAGCATCTCAAGGGAGTCATATTTTCATCTTAAGAGTCTTATTTCCCAGTTCTTTTCCCAGCTTGGTTCTGGTTCACTGACACCCTGTGCTGGTACCTTGTTTTGAGTGTGGTTCCAGAGGAAGCTGAGGACTTGAACTTTAAAATTCTGAAAAATCAACAAACAACAGAATAAATTTTTAAGACAAAGAAAAAATTGAGAATAAACAATGTAAAGTAGTAAATGTGGAAATTAAATCACTTTAAACTTATTCACTAGTGAATGACTTAATCTATATTTACCCGTCATTCATAAAATGAAAATACTCAGAAACTGACTCATCATTTAAACATATGGATATGTTCAACATGATGAGTTTTTAAAATGATTAAATTCAGGAACCTAACCAGTTCTTTCTGACCTCTCAAGTCTTAGTACAAATGTCATTCCCCTGTTTAATGCCACTGTCCCTAATCCCCTACCCAAACCAAAATAAGATGCCAGTGAAAAATAATGCAAAATTCGAAGGAAAATATAGCCCAAAAGACAACTTACAGCTTACCAGTGTAAGCAAACATAAGAAACCAACACAAAAACCACTTCATAAATTAACCTGTAATAAAATCTGCATAATTTAAAGTATAAGCCATACAAAGGTATATGGGTTCAGCCCCTGAAGACAGAAAATAAAAATACGTATTACATACAAAGACCTTATTTTGGATTTTAGTCTTAGCTCCTTATCAGTAGTAGCTGGACAGACTTTCTGACAAATAAGGGTATACACCCATGAACAGCAGCCGTAAGAAAGACTGTTGGTGAACTACACACTCCAGGAGTCTTGAATTGATTCTTTTTTTCAATACCCTAAGACAAAAGCCCAAATGTGAGAATGAACTCACAATATCCTGTATTGGTTCACTCATTCATTTAACAACTACTTTCTGAATATATACATTATGTGCCATTATGCTAGGTATTGTATCCTTGGTGAGGACAAATTTGATTTTATTCATTGTGCAGCTTTTAGAATGATTAGGAGTATTATCCCACAATCCTGTCTTATCATGCAATCTGAAACAAGTAAGGGGGTTATTATTGGAACCGCATGGAGGGCTGGTTTATCAAAGTCTCTGAAGCACTAAATAAAAGTTCACCAAGGCTTCAAGTGAAAATCAACTGAGGCTCTTCGAAGGACAAGGAAAAAAAGAAAGGTGAGCTTGAAAGGGAATATGGCTACAGAAATGGAGATATAAATAAATTCACCATCCTCTCATTTCATTCAAAGAAGAGATAATGAAGAAAATGTTAAGCAGAAATATGTGAATCTTATAGTAAAGTATCTTTCACCAAGTGTTTCAATTCATTACAAAGACAAACACTGACTAGTTCATTAAATTATTATCCTTTTTACAATTGCCTTCAGTGAAAAGTACAGATGAAGAGCATACATGTACATAGAAAATATAAACTAACATGCAAAAATCAAATCTCTATGTCCAAGCTAGAATCAAAACACAAATGACACGATGTCTGTACTACTAGGCGAGTCTGCTGTGCCACATTAAAGCCTTAATAACATATTTTTAGAACTTAAAACATCAACAAAATGAATTTAAAATGTTGGCCTCGTGAATTCTATTATTTTAGAAACACTATTTTTAACATACTGACTTTTTAAAAATCTTGAATATATTCTCATAATAAAAACTTGGCATCCTTCATGTAAATAATTCTTAATTACGCAGAACTGATAAGGTGGAAATCCTGCTACTTCTGAGTCCATAAAGATATCAACATGCTGACAGAATAGTGAGTGTTAAAGGATTTTGGGCAATCAAAAGATTATGAATATTTTTCCCAGAAGTTATTATAAAGCATATGTCTTTCCAATGTAGAAATGGACAATTTACTGAGCTCTAAATGCATACCTCATATTCAACTGTATTGACTGTTAAGGAAGGAACCAGAGAAAACAGTTCACTGAGGGTCTTCAAAATGAGGGGTCTCGTGTCACAACTCAGCTTTGGGGAGAGAGCATTCCAAGTGGAGCGAATACAAACCACCTGTGAAGCAAATAAAAAAAGTCAATGTCTAACAAAATCCCAGCTCATACGAAGCTGTTAGTAAAAGTACTCTTTTACTGTAAGAAAACTTAGGAACAAGAATACTCCTAGAAGTTAAGATTTGATAAGGTATCACCCCTCAAAAGAAGCCTGCCTGACACAATTGCTTTTTTTTACAACTATATTTTCATTAACCAAGAAGTAAAACTCTGTCTCTCTCACACACAAACACACACATACACACAAAATTAACTCCAGATTAGCAACATATATTGTTGAATAGCCATTCTCTGAAACAAAGGGTAAGATAATGTTAGAACATTTCTAAATCCAGGTATTCACAGTTCTTTTAGTTTCTCATCCTTGCTGAAACTGTATCACTACTCAGAAAGCTGGGATATTAAGATAAATAAATCAAATACTCTCAAATCATCTTAAAACTTCTAAAGGGGGTAGGTGAATAATTTTATTATTTAATAGTAATTTAAGACCTTGTCTTAAAAGTCATTTCAGATTGTTAAGAGGCTGTTAAATGATAAAACTAAAGCCCAACAAAAATATTATTTTTAGCTTGACCCAATTTCCTTAAACCAAGTGTTCTTAGGTCATTTCAGTATCTGGTTTTATGGATATTCAAATATCTTCCTAAGTTCAATTCCAACTAAAACAAATGATTTCTTCGCTTACAGATATTTTATTAAAATTTTAAAACTCAGGCAGGAAGAGTGTCCACACAGATAGAATTTAACAAGGATTAATCTATCTAAAACATTCCATTCTCTTAAGCTTCAATTAACACACAATTTATCTTCACCTACAAATATAGATTATTTAGGAAACACTAGAAGAGGTAGCAAATGAAAACATGTCAAAGATAAATGAGTAATACATACTTAAGAACACAGATTAAGGAGAGACTCAAAGAAGACAGCAGAAAGAGTATCTCAGAAAACTTGGATTCAGCGCTTTTGCTCTTATTTTCCACTTTCCATGAAACAGCAGAAAAATATTCTTTAACTTGGGATCTACTAAAAAATGACTGTGAGCTGGGGGCACCTTGACCACTCCCGAAAAACACTCCAATAATACATAACCCAAATGATTTGCACAGAAAAATAAAATAAAATAAGGCCCTCTAAAAATGAGTTCATGATAAAAAAAAACTTTAAAAAACATAGAATGACACAGTCCAACATGAGAATCAGCAAAAACAACAAGCAGCAGGATTATATATTCAAGACCTTCAGAACAAGCAGAAAGTAATACAAAATACTTACAAGAACTGAAGGTGTAAAACAAGGCATTTGATTCCCAGTAAAAAATAAAAAAGAATATGGCATAATGGAAAAAAAGAGGCAAATCTGGAAAAGAACCAAATAAGATCTCTAAAAATGAAAAATACAGTCACTGAAATAATTAATCCAACAGATAGGAAATTATCCTTAACATAAACCAGATAGATTAGAATTACAAAATATAGAAAAGACATTCAAAGTTGAGTGGCAGTGAATGAGGTGGTCTTTCTTAGGTTTGCCAAGAATTCCTAAAGGAGTTTAATTTTAGAATGACCTTTAGAGAAGTGGCTGATTCCAGGACTGGGATAGGAAAAATATAACATGTCTGGGGCATCGTATGGTAACAGAAAGCAAGAAAGTATTCCAAAAGGGATGTGGACTTGTTGAAAAAGCATAGGAGCCAATCTGAAAAAGTTCCCAATGACCAACTAAATATTCATGAGCCTATACTGGTATAAATACTTGGTTGAATGAATGAGTGAATGAATGAAAAAGACAGACAGAAAGACAGGAAGGAAGGAAAGAAGGAAGGAAGGAAGGAAAAAAGATAGAGAAAAAAATAGCTCTTCCTTATAGAAGAATTCCGATTAGTAAATGCAGAAGCAATGAAAGAAATAAAAAATTACCATTACACAAATACCATAGGAATAATTGTCAAAGGCAAGATCTGCTGATGGATGGTAAAATTAGTGGGCAAAGATTTGAGAACAAATACAACTGGATAGTCTCAAAGTATCTCCTCCAAGAAATTTATTAACTGCAAAAGAAAAAAATCTAACTTTGCTGTGGAGAAACCCAGTATACATCACCTTAACCAAGCAATTAAGATTAATATCACCAAGTGATCAAGGATAACATTAACAGTAATAAAACACCCTGTGTCCCTGATATGACACACTGAGAAAGGTGTATTATGTCTGTAGTGTTCTTGCCCAAAACGCATAATCTCGTTTATCTATTCTACAATTTTAAAACAAGATTATACTGTAAAGCACAGGGAAATATACACAAGATCTTATGGTAGCTCACAGAGAAAAAAATGTGACAATGAACATACATATGTTCATGTATAACTGAAAAATTGTGCTCTACACCGGAATTTGACGAAACATTGTAAAATGATTATAAATCAATAAAAAAAAGGTAAAAAAAAACACATAATCTCAATCTAATCATGAGGAACCATACACACCCAAATCAAAGGACACTTTACAAAATAACTAACCAGGACTCTTTGAAAGTGTCAAGATCATAAAAGCAAAGGAAACTGAGGAACTGGCACAGATTGGAAGAGAGTCAGGAAACATGACAACTAAATGCAATGTGGGATCCCAGACTGGATCCTGAAGCAGAAAAACAACATTAGCAGGAGAACTAGTAAAATCTGAATAAAACCTATAGTCTAGTTAACAGCATTGCATCAATTTAATGTCTTAGTTTTGATAATTATGCTACAGTAATAAAAGGAAGATGTTCACATTAGGGAAAGCAGGTGAAAAATACATAAGAAATCTCTGCAGTATTTTTTTTTAAATAAAAGCTTTTTTGAGATACAATTTGCAGACCACACAATTCACCTAAAGTGTACAGTCCAACAGTTTTCAGTATATTCACAAAGTTGTGCAACCACTGCCACAATCAAATTTAGAAAATTTTCATCATCCCAAAAAAGAAGCCCTGTAATCATTCATCAGTTCCCCTTTCCCCCTGGCCTTTCCAGTTCTAGGCAACCATAAATCCACTTTCTTTCTCTATAAATTTGCTTTCCCTAGACCTTTTCTATAAGTGAAATCATATAATATATTGGCTTCTTTCAATTAGCATTTAAAGGATCAACTGTTTTTAAGGTTCCTCCATGTCCTAACATGGATCAGTACTTATGCCTTTTTATTGCCAAATAATATACCATTCCATGTATATACTTTCCTTTATTATTTTTTGAAACTTTTCTTTAAAGTTATTTCAAAATACAAGGTTGAACAAAGGAATAGAAAAAAAGCACTACTTAAGAAAATAATGGCTGAGAATTCCCAGAATCAATGAAACACATTAATTTGTTAACTTACATCCTAAGCAAGATAAATAAAAGTTTGTATCTATATACACTATAAAATGACTGTTTAACAGCAAAGGCAAAGAGACAATCTTCAGAGCTAAATGAGAGAAAATACAGGACTTATCTACAAAGGAAAATTTTAGAGTAACAACAGACTTTTCAAAATTAACAAGGCTAAAAGGCCATTCAATAAGATCTTAGAAGTGGTGAGGAAACTATTAGCCTACAGTACTAAATCCACAATTCAACAGTAAGGGCAAAACAAGCAAGAACAAATAAATAAACTAGAAGGGATAATGCAGCGGTATTATGCATACATACCATATGAATATTTACTTACAAATGACTCAGAATATCTAGCTTAATTGTCTATGAGATTTTGGAGAATTCATCCCATTCTGACTACTTACATTTCATATATTATGTTGCCGCTTTTGTTTCTTGGGGAGAATACTTGCCGCATGTTATTCTTCCACAAGAACCTTAGCAACACAGCACAGATTAAGAGGACCCGATGCAGTGCGGTATACTGGAAAGAGCACATGACTGGAGTCAGAAGCCCCAGGTTTTCCCATTTGGTAGTTGTGGGATTACAGCTAAGTCCTTACTCTCCTCCAGTCTGTTTCCTCAGCTGCAAAACTGAAATACTACTACCAACACCTGCTCTGTGCATAGCACAAGGTTAACAGTGAAGGCAATACTGAGGCAACGGTATGCAAATGTGCCTTATACACTGTAAAAGAAGGTTACTGCTGTTACAACCAATAGAAAAAATAATGAATCCCCAAAGAATCAGAGTCTCTGCTTCAATTTTTGTGCTGTAAGAATGACTCTGTTCCTTCGCGGAGGAACAGATAGCTATCTTCTAATTTTACTTCCAAAAGCTATTTCTAGAAATTCCTAAGAACAGCCTACTTCTTTTGTCCCAATGCTTTACTCCGACAGAGGGAAAGCTTTACAAAAACCTTTAGGCTACGAAAACCACCTTATTTGCCCTTTTCATAATGAAGGTAAAAGAAACTGCCTTCACAATTAGAGGACTCAAGTCATCATCATGCAGTGAAGCCCTCTTAAGCTAATTCAGCTCACACAATTCATAAAACAGGATGCTTCTGTTACCAAAATACAATAACAGGGGATAAGAGGGAGTTTAAGGAGCCACAATCAATGGAGCAGAAACAATGGGGAAAATAACATTCTTTCTTATCCTAATAATATGGGGTTAAAGGTTATAAGTATAAAAAAAATGACTAGCACAGGTTTATTTAAGCAATTTCACAGTCTTTTAATGTCTGAGACTAGTGCATTATCAAGGCAGTGTTGTAGCAAATAATAGAAATAAATATTGAGTTGCCTTTTCAAAAGTCCATTATAATCTAAAGGACCGTAGTTCTAATGATTTTCTATTAGAGTTGCTCAGCTTCTGTCCTGTTCATGGCAAATAATGTAAAGGCACATATCTAAATCTCAAATTGTGGCTTAATGAATCAAAAATATGGGTACTTGATGTGCTAAAGCTACTCTCACACTAACAATTCCTAACATCACTATGCCATTTCCAATGAAGGCACAAATGAGATCTTTCAAATTATTCTGTTTTTCTGAAAAATTGGCAATTTATAGTACAGACTTACAATTCTAATATCTGAATAGAAGAGGCTTAGACCTATATAAGTGCTACAAGTGAAAACAGAAAGGTATTTAGTAAACAGACTGATCTAGATTATTAAGCCACCCAAGGGACTCACTACTCAGTAGCTAGGGATTTTAGGTTTCCCTTCTTTTATTCCCCCATGTGAGAAGCTGCAGCCTCCCTGAGACACCTCCCTACAGGGAACAATATCTTCCAATGCAAACTCCATTGATTTCTCTGTAGGAACACAAAGAATGACACAAAGAGCTCCCCGCAGGGACGTTCACTTTTCAGTTTTGCTAGGTTCTGTCTGGATTAATTATCTATTTCATGTTGGACATTCTTCTGGCATGAACTAGCAAACTCACAGTAAGAATGTGTCAGAAATATCCTTCGACAAGAAAATGATTAGTGCTTTATTCCCACCAAATAACCAAAGGGAATTTTTTTTTAAGGTCAACACCTTCCCCTGTTCAGATAAATGGAATTTAGACTCCAAGGTAAAAAAGAAAAATAATAGAAATTCAACCAAAATAACTTAAAACCCATAAAACCAAACTGCTGAAAAGTTTTTCAGCAAATATAAAATTAAAAACAAAGCTTTTGCACAACAAAGAAAACCACTGACATAACAAAAAGACAACCTATGAAATGGGAGAAAATATTTACAAATGATGCAACTGATAAGGGGTTAATATCCAAAATATAAAGAGCTCACATAACTCAATATAAAAAAAAATTTAGAAAATGGGCAGAAGACTTACACAGACACTCAGCTGTAAAAAAAAAGAATGAAATACTGCTATTTGCAGCAACGTGGATGGACCTACAGAATATTATGCTTAGTGAAATAAGACAAAAAAAGACGAATATTACATGTTACCATATATATATGGAATCTAAAAAATAATACAAATAATTGTATATGCAAAATAGAAACAGACTTGCAGATACAGAAAACAAACCTTTGGTTACCAAAGGAGAGGAAAGGAGGGGAGGGACAAATTGGAGGTATGGAATTAACAAATATAAATTACTATATGTAAAATAGATAAGCAAGGATATACTATATAGCACAGGGAATTATACACATTATCTTGTATATATGGAATATAATCTTCAAAAATACCAAGTCACCATGCTCTACACCTGAAACTAACAAAATACAATAAACAAAGGAACCAACCCTAACAACATCTTGATCTCAAACTTCCACCCCCAGAATTGAGAGAAAATAAATTTGTTACTTAAAAAAATAATAATAAGATAAAAGCAAAACAAATTGAATATCCACTAGCAACAAGAATAAAACACTATCATCTAAATTTTAAAAATTGTTAAAGGGACTATTACAAGTACACTGTAGAAAAAGATCAAGAAATATAGTTTAGTGCCATTTCACATTGAAAAATTAACATGCTATGTATCAAAAATAATTGATGAATTAAGAAATCACTTCAGGACCCTAAAAATACTTCAGAGAGCAATTTTAAACTCAAAGATGAAGCTTTTAGGAATATTGAGTTTAGCACACTTTACAAACATGGAGTTCCATGAATATGTTTCCAAGTAACCAATGTTGACATTACTGAAACTTAAGCTGATTATATGTCCAGTGAAAATGATGCTTCTATCACCCTCCACCGACTCTATGTATCCACAGATTATGGGATAACAGAACTGATAAATTCTTTGTGGATAACATTAGTAAAGATCAGTCTTTCAGATCTGAACGGTTTATACAGATCTATCTACAACACTGAATAACAAGGAAGAAACACATCTATTACTCTGCCTTAAAAAAGAATGAAATCTTGCCATTTGTGGCAACATGGATGGATCTAGAGGGTAGTATGCTAAGGGAAATAAGTCAGACAGAGAAAGGTAACTACTGTATAATCTCACTTATATGTGGAATCTAAAAAACAAGTAACAAACAAAAATGAAAATAGACTCACAGATACAGAGAACAAATGAGTGGTTGCCAGAGGGGAGAGGGGTTGGGAGATGGGTGAAATTAAGAGAGACAAACTTCCAGTTAGATATTTAAATAAACAAGTCATGAGGATGTATTATACATCATAAGGAATGTCGTCAATACTGTAATGACTTTGTGTAGGGACAGATGGTTACTAGATTTATGGTCATGATCATTTCACAATGTATTTAAATGTTGAATCACTATGTGGTACACCTGTCACTAACATAATTTTGTATGTCAACTATATTTCAATTAAAAAAATCATTTATCACAGTGTGGTGCATATCATGAAAAAAATCAAGACAGAAAACACTTTAAGTATCTCACAACAGGAAATTCATTAACTATATTACAGCCATGTGCTCATTCAATTAGAGGTCAAAAGTCAATTATCAACATGACTTGGTGTCCAGGATAAATTGTTAGCAAAAAAAAAAACCCACAAAAACCAGGTTACAAAGGAATATCTATAGTATTATCCCTTTGTTATATACATACTCTGTGATTTACAGGTGATTTTTAATCTTTTCCTCAGTCAAAACTTCTGATTTTCCTACTATATACATATAATATCTGAGTCATATTTTAAAGAAAATACATATGTATTTTATGAACTTAAGTCTTAATGGTCTTTCTATAATTAAAAGTAACTTTAATTGATTCTCCCACTTTCTTACAGATCACATAAAGATTTATTTTCATAAGGCACCGAAATTTACAGTATTTTAAAACTGACATTTGGCAAGGTGATCAACCTTTGATAACAGCTGACATTTATGTTTCTTCTATCCATCCACCTAAATTAATACTCTTTCATACAAAAACTTGGAAGTTTACCATAGCAGTTCTTATTTTACAAAGTGGAGCCCAACATCTTCAACCATACATGGGAAACCTAATATAATTCCACAGATTTTTTAATACACCCTATTGCTTGCCACGATTAGTGTTCCTCCTCCCACAGAGCATAAGCCAGGAATGAACAACTATTCCTGCCTTGTCAACTACACGTATGGCTGGTGATAACTACACAATCCATAAACACATATCAGGTAGATAATGCTGCACAAAGCTGAAAAAATTCTGAACAGACGTACTTAAGAGTTTCTTGTAGGGTCTCAATAAAAGTAATAGCTAGTAACAACATCAGAGTTTAGGTTTAACAAGCTGCAACATGGATGAACCTTAAAAACACTAGGCTATGCGAAAGAAGCCAGTCACAAAATACCACGTATTATATGACTCCATTTATATGAAATGAAAAACAGGAAAATCTAGAGAGACAGAAAGTAAATTATTGGTTGTATAGGGTTGGGGGCAGGGAAGGGATAGCTAAGGGGAATTTGATAGTGATAGCTGATGTACAATTTTATGAATGTACTAAAAATCACTGAATTGTATACTTCAAAAGAGTGAACTTCATAAATAAAGCTGTTACTTTCTTAAAAAAAAAAAAGACACCATAGTCAGAAATATATAGCTACTACATGGCTCAAAAAATAAAAGGCAAATAACTTGTGTGCAATTGTGCTCAGGCATAAGATAAAAGAATGAAGAAATTTCATAAAGTCAAGGGTAACAGTGCTTCAGATAAACCTTTCAGCAATCCAAATCTGGAATCGGCATGTCTAATGAAATGACACAACTACATATACATATATATACACATATATGTATACATGCATATATACACATGCATGTAAATATATGTAAAAGACACAACTACATGTATACATGTATGTATATATATCTCATAAATTCATTTAATTCATACGTGCAAACTGCAATGGATTGCTCTATTCTAACAAAGGAGAAACGAAGCTACAACCAGTCTTCACTGTAGAATTCCCACTCTTACTTTAGGATACCTGGCTATTCTAGGTGACACATGACCATCTGATGGAAATACAAATAAAGAAACCATCAATCCATATATTAAATATTACTAGAGCTTAATTTCACTCTCTTTTTGAGATAAAAGATAATAAATGTTCTAATGTCCTGCTCCCATATCTCATGGCTGGGCTTACACACAAAACACTTTAGAGACGTCTGCTCTTGAAAACGGTCCCAAACTTCACTGGACATCAAAGTCACTGGGGAGCTCATTAAAAAATAGAAAGCCTAGGCTTCATCTCTAGAGATTCTGATTTAGTGGCTCAAGCTATCCACGAGCTTTTGAAGACCCTACCCCTACACATTAGAAATCATCGTCCTTCATGTTTTGATGAAGCCCACAACTTGGACAGAGTAGCTAAGCTAAATGAGAAAAGGAGAGGAAATATACTCTGACTGAAGCTGTAAGTGTAACAGGATGAAACAAAGCCAATAACATTCTTTTGTTTGACCTGTCCTCAACAATTTGAGATTAAAGTCATATGATCCTGTCAACTGTTTAAGCAAGTTAATTGCTCAAACAACCACTTACGTAAGTAGAGGCACTACGAAGCAAAAAGAATGGTATCTCTGACAGTATCTTATTCATCACTACTGAATTAGAACCTAGGGCAGTATGTTCCAACATGCTACTGTGAGAAGAACTAAGCCCAGCTTTTACTAAAGCTCAAAAACCAGACAACAGGGTCTATACAGTATGAAGTCATCTAAATCATGAAAGGTAAATAATATATACTGAAAATAGGAAAAAGGCATAAGAATGACATCCAACTAATAGTATAGCCCACAGACTCAAAAAAAAATCCTTTTCTGTCAATTCTGAAAAGTCTCTCAAACTTAAAACTAAAGAACCTTAAAACAAAATGCATATATTATCGCCTGTAAATACTGCCTCTGGATTTATATGCATGTTGAAGAGGCTTTCTGAGTAATTCTTTATCTATACAAAGTTTTACCAAATTCTTGCTGTCTTAATTACCAGTATTTTCTAAGCAAGTTAACTGTCTTCCACTAACACATGATTTTAATCATTTAATCAACATGAAGTCTAATCTGGAAACATTAGTGTTTCCGGAAATGAGTCTCAGTGATATTTTATCTTAGGCAATGAGAGGGTAAGACAGTTTTGTTCTTATCAACACACTTACACAGCATGGAGATGAGTTTAAGTACCACAGATAATACTCCCATTTTTGATAAATGTTTAATTCTAGGTCACTTAAGGGTATAGGATGAATAAGTTTTTTTAACTTTAGGTCACTTAAGGGTATATGCTAATTTCTTGGAAGAAATAATGCTTTCAATCACATCTCAAAATCCATAAAGCCTTTCAAATATGTAAAGCCATTTAGTCTACTACCCTTCTTCCGTGATTCCCTCTCTACACCCCATGTTCCCATGTACCCCCCAAAGAAAAATTCACCCCTTGTATAAGCTTAAACCAATATATTTCATTCAATGGAATAGCAGAGTGGCACACAATTAGCATCATTTTAGTCATGTCATTATTTCCAGCTCAGTGGCATTTATTCAGATGAGCACAATTTGCAATCACTGAGCCCAGCTCTTCTGATGTTAACTGGCATCATTAAAACCCTCCTAGTGTCCAACTCGTTTGATCTTCTAAAGAATGCCCTGGGTTTGTGACTGAGAGCCGGAAACTCACGGCTGGATACCCTGAACAGCGTTCATGTTTGGTCACAGACAACTCACATCAGTTAATAATCCTCAGAGACCATGATTCCAATCCAAGAGGGAAAACTTTTCATATAAAAATTCTTTAAACACAAAATTAACAGATAATTGGATTAAAATGATGAACAGGGGGCAAGAGGAGCCCCTAAATGTCATAACTTTAAAAGTTGAGATTGTAAGTTGTTCAAAGTGTCTACAAGATCATAGCAAGTCTGGGTATGGTGAAGGGCAGACAGGAAAGGAGAGAGGACTGAATCATAAAAGCAAAAACAGGAAATGATAAAATTTCAATAACTCAAATTTAATATTTTCAAGTGTTGATTTACTGGTCAACTTTGCATGATCTACAAATACTTTCTTTAAAAAAAAATTAAAACAACCAATTAAATATAGTGGGCAGCCTAAGTCTTTTCTATTTAAAGAGAAAAAAAATATTTTTATTTTCCCACACATTTCACATGTGTGCTGAATAGCATTCCATTATACAAACCTACCACAGTCAGTTAACATTTTGAAAATGAAAAACCATTTTTAAAAATCTACTTACGGGGTGACAAAGTAAATGTTATAATATCCACAAATGTTTAATAAAAGGCAAGTTCCTGCTGTCCTTTTAAAGTTAAAAATAAGGCCAAACTACAACTTTCAACTGCAAAGAGTCATTGTGTAGTATATAAAAAGCTCAGCATGGAAACAGATTCAACAAATGTACAAAAAGCGTTTTCATGCCCAGGAAGAACTGAAGGCATCAAAAAACATGCCCCAACTACAAATAACGTCAAGCTCAGTTCAAAAAGACCAGCAAATTCCTTCTCTAATGCATAGCAAATTAAACTTAATCAACTCCTCTGCAAGGTTGAACAGGCAATCCACCTTTAAATGTCCCCACAAACAAAACATAAGAACAACAAAAGAGGTTCCAGAGAGTAATAAATACTGAATCCACAGTAGGCGACAGAACCCTTACTGTACACAGCTGAGAAAACCTGCCGCGGAACAATGGATCACATTTCCATATTAAATTATATTTATCACGCTGAAAAATGCTTAAACAAAATACAGGATTTCTATTGGCCATTTTTATACCACACTAACTCCCTAAAACCTTCCAAGCCCAGTCCCATTGAAAACCTGAGTCCCATTGAAAATTGTTCCCACCCCATGGTGCACTGAAGGAGCCGCTAGACAAAGAGCTGGGATGATGGGAGAGGGCAGGGACAACTACCTTCCCCCGTGATTTCAGAAAGTAAATCAATAAAAGAGGATAGAATAGCCAAAACATAACCTTGGCAGAGGGTATTTCCGGGAAAATCACTGCTGTGACAAATGGCCTGAAGTGAACTCTTGCAGCGGTCAAGAATCCCCAGGAAAGGCCCCTCCTCTCCTTATCTATTGCTCAATTGTACAATACTCCGCTTTGAAAATATAACACCCTCTTGGAGCTGGGCAAGATGAAAGAGCTTTTCTTCATGATCCTGCAACGCCTATTAATTTTTGCTACAACAGACTCACAGCTGATTAAGAAAACAGAGGGCTAGCACAGCCTCGCATTCCCATCTGAAGACTTAAGAGAGAAAATCTTAAAAGTGAATGAGCCCTCTTTCTCAGCACAATGTATTGATTTTCATTTCTGCACACACCAAAAGCTGTGTCTCCTCCAACTGCGGACAATCTATTTCGACTGCAAGTCATTTTCCTCCTTGAAACATCAGAAGCAATGTTACTAGATTCCTACACAGTGAAAGAATTATCTTTCAGAAATACTATGACTCATTCACCATCACGCAGAGCACAGGTTTAGAAATCAATGGCTGACGGAACAAAACTTAAACTGTCCCCAAAGTACACTCACACTTTTATCACAATTGGAAAAGCAACATCATAGAGTGAAAAAGTACAAGAATATAGTTAAACCAAAGAGCCTTTAAATCTCCATGTTATCACATGTTTACTTCAATTTGGATATTATTTTGATTTCCTAGACTCATCAGCAAAAGCACCTACATTACAAGGTTATTGTGAAGTGTAATACAGAATATAACAGATACCAAATGCCAATCATAGTAATAACTAAAGTGAAAAAATGTAGCTTTTATGGTTTTGCTTTATCAAGGTACAACAACATACTGCAAAAAGCACAGATCTTAACTGAACGGTTCAATGAATCCTAACAAATGTATACACTACTATAATCACCACTCCCACCAAGATACAGACCACAGAAATATGTGGGCCACATAGGCAACTGAAAATTTTCTAATAATCATATGAAAAAAAAGTAAAAGGAGACAGATGAAATTAACTTGAATATACTTTATTTAACCCAGTCTAGCCAAAATATTATCACTTTACTATGTAATTGATTTAAAAATATTACCAATGAGATATTTTCTATATTTTTTCATATCAAGGCTTCAATCTGCTGTATATTTTACACTTACAGCACATCACAATTTGAATTAGCCGCAGTTCAATACAGCCATAGTTCTACTGTAACTACTAGATTAGACAGTGCAGATACAGACCACAGTCCAGAAAATTTCCTCATGTCCCTTACCTGTCTACCCTTCTCCCAACCCCAAGTCAATTACCATGCTGACTTCTATCCCCACAGATAAATTTTGCCTAATATTGAATTTCATAATAATGAAACATTTAGACTTTTTGTGATTGGCTTCTTTCACTGAGCATGCTTTTGAAATTCATCTATGTCGCGTTGCAAGCAGCAGTTGTCCGTTCCTTTTTATCGCTGAATAGCATTTCATTGTACAAATACACTACCCATTTGTGTTGTTTCCGAATATGCTATCATCAGTAAAACTGAAATGAACACTCATGTACAAGTCTTTTTGCGGACATGTTTTCATTTACTTGTGTGACTATCTAGAAGTGGAAATGCTGGATCATAAGGTGGGTTTATGATCATCTTTATAAAAAACTGCCAAATACTTTTTTCCACAGTGGTTGTATCATTTTATAATCTTGACAATAATGTATGAGATAACAAATTACTTCATACATTCTACAATATTTGCTATTGTCAGTCTTTTTTAATATTAGTGATTTCAGTGGTGTGTATGTTTCCCAATGACCGACAATGTTGACAGTTTTCACGTTTACTAGCCAATCATATGACATCTTTTTTGAAGGGTGGTTTGGAAAGATGAAGGGAGACTTGTTACAAAGACAAACTGAGATCATATATATGAAATTATCTGTAATATTAAAATAATAAAGGATACAATTGCAAGGACTACCTGGGTTAGGCAGATAATGTAAATCTAAAAGTCAAGGGAAGTGTTGCAAATTAGAGTACACATTCCTCTAAAGGAAGCTATTAACTGCTACTTTGCACCAAGTTGTCAGCCACGTGGGAAAGCAGACCAGGTACTGCAAGATCTTCCTCTCTTATCAAGAGAGGGTTGATATCTGTATTTTTATTTTTAATTATTAATATTAGAATTAACTAAAAATATTAATCCTATGATAATCAAAGAAAAGAGGCCATAAGTTTTCAAACTTTGATTTATATAAATGTTCATGGTTTTAATATAGGCAAACATTCTTATATGGTAAACATTAAACCATTCAGGATTGTTACTGATCAACAATGATACCTGTCAAGACAAGGGCTATCAATCTACTAAAGACAGATGACAAATTCATTTTCATTGGCAAGGCAACAATGCCCCAGAGAATTGAGAAAGAAAAGGCTGGTTAGGAGCTCCTGTTTCCTCTTTCCTAGCTAGCTTCCTATATGATAAAATATATCCTATAGTATTCTTAGTCTTCAGTGACTATCCACATCACGTACATTTTAGTAAGAATGAAGGTAGCAGCTAATAATACTTCAGCGACAATACCCACCTAGGAGTATATGCACTATTTGGGAAGAGCAGAAGAAAGATCTACATTCATGGGATATTAAAACAGTACTACTGCTTTGGAAAACAGTCTGGCAGCTATTAAAATGGTTAAACATAGAGTTATATGATCCAGCAATTCCACTCTTAGATCTATACCCAAGAAAAATGAAACATATGTCCACCCAAGAACTTGAACATGAATGTTCATAGTAGCAGTATTCATAACAGCCAAAAAAGTGGAAACAACCCAAATATCCCTTCACTGATGAATAGATAAATAAAACACGATATCGCCATACAACGCAATATTACTTAGCTATAAAAAGGAATGAAGTATTGGTACATGTTACAACATAGATGAGTCCTGAAAACATTATGCTCAATAAAAAGCCAGTCACAAAAGGCCACATAGTGTATGGCTTCATTTACATGAAATGTCCAAAACAGACACATCTATACAGACAGAAAATAGATTAGCAGCTCCCTATGCCTTGGGGGTATGGAGGATGTTCTTTATGGGCTAATAAAAACGTTCTAAAGTTGATTGTGAAGATGGATGCACAACTCAAAAAGCAACTGAATTGTATGCTATAAATGAGTTGGATAGTATGTGAATTATACCTCAATACAACAGTTTTACATAAAAAGAAAGAAAAACTAAAGGTATTATTGATTCATAAAGCCTCTTTCTTCTAGTCCCAAATATTCTTTCCCTCTGCCATCTGAAATTGCTCCTTGAGGTTTAGAGAAGTATTCCTTTGATGTCATATCTCTCCTCTGTACTATTTCTGAATTTCAAATACATTTAGTGTACTTAACACGATGTTCTCCCCTGCTAGACTGTGAGCTCTTAGAAGGCTGAAAATGTCTCATAAATCTTTATATTCGAGAGCCTTGCACAGTCTGGCTTAAGATTTCAATATTTTTATTTTAAGGTTGACACTTTTGATGTCCTGCCCAGGGAACACTTGCCCAACATTCGCTGTTGCAGTGGACACAGGGCTGGGGGCAAAGCTGCACTATCTCCTTTTCCCTTGCTCTCCTCATCACTTCTATTCATCAGACAATGAATAAACGACAACTTGGCAGGACACTGCAGAAGGGCTGCCAACCCTTCTATTCGAACATCTTCTGGAACAAGCAATAAACTTTATGAGATTATGAGATAAACAGGATCCCTTTTACACTTACAACCCAGAAATCCTCAAGGCAAAACAAAGACAACATTCTTTAAAAAGTGTAAAAAAATAAAGCAAAAAAAAAAAATAGGATCTCTAGCCAACAAGATGAATTTCAAAACCACCTTTTATAAGCACTCATAATAACAATACACAAATGATTTAAAAATAAAGTTAATAAAAATACATAGTTAACTTTTTACAGCTTCTACTTAAAAGTCTGGAATGGATTAAACCACTACCACCCTTTTAAAATTACTAATTCTCCAAAGCCCAAAAGCTAAGCCTATATGGGTCAAATTCATTGTGAGGAAAGAATATTCATTTTAGACCTTTCCTTTCCTCAATGACAGTTTGTAATTATAAAGGACTCTGGACTCTTGATAATAAGCAGAATGATCATAAAGGAAGAAATACTACCCTAGATTCAATGAAGTGGTAAAATAATTGAACTGTTCTCTCTATTAACAATTCTGCCAGAACCTTGGGTACAAATTGCTACATTACACTTCTCTCATGCTCAAGTAAACATGAAAAGTTGCTAAAAAAGTAAGCTAACTATTTAATATGATTGTAAAAATATCCTTAAAACCTTAAAATACTTAGTTCAAGTAAATAATCCAAAAGAGGAGGGGGGCAATTATACATATATATATTACTTCTTAGTCTAATTATAAAGAGAAAAATGGGAAGCAACTTAAAAATCCAATCAAAAATGAATTATTTGATTACTTATGATATTTTTACTCAAAAGGAATCATTAAAACATAGCAACATCAAAATATTTCTAGCAAAACGTGAAGAAAATGGAGAAGACAGAAATTGTAAAATATATGTTTGTAAAGAAAATACAATGGGGAGGAAATGGAAAACTTAAAATGGTTTTGTGAGACACTGATGAGGGATACTATTTTTTTTCCTTATCCAAAGTAAACGAGATGCTATAAAAACCGAATATATTTAAAAGTGAACAGAAATGCTTCAACACTTTAAAATATAAAATTTAATAAATAATCCATAAAAACACTAAAAATTAATCATTTTGGCTCAGATATCTTTTTCATTAGGATCTAATCTTTACACAAAGCCTAAATAATTTAAAATCTTATGCATTAACCTATCATAAAGGAAATAGAGGAATATTGGGAAAGTGTCCAAATTTAATGATCACAAAAAAGATTTCTCCAATAATATCACAAAATGGTAAGGTCAAATGAATCCAAATGTGATCTGCAAGAACACATAATGATAGTATATGAATTATATCTCAATAAAGCTGTGTTTAAATAAAACAAAACAACATAGTGATTAACACACAGACTTTGAATTCAGGCAGATCAGGCAAAAACCCAAATATCCATCAACTGATGAGTGGATAAATAAAATGCAGGATGGTCATACAAAATACTATGCGACCATAAAAGAAATGAAGAATTGATACATGCTATGACATTGAGGAACTCTGTAAACATGTTAAGTGAAAGAAGACAATATACTGTCTTCATTTAAAAGGAATCTACCCTTTCAATCTCTCATTGGAGACCATGATAAATGATTAAGCAGCAGTAATTGTAGGCTTAATCTGACCCTACCAAGGACAAATGCATTTCATGATATGACTTTCAAAACTGAAGAGTCTGTTGTCAACCTTAGGAAAAAGAGCTCAACTTATCAAACAAAGACAAGGATGAGAAAGCCAGCAAAATCTAATTTTGGACGGTTTTCCAACTAAGATATTTTGTTAAAGATAGGGTTATTCAATTTAATTTCTTATCCTTACTGGTTTTTAAAATTTCATTGTTTGAGGCTGTCTTTCTATAGTCTTAATTATATTTGATGGGCATAGATCTAAAGAGAAATGGATAGAGAAAGCACTATCAAATGCTGCTGGGAAATAGATTTATAACTACGCTGAATATTTTCATTCTTGAAACTCTTGGCAGCCATCAGTGTTTCACACATGATATCAATTAGAAAACAGAATAAATAGCCTCATAGAATGCATGCTGGCTTCTGTGGGTAGCAAGCTGGCAAAAAGACAAAAGATTAGCCCAAAATTAGTAAATGTGGCCTGGCAAAGGCCACCAAGTTGAGTATATTTTACAACTTTAACACACATCACAGGACATCACAGCAGCTGCTCCACAAATAATGAACATACACAAACAGCTTGGAAAGGCGTACAACAGGAAGGTACGTCACTACTATCAAGACTCATCAAGGAGGAACAGATTATTCCTACTTTTTTAAATGAACATAAAGTTCATTATCAAACATAAAAAACAATATCTTTGCTACCAAAATTAACGGTGATTGCCAGTTTCAACAAATTCCACAACTTTAGACATTTGTAACATCTATAAGGAAAACATGATAAATAACACTTATTCACCTCTAGTAGCAGCAATAAAATAGTGGGTTCACCCTCAAGACAAGAGAGATGAAAAATAAGGAATAAAGACGTAAGTATTCTTTATAATAAAACTAAGTTAAATGATTGCTGGTATTGCTTTTTGATTTATTAATGCCCCCCTGATTACAAAAAAGAATTTAAAGGAGCTAGCATCTATTTGTTAAAAGGACAACATATTAAATTCTTATCTCATTTGCAACATCTCATTTGAAGTTTCTTAAAAATGAATTTTGATTAAAAATAGTATATAAGATTTGGATTATATTATATTGCATTAAAAGAGGGCGTAAGGAGAGAGAAACAATGAGAAAGAGAAATGCCCTTAACCAAGCGTAAGAAAAGGAGTAACCGAGGCATCAAACAAGACACAGGCTTCATTAAATACAACTTTAGACATGGTGCCTCAATTCCTCTAGAGGACAATGGAATATAAGAAAGTACTCGCTATAGGATAAATGTTTCCCCCTACCCCAAATTCATACATTGAAATCCTAATCCCCGAGGTGGTGGTATTAGGAGACGGGGTCTTTGGGAGGTGATGAGGACAGCCTTTATGACTGGGATTGGTGTCCCATAAAGAGGCTACAGAGGGCTACCTTACCCCATCGGCTACATGAGATTACAGTAAGAAGGCAGCTGTCTGTGAGGAAGACAGCTGGCTATGAAGCAGGAAGCAGGCCCTCACTAGACACTGAATGTGCTAGTGCCTTGACTGTGGACTTTCCAGCCTCCAGAACTGTGAGAAATAAATGTTTGATGTTAGTAAGCCACTCAGATTATTTTATTTTTGTTACAGTAGCCTACATGGACTCAGACAGTAAGACAGTATGACAACGCGCTCAAAATTATCCATGTGGATAGTGGTTTGGATTGGGGGAACAGACTTGGGGCTATATATTCAATAAGCCCAAATGATCTCTTTTAAGTATACAAAGAAGTACCAAAAACTTCAGTAGTGAAGGGATAGCATACCATTTAGAGGAAGAAATTAAGTCATTGTCATATATTATGTGGTTTTTAGGGGAAAGATAAATAAAACTAGTCAGAACCTCCTTGATGGCATTCATGATAACCAATTTTTCAGGAGCAAATTCAACATTTAAAGAGCACCTATGTGGATAGACATTATGCTAGGTCTTTTTTGTGTGTAATTTCATTCTATCCTCATCTGAAGAAATGAGGCTCAAAGAGGTTAAGTAAATTAGTCAAAGGAAATACAGCTAATAACGTATATATCAGGTACAGTCCCACAGCTGTCTAAAAACAAAGATGCTTTCTCCCACATCAGGCAACATTTTTCTTATCTCCCGGGCTAACTGCAGTTAATGATATCTCAGAGAAGCAGAATCAGAAAAATCACTTCTTATGAGTTAATAAGTCTCTATAGACAACAGAGCCTTACAGTAACAAGAAGAGGAGCAGAGGATGGGTGGAGACACAATGGAATCACAGACACAATGAGACAAATTTTTTAGGATGAAAAATTTAATCTCAAAAATGAGTCAATTTCTGTTTGGAAAAAATAATGAAATATTCCCAAATGATAAGAGTGATCACTTTCTGGAGGTGAAAGTATAGAATTCTTGATTCTCTCAAAGCTTCTGCTAAAAATTTCATGTCAAAATAAGTAGATGTTTTATGAAAGTAATATGATTATTAAAGTGATACTTTCCGATTTCAGGTGATTGATTGAAGTCCTTGGTCATGTGCAGTATTCGCCTACTGCAATAGTACTCTGCTATGAAACCCTAACAACTTTTGAATTACTGGGCACACCATCTGAAAGAACTGTCCTTAGTTCATATCACTTCCTGAACAGTGATGATGTTTACTGCCTACTAAAATAAGTGTTTATCCAAAAGAAAATTATTCTCATACCAAGATCCTGAGCAAATATCTAACCTCCTTCTGAGGTCTATTTTCCTCAACTATAACATGGTGTTATAATCTGTATATTGAAGAGTTGTCAAAGAACATAAATGAAAAGTGCTTACTTACCACTGGGACATGAACATATACACACTAAATAGAATCACTGCTTGTATGATTAGCATTATACTCATTATCATCATATCAACCATAATTACCATAAGCTAAGAGAATTCTACTTAGTCTCATTCACTAAAGAACTAGAATTGTATAGGTATGTTCACTGTGTCAAAAAAAAAATTACTAAGGAAAGAATCAATCAAGATGGCAGAATAGGAGGACATAGAACTTACCTCCCCTCACCCCGCCCCCACAAACAAAGCAAAAATAATCAACATGTGGAATAATTCCCTGTAAAAACTAACCGGAAACTGGTGGGAAGGCTCTTGTACAAACAAGGGTATAAGAAAGATACACATGGAATCAGGTAGGAAGGGAAGAGAAGCAATCAGGATGGGACCTTGTGCCCCTGGGATGGGCCTCAGAGGAAAAGGGAGATGACACTCGAGGAGACCCAACCTGGGGAGTGAGCAGTTCAAGCCAGACTGGACCACTGATACAGAGAAGACAAGCTCTCGTGAATGTCTGGAGGGCTGGTGGGACCTGTGAGGAACATGTGAGCACTGGCTTGCTCCCAAGGCAGGGCAGAGAGGGTGAACTGAGGACTGCTGCTGTGGCTGCCCGGTTTCCCACAACTGCCCCAGTGTGCACCCCAGCCTGAGCTGTGGGAATGCTCTAGCCTACTTACTCCACCTTGCAGCTCCACATTAGAGCAAAGGCTACCCCAACCAGGGAGAGAGACTGGAACTTGGTTGTGAGACACAGAGGTAACTTGGAATGAGGGTGGCATACGAGCACAGTGTGGGCAACTATTGCTGGCATTTACACAGGCAACACATCAGGGGCAGTCCCGATCTCTGGCAGTAGCCAGACTGCTGTACTCACGCGCTGACACATGCTGAGTGTTAACACGGGCTCTGTCTGCTCTGTGGCACAGCTCTAAAACACGCTAGGGGCAGCAGAGGCTGGGGGTGGTGACTGGCTATTAGGGACAAAGGAGACTCAGATGCAGAGGGGGCTGCCATTACTGGCGCTTGCATAGGCAGAGCATTGGAGGCAACCTGGACCTCTGTCTGAGGTCAGCCCACCATAGCCAACACCCTGTCAGGAGCCAAGAGTTCCATGGCTCCTCTTGCTCCAGCACTCCTCATCCTTGGAGTAAGGGTGCCAGTGCTGGGAGAGGGGAGAAGTTGACAATAAAACAATAATAGTGGGAGACTACATTCTATTTACATCAATTCACAGATCATCCGTACAGAAAATCAGTAAAGCAATGTGGTCATAAATGACACAATCAACCAGTTAGACTTACTAAATACCTATAGGACATTTCATCCCAAAGCAGCAGAATACACATTCTTTTCAAGTGTACATGGAACATCTTCCAGAAGAGGTCAAATGCCAGGCCACAAAAAAAGGCTCAACAAATTTAAGAGGATAAAAATTATATCAAGCATTTTTCTGACTATAATGGTATGCAACTAGAAATCAATTACAGAAAGAAACATGGGAAAATCACAAACATGTGGAGAGTAAACTACATGCTACTAAAAAAAAAAAACCCAATAAGTCAATAAAGAAATCAAGAGGAAATCAGAAAATACCAGACAATTGAAAATGTAAAATTTCCAAAACTTATGGGATGCAGCAAAAGCAGTTTTAAGAGGGAAGTTTACAGTGATACAGGCCTTCTTCAAGAAACAAGAAAAATCTCAAATGAACAACCTAACCTATTATTTAAGGGAATTAGAAAAAGAAGAACAAATAAAGCCCAAATTCAGCAAGAGGAAGGGAAAAAAATCAGAAAGGAAATTAAAAAAAATATATATATAAATATATATAAAATATATATTAAAAAACAATAGAAAAGATCAATGAAACCAACAGGTGGTTTTTTGAAAAGATAAGTGGAATTGATAATACTGTAGTCAGGCTCATTAAGAGGAAAAGAGAGAGGACCCAAATGAAAAAAGAAAGAATTGAAGGGAAGAAAAACAACTGATGTCACAGAGATACCAAAAAAAAAAAAAAAAAAAAAAAAAAAAAAACCCCATAAGAGAACACTATGAAGAGTAATACGCCAAGTTGAACAACGTAGAAGAAATGGACAAATTTCTAGAAACAGGCAACCTGTGAAGACTGAATCAGAAAGAAACAGGCAATCTGAACAGACTGAAACTAGCAGTAAAATTGAATTTGTAACTTAAAAATTCCCAACAAACAAAAGTCCCAGAATGAATGGCTTCACAGGTGAATTCTACTAAACATATAAAGAAAAGCTTACTTATACTTCTCAAACTATTTCAAAAAATCGAAGAGGATGGAACACTCACAAACCCATTCTATGAGGCCACCATTACCCTAACACCAAAACCAGACAAATATACTGCAAAAAAAGAAAGTTTCAAGCCAGTATTTTTGATGAATATAAACATAAAAGTCCTCAAAAAAATATTAGCAAACTGAATCCAACAATACATAAAAAGGATCATATATCATGATCAAGTGGGATTTATCCAGGATGCAAGGATGATTCAATATTCAGAAATCAATCAATATGGTAAACATTGTTTATCCTTCCATTAACAAAAGGATAAAAAAAAATCACATGATCATCTTTACAGACACAGAAAACACATTTGACAAAATTCCAGTATTCATTCGTGATTAAAAACTCTCCTCTAAGTTGGTATAGAAGAAACTTATCTCAACACAATAAAGGCCATGTATGATAAACTCATAGCTAGCATTATACTAAATGGTGCAGGGCTGAAAGCCTCCCCTCTAAATCAACAGATGAATGGATACACACACACACACACACACACACACACACACACACAATGGAATATTACTCAGCCATAAAAAGAATGAAATTCTGGACCTAGAGAATATTATGCTTAGTGAAGTAAGTCAGACAAAGGACAAATACTGTAAGTTATCACCTATGTGTGGAATCTAAAAGACAAAACAAATGAATGTATATAAAAAACAGATTTATAGAGAACAAACTAGCAGTTACCAGTGGGGAAAAAGAAGCAGGGAAGGGTTAGATACAGGTACAAGATTAAGAGACACAAACTACTATGTATAAAATAAATAAACAACAAGGATATATTGTACAGCATAGGGAAATACAGCCATTATTTTGTAGTAACTTCAAATGGAGTATTACCTATAAAAATACTGAATCACTATGTTGTACATCCGAAAATATAACATTATAAATCAACTATACTTCGATTTAAAAAATTATAATAAAGCAGCTTACAAGACTGCATAAAATTTTTTTAAAATATAAAAACTTTGGTTAGGTCAATGAATGATCTTGATGTAATTACCACATCTCTCCAAAACATGAAAGATTCTCTCTGTTGTGCTGTACTTTTGGGAGTGGGCTAAAGTTCAGAAAATGATTTACAGACTCAGTTCTAACATCAATCAAGCCTACCCAATGTGATCATTAGGGAAGAAAGGATCCTTTACCAATCTTTAAGCCAACAATAATTTTTACTGGCTATAAAACTGCCACTGGCCCATGCCAATTTCCTCACCTCATCTGCTTCTAAGGCTCTCCAATCACGAAACGAAGAAGCAAATACAGTCAAGATTTCTCCTATAAGCATCCCTTTTAATATTAACAAAAATGATTAAGAACAAGGCAAAACCTAAGAATTAAAGGTGTTCTTTAGCCTCTAGAGAATGTCTACATGACCAGATATTTTAGGACTCCCCTCTACAAAGAACTTGTCAAGCAGAAGGCTTTGCTTCACTCTTTCAAACCAAAAATCTCTGTAAATAAATATTCAAACCTTCAGTTAGTGGAATCTAATCATATATCCTTGTAACTACTATGCCTTGTAAATTTTTTCCTTCCAAATTATACAAAACAATTCAAAGAAAGCCCACCTCAGCTTGGCAGAGGGCATGAAGACCTTGTAACACCAAGGCAGCTGGAGTAGCTTGATCAGGCTTGGTGCATTCATTTAGCACCTGGGAAATAGCTGCCAACATATCTGCACCATGCTGATAGGGCCTACGAGACAAGATTAAAGCGAAAGAGCTGTATTACTACTCCAAGGTCCTTTGCCTGAACAAAAAGCATTAACACTTTCCTTTAACCCAGTGCATATTAAACATTGACTCTCAAATAACACCACATATTTTTCTTCAAAGATTTTTATCGTCATAATCTCTGCAATAGAAGGCTCATTTCTGATATAGAAATATTATCCAAAAAAGAAAACACTCAGTAACAAATTTTATTCTCCCTAAATTGTAAATCCTATTGTCTGAATTGACAAAAACTCAAGTCAATAATAGTGATGAAAAGCACTGACTTACCTTACTGAGATTATCAGTAAAGCCAGGGATTTGAGATGAGAAGATAACTGATTACAGTAATGATACAAACTAAGGTGGTTACACCTACCACAGTAATCATGACAAGGATGATCACAGAAATAATAATGATGTCAATTATCCCTGACTGAGCACTTACCTCATGCCAGGCACCATGCTGGATTCACTTACTCACCCTCCTCTCCTTCCTCTCCTCTCTACCCCACATACATTGTGCTGTCCCCAGAATGCTTTTAACTTCATAAAGAAATGCCCAGGTCCATGCTCTGCGTTCCTTGTAAACACTCAGTGATATAATACTTTTCTCTACTTAACAAAATATCAATTGAAAAAATTGTCTGACTGAACTCTACTGCTTCACTGTCCACCAAATGGAAATCATTTAACAGGACTGGAAAAACTTAACAGATCTTGAGGTGGTAACTGAAAGGTGCGCTGAATAAGTTTTCAACAGACTCTGATCTGGTCTGATATTTAACCTCTCCTGACCCTCGGGTTTAAGTACGTAAAATTATAATGTCAGCTTTCATCTCTAATTTTTTTCCATGACAACACCTCAAGAAAATCTAAACTCTCAGGTCTTCGGTTACATGTGAGGTCTTTTTTTGTGTTGCCAGAAGGCTGAAGCTCAGAAAAGAGGCAGAACTGCTGAGGCTTAGATACATTCTGATCCAAGATTTTACTTGGACTAGGAACCACCCATGTTATCAGCACCTGGGCCAGCCATTCACTGCACAGCTTCAGGGACTACCATTCACAGTGTCATCACTGACAAAACTGAGACTGATGCTCCAAGAATTCTACAGTGCAGTGGCTTGATCAATTTCTCAAACCTCTGGATTATAACTCGTTTCAAACGTATCAAATGTGTTTCCCCCCTAAAGGTTCTGGCTTTACTGCAATTCAAGAAAAAAGAAATCTGGCAAGGTGGAGCTCTACTTAGTGTTATTTCAGTCTCGTCACCTCCTGCCTATTTATTAATCTATAATCTAGAATAGCAGAGCCATCTTCCTAATATCTTCATGTCCTCCTAAACCCCAGGAATGCAAGATAATAATTCTTAATAATTAATTCCATGCAATTAATAACAAATAAGGCTTTCCCTATAAAAATCCTTTGCAAAATTCAGGCATAAAATAGGGAGAATGTAAGAAAGAATAGTTTGACTATAGTCTACTGCTTAAGTTTCAGAAGTTTATAGATAGAAAAATGGAAAACATAACATATATTTTATTACAACATTAAATTATTACCCAGAAAAAGACAAAAATACCCTTTAAACCTATATTATACAACTAGACCTGAAAAGACATGCCTGCTTCTCAAAGTTATTGTCTGATATTACTAAATTTTACAATCAGAAAACTTGAGTTGAATATTAACTTATTCTTACTCAAATATTCTCTGCCTATGTTTCCCAGCTCCTTGCTAGCAATAAAAAAAAAAATAATATATCATAATGTACATTCCCCAGGATTAAGCACATCTTACCTTTGCTTACATATATCTCTGATCGATGCTGCTTTGGCAATCAGTTTCTCCCACTGGACCTCCTTGCCCACAGACAGAGCGGGCATATCGGACACGGCCATGAAACGCTGCAGTTCAGGATAGACACGATCCTAAGGAGGCAATTTCACAAAAAAGGAAATTTCACAATTTGAGTTGAATAATCATTATCTCCTTTTATGCAGCATTTTCTCTCTCAATCTGACATTTGCATTGCAAATTATAATGTATTCCTTCTAATCAGGAGAAAAGAATGCTGTTGTGATTGCTGGAGATTTTCTTACAGACCCATGTACTGTTCATTTCATAAAACCAGAAAAAAAGTGGCTAAATCTCACCGTAATTACAGAGGCTCTAATCACTTATATTTCTATTACTTTTTCCACACACAGGGAAAAATAAATTTCAGAAATAAAGAAATAAGATTATTTTTCTATTTTCAATTTCTGAGAATCAATCACAACTGACTGCATTACAGATCAAAAGCACCACACTAAATCAAAATTTCTCAATGCAATCATTGATGCCACTCACTAATATTACTGTATCAAAGCACTGTCATGCATAATGACAAAATCAGCTCTCTTCACTGAAGGGAACATGCTTAATACTCACACAAGTGTATATCTGACTTACCTGCTTTTCCCACAAAGATGTCAACAAGCGCAAAGTGACAGCTTTCAGTTGTGGGGTGGTTCCAAGAAGTTGGATTACTCGTAGAATTTGTCCTATGCACACCTAGACAACATTGAAGAAACTCTGGTTTCATAAATGCAATGCAGATAACCCCAAGGGTACCAAAAGAACTTAAAAACCCCTTATTATATAAAGATTGAAATGGAAGCTAACTACAGTATGACCCACCTTCTCAGAGGTTGGGGAATGCTTTGGGAGGGGCTGGCTAGCAATTCTGGGGGCATAAAGACCTAATCTCAGACAATAGCCACTGGGAAAACTTGACAATAAAAATGATTTAAAAGAACTAATTCTTCAATATTGTAAGAAACACTTTCAGCCCAACAAGGGAAGCAACGGCAAAATTAAAGGACCAACATTTCACATGGGAACAAACAAAATTCAATGTGTTATCCATGCTTCACTTTCTTTTTGCCCCCAAGTAAAATGGTTAATATACACGAACCTTGTGAACACCAAGTGTAGGTAAAGTATATAAGATATCATTGTATAACGCAGGTTCCAGTGGTCTTCCCAGTTTGAACATCAAAACTGGAATCAGACTTGGTACCTAAAATGAATTTTTAAGAACATATAAATTATGCCTTCTAAAAGAAATCAACTTATAAAGCAATCATTTCATTTTTCTTCAGAGGAGTACTATATATATATGAAAGAAAAGACTAAAACTAAAAATCTCAGTTAGCCATTTGTTGTTAATGGTAATTTTGTAGTATTACTAATATTCTATCTCTTTTACAATTATTTGTGAGCCCTTGTTCTATCTATTTATACATATATATGTATAAATGGTTATTTAGTGTTAAAATGTTTTTCTTAAACAACTATGACATTAACTCTCAGCAATATGAAAGTAATTAAGATATATTCTACCTTAAAGAAGTTACAGTTCTAATAAGCAGCACAGTGAAACATTCAATGATGTTATCCCAATATGAAATAATTAAAATCAATTGTACTATAAGGGTTAATGGACAAAAATTTCCCTCCACATTCACATTTCCAACCCTATGTATAGCACAGTAAAATAAGAGCAATTTATTTGTGAACTGAAAGACTTACTATTATTAAGATGGTAGTATCTCCCCAACACATCTACAGATTCAATGTAATTCCTATCAAAATTCCAGCAGGCTTCTTTGCCAAAACTGAGAAACTGATCCTAAAATTCATATGAAAACTAGGGACCCCAAACAGCCAAAACAATCTTGAGAAGGAACAAAGTTTGGAAGACTCAAATTTCCCAGTTATAAAGTTTATTGCAAAGTTACAGCATCACAGTCAAAACAGTGTGGTACTGGCATAAGGACAGAAATACAGATCAATGAAATAGTACTCAGAGGCCAGAAGTAAATCTTTACATTTATGTCAGTTGATTTTTGACAAGTATACCAAAAAAATACAATGAAGAAATAAGAGTTTCTTTGAAAAATGGTGTTGGATTTTGACAACTGTATATCCACATGCAAAAGAATTAATTTGGACATATTCCTCACACCACATGTAAAAATTAACTCAAAATAGACTTTAGACCCAAATGTAAGAGCAAAAAACTATAAAACTCTTAAGGAAAACATAGGAGTAAATCTATGCTCTTCAGCTAGGCAAAGCCTTGTTAGATATGATACCAAAAGCATGAACAACAAAAGAAAATAATATATTTCATTAAATTGAAAACAATTGTTCTTCAAAGGATACTATAAAGAAAATGAAAAGACAACCCATAGAATGGAAAAAAATATTCGCAAATCACGTATCTAATGAGGGGCTTATATTCAGAATATATCAAGAATTCTTACAACTCAATAATAAAAGGACAAATAATCCAACTTTAAAAGAGCAAAGGATCTGGGTAGATATTTCTCCAAAGAAGATAAACAAATGCCAATAAAGATAGGAGAAGATATTAGACTAGCATTAGCCATGACATAAATGCAAATCTGGTAGCTCACAGTGAAAAAGTATGAGATAATGAATATATGTATGTTCATGTATAACTGAAAAATTGTGTTCAACATTGGAAATTGACACAACACTGTAAACTGACTATAACTCAATAAAATAAATTTTAAAAATATTTGCAAATATTTAGTCGTAGAATAATATGTGACTTTATACCCAGTAGGATGGCTGGAAAAGACAGGCAATAGCAAGCGCTGGCAAGGATACGGAGATACTGGGACCTTAATACACTGCCAGTGGGAATGTAAAATAGTGCAGCCCCTTTGGAAAACAGTCTGACAGTTTCTCCATTGGTTAAACAGAATTACCATATAATCTAGTAATTCTACTTCTAGGTATCCACCCAAGATAAATTAAAACATATACCCACACAAAAACTTGTATTTGAATGAATCATGGCAGCATAATTCATAATAGCCAAACAGTGGAAACAACCCAAATGTTCATCAATTGATGAAAGGATAAATAAAATGTAGCATACTCATATGATAGAATAGTATTCTACCATAAAAAAAGGAATCAAGGATGAACATTGGAAACATCAAATGAAGTAAAAGAAGCCAGTCATAAAGGCCACATATTATATAATTCCATTTATACGAAAAGTCCAAAAGAGAGAAATCTACAGAGACAGAAAGTAATTGCTTAGGATTCAGGAAGTATAGGAGAAAATGGAGAATGGCTACTAATGGATACAATGTTTCTTCTGGGGTTAATGAAAATGTTCTCAAATTATCTATAGTTATATTTGTACAATTCTGTGAATATACTAAAAGTCATTGAATTGTATACTTTGAATCAATAAATTAAATATATTTGAATTATACCTTAATAAAGTTATTTTCAAAATTCATTTCAAAATCATTAAGTGAACATCTACTATGAGCAAGGAACTCTAGTTGATGGCACAAAATGTAGTGCCAAAATTTTTATTTTCCTAATAGTATGTTCAACAAGTTTGTTCTCCAGAAATTGATAAATTTCTTCTACCTGCTATAATCTTAGAAAACTTGTTCCTTGTAAGATTACATATACACTTTAATTCAATTTCAAGAAAAACAAAATCCTCAAAGCTATCAACAAAAAAGTGACAGTTAAACATTAATTCGTTAAGAAGCCTGACTATGACATACCATTGGCATTTGCAGCTACACATGTAATGGCTACAGACTCACAACACACAGCCAAAATTTACGATGTTTTTAACAAGTGCTGGGCTCTACTTGAACAGAAGTTCCATCACCTCACCTTGAGCAAATGAAGGGAGACAAATTTTTCTATTGGTTTTTTTATTCCCCACTTTAATTAAAAATAAAAGGTTATCTTAGATTGCAGTGTACAGGTCTCAATGAATTACCCCTTCTGGGAAGATTTCCACCAAGACACTTTGACAGATTCTTAGTTCTGAGAAGGGCAATCAGTACATATAGTGGCATTGTATAAAATAGTGTATTTCCTTATATAGCTTTTAACAACTATTTTAATTACATTGTCAGAAAAGAAAATATTTATGCCAAAAGTATCCTATTTATGCCAAAGAGTACAGTTCCTTCATGAACCTTAGACCTAAAGAAGTTTGTAAGGATTTTTATTTTTCCCTGTAAAATTTATAAATTAAAAAAAAAAACCACCAAAGTGGGAAACTTTTATAGCAAATAATCTTAGACTTAGATCTTGAGGCTACTCTAGCCCATTAAATTCTCAAATCAATAAAAAAAAAAGTGTTATTTCACTAGTATGTCTTAAACTATTTAAATGTATTAAAACACAGATATAAACATGTGTGTGGAAAATATTTTTCCATTATATGAGCTGTTGTTCTCCTAAAGGAAAGACATATATGTATATTTATTGATTTATTTGAGACATCATTAGGAGCTCTTGATTCTTCTGCTCTGAGCCTTCTATTCTCTGTAGACAAAAAAGAGAATGAATACTCTGACTTAACCATAAAATACAAAATAAGCTGGCAACTGCCCTATAATTCACTGTCTCCAGACTTTCTGGTTTCATAAAACTCACTGATTTCTCTCTCTCCTACAGAATTCAGGTTCTTGACAAACAAAATGATTCAAAATGATAGAATTATTAAGGAACTCCCCCCAACATAAAACTATCAGCAGATTTCTCAGCAGAAATCTTGCAGGCCAAAAGGGAATGCAGAATGATATATTCAAAGTGCTGGAAAAAAAAAAACACCTCAAAATAAATACTATATCCAGCAAAATTTTCCTTCAAAAATGAAGGAGAAATAAAGACTTTTCTAGATAAATAAACAACCTAACTTTATACTAGAAAAAGAATAAACTAAGCCCAAAGTTAGCAGAAGAAAGGAAATAATGAATATCAAAGCAATAAATGAAATAAAGAATAGAAGAAATCAACAAAATTAGAAGTTGGTATTTAAAAAGATCAACAAAATTGACAATCATTTAGCTAGACTAAGAAAAAAAGAGAGAAGACTAAAATAAAATCAGAAACAAAAGAGGAGACATAACTCATACTACACAAATACAAAGGATTATAAGAGACAACCATACACTATCATACTACAATGAATGGGATAACCCAGAAGAAAAAGCTAAATTTCTACAAACATACAACTTACTAAGACTGAATCTTGAAGAAATAAAAAATCTGAGCAGCCCAATAACAAACAAGATTGACTCAGCAATCAAAAACATAAAATAGCCCAGGACCAGGTAACTTCACATGTGAATTCTACAAAACATTTGAAGACAAGTTAACATCAGTCCTTCTTAAACTCTTCCCTAAAAATTGAAGAGGTGGGAACACTTCTAAACTCATTTTATGAGAATAAAGACAGATGGAAAAAGACTCAACAAAATACTAGCAAACAGAATTTAACAGCACATTAAAAGGATCATACACCATGACCAAGCGACCAAGTGGGATTTATCCCTGGGAGGCAAGGATGGCTCAACATTAAAATCAATCAATGTTATAAACCACAGTAGAGTTAGAAGAGTCTTGTTGAATTCATTGAAGTAAATGACTTTATTTTACAGATGATGAAAGTGAGGCACAGAGGATCACAAAGTTAGTTGGTGGCAGAATGAGGGTAGGAGTTCATGTCTCAGCTTACCTCTCCATTCTACCTTGGTTGAATGAAAGCAATTGAAGATTCCAGCCTATCTATAATAGGATAAAGAGCTATCATGTAAGTCTTCTCTTTGTAATTGGACAAAACACAAAGGAAGAAATAAGCAGGAGAGACAAAACTCAGCACCTCCCTGGAGTCAATCATATAAAGAACATGAAAGTATAAAAATTTAACTCTGGCTTCCATAAACAAAATCCATGCTGGCAGTGTATGAGGTGACACAGAAAGCAGCATAATCTTCCAGAGAGTTCTACAATGAAACTCTTGAGTAGTACTGTCCACTTATAAATTATGAGAAATACAAAGGGCTTTGTTATTATCATCTTAGTTTTCAGATGAGAGATATAATTAATGTTTATAACTACTTCTTTTTAAAAACTATGAGAGATAGTTCATACTTTGATACTATATAAGAGGTGTAGTAATAAATTAACATAAAAAATAAGATAGTGAAAAAATAATTCAAGGCATTATCATCTAATGGAAGTAAGAGGCAAAAATCCAAAGCAATATCCAATTTTCTTTAAATTTTCAGACTTAACGTTTTATAAAACTAGACCTGAACAATAGAAGTGCATTCTAGATTATATTTTATACATATCCTTAGATTACATAAGTGCTGAATCATCTTTGTAGAAAACTCAGTCTTGTGGAAAAATGTATGTAATTCTATATACATAAGTATATTTGCCTCTTATAAAAAAAGTCGTAAGATAATAGTACGTGTTAAGTTAGAAATCAAAAGATAAAAAAGTGAATTTTTAAACAAAGTTTTACTAAAGTATAGTTGATTTACAATATTGTGTTGCTTTCAGGTGTACAGCATAGTGATTTGGAAAAACATGAAATTTAATAAAACAAAGAGTGAATATGCTAGGATGGTACATACCTACAGAAGTATAAACACATTCTTTTAATAATTTTAACACTGAAAGAGATTCTAAAAAAATCACTTATTTTACCCAAAAAGGGGCATAATGTAATATGATGCTTTTGAACATTAGTAAACTTCACCTTCCTCAATCATTTGACATGCTTACTTATGGTATCTACTTATTATTTAAGTGATACAGTGGAAAGCAGTCCATTGATAGATGTGCTGCAAAACTAATCACTTCCTTGTAAGGAATCTGCAGAAATGCAGCAACATCAAAGAAATATAAACACGGTATAATTTTATTCTTCTGTGATTCAAATTATATTCATATCATAACATTGTAATAAATGGTCTACTGTCTTGAAGTTTAACCTTTGAGAGACAAAAAAGGTCAAGGGAAAAAAAGGTATCTAGAATAACAAAGACCTCTACCAGGCAATCTACTTTGTCTCTGATATTCACTCTAGCCTTATTCCAGTTTAGCCTGAGCATCTGATCCATAATGACTCCTCTAATAGTAATAGCTAATATCTATCTATTGAACAGTTACTATAAATGCTCTCCTTAGCACTTTATAGAAAATCATGATTATCATCATGTTTCAAATGACAAAACTGAAGCTCATAAAGACCAAATAATTTGCCCAAGGTAACAGAAGTAGTACACAGTGGAGTCAGGAGTAGACCAAAGCCAGTTAACTCCGAAGAGCAAGTGTAGTTGCCACTCTGCCTTACCAAAGGAAGGGATGACATCTTCACCTTTGTATCTCTGGTTCCAGCATACCATAAATGCTTTTACAATGCATAAACTACTACTAATTTCCTTGTCTGTCCAAATTCTATTCACAAGATGGATCTTGTAATAGTGTTGCAGCTACTTCATTCTGTACACAATTATTAAAAGCCTATCACTTTCAAAGAAAAGCACTTAAAGATAGTAAGTACTCTGACCAAATTAACTTCAAATCAGAAAAATTTACCTGTTAAGATAGGTGTTACCAGGATATCAAAATGTTACTAGGACATCGTCAGAATCTGAGGCAATTTCCCAGTATACAGAAAGTAAGTTCAGCAACAGAGGTGCTCCAAATATGGAAAACAGAGGAAGTATCATAAACTGGAACAGGATAAAGTCAAGTATCATTTCACTTGAGGAGTCTGAAATACCTGAAAGAAAATAACATGACCCTTCCCTACCTAAACGTAATTACCAGGCTGGTCTCCTCGGCCATCTGAATTTCATTATCTCACAGAGTCTGACAATTTATATATTTAGAAAATGGCGTAAGAAAACTTAAATCATAAAGTAAGAGTCACACTATTAATATGTAACCACCAGTGGGAAAAAAAGAGTATGACTACCATTAATTTTTCTCAATTGCCAACATTTTGACAACTTGCTATAAATGATAACTATAATGACTGAATTCCTGTAAGCATAAAATTTCCTTCCTGAGCAGAAATTGGTTTTACTTAGGAAGTCTATCATGGTAAGATGTAAATCTTTGGTAGTCTGACTGGTAGAACAAAAGTTAAAAGCCAATGTCCTATAAGTAAAGTACGATGGGTGTATTTTTCCCTTCAATTTGGTGCAGTCAATTTCTACTATTGTATCTGTCACTGGCAATGAGTCTCACATTGAAGAGTTGAAAGGAGGGGTTTGAATGCTGTCCAAGAATCAGATATAATTAAATATAGCTCAGCTAGGAAAGTATGTAATAAAACTAGAGAGTCAATGCTTTTGAATTTATTAAAATAGTAAATTGCTCGAAGAACACAAAGCTATGACAGTCAGATCAATTTATTGGAATATGAAAAACTATGCAAGACTGACAATGGTGAATGTGAGCCAATTCATACTACATTTGAGGGAAAAAAGATTAAATGGCCAATAAAAATTGGCTGAACATAATCCAAATACTCACTTTACTTCTTCAGTGACAAAAAAAAAACCTTTTAAGTATAAATAACTGATAGATATTTTATACCACGACTTTTATAAGGTACCAATTCAATCTCAAATAAAAGGCTGAACATTAAATAGGCTCTATATGAATAATGATAAACAAATGACCTGATTAGAAAGCTATTATCAACCATAGATTAACACCCAGGATGAAGTAAAGTTAATGAAAAAAACCAGAAACATAAAAAAGGATTGATTTAAATGTCTTGCAATGATGAATAAGAAAACATTTCATTGCTTGGAGTGGACAGTGTATTGTTAAAGAATGACAGAAAACAGATTTAGTAAACTCCTATCCTATATAATCTTCCTGATCAAGGAAAACTATTAGACTAGAAAGATGAAATGAATATTAGTAAGAAGACACTGACAATGACATCCATGATAGAAACAGACAGTGCAAACAAACAGGAAAAAAAAAGGCTGATGAATCGATGAACGGTGTTAGAAAAACTGATTAGCTAATGGGGAGGAGGAATCCAAACACATTACCATGCAAGAAAAAAAAACCCAAATGGATTCAAGAATCAAACATCAAAGAGAAATAATGATTAAAGAATCTAAAAGAAATGTTAAGTGAATATTTACTGGCTCTCTAGAAAGAAAATCACTCACTATGCATTAAAACAATGAAAGGAAATACAATTAAAGAAGAGGATTCAGAAAACAAAAGAGCTATTGAGTTTGAATACATGTTAACATAACAAAAAAAGTCAACAGTAGTTGAAAGATAAAGTTAATGAAATCGCCCCCCAAATGGAGCAAAAATGTAGAGAGAAGAAAACAGGGAAAGAGAAGATAAGAAATATTTAAGACCAGTATAGGAATTCAGGGTCCAAGTAAGAGAAGTTCCAGAAAGAAAGAGCAAGGTCAGTAGAGGGAAAGAAATTAATGACAAAATAATAAAGAAAATTCCCCATCATTAAAGGGCCTGAATTTCTAGATTAAAAGAGTCACCAATTATGCAGTATAACAGGTGAAAATAGATTCACACCAATACATGTTGTTACCAGGGACACACAGAAGATCCTAAAAGCTTCCAGAGAGGAAAAATAAAAACAAAATTTAGGTTCACATAAACCTATATTCAGGATTTCAGGAATCAGAATAACTTTGGATTTCTCTACAGCAACAGTGCAAGTCATGGAAGTAATGGAAGAAAATAAATAAGTTTGTGAAGAAAAATAAAAACAGTTCCTAATGCAGAAGTCTACACCTGTCAAACTAACCTCACCCCTCCCACACAGTAAGGTACTCATTAATAGTTAAAAAGAAAATATACACACATGTGATTTTTCAGCAATGATTTGATATTCTAAATAAAGAATGCAAAAATTCTTAAGATAATACAGATCCCCTCAAAATAGACAAAGCACATAAAGTTAAAACTCAGAGAAAAATAAAAGCAGCAAATAAAAACTTTAAATCTCAGCAAAAATTTTTGAAACTGAAAATTATACCAAAATAATTTTCTCACAGATTAAAGTTCAAAATATTTTTAATTCTAAATTTAAATATTTAAATTTAATGTAAAGATACAGTGAAACAGACATTCTCACATAATTATGGGGGAGTAAAAGGTGATACAATGCTTCTAAAGACAAATTACAAACTTCATTTAAGAAGTTCAGCTTCAAAATAACACTACTGAGTTGGAGACTGGAGAATGGAGGGTAGAGAAGATATAGACTAGCTATGGAATGATACCTGTTGAGACTGAGGGATGTATATCTCATTTATTACTCTATCCACTTATGAATATGCTTGCCATTTCTCATGATAAAACATTAAAAATCTTCTAATCCAGTAGTCTTATTAACATAAATGTATTTTTTTAACAATTAGAAGTTCAATAAAATTTAGGGGATAAGATTTCCTCCCAACATACCAGAATATGCATAAAATATCATGTATTATTTTTATGTCTGAGTAAATCAACTAAAACAAAAAAGACATAATAAAAACTTTCATGTTAGAAAAGATCAACACAATGTGCAAAACAAACGCCAGGGGAAAAAAAATATAAATAGAATTAGTTGTTACAACCAGAAAGATAAAAGGGCAAAGAGAAACAGAAAATTCTGTGTTCCTATATTATGCAAGAATTGAAGAAAGACAATAGTTATCTGTGAATATTTAAAGGGCTAACATAAAACTAGGTTTGTTTCATGTAATCCCAAGGCCCAAACTGAAAGGTATATTTGAGTTTAATATGGAAAATAAATTTACAAAAAAATTGCTAAAGAATAGAGCAGACTGCCTTAGGAGGCACTAAGTTTTCTGTAACCAGAAGTGCTTAATAAGAGAATGATGACCGCCTACTTAGGAGATGTTTAAGGTATATATTCAAATATCAAGAAGGAGAACAGGAGAAGAAATTGTGAGGACTGATTTAGGACCTACTACTCAAAAGTATAAAACATAATCCAAATTAATCAAAATTTAAGTAAATATTTGTACAGAAAAGAGTTAACATAGCAGCCCTGAGAATGTCATCCTTAAAAAGACTGCTTGCCAAGTTACCCTTTGGATAGGGTCTTGGAAAGTGGATTTGGGGAGGGTTCCTATCATTCTTTACCGATACAGATGTGCCTAAACTATTCAAACACACTATACAACACTATGCCTAAGCAGGCCAGCCCCCAGTAAAACCCTTGGGCTCAGAATCTCTAATGTGCTCCCCTACTAGACAACACTTCACACATGTTGTCACGACTCCATGCTGGAAGAACTAAGCGCATCTTCTATGACTCCACTAGAAAAGGACTTTTGAAAACTTGTGCCCAGTTTCCTCTGGATTTCGCCCAGTGAATCTTCTCCCTTGCTGATTGTACTTTTTACCGTTTAACTGTAATAAATCATAGTTGTAGTTGTAACTATATACTAGGTCCTGTGAACCTGGGTATAGTCTTAGAGACTCCTGACCCAGAATCATTTCGTAATTTGCTTTAAAAGAAACTAGCAATTAAGAAAATAAAATGTTATGCAGGGTTTTTAAAAGGACTTCTACAGTATTTCTACTGTCAATAGTAACAGTAAACTCTCCCATCAGTGACATACCTAATAATCAAAAATATTTGTGGGCCAACTGCACACTGGGTACTGTGTTAGGCTTTAAGGACACAGTGGAGACCCTGCTCTCAATAGTTTACTCTAAGTAAGGAACTCACAGTTAAAATCTCCATCATTATTGACTGAATAAACCAAACTCAACTTTGAAGATTAGAAGCATGGAAAATAATTACTATAGATAGAAACTAAGATATAAGAACAAGAAAACAATTCAAGACAACATGTAATTACCACAAAATACTAACTAAATTGTATAATAATGATTGCTTTTCATTTTTCAAAGGAAGGGAATGATTCTAGCACCAACCTGCCCAATATGGTGGCCACCATCCACATATGGCTATTTAAATTTGAATTTAAATGAATGAAAATTAAATAAAATTAAAACTCCACACTAGCCAAATTTCAAGTGCTCAAAAGTCACATGCGGCCAGTGGCTACCACACTGGACAGCACAGATTACAAAACATTTCCATCATTGCATAAAGGTCTACTGGACAATGCTGTTCTAAAAAGCTAAGATTCCCAAGAATGCCTCAGATGTTTGCTACCACATTATCTGCAATGGCAACAACAATAACAAAAAGAAACATGGACAACTTAAACATCTAGCAATATGCAAACAGTTGTATACATTAAACTGTTGATATACTGTGGAACACCAACATCCTTCAAAATCCATAAATTAGATTTGTATAAACTAACATGGAAAGATGGCTATAATGCACTAATTAGAGAAAAACACAAATTGCAAAGGAACATGGCTTTGTGTGCATGTAGGTATATGTATTTATAGGGGGTGGCGGGGGAAAGGTGCGTTAAGACAAATATATTTGTTTATGACTACTTGTACTTACTACTATACTGTTTGGATTTTCTACATATTACAATTACATATTACAGGAATATTACTCTAGTAAAATAAAATATTTTTAATATTTTTATTTTGCTTATTTATATAAATAAATATAATTAATATGTAGTATTATTTTACTAAAGTTATTTTCAGCAGTGTTTAAGTATGTGATGGAACTGAACTAGATATTAAATGATCAGAAGCTTTACGACTAGTAGGCAGAAGAGTAGCCATAGGACCCAGCGAAGGCTCAGTGGAGGAATGAAACTGAGGGCAGGTTTTCTGCCCAAAGAAGACAGTTTACGTGAGGGAGCAAGGTCTGATCATGCTTCTTCCCTGCCTTCCGGCTCAGCTTAGTTTTCAAGGCATATCTAGCACAAAACATCTTCTTGCCTGCTGAACCTTGTCTGTGTTGCTCCTTTTTCAAACTGATAGTTCAACTATTCATACACAAACCACAAAAAAATAAATGTTTGACAACCATGAGAAATGTTTAAGGATAACAGAATAAGTGTTTGCCCCATTCTGAGCAAAGACTTTCCTAAGTACTGTTTGTCATTCTAGCTTTGTGAACAGCTTTATTCCTGTATACTTTGGGTAACAATTATTCATTCTCAAGACGGTTGCCCACACTGGCCTGTGAATGCTCCACAGGTGGCAACTCTCTCCCTATTCTTTGAGTTTGCCCAGGACCACACATATAGTAAATACTCAGTAAACATGAGCTGAATTAAACTCAAGACTGACTAAAGAAGGTAGAAAAGACTAATAAAGTGTAAGCATTGAGACTGGCTATGCTCACCCCTAAAAAAAAAAAAAAAAAAGGCTGCCTAACAATCCATCACCCTCTTACTACCCTGCTGAAAAGCCCATTTTAAGAATTACCATTCCTAACCATTTTAGGTCTCTATTTCATTGCAGAGACTGTGAGGGTATTTTTGGCCAAGTGAAATCAATGAGAAGAGTATTTCTAAATACAGAATCACATTTATATCACAGAAATGAGCATTGGGATTTTTTTTTAATGTATTTCTATACTATTCAACACAGTAGCTATTAACTACACGTGACTAATAAGCCCATATAAGGTGGTGAGTCTGAATTGAGTTGTGCCGTAAGGGTAAAATACATACCAGATTTGGAAGGTTTCACACACAAAATATATATGTAAAGTATTTCATTAATAATTTTATGTTGAAATATTTCAGATATACTGAAGTACATATTTTAAAATTAATTTCATTTATTTTTACTTTTTAAAAAATGTGACTACCAAAAAATTTAAACCTATATATGTGGCTCATATTGTATTTCTACTGAACAGCACTATTCTCTATGCCCTTTAAACATCTAAATGTAGTTTAAAACACAGACACACATACTCATGCACGCACAGGCACACACAGAAAATAGTTTATGTCTCTCGTTTCATTTACTTGAGGAATAAAGTATGACAGTAAGCCTTATATGGGCAAGGAGCATGTCTATCTTGCTAAATAGCCTAGCAATACTCCTAGAACATAAGGTAGCAGATAAATAATTGTGAAATGAATAAAAGGAGCTATAAAAATCAACCACAACTTTAATAATATGCAAATTTTATTGAGCACTGATTATAAACCAGGTACTACACTTTGGATTATCTCATTTAATCTACATGATAAATTTAATGAGGTGGGTTCTTCTATTACTCTCATTTTAAAGATGAGAACACAGACGTATTAGAATTAGAACCTCCAGTATATTCTGCAATATTATAAGAAATGAAGCAATTCAATTTAGATAGTCTATACAGGAGGTTCATACAACTTTAAGTAATAAATATTTATTGAGTACCTTCTATCACATGGTATTATATTGTGTGCTGTGACATTAAGAGAAATCACAGGTTAATGTAATAAAATTATAAACAGAAGCTAAATCCTGTGACAAAGAAACCCCACTATAATTATCCCATATCCTACCAAAATATAAACAAGCCTAAATAATAGCTAATAATCTAGTTAACACAAAATTCTTCTGAATTCAAACAATCCCTTGAAATTCACTTCAAAAAATACCACTCACATAGCATTTTACAGTGTTTTTTCACGCAAGGGATCTTATAATTCTTATAGCACCCCTGAGAAGTAGGTATTATCAGAGGTTGGATGCAATCTTACAAATACTTAGATTCATTATCTGATCCAGGCATGTGCCTTATCAGGCTTTAATTCATGTTTTGTGGCTTGTCTTACGGCTACTGTCTAGGAATTTGGGGGGGGGGGGTGAGAGAGGGAGTTTTAAATAAGCCACCTACAAATTAGTTCTGGATTCCAGATTCCTATCATCTTCAGAAATAACGGCGTTGGGCTGAGCAGGGTATGAAGACAATATAATTAAAAACTTTCTAAGAGGCTTAAAGAGGCAAGTTCCAACAACTTATCACTTTTGAGGGGAGGAAGCATTCAAAATTAAAATAAGCCTTCATACAGAATAATTTAATTAGCGTCAATAAAAATTAAGTCATCCTTATTGAGCTCCTTTGCAAAAACATATTTATTAAGGTTTAAATCTTGGTCCACCTTGAAAAAAAATAAGCAATATTCAATACACACTAAATGGTCAACTTAATTTTTAATGGGTAAATGGCATGGCAAGAATTGTTCAGGTACTTGTAAATGCTAAATGTCTGGGTATGTCTTCATTGGCTTTTGAACAGTTTCAAAGAGCAGACATGAGAATTCATTAGCTCTTAGCACATATGAACCTGCTCCAAAGGCAGCCAAGAGAGTTGCCTAGCAACAGTGCATTTTGCATCTCTCATCATCCCCAAAGATGCTGCAGCAGCAGCAGCTAGGTCAAGCCTCTCATTAGCAACCTGACAAAGGGTTTCTATCTCCAATTTTACAAAATTATTTTTATTTCCAGGTAAAGCTCAAATACCTATCTATTATTCCTACTGACAATGTACTCTCTTCTCTCTATTCCTTCTTCTTACCAACCCCCATTTCAACAGACATGTTTTAATGAATCCATCAAAATACCTGTAACAAAAGCAGGCACTGAGAAGTCCAACAGAATTTATATGCCTATTCACATCACTCTAACTATTCCATATCTTTTGGGCAATAAAGTAAGGAAGCTTCAGAAAAGAAAAAAAGACCCTGAAATCAAATAATGGGAAAAGAAAAAAGTCAGTTATTTGACTTCAAAATTAACAAAAAACCTACCCAAATTATTTGTAATGCTATTGATAGCTAATCTTATTTCTTCCTTACTCCCACAAATCTCACCCATATAGCAAAATAGCAAAAAGGCAGAAAATTCCAGAGTGGTAATAAACTATAACAAATGGGTTGACAGTTTATAATTAATGTAATCTCTTGGAAAGGAACTCTGGTTCCCAATTTAATAACTATGTTATAAAGCTTCACCTCAAATCAATAACTATTCATTCACTTCTGAAAATATTTCTTAAAATTATCACTCAGCATGGTTGCCATGCAGAGCTAAAATATATGCTCACATAATCAGTCTCATATACACTCAAAGACCCTTGAAAGAAGATAAACAAAGTAAGCAGAAAGACTTGTCATGTATTTTTAAGGTGCTTAATCCAGATTTTGATATAAACTGCACATACTCTGGTTCTGAGCTTTCATGCTATCACGAATTTCCCCATGGAAAATTTTACAGAATGTGCATGACATGTTACAAAAGATAAAGTGTGGCACTAATAGATTCAGATTAAGAGCGGTGTAATGAGGAACATTAAAAGGCAACTGTCATCACACCAAGTCAAAATGAGTAAATTTTTAAAGTGATCTGAAAGGAACAATGTGATTTTCCCCTGAAGTCCCTCCCCGTTTTTTTTAATGTGCAAACAGCCAAAAAAAAAAAAAATCTTTAGGAGGATTTCCCAGATGGGTGTCGTTTACCACTAAAATATTTCATTCCAGCAGTTGAAAGACCATAAAAGGGTGACTGTCCTCTAGAGTCTCTAATAACGGTAATAGATCTTGTGTTACTATTCACAAGTGACCTCTCAGTCAGGCGATTTAATTTTTCCCCCTGCAGCATGGTTGGTTTCACACACAGTGTAATAACAGTTTTTGCACAACAAGACAATTCATCCGATTAGAAGGACTGTATTAAGTCTTTCATGAACAGCATGTGTCATTACAGCTTCAGCTAGGATTTGATTTAAGACGACCTAATATATCCATGCATAATTCTTCATTTTTCTACTGTTTTAAAAAAGATTCCTCACTTTCTTCAGCAATTTTGCAGTCCATTGCCTGAACCCTCCCTGGTTTCAAAAAATAACTAAGAACTCATCAAATGCTCACTGAGCACTTTAAAATAGGTACCAAGAATTCTCCACCACACAACAGAAACGTGTAAAAAGCTCCTCGTTTCTATGTGGGTTAAATGAAATTCCACTAAAAGGGACCGAATGGGCATAAATGGTTACTGCAGTTACTTTCATGCTGCACAACATTTCAGCAATGCATCATTACTTATAAAGACAATATGATATTACTAAGAAAAGCTTTAAATAAAGTGAATTTTGAGACTTAAATTTGTAAACCTCAGCAAAGCACAAAAAAATTAAAAAATGGAAACCAAAGGAAAAGGTGTGAAATGAATCAACCATCTGGCAATCTCTGCTATAATAAATGGTGCAGCATCATTCAATGCCCACGGAAGCCTAAACCTAAGAACATCTACACATTTCTTACAGCCTTGCTGAGGAGATTAGGATGGCTGAATCCAGAATCTCTGTAGCAGAAGGCGACAGTTGGAGGAATTCTCAGGGGTTCCCTTCACCTTACTACCTCTAATCAATGCTGATAGGCTTGGCTTCCCTCTTCCATCTCCAAATCTGGGCAGGTTCCTCTGAGGAGTAGTGTCGGCACTCCTTTGTTACAGGGCGAGGAGTGCCTTTACAGCTCCCCTGCCCCTAAGGGATTCTCCTACTGCTTCACAGCCAGAAGCCCAAACCTGCAAGATTAGGCTCTGTTTAGACTTTTGATGCAGGTGAGATGCTCTCTTCTGGTTTGGTTGTTCCAAACCCTCCAGGAATCCTGCTTCTTTGAGCAGAGGCCTATATACCCTTTAAGCAGGTGTCTAAAATGAGGTGAGACAATTCCACCATGGTTCTCTTGCTTACGCTGCCCACATTTTATCCACAGGAAACACTAACATATCTTTTGCTTTGACATGAAAGCCAATCCTTCCATACTCTCTCCTTTGCTTCCGCTATCTCAACAGCTAGTCAGCTCATCACTCCCTGTTAGATGTTTGGGGCAGTCACCAACCTATTGCACACGTCTGCCCACCACAACTGCAAGCGATGTGCATCAAGCGGGATGGGGATATGTGGGGTTCCACTGAAATCACTGTCACTAGGCTTGAGATAAGGGGCTGGCACGCATAAGGACTCAGCACTTCAGCAACTTTCTCCAAGAACCCTTCCTCTTCTCTTCACCTAAGCTTTCATTTCTTAACTTCTAGATCCTCGATATGAGTAAGGGGTTAAAAATCCTAGCAGTACTTAGACACCTATTTATTCCTACTACTCTACAAGTTCTACCGGGTGCTGTGTCTCAAAACTCATTTTAGTATCTTTAGGTCCCCACCCAAACTTCTAACATCCTGTTATATAACTTTACTCCTCTATGTCTGATTGCCCCAATATTCTATTTAAATTCTCATCTCCTGCCTGACTGCAAGGCTCTCCAGGATATTGCTTTCAAATATTTGTCCAGTACCATATCTGGGATCAATTTCCTCACCCTATACATTATTCCATTTATTACAGTACTACTTGCAGTCTCATTACCCCACTGTGAGCTGTCACAGATTTGTGACTTTGCATATGTTCTCCATTCTACTAGAACGCCTTTCCTTTCCTGTGCATCAGGGAAACTTCTGGGCTCTTCATGTATGTTCTTATATACCTTGTACTGAAAAGTAATTTTTAATGTCTCTGTCAGCATACTAAGATCTACGATTCCTGGAAACAAAGACTATGTCCTTTCATCTTAGCACCAGAACTTGCCATATAGAAGTTTACGATATACACGTGTTGAATGACTAAATCAGTGAGGTGAAAATGTTTGATAAATAAAATGAGACCTAATAAAAACAAAGTATCTACAGTATTTTAAACTAAATGATAATTCCATGATAATTCCACTTAATGCAGATCAAGTCGAACCATTAAAAACTGAATACAATTTGACAACTAAATACACATAAGTACCCTAAAATGCCACCAGTATAATTATCACTAATTATTCAGACTACTAGAAACAATGAAGGTAGACACGACTGGATTAGAGAAAAAAGATAAAGAAATAAAATTCGATTACTTTCACATATATACCGTAACAAACTAATTAGCCAAGTGTTGCCAAGTACCAGTCCCTGCTGATATGTCTTAATGAATAGATAATTTGATCATTTTAAATTGGCACATTCATTGGACTAATGCAAATGAGTAAATCCAAACTGCCTAAAAACAATAGTGTCAACATCAGCTTATGTTTTAACTCAGTCTATATAAAATTACCCTGAACCCTAAATTAATAGGATTTCATTTAATAAGATTTTACTGTAATCTAACCAAACCTAAACACTGCCCCTGGACTCCACACTGTTCCCTCGATTAGTTTGGATAACACATAACAATATTGGAAAATAGTTTATTGGTTCTAGGATGGTGGGCACATACATCTAATATATTCATGTGTTAATTCAGTCAACAAAACAGGTAGCAAAGCTCAGGAGCTGGGCAAGGTTACAAGGAGGCAAAAACAAGTAAGACATAGCTTCCCGTGAGGAATTCCTTTTATGAATTCTAAACCTAATTGTGATACTGAAAATTTCCTTTGAAGATTACTGCACGACACTTCAAAATGCTAATTTGTCCTCATTCACCTTTAGTGCTATTTGACCCTGTGATACGATAAATTCAGGTTACATATATTTTTACGTGCTTGTTTTCTTTAGATAGAGGGAAAAAATACACAAATTGCCTTAAATGCAGATCCACCACCATAAGAATGCTAATAAACAAGCATGACAAGACACAAGGTCTCCAAAAGTCCAATCAATACACTGGAAGCCTGATGGACAGAAGTCATCCCACTTCTCAACTACTTGTCTGCCACCACTGAGTTTGTAACCATGTTTAACCCCTTTGAAGCAAACTGACTTCAGAATGCCTGATTTCATTACATCAACTATGCTGAAAACTTGCCAAAGTGTCTATTACACTATCTATCATGAAAAGCTCAAAACTGTCACTGGTAGGGTAGAATTTCAGGGTGCTGAAAAGACAAAGGGACAGCATAAGTCTTAAGACTTCTAGTGAGGAAGCTAATACAGTTGTCCAACTTTAAGAAACCTAGAGTAAACCTTCCCCACTAAACCCACAAAATCATGGCCCATCATCTCAATTACAGCTACCAGATAGTAGTTACAGTTGAGACTAAGGGTCAATGCCTTTCTTCTACTTCCCAAAAAGGAAGTTAAAATCTGAAATATACAAGAAAAGTACTGCTAATTAAGGCTAATAAAAGAAAAAACTCATTCCAAAGCATCAGCCAGGTTATCAAAAGGCCTGACTTACTCCAAAGAGCTCAGAATGTGATCACGTCGGCAAACAGGACAAACACTCAACATTGGACTTGCAGCACTATACGTGAAATTGGTTAAGTGAATATATTTCTGCAGTGACTTATGGTAATGAATCAGAACCTATATAACAGAAGTAATTAATGGAAAAAAGCAAAACTAAATGTCTTATAAGATCATGAAACCTAAAATCAATCAATGATAAAGATTTGTAACATGTATTCTACACCTAAAGTACTGTACTAGAAGCCATTATATGTGTTTTGGTAAAATTTTATAAATTATATCAAACAATTTTTACACATTCCTAGTATTTCAAGGCATAGTTTCTATGCTATTTATAAATTATCAAAAGGCCTAACTTACTCAACAGAGCTCAGAATGTGCTCTGTTTTGCATTTCTCTAATAATTAGCAATGTTAAGCATTTTTTCATGAGCCTATTGGCCATCTATGTGTCTTCTTTAGAGAAATGCCTACTTAGGTCTTCTGCCCATGTTTTGATTGGGTTGTTTGTTTTGTCTATATTGAGTTATACGAGCTGTTTGTATATTTTGGATTCTAAGCTCTTGTTGGTTGAATCGTTTGAAAGTATTTCTTCACATTCTGTTAGTTTTCTTTTGTTTGATTGATGGTTTCCTTTGCTGTGAAAAAGATTTTAAGTTCAATTGAGTCCCATTTGTTTATTTTTGCTTTTATTTCTTTTGTCTTGGGAGACTGATCTAAGAAAATAGTTACAATTTATGTCAAAATGTTTTGCCTAAGTTTCTTTCTAGGAGTTTTTTAGTGTCATGTCTTATATCTAGGTCTTTAAACTATCTTGAATTTATTTTTGTGTATTTTCTGAGGGAGTCTTCTAATTTCATTGATTTACATGTAGCTGTCTAGCTTTCCTAACACCACTTGTTGAAGAGACTGTCTTTTCTCCACTATATGTTCTTGCCTTCTTTGTCATACATTAATTGACTGTGGGTATGTGGATTTACTTCCGGGCTCTCTGTTTTGTTCCATTGATCTGTATGTCTGTTTTTGTATCATCAGCATGCTGTTTTGATTATGTAGCTCTGTATTATAGTCTAAAATCTAGAAGAGTTATACCTCCAGCTTTGTTCTTTTTCTTCAGGATTGCTTTGGCAATTCTGGGTCTTCTGTGGTTCCATATAAATTTTAGGATTATTTGTTCAAGTTCTATGAGAAATGTCATAGGTATTTTAATTGGGATTGCATTAATCTGATATTGCTTTGGGTACTATTATGAGAGTTTCTTTTTGATAAGGGGATTTAATTCATTCTCAGTAATTGTGGTAACTGGAATATTTGGAATTATTCTTACTAGCTTATTTTATGTGAATATTTGCCATCCTTTTTAAATTTTTTTCAAATTGTTTTTCTTTTGTTATATTAATTATTTTTGGAAGTTATAAATCACCTATTGTTACAAATAGGGGTTTAAATGCATATTTCAACTTATTTTTCTACTAACATCAAGAAACACTCAGTTTAAAAACAAAATTCCACCCTGAGCATGTTCTCACTCTTCCCACTATCACATTCCCACTATCTATTCCCACCACTTTCCACATTTTAAAGCTTGGACTTTAGTTTCAGGTAGTTATTTTTCACATTTTATACAAACAATTTGGTTAATTTAAAATAGTATTTACTGGATATTTTGATCACCATTTAACATTTCTTCTCTGTGCTTTCTTGGATTCATTTTCCATTTTGCTGGAACACATTCTTAAGGGGCTTTTTCTCCCATAAAATCAGTAAACAAGAAATGTTCTTGAATTACTGCCCCTCAGAAAAAGCCTTTATTACCATCACTTGTAAAAAGTTGGAAAATGGAAAGGAATATTTCAAGGTCAAAGTGATTTTTCCTAGGAAATTGTAAGACCCAATGTATTTCAGTACCCAGTGTGCTGCTAATAAGAAATCTAAGGTCAATCCAATTTTAAGTTTTTCTTTTCCAATTCATCTTTGAAATCTCTTTTGACTTTCTCTTTATTCTTGAAGTTCTGGGGATGGATTTAGGTATTGACCTATTGGGTTGCTGCTTGGGCTGCTTGGCTTTCAGAGGGTCCCAACAAGCTATATCCTTGTGTCTTTTTTCCCAGCTTAGGAAATCGTTTTCTGTCATGTTTTAAGTTTCCCTCCTTCATTTTCTCCAGAATTCCTATAGAAAGATGTTAGAACTCCAAAATTGACCTTCAATATCTTAAATTGTTCAATTATCATATTTTTCCTATATTCTGAAATAATTAGTTGGATATTCCATAAATCACCAATCCAGCCTCCATTTATGTACAGTGGCAACAACGTTTTTAATTTCTAAAATCTCTTGCTCTCGAATTTTTTTCATCACAGAAGTATTTTTATACACACAGTAACTTGCCAACATCTCTTAGGTCTTGGATTGTTTTTATATTATCTTCTGCTCCCCGATTGCTCTTTCTTCTGAAAACAAATACTCTGGTCAATCATGCTGTTAAAGCTTCTCAAGTTTGGTGTGCCTTCAATATCCATTTATATTTATGTTTCAAGGCAAAACTGGTTGCAGAGAGCTGACACCTGTTGCTTCTGCAGATGTAACAAAACGTTGCCATTAGTAAGACTCTCCTCAGAAGGACTGACTGAAAGGGCTGAAGAGTGAATGGTAAGGGATGTTCACTGGCAGCTTCACTTTTGGGTCCCTTGCCATGATGCAAGTAGGCAGGGGACCAATACTCACTTCTTCCTTCCCTGCCTACTGCCTAAATAAGAAAAAATTTATTCTGGTAATGATGGACTTCAGTGTATTTTCCCATTGAGCACAATTCCTCATGCCTGTTATAAAATTCAAAGTTACCACAAAATTTGTTCCCCTCTGAGTCTTTCACCAACACCAGAAGCCCATCCCAAGCAGGTTTTGACCAGAAGACAAAGCTACTGTTACCCGATATTCAATTGGAAGCACACTCCACTGCTCTAAAGGCATTTCTAAGCCCCATCTTCATCAAACTCCACCCCCATCCTTTCTGCTACTCAGCGTTCAGTGACACAAGACAAATGGTTTTTGTTTCCATATATTAGTAAGCTAGTGAGTGTCACAGTGACATAGTGCTGAACTGAAAATCACAATCAAACAATTCTTTCAGAGAGAATTTTAAGCAATTATAATCTGAAAACGCCTCAAAAGGAACTCAGCCACAGGAACTCAGAAAAGGGAAGGAACTGACACAGGACTGCTTCCCTGAGTATAAACTCTAGGCTTCATGCAAAAAACTGGAAAAACATAAGAAGGTTCAAATGCCAGTTCAAGACATTTTATTCTGTGGATATCTGTGTGGGATTTATAGTGAAGAAATAAACATATTGCCACAGAATAGACTAGATACTTGACCTTGTATTTTCATCTGTGTTTCTCTTTGTCTAATTGTTTCATGCTGACAGGCTCATCCCAGTTTTGCTGAAGGCATAATCGATGCTATGGCTACAAGGGAATAGTAGTACAGCATTTCGTATCTGTCAAGTTCTCTATTAAAAGTACTGTACATTCTGGTTTCTTTTTGCTAGTGTGAAGAACACAGGAAGCAGACTGACTTCAGGGGGCAGCAATTCATAGAACTTGGTGACAAAAGAACAGAGTGCAAAATGTCCAAAGACTTTCTGTGCAAGTTCCTTTATAGAATATATTTTCCCCTTTTTTCACAGCTGTAACTTAAAGACCATTAAATTTCACACATTTCCTATTCATTTTCTATGTTAAAATATGGCTTATGACCCAGAGTAGAACTATCACAGTACTTTGCCCTAAAAGTCAACCTTTTACTATTTGGTAATACAGGACTTTTAAAAGACCAGCAAGTCATGGGCCATGAACCTATCCACATAAGTGATTTCAAAAAGTGATTTCACAAATGGAAAAAAAATAAGCCCTGAAAATATCACAAAGAATAAAATAAAATTATCAAAATTGCAATAGTTTCCATTAAGCAAGACTTTTAGCTAAAATTAGCAACCAAAATATAAAAAGGAAGTAACAGTCCTCAGAGTTGTACAATGCAAGCCAAAACCTAATAAGACAAAAAAAATACAGCTCTATGCCCACAACCAAACAAGAGAAAAGCAGGGGAGCACCAAGGATCTGCAAGAGGCCCTGGGTTTCACAAAACTTAATTTGTTAAGCTCCTCAATGAGGCTAGGTTTTAAGGAAGGAACCTGTGGTTCTCTAAAGCCAAAGTTTATAAACTTCTCCCCTTTGGCATACTCCATTTTATAAACTAGTCCAAAAGAGATTGTCAAGCCTTACATGCAGTAGTTAGAGTTATTCTACTGCAGTTGAAATACTAAGCTATTATAAGATTGTATTTTAAACCATCTCAGCCTATTTAAAAATGATTAATTTTTATGGTTAATGTTCAATTCAGATGCCTAAGTAGTTAACTTGCCATAAACTCTTAACAGTATAGGTAGAAACACAGGAAGAAAACATATTTTCTTAGGTTTTAAAATCACCAACAAGTAGCTTTGCTTTCCAAAAGAGAAGATAATCTCTCGTCAGGTGTTCTCTCTGCATCTTTTTATAAGACATACTGGTAGGGATCTAATAACCCTACAGGCTTTTGTACAATCACACATCTGTGTGAAAAGCAGCTTCCTCCAATCCCTCTATGGTTCTCTAGAATACAGTGCTCCAGATGGAGAAATCTCAAAATTAATAGCTATAGGGAAGCTATAGCTAGTAATATAGCTAATATAATAAATAGTTGTTATAATAATTATTATATATTTAATGTATTAAATAATTATTACATAATAAATAATTACAATAAATATTATAATAACTAGCCAATGATATAGTTAATATAGTATAGCTAAGCTAATAGATATTAGAGAAGGTTTTAAGAGGTGAGAGTAATACCCCTTGCTTCTCAAGGGGCCAGGAGCCAGAGAGATATCATAGGGAACCCCAGGTGGACACAGAGAAAAGTTTACCTGCAGCTGCCAGAAGGAATATGGATGGAAAATTACTGGAAGCCAAGGTCCGAGCTGGCAAAGAACTAAACATAAAATCCAAAAGGGAAGCGGTGGTTAGGAAGAAAGGAAGAAAAAGTAAGTTTTCTGGCTCACAGTCCTAGAAGCAGGATACAATCAGCTACACAGAATGGACTGAAGAAAGCGGTACAGAACTAGTGGTAAAACCCATTATGTGTGCGTTAGCGGCACACAGTGCAGATCACAGAGCCAGACGTGGTCCTTAATGAATGAGATATCACTGTGCTGGGCTCACATGAGTGGCAAGATAGGAGGTCAATCAACGCATGATGATTAAGCGTCAGCAACCTCTTAAGGAGGTTATATCAGGCTCAGACACTTCCAAACTGTCCAGTGACGTTTTACAGAGTGGTCAGTCATTTAATAAGGGTTCAAAATATGATTGGACATTGATTTATAGCTTTTTAAAGGCCAAAGTTCAGATAATGTCCTCCCTTAGGCCTAGGGCCCACAGGATCCCTTGATTAGAGCCTATGTTTAACATTCACTACCACTGATTTCAAACTAGATGCGACCAGACCCTGGACAAATCACAGAGGTAGAAAATAGCTCTCTGAAGAAAAAAGAATAAGGCCAACTGGACATAACTGTATATGAGCCGTGAAGCCATGTGCTTCAATTGTCATTCAGGCATCTCTGAAGCAGCCTGAATGATTTACATCAAGTTGTGGGGAAATAACATTACACACAGTTTCAGAAAGGCAGGAACTGTTATACAAACATAACCAAAAAGCACTTGAATCTATCTACTGCAATTTCCAGAAAAAAGGACTAATTTAGGAATTAGGTGGCATTCCCATATATCATAAGCACAGACTATGACATGAAAACCTCTCTCTAAACTAAATCAATGTGTTTAAAACTTTCAAGACTTTCATGGGAATTCACACAGGATTCTCATTCTTGGATCTCTCCCCAGAATACTCTAAGACATTCCTTCCAAGAATATAAAAGGCACTTAATTTTTACTGAGCTCTGCCTGACCTGAGCTTGTATCTTCTGCAAATTAAGTCTCATGATATCTGAGTAAGAAAACTATATGGATTATTAGTAGCTGCTGACAGCATTTCTAGATATGAGGGGGAAAGTTTCTCACTATTTTTTCAAGTGCCGATTTATTGCTGTGGCCTTGAGTAGCTATCTAGTTATTTTAACACCATCATTTGTATCCAGTTAACTCTAAAATGGTACTCACAAGGCCAAGCTCTGCTCAGACTACTTAGCGCCATTAGACTTCCACGCCCCTAAATGTATTAAACCCGGTGGAAGATGCATGCCACAGGAGCAGCACGAGAGGGACTAAGGATGAAAACACTGGGGAAGGGGACCCAACAAATTGCACAAGTAAGAAGTATTTTAAAAGCATATTTTCTTATCATCATTGATACTACTAATACAAAATTACTAGTTGATAGTGATAATTTGAATTAATATTAATAATTACTATTAATCCCTTGGAATTAACCATCATCATCACCATCATTCCAAACATACTTCAACTACAGCACATCTCTTTCAAACTTTTCAAATCCTCTTACAATAGGATTCTTATAATACATTATGGTGTCACACAAACACAATACTTAAGCACACTGCAGGCTAGTGAACTCTACCATAGAGGTTAAGGGACCACCAAAACAGAGGTAGAAGACAGCCTCTAAACTACTCTTACCTACCTATTTATTTAGCATTTGCTTATTAGTAGTTTAAGACTTTTCTTTAGTATCAACTCCCCCATGAATCTGAGTCAATGACTGTTTAAATATAATATACCTTCTTTCTATAAGGTAAGAAAGGACAAACACACATAAAATATGAATACATTTTAAGTAGTCATGTCAACTTAATGAAAGAAACAGAAAACACTCCTCTAATAACAGATCACAACCCTAACTTATCTAACTGAATCTACTCCAAGTAGCTACTCACAATTAGAGAATTTGCTTTTTCAAAATATTCAAGCCTCTTTTTTTGGCTGCTTTACCTTGTAGCTGAAGGCCAGTGATATGATATGGTCACTTCATAAGGGAAAGTGAAGAAAAGACTTCTAGTCTTCTTTTATCCTTTTGAAAAGAATTAAATAACTCCACTTCTAAGTTATTAATTATATTGCCTTTGCTTCTGCATGAATTTGGGTAACTATATTTAAATATTCTACCCTACCACTCATCTTAACAAAATTATACTGGGTGGGGGGAAGAGAATACAGCTCAAGTGGCAGAGTGCGTGCTTAGCATGCATAAGGTCCTGGGTTCAATCCCTGGTACCTCCACCAAAAATAAATAAATAAATAAAATAAATCATCCCCCCCCCACAAAAAAGCCCCGAAAACATAATAAACAAACAAAACATTACACTGGGTATTTTTTCTCATTTCTTTCAAAACTATCCAAAAAACAATCAACGGAAATATAATATATTGACTTCAGCCTCTAGAACTGCTTCTCAATAAACAATTATTGAAAACACAAATGTACCTGGATGATCTCTCTAGTGCTTCCCAACCTTCTCCACTGCATGGCACACATGACAAATAATGTTTATAAGGATATTGGATCACCCTAGAATTTCAAAGACTAAATGCATTTCCGGAGTATCAATACATATATTGAGGTAATACATGTTTTATAATGGTGGCATAGATCAGGTAATCTAATATATGACTTCGTAAGATAATCTCCAGTGTCTGCGCATTAACCACTCTAAAGAGATTATCGTACAAGGTGTCAACACTGAAAGAAAACATGCAGTAGAAGCAAAATCGTTACAGAAGGTGAAGGGAGAAATAAAGTAGGAAGCAAGTTGAAATGATGAGCCGAAGGTACTCTGAGTATATATGGTTCCACTTGCAGAATCAGACCAGAAGAGGTCTCATCAGAGGGCAAACTTTTGTAAGATATCAGCAGTTATTCACTCGACAAGAAGAAATGAGCATGACAAGTTAGAGACAAAAAGGAATTCTGAACACATTAACTTCGTATATTAAAGAAACATTTAGCCCACTTTCACCACCAAAGTTTTTCCTATAGGGACACATAATTTTCCATGAAGAGATGGATTTTTTCTTCACCATGCTTGAAAAGAAACACAAGCACAGATACTAAGATATAGAGGGTAACAAAAATACTATATCCACTTGGTTAGGAAACCCTTCCCTTCACAGGAAATGTATTCTAGAGATTCTATCCAATGGAAAAAATCACAGATGACTATGCTAAATATACGGGTAGTTTAAAAGGTGGTGAGGTGAATCTTATTGTTAGTGTCTGACAGCTTTCTTATTACACTCCAAGAACTGTGCAGACAGGAAAAATGACCATTTATCTTCACATCCCAGCAGGTACATCAGCATCATATACAACAAGGACCCATTATTTTTTGGTTTATTAAATGACTGAATAAAAACAGGATCAAATTGCAAGAAGTTAAAAAGATATTAATGTCTATTATATAGGCACATTTATTCTGAAATAATTAATGTTTCCACCTTAAAACATTGATATTAGAACTAAGGATTATTCAACTTGGAATAGGCTGCAAGAGTTAATGAAAGGATTACAAATCAGCAAATCCACCAAGATCAAGAACATCAAACTAGCATCATGTGTAGATTCTCTTTCGATGAGTGCTTTCATTAAAGAAATATTTCCATCATTAAGTACACATCAACTCAGAGTAAGGAGAAAAAAGAAAAACTGGGGGGGGGGGGGGAATCAAGATAGCAAAAACAAACAAAAAGGCAACCTGTCTATTAAAGCTTTGATTAAAAATCATCCACAAAGAAAGAAGGATCTACAGTTGCAAAACTTAAGCTTTACCCCATCACTAGTCCATTATTTTCTTGCTTTACCTGAGAAGAGTCAGCTTGGGCTAATTCTGTAATGACCTTCAGGATTTGGTGAAGATTTCGTCCTTTGTCTTCAACAAGGAGGTAAGCCAGCAAGAGAAAGACGTGCACAGGGATCACTGTGGTAATAGGGAGCAATGACTCGACGGAAGCCAACCAGTTACTTGCCGCAGACTCTTCTCTCATTACTTCAAGGATCCTCCAGGCTGTAAATATTGAACCATACATGCTGGTTACGGGGAACACAAGCTTGTAGGAGAGCTGAAAAATAAATACAAATAAGGCATGAATAAATGAGATAAATCTATTTGTCAGAAATACACGTTTGACATTCATTTATTTTTTGTATTTTGTCAAGGAATCAATCCTTCCAACAAAATGATAGTAACATTTTCAATTCCTGCCCAAAACCTTTCTGCACGTATTTAAACTAAAAGGGTTGCACAAAAAGAAAACAGTTGTTAGATGGAAGTCCAGAAGAGTTTATTACAAATTTTCCTCATGTTTACCATTCGCTCTCCCTGTTAAGTCAGAAAAATAACAGATCAATACACAAAATCCAGAGGCAAGAGAGATTGGAAAAAGCCATTATCACTTAAGAAGTATTCCCTAGTAAGAGGGAAAATGGAAGAAAAACAACACTGCATTTGCTCAGCTCCAAGCCCCGGGCAGATGGCAGACGTGGACTGAGCACAATTCATTTTTGTAACAGACAGTATGTTGATAGGAACAGAGTTGGTTCAGCTAGAGCCTGGAAATTCATTAATAATCGTGAATAACTGCTGCAATAAGAAATAGCCTGAAAGCTCTAAATTGAAATGATACCCAAAGAAAAGGTTATACTTAACTCAATCTGAGCAATGGCTCCTCACAGAAATAAAGTAGTGCAGTCAGGGGCAGAGAATGGACAGCACTCTGCCGAAGGGAGCTGTGGGTCCAAACGGCTCAGGAGAAGCCATAGATATTAAAGAGGAATTAGATATTGCCTGCTAATAAAATAATTCAATTCATTTAGAGTGTAATGAGACAAATTAGAAATCTTTAGATTGTAACTATCCTGTTATTGGAGACTGACTTACATGGATGAGGGGAACAACTGAAAGGACGAAAAGTAAAAGTTAAGCTTTATTAAAAAGTTTAATAACAGTTCTATTGAGATATAATTCACATATCATAAAATCCATCCTTTTCAAAGTTTGTAACTCGGTGTATTTCAGCAGTTCAGAGTTGTGTAACCATCACCACTAGCTAATTTCAGAACATCTTTCTTAATCCCAAAAGGAAACCCCCTACCCATTAACAGGCCCTCTAATGCCCAGGCCCCAGCTACCAGTAATTTACTTTCTGTTTCTATTCTGGCCATTTCATATAACAGGAACTATATAATATGTGGTCTTTTGTAACTAACTTTTTTCATTAGCATGTTTTCAAGGTTCATCTATGTTGTGGCTTATACCACTATTTCATTTCTTTTCATTGTCAAGTAGTAGTCCATTGTATGGACATACCACAGTTTGTTTATCCATTTATCAATTAATGGACATTGGGGTTGTTTTCATTTTTTGGCTATTATAAATAATGCTGCCATGAATATTGCTGTAAAAGTTTTTGTGAGAACATAGGTGTTCAACCATTTCAAGTATATGCCTAAGAATAAAGACAACATTTACGTGAAAGTAAATCCCACCACAGAAACAAATGAGGAAGCTCTATCTTTACTGATATGAAAAGATCTCACATATGAAAATACAAGACACAGATAGTGTACCTGAAATGCTATCAATTAATTTTTTAAAGGGGAACAGGAAGACTATATACTTGTATTTTCTTATATAAATATATATGAAAAGAAAAGTATTTAGACAAATACAGAAGAAATTAATAACAACTAACCTTCATTGTCTATTTGAGAGTACAGAAACTGGACAGCCAGAATCAAAGGTGAGAAGGAAACGTCCCATTGTACACCATTTATAATTCCTGAACCATTTTAAGGTATTACTATATTAAAAATTATAAATTTTAAAACCTAAATAATATCTAAATTTATTATAGCCCTATCTCTCTAAAAGTACTTTTTTTCCCCAAGAAGATGAAATTCATTAAACGCGAGAGTCAAGTTCTTTAGCCTAATGACAAACAGCATTGGACTTGAGATTTAAACGGCCAAGACTTTATTTAGCACAGCCATGTCAGCTATTAGCTGTTACGCAATCTCTCCGAGACTTACTTTCCTCATTTGTAAAATAAAAACAATGCCTACTTTCCTGCCACAATTATTGAGGTAGATAACGAGTCAGTATCTATAAAGCACCTAGCACAGTGCCTAAAGTTGCAAAATACAGGAAAATATTATCCCTGTCATCTTTAGGAAAGAAAAATAAAATTGCTGGATATGAGTATAAAAGAAAATAATGGGAAATCACCATGAACCATAAATTGAGTCAAAAGCAGCAACATTACAGAGACATGTAAGAGTAAACATACTGAAATAGAAAAATAATCCTACTTAGCCTGAAGTATTACATTCAGGTTTAGGCTCTGTTTTTTGTTTTTTCACCTAAGGTTAGAGGGGCGGGAGGAAGGCACAATGTTGAATAAGAGATCACAGAATGGTCTCTCTGTCCCGTTGAGTGACACTGCCAGTGGCACAGTCCCAGGGCAAGCGTGCAACCAAGGGTTTTCTCTCAGCACCAGCTACCAAATCCTGGCCCCACAGCCTGGGGGAGGACCTGTGAAAGTGCTGGTAGGCCCTGTGTTTTAGAGGAGAAGGTAGGTGTTTAAAAATAAAAGAGAGGCTAATGTTAGGTGAATTTTAACTCAATAAAAAAAAAGAAGAAAACATAGAAAAATAACATTTAAATGAATATTAAAGGGTTGTAAAGCATCTTTTGCAGATGTAAAAGAGTTGAGAGTCTTTATTTTTGAAAACTTTAATAAAAATGTTCAGCTACACTAAAAATTAACAATAAGACATCTGTTAGTACCTCTTTGTCTAAACAGAACTGAAAAAGAAATTGTGAATGCAGGTGAACAATACAGATTTTCACTAACTTAAAATCACCACGGTTATCTATAATTTTAACAAAAATGGGGCCAGGATTTGATCGGGATAGGGAGTATGGAAACTCAAACCTGGAGACCCTTAAAAGGAGGACAGGTTTTTGCCAGAAGGGATTTAATCACTCATCAGACCAGAAGCAGACTAGACTAGGCTAAGCCTGAAGATGGTCTTCTGCTCCATACCTCTCTGAAGAATCTAGTCAGGAACTGAGAGGCTTCAGAGTGGCTGATTATCACCAAAAGACAGCCCATACCATCCTCGGTGTACATGTCACTCAGAAGACAATGACAGAAGCACAGGATCTCATTGCCTTTTTTTTTTATTATTATTTAAGTACAGTCAGTTACAATGTGTCAATTTCTAGATCTCACTGCTTTTAACTTCCAACCAAAAGCTTTTAAGGAACCAGTTTACTTCAACTTACTGTTGATTTACTGTTTCGCTGTAAATTGAAACTCTTACTTACTCTCTAGTTCAGCACAAAGAAGATAAATTACTGTGCACCCCCAAAAAAATCAAAAACCAAAATAACAAACAAACCAAAGTGGAGGCAATAGAATGTAGGCTCTAAAGTCAAATAGCTAAAATCTGAATCTCAGTTATACTGTCCACTACCTGTGTAATGAAGGGAAGTTAATTAATGTCCCTAATTTCAGTTTCTTCACATGTAACATGAGTATTTTAAGAATATCATCAAGAAAATGCAATCAAAACCACTATGAAATAGCACTACACACCCACCAGGATGGTTATAATCAAAAAGACAGGCAATAACAAGAGTTGGCAAAGACATAGAGAAACTGGAACCTTCAAATACCGCTAGTGGGAATGTAAAATGGTACGATCCCTTTGGAGGAGTCTGGCAGCTCCTCAAATGATCAAGCATGGAGCTACCACACAATCTAGCAATTCCACTCCCAGGTGTCTATTCGGGAGAAATGAAAACATACATCCACACAAAAACTTGTACAGGAATGTTCAAAACAGCATTATTCACAATAGCTAAAAAATGAAAACAACCGAGACATTCAATGGATAAATAGAAAAATAAAACGTGGTATATCAACACAATGAAGTATTATTTGGTGAGTACCGTTTCTTTTTGGAGTAATAAAAATGTTTTAAAGTTAATTGTGGTGATGGGTACACAACTCTGCAAACATACTAAAAGCCACTGAATTGTGTACTTTAAATGAATAAAGTATATGTTTATGAATTTTATCTCAATAAATCTTAAAAAAAAAAATACACTCCCACTGCATGACCCTTGACAAGCTGTCTATCTTCTCTCTGCCTCAGTTAACTCTTCAGTAAAATTAGACCAATAATATTACATACCTCAAAGAGTTTGGGATAAAATCAAACAACTTAATGTATGGCAAAGCACTTAGAATGGAGCATGCTTAATAAACAACCCCAAGAAGCAGGTGCTTTGTTGCCCATTTTGCCAGGGCCCAGAGAAGTTCAACCATTAGTCCTAAGCCACACAGCTGGAAATGGCAAAAAACAAAAAAAAAAATCCTATTTCAAAGTCAATGTGAGAAATTAGTTGACCAATATAACTTCTGAAAGAGAGCATGTGCTCAATAAATGCTATCTTTGGCTATAAATAGGACAACAATAATCTATTATAAATTTTTATTTTTTAAGAGACAAGTATTTAAAATGCTTTCTTCTTACTACACATGACTTCAAAGCAACTGTGAGTAAGACCTACTTGGCACTGCTTTATTAAAGGAAATAAAGTTCGTGGTACTTTGTTTATGTTAGGAATAAAGTATGTTATCCCAAAATACCAATGAATAAATGTATGACAGGCCCTAGCTCAGTCACACTGTCTCTAAATCTTTCTGTTGACGAAAGCAGTTCTACAGCGATGACTCTTGCCCTACTATATACTGGAGGAATTTAGCCTTTAAGTCTCTTTCCTACTTTATTTCACCCACCCACCCTCATTCCCCTCCAGAAAAGCCTGATTCTGTCTCACCAGCTGTGCCAGCTGTCAATGTATTACCTCTCAGCTGCAAATACAGCCTTCTTAGTCCTGCTTTGCCACACTCATCTGCACCTTGTCAGCATTCCTCCGCTGCCCTCTGTGTCAGGGTTAGGCCTTGTTAATAGGGGGCACAGAAACACTCCTGCAAGAAATGGCAGAGAAAGGGGCTTTTCTTCAGGTTCCTGTGTGCTTCCTGGATTTCTCCCACCATGACTACGAGGGCACGCAGGAGTCCCCAGCAGATGGCTTCCCGTGGACCAGCTCTGGCCTATAGCCCCCCAGCACACTTCATCAGCTAGCAGGCCATAGCTGCAATCTCTCCAACAAGATGTGATCTCAGCCTTGGGTGGGGAGATCCATTTTGTTCCTTCCCTCACTCAGTCCGTAGTACTAGCTGCTCCCTACATTTATTATTGCAATATTCCTTAAAGCCTCTTTTCAACTGTCAGTAATTAAACACCTTTTACTAGTTAGTAATTCTTTGTATTTTTTCTTCCTTCAGATTATCAGTGTGGTTTCTCCTAACTAGACCCTGACTCATACGCTGGTGCTTTCTCGCCCCCTCCCCCCACATTCTCTGGGGCAAGATTTTAAGCAGTTTAGAATTTACAACTAGTGTTTGTTTTTTCCACCTAGGAGAACACAAATACATGGTTTTAAATATCATATTTAATAGCCTAAGAGAAAAAGATCCTGGTTTTCATATGCCACTAAAAAATATTAAAAGCACATTAGATTATGTTAATCTTTTATTTTAAGGAGATGAATGGCTGATTTGATATCTTACTTTTCTAACTTATAGAAACTGGAAGAAGTTAAAATTTGTGTTTTATTTCATGGTTATCTACAATTCAGAAATGAATAGGTAATACAGAACTGCATGGTATAGGATATTTACCCTTGGTTTCATTTACCAGAATTGTACTTCTGAAGAAATGCTCTAGTTCTAAACCAAACACTCAAGTTAGTCACCAATTTAAAGAGGAATAATAAAAGTACAAACAACAGAAATCTGTGATGTTAAAGTCTTTCTGTGATGAGTCAAGATGGTAAAATGATCTTTTGTATGCATATCAGAATCACACATTCCTCACTGACTGGAAATTTCTTGAATGTCTACCATGTGGGTAAACAATGGGTCCAGTAGGGAGGATGCAAAGATAAAGAAATAGATAACATCCTAACTTATTTAAGTATGTGGAAAATAGTGTATTCAGTTTAACAGCTGGCTAAAGTAATTCTAATTCTCTCCTCTATGATCAGCTGAAAAACATAATGGAGAAACACCTGGTGTGGAAAGAATACAAAAAGTTCAACAATCGTTACAATTTAAATATTAACATGCTTAGAAAATAAAGGCAAAGTGTGAAAAGGGCCAAGATCCCTTCCCTCAGTTAGTTCACAGCACAGCTGGAGGTGCAAATGTGTAACCCCCTAAATTAAGACACAACATAATTGAGTAATACTGGAAGTGCATGGGATGCAAAGGAGAGAGTAATAAATTGACTCAGGAAGACTGAGAACATTTGGATGGATCTTGAAGAATGAGTGGGTCGCACAAAGGAGACAAAAGAACATTATGTGCATAAGCAAAGATCCAGGAAAAGACTTGAAGAGTTTGGGGCAGGTTAATTTTATAGGCATGTTTGGAATATAGAGCCCGGACAGGTGCAGAAGAAAAGCCAACAGTAAACTGTGGCTTAAAAGTTTTAAAAGGGTGATCATATATCTACCCAAAGCCTCCCTAAAGCAGCACACTGTCATCAGGAGGATATTTATACCCTAATAGTATTCCTTCCTCCTCCCTCTTCACCAGCTGCTGAAGGGAAAATTCACCTATTAGGGCTCATGAATAAGATTCACACACACCTGAGCAAATAGTAAGCCGAGTACTTACGCATTAGATTTAGGGTGATCCTCAGTAAATACCACTCATGATTTAAAGGAACAGAACTCTTACACATAGATGCCCTGTCCCCATCCCCATTCAGAATCCCATTATTATTCTCTATGGGTAAACCTACAAGGAAGGTAAAAGGCTATTAGAAAGTTTTGGCCACAGTTTATCAGAGCAGATTCAATACCTTCTTTCTCTTAATGCCAATCAATTACCTATTTCAAGTTTTAAAGTTTGAGTCAAACAATGAGGATTTAGGAAGCTGCAGCATCCATTCAGTTTGCCTATAGGTTAGCTTCTCTTGCATGGTCAAACACAGCATGTAACAAGGAATCCATAAGAATGCTTGGATTTTTACTGCTAGAACATTTAACAACACATTATTAGAGACATCTCTGCTTTTGCAGACAAAACAACTGTGGCACTAGCTTGCATTTATGTAATGCCTCTCTCTGCAGAGACTAAAGATGCTTCATCAGTTTTATCTTCTTGAATCCTCATTCAATCCCCATAAAAGTTGTAGATAGGAAGTAATACTACATTTTACCGATGGCAAAACTCAAGTACCAAAAGAAAAAGTCTGACGAATGTAGGCCTAGAACCCAGCCACTAACCAGATACTGACAGTACTTTAAAATTATTCTAATAGGAAGAGCAAAACTGACAAAGCAGAATTGGGTAAGCCCAGCAGGCAGGAGTAGGGATGGAGGGTGATGGTCCAACTGAAGGCAGCAGCATGAGGCACTCACAAGAGACATCAAGAGCCACATACCAGGGAATATGGCACAGTGCGCAATACTGAAAAGGGAAGTCTTAGTTTTTACAGATCCCAGAACTCCCAGGTATTTGAAATTCCCCACCTTGGACTGTCGCAGACCTAGCAATATGCTGCACTTATTAACAGTATGAGGAGATAAGAGGGTTCCATGCTCCATAGGTTGGAGGAGCACCAGGTTAAACAGAACTAGGTCCTTTGCTGCAGGATTCCTCAGGATCTTTAGCTACTAATATACACTGGAAACTCAACACACAAGACAGACTATACAGCATTTCCAAAACTTATTTCCCAGCAGGACTACCCTCTCCAGTCACAGTCCAGAAGAATGTACTAACGTCTGCCTCACAGAACAGCATTTAGACCCAAACAGATGTATCACAGGAGGTGAGATTACTGGCAATGACATTAAGTCCCACATTACCAATTAACTTGTATGTATGAGAAACAAGGATGAACTCGTTACCTTCAGGTGGTCATCTCTGTAGCACTCCTGCTGTACCCTTTCTAAAAGGTTTAGAGCCAACTCCTGCCTGGAGGGTCCCTCTGCATCCGTGGATATACAGTCTTCCAAGGCAGTAGAAGATAATATCTGCAGAACGGGCATCACTAGCAGCAAGGATGACTTTGGGATTTTCTGACCCTCAGCAAATGAGAGGAGCTTCAAAGCTAGTCATCAAAACAACAATCCACAGTTTTTAAAATTAATACTACAGTCAAACAAAATGCTATTTTGTTTCAGAGTAACATGTAGAAAGCTTTTTTACCCTTTTACAATTGGGTCAGACACATAACTAACATGATAAATCTTATCCTTTTAGAAATTAAAAGAATGTAAAAATTAACTCAGCTAAAATAAGCTGTTCATGTATGTAACTGAAAACTTGACGATACTCAGAGAAAATACGTATCATATATCAAAAAGTAAAATCAACTCTTTTTTAGGTCAATATGAGTTTCTTTAACAACAATTTAGCTTTTGTTCTTATACCCTGTCCAATCCTCTCCCCTCAACAAACAGAGCCAAGAGCCCACAGAGTTCCTATCTGTGGGTAACGAGACCCACGTATGTGCTTCTCTGACAAACTCAGCTGAGAACTGAGTTAAGAGAGACAGAAGTAAACAGGGTGAAGCAGGGCTGTCCTTCAGCTATAATTGCTAAGAAGCAAATCAGGAAAGCCTCAAAGTCCATAACCAGTATAACAGTCCAACCCATTTTTATAAATGATTCTTTTTAAAACATGGAAACTCAGCTTACAAATCAGAAACATACACAGATGTGCAATTACTTACCCATATGTATAATCTCCACCTAGACTATGAACAGAATGAGTTAAAAGAATAAATGTACTTTTTTCAAAGTTACTGAATGAAATGAATGCTGATTTACTGAAAGATGTTATTTGTAGGTTTCACAGCAAGATTATTAAAGTAATCAATTAATTTCCCCACTACACCAAAAAAATTCTATAAGCTTTAAATCATGTCAATGAATGACCAGTATTATATTATAAATGACTTGGAAGTCAAACCATAACATGGTATGAAATACAGCCACCTGTTACTCTAACACTACTAATTTATATTTTTTGCCTAAACATGCCTAATCCACAACTGTCTGAGTTATTATGAAAATCCATTATATTTACCAAAATAGGAAACTCACATAATACAAGTATTTTTATATTCTGTAGTATCATCCAGGCATCTTGATAAATTGCTATTTACAATCAAGGCCAGTGTTAATAATTAAGAAGCATAACATTGTATTAGAGCTATGCATTTTTTAAATTTGAAATAATCAATATTCTCTTGGTTATCCTAATTCTTTGAACATTCTTTCCCAATATACTAAACAACAGTTCTTTACTTTTCAACATGACATACTGGCTCAGTAGTTTTCAATATAGTTTATTTAATCTATCTAAGGTAACTTTGAATCTGAGACACTGGTTTACAAAAGAAAAAGTCTGCTATGCAAGAAATAATAAATGTATTGGAGTGTTTGGTCCTATATTATCCTATTATACATGAGCCACAATAAAGGACTATAACTTCAGAATGAAATGTGGTTTCTCCAGGGCTTTGAAAAAAATTTTTGGTCAAAAAACAAATGAAATTCACTTATATGAAATACCCAGAGGAGACAAATTTAGAGATAGAAAGCACATTAGTGTTTTTCTACGGCTAAGGGTGGGAATGAGGATTAACTGCAAATGGGCAAAGAAATCTGGGTGGGAGGGTTGATTCAAATGTTTTAGAACATTAGATTGTAGTGCTGGTTGCACAACTCTGTAAATTTACTTTAAAAAGCATGTTACTGTACACTTAAAAATAGTGAAACTTGCTGTACACTTGAAACTAACACAGCGTTGGAAATTAACTATACTTCAATTTTTAAAAAGGGTTAAAAATTTTTTAAATAGGGAACTTCATGGTAAATAAAATTACCTAAGTAAAGATGTTTTTAAAAAGTAGTAAAACTATGGCTGTCAGAAGTAACATCACTGGAAAATGACACCTACAGGAGGATGCCATGTGCACTGCTATAAGGAAAAAAAAGGCAAAAGCAGTTCAGAAAGAGACTGGTGCATACCAGAGGAGGGTACAGAGTGCTTACAGACAATAAGCAAAAGCAGGGTAGGAATCAAAGCCCTTCAAAGAGCCAAGGATTCCCTCCATGTGCTAAAGCCATTTCCAAGACAGACTGTAAGTTAAAGAACAAAATTCACCCTCAAAATCATGATGAATCAAAATGCCCAGAAAAACAAGCTACATAATCAGCATTTACCTTAAGCATCTTTTAAAAATGAAAGTGGGAACTTATCAACGCACCATGGCATCATAACACATACATCACAATTTAGACAGATCCTACATTACTATATGGATTATACTGGACCAAGCAAAGTGAGGCAACATTAATGCAAAAGCCGTGTTTCAAAAATGTGACATGTTTGCCAATCTGCCAGACCTGGCAACTTAATTCTTTATCACATTATTTTTAAACAGAACATTTTTTGCCTTCCTTTAGCCCCATTCCTCACCTTTCTTTAAATCAATACTGGACAGTCAGAAGAATGTTATCTTTCATTTGTTCTAGCTAGATTAATAGAATAATCATAAATTAACTCTTGTTCAATATAGAACCAGTTTTGAACAGTAAAGGTATACAGAGTTTCAAAAATAAATACAAGTGATAAAGTTTATTTTGCTTCAAGCATTTTATGCTACCAATTCTCAGTTTGCTGTACAACTGTGAATAAACTGACATGCCCTTCAAAATATTTACCAATGTCACTGCTACATGATTTAGATAATAATGTCCTAATGAACAGCTGAGACACTTGAAAAATTACAGTAAATGGAACCTTGCACCAAACACTTTCCCTTGCTGGATAAGAACAAGAAAGTTCTATTTGATAATAATTTAACAGACAAATTTCAGCATGGACACTCAAAGTACCCAGGACTCTACAGTACAGCATGCTACATAGTTCAGGTAACTCCTGCCAACACTCGTGTTACATTTACATTTTACTCTTGTGAGTGTATTTTTATTTACCTAGACTTAAGATTGGCTTCTGCTGACTTGCTGGAGTCTGGAGAAGTAGTAAAGCTATTCCAATTATGACCGGGACAACAGGAAAATTCTAAAAGAAAAGGAAAAAAAAGTAAAGAGTTAAAGAAGTTTCTAGAGCCATGGCTGTTTAACATGTATCTAGGAAGAGTATATTTAACATAAAATATTATAAACCTATTACACAAAATTATTTACAGTAAGCCAGCTCTATTAAAGGAAGAATTGTTTAATGCCACAGCAGTCACACACAAATTCAAATGTTATCATACGTGGCCAAAAACCATTAGGATATAAACCAAATTAATTCAGAGGGAAAACTTGTAGTCTTCAAAACAGTCAATCTTTGTAAAACACTAAAACTACCTGAAATACTTAAGAATATTTCATTTCCAGAAAGTAGCTCAATTGTCTGCTTACCTAATACAGCCATAATTCATTTATATAGCTTACATAATAAATTATATTTAACAAATTTTAATAAATCATGGTATTATAATAAAAGAAACATTAGTGCCAGAGAAGCAGAGATTATTTTTAAATTACAGTAATTTATTAAGTATATTTAAATGTAGCAAAGCAATAACCATAGAAACTCCAAGTCATTAATTTCACCAAGTATATAAATGAGGTGAAAAAGAAAAACTAGGATATGTATATTAAGTTCTAATATGTAAAATGCAAGTAGCATAAGATGTTATTTGAGGTTTCTAAATAAGGAAAACATTAACATATTATGGAACTTAAGAAGAAAGGTCCAGCACACTTTGCTAAAATTACTCCATTCTGAAATTTACACAAGTACCTGCACAACAGAAATACCTACCTGATAACACTTGTACTGCCTCTCCCATCTTTAACATTTCACTCTTCTTGTCCCTTGCCCACTGCTTCCTGAGATCACACCTGTAAATGAACTCCTGCTGCATAAGCCTTTGCCTATGGAAACCCAGGTTCTACTTTGGCCCTCAGGGAAACTCAGGGTCTACTTCTGGGGGAATCAAGGCTAATTCAAAGCCTATCTGGGGAAAAGAAGTAAAGAAATGCCTTTATACTGGACCACAGATGTCACAGGAGTCAATAACAGCAAAACCCTTGGAGTTCACACTTTTTGTCCCCAACTCAAATGCTGTTCCCGCTGCTGGAATGCCTTCCCAACTTCTGGTTTGCACCAAGCAAGCTCCTATTGTGACTTCCTCAGATCTGAATTCAAGCCTTACTTCCCTCAAGTTGTACTCCCACTGTACTTTAAATATACTTCCATAAAAGCATTTACTTTATTGGACTACAATTATTTATTTGCATATTAGTTAAGTCCCTTGAGGTCACTGAGTGTACTTTTTCAGCTATGTACAGGTGACCCTTGAATAACACATGGGTTTGAACTGTGCAGGTCCACTCACACATTTTTTCCCGCATATATGTACTACAGTACCACACAATCAGCAGTTGGTTAAACAAACAGGTGCAGAAGTCCGGATACGGAGGGCCGACCGTAAAGTTCCATGTGTATTTTCCACTGCGTGGAGGGTTGGTGTCCCCAACTCCCACGTTGTTCAAGGGTCAACTGTATTATTCTACAGGGTCTAGCAGGTAAGTGTTCAATACTTGTGTTCTACACGAATATATTTTAAAAATGCCAAATGGTAGACCCTTAAATGTTCCTCCAAAGAGTATTTAGTGACTCATTTTCATAATAAATGATAGTAGTATTAGTACATTAGTAGTATGATCTAATAGTATTAGATCAAAACACCTTTGATCTGCAATAAAGTAAAAGAGCACACAGCCTGCTAGTGTGCTCGAAGACTCACTTAAGTGGTAACTGACATATTAAAACTTCTCACTATCCTTACCTCCTTCAGAAGTTCAACACTGTGCTCTAAAAGGTGAATTAAAGATGAGCATTCCCCAGTTATGTTTAAGCTGACTTCACAGACACACAGCAGCTGAAGGGTCAGCTGGGTAAGCTGAATTTTCCAAAAAATGGGATGACGCAAAAGACTTAAATATACTTCTTCGATAAACAGCATCACTTCTGTTGTCTGTATCAAATCTTTTATCTGTTTGAAAAAAATCATGATATGATATTTAAGTAATATACAAAGCAAAGGATCGTTTTCGCTTATATAAGCTTTCTCAATAAAATATTCTTCTCTATCTTTATAGACTTTATAGATTTAAAAGAGATGAAGAAATTTATGTAACTCAAAGAGAGTTAAACTACACAACTGTGCCTTCTCCTTTTGTCACTAACCAAAACAAAATGTGCTACTATTTTTGTTACTACTGGCTGGCATGAATTCTTTTCATTTATTTTTCTAACTACTCTGAGTGCAGATTTTTAAAGACAAGTTACATGACAGTGCCAACATGTTGAATGAAATTAAAAAGTCAGTTTTCAGTTCTCCAAATGAACTCTCCTTTCTACAATTCCAACATAGCTACCTGGAAGAAAAGGGTTAGCATGTTATTCTAATGCACTATTGAGTCCTTAATTTACAAGAAATTTGTTCAGACAACCTTAACTAAGAGCATCATTTCCACACTTGGCAGATGGAATGAAAGACCATATTCAAATGGTAGGGTGTCTTCTCAACTGGCTAATGTATTAGATAGGAAGGACTTGGGTGCTCTTGAAAATCCCAATTCAATTCAAACCCAGCTGTTCTGATCAAAATTCTGGAGTTAGTATTAAGGATATGGTCCTGCTTGCAGACACATTGGCATTTCCCAGAGATTACAAACAATGAACCATCTGCTTCAATCAGGAGCCTTGTGTCTGTTAAATGCATCAAGAGGAAAGCCTACAGTTGACCAGCTGTACCTTTCACCAGTCGTTACCACCATAATAACCCACAATGACTATAAGTTGTACACAGAGAGAAAAATTAATTCCTAACAAGAAGAAAAAAGCTATTAAAGGATTAAAGGGAAGGAGATAGGAGAAAAGACTAAGTTATAAAAAATAAATGTAAACAGTCCAGTAGCTAAATTATTTTACTCTTCTGCAAATACACAATGCAAAGGGGAAAAGGCCACACTGAAAAGAAAAGTATTTAAAACAAAGAAAAGCCTCATATTTATTTGCCCATATATTTCCTTAAGTGCATGTCTTGTACATACTTGAAATTTTCCATAATAAAAAATTTTTTTGCAAGACAACTCAGCAAGTTAGTATTAAAGGCTTTCTAATCTTAAACATTACCAAAATTCCTAACAAGAATACTTTGGAAGGAGTGGTTCATCTTTATGTAGAAATAGATCATGTGCAAAGATAATATGTGTGATGACAAGAGTAACAATTAAAAAGAAAGAACTACTGGGACCAAAGTCAACAATGAAGTTTAAGGCAGGTAAGTCCAAAACAAGACAATACCATAAATACAAAATGGAAAAACAATTGGAGTGAGAAGAAAAAGAAACAGACGTTTCACTGACCATTATCTCATCATAGGTCAATAGGCTGATGGCTATTTCTAAAGAAAAAAATTTTAATTAATATAATCATTATATTATATTACATTATATTATATTATATTATATTACACTGAAATGCTCAGTATAGTCAGACCACATCAACAGTACTGTGTTCACCTCTGAGAAGAACATTTCACAGTAACACATTCTGAGCACCAATAAACTAGAAAATTCATAGCAAAGACCAGGGGAAAGCTGAAACCATTTCATGTGGAGAAATAAATTGATGAAGAAAAGAAAAGAGGAAGGGAAGGTGTAAAGGATGAAAGGGAAGAAAAGAAAGGAAGAAAGAAACAGCACAAGGCAGGATGCAGATGGGCTTTTTTAAAAGCTTATTTTGTTGTGTTCTGAGAAGAATGGGGACTAAAGAGTAAAGTCTTAGCAAAGTGCAGGGCAATTAGAAGAAGTACTTGATAAAAAAATATAAAATAAATGGTTGCCTTGCAAAATAGCTGCTTCCTATCACTAATAATTAGTCGTGGGATGGTTGTCTCTTAGAGAGTGTAAGAAATACCTGTAATCAGTGGGAAATGGATTACACTGCCACTAAGATCCTTCCCAACACTCAGATTCTTCATTCCAGTAAAGCTGATTTGTTAAGTGATTAAATTTATTTATGTTGCTAGTTCCATTAGTGCCAAATGATGTATAGTTTTTTTCCTCACCTATCTCGACTATACTAACAAACCAGATTCCCAGAAATATTCCACAGAGCTCACTTCTAGAAGTATTTAGGCTTGTCAATATACGGTGATGAAGATGAAGGCAAACATCTACCAAAGAGCACAGAACAGGGAAACACAAGCATGCGGTGGAAAAAGTGTACCCTGGTTCAAGATGTTCTGCCTATACATTGCTTTATTGCCCCTGCAAAACAAAAACTTTGAAAAGGCCACAGGAGAATTCATTTTAATTAACTTTTCTCTGCCTTAATTACAGGGAAGTCTATTTATGAGTCACAAAAGATCCGCTCTAGTCATTCCTTGCTAACACAAACTTAAAGCAGCTCATCTGTGACCTCAGGTGATCACCCCGAAAAATATTCACAAATTTCCTCCATTAGCTAAGCAGCATGGTGCTCAGATTCTAGGCAAACAACAAACCTGGATGGTGGGATGGGATAAATGAATCACTACACTAAAATCATACCACAACTACGGTTATAGAGACATCCGCTCAAATTTCTCTCCCCCCTGAACTTCCTAAGCATTTTATGCATCCCTCTGTTAAATATCTTTCATCCATCTACTTTGTTATAAGAATGTGTATGTTTGTTTTAGCTCCCTTACCAGAATGCGGGCTTCTCAAGAGCAGGGTCCATCAGAGTCACCACATATGCTGTAAGGGGACATGTGGAAACTGGAATCTAGCCAGCACTCAGCTGGTCCAGCCCTGCATCCCCACGGCTGTATCTGCCCAGAGAGATGCATTTTTTCTGACTTACACAAAGAGGACTTTTTTGTCCTTACAACACTCCCAGTGTCCAGCACAAGGAGAAATTCAACTCAAAATTGTTTTCCCTGAGAAGTCTTTCTTAAACGAAGTTTTCATTCCTACTAATCATACAGTGGACTATGTTGATTTATATTTCTGTGAATTTAGTTAACATTGTATACATTAAAGTGAAATCTCGATTTGTTTCCTTTATCAATTCCAAAACCCTGCAAGCAATTTCAGAGCCAGTCTGCCAAATCACATAGGTTCTATTTTATGTACAATAAAAATCGACACTTACTAATGCTGACCCTCTATTAGTGAAGGAGGAGGAAAGGCCTTACCTGCAAACATGGAACCATGTCGCAACACAGTTGAAGTATCTGTTGTTCCAATACTGATGGCTGTTCTTTGTCACAAAGAGCCCGGGGTTGAAGTAAGACTTTGAGCAGAGCTAGTCGGAGTTTAGAATATTCTTGTAACTGGGATGGTTCACAATACAGATACCACAGAAACGGTGCCATTATTTGGATACATGAAACTTCTGACCTACAAGTCATGTAAATGCATAATCCAGTCACTGAATTAAGCAGAATACCAAACAGTAAGTGTCAAACATCAACTTACAGTTCATGACATATCATAAACTATGACACCATTGAGTGTAACTTTATTTCATGACTCTTCTATTTTACCATGACTCGCCTAGGCCCATGCCAAACAGTTCTTTGTACACTGGGGAGAATGATTCAACACCTGGAAACCATAAGCCTGACGCCCAGGACTAGGAGGGTCTGTACCTGCACACCAGAGTAGCATCTACATCTCCAGGACCAGTCTCTGGTGAGCATCAGAATCATCTGAGAACCTTTTCAGAATTATAGGTGTCAGGGTCCCTTGTCCAGGAGTATGACACAGGCATACATTTTTGGAAAAACTCGACGAGTGAGGTTCCATGTAAAACAAAGCCATACAGACGTCCCAAGACGACTATGATGGCAGTTAACATTCACTTGCCAACTTGTTAGCACTTACAGTGTGCAAGTTACTGCACTTTACACCTTTAAACTCAACTGATCCTTACCACAACCCTATGAAATAAGAAGTATTATTATCCCATTATGCAGTTACAGAAACTGAAGCAGAGAAAGGTGCAATAACTTGCCAAGTCCCTCCTCTTAAGTTCTTCCTACTCAAAGGAGGAAGACTTTACAAATCTTTCATATCTATTTAGATTTCAATACATCCCAATAACTCCAAGTCCAAAGACACTAAAATGCCAGAATGACTTTTCAGATATAAAAATTCAATCATGTCGTTAATCAGCTTGAAAGAGTCTATGCTTAAGATAAAGTACATAGACTGATTCATAAACCCTCCAAAATTTGGCCTCTGTTTATCTTTCCAGCCTCATTTCTTGTTCCTCTCCACTCTCCACTGGACTAACCAAACTTTCCGATCTTCCGTCAAGTCATCTGGGCTTTCTTCTCGCTTGCTGTTCCGTCTACCTGTAATACTCTCCCCTTTCTCCCACTCCTGTTCCTTCTGCTGCCAAATTTCTATCATCTTTCAGTTCCCCCCTCCTTTAAAATGACATCCCTGACACCTAGCTTTGGTCAGATCCTCCATTATGTGCTTTCACAGGATTATGGCTTTATTGTCATTATTTATTAATATTTCCATCCCCTTCCAGACTACAAACCACTGAGGGGATGGACCAATGATTTCTGTTTAATGCTATATCACCAATAACTGTACACACTAGGACCTTGAAGAGATGCTCAATCATTCAATTAATCAATTCAGTTGCACTAAGTTACAGAGTAGTTTTACAACTAGCATGCATCAATTAAATATCGTAATTTCATTCTAATATTTTTCATATTTATTATACATAAGTTATTATGAGATAAGATACAAAGATGAACCAGACATTATCCATCCTTAAGAAGCACACAGTCTAACAGGGACAGTCTAGAGGACAGAGAGAAAACTTCTAGAAGAAAGGTATAAAGCTCAATACTTCTTGGAGGAAATGGCATGAGTTATGCCTAACAATGTAATTTTATAACCCTATACATTCTCCAGCATTGACATTAATAAAAATTTTAAAAGTTACCAAATTGATTATATTTATTCATTCATTCATTTGCTTCACAAAATTTACTCAGTTCCTACAGTATACCATTCACTCTTCTATGTGCTAGACACAAAGCAAGAAACTAAAATAGATTAAATCCTTGCTCTGATAGAGCTCACAATCTGGAGTAATTTTTTTCTCATGAGCACAAATACTTAAACAATCTATTAAAAACAAAGGGGCTTTTGAGTTCATGATTATTAATGAAACATATATCTTTACCACACCATCCACTTTAGGAAACTAGAAAGTTTCATAGATCAAGCAAGCAGATGATGTATGCATAGGTTAGAACACAGAATGTTAAGTTTCCAGAAAAGAGATTTAAGAAACATCGATTCCCCATCTCTCTCTTACAACATATTCCCCAAAGAATAAATACCACCCAGGTGTCAAGAACACCCATGAATAGCTTAACAGTTTCCTCCTTTTTAAGATGCTGAAGGTGAAATGTTAGGTTCATACAAAGAAATCTATTTCCAAGATGCTGTTATTATTTGACATCAGGAGCATTATGTTGAGCTTCCTAAGGATAATATACTATTTAAAAATCTGGCTTAATCTGTCCTGATTTTAGATTTTGCATTGCCTATGTGGTATCTGATGATTTACTATCCCTGCAGTATGAAACTGACAGGGCTTAAGGAGAAAAGGAAAATAATAAAACAGATAAACTAAAATCTCAAAGTGATTCAGAACATTTAAAAACATAACCAGTTGTGCATTTATCTAAACACAAGGCTTTCATATGTATGTTCACCAAGGAGGGAGAAGCAGCCGGAAAAGACCTGAAGTGAGAGTCAGAACACTGAGGCTTTGGGCTGAACTCTGCCACTAATCAGCCATGTGACCTTGAGCAAGGCATTTACTGTTGCTCTCCTTAGTTCCCTCATCTGAAAAATTATGTGTTAGACTAGATAATCTTGAAGTATCCGGCCTAGAGACCATGATATCACATGTCAATTTACCCAATCCTCTGTTCTACAAAGGCAAAGTCTTTGTAGATATAGATGCAAACATCACAGGCCTTCCACAAATGAGCGCAGAATTTAACTAGAAAATCACACCTCCAAAAATCTAGCACAAAGATACTCTGTCATTTCAGGACATCTACATTCTATTAAAAATGAACCCAGACAGTTAGTCTAATCCATTCGTAACACACAGCTAGAATACAAGCTATCTTCACAACATTGTGCCTCCTTCCTAAAGTTGTGAATCACTGTTTATATTCTTATCAAACTACCAAACTTCCTTCATTACTTCTAAACAACGATGTGAAAACTACTAAGTTAATTTACTTTAAAATTAGATCTCAGGAAACCAATAGTCTGATGAAAATTCCACAAAGAATAATTTCATTGGCAAAAACAGAAATGAGATAAATGAAATCATTCTTTGCAAATAAATATAAAATAATTTAGAAGTTCCAACAGGCTCTAGGTAGCATACTCTAACACCTCAGAATTCAAATGAAAGGAGTAAGACAACAGAAGTTTATCAGTAAATAAACCAGTCAATTAATAATCTTTTCTCCTTAGGAATATCTGGACATATTTCATGAGAACTACTTCTAAATCCCAGTGTAGTACTCGTTTGAAATGAAAACAACCAAAAGGTAATTTAAATATTTGTTAACTAACTAAAGCATTGGAAAAGAGAGATTTTCGTAAGGAACATCTTTCATAAAGCATCCCAGTCTACTTTATGAGACATTTCATTAAATAAATGTTTATGTTTGTTATTTTTGCTTTCTGACAGGGATGAACAAAGAGTTTTTTTTTTTTTAGTAAATATGAATATCTTACCTTTGAAAATGCAATCCTAGGTGAGGGAAGAGAAGGTGATAATGATGTTTTATTTTAAAATATTCATTCAGATGTTACATGGATTTTCTCACTGGCAGATGATTATAAGGTTCCCTACATCTCTTTAAAACTTCTTTTAGCAGTCTATCCTGCCTAGAAATTTCAACTAAAATTGAAGTTATAAACTCAGAAACAGTGTTCTAAGAAACTGTATCAATAGGACATTGTAAGACCTTCAAGAGCAAGAACACATGAATGTTAGGGTGGTAAACATAACTCAGGCCTTAGATTACCCAGGACAATGGTACCATCCTATCATGACCTTGTGTGATGGTACTAAATATGCAGTGATGCTGTATTTTAGGAGGCACTCTACAACCCACTGCCTGGCCCCCCAATCTGTGGGCCTCGTATGTGTGTGCAATACATAAAAATTCAACATTTATAGAGCACTAAAAATGTGCCAGGCATTATTAATACAAAGAACAATGAGACACAATCTCTGCCTTCACAGTATTTCACAGCTAATAGAGGAGAATAATTATAAGACAATGTATAACGATTTAGAAATCACAACTGAAGTTATAAAGCGAGCATGTAAAAGAGACACTTAATCCAGCTTGTGGTAAGTAAAGACTTCCTAGGAGGAAGAACACCTAAACAGAGATTTAAAATAGAGAAATGAGTCAAGAAAGGGCTGAGGTGAGATTTAAGGCAGTAAGGCAGATACTAACAAGTGAAAGCACTGAGGCAAGGGAACTGCACTGCTTCCTGTGTGGAGCCAAAGCAAGTCAGTGTATTGCTAAATACACAACTCATTAAGTATGATAGACAGGAGAAATAAAACTGGTGGAACAGGTAGAAACCATACCATACACAGAGCCTGGCAGGACATAGTAGATTTTATCCTGGAGCCCAGGGATTTTCCAACTATTTCAGAAACCAAACTATTGTCTTCCAATAGAAAGTGTCCACAAGATGCCAACATGTAAAACCATAGTCTATAAAAACAAAGGTTAAAGGGTCGGAGGGCATTCCCATGCTTAGCCTATACACTGCAAGTGCAGTTTGTAAATCACAGCTGTGGCGACTTAAGCAAGAGAGTGATACAATCAGACTTGCTCCCTTGAAATATTACCCTGAGGGATGCTTAGAGAATGGCCTTGAGTAGAATGAGACTGGAGGCAGAGACGCCAGTTAGGAACAGGTGGCAGTAGCCACAGCAAGAGATGAGTGCCTTGGTAGCAAGCCAGTACCTTGGTAGTAAGGGTGGAAGAAAGCTTTGAGAACCATCAGAAGGCCTTGGTGAAGCTAAATTAACTGCACACATGGTGGCTATCTGGTCCCAGTTGGCAGTACTACTTAATCCCAACTGGCATTGGTTTCTAATGGAGATTAACTCACTAATCAATTTCCAGAGGGAAGAAACTGTCTTCCATATGTATCATTTGGTAGTTTACTGAATATTTCTAATCAACTTTCCCAACTAACCAGTGCTTAGCTTCTTTAATAATAGCTCTTCTCATAGTCAGTATTTCAACAATCAATAAATCTGGTAGGATTTCTTTTTCTTTACTCTTAAAAAGAAAATAGAAAACTATGTCCTGCTGTAAGACACTTCTTTTCTTCAGGAGAAAACACTACAGTCAAAGCGCTTAAAAAAAAAAAACTCTAAAATTAGCATATACTATTTCATCTGCCTCATTTATTTTATTTTACTTTACCTTTCAGGGCATTGCTGGAAAAAAGCTGTCAGCTGCTGCAAAAGTACTGGCCAGCAATCAGGTCTGTGTTCAAGCACAGTGATCAAAGGCTGAGGATGGTTTCTGAAAAACACAGAAAGTCACACTGGAAGCTGTCATTTCAGAGCTACACATTCTTAATATCCAAACATAGCAACAAAAAAGCCACTACAATTTAGGACCTTTTTTCCAAGATTCATAATTGTCACAAAACTACCATTTCCTACACTGGTTGCAGAGCTGGCTCATTAGAACTATTTTTTCCTTTATCTGTTTTCTAGAAAAGAGAATAAACCCAAGTCTTAGAGACCCAAATCTGACAGCAGACTCTGCCATTTAATGGCTCTATGACTTTGGCTGACAACCCAAAAGCTCTCTCATATCCATCCCCTTGATTCCTTCATTCTTAGCAATCACAGGACACCTCCTGCTCCTGCTGGTCTCTTTCAAACCTGGCAGGAACACTTCCTCTAACATTGCCTCTACCTGTAAGCATGCTCTCTCCCTTTCTGTTCCCACTTACCCCCATTCTTCTCAGTATATGGCTCTGTGTTCCCCCAGTGTACTTAAGATGAGGTAACAAGAAAATATTTCTCCCATCTCAAATAAAAAACTCTCCAAAATAAAAATTCTTGAAATTTCTGTTGAACAAGACAAATCTTTTTATCACAGCCACACAGATTAAGATACCTAAAAGACTATATAAAATAAAAAATCTGAAATGTGAAAAATTCTTAAATAATGGGGTTAAAAATAGAAAACTAAAAAAGCACAAAAACAAATTATGTTAAATAGTTCAAAAAGTCTTCTAGAAACTGTAAATTCATTAGCTTTTTAAACTATGAACTACTATACAAAGTTCTCAGTTATTATTGCTGTGGCTTTTTCCTCCAAAAAAAAATTTTTTTAAATAAAAAATGCTATTTGGAAAAAAATTCAAACCATATAGAAGCATTAATTTTTTCCCATAAAAAGAATCATATGCATAATACTGTTCTTTATTTAACTTTTACCCAAAAATATAGCATTTGCAATGTTTTTTTTAAAAAAAAGATCTGACCATCCGTCAGACCCAAATGATTTTTTAAAACTGCCTTCTTGGTAGTTCTCAAAATATGATTGCCTTACCAGCAATATCAGCATCACCTGAGAACTTGTGAGAAATGCAGATAAATTCTCAGGCCCCAGTCCAGACCTAATAAATAGCTCTCCAGAGAATTCTGATGCACTGCTATAAAGCAGTGGTTCTCAGCCCTGGTTGCATGTTAGATTCATCCGTGGAGCTCTTTTTAAAATACCAATGCCCGGGCTTCAATTATACTGGGGTTGCTAGGAGTGGAGCCCATGCATTAACAATTTTTAAAAACTGTTCTAGCAATCCTTAATAGGTTACCAGAGCTGAAAACCACAAGTGAAAAGCCACAGAAAAAAGAGGTTAGGAGCTGGGAAGTTTTCTGATTTTTTTCTATCTTAAACAGAAAAGTATGACAGATCCATCACATTGAAACCCTCGTGTTAAACACCTCTCTGACACTACAACACAGCTTCTGGGTATTATAACACCATCTCTCTGTTTTCTCCTTGACCCTAACTAATCTATCATACGCTAACTTCACATGCTGGCAGCCTCCTGTTTGTTAAAGCGCAGGCTATTTCTGACTGATCAGATTACTGCCATCCCTAAAGAATTGCTCCAAGCAACTTTTTATGCCAAAACTCAAAAATCAAAATCACATTTCCAAATTCCGAACTCTTTGGCAGTTAAACCTCTCTAGTATTTGCTTGTGCTCTAGTTGCTACAGATATTAAGAAACAAATGTTACAAATCCTAAAAGCCTCTCAGGTACCTCACATCAGCCCAACTCCTGAGATTGAGTTCAGTAGGTCATGTTCAAGTAAACATGAATAAAGAGGAAAGAACACCAACTGTAATTATTTTAGCCATGGGTTTTCCTTCTGACAAGCACCATATTGAAATGAGGAGCATCAGATATGATCATCCATTAATCCTCCCGTTAATGGGGGCATTTATGCCTATTTAAGAAGGAAATCCAAGTTACCACATAGTTTTTGTGTGATCATAAAGCACTTAAGTGCTTTTCTATACTCTTCCTTTATTAAATCATCCCCTACCCTTCCCAATTCTCACCTCCCCCTCAAAAAAACACCTGTTCTGAATCTATCCTCTTTTTAAAACACAGTTAGCTTTATCCAAATTAAACCAGATCAACAGAAGAGACAGTAATTGCAATGCAGGATTAGAAATGATGCACATATAGCAAACAACTCTATTATAATTTAGCTTCTACTTCACTGGGATTATGGGACCCACTCTAGCTTTACTGCGTGAAGGTGAAAGGTCTGTTTTGCTAGCTTTTGTGTTCAGCAAATTCTATTTTGTTTCTCATACTTAAACGCTAAAGATGAGATTAAGTAGAATACAGAATAGGGATTATCCAGATTAATTACTGATTTAGAGAGCTGGATAATTAACTTTTCCAGAGAATTGATTACATCAGATCCAAATGGAACTATTATAGGAATAATATACAATATTGATTCCAATAAGTTGAAAACCTAGAGGGAGAAAGGAAGTCCAAATTAAGAACACTGAGTATTACTCTGATTAACATTGATTACCAATATTACACTATTTCAAGTGAGTACAACTAACCCAAAATCAATCATAATTGCCAAAATTTTGTTTTAATACTTCAAGCATAATGAAGCAAAGAGCTAAATTCTCCCTTGTGAATCATCAAACTGGTATGTGAATGCACATTAAAACATAATATATAAAAACTTGGGCTTTACTGAATGGACACATTTTTAATTGCAATATACTTTATTGTGTAACTGCCATTTAGGAGGATTTCTCAATCTTGGCACTACTGACATTTGGAGCCAAATAATTCTTTGTTGTGGGCGTTGTCCAGTGCACTATGGGATGTTTAGCAGCATTCCTGGCCTCTACCCCTAAATGCTAGTAGCATTCAACTTAGTCACATGACAATCAAAAATGTCTCCAAACATTAACGTGTCCCCTGGGGGGCACAACTGCCCCTGGTTAAGAACCTCTGCACTAGGTAAAATGACAAGCACTGTGAGAGGCACAAAACCGACTAAAACATGGTACCAGCCCTGAGTTATTCAAAAAGACTAATGATTCCATCTTCACCCTTCTTTACAGTGAACCAAAAGCAGTCAATCAATCATGTTCAAAATTTGAAGTTTCCTATTGAAATGCAGCCATCAAATATTGACATTAAGTGCACAAGAGTAACAGTTCAGTAGAAACTAAAAGACTTAAAATGGAAAACAAATGTGAAACCATTCCTTTGCAAAATACAGAATCATGTTCCAAAATGAACAAACAGCATTAAATTTGATGCATACTAATTTGTACGATAGAAAATAGTTATTTTCCTGCTTAAAATATTATAATTAAAGCATTTAAAATGTCATAAGGCCAAGTATAGCTCGCTCTTGATATATTCAAAGGTTGATTCCTAAATTTATGGATTATTCAACATTTTTTTTTCTTTCTTCTCACTCACTACTTGTTAGCCATTCCACTTCTTTCAAGTACCTCCAGCTGAGAAAAGTCAAGGTAAGCGAAGAATCCACAATTTAAAGTAAACTTTGTTCTTCATTAGAAGCACTGTTGATCAAAAAAAATAAGACAGACAGACAGACAGACAGACAGACAGACAGGGAGGAAGGAAGGAAGGAAGGAAGGGGAAGGGAAGGGAAGGGAAGGGAAGGGAAGGGAAGGGAAGGGAAGGGAAGGGAAGGGAAGGGAAGGGAAGGGAAGGGAAGGGAAGGGAAGGGAAGGGAAGGGAAGGGGAAGAGGAAGGGAAGGATGTGGTATAAAAGAACACCAAAGCAAATGCCCTAAAATGTCAATTATCCTGAAACATGCTATTCAAGTTATAAAGTAACAAATAAGTTGACTATAACACGTTATTCAAAATTACAGATGGGTTGAATGTACAATCAACCTGATCAGCTGTAAAGCTAACAGTGGCAGACAATAAGCTCTAGAAGTTTTGAAAAAACAAACACAAATGTGGGGCGCTGTCATCACTATCATTATTTACACAAACAGTGCCTATGCAACATCCCCCTTATCATATCATTTACAGTTATGCTGCCACATTCATATCTCAGAAAAAACTAGAAGTGCAGAGGTCAGATGAAATAGTGGAGGGAAAACACTGAATTGAAGGAGTCAGGAGTTCCAAATTCACATTCTGTCTCTGCAACAAATTGGGTGATCTCAGTCAAGAGAATTAACCTCTCTTAGGCAGTTTCTTCATCTGTAAATTGAGGAAATCAGACTAAGTACCTTCGGGGAGTAAAGTCATATAACCCAAGTCACCCTTTATAAAGCCTTACTCTTCATTCTGTTCAGGACCAGAGGTGGAACCAAACCCCGTAAAGGCAGAAAGCAGATGGCTCTCAATTATACAGGTATATGCCAGGCTTAAATGGCTTTAAGGCCAATGTCTAATAAAATCTAAGACCTCAAAACAGAGGTCTCCTATTTTTATCTCAAAGAAATAAATCATCCTATATTTTTTATTTCAGAGAAAAGTGCAGTGCTACATCCAGAATAAGCCCACAGAAATTTTTAAATCAGAATTTCCTAACTCTTGAGACATTCAATAGATTCTGCTTTCTTCTTAAAAGAGAATAACATTGTTTCTAAAGATTAAAATCAATATAAACCAGGCAATCAGGTCACCCTTCATTGGCCTCCAGTGGCTCTGACTTCTCCTTCACTGTGCAGTTTTTGTTGTTGTTGTTTTTCTGCCACAGCTGAGCCAATTTACTGTACATTCTTAGACATGTTACCATTTCATGATTTGTGAATGTTTTAATTGCCATTTTAAGTAAAGCATTTAACACAGTACCTAGCACACAGAATACTCAATAAACAGGGTACTATTACGATTATCATGCAGGTAAATTTGTATCTGAAGCTAGAGCAAAAGGAGCTTGAAAGCTGAGTCTGTGTCTTCTTACTCTCTTTATGTCTCCCCTTCTGTGCCTAATGCACATCCACCATAAATATAACAAACACACCCTTTCTCCAAAGCACCTTTTTAAACTCTTTGGATCATGAAAATCCAACTCGTCACAATCTCTCTAAATACACTGTTTCAAAGTCCACATTGTTCAGGGAAAAAAGCACAGAGGAAGCATGCAGAGTTGGTACCCAATACTGCAGTGCTCCCTACCCTTTAATAACATTGTCAACAACACAGAGCAGTACATGCATCTTAACAGAAAGGAGTGGGGGAAGGAATAAATGATAAATCCGTGGTTCCACTAGACTAGCACAGGGAGGCAACGACAAAATAAGGTATGTAACTAGATTCACCTTTCCAAGTATAAATACATCAATCTTAATATATTAAAAAAAAAAGAGGGACTTAAAAAAAATTAGTCTTCTGGTAGGCAAATCAAAAAGGAAGTCATTTGTAACCCTTAGGTCACCTCACCCTTTCGGCTACATCTCTGAATATAAGAAAGCTATGATTTGATTTACATCATAAATTCAGCGATAGACACAGATTGCCTTTTCTGTGTGAGGAAACAATGCCTGCAGTCACCATGCATTTTCATGTATGCAGCTGTGACCCTGGCGCTTTCAGAAGCATAGCATAGCACTTACTACATCAAATATGCATTTTAAAAGCATTTCTCTACCTGCTTTGAATTTTGATTTGAAAGTGCTGGTTAGAAGCCAAAACAGGATTTTAAAAAGAAAAAAAAAAAGCTCTGAAGATTTTACGATTTAAAAACACACAATAAAAATTATTAAGATTCTATAACAAATATTACTATAAAAAAGAAAAATTAAACAATAATTGTGAATCATTATCTATCCTATAGTGTTTTAAGACAAATTCATTTTACCCTTTCCACACAAGCTTCTAGAAAAAGAAGACTTGGAGCAAAAATTATTTGAATTTTCACATTTTTGACTAATTTCCTTTTTTCTTTGGGTCTATAAGACAGGTAAAGAGAGGATAAGATTTCTTTGAAAATAGACTGCATATTACAATGGTTCTGCCCTCACAATGAACCTTTCCCAGGATCACTACTTTGAGAGGCAGCATTTTAATGCAAAGGTGTCTCCTAATGTCAGAAGTCTGGAACTATTTTAGGTACATGGTGAAGGCTGGAGGGAAACACAGATACTCAGGGGTCCAAAACTTCTGTATTTTTCAATCAAGTACATCCTTGATTGAAAAACAAAACAAAACAAAACAAAACTAGAGACAAGATAAATAGGTTAATAAGGCAAAAATTACAATGTTTTATGCTCTTAAAGACATTTAACAGCACATTACCATACCATTTTTTAAATTAAGCATCCACATTTAGAAGAACTTACAAAGCATTTTCTAGTGTCAATTCCTAACTGGAAGATTGTGCAATATATGGAGTGGATTCTTTTGGTCTATTTTAAATCCCAAGTGCAAACCCCAGGTGATTGGAACCATAAACTGTGAACAAAGACTTCCCTGGGTGGGAAAGATGAGAGAAAAGAGGAAGTGAAAACAGAAGCAAAACATGCAGTTTGACAGAAAGAATCAAACTGCAAGAAGACAGATGGCCCTTGGAAAGCATTACTGGCTATGCTTCCCCGATTACCACCCTAGCTTCTTTCTTACCCTCAATTCTGTGGGGCTTTTTCAGACACAGATCTGACACTGATATTTCCTTCTTTCCCATCTTCTTTTCCCTGACTTTTCTGTAAAAATTTCCATTTATCCATTAAAGCAAGAATTCACAAGGCCTCTGAAATCATATGCAAAATTTTGAGTGCATATATGTGTGTACTTAGGAGCAGGTTTGAAACTTCAATGAGATTCTCAAAGAAGGTCTGGACCCTCCCTTCAACAAAGGGTTAAGTGCTAGTAAATAAAAGCTGAGTATACCTATCGTAATTCCTGCAATTCAGCCTTGTTAAAATCCTGCTTTCAAAAAAACTGTAAAGTAAGCACTATTTCCCAAAAAAGGTAACATATGATGTGCCCAGAAATGATGGCTTCCTAAGTACTGAAGTTTTTGTAACTGCAGCAAAATAAAATATATTATTATATTCTACTAAGTCTAATTCTTTATGGCAGCTTGATTATATGGTATAGATGATATAATAAAGGTGGCATGCTTCCTTCATGCCAAATAAAACCAAACATCTACATCTCCTGGGATCCCTTAGGTAATACATTCAGTTACTGAAATAATCAGCTCTCCAAAAAGCAAAATGTTCATTTGCACAACAAAAATATATGATAATAGCTGATGGTTGATTTTTTTTTTTAAGTGTTACAGAATTCTAAGCAATGTTAAAAAAAAAAAAATAAGGAAATTTACATTGAAATAAAAAACAGCAGTAACAACTACTCAAAGTCTAGGAGGTTTATTTTCAGGAACTTAGGATAAGTATTTTACCTCAAGAAATAAATATAAAAGGCAAAAACACTAAAAATTCATTGGACTTGGTAAGGATACAGAAATATTACAGAGTAAATAAAATCTGGTATATCCATGCAATGGAGTATTATTCAGCTGTAAGAAAGAATGAAGTACTGATCATGCTACTACATAGATAAACCGTGAAAACATTATGCTAAGTGGAAGAAGCCAGACATAAAAAGCCACATATTGTATGATTCCATTTATATGAACTGTCCAGAAGAGACAAATCCACAGATAGAAAAAATAGTGTTTTATATCTGGGGACACGAGGTACTGGGGAATGACTGCTAACGGGTATGGGGCTTCTTTTGGGGATGATGACTATGTTCCAGAATTAGATAGTGGTAATGGTTAAACAACTTTGTGAAGATAATAAACAATCACTGAATTGTACACTTTAAAAGGGTGAATTCTCTGGTATACAAATTATATCTCAAAAAAAAAGCATTAAAAAATATTCCAGACTTAACTCAGCCATATATTATTTTAAATCCTTCTCAATTTTAGAAAAATCCCTATGTATCATGTGATACCTACTGTCAATATAATCATAATAATTTGGATTTCCCTTATAAAGAAAATAAGTTCAAACCACAATCTCATTTATTACCTCAATATCCATAGTTGATAGCTCAACTGTACCCATTTTAAAGATGCAGATGTGGAAGGAAAGAAAAAAGAGCCACACTGGCTTCAACCTAAGCTTTCTAAATCAGAATCTGTAGAGGCTTTGGAATCTATAGATAAAGTGAATTTCCAGAGATTCCTATGATTTTCACATCCAAAACTATCTCTATCTCCATTGCCACTAGTATATCTGAAGGGAGTGGTAGAGTTTGGAAATCACCATTTTGAAACCATCACAATGAAAATTAATGGTGAGGGTTAGGGTTAGGGTTGAGGGGGCAGTTGTGAGTTTAATGAGGAACAGGATATTTGCATGGTCTCAAAGTGTCTTCCCCACAGATTGCTTATTAGTTACAAGAAGAAAATGGTAACTCTACAGTAGGGAAACCAGACATCACCTTGACTGGGTAATCAAAATTAACATCACCAGTGAGAAGAGAGATGGACATCAGTGCCTCCAGATGTGATACCCCAAGAAGGACACAGCATCACTTTTATAATATTCAAAAAGTCAGTCATAAAAGATAAAGGATGAGAAACAGTTTCAAGTTTTAAAAGACTAAAAAGGTATGACAACTAGAGGCCACATATGATCCTAAACTAGAGCCCGTACACTAAAAATAAAAGGAAAAAGATATGAAAGGAAATTATTAAGACAAATGGCAAAACTGGAATATGGACTATAGATAAATCAATGTTAAATTTTCTTGATTTGATAACTGTACTCTGGTTATATACGAGAATATCCTTGTTCTTAGAAAATACACCCTATTGAATATATGTAATCTACTCTCAATTTTTTTTTTAATTATACAGAGAGAAGGACAATGCAAATTGTGGCAAAGGGTGAAAATTTGGTGAATCTGGGTAAATGCTATGTGGGAATCTTTTGTGCTATTCTTGCACCTTTTCTGGAACTTTAAGATTCTTTCAAAATAAATTAAAAAGAAAATCCTTCCATGACTTCCCACTACTCTTCAAAGAAAACCCAAAGTCTTTGCCAAGGTCTTGCATATTCTAGGCCACGCCCACTTCTCCTGGGCCTCAGTCTGGCCTCTCCCTCCCTCCTGGAACACTCAGCTCCAGACACTCTGCCTCCGGTTAGTTCCTCCAGGGCCCCAGGCTCTGTCCACAGCAGCAGCTTGGCCCATGATTTTTCCTAGACTGGAAATGTTCTTCCTGTGCTCTTCACATGGCTGACTCCATCTCACCCATCAAAATGGATATAAGAAAAATTGCAAAAACAGTTTAATGCTAAGAAGAAGCTAGTTATGAAAATTAAACCTGGGGCTACATTCTGACAGCCACAACTGCTGACTCTTGGTGCACTTTGCATCAGTATTTACCTTGGGACTCTCTCTTGTTTCTCTGTTTGACGGCCCTAAGGGAGGAATGCATTTGCCTTAAGACATAAGCAAATAAAAAAAAAAATTGATATGAATTACAAAGTACTTCACCCTTTAGGAAACACATCTTTAACTTCTTAAAATTAACCCTCCATCTAAATAAACTCACAACACTGCACAAACAGATGCACAAATACACGTAGCACATATGACATTCATCTACCGAGGGTATAACCATCCACTGCTATTGGCCTAATCACCATTTCGGAGCACACCATCTGCCAAAAACATTTCATATTCCCTTCTTCCAGAAAGTACAGCTTGATGTCGATTAGACTAACCCTTTCCACAAATAAGATTCTCAACATTTGATATTTGTGCATGTCAGCCACTGTCTGGCACATCAGAATGATGCACGAATTCTGGAACAAGCAGTTACTGCTCATGAATTCACAGCTATTTCCTCACTTCTGCTGAGGGAAAAGAGATCTTTAAAAGATTGCCGTAATATGAATATGCAGAGGAAAAATTGAAAGCAAAAGGACATGAGAAAATTTCAAGGGAAAAAAATGGCATATTACAAAGCAAATGAGAAAATGACCCTCTAATAATTTATGAATCATAAAAATTTAGTTATCCCTCTTTGCAACCAAAATACCAGGCGAATGTTGGTTCTCTGCCACACTTCCTGTATGATGAATGTTAGAGAACATTGAGATAAGTTGGTTCAATGTAAGTGTGTTACAGAAAAGTGGAGTTCAAGCTAACCAAAAGGAAATTCAGACCAAAAAAAGAAAGGGAAGGGGAAAAATAAGCCTTGAACTAAAGGACATCTTAGTAGCAGTTTTTTTTTTTTTTCAACTATTTAATATAAAAATTGTTCACAGGTTAAAAATGGCTTTTAAAGTTTTTGAGAATAGTTAAATGCCTAAACCAGAGGTCACAAACTTATTGCCCTTGGATTGCATCCTGGGAGTAGATGTGTTCTGTCTGCCTACCCTGTATTTTTAAAAATCAGAATTGTTTTCCAACATTCATTAATCAGGAGATTTCATATAAAACATTACTAACATTGAAAGATCTGAAGGTCTGGCATCAGTGAACCCCCATGGCCTCATTTTAACAATAGGCCAGTAGTTCTTAATCCCTCCAGCACACTGGAAACCACCTAGGAAGCTTTGAAAAATTACCAATGCCTGAGGCTGACCCCTAGTCATTCCAGAGAGAGGCCAGGCATCTAGATTTAAAAGTTCCTCAGAGGGCTCTAAGGGAGCAACCAGAATTGAGACTCATGGGCCTAGAATTTATACTTGGCATATGCTCTTTGTTTAATCACAGTAGTCAAACATGCCATTTTTCTTCCAGTTCACCCCCATCCTGGAAGGAACTGGGAACTGAAACCCCATTTAAACATCTCCGTTTAATCTTGTATAAGCCACAAAACTATAAAAAGGTCCAGTTAAGCAAAATGAACTTTATTACCTACACACACTCTACTCTGATATATCTCAAAGCATGGTGGGTAGACCACTTGTGCATCCAAGTCCTTTGTTAAAGTGCAGGTTTCCAGCCATGTTCCAGGCACACATATGAAAAACTCTGAGCATGAGCTCCTCATGCACTGTCAACACTGAAAACCCATGTTGATTTTTAAGAGAACGTTGAGGGCTCTCTTACCCTCCTGCCTCTACAAGCATCTATGTGTGACCATAAAGTACACTGACTGGTCAGGGCCATGGGATTATTTCATTGAACAGAGCAATGAGGTTTAAATCTTTCATAGTCTTTCTCTTGCAACCACAGTTGGCTTGCTCTCATCGGATTTCCTTCCCTTTAGAATTGCTGTTTGGTTCTGCTCTTGGCCTCTCTATTGGGGCATGGTAAGATGAACTTAGTGCCTTTGTGCTTAGGAGCAAACAGAATTTTTGCCTTCCAAATAGGCAAGAGAGGCAAGGAGACATAATTTAGCCACTCAAGATCTCTCCCACTCTACCCCAACAGGTTCCTTGCAGTTCATATATTATGGTACCATTAACTTCCCAGGGCTCAAGCAATACTTCTCAAGTATGATCCCTATCTCTGAGCAGCTAGATACACATGCTGATTCCTGAGTCTCATGTAAAACCTGCTGAATAAATGAGAATCTTTGGCAAACGGACTTGTGAAGCTGTACGTTTAGCAAGCTCCCCAGGTGGTTCTTATGCACAGGAAGTTTGAGAACTACTGAGCCACAGATTTAACAAAGAGAATACCCTCTCTAAAGCTCCTTCAGGAAAGTCACAGGAACCAAGGGAAGTCATTGGCTAACATTCTGGGTCCTCACATCTCTCTCTTCACTCCCATACTGGAACAACTTAAGCAATTCAGCACAGACTCATTTAAAATGACCACACAAACATCCAGAAGTGGAACAGCTGGATCATATGGCAGTTCTATTCTTAATTTTTTTGCAGAATCTCCAAACTGTTTTCCATAGTGGCTGCACCTATTTACATTCCTATCAACAATGTGTTAAGCGTTCCCTTTTCTCCATATCGTCTCCAACACATTTCTTGTCTTTTTGATAACAGCCATTGTAAGAGGCGTGATGTGATATCTTACTGTGGTTTGGATTTGCATTTCCCTAATAATTAATGGGGTGTTGCACATAATTTCATGTGCCTGTCGGCCATCTGTATGCCTTCTTTGGAGAAATGTCTACCTGGATCTTCTACCCACTTTTTAACCAGGTTGTTTGGTTTTTTTTGTTGTTGAGTTGTACAAGTTCTTTATATGTTTTAGATATTAACCCCTTATTGGATGTATGATTTCCAAGTATCTTCTTCTGGATATTTAGCTGAAGATTATGAAAACACTAATTCAAAGAGATTTACACACCTCTATGTTCATCACATTATTTACAAGTCAAGATATGGAAACAACTTAAGTACCCATTAATGGATATATGAATAAAGAAAATACACACACACACACACACACACACACACACACACACACACAATGGGAATACTACTTAGTCATAAAAAAGACGAAAGCTTGCCATGCAACACATGGATGGACCTTGAGGGTAGTATGCTAAACGAAATAAGTCAGATGGAGAAGAAAAATATATGATTTCATTAATAGTTAGAATACTAAAAATAAATAAACTAATAAACAAAACCAAACAACAACAAACACATAGATACAACACACAGATACAGAGAACAGGTTAATGATTACCAGATGGCAGGGCAAAATGAGTAAAGGGGATCAACTGTATGCTGACAGTTGGAAACTAAACTTTTGGTGGCAAGTATGCTGTAGTGTATACAGAAATTAAAATATAATATTGTATGCATGAAACAATATAACCCAATGTTACCTCAATTTAAAAAATATTCACTAAAAACAAAAACAAAATGGCCACATATTCTGTTTTACTATAGCTCAAAATAATCAGCTATTAGGACACAAAGAAATGGGAAATACTTAAAGTCTAACTGTATCTCACTAGCAGAGTCCTGAATATCATAAAAACACAGATGAGTTTCATGCCCAGAAAGCTTACAATTATATGTTATATTACTTCTATTTTAAATCAATCCTACAGTGTAATAGGGAACACCTCTCAGTGGAGTTCTAAGCTTCTTATATCCTTTTTATGCTTTCATACACAGCTCATCGGTTTCCTCTTCAAGGCTGGATGATATTGCTAACCAACATGCAGCAAAGAAGGTTCTAAAACAGCAGGACAATTTTACGCTTGACTCAGGTAATCATGGCTCTCTTGAGGGAAATCTACTCTTTAGGCTCACCTCTCCTCTGTTTCTGCCAGCCACAAGCCCCCCCTGGAGGAACTTAAGGCTCTTATACACTCGATTACACTCCACTGATTTATAGTGCCAAACAGGCATTCACATGAGGGCTCTCCATAAACATTACTGGATTATGCCAACTCAGGTGATTGATTCTGGACCTCTTAATGTGCCACCACTCTAACGACAAATCTTACCTATCCAAGATGATTTCAGCTCCTCACACTAGGCTCCCTATCCACACCTCGCACCTACTGTCTTCTGAAAACAAGACTGCAGCTAGAACCAACTGGAGATAATGAACTATAAATAGAAAAACAGGTGAAACATTACAGGTAACTGAAAGTCTAACACACATAGTGAGCACAATCAGTATGAAAATGACAGTAACTCTAATTTTCTTCCTGACAGAAAATTTCCTTTTGCCATCATCAAAACTAGTGCTTCTTAACCTTTAAGGTATCTATGAATTACCTGGAAAATCTTACTACAACGCAGGCTCTGATTCAGGTAATCTGAGACGGAGTCCGAGATTCTGCATCCCAAACAAGCTCCCAGGTGCTGCTAACGCTGCTCATTGCTCTGCTACTTACAGTATGGAGGAGGAACAGCAGCATTAGCATCACCTGGGAGCTTGTTAGACAAGAATCTTGAGCCCATCTTAGACCTAAGGAAAAAGAGTCTGCCATTCAGCAAGGTCCTAGGTGATCAGAACGCACAGCAGAGAGCAGCTCAAATACCATCTTGTACTCACTGTCAGTCAGAAGCACCTGGGACCTTTCTGAAACTATAAATGCATAGGCCTCATGGCAGAGAATCTGATTCAGTTGCTTTCGGGTATTTTTACTGTTCCTATGTTTGTTTGTTTTTAAGTACATCCAGGTGGTTCTTATTAAGGAGCAGCCAGCGTTCAGAACCACCGAATTAAAAAGACCCAACTGGGTGGAGGGAAATATTGAGCAACGGCTAATCAGTGAGGAATTTGAGGGGATGATGAAAATGTCTGAAAACTGATCATGGCATTGGTTGCGTGATTCTGTGAATACACTAAAACCCACTGAATTGTATACTTTAAATGGGTCAGTAATAATGGTAGGTGAATTATATCACAATACAACTGATATATAAAAATCAAATTAAAAACTTCAATAGCTTTCCTATTTTAAAATAAGTAAATAACTCCCACTGAACAACAATGAAGTGGAATTATTTCCTATCCTGGAACTCTGGCCCATGAATTTCAACTTCTCTCAAGAAAAGAGAACAAAGATGTTTATGTAACTCATCTAGAACTATTAAGTTCTGCTCATCCACTCCTTAGGTTCAATTCTGGTGAATTCTAATGCATATTAAAAAAATCATATTTATCAATATGAAAAAGTTTACCCTGCATACCCCAAGTTTCCATAGTATTTTCAAGTAAATAATTTTCCTTTTGCTTCCCCAGTTTAAAATTAATGATTTAACTAGTAGGTTAACAATGAATTAACTAATCCATTGCAATATTCTTCCATCTTCTCTGTATTTTTGAAAGCATTCAAAAAACACATTAAGAAAAAAACATACAAAATGCAAATCTGAGCTTGTTTTCAAAAAACTGACTTAAACTCTCAATAATGTGCCCATAAAAATAAAGGATGTGGTAAATGGCACTAAAATTTCAGGAAAGATCACTGTCATATATGAGACAGTTCACTTATTATCAGAAGGAAAGTACTTTAAATATATGTAAGTAATAGGCACCACGTAGTACTTTGGACAGACAGCTTCTCTCCACAGCTTCAAAGCTTCTGATACCTGTGGTGTCAGATGCTCAAAACTGCAGGTCCTGTCCACTCAAGCCAATGATGGTTCACAAGTATGATTTAATTTCCCTATTGGATCGCCATTTTCCACATAAGCCATTTTCCCCCAGAACCAGTGCTCTTGTTTATGGTCCCATGGTCTCATTGTTTCAAAGAAGGAGTATGCTGGATGCGTCACTTAACAGAGTTCCTAGGACAATATACACTGGTTACATGCCATATCCTGGGATCTTCAGCTCACGCAGTGAGAGCCCTTCTCTTAAAAAATGACTTTCTGGGAACTTCAAGGCAATGGCTAAGGCCACCTTCACAGGTAAGTACAATGCCCTTCCTTGACTAAACTCTCCCATAAAATCCAGCGCATTTCACCACAATTGTTGCTGTGTCTACTTCCTTTTTAAAATAATTCTACCATGTTACATTCTATAGATGACAAAGAAAAAAAAAAAGGCAAATCAATGCCCCTAATTACTGACCTCGCCCTGGATAATAACCCTTGGATAGTCTCCTATTACTTTTTGTAGTGAGGAAGTTTACCTTCCTCCCCACCTAACCCCCTCCTGCTTTAAGTACTTTTGTTCAATGAGCTCTTCAGTTTTCACAGTGTTGAGAAGATGGTTCTATATCCCAGAGCAAAAAATGTGACTTGAATTTTGGCTAAATGATTCCAATTCGAAGGAAGAAACCCCGAAGCTACGTTGGTGATATTCAGCATGTTGTCAATTCTATCTCAATCCTGAGTCTTTGAAATACTAACTTCCTGAGAAGCCAAGATTCACAGTTACTGCTGAATTAAATAACTAATTCTTAATGGATCAGCATGTCTTAATTCATCACTTAGTTAACAATTCACCAATAAACAATTTTTTTAAAGAAAGGAGAAAAGACATACCTAATGTTATATATGTCCTGAATATTCTTCTCCCCACCGTGTCCTTCCTTAACAGCTTGCATTTGTAATAACTTCATAATGGCTTTTATCAAGCCATGTGTATTCCTGTAAAGAAATATAACATGTTAAATGCTACAGAGTAAATATTCTCATCAGGTACTTAATCCCACCAGTTTTAAATAGTTGAACGCTTGCCACCTACATTGAACGGCAGCCATCCACATACACCCAGCTTATTCCACAGCACAGCCAAGAAGAGGCCAACAAGCTCCCATTCAACACATTTAAAGGAGGAGAAGTGGAGCCGAAGGATCAAACCACCAACCTATCAATCACCTCCCCACGTACACTTGGGGGAAAATCAATCAGGAAAAAATAAACCTTAGCCCACATAATTGCAGGCAGTGACCACATCAGTTACCCACACTGAATAATCAAGTCCTTCATTTATAAATATTAGCAGACCATGAATAATAACCAGACATATGAAAAGGAGCAGTCACTCAAAAAAGTGGGCCAGGGGACCAATCAGAGGAAATAACCCCCATTAAAGCAAAGCTAATGGGAGTGGGGAATAGAACTTTAAGTTTTTTCCTTATTCTCTTTAAGAGGTAGCAGGATAATAAATCAAAAAGAATAGCCTCCCCTTTTAATATTTTTTCCTGTTACTAATTTTTTTAATTGTGAAATAAGATTTTATTCCATCTTTACTGAGGTAAAATTAACAGATACAATTGTAATATACAGAGTACAAGTGATATGTGCATACATGGCAAAATGGTGGCTGTAATCAAGTTAATCAACACATCCATCACCTCATGTAGTTACTTTTATTTTTTTGGTGAGAATGCTAAATACTATCTTAACAAATTTCAAGTATACAATACGGTATTGTTGAGTATAGTCACCATGCTGTACAGTAGATCCTCAGAATTTATTCATCTTAGAACTGGAAGTTTTTATCTTCTGACTAACCTCTCCCCACTTCTCCTACCCAGCCCCTGACAACCACCATCCTACTTGTTCCTAACTGTTCAACTTTTTTGTTTTTTTGATTCCACATATACGTGGTGCCATCCAGTATTTATCTTTCTCTGTCTGGGTTATTTCACTTATTAGCATAATGCCCTCCAAGTTCACCCATGTTGTCACATATTAGCTGGCTCTTTTTCAATAAAATTCTCCCTGGGAATGAGAAAGAAATCTTAGAAATAAAGATTACTAGTTAAATGAAAAAAAGTAATTATTTTTAAAATCATGATTGTTAATATTTATGGAGCATCTATCGTAAGCTAAGTACTTTCCTAAGTGCTTAACATGTTTTATGTCATTACTATCTAGAATTCACTGTTAACTTTACCTTTAGGCCAGGACAAGACCTGATGATGATACTAACTGATATCACTTGGGATATGTCATTTATTGTACTCTTTTATCGCATTTAAAGTTTTACAACCGATAAAAGGTTTGGCCACGCTGTCCAATGCAGTTGCCAACAGCCACATGTGGCTGAGCGCTCATAACATGGCTAATCCACACTGGGATGTGCTGTAAGTGCAAAATACATGCTGCATATAAAAGACTTAAAACGCAAAAAAGAATGTCAAATATCATGTGTAATTTTTATATTGATTGCATATTGACATAGTATTTTTGACATATGGGGTTACATAAAATACATGATTAAAGTTAACATAACCCATTTCTGTTTACTTTTTAATGTGGCTACTAGAAAATTTTGAATGATACACATGGCTCACATTTGTGGCTCACAGTTTATTTCTATTTCACAGCGCTACTGGAGACACTCATGGTTTGTTTCCGAAGTGGATTCTTTGGTGAGCAGTGAGGTTTGCCCTGCACTTGAAGCATTTCCCATAATCTGTACAACAGAACGTTTTCTCTTTCACATGGGTCCTCTTGTGACCATGCAACAGAGACTCACGAATGAATGTTTTGTGAAAGGTATCACATATACATGGTTTCTCTCCTGTGCGGATCCTCTAGTGAAAACAGATGTCTCAACGCTTCGTGAAGCCGTTTCCCTAAGATTCTCTCCTGTATGTGTTCTCCGCGGATGTCAAACAGAGCTTCAGCTTTTCTCACATACCCCAGTGTCTCAGCATTATGCTGGCTGAGTGGGAAGCCAACCCCCTCATCTGTCCTGTGTATACAAAGTACAACCTAAGAATAACAAGCAGTGTGGCATGTGTCAGTGTCGCCTGCAGATCCCATCTCATTCTCCAGAGCTGACAGAGCAAAAGCCTGGCGCCTGTTTAGAAGACAGGGAATGAGCACAATGCACCTTGCTGCCACACAGCGGAATTTTCAGTCACTTAAGGGACAGAAGAAAAGCCCAGTCTTCTCGTGAGCTGTCTGGCTTGTGATACTTGGGCTAAGAACCTCTAAAGCCAGCCTTGACACACACACAACACTGGGTTGGATACTCTTCCATTTTGAGAAAGGGCCTTGTATGTACAAACCTTTTACTTACAACTTATAACTTATTGTGTATTAATATTTTTCAAATATCAAAAGTGTCAATTCCGCTTTGCTTTCACCAACAATGTGGACAGTTAATTCCACTATGACTCAATAAAAAGTAAAAACTAAATTTTTAAAAAAATTGGAAAGAAGTGCAGTTGATTTAGGAAGGTCTGGTGGCATGGCATCTCTTTGGGAACAGAGGTACTGTCTTGTTTTCTTCCTTCAAGACTGTTCAGAGTCTTCTGACGACTTCATTGAATTCTGGGTTCCTAGAATCTTTTTCTTGTAAAGCTTAAGAAGATATCTCAACATGAAAACTTTTAGAATAAATTCCTTCTTTGCGATTCTCTACACTATGCACTTTTTGAGAACCATTCTGTGGCTGAGGATTCTTGACTCTCAGGAATGGTATCTCCCAGTGGACCCTCCAGCTCTTTACCACTCTTCACACTTTCCTTTACAGAGACCTGGAGATCCTTCAGCATGGAAATCATAACTGCTCTAACACCAGTTTATCAAGAACCTATTCCTGAGCGTGAATGTTGGACCTCAGTCACAGACAACAGAGCTTACAGGGGCTTCTCAGAGCTTCAGTGTGATTTGACTCCTCCAAATATGTAAATTTGCTAAAGCTAACTCATCCGGCCTCAGTCTTGCAGTCTTGCTTTTGGAAAGTTAGTCCTTGGGACGACACAAACGCCTGTGGCTCTGGCCCGGGCCTGTGCCCAAATTTCATACAAGACCACGCAATCTCAGGTATGAAGCTATACTTAACAGATGAATTCTAATCATCACTGAGCCAGTGAGCAGCTTTCAGATTCCAGTGTTTGACTGAGACCCTATCATAAGGGGCCTACTCTGGCTTGATTTGGTGAGAGGGTCATTACATGTTCAGAAGTTTCTTGGTCTTCTCAATTTCAATATTTACACAATCCTGCCCCCCAAAAACACTAAGAGTAGTGTATGAAGACAAATTATTTTTCAGACATAATAACCTGAAAAATTTTCTTAAAGAGGTTCTCCAGTTAAAAGAGAATGCAAGATGGCTGCACATCTTCATATATATACTAAAAACCACTGAGTCGTACACTTTGAAAGAGTGATTTTAATATGTGAATTATACCTCAATAAAGTTGTTATATTTTAAGATAAAGCACAAGAAAGAATTGAAGAGATAGAAAGAGGTAGACTACAAAGAACTGTGATCAGAATGAATATCAGAAGAATTTACAATCAAGTCTTCAACATTTTTCAAAAGTAACTATAAAGATTAAAGCAATTGTTAAGAGAGGATTTGGAGGGAAAAAGTATGAAAAAGAGGGAAAAAAAGACAATCTGTCATAAAAATTCCAAATCACATTAGCAAAGTTAGTGGGGAAGGTTTTCATGGGAAAGAAAACATACAATTAAGAGACAACCTGAGATGAAATATCTACAACATAGACGAAAAAGGGTTAATATCCATAAAATAAAAAAGCAACATTTTGTTAATAAGGCAAAGCATATAATAGAAAAATGAGCAGAGAATATAGGCACAAAGATCACAGAAGAGCAAGATTCATAATATCCAGTGTTGACGAGTGAATGAGGAATAAGAATTCTCATGTTGAGCATACATTCACTTAGCCTTTATGGAGGGCAATTTGGCAGTATCCATAAAATTTTTAAATGCACAGTCTTTTTCCCATAAATTCCACTTCGAAGAACCCATCATATAGAAATACCTTTACATATGCCCAAAAGAAGATATCACAATACATCTGCTGTCTTTAAAAAATGGAAGAAAAAACCTACAATTGTTAATAGAGAAATAGTTAAAATATGATACAATCATATTATAGAATGTAGATATTAATGAAGATGCAGGCAGATCTACAGAAAGATGTCCAACACATATTAAGTGGGAAAAAGCAAGTTTTAGAACAAGATACATATGAATAGACTATCCAATTTTAAAACACTTGTAGTGTATGAGCTTATACTTTTTTTTATACATCGAGAAATGGGGCTCCAATTTCATTGGAATTAGCTGGTCCCTAATTCCATGTGCCTAGTTCTAATTTCAGATCACCCTAGCTTTCTCCATATTCCAGAGGGAATCAAGACCAGTATTTGGAGGAACCTCTGAGACACCCTACTGGCCCTAAGCCCATCCAGGATTGTCACTTCCTAGTTTTCATGAGGGCCTGATAAGAAAGTGAATGTTTTAAAAAGAAGGAAAGAAAGACCAAATGGTAAAAAGGAAACATTTTACCACTTACTACTTTCACTACCCTCAAGCCCCAGTGTTTGAATTTTCAAAAAAGTATGCACTACTTTTATTTTTTTCATTAGTGAAAAATAGGGGAAAAAAGATTTGCAGTCTCAAGGTGAGGAAGGACTCACTGAACACAAATAGAAGACTAAACCCGATCTCCTAGACAGATGGCGTGAGCAGAAATTTAAATAAACAATGAAATAACTACAGAGTCTTTTATTTAAACCTGTCTTCAGTCACAGTCTAGTACAAATATAAAAACATGTTAATTTGAGGAAGTAAACTGCTGAGGAACATTTTCAGGATCTGGAATTAGCCCCTGACAAGCAGGCTGTCTGTGTTTGAGGTACACAGGTACCCAGTAAGTTATTTAACAAATCAAAGTGAAGACTTTAATCAAAGCAGAAGAGATCTGATTAGACATTATGACTAACTTGTTCACAGTATAATGTGTTCCAGGGACATCGTTAACAAAAAAAAAAAAAAAAAGAAGAAGAAGAAGAAGGCATATCATCCAACTGCCTACTAGATATTTCCACTTCAGTGTCTGAATTGTGCCTCAAATTCACATGTCCCAAACCACACTCACGCTCCTCCCACACACCTGGTCCTCTAATGTGCCCTATCCACCTGTTAGGGAAGACAGAAATCAAAGAGCCACCTTTGATATATCCCTTCCAGTCATCCTCATATTCAATCCACCTCAAAAGCTTCTAAGTATCTCACAAATCTATCTACTTCCCTTTATCTCTAGCAAACAACTATCACCCCTCACCTAAACTCCACCAACAGCCACCTAATCCACTTCCCTGCGCCATTCTATCTGCCTGTCCACAACCCGGTGCTTTTAACATTGTGTTCATATTGCAGCCAGAGTGGTCTTTTTGAAATCGTTATATTCACTAGATAAAAACACTTCAAGGGATTCCCCCTGCACTCAGGATAAAGACCCAAAACCTCGAAACTAGTCATCACGGCCTGCATTGTCTGCCCTACCTACCTTCCCAGGTTCATCTCAAACCACTCTCCCCTTGTTCTTGGCATTTTCATGCCTTCCTAACTGCTCGTCTTCCCTGTCACCACAGGAACGTGGCATGTGCTGTTTCCTCTGGAAAATTCTACCCTGTCTTATTTACCTAGATAAGTTTTATTTGTTCCTCAATCTCACGTTAAGTGTTACTTCATCAGGGAAGTCCTCCCTGACCTCCACGACGAGGCCAAACTCCCAGGTTAAAGGCACTCCCAACACAGTGTACTTCTTAATATATAATTGTGCAACTATGTGATAATGGCAGTTTCTGCCTCCAAGCAAAAAGCACCATGAATACAATGACTATGACTGCTCTCCTCACCATGATAGCACAGCACCTCGTACAGGTATGTAGGAGATATTCAATAAATATGTTTAATTAGCAGACAAATAGATGGATGAATGGAAGACAGCTACACAATTCTCTTGCTTGGATACAGAGGTGACCTCTGAAGGTAATTTCTAGTTCTATAATTACATGATTTCACATATGCACACTGAAATTATAGTATCTTATATCTTTACTATTATAAAGTTTGTTATTTAATACAGTACTGAATAAGCTCATACAAATGGTATTACTAGTTGTGGTTATAGTCCTTTCAGGGATTGTACATTTAGCAAGAGAGGGAATTGTAAATATTGGAAAGATAAAATTAATATAGTACCCTTTATATTATGAAGCAATGAAATAACCCTGTTGGGGTAAGGGAGGTGGGTTTTTTGAGTGGGAGTTTTTTTTTTTAAATACATCTTAAGTCATGCAGTTACCACATTAAAACCAACTCAAGATTCCTAATAGAATAAATAAAGTAAAAGATAAATAATCAGCATGGGAAACAGATTTAACTTGTATGTTGAAGACTGCTCACCATGCAGCTAAGTTCACAACCCTACAAAATAACTCCTAAGAGACTCCTCAGAATATTAGATGGTTTCTGTGACTTAAGCTCAGAGCAGCTGCAAGAAGTTCCCTTTGGAAGATGTTATTTTTTTCACTCCCTTCCCTCTTAGTCCATTTGTTACATATGAAAATCACTAAGTAGCAACAGGAGTTTTGAAACTACTAAAATTTCTTTCTTTCTCTCTCTCAAACTGCTTCTAAAGGAGTGGGTCCAAAATAAGCTCAAAATAGTGAAAGGATAATAAAGTCTACAAATATAATTTTTTAATAAGAGGTAAGAGGATGGAAATATATCAATTATGTTAAAATCCATGAGCTCATTACAATTCTTTACAAAATAAAATCTAATTGGTCAACACTAAAGGATGCTTTAAAAAAAACTGCTTATTTTTAAGCTTAGTAAATAAAGAGAAAAAATCAGGTATATATCCTGCCTTTCCTGTACAAACTATACTAGTGGGTAACCAAACAGTAGCTGTGGGAAAGGTTCTCTTTACAGCAGTATTTCAAGCAGTAAGTGAAGAAAAAATGACAGAATTAGAATGTCACTATCTGAAACTCCAAGTGAATGAACGGACTAGGCATTGAGCATCAACAGCTAACATCACCACAGAAGAAAACAATGAGATATTTATGTCCCTCCTGATGGAAGAACACATTACCACCTAAGAAGAAGTCGTCCCTCCACGAACACCAAAAACAACAAAAGTTGAACTTAAATCCCATCAAATTTCTAGAGCAAACTTTCAATTTACTAGAAATACAAAGAAATAAGTTTAACACACACCACGGGGAAGCAGTCAGCAAAATCCACCCTAGGAGATCACTGCAAACAACCAAGTTTCTTCAATAAATTGTAAGAAAGAGAGAGACAGAGAAAGATGGATAGATATGAAGGGGACATTACACAGATTAAAGAGATGTTAAAGATGTAACTAATTCTTATTTGGATGGCCATTCAAAAAAAAAACACTAAATTTATGAGGCAATTAGAAATCTTAATTCTGACTGGACATTTAAAAATCACACACACACATATATCCAGGAATAATAATCACATTACTGTTACTCTTTTTAAAAAGAGATATATTTAATATCTACAGAAGAAATTATACAATGTCTGGGATTTGCTTCAAAAGAATACAGGTAGGATGGAAGAAGAGGAGATCATGGAAGAAGAGGAGATCACAGAGGGAGCAGGACTGGCCATGGGCTAATGGTTATTGGGCACAGTGATAGGAACATGAGGGTTCATAACATTCTTTTACTTACTTTTGAAATTTTCTATCAAAAGCTTTAAAAAGCAAAGAGTTCCCCTCTGCAATATCTAGTTTTTCCAAAATTTTCTTGGTTATTTTTTTGTGTCACACTCCAAGCTGGTTTCCTTCCTTTACCTCCCTTCCCTTGGAAACCAAGGCAGTGGTTGTTTCTACTTTTATTGCCGTTTGGAGAGATAGTATACACTTTCCAAAAAAATATTCCAGATGATGATGATGATGATGATGTGATGACGATGACGATGCAAAGCATCTTGCCATCACAATAAAACAAGTATGTCATCTTTGACTCTCCGTCCACTCATTCTTTCCTCCCTCTATCCCAGTCATAGCAACACAGAGTATCAGTCACTTATATTTAAGCACAATTATGTTTAAGGAGGCTAAGAGATACATATTTCCATATACATACATACATACAAAACTCATGGCTTTCTCTCAAATTCAATTGTTGGTAACAGTGTCCCAGTCTCCTCTCTGTTTTGAGAATTACCACTCCTTCTCCATTCATATGGTTGCTACAAAAGGGATCCTAACATACAAATATTCATACAATGAAGACACAACTGTAGAGAGTTTTAAACTGTGTCCCCTGAAAAGATAGCTGTATCTTGTTCTAATCCTAGGTCCCTGTACATGTGACTTTATTTGGAAATAAAATCTTTACAGATGTAACTAAGGATCTGCAGATGAGATCATCCTGGGTGGGCCCTCAACCCATTGACTGGTACCCTTATAAGAGAAAGGAGAGGGAGACTTGAGACACAGAGACACAAAGAAAAGAAGGTCACAAGAAGACAGAGGCAGAGACTACAGCTATGCAGTCACCGCCAAAGAACGTGAAGGGTTGCCAGCAGCTACCAGAAGTTAGCAAAGACCCATGGAACAGATTTTCCCAGTCTCCAGAAGGAACCAATCCCACCCACATGTTGGTATTGTACTTCTGGCCTCCAGCATTGTGAAATAATACATTTCTGTTGTTTTAAGTTTGTAGTCATTTGCTACAGCAGCCCTAGGAAACTAACACACAGGCCCTGGCAGAGCTGACTGCTCCACGAGTGAACATCTCACACTTGCTGATCCTTGGAAATCTGTAACTGTGGTCAAGAAATTCCAGCCTCAGCCTGGCTATTCCTTATGGATAAGAGATGTTAACCCAGAAGCAGGTGGTACCCTGTAGACTAGGAAGCAGAGAAAGTCAGTCTGTAGCAAGAAAAAAGAAACACACAGCCTGGATCCAATTTGTTTCTGAGGCCCAGGTACATCCCTGCTCTTGAGTCCTGTGGGCCACCCCTTTATCATAAAAGTTAAAATCACCCTTTTACGCTCTAAGGAGTTCAAGTGGGTTTGGGTAACTTGTAGCCCACAAGAGTCCTGACACACTTGAGAACCTGCTGCCAAAAACCCTTTAGTAAAGATCAGCAGTAACAAGTCCTTCCTTGGGTGGCTGCCAAAGCAAGCTGAGCTGACTCAAGAACCCTTGAGGGAGCAAAGGAAGCATCAGGCCTGAGCTACACACGCAGAGGCAGAAGACCATGCAAGAGAGGAACCTCAATTTTCACTGGCGCAAGAGCCAAACCCAGATCTCATCATAAGAGGAAGCGTGGGGCAATAATGATGTTGAATATTCCAGGGGGAAAAAAAAGAAAAAACTTCTAGTCAGACAAGCTGTACAAACGATGCTAATTAAAACCACCCACAAAAATGGCTTTTCACAAGGTAAATATAGCACAATTACTATTGTGCATACGAACACCAAACCTCAGGTTTCCTTCTTCTGGGGTTTATTTGATTACAGCATTAAACACTGCTCATGTATATGTTCAGTCTCCTTTTGCAAAGACTACAAATAATGTTTGGTTCTTTCCTTTTGGAATAATTCTATATGAGGTACAAGGAAGTACCCATATTAATTTTTTGACCAGGGATGAGAACAACAGAAGTTTGAGTTAAAGAAAACTACACCAACAGCCCAAAAGAGGGTATCCTTGGGTACCACGGAAACAAATGGTACAAATGTAGCCAAGTCTCTTTTTAACTAGAAGGGGTAATTGGTCAGCCTTAAGTATAGTAAGTCACCAGCAAATAAGAGAATGTTAAACATTAGATTAATAATCAAATCCTTTTCTAAGTTTGTTATAAAATTATATGAGGAAAGAGAGAGACAGAGCCAGGAAGACAGGGAGGCAAAAAACAAAATAGTTCTGGGGAATCTATGCTTGAACAAATGACCAAAAAAAAAAGCTTCTTAAAAAAAAAATCTAAAAGGTATAATACTATTAACCTTTGCTTAGGAAAGTTCTGTATATTTATCTTCTAAGTATCAGAAAACAGTCTGATTTCTTCTGAAGCATTTTTCCATTATAAAAGTAACATATATTTCAGTAGTTACGTTTAAATCACCTAAAAACATCTCAGCATAAACACATGACTCTTACACAATGTAAGATTTTGTGACAAACAAAGCCTTCAACCAGATCAGCTAACTTAAAAAGAAATAGGGCAGAATGTCCTAGATGAGAAAGGGGCTGGAATTACTTTTCTGGTTATGAGCTGCAAGATGAGAGAGATTCTGTGATTTTAGAGAAGGAAAAAGGATTCGAAAAAAGGAAAGGAGACCATCTGAAAATAAGCTGAAAGGCTAAAGGGAATACTTAAAAGACAAAAAAAGACAAGATGAAGAAATAGACATGGTCTAGGAATTCTGTCATCATCAAGTAAGAGTTAAATGAGCAATGATACCAATGTAGATATAAACCCTAAAACCATCTCAAATTCACAAAAAAATAACTGACACCCCAGCTGCAGAAGAAAGCATGCTAAGACTGTCTTCCTTAAACCTTGGGGGAAATCTCATAAAGGCATCCTTCTTTGGTTCTTCTTCTGCCAAATAAAATAAAGAAAAAGAAGCTAAAAATTACAGAAAAGCTTCAACAATACAAGATATGAATACAGCATCTCCTGGATTACTAACCATTTCCTACATGATAACAAAATAATTAAGTTTCCCAAGGAACAAGGTCATCAATAAAGTAGAAGACCCTGAGAGACAAGAATTTTCTAATTACCCTAAATCTTAACTCCAAATAGTTCTCAAAATCATTTTTAAGCAAACTGGACTTTTATCAATCCATGATCAAAGACTCACTGAATCCAACAGCTTTAGCCAGGACCCACTCTGGGCATTTTTAACATCTTAATCGAGATTTATTAAAAAGTAAACTTTAGGAATCTCAGAAAAGAGACTTTAACCTCTCACACCTTAATACACTTTATTTCCCCCCAAATACATAAATTGCAGGTCCCTTCCCTGTTGGAAAGCACAAAGGAACCAAATCAAGTGCTAGTTTATCTAAAGTGTAACTGTCCTACCAAACATATTTTTTAAAAAGAAAGGGGTGGGGGGTCGGGGAAGCAGCTAAACTAAAATTACAGGCTGTCATGACATCTCAATATCAAAAACTAAATACCTGGTTCCACAGGAGAGTACGGTTTTTATTCACAATCCGTTACTAAGCAACCATAACAATGGCTACGTGAGCTTTCTAGAAGCTAGCGCAGTTGATGGGCGGGGGACCTAAGGAAAGAAAAATGGGGAAACTCCTTGCTTTGGGAATCATAATCTTAGGATAAACTCAATGTAAACACAAAAACAAAAACTAACAAAATGGAAAGCAATCTAAACTTTAGCAGTTTCCTAAAGAACACAAAAAGTACATATATCATTCACTTTAATTTCGGTTTTATTTAATTTTAAAATTCACATTTAACCACTGATAATAATCTCCTTACTGTGTTTCCTTTGTGGGTCCCCTTCTTTCTTTCACCCTCCCTAGGGAATAATTTTTTTTTTTCAAATTTCCTTACTGATTAAAAGAACATTTTAGACTTCTTAAATCCATTCCTTTGTTTACAGAAGCTATAAAAACTAGTTTACAATTGTTTCATGTTGCCTCAGCTTTGAACCGAGAACACTCTTGGACATCAAACTACTCCTTTGAAGAGAACAGTCTCTCAAATAGAGCCAGACAATTTCCCAGCCACTCCCTGAAGTTTAGACAACCAGAGCTTTGCAAATGTCGTGTTTTCAAAGTTAGACTATACAACGTAGCAGGCCCTAGACCAATGTCTCAGATTGTGGGTTGCATTTGAGGGGGGAGAGGGCTTTTCACACATGTTCCAAGGGAATTATACAGACTAGACCGCAAAAAGCCAAGGAGCAGGTTAGAAGGCAAGGAGAGAGATCCTCACTGAATTTTCCTTCCATCTTTCCTTGCAGCTTTCAACACTGACTGCAATGCTGGGATAGCTCCAGAAGCTCTATTTGCTAAGTATCTATTCTACAGAAGGCTGCTTCTCTCTTTCCATCTCTCTCTCTCTCTCTCTCCCCCCCTCCCTCCCTCCCACCCTCTGTTCCTGAAAAATGCTAGGATACTAGGTAGGCAAAATGAAAAAAAAAAGTTTTAGACTCATTTTTCTACATCAAAGCTGAGCAATCACTGTGTGGCTCTGTTCCCAAGGTGCCTCTAGATTCCGATAAATCTCTATTTTAAGAAGAGAAAGCCAGAGACAAGTAGAAATTTAAATACTGGAAACTGGAGATTCAAAATGTCTCAGCCAAGAACCACAGGGAAATGACAAAGTCATTTCTGCTTTTAGATCCCAAAGATAAAGATGGTTTTCTCAGATTCCCTGAGGAGCATTTGGAAGAGGAGGCTGTTTGGGTCCCCTGTTTTTAATTAAATTTAATTTCTTAAATTTGATGCTCATTTTGCTTTTTTTAAGACATAAACAATGCAAAGTTTAGTCTTTGTAATCACTAAAACCACAAAGCTCTGCTACTTAAAATAAAGCAAATTCTTCACAAATAATTATTACCTCTACTGGCAACAATAAAGAAAACTTAGCACTTACATAACACATGTCATGATTAAATTGATTTAAAAGTTAATTGGTTAGCTTCAGAGTCTACTCTGTTTACATTTCCTGTGGCTAACAATGTAGACAAAGTGAACATTCTAAAAAACTTAAAAATAAAATTTTTTTTCAGGATCCTTCAATTGTTAAAATTCCTATATTTGCTTACTATAAAAACTCAAGGCTTTCTTCCATATCTTGGCCATATATCCGAAGACTCTTAGAAACTAATGGTCCCCTATATGTGTAAGATACAGTACACTGAAGTACTGCCTATAATTGCAAATAAGTGAAAACAAGACAGAGTTGGTAAATTATGACACATTCATACAATGGAATATTATACAACTGGAAAAAATTAGAGAACTCTTTATGTATGGTAAGGAATGATATCCAAGATATATTTTTTCACAGAAAAATGCAAAATAAAGAATACTACATACAGTAGGCTACAAACTTTTTTAAAAGAAAAAACATGTACACATAAATGTTCAGTTACATGTACAAACATCTTTAAAAGGATAATAAATAGAAAACCTGGTAAAAGTTTTAACTCTGAGGAGAAAAATTGGACACTTTGCCTTATATGCCCTTCTGAATTTTTTTTACCATGTGAATGTGTTGCTTATTCAAAAAAGTTTTTTAATTTAAAAAAAAAGTCATGTTACTGAGAAATTTTAATTTATACAGATGACATGCTGATTCACTATCAGCAAAGCTTATGCTTCTCAGTTGACAAGAGTGTTGATGGACTTACACAAATGTGTGAAGGAGATCCCACACCAGTATAATTTTCTAACAGGACATTCTAGAATTAAAGGTGTAATCTAAATTGCTCTAATTCTCCTTTAGAGACCATCCCCCAGCCCCTTTAGCTGCTGATGCTCTTACTTTTGGATATAAATAGTACAACCATGCAATGCAAGGGGCTTTTATGTTTGTGAATTTTAAAGCATTTGAAAACTACTTCAGGAGGAACAAATACTATTCCCTGCATTTGAAAAAAGAGGTGAGGCAAAATCTAGGTGGCTTAAGGTCAACTAATAAGTTACAAAAAGACAGACACATCAAAACAACATTCTAAAAGCCTCCTCAAAACCAACTTTTTAACCAACAGAATCCTTCTAGAAACATGTTTGTATATGTACAAGGACATGCACACAAAGAAAAAGACAGAAAATGAGTAAGCATTTAGTGATGATCAAATCCTTATTTATTCAACAATAGTTGGTTATCTACTGTCAAAGAGTGAACTAGATACAAAAATACGGGTTAAAAATATAAGTATATTGTGAAAGAGCAAGTAGCCCAGTTAGAAGAGGGAAGTGTCGAGACAGGGGAGGCAATGTCTGAGCTGAGCCTCAAAGGACGGAGAAGATGATGCCAGAAAGAAAGGAGATGGGGACATTGCACACAAAGGTGCAGCATACGGAGGCTGGGGAACAGGGGACAGCTGCGTACGGCTAGAGAGGTGGGCTCCTGGCGGAAAACGCAGGTTGAACAGAAGGTGAACACTACTTTGGGAAGGGCATGTATATCAAACTAAAGGGCTTGGACTTAACAATGTACACAGCAGAATATAAAGAAAAATCAAGGTTCCAAAAAGATACAAAGAGATGATCTAAGGGAACAAAATAAGATTTGTAAAGAAAGGTTAAAAGGCCAGAAGTTATGATACCTGATAGACCTCAAACCCAGGAAGTCATCTTCCACAGATTGATAGCAACGGCTATACTCCATCTCCACTGATGGCAGAAACAAAGGTTAAGTACTCAGTTCTGGTGATGCTACAATAAAGGTGAGTGAAAAACACTGAGCGAACAAGTCACCCCACTGAGAGAGAAGGCAGGACCCTGGATAAGAGTTGGGAGAATGGGCCAAAGACCAAATGATTAAAGCAGACAAAACTGAGGGCATATAGATCAAGATCATTTCTTGAAGCAAAAAGTGGCACCTCCTTTTTAGGGATATTGTACAAGAGATGCCCACTTCCATGGTTCAAACAGAGTCTAGCTTGACCACTTCCGAATGGAGTATGCGGGCAAGGGAAATAGCTCAGTGGGAGAGCACATGCTTAGCATGTACGAGGTCCAGGGTTCAATCCCCAGAACCTTGGGGAAAAAAAAAAAAGAAGTATGCCCCCTTTTAACCCCTGTGATTCCATTATTCTCAGTGTGAGTGAAATAAATATGACCATACCAAATTCAAAGAACTAAACATTATTTACTTAGAATAATCAGGGGAAGATATGTCTAAATCACAAAATGCTTTCAAAGAAATTAATGCTATCATTTTCTAACACATGTACTAATGCCAAAGGCCAACCAAGTACTGTCAATAGTGCATAAATTTTACCACTGTGGAATTAGTATTGTTATAGACAGCCTTCTTTCTTAAAATAATTCAGGAATTTGCACTGCAAACTGTGAATTACACACTACTTCACTATTCGTAAAAAAAGCAGACAAATGACAAATTTAAGCAGAGCTCCAAAACTAAGTACAATAAATGACCTCAAACTTTTAGCCCTTAAATCAGCAAGTTCTCACCAAACATGAAATATCAACTGCATGGCATTTTAAGGGAAAGAAAAACAACTGGCAAGTAGAGTGAATGGTGACCCTTAATGGCAGATTCGTCAATTTTTTTCCTAAAAATTTAAATTGCTAACTGATCAAACAGGAAGGAAAGAGTACCGGGTAGACGGAATCAGGTTGAGTATCCCATTGAGAACATAGCTGAACTCCGCATGCTCCTGAGTGACGAGGGCCACCAGACCCTCACAGCAGGCTGTTCGAACCACGACGTCATCGCTGCAACACTTCTCCCACAGCAAGTTCAGAGCAGGAGTCTGAAATCAAACCAGTGATTAAAACACATGTCTGATGAGCAGCAGGGGCCCACACACCCCTGGCCATTCATCGAAGTGTAATTCGTTCACAGTAGGCTAGCCTTCCTCTACGGAAATGATGCCATGTCACACCATTTGTAGAATACAGTCGGTTTTCCAAGAGAGGGAAGGATGTGTATCTGATACAACAGCTCTCTCTCACCTTTGTGTCTTTCCTGCACAATAAGGCTGGCTGCAGAGGTGTGACTGGAGTTTGAGCAACACAACCATTCGGAGATCAAAACTGCGATTGGCTCTAGCACCGCCCTCCAACCAAGTCGTTTAAACCGGACACCAACAGGATCAGCACATCAGCGGGTCTAAGCTGAACCCCAAATCATGCCTATGCTCCAAGCCCTGCATGGCAGTGATAGTTTCAGAAAATGTTCCCGCTCTCTTCCCACCAAACTCTATCCCCCACATAGACCCCACTGTCCCCCATAATGTCCCTGCCCCTATCGACTGTCACTGGACGTGGGCCCAGAGGAAGGAGACAGAGGTAGGACAGGCTACGAGCAAGCTGGTTCCATGACTACCCACAAAAGCCTAGGGAAACTGTTTCAGCCAAGGAAGAGGCTGACTTTTTCTCTCTCACACTGTGAACCTGTCATCTTTGATAGAAAAGCACCAGAAAGATACATAAGTAAATTTAAGTTCTTTATTTTGAAAAATCCTATAAAAGCAGAGGTTCTAGCTTTCCTAACTTCCTCAGGAACCCTCCTAAAAAAAAAGGTTCACTACTAATGATAAATCTATTTTTGAATATATTGCAGGTTTAGTCCATTTAGATTTATATGTGGTTTGGGGAATTTTGTTTTTGTTTTTGTTTCATTTTGGTTTTTTTTTTTTAAAGAACATACAATGAAGCTATTTTTTCCTTCCTCCTGACATGATTTATTAGGAAAACATACAATCTGGAGAAAAAAAATCAAGATCCTCAGCTCCCACAGAATAACTAAAGGAATGAAAATCCACATTCTATTGTGCCTACTTTCCCACTGTGGCTGGCTCTGAGAGCCTTTTCAATCTTAGGATCTCACTATAACAGAACAATCCAGTTAACAGTCACTGCAAGAAAGAAACGTTTCTAGCCCATTTATTTTATTCAGAAGGAAATTTTATTCACCTGCATGGACAATACCAAGGGGTTCTAAAAGTCATTACCCCATTACTAAGCCAGAATAACAAAATAAATGAATTTTAAAAATGTTGCCTCAGGTAATACTGTGTCCTCATGGAAGTAAGCATCCATTTATCAGGAGTAGAGGAAACATTTAGTTACAGGGATTTGACATTCAATAAATCCTGGCAGTTTAAGTAAAACCATTAGATCTTCTCAGAGTACATAATGTGATTATAGGCAGGATTAAGATCAGGGTTCTTGGAAAACCTAATTTATATGACTACATACAAACACCAGATAAATGCCAATTAGTGAAGTATGCCCTACACTGACTTCAGTATGTCAGCCAAAGCTGTAATGAAATGAAACTTGGAGCAGCTAATAAATAGGAATGTGAGAGAAAGGAAATACATTTCTGTTATGAAAAAAAAAAAATCTTGTTTCCATCACCTATATTCTCCATAGAGTTTACTTTAGAGGACCTATCAAAGCAGAGTTTTCAATCAGCATGTCAAAATACACCAAAACCCAAGTGGTAAACATCTCAGTAAGCACTGCTTCAACTCCTTGCATTCATCTGTCTCATGTGTGGTATAGAACTTTTTTTCCTACTCCATCTGTCAAGGCATGACCTTTCCGACTGACAACTCAAATTTGGGGCTACCTAAAGTATGAGAAATCTCCTGCACCCAAGCAGAGCCACGGTGCTCAATTTCTCTATTAAACAAAAATATTCCCTCAGCGGTAACCGTATCACAGCTTTCTCTGAAAGCATACCTACCCTCATTCCACCCATGTTATTTTTCATTAATAGTCATAAGAAGACTCCCCTTGACCCCTTCCATATCTCATTCCTGGAGTCTGTTGTAACAAATTTAAAATTTGAAAGAAAAACATGGCAAACCAAAAAAAAAAAAAAAAAAAAAAAAAGGCAATGAGCTCCTCAAAGTTAAAAATCATTTCTGTAGTGACTGAACTGTGAGGAAAACAAAAGAATTTCATATGTGGTCCAACTAGGAGCCGTATCTGAATAGAACTAAAGCACAAAGTTAAACACAGACCTGGTTTGTGGACTGGTGGATCTTTTCTGAAAAAACATTTTCCTTTAGAACTGCAGCAATAAGATGACCCACGGCCTAAAACAAGAAACAAAAGAATGAGTACATTCCCTCAGAAGTTCTCTCAGTAGTGAATTTGAAGTGAACTAATAGCAATACTAGTTGATGTAAGAATGCCAGGCAATTGGTAACAACATTACCATTCACCCAGTGTGCACTATGCAGAAGCACTGAATTTGGCAATCCGCATACATCATTTCTTATCTTCATAATAACCCTCCAGGCCAGGTAAGCTTTTTTATCCTATATTTTATCCCAATAAGCAAACTATGGTTCATAGATGCTAAGAAAATTGCTGGATTTTCAGTTCAAATTGCTGTCACTTAGTATTAGAATTTAACTTGAGATTGCTTAATCCATTAGCCCACGAGACAAATTGAGATTGCTTAATCCAAAAGCCCACAGCTTTTAAAATCATCTTTGCATCTAAATGAAACACATCATGCTTCATCATGCCCCTAATGAAGATGGAGAAAACTCATCCCCATCTTTATGACTATGGCCCACACAGATCCGAACCAACAGGTGTCCCCCCACCAAGATCATTCTCCCTCCTCTAGGCTGTATGATTAAATTTCTTTATTGGTTTCTCATAGGTTTCAGCTCCTTAATAAGTTTCAGTCTCATAAATCTCTAAAATTTTCCTTGGTCAAAAACCCCCAAATTAAAAGATTCTCATAGGAGAGCTGATTCTATAAATACATAAATGTCATTACCTCCTACACCTCAGCTTCATTCTCCTAGTTCTTCAGCACTACCCAGCACTGCTGTCTTAGAGCCACAGGCTAGGAACAGTGACAGCCATTCTACGTATGGGTTGCGGGAGACTCTGCTACTACAACAGCTGTTCATCCTGCACTTGAGACCAATGTCCGCTATGCTTATGAACACCTGTCAGTCCTGCAAAGTCTCCAGAAAAGCTCAAATAAAAACAGCACCTATTCCTTTGATTCTTTCTGTATTTTACACATTGGAATTGATTTAAGACCTTAATGCTTAATGGTTTCAGTTTTAAGATACAAGTCACTCATTTACATGAATTTTAAGTTTAGATCAATAAACTGTCCCTTACCTCCCAGGTAAAGGGAAAGTAACAAGAACTGAGGACCAGTGAACAGTTTCAGTTCCTGTTTACAAAATATACCATATTTCATTGAATGTTAACTGGCCATCAACTGCAAAATTCACCATCATGTTAGATACCACTAAGAAAGAGAAAAAGGCTGCCAATTAATCTGTGTTATACAACGCTTCTTATAAAGTTTTAATTTTGTATTAGTGAAAGAGCTCTTGCAGACTCGTAGAGAATCATGGCCAAGTTCATAAATGTGCAGGCAATACCAATTATATAATGACTGTTGCCATCAATTACTAGATGCAACCCAATTTCACAGATGTTAAAATGTGAAAAAATGTGTGTGAATCAATGAAATATGGTGCTAACACTAAGCAGTGGTTACAAAAGAACAATAAGTATTCACAGAGAACAGGGCACAATTGCAAGAAACTAATAAAACCAATACAAAACACAACAAGGACAAAAATGCTACTGTTCATATTTATATTTAGAAAGAGGACTCAAAGAAAACAAGCTTAATGATAAACACCCCCCTACTGCCCACCAAATTCAATTTCTCTAATTAACCTTTCAATTTTCCAACAAATCAGAGAATATAGCCCAAATTGATTTCAAAATACAAAATACAAGCATAAACCAGCCTATATAGCTACTTAAGTTTTCCATAACACAATAATTTAAATAGGTATCCTACACTAAACAATATATGTTCACTTTTCACTTAATTTAACAGTAACACACATAGGCATTTCCTGCTTTATCTATGCAAGTGGCGGGACTCCAGGCACAGAAAAATGAAAATTGTGGGCAGTGTCCTCCAAGCCTTCATCTTCTTCTTCATGGTCAGCACCTGTGCTGCACAGGATATGACTCCAACCCAGTCAGGTAGAAGGGAATCTTGCATAAGGAGTGTTCTACTCCTCATGGAAGGGTTCCCCACTACCCAGCTAAGTCAATTCCCACAGCAGGCATCTCCGAGGTCAACTGCGGAAAGTATCCAAGACGCTGTACGTTAAGTCTTCAGGCAGGCTTCTGCTGGTCCCTTAGCTTTATTCTCACAAGAAAACACAGTAAGCTATCATGGCACCTTGATTAACCAGAATGCTTCTCTGGTTAGCTGAAGGCTAACCAGAAAACCATTTTTTGTTTTAACCCTAATAAATGAAAAATTCTTCTAAAATAAATTATCACAATCTCCTACTTGAATTAGCATATAAATTCAAGAGGATATTTTACTTACTGAATGTCAGTATTATAAAAATCTGTTATTCTTAACAGCTGTACTAGGGTAGAACACACCTTTTTAAGTATTACTCTCTCATTCTCTGTAGATGTATAACCATTTACTTAATTAATTATATACAATAATTAATTATAGACCAAAAAGAATACATTCAGGGGTTAATCAAGGTTTTTATCTCCAAGAAGAAAAGTATGACAGAAATAAAAGCAGAGATTGGTCAATTTCAATATTACTTTCCTATGTCAAATATAAATTTTCAAATTAACTGATATAAAACTTTTTAAATAATATATATCACTACACATAGATGAATAAAATATTTAACATTAAAAATATAAAGATCAATTAACAATCCACCAAAAAGTTTCATTACCATGAAGCATGCATAAATAAATAAATAAATAAATAAATAAATAAATAAATAAATAAATAAATAAATAAATAAATAAATAAAATTACCTGTGATTGGATAAGAGAATTTGGAAATTCAAACCTTTTCCTGATATCATCTGACATTTTTGTTTCTCTTACGTGTATGTATGCAGATTCTGTAACCAAACAAAAGAACAGTTGGTCAGTCCAGAAAAGGAGTTCAAAGCAATGATTTGTCAAATAACATGAAATTCATTCATTCCAAAGACAACAATGGAAATAAAGCATAGGGCATACCCTTCACTGTTAACCACTTCAGCTCTCAACTTCCATGACTGATAAATAAATTAAAAATGTCCAGCAGGTCTTAGTTTTTCCCATTAGAGCAAATCCTAAAAAAGATGAATTCACTCTAAGGAAACAAACAAACAAACGAACAAATCCAAAAGTTCAAGCCTAAATGATTTTAAAAGTTCAGCCACATGTTTGAAGTAGGAATGAATTCTTCTGTAGATCAAAACCTAGTTCTAAGGGAGAAAGAGTTAAACTTTCACAAAACTGTTTAAACTATACCTCACTTTGGTACAAGCTTTCATTTAAGCATGAGTCCAACGGTAGTGACAAGTGTAGAGCCTAGGTGAGCTTTTTTCAGGAGTGATAGAAATGACCTAGAAACTCACACATCAAAACAGATCACTTGTCTTCTAAAAAAGGAATAATCAAGCAGTTAGCACCAAATTTTAATATTTACATCACACCGCTCATTCCTACTAGGCTCTCAAATATAAAAACAACCAAAAAACACAAAACAGCATGTAAAAAGCATGGAGGAGGGCAAGGTGGTAAAGTGGAGGCACAGAACTAACAAGAGGATTTCCCCAGGACACCACTTTATGCAATCCCCATGCAGCACTGAACGCCAAATTACACCACTTTGAAAAATATGATACTTTAGGCCACCAACTTATTACAATACAACTTTTTAAAAATGGTTATGTCAGTATAGTACTCTAAATGACCTTATAAAAATAACAGGTAACAAAATCAAGCTCTCCTGCTCTCAAAAATGGAGGCACTTTGTGTTGAATCTGTGTCTCTACCTACTTTCCTCCCTTTCTTCCAAAGCTAAACTCCCTGAATAAATAATTCATCCTACCTTTCTTCCTCAACAACTAGGTCCAACTTTACTCCCCTGAATTGGACATTTCACAGCACTGAAATGCTCAAAGACTGCAACCATGTCCCCTATCTAAAGCTAAACATTAGCTTGTAAGCAAGTCAAAATTTTTTCAACTTCCCAGTTATATTAGTCTCACTTTTCTTGAAATTTTCTTCTCTTTTGTTCTAATACATCATAACAATTTCCCAAACTGTGTCCCTGGGAAACCCAAGATAAAGAGCTTCTCAGGAGGGAAAAAAAGGATTTTGTAGGGACATATATTACCATTTTGAAGATTAATTCACTCACTTAACACACACTTATTAAGTGCCTACTGTGTGTTAGGCACTGTTTTAGGTGCTTAGGCTACACTGGTGAGCAAAACAGACAACAACCCCTACCAACCATGGAGTTTACAATCTAGTAGGAAGAGGCAGAGAGAAGTTGAAAACCAAATAATACATAAAATATGTTAGAAGGTGATAAGTGCAATGCAAAAAAAGAAAATCTGATCTCTTTTTTTAATGAGTTTGTTTTTGAAGTATAACTGACCTAAAACACTATGTTAGTTGCTGTTACATAACATAGTGTGATTTGATATTTCAATACATCTAAAAACGATCACCACAATAAGGCTAGTTACCATCACCATACAAAAATATTACATAATTATTGACATATTCCCCACACTATACCTGTCACACCTATGACTAATTTATTTTGCAACTGGAACCAGAGGCAGGGGGTGAGGGGAGGGAGAATTGGATGAAGACAGTCAAAACGTACAAACTTCCAGTTATAAGATAAGTAATAACTAAGGAGGTAACATACAACATGATAAATATAATTAACATTGCTGGATGTTATATATAAGAGAGTAAATCCTAAGAGTTCTCATCAGAAGGAAAAAATATTAATTTTCTATTTCTTTGTTATGTATCAATATGAGATAAGGGATATTCAGTAAGCTTACTGTGGTCATCATTTCGTGATTTATGTAAGTCAGATCACTATGCTGTACACCTTAAGCTCATACAGTGCTAAATGTCAATTATATCTCAATAAAATTGGCAGAAAAAACGCAAAAAAAAAAGAAAAGGAAAGGAAAGCCAACAGAGTAAAGGGGAGGGGATGAGAAATGGGGGAGGACACACTTTCTATTTAAATATGGTGGTCAGGGTGGGTCTGTTCTAGAGAAAGTGACATCTGGGAGTTAATTAGTCATATAGACAATCTGGGGAAAGAATGTCACAGGCACAGAAACTAAGCTAATAAAGTGCTTAAGGCCTATCCCAGAAAGAGCAAAGAGATGATTCAGGAACAGAATGAAGGAAGAAGAGAATGGTAAATCAGAGTCAGTGAGAAGGCAGACCATAAAAGGCCTTGTAGGCCACTGGAAGGACTGATGCATTTATCCTGAGTGAAATGGTTAACCACTATAGAAAAGAAAAAAAAAAAAAAACCTGGTAAAATTTTAATAGAATCACCTGAGGTGAGAAGTGGTCAGATTCTAGGTATCTTCAAAGGTAGAGCCAGTGTGGTTGCTAAAGGATTGGATGAGAGTATAGAAGAAAGAGTCAAGGATAACTCCAAGGTTTTTATCTGAGCAACTTTATTCTTTTTTTAAATTTATTTTTATTTTTTATTTTACTGGGAGGCAAGTAATTGGGTTTATTTATTTTTTAATGGAAGTACTGGGGATTGAACCCAGGACCTCATGCATGCTAGGCAGGCACTCTAGCACTGAGCTACACTCTCTCCCAGAGCAACTTTATTCTTAATCGCAATTCCTTTGGGCATTTTACACATTAAACAAAACAATTTACATACTACTTACCATGGCATTTTTTACTAAAACAAAAAGACAGAGTTGTCATCAATTGAGATAGGGAAACAAGTTTTGTGAGGGAAGACCAGGAATTCCACTTTGGACAGTTAAGTTTTAGATGCCTAGTAGATATCTAAGAGGAGATTACAGGTAGAAAGTTGGATACGTAAATCTACAATTGAAGAGACTGATTTTAGTCGGTGATAACAAATAACAGTGTGTATTACTGAAGAATCTGAGAGGTTCTAAAACAAGAAGTCTGATTAACTTTGCTTAACCAAGAATTTACCAAATTATCTGGTCACGGCACCGTTTTTTCTAAAAATTCCTGTTAACAGTCTACACAACCAGCCTTCCCTGGGATACACACAGACAAACACTGCTCTACTGACTCCTGCTATTCCTCTGTCCACTTTACTTCTTGTGTGCCATCTTCCTTCCTAAACGTGCTCCCAAGCCTCTTGACTTGTGCTTCTTTTGTTGAAACTCTCCTGGAGCCTTCATCTAGTCCCTTCTCCAAACACTTCCCTACTCTCTCTCATAAGGCTCTAAAACACCAGAAAATGGAGATGTTAAAAACAAAATGTGTATTTTCTCTCATAAAAAGTGTTCCCATTTCAGTGCATCTTTTCCCAGTTCACCTCTCTCAATATTCTTCACCAATCCAGTCAGTCACAAAGTCAGCTTTCCTCCTTCCAGCAGCTCAGAATCTACCTTTCCTCTCCATTTCTCTACTCATCATCTTAGCTCCTCGTGCCAGGCTCCATTCAGTAACTGCATAGGCTTGTGGTTCTCCATGCTTGAATTCATCCCATACACTCCTGTCAAATTAACTGTCCTAGAATGCTATTTCCAGAGTAACATTTCCACGTAAAGAATTCATAATGGATTCTCAATAGCCTGTCAGAGTAAATGCAAATTCTGATTCTCAACTTTTAAGTCCTCCAACAGCAATCTCACACACTCAGCTTCATTTTCACTGTTGTCTAATTCCAATCTGGCTAAATTCATTTTCAAAATGGTTCCCTGTGCTCAAAAATCTGCTCACTCCTAAAGGATTTTATTTATGCTGTTCTCTCCCAAATAAAATGTCCTCCACTATATGTTCCTACTATTCAAAGATGAAATTACTTCATAGCACATAGTCTTCTCTACATAAGCCTTTCCCAAGTAGCCACATCTTATAGTACTCACGTTGCTTTGTAGTTCTTCAGTGCTTATTACATTTGGTCTGACCCATACTCTCATGTGACTACTTACATTACGATTATTAGTATTTTCTTGTAAAGGGTCAGATAGCAACTACTCAAGTTTGCTGCTGTAGCAGGAAAGCTACATAAACAAATGAGCAGGGCTATGCTCCAATAAAACTTTATTTACAAAAACAAGAGGCAGGTGAGCTATAGTTTCATGACTCCTGGTTTATATAGTAACTATTTCTTTAATTTATAAAGTCTGTTGATAAAAATTGCTACAACTGACATTTAAATTTGTCCCCACAAGTCCAAGCACAGGCAAATATATAAATAATAGAAATTATACATGTTTTATTATTTAAAAGATGGAAAAGTACTCTTCATCAAAGAAAAGCTTTTTCATGCCCCTAAACTCGGAAGGAAATTTCTCATGTTAGGCTTTTTATATGGGATACAGAGTGATATAATAAGCAATATTCCCAATAACATAAACAAAAGGGAATTTTGTGTTACTTCTTTTTAAAACAAACCCTGGACAAAGCCATGGTTATAACATAACATGTAATACAGAAAAAAAAAAAAAAAAACCCTTAGCTAATGGGGTCCAAGTACAGAGTTTTCTGATGGACTAACCTAACTCAATAGGAAGTCAGCTTTTGCGTATCCAGAGAAGCAGACAGTTATCAACTTATCACAGAATATACTTACCCAAATGTCAACAGTGACAGGACTAAATAGAAGCAACTGTGGGGTTATACTCTCTGATCCAGGCTCTGAATGATGGAATTCCAAACTACTTTGGGGGCCAGAGGAGCAGCTGGGTGGACCAACAGCTTATTACGGCAGTGAAGAAGCTGAATCATCCAGAAAGATGACTTTGTCTTGAGGAGGTAAGTCAGTGGAGTAAAAGAGTACTGTTTTTATCAAAATTGTCTAAGTTTAGATGACACACACCTAAGCTTACAAAAGGAAGCCCTTATTTTGGTACAATACTTTAGAGGATAAATAAGTTTTTTAAATCTATAGTAACTTTACCTTTCCTAACAAATGGCCATTAGCCATTCTTAAAACCACTATCCAAGCTGCAATGTGATTTGATATCATCCTTGATTTGCTATCCTTGGGCAACAAATTGCAAGTGTCTTTCATCTGCTGGAGACATATTTCAAGGTTAATCACAACCACTTGGCCTTTCAAGATATCAAAACATCATATTCTCTTAGGGAATTTCAAAAAAGAGTACATGTGTTTGCTTTAGCATTGGCAGTGTAGCATGTGTCCTACTTTATTTTTAATCTCAACTTCCCTTAGGCATTTTATACATTAAAGAAAACAATTTATATATTACGTCTTACCATGACATTCTTTACTAAAAGGAAACGAGCCACAATATGCTCCATAAACCACATACTATAAAAAAGTGTTTGATTTTAGAAGATTTATCTCCAACCTGTCATTGTGCCTTTTTTGTCTTACTAAGTTTAAATCAGAAAGAGAATTTTTAATGAGACCTAAAGTTTCAACTGAATCAAAGCATTAATTTAGCTTAAGCAATTATCATCTCATCTGCCAAGGGGTTCCAGCCACATAAGAGCACTTTCAAGAAAATAAATTGCACTCCAGAAGTAATAAAGGAGCAGCAGATAGATACAGCACTTTAGGTTTTCAACTTTCTCAACGGTTTCCCTAGGACACAAAAATACGCAACCATATATCATACAAAAGTATTTACTGTCAAACTTCAAATGAGGGTATAATCTGAAAAACAAGAGAAAAATCTATCTACAATTGACCCTTGAACAATGCAGAGGTTAGGGACACCGACTCCTGCACAACTGAAAATCTGCATGTAATGTTATAGCCAGCACTCCACATCCACAGTTCCTAAATCACTGACGCAACCTACCTCGGATCATGTAGTTTTGTAATAACGTAATTACTAAAAAAAAATCTGTGTATAAGTGGACCCATGCAGTTCAAACCCATGTTGTTCAAAGTTCATCAGTTATATTCACAAGTGCTATGGGAAGCTAGCAGAGGAACTACACAGGGAGTTTGGGGTGGGGGTGGCGGTGGTATCCAGTGGTCACACAGAAGGACTTGACTCAGAGCACTCTTGACCACCAAATTTCTATGTAGGAAGGATTCAGGGCAGCAATGTAGGTGGAAGTCAGGATTACAGAGAGTACATTCTGGAAGATAGTCTTCAAAAGCAATGTCATCATCATCAGACTGATAAAAAGTAAACTTCACTCCCATTAACATGACCCTGTTTCAGAGATACAAAATCTAGGACTTTTTTTCTAACACTTTATCAACTATTCCAATTATCAGTTATGCATTTACTTAGTTTCTTCATCCCACAAATTAAGCTATGAAACCATCAGCCTGAGAGTTCTAAACACATATTATGACAATTTTGGGGTTTTTTTTTAATGGCTTATAGAAAAGCTGATGGGCACCATTAATAAATTTGACCTGATCTTTAAAATGTATCAAGACTGTGGCTCACAAGTATACTTCAGACTCTCCTAGTTGCTTCACTCTGCCCCTCAAAAAACAAAATACTTGCCTATACTTTTCAACCACCCACACTGCTTTGCTGTCCAATATTTATAAATTCCTTGTTCTCCTGCGTGCTTAGCTTCTCACCTACCAGTTCTCAGTCCCTAAGTATTTCAACACAGCCTAAGATCTAGAAGCTGATTCTATTTCATCACCCTTTATTAAATCCCAAAACTTGCTAGAAACTCAAGCTTAACCTCAGCTCTTGCTTCAAAACCTTCAAAATCCAAATGGCTCCTGCACTCTCAAATTAAGAGGACAAGACAATTGGAGTCCTCCTACCAATATGATTCATAAAAGTGGAAATATCATGGGGAAATTGCAATGGAAAGTTTTTAATACTAAAGCGCATATGTCAGAAAATAGTAAGTTTTTGCTTTTTTATTGATTTATAGTCAGTTTACAAAGAAAATAGTAATTTTTAATCATTACATTCACTAAGTCTTCATTAAATTAAGCTGAGAGTATGAAATACTTTTATGTTAGCCACTAATTTCAAAATCAAGCTGAGGCAGAGGTCAACCAGCTGGCATGAAGGAAGCACGTGGTCAATCAGAGAAAGCAGAAAAGGCATAGCTGTGGCAGAGACCACTACCCATCCTTCAATACCTATGCTTTACTTCTATAGTAATAAAATTGTAGCCTGACCAGTTTCACTACCTTTCCTAGCCTCAAGTATGGCTAGGTATGACCGAGTGTGTGGTCAACTTCTCCTCAGTGGAGTCTGAGCAGACAGGATGTGCCAGTTCCAAGCTGCAACCTGTTTCCTCCACTCTCTTCCCAACCAAAACCAGGTCTTAGCAACAACTCAGATTCAATCATGTGCATGAAGACACTGCTTCTAGGACACTGTTGAAGACACAAGATGGCAGGAACCCTAAATGATAGCTTGGAGCAGAAGTGCAAGCCTGGCACTCCAACCATTGCACGAGAAAGAAAAAAAACTTCTACCTTGTTCAAACCACTGCATTTTGGGTTCTCCTTGTTGCAGGAGCTAGTACTTCCTTAATAACATAGTGGACCTGAGAGCATCTCCCTTCTGTACTCTTTGTCATTGGAGAAATGATGAAACAATGTCAGAGGGGTTATGCAACTTGACAAAAAGATAATCATCCTAGCAGTCTAGGTGAGAGGGGAGGCTTCCTGACCCCCAACCCAGTGTTTCCCTGGACCATTAGTAACATGAGGCATGACCAGCATGCCCAACTTCCTGCATCATGTCCCAGGAATTTTAAGATCCATAATTCAAGTGCTGAGCAAACTTAGGTGACTATGAGTTCTGATGATCTCACCAGTTACAATTTACTAAAATACATCATATTGCAATCAAATTCCTACCTTTAAATTTTAGTTCTTTCTCAGTCATATCACGTTACTTACTCACAGATTTTGAAATGGGACTCTAAAATAAGATCAGAGGCAGGAAATTCCAAGTTAGAACTGATTACTGTCCAGGAGAACCAAGCATTAAAGAAACAAAACCACCAACATGAATAATGTCTGATTTGTTACAGTATTTTCTCCAATTATTCTTGGATTATCTTTTTAAAGTATATTTTATGTGCATATATTTATATTCTAAATATATAAGGGACTGTGATGAAAAACAGTGATTCTTAAAATCTAATACTGATTTATCTCTAGAACTTTTACAGTATCCAATCTATCCAATCTAAGTCTTCAAAGAAGTCATCATGTTATTTCCAATGTTACAATTTTTAAATATTTTTGCTCCACCAAAAGAATACTAAAATTTCTCAGTACATTTTTAAATAAATATTTTATCTAGACAGAGAAAAATCCACTTGCATCACTATTCAACTATAGGTTAAATTTAGTAATTTGTTTTAAATAAAAACAGCTAAAACTTCCACTATCCAGAATGAAATAACGGTTAGGAAACTCTGCTATATTGACTTGATGCAACATTATCAATTCACTCAATATCATTACAAAATATATGGTAATGGCAAAAATGCTTATGTTAACATAATCAAATAAAAGCAATGATGATAGCTGTATAAAATTAGTACGTAAGCCTGGAGTTGAAAGAAATTTGAAAATAATTTTATTTGTGATGCAATTCTGAATATCCTTCTTTACCTTCTTTATTCCTGGATTGATGTTCTTTAATAAAATGTGAATTTAAAAAGTGAAAAAAAGAAAAAAGAAAAAAAAAAGAAAAAGAATCATTAAATAATATTAACCCAAATTAAAACAAATAAATATTTTACCTTGATACAAAATAATATTTATTGTATATTTATAATAAAACTGATGCCCAATCATTTTAAAGATCTTACACATCAATGTCTAATATGAATAGCTAAAAAATCACCATATTCATATTACTTCAAATACCAGTGAACTAAAATTTAGTAAAATACCAAAGAATATATTTTATAGGGTTTTTAAATTGGCATTTCCTTCCCTTAAAAAATGACTCAAATTTGGTGCACTTGTTCTCCAAAATAATTTACTTTTTAGCAAATATTAATACGGCAGAAACTGAAGTATACCAGTCTCCCCCCAGGAAGAAAAGAGGAAATGATAAGTAAAAGAAGAACATTTCAGTGTTGATAACAGATGGGTTCACTGGAGTTCACACCAGTATATGTTTACATATGTTTGAAATTTTCCATAATACAGCTTTTGTTTTAAAAAAAAAAAAAACCCATGCATATGGTTCTCACTAGGGGAGTGGAAAAAACCGACCTGGATACAAATACTGACTCCACCACTAGCCATTAAAATTTAGGTTAATTACTTACTTCCTGGAACCTGTTTCCTCATTGGTTAAATATAGGGACACCTGCCTCACAAGGTGGTATGAATAACAAAATAAAGCGTGCCTGAAAGTCAAGAGGCTCTTGACACAGTAGGTATGTACTCTAAAAATGTGTTCCCTCCCTTTCTTGATACCATGAAGTATAGTCAAGGGAGGTGAATAATGGAAAAGAATTTCAGTTTTAAGGATAAGTAGGGCATCTCTAATCAAAGACTAGGGTGGGATCTTGTTATGTAAGGCACCAGCTAGAGAAATAAGACACCAGCCTCAAGGGTAGGAAATGCATGAGATTTCCATTCAAAATGTAGTTGCCTTCTAATTCACCTGGTGAAAACCCTTCAATAGCTCCCCACTGCACTTTGTAATAAAATCCAAACTTCAAACCATGGCCAAAAGGTTATACATGATTTGGCCTCACAACTCTCCCTCAGTCAGAGAGCTTCAGACACAATGACCTCCAGTTTGTTCTGTGAACCTCCTAAGCTCTTTCCGTGAGCAGGTCTGAAACTCTTAGGCCCTCAGCCTCAGGTGTTCATGCCCTTGTTGTTCAAACAGCTGACTCATCTCACCCTTCACATCTTACCTTGAGCCCCCCTCCCCCTAGCCCCAAGTAGTTTCCCACCCACTACACCCAGTGACCCACCATCGTATCCTTCCTAGCTTTGATTGCAATCTCAAATGATCATCATTTACTTATTTCTGCTGCCTCTCTCCCTCTAGAAACGCAAATTCTTGAGAGCAGAGACTGGTCTCTCTTTTTGACCACTATACCCCAGCATAGAAAAAGTACTTGCTCAGTAAAGATTCATTGAATGAACACCAAGCATGACACGGGATGCAGAACACCATGTTGGATGAAACAGCCCCAATGTGCCATGCACCCCACAAAACACTTTAAGTAACTAATCCCATTGGATCTTTACAATAACGCTGAGGTAGGTATTACTGACTCCATTTCCCATATGAGAAAATAGGAGCTCAGAAAGGAAGTAATTTGCCTGAGGTTATACAGTGGTTTCAGAAGCCAGGATTTATTGAGAATGTTAGCATGTGCCAGGCAGGCACTGTTGAAGCTCTTTACATGTGTTCTCTCACTCAATATTCAAAACAACCCCATGACACGAGTACTATTATTATTCTCATTTTCATATGAAAACCAAGTGAGGCAAAGAGAGGTCAAAATTAACTGCCTAATTATGTAAGAAGCAGAGCATGGATATGAACCATGCAGCCTATGAATGTGAGTCAAAGCTCACATTCTTAACCACTCCTCTATATAGTTGACACAGGGTTTTTGTAAAATTAAGATAATCTATTAAAGCAGTTCATTCAGAACCAGGCACATAACAAACACTTTTTAAAATGTTAGCTATCATTATTCTAGTCTGAATCCAATACCTTGTATTTCCTATTACATCTTGTTTGCGGCATCCCAGAGACTCAAGCAAATTAAAAAAAAAAAAAAAAAAAAAAACGGGTTTGAATATACAAAGTTAAATCAAGTACCAAAGCAGCTCATCAGCACACACAAACAGCTCTGTACCTCTGTATCTATTGCAATACTAAAAACATGTAATCAAGTCTGACGTGCAAAAGTTACATATTAAAGGGCCACTCCATGCCAAGCACAAAACACAAAAATTATCAATCTAAATTTAAGCCTAATCCTGTGACACCATCACAAGCAATACATCTCCCACATTTGTGTATGTTCTTTGATTTTCTACTTTTATTTCATCATTGACCGTTCACTTTAAGTCCAATGAGTATCTAATAACGGATAAATATTGGAAACTTTCATCATGGCAACCGATATCTATCTTTAGTAAGACCATACTTCTTGCCATTGATATCAACACTTCCACATTTACATTTTCCATTTTTTTAAAATCAGTAAATATTCATCGAAATAGACAAAAGCAATTATTTGCCCAAGTGACTGCTCAAACACTACCACACAGACACAGATGGCTAACCCGCTGCAAATGAACGCTTGGCTGGCAGGTAGCCCCACCAAGTGACAGTTCAAAACACAGCTCAATGAGACAGGAAAATTTCTCTGTGGACGAGCTCACTTGTAAAGACATACAGGAGTTGAAATAAGAGTGGAATGTTCTGGAAGAAAGGTCTAGAACCAGGAAGATCAAGAGGAGGCCACTGCAGGTTCTCAGTTCCTGCAGCTCAGAAAACAGGAGCTTGAACTACAACTTGACATCACATTCCATGCAAGGAGATTAAGAGGATATGGTATACATGGGCCATATTGCAGAGCGAGGCTTGGATAATTTCTTATGTATCTTCCAGCTCTGAGAGGACTGCCATAAATCAAAACGTAGACCTTCTCCTCTCACTCTGAAGGGGCTAGCTTCCACCTCTGTGGCAGCTGTACCTGCTCAGACACCAGTGAAAAAGTATCTCAAGCAGGAAGGATTCCTCACTTACCAAGCCAGCTGCATTATTCTCTTGGACTTGTGAGTTACTTGAGGGAAACAGCTGAGCTTTGTTCACTTCCTGCCAGGCCTGGCATGTAATAAGCAGTTAATAAATGTTTTTTGAGTTACTGTGTTTAGGACAGTACCTAATACACAACAGACTTTACAAAAAGTTATAATGAGAATTCTACCGTTTGTTGTGTTTTCAGATCAACTTTCCAAAACAGAAAGAAATAGACAAGAATCATATCCAAATCTTTCTCACTAATTAAGACTCATGAAACAAAGACCAAAGTAAATTAATAAGAACCAGAAGTGAAAAAATAAATTTGAAAACAATTTTATTTTTAAATTAATACAGTAACCAAATTCAGTTATCAACACATTTAGGGTTTGAAAATAATTAGTTCTTTTTAGACAGACCGTTTTCTCCCAGCTCATATTTTTTTTAACTGAGCAAATACTTTTGTATACATAGTTTAAAGATGAACTTCAGCCAAGTCCAAATCCCAAATCAGCGGAATCCAAATTAGTGAGATTTCATTACACAGTTATTCATTTTGGTACATTTTCTTTAAAAAAAATAAAAGGTCAAAGAACACATGTAAAAGCTCACAAGACTGGTTCTTTACTGTTTCCAGCTGAATCTAATTGAGATGGAAAATGGGTCTTTGTTACTTGAATACATCATAAGTTTTACATGAATGCTTCAGTTGACAGCTATTATTTATCATAGCTATGCTCTTAATCTGCTATATATTACAACCCTTTAAAAACCCACAGCATCACCTCTGTGTTATTTCCCACTGGGGTAAAAGGCATTTTAAACATATAATTACCTAAAGAAGTAACATATACTAATTTTCCATTATACAGCTAGTATTATTCATGGCTGTTTTTATTTGTAGGGTGCTTAATAATCAGGTATTAGTTAACCTTCACAACCATCCTGGGCAGAAGATCATTAGTAAATCCTTTCACATTAGTATAGAGACACCAAGCAGTATATTAAAGAAATAGAAAAGATCTTGCAATGAACTGCTGATACCCAGTTGGCAGAGTACAATGTGCAGAATGTCTTTCAGATAAAGTTAAGAATTATATGAAGAAGAAGGAGAAGGAGGAGAGAAAGGAGAAGGGAAAGAGGAGGAGGAAGGGGAGGGGGTGGGGAGGAGGAGGAACATCTAGCTCCTCGTGAGAATTATTTTTAATTTCACAAGTTTTAAGAACAATACATACAATTTTCACATGTTCGGGTTCAACGGAACTTTTCAACACTGTGTTGGAAGTAAACGACTGGAACAGTGGTGAGCCAACAAGTCACAATGAAGCCGATGTTCAAAGAGCTTCATTTCAACCTCAAAGACTACCTCTGCCTCTCAGTCCAAAATCAAACCCTATTTCTGAAATTGCTCCCAACCTGGCTTACCTCCAAACTGATATAAAGGTCCTCAAAGCCCAGATCAGCTCCGGAGCAAAGCCACAGAAAGAAGGCAGAATCAGCATATTCCCCAGGACCACAAGCGTCTCACCTCCCATTTTGAATGTATAAGAATACAAAAGACTTAAAAGCAAGCATCTTTTGTGTAAAGTTATTCACTGATTGATCTAAAAGGTAAGCTAAATTGGTAAAATATTGTTTAGTAACGTAAAACATTTACAAAGAGTTTTAATAATGGAAAGAAATTCTTATACACAATCATAAACACAACCAAGTTTAAACTATAGAAAGACACAGTTAGACATATATATAGAAAGGGGAAAAAAGTGAATATGCAAAAATGTTAGGTTCATTTCTGGTTAATAAGTTGATGACTGATTACATACAATTACACTCACTCCTTATATTTGCTACATTTAATTTTTCCCTATAATGGGCACATGTTTATTTTTTTACATTAAATAGAAATTATTAATTCTCTTCAAATAAAAATTTAAGATCAATTTTTAGTCTCAATAAAAAAATTAGTGATCTTATTTATTCTCTTGAAACCATCGTCTTTTATCATTGTCTAAAAAGCAGTTTCACCACAGCACACACCAAGATAAAAAAGTCTCACTTGATCCAATTACACTGCTTATTAAGAGCTATTTAATGAGAAAGTCACACCTTTGAGTTATTAGATGCTATAATGGTCCTGCAGAGTTCCAAACAACTAAGCTAACAGAATTACCTTTGATTCTAAGTTGTTTGCCAAGAGATTAATCTATCCATCCCTGAAAAAAAATTAAGTGTTCCTCTAGTGTCTTCCTCCAATCTCATTTTAACTAAGTCTGTTGGCCTCAGTCAACAGAGGTTTTTTTTTTTTTTAACAGATTTACTGAAGTATAATTGATATACAAAGAAATGCATATATTTAATGGGTGCAATTTGATGAATTTGGACATGTGCAAACACCCATGATACCATCACCACAACCAAGGACACCTTCCAAAGTTCGCTTGTGTCCTTTTTTGGTTTTGTTTTTTTGGAGTGCACAGTACCATACTGTTAACAATAGGCACCATGCTGTACAGCAGATCTTTAGAATTTATCCATCTAGCATAACTGAAACTTTATAAAGGATAGTTATTTTTAATTCCTCAAATTACAGTACAAAGAGTTTAATTTTTCTTTTAATTTTTCAAATGCATATATGACATAATACCTAAAAAAAAGTTGTGATCAATAGATAAATTTTAGGGAGGTCTTTATAGGTCTTTTTCTCATCTGTCAAAGAACAAAGAAAGGTCTTTCTGATACAGTGACATCTGGATAAAGACCTGGAGGAAATAATGAGTATTCTAGGCAGAAGGAACACTAAGGGCAATAACTTTTAGGTATGAGCTTGTGTGGCAAGTTTAGGGGAGACCAAGGACACCGGTGTGGTTTGTGCAAGTGAGTAAGCTGAGCAGTGAGAAAGGACAGAGTAAAGCGGGGAGCCAGATGACATAAGCCTCTGTAGACACTATGGGCTCTGAATGGTCCTGAGTGGGACAGGCAGACCTAGAGGATTTGGGAGAAGGGGCTGGCATACTTGACTGTCATTTTAAAAAGGTCATTCTGGCTTCTCTAGAGATAGACCCTAAGAGGGCAAGGATGGAAAAAGGGAGAAGTTACAGAGTTATGGCAATAATCCAGGAAAGAAACCATGTTGCCTTGGACAAGAAGAGCAGTGGAGATAGTGAGAAGAGGTCAGACTTCACATATCTTTTGACAGAATTTGCACATGGATTGGATGTGGGATGTAAGAAGACTGAAGGATTACTCCAAGGTTTCTGGTTCAGTCAGCTGGAAGAAAGATGCAGTCATACACTGAGATGCAGGAGACCAAAGGAGTCTTTCATTTGTTTCTAAAACAATGCAGCAATGTGCAAGTCTCCTAAGTCCATGGGGTGTAATTTACTTTTGTCTATGTCAGCAAGGAAAGGCTACCCGACAAAAGAGTGCCAAGTGCAGAGAGCACAAGTTTCATCTTCTCAATTTTATTCGAAGCCAATCTTTATTATAACACAACAAATGGCAAAAGTTGTATGCTTAGCTCTAGCCTGGATTTACATTCAATTCAAACCCAACACCAATGCTGCCGTCAGCACATGTCCCACTTTCCAAACCTCATGAGGCCTCAGTGGCCTGCTAAACCCTAACTGTCCAACATAGCTTAAAATCTCACAAAGTAAAAAGAGATAGAAAGGAGGGAGGGGAGCCAGGTAAATTACTAGGTAGGTGGGTAGATAATCCTTACCTCCCCAACCCCCCAGCCTTCACTGTCCATTCCACTTCACATCTCCCTCCAAGCTTTATGTTAAATGTTTAGTACATTCTGAAGGCATTGTGAATGAGAGCAAATTTTGGATTCAGGGAGCGGGGAGGGGGAAAACTGGTTGTGCAGTGAGACTATAAACAGAAATGTGAAGAAAATTAAAATGTATTCATTTCTTTAAAAAAAAACTTTAAAGACATGAAGTCACTGTGTTAGTATCTAATTGATTTGTGAATGAGTCATCAATTGTTGCTAAAACAACAAGGTTAAAGGATGTTGGGAACTCCAAATTAGAAGGATCAGAATGATCCTACCTGAATCCACTAATTCATCTTAGCATCACTAAAAGTGAGAAAACCAGACATTGTGTCCTTATCATGTGATGGAATAAGAAGACATACAGAAAACACTCTTAAGAATATTCTTGCCTGAAAAAATTCAAACCACGTACACAAAGCTCTATTTAGTACTAATCTATAGGAAACGAAAGCCATAAATGAACAAGGCAAACAAAAATACTGGCAGAGCAGTAAGTTCAGAATTCGGGACACTTTATACAACTAGTGACCCTTTTTCTCCAACAAATCAATGGCATGGGAAAACGAAGGAGTAGAGGAACTACTATAGTATGAGGGACTTAAGAGACGTAATAACCAAATACAATTTGGGAACATTAATTGGATTCTGATTATAATAAATCAACTATAATAAGACACTCTTAGCACAACTGAGAAATTCTAAAATATGACTGAGTGTCAGATAATAATAAGGAATCTGTTAATTTTGTTAGGTGTGATAATGACATAGTAACTATATTCAAAATAAAAAGTCCTTATTAATTAAAGATAACTACTTTTTAAAGAAAAAGTCAGAGGAACAAAATGTTAGAAGAGAGAAAAAAACAAGATCAACAAAATGTTGATTTTAAGTTCATTTACTAATAGTCCCTATTTATGTGTGTATCTGAGATTTTTCACAATAGGATGTTTTTAAAAGCAAAGAATACATCCGTGCCTTTATAGGGGATTACATTGCTAGAGAAGGGAAGACAAGAATAAGCCAAAGAGTAAATGGTACAGCATTGTATAAGCACTACGTACAAAGTAAACCAGGGAAGGGGAATAGATAGTATCAGAAAGGGTTCCAATTTTAAAGAGGATGGTCCAAGAAAGGCTCACAGAGGTGACACATAAGCTAGGACTTAAAGGAGGTGAAGAAGGAATCCATCGTCTCAGAGGAGAGGATTCTAGGCACAAAGAAATACATGGCAAAAGCCATGGTGAGAGCAAGCCTGGGATGTTTGAGGAACAGCATGGAGGTTAATGGGACAGATTTAGTGAGGGAGGGGGAGAGCAGCCGGAAATGAAGCTGGAGAGGCAACAAAAGGGTCGGACGGTGGCAAGCCTCACAGGCCACAGCAAAGACTTGGCCTTTTACTTTGGGTGGCAATGGGAAGCCGTCAGAGGGTTCTGGAAGAGGGAAGAAATCTTACATTTTCAAAATAATCACTTTGGCTACTCTGCTGACAATATGGTAGAGGACAAAGAGAATTATAGAAAAGACCAGTTAGAAGGCAATGGTAGATGCAAAAAATGGCCCCAGGCTCTTCCCAATTCCTGGATACACATTTCTTTACAAAGTGGCTTTGCTGCTCCTCTCATGAGTAGTCTGTTTCTCCACCCCCTTGGATTTGGGCTATCATTGTCACTGCTTTGATCAACAGCGGGGAAGTGAAGTTGCGGGAATTCTTAGCGTAGGTCTCAAAAGGCATGCAGCTTCCTCTTGCTCTCCTGTCTCTACTAGACCACCACGTTAAGAAGCATGGGACAGCTTACTGGACCACGTGGAGCACAGAAAGCCATCCCAGCTGAAGTCTCCAAACCTACCAGTCCCCTTTTGCTACACGACTGAGCCCAGGCAAGACCAGCATGAGAACTGTCCCCTACCCCAATCTCTCCCAGCCCAATCCAAACTGCCAATCCCGAATCATAAACTAATAAATGACTGTGTTTTAAGCCACTAAATTCTGGGGGTGGGTGGTAATAGGTAACTGATTAGAGGCTGTTATAACATCAAGAACATAGACAATGGAGGCTTAGGCTAGGGTGAGAGCAGTGGGTAGTGAGAAGTATTCAGATTCTAGATAGATTTTGAAGGTACAGCCAACAGACTTTCTTACTAGTTTATGTGTGAATTGTGAAAGATAAAGAGAGGATTCAAGGATGACACCCAAGTGTTTGGCCTGAGTCACGGAAAAGATAAATTTCCATTAACTGAGATAGGGAAGATCATAGGTGAAGCAGGGATAGGGAAAAAAAAAAATCAGGAATTGAATTTGAGATTTCTGTTAGTCACCCAAATAGAAATAAGTAGGCATCTGGATATACAGAGTCTGGAGTTCAAAGGAAAAGGTCTAGGCAAAAATATATATATATAAATTTGGGGGCCAATATGGTATTATTAGTATTTAAAGCTAGTATTTTAAAACTGAATTATACAATTTAGGGACTATGAGGACTGAGCCAAGGAGCATGCCAATGTTAAGAGGTCAGAAAGATAAGAAAGAACTAGGAAAGGAGTTGAAGAGGAGCAGTTGGGTGGGAGGAAAACTAGGAATTGTAGCATCTTTGATAATGAGGGAAGAAAGTGTTTCAAGAAGCTGAGAGTGATCAACTGTTTCCAAAAATGCTGATAAGAAATGGTAACTTTGTGAGAGGATAGACGTGGTGGCTAATCGTATGACAGAAATCATATTGCATTTTCTCAAAGTATTAAATCAATATGTTGCACCTTAAACTTACACACTGTTATGCATCAATCATAGCTCAGTAAAGTTGGGGGGGGGTAACAATAGGTACAGTAACAGATGAGGATTAAAAACAGAACTCTGGAATTTTCAAAATGAAAGTCACTAGTGACTTTGAGGGAAGCAATTTTTTTTTCTTTTGAATAAGAAGGGAGAAAGCCTAATGAAAGGGAGTTTAAGAAAGGGGGGAAAGTAATTGGCCATGTAAGTATAAGCTTTGCCATAAAGGGGAAATTATGTGGCGGCATAAGGAGGAAATGGGGCAAAGAAAGACTAATTATTTTAAGATAGGAGAAGTAATGACATGTTTATATGCTGAAGGGAATAACCCAGTAATGAGAGAAACTGTGATCTTGCAGGAGAGAGATATGTGGGAGCCAAATCTCGGAGGAGGTGAAAGGAATGGGATCTTACGCGTGAGTGAGGAATTACACTTAGAAACACAGAGATTATTCCACCAGACTATAAAATAGCTCCTAAAATAACAGGAGGGAAATCAGAGGTAAATGCAGGTGCGCCCACCTCCCACACCCATGGCAACTGTCATTAGCATCAAGGCATTTTTCACACCTCCAAGACCACAGAATCAACCTTAAAATGTTCAGCATAACCTTCCAGGCATCCTAGTAGAGGAGAGTTGTCACAGGTGATGAAAAGTGTAGATGGCTCTGACAAGGCGGGGGGGGGGGGGGGTCGGGGCGCTGACTCTCCGTGCAGTGGAAAACTCGCACGTGACTTTACAGTCATCCCTACCTACCCACGGTTCCTTGTCCATGCACCCAACCAACCATGGATCATGCAGTACTGTAGCACACACTTACTGAAAAAAAAAAAAAAAATACAAGTGTAAGGGGACCCGCTCAGTTCACACCCATGTTGTCCAAGGGTCAACTGTATTTGCCAAAATATTTTGGAAGCCCAAAGGTCAAAAAAGGGGTGCAAAAAGCGTCTCCTTTCTCTGACAAGTAACAAATACTCACTGGAGACATATGTTATTTGTAAAACTGGAACTAGTACTATACCTGCTGTCCTACTGCAGAAATTAGAATGATTTGATGGGTAAAGTTGGTAACAGGGAGCTTCATCAAAACTTAAATCCCAACTACTATTTGTAACTTCAAAGCCAGCCATATGCTTCCAAAAAAAAACTCTGTCACCCTTGCAGAGTCTAACTCCTTTCTAAGCTGCCTTCCTCTTCACTAGACACTAAATAGCCTCAACCTTTTGGACTCTGACACCGTGGTCAGCGAGCTTTCTTATTAGATGCTTCCCCTACCTCCTCAGCCTATGGAAACTGGACTTTTCTTCTTAGCTGGCCACTTCTGTGAAGCTTCATCTTCCTAAGCTTCAAGGCCTAGAGGAATATTTCCATACCATTTACCCCCAGACCTTTGAGGACATGCATCCAATTATCTTCATTTCTCTTATATGTTGGTCACCAACACAGGCAATCTAAAACCTCAGAAAGCATACAAGATAGGCTATACCTCACAGCCTCTCTCTCCATGCTGGGTACACAACCCTCTCACGTCAGTGTCTAGGTGGATGATTCATCCCACACACCACATCATTGTTCTTGAACACCTTCCTATCACCTCCATTCCAGCCATCTACATCCATGGCCAAACCCTACACTCCGTCAGCACCCTAACATCTAAAACTGCAATATTCCACGTTGACTCCAGAGTACTTCTATCCTATCAGCTATCTCCCTTGTACCCACCTACCCTTGTATACCCAGGCTTCTAATTCCTTGAACCAATTATTTTCTCTCAATCTTTCAGCCTTCTCCTGGCCTGGTCCCCACCTCTATCCAGTCTAAACCTCACCTTCCATCACTTCGACCACCATCTTGTCAACACTTAGAAGTCTCCTGCATTCCTACCATTTGGTACGAAACAAAGTCTAAATACTGAGTCTCTAGTTCTACTGAATTTTGTTACAGAAAGTCATACAATTATATGAACTAGTATTATTACAATGAATGCTCCTTGCCTGACTGGTAAACCTTCCCCAAATCTCCAGTCAGCTCTCACTTCCATTCACGATGGCATCTGACAGCTGACCATTCTCTCCTTCTCAAATTCTCCCCCTCCTTGCCTTCTAGAGCCCCACTGTCATTAGGCTGTTCCTTCTCAGTCTTTTTCATTGGATCATCTTCCTTCTATGGCAGTGCTTCCCTGAGTTTCTCTTCTGATTTAAATTTTCTTATTCCACAGACACTCTCTCTCAGGTATCACATCCATTCTTAATACTGTTTTAACTATCACTTATATGCTGATAACATTTTAATCTCTAGATAGCCTAGACTCCCATTCCTTATCCCCAGACCAATGCAGCCAACTGCCCACTGAACAGCACCAACTGTATGACCTAAAGGCATGATCAAGAAACCAGCTTTATTCTCCTATACACCTGATAATCCTCATGCGATTCTCATCATAGAAAGTCACAAACCTAGGAGGCATCCTTGACTCCACCTTTTCCTCATCCCAGATATCAAACTAGGCACCAACTTCATCCTCTCAGTGTATTCTGAATCCATCCTATTCTCTCGAGCCCCACTGCATACTTTGGAGTTCTATCTCACCTGCACAACTAGCCTTGCTCCACTACAATTCATTCCACACATTGCCACATATAACTAATCTTAACTTTCCTCCACTTAAAATCGCTTCCCCCTTGGACCACCACAGCCTCAAAGATGATATTCTAAATCTTTCACGTGGTAGGGAAGAGGGTCTTCTATTATTTGGCCTTTGTTTATTTATTAAACCTCATCTCTCTTTTCTATCCTTAATACATTAAGAGTCTATGTTTTGTCCCGAACCTGTCCATTTGGCCTTACTTCCTTCTTGTGCCTCCAAAGCCTTGTCCAGTATCCTCACAAACTAATTCTTACTTGCTTTCAAAATTCAGTTCAGATGAAAATTCTTCCAGAAAGCCTTCTCTGAATCTTCTAAAATCTCACACTAACATAGTTTTCCTCTGTCCTTCACAGTACTTGATGCATACATCTAATTGTAATATTTATCCCATCATATTTTGGCCTCATCTATGGCTTCCAAGCAATACTATAAATTCCTTAAAGAAAAGTTAGGGCCTTGGGACCACAGTAGATGTTCTACCTTTGCTGAATGAAAAATTAAATAATGAATACAGTATCTGCAACATTTAGGACTCTTTAAAAAATTCCACTTACTTAAATGTTTCAACAATTCAAAATAACTTTAATAAGAAGTTTCCTCCACTCCCTCCACGTTTCATCCTAATCACACATGCTAAAAACTTAAGGTTTGATCACATAAACCAACCTGTTCAATGATTGTCAGAGTAACACTGAAAGTAAATTCTAAAAGGAGCAAGGCCAAAGAAAAAGGTTTGTCAAGAGAGGAGAGAAAGGTACACTCTGCCAGCCAGAAAACCTCACAAGAAAACTATAAAGTTCAACATTCACAATTATAACATTTGTTCAACATGCTTATCAGCCAAATTAGCAAGCAGTCACTTATCTGACCAAAAAGATATCAGAGGATATGTTCTAATACACCAGAAAGAATTGAAATCTTCAGTTTAGAAGCTTGAGGGGAATGCATCATTGTTCTCCAGAGAGTGAAATCATAAGTCTTTAAATAAATAATAACAAACTATCTAAGCAGTTTGCATTCTCAACTTCCTTGGGCCTAAAGAAATGTTTTCCCTTCATAAATAATGGAAAATTATACAGTATTTAATGTCACAGCTTTTAAAATGCATTCAAAATACATAAAACTAAAGCTAACTCAAGCTAACTGAATGAAAGCCAATATAAATTAACAAAATGTAAAAATGATAAACGCAATTTTATTACTTCCAATGCGGACTGGAATAGATGAAAAAATATGAGGCCAGAAGTACTTTGCAGACCCAATATATAAAAACAAAAATATTCAATCTATTGTTTGAAAATAGATGGGATCTTCCACATAGCTTGAAAAATGTGTTTCAAATAATTTAAATGGGAGAAAACTGACATACATCCCTTGTCCTATTAGCTTAGCAAATTCATTTCCTATATGTCGAAATAGTACATACAACCTCTATCCAATTTACCACTAATTGTTAATCACAGATTTATATTATATTTATATAATTGTACCATATTTCATTATATTACTCATCTCTAGGTCTCTAGTACTTTTTAAAAAATATACAATACTTAACAGATTTCACACCTCCTAAAGAAACATCTATTGCCCACTTGATCAAAGTTTAAACTATCACCCTCAGTTTCTCCTCGGAGATAAACGAAGCTCATTGTTATAAACCAAGGAATATTAACATCAAGTTTTGCTAAAGACCCATTAATAATCCTGACACTATTATTTCCTTACATTTCTTCCAAATATAGTTATAATTGTATTTTTCATTGTATTTTTCTCCCCAAATTTTAAACTAGAAGACTCCCCTTAGATTTTATGCCTCAGCTCTTGCATTTTTCCTCAGTCTTCCCATCTTGATCTGCTCCATTTCTAGAACTAAAAAGATCTAACAAACATAAAATTTTGAAAAGTTCTACTTTCTTAAGTTTTCCAAACCCCTAGTAGTGATATAAACAATTTAATTCACCTAATGGTTTGTGAATAATATTCAAAAAGTATCACAAGGCTATGAATATTATGTCTTCAGAAGAACTAGTCTAGAAATTTCACACCTGCAGGAAGGCCAAATGATTTACTTAATAAGTACCATCAATCAATCAACAAATGAAAAACTACTGTTACATCTCTATGGGCATTTTTATTCTCAAATGATTAAATTTTGGTCATCAATTCTCAACTGGAGGCAGCAATCAATTAAAATCCAGTAAATTCTAGGTTTACAAAACAAATGTTAACATAGACATGATATTGAAAGACATTAGCCAGGTGATGACAACTACCTACCATTAACCATTAGCAAATAAGCAAGGCACAGGTTTTGGTTATTACTAATCTACTAAATCAAGTCAAAATGCTTTGAAAATTGCATTCTTATCCAATGTTTTTACATCTTACCTTTAAGTGTAACATTAAAAAGCTCCTGATTATTACACTTCAAATTTTAGATGAGTCATAGTGATTTGGGTGCAGGAATTGGATGTGAATCAAAACTGTAAACATGCACTTTCTTGCTAGTCAAAAAGTGAATATGGACAGATTCAGGAAGAGTAAAACATATCATCTTAAAATATACCCAGGGTTTTTAAAATGGTCACTTCAAATGTTAACATATTTCAGTAAACAAGCCATTTGCCCATGCTGTCCTCGAACATCTCAAAAGTACTGAATACTTCTAACTCTATCCCCTCACTTTCCAGATAGGTACCTGAGACCTAGAGTCTTTAGTGATACTTAGCAAAATTATGCCTCAGGCTTAATTTTGTCTGAGGCTTACCACAGATAAAAGTAAGGAAAACTGAATGAAGTCCCAGAAGAGCTCTCATTTATGATACAGGATCATAAGCTTCTGTACCTCACTCTAGAACCTGAAATTGAACCATCAAATCTAGACAATAAAACTAGCAGATAAACAGGAAGAAAAGGCAGGGAATGCCCATTTCAGTTTATGGCATAAGACCCTGACTATCAAGAAGCGCATCAAAAAAGTGTGTTGAACAGATGAATGACTGGTTGCATGTTACTTTATAGCATGACTTCATTGATTTTGGAAGCTCAAAATTCAGAAACTAAACTGAGGGATGAGAATGCCATAGCAGAAATCAAAACTCATGGAGATTAGGGGCAACGCAACTGCAAGTCTCTGCAAGTCTCTGCAAAGCTGTTACAGACATTTCACAACATACATTCATACATGTATGTGATACACAGATTTACAGAGAGAGAGAGAGAGAGGGGAGAGAGGGGAGAGGGGGAGAGGGAGGGAGGGAGGGGGGAGAGGGGGAGAGGGGGAGAGGGGGAGAGGGAGGGAGGGAGGGAGGGAGGGAGAGAGAGACTATTTCTTCAGGTAATTCCTACAAGTGAGGACAGAGCCAGAGAACTGAGGTCTGGAAACAGGCCCTGTTCACCCCAAAAAGCCTTTCCTAGTAAGTGGACAGGATATGAGCGAGTCACTGGGAATTAGGAGAAGACAGTCACCCCAGGACACGGCTGGAATCCCCTGTGCTGCCTTCGACTAGGGAATTGGTCAGGGGAGAGTGGGATGCCTGCAACCTGCTGCAGGAAGGTATGCAAGGATCACGCCGACCTGTTTCCGAGTCAGAATCCCACTGAGCCCCACCTCAGGCACCAAAGCCGGCCCCACCCAGGCCTCCGGGAGCTCTCTAACGCAGAAGGCCTAGTCCTTCCGGAGTTCAGAACGCATCCAGGACAGGACGAGCGCAAACGGCGAGACCTGTCCCTTTCCTGGACGCCCCACACCGCGACGCGGCCCTGTCACCACATGCGCCACTGCCCCATCTCCCATCAAAGCTCTAGGCCCACAGGGCCTCAGCCCTCCTCCACGCAAGCTGAGTCAGGCCACAGGCGGGTACAATCCGGCGGCCTCTGTGCAGGGGGCAGCGGCCCGCAGCCCGCCGCCTGCCACCCACAAAGCTTACCTCCCTTCTGCCACAAGCTCAGCCCCGCGCCGGCTGCCTGACGTGGCCCGCCCCGCCGTCTCGAACGCCCGGGGGCGGGGACTACAGAGAGACAGCCAATGGACTGCAGACTGCAAGGGCTTGCCCCGCCTCCTCCAACTTCGGCCCGCCCTTCCTCGTTCGCGCGCACGCGCTTCCAAGGCCAAGGCCGCGCACTGCGGCTGGAAGGCTGCGTGGGCGGCTGAGCTCCTCTGCAGCCGACGGGGCAAGAAGGGCCACAGGCGCAAAGTGCTGGTTGTAGGGCCGCGCCGCAGTCGGGAGTTAGCCCAAGGGAAGGCAATTAAAGGAATCTGCCTGGAGATGCTACTACATCGTGTCCCTGTGCAGCTTTTGGTAATGCAAAGCAGCTTCTTGGTATTTGGAGATTTTGTTTCCTGGAAAAAAAAAGTACATTACGTATTATAATAGGATAACATTAGGATTCAGAAAATTTAATACAGACCGCAGACTTGCCTCTTTGTTCTTGTAGCTGCTCTTTGGGGTCCATACTTCACCTGGCCAACACAGAACACTGCAGCTCTTGATGCTACACGGGCATGTCCACTTGTTGGATAGTCATACAGGTTGTTCTAGCCCAGGCATTTCTGCCGATTTAATCTGGGAAGACCTGGCCCACGTAATTGTTACCATTATTGTTGTTATTTTTGTCTAATACTTGAGTGTCCACCCGTGTATGAACATGCATTTTCATGGGAAGGCTGTAAGACACCTGGCACAATGGAACAAAAGCTAAAAGAGGCAGCAGGAAAAAATGAGATTATGAAGGAATGAAATTCTGATTGTGGGTAACAGAAACGGAAATTAATATATAAGACGAAACAGTTAAGACAAGTTGCTCTTAGAGAACCTGGCTTAGCCGGCAGTTTCTAAAATCTAGTGAACCTTTATAAGCATTTGGGGAGCTTTTTTAAAAGATACTAGTGCCTGGGCCCAGTTTCTACAGATTCTGATTTAATAGCTCTGCTGTAGAGCCTTGGCATTCGTATTTTTCTATATTTCCAAAGTTTTTTTGTAACGTACTAACAAGAAGTTCCACTTCTCATTTGTAAGAAGGATTTGGGTCCTACACTCCACTTTAGAAAAGTAATTATATACTGCAGACCATCTTGAGTTCTCTCAATAATCTATTATACATTCATTCTGTAAGAATTTACCTAAATTAATTTTGAACCTATTTGTATATTCAATCTGTTATCCTTTGAGAAAAAGGACTGTTATAGGGTTTATAACTGCCTTCTTGATTTTATGGACTTCGATGATATTCTCCTTCAGTCTTAATAATTTCAAATACATCAGCACCTCTTTAGGACCATTTTAATTCTTTTTAAAAATTCTTCTATTCCCATATTTCTTGAGATACATTTCTCAAAACTGTAATTGAACATTAAACTGTGTGAACAGCACCTTTCAATGTATATCAACTCATTTAATCCAACTTTATGAAGCAGGTACAGTTATTACCACATTTTTTAAATAAGGTAACAGACACAGGAGTAAAGCAGCATGATCAAGTACCTAGCTAGTGGCAAAGCCAAAATTTGAATCTAGGCACCCTGGCTCTCAATAAATAAAGGACTGCCTCTGTTATAGAAAGTCTGGTTTTAGGAGTAAATAGGGAAACACACATTTAAAGAATGATGGTGAGTCTGAGATTTTCCACTTTTGACACTTCCCCTTGATTCTGTTTTTGTGCAGGATGGAAGAACTTAGGCTGTTAAACCAAGAGCCTAAAACTGACTTGACAACTTGCTGCAGATCTTGGGCTAGGCCAGAAGCACAAGGGCTCACCCTCTTCTGGGATATACTCACTCTACTTCTGGGATATACTCCTTCCATACATGACTGTATTTCAGTGAGGATTATTTGACCTTTTAATTTATTTAACCTATTGCTATATCAGGCCCTATGCTAGACAGGAGAGACAGCAAAATGAAATACACAATCCAGAGCCTCAAGGAGCCAGCTCATCCTAGAGGCCAAGTCAGTCGTCAGATTTATTTGGACAAGACTAGAGGTATAGAATTTTAGAACCAGAAAGTATGGCAGAGGCTGCCAGTCTATGACAAAGTTTTCACTGACAAGGGCTAAAATGATAAATACATACATACATACATACATACATACATACATACAATGTATTAAGTTTCCATAAAAATTAATTTATTCAATGTAAAGAACTGTTCTTTTTGAGATTATGCTTTGATTTTTTTTTCTGTTAAGAATGTTCTTTTTTAATAATTAGTAGGTTAAGTTGTTGGGGGCTTTGTTTACTTTAATGACCTTAAGGTCCTATGTTGGTTCTTAAATTTTTTTGATGTTTTACTGATTTAGTTTAATTGTCCATTGACAGCAAGGGAAATTAAGATTGCGGAGGAACAAAGTCCAGTTCTCTCTCTACTGCATACCCATTGGAACAGCCCATTTCATGAGCGGGGCTAGAAATGTTTAGAAGTAATAATAACAAATTTAAAAAATAATCAGGATCGTGGTTAGACAGCAAAGATTAGCACTGGTTCTAATAATCCAGCTGTGTTGTTAGCCAGGAAGAGTAGTCTCCTTCCTGCTTCATTAATCAGATTAGCTAAGAAGCTTGATTTTCTTCTGAGCAGAAAACAGAGAATGGGGCCTGAGGGAATACAGCTACTCTGTGTTACATTTTGATTGAGGTAAGACCTGGGAAAGATCAGTTTGATCGAGTAGGGCACACCCATGTCTGATACACATACATGGAGTCAGCCTGGGGAGAATTTTTGAGAAACAGCACTGAGAGAGTGGACACCCATGGGGGCAGTGGGAGGAAAATCAACTTCATTCATGTAACCTGCAGAGGGTAATACTGAAAGACCCAGCACAGATGGAAATTTCAATTGAAGGATTAAAATGGGCTTTCAATCAGTATATTATTATCTGGATTGGCTTAGATTATACATGCAAATGACTCTTTGCCTTTTAAAAACTCAAGACAAACCACACCGCCTTGCAGAGGTAAGCAGGCAGCCAGCATTTCTCCGTTAAACTCCTTGTATTGTTACCCCTGAAGTAGTTAAGCAGTTACTTCTCTATTATGCCAGACCCTTTAGATAAGTACACTTTTTGAAGTCAGTATAGAAGGGCCTATTGACTTTAACAACAACAAAAAAAGAAAGAGAATAAGAAAAATGTGTCCACTCCCAAATCATTAACTGAACTGAAAAGAATATGCTAACAAAAAAAGACACTGTAGTCTGAATCCTGCACTGTAAGAGAAGGTCATGTCCCCCACAGCATCAGGAGAGGCACAAAGCCTTGAACTCAGGCCCAGGCATGCTGGGCTAGCTCAACACGCCCACGCATTCATCAGCAGGCATGAAACTGGGAGGAGAAATTCAGAACTGAGTCACAGAGCTCCACTGTCGACGCATAACAGAAAGTAGTCTTATTAGATTTAATTAGATGTGAGTACGTGGCTCCAGTGGCTCCCCATTTCTTTTAGAGTAGAAGCCAAAGTCCTTACAAAGATCAACAAGCTATACATGATTTGCCTGCCTGCACCATGCACCTCCATCCCCAACACACACACACACACACACACACAGCCTATTCATCTTTGACCTTGCCTTCTACACTCACCCCAGCTCACTCCATTCTGATCACCCTGCCTCCTTGCTACTGCAGGATCTTGGCACCTCCTCCCACGTATTATCATGACTCATTCATTGAGTCATTCAAGTCTTTGCCGAGATGTTACCTCCTGGATAAGGCCTACTCTCTCAATCAGGAGCCCAGCAGGAAACAGATGGTACAATCAAATTAGGAAAATTGGAGGAGAGTTTACTAAGGGACTATAAACAAAGGTGTGGGCATGGATAAAGAGATCACAAGGGAGACTCAGGAACATTGGGGCCCTCAAATCACCTCTGAGCCTAAAGAGACAAGAAGAAGGAGTAGTTACCAAATATGGAGAAGCCTGTGTACATAGGGACTACCTGACATGAATTGGGACCTTTGGTCAAAGAACAAAACCAGTCCACAGTGACCGGACAGGGAGAAAGCCCAGAAATTAATACCTAGACGTCGCTCATTTTCTTCTGTCTTTCTGATCTTCTGAAACAAGGGAAGCCAATGATGCAGTTCATACAGATCAGTTTCTTTGGGTACAGAGAAGAGGCAAAAGGGAGATAGCTCGTCCATTTACCTTGATCACCTACAATAGTTTGTTTTGGCTATGTAACAAATTACCCCAGAACTTAGTGGCTTAAAATCACAAACATTTAGATTGCAAAAGCAATCATGTCTAGTCAAGTAAGGGCGGAAAAGACCTAAGGAAAAGAGAGGCCAAGCACCGTGGACAGCTCCAGGGGTCAGGAAGACCATCCAGTGTCTGGCCCAGTGTGGGGGCCTTAAATGCATCTCCAGCCTAATCCAGGGGGAGATCAACAGGGTGCTCAAAGTCTTTCTAAAGAACATGATCCAGGATACAATTACTTATGCAGAGGACTCCAAGCGCAAAACGGTTACAGCCATGGACTTGATCTACAAGCTCAAATGCCAGGGATGTACTCTTCGGCTTTGGTGCCTAAGAATACAGGATCCACTATATCTCAAAACTGAAAAAAAAAAAGGCTCTTTTCAGGGCATCTCACAAAGTCACATAAAAGGCATTGTGTGTTGCAGAAACATTAAATCTGAGTAGATAAAATCAAATACCAGTTTGCATAAGGCTGCTGAAAGGTAGATGCATTATTATTTTACAATGTGATTACATAACTTAATCTTGGAGCATTTTGCCACACTATGGTGTTGGGAATTGAGGAATTTGGGGATTTTTTTTAACAAAGATTTGTGAGCCAAGGAGCCAAATTGAGGATATTATATACAAACTTAAATAAAAAGAAAAAAACAAATTTCTACAAAATTTTTATTGGTGAACTCCAAAGTGTAATAATAATAATAGAGTACAATCATCTGTAATACAGGTCTGCTAATGAGAAGAATGGAATTCATCGTTAGAGGATAATACTCAATTTAACTGGGATTCAAAGTTAGTATTCCCTGTCATCAAAATCAGTTCCAAAAATTCATCTGTTAACGCTGATCGATAATGAGATTTTATGCATTTTGTCGTTGAAAATATCTTTTTACACAGATAGATATGGCCCAAAACTAATATCAGCCTATGAGAGTATGATTTTAATTGAGCATATTTATCACTTGGAAGTAATTTACAGAATTCTATTAGATTCTTCTCTTGGTACTTGCCAATTACCATGTCATTATATTGCAGAGTAATCACTTCCAAGTGAAGGTTAGGTGGAAGATCTTCAACTGTAAAGTTAAATGGATTTTGAAATATGGAAATTTCTTTTCCACTTGCATTGAGATCCAAAAATGCTGTTGGAGCTGCAGTTTGAGCTTAGAAAATATGTCTCCTGCAAATTTCTGTGGGAATGAAGATCTTGCTTCTTTTTAAAACTTTGACAGCACAGGGAGTGTATTAAACAGCTTGACATTACTTGTGATTCAGACAGCATTTGTTGTTGTTAAAATGATTTTTCCACAGCATAACATTTACATGTAAGTACTGTTTGCCTTGCAATTTTATATGGAGAAACACGACCAAGTCTACAGCAAAAGCTAAGTTTCAAAACCATTCAGTGGTCAATAAAAGTGATTAAGGGAAGTTCTCATTCCAAAAAAATTCAGTCTCAGGCCTAAATTCAAAAATTGCAATAAAACTCTACCACTGCTAAGCCATCGAACTGCTGTGTGGTAGGATAAGTCAAACTATTCAGCTCCCATTTTTGACGAAAGTTCACAGAAGTGATGATTGTTAAGTCTACCGGAGTAGATGAAGTTCACCATGAAGACTACTGGTTCAAAAGCACGGTTATTTGAAACACTTTCTGCAAATGACCCACTGATGAACAGCACATTGATTAACCACAGGTTTCAAATACCTAACTTTTCACAAGTGTTATAAATTTGCCCAAGTTAAACTTGTCTGCTCCACACATATTTTTATCACCATCAGTTGTAACTCACCTTAGCAGATTCCACTTCAGGTTGTACTAAATTAAAGTTTTCTCAACTTCTTTGAAAATTTTCTCATCTATAGTGTTGCATGCAGACAACTTATAGAGGCTGATTCTTCAGTCACTGCAAATTCATTGACCCCTTAAATAATGTACTGAACAGTATTAGTAACATCTGTCAACTCATCAAGAGCTAAGGAAAACCAGTGGAAATCATTTACTTTGTTTTTTAATTAACTATTGATGTTGCTTTCAGGGTGCACTCTTCAATCACCTGTTCTCGATGAACGATTACTAGTCTTAAACAAGTTTATTTTCTCCGGAAACATTTCTTTAGCTACTGCAATCAAACATGATTTAACTCACCAGCAGTAAAGCGCTTTCCTTGCTTGACTAACAAATGAGACACTCAGAGATTTACTTTGGTTGCAGCTTTTTCATTTTTATTTTTGTGAAAAAATTCTGCTGTAATGAGATAACTGCATTTTAAATTTTCTTTTCTTTTTCTTTCTTTCTTTCTTTTCTTTTTTTTTTTTTTTTTTTGATTATTGATTTCCTGTAAGTTGGGAATGTTGTGATGAATCGGGGAATGTCAACATATAATCTTTTCACACTGGTATAGTGTCTAATTTAAAGAAGTTGGAAAGCCAGTTTAAAATCTAATCTAATTTAATTTGAAAGCAAAATAATCTGTACTCCATTGTGCCTTTAAAAGCATGACATAAAAGATGAGATGTCACTAAAGTGGTGAGGTAGAAGACCTCAGCCTCCCTCCCCCGACAAAGATCAACAATTTAACAGCTATCTGGAAACAAAGACAGCTCTGGGAGAGCTCTGGAGTCCACTCAGACCTTACTTGCCTCACCTCACCCTAGTCTGGCCCTGCTGTGGTCCTGGGTGGCGCACAAGGCCCAGGAAGGAAGACACCAAGGAATTAAATGTCCAAGAGCAGGGGAATAGATAGTCTCTTTCTCCTAACCTCCTAGGACTTCCTATTGGCTGAGTCCAAATGGAAGTCAGAGGGCAAGGAATCCCTTTTGGTGCAGACCTTGGAGGTCAGCCCAGAGCCCCGTGAAGAGGCTAAGATGGCTCAGAGAGGCAAACGGAGATTAGCCAGCACACTACCCAGGTTGGGAACAGGACAGACAGACGATAAAGCTTATCTAGTGTGATTACCACTATGTATACTACGTGTTTTAGTTTAGCCAAGAAACACTAAGTTACTTTTGAGCTTTGCTACTTCATTTCATGAAGTTAAAAAAAAAAATTTTTTTTTTAAGGTTTGTCCAAATGAGTCAGGATTCAGCCTCTTGACAAGCTAATACTTGGTGTAGGGCAGCTCATATGTGGAAGGTGACCTCCTCAGAGACAGCCATTTAGCTGGTTCCTGACAGCTACAATTATGATTAATGGATCTATTCAGTGGCCATCATGCCCTGTAATCACACCAGTTAGGATTTTTACAACATTTATAGCCTATCTTAATTTCTCTCCCTTTCCTCCCCCATATATATATATATATATTTTAATATAGATGTTACTTTAGATCAGAACATAAAAAATAAGACTATGAAAACAATAGTTAGCTGTTAGTAATTGCTTCTTATCACTAGGAGTATTTTCTTGCATAGCATAATAATGCTGGCAGAGAATACAACTTTGCTTATATCAATAAGCATTTATAGAATGTTTCCTCTTGATTTATATTTCCATCTGACTAGGTTAAGAGGATGTCCTTCATCATGCTTCTCTTTGTATCTAGTTGTTAAAATGAGGTCATTAAAAATCAGATAATTCTGGGGCCATTCCCCCCCCAACTTATGACTGTATGTTACAAGTATTCAGTAATGAACTCTCAAAGAAAGGAAAACAAGAGAATTTTGTTATTACAACTTCACACCTCATTCTAAAAAATACTAAAAAGAGATACAAATAAAAACGAATTTCATCACTACCATAGTAAATAAGAAAATGCATTTATTTACAAGAAACTATGCAATTACATCAAATTTCACTCAGAAATTATTGGAGAGAGGTGGCTCTCCTGGAAGATTAACAGGTGAAAAGGGTGCACTCCCTCTTCCCTGTCTAAACACACTGAAACCTTTTCTAGTGGTATCTACAAATAACTGAAGAAAATGAACAATTTGGCTCCATTGCTGTTATCTACCGCAGAACGATCTCCTTGATAAATACAATGAAGGAAGAATCCATTCTTTACTATGAAGTTGCATAGTTTGGTTTGATTTTTTTTGTTTTTGTTTTGGAGGGTTTTTGGTTTCTTTACCCTTTAGAAGTCCAAGGTTTTCCACACAGAATCTTGCCACAGCCTGACCCTGAATCATCCCTATCACAAGAGTGACCATGTGCAAGATGTCTTCAGCTCTCAGTTGTAAAGCACCTAAAAGATAATCGGAATTTCTATAGTGGTTTCCTTGGTGATCCCTTTTTGTCTTCTCAGGGATGTTCCTAGACCCCAAGCTAACATCATAGAATTGGAATGAAAGACTCCATTGTCAGGGATGTGGCCAAAAGGGTGGGCTTAATTTTGGATGGGGTTAAAAACACTGGAGATGAGCCATTTAGTGTATATTTTATATTTTACAGTTTAAATTCTCCATTATAACATTATATAGCACACATTTAGTCTCTTTATTCTGGGTTAATAAATTATAGACATTCTTTAAACCTTAAGGGCCTGTCAATGAGAATTAGACAATTTCAAATGAATGAATGAATGATTTTTAGCTTTTCCTAAAGGATATAGCCTAAGATTATTTATCAGAATATTTTGAATGGTATGGAAAATTTAATTTTTAATTAATTAAGATGACAGCATAGCACAGCACATACATTTCACATGAGCATGTTTTCAGTGACTGTATAGGATGGACAAAGAAAGAGAAGCTAATTAGTGGTAGATTCTCAAGTTGATTCACATATAATTACTAGTAGCTTTAGAGAACAGTGCAGGAAACAACTATCAAATTTTCCTAAATATAAAGTGACCTCAAATTTAACTCAGTTCCTTGTTTTCCTAAGGAGAAGATGCAAAAATGGTGAGTTTTTTTTTTACCTACTAAAATATATAATATTTTAGAAAACTTGAAGCCATAGTAAAAAGTAATTTAATAATTTATTTACATATACATATAAAATATTTATAATACCATGTTATCTAATACTATTTAGACATTATATATTACAATGATTATTATAATCATATATATTACTCATATATTCATTAAACAATTTTATTCAAACTCTTCACAGGCATCTCCATCATCAGTATTTTTGTCGCTAACAGAGCCACATTTTAAATCATCATAATTTTCTAGCACACCATGTTTTTGTGTATGTGTGCAGAACTTTGTGTTTTAATCAAATAAAATGTACTCAAATTAATCTGGCCATAGAGACACAAAATAATAAAACAAAAGTAACCTTAGAGATAATCCAGTGCAGTTTTTTCTTTTTCTTTTTTAATTGAAGTATAGCCTACAATGCGTCAATTATTTCTGGTCTAGCACACCACCTTAACTTCCACTCAAGTTGTTAAGACTAAGTATTTATTGAATCTATATGTGAGCTCTAATTGGAAATTTTATTCTGAGTCATAAGTACCCATTTAAGGAAGTTATTTTTATTCATATTGTATGTAATATTCACCAAATAACCACTTAATAAAATGCTTAATAATATGGGTAAATAATTTAAACAATCAGAGGGTACAACAAGATTTTTAACAACAACAACAAAACCCAATAGTCTTCTGATTTATCCTCCTCACCCCCAATTCCAGATTTCTAGTGGCCACTACTTTCAAGTCTAAGGGTTTGTTTTTTTTTCTCTTAGTATTTACCTTCCTATTTCTAAGATTATTCTAGTATTTCTTGATTTTTGGAAAGAAGTTTTAGGTAATATCTATTGAGTTCCTACCATGAAAGATGAGGATTTAATTGCTCTTACATATGTCTCACCCTGCAAAGCCACCCCCCCCATCTGTTTAATGTATCACAATTTGGAGTTCAATCAATATTTGAAGTTTACATTATTATGCTTATGTTAATATTTACAACCAAGTCACCTTGCGTGCTATAATAAATTCTCATTATTGTACAATATTTTTGTTTTTCTTTCCTAACATTAATTATTACCTCATTTGTTTTCATTTGCTTTGTCTTCTATGTATCAATTACTAATTCATCCTCAAACTTTCAAAGAAAACTGTAAATCTTTGTTCAATATGTCCGAACACGTCAGGTAACCTATATGTTTCATTTTTATGGGGAAGAACCCCTCCTGAATCTCTGTCTTTCTGTGCATCCTGGGACCTCCTGTCACCAGCACCATCATCATCACCATCATTAAAATTCTCTTCACCTCTTTCCTCTGGTTGATCTCCTTTTCTCTTGCCCTCTGTAACTTGACATCTTTGTGGCAATGGCACTGTTGACCATATTCCTCTCCTCTCGGTCTTCCTTCTATCATTCTGACCAAACGGTTGCTGTCTGCCTTGGATCTTCTTTTTCTGCTAACCCCCTACATATTGGTTGGGTATTTTATCCTGAGGTCTTCTCACTCTTATGGAGACCTCGGTAATGGAATCTCAATATTCTTCCATAATTTTAACTACTAACTATTTGAAAAGGCAAGTCATCTAGTTACATGTTCTAAAACCAGACTTCATGGGTCCATAGCCTGGTTCTACCACTCCTTAGCTGAGAGTAATCTTGATCAATTTCCCTGTGCCTCTGTTTCTCATGTTTAAAATGAGGTAGCAATAGTATCTACACCATAGCATCATTGTAAGAATGTGTGGGTTAATATATCTAAAGTTTTTAGAACATTGCCTGGTGGATAGCAAGCCCTAGGTAAGTGTTAATCATAATTAATATTATTGCTATTATTATATTATTATTATTCACAAATTATTATCTCTAGCCCCTACTTATCTTCTCACCTCCACATTTAGACATTCAGCTACCACTGGACCTGAGAAATGTTCCACAGTCACCTCAATAAAACATCAAAGCTGAACTCATTGTCCTTATAATAAAACCTAATTTTCTTCCTGTATTCCTTAACTTTACTTGATGGCATATTATTCACCAAAACATTCAAACTAGAGATTTGTTATCAACTTCTTTGCTCCATCTCCATTTATTTTTACCTTTGAAATAGCTCTCAAATCTTATTTCACCATTCCCGTTGTCACTGCCTCGGTCAAGTCCTTACCATCTCTTGCCTAGACGGATGCAGTAGCCTAATTGACCTCCCCGCCTCCGCCTCCCTGCTTTCCAATTCTTTTTCCACAGTGCCATCAAAATGACTGCTTTCTTACATAGAATCCTTCAATGACTCTTCATCACTGTATTAGCTTGCTAAGGCTGCCATAATAAAATACCATAAACTAAGTGGCTTGAACAGAAATTATTTTCTCACAGTTCTAGAGTCTGGAAGTCTAAGTGTTGGCAGGTCTGATTTCTTCTGAGGCCTCTCTCAACTTGAAGATGACTGCCTTCTCCTGATGTCCTAATATGAGCTTTCCCCTGTGCACACACATCCCTGACATCACTTTGTGTGTCTAAATTTCCTCTTCTTACAAGTTAGTCACCTCTTTAAAGCTCCTAACTTCAAATACAGTTACACTCTGAGGTACTGGGGTTAGGGTTTCAACATATTAGTTTAGGGGGACACAGTTCAGCTCCTACAATAATCATGTACAATTAAGAGTGGGGTTAGTGTTGATAACATGGAAATGCACTTATAATCTGGCCTTTTCAACTCTCCAACTTCATCCCTTGTCATTTCCCTGTCACTCTGAATTCCAGGAATTCCAAATGGTGCATAGTTCCTCAAACATCCCATCTGTTTGGGGCTTCTGTGTCACCTACTCCTTTTAACTAGACTGCCACCCTACTCCCATCCTTGTCACTGGGAAACTGCTAATTGTCCTGCAAACCTTATACTGAGACTTTTCTGAAATCCCCAAATCCATATATTAGCAATGATTTATTGTTATTGTGTTGGTTTGATGGAATTTCATTACATTTTCTAGAGTAAAGGTAGAACTAGGCTCCAAATAAGTTGGGCCTATATACAAACTCTTGCCCGGGACCTGGGAAGAGAGAGGAAGAGATTCAGCACAGGAAGTAGAGGACTGTACCTCTCACCACTCCGGGCAGGGAGAGGTGAAGAAGTAAGCGGGCCTGGTCCCAGCACTCCTTGCCTACTGGCAGAAACTGGAGGCAAATTCAAAAGAATTTGTCCATTCAAAAGAAGGCCAGGCAGATGTCTGCCAGGACATCAGAGCACCTGCAAAGCAGGGCCAGGTCCTACTGCCTTACGCTGCCTTTGAGAGACAGCCATTGGCCCTTCTTTGCCTATGCAGCCAAAGGAGGAGCCAAGCCTGCACCAACAGAAAGCAGGCATTCAGGAGCTGAGCCACCCATCCATGCTTTCAAAATGTGCGGCTTAAAGCCAACCACACCTTCATTTTTCAAACATAGCACTTGCTGGTGAATTCCAACCATTGCATTACAATCAAGTTGTCCCATCTGGCTTGAGAGTCAAGGCCTACTGTTTCAAACCACTTAGAAAACAATGTGAAGTCCAAAGAAAGAGAGCCTTGCTAGAAAATATATTGGTTTCATGTGGACCTAGACCCCAAAAGGGATTAACTTTGGGACCTCCACAGTCCTGAAATCTCCACTTCTCACTTACTGGTATCGTTAGTAACCCACAAGTCAAACACAGTTTTACCTCCATCTAGAAAAGTACCCAATTTAATTCAAACACATTAATCTTCAAGGTCTTTATTTCTTGTAAATGTAGCCATGTTTCATTGCCTTGTCATTACTAAAAGATTTAGCCATGCTTAAATTTCAAAAAAAAATTTTGTCACCAGTATGAGTTGCACTTACACTGCTCTATAATTCTCAGGTACAGGAGAACTTCTTTTATTTTTCTAAATTGAAGTAAATCAGGGATGATCACAGTCACCTTTTGAGGCACCTCTCTTTCCTAAACTCTCAGGCCAGTGTCACTGAGTGATGACTTCCTCTCTGCCATGTGATGCTGTCTAAAGCCTTGCCCTGCTCCCTTTAGGAAAAGGCAGCCAAGTGGTACTTGCTCCCTCCAGGGATGTGTGCCACAGGCTGCCGACCCGGCAGGAGACCTTCATGGAGCAGCCCCAGGCCGTGCCACCGGTGGCTTGATTCCATATGCATACAGGCACCCCATGTCTTCTCTGTATCTATACCCCAGCTATGCTGTTCCCTTTTGTAGAAGCACAGAATACAAATAGCTTTTGTGAATCTTCTTAGAGATAATTCATACAGATAAAGACAATTTACATGTATTTCTTCTCGCATTTTTACACAGATAGCACACTACAAACACTGCAGCTTGCTTTTTCTGAACAGAATTAGATCATGGAGCTCATTCATATCCACAAAGGGCATCTTCACAGCTGCTATAGCCCAATATAGGAATGTAACATCATGTACACCCTCTCCTGATGAAATCTTTTGGTCTTACAAATAATGTTGTAATGAACAATCTATTTCATACATCATTTCATACATGAGCGAATAAAGTCTGGGATAAATTCCCAGAAGGAGACCTGTTGGGTTGCATTGTTAATTCTGTGAGATAGTGCCAAATTGCCAATTTATATTCAACTAGCAACGTATGAGAGCAAAAAATCTAACCTATGTATATTATGTATATATATATTTAAAGAGAGGTTAAATATGGTTGGTATGTAATTTTTTCTTCTACCTTTTTTATATTATGATATTAATGCAATTCTCTTCATAAATAATGTGTAAGATTTTTTTCTATGTTCTGCAACATTTTGTATAACAATAGAGATGTCTTTTCATCAAGAATTTGGCAGAATTCTCTTGTAAAACCATCTCAGCCTTGTGATTTGCAAGAGTAGGGAGGATAGTTGATAATTTTCTCAAAATATTTTTCATGGTAATTTGTATAGATTTTAAAAATCTCCTCTGGGCTTAGATATAGTAAAATATATTTTCCTATTAAGTTATCCATTTCATCCAGATTCCTAAATATATTGCTCTACTGTGGTAGACTGTTACACTAATGGCCCCAATGAATCTACCTCCTGGAATCCATGCCCTTGTTTACTCGCTCCCACACTGACTAGACTTGGTCATGTGGTTGATTTGGTGAATGGGACCTCAGCAAATGCAACAAAAACAGGTTTGTCAAACACTTCACGCTGGGGCTCGCCCTGTTGGAACACTGCCTCTGGCAGGTGAGGAAGCATGGTGAGCCTCCTTGAGGAGCAAAGACCTTGTGGAAAGAGAGGTCCAGTCATCCCAGCTGTCCTGGATAAGCCGAGCCCTCAGCTGACTCTCTGAATGCCACGGCATGAGTAAACCCAACCATGACCAGAAAAAAATCCTCTAGCAAACCCCCAGAACTATAATAAACAGTCATTATTTTAAACCACTGACTTTTTGGAGTGGTATGTCATGCAGCAGTAGATTACTGGAGCACTTCCATAAATTAAAACACCTCATATACTCTGATCATTCATTGTGTATCAAGTAAAATTTAAATAGCTAATGAAATCATTAAGGATCTCTTAAAGAGAGATTGTATCTTATTTGGGCCAAATTGATAATGACCAAAATTAATTTTCACATTATGGCTATGAAATAGCTAGGGCAAGGTGAGACAATAATAACACATCACAGGTCTATAGTTGCTTGTGGATTATAAAATCTTTTCGCATGTATTATTTATCTCACCAGATCCCATCACAATCCTGAATTAGGAATCTTAGAAACAGAGAGACTCAATTGCAAAGCAAGGTTTAGAACATAAATCTACAGGCATCCATTCCAGCACTTTTTCTAATTATTATGCCACATTCTGGCCTCTATTTTGTTCTTTTAGATGAAGAATAATAACAGGAAAATGTTTTACTTTGGAAACAAAACAAATAGGTCAAGGATGAAAGAGATTTGAAAATTAAACTCTCTTATAAGATACATTTGATATTTTCTAGAGTTTTCACAATTGAGGTTCACTGCCTTCTGTGCCCAGCAGACAATGTAACCTACCACTCTTCCTTGCAGTTAAAGCAATGAGTTCCTTATCTCTAGAGCTGAATCTGGAGATGTAAAGTAGGGTCTGCTCAGATTTGTGAATCAACCGTGTACAAGTGATAATCAAAGTCATAGGATTAGATGAGATAATCCAGAAAAAAACATGCTCTTGAAAGAGAACAGAAATAAACCAAGGATGAAAGCCTGGATAAAACCAATTAGAAGGTAGGTAGAAGAAGAAAAGTCTAAAACGGAGAATGAATAGAAACAGCAAAAGTGAAAAGAGAAAACTGCAAGAAAAATGTGTTCTTGAAACAAACACAGGGAGGAGAGAACATCAAGAGGTTGTCAACAGCAAAGTCTTTAGAGAAGAAAGTAATTATAAACATTGAAAATATCCATTGGACGCCACAGGCAAATTTGGCAGGAACAACATCATTGGAGGTAGTTGTCTATTGTGTGCCCAGCAAGCCTTTTCCCCGTTTATCTGGCAACAAATCTGCTTCTCTGTCCCCAGGGGCAGGCACATGACTCAGACTGTGCCAATCATAGCAGCTTATCCCTGGCTGTAAGAGGTGGGCATATGTTCAATAGTTGCCTTATGACCTCCTGAGCCACTCTGAACCTTTGCTTGGGATCTCACTATCTGAAACCGGGGAGGAAAACACCCTCTTCTCTTTTGGGTTATAAAAACATTCGAATGAAGTAAAGATTCAGAGATGTGCAGAGGTGAGGGATGAGCAACGTGACAGACTCCGTGAAAGACTCGTCTGTGTTTCAACCAATGGATCCAGTCATCCCTGATGTCAGCCCTGTCTCCTTTTCCTGAAACTTAATTCTCTTCTCTTAATTCTGTGAGCTTCCTCAATGTCCTTCCAATAATTTCCACTGCTCTCTCTTTTTTTTTTTAGTTACAAAGAATTAAGATTAATAGGTGGAAGTCACATTGTAATTGGTTTAAAAATGAGTGATATAAAATACCTCGGAATAACCATAATAAGAAATGGACAGGAACGATATAAATAAAACTACAAAATTTTACTGAAGAACATAAAAGAAGACGTGAATAAATGGGAAGTCCTACCATGTTCCTGGGTAACAATGACTATTATAAAGATGTCAGTTCTTCTCAAATTAATTTATAGGTTTAATGCAACTCCAATCAAAATCCAAATAGGATATCTTTTGGAGCTTGAAACAGTGATTCTAAAGTTGATTAGCTAGAAAAAATAGAGAAGAGCCAAGCCATTTTGAAAAAAGACAATTGATGAAGGGAACAGTGAACACCTACTGGGTGCCCTCCTTGACTTAAAAGAATTCAGTAGTTACAGCCTCTGTAACTGTCTCTGCTATTTAAAGTGATCTTTGCCTCCGGGCACAGTTTATTGGTCCCTGGTTATACTCCCTTTTGCTTAAGGTAACTTTAATAAATTTTTGTTACTTGTAACCAAAAAACTCTTACTACAGGAACTTTCCCTACAATGTACTGAAATATATTAAAACAGTACATAAAACAGTATAAATATGTATCTTTGGGGCAGAATAGCCATAAATAGGTACTATTACTTATAAAAATGATGTTAATAAAGTTACCACATTGTAATGCATAAAAGAAAAATTATTCAGTAAGTTGGCTTGCTGTGATAAGTTAAACTGTCAATTTACAACATATATTAAAATAAATTCCAGGTGTTAAATGTGCAAAGTGTTCAATGTAAACAAACAAAGAAATATTAAAACACGTGCCTGAAACATAAAATCAATGTTTGCCAAAGTCTGGTTTAAAAGCTAAAAGAATACTCAGGGAACTGTTTAAACTATTTACCTGTTCTTGAGCTGAACGAAGACTTGTCTAAGCACAAAATCAATGGGCTAAATCACAAGGGAATCAGAATCAAAGATTTGACTACATGAAAAATTTGAAAGAAACCGTCAAATGTTGAAAAGTAAATTACAAAACAAAAATGTCAGACAAAAAGCGATTCGCAGGTTAAATCAAGAAGGAAAACACTGAAGCTTCAATGGAAAAAGATGCAACAACAATGTACAGACAAATCTCAGACACAGAAATATAAATGACCGAGAAATATGTGAAACAATTCACTATTAGTAGTTACAAAATAAAACATCAGACATGTCATTCTATTCTACCAAAAAACAAAGACTCTAAAATGTATAAAATTAAAGGCTGATGAAGTTGCTTCAAAAATAAGCAGTCATATGAGAAATTAACACAACATTGTAAACTGATTCTACTTCAATAATAAATAAATAAATAAATAAATAAATAAATAAATAAATAAATAAATAAAGCAAGCGAGCAGTCATGCCCTCCTATTGAGAGTCTAAATTGGTATTTTTTTTTTCTGAAGTGCTTGGCAACATATATCAAGAACTTTATAAAAGGTCCATATTCCTTTTCCCAAATTCTCCTTCTAGGAACCTAACCTACCATGATTATTAAAAGCACAAAATGTAGCTCTTGCCCTCAACAGCATAAATACGAATGAAAACATAAAGCTGACAGCCAGAGGGAGAAGGGAGGGAGGACGAGAGAGGGGAGGCCTTAAGCCCCTGGTTCTAGTCCTGAGGCTCCTAGAACAGCCCTGGTTCCTCAGAATCAGTGAGATATCTCAGGACACTTCCAATGAATCCTTCCCTCTCTTTCCTTAATTTCTGTCCCTTGCACAAGGACACTGTTAACTAACAACCCCTCTGGCCCGAAATAGTTATCATTTCCTTCTGCTAGATTAATATACCATATAATCTTCGGTAAGAGACACTGATTGCTTTGAGTCATGGTAGCTGGTTGTAGCCCAAGCTTAATTCGTTTGGAATATTATGATCCAATACTGGCACCTTCCAGGGTGTCTACCTAAACACGATACTAAATTGCCAAAATCTTTCATGGATGAGAAGCATTGGTGAGATTTTTATCAGAGACAATGCAATGTTTACTAGACTAAGTAGAACAGAAGCAAAAATTAGAAGAAACTTACTGGACTTAGTCCCAATTAATGAGATTAAATTGGCTCATGTGGTGCTGTGGGTAAGTGATTTCATAACACTGATCAAAACACAATGAAATTCAACATCCGGACTGAATGCCCTTGAATCCTTTCCTTGCTTGATGGATCAAAGCCCTTGGCACAGTTGACCACTGCTCTCTTGTCTTTCTCCTCAGCCTTCACAATTCCACACACCACTAGTATTTCTCATTTTTTACGTTCTCCTCTGGTTTTAAACAATAGTTGGATTAGTTCAAATAAGGGATAGACTGCTGTAACAAAAGACAAAAAATACTTACACAATTATTTCTCTTGTAATATTTTATGTTTGTGGTCCATGAATAATAAAGTGGCCCACTGGTTTACAGAACCTGTGATCCTTTTAACTTACATCTCTTTGGTATGGCCATCCATGTGGTCTGAGTTACTTCACTACCATGTCTGTATTCAGGTCCACGGGAAAGGGGGGACATACTTCTTTTCTGTAAAGGGCATGACCTAGAAATTGCAGACATCTTTTCTGCTAAATCCCATAGGCCAGAACCTAGTCATGGGCCACAACTAACTACAAGGAGCCTGGGAAATATAGGTCTCTATCAGGGGAGCCGTATACCCTGCTAAACCTCTGTTTCATAGAAAAGTAGCACTCTCTAACCCACCTTCTATATATATTAATGTTTACTAAATATATTTCTTTAGCCCAGATTTCTCTTCTGAAATTCAGAACTATTTATTCAACCATTTACTGAGCATTTATTTATTCAACAAATATTTAACTGAGCATCCGTGTTATCAGTCACAAGAATAGAGGCTTCTTCAATTTAGATGTTATCCAGAACCCTAAGATGTTCAAAACTGACCATGTCGTGTTTCCCAAACCCTCCTTCTTCCTATTTCAGTCATTTGCACCATCATCCAGCCAGCTGCCCAACTCAGAAATGAGAGTATCTCTTACTTATATTCTCTTCCTAACTCATCCAGTCACCAGGCCAAGTCAAATTTATCACCAAAACATATCTCCATTCGAGTCACTCTTCTCCACACTTCTTTACTCTGTATCTAAAACTCAGTCTCTCCACCTCTGTCTTTACCTTTATCTTCTCTCTCTCTTTTAAACAGAGGTATAACATAGATGCAGTAAAGTATGTAAATACACTAATATACATGTAAAACTTAACGAATTTTACATACATACACACCCATTTAACTGCCATCCAGATCAAGATACCCTTCAAAGTTCTCTGTGTCCTTTCTCTGTCAAGCATTATTTCTCTTAGATAACAGTACCAGCCTTTTTGATGATGGAGTGTATTGCAATAAACTCACTCATCATCTTTCAGTTTCTTTCTCGTCTTTGTCTCTCTGTTGCTGTCTCTCTCTCTCTCACTTTTTTTCCTTGCCTCGGGGGCTTCACTTCACCTCTATTCTCCCTTCCCCCCTTTTGCCTGACTAATCCTGCTGTGATTCAGATCTCTGTTTAGACATCACTTTTTATCAAGAAGTCCTGTTAATGCTGGCATGAGGATTTGCCTAAATAATTTTGTTACGGTTATCTTAGCTTGGGAAAAGGGAAAAGAAAATTCACACTGAATATGTTTTGATTTGGAATATACTATTTTCGGTCAGTGGATTAGAGATATTTTACTGCTCAGCAAGACCAGGTCACAAAAATATTTTCATTCCTAACATTAGTTTAAACATTGCTACTGTAAGTTAGCTATAGCAGCAAATCAGTGATATTTAGGCCCTAGCTCCTCTGAGTGGTTCTCAGGATTAAATGTTCAATTGAAAAGTAAGCTCATATTTATTTTTAGTTAACTAATTTTTAAACAAATTACATACAGTAAAGTACACACATTTTGGTGTAGTGTACAGTTTATGAATTTTAACAATTGTATATACACCTGGGAAACTAACACCCCAATTGAGATGTAGAATTTTCCCATTTCCCCAGATCGTTCCTTTGTGCCCTTTTAGTCGATCCCTCCACGAGGCAGCTGCTGTTCTGATTTCTATCACAATCCATTAGTTTCATATGTCCTTAAATGGCAAAGAAGTAGAATCATATAGCATGTACTCTTAGATGCTGGACTTCTTTGGCCCAACCCGTGTTTTTGAGATTCATCCATGTTGTTGTATATATATGAATAGTTCATCCTTTTTTCTTACCAGTTTTCCAGTGCAGCATATATACAACTGGTTTATCCAGTTTATCAGTTTTCATGTTGGTAGATTTATGGGCTGTTTCCTGTTTACAGCTGTTATAAACATTCCTTCAAAAGTCTTTTTGTAAACATATGTCTTCATGTTTCAAATTTAATTAAAAGCCTAGAAGTTGAATAGCTGAATCATAGAATAAGATATTTTTATCTTTGTTGGAAACTGCTAAACAGTTTTCCAAAACGTTGGTACCATTTCACACTCTAACTACAAATGTATGCAAGCTCTAGTTACTCCACATCCATATCAAAATCTGATGTTGTTGGTCTCTTTAATGTTTGCCATTTTAGAACTATGAAATGACATCTCATTGTAGTTTTAATTTGTGTTGTCCTGAAGACTAAGGATGTTGAGCACCTTTTCTAGGTTCCTCTTCTGGAATTCCTAGGGTATGGCCTTCCTTTTCATTCTTACAAAATGGCTGCTGGAGCTCTAACTGTCACTCTGAATTGTAGGCAGAAGAAAGAACCAAAGGATCCAGGTCCTGAAGTCATGCATCTGTTGAGTCTTTCCCAGAAACCCTGGTTACTGGTTTCTGCTTATATCTCATTGGTCACAATTATGTCACATGGTCACTCCAGTATGCAAGGAAGGTTGGGAAATGTAGTTTTTTAAATTGGTATTCTGGGTATCTCTTGGTGGGCCAGAAAGCAACTCAAAACTTAGTGACTTAAAATGAAACATGTGTTTTTTCTAACAAATATACCGTTTAGGCAAAACCCAGCAGAAATGGCCTGTCTCTGCTCCACTTGTCATCAACACAACAGCAGTTGTTACTGGCTTCTGGCCAAGAAGACTCACACAGTTGGAACTGTGGTTAGAACACCTACACACGACCTTTTCATGTGGCTGCTTGGCTTCCCACACCATAATGGCTGAGTCCCAAGGGTGAGGGTCCCAAGAGAGACTTAGGTGGAAACCATATCACCTTTTATGACTTAGGCCTGGAAGTCACACAGCATCACCTGTGCTGTACTCGGTTCACTGTGGCAAACACAACAGGCTGCTGAGGTTAAAGGCGAGAGGGAACAGATTTTACCTCTTAACATGGGACTGGCAGGTTTTGGAAGAGAATATAAGATCAAAATATTGGTGTGGCCATTTGAGGGAAGTATAATCTGTTATAATTGGGCATGTTACTTGCCTCCAACTGAAGTGGGGTTCTCTTAACAGGAAAGATGTGGTAAATAGATATCGGGTAGGCAAAGTAAGTTTCTATCACGTTCTTTACACACCACATTATAGTTTTTTGCTTTGCCACTAGACTATAATCTTCACGAGGGCAGCAGCCAGGTTTGTCTGTCTTATCAATTATTGGTTCCTTAGGGCTTAAGGAAAAGAAAAAAAGAGGCATTTCAAAAATATTTGTCAGTGAATGATTATTAAACCAAATAAAAATATAGAGAGATTATCTGTTTCAAAAAATAAACTGTGATGTAAGCATTAGGAAGGAATAAAAAAGTTGAAAATTTAAAAGTCAATAAACTTCAAGAGTCTAATAAACATATATGCTAAGGATTAAAACAAATTTCCTCATTCCACCTTTTAAAACAGATCACAAAACAAAATATTACCTTCTTGATTAGAAATCTGTGCATGAATAAATGGTTGTCTAATTAGTATGTGGAAAGAAATATTTCTTAAAAAGGCTAACGCATGCTTCAGTGCAGTGATCAAGGACCTCTGGCCAATCCCCGTGATTTTTGTATATATTTTTTCGGATTGATTTAGAATACCCAACCATCAACCATTGCTTGCTACTGCTGGGGACGGTTTGGAAACTGCAACATCCCTAATCCTTCCTGGATTAGTAGTGAGGTCAAGTACTTGCTCATTTGTTAAGTTTTCTCTTCCTCCTCCTTAAATACATTGTTGGTTCAAGTGGCTTAAAATCTTTTCTGACATTATCTTTGATATGTTTAAAACTTTTTATTGTTTTTATTAGTTTTATAAGCCCTTTCCAGGAGATCTTCAAAGTTTTTTTTTTTTTTCTCTCAGTCCATTTAATAACTAGTTTACCATTTACCATGTTTCTGCATGGGACATTCCTTAAGACTGTGTGACATTCTTATATCATGGTCATTTTAACATGCAAATCTAATCATGTTACTCCTCTGCTCTAATTATTTCAGCAGCTTCCCGTCAGCACAGAAAAATCTGAACTTCTTAGCATGACATACAAGGCCCTCCTGGAGCTGCTTCCTCATCTCCCACCCCACTCCTTCCCTCAGGCTGCTGAGCACACTGTGTGCTTCCTCTGGTCTCTGTGCCTCCCCACCCCACCCCTGCCTAGTGTCTTTCCAGGTTGAGGGAAAACGATCTGTTCAGTGTTTCCTCCAATTTCCCTCCCCCTGGTCCACGGGAAAACCCCTTACCTTTTGGTCTCATCTCAAGCACTAACTCCTTGTTGCCCCCGTTCCTGATCTCCCCTCACAGCTTGGGTGCATCTTCTTTGTCTTGGTTTACATATCTAAATCTGAATTAAATTAAAAAAGAATTTTTTTCTTCATAGTGAGCAATTTTACACATAATCTCGGTGGAAGAAACCAAGCAGCACAGTTTCTTTAAATGGCATTTATTATTCTTTCCTCTTCCCACATCTTTTTTTTTGTAGGAGTAGTAGGGAGGTACCAGGGGAGAAAGGCATCCTACTCCCCATGTTGGCTCTTTTCGTACTTAGTATTGGCCAGAGAAGGAGCAGATAGGTGGAGAATTGAGATGCTCCTCCAGGAAGGCCAAAGTGGAAGAGGCCACACTCCTTGGAGTGTCTTCTGAAAGATTTACCCACTCATCTGGGAGCAGGTGTGATTTGGGAGGTGACTGAAGAAGCTTGGACTCAGGCCCTGCTGATACACCTCCACCTGGCTTCCCATCGACTACCTTATTCCTTCAGCAGCTTTTAGGGTATCTTTCCCCATCTGCCCAGCGGACAACCACCCATCCTCTCTGTCCTCTGGGCCCCCTGCCCTGGCAGAGATTCCTTTTCAATGTGGCACTGTCAGACAAAGCTGCTATGATGATTGAAGGGTAAAGAAACCAACAGACAAAGACAACAGATAGCTTCTTTAACATCCGTGGACACAGAAACTTACAGAAAACAGTCAGACAAAGCCAGAAACAGCACAGGGTGCTCCCAGTTGGATTTGCAGACCTTTCAAGATCCCCATAGCGCCCATTTGTGAAGAGTGAGACATCTCTGCCATTCTCACAGGGGATTTCCCATCTTCCCTTTGCCTGATTTTCTGGAGACTCTGCAATTGATATGTCTGCTCTCTAGCTGCAGGCAATTGATGTAAATTAAACTTAGCACATTCTGGAGTGTTTACTGGGAGACTAGGTGAGCTGAAAGGAATTTTCCCAGTAAAGCATCTTGTAAAAGGCCCAGGTTTCAGGGTTGCTTTTGTTTGCTCCATTTCCATGCATGGTGTTTCCACACTTATTAGGGTTATCTCTGTATTATTGTGAGAGACACAGCATGTTAACAGCATGGAGTCTAGAGTCAGATTACCAGGGTATGAATTTTAGGGTGACCACTCATGCTGGTTTCCTCAAGACTGAAGAGTTCAAGGGGGATGCAGGACTTGTCAGTGGACACTTCCGGGCAAAGCAGACAGTGGGTCACCCTAGACCTTTATTACATACTAGCTGTGTGAACTAACTTCCTCAAAGCGTTTAACCTCACAATGCCTCTGATTGTTCAAGGCTAGAATGGTGGTAATAATAAAATCATGAAAGTATTAACGGGGTTTAAAAAGTTAATATTTGCAAAGTGCTTAAAATGGTGTCTGGCATATATAAGTGTTTGTTAAATTAAAAAATGAAGGAAGACCTAATTTCCCCTGGGGTATAATCTCAGTGTCCACGCAATGCTTGCATTTTCTGCCATTATTTTAGAGATTTGCAAAAGTGAGTTTCTCATTTCTCTACGCATTTATATATACACATGGAAAAATTCTGACTAATCAAGTTTTTACCATCTGATTTGAACGTATAACAATACATACTCAAAAACATTTCCATAGTAATGTTGAATGACGAAATAGTATTATGTAAAGTGATGTGAATAATAAAGAAGGACCTCTGATTGTGAGGAATGTCCTCCAAACCTCTGACCTTCTTTCCTTTCTACTTTCATGCTATTTTGAACAAAGCTTCATCATAGTAATTATTGTATTGTATTAGAAGGAAGGATGAACAAGGGGTAGGATGTGAATACAAAGGGAGAGCCTGCGCTGCAGCTGACAGCAGGGAGGGGAAAGGCAGCAGGGACCGGGGGCTGTTGGCATGTGGACTCTTACACCAGAAATGAGACCCAGTGAGTCACACCCCACCTATCAGATTAGCCACTCCTCCTCTCACGGAGGGGAGTGGCTAATCTAATCATATATAAAGCAATAAAAAGTGTTAATCCCACAGTCTACAGAAAAAATGGATGGATTAGGGGTTTTTCTCCCCAACTGCAGCCTTTTGATGAAAAGACCCCTTCCTTTAAAATACTTGTTAAGGTTTTGAAGCTTTAACCCTTAGGGCTCAAATCTAGAGCAGTGCTCTTGACAAAGTGAAGTCCATGCCAACCTAAACATTTAAAAATAACAAGATCTTTAGGTTTTTCTTGAACCCCATGGAAAGGACCCAGAGATCCCCAATACTTCTTAAAAAATTTTTTTTAAATTAAAGTATAGTCAGTTTACAACGTTACATCAATTTCTGGTGTGCAGCATAGTGTTTCAGTCATATGTATGCATGCATATATTCCTTTTCATATTCTTTTTCATTATAGGTTACTGTAAGATATTGAATATAGTTCCCTGTGCTATACAGTAGAGATGTGTTGTGTATCCCCAATATTTCTTTTTTTCCCTTTCTCTTTTTTTTTAATTGTAGTATAGTCAGTTTACAAGATCGTGTCAATTTCTGGTGTACAGCACCCAATACTTCTAAAAGTCCTCCCTTTCTTCTCCCACTGATACTCTATTCAGCCAGGCAGCCCAGCCCTCATCTCCCTGGAGTCCACCCCCCGGTTCTTCCCTCCACTATTTTCACTCTCAATCCTAGAGGCATTGGTTCTTCTTCCACATTATTATACAATTGACTTAAATACTTGGCTACAGTGTTGACTAAGAATATTTTTATGTTCTAAATCTATACTGTCCTTCCAATTTGCTAGCACCATTGTGGCTACTGAGCACTTGAGATGTGGCTAATCCAACTTGACAAATATTGCAAGTGTGTGTATACACACTGAATTTCAAAGACTTAGTATGAAACAAAAAGATAAAATAACTCATGAATAATCTTTACATTGATTGCATATTAAAGTGATAATATTTTTAATATTTTGGGTTAAATAAAATAGATTATTAAAATTAATTTCATGCTTCTTTTCCTTTTTAAAAAATGTATCTGTTAGAACACTCAAAATTCTATATGTGGCTCACATTACATTTCTATTCAACAGTATGGTTTCAGGTGAGGGGTTAGCAAATCTTTCCTGTAAAGGGCCAAATGGAAAATACTGAAGACTTTGTGGGCCATATGGTCTCTGTCACAACTTTTCCATTCTACCCTCATTGCACAAAAGCAGCCATAGATAATACATAAATGAGAGTTTTACTGTTTCAATAAAAATTTATTTATAGACCCTGAAATTTGAATTTCAAAAAATTTTCACATGTCACAGAATATTCTTTAACATATTTTATTTAAGTATTTAAAAATATAAACGCTTTTTTTTTTCTTTTTTTCCAAAAGGCTTGCAGCCTAGTTGGTCCTCCTGGCTGTAGCTTGTCCACCGTAGATTACCCACAACTGTTCTATATGTTGTATACCAACAATGGGATCCCAGGGATAAGATTATCTTTCCTACCGCAAAAAAGGTCTCCAGGACTAGGCTGGTTGAATAAATGAGGGAAATGCAGAGAGCAGAACTGTAGGTAATGGGAGGAGGGTAACCGAGCCTAATGGCGCAGCCTGGACTCAGTGTCAACTGAGTTGCCATTCAGATATGTGAGCCTTGAGTCGCCAGACTTTCTGACTTTTTATTTCCAGGAGAAGCAGAGAATTCAAATCTTATGTAGATTACAAATTTCTTTTCTCCTCACTTCCTATAATTCCCCCATCATGATTTTATTCTTTGTGAAAATATATTCTTTCCTGAAAATGGATTTTAAGTGACTAGTATATGAGAACTGTCATGACTCAAACAAGGCCCAATTTTTATTTTAGTTTTACTATGGTTGTTTCACGAAAAATGAGTACTTAGAAAACTGTGTGTGTTCATTGAAAGAAAATAAAAACCAACATGAAAGCTGACTTAGGGGTTTTAAAAGTACTGCTTTCATCTTTGGTTTAACAGTTATGTGGGGGCCATCTTTATTTCTAGTTTAAATAAATTTTACACTATTAGCTTAAAGAAAAGTTATTCTGAAATGATTTTTTTCTGTTGCTACAATAGAATAAGATGTCTCAAATTTGCTATTTTGGGAAAGTCTGCTGTTCCTGAGCTCTGCCAATTGGAGACAACTTCTTGATGTCAAAGAACTTCCTTTTTGAGAAATGTGCTTGGCTCAGAACTACTTCTCCTCCCCAGTTTTGCCAAGTGAGCTTGCTTATACCCAAGAGTTAAATCATTTTGTTTTTGACATTAAGGAGTAGTTTGGCCAACTTATATTTAGGTCAATACTGTTAAAAGGAAAAAAATCTTCTAAGATTGATTTAATTCTGTTTTGTAGCATTTTAAAGTATATTCCTATGAGTGATTTCACGTATATTCCTGTTCTTGACTCCAAACACGTAAAATTAAATAATGAAGCCTCTGCAATTACTTTCAGACTTAATTTTTCAAGGTTTCTACCCATGAAACCCGAAGTAGCTTTTCAAAATTTGATCAAATACTAGAATAGGGGGAAGAAGAGTGACATCAAAAACTGCTGCTACAATAAAACCAGAACCAGGACTATTTTAATTTATCCCACTTGGAAGAATGAAGTTGGGTGCACCTTACCCTTGATGGTATTTGTTGAGAAAGACAGAATCTTGCGTAGGGATAAATGCCCTTGCTTCTCCATTTCCAAATTGTAAATACTTGCAAAAATTTCAACATTGCCTTTTAGCAGATGTTATTTCTCTACATAGTTCCAAGTATTTCTTTCCTGTACCTTCTCTTTTTTTTTTCTCTCCTTTAAACAACATCACTCCACCCAAAGTGCCATTCCCATTGAATTCTATCTAGAACTTCAAAATTTAATTCTGTGTGTGCTTTACATATGATAGATATACAATAAATATTTGTTAAATAAAGATATTAGGGAAACTGGTTATTCTTTTTTGTGCCTTATTTTTCTAATCCATTCCAACGGTTTTACAGATCGGTGAATCCAGGAGCAGAAGCAATTTCTTTCACTTATATCGTAAGTGCAAGTTTTACTTATAATTAGGATTAGAGGAACCACAATTTCTTCTCATTCTTCCCCCGAAAATAAAACAACCAAAATCAAAGCCTTGAGTGTCTGACAGTGAAAACATTTGTACCAAGTTGGTGAGTCAAGGAAGACAAAACCATTTGGGATATTTTGTGCTGTGACCTGGAAACTCTCTTTATATCTTTTTCCTGCCAAAGGTAAATGATCCCTGCCTTCAGGCTCAACTGAAGTTTTGGCTTACTTGTTTTAGCTCACAAATCAAAATGTCAGGAGTATGATGGAATCAGTACACAGTTTTAAGTATGTATTGATATGAGAGAATTTAAAGTCTTGGCTGAAGGAAAAGCTAAGAGATATGACAACTCTGATGGACACCTGGTGCCTTTTGTTTACAGGGTAACCACAATTTGGGTAAGAACCACAGTATAACAACTAATTAATTGAGAAAACTATATGGAGTATTCCTATGTGGTTGGCGTTACTGAAAGAAAATCAAAACCTATCTCTAAAACTTTGCCCTTAGAGTAGAAAGAATTTTTCCACAACATAGTTTGGATTTTTTTTTCCCTTAAAGTGGTTTGGATTTATCTTGTTTACTTGTTCTTTATTTGGAGTCTAACTTTTTTTCCTCCACTTATTTCACTCACTGACCTTCTCTGCTCCGACAGACATTTTAAGGAATGAGTGGTGCCTCCTCTCTCAAGTTTGGAAAGGAAACCCAGAGCCCTCTACCTTGTTCCTACTTTGTCTACTCTTGCCCCATTCCTCTGTGGTACATGGTTGACAAGAAGTTCCCCATACGGATCCTGGCCCTAAAAATGAGAGCTGGAAGAGCAATCTGTTCATCTATTATTTGTTCAAAACAGCCGGCCAATCTTTAGACATTGCCATTGCCTGTACTAGATCAAGAAAAGGTCCTATTCCTGATTCTGAGAAGTGCTAACCTGACAGGTGTCAGAGGTAGGTGACCTTTAAAGAAAATATTAACTGAGAATAAAAGCATTAGATGGTTTCTAAATGAGCCAAGGCTACTCATCCAGCTGCCCTTGAGCCATAAAAAAGGAAAGTCACTACATTATACACCGGGTCAGTGATAAAAGCCATGAAAAAAAATAATCTTTCGAAGTTAGACAATGCTGATATTGGCAGACCTTGAACGCTATTAAAACACACACACACAGTTCTTTTTGAGAAATGCTTAATGGCACACAATTAAGCAGTCTGTAGAATTAAATGACCTTTAAATTGTTGTAATCTCACGAGGGAAACCTTTCACACACAGCATCTACTTTTGAAAGAACATTCATATGAAAATATTGTCACTAAGTCAGCAGGGCATGCCAAACCCATGTCATGTGTCTTGCTCCCATTTGGAGTTCTTCATCGCCAGAGAAAGGCTGAGATCACTAAAGAGGCTGACCTCAAACATGTCAGTCAACCAAAAGCCATCACACTATTATAATTCAAAAACAAATTTGGTGGTGAGCAGAAAGGGGAGAGTAGAAAGCCTTAAAGGGCAAAACAAACAAAAAATCTAACCCTTCATCTTTCCTTTCAAATAAAATCCTTTAGATTATATTTCTCTCATTTTCCCTACTTTTGTCCCTGTTAAGCATTTTTTTTTTAAGGAAACAAGAAGATATTCTATTGAAAAAACATATACTGAACTGTGAATTCAGAAATTAGTTCTGAAGCTTGAGGATCATTTTCCCCCTAAAACTTGTATTTTGGGGAAAAAAAAAAACATCCACAGTAGTACAACGATCACTTGTATTCATTTGCAGTATGTCTCTCACTCTCAATTTAAAACTATATATAACTTTATGTATTTGTTATTTTGATTGATCTACTTGAAAGTAAGTTATAAGTTATAGACATCATGACACTTTCCTAAACTCTTCAGCATGTATTTCCTAAGAACTAAGAGGGCCTTCTGTATAATCACAAAGCAATTAGAACATTCACTTCATTTAACCGTAATACCATCAATATAGAGTACATATTCAAATTTCCCCAACTGCTCCAGAAATTTCCTTAGATTGTTTTGTTTGTTTGTTTATATGTTCATTTTTGGATCTAGAATATAGTCAACTACTAAGGATTGTATTCAGTTGTCATGTTTCTTTCATTGCCTTTAGTCTGGAACACTTCCTCATTTTTTTTTTTAAAGGAGATAAGTTACCTATGATATTGATTTTTCAAGAATCCAGGCCAGTTATCTTGTAAAATGTCCCACATGAACTGGATTTGTCTAATTTCTTCCTCATAGTTATTTGCAAACACTTCCGGTGGGAATAATACATAGGTGATGCTATGTGATTTTTACCACATCACATCAAGGGGCACACAATGTCAGCTCTTCTCATTATTGGTGATAAGTTTGATCACTTGGTTAAGTCATGTCCACCAGATTTCTCCACCCTAAAACCCTTTTCTCCCTTTGCAATTAATATGTAATCTGTGGAATGATACAATAAGGCATTGTATCATTGTGAATAATCTTCAAAAATCTTTCACTTCATACTTGCAACATATATTGATGAGCCTCAACTAATCTGTTACTGCATTGGTTGCTGCAAAATAATGACTTCTTACTCTATCATTCTTCTTAAATATATAAATTAGCTAGTATTTTATTTTTACCTGCTTGTTAATTTGTTAGAAGTATCATTACAAACTCATAGATTCTTCTTGAGACTCAAATTGTCAAACTGACCAGTTGAAATCCTTAAAAATGAAATTTTGATTTGCAAATACTCTCAGTGCTTGTCTGTGACTCTGGTAAATATTTCAACCATCTTTCTTTTCTTTCCCTTTCTTTCTTTCTTTCCCTTTCTTCCTTTCTTCCTTTCTTCCTTCCTTCCTTCCTTCCTTCCTTCCTTCCTTCCTTTCTTTCTTTCTTTCTTTCTTTCTTTCTTTCTTTCTTTCTTTCTTTCTTTCTTTCTTTTCTTTCTTTTCTTTCTTGGTAAGGATTACTGCCAATGCCATGGCTAAATCTTTTTTCTTTCTTAAATAGAGATGCAAGTGAAAAACAAGGGTTTATTGTTAAGTGCTTAATAACATCTTTCATTTTTGGTAACAACCTATCAACTCTAAGGCAATAATTATGAAATGCCTTAAAATAAATGATAGTGTAAAAGGCAACCTATACTTGTATCCTGATTTTTCAAAGGACTAAGAAGAGTGGCTGACCTTCAGTGGACAGCCAATAAAAGTTAACTGAATGCACTGAATTAATAATAAAACCAAAATGTCAAAGTCGTGAAAAATAAGCCAAAAGATTGAAGTAATATATAGTAAGTGTCTAATTGTATAGAAATAAGTGAAGTTATTTGCTATTCATAAGTGACTTTTATCCCTTTGTTACAATGTGAAATTCCCCCCAAATTGCTACTACTACAGTTCAGAAGATAGTCTTTCCCAGAGAAAAATAAATACTGTATGTTATCACTTATACGCGGAATCTAAAAAATAGAACAATTGGGTGGGAAGGGATAAATTGGGAGTTCGAGATTTGCAGATACTAATTAATATACAAAAAATAGATAAACAACAAGTTTATACTGTATAGTACAGGGAACTATATTCACTATCTTGTAGTAACTTATGATGAAAAAGAATATGGAAACAAATACATGTATATTCCTATATGACTGAAGTAATGTGCTGTATACCAGAAATTGACATAAAATTGTAAACTGACTATTCTTCAATAAAAATATGTTTAAAAATAAATAAAAATAAAAAATAGAACAGATGAATGAATACAATAACACAGAAACAGATGCATATATAGAAAACAAACTAGTGGTTACCAGTAGGGAAAGGAGTGAGGGAGGGACAAGATCAGAGCAGGGAATTAGAAGGTACAAGCCACTAAATAAAAAACAAACAAGATACAAGCGTATATTGCATAGCACAGAAAATATAGCCAATATTTTATAATAACTTTAAATGCAGTATAACCTATGAAAACATTGAATCACTATGCTGTACACCTGAAACCAATATAATATTGTAAACTATACTTAAAAAAAGAAAAAAAAGAAGATCGTCCTTCCCTAATTTTCTCTTACTTGACTTTTTGGAGAATAGAAAATAGAACTATATAATTAGTACTAGCCTTTAGGAGTTCCTTGATTCAGCACACTGGTTAATGAATATTCTTTCTTTTCTATCAATTTGTATTGCTTCCTAGATCAATAGTTTTTTGTTTGTTTATTGCCAAATCCCTCTATCTTAGGAATTACAAATTGCTTACAAAAGTTAGAAAGTGAGGTCCAAAAGAGATTATAGGGACTAATGTACAAATTTTTCTGTGAGAAAAATTATAAATGGAAACTGACAGAGGCAGTCTTGTACATTTTGTATAGTTAAAAAAAATAAAAAACCCTGCCTCTAACATACATTCACATTAAAAAAAAACTCCCACACATAAATTGTGTCATTGTAGATTATCTACAAAGTGGATAATATGCTCATGGATTATTCAGAGCTGACTGTAAATAGTTTAACTCAACCAGGATACTTGATCCTACCAGAAAGTAGTAAATCACTCACTGCTTAGAGGCTTAGTATTATTTTCAAACCACTCTCAGACCATTTAATACACGGAAGGGAGTCATTTCTTCTTCCTAAATTTCTTTTACAGTTTTAATTGAAGTTTGACCTGTCAACATTAGTTCACAGGCCCAATATGTTATTTTTCCATTTTTACCAAATAAGGCAAAATATAGTTTATGATTTTATGATAAAGTGATTATTTTAACTTTCCATTCTTAATGTGTGAATGGGAGAGATGAAATCATATATAAAAACAGAATTTCCACTGAAAAATCAAGGAGGTCAAATCATTATGTAAAGAAAGATAGGAAATTCAGCAATAGCCTTTGAAGAGATGCCAGAAATATATAAAGATATAGTAAAATGGTCTACTTTTTAGATAGATTGTTTTACAGCAAGTAGTTTCAATTTAATATGTATTTTACCTATAAATATTCCACTGGGATTCTTGTATGTATTAGGAAGACATTTTCAATCACACTATAACAACTGACCTCCAATATTTATCTTATTTCATACTGTTGGTCTTACATAACATCCTTGATTAATTTGCAGGCCTTGAGGTGCTATTTATTAAATTAGGGATGCAGCCCACTAAATTAATAAATTATTACTGTGGAGGCACTCTTGTCTTCTGAATGTATAAGTGTATTGCTTAAATTACTCTCAGGGAATAATTTACACATGAAGAGGCTCTGGTGTTAAAAAAAACTTTGTCTTTTTCTTATCTCTGGAAATAGTCCTGGACTAGATGCTTAAGTGGGTATCAAAGCAATTGTTTTTTCAAAGTGGTAATGATTTGTACTATTCACGGGTTCCCAATACACTATCCTAGAATCGTGAATTAAATATAATGTTTAAAATCTAACACTTTTGAACCAAAAATTTCCATAAGAAACAGAGAGACTGTCTCAAATGAGAAAATATGCTCATGATCTTGAAAAGGCTTAGTAAGCTTTCTTTCATTGTAAGATTTTTTTTTTCCTTAAAAGAGGCTGTAATAAGGTGAACATAGAAAACACTTCAGATCAAGGAAAAAGAAATTAGGACCTGGCTACTGTTGCAAAAAACATAATTACTCCCCTCTCATATTTTAAGTATTAAAAGGTGGAATTGATAGCAGTGCCTCCAGGCTTCTAATCTTGTGCCACTGTTTCTTGTCCTTGGGCAGGTCATGTCAAATTTGCATGCTGCTCGCTTATGTGTAACACACATCTCTACCCCAAATTTAGGTATTATAAAATTTTTAAAAAAGAAATGGTTTTGGTAAAACTTCTCCCTTGGGCCATAAACTCTGATAGTAGGAACCCTGTCACTCTTACATTCTTGGAGCCTAACTGGTACCTGGCATGTAAAGTGGGAGAAATACCATTTTGTTAAGTAAACATGTGGGTGAAGTAGCCAGAGAAAGTGCACTATTATGAAAAAAATCCTTAGTTATTCTGAGTCTAATATTTGCCAGATGTCTGGTTATGTTTCTCCCATTATCCTTCTTTGCTCGATACATCTTCTTTCCCCCCCAAAATCCATACAACAAAGAATGAGCAATGGTTAATTTTTACTGCTTTGATTATTTGATTATTACATCAATAATCTGTCATAACAAATAGGTAAAATTCTATGAAGAAGCAACCACTGCTCCTTGACACCCTAATTACTCTTTAAAGAAGTTATGTTGTGCTGGAAACCATCCAAACTGGGCTGAACTTCTAAATGAAACAAAGCAATTACAAATAAAAGGGCTAGAGCCAAAATGATGGTGGTAGGGCAGTGGCAATGATGGGCAGTGATCAGGAGTTAAGATCTGTCCCAGACACTGGGTCCTCTTTTAGTTTTCATCAAGCATTTTATTTGATATGATGAAGTCAGTTGCTTTTCTTTTCTGCTCCTCAAAACTAACCCTATGGTGCTTCACACTGTGCAAAGTACTACAGTATGAATTTTGGTAAGATAATGGCTTTTTGGAGAAATAAATGGTTTTATCCTTTATCACTTGCATTTAATTCTTTTTTGTATTTAGACCTGAAAAAAGTTGTCTCAAAATGTCTTTGCAAAATATTTTCTCTAATTTTCTGTAATTATAGTGTCAAGTATCCAAAAGGTTGTTTCACATTTGTACCTCACTTAAGGTGCAAAGATTTTCAGATATGATGGCTACAAAAATTCATCTGCTGTTATTTCTGTTTTGATTGCTTTTAATTAATAGACAGCTTGTTAGAATGGGTTATAAATAATCTGCTCAAAGACTGGCATAAATTCCTTTGCCCAGAAGTTGAATCTAGAGTATTCAGGGTTTTGTTTCCTTTTCTTTCTTCCCCTCTCCTGGTCTTTTTGTTGCAGAGAGGTCACATAAGGACGTCAGTGGAAGAGCTCCGTGCGCCATCTACTGACGGAATCTATATTTCCAGAGTCAGGAGAAAGAATTATCCCTAAGGTTTTTAAAGCATTCTTTGAGAAAGGAGGAATAATGGGAAAAGACTCTCTCTGACTCTGTGGCTTTTTGGTGGCTCCTGGAATAAATATGAATGCGGCAAACACGAAATTCAGAAAGGAAACATCAGTCTCTCAGCGCAAGTACAAGTTACAGAGAGAATCCTAAGACAGCCCAGTTGGCATTGTTAAGAAGTTAAGCCAAACCCTTAAGTCAAGTCAAACGGAGAAAAGGATTGTTGTTTTTTTACCTGTGTCCTAAGCTAGCCTTGCTGCCTATTAGTTACCAACCTATAGGAAATGGCTTTACTAATGGAACATCCAGATAACCATCAGTTTCCAATCTAATTATTCCAAAGGACCTCTCTCCAGTTCGATTATTTAATTAAAAAAATTAATAATGCATAGCAGGTAGATCCACCCTTCACGGAGATCCTAACATATAGTTTGTCTATGTGTATGTAAACTTAATCCTTATATACACACACAAACACAACTACACGTACATCTACAAGATGATATGCATCTATGTACGTGTGGGTCAGTTGAGAAATCTAAACTTCGGACTTGGATTAAAATTCTCACATCCTCAGCCGTTCTCTCAGTTATTTACTAAATCCAATAGAAGGGTAGAGGAATTGGGGTCCTCAGGCAAAAGAAATTTTTTGGTTGTAAATTGGGGAGAGCAGAGTATCAGTTTTAGGAGTTCAAACCACTCGAGTTGGAGGCTTGGATTGGAAATTAAAATTGGCACGAAGCGGTCGGATCTGATTCGGGTTATCTACCTGTGAGCAGCTGGGAGAACTGAAAAATTAACATCGAGGACTCCTAATGCCCCAGCTAATCTCCTTGCCCCTATACCGCTCCCTTTAGTCCCTTTAGTCCAAGGGCCTAGACAATTTGCTTTCGTGGTTTTAGAAAGAAAAAAGGAAAAGAAGAAAGGAAGAAAGTGGAGCCAAAAAACAGAAGCGAGGCAAGTAAAGAGGGAAGGTAGGGAGAAGAGAATGCAGTCAAAGGAAAGATTCAGAAAGCAGTTGGGAGGTGAGGGAAAGGGGTCAGAAAAGAAAGATTAAGAGAGCAAAAAAGGAATGAGGGCTAGGAAGATGTAAGAATCTTTCTTTAACGAACCAAAGTTACACCCATCTTTCACTTTCAAATAAATTGTCTAGATCTTATCCGTTTCCTTTGTAAAGGTTGTCTGCGTTGCTAAAGGAAGCTAGTTAGTACTCCTACCCCGTCCCACGTGTGGCTGCGCTGCTCCGTCCCCCGCCACGGAGACCAAGTACAACTCGAGTGGGAACCGTTGTAGAAGCGCGACTCTGGGAACACTTCTGCGCCTGGTTGTCAACCGGGGAGCCTAACAGGATTAATACCCAGAGATGGATTACGTTGGCTGTCACCAATACGCCTAAAGATTATAATCCAATTTATACACATTACAGTCAGTATTAACTTTATCTGCTATTTTAAGATTCCCAGTTGCCCCGCGCGTCCTCAGAGGACAGTCTTCCACGTTCTGATGCAACCCAGCAGGTTGTCAGGAGGGGAAACCTCCCCAAGAAAACAACTCCGAGCCTGGTCCCCGAGGGTCTGCACCCAGCACTCCCAGGTATCTCGCTCTCACCTGGGCACCGCTTTATAGTGCCTCCCAGCCGGTGATTACCAATGCGGGAGGCGTTCCCTGGGAAGGAAATAGGCTTCTTGTTTCTCTCTCGTTCATTTCATCTAAAAATTTTCTGTGGCGGTGGCAGAAGGGCGGGGGTGAGCGGATGGGGAAGGGGGCCAGGGAATTGTTGCCGGTTATAACTGTCTCAGCGATTGCTTTTAGATACATGTTTGTAGGGTGACATTTCTCTCGCTCTGTCTTTAAATAAGTTTGTTTGGGTGTGAGTTCTTGCCTTTTCAGCACAAAACCATAAAAAGACGTGGTGGAAAGTAAAAGAAAGCTGCCCCCCTCCCCCGAGCGTGCTAACTAATGCCAAAGACTTGATTTAACACCCCTTCTCCGGCGGCTGGGGGCTCTAAGGCAGTGGCTACATTCCAGCAGTTTTAATCCGTTTTTTATTGTAGGGCGAGAGGAGTTTACACAGGGGCTGGGATGGCTCCCCAGCTGGCCTCTCTCCCCATTCCGGCGCCCCCTCCCCGCCGTTCTCCCCACCTCCCCCCCACCCCCCAGCAGGAACCTGTTACTTTAAGCGAGGCGTTCAGTGTGGCGGTGCTGGCCGCCGGGGTTTCGGGAGGCGGCTGGTGATTGGTTCTTTCGAGCTCCCCCTGGCTCGCTCGCTCGGCCTCCCCGCGCGCTCCGCCCCTCCCGCGCGCCCTCCCTCCGCCCCGTGAGGCTCGGAGCCCCGGTGTCAGGCGCAACGGCGCATGCTCCGGAATCTCATCCTCTGGCCCTGGAGCTGCTGCTGCTGCTGCTGCTTTTGCTTTTGGGGCTGAGTTTAATAAGCGAGCGAGCGAGCGAGCAAGCGGGCGAGCAAGCGAACGCGGGGGGAAAAAGGCAGAGAATGTCCGCCATCTACCCTCCGCTCCTGGGCGCGCTCTCATTCATAGCAGCCTCTTCATGAATTACAGCTGAGGGGGGCGGGGGAGGGGGGGTACCACACAACACCCCAGCAAACCTCCGGGCCCCCAGGCATGGCTAGCTCGGTAAGTACATGCAAAATAAATAAATAAATAAAAGACCCCCCTTCCCCGCCTTTCCTCCCTCGCCCTGCGCCGCCGCCGCCGCCGCCGCAGCCCAGACAGCGCCAGCGCTCCGCGGTTCCAATTAGAGAAAGGTTGGTACGGCTTGCAGGGAGCTGCTGCCTCTCCCTCAGCCTCCGCTCCCCTCCCTCCCCAACACCCCCCCGCCCCGCGCGCGCACACACACACACACACACACACACACACACACACACACACATACACATACACATACACATACACACACATACATACACACTCACTAACACACACTCGCCCCTCCACCCCCCGCGCCTCCCTCCCTCCTCGCCTCTCTTTGCAATCGCAAGAAGCGCACTCTCGCTCACACGCGCGCACTCACACACACACACTCACACACGGTGGAAGGAGGCGAATAATAACTCAGCCATATTTCAGCCGCCGCCGCCGCCGCCGGGAGCCGCGGGCACAGTCCGGGGACGCGGCGAGCAGCCTCGGCGGCCGCTACGATGGTGCGTTCTCCGCGGCGCGCGAGTGTGAGCCGGAGTGTGCGGGCTGACAGCGGCGGGGCGGCACGCAACTTTGCCCCCGCGCCGGGCTGTGTGCAGTTGGGGCTCGGCGACTGTCCGCTCGCCTCCCTGCCTTTTTGAATTACATTTTTTTGGGGGGAGGTGGAAGGTACTTTGGGGCCACTTTGGCTCTTGGAAGTGTGTTGCGGGGGCTCTTTTCGGCTGGCCTTGACGATTGCTTGGGGGTTTTCGCTGGGGGGTGCGGGGTGCCTTAAGTTACGGGTGCCTCGGCGTGTTTTCCTGCGGGCGTGTGTGTGTGTGTGTGTGTGACGACGTCTCGTTTTTGCTGTGCACGAACCCCGTGGTAAAAGCACGGGAGTTTGTGCCATCGGCAGAGGCTGCTTGTAGTTTCCATTCCGCCTGGCACAGCGCTCCACACGAACGCACACACACACGTACACAAAGACTTGCTCGGCGTGTGCCTGTCGCCGCGGTACTTTCGGGGTGGGGGCTCGCCAGAACCCCCCTCGGGGGTCCCAGCTACCTCCCCTCCCACGCCGGGAACCCGCCCCAGCATCGCCTCCTAATTGTCTTCTAATCTGTTTCTGATGCATTTGTTGTAGTGCTTGTAGTGGCGGAGCGCGCTCGCCCCTCTTCCCCTCGATCCCCGGACCCCCTTCCCCATCGGGGGTAACATTCCGTTACAATCCTGGCCGATGTGAATGCGGTCCCGGGGGCGCCAGGGGCCGGTCCGGTCCGGTGGGGTGTATTTGGGGGTTTGGGGTGTGCGCGCCCACGCGCGTGAAACGTGGATGCAGAGGGCACCGCAGTTTCCTTTTATGTGCGTTTCAAGAAGGAGGAAAAAAATGTCAGGCGTAATGTTCAGTGTCGAACGGTCGCCTTCCTGTTGTTCACGGCTGTCTCTCCTCCCCCCTGCCCGCAGTGTGCCGTGCAGGTGAAGCTGGAGCTGGGGCACCGCGCCCAGGTGAGGAAAAAACCCACCGTGGAGGGCTTCACCCACGACTGGATGGTGTTCGTGCGTGGCCCGGAGCACAGTAACATACAGCACTTTGTGGAGAAAGTCGTCTTCCACTTGCACGAAAGCTTCCCTAGGCCAAAAAGAGGTAGGGCTCGAATACAAAAGGAGCTTGATAAAAAATGTCTTTGCTCGCGGAGGAAACAATCGCTTGGCCGGGGCGGTCCCCCTGCCCCTCTCCCCGCCCCCCCGCGTCGCGCTCGCCGGCGTAGCTCGGGACCGGGGTGCGCGGCGCCGCGCTGGCCAGGTCCCCGCTCCCGCCCGCGCGCGCGCCACTTCGGCTCCGTGAAAGTCACCGCAGAGAAAGGACCGTCAGGTGTCGAGTGTTTACTCATCCCAAGCCAGCTCTCACCGGTCCTCTGGGGTTAGCCGCGGGTTCTGCGGGGAAGGTGCAATTAGTTGTTGGGCTTGGAGTCGTGGGGAGTGGGGCTGGAGGAAATACACAGCCTGTGCCCCTCTCCTTAACCTAGAGAAATTGAGATTTACCTCTGTTGTTAGCAGAGGATGCATGGATGTAGTTATTGTTCCGACCTGAGAAGTCACCTCTCTTTAGGGTCTTCTCTGCCTTCCTGCCTGTGTTTGAGGCATTAGGAGCCGGTTGTCATAGACTTCTTTTTGTGGGTTAGCCACCTCTACCCCCCACTGTCAGGATTTTCTCTTTAGTTGAGGGGGGACGCTTACTGGTCCCTAGCCCCCTATGGCACTTGATGGCTCATTCGATTTTGAGCAGCGTTCTGAAGTGTCTGCCCGATGTGATCTGCAGGGAAGACGGTTCCTGCAAAGGTCGAAGCTAAGTTTCAGAGCCACAGTGTTGCCTTGCCTTCTACTTCAGTCCTTCCCCACCATGGTGTTTAGCTTTGGTGTCTGGTTTGCATAATCCTGCTCAGCCTCTGCGGTCCCAAACATCTTCCATAAAGGACAGGGCAGTTTTGGGGGCGGGGAGGGGGGGAAGGAACGGAGTATTATTTTATAGGAAATTTAAAGAAGGTTTAGAGAAATCCCAATTTCTATTCCCTTCAGCCTCTGAAAAGCTACTGTCTGGTTGTTTTAGTTGGATTAGTGGAGGTAACAGTACAAATACAATAAGGTGCTTTGTTTGTGAGCAGGTTTATTTATCTAAGTCGACACAATGGTTGGTAGTTATCTTCCATTTGATCCGTAATCTTTATTGGCATCTAGAACTCCTGCAGTTTCTTAGGGTAACATCATAATAAATCCATTCTGCTTAGAGCTACGTTGAAATTATTGAACATTCAGGGGCTTGAATAAAGAAAGGAGAAATGCTGTGTGCCTTAGAGGTGGCAGAGATTTGTGTTGATGCTTATTTTTGTTTCCAGAGCTCATGTACTGGTACGTAGGATTGTATGTTTTGCTTATAGTGGTTTATTTTACAGCTGCTCTTGAAAACTTGAACAGTTGCATTTGATGGGCTTTGCTGGATGGTTAGTAAATGAATCCAGCTTCTAAGAGAGGGGATGAGATATGCATAGCCTATAGGAATTAACATTTAGATTTTGTTAGCTTTTTATATCAGAACAGAGCCATAGATATACTTCCTTTTTTCCTCAAAACTGGTAGATGAGGCTGGGTCTGGTGACTCTTGGAATCTCGCTCTCCCTTTTCCAAACGTGTCCGCAGAACCACTGTAAGGAGTTTAAACAAAAGAAACCACCTTGGTACACGCTATTACGACTACTTGGCTGCTGTTCACTTAGAGGTTAAATACCCTTTAAAAAAAAGGAATATTTATTATATTAGGAAAACTAAGCTGGTTGGCAGAAGATGTAACTCTTAAGATAACTTTGTTTAGGTGCCTTAACTGTCAACAAATTGGCATTATGAAATTAAGGATGATCAGTCTCTCTGTGTATTTCACCACTGTTCCTCTGCTGCAGTGGGTGTGTTGTGACGTTCCCCTTTATTTCCTATACTTAATGATTTTCTGTCCTGCCTGAGGGGATGTGAGAGTGCTACCTGCACAACCCACACCTGGGAGTTTTGTTGCTAGGCGTGGTAAGTGACTTGGTAACACTGATGGCTTCTTAGACGCCTCTAGTGAGAGGTATGTGCTTGTTGGTTGGGTTCTTCAATTTTTATCCTCAGCTGTGGTGTTTCTTTATGTAGTCTATAATCCATTGTTTAAAAATGTTTATTTTTGGATTTTTATTTGTATGTGTGCTTCCCATGATGTGACAAGTCCTGGGAAAAATGCCAGCTTGCATAGCCCAGGAGAGACCTTGTCATACTGTAATTACACATGATTCAGATTGCAAGAGAAGGTCTCTCTGTTCATTGGGAATAGTTAGTTGTGAATTCAAGTGACACCAAACATGCCACTTAATCCTGAGACTAATTTTTTGGCTTCTAAGGTCTTTCAAAATGATAAGAATAAATACAGAATATGAATGCCAGGCATTTCTAAGTCTACTTCTGTACCTTTTAAAGGTGTTGTATTTTTGATATTACAGATTTATAAATAACAGGATTGGAAATGGGAGAAACTGCAAAAATGGCTTTGTGAAAGATCTAAGTTATAAGATATTTAAAAGAAAGGCACATACTCTAAACTGTAAATGGCTATTATATAATGACAATTTAAATCTATTTCACTATATACAGTAGCTGATAAACAGAAGGGGACTTAGAAATGAGGATACACTGCTTAGCCACAAAGATGAATGAGTTCTTAGTTTGATAAATCTTTGGTTTGGAAAGGTAAATTGATTTTCAAGTTGATTTCCTTTATTCAACAGTAATATTAGGATAATTTGTAGAGTAAGAAATTATAGTATATTCAACTTGTTGCCCAGTGAGAATTACATATATCGTTTCAGAATTGAGCTACTTGGACTTGAATTAATGAGGTTTTACTCTGTCCCAAGGACGTGTTGGAGACTTACAATTTAAAACTACAAGCACAAAGTCCTAGAAAGGAGATTTTGTTGAAAGAGTGAAGCCTGGAATGTCCATTAGCCATTAGAGACTAGGCAAGTTAGAGTATAATGCATTTTAAAACTATTTACTTGGAAAAAAAGACTGTATCTTATTTATTAGTATCAAAGATTTTTTATAGTGTGATATGACTGAAATGAATAGTCACATTCAAAACATTTCATTTAAAATATTTTTTCATTTTTAATGTTATGTGAATTTGAGTGAACCTTCTTTCCAATTACTGCCATCCTTACTATTTCTGTCTGTTCCATTGACATTTATGATATGAAATCTGTTGCTTATTATTTTGTGTAAGCTAATTTGGCCACTGGTGTGATTTGATAGCTTTTTATTTGTAGCCTTAGTCCTTTGAGTGGGCAGATAAAGCATAATAAATCTACACTTACAACTTTCCTTTAGGTATTTGAGCCCAGCTTTACTATGTAGTTTTGATTTGTGTTAGAGTTTTCTGAAATAATTTGGATAACTTTTTATCAGGGTATCTAAAATTGGAGGGCTCACTAGTTGAAGATCTTGTGTGCACCTGGTGTATTTTCTTTCCTAAGGTTTGTAAAAGGTTTATAGAAGAAACGAAGATGGGTGACTATACTGATACACTCAGTGAGTGTTATACGATTTTTGTAGAGTTCTGAATGGAATTAAGATGACCAGTGAGAACAGTTTTACAACTTGACATTTTGAAGCAACATAAAGTATAATTTACCAAGGCACTTAAAAAGTTGAATTGCTGAAGGAAATCTCATATGCTGTTAGTGAAAATGTAAATTGGGCACGGACATTTTGGAGGGCATTTGGCAAAATCTGTTAAGGTTTTAAATATTTATACACGTTGACCCAGCAATTTTACTTCTAGGAATTTTCCGACAGATAGGGTTTCACAACTTGACAAAGATACGGCATATTTTTTGTGAAGCAGGCCATGAGGGGCCATAGAGGGGACCTCAGTTGGGTACAGATAGGTGATGGTTATCTATTAAAAAAAGAGGGTGAATCTATTTGTAGCGGCAGGAAGATGTTCAAAAGATACTATGTGAAATAAGACAAGTAACTAAATCAGTGTGATCCCATTTAAAAATGTGTTTATACAGATAAAAAGTATATGTGTGTATGTGTATAAATAAATAAATTCTGGATGAATGGGCACCAAACATTTACTAATAATTTTCTTAAGTGGATGCTTATGGTATTGATAATGATGAGAGGTTATTTTTGTAATGTTTGATGTTTTAAAAAATAAAGGTTAATTCTGTATATTTAAGGCAGTCCAATGAGCACTCACTAGTTTTTAAGACAAAAAGACAAGTAAAGGCCCAATATAGAATATTGCCTTTCAGACAGAGATTAGCATGTAGCTCTCTAAAAGGGATCTTGAACTATCTTGGGTAGATGTTATTGTTCATTTGTGAGGAGGAGTTAGGGTTGGGAATTTCTGTGTAAGTTATATCTATGAATGTTGACTGTATTCGAAATTAAGCCAGAGATATTTTAAACAAATTACTTATTAATTTGTTTAAAGATAGCAACAATCAACCCATTAGGTTAATACATAAATACTATTTTAATGGAAAATTATTTTCCAAAACAAAAAGAAAAGTGAGAATGGCATCACTTAATTTTGTTTGTGTGCATGTGAATCTCTTTAACATTTTGTTTAATAGAAGACAGCTGGGTCTACTTCGGTGCTTCTGTATTCAGTCTGTTGGGTTATCACCCATGTAGCCTATGGAAAACTCTGCTATACACTCATGAGAGAATGAGAGTGAAAATGGCAGATAATGTCTTAGAGTTGTCATGAAAATAGTTTTAATTTTGCCAGTCCCTGGAAAAGGTTTTGAGGATCCTGGGGTCCCCAGACTTAACACTTGAAGAACCTTTGACATAAAATATTCAGCATACAACCTGGCACAGATAAACTGCCCTAATAATATGTGGAAGCTGGTTTTCTCTGTAAACATTATTATTGTTGCTAATAAAAATACCTCATTTAATGGAAAGAGAAAAGATAAATCTTCCAAGGTACTTGCATGGTTAAGTTTCAGGGTAACACTTAATCAACAATTATTTTCCAAGAAGAAAAATTCAGACTTGGGTTTTACTGGGTATAAACCATTCTATGTCCATTTTATTGTGTATCATCTGTGTCATGCAGAAGCCTTCTACATCTAATATAGTAAGTGACCCTCTGCAGAAGTATCTCTGGGAGGTAGACAGGGCAGGGGGATCAGTTGGTTTCATAATTTTTCTTTAAAGATTTTTTGTTGCTTCTCTTGGTGCTTTGAAGTTCCCTTCTAATGGTCTTCCATGGGCCAACCTTAGCCATTTAGCTCTTTTCCTGGTCATCTATTACAGATGATCCCTACTACTTAACACAGCTTTTACAGTTCTAAGATGTGGAACTTTTTTTGTTTTATATCTCTTAGTGACTTAAATCTTCAAAAGAGAACTTGGAAAGTTAAGATACTTGGGAATGGGAGGAAATGTTAAACACAATTATAGCAATTATGTAATTAAGCAAGGACTCGATGTATTACTGAACTTACTGGACTTTAATCTTTATTGACCAGATTTTAGGGTATTTTTTATTCTCAAGCAATGTTTTACACTGTCCTAATGGAAATAATATAGAATTCTCTAGTTTTTTCCCTTGGCTTTTATACTTTCTTTCTGATTTTATGTTTTCATTACTTAAAGAAGCAGCTGACTTGTAGAAGGAGAAATTCTCTTGTCTCAGTAATACAAATTAATACTCTTTTAAAACTTTCTATTTTGCACGTGTGTGGCCAGAGTCTCTCTACTTCATCCTCTTCCTCATAACATATATTTTAATGTTTTAATCTTCTATTGTCTTGTATATTGTGGTGTTCCCTATTGTTTGCAGTGCTGTGTTCATTTTTGAGACTATAATTTGTTTGAAAAGAGCTTTTGGATAAATACCTATTCATTGATGGTATTACAGGTAATTCACAAGTTTTTGTTAGCTTGTTATAGACCATAGAAGAAATTACATGGCACAATTGTACAGTTCAGCTTTTATGAAGGACCCATATATTAATTTTTTACATACAAATGAAAATTGTATTTTCTAATTTATACCTATGTTTTTTATAGAAAAATCAAACCACAGAAATATAAAGAAAGGAGTTACCTGAACATTCTTCATAGGTAACCATAATTAATAGTTTGGTAGGCATCTTTTTATATTTATATACACACACATAAATAGAAATTAACTACAAATTAACATTAATTCATTCAACAGGTGGTTTTTGGAACTCCTATTATGTGCCTAGAATACTTCTAAGAGTTGAGGATAAGACAGATAAACATTTCTACCCTCATGGTATATGGTGAGATATCTTTTGAAGCTGAATTTTATATTATATTGGATGTAGATTATCTGGACAATTTTATTATTCTCAGTTTTAACTTGTTACAAATAATGCTATCGTTAACATCCGTGACATACATTTTTGCAGTTTTTCCAATAATTTCTTTATATGGAAAGAAAATTTTGATATTCATCACCAAACTTCCCTCCAAAAAGATTGTGCCAGTTTATACTTCCCTAGGGGTTGGGAGACTGCCTATTTCCCCACGTGGTTGCCAATACTGGGGATTAAAAGATTTTTTTTATCTTTGCCAATCTGCTGCATGAAATGATACCTCATTTTCATTTGCATTTATTTGATTAGTAAGGCCACATATCCTTTTATGTGTGTATATATTTACCATTTGTTGTCTGTAATATACTTGTTTTGTGCCCTTTTTGTATTTCTCAAAAAAAAAAAAAAAGGTACAGGAAAATAAAAAGGAAAGAATAACAGACATTCAAATTGCCACTACCAGGAATGAACAAATGTTTACATTTTATCATATTTGATTCCTATTTATTTATTTATTTATTTATTTTTAGGGGATTAAGTATTACAGATGTAGCTTAAGTTTTTAAATGCTTTCCAACCTTTTCTTACAAGTCTTCAGCCACTCCTCCATCTATTTATGTACATTTGCACATTTCTTTCATTTGAGATATAATTCTGACACCGTAGAATTCACCCCTTTAAAATGTAAAATTCAGTGTTTTTTAATATAGTCACAAGATTGTGCAACAATGACCACTATTTAATTTCGGAACATTTCCACAAGTGAATCATTTTGTGTTTTGCTTTTTCGTCCCGCTCAATATGTTTTTGAACCTTTCCCCATTTCATCTAGAGAGCCAAGTCATTCCCTTTAATTCTTCTGCTTAGTATGTAGTTGTAAGAATATATTCTGTGTTTACTTTCCTGTTCTATGAGGGAACTAAGTACCGCTTTTTCTACGTCTTTGCCAATGTTGGATAATTAAAAATTTGTTATTTTTCATATTAGTTGAAATATGGTATCTGTTTTCATTGGCATTTCTCTGCTGCTAATAGGGTTAAGCATTTTCTATGCATTTACTGACCATTTAGATTTCCTGTTTATTGCCTTCTTTTTATATCCTTTGTCTTAAAAAAGAAGATTGGGATGTTTGTCTTTTTCTTATCTGTAGGATGGTAATCCTTAGTTATTTGTGTGGAAGATATCTTGTTCCATTTTTGTTTCTGTTTCTTGTAGCCTAATGTATGGTGTCTTTTTGTCACACACAAGTTTTTAATTTTGTCAAATTGATCTGTTTTATTTTGTTTTCCTGTCTGGTTTTGGGGTTTTGTTAAAGAATATAATTTGTGGGCATGATAATGTGCTTAAGCAACGGACTTTATATATGCAGGATACAGTGATAGGACTGGAGGAGATGTAAATAAGAGAAAGAGGAGGTCCCTGCCTTCAATGTGCTTGTGTCTTTTAGAGCTGGAAAGGACACTTGAGATTCTTCATCTTTGTTTACCCTCTCATTTTACTTTTAATCAGAAGCCTAGAAATGTGAAGTGATCTTGCACGTAGACACAATGAGTCACAAGTGTGCTGGTGCAAAGATAACTAGTAATAAATGGTGGTAAATGTTTACTTTTAAAACATTGAGTAATTGTTCACTTATATTGGCAGACAAATGTTCAGCCATAACTACTTTTGTAGGCATGATCTAGGACTTAATTAAGTGATGGTAACCATGGTAGATGCTGTTTAAAAGGAAAAAGTTCTCTAGCTACTTTCAGGCAAAATCAAATTCCTTTTATGCATTAATTTAAGGTTTGCCTTTGAGATGAAATCATTAGGAAAAATTGTGATGGAATGGTAGGTATTCCCTGATGTTTTGCACCCCTGTCCCCTCCATGGTAGGACTGCAGTTCCTTGAAGGATGCAGAACATTGTTTTAAGAAATAATGTTGCATGACCTAATCCTTAAGTGTGTTAAGTTTATAGTTATTGAAGCCTGAAGAAGGCATTTATCATTGAATTTCTAAAAAGATAAGGCTAGCATTCGGGTGTGATTTAGTTGGTATGTAGTAGTTAACAATTAACTTTTTGGGTGAAATCAATGCGCCATCACTTTTTTATTAAAGAAAATTAGAGCTTATCTTGAACTTAATTCTGAGGTCCATTTATTGAAAATAATGTTCAGAAGTGATTATAAAGATGATCTGTTGAATTTAATTAGAGTTATTAGCCATCTTAGAAGATTGATATTCTCAGAGCCAAATACATTTTAATATATTTAATTTGGCCAATCGTAGATTTTTTCTTTGTTCCTTTCCAGCAGAAATCATTAGTTAGTTATTTTCCCATCAATACTAGGCCAAACGCTGTGTGTATGTATTGATTTTTAAAAGCAAAATATACATTAACAATTTCCTAAAATATTAATAACAGTATCAGCAGCCTAGAGAGAGGGAGATTTACTTTCCTCTTAATGTTTCTAGATATAAATTTAATCTGCTTTATGCCTTTGCTCTTTGTAGATCGGTTTTTTTCCCTTTCCCTCTCAGGATGGTGTTGGGGAAGGTTTGTGTCAGATTATGCCAGATGTCTATTTATTTTGATAAACACTTACAGGATTTTGAATGTTTAAAAACAAGGTTCATTGTAGACTTCATGCCATCTGTACCTTTTGCCCAAAACACTCCATTAATACAAGTTGCTGAATAGTGAAAGCTTTCTTTGTATTGAAGAAATATTCTTCTATTTTACAAAATATTTTTCTTCATTGATTTTCTTTCCTTGTTCCTGTAATATAAGCAGCTGTTTTGTAGCGACTGTTACTGAAAAAGATAGATTTCAGGCTGTTGGGATTTAGCTGCTTTTAGTGGGACAGGTTATGCAAAATGCTGACAGAGCTGCAGATCGTCTTATCGGAGCTGCTTGTTGTATGACTTTTCCTACCTGTGCCCAGAAATAGTACAGAGCAGCAGGAAGCTGCTTTCCTCATCGTGTGGAGCACTGAGCATGCGTTATGTGTTTCAGCCAGCCCAGCGCTCACCTCTCCCGTGTGTATGTACCTGCCATCCCTCCTGGGTTGCATTAGACTTACACATCCGATGAGAATGGGACCTATGTTATTCCGTAGATAGTAGTCATACCTTTGACCAGTGTAGTCTAGACATTGGACTTTTGGGGAGGGGCACAATGTAACTTCAAAGCAGATAATCGCAAGTCAGAAAAAGAGTTTTAGAATCCTGACTTTAACATCCACTTCTCTAAGTGGTGAATTATTACTCAGCCTTCTGAAACTTATTTCTTCTGTACCTCTAATAATTGACTTTGTGTAAACAGAACCACCACTTGAATTTAGCAGGAAACATTGCGTCTGCTGAGAATCACATTTTCTGGAATGTGTTTAGCTTATGTTATAGGCAAAAAAGTGAATTTTTCTCCTTTTCTATGTTTTCTCCCTTTTTCTTTCTTCACCTTCTTCAAATGCCTTTTTTTAAAGCTAGACACAAATTTGAGAGACTTGGCCAGGTCTATCTTTTTTTTTTCTTTTTTTTTTTTTCACTACTTAATCCATGAAATACAACTAGCCTTTTAGCTTTAAAAATAGGAGTCAGATGTATTCCAGTAACTGGTGGGAGCAGTATTTAGTAATGCAGGAGGGAAGGCCCTGGCCTGGGAGGTAAAAGGGATGTGTTTGGACTGAGTAAGCCCTGTGCGCTTTTCCAGCCTCGAAATATTATTTTTCCTTAGTTTTTAAAAAAGGCTACATTCTGAGTTTGTCATTGATCTAGCATTTTTGTAAAGATGAAATAACTACCATTTATTATATATCAACTGTATGTATGTTGGTTATCTTGCTAGACAGTAGACATGTGCTGATATATTTAATTTCAAACTTTTCTTCAGTGTAGTAGTTTGGAGAATGATTTTTTTTAAAAAACAAAATGTTGATATGAACTTGAGTGTATTGGAATTTTACCTTTTTTAAATGAGTGTATGAACAGTGGAATGGATAAAAGACTTGCTGAATAACAGGAAAGCAGAAAATAACATAGGTAATTCACCAAATAAGTGGTTAACTTGTAGTTATGAAAAGTTACCTTCTGATTATCCTGGTGCCATTTACACCAACCATCAACTGCTACTTGTAGGCTGGAGCAGTCTAGGAACTCAGGAGACTGTCTGAAACTTCGCCCTCAAATATGGTTCTTGACTAAGTCATTAGATCACTGGGCTTTTTTTTTTTTTTTAGTGAAAGTTGGCTGATATTTTAAAAAATTTCATATAACATAGGCCAGACCTTGACATTTTGTCACTTTGCTTTTCTGAAGTATCATGTTTCAGATAACTATTTGCGTTTCTGTTGTCAATAGAATAATAACTGGGTACTTGGACTTACATCCAAGAAAGTGTGTCAGATCTTTGATCACTCAACATACTTGCAGGGTTTTCTGTTTAATAATTCAGATGCTTCATTGCAGTTGTCTTGAAAAGCAAGTTCCCTTTCGCTCTTGACTTGCAACATGCTGCATAACTTTTAAGTTAAAGAAAAAATAATTCTAGCTTTATCATTCCTACTTTGAAGGGAATTGTCCAATGACTGACGAGAGCCAAAGATTTAATTCATACAAAAATACACAAATGCAGACATTTTAAAGAGTGGCAAATAAATGAGAACTGTCTTACGTTGTAAGGCTACACAGCAGCTTGTAGTTAGTGCTACTTGGTATCTTTCTGTGGAATGTCTTTTTTCAGTTTCTCATGATCACTCATTTTAGTATGATTCAGTCCATTTTCTTTATATCAGGATGGCCAGAATCGTTCATCTTTACCCACATTTAGAGAATTGTATGGCAGATAAAAATACATCAGTGAAAACATGGGAAGAAAATACTTAGCAACATGTTAACAGAAGTTATCTCTGGAAGGTGGGATATCAGGAAATTCTTGTCATTGGTAAAATTTGTGAGATTTTTCAAGCTTTCTTGAATGCTGCATATTAGTGAAAGTAAAAGTAGATACTTAAATGTACATGTGAATATGTTTACAGTAAATGTTTTAGTTTTTTTTTTTTTTTAAGTAATCTCATTTGGAACACAAACAGGAAGGTCTTCCCCAAGGAATGTTTTCATATTTTGTTATTTTAAATTTAACCACCTTGCCATTCTGAGTGTTTTCTTTTAATATTACTATGAATATATGCATAAATACTTTGTTGATTGTAACCTTTAAAGGGAGACATGTAAATCATGTTCTTACCTTTCTTAACAATTAATATTGTGTTGAAGGTATAAAATTAATCAGATTAACCTGATTTATATAAATTATTCTTTGTAACAGAAAGACAACTGTTAAATATTTCAGTACAGTATACATTTTTGGAGTACTTACAGAAGTTTTGAGAAGTTTTGATCTTTTTTACCTGTGGAGTTTTGATAAGTGTAACTTTGTTGATTAATGTGTTTATTTTGATGGGTAGCAGTAGAAAAATTTCCAGGGCCTATGTCTGACTTTAAAAACTGTCTAAAAATGTAAGGACTCTCTTTATGTTTCAATATATGGTGATACTGCTAAAAATAAAAGGGGTCTGTAGTTGGAAATAAAGACCCACTTCTAGTTTGTGTCTTTTTGTATATAATCTGGAAGTTAAACATTAAATTATTAGAAATAAAAAGTACAAAAACAACTACCAAAACCAAGGCAAGAATAATATTTGGAGCAGGGAAAGAAGTCCTTTTTGGGTGGAGAATTGATGCATGATTGCATAAACAAACAGTATTTTACTATTAAAGTGGCTTCAGTAATATTTCATAAACAGGCTACAAAAATAACCAGAAATTAAAAAAAATTAAAATTAAAATGTAACTTTGTGTTTTATATACAATGCAAATTGATATGAATGTTTCTTAAATACAACTAAAAGAAATGATTTCTGCAAAATAAGGGAGTTAAATTTAGTTGTCTTGGAAGGTCTCTATGAAATCTAAAATTTACCTGATTAATTCCATGTTATTATGATTAATGGGAAATCGTCTTTAGTATTAAAAGAAAACTACAAGTATACTGGGCTCAAATGCATAGCAAAGCTATGTGTCAAATAAAAACAAATTCCTTTTCCCTTTAGTGTTAGATGCTTTTACAAGATTCATAAATTATAGTTAGCCAGATTAACTCCAGTTTAGAATGTAAAATATAAAAATTGGTGTTTGTCATCTGAGCATTTCTTTGTTAGCTGCTTGAATGAAATTGCCACTTTAAGTTCTATTTGCTAACATTTGGAATGACATTACATTTTCACGGGTTTTAATTTGGTTCTGCTGATAAAATTTTTATTTTACTATTTCTCTTTCTTTTGAGAGAATTCTGAATGGGATTCATAGTGGCCTGGATTCCTTTCTTCAGGATTAAGGTGTGGTTGAGAATGAGGAAGATACACTCTTTGGCACCTTGATTACAGCTCACTATATTTACTTGCTACTGTTCTTATTAATCTATGGAGATGTCTTAACTGAAAATACAAAAAATAAAGGAATTGTTTTAAAACCTATTTTAAATGAATATTCAGGGGACCAAGCCAAAGACTTGAGAGTTTGAACAATGTGAAGAATTGGTTTGAAAATTGCAGATTGTTAGAGATTCCCGATTTGGCACTAAATGAAATAAATATACTCATAGAATTTTATTATAGGACAGACAAAGCGATGGTAGACCAAGATAATGTGTGCCTGGCTCTTATTGGGAGCATATAGAGTGGGAGCATATTTTGCAGTGAAAGGGGAGCGAAAGGACAAGGTGTTCTCTACTTGTAAAGACTGCAGAGTTTTCTTTATGTTATTGTAGAAGGACATTATTTTTGCTTTGGCGTGCTTAAAACTAAAGGGCAAATGATCCAAAAGAATAATCTTGAAATTCAATAGCAAGAAAACTACTTGACATTGTGGGCTGGAGGCCAGCAAACGTGTTGCTTTCATTGAATGCGTGGGAAATGGGGCAGGCCTGGAATTTAAAGAGACAGGGTGCAGTACCCTAGAAAAGAAAAGCTCTCCTGTATGATTTGCTTACTTGGGGGAAAAAAAGAGACTTAAAGTTTTCTCTAAAGGATCTTTATTGGATCAACTGTTTAAGGTATTGAAAGACACTGAGTGAATTTTTCCTAACTCCACCTCCCATCTCCCTAGCCATCTTCTCTTGTCTGAAATCAGTGCTGAGTAAAACTGTTTATAACGGAGGAGAAGCAGCTTTTCAAATAGAAGTACTTTGTAGCCTGTTCAAATGGAGTATAATGTAATTCTCTCTGAAATCGAGCACTTATTACTTTGTTTATGTAGCTGTTTAAAAAGGGGGGGGGGAGGGCTTCAGGAACCTCTGCTTTAGAAATGACTGTTTTTTTCTATGTCTGAGTTTTCCTCCCCCATCCACTCATGAATCCCCCTTCTCTCCCTCCCCCACCTCCCACAATCCCTCAATAAAATAGTATTTAAAAGACTTGAATAACCAGTCCTATGTACCAGCTTCTTGCTCCAGGCAATAATGTTGTACTATTTTCAATGGGTGGTCTTGAATCTCCATGGGAGATTTTTACAGGCAGTGGACTCCAAGACCCACTAAGTGTATTATTATATTGAACGTAATCAGTTAAATTCCCGAGCCAGAGAGAGTATACAGAGATAGTTTTACATTATTGAAGTCTCATCATTAATTACTTGGAAACCAATTTATTTAATTTTATTTGAAGAATTTATGACTCAAATCCCTAAATGGGATGCATATTAACCCAGTACTTGAGGCTTACTGTTTGAAAGAAGTAAGACATTCATACATATGTCAATTCAAGAATACTTTTTGGTGTGTATATTTTAGTTCATAGGTGTTTTTTGTTAGTTTAATTCTCCTCTAGGAAACCAACACCACATAGCTGTTTTCAAATCTTAAGAAATTGAAGACATATTTCTCATAATTGAGATAGTGTAAAATGATAGGATCTGTTATAATTGGAAAGTGTATCAGATATTTTTATAATCATTATCTTTTAGCTGTGGCATGTAGCATAAATGTATACTAGCCTGAAATTTAAAATCGCTTTGGATCAAACCTTTGTCGAAGTACACAGAAGTGGAATTATAAATTAAATACTGGATTAAGATTGCTCTCTAGAAAGAAAACAAATTTGCAAATTTGCATAAAACAATATGTTATACATTGTAAGTATTGAAATGGGGAATGTTGTAGCCACGCCTGCTCCTACATAACTTAGTTTAAAATCATCTTGGAGTTTCTTTCTAATGTGACCCTGTGGTTATTAACCAGAACGATAACATAACTTTGTTGGGGCATTGATTTGATTACTTTCTGTCCCTTATTCACATTCTTCAAAAAATTAACTTAAGGAGAATGTTGAATTTTTGTTTAAAATAAATTTCTGAGTCTTAATTAGCTAGGAGTCTGAAATACCTGTTTCCATAGGCTAAGTAGAGAATCGAGGAGATGGCATCTCAGATATATTGATAAATAGTTGGATGATGACATATGATGAGAATGCTTTTTGTTTTAAACAATGTAAGTAGTTTTAGGTGGAAAATTGTATTCCTTGGGGAATTGTATTTGTTTCCTTTATAAAATTTAATATACACTTGTTTTAGGGCATATAAAAATGGTATGAATTCTGCAGTTTTCTCCACTTATAGACCGTGAGCTCTGTGGCTCCGCAGTTTATAGCAATGATGAAATGTTTGCCTTTTTTTTTTTTTTAAGCTCAGTACTAGTCCTTGAATAGCTAAAAAAGTTTTTCAGTAGTTTTTACAAGTGGGTTTGAAGCAGTGATAGCCATCTGAAGTTTATCTTGTGTAGCCAGTATTTAAAAGTTATTAAGGTTGTCTACACAAAAAAAAGAAACAGCACTTATGGCTTATACATGTGAATAAAAGTTAAAGGTTGGTAAAAATTAGCTTGTCAAGTAAGCTAACTGACTGAAGAATAATTTTGTTTTCATTATCCATTCCCCTGGCTGAAAATGAAATAGAAACGATCTGGTTACTAAAGACCAGCGCTGTATTGGATCACTTCCTTAAGCTTTTGCTATGATCGTTAAAGGCAAAGTTAGACAGCTGTTGTAGATTTTGCCAGTGGCCTCACAAAAGAAATTTTTTAACCCTGTTAGTTTCAGACACCATCATTTCTGCTTTGCAGATCTACTCACTGTATTCGATGTGAGTGATATACTTACTGTGTTAGATATGAATCTCTATGATTACGATTTGAACTTCTGATTTATGGGAAGGTAGTGTCGCAGAAAATGAGTAACTTTAGCACTCTACTGCAATACAGTTTCATGTCTTGAAATATGACAAATCTCAACATTTTTGCTTATATTCAAACAGACTTTAAAACTTCAGCTTAGACTTTTCAGAGTTAGATTTTGCATATGTATCTGAAGACCTTTAGGGAATTCTGAAAAATTGTGAAAATTGAGTTTGACTTAAAATCCATTATAATTGAATATTTAAATGTCCTTTGGGGGACTTGATGTTCATAGGAAATACTAAATCATACATAGACTTTAAAATCTCATTTTGGGTAAGTGTAAAATTAGAACAATGCAATCGACTCCCGAAATTGATGTCATAATGTTAAAAATCCCAGCGATGATGGGTTCCTCTTGTATAATGTGTTTGCATTATTGCTATAGGTTTAAAGGGCAGAGAAATACTTTATCGTTAAGGCTGAAGAGGGCAAGATTTTGAAACCTACTGCTATGTGATTAAACCAGTGTGTTTGCCCTGAGGCTTCAGCCATTCAATCTGAATTCATAGTCTGAAATTTTGGATTCCTTCTCTGTTTGAAAATAATACTTAAAAATTTTGAGACTGCTTTTTGCCTTAACTCACGTGAAAACTATTGAGGCAAATGATCAGGGTTAAGATTTTCATGTAATCAAGACTGGAGATACATTTCAGTATTTTAAAGAGAAAGGTTCACAACCATTTTACATGAAATTTTACTGGGCTTTTCATTAATCTAAAATAACTGGTCTATAAGTACTTTATCAGTGAAAACTGCTCAGCATGTAAAACGAGGAGCAGAAGAGCACAAAGGCTTCCTGCAAATTAAGGGCACAATGAGCACTAACGGACTTTCCAGCCATCTCCAGCTGTGAGATTATTATAGTTTTTGCAAACCCTTTTCTCTCAAAACTAAATCAAGAATGGTAGAGTCCTGATAAAAAGAAGTGTAGAAAAGCCTAACTAATCCTTAGATGAGTTACTTCAAACGTGCCAAAATAGAATAAAATCAGTTAATAGCATGGATTAAAGGTTACTTTTAATGCATTTTTATCACTCACACTGAGAATTTTGTTGTATGTGAATGCATTTGGCCAGGGTTAAAAAAAAAAATCCAGAGGAAAAAATGTAATTAAATTTGAGAGATGACATAATCACGTTGTTATGGGGAAATTGAGTACCAATGTTAGGTGCCAGATTTGACCTAAGAGATAAAAGCTGTGTACTTGAGATCAGAGTTGTAAACAGGTGTCTCTTATTTTGAGAACTTTTTGGGTTATAATGAGAGGGCTCATGTACATAGTAGTAAGAGTTGATTTATTTTGTGGATTTAAAAATGCAACATGGCTCTGTGGTCTTTGGATAAATATGTACAAGTGTTCCCTTGGATAAGATCATGGAAGGGTGCTAAAATCAGATCCCAATTTAATATTTTAAAAATGCTTGATTCCTACAGGTGGTGAAGAGAAGAAGTAAGAAGTAGGCTTTGGGTGCGAAGGTAGTCTTGACTGTTTATGTTTGTATCCAAAATATACAGAGGGAGACTTATCTATACTTTTAATTCAGAATCACGTTTTTCCAACTACTTAATTTGTGAAATACTTTTTCCATTTAACTGGCATATTATGATAGAGCTGCCAAAAATACTGGGTTAAGGAAAAACTGATTTGGCATGCTGCCATTGGTAGGAAGACTTGGGGGAAAAAAAGTAATGTCTTTTCTTTCTGGTGCAGGTATGTAGGTGTAGGTATAGGTATAGATATAGATATAAGAGTGTGTGTGTATGAGTGTGTTTGTATCAACCTTAATAACATTTTATTATATGAACCTGGATGGTGGGAGATTTTATAATCATGTCACATTTGCCACTCCTCTAAGATGCCAAATTTTAAGTTTCTCTAATGAGACTTAACATTTATTTCTTTGTGATAGATGTATGTATTGCTTTTGCTGTGGCTTAATAGGAAATAGCCTGACTGGTACTCCGAGCACACATGTGTGCTCTATATGTTAGGTATTTGTGTATGCCGTCCTACTTAGAATGTAGTTATTTTTCATAAGCCATGTGATAATAAAGTCCTATTAATTTATAGTCAGAGCATACAGTCGCCCATAAATTTCCTCTACTTGGTATTCTGACCAGATTTAACCTTACACAAAGCTTCTAGCTTGAATGCGTTTTGCAACATTGAATAAATAAAGCGCTGTATAGTTATTTATGTGCTCAAGAGGCTGAACTTTTCATTCCATCCCAGTGTGTTCCCGTGGGATATGTTATTCTAGTAAATCAGAAAATTTCCCTGAAAGCAAAGTAATTCTTAAATTTTGGAGGCTTCAAAATCGGGAAATGCCACATGCAGGAGGGGAAGAAATTCTGGTTGACCCCCCACGGCTGAAAACCAGTGCAGAGGACTTGGCCATCTTGAATCCTCTTGGAGGGGAAGAAACCCCCAGCACAATGCTGCTGAATTGTTTGACTTCTGTAGCTATGTCTTTGTGTGTTTATAGGAGTGGGAACATTTTATCTACTCTGTTTCTGTTGAGGTTGTTTTTCTGCAGTGCCCCCAGAAAAGTCCAGGAGGCTAGCTTTGAAGCCCTGTGGACAAGCTGGATATCAAAGAGCCAGAGGAATTCGGCAGTAATTGTTTTATGGCTGGCCAGAAATCAGACCTATTTGTATAGGTAGCACACAAAATAGCTGTGATTTGACAATTTGGTGCTATTTATACCTACCATAAAAAGAGAAAAGAAAAAGTTAAAGGGGTATTTTGGAAACAGGAACTGAGCTGTAAATGCAAATTGCTTCACCATTTTCTCAAAGGAACAAAAAAGGAAAGGGTTTAGGAAGTTTTTATTGAAGCTACGTTATTGAGGAACTGTCTGCTTTCAGGACATTTAATATTGTACTCACACCGAAATTACAGGGCTTTCTGTTTGCAGTTTTTTACCCCCTCGCCCATTCCCATCTGATTAAACTTATTTTTGTGGCGCAAAAGAAACTCTCCGGAGGAAGGATAGTGAAAATCACAAAGTTTTCAACTCTGTCTTAATAGATCCTTAACATTTCATCTTGCTGTTGTTGTTTGGCTTGGGATAAGAACCGTTGGCTCTTGCTAGAGTGAATTTTTTTTTTCTTTCCAAATGAAAGTTGTATTTTCAACGAGCAGTCACAGGTTGTTTACTGTGGTGGTGGGCGAGGATTTGCCAGGTAAGTGTTCATCGCTTTTAGGAAATATGCAGAACTTTTAAATGACTATTCTCAATTTATCAGTTTAGAGAGATCTTTTTGAATACAAAGTGCCTAAATTGTGACACTCACCTGGAGTATATTCCAAGCTCAAGGTAGGCAGTGCATCATGATCTGTCTGTACTTCAGTGAGATGCCCAAAGTGAAGTTTGTTTCCATAATGTCATTCAGACTTTTTGAGATTGTCAAATGCTTCATTGTTTTGCCTTGAAACCCCCAGACCCTGAGAGCAGTCTAAGTCTGGAGGCAATGGTGCAGAGAAAAAGCAAACACGTCTGTGATTGACTACACTTTTTTTTTTCTAAGAAACCCTAGAAATGCCTTGGGGACCCCTGGGGTTTTGTCACAATTTAAAACCATTTTACCCCTGAAGGCATTTCAGTGCTGTGGAATTGAGACTGTATTAATTTGCCTTATTTTTTTTTTCCCATTGGATTCTGATCCTCCAATAATAAGTAGAGTGATCTTTGTCAAGTGTACCTTAACTTCTGGGAGGATGGTCCTGTAGTTTTGATTGGATGAAGAGAGCTCACTGAGGGCAGGGAAGAAGAAGTGGAAACGGGTGGAGATAAATCTGGTATTGGGTCAGTCAGTTTTGTCTTTAATGAAGAGTTAGAGTTTAATAAATGGTGTGAAGGATCAGGAGCATCTGAATAAAATTTTAAAATGGGAACTTTCTAAGAATTAAGAATTGGATTCAAGGTGGATTCCCTTTAGAGAAATAGATGAAAACACTCTATAGAGAAGAAACATTCTGGGCTGTGGGTGCTCCTCATGAGTATAAAAACTCAGATAGGGAAAGATAAGGACACAGGTAATTACAGATCAGATCATCTTTATGGGTTGAGGAAATACAGTGAGGTTAGGGCTGACCAGTGAAGGGTTGTATTTCTTAAGTAGTGATCATTTATTCAACCAACATTGAGTACCTACTGTGTGATGGGAACTGCTCTAAACATTGAAGGTAACAACAGGACCAGAAGCATTTCTTGTCTTCTAGGGGCACTTAGGCATCAGTCGTGTCCAAAAAAAAAAAAAAAATCACCATACAATAAGATCAGTGCTTTTATGAAGCTATGAAAATCAAAGCTCTGGAAACAGAGTCCCGAGAGATTAGTTCTGCCTGGGTATCAGAATTTGAATTAAGTTTTTTTTTTTTTAAATTGCAAGTGGCAAGTCTAATTAAAAAAAAGAAAGAATTATGTGGGTTAAAAAAATTATCCTGAATTGCTCAAGGATGGATTTTCATCTCTTTAATGTTCCCCTCCATAAAGCTCTGTGAGTTTTTGGAGTGTCTGAGCTCTCTGGATTAGCATCCCAGAATGTAGGGATTTATAGCTGAAAGGAGTAGGAAAACAGTTCACAGTTACTGAAGGTTTAGTTCTGTACCCTGGTATTCACATTTTACAGATGTAGGTCCAAGGCCCAATATTAAGTAACTTGCCCAAGGCCCATATGGCTTGAGTATAGTGACCGTATGTCCTGTTTGCTGGGGATAATCCCAGTTTTTGCCTGTTGTCCTGTGTCACTCTGAAAACTGGTGCTTTTGGGGTAATAGGTTGTGTGGTCACTGTTTTTGAGTGGCACAACTGAAGTTTAAACTCAGGCCTTTTTGATTCCAAGTCATAAGCTCACCACTGTTTTACTCTGTTTATACTCTGCTTCTAGGTCATAGCTCTGTTTCCAGGTTGGTGTGGTGAGAAGGATTCTGAGGCACATGACTAGCTCAGGACAGTACTCAGTATTTGATTGGTGATGCTTATCATAGGTGATGGAGAGACACATGGTAGCTTTCTTCTCCCCTGCCTTTTAAACATCCTCTTACTAAAATATTTTGCAATGTAATTTAATTTTCCTTCAGAAGTTTCAAAGGCATTTGAAGAACTTTGTGTCTTAGGAACATATTTGTAAATATCAGTTATCGTGGCATGGTATTAATCAAGAAAATTCTGGTGATTTGAGTCTTCTGGATAAACGGAAAGTTGGTGCATCTCTTGATCACTGAACATGTTGCTCTTCCCTTTAATTTTTGTTTCCCTTTCCCCACCTAATCAGAAGCCTAGAGAAGCAGAACAGGGTTTGAAGAAAGTAACTCCAATTTGGAAAAGAAAATTGGAAACGTATGTTCTGATTTGCTCCGATTGGTTAGCTTTTCCACCAGGTTTGCTGGACAAATACTGAGAGTGTCACTTTCATTTGGTCCCATTTAAATGGCTCAGCACATCAGAAGGGTGAAGTTTTAGAGGCATACTATCTATCACGTTGGTTAGCTAAAATTTAAATAAAATAGATTTAATTTACTAGTAATCAGTTCTGATAACTAAAGAACTTTGTTTTGTGTTGTTTCACTTACATGCTGTATGCCATCAGAAGATGGTGTGATTTGAGCAGTTGTCTTCACTTAAATACTAATGTCAGCTTTTTATTATCCTTTGAGTCAAATAGAGGGGTAGAAGCAAAATAAAGTCATTTTTGAAAAACTTCTGGGTTAGGTCACACTGGGATGGGAGTGGAAAGGCTTCTAGTTGCTCATCTTACTTGCCCAAGTTTACAATTCTGTTGAGCAATATGGCTTCTCTGCCCTTGAAAAGCTCAGAGACTTAGGACGGGGGCGGGAGATGGACTTGTAAGCAGACACATTTCAGTACAACTTAAGTATGAATTACAGTTGATGTAAGAATGGAGTTTTGTGGGCACATAAATGGGCAAGTTGAGATTGAAGATGAGCATAGTTGTGTTTCCATTTATGTAGCACATGTTTCAACCTGAGTCTCTTTTCATCTTTTATACCATTTTTGATTTATAAGACATTTTATGTTGTTTTGCCTTTTTCCCCCCAGTGACTGTTTATGACCCAACTTGAACAAAGCAATGAAATTCTTCTTTACCTCTAGCTGCTGTGAAGCCAAAAACAGATCTGGGCTGAGATTGGAGTTTGTCGTGCAAATTGTGGTTTGTAGGTTGACTGTTGTTGTTCCAACAAATAACTGTAACTTAAAGTAAAGCAAATGTTGCTGAGACAAAAGGGGACCTGGCTGGTTTTTAAATGGTGCTTTAGAACAATAAGGAGATGGCTAAGTTTAAAGGGCTGTTTGGAGTGAAATTATTTTAGTTAAAAAATGCTAATACATTTCTACAGAATAGTAGGATATGAGACTTAAGTCCTGAATTACCTGTTGTAATTCCTCTCTCCCTTCTCTGCCTCCCCATTTCTCTGTTTCCCTTCTCTGGAAATTCAAAAGTAGGTTTCAAAGAAGTGAAAAACAAAGATAGTAATTACAAGACACTAAAATCTTCAGTCCCATTGATCAAGGGCAGTGCAGGAGCATTACTTTGCAACGGTACTGTGTTCAGAAGCAGTATGGAAGAGTCTAGTAATAAGCATTGCCAGGGTAGGCGGGGGTTAAACCTCATTTGCGTGGCTCAAAAGTAAATGGCTTTCTGAGGCTCTTAATTAAAGAGTGTATGAAGGCAGACTTGTTGCAAAAGATAGCTTATTTGAACTTTTTATTTGATATCTGTACCGGTCACTTGAGGGACAAGTAGGATCTATTTCTCCTCTAAGGCTGCTAGTTCCGTATGGATAGAAATTTTCATCTCTGTATCACTCACACTTCTGCACATAGGAAGTGTTGAATAAACATTTTATTGTAAGATTCTTTTGTTAAGCACTTGATATATAAAAGTACTTTAGTAGTAATAGCTGGCATTTATTACCTACTGTGTGCCAGGCCGAATACTTGAGTACTCTGCAAGAATCACCTAATTAGTCTAATGGTCACCCCATGAATTGGCATACTACCAATACTACCCCCATAATAAGTGAATTCATCAAAGTTGCAGGACACAAGATCAGCATACAACAATCAATAGTATTTCTATACACTTGCAATGAACAATCCAAGAATGAAATAAAGGAACCAATTCATTTATAATAACATCAAAAGTATAAAATACTTAGTAATCCACTTAGAAAAAGAAGTATAAAACTTATACCCTGAAACTACAAAACAGTGTTGAAAGAAATTAAAGAATATAAAAATGAAAAATACCCCCTTGTTCATCAATTGAGAGATTTAATATTGTTAAGATGGCAGTACTCTCCAAATTGATCCACAGGTTCAGTGCAGTCCCTGTCAGAATCCTAACTGGTATCTTTGTAGAAATTGATAAACTGATTTAAAATTCATGTGAAATTGTAAGGGACCCAGAATTGCCAAAATAATCTTGAAAAAGAACAAAAAAGCTGGAGTACTCATACTTCCTGGTTTCACAACTTACTGTAAAAAAACATTAATGAAGATGGTGTGGGACTGATACGAGCATAGACATGTAGATCAGTGGACTAGAATTGAGAATCCAGAACTAAACCCCTGTGCCTCAGATCAACAAGGATGCCAGGACCATTCATAGGGAAGCAGTAGTCTTTTTCAATAATTGGTGCTGGGTGCACAGGCTGTCCACATGCAAAATAACGAAGTTGGACCCTTACCTCCTACCATACACAAAGCTTAACATGAATAAAAAAATGCGAGCTATAACTATAAAACTCTTAGAAGAAAGCATAGGGATTACTCTTTATGACCTTGGGTTTGGCAGGGAATGGATTCTTAAATATGACACCAAAAGTATAAACAACAAAAGAAAAGATAGATAAATTGGATTTTATAAAAATTAAAAACTTTTGTGCTTCAAATGACACTTTCAAGAAAGTGAAAAGATAGCCCACAGAATAGGAGAACGTATTTTCAAATCACATATCTTATAATGGCTTATATCCACAATACACACACAGCTCAGTAACATGACAACCCAATTAAAAATGGACAAAAAAATCTGAATAGGTATTTCTTCAATGGCCAATAAGCATGTGAAAATATGCTCAACATTGTTAGTTAACAGGCAAATGCAAATCAAAACCACAATGAGATACCATGTTGTATCTGCTAGGATGAGCGTGATAAAAAAAATCAGTAACAGCATTGGCAAGGATGTGGAGGAATCAGAAGCCTTCACAGACTGCTGGAGGGAAGGTAAAATGATACATCCACTTTAGAAAACAGTCCGGCAGTTCCTTAAATAGTTAAACATAGAGTTATTGTATGACCCAGCAGTTCTACTCCTTGATATCTACTGAAGAGAAATGAGAACATATGTCCACACAAAAACTTGCACCTGAATTCTTACAGTAGCATTACTCATAGTAGCCATGATGAAAATATTGTGAAATTGATGGTGGTGATGGTTGCACATGTCTGAATACACTAAAAGCATTGAATCACATGTTTTAAATAGGTGAATATATGGTATGTGACTTTTATCTCTAAAACTGGTATTTTAAAAAAGTGTCCCTAACTTTCATTCATAAAAATGTTGGCACCAAACAGTACCTTCATATTTATATATTAGGGAAATAATTAAACCTTGATGGCATGTCTTTTCTCTTACATAAGGCACATGTCAACATTCCAGGGTCTTTGGTTGCCCCAGTATGGTTTATTAAAGGAGCGTTGTTAGGGGATGGTGAGTGGGTATAACTCAAGTGGTAGAGCACATGCTTAGCCTGCACATGGTCCTGGGTTCAATCCCCAGTACTGCCTCTAAAACTAAATAAATAAACCTAATCACCTCCCCAAATCAATCAATCAATCAACTAAATAAATAAATAAAGCAAGCATTGTTTCCTGGGTTAGACTAGACCTAATTAAAAATATACATCTTGCTGCTTTGGTAACTTTATGTTACTTTGTATGTGTGTTTTGTTCACATTCATCAAAAATACAAGCTCTTAGTTGATAGAGCAACTAATATTCATTGAATTTTTATCATGTGTAGATACTATTCTGTGTGATTTTAATGTGTTGTTCAGTACATCTCACAATTCTATAAAGTTAAGTATAGCAATCTGCATTTAATGGTGTGGAAACTGAGGCACAGTGTTTAGGTAACTTACTCAAAGTCAAATAGTAGGTGACAGAATGTGGTAGTAGGTAGCAGCAATGTTTTGTATTATTCTGGGCTAGGCATGTATTACAGTATACAATAGATGTTTCTGGCAGTGTGTGTATAAAGTAACTTTTTGTAAGTGAAACCATATTTTTAGTGTTCTGAAGGAGCCTATTATTTTAAATGAAACCTGCAAATAAGTCAGTTCCTTTTTATCAGTCTTGACAATTGTGACATCTTAAATCAGGGCACTCCTATACATTTGATTGAATGCAGTCATTTCTCTGGTAATTCTATTGATCTGAGATAAGTTTAAACCTTTATTAGTTTCATTCTGTAAACTTTTATTGAGGACCTATTTTTTTGTAGTAAAGAAAAAGTGCTCTAAGGGAAGTCCAAAGGAGGCAATCCCTGATCTAGAATTAGCTGGTGATAAAAGCTTATAAAATAGTTTTCTCTGAAACCTGTCCTTAATTTAAGCTTGTAAATTATATTGCCTTTCATGTCTAGGTTTTGTACTCTACAGCTGCACTGTCCAAAACAATAGTCACTAGACATGTGTGGCTATTTAAACTTAAATGTAAATTAATTAGAATTAAATACAGTTAAAAATTCAGTTCTTGAGTCATTAGCTACATTTGAAGTGTTGTTGCATGTAGCTAGTGGCTGCCATGCTGGACAGAACTGGACTAGAGGAACAGTACCATCCTCAGGACTTCTTTTTACGGTGGAATTATGGTGGCATATGTGCTTTTGTGGAGAATGAAAAGTAGAGGAAAAGGATCTTATGCGACTTGTTACATAAAATTATATGTTACTTTTTTTTTTAAACAGGAGGAAAGCATACAAATTTGTTTTATGTGACATGGGAGCCTTCATAAGGAAACGAAGAACCAAAGAAACAGAGCTGTGTATTTTTATGTTAGGTTTGTTGAAGAGTGGGCAGTCATGGAGAAATAGGATAGGCTGAAGAGTATGAAGTTACTGTAGGAAACCAGGAGAAACTCAGCAAGGCCTGTTTGTTAGGGTTCTCCTCGGCTGTCCTGCTGTCTTCAGAGATAAGGATGCTCCTTCCCTCTGGGTAGGTGGAGGGCACCTCTGCCATTAGGTTTTTATAACCTTTCTAAGTTTTTTGTCTCTCATTAGTTACCTTTTTGCCAGCTCAATTAAAAAAAATTGGGGGGGAAGGGGGAGGTAATTAGGTTTACTTACTTACTTACTTACTTACTTACTTACTTACTTACTTACTTTATTTATTTATTTATTTATTTATTTATTTATAATGGCGGAACTGAGGATTGAACCCAGGACCTTGTCTATGCTAAGCAAGCACTCTGCCGCTGAGCTGTACCCACCCCCTGTGCCAGTTAAATTTTTTATAACTTTTTTTCCCCTTTTTTTTTATTGGCTGTTTTCACAGAGGTGTCGATCAGTGTATCTTGTCTACCATGTAGATTGTCAGTTTATCGTAAGAGATATAATTTAGGAACAACCAGATGGAAGAGATGCATAGGACAAGGCATGGGGAAAAGGCATGGAACTTCTTCCCTGCTCCCTTCAAGTGTGCCACTCTCCCCGAATTGCCAGGTGTTAACCAACCAGGAAGCAATATGTGTTACATTTTTTAAAAACTTGGAGGATCTTCACAATGTCCCTCCCAAACTAAAAAATATGGGTAACTGAAATGTTGGTAAAGAATGTTTTAAAGTATTAATTATGTTGCTTGTTAAGTGGCATTGTGTGCTGTAAAAAAAAAAAAAATCCCCTAAATGCTCGTAAGAATTTAGTAAGATAATGAATTCATTAAATGTAAAAAGAAATGTGAAGGTTTTGGGTATATATGCTTTCCTAACTTTTACTTATGCTCCAAAAAATTTACGTTGAGAGAATAATGCAGCAAATGTTCAAATGCCACCATTTATTAACATGTAAGCATATTTGGTTGTGTGTGTTTCATTTAAAAGTGTGTTGCAGTCACCATACGTGAGCCTTTAATACTTAGGGCATCCCCTAAGACTCAGGATGTTGTTCTGTATAACAGTATTATCATTATCACTCAAGGAAGAAATGATCAATTTGTTCCTAATATCACATAATGCCAGGCCTATTTAAACATCCAGTTGTCTCCCAAGTATCTTTTGGTTCTTTTTTCCCAAACTAGGATCCCATCAAGTTATGTGTAAGTCTTTAGGTTTGAGCAGTCCCCACACTGATTTTGTTTTTGTTTTTTCTTTTTAAAATTTCATGAAGTGACACTCTCAATTTTATTTTGAAGAATTTGAAACCTACAATAAAGTTGAAAAAATAGTACAAAGAATGCACAGATTCATCAATTGTTGATGCTTTGCTTCATGTACTTTATCTCTTTGTTTAGATTTATACCTTTCATTCATTTGAAAGGATGTTGCAGATATCCTGGCCTCTTACCCTGTAAGTACTTATCAATAATTTTCTCCTATAAACAGCAAAAGCATTGATCACATCTAAGATTTAATGTTAGCCTTAAGATGTAATATCTCTTTGGTATCCTTTAATCTAGGACATTCCCCTGCCTCCACTCCCCACCTCACCCCTGCCTCTGATTTTGACATTGACATCTTTTAGGAGGCTAGGCCAGTTGTCTTATAGAACTGCCTACAATCTGGATTTGTCTGATGATTTCTTCATAGAGTCATTTAACTTGAAGTCTCTTGTGAATTGGAGTTAGATCTATAAACTTTGTTCCATTTAGGTGAAGTATTTTTAGCAAGACACTTCTATAGGTATTTTGTGTTGCACTGCACATCAGGAGGCACCTAGTGTTGATTATCCCAATATTAGTGATACTGAGTTTTATCACTCAGAAGTGGCGAAAGCTATTGAAAAGATATACTCTTCCCCCTTGGAATTACAAAGTGGCCGTGTGATGATGCTTTGTATCTTTCAAATGTCATGTTCCACTGTGGTCTTTCATGTAATGGTTTTAGCATCTACTGATGATCCTTTGTGGGTGAACCTGAATTAGCTGTTTCACTGGGATTGCACACTGGTTATTTTCCTAGTTTGGTAGTACTTATGTTTAAAAGGATAAGTATAGGATCTAGTCCTATTTTTATCCATTAGTATATGGTTTTTGAAACAGTTTACATCATGGCAAATGGTTTCTGTGCCCGATTTTATGGGTAATTTAGTGAAATATGTGATAATATAAAATTCTCTAATCTAATTTATCCAACACTTAAAATTTTTTTTAATATTTTCTTTTTTTAAACTTTTTTTTACTTAATTTTTTGGGGGAGGGGGAGGTAATTAGATTTATTTATTTATATTTATTTGCTTATTTTAATGGAGATTCTGGGGATTGAACCCAGGACCTTATGTATGCTAAGCACACGCTCTACCACTGAGCTATACCCTCTCCTTTCTCCAATAATTTTTAAATGTTGAGAACTAATGGAGGCGGGTCTAGGGGTAGAAAACTGATTCTATTCAAATGTTTATGGTCACTTAAATTTACAATATTGAAGCTCTTGTTTCTTACTTTTAAATATGCTTGTGGCTTCTGAAGAGTCATGCTGGTTCAGAAGAAATTCCTGCCTCTCTAGATTTAGCTACAGTTCAGGAAAATTTTGTGAGCTTTTATTAAGTTCTGGGTATGGATATCAAGAATGCCATCATACACTTCACAGCTTTGGAAACAAGTGTTGGAATGTAACTGTATAAACTTTTTTTTTTTTCTCCTTTTGCTTTCCCTTTCATTGCTCTTTGGTTTTATCACTGGGGATGGGTGTGAAAGCAACTTGTCTGAAATTTTGTTGCCCTAAAGGAGTGACTTAAAATTCCCAGGATAGTTTTAGAGCTGATTTTTGATCTTGGAATGATAGAACAGACCTCCTGGTAATCCTCTCCCTGAAGGGAACATGGATTCTAGGAGGGGTCTGGCTAGTCCTGAGTATAATGGTCGGTTTTTTTTTTGTTTTTCCTCTTGCTGATGAGCTTTACTAAGGAAATTTTCAAACTTTTTGAAGTGTTATTTAAATTAAAAAAATATATAGCTAGCTATAGCATCATGGGTTGAATTGCGTCTCTTTTGCCCTTGACATAATTTTATGTTGAAGGTGCAACCCCCAGCATTTTAGAATATGACTGTACTTGAAGACTGAGTCCTTAAAGAGATTATTAAGATTAAATGAGGTTATTAGGGTGGCCCCTAAACCAGTATGACTGATGTCCTTTTACAAGAGGAAATTAGGAAACAGGCATAAAGAGAAAAGACCCTGTGAAGGCACAGGGAGAAGATGGCCCTCCACACACCAAGGAGAAGGAGGCCTCAGGAGAAATCAGTGTGGCTGATACCTTGATCTTGGGCTTTTAGCCTTCAAAGCTGTGAGAAAAATAAGTCTCTGTTGTTTAAGCATTTGGTCTATGGTACTGTATTATGGCAGCCAAGCAGACTAATACACTGTGTGGGTCCAGCAATGGCACTAAATATTTATACATACATATTAAATACATTTAATAAGTTTAGTATGTAATTATTGTGATGTGTATCTGAAGCTACACATAAGGCAGGAAGGAGGCAATGTGGATGAGGAATAACCAAATGCTAGGGTTAAGTAAGAGTGGACTCATCTCCAGTTTCACGGTAGTGAGATACGTGACTGGAATAGGTAAAATATCCACCTGTGAGCTTGCCCTGTTTTCTCTCTGATAGAAGTCTTTCTCGGTTTCACTTGGGAGTGAAACTATGTTAATGGGATTGGTTGCTTACCAGTTCCTGTTCAATTTCTTTAGTATCTCTTAAGAAACACTCTTCCTTTCTTTTCTATTTGAGAAACTCATCTTCCTGAGAGACCATCCTTCACATTTAATACACACCCAATCATTCATTGCTCTGCTTAAAACACTTTTGTCTTAAAATCCTTTTTCTGTAAAAAATTTCACGAGCAAGATATTCCTCAAAGGCTGAGTCCACCATTTGGATATAGATTAATTTCCAGTTGATTCTTTATTCCCCAAACATTCCATGATTCCACGCCTTTGTACAAGTTGTCCCCCGAGTCTGGAATGCCATTGGTGCCCCACCTGGAGTCAGTTCCTTCTTTGTGGCCTTCAGCCCTCATAGGTTGTTTAAAAATGTTTATAAATTTGTCCTGGAGGCCAGGGTGAGTCCTTTTGTGGCAGCATTTGCTGGACGCACTTGTCAGATCATTTAAAAAATGCTGCTTCCTGGACATTCTTGCAGTCTTACTGACTTGGAACCTTTTTGAGTGAAATCTAGGAATCTTTAAGCAAGTTCCCTCCTGATTCTGAATCAGAGCACCTCTGCTGTGGAGTTGGGGAGGCAGCTGAACTCATCTTCTTTGGAGTCCCTGCCCATAGTTAGAAAAAGTATAATCGGGTAAATTAGGAAGAACGGTGAACTAGATTTTAAAATAGAGGTCCAGGATGGGTGGGCATAGCTCAGTGGTACAGTATGTGTGTAGCATGCATGAAGTCCTGGGTTCAATCCCCAGTACCTCCATTAAAAAATAGGTAGATAAATAAATCTAATTACCTCCCCTCACAGAAAAACCAACAACAACAACAACAACAATAAAACAAAAACAAAACATATATATATATATATTAAAAAATAAATAAAGTATAGGTCCAACAAGTTCAAAAATGCTGCTAAATTTACAAAATGCCAACATTATTTGAAAGTAATATGGATTTGAAAATTCTCTGAAACTCAAGCCTTCAAAATGTTGATATTATTATCTGTTACTCTGGAATAGGTATATTTGGAGGGGGATTAATATAATTAAATGTCCCTTGTGTTATTAAAATGTCAGGATGGCAAAAAAGTGTAGGAAATTAGCTACTCAGCACTAATGTAAAAGGGGACTGTAAATCTCTAGGAGGGCACAACTGCCGTTTTCCTCTACCCTGGCTTCTTGGATGTTTAGAAGCTTGAAGGGAGTTGTCGCCCACTGAAATGGATGTAACAGCCTTGGAGGCTTAAGGTGGAGTGCTTGGTGGAGGGGGAGGTAGACAAAGGTTTTCCAGCTTCTCACAACTGGCAAAGATGACTTTGTAAGCAGGCTCTTCACTACCTGCAGAATGTCTTATCCTGGCAGATAGCTTTATAGTGTAGAGGGCTGCCTAGAAATCAGCCATTAACACCATGTTCTGGGACACTGGTGCCTTTATTGAGGGAACTCAAGAGGTAAAAAGCTTATGAACACAATCCTCAAATTATTTATTTTTTTTAAAGGATTTCTTAGTGTACTCCAAAACTACATTATGGATTTCTTTCTTTGTGTCTTATAATCTAGGCTTTATTGTATTATTGCAAAGTGGAAAGAGTGGGGGACTCCTTTGTCTTAGAGGTGGAGTCCTAGATTTGAATTCTGGCTTGGCTGTGTGCTTAAAGGCCATGTAGTGAGAAAGTTTCCCTCATCTCCAAGAGACTCTGCTTTCTCTTACGTAAAATGAGGATAGACAGATTAACTTCCTCCACTTCACTCAGAATAGTTCTAATAGGATTGAGTGAAATTATGTATGAGAATGTTTTGTAAATGATAAAGTGCTAATGAATTAGTGATTTTAAGAAATTTATTAGTACCTACCATTACCAAAAGAATGAAGCTTTGAGTAAATAGTCTGATTTACAGTTGCTTAACTGGTTAAAATGCTTAACATTTTAACCATGAAGAAAAATCATTTTTATCTGTTTTGTGTCTTATTGGGTTTTTTTTGAGTTCCCTTTGCAGATATGAGACTATTGGGAAATAATTTTCTCCACTTGCATATCTGTTGGAAATATGCAAAAATTAAAATACCAACTTTTGTTTAAAATACTTAAGAAAAATTAGTATATTAACATTATTTTAAATTACAGAATCATGCCTTTTATTTTGTACTTGCTGTTTATCAAATACAAATCGGCTGGCTGCTGCTACCTGGAAAAGTTTGAAGGAAATTAATCAGATTTACTACTCAGGAAAGAATCATGCTTTTGGTTTAAAAACAGACTGGAGGTTTCATTTCAAACTTAAAAAAAATCTAAATAAAGGAGGTAGAGTATAGATAAGAAAAAAGAATATTATACTGGGAATGGTTCTTTCCTATTCTCATATAGTTTTGCTTTATTTCCCCCCTTCTCCTCCCCCCACACCCCCACCACCCCTTAGAGGAATGGGCAACTATGTCCCCTCCTCTCCTAACCAGCAAGGCCCACTGCTTCACTACTTTTTCTCCCTTCCTTCCTCTTCTTCCTTGGAAGTAAAGTAGTAAAAAGAAAAAAATAAAATCTCTGAGGCTTATTAGGGGCTTTAAAAATGAGTTTGATTTGTGACCTGTCATAGTTTGAATAATTTGCTTCCATGGTATTTTGCTTATCTCAGCTTCCCAGCTGCATGCCCAACTTCTGCCTCTTCTCTTTCTTTGCTGGTTACTTTAGCTTATTTTTAAGGAGTAGGACCGATTGTCTGCTCCCCCTCCCACCCCTCAACCTGCTTCCAGTGATTTTCCAGGGGAATTGGGGTTAAACAACTCAATTCCCTTTCCCTTTTTTTTTTTTTCATCCCTGAGTAGCCTTGACTTCCTGATCATGGCAGTATCCATCCATATTATATGTATTCTTTTTGAAAGGCTTTGGGATTTAAAAGTCAGCTTCCAGTGAGGAAAAGATCATGCACACAGGTCTGTAACCAGTCAATCCAATAAGAGTGAGGCTGACCATCAGTGATTCTCTGTCAGTGTCCCCCGCCTTCTCCAACTGTGTATCTGTCCATTTAATGTTTCTCAAACTTGAGTGCATTAGAATTAGTACTGGATAGGGCCCAGTATTCTATATCTCTGACAGGCAGCCCAAGTGATCCCACTCTAAGGTGGCCATGGGACCACTCTTTGCAAAACACAATTTAAGAATAGTAAAAGGAGTATTTTGCAGACACCTCACCAAAGAAAATACACAGATGGCAAATAAGCATGTGAAAAGATGCTCAGCATCATATATCATTAAAAACTTACAAATTAAAACAACTTGAGATACTACTACCCACCTGATAGGATGGCTAAGATCTAAAACACTAGCACCACCAAATGCCAGCAGTAGGATGTGGAGCAGTAGGAGCCCTCATTCATTGCTGGTGCAAAATGTTGCACACATTGTGGAAGACAGTTTGGTTATTTCTTACAAAGCTAAACATACTCCTACCATACTATGCGCTGAATGTTTATATCCTCCTCAGATTCATATATTGAAGTCCTACCCCTGATGTGACTGTATTTGGAGATAGAGCCTTTATGGGGTAATTAAGGTTAAATGATGTAATAAGGGTGAGACCTTGAGATCATAGCATTAATGACCTTATAAGGAGAGACTGGGGTAGTGGAGAGACCCCTCTCCTCCCTGTCCCTTCCGCCTCTCAGCCATGTGAGGCTCTAGTAGCCACCTACCAGCCAGAAAGAGATCTCTCACTAGAAACCAAATGAGCTGGCACCTTGATCTTGGACTTCTTAGCCTCTAGAATGGTGAGAAATAAATTTCTGTTGTTTCAGTCACCCAGTCGTAGTATTTTGATACAGCAGCCTGAGCAGACTAACATATCATACAATCCAGCAATCACGCTCCTAAGTATTTACTCAGATGAGTTGAAAACTTAGGTCTACACAAAAAAACCTGTGCATGAATGTTTATAATAGCCTTTATTCATAATTGTCCCAAGTTGGAAGCAACCAAATGCCGCAAATTGGAAGCAACCAAGATGTTCTTCAGTAGGTGAATGGGTAAACAAACAGTGGTACATCATACAATGGAATATCATTCAGCATGAATGAGAAATGAACTATCAAACTACAAAAAGATATGGGAGAACCTTAAATAGATATTACTAAGTGACAGTAGCCAGTCTGAAGAGCATAAGTATATGACATTCTAGAAAAGGCAAAACTTTGGAGGGAGTGAAAAGTTCGGTGGTTGCCAGGGGTTTTGTGGAGAAGGAGGGAAAGATGAATGGGTTGAGCCCAGGGAACTTATAGGGCAGTGAAACTGTTCCATGTGATACTGTAATGGTGGATACAAGAATTATGCATTTTCCAGAACTTGTGGGATTGTGACACTAATATAAACTATAAATTTTTGTTAATAAAAATTTATCAGTATTGGTGCATCGATTGTAACAAAAATGTCTCGCATTAGTGCAAGATGTTAATAATAGGGATGTGGTAGGATGGGTTGAGGTGAATCTGAGTAAGGGAATATATGGGAACTTTCTGTATTTTCTGCTCCTTTTTTTCTGTAAACCTAAAATTTCCCTAAAATATACAGTTTATTAATTTTAAAGGGCATTTTGGGTTCAATCTTGTTTCACAAGGGAGAGGACTGAAGTGAAGATAATTTAAAAATGCAAACTTTTTTTTCATGAATTGAGCATCAGATGCAAGACTTTGTTGTGTAAAAAATGAGAGAAAAACAAGAGACATAAATGGAGACATCTTCAAACTGGAGAGGGGAGGTTACTGTCCTTAAGCAGTGATAGACACCCTCAAGTGCTTTTCTCTTGTTTATCATTTAGAGAAAGAACCAAAGGTGATGGTATTTCTCTTAGTAAATTGAAAGGTGAGGTCTATGAAGAAATGTCAGATGTGAGATGGTTTCCTGGTACCTAATAAAATTGCGTAGTGTTTCCTGGTCACCGAACGTGTAGCAGATTAGGTTAAGTAGCTTCGCTGACTGAGGATGGATGGAATCCTCTTCAGCATCCCTCATTGGTGGCCAGGGGCCTAACAGCTTGAGATTTTAATCATCTGTCCTTGTTTCTGAACCCTGGTTTGAGACCTGCGTTGTTAGAATAGGAGCCAACCATCCAAAGACTTGAAGGTGGACTGCATAGCTCTTAGAGTTTAAAAAAAAAAAAGAACCCCCAAAAATTCCTAGTGAATTTTCAATGTGAGTTAGGGAAGACTTATTCAGGCTGCCCTTTTAATCATTAAAGTGGCCCCTTAGAAATCCTGATGTAATGAAATGATAAAAGTGTTTTGTAATTATCAGATCAAAGCACGACTGTGGCTGCTGTTTACATTGTCAGTATGTAAATGGAATTTCTAAAGGGAGTAAAAAGAATTTAGCACCTCTTTAATTTTGTTTATGTAATTCCTTTGCTTAAAAATCTACCCCCACACCCACTTCACATTGATAATGCTAAGGTAAATATTAACTTACCCCTACCCCCCACCCCCAGTATCCACGCACTTGAGAAACAGCAATGTCCGAATTGTCTAGGTTTCCTATATCTGAGTCAGAGACCAAGTGCAACCAGCCTCTGAAATGAAACATGATCTTGAAAGGTTCATCAACCCTAGGCCACGAGTGAATCTATTGATAACCTGAATTTAAAGAAGCACCAAAAAGTATTGGCTGTATCTATGGTAGTCTTGAATTGGAATTTGGCACTATCCTTTTGTGTGAGTTAACAGGCACAGTGTAGCTTAGCTTGCATTACTTGTTTGGAATAGACTGCATATTTAAAAATAAAATCTGTTGACAGAAGCTTTTCTGTTTAGGTGGTTAGGGAGGTTAGCCCTGTGTTAATTGCTATAGTTCCAGTCTAATCCCTCAAACTGGAGAGTGGGGTACCTCCTCTCCTTCGGTGCTCTAGTCTGATATGATTAGAATGTCGGGTGTGATATGGCAACTGTTTTAAATAAAAATGAACGTTGACTCTTTATTTCAAGGCTCTACCTGGGCATGTTTGGGGAGGGGGTGCGTAACGGAAACATTGTTAAGCCTTGCCCGTCTAAAAGGACAGGCATCCTTGGATTCAACCAACCACAGATTGTGATATTGAAAAATATCTGGTATAAGTGGACCCACATAATTCAAACCTGCTTGTTCAAGGGTCAGCTGGTACTTTGTATTTCAGGTCATTCCATCCCTGATTGCTTTTTGGTTTTCTCTAGGACTAGCCATTATGTACAGAGTGTCCTGGGTAAAACTACTCAAAGCAAATAGAATAAAAAGCTGTCCTAAGAGAGCTCAAGAGCTTGTCTTATGAAAGTTCATAGCTTTTCCAGTGGTGCGTCCCAATTTGAATTTATTTAGGACTGAAAAGAGTGACTGTATGTCTGAGAAAGAGTATTTGTCAAGAGATTGAAGTTCCAAATTGAGCTGGGGGGGGAGTCATGTTAACTAAAGACAAGATATTAGAGGTAACTCTTGTCACTGTCTAGTAACAGCAATGGGTTTGCTTTAGTTCATTTCCATAGATGGAGAGAGGAGGTTTGACCTTTTTGTGTTAAGGAGTTATGCTTATGAAGTGCTCACAGGGAAGAAAGAGAGCAAAGAAGGAAGTGGGTGGCATTTGTCTTTCCGACCAACAGCGAGGCTGGAGCTGTGCGCGCGTTAATGACTAGGAGGGGTCGTCTGTCTATGTTGTGAGACGGTGGTAGCTAAGCCAGAGCACTCGGGTCCCACTAAGGTGACAACGAGTGAGCGCTTGCTTTTTTGGGCCTCATTAGTATAACTGGGAGAGGACCGAGGTGCTCCCTATTTACCTCACATGAGTCTGGTGAGATTTAATTAGTTGTACTTAACAAAAAGCTACCTGGGGCCTCCAGGTAGGATGAATGCACCCTGTACCTGCCCCTTCCCTGAAGAAAACACCACCAGTGGCTCTTCCTCTTCCCCAGGTAATCCACACTGACCTCTGTGGGTCCCCAGGCTGGAGGCCTGTGACCGTGTCCCGTCTAGTCTTTCCTATGTGTCCCTGACTTGATTTGGACTTAGTAGTGAGTATAAAGGGTAAGGTGAGCAAAAAGAGCTCTTTCGCTCTAACCACAAGGCTACATTTCCTCATACCTTTCATTCTTCGCTCTTTTGTAGATTATTAACTTTGTGTACCCCTATGGTGGCTCTCATCAGCTTCCTGCTAAACTCTTTTAAAAAAAATGATATATTTATATGCTTTCATTCATAGGTCAGGATTCTTGTGAGTAAACTATTAGAGTACTTAGAAGTCTGATTTGGAGAGATGCTTTTCAAATCTCTTCATGGCTCTTTGTAGAAGTGTGTTTCCCTGTGTTTCTCCATGATGCTAATTTGATTTATACTTATTCTTAACCCTGCTTTCAAAAACTGTTAAATGTTTTATATCCCTAAAGGTAGCACTGCCCAATAGAAATATAAGGCAAGCAAGCCATGGTTGTGATGTTAAGTTTTCTAGTAGCTATATCTTAAAATGTAAGAAGAAACAGCTAAAGTTAATTTTAACAATATAATTTGTTTGACCTAATATATCCAAAATACTATCATTCTAATCAATATAAACTATTATTAAGATATTTTACATTTTTTCATACTGAGTCTTCAAAGTCTGGCGTTGTGTTTAGATTTCATAAAATGTACAGTTGAAAAGGTGGGTTCATAGACTCGGATTGTTCCAACTGTATTCAAGCTTTTTGGTAAAATGCAGTTCCTCAGTTGTGCTTGTCACATTTCAAGTGCCCAATAGCCACGTATGGCTGGCGGCTGCTGTTCTGGACAGCATAGTGTTCTTTATCTGTCATTCTTCCTTTGATAGGTTTCCCATTTCCAGATAGTGAATCTGAGGCCCAGATTGTTAATCAGCCACTCTTTTTCATCATGCTCTTGTAATATTTAGAACAAACCCTAATTCAGAGTGATTAAAAAATTTTGAGCACACATTTTGTACTCGATATGACCAGGGAAGGGATGATTTACCTAGATTTATTTTTAATTCATCTAGCAATTCTTGAGTTCCTATTTAGTAAAGGTCAATGGATCAGTCTAGAATAGAATCCAGATCTTCCAGATTGTTGTCTGTCTCTCCCATTGTGCTAGATTCTAATTGTTCCCTTTGCCATGGAGTATTTACTAGTGTTAAGAAGTTAAAAGGACTTCTTTTCTTTTTAGTGGCATTCACCTTTTGAAACCTGTTGAACCCGCACCATTCTAGCCAGCTTTAGCAGGAAGGGATTTGGTAAAAGGAAATTAGGTCCTTCATTTATCTTGGAGGAGCTGGAAGAGCAGGCTCTGGGCCGACTTTCTAAGAATGACTCCCAGAATAACACTGTAGAACTGGCTAGCCAGGGAAACTGATAACCGTGCTGTAATTAAAAAAAATAAAACAAAAAACTTGAGCAATCAAGTAGCCTCCCATATTACAGCAGCCGGGGTCAGGACCTCATAGCCTAGCTGGCAGAATGGTGTGGCTGTTGGCTGTTGGTGCTTCACCTTTGAAGCTAGGGAGCCTGGAAGGCAGCCTCAGAAGCACATTCCTGCCTTACAGCGTTACCCCCATTCACATCTATCTCGGCTGCACCTGGCAGAAGCTCTGGCAATGTGCTCTTTCTTCTCTTGTCCTCTGTTGTGCAATCAGGGGACGAGAATATATTTGATTGAACGAGTATGCAGTAATTGCCCAAATGGTTAGACTATGGGTGTGGAAGTCAAAGATGGGCCAGTTGAATCTCAGCTGAACCTGGGGCTGTTTGTCTTGCTGAGATAATTTCACTGAGATGTTGAGGAGGTACAGGAGCTGAGAGAACAGGTACTAGGAAAGTTGTGTTTTTCTCTCTTGAGGGCATTTCTACAGGGCAGTAACTTCTATGAAGATGAGGACAAGTGGTAATACTTCTGGACCAAACGTGATTATTCTGTAATTTGAAAATCTAAGAGTTCAACTCTACATGCATATATCAATGTTGTTTAAATATTTAGGTTAATGTTCTGTCCTACTTGGTGATGTGTTTGTGTGTCTGAACATTCAGGTCTTTAAAATGTGGCAAAGGGGAGATTACATTGAGATTTTTGCCTTACTGTTGTTCTAGCTGGGGTTATTAAATACATCAAATGTGGAGATAAATGACTACAAAGAGCAAAATGTAATTTTGGAACAGACAAGTAGAAAGAGTTATGTTTCTTGGAACTGTTGTGGGTCAAGATAATAGACATTGGGCAGTGTTACAGAATTAATCCTGGTTGGAAATACACGACTTTATACCATAGTGACTTCTCACCGAACTGTTGTTCTTCAAAATGTGTTTAAATCAAATAATTTGAAAATTCAGTCACTGGAGATAGGTTCAGTTGAACACAATTTAGCATTCTTTTCTTGCATCTCTAAGTGTTTAGCGCATCTCATTATGATTAGGATAAGCAGTGGGTCTCTAAATGGGGTCCCCAGCAGCAGTAGCAGCGGCAGCCCCTGGGAACTTGTTAGAAATGCAAATTCTTGGGCTCCACCTTGAATCGGGGACCCTGGGGGAGGTGCTCAGCACACCCCTGTCTGCAGTTTAACAACCCCTCCAGTTGATTTTGATTTTCAATTTAAGAAGACTGATAGTAAATGAACCAGTATTCATCTTTAAAGGGATTACCAGCCATTTCTGTCAAGAAACAAAAAAGCAAGAAGAATCTGTCCTTGGGCAGGTAACTTAACTTCTCTGTATCTCAGTTTCTCTTCTGTGAAATGGGAAGATTTATAGTTTTGGGTTTTCATGAGGATTAAATGAGAGAGATGCTTGGTGTCATGTGCATAGAATAGTTCAATAACTAATCAATCTAAATATTATTGGTATTATATTCCAGTTTTTCAAAAATGCTTTTGGATTTAATAGCTTGATTCCAGTTTGCCAAGTGGAGACTTAAGATGGACATAGACCTAACCTGTTCAGTTTAGTCCTCCTCAGTTGTATCAGATTCTGTAATTTGTATTTCAGATAGCATTTAGCTTATAGCTTTATTTTTATCCACTTCAGAAATTAACTTTATTTGAATTTCTTCTGACTTCTTTTCTAGGTCTTTTTCTATTTATTTCCATTTTAGTGCTGTTACATGTCTCAGTGTTTTTTTTTTTTTAACTTTTTTTTTTCTACTCTGACCTAGTTTTCAAACTTGGTGGGCAACCTGAAAAGAACTGGAGAACAAACCAAAGGATTTCTTTAGGTTGCTTTAGGCAGTAGCCTAGAGATACTTCTTTTTATATGCAAGTGTATACTTTTTTAAAGGAGAGGCTGTGGCTATTCATGGAAGAGCATTTAGAGCAAGAAGAGGTTTTTCTCATTTTAATTTTCCTTCAGATAATAAAAAGGTAGGTCAGAAATTTTCTTTATTCCTGAAGTTAACAAGTGGAATGAGCTGGGTTCAATCCCTAGTACCTCCATTATAAACAAACAAACAAACCTAATCTCTCCTCCCAAGCAAACAAAAAAAAAATTAAAAATATTTCTTTATAAAGTTAGATAGCACTCTATGAAAATACTTCTTTGCTGGTCCTTGTTTTGTTTTTGTGTCCCTGATCATGTTTCTGTACTACAAAGACATGTCTTCTGTTTTCGGTGAGCAGTTTTACTCGCAGCTTCTTTGTATGAAATACAGTCTAGCAATTGTGTAGTTAGTTTACAAAGTCTGTGTATGACTCATCTTCAGCCTGTGGTTTTTTCAAGTTACACGTAAAGGTCAGAGTCTATTTAGTCCTTAACCCTGCCTTTTCTAAGTGGGAAGTCAGAGTCTAAAGGAGTAAAAAGTAGGGAATTTGTTGGATCTTGATTGAGACCAATAGGATTTTTTGGGGGAAGGGGTTGCTTTTTAAAGGAGGACAACCAGTATTGCTAGGAATTCCCAGAATTGCCAACCAGTATGCGACGTAATCTTTTTTTTTCTTTTTAACAGTGTTGTTCTTTAAAGTGGACCTCTGGATTTTCATTTTTGTTTAAATGTTTAATTTCTGTATCACATTGAAAAAACAACAAACTAAGAAATTCTTAAAGGTTCAGAATCCCTCTTTCCCCTTGTGTCATAAATATGCATACATCTAAATCTGTTTTGTTCTCATGGACATTCCAAAAATCTTATTTAAACAAAAATAGTTTGAGGTATTATCTTGAAAAATTATTAAAACTGTGATAGATGTAGGAGAAATAACTTTTTATATTTTAGTTTGAAAATAGTGTTTAGCCTTACTCATCTGACTTTTATTTATATTAAGCATTAGTGAATAACAAAATACAAAATTGAAACAACAAAGTACTGTGAGTCCTCAGTTGCTTTTTATGACTACCAAGCTAATAACGCAGGAAAAGCTAGTAAGGAAGAAAATTAAGGTTCTGTGACTTGATTCTTTGGAATTCTGACTGTTGTCACTGTATAAACAAATAAAACAATTTCTGGCTGCTCACAGAGTTTTTGAGACAGATATAATGTCCTGGCATTTTTCATATTCTAGTATCAAAGCCAAGGTCTAGAATTTTAAGTGGGAAGTTGGCTCTGAAATAATCAAATGCCAAACAAAGCCCATCTGAAAGTCCAATAAAGTAAAATTATAGTATTGCAAAATAAGAGAGTTACTGAACTAAATCCCCACAATTTGAGGATCTTTACTATAAAGATGTTACTGTGTTATGAGAGGGGAGGGGCAGTAGTTTGGGCCAGCTGGGGGCATTACTTTGATCCACAAACGGGGAGCTGAAGGTTCATTTTCCCCTTGGGGTTACTGAAGAGGAAGAATGCTGGCTGGTACCGACTGCAGCGCATTATGTGGGGATGAAGCCTTTACTGAACTTCTGCTTCTTGTTGAGAGCCAAGCACTGAGTTAGGTGCTTTACATATAAATAGGTATTGTTAACGCCACTACTAGGGACCAAAAGTGAGATTGGAAGTGGCTAAATGATGACATGCCTAGGGTCAGGGAACTTGTAAACCGAGAAGCTGGGATTTGAAATTGTCTCTTTGCTCCAAACCTCTTTCTGAGACTTGGGTGTTCTGAATACTGAGGATGCCACTGAGTTTCCCATAGCACTGGTTTGCTGAAGTTTCATTATAGGCTGTAGTCACTGGCTGGTGTATGTTTCACAATATCCAAGTACAGTTTTAAATATGTTGTAGGAAATTCCTTCCATAATTTCCCTAACACCTCTAGACTTTGAAAAGTCTTAAGATATGTTGGTGGCTGTTTTGTTTGGGTGTTAATTTGGGAGCATAGATGCTCACTATTCAGGGTGGAATTAGAATTGTGTTATTGAGGGAGTGAGCCTCTTTTTCAGAGAATGTGTGTCCTGTTGTGTGCAGTAGCCAGCCTTTGGGGGCTTTTGGGGTCTAAAAGGCAGTTTTTGTTTATTAGCTGTTACCTTGAGCAAGTTACCTGGCTTCTCTAAGTTTCACTTTTTGTAAAACGGGAATGACGGTGGTCCTTTAGGAGGGTTTGTGATTAACACAGTTCTAAGCACACAAGCATTCCGCAGATGCCTGCTGCTCAGGTTAATCTTACTGTGCTTGGTGGAACTCTTCATTCTTGATATATTCCTTTTACAATCATTTCTCCCCCCTTGGTCTTGAGGATGGGCAGAAGGAATGTAAATGCTACCCTTACATTGGATTGGGTTGGAATCTCCCAGGCTCAGAGTCGTTTGACTTTGGGAATTTTTTGAAGTAGATTAATTTCTCTTTTCTCTCCTGTTTTTCTCTCAGACATCCCAAAGACAAAGATGTGATCACATTGTTGGTTGGAATCCTTACTCCAACTCCAGTCTATTTAAACTACCTAAATCTTAGTTTCTTCGTTTCTGAAACAGGCATAATACTTGTCCTTCCTCTTAGGGTTATTATGAGGATTAGATGAGAGTACAGCCAGGTTATTTGTACATAGCAAGAGCTCAGTCAACTTTAGCTAAAAGGGAAAATAAACCTTTTTAAACAGATGATACTGCCCTTCAGGAAAAGGAATTAATTTGTTTTACTTTCTATTGGGATATTTGTGTCAGATTCTTTTCATTCTGTACTTGTTACATCCTTACTTGAAACTTTGTTTATGTGGATTTCTGGGTGTGTGTGCCTCAGGGCACAATGGTTTTCTCTTAAATTTGGATCTTGCTACAGCTTGGTTTGCTGTGACAGGCGTGGCTTCTAAAGGTATCCAGATAAGACCATCATTCCTCACCAGAAATGTTTTAGCAATCATCATCATGTTAATAGTACATGTTTACTTTCTGAACACAAAATTGATATTGTTTTTGTTGAAAAAGCTCACAGAAGAAAATAAAATTATCCAGCTTCCCTCCACTGAGGGGTCATTAGTATTGGCATTTTACTGTTTATACATACTTTCTTGCCCCCCACCCCGCTTTTTTATTATGGAAATTTAAAGATATTACAAAAAGCAGAGAGAATAGTATATTGATAATATTTGCTACTTAGCCTCAACAATTATTAACTCACAGTCTTGTGTCATCAGTACCATCATTGGGCCTCCCCCCACCCCCCGTCTCTCTGAATGAATTTATTTTGAAGTCAGCCCTAGACTTCTCATTATTTAAGCTATAAATACCTCAGGGGCATATGCTTTTAAAATTTTATCTATCATAGTTTCTAACCTCCCATTCCCACTCCATCCTGGTGTACCTCTTGTTCTCTCGGGTATGTTCAAGTATCTACTTCTGGTCACTGTAATTCTTAACTTAGGGGTTCCATTAGTTGATATTTCATTAGTTTGGAATTGTTGAATAGCTGCAGAACCAGGATTCCAAGTCAACATCTTGTTTGTCCTGGAAGGCAGCTCCAGGTAGAGAATGGAGGTAGGAGATTTTCATGGGTGGGGTTGAGGGGTGTGGGGATGGAAGATGGACCTGTTTCAGGAACATGTATGTTACTATTGGACGTGAACCCAGTGTCCTGGTCACTGGGCCCATTCTGTAAATCTAGGTAATGATGATAATGTGGTCAGGGCTATTTTATTGACCAAGTTGTGTAATGTTTCCTGTGTCAAATGAATTCTTAAAGCTAGATTCTCTGAAAGCCTGACAAGGAAAAGGTGAACCTGTAAAGATGAATTAATTCTAACTTCATTGCTCTAATATGAAGATTTGCTAAAATAGTTTGACATAGAATAGTTTCCTTTGCCATGTTTTGTTTAAGGTCATTACTATTTTGGGTGGCTCTCAGGTGGTGGCTTTGATAATTTGAGATTGCAACTAGCAAGGCTGTTAACCTTTTTTAAAAAAGTTAAGGAAGGTTAAATGGTTTGTTTGTACTATTACATTTAATCATATATTAGTTGGTTAAATAATTTAGTACCACTTTCAGCTCTTTTGGTTATGGAAGCCCATAAGTTTAGATGCTTGGAGAAAAGAGACCCACCCTCATTTTAATGTTGGATCTCTATGTTTTAACATCTAAATAGCTTTTTCTTGGCATTTGAATGATAACACTTTCTTTTGTTCTTGTAGGTGCTTCTGAAATTCCTCCTTTTTTCCCTAAGAAGTTTACACATTTTCAAACACGTCTGAGACACAGTTTGTAACCCATGGACGTCCTATTCATAGGACAAACTGATGCCTTGAGAACCCTCCGGTGACTGGGTGGTGTCTTTGAGGCAGTAGGACTTGAGATCAGGGGCAGAACAGCCTTCCAGAATCCTGAGGGAAATCTCCTTCTTAGCTCAGTTGCTTTGGATATGTTTCACAAAAGAAATCTAGATGTGCTTCTGTGCCTCAGTGTCCCAGTGATGGCTAACCATTGGTCATGTGGAGCTGTAGGTTCGGATGGTATTTGTTCCTTTCCCCCTTCCAAATCTCACATGGATATAGGCACATGTAAGGATGCTGACATCTGCTTCCTCTTGCCCCTGGAGCCCCCATCAGGGCTCTTGTGAATTCCTGCTCCTCTGTTGCTTTAACTCTAATCATTGGTTGATTAAATATTTATTGAGCACCTGTTTGTACCAGCAAGGTGCTAGGCACTGAGTACAGAGGTGAATAGGGTAGTTCTTGCTCTCATGGAGGGCAGAGTCTGTTAGATGTGACAGTGTGACAGATCTATAGACTGATAAGCCTATACATGTTCAAGTATAGAAACAGGACTGGAAGGATACATGCCAAATGGTTAGCAGGGGTTGGAGGGAGGAGAGAGTGGACCTGTTTTTATTGTAGATGTTTAGATAATGTTTAAACCTGTTATAAGCATGTGTCATTTAGGCAATTAAAGAGAAGATGCATTGTGATAGGTATAAGAAACAAAAAAAAATACAGTGGGAGAGTGATGGGTTCCATGGAGAGCAGGGGCCAAGGAACATTTTTGAAAGGATTTCCCACCCCCCTGGGGAGGACAGGGTAAGTGCAGGGATAGGAGAAGCCTTTTTATGCAGGAGAGGCTAGAATGTGCCCAAGACTGACAAAGCAGCTTGTTTTGTTTGGAGTCTCAGTAGTGACCAGCTCATACCAGGTCTCTGGACACTGCAGCTTTTCCTTCCTAGGGGTAGTGGAGAGGTAGCATGCCATTCTATTTTCTTTTGGGACTTGGAATATATTTGCTTGAATGTATCTTAAATATATTGAGTATTTTTGAAACGGTGCCATAATTGGTGATTAGGTTTATTAAAACGCATGATTAGAGGTGAACTACAGAACTGGACTGTGGTTAACTTGGTTTCAGTAGGAATATAACATTGAGTTGGAGATTAATAGCTGTGTGTGACAGACTGGGAGGCTGGTGGGCTTGATGGTAGTTGTCCTATAAAGAAAGCCAACAGGTTCTTGGGTCATCTGGGGCACTCTGGAAGCTTCCCTTCTGGACAGTGAATCAGTACGTTAATTCTCAATTCTTGTTGCCCCACCAAGGACAGTTTTTACAACTCACTCTGGTGCCTTTTTTTTTTTTTTTTTTAAACTCATCTCTCTCTGCTCCTGAGCCTGAATTTTTCTAAGTACGGCTGATAACCCATTGGAACCGATATTTGATCATTGTGCAGTGTGACCGGCAGCACACTTATAGAAGATAATCTTGTCAGTTGGGAACACATACTCAAGAGGGTATCCTTTTATCCTTCCAGTTGATGGGAGAAAACGACATACCAAGAAGGAAAAAAAAAAAAAACAAAACACATGATCAGTCAATAAATCAGAGATCTTACCTAATTTACATGGAATGAAGCATTTAATTCTTTGATTCTCTGTATACTTCAGAACTGTAGTGATATCATTTCTGGAAGTTTCCAGGGTGTTTTCATTCTTTAGTCATAGATAAATGGTAGGCATGTAAGCTGTGTTTAGTGTAGAAAGCAGTCATATTAAATGCCTACACATACTGTGTGGTATTTCTTCCCCTTCCTACAAAACATTTGCCTTTTGGAAGAATGGATGGCTCAAGGGATTAGTGATGGGGAAGTGGAGGCTTTCACATTGGTTCAGATTTGACCTTGGTCAGTGATGCTTGAAAATCAGCACTATTTAATAGGCATTAAGAGAGCCCACTTTTTGATCCACTTCCAATGGATAAATATCCATAGTTCTTTAATGCCATAGTTGCGGAACTAATTGGCAGAATTAAATGATTTAAGAACTTTACTCCCCCTTTGCCCTCAGAAAATAGTTGGTTGTTGTTTAAATCAGAACTGGAGCCTGCCTGAGTCATTTCTGAGGACTGGAGGCTGTAGCTGGCTTTGCAGCTCTTACTGTATTGGGAAGCTAATGTGCTTTGCATTGCTCTTAGTAGGGGGTATTGGGGAGGAGGGCTGTTCTTCTTTTCAGTTTGCGATTTTCCCAAATTCCAGGCTGCTCATCCTACCCGAGACACACTTAAAAAAAATACTGGAGTCATTTATCGGCCAAGATTCCTTCTTCTTTTCTCCATGATCAAATAAAGAGAGTGTAAACATAATCTATTTTTCCCTCTCCTTGTTTTCCCTCCTCTGCAAGAATTTCAGTGCATAAAGCTTTGCCTAACACCCTGCTTCTGATTGATGTTCTAGACTTCTGCGTGTGGCTCCAGGGAAGTTACTAGTATTTCATGTTTTAAGCTCAGTAACTGCCAGTCATGATCACTCTGTATTTACAGAGCTTCCAGGGAAGGGTGCGCATTCAGTAATGATAGTTACCTGCTAATTTGTTTGCTGAAAGATGGACCCATATATTTAGAATGATGACAGATCAGAATATTTGGCTAAGTGTATCAGTCAGTGTCTCATTTTTCAAAACGTGAAAACCCCAACATGCAACTGTAAAAAATGTGCTGTGGATAAGGTTTTCCTTGCTAAGTGAACCTCTTTCCTGGCTAGATTCTTTTACTTACTTGTTTATTTTGAAAAGTCATCTTTTTTGGTTATATCCTAACTTGGGTGACAAGGACTTCTGGCTGGTTCCTTTTCTTTTTTTTTTTTATTTTGTAGGTTCTGTTTGTCATTCCTGCAACTCATATTCCTATTTCTTACTGCAGTATCTGGCACCAACATCTTTACCACGTAAAGAAGGTCAAGTGCAGAAATCTATAGGTCTGACTACCCTTTGTTCTCTCTGTCTGTAGCCAAGAGGTGTAGACAAGGCCTTCACTAGAGGGGAAGGGGAAATAGAACAATGGGCTTTCTAATCCAGCTGAGAAGCTTTAGGTTGTGGGAGGAGCTCGACTTGCCATTGGGAAGGCAGAAAAGCAGTGGTTACTCTTTTTATTTTAAATTTAATTTATCATTTCATTTAAGCAACTATTTTATTTTATTTTGGGGTTATTTGGGGGGAGGTGAGTAATTAGGTTTACTTATTTATTTTTAAATGGAGGTACTGGGAATTGAACCCAGAATCTTGTGTGTGCTAAGCACACGCTCTTCCACTGAGCTATACCCTCCCCCCAAGTTACTCTTGAGTAGGTAGAAATGCCGCATATTCGAGACACCCTTGTGGACTTTTATTGCGCTCTTTCTCTCCTTCACACAGAAATGTATTTAGGATGGCTTATCTGAGCAAACTGTCAACCAAAAGAAAAGAAAAGGAAAAGGCTGTCTTCAACTATTAGCTGCCAAATATGTGATGCCGCCCCCCCACCTCATAGGGACCTGGCTTGGGGACAGCAAGATTAGATAGTGAATGAATAAAAGGTATTCTGTATTGTACTTCACCTCTATATAGAAAGTGATCTCTCTCTCTCTCTCTCTTTTTTTTTTTTTTAAAGTGTACAGATGTTTAGAAATAAGCAGATTGAATTCCAGGTAAATCCATTAATGCTGTTACCCAGTGACATGTTACTGATTTTCCCAGGACTATACTTGTAATCTGTATGTTTTAAACGTATTTAAATTTGGAGGTGATCATAGCCAAAGAGATAAAGCTTCTCCCTTGAACCCTGCCTAGTTTGCTTCTTGGAAACGTTTACCAGGCTTCCCGATGGCTCTGACAGGTTGCTAGGTTGCCAGGTTGCCATGCCCCTCCGCCCCAGGTGCTTGGGATCCTGGCTCTCACACCTGCAGGGCTCTGCTGTGACTTGGTGGCAGTGGGATGGAGTGTTGCTGGAAGGTGCCGGGTTGTGTACAGTATAAGTAAAAGGAAGACAAAACAGCAGGAATGCTTCTGTGACCCAGTGTTTTTGAGATCCCACAACTCTCATTAGTTATGACTAGAAGCCAGCCATTCCGAGGAGAACCTGCGGCATCACCTGTTCTATCACATCAACTGGTAGGGAAACGCTTTCACGACTCCAGTCCCACCAAGTGGAAAGATAGGCGGGGCTTTGGAGGCTGTTATTCTTAAGAATACTGTCTTCTCTTAGGAAATCAAAATTATACCCAATCACTCCCTAAATACACTTTCTATATAAAATCACTTGTATAACCAGGAGAGGTGATCCTTCTTCCTTTAAAAATATTCACTCCTTTTTTTTTCTTGCAACTCTTCATTTGCATTTTCTTTTATTACATTTCTAGATCCGTTGAGCCACATTGTCTTTGAAATTGTCTTTGCTGGTGCTAAGAGTCTTTTGGTTGGCTGTTTATATTTGTGAAGCAGTTTCTTAAATCCTGTTAGTGTCAGATCACATTTTAAATCCCCTTACTATTTTAAAGATACCTCTTGCTTTTGAACATGTAAATTATTTTTATGCTTTTATTTTGTAAATGATGGTGGAGGAGGGGAAAGGGGGACTAGTGGCAGGATTGGAAGCAGGGATAGCAAATTTTATTTTATTTTTTTTTTTAGCAAATTTTAAACACGTTTTAAAGTGCTTAATTTCATTTGCCATGCCATATTTTTGCTATTGGTTCTTTGTAGCCACCAAGTGGGGAATTATACTGATTATGAAACTGGTTTTATTCTGGAAATGACAGTCATTTAGTATAAAGACAGAGGCCTTTTCACCAGCAGAACTCTTCTGCGATACGCTGTAATTATTGACATGCATGGCTTTATATATTTCCTCTATAGTAAATGTGATTAAATAAAGCACAAACATATTACGTATAAAATATTCGTAGAAAGGGAATATTGGAATTCTTGTGTCTGAGATTACTTAGTATTCTCCCCAACTCCCAGGGGTGATCCTCCTCACTTCTTGTCTCTAATCACCTCCCTCCCTCAACAGACAAACACAAAACAAAACCCTCAATTCTTCAAAAGGATCCGCGAGAGTTAATTACAGTGATACGCAGCAAGTAGGACAATTGTAGCTGTTGGTCTGTCCCAAAGACTGCAGAAGGTTCTTATTTCATAAGCAGAGATAATTTGTTTTTCTCTGTGTGCCATATGGTTTTGCAACTGCAGAGATCAAACAGATTTGTGGATGTAAACTTCAGTTCTGTACTTAAAAAATTTTTGAGTCGTGTGGAGATTTTCATAATGTGCTTGAATCATTGATGCCAAGCAGGTCTGTTGGAGTAAAGGATCCCTTGTCAGTTCTGTAAGCAACTCTGTATGGTGGTTTTTGTTTGCCTTGGACTTTAAAGACGACTTTGGAAAGGGAAACTTGGAACACAAATTGTCAACTGGAATGCAATGATTATTTGTTTTTCATAAAGACGATGATTAAAACCAGGAATCATTAACATAGAAGAATAATAGTTCCGAGGCTGCCCAGGTGGTCTCTGGAAAGGATTGGAGTTTTCTCTTAATTATTTAATCTAAAACTAATTTATTTTCAGATTAATTGTTTTGAGGATAGTCTTCAGGATTAAGAGTTTGAGTTTCTTGATATTTTTCAAAGGGCAGAAAGAATTGTATGTGTGCCAATGATTTCCCCTTTGTTGTTAACAACTCTCTCTATATACGTGTCTATATGTATCTGTCCTTCTGGTTATGATGAGTATAATTTTTAATATAGTGTTTGGTTTTTCTCAAGTAGATGCATAATCCCTGCTCCCTGTGGTTTCCAATTATTAAACTTTACAGTGAATCCAAATTGTCTAAACAGTCCCCATTTATAGGCAATTTTTTTTTTTTTTAAAGTAAAGTAGCCTTCATAAATAGGGTTAAATCTGGAGGGCAGAGCAGGGATTGGAACTTGGCCCTGTAGACATAAAATTTGATCGATTCTAAATTACCCTCTGGGTTTGGCGTGTTCTCTCCTGTTAGTATGCAGTATCGCCACAATCCCTCACATCTTAGATAAGTTATTATTCCCTGAGGAAGTTCTTCAGGACTCTCAGACTCAGCTTCTTCCACTATTAGATTTTCTGGACACACCCTTGACATTCTTCTCTGATGCAACCGCCACCACGTTTGCAGTAATTAATTCTTTAATTTTTGTTAACCTGGCTCGCCTGCTATTTTTCTGGCTCCAAAAACCAGGAACTGTTTCTGTCTTATTTTCTGCTTTTTTTCCCAGCTTTTGGCTCATAATGTGTGCTCAGTAAATATTTGTTGAGTAAGTGATGGTATAGTTAGTGTAAATCATCCTTACTTAGTTTGTGTAAATATAACTTTGCCTTTTGCTGATTTGCAGATAGAGCATCTTTCAAAATAGCAGTTGTGACTTTTGTTGTTGTTGTTATTTTAAATGGCTGCACACCTTCTGCTTGCACATACTCAAAAAGATCTGGTGCCTGGGTATCCAGATGTTACTCCTGGTTGTTTTTTTTTTACACTTCAACTTGTGCATGGCAGCTATTATTTTGCTCTTTCCCAGGCTTATAATTCCAGAACCCACAGCAGGAATAAGCAGACTTGTAAAGAACTTGTCCATAAATCTTACAATATGTTTCATCTTTGCTGGTACAGAGAGCAAGACCTGAAACTTCTTGAGAAGTACAGCCTTGTGGAGTGAGAGCTCTCAGAAGTCAGGTCTTCCAGCTCTCCCACATTTTATATCTGATGAAGCCAAGGGCACAGGGAGTTTATCTGGCTTTGCCCAAAGTAGAATGACTAGTGAGCTTGGGTAGTATATGAGTAAGGTTAGGAACCCAGTCACCTGAGTCCACGTTGGTATTCTTTCTGCTATGAAACTTTATATTTGGCAGAAAGTCAATTTTTCTCTTTGCCACAACTTCTTGAGGAAGTTAGTGCGTATCAGACATTCATGAATGACTGCCCCATAAATATGTGTTTATACTCCTTCAGGCACTGGTAATAACAGATACCCATAATTTGATAGCGTGAGGTACTTTATCCTACATAAATCAGGTGGAGAAGACACTCAAACTGAAGGACACAATGTGACTCATTTCAAAGGTGCAGAGTGATTTGGCGAAAGGTTTTGTAATTGTCAGGTTTCTTCTGTCGGGACCTGTCACCATGCCTCTTTGCCACCCCTCTAAGAGACTTGGAAACAAATATCCCCCATCATGTAAAGCCAGCAATTTATTTGAAGGGGAAAGTCAGACAAGTGAAGGTGGAATGCCAAAATAAAGAGGATTTTTGCCCTACCAGAGTGCTTCTTCCTGTCCCCTGCTCTGATGTAGAAACGGCCTCCAAGACATTTTTTCATAAAAGCAGCTTGGAAATGGAAATACCAACTTGACTACCACACACTTCAACCAGTTAACCAGAACTTGATTTATTTTCTGTTGCTTTTTCAGAACAGAGGTTAAAAGAGTCCCACATCTTAAAAGTACTCAAGCATCTGTCTTCAAGGAGTAGGAGCCAGCATCCTTTACTGCTTGCTTTAGGAACACAAATATTTCAGAATTATTGTATTTATATCAGTTTTAAAAAATGGAATCAAATTATAAGTAAAGTATAAGAACTTTATACTTTGATATTAAACTTACTTATAATAGATACAAATTAGGGAAACTGCCCAACCAACAGTGATTCTCCAGGGGCCACATCTGCATGAAATCTCCTTTTTCTGCCACAGGGATCCTGGCCATATGGTGGACTCAGAGCAGGAGAAACCAAACTCAATGTCTCTACCCAATTTCACCCTTCAGACTTTTAGCAGGAAGACAAGCAGTGGTCCCATCATCCAAGCCAGGCTTGGATGGGACTCTTCACCAGGATGGTGCCGCCTGCCCCTCTGAGAATGATGCTCTCCGCTTCCTCTGTGTTTGCAGGGCTGGAAAGTTTTCAGCCCAAAACAGTTGACAGTCCTGGCTCCAGCCTTGTGGAGCCAGAGCTCACTGATGAAAATGACACCACCATGTCTGAGTTTCTCAGAGTGAGCAAAGGGAATGTGCATTGCATTTACTGAGTGATATTCCAGGGATGTCCTTCAGGCCGTGGCTGTAAAGCCATAGAGTACTTAGGACTTCTCTGGGAGTTTGTTTAAAAAAATGCAGATTCTTGAGCTCAGTATACCACAGACTGAGCCAGACTGGCTGGGGATCCAGGAATCTGTACTTTGGACAAACAGCCCAGCTGTTTCTCATACTCATGTGCGTGGTTGAATTGATAAGAGCCTATTTTTCCACCTGGCAGCTGAGGATGTCGGTTTGCATTAGCTGCAAGTTACGTTTACGTTTATTGCAATTAATAAGTTAGGTTTATGACAATTGGGTTTAGAAAGGTGCTTCCTCAGGGCCAAATACAGGGTCATGTCTATTATAGCTAAACCGTTCTTTCCTAAAGATGTGATTTTGGGGGAGTAGGGGTTGTGGTGCTCTAGTCAGTGAAATCAAGTGTTCTGTACCAGTGGCCCTGCAGCCCGTGTTCTCCAGGGCTGCTCTCGTGGTCCTCTGTTTGGCTTCCTTTCTGCAGTTCCCTTTTCTTTTTACAGCCAACTGTGGGCCAGAATGATTGGCGAGGAGCAGGCAGCGATGCCTGTGTCAGTTTAAAGAGTGGAGTGCGTCCAGTTCTATTTTGGTTTTCCTTAGTCACAAAGATTATCCCCCTACCCCAGTTATTTTCCACTAATTGTCTCTTGACGCAAGATGAGGAATGGAAAGAAGTCCTGAGGATAGAAAGTGTGACTTCTCCCAGGTGTTTCTTCTCAGGGCTCTTTCTCTTTCTATTTCTTGTTACTAGATTTTTCTGTCCTTGAAACACAAAGGGTGAAACCGAAAGTCCAGTGGTGGGGATTTTTTGTTCATTGTAATAGCCTTGCTAGTGTTTCTGTCTCTCAACATCAGTTGATTGATGTAGAGTTTTCATGGACTCTTGTTTTCACTAGCCGTCTTTCTCCACAAGGAGACAAATGTGGTGGAACATGTTCTTGTCTGTTCCTTCCTACTAAATGGTAACCTGACATAGGGAATGGGAAGCCACTATTTGTAAAGACGGGGGCTTAAGCCTATATAGTAAAAATCTGGGCTACGGTGGGATTATAGTAGTTTAGTAATGATTGTGATAGTGCCAATATTGATGCCGATGTTGCACAAAACTATCTGTCCAGCAGTATTTTAAGGGTTTTGTATGCAATAACTCATTCAGTTTTTACAAAACCCCAAATAGGTAATGTTGATTATAATCTGCATTTGCAAGATGCGGAAACTGGACCGTAGAGAGATTAAGTGACTGGCTGAAGTTAGTAAGTGACCGAGCCAGCCTTTGAGACCAGCTCACCTGTCTCCAGATTCCATGCTGTCGATCCCACCATGTTACTCTGCCCTCTTACCAAATAAGCAGTTCATAGCACCTGGCCGGAAGCTGCTCTTTCCAGGAGAATGGTAGGATTTGGAGGAGGGCTGAGTCTGTCTTCCTAGCAGTCTGCTCAAGAGCTTAGAGGTGGGGAAGTGCGGAAGGCCACGGAGGAAATGTTTCTGGGACTCCAGCTGCAGGTAAGAGCTAACTGTTAGCTATTGTTAGTTGAAGACAGAAAGGTAGCTGGACCATTCCTCTGAATGAGAGTCCCTGGATGCCAGCAGGTTGTACCTGTGTAGCTCTGTGGTCTTCAAATTTGTGCTGATATATAAACTTTCATCATAAACTCAGCTTGTGTCAGAAGATATAATTTCAGGCATACTGTAAAAATTCACATTTAAAAATAAACCTGTTACATGATACCCTTAAATATAGTCCATGAAAATCTGATATTTTCGTATCAGCCACCATTCATTAAGAAAAAAGTGAGCAAGCTCTTTAATTGAAAACTTACCTTTCCCTGTTAATTTTTAATTCTTTTTTATCCTACTTCCCACCCAGTTTTTATTCTAATATAATACATGTTCATGTTTCATAGTCTTTTGTTGATTATCATGTCATACATATAAAAATGTATATAACTTTCAAGTGTCTTGTGCTTGTAGGAATTACTCAAACAAGAAGTAATTGTTTAAACATTTCAATTGTTCGTAGAACAGAGTTGACCAAAATAACATGATTATATTACAAACTCTGATAAATGGTCTGTAGAAGTAAAAAGTAAAAATGTATCTCTTTTAAAAATGATCTCTTAAAAGTATGTGGGTGCTTTTTTCTTGCCATATTCATTTTTTAGTAGATGATAAAAGATTGGACATCACTTTATTTTCTGTTTTTCTTTTTTATATATGCAGGCTCTAAAAAAACTTGTTCCCAAAAATGAAAAAGGAAAGAGTATTGTAGCAAACACAGCGAGTTCTTTGGACACAAAAATTATTTTTAATGATTGGCTGTTGGCTCAAAGACTGGATCCTCTAGTTTTGTTGGAAGCAGTCTGACTTGTGAAAGTATTTGCTTCCCTGCCTTTAGATGCCTTTATTTCTTACACATTTCTTTGCACCCAGACCAGCTTGTATCTAGTGGCTCTCCTCTCTCTGTGCTGCCCTGGAAGTTTTATGGTGAGATGTCTGAGAAGTGTCCTCACATGAGCAGGTGCAGAAAGGGCAGTCAGGAAAGAGATAGTGACGTTACGAGGCATAACATTTTTAGGACAAAGGACACAAGGAAATTGAAGATGGAAAATTGATGTCTTTCCTTCAGAACATGTCCTCTAAAGGGCATTCATAGCCCAGTTTGAAGACCATTGTTGTAGGATAAAGTATACCAGTGAGGTTTAAAATTTTTTTATTTCCTCAGCGTTGTGTATTCAGGAATTCAGTTTTAGCTTCTAAAAGTGTCTCTTGGATTCTTATGTACAGGAAACTGATTTTTAAACCAAAATGCTATTTCTAGCATGAAAATCAAGCCTAGAATCCAGTTTAAGTTTAGATTGAGAAGATGATTTGTGGGGTCAGTTAGATGACCTTCAGGAGAGGCCCCATGGGAGAGGGGAGATGATGGGAGTGGCCACCACTGTATTCTTTATCCTTGTTCAGTTCCGAGAAACCCTTTGTTCAATGTGAGCTGACTACTTGGCCTGGTTCTAGTTAGTTTTTTAATTAGTTAGAAAGGAATAATTAAAATATATACATTTATCTTAGGCATTTTAACTGAATACATGTACTCGATTCTCCAGGATCCTGAGGAAAGATCATTTAGAAAAATATAAACGTGTGTGTGTGTGTGTGTGTGTGTGTGTGTGTGTGTATCCACTGATTGGAGTTTTGAGTGGTTTTTCTTGTATTAACCACACCCTGATACATCATCCATTTAAAAAGTGGAGCAAGAATTTGAGACTCAATAATCCGAGGTTAGAATCTTTCCAGATTAAAATTATTTTTTTCTTCTGGTCTTAAATTCTCTCTCCAAAGTTGAGGGGGCAGACTAGTTCATGTGCTCCCGTTCATTGAGTATGTGCAAAGCCTGTGCATTAGTTTTTCAAAAGTAGCACTTTTCACCCTCATTTCATTGGTTTACAAGACAATAAATTACATAATTATGATTGCAAATGGTCAAACTCCCTACCGCACCCCTCCCCCAAATAAAAACCAAACCAAACTAGATTTAGGAATAAACAAAATGCCTGTGGTAAGCACATTATTATGCAAGAGGTATTTTTAGTAGCTGTTAGCATCTACTGTTTGGAGGGCATCACCTGTGTATTTTAAGAGGGAAAGTAGGTACCCTTATCAGAGTGAGGGAACTAAAGTTAGTTAAGAGTTTAAAGTACAAGGAGGGTAGGGTATAGCTCAAGTGGTAGAGTGCATGCTTAGTGTGCAAGAGGTCCTGGGTTCAAATCCCCAGTACCTCCTCTAAAAATAAATAAATAACCTCCACCCCCTAAAGACTTTAAAAAATTAAATAAAATAAAAAGAAAACAGCATTTTTAAAAATAAGCAGCATTATTAAAAAATAAAATAAAATACATATAATTAGCTTTGTTTTGCTGGTCTGTTTGATTGAGTTTAATCCAATAAATAAGAATCTTTCTCTCATTGATTTTCTTTCCTATTGCAAGTAATACTGCTTATTAGAATGTTCCATGAACATATTTTATTCATATCACCCACTTTTGGTGTTCAGTAATTTATAAAAGGAGTTTTAAGGAGGAACAGTTGCTTGAATGTGGAACTCTGTTTTTATGACTTTATTAGAAGCTTTCTTCTGTCAGAAAGTAGTAACAGAACTTGTAACAACTTGTATTGGTTTATATTCATCCACGCTGTGAATTTTCTTAGATAATAGGGAACAGGGGTCTTTAAAAAATTGTGAACTGAGATTTTTTTTTTCCAAAGGTGAAATGAAAGTGGTACTGTACAGGAAATTAAATTTTTGGGTAAGGAAGTGAAATTGGTCTGATTGAAATCATTAATGTCTCCTAAATGAGGAGCAGTATGAAAAATGTTAGGCAAAAAGTGTGATGCCAGTTAAAAATCATAAATGTGAAATTTATTTAGTTTGAACAAACAGTATTTGGAATTGAACACGGAGGAAAAGGAAAATTTTTGTATGGAAGGAATTAGTTGTCATTCTCAAGGGTATGGAAAGCTGCGGGACCATTATAATTGATTTGCTTTTTTCTGAAGAGAAATACTTGAGTCAGAGATTTGTGATACTAGTTTCTTAAAATTCACCCAAATCAGTATTTAATATTCTGGGGACATTTTCCTTTACTAGCAGTGTTGTGAATGTCTATATTTGCATATTGTAAATTAAAAAAAAAAGTTTGTGTCCTGTCTACTACAAGTTAAGAAAGCATCTAACGTAGTTCTAAAAACTTAGTTACATACTCGAGTTCCTATTTGTTTCCTTTGTTCTAGATCTGTAAGATAGGAGTGTTTAAAGTTCAAGTAAGTTGATCAGCTTCATTGAGAAAGCCCCAGTGAATGCTAGCATTAATATTTGGAGTTGACTATTCCATCGTAGATGAGGGGTAGACCCTACTCCAATAGGGAGGCAAGAAAATGAGCAGGATGCTAAATGTGTAGGCACAATGTTCATGCGAACCACAGTGGCTGGGTTAGCAGGTGCTCGGTATACGTCGGTGAGCGGGTGTCATGGATGAGTTGAGATCAGCTGGGGTTGGTGAGCTTCCGGTACAGGGATTCTCCCTGACTCGCATGACGTTCCGAGGCCTAACACCATGTCCTTCGAAAGGTGTTCAGCTGTCCTTTGTTGTGAATGAGGCGTGTTCAGGCACCAGGACTGCCACCTCCTTGTGGATAGGAATATAAGCTTTTCTAAGTATTTTGGAAGAGGAAATAACCAAACCAACAGCCTCCTCTCTTTTTCCTTTATGAAGCCATTTTCTACAGAGTTACACTTAGTGTTGAGAATTGAGGGCTTTTTTGTTTTCAGTGGCATTTAAAACTACTCTGAGGTTCATGGAGTTAAAGTATAAAAGTGTGACCATAAAACAAGGACTTACTTCTGGATTCTGACCTCTGGTGGTGAAGAATAAACACCCATTACTCATAATAAAAGGTCAGATTCTCAGATTTTCTCTGGTACTTTCTGGATGTCCAATACAAAGGAAGTCTTTGTTAGAAAAATGTTTTAGTGTGTGTTTTTTCCATTTTTGTTTAAAAAAAAAAACCTTTATTTTTCAGCATAGGCTTTTTAATAAACCTATAATAACATTTAGGATGTACTTTTATAAGGCTCATTACTAAAACTGGTTTTGTTGTTGGGACCTTGCCAGATGAGAAAACAATAGCCTATGTGAATTTTTATTATCTGACGCAGTCTTGAATTTGACTTTTTAAACTTTCTATTAAAATGATTTTTCTAGTAAATCTGAGGTTTATTTGGACAACAATTGCATTATCACCCAATATATACATGAATATATTCCTTGTGAAGAGCACCAAGGTGGATTGTTTTGGGTCCTTAAAAACAGTAGCTTATCAGAAACTCAAAGCTAAATCCCTAATTTTGCACCAGCTACTGGCCGTGTAGGTTCTGTTCTCATCCCTTTCACTCTCAAAACTCAAAAAAAAAAAAAAAAAAAAAAGTTCCCCTTTTAACCTCCATTAAAACTGGAGCAGGAGACATCTAGAGGTAATGAGGTGGTTGTAATATAAAGGTTTCTCTGCTTCATGTGAGTAATGTTGGCTGTAATTAAAAAAATTTTTTTTTTTAAGTTTGGGTAGCTTAGGAAATTAAAAGCGTAATTTTTAAAGACACCACTTGCTACCTGGCACCTGAACTCTACTTTGGATCTACTGGGTGGGCTTCTGCAACTTGGTTAACCTGATTTTTTCTGGGTTAAATAGGATTAAGAACGCTTACTTTTTGAGAGTGTTGTGTGAAGGCTCTGATATGATTGTAAAGTTCTTCACCAACAGGACTCCAAGTAATAAGGAAAAATCTTGAAACTCCTTTGCTTCTGTTGCTTACTATCCTCCCCCTATACACTTCTGAGAATTGCTCAGAGTTCTGTAAAAGGAAAGTGGTTACAGTGTGTCAGGAAAAATAAATGAGAAATAAGTAATCCATAAACTTTACAGTCATAAGGGGATCCAGGTGGGTGGATCTGATGACTTGGCAACTGAGAAGGGGAAGCAAGTGTAATTGTTGATTTTATCAGAGCAGTTTTGTGTACTTCTATGTGCACATAGTGGATGGGGATCGAACATAGACTTAACGATTAACATTAATTTCAGAAGGTTACAAAAGTCTACTGCTCCCTAAGTCCTTGGCAGTATTACTGTGTCTGTAGGGTGTGGTATTAATGCTCAATAAAAAACGGTATCAAATTCTGTCAAAATAGAGCTTGTGATATATAAGCGATTTGCTTCCTTTCATAGAATTTGTGTTTTCGGGCTTCCAAGTAAATAGTTTGTGTTATCACTGGGAGTTTATGAAAGTTGATTTTAGTATAATTAACTGTGATAAGTACTGAAATCAGAAACGGTGTCATTTGGTCACTAAGCACAAGTTATTTTCTGTCTGATTCTGGAATTTCAGCACTTTTAGCTTTGAAGGTTGCTTTGGGTTTGTTTTTGAATTGAATATATCACAGGAAAGGATGGTTGTTAAATTCATGACCAATCAGGAGAATTTATAGAGCTCGGAATGTTTGGTAAATTCCTTTAATTAGAAGATATTTCCTCTGGACTTTTCCCAGGGAATGCAATTCCATGTAATAATTTACCAAAAGGGAATTGAAAAAAGGAAATATCACCTTTGGGGCAGGAGGCTGAGGGGGGTGGTTGAGGAGAGTGCTTTAAAAGCAGCCTTGGCTTTTTGTAGAGTTCTTTGGTTTAAAGAGTTGCTTGGGCCACAAAAAGCAGCTGTCAGTTACCAAGTGTGGGTGTACCCTAGAAGTTAGTCCAGGTATGTTGTTACTCTTGAGGGGCCTAAAAATAAGTTCAAGAATTGGGGGTGTTTCTCTTTACCCTCATGTCTGCTGGCTGCTAAGGCCATTTGGAAGTTTTAGCTAAGATGTTGGTTTATATTTCTTTATGTATTAAATTTTCCTAATGGGTATTTTTATTCTCAACAGAATTAGTCTTTCATAGACTCTTAAATATTATTAAACAAGCTTTACCATGTTAAATCAATTTTATATGTGTGTGTGTGTGTGAGTTGTCAAACCAGTGGCACCAAAGAAGAAATGTAAGTGGAGGAAGAGAGTTATGTAATAAGAAGAACAAGCAGGGTAGAAAGCCATGGTGGAATGAAATATATCTCTTACTTAGGAAAGGCCGCATATGTAGGTCCTTCTTTCTCTTTCCTCCACTTGGGTGTCTCCCTCCTAATGTGCTTTGGGCTTTTGGGGCAAATATGAGGAGTGAAACTTGAAATATTCAGTTGGCAATTCATTATCAGTCCTCTATATAGAGAAGTTTGGGATTGGAACTGTTTATAAAGTGGCAGTGTGAGTTTTTGAACTCAGTGTGTAATTCATGTCCCCATTACTAAAAGTGGTTTGTGATATTGGGAGCAAGTACCTGGTTCGCGGATCTTGTAGATCACTGATAAGCCACAGGATTTCTCTTGGAATCAACTTTCTGTTGTATGCAATCCCTGAGGGTCGAGAGGGCAGTGGAAAAGGAATTCCCTAATTTGATTATATTGACAACATCCTGGAGCCAGATTTTCTACATGTGTATCCTAGGAAAAGAGGCAGAGGTTACCATGGAAAGATCATTGGGCATCTTTGGTGGGCAAGGTTGGGAAGAAGTATCACGTATTTATATTTCTGTCAGGTCTGAGTAGTCAGTGGTCCTACAGTTCTTCTCAAACCAGCCATGGCAAATTTGATAGTCTTGGCTGGGCATTATTATAGTGGTTAAAATCATGTCCTACGGAGTCAGACTGTTCGGGCTGAAATCTCAGGTGGTGTTCTGCCAGTTACCTAGGTGACCTTTGTTCCTTCAACTGCTCTTTCCTTACTTTCTTCATCTTCAAAATGGGGATCATAAAGTATTTATAGAGTTAGAGTGCAGATTAAACATTATATATAAAATATGTAATACAGGCATAGAACAGTTCCTGGCACAGAGTGACACACATGTGTTAGCTATTATTATTATTAGTATTATTATTACTAGGGACTATTTAAGAGTTAATCGTTGATATTATAAACCATGTTGGGTTGGTAACAGAGACGATGTTTCTTTGTAGAGAAAACAAAGCCTGTTGTCAACTTTATTTTTCAGTCCCTTGTTTGGGTTTACACACATTATAGCTACTTGCCTTTTTTCTTTTGGGAAGTTTCCAAGGAACCTCCTGTAATTTATGGCGATTTGAGTGGTTTATGCCTTGTCAAATGAAGGCATAATATTCATAACACCTTATTTAATTTTATTATTTTTTTGTTAATGTCTTTGAGTAAAATGAGTGTGTTGGTCAGTTTGAGCAGATTGAAGTTCCCAACAATGAATACCATCCATGAGTAACTTTCAGAGACATTCGGGTGTATTGCTTGTCCCTTTGCAAGCTCTTTGTTGCCCTGGGATCAGCCTGCTGCCCAGAGCTCTCAGATTACACCTGAGACAGGAGATGACTTCTTTTGAATCTTACTCTTGATAGGACCGTTCCAAATGGATGTTTAGGGCAATTTCACATAATTAGGGCAAACATATTTTACCTGTGGTGTTTCCAACAATTAATTATTACAATTAAAATCCATTTACTATAAGTACACCAATGGGATATCAGTGCTAATCAGCACTTAGCACCCCCTCTGGATGACTTACACTTTCTTCATTTACTGTTTTTCAAACTTCAAATGCTGACTGCTTTCCAGAAAACAAAAATAGCTCCCTTGGGGAGGAGGACCTGCTTGGCTAATCTGGGACTGTACCAATTAGATGCCATGAGAGCAATCATAAATACATGTTGTAAAACTAGAGGAGAGTTGAAGACTGGTGAAACTGATGCCTTTTCATGGTCCTGTTAGAAATGCTTGCTGTCCAGTATGGTAGTCAGTAGCCACTGATGACTGTTGAGTACTTGAAGTGGGGCTTAGACTGAAGAACTGAATTTTAAATTTTATTTAATTTTAATTAAATTAAAATTTAAACCAGAAACTTGATTCACTTATTGGAAAATTGTAAGTATGTTTGGAACAACTTGGGCATGTGAATCTACTTTTTCAATGATAAATTTTTTGAAATCTGGATTCTTATCAAGTAGTTCTGTGAAAGTTAGCATCTAAATTGAGATGTGCTGTAAGTATAAAATTTACACTAGATTTTGAAGACTTAGTATGAATGAAAGAATATAAAATAGTGCAATAATTTTGTTATGTTGATTACATTGAAAATAATTTAGATATATTAGGCTAACTAAAATAAAATACTAATATTAATTTCTTTACTTTTGAAAAATTGTGGCATCTAGAAAACTTTAAATTGCATGTGTAGCTCGTGTTCTTTTTCTTTTTCTTTTTTTGATCGTGTTGTTTTTCTATTGGGCAGCCCTGTGTTAGGCTGTTTTTCCCTGATATGAGTCTTTGGAATCCTTTTAATATACTCATATGTTCTTGTGTTTTGGGAGATCATGTTCTGGAAGACTTCATGAGAAATAAAAATCATCTGGAAATAAAACAATGTGCTCACTATTTATTGAATATGAAAAATAATTGCAACCCTATCCCTTTTATGATTTCAAATGAGTGTTTTACAGGTAGATTTGCTGCTGTGGTTGATTTAAATCTAATAGGGTTAAAGAGGCATGACTAAAATATGAGGTCATTAAATAAGACTTATTAGGTATAGGTAATATATGCCTGTTGTATATTCCTGTTTTTGGCCACAAAAAATATATGACAAAATTCATCCTCCCAACAATTTCCAAATGTACAGTACAATGTTGTCAACCACATGTACACTGTGTAACGTATCTCCAGAACCACCCCCACCAATCCTGCGTAACTGAAACCCTACACTCACCTAGCAACTTCTCCCATCCCCGTCCCCCAGCCCTTGGCAACCACCATTGTACTTTCTGGTTCCGTGAGTTTGACTGCTTTAAATACCTTATATGAGTGTAATCATGGAGTATTTGTCTTCCTGTGACTAGCTTATTTCACTTAGAGTAGTGTGCTGGAGGTTTATTCCTGTTGTACAGTATGACAGTATTTCTCTTTTAAGGATGAATAGTATTCTTTTGTATGAATATACCATATTTTCTTTATCCATTCATCCACCCATATACATTCAGGTTGCTCCACCTCTTGGCTCTTGTAAATAATGCTGGAATGAACACAGGTGTGCAAATATCTCTTCAAGATCCTGTTTTCAGTTCTTTTAGATATATATATACCCCAAGTAGAATTGCTACCATATGGTAGTTCTATATTAATTTTTTGAGGAACCCCTTTAGGCTGTTTTCCATATTTACGTTCCTATCAGTAGTGTATACAAGGGTTTCAATTTCTCCTTATCCTCATCAACATTTATCATTTTCTATTTTTCTGATAGTGGCCATTTTAACAGGTATAAGATGATGTTTCATTGTGGTTTTGATTTTTGTTTTTCTGATGGTTAGTGATGTTGAGCGTCTTCTCATATGCTTCTTGGCCATTTATATATCTTATTTGAGAAATGTCTATTTAAATCCTTTGCCCATATATAAATTTGTTATTGAGTTGTTGGAGTTCTTTAAATATTCTCGATATTAGCTCCTTATCAGATGCATGGCTTGTAAATATTTGTTTCCCATTCCATAGGTTGCATCTTTACACTGTTGTTTCCTTTGTTGTACAGAAGTTTTCAAATTTGATGTAGTTCAGTTTGTCCGTTTTTCTTTTTTTACTGCCTGTGCTTTTGGTGTCACATCTAAGAAATCCTTATCAAGTTCAGTATCATGAAGCTTTCCCCCTTGTTTTCTTCTAGGAGTTTTACAGTTTCAGGTCTTAAGGTTTAGGCCTTTAATTCATTTTGAGTTAATTTTTTGTGTAGGATGTAAGATAAAGGCCCAAAGTCCTTCTTTTGCATGTGGATATCTAGTTTTCCCAACACCATTTGTTGAAGAGACTGTCCTTTCCCCACTGAGTAGTCTTTACATCTTTGTCAGAGATCATTTGACCATACACTCGAGAGTTTATTCTTGGGCTTTTTATTGTTCCATTGGTCTATATGTCTTTATGCCAGTACCATACTGTTTTGATTACACTGTTACAGTAATTTTTAAAAGCATTTTTTCATGTTTTTAAGGGTCTGGTTAGGATTGTTTAGAAAATTATTGGTAATGCCTTCTCTAATTCTTTATAATTTATAACTTTTTGCATTTTAGTATCCAGTATCACTTTCCCAGGAATATAAGGAATTTTGTTTCTTCTCTTTTTCCCCTTTCACCTCAAGCATGTTTGGAACAACTTGGGTACATAAATCTACTTATTCAAAACGAATGGCAGATGGTGTGAATTCAGTTAGGAATATTTGCCTCCTCAGGTATTCCTGATCTTCAGATGGAGGTGAGAAGGCAGGGAGGAAGGTTGGGATTGTTTAATACGGTGTACGCTGGAAATGTAGTAAAAAGATTAAGACTCTGGAACTAGACTGCCTGGCTTTGAATCTCAACTATGTCACTTGGCTGAAAATTTTGGGCAAATAACTTGACATCTCTGATTTAGTTTCCTCATCTGTAAAATGAAGTTAATGTTAGAAGCTACCTCACAGGAATGTTTAGAGGGCTAAGTGAATTAAATATGGTGCCTGGCATATATTAAGTGCTGTATAACTATGTGTGTTTTATTACTTTGACTATTAAAAATAAAAACAAGGATACTTGCTAAATTCTGGGGTGAGGTGGCCAACCTTTGTAGTTCCACCAGAAATAATGAGCAAATGGGCCACACATTATTTCTGTCCTTGAGAACTCTTAACACCCAGATGGTGTAATAGGAGATTGTACATTCTTAGGTCAGTGGAGGTTTGCAAATCTTTTAATGATTATATGAACATTACATTTATATTAAGGGATATTATAAATGCTGCCATGTAGTTTATCATTTGTCTTCTGGTTTGTAATTAGTTTTTTTTAATGTATGTATAAAACCTAGGGTAAGATGAAGATTAATGCATTTGAACAGCATAAACCATGATGACGCTTTGGTATTGGAGTGCTTATATATGCCATATCTGTCAAATAAATTTTGCAACTCAGACTTTATTTTCACATTGCAATAAATCATCTGAAGGATCTGAAGTTTTTAAATTTAATGATAGTGCTTTTAAATTTCATTTTCTTGGTGTTTTAATTGCATTTAACTTTTATAGCTTATGTTGCTTTATATTTGAATTATTCTAATATTGGAAAAATAAACACATGAAAGTTCATATTGGAACCAGGGATTTGTTTGAGATGTTTATATCAAGGGGCAGGACTCCTTTACTCTCCTTCATTCTTTTTTTTTTTTTTTTTTAAATCTTTTTTAGGGTGTAGATGAATAAAAAGTCTCAATTGTTCTTTTATTGGGAAAATCCTGGACTAGAAGTTATGATTCAGGATGTTTGTGAATGGTGAGATGATCATCTCTATGGAAGTAAAAACATTCTTCACATAAGAAAGTGTATAAAAGTGTATATAAAATATCTTTTCTAGTACAAAAGGAATGTTACACGTATTTCCATCTCCATTTTAAATTTCTCTAGCATTTTAAAAATCACTCCATCCCTCACCCCAGACAAAGAGAATATTTTCACTTTTGCAGCTTACGTCTTTGGCATCAAGAGAGACACACCTGTGTATAGCACCAGTCCTTTTTGGTGGTATACACCGATTGAGGCTTAACAGTTTCTTGCCCAGCTGTAATAACACGGAGCTTGTCTGTTTTTTTCCAAACCATTTTGGAATGTGTAATATTTTTAATATCTGCAATTAACTGAAAGGTAAGTGTCCATGAATGCGTATGTTGAACACCTCATATATGGCCTTAAATAATTGGCTACTTAGTGGCTTCCCATCCATAGCTTGACAGCGGGCAGTGCAGGGCACCTCAGTTTCATGCTCCCGGATATTTCCCGGTGGCTGAAACCCTGGTTATAAGTGAAGAACCAGATGGTTGTTCTTCATTTGGGCTGCTGATCTTAGATATTCTACAAAGCTGCTCCTGTCTATAAATGTAGCACTTACATTTTCTGCACAGTATGTGCCTGTTGGCAGTGTTTTTGTTTTTCTAGTTAAACAGCCACTACCTGCAGGAGGAGTCACATACCGGAGCCGAGAAGAAATAGCCTTGGCTGGAGAGTTGGCAATAATTTTGTAATTAAAAAAAAGGCACACAGTAGATTTTATTAAAACAGGTCTGTCTACAAAAGGTTACCCTTCAGGAATACTCATCAGCATTCAAGAACAAATTTGAATCGGAGGGACACTGATTAAAGTGTTGTGCAACCAGGAAGTAGGGTTTCTTTGTCTCGCCTATGGTATTACCATCTCCTTCTCTCAACTTCTCCTTCTAAGTTAATTATGGCTCATTAGATGATAACAAAACAACTGTAGGGATACAGCATTGTAAATATACCACGTGGGTTTTTTGAAATTCTCACGGTGAAGGGGGTTGAGGATAAACGCAGTGTATTCTTCCTGCCTAAACCCAGAATCAAAAATGACTTTTTCATGATGACATGCTTTCTTTGGTCAGTGTGTGTGCTGCCAAAGCTTGGGACACTTGCTCGTGCCCAAGGACATGGCGTGAACCAGAAGTATGAGCTCTGCCCCAGTTGTAGGATAAATATTACAAAGGCATTTTCCACTTTCTGTTCTGCTATCCATTTGTCCACCGCTGTCCAGCTTAAAAAAAAAAAAAGATGCTAGTAGGATTGCTTTTTGCATGGCTGAATTAATGACAAAGCATAGATTTCTGTCTCTTTGATTTCTCTAATGGATTGATTGGCTTTTTGCCTGCTTGACTACATTAAGGAAAAAAAAAAAACCCTTTAAAAATTACAGTTAGAAATACACCTGTGATGGACTTTTAAAAGCTGTTTTATATTTAATAAGTGCAGGAGGTCCTTAGAAGTTTGAGGCATTCTCCCCTCACTGCCACAAACCCCTGTTTAGTAATAGAATCACATAGCCCTGTCTGCCTCTTGACGGATTAAAAAGGCAACCTCGTTGAGCCTAGTCTGTGCCTTGCTTGGGCATTTCTAGCTGAGATGTGGGTGGGCATCCTCTCACTGCTGTCCGTTTTTCACATTTGCCAGTATCAAACAGTTCTGAGCATGTGATGGTGTCTTTGGAATGTGGGGCATGAAGGAGTTGAGATGACGAGCTAATCAGATCTCGTGGACTGTTCTTAATTGTGGGGAAACATCTCTGTTTCTCCAGGACCCCGCTGCTTCAGCGCCCGACACCCTGTACCTGTTGTCATCCCACATGTGCTCCTTGCCATGTCTTTTCCTGCCCAGTGAATGCAGTTTTCTTTCAGGAACCATTTTGTCTCTCATTACTCAAATATTTTCTGATTGATTTTTTTGGATGTGCATTTCCTTCCTTCCTCTCGGTTTCTATTAAAAGTGCATTGTGTCTCAAAAAGCATTGCAAGCTCTGGCCTCTTTGGCACCAGAGCTTTCTGGGGTCGACCTGATTAACTGCGCTGTGGCTGAACGTCATTCCTAGTGTTTATGTGCCTGTGGAAGACTTGTATTTCAGAATGCTCATTCTTGTTTGTGTAGAACTTGATCAGTGTTGGGTTTCAAAATTTTTTTTCTGGTTTTATGAGTGCTTGTAGGTTTAGTATGCTTACTGAGGGGGCTCTGCAGAAAGCAGCCTATTTTTAATTCAAACTCATTTTCTGTTCATTCAGGCAGGACAAGGCGAGGTAAAAATGAAGGGCAATGCTACCAAAGCTCACAACTTTTCACATGATTCTGTCAATTCACAACTAATTTTAAACTTTTAAATTATTTGCAATTACCTGCTGGGTTGCTTATATATAGAGAGCTGAAGCACAAACAAAGGATCACTCTCTCAGTTGCACCTTTCCCCAACTTTCTGAGACTTAGAAAACTCTAAAGATGAATCGATAATGAAGATTGCCCCCTTATCATTGCCATTGCTGTTTGCTTTATTTGCTTTTTAAAAGTTGGAGCAATTCCCCTACAAAAGCAGCTTTCCAAAGATATGTCTTATAGAAATTTCACAAATACACTTGCTAAATATTTCTCCTTTGAAAATCTGCATTTTGTATAGTCACTGATAAATTTTTTGGCAGTAGGTGTCAGCCATTACGATGACATGTTCTTAGAGATTCTGATGATGTAGGGCAAAGTTTATGATCTAAGTTGAAAAACTAGGCCCAAATTATATACCATATGACCTCAACGGTGTTAGTTTTCACATACGTGGCCACATAATATTTTGGTGCCTTTTTCTGCTCTATAAATGTTAACAGTGGTTAGTCCTGGTTAGTAGTTTTATGAGTGATTTTTAACTTTTATATATATTTCTACATTTTCTAGGTTTATCATACTGTATACCTAGCAACCAGAATAATGACAGAAAACTCTGAAATGTTGCTAGTGAGTCGTTTTAAAGGGTCAAGCAGCATTTTCTAGATTATTGCAAAGACTTTATCAGATACTTGAGTATCTTAATTTTACAGATTAAATAAAGGCCATAAGGTTTAATCTTTTGCTTGAAGTCATGACATTTAGGGACCAATACCAAATCTGTAATTGAACACAGCTATGAAAACAACTCTGAGATTAATTTAATTTGGACATTTTTGTGGGATTTGCAATAGTGCTGCCTATCACTATGTTAACAAATAGTGGATGTTGTGTAAATATTTTAGTTATTTAGTATAAACTAAAATTGACTTTTTTAGCTTTCCTGTAAATCAGTAGTTTATACAGATTGTTAAACAGATAAGATTGGAAGGCTGGGACTATGAGAGGAGACATCAAGCCAACCTTTTCCTCAGAGATTTTTAAAGTTTGTTTTTAATTACTGCTTTGTACATTTTTTATTTTGAAAATGACAGGGAATCAACAGTTTCTTAGTCTACTATAAAATGCAGTTACACATTTAGTGTCATACTTCCTGTCTTAGAAATTGATTGAAATTAAAATTGCTAGTGAAAGTGAGAAAAAAAACGTTTAGGGGAAGATAAAGGAGACATGAAACTGGGTTCTCAATGAGGAGTCTATAGAATCAGAGTGGCCGCCAGCAGGATGAAATCCTAATTAAGTACTTGACAATGAATTAAAATAAAGAAAAGCAATGCTTTAAAAAAAAAAGATAAAAAGAAAACGAATACAGCGTTGAAAGGAAAATGTATTTGAAAAAACAATGGTGCAATTGGATAGTGGGGGAAACAAGGGGTACTCTGTCATGATAAAAGCTAAAAGCAAAACTAGGTTAGCAGAAGTTGGATTTTTCTTTTTGAGGGAAAAAACGAGGTATCAAAGAATATAAGTAGATGTATTAAAATAAATTTAGGTAAAAAGAAGTATGTTGCAAATAAAAAAAGATATAATCCATAATTCATTCAAAATGTGTAAGCAGTTTACAAGGACTTTCAGACTGCAGCTGACTGAATACTGGTTTATACCCAGTGGTTGTTTTTGGGAAGATACCTACCAGAGAAAATGACATGTAGAGCAGGTGTGGTTTTCTGAAGAACATTTTTCAGACTTTAAAAGAAAGTTGTTATATAAATTCCCCTTTATGTCATCTAGGAACTGACACCTTAACCTCTACATCTTGGCTGATTTTCACTCTGAAAATTTTGATGGGTGAGTTGGGCAGACTGTTTCCTAAGGGACTTTAAAGTGCTTGTTCCACTGGGCATACATTTTGCCTTCATTGTATAAAAATGAAATGCGTATCTCAAATCAAAAGTTTAGTGACTCTTTCTTAAAGTTTTCATATTAAAACGTGTGTATTCAAGTCTAGGTAATTTTTCACTCACAGAAGCAGGGGTAATATTGGAGATCTAACCTTTTGTATTACTTCCTGATCTGATCCTCCTTTGTGGAATTAGTACTTCTTTTTTGCTGACTGTTTTTTGCTGACTTTGCAGTTATTTATCGTACAGATCGACAAAATAAAAATGATATTGCTAAGCAAAGTTAACAAACACTAACGTTATATGCCCAATCTTTGACATTTATAGGTTTCCCTTCTTTATTATTTTATTAAAATAAGAAGCATTTCAAAAACTGCATGTTTAGACACAGAATCGACTGACTGTTGAGTTTCCCTTGTCTTTCTCCGAGATGGAGGCGGTAAAAAAAATCCCTAGGTAACTGGATGAAAGAACAGCTCCAGAAGAAGAAAGAGGAATCAAAGACATAGACATAAAATGCTCAGTTTGGATAATTAGCCTGGGTGACAGAAAATTGGATTTATCCTATTGGAATCTTGAGTGTCCTTGCCTATGCTTTAGTAACGGTCCTCCGTATAAAAATAAAACTGTGAAACAGTAGGCATAATTCTAAAATGGTCTCAATATAACACGAATATTTCGTTGAGTTACTTGTTCTAAGCAAGCATCGTTTGATACTGTTAGAGCAGTGCCAATTAAGTGCACACACTTGAGATCCCCTGCAATGAAACTAGACATTTATTTTGTGCTACTTCTTGGTTGGCCATCCTGTTCACATATTCTGATCTGGCTAAGAGTTATAGACTTAAGTCTTCGGAACTTTTGATCTCAACATATTTTCAAATTAAATTAAGAACATGATTATTAAAGGTATTCTTTCTCCCTAAGGAGAAAAGTGGTTCCGTTAAATTGGTTATAAAAACATAACAAATATTTCCTTGTATAATTAAGATTTCCACCCCATTTTGTCTTTTCAGCTAGAGATGGTGGTTTTTCAACCTTGGTTGCATATTTGAATCACTTGAGTTTAGAAAAAGACAAGGAAACAAACAAAAACCCGCAAACCTGGGCTGTAACACAGATTCTAATTTTAGTGGTCTCAGGTAGGGCCCTCGCATCAGTGGTTGTGAAATGTTGCCAGGTGACTTAATGTTTAGCCAGAGCTGATAACCCTGTGCCAGACACTTATTTCTGATGGACATTTATAGTGTGACACTGTCAGTCTTTGATTTTTCTGGATGTTGTACTTCAGTGTACCCTGAACTTTCACGCAGTGCAGATCCAAATTCCCTACATTACCTTTCCTGCACTTGGGGCTTTGATACACGAACTGATGAGTACTGTGGACAACCCTACATTAGGCTACTGTAGTGGGCAGAGAGGTGGCCTGGGGATACGTCCGTGTCGTAATCCCTAGAATTGATAAATCTTACCTTATTTGGAAAATAAGTATTTTGCAAATATGATTAAGTAAAGACCCTAAGACAGGGAAAGAAGGAGGAGATTTGACAGTTACACACAGAAGACAATGTTAAGACTGAGGCATGGGTAGGAGTGATGGGGCCAAAAGGCAAGGGATGCCTGCAGCCCCCCAGAAGCTGGCAGAGGCAAGGAGTAGATTCTCGTGCAGAGCCTCTGGAGGGAGCACAGCCCTGCTGACAACCTAAGTTCTGCTCAGAGAAACTGATTTTGGAATTCTGGACTCCAGAACAGGAAGAGAATAAATTTGTGTTTAAAGCCACCAGGTTTGTGGCTAGTTGTTAACAGCAGTCAGAGGAAGCTAATATAGCTGCCTTTAGCTAGCAGGTGGGTTTTGGTGGCCTGCTGTCTGTGTCTGCACAGCAGTATGTATTTGTGTAATAGAATAAACATCTAATGGCATCACTCCATTTTATAAAAAGAAGTTGAAATCGCAGAAAGCTTTTATGTATATATGTGAACATACATGTGTATATATTTATACACACACACAGTGGTGTAGCCTGTAATCTTAATGTGATTGAGATAAAGATGGAAATCATTAGGATGGGTCTTTAACCTCAATTAGATGCTCATTAGATTTAAGCTGTGTTTAATGATGAAGCAAAAGAACACAATTAATGAACATGTACCGAATGCTAGAACTGTTTTGTTGAAGATTGTTTCTCAAAACGTGAGAGGTAATTAGGGATTTTAATAAACTTCTGTTGCACTGGGAATAGATCATTTCTTATAACATTTACTCTGCTTCTTTGATTTTAAGGTGTGCCACTGTCCTCATTTATGAAATTGGTATCTCTTACAGTAAATGTCTTGTTTAATGTCTTTTCCCCTCACCCAGAGATGTTAAGAGTTGATGATGTTGTTCTGAAACAAAGGTGTCTTAGAATTGTGGCAATCCCACAGGTCTGTTGTTTGACTTTTCAGATTTGACTCTTGGATATTTGGTTTGAGCACATTTCTGAAATGCATTTTGTTAGAAGGAGAGCAGCACCTGGACGAAGTTCTGAAGCTTCTAATGTCCTAATTTAATTACTGATTTTGGCTTCATTTCCCCAGAGGTACTGTAGTAGAAACTAAATCTTATAATAACTTTGTTTATTGAGATGTAGGCTCTTTAGTGAAAAAAATCATAGGTTTTAGATGTAGGCAGGCCTTTTTCATATGCATGTACCATGTTTGTACCAAATAGATTTAAAGGTTCTACCCAAGTATTTGTATCCAGAATATATAAAGGAGTTGGCCAAATCAATACAGAAAAGACAGCCAACCCAATAGAAAAAGTAGATAAAAGACCTCAACAGACACTTTAGAAGAGTATCCAATATGGACGACAAACATATGGAAGTTGCCTAACCTCATTAGTCCTTAGGGAAATGCAAATTCAACCACAGTGTAATTTCTCCACACACCCACCCAAATGGCTAAAATTAAGAAAGACAGTACAGTGTTGACAGGAATGTAGAACAGTTGAAACTCTCACACTTTGCTGGTAGGAATGTAAATTGGTGCAAGCGTTTTGGAAAACTGCCAGTAAACATTTAAGACGTATTCAATGATCCAGATACTCTACTGCTAGGAGTGTGTGTGTGTGTGTGTGTGTGGGCACATGTACAAGACATGTACAAGACTATTCATAGCGGAACTCCTCCTAATAACTTAAAACTTCCCGTCAACTCTAGAACGGATAAATGCATTGTGGAATATTCCTACAGCGGAATAATACAATTCTATCCATTAGTGAGAATGAACTAACTACTGCTTTACTCAGCAACACGAATGAATCTCACAAACATAATGTTCGCATAAGAGGCCAGACACAACAGAATATATATTCTATGCTTCTGTTAATATAAAGTTCAAATAAAGTCCTGTGCTACTTTGGGGTATTGGTTGGGTTTGGAGGAGCATAGTACTGGTAGGAGGCACTGGATCAGGCTTCTGAGAAGCTTCTAATGTATTTCTTGAACTGGGTGATGGTTATTCTTTTGATTTAGTGAGAAATTCATCAGGGTGTATACTTATGACTCGTTGCACATTTCTCTGTGCATGTACACTAAACTTCAGTAAGTTTACAAAAAGTTCATCATTGTCAGTTAGCAGACTGCTTGGCAGCTCATGGATGCTTAATTGCCTAATAAACATTTGTTGGTTTTACTTCATTTTATACTTTATGAAATTTTTCACATAACATACTATAGTGCTTTCTAATCTTAGACAATACATATCTTCTCCACAGCAACCCTCCCCCATACCTCCCGCCCACCTTGTCGACCTCCAAGCCTTTTTTAGCCATGGCCAAAATTACAAAAGATATTGCTTATTTGGTCTCAGTACAAAATCCTTGCTATGATTTTTAATAAATGCCTTCAAAGAATGTTACAACATGTAAATTTAGAGGATCAGGCTTCAAGCTAAACTACTATGGGTCTTGTGAGACCAGTTATGAGTAATAGTTTGATGAAAGGTATTAAAAGCCTGGACTGACACATTAAAAGAGCTAAAAAAAAAATCTTACAGCAACGAGGTTGTATCCCAAACCTATTAAATGGAGAAGCATGTGTGCCCAGTGACCTTGAGATTGGCTAGACCTGCATTTGAGAGTTGACAGGAATGGTTTACAGATGAATGAAATAAGAAGCATGTGTAGTGGGGATACTGTTACATTTGATAGGAGGAATGAAAACAAGAGCTTTAAATTTCATTTAAAACCTTGGTACTTAAAAAACACACACACACACACACACAAAACCCTGAGAACTGAATTTGTCTTTCTGTTGGTAGAACTGATGTAAGTTAAGGAACTAGGTGCTCTTCTCACTGCTCCTTTCTGTCTAGTCCTGCTTCTTTAGTTCTTTACTTTCTTGTTCACATCGTCTCCCCTATCCCCTCACCTCTCTTTCCTCTTCCTCTGATTCCCTCTTCTCCTTCCTCTTCCGAGTGGGTAGGTGGCCTCCAGACTGTTGAGGATGCCCTGGTTCCCTCTGCATCCTGAGGGGTCCCTTTTCCCTCTGACTGAAGCAGCTCTCAAGGGTCTATCTTTTGTTTTCTTCCTTTTGGAAGGAAAAGTTTAAATTTCTTTCTTTTTTAGGGGGTGGTAATTAGGTTCACTTATTTATTTATTTATATTTAGAGGATACCGGGGATTGAACCCAGGACCTTGTGCATTTGAGGCATGCGCTCTACCACTTGAGCTATATCCTCTCCCCACCACTGCCCAGAAAAGCTTTAATTTCTTGACTCCCTTTAGGAGTATATCCAAAAAAATAAGCAGGGGCTGGGGGCAGTGGAGTTGGGGGATTGTCACTGCCCACCAGGAGCCTCATTCAGAGATTCCCTGGACTCCTGTGAATGGGAGGGGAAGCAAGCGTGAGTGCTAATCACACCTGAAACCATGGCTAAAACTTGTGGCGAGCCATTCATGATAGCTACCCACTCTGCACCCCAGTCATTTTCTTTACTGTTTTTACTTAAAGATGTTGTTTCTAGTTAGTCATAGTTACTCTGGTCCTCTGCTTAAAAAAGTAGAGAGAGCATTTTTATTTTATATAGTAAATTTCATCAGGCAGAAATAATTCGTAATTTCATTGTACCATGGAACAGTTTTATAGAAGTTTAAATGGAAATTGTCATATAAGAACCAGGATAAGGATAATATTAATTCTGTGTCTTGATAAAAATAGTATTTTCAGAGACAAAACACTTACTTGTATTTATTTTTGTTTTCCTTATTCTTATGCTTCACTGCAAATGATTGTGTTCCCTCAGAAGCACATACTGGGCAGGAACTTCCCCGGATATTTGAAACAAGAGGGAGTGAATGTCACGTGTCCCCTCAAAATTTGATACTGGAAAAACAGAACCACCTTAAAGTATTAAAAAAAATTAGTAGGCAATGATTGTATCTTCAAAGGCGTAATGGCTTTATACTGTGGTCCAGAATGGTTCTATCAATCTTTTGGAGAGGAAAGCTAATTTTAAAATGTGCCATTGCTTTTCTCCAAATAATATTTATCAATTTATCTATTCCTAAGTACAATACAGGGTTATTTACATTTTTTAAATTAATGCTTTTTTTGAGGGGTGGTTTTCAAAGCTGAAAGAGATGACTTCGGTGGTCTTTTTGAGATGTGAATCATCAAAGAGGCTTCTATATACAACTCGTTCCTCTACTTCAGTGGTAACTTTAAAAAACATGAACAGTTTCAGGGTGATTTTAAGGGAATTTTTCTAAAAATTTTTTGTGTGTGTATCAAAATTTGATTCTGGATTCTAGGAATAAATGTGTTTTACACTTTTATTTGGTTTATTTGGTTTTATTTGGTTCAATGGGCAAACTTCTCACAGCTTGATTTCAAGAGTATTCAAAACCTTGTGACAGAATTAGATGATAATTTCCTATTAACATCAGATGGCATCTTTCTCCCTTTAGTTCCCATGCATTTCTTCATTCGTTTTTTACGTCTCTCTTTTTAGACTGCTGTTACTCTTGAATACCAAGCTGCATTGTATAAATAGAATGAGAATATTATGGCTATTTTTTTCAGCAATTAATGAGTTCTAGCTGGTCTTAATTGCTTGTGGCATCGTGAACAATAAGGGATTTCCCTTCATTAAATCTAAGTTTCAATACTGATTTAAAGAACAGAAGCCACTGAGTTGTCTTTTTCATACATTACTTGAGGACACATTTTCCTGCATTTTCTTCCTGTTTGGAGCATGTACATTTAAAATTGAAATCTTCCTTTTATGGTAGTGTTACTGTAATGTGGTATTGAACCAAGAGTCTCTATAGAGACTTGAGTTTGAGTTAGAATTAAATATTCCTTCTTTTATCATCTTGGGAGTTTTGAGCTTATTTCCCATCCATTGTCTCTCATTTAAACACACACACACACACACACACACACACACACACACACACACACACACACACACACACACACACACACACACACACCCCACTGCTTCTCTGGCTTTTTGTGTAGCTGTGTGCTGTGGCCATGGGCCAGCATTCACTCCTGACATTTTGCCATTTTCAAATGCGCCTTGGATTGCCCTGTCCCTGTGCCTTTGACACATTATCCCCTCTTCTCCAAATATCCTGTCTTCATTCTGACTGGTGAATTCCTGGTCTTCATTCCGGGCTTATTTCAACCATCACCTTCTTTAGGAAACAGTCTGTTCTGTGTACTGGGTTAGCAGTCATTCCTTCTTTTTGAGTGCCTAACTGTGCCTTTCTATTTTACTTGACTTATTTTACCTGAAAGAAGTTGGAATCCACAGCAGTTGGGATGGGACTTGGCTGGTACAAATTAAACTCAAAAGAAGTCCTTTTTAATTAATAATTGATAGGATTTGTGAGCCCAATAGGTGACTGTAGCTTAGCTTATTCCAGTTGAGACTTAATGATACTCTGAGTTTACTGTGTATAGATCATGAGATATGTACGTGTATGTGAAGAAAAATATATATGCCGTATAGTCAGATGAGCCAGTGTGGCTTAACACAGTGACACACTCCTATCCAGGACTCGCTTATATAGCTGAAAGTGATAACACATACATATTTAGTAAACTTTTTATTTTGGAATAAATTTAGATTTACAGAAAAGTTGCAAAGATAGTACAGAGAGTTCCTATGTACCTGTCACCCAGTTTCCCCTGTTGTTAAAGTCCTACATTAGCATGATATTTTTGTAGAAACTTCAGAACTACCACTGGCACGTCACTATTTACTAAACTTCAGACTTTATTCAGATTTCTTCAGTTTTTCCACTAATATCTCTTTCGGTGTTTCAAATCCAGTCTAGATACCTCGTTATATTTAGAAAACATTTATTTTAGAAGTCTATACTTTAAATACTAACTTTAATTTCTTCTAGTTAACAAGCATTTCTAACTTTTTCCCCTGTTTAGTTTTTAAAGAGCATTGTCCTTCCTTTTCTCTGTGTTAGTCACGAAGGAAAATAGAACTATTAATTAACTGGATCATTAATTACAAGTGTTATGGGTCAGGAAAATCAAAATAATTCCTCCCCCTTTTAAATTCAAAATAGTGATCCGTCTAAACCTTTATTGAGAATTATTAGCTTTTTTTATTTTGTGAATTTAGTTTATTTTCCCTCCTACTCCTGTCTTCTTTTTATGTACTATAAACTTTCATAATGTTCTATTTATTTTTCAGTTTTTGTCAAGTTTGTATCTAGTAATTTTTTATTGCTGGTGCAGTTGGGATCATTTTTTCTGTTGCATTTCCACAACTTTTATTTTGAGATAATTATAGACTTAATAAAGATTGGCAAAAATAGAAGAAAGAGTTTCTGTACATGCTTTCACCCCGCTTCTTTTTATGTTAACTTTTTAAATAACATAGAACGATCATGGTATGGTACAGAATGTATTCAAATTTCACCGGTTCTTCTAGCATCCTTATGTCTGTTCCGGGACCCAGCCTAGCACCCCACGTTGCGCTTAATTGCCATGTTTCTTTAGTCTTCAATCTGTGACCATTTCTCAGTCTTTCATGGTCTCTCATGACCTTGATATTTTTGAAGAGTACTGGCTGGGTATTTTGTAGGATGCCCCTGAGTTTGGGGTTCATCTGATGTTTTCTCATGATTAGATTGGGGTTGTGTGTTATTGGGAAAGACACCACAGCTTTGATGAGCCCCTCTCAGTGCGTCATATCAGGGACTGCATGATGGCAATGTTTATTACTTTGTTCACTTGATTAATGGGGTATCTGCTAGGATTCTCCACTATAAAATTATGTTTTTTTTCTTTGTGGTTATTAAATATTTTGGGAGAGATACTTTGAGAGTGCATGATATTTTGTTTCTGCTTAAACATTTGCCCACTTTCTTTGGCATCCATCCGTGAATTTTGCCTGCAGCAGTTAGCGCTATGGTGTTCTAAATAAGTTTCACTTATTTCTTCTCATTTGCTAACTGGAATTCTTCCAGCAGGAAAAGTTGTCCATTCTCCCTGTTTGTTTATTTGTTTGTTTGTATCAGTATGCCGTATGGACATTTATTTTGGTTATACCATTGTTAGGTATTTTGTTATTCAGATTGTTCCAGCTTTGGCCAGTGGGAATTCCTGCAGGTTGCCTCCTGTGCCTTTCTTTAGACATGCTTCCGTCTTCACTTCTTCATTTTCTGACCCTGTGAGACTTTCCAAGTACATCTTATATTTTCACTGCCCCAGCCCTGGGTTCAACCAATTTTCCCAAGCGCCTTGGTACCTTTTATTGGGGACTAGTATTTAGAAACCAAGATCTGGGCACTCTTTGTGGTCATTGCTCCTGGGTGCCACTGCTTCTGGTCCTTCTCAGTGGATAGTGCTGTGATGTAAGTGTGTGAGATTCTTTTTTGATGTTGTTTTTACAGCCCTCTACAGTAGGTAGTGACTATTAGCCCATTAAAAAGAAAATCCCAATGTAGACTTTAGCACCAGTCTGTGTCATGAAGGATATTTGTCTAAAATTCTAATGACACTGTAAGAGTCAATAAGCATTATATAACACTAGGCTGTGAGCTCTTTAAAGTCTGAAAAAATCTGTACGAGCACATGGACAGTAAATAAATGTTTATTAACAAATTGAATTAGACTAGTTTAAAAAATACAAATACCATGTAAGTGTAATTATTTCTTATAGTTAATTAATTAAGTGGAATATATATCCTTAAACTGGCTAGTAATTCCCAGCATATTCCTGAAAATTTAGTAGGTGCTTAAAGTGTGTGTGTCAAGTTTATTAGAACACATTTTCAATTATCTCATAATATTATAAAAGTAATATATACTTAGGAAAGATTTTACCTTTTAGTCTTCTCTTGAACTTGCTAAAAAGATACTTGAAAATAGAGTTTGGGTGAAATCTGGTGCCAATTCCAGATTCCCACATAATCTTTCTACATTATTGCAACTACTTGGTACCCTTTTAGAAGAAACAGATTTTTTTTTTTGGGGTTCAAGTGTATCTGGAAATGATTCTACACACTCTGTAGGCGATAGAGTATTATAATAGGTTTTGACAAAAAAGAAGTAGATGTTTCTGCTCAGCCTAGCAAATAAACTTTTATAATAGTATGTACCTTTTGGCATGACAATTATTTAATAAAATAACATTCCAGAGACACAGAAAGTGAGAAATAACAGGGGACCTGATAGGTAATGAAAGCGTTGGAGGTAAGCCAGAGAATGAGGACAGGAAGACTTCAGAGGCTCTCTGATTAACTGTAATTGAAACTATTTGGGCGTGTACACATTTAGAGTTCTGTGCTTTTCTATATATTTTTGCGAGGCTACCTATCAGACTGAACTGTGATTTTTAAAAAGTTACAGTTAACTAGATTTATTGTGGCGATCATTTTGCAGTATTTACAAATATCAAATAATGTTGTACATCTGAAACTAATAGAAAGTTATATGTCAGTTCTACATCAGTTTTTAAAAAGTTGCTGTATCTTTTATATACATATAAAGAAGGCCTGGTTGTGATCAGAAGAGCTGTTTGGTGTAAACATTGGTTTCCAAGCTTTTGTGATGAAGCTACTTTCATTTGAATGAAAAGGTGGGGTTGGTGAAGTCTTGCAGGAATCAGGAGATGAGATCGTAGGCAGGGCTAATGCTCACAGCTGTAAAGACCTGGAGCTGGGTCTGGGGTTTTTGGCTGGCATCTCCTGGATATTTTTCTTAGTGACTTTTCTTCCATTTTGTATTTTTTTGTCATTATGTATTATGTTCCTGCAGTACCTAGTACAACATATCTCATGACATTTGCTTGTTCATCATTTTCTTGTGTGAAGACCTTCATAGAATCCATGTTGCTCTGATTTAGAACATACATCGTTTTTCTTTCGATGTATGCTCGACCAAAAGAACCTTTATATCCGGGGATCTGTGCATGAATTTGACGGGTGGGGCACAAGCCTCTTGAAGTGGTATGGGATTTTTTTACGTGTGGGAACATTTTTTTGCAGTTGTGTTTTTGGGTGGATGATCTGAAGGTTTCATCACGGTTTCAGAAGTAGTTCAGACCCACTGCAGTCTCACTGCTCACCGAGGCACAGCTCTAAGTAGGACCATCAAACTGAAATCTCTGTGAATGCTGTTATGACTCAAAGCACCAGATGCACCCGCTAGTTCCCTAGCAAATTGGTGCCACACCCTCTGAAGTCTTCCCTCTGCTTTGCTTGGGGTTTGGTGTTGGTGGGGATGACAATCTTTTCTACTACTGTGCTTCTGCAACTTTTGTTTTCTCTCTGGTGCCCCCTACGGAGGGGAGCACCTCTCTGTAGCCCCTTGTATATTGTATAACACTTAGTATATAAGGATGTGTATCGTTCCTCCTGAGTCAGACTATGCCAGGCTGCTATAACAGAGACCTGAGGATGCAGAGGCTTACCTAACTAAGATGTTTTCCTCATTTATCCAAGTCCTGATAGGCATGATCCAGGTTTGGGGACCTGTGTTTATTCAGAGATCCAGATTCCTTTCAAATCTTTTTTGCCTCCATCCCCAACACATTGTTGTCACTTTCCTGACTGAAGCCCTGTGGCCCCCAGATTCAGGTTTCTGGGGGTAGGACAGAAGGAGAAGCGTATCTGATGTTTATAAAGTCTAAGATGTCTAAAGTCATATATCGCTTCTCACATTCTGTTGGTAAGAACTATTCATACAGCTACTCTACTGCAAAGGGAGCTGGGAGATGTGTAGCATGAAGGGGGACGAACAGATTTTGGTGGAGAGCTAGGAATCTCTGCCACATTCTGCATGGTATCCTCCAACTAGTTTGTAAATTTGTTGAAGTCAGGGCCTTACATGCTGTTCTTCATATGGTGTCTTATGTATAGTGGATGTTAGATCATCTGTGTTTGTTGAATTGTCCTATTCGGTGGAGTATGTATGTATGTATTTAAGTAAAATCATTTTACAGCTGGTGATGCAAAACAGGCAAGTGCCATAAACAGCAGGAATTCTAGCCAAAAGGCAGACTCTGCAAACTACATTCTTAGTATGGGAAGGGATTGGTTATGTATTATGCTTTGTCTGTGCCAGTTTTGGTGATGGCCAGAGCTATTTTAGTAATCTTGGTTACCAACTTCTAGGAACAAAGTTTCTTGAAAACCAAATCAGCTATGTTAAAACAACAACAACAACAACCAAAACAACAAATGAACTTTACATAATGATGTTGTTACATGTTATGCTATTGAAATAGCATTATTACTTTTTTTCTTTAACATTTTTTTATTGAGTTATAGTCATTTTACAATGTTGTGTCAAATTCCAGCGTAGAGTACAATTTTTCAGTTATACATGATCTTACATATCTTCATTGTCACATTTTTTTTTCACTGTGAGCTACCACAAGATCCTGTATATTTTTCCCTGTGCTATACAGTATAATCTTGTTTATCTATTCTGCATATGCCTGTCAGTATCTACAAATTTTGAAATCCCAGTCTGTCCCTTCCCACCCCCCACCCCCTAGCACTATTACTCTTAACCTTTGCAGGCGTGCAGGATAAAAACCTCTGTACTCATAGATGCTGTTTTTACATGGCTAGTTTCAGGTGGTGGTTCTGAAACTTTAGTGGGTATCAGAATCAGAACAAGCTGCAAAGCTTGTTAAAAAAAAATGAGCTGGATTCCTCCCTGCAAAGTTTCTGATTCATTCATCTTGGGGTGAGGCCTGATCATTTGCATTTCCAGCAAGTTCCCAGGTGGTGTTGATGCTGCTAGTCTTGAGGTGACGATTTGAGAACCGCTGGTTTTAAGGTAAGGAGAACACAACAACCTCTCAAAATCGCAAGCATCTGATATTACCAGTTCATGCTGGTATGCTGTTGCCTTGTCAGACTTCTAAGGAAAATCGATCATGGAATGGAGACATATATGTTAATGGCATTTCACATCAGCCTTCGGATAGGAGGCATGTATTGTTCCCCAGTCCCTAAAACTACATCACTGTAGCCTTTCTTGGAGGCAGACCAAGAAGGAATATTTTAGTAGTATTTATTGAAGGAATACTTTTGAAGTCTTGCTCTTGATTGGCTTAGGGTTAGAAAGGGTAGGCAGAGGCATGTATCTCATCCTTGGTTCAGACTTGGAAACCTTTTTCCTCCAGCAAGGTCAGCTAGGCTGTCTGCCCTTCTGAGCTGATAGGTTTCTCCTGCCCTGCGACTCTGAGGTGGAAGAGGAATTCTGAGGCTGCTCTCAGCTCCACAGAGTGGAGTGCATGATTGATTATTAATGTCTGCTGTGGCTGCTCTGGCCATCCCCTGCCCTCAACCTCAGCAGAAGGTGCCTCTCTTCAAACCTTCGCCTTTCCTTCCCCTTCAGTAATAGAGGAGTGTGTGTGGTGGGGGTGAGTGTCTGCAGTATCTATGCATCTATAAATGATGTATTTCTTGATGTTTCATGGGTTAACTTCTTCTACTTGTTGCTTTTACTTCTGGGAGTTGTTTGGGACAAGGAATTGTGAGACAGTATATTATAAAGCACCCAGCGTAGAACTCACTGTGCTATAACTTTCTTGGTAGATTTATTTTTTTCCTACTTGAGAAAAAGATATGGCAATAATGCCTTATTTATTTTTTGTTACATATTTGCATATATTCTTTCTAAAATTTAGTTTGATTAGTTTCTTTTGGTCTTAATTACTTATTTTTTCTTGAAAAAATTTTAAAATTATGAAACATAATACATTTATAATACATTTAATTTTCACGTCAGTCATCCCAGAAATTAATAAACATCCCTCCATACGCATGTGTGCACATAACCACACACAGCCCTGCAGTATCAACTTTTCATGATGCCAGTGTTAACATTATATGTTTCTGCCACATCTTTCACATGTGGTCAATGAAATAGTCATATGTAAAAACTTACATAAAAACAAAACTAGGTAATAGCATTTACATGATTCTGCAACTTGAATTTTTCAGTTAAACATACACATATCTTGGGACGTATTTCAAGATCAATAGATGCAGAGATGTAGAATTATTTTTATTGGATAAATATTCTGTAGAAAGAATCAGCTGTGATTTATTCAGCGTTTCTGCTGTTCACGGCAACTACATTTCCAGTTTTTGTTCTTCTAGGTAGTAATGAAAATATCCTTGAGAATGTATCTTTAAATACTTGTACTTTTAGTTCAGTTGAATATATACAAAAAGGGGGACTCCTTGATTGAAGGATATATGACTTTTAAAATTTAAATATTAACACTTTACCATGTATCTTTCCAGAAGATTGTGTACTTTCATGCTTACCCCTCCCCCCCAAAGTATATAAGAATGCCCATTTGGGGCAAAATTGATCTTACTTGCATTTCTCTGCCTACCAGTGAGATTGAGCACCTTTCCACAAATTTTTCATTTATTTGCATCTTTTCTATTTCTTGTTCATTTTTTTCTCTTGGGTTCTTTTGCTTATCAAAGTTTTGGAGTTCTTTAGAGGTATTAATCCTTTGTCAGATGTGTTGCGAATATATTCTAGTTTATTATTGGTCTTTTGCCATACAGAAATATTAATGTTTATGTAATTTGATCTGACAGTTCTTTCATTTATGGTTTTATGTTGGATTTTAGGGTATGTAACACATTTTCACATTTGATTCTCATAACTTATCTGAGATAAACAGGATGTAATGTTGATACTCTCATCTTTAGATGAGGACTCTGATCTTCAGTGAAGCCAAGTGGCCTGCCCAGGTTTGTAAGAGGTTCATATCAAATTCAAATTAATTTGTTTTTAAAATACTGTACCCTGGCCATTGCACTGTATTCTGATTGATAGTTTTTTTTTTTTTACATAAAAATTACTTAAGTGACTTAGCAGAATATAAAACTAAAGTCTGTGGTATTAGTGAAACCACTGTAATCTGTTTTCAAAGATGTATGTGATATATAAGGTACAAGTTATTTTGTTAGTGAACGATGCACTGATATGTACATAACAGAAGTGATTTGAGCTGTGGTATAATTAGAGTCTTGCAGTGGTGAGCTGTGTTTAACATGGTATGACTCAGTATTTCAATTATTTATGCTTAAAAACAACCAAAAATCTCAAATGTGGATAGTTAATGAATACTTATCTCAGGAGAGAAAGCAAGGTAGAAGAGAAACCACCCTCCAACAAAGATGTTTTAATGAGTCAGACCGTGCACTGCCTGAGAGCAGTAACCACTTTTATCTGGAGATAAAGAAGAATTACAAAGAATACAGTAAACATTTCTTCCTGTTATATTCATCTGAAATTTGAACCGAGTAAATATACCTTTCAGAACACATTTTAATGAGCGTTCTGCCCATAGTGGACATACGCAAAAAAAAAGATCACCCATAGGTGGGCTTCAGTTACTGTGCTACAAGTTGTAAAGGCGGCTCAGCCTGGACTCTGAGAGTTTGAAGAGCCCAAGCAGACCTGGTGCTCATTTAGATCTTCTCAGAGTGTAAACTGTGGGCACTGTGCAGGCTTAGAAAAATATGGAGCCTAATACAATAGGTATCTCTTTTGCAGGAAAAGAGCAGAGCCCCAGTTCTGTTTCCCGCTGGCTTCCTTTGGTTTGTAATGCCTCGTCATGTCTTCGTCACCCTTCTTCAAGCACAAAATCACCTGACTTTTAAAATGGAACGGTTTAAAATGAAATCATGTACCGCATTCTTTTGGTTACTAGTTCCATGAGGCTGTAGAGACGACAGGTGTATGAATGAGTGAGGCCATAAACTAGAAATGGTTTGAGTTCAGTAAAATTGGGATCCTCAGCCATGCTTTGTTTTTTTAAGCTGGGCCTTTGGGGTCTATACTTATTTTAGTGAACATGCCAAATACAGTTTGCCATCTGGGTTTAAAACATTTTTTTGACTACTTTTTGCTTAGTTCTTTTTAATTCAAGAGGCTGGTCTCTATAAACTTGAATTGTCTGAAGTCTGACTTGTAAAGCAGTTTGTGCTTATCTGTTTAATCCTTTCTTGTAGCCTGAATCTTTAACTCTGTTTTGTCTTCTTCATTCTCTACCTCCAAGATTTACTTTCAGTTCCTCACTAAAGCTATGACTGGGGTTTTGTGGACTAGAATTTCTTCTCTTCAGGTCTCTAGATCCTGGGGAGATAGTGCTGGCTCAGGGGTGGTGTCCTCCCCTATCTCTTTCTGCCATCTGTAAACACTTTCATTCTGCCTTTAGTGGATGGGCCTCCCTAGGATACATGAAGCAGAGTGTTTGTGAAAGGAAACTGATAAGACTAAAGACATTTTCCTTTATAAAAGAGGAAGGGCGGAATGTGGGGGAAAGGTAAGGGAATAGATCTGTTGTTATTACTTACGCATTTCAGGCATTTGGTGGGTTTTTCATTTACCTGCGATTTTCTGAGACCCAGTACAAATGGACTTCAGGACAGAAAAGTTGCAAATATTTTAAATTTACAGCAGTCTCAAAAGCATGGTATTGTGTGTGATTCTGGTCAGTAGTGGACCCTAAAATATTTTATTGTGACAACATTGAAATAGAGCCTCCCTTTTTGTGTTAAGCAGCAGCGAATGTAAATTTGAATGTCTTAATTTTTCTAAGTAATTTTCAGCTTTAATGCCTACATCAACCCTCATATAAGCTGTTTTATTTTATTTAATTTATTTTTAATGTGGTGTATTTTAACGCTTAGCCTAGATAGGGCATACTTCATTTGGATTGATGATATAGTCTTAGTGTAAGATGCACTTTTTCTGTACTTTTTATTTTATTATGATTTTAACATTTGAAATGTTCAGCCTGTTGATTTATCTATTGTTCTGACTTGAAGATCCCCCCCACCTCATTTTGGGAATAGGCTGCATGGTGTTATATGATTGGTTAATAGTCTTCTAATACTGTAGTTCTGCCTTTGAAGAAGACAATGAACTTGCTATAGTTAGTAAGCAAAATCTTGCATGCATGGGCAGGCGGAAATTGGGTAATCCTGAGAAATCATATGCTAGCTTTGAACATGGGATTAATTTTGGTTTTGATTACTGTATTATCCCAGAGGTTTGAGAGGGAAGGAGGAAACTAACAAGGGTCTGGTTGTTAAGGCTAGCTTTAGAAAAGTTATATAAAATTTGATCTTGCTGTAAACATCTTTTTGTAGAGATACCATTGTCATCTTTAAAAAACGATAGAAGTTTTGAGCATAGGCCCTGGTTACTCGGAGCAGGCAATTTTAGGCTTAAGAAATAGTCCGTCAGCTTTTTGGAAAATGCTGATGCTCTTCCAGTACCTTGTAAGGTAGGAACTAGATTGCTCAAGATGCTCAACTAACAGATTATATGAGTTTGTAGATTGTTTACGCATGAAAATTGAGAGTTAGATATGGGTGGAAAACTTGACCTGGATTCAGCTTGTCCGCTTCCCTCTTAAAAGATCAGTTAGCTGCTAAAGTGATGTTTTAAGGAACAGTATTTTTTGCCAAAAGTAGACATTGTCTTTAAAATGTACTGCTCACTCTAGCATTAAGCTAGGACCTACTTATTGAAGATTTTAGGGTTGCCTTACAATCTTGCTACCGCCAATTGAATAGTTAAGTGTTGATTTGGAACAAAGAGAATTCATTTTATGTGTTTGAGAAGGATTCATTTTTAAGTGATATTCGCCCCCCTCCTTTCTCAAATAGCAAGTGATTAACTACTAGTTTAATTTTCAATTAATCAAATTAGGTTTCTACTGGTAGATTTTGATTACATGCAGTTCTAACAGCTTCCAGATACACTTCTCTTTCCCATATGTTTACCATATGCTGAGTAAAACCAATGTAGAATAAATTAGTGTAAAAGTAAGAACACTTAGTTCTTTTGTAGAGTTCATCTTGAATGACAGAAGACAGCTCGGAATCATTTTAGCTATGAGGCACCTTTTGAAAAGTGATATGGAAAAATAACCCATTTGTGTGTGCCAGTGTCTGTTTTCATAAATGTAAATTTGAAAGTTCATTAAAATTTTGGCATGTGATATGGAATGCATAATAACTGGATGTGATTCAAAGCCAGAAATCTGTATCCTTATACCAACAACATGTTTCACTGAAGACTGGCTTTGTGTGGTTGTTTAATATTTAAAAGGTAAAAAAAAAAAAGTAATATTTACTCAATGGTTATGGCTGTGGAGACTGTGTTGAGGATGGAGAGGCTGCCGAGGCTGGGAGAGCCAGCAGGCTGACCAGTGGCCCCAGGATGCCCACCGGCCTCTTGTTCTGGGTAAGCAGGGTAGATGACTCTGGAGCACTGACCCCTGTCAGTGACCACTGTCCCTTGTTTTTCAGAGTTGACAAAACAGAAATGCATGTTTTCCTTGCTGTGTTTGGGAATGTGAAGATGGACCGTGAAGGACTTTCTGCTCACATAAAAAGAGCTGAAAAGTGGCCGGGGTGAGTCCGGCAGAGGGGATATCTAGTGCTGGTAGCTAATACGAACAGTTAGTGCTTGGAGGTAGTCTAATGTTACGTGCCAGGGCTCCTGCTAACCCATAATAGAAGCCTTCCAAAGTGAGGATAGAGAGGCAAAGAGGGAGAGAAAAAACCCACCTGCTGATGGTGCGAACAAGCCCGTTTCTTGTCTATAAGAAGTGAAGCGCCTGCTACTCTGGTCCTTTTAGACATCTTCAGGTGAGGCGTGGGAAGCAGTGCTGCAGCTGAGGTAAGAGTGGGTGAGGAATTACTGCGACAGAAATGGTTTCCTTCCCTTCCCTTCCCTTCCCTTCCCTTCCCTTCCCTTCCCTCCCCTCCCCTTCCCTCCCCTTCCCTCCCCTCCCCTCCCCTCCCCTCCCCTCCCCTCCCCTCCCCTCCTCTCCCCTCCCCTCCCCTTCCCTTCCCTACTGGGGGTCGCACCCAGGACCTGGTGCATGCTAAGCATGCGCTCTGCCACTAAGCTATTCCCCTCTCCGCAGGGCCTTTTTTTTTGTTTTAGAGCTTACAGGCTAACCTCTTCCAATTTTTTATCCTCTGCCAGTTGTTATTTTTGCTGTTACATATATGTGCTTTGTATGGATTCCATTTTTATTCTGTTACTCCTCTTTTTGACTTTGTTTTTAAAGTTTCTTGTTTGCTGACATCTCAGGACCTCTGGTGTCTACCTTCCGATTTTGTCGTTTATCAGGCGTATAAGATGATCACCAGGATGAAAAGTTACCCTCCTCGAGTTTGTGATTATGTGCTTAGCTCATATTCTGTCACTTAGTGTGCCGTTTAGTGATGTTGTTCTTCAGTTAACCGAGCTTCCTGCAGAAAGTAAGTTTAAAATCACTGTCGTCTTGGTTTATTTCCTCTCTCAGCCTTTAATCTGTTTGGCTTTGACACATGCTTCTCACTGACTTCTGTAGGTGCTTGTTCTGACAGGCTGCTTTGATCCCCACCCCACCCCGCCCCCTCGCCCCAGCCCCTGTTCAAGGTATCAGTCACCAGATTGGCTGTTCTTATATCTGTTTTGTTCATTCCACCTGTGAGCCCTTTTTTCCTTTCACCTGAACTTAGTAGTTTTTCCTACTTCCATGCTCCCTTCCCACAAACCATTTTCCATATTGTGGCCAGTTTACCTTTCTGGAAATGTGGGTCTCCTCAAGTTTTTCTAGCCTCTTTAAAGTACCTGGTGGCTGTCTGTTGCCTATAGAATTCCACTCCTTACGATACCATGTAAGGAGCATCACAGACTGGTCCTTGCCTCCGTTTCTAGCCTCATGGTTGGTCACAAACAGCCAGGTACCTGTAGTATAATGAGAGAGAGAAGTTCACTTGTGGTTCCTTATCGAGCCATGCATTCTCTACACTCTGGGCTTCTTGCTTATGTTTTCTCTTTGCCTACCATGAGTGCCCTTCACTGTCTTCTTGTCAAATACTTCCCTACTTTTCCTTAAAGGTAATCTCTTTTGTGTATGGTTTTACCCAAGTCTCTTCGGCCTTTGGAAAGGTTTGCCTGTGGTAAAGCGGTATGGTGGTTGTTGGTAAATGTGCCTTCCCGGTTAGATGCCTCACCATGTAAGAGGGAAGAGACCGTGCCTTCCTTATCTCTGTGACCCAGCACATGGCAGAAGGCCTGGCATGCGGTTGGTGTTCCATAAATATTTATTGTATGGAATTTAGTTTATTTTCCATTAAATTTTGTAGAGAAGGAGGGAATCTTAAAATAAATGAGGTGCCTAAAACTGGTATATTTGAATGAAGATTTGTGATTTATCATGACTTATGGAAGTAGAAAGGGAAATATGACAGTTCCTTGGCACTTAGAGTAGTGGATAGATATCATGAACCATAATTGGTGAATTATCCAAAAAACATTGACATTTGGCTAAAGAAAGTGTTGTGTGTGTGTGTGTGTGTGTGTGTGTGTGTGTGTGTGTGTTTTACAATGAGAGATTAACTTCAAGCCAATGAAAGAATGATTTGAAACTGATTATAAACAGTTCTTAATAATTATTGGTAGGGCTAGGGTGGAACTTAGGTTTCTGGCCTTCATCATAAGGAGAAGGTTGGAGTGGAAGGAGTTGGTAATCACAGAGTTAAGAGATTGCCACCAGTTTCTCTGTATGACTTTGGCTAAAGAATTTTTCTGAGTCCACTTTTTATAACACAGGACACTTGGAGGACCTACATCCCTAGTGTATGCTAGACTGTAGGAGTCAAGATGGAAAACAGTATTGGCAGCAACATGAATGGGAAAAAAAAAAAACTGAGCCCTAAGATTTTGGTACATACCTTGACCTGGCCTTTAATGTGAATGGAGCATTTCACCGTTCCCATAGCCCCAGGGAGACATAGGGTATGTTCTGGGGCAAATTGTATTTTCCAAAGATTGCCACAACATTATCTCCCATCTGACGTGTTCTTCTTACAATTTCATTCTGACACTTCTGTCAAGAGGTAGGGTCAATGTCTCTTCCCTCCGAAGCTAAGTGGGCTTTTGTGACTGTTTCAGCCGACAGAGCACTGCAGAAATGATGCTACGTGATTTCTGAACTTAGATCATAAAAGGCAATGCAGCTTTCTCTTTGTTTGTTGGAAAGCAAGGCTCAATTGTGAAACCTGCAGCCACTGTGTGAGCAGTCCACTTGTCCTGTGGCCATCCTGTTGTGAGGCGACACCACAGGGAAAGGCCCTCAGCCTCCCCGGACCCCTGCTGCTTCAGCTCCAGCCACCTGACTGCAGCCAAGTGAGAAACTCTGAGCCAGAACTGCCCAGGCATATCTTCCTGAAGTTTTGACTGAAAGATAGTAAACTGGCTATTGTTTTAAACTAAGTTTAGGGTGATTTATTACACAAAAATTAGTAATTAGAACACGTTTCTTTGAAGAAGCTTGTTTTATTTTCTTCTAGGTGGTACTGAAGGAAGACAGGACTGGATTAGAAGTATGTCCTAGTGCAGACAGAGAGTTGTCACTACACTAACCCTGTTCCCCCAAACTTTCATACCTTAGTTGGGGGAAGATAAAAGGGAAGAGATAAAAGAGACCATCATGCAACAATTTTTTTCCCTCTTCATGTGTCTTTACCTAATAGTTGGTTCAGAGGGGCTAGCCCAGGGTACATGCTTAAAGTAAACTGACTGTATTGCAAGAAACCCGTACTGTTTGGGGAAGTAAGACCATGGGCAAGAAATTCTGCAAATGAGCTTGCGGTTGTCTCTATGGGAACAGTGAATGAGGCAAAAACAGACTGTTGTCAAGAAGGCTAGAACTTATGTTGAATAATTTATCCTTCAGTGTGCTTTTTTAATATTAAAATCTGAGTGCCTGCTATGCATTGAATTATGTACCCCCTCAAAACATACGATGAGAGTCTAACCCCCGTACCTGTGAATGTGACCTTATTTGGAAATAGGGTCTTTTGCAGATGTAATCAAGTTAAGATATGATCTAGTGGACTAGTGTGGTCCCTAAGTCCAATGACTGATGTCTTTATTAGGAGGAAATGTGATGATACAGACACCCAGAGAAGAATGCTCTGAGAAGACAGACACAGGTTGGAGTTAGGCTGCCATAGCTAAGGAATTCCAAAGATTGCCAGCAACCACCAGAAGCTAGAAGAGTCGAGGAGGGGTTCTTCCCTAGAGCTTTCAGAGGGAGCACTACCCTGCTGACACCTTGATCACCTTGATTTCAGACTTCTGGTTTAAGAGATTAAGTGTCTGTTGTTTTAAGCCACCCAGTTTATAGTACTTTGTTACAGCAGTTCTTGTGCCTAAAGTAGTGAATATGAAGAAATTTTTCCTTTCAAAAGTTACGAAAATGAAAAGGTAAGCCCCAGACTAGGAGGAAATATTTGCTAAACATGTGTCTGACAAAATGTCTTAAGTCTAGAATATTTAAAGAATTTATGATTCAGTAATAACAAGACAACCAAATTAAAAAGAAATTGGTAAAGTATTTGAACAGATACTTTACCAGAGGATATAGATGGATGTCAAATAAGCACATGAAATGATGCTTGGTATCATGCATCATTAGGAAAATGCAAATTAAAACTACCGTGAGATGTCATTACACTATCACTAGGATGGCTAAAATGAAAAAGACTGATGATACCAACTGCTGATGAGGTTGCAGAGCACCTGGAACTCTCATACATTGCTGATCCATGCTTAGAGTGGTATAATCATTTTGGAAAACAGTTTTTCAGTGTCTTAAAACATTAAGCATACGCCTATCTGGTTGCTTTTGTCATAGGTATTTACCCAAGAGACTTGAAAGCAAGTGTTCATGCAAAGACGTTTACACCAATGTTCATAAGAGCTTTAATTGTAATAACCTCAAACTGGGAGCAACTCAAATGTCTACCAGTAAGTGAATGGGTAAATACATTGTGGTATATCCACAGTACAAAGCAATAAAAAAACAACCAACTATTGATACACATAACAACATGAATGACTCTCAGTATAATTAAATAATTATATTGCATGAAAGAAGCCAGGACCCCTTCCCAAGAAAGAGTATATATTGTATGGTTCCATACACACACACACACACACACACATATAAATGTATACATATGTGTATGTGTATATATATATATATATATAAAATCCTGGAAAATGCAATGTAATTATTATAGTGACAGAGTGTAGATCACTGGTTGCCTAGAGATGGGAGGTTGGGGAGGGCAGGGAGGGGAAAGGATTTTAAAGAGAGGTGAGAAAGCTTTTAGGGTTGATGGATGTGATCATTATCTTTATTGTGATGATAGTTTCCTAAGTGTATATTTATGTTATAACATATCAAATTATGCATTTTAAACATGTGATTTCTTACATGTCAGTTATGTCTCAATAAAGCTAGAACAAAAAGAAAAAAATTACGTGGGAAAAATGGAGGGTTAAGTGGGGAGCTTAAATCCCAGGCCCTATCCTACCACCTGTCAGCTGAGCATCAGCAAGTAGAGTTTGTTTGGCCATTTACTGTTGAATACACCAAGTCTTTAACAACAAGAGATCATTAAATCTAGAGCCAACAAGTAAACCAAGCCTTGGGGTTTAATCATGGAAGAAGACTACGATTGATCATGGAGTAAGCAATTTATTATAGAAATTAAACCTTAAACATTTATGGTAGGAGCTTGGGAAGTGAAGGCCCAGGAGGCAAATTGGAGCATCAGTGGAGCCCGCAGTTAGTCAGTCTGAGAAGCCAAGCCTAAGACAAGGGTCACGTGGGAGGGTCTGTAGAAGGCTGTGCCTCCATGTCGTTACCACCGCTATGGGTCTGTTGGTGGACCTGGAGTTGCTGTTGACCTGCAGGGCCAGCTTGGGAAATTGGAGCAGTATCTGAGAAGAGCGAAAATAAGCTTGGATCCACCCACGTAGCCATGTCTGGTCACTCTACTATGACAACCTTCAGAGAGGAATGGCTTCCAAATCCATGCAGATCCTTTCTTCCAAGTCTGTGCAAATTCTGCTTTTGGTCAACTTTAACCTGAAGCTATACAGAGAAGAAGATTCCAAGAAATGTAGTTTCTGCTTAATGAAGTTGACATAGCACAAATCATCACAACTTGCTCGTTAATGAGGTTGGTTGGTAATTGCAGTACTGACTATGCACCTAAGCTTCCTTGTTCACGTGTGATGAGACAATTATGCTAAACAAACACAGGATATCTTTGAGAGTGATCTAATTGGGACAGAATGGAGTGAGAATTAGTCCAGGCATGGGGACTAAGGGTAGATCTTTTCAGAATCAAGGCTGATTACAATGTAAACAATGGGGAGACTCTGCATCCCCGCTTACAAGGAAGGTGTTTATAGCAACATAAACACCTTTTCAACGCAGTTAACATAAACAGTTTCTCAAGGAAACATTCTCTGGCATTCAGGAAATGTTTCTTTCTTTACAAACAAAAAAGTGTGTTTTTCTAAAGATTCAATTTACTTAAGGGCTCTGTTTAGAACAAGGCTATGATTGTAGAGGGATAAAGTTATTCCCAGAGCACTTTTGTGGTAGGCTGTAGTTGAAGTCCTTATAGAAACATCTTGTTTAAAAATCTGTAGACGGAACACGGGTCAATACAGGTGTACCATGTTACATATTGGATACACTTGTGGAAAGTTATATAAATTATACTTTTGTGTTATGAATTCCCAGCAGCCTACAATTTGATATTTTCTTATGAAAGCTCTTCTTGAAAGTGTGAGGACCCTTTGTTACAGGGACCTACTGTGAGACCAGGGACTATGACAGAGGCTATATATTAGCCTCAAACATGCATACGTAATTCATTGTAAGGTGAATTAAACTGGTTCCTAAAATTGGTCGATTCTGATTTATCTATTAAGCTTCCTTAAAGCATTTTTAACTTGGAACAATTAAAAATAGATTTCATCCACAAGACCCATTCTGGGTTTGAAAAGGAGAGGAAATGTTTTAGCAAGAATGCTTTCTTAATAGAGAATGGAGAACAGATGTACCTATTTTCAGCATGTTATTAAAAAATATCTAGTTCTGGTAGAGCAGCAACAGTCCTGTTAATAGGCACAAAGCATCAGTCGCTTGCATGTTATTTATCTTTGCGAAAGACCTGATTTAATTAAAAGATTTACCAACAGTCTCTCGGAATGATTTATTCATTGCCGACTGTAGATTTTCTGCAGCTTTCCACAACAACTTAGAATGTGCAAGCAAGAGACAGTTTATCATGCTGCTCCCTTGTACCTTAACCTCCAGACGAGTGCTTCTCACACTTTAATGTGCAGACCGATGACCTGGGTATTTTGGTAAATGCAGATTGTGATTCAGTAGTCTGGAGCAGGGTCTCAGATTTTTAGTTTTGACAAGTTCCTAGGTGATGTTGATGTCACTGATTTGGGGACCACACTCTGGAAAGCGAGGGAGTAGGCATGTTTGAGGGTAATTTTTGGTGTGGTTGACCATAGTATTCAACATTTTACAGCAAATATAGTGGTTACAAAGAAAATGATTGTTTTTATGTATACCCAGTTTTTGTCTTGAGGACAAAAAGAGAGTGGTGGATGATTCCCTTTAATTAAATAGTTTGCTGATAGTTTGGTAGGAATAAAGTACAGGAATTTCCCATTTCAACTAGCTATAAAGATGTTACATTTTAAAATTTATGAAAGTGGGCCAGTTTAAAAACCAACCTCTCATTGAGATGCAGATTACCATGGGAGGGAAAAAAATCATTTTGTACACATGTAGAGTACAACTGTGGGCTTACTTCTTTCCCCTGGAAGGATCCCTTTGGTATATATAAAACTAACAAAATACTTTTATCTTTGAGTGTCAACATATGTAAAATTAAATGAGTTTTTGTGGGCATTAAACTCAGGTCTAACTTGGCTGTTAATGAGAAACAGTTCAATATTGAAAAAAACTGTTCATGATGGGGAAACTTAACTTGTTTGAAGAATGAAAATGGGAAACTAATTTGAAAATGCTTTTTAACTGTCTTTTTTTTTTTTTTTTTTACCTTTTAAGATAGGCAGCCTGAAAATGTTGGTAAAATTGCACCGAGTACTATTCAAATGTATTGGTTTTGAAGATGTTCAGAGAGAACTTTAGGCAGTTGTATTTACCTGGGAAACATCATTGAAATGTGAGTTTGGGGTTAAGAAAAAAAAATCTGGAGAGAGATAAGATCAAATCCTTCAAGAAATTATTTGCTTATTTCTTAAAATAACCTAGTTTTTCTTAATTTTAGGTTGAACTTTTATAGGATAATTGAAGATTGAAAATGAAAGAGAGCAGAGTATATAGCTCAGTGGTAGATCACATGCTGAACATGCACAAGTTCCTGGGTTCAGTCCCCTTTATCTCCATTAAAAACAAACAAACAAACAAACAAATAAATAAATAAATAAATAAATATCTAATTACCTCCCCCCTGCTTAAAAAGAAATTAAAAACAAAAAACAAAAAAGAGCAAATGAACATCTTTAAAGCCTTCCAGATTAGTACATACATTTGATTTTCCCTGGTGAGTGGGAAAAGGTGTATCTGCAGGTGATGTGATGGATCATAGAAGTCATTCAGCAGCAGTGTTCCTTAGTTCCTTAGGATCCTAGCACATGTGGGAAAAAGAATTCCCAGGGATCCTGGAAGTCAAATTGTGTTTATCTGCTGAAATGATCATTGTTAGCCAAATTATTTTTAACTATGATACTTTAATAGTCTTCAGATAATAAATAAACGCTTTTCCAAGTGTGTCTTCCAAAAGATAGAGGCTGTTAGTTTCTATCTGAAATTTTTTTCGTCTGTGTTTCAGATGCTTGAATGTGTTGGAAGTGTGCCTTCTGGAAAAGTAAGCAAGGAGGTGTTGCTCCGTGGGGACTAAGTGTTAAATGATGGCTGCGTACTTTAAAATATGAGCAGAAGGAATATCACTGTGGTGTTACAGATAAAAAAATTATACATGTACAGTGTATACCGTTTGGGAAAAAATAGTTAAAAAAATACTGAGTTTACTTTCTAATATTCTTTCTACATAGTTTAAAAAAACTAATTGTTATTTTCTTCACACTTCCTGTAACATAAGCTGTTTCCCATTTGATTGCACATTTTTGAGGGGTGAGTGTGATTTTTTATGGCTGCATATGATTCCATTTATAAAAGGAGTACTGCTTAGGTAGCCATTCCTTCTTATCTGACATTTAAGTAGATTTGTATGTTTTTCCAAGATGAATAATACTGCAGTGAACACCTGTGTATGATGCTATTCTTTGATCAGAATTTTCTCCTTAGTTCAGATTTCCAGAACTGAAATTCATATTCTTATAGGAAACCTTTCCTTAAAAGCTGGTCTGTGAAGTTGAGGGACTGTTTACAAAGAAATACTAACCCTTCCTGAGTGTTAAAAGATAAGAATGTTATGACAAGGTGTTAAAAGCTAAGCTGGGCTTGGACAGGTCAGATTAACCTGGTTCTATTCATGACGCCTATTTTTAACATGTTGAAATGGGGAAAAAAATAAGGCTAGAAACTAGTCCTTTGATAAGTTTTGTTAGGTAGGATATTTTCTAAAGAAATGAGTTGTTTACATGGCAAATACCTTAAAATATTTTGCTAATAAATAGGAGTACGAGGGCACCTGAAGATAACGTTTCTAATAATAACAAGCTTGTAATGTTTAACTCCTAACCCTTTGAACTTTAGGGCCAACGTATTGAGGTAGTTATGATTCACTAATCAAACAGAAAAAAAAAAATTGGAGACGAGAATAATACCTGTAGCAGAAAAAAAAAAAAAAGAAAGAAAGAAACCAGCTCACAACTCAGACTATTAAGTGATTTGTAATATTCATTCTTAGCCAGTTTTTTAGAGGTAATACAATCAGTTGGATAGGTAGGTCATGAATCCATCCTAGTTACTCCCTAAAGTTAAAAACAACCTCCCACTTCTGATTAGCCAGCAGCATTTTAGTTGCTCTATGCTTTTCTACAGTAGATTTATAGTCAGAACAAAAGGTTTCCAAGATCAGATCTAAGCTATATTTTCTGTGTCTGTTTTACCCAGGTCCTCAGTTCGGAAATTTTAGTTTTTAGGTGGATTTAAATTTTTCTGGATTGTAATTATTTTGTGCTCTTCTGTATAGTTAAAATGTCCATCAGGAATATTTTTTCTATTAATTCCAAGGCAATAATGTCTATATATATATAGATAGTAATGAAGTACTATTTTCATAATTTTATTTTATGTTTGTGACTACATTTTGAAGAAATCATATCACTTGTTCAGTTAATTTTTTAACTGTATAACACTTGGTATATATAGGAGACTACATAATGTGTAAGTTACAAGGCAAAATAATAAAATGAACATCCATGAAGCTACCATATCCAGCTTAAGAACTAGAATATGACCAGGTTAACTCTGAGCTCCTTTTCTAGCCTGTTCAGCTTGGCAGAGTATACAGGTTAAAAAGATCTTGGTGCCTGCTTCTCTAAATTACATTAGTATGCAACTAGCCTTTTAAAAAATTCTGAACAGATATGTGCAATTTACATTAGGAGCACCTGCAAATTAATGATGGATGTCAATGCATATACATAATTAATTGTAACAAAGACATTTAAAAATAGGACATTAGCATTGAAAATGTTAACTGTGGCTAGATGTATAATTTTTCTTATATATTTCTTAGACTAGAAATTGTTTTTCTTTTTTTTCTAAATAGGCTGTTTAAAAAATCTTTCATTTCTGAACCTGAAAACAACATGAGTACATTATACATACATAAAAGACCAAATAGGTGTTCATTTAACAACGTAAATTCACATTACCTGTTGGGAATCCAAGGTTGGTTTATTTGAGAGGAAACGTTTTATCCCATCAGCCAAGGACCTTTTGTGTTCCCAGATCTTTGCCCCGCACTCTGGGAATCGAGACTTGAAAGTTCAAAGTCTAGTAAGAAAACATCATCACTGGGAAAAGTGCTATTGATGCATAAAATTCAAGGTATATATGTGCTTATTTAAAGGTTTTCTCCACATTTCCTTTTGAAATATTTGTACTTTGGTTAGTTTCTTTTTTGGAGTGTAACAGTTGTTGATTTATGAATTGATTTTTGAGTGACCCTCAAAGAACTGAAAACCAAATTCTTTTTAAAAACTTTATTGCCTTTACCAGCAGCACTTTGAGGATTAGTAAATAAATTTCATTCATCTCATTCATATAGCCATTTGCAGGTGACTGTGTCTGTTAGCCTTTCTCACAAATTAAATATTAAATTTCATTTTTGGCTTGTATTTTCCCCCCTGATTTTCTTTCTGTATTATCATTGCCATTATCTGGAATTTTCTACTTTCTTGAGAAGGAGTGTGAGCATCTGAATAGTATGATACTCATCATGCTGGTCCTCCTTTTTCTTTTTCTTCAAAAAGTCTCTCATTTGGCTCTTCTAATCACTTTAACTTTTCTCTCCTTATACTACTGTATTTAAAATAGATTTATGGAGTAAGAGTAAGCAGAAAACTGAATTTATATTAGATTTAACCTGTTATTGACTTAATATCTATCTTGATTTTTCAAGGTATAAGAGGAAGTATGTAGTTACATAGATTTGACTTTATTTTTAGCAATGTAGTCCTTTCTGTCAGGTTGACTGTATACATTGTGGCCTGAAGACATTAACTATTTTGTTTAAGGTTTCTTCTTACTTTTTGACCTTTAAAAAGAAGTCACTTGTTGAGTGAAATCTTGTAATCTTTAAGTTGAATTTTTGATCTCATGTTATATATAAGTGTTACGAGTCAATTAGTTTTCTTGAATATATGTAAACCCACTCTGGTCATGAGTAATTCCTGTTCATAAACAGGTCATTTAACACCTCTGTTTTCAGTTTCCTCATCTGTAAAACAGAAGGTGATAACTTTTCAGGGTTGTTGGGAGAATTAAATGAGTTGTTACATCTAAGCATTTCCGCGTTAAGTGCTTACATTAGTTTTCTATTGCTGCCATAAGTTAACACAAATTTAGCTGCTTAAAACAACACAAATTAATTATCTCATGGTTCTGTAGGTCAGAAGCTGGGATTGGCTCACCTAGTTTGTCTGCTTTAGGTTTCATGAGCCTGAAATCTGGGTGTTGATCAGCTGGCCTGTTACTGGAAAGCTCAGGGAAGAATTTGCCCCCAGCCTAACTCAACTTGTCTGCAGAATTCTGTTCCTTGTGGTTGTAGGACTGAGGTCTCTGTTTCTTTGTGAACTCTCAGCTGGGACAGCCCTTAGCTCCTAGAAGCTTCTCTCCAGGTCTTGCTCATGGACCCCTATGTTTCAGAGCCAGCAAGGGCATGATAGATCCTCCTCATGCTGGGAAATCTCTTTGACTTCTCCTTCTACTGCATCTCTCCTTGTCCTCTTGTACCACATCCTTCTGATTACAGCTGGAGAAATTCCCTGCTTAACTGTCTTACGTGATTAGCTTGGGACCATCTGGGTAATACAGGATAATCTCCATAGCCTTGGTCAGTTGATTAATATCCTTAATTACAACTGCAGAATCTCTTCACAGCAGTATCTAGATTAGTATTTCATTGAATAACCAGAGGACAGGAATCCTGAGGGACAGCTTTGGAATTCTGCCTATCATGGTGCTCAAAAATGAAAGTGAGGAGTAGTGTTGGAGGTGACCGACGGTGACAAAAGAAGTCATATCTTCACCTGAGGAACACAGAGACAATTGTAAATTCCTTGTAGGTAGGCATTCTTTCTTTTTTATATCCTTAGGACCCTAGAGTTTGTCATATATTTAAATGCCTGCCAATGGCTGATAGCTTGAATATAATTTCTCTTGTGATTTTACTCATTTTCTTTCTCTGAATCAGTAAAAGTAGTGTGAAAGTTTTGTTTAATATCTCTGGTACCTCCCTGGAAAGATTAATCATGACATTTAGTTTCCCCTCACCCTTTTTCCCACTTTTGATTTTCATCAAGTCACAAAGATAAAATAGCTTGTCCTTGTACAGGAAACTGCCACGACTGACCTTCTGTCATTGGAGCACAAATTTGCATTTCTTGGCCTTGTGCTTTTTGAGGAGTTGTTGGTCTTTTATGTGCTCTTAGCCATGTCTTTGTAACTTGTATTTGAAGATGGTTTGAAAGTACAGCACATTGTTGATAGTTGAGTGTAAAGTTGACCGCCTGCCCCAGCGGAAGGGGGCACCCGATTGCCCTGTTAAAGGTGGCATCCTTAACTACTGAACCTATGGCTACACACACCGATATGCCCTGTTCCTCTTACCATTATTGGATGCTTTCCTGATGAACAAATCTAAGTCTTCGTTTAATGATTTTGTTAGACTTATTGGAGAGCTGCCAAGAAGGAAGGGTATAGATCTTTACCTTTAAGATGCCAAGATCTTTGGAAAGGGGTTAAGCCTTCTAACGACAGTGTTTATAGGGCACTTACATAGACCTTTCTCAGTAGATACTAAAACCTATTTGTCTCAGGGACCCTACTCGTTAAAATTAAGAAAAATTATTTTCTTATACTCTTTTCACTAAGTTGGCTCACTCAGCCCTCCACCTCCTACAACCTCTACCCCCATAATCCTTTGTTAGGCCAAGAGAAATGAGGAGTTTAATGTACTTTTGTGGAATAGTATTTACTTTGTTACTTTCATTCCTGAATGATGTCTTGTAATCTTTCTTGTTTTTTTTTTTTTTGACACTTAGATATTGTCTATCCTCCCCATCTAGAAAAATACATAACATAAAAGAACTCCTTTGTACCAAAAAGTTTAAACATCTTTTGCTAAAGTACCTTGCTTACCTTCCTCCCTTTCAATTTCATCACAAGGGCTGGCTGGACGTTTATATGGCTAGTTCGTTCAAAAACGCCTTTCTGTCTAAATCTAAGATCAACAGTGTCCATTCACTGTTTCTTTGATCTTTCTGTATGTTTTGCAGACTCATCTGACCATCCAGTTTCTCTTATGGAAAACTGGGCATTTACTCCTTTACTTCAAGTACTTTTAAACTGATTTTGAGCCTTTTTTTTTTAAACCAAATTTCCTTTCAGGAGAATAAATCTTTTAGAAGCTCTTTGAAAGAATCAGATTCTCTGTATTGCTTTTTCTTTACTGTTTTTGAAAAGCTATCATGTTATCAGAATAAGTTAAAAGTATATTTGTTAAATTTGTTGAGGAAGTTGTCATTTTTTCTGAGGTCATTAGTTTATAGTCAGGGAAGTGATTAGCACTTTTTAGCTAAGTCTTCTAAAGTAGTAACAACTTTTCAGTCTTTCTCTATTGTGGTACATCGTTCAGCTTGTCTTACGAGTCACTGGTTTGATTGCTAAATTTTAAAAAACTTTGGCAAAATAGGCATAACATAAAATTTACGACTTTCACCATTTTAAAGTGTACAGTTCTGTGGCATTAAGTCCATTTGCATCGTTCACCTGTTACTGGTAACTCTCCATCTCCAGAACTTTTTCATCATCCTAAATTGAACATCTGTACCCATTAATCACGAACTCCCCATGCCCTCCTTCCCACTTCTCTTGGCAACCACCATTCTACTTTCTTTCACGATGAATTTGACTTAATTGATTTGTTTTTGCAATGTTCACCCTAAAAAGCATTTATCCTTCAAGGCCTGAGTTGGTGGGGGCGGGGGCAGGCTGGGGATAGGGAGGAAGGCTTGAGTACATGTGTCAGATTTAAGTTACTGCCTAAGGAATTAATAAGTAGCCTTTACTTGCCTCTTGTAGTTTGATTACTTTTCATCTGCAGGATTTGAACACTAAGAATATATGAATATAACTTGCCTTAAAAATAGACTGTCCTTGAAGGAAAAAAGTAAAGCTTTGAACTTGGAGTTATGCGTTTTACCAATATTCGTATCTTTCAAAAATATATATATATATATTTTCAGTTTGGCTCTTCTTCGGGTCATTTGACTTTCCATCTTGAATGGTTAATGTCTACTAGTATTTAATGATAGTAATTCCTTGTTTTCCAAGACAGTTAATGCCTTGATTTTTGACATAGATATGTCTCTTATGCCACAGGTTGTTTTGAAATTAGTTTAATAAGGGTGATATGTTCATAAATTATACTGTTTAGATTGTGGGTACTTTGCCTGATAACCAAATTATTAGTAGAGACTGACTGTTCTAGAATGAGGACAAATCATCCTTTTTCTCATTGAAGGGAAGTGGAAGTTTTACTGAATAGTACCAATTAGAGACTATAAAACAGTTTTCTGGTTTTGGGCATAGGAAAGCAAGGCTTGAATAGAAAACGGGTTAGGCTGTCTTCTGGGGAGTGGCTGTAAGCTTCTCTCCAAGTGCAGGATTATAGCTGCATTCGTTCCTTCATTTTGTAAACAACTGAATGATATGTTGAGCTTGAATAGAATTGCATTCCAGTGGCTAACGTCCTATGATTTTGCCAGGTAGCAGCAAGATTTTGGCCTTGAATAGTCAGAATTCCAGGTAAACAGAGACCATGGCTTCACAAGAAGCACTTTTACCCTTCTCTCCTCCTTACGCCTAGTAGACGAAGAAAGCAAATGAAAGATGAAATGAGGGACCTTTTTAGTATTAACTAGTTCTGTCTTGCAACCTTTCTGTACCAGCTTCAGAAACTTAATAGTCTCTCTGCCATGATTTCAGGTGATAAACATAGATGATTATGTATATAAATAATTTGTTTTTCACAGTCTTATTAAGTAATTCTGTTTTAGAATCTTGACACACAACAGTTGATAATCATGAATATACTTCTAAAACATTCTAGAAGTGGTTTTGTTGTTGCAAAATGCCATGGGTAGGTAAGTGGGTTTTTATTTCCTCACAGATTCCTCTCTACTGCAATTTTCTATTGATTAACAAGTGCTGATACAAAGATGGTGAAATTTACGTGCCTTGCCTTTGAGGAATAGACCAGCTGGTGGCAGCTCTTAGACATCTGTGGAGAAGACGGAGTGTCTGGGGCTGCAGGAGTGCTGTGGGAGCACCTCTGCCCAACAGTTTAAACTTTCATGAGCTGCCTTGAAGAATGGGTAGAAACATTTATTGCTATGTGTCTGATACCGAGTGGCGTTGTGTGTGACCATAACTTATTTTAAATTCTTTGCCAGCCTTTGGGAACAATTATCTTTTGCATTTTTTGATGCCAGCAGGGTGAATATCCTTTTATCTATTTAATAGCTGCTCATTGGAAAGATGGCAGTTAGTGTGCGTCCTCCTTTTCTCTCATTCATTGTCAAGACCACTTGATGTTAATGTTGGTCCATAGGGGATAGGATGTTTGTTGGAATTCTGTTAAAGTTATGGATTGACTTTTGGGAAATTAATCTTTTTCTAATAGTCCATCTTTCCAGTCTAAAATTATGCTATGTCTTTTAATTTGTTCAGGTCTTATTTTATAGCTTGTTCATTAAAGTTACTAACTTTATTTATAGGTAATCTGTGTTTCTTGAGTTCATTCAGTTTTTGTTCCTTTTTAAAATGGAACCCTTTGTTTTATTATATTTTGGAAGTAATTATCCTAGAAGGTAGTTATTGCTGCCATGGAGGAAAGTGACATATTATTGTATATTACCTTGTTTCTGGAAATCTTTTGATTCTAATACTTTTTCAATAGACTTTCTTTGTTTTTCTTTTTTTTTTTCTTCCAGTTTTATTGAGATATAATTGATATTCAGCCCTGTATACTTTTTTGGTGGGGGACATGGTAATTAGGTTTATTTATTCATTTATTTTCTTAATGGAGGTACTGGAGACTGAACCTAGGACCTCGTGCTTGCTAGGCACACACTCTACCACTGAGCTATTCCCTCCTCCCTGAGTTTCTTTGCTTTTCTGAATAGACAGTAATCTTCTACAAGTAAATATGTATGGCTCTTGGGTTTTTTTTTTTTTTAAGTCTTGATTATATTCACTAGGATTTTCTAAGTAATTTTGAATTATGGTGGTATTAGTGGTCATTCTTGTTGAAGACATACAAGACTTCAGTGATAACATTTGGCAAACATAAAAAAGCAGAGCTCAGCACTTGAATATAACTGATGACAGAAATACACTTCAGGAAATGTACGACTTGAGCATAACTTGGCATGTGAGGGAAGTGTTACTTTATGGCCGAAAATAATATGATATATGCATGTGGATGCAGACATTCATTCTTATAATTTTATCATCATTTTTACAACTGATCACGAAGTGCTGTACATTTATAGTGCAAATTTTAGACCAAGTGGAATCTGTTTGCTCAGCCCTATTGCAATTAATGGCACTGATTTATTTATCATTTTAAAACCGTAAAAACCTATTCGTATTCCCCAATCCCACTCCCAGAGAGATCTCACTATTAAGTTTATTTTGTAGCATTCCAGTCTTTTCTGTATGTATTTAATCACTCCACACACACACACACACGAATACACTTACATACATACACATATGTTTGTGTGTTTGTGTTTACATGTCTTCTACAAAATGGGATAATTTAAAGCAGAAAGTGTGGTAACTTTTTAAAAACTTTGCAATAAAATATACATCTCTTCCTGTTTAATGTGATTTTAAATATCTTGGCTTAGTGTTCTCCACTGTATTATTCTGGTGGTAACATTTCATAGCTTTTTATGTTTATAGCATATGAGAAATAAACAATGTCTTTTTTGAAAATAAGGTAAATTGTTTAGATTTTCACACATACAGAAATCAATTATTCTAGGAGCCAGTTAGCTAAAAACTGCCTTAAAATCATTTGTGGGATTTATATTTCCCTAAGAGAATTTCACCAATTAAAAGAAATTTAAATACAACAGATATTTTATATATAAAATCAAACCATTAACCGAGTCTTGAATATGTTCTTGCTTTAAAAATCTGGTTAAGAAAAATAACTTTAGACTTTGCAGCAGGGAATATGTATAAGTTTGATTCATATTTTCAAAGACCTTTGCCACACTCCTTATCTTTTGAAAATATTTAACTACGTTCAAGATGTGGGTGCAATTATATAATTATTGTTCTCTGGGTCATAGTGTTCTTATGTTCACAGTTTGTTTTCAGTGTTTTATCAAATGTTTTGAATACTTTGGTTAAACACCATACTAGGCCCTGGTAATCCCAAGTAAAATAAAAGGAAAAAAAGAAAAAAGAATGATTCTTCTCACAGATTTTACAGGTTACAAAGGAGGACACAGAGAAGCAAATTTCAGGTTCAGTAAAATGAGGATAAGTATCTCATTTAGGATTCTGGAGGAGAAACTGGTTGTTTGGGGAGTTTGAAGAGGAAGAGGCCAGGAAAATCTTAATGGGGAGGGCAGGGAAGAAGAGCAGTTTGGGGGTTGAGTTTTGAAAGGTGAGTAGATTTTTTCCAGGTGAATGGGTAGTAGGGAGAGACCTAGTGCTGAGAGCATAAAGGCTAAAAGTATAGAAACCTTCGTGGTTCTAGAAACTGCAGGCAGTTGAGTGTGTTGATTGAGGAAATAGCAAGCAAAGGAGAAATTCCTCCATCCCAGCAGCGTAGGGTAACGATAGTAGAATGACTGGTATGTTAGGAAAGAGGAGCAAAGACTTCAAGGAATGACCTGGAGAGCATGCATTAGAGTTTTCCTATAATACCGTTTTCATCAAAATTTCAAATAGGCCCTAAGTGGAAAATACAGTGGTAACAGAAGGAAAATAAAATGTATTTGATAAGATTTCACTCCCTGATCTACTTTGCTGAGTTACCCCTTTGAGCACATTTTCTTTATCCAGTTCTCTTATTATGTGTTCATGTACCCACAAATAAAATAGTCAAGTGTAATTATCTCACTACTGTACTTCATAGATTGTAAGATCTACATTTTAACATCTCTCAAAGTGGGGTGTGCCTACTATTTAGTACTAAGTTGGAGTTTTGCTGGCTGTATTTTCTTCTTAGTGCAGCATAGAGGAATGTTGTGCTGTTTATAGTCAGTGGCATCTTACTTTTGAGATATGGTGTTAATGTTTTGCTGGTCTGTCATTTAAAAAAAAAGCATATCCATGTGTATTTTCTACTTTTAAAAATTATAATTATTTTCAGGGATGTGTTGAGTGTCCATGATGGTATGGCACTGAGCATTTCTCATTAGTTTCCCTGATAAAGATTCCTGGGTATGGGACTGCCCATCCCATACCTTAGAAAGAAATCCTTGTGTTTAAGGATTCAGAAATGATTTGCAGTTCTTGTCCTCTAGTTGTCTTTTAACTTTTCACAACTTTTTTGCACCTGAAGATGCCAGCACAACTTGTCATTTGTCAGTTCCAATTCTTAGAATCTGAACAGTCAGGTACAATTCTGAGATCAGCAAAGACAATTGTAGATGGGGTGAGTTAAGAGGGTAACCCTTTAAATCATTGACTTTTGGAAGATCTGTTTTTAGGATATAAACAATGACCTGACAGGTTATGGGATAATGCGTAAAACTCATGATTTGTGTAAGAAAAACAACAGGGAGTAAGTAATTGGCAAGGACAGATGTGTGGTGTCCCCTATCATTAAAGGGGTTCATTACCTGAGAAATAAATGTATACTTGTTTGAACTTTTCTTAGATTAAAAAAATAATAATAAAATGAAACTAGTCCTTTAATGCCTTTTATACTAATTAGTCGCTAGGCGTTCTCTTCTTTAAGACTTATTAGAACTCTCTATTTTTATAATAATCCTCCTGACTAGCAGTAGGTAGAGATTCCTAAGAGTGTATATTGTCATATATTTATGAGATAACACCATTCAGAAGTGACTGAGATAGAAAAATAGAGGCTGTGATGAAGAGCCTAGTTGTTAACAGGCTTTCTTGGATTGGAGGCACTGTCTAAACGTGACTGCATTTGGAGCACATTTCTTCCACGTTTGCAGTTTGGAGGGTTCGGATGTCAGGTAGAGTGTGCATTGAGACCGTGTAGACTTATCGAACAAGAAGGTAGGCACAAAGCCCTCTGGGCGTCGGAAGCTTTAGCTTCAGGAGAAATGGGGAGTTATCTACTCTAGTTGGTAAAGAGTTGAGAGAGGCTCATGGGCCTGGCATGCTAATAAAATATAGTTAAAAGATGAAATTTCAAAAAGCACAGTTTACCAAAGTCTTGCTCATTGAACAGTTAAGAAAGTTGGTTTCTCATTTATGTAATACAGTGGAGAGCTAATAGTTGGAATTTATCTAATTCAAAGTTCGTACTTCAATTTCTAAGGAAAAAATATCTAAAATAGTAACAAGCTGTATTTTTGCTAAAAACTGTAGGAAAAAATGAAATATAATTTCTTGATTTGGAGGTGAAAAGAGCTTGAAATACATAGACTGCTTTAAAATTGTAGAATACATAGCTTGAAATGATGAATAAGAATAAGCTACAGCAGGAAGGACTTAGGTGAGAAGTCAGTAAATATTTCCTGAAATACTGGACACAATAAATGGATGTCAATCAAGTTAGGCATTTAAAAATGCCCTCTCTGGATAATTTTAAGAAGCTATTAAGTTTTTATTTCTTTGGGATGGTTTTAAGATGTGGTCATTTTGAATTAGAGGTGTTTTGAATGACCTCTCTGTTCCTTCTGAGCCTAGAATTTAATATTATTTTGAAAGACAGTTTGCCAGTTTGATTCTAGAGGTGAAATCATAGGAAAGTTAACCAGATGAGGCTGTGGCTGAAATAACATGTAGTGAGGATTTGGCCCCCCATGGTTATTTTAACGAACAGCCAACTCTCTCTCCATTCCATCTGCTCCATAGTATCCATAATCTCTCTCTCCCTCTCTCTTTTTTTTTGAGTCATGTCCTCATGTGGATAATAGACCCTTTAAATTATTGACTTTAGTGTTTATGTGCTCTGACTCAATAGGAAACAACCCACCATCCTTACAGTGACAGAAAGAAGTTAAGACTTGTTTTTCTGAAGTTGTTATTGCTCAGGTAACCATCAGTGTGATTTTGGCCCAAAGCAATGGCAATGCTTTAGTGCTAAGGAAGGAACTTTTCTTTTGTTTGACTTTTAGGAAAATACTGTTTTAGCTTTTCAGACACAATCTTGACTTTGATAAGTAGCTTGTAACCTCTTCCAAGTATATGTGAAATAATTGAATTTTTTCCAATGCTCCATGCCTAAGAAGTAGAAGAGATTTTTAACTGGTGATAGATTATTGAGAGATGGATCTACATTAGGGGATTGGGGGTGGGTATAGAACAGTTTGATTCCTAACTCCCAGTGACATTAGGGGTGATAAAGTCAGATAATCAAGGAATTTGAGGCTATCAATTTAGGTGATTCTGTTTTAAAAAATTGAAGTGTAGTCACTTCATAACATTGTATTAATTTCTGGTGTACAGCAAGTGATTCAGATATATATATATGTATGTGTATGTGTATGTGTGTGTGTGTATATATATATATATATATATATATATATATATATATATATAGTAGTTAGTATCTGCATGTATATATATTTAGTAGTTAGTATCTGCAAATCCTAGTTTATCCCACCATCCCCACTTTCCTCCCCCTGGTTAATATAAGTTTGTTTTCTATGTCTGTGAGTCTGTTTCTGTTTTGTAAATAAGATGATTTGTGTAATTTTTCTAGATTCCACATATAAGTGATGTCATACGGTATTTTTCTTTCTCTTCCTAGCTTACTTTACTTAGTATGACAATCTCTAGGTCCATCCATGTTGCTGCAGATGTCATCATTTCATTCTTTTTGTGGCTGAGTAATATTCCATTGTAAATATATACCATAGCTTCTTTATCCAGTCATCTGTTGTTGGACATTTAGGTTCCTTCCATGTCTTGGCTATTGTAAATAATGCTGTGAACACTGGGGTGCGTGTATCTTTTCAAATTTCTGGATATATGCCCAAGAGTAGGATTGTTGGACCATAAGGTAAGTCTATTTTTAGTTTTTTAAGGAATCTCCCTACTGTTTTTTCATAGTGGCTCTTAAATTAAATTGTTCTGGGTCTCTGAGGTCCTTCAGATTCCTGAGGAAAATAGGAAAATGTTGGCTCCTGTGACACCAATTGGTGAATTAAATCAAGAATTGGCCAAGAATCTTAATGAGAGATTTAAAAACTCTGAGCTGTCTGACTGAAGTACGTAGGTTCGTCATTAGGAAAAATACGTTAATCTTCCAGTTCCTCAAAACTACTCTTAGAGAATCCATTAAGGAAAGCTTGGCTTCGGTAGGATGACTGGCAAGAGTTTGCTCATTCTCATTCTCTCTTCTTACTTCAGGTTCTTGAATCATAAGTTTTTACTGGTAATACTTATTTTTCAAGGCTTAGCTTTAGGACTATCTCTTTAATTCCTCCTATGAAACCTACACTGACCCTTTGATTTTTTTGTGCTGCCCCCATCCCTCACCAGGACTTCTAATACTGCAATTCTGACATTATAATAATTTATTTTTACAGGTTTGCTTCTTGTTCTTCTTTGAACATGGTCTTTCTGCTATAGCAATCTTTGTAGCAGTTAGTACCTAATAGATGGTCAGTAGAAAACTAATTGAGCACCTGCGGTGTACCCATCATTACATGAGGCACTCAGAGATTTTAAAATAAGTGGGTTCTTAGTGGATGGCCCTGTCTTGTTTCCCAGAGGGTAGGAAGGCTTGTTCAGTGAGTTAGTGCATGAGTGTTCTGTGAATTAATTGGGTTATGATTTGACTCCACTGGACTGTACAGAAACACACTTGTGTCTTAGCAAAATTTTTGGGAGGTGCCCAGCCAGAAGAGCGAGGCTGTGTCCCCAACATATGGAGGAAAAGGAATCCTGACCCTCTTTGCAGAGGCAGCTTTAAAATAGGCCAGCAGCGGGCTGGCTCCCCCTGAAACTGTCAGTCCTCCATTGTTGAGTTTCCATGTGGAAATCTGTCTTTGCTTAGCTCAGATTAGGGATGACTCAAGTGTATCTGTGTGCATGAAGGGAAACTTCCATTACTGGAAGCCTTCATATGACAGGGAGCTGGGAGTGAAAGCAGTGGAGGCCTTGTCCCAGGGGCCCCTGGAGGAGCTATTCCATGTGCTCATTGATGACTTGTAGGCCTCCTTGCTTGGGGAGGCCGTAGGAGAGATTGAAATGGAAAGGCCTTGGGTCTGTCCCAACAGGTTGGAGGCCTGTAGTTTGGCTCTCAAGGAGACAGTATCAGTTCTTTCTGCTGTTCTTCAATTCTGTTTAAGTTCCTGTATTTTACCTCTATGTGTTGCTTACTTTGTTGCCTTAAACCTGCTTTCCGAAGACCAAGTCAGTGGGAGAAAGGATATGGGGTTTGGCAAAGGAAGGGAGGAGATAAAATACCTCTTTTTGTAGAAAGGACTGTACTTTGTTATGGTCTGTGATACCAGTTTTTCCATTGTAAGGGCACCAGAGGCTGAGCGCCATGGAAGCACTATGTTGCAGTGGTTCACAGCGTGGGCTTTAGAGAATTTCTACTTACACTCATGCATAATTCAGCCTGTTGTATTACATATACTGGAGCATTATTATAAATTATGGAAATTAAAACATTGAGGTGCATTATTTGCCTGAAAGATATTTCACAGTCTTTATTCAAATTTGGTTCTGTCCACCAGTAAATATTGTTATCTCTGTGACATTTCAAATGTTGATTTTCATACCTTTTATTTTTAGAATCCTTTTTTTTTTTTTTTTAAAAAAGGAATGTTATTCACATATCCCAAGAAAGAAGGCCAAGACATACCACCACCTATGCCTGATTAAGGAAACTGAATCACAGAGAAGCTGCGAGTTACCTAAATTATCATAGTTACCTAGTTAGTGGTGACCCAGAACTCAAACCATAGTACCTGATTTGTCTAAGCCTTATTCTTTTCTCCTGTCTGAATTGCTTGCGCTGAGTCAAATAAGTTAGCTCCTTCCAGGGGAAGGTCTCAACTTAGAACTGGGCACTAATTTGAAAAACTTATGGTTTCTTTTTAGAATTTGTTTAGGGTGGGGACAGGGAATCACCTGTGTTCCTGCTTGTTTAAAAAAAAAAGCTGTAGGAAACAAGATTAATAGTTTGCATTAGATGTAAAGAGAGGCCAACAGCAGTAACAATATATTAAGGAAATAAATTAGAGAAATAGTTCTAGGGCTTAAAGGGCACCCTTCACAGTAATTGCCTTGGGGCACAAGTACAAAGTTAAAAACTTTCATGAGAAACCTAAAAGCATAGAAAGAGCCAGCAACACCCCCCTCCGCACCCTCCAAACCAAACCAAACCAAAAACCAGCCAACAGCGTTATGTCATATTAGTACATGCAACTTATAGAGGGAACCATTTTAAGAAGTTCCTTCCAAATTCTCCATCCCCTCAGTAATTAGAGATCCATCACATTGGGAATAACACTGGAAACGAGTTCAGGCCCTGCCAGAGGAGGGCAGAGCAGGATCTCTTTAATTGAGAGCCTTTACGTTCAAACTGTCATCAGGTCCTGTCAATCTCTTTCCTCCTAGTCCTCAAGTGCATTCTCACAGCTGCTCTCCTTCTCCCCGCCCTCGATGGAAAATTCTGTTCTGAGTTCCTAGAGATGGGACTTCCCCTCTGCTGAAGCCTGCCCCTCCTCTCTCTCCTCTCCTTTCTCTCTTCTCCTCCCCCTGCCCTCTCCACTCCCCCAGGTGCTTTCACAGATGTGGCCTCATTTCTAAATACAACTAGACTGTGAAGTAAGTAGTATTCCCTTGTCACACCTGAGGAGAGCTGAGAGGTTAAAATGACTTGCCCCAGGTCATAGCTATTAAGCGGCAGATTTAGAATCTGAAACCAGGTCATCTTATTCCCAGTCCTGTTCTCTTCTCACCTTGCCACCGCTGTCTCTTCCACCTTAACTGCAGTGATTGTTTTAAGACATTTGAGGTATTCTTGGAGCCGAGATTTTAGGGCTTTGTAAGACCATAATCAATAGTTTGAGTTGTCCCGGGACAGGATGCAGTATCCCCAGTAGCCATCATTCTGGGTTGTGTTTCTGGCGTACTTTCAAGAGGCATGTCTGACAGTCAACTGCTGTGGGGTTATTGAGCACCTGTTCTGTGCTAAGGGTTGTGCTAGGCCCTGGGGAACAACTCTGTTTTCACAGATCTTCCCCTCTCCTCTGTTCACCTCTTCACTGGGAGCCAGCAGCGTTTAGAGAGCCCTGTAAACATTGGAAAGTATGTCACGTTAACTTCAGTGCACATATAGAGGGGAGAGTGCAGAGGTAGAGGAATGGGGTGCTGCTCCCCAGTGCAGTAGGAATCTGAGATCACAGATGGGTTGCCAAGGACCTACTTACCCCTCATCCTGCTGGAACCACAACACCACTCAGTCTGGGGCAGGGTTTAGGGGACCTTGTGTTTAAAGGAGGCTGTGTGTTTCTTGATACAGCCCAGATGATGATTATGCTTCTTATTTTTGCAGTTGTCAATGGGGGATGGGGTTGGCCAACGCTGGAATAACACTTCCTCTGCAACCCAATTAAAAAAAAAAAAAAGCCCTGACTACGTAAATGTTTTCCTGGTTAGTAATCTGAAACATACAGTCATAGAGACTATTCCTTTTCTTTCTCTTTTGGATTTTCTCTGTTGCTTTTATAACCCAGTGATTGGTCATCCCATTTCTGGGTAAAGGTGAGCTTGCAAACACAACTCATACCATTAAGAATTAGTTCCTCTCAGTGTCTCTTTGGAATAGAAGGACTGTAGACCCTGTAAGAACGCTATCTCCATCCCTCACTTAACAGGAGGAACTGAGTCCTGGGGAGAGTTGTGTGACTCTCTCGGGGCCTAGACCCAGGCCTCCCAGGCCCCAGGGCAGACAGGAGAGGAGGGCACTACTGAGCACTTTTTTTCTGTCCAGTTTTATCATCCTTCTGGTCAGCAGAAACATATGCTCACATAAAAGTGATAGATTGATGTTCAGTTTTAGTTTTGGGTGGCAGAGTTTGTTTTCATTTTGGGGTGTCTACTTTCAAAGGTTTTTCATTGGAAATGTGGGTGTAACTGCATCAGGGTTTGCTCACCAAATGCCATTGTGAACCAGAGCCCTTAACTGTTTCACTCTTCTAAAATACTACTTCAAAAAAAAAAAAAAAAAAAGCAAAGGGCATAAGCAACTTGTTGAGTTTATGCCTTAAAAAGAAAAAAAAAAGTCCTGAAATTCTCTATCATGACTGATGGAACAAACCTTGAAATCAACACATTAGACTTTTTCATTTTTGTTCCAGTTTTCTCCTGGCAAATAGAAGAATTTAATAAGAAAGGAACCCATGGTTCCAAAACAAATAGGGTCTAAGTCCAAGACATCTAAAGCTTGTGTGGAATCCCTCTGGCATTTATCCCACTGGGCCCCAGGGAAGGGAGGAGACAAAAGTCCATATCCCTGTTCTAGTCAGAGTTGGTTCAATTGAAGGTGAAACTGTCTGTCAAACTATTTATAGTATGTTTATAGCATGATGGAAAAAACAAAAGACCATAGATTTTAAAGCCTGGCCTTTTTTCACAGATGATAAAGACTGTTTTGTTTTGTTTTAAAGGCTAGATTCCTTAACATGCTCCATAGTAATTGACATGAGTTTAAACCATGGCCTTGTAGCTAGTTGATGATTTTTATTATATTCATTAGTAACAATTGGTGTTTGATTTTGAGAAATGAGTGATGAAATGTTAGTCTTTAGGAGGAAGATACCACTTATTTTTAGATGGGTATAGGTGGGCTTCCAGATGAGATACTATCTTAGAATGTAAAAGGATTTTTCATTTTAAATGCTGAGAATATGGGGTCTCATTAGCATTTCCAAGGAATCTCAACCAGGTATGATATGATTAATAGAGCTTCCAGTATAATTCTGTAAACTTTGGCTTAATTTTGGCTTTTGATTATGTATTACCATTTACTCTAACGTCTATTCCTCCACGACTTTTGAATTAGGGTGCCATTACTTTTTTGTCCAAAGGATATAAATTCTTTGGCTTTTGGGGGGGAGGGTACAGTTAAGTGACTGCTACAACTTATATTTGCATAATATAACAAAGAAGGAATGTGTGGGTGAGGAGTGCTGAAGTCTGTGAGAAACTTTTGCTAGATGATGTATTTGACTCTGGGATGTATTTATCAAAGTAAAGTTGCTTTGTCAGGACTGTGTTTAAAAGTGTTTCTCTAATTTGGGTTTCTCTAGCTTGTCTAGAAAACAACCCCACTGATTTGCCTCTTCTGTGCTTCTAGAGAAGATGGCACAAATTGAAGACAGTGTGTTCATTGCTCAAACATTAGTTTTTCCCTGTGTTTTGTTGGCCTTATTTATCATAAGGGGTTTTATTCAGAAATGTATTCACCAAATAGAAGCATGAATGTTGAGACAGTCATTTCCTAAGTGCTTTTGGATTAAAAAAATTGGAACAATTGGGAAAATTTGAGAGTAGCATTCTCAAATTTGAAATTTAGGAAAGTATGCATTAGTGAAATGCATAGTTTGCTCCAGTAGGACAGTATTTTTGCTACCTGAAATAGCACTCTTGACGGGTATGTGACCTTCAATCCTCAAAATTATCTGTATTTTGGAGGAGGACTCAACTTTGGCGGGTCAATAGCCTTCATATTTAAGTATGCCAATTTCCTGGAAATAGTAGGTGATATAAATCAAAGTAGTGAAAGTCAAATGTGATTTTTTTTGTAAAACCAGTGTGCAATTGGGGGCTTTTGTTCTTGACCTAAGGACTTTGGGCCAGTCCCAAGAAGCCAAGGACCATCTTAAATCAGCTGTAAATGATGTATTTCTGATCCTGTTGATTGTCTTTAATATATGCATGACTTATTTCAATATAGCAGCCTAATAGTAGCAAGTGGTTTGAAACTGTTTAATGTATGTTAACACATTCTAACATATTTCTTAACTGAAGGTGATTTGTGCCTCATTTTTAATGTAACAGATCAGAATTTGAAATTATAGCACCAAGTGAATAAAATGCAGGGCAGCTTCTAGGAGGGGGAGGTTTGATGGTTATCTTTGAGAAAATTTGTTAAGGCTTCGGGGTATGTAACGCGCCTGTTTTAGATAAACTACTGAGGGATATCTATTTAGCTGCCCCCTTTCACATTATAAAAATTTACTGTAGAAAGCATAGCCATTAACAATCAAGTGGTTGACATTTCTGCTGTGTTTGAATTTCTGCTTTCTAGACTGCCTTCCCATCAGCTTAAAGAACTTCATCTTGAGCCTTAAGGTTGTATAAATCATACTGACCTTTAAAATGCAGGAGTCAACTCTGAGGCAAAGGATTTTTCATTCTTTCTTTTCCTTTTCTCTAGCCGTTGCTTCATAATGTCAAGTGGCCTCAGAGCTTTGGCTTGATGAGTGGCTCACAGCCAGTTCATACAATCAAGTTATTCTAGCTCATCCATAAGTTTTGGATATTGACTTAGGACGATAAAGTCCTCCATTGGTTAGAACCCTATGTCTTGCACCTATCAACCATTTAAAAATATTCAACAGGTACCAATGGATTTGGAATAGAAATGTTTAGAGCATGTTCTTGCAACTGAGTATGTTTATTTCAAGTGCTTTCTGTGGACGTTGTCTTCCGAATCATTTTAGAAGCTATGGGAGAAGACTGCTCTCATTAAATTATAGTCATAGGATACTTCCTCAGTCTGCTTTTTTATCCTCTTAGGTCAAACTGCCTGTAGGGCACTATCTTCTTGAGCTAACTGCTAGATCAGAGAGGGAGCTGTGTATAGGATGAAAGCAAATCAGGATGGGTTAGAAGCTAAGATATGGTGCTCAGGGTCTCTGCTGAATGGAGGCAGAGGCTTTTGTGGGCAGCCTGAGGCTTGTAATATATATGAGTGAGGGGATTCATGTACAGGAGCAGACTGACAAGGTAGGGTTAGTTCATTTATAAGCAATAACTTGAAAATAACTGACTTAGTTTAGTGAATATTGATTGTGGGCCAGCTAGTCATTGAAACTGAAAGTACTTTCAGCTGCATTTGGACATTTAAATATCTACTCAAACCTAATTTTCAAGGCATTCAAGTCTTCTGACTTGAGCTAGCATTTAGATTATAACAGATGCCAACCCTTTACCACTACTCCAAACCTCCTTGTCCAATTTACACAACTCATTTATCTAAGTAAGTTATTATAAAAGTTTCTGTGTGGTCTTAAGCTGAAGTTCCCGAAGACTCTTTTGTTTCAAATCAGTCCAATAATTAGAGTTATAGAAATAATGTCAAGGCCCTCAGAAATGATATATTGCAAGTTTAGGAGCCAAGAGACAGAAAGATACTCCCAGCCGACACTTGGAAATCAGAAGCAGCTGCAGCAAGGTCAGAGTCCCTGTGTGTTAAGGGGCTGGTTATTTTATCAGTTAAGGGAGTCAACTTTATTCCATGTCTCCAGGCACTTGACGCTTCTATTGGGCATCATCGCTAGCCTTCTAGGAACAGACATCAAGCAAGAGTAAGGTACAAGAAATTCTGTTTGTGCAATGACTAGGAAGTACAGTAATAATTTGTAAGTTGCACAATAATTGTTTATGTATTGTGCTTCATTGTTGTGCATGAGCCAGGCTTTGAGTCCATTACTGTTAAACAGCCTGCAGCTACTCTGCCCTTTGAGTTTATTAGCACAGTTGGGTTTTTTTGTTGTTTTTTGCTTTTTTTTTTTTAATAGGATTATGGTTTTCATAGCAGTGACATTATGGGATTGCTTTGTTCTTGACGTTTTTTGTGGGAAAAGTTTGCATATTATCTGGTGGATTAAGCTTGAATTTTGGACCTAGTCCTGCTCCTTACTAACAAATGAAAAGCAACTGTTGTTCAGCCTCTGATGTTTAGAAAGTTCCTTCCATGACTATGTCTGTGTCCTCCTGGCAGGGACTGCTTTGAGCAGTAAACAAACATACCTCTTACGTTATTATCACATTAAAAGTCATAAGCTTACTCTTCAGCATTTCATTTTGTTGTTATTTCTTTTTCTTCTCTTTTTTAAAAAACACATTATAGTGGGTCAAATTGAATGTGGTAACAATTTCTCTATTAATAAATAGTGTTAGAAAAGGAAATTTTAGGGGATACTTATACACAATCCTTTGGTTCTTGCATAACTAATCATGTTTTAGAAAGTGATGTGGTTTATGAGATAAAGAAAGTAACTTTACCCAGTTGGTGGAGGAGGAAACAGCAGTGTAACTGAAGCAGTGAGAGAAAGTGATTCACAGAAAGAGAGACTTTCTGCTCTGACTAGGGTATGTGTGTGAAAGAATCTCAAGGGCAGTGGCTCTCACACTTACACAGGCATCAGAATCACCTGAAAGACTTGGAGCAGCCTAGTGCGGAGACTACCCCAGAGTTGCTGATTCAGGAGGTCTGGGGTAGGGACCGAGAACCAGCATTTTGTGCAGTTTTCCCAAGCGATGCTGATAATGCTGATCTAGAGACCACTTCTCTGGTCTAATTAAACTAATGGAGTCTTAGCTAAGTTTGTTTATTTGTTTGTTTTAAAGTATAGAGCTGGTAACACTAGAAAATGGGAAGAATGGCAGTTGAAGTTTGTTAGGGAGGGTGACTCTGACTCTTGGTTGACTAGGAAAGGATTGAATTGTAATTAAATGGCTGAACTAATATGATTAAGGATCATATGGTTTAGAACTTAATATATTTATAATTTGGTTTTCTTGGTATTATACTATAGCTTATAGCTTGTGTAGCTTGTGAAAAGCTTTTCTTTTTTTTTTTTTTTTTTTTGTTAAGAGCTGTTGCATTAAAACATGCATGTGTTTACATGTATGATTAGTTTCAAACCATTCTGCAGTTTGTTCTCTCCAGAATGTTCAACTGTTGCTACTAGAGGCTTGGTACTTCAATTCATTTAATGCTGCAACCTGGGGAGAGGGGAGTTGATTGAAATTCTTAATTTGGATATCTTATAGTAACCTATAATGAAAATATATGTGTGACTAAACTATTGCACAACATTGTAAACTGACTATATGTACATCAATTAAAAAAAAAAAAAGAAAATGCCTAACTTGGGGGTGGGTTTAGCTAGCTCAGTGATAGAGCGCATTAATTAGCATACACAGGGTCCTGGATTAAATCCCCAGTGCCTCCATTAAAAAAAAAATGGACAGAAAGAAAATGCCTAACTCACCATTTCTTTAAGGATAAATACTTATATTTTTCATGCTTGCATTTTTAGTCATGTTGTGTAATAAGTGTGCAATGTTGATGAAAGGAGTAAATGAATGGCCAGCAGTACACTTGTGGGAAATAAATAGGCTTTGGTGGTGATGGTGGGAACCATCCCAGGGTAAGGGACTCCAGGAACTCTATTGGTGATTTGAAAAATTTGCATAAGCTTATTCATGTAGTTTCTGCTATTTCAATAAATTTAAGGCAAACTGAAAATCCTAATAAGAGTTAAATGATATCTGAGTTTTTAATGTCAAAACAAATCTCTAGAAACACTCATTTTGACAGCCATAACACATTATTGGAATGAAACTAGGGTTAAAGCTGTGGAGAGATAACAGGAGTCTTTAGCTAAAATATGAAGTACAAGTAAACTATAGTGGTCCAAGAATTAAGAAACTTCCAAATTCAAACTCATTAATTTCATTTTAATAGTTTAACAGAATCATGTTATCCTAATTAAAAAAAAAATTTTTTTTAAGGTCTTCATTTTCCCTGCTGCATTGGTGGCAGGGACATAATACCCAATCCTACCAGAGTCCTAGACCCCTACGGTGGTGGGAAATATTTTTAAGGGCAGAGACTATGTTTTAATATCTATAACAGCTAACTCTTGGTTTGTCAGGAATTTTGTCTAAATGGCACCTTCTTTTTTCCCCTCCTATTTAGTGAAAATATGCACAAGTGTTGGCAAAATGAGTCATGTGTTAAGACTAACGTTTGGTAGGAATTTAGCATTTATAAAATGATTTTTTTCATAACTTCTTAATATAGTACATTGCATCTACTCAGTGATGCTTTTAAAATTTTTATGGGTAGAAGAATCTGACTGAGAAAGAAATTAAGTAACTTGCCTAAAGTTAGTTAACTCCAGCTAGGAAATGTCAGAGCCAAGCAGAGAACACAGATTTGCTGGCTTTAAATCTGGTTTCTCTATAAAATTCAACTACTGACGTATCATAGTTTTTTCATAGGACAAGGTGTATAGTGGAAGGTACACACAGGTGGGAGAGCTTGATGTCACTTCTCCTTACTTTCCAAATATTTCAAATCCCAGAAACCTTGTTTTTCTCTGAATTCATTCAGCATCACGTTATTATTTTGAGTATTTTTCTTCTATTATGCAAGTAAGAATTTCTGGTGTTGTTTTTTTTTTTTTTTTTTTTTGTAGAAAAGGGAGAAGCTACAAATAAGCAAAAAGAAGAAAATACTTTTCACCCAAGCTATCAGCACAGAGTGCTGGGCATAGAAGCCATTAATAAATATCTATTGATTGAATGCCAGGAATTAGCTCCCTGACCTCTGGGTAAATTGCTTAAGTTGTCATATTCCATCTGTGAAAAGGGGTGGCTGGCAGGGCTTTTGCACTACTTATTTCCTTATGTTATGGATTTATTTGACATCAGCGATCTTTCAGGGACTTGGTGAAAGGTGTTAAATAAATCATACCTTTATTATTATCTCTGCGGAAGAAATTATTTGAAATTGGCCGTCTTTAAATATCTTACTGCTCTTTGTCATCAGGAGGAAAGAAAATGACTTATTTGCAATGTATGATATGTGTTTATTTGGGTGGGAGTATGTGTGAGAACAAATGCATTTATTTATAAATAAATCATCATTATAAAATATTAAACACTTCTTCCTGTGATATTTCAAATTCTATTGTTTAGCTTCCACCCTCCCTGAGCCCAAACTACAGTCAGATGGATTTAGAGTTTATCTGCCAGCATTTCTTCATGAAAATAGAATAACAAGGAAAAGGAATTGGTAGAGTAGGAAAGTCTTATTTGATTTTTTGGTGTTCTTTCTGGCTGATTGTGTTTACTCCACAGGCATCATATGGGCATGTGTATATTAATTCTTATGACTTAAGTTATTAGGTGATACCGGTGTCATTGTCCAAAAATGTGGCTATTTGGAAGAGACACTAAATTATATAGTGGATTTTCAAAATAGGATATGACAGTACACAAAGAGAATGATTTTTGTAAAACACAAATGTACCTGTTGTCCCAGGATAAATTGAAATAAATCAGGCTTTTCTCCAGATGGGATTACAGTGCCTCCAAAATATTTACTAGCATGATACACAGCTTTTCTTTTTCCTGTTGTTTTAGTACTATTTTATCCTTTCTGAATTTTCTTATAGCTGAACTTGTGCTTCCATTCTATGGGTAGTATATGTACATAGAGAGGAATATGTTCATCCATTTAATTAAATCCCCTGTTACAGTGGGTTGGAACTAGATGGTGGGACATTCAAGTCAACAGACAAAAAAGTACCCAGGAAACATAAATTGCTTGTTTATTCTTTGTAAACTTGCTTTTCTTTCTTTTTACAGAAATGAATTGGGTTATAATAGGGTTCTACAAAAAATTAACGGAAAGGCTTTTAGCAAAATTCACATTTCTATTAATATTTGATATTTAATAAATCTAGAATGAATTTTTAAAGTATGATATGACAGTAGAATCTCAAAGTGAATTTTGTGCTTAAGGTCCAGTAGTTTCATTAATAGGAGTGGTTCCCTGTAAAGGTTATTTTGGGACTTAGTTCATCTTCATTCAGTTTTATAATTTATCTTTTGGAAGCGACTCAGTGAAAATTATTGTGGTCACACTTTAAGAGGAGGAATTTTTCTTCTGATTTACACTGAATGAGCGAACATTAGCTCTTCAAGTTAGGGTCTTAATTATTCTCTTGTTTGACCTTTGCCTGTAACATTTGGTTTGAGTTGTGTTCTTCTCTTTGACTTTAAGTTTCAACCACTGGCAGGAGCCTTATTTAATCTTTCTATTGAGCTGTTTCATCTCCTTGAATAGGGCATAAACCTATTCATCAACCTATCTTTCATATGGGCGTGCTGTTCTGGAATACTATTAAGATTGAGTGCATTGTGGCAGGGTGCGTTCTATTTAAAAAGCAATGTAATACGTTTCAACGTGATTAAGGACAACGGTGTTACAAATGCAATATAGAGTTAAATCATAACACTCAGGGGTTTTTTACATGATGTGCTGTGCCTAATGTGCAAACAGTTGATTTAATTTTTCCCTTTACCTTTTTAAAAGCATGGTGTTTCTCATAAATGCTGCCAGTATGTTCTGATGTTGCATTCTTAATACTTGAGCTGATATGCTGCTATAACTAAATTATATCAAGTTCCTGAGGAATCAAATTTCTAGTCTGATTTATTTATGTAAAACAGGGTCTCACCCAGTGAATTTAATCTGACTTCATAATCAGAATGGAAACGAGAAAATGAAAATCTAATTCATAGAATTTTTTTTGGTATAGGAGCAGCCTCTATTAAAGAAATTCAGTATTCATTTATTTACTGGTCTAATACATTCTCTTCTAATTAAAACAAGCACTTACCATGAAACGTTTTAAAAAATTCAAGTGTGATTCTGAATCTCTGTTTTATTTCTGTTGTTCTTTATTTGGTCCCAGTTTCATGATTGTGTTAGAGCAGCTACGCTATTTAGCCCATAGATGTTTTATGCTTAAATGAAGATACTAAAAAGCAAAATGCATTTACCTTCAAGTTAGAATAGAAGTGGCATGTATGACTGTCTTTAGAATGATAGAATTGTCGGTCCAAAAGCCTCCTCTGAAATGGACGCTGGCTCCTCAGACCACAGAGGAGGTCTGGGGCGAGTGGTTGGAGGGACTCTCTGAAGGTCAGACGGCAAGTTTGTGGTAGACATGGAGCCAGAATCATGTCTCTTCGTTCCTTGCTGGTTTTTTTTTTAACTACACATGAGACTCAAATTTAGATAACATTTCCATTCTCTCTTCCTTTGTTTTAGTTTTCCAGTGTTACTGCTTTGTCATTCATAACCCTGGAAGCTTTATTTACTGCTTTTTCACAATATGTGCTCATTTGAGCTTTATGAGTTTGAAGGTGGGCTGACTGTGTGGACAGACAGCTAGTGCTTTGGTGGGTTGAGCCAAAAAAATTCTGAAGTGAGAAATATTTATTTTTCATATGTCCCTGTCAAGAATCTGTAAGGCCAAAAATAAAACCAGATATAAGAATGTTTAATTAAACTGATGGCAATTATGTCAATTTAAATCTGTTTCTCGGAAAGATTTTTGGGAAAGTTCGGAAGTTCTCAAATGTTTATGGTTTGTGTGTGACGACTGTTAGGTTAGCGGGTGATTTCTAATTTCCAGAGAGTGTTCTAAAGCTTTATAGGGATTATCTCATTTATGCCTTTAGCAGGGATGGTCTCTTAAAGCTTAAAGAGCTGTATGATGTAGGTAATAGCATTAGCTCTATTTTGTAACTGAGAGAACAGAAGGTATTATGTGCATGTCCAAGGTGGGATCTGAACCGAGGTGTTCTCAAAAGCCCTGGCTTTCCACCGCTAAGCTCTTCTGCCTCCACATTACTCATAATTTCCTCTGCCACAAAATACTGCCTTGTGCTAAAGTTTTCAAGGGGCTCTGATTTAAGTTACCAAACATTTTACAATTCCTACTATAAACTTCGGCGGTATACTTGAGAATTCTCACCCTTATATTTGGGGTACAGTAGTAACTTCCAGTAACATCTTAACTTTTAGCTCCCTTTTCCTCCTCTTTCTTCATTGTTAACCTTAATTTTCTGCACTTCCCGTTCTCCTTGGCTTATTTGGAGCAATAGTCAGTGTGCCTTGCGAATATTTGGATGCCTTCATTCCTCTCCTCAAAAGAGTAAGTGACTTCCTGTTATTCCCAAATAAGATTAAAGCTGCTAGTCATTGGCTCCTAAATTCTTTACCAATATCCTGCTTATTTTAAAAAGCCTTCCTCTTAGAGAACGTATTTCCTTAGTATCTCAAGATTGAAAAGAACCATGAAGAAATACCCAATTCAGTTACCCATCCAGTGGAGTGTTTCTCACACACTCCAGCTTGGACTGCAATCTTCTCCTACTGAGCTTTTTCTAGAATCATTACTACTTGTTCAAAGTTCCTTCCTCCTTTCAACAATATCATACCTGCTTTTTTTAAACACACAGAAATTAAACCCAGTGACTCACTCACTCTTTACTTTTCCCTGCTTTGTTCCCTAAGCTTTTTAGTTTGTGAGTTCCCACCTTTAATACTGACTATGAGTGATTTTTGTGTTTGTTCTGATTTCTCTTTCTAAATAATAAATAGTTCTCCCACTAAATAATTCCTGGAATTCAGAGACCATGAGAGGTACCATGCAATTAGCCCTGACTTTGGTAATTAAGAAGTATTTTGTAAAATTTGACTCATAAAGAACAGTAGAAGCTGTTTTTCTCCTGTTACTTCCTCTGTTTGGTTCAAAGACATGCCAGACTTGCAAATCTCATTGAGAAATCAGTGTAGCTCACTTTTATAGTCAGGATAGATGGAAACCAATAGACCACTACTGTGTTTAGTAGGAGCAAGGAAAAAAATCATATTTACTTTAGTGAGATAGTTAAATGTTTATAATGTACTTTTGAACAGTGGGGCCAGATTTTATTTAAGCAGTGGCTGGCTTCCCCCACTCCCCCCACATGAATCTTAAGGAACCCTAATTCTGTATCTAAGACCCAGGATTGGTCCTTAGACTACTTAAATTTTCTTTGTTTGGGGCAAGCACCCTATTGCTTTTGTAAAAGCAAGACACACTGCAGGGATTTAGGGTTTCCTGGAACACCGTTTGAAAACCCTTGCTTTAGAAGAATGGAGATACAGGATTTTCCTTGCTTTACTTGGGAAGATTGAAAGATCGTTGGGCTAAACAGGAACCACATTCTTGTGTGCACAACGTATGAACACTTGCCATCATATTAGCGTCACCCTCATTCTGTCTTCATTTGTAATAGCTAGTAGAGCTTAAATCAATGAGGATGCTTGGGAAAGTCTATCTCTCTGCCAAATGCTGGACAGAAAAAACAAAGTAGAGCCCACAAGATGTTGAAAAAGAATCTTGTTTGTAACTCTTCCTCTAAAGTTAGAACAGCTTTGATTCCTTCCCTGGAAGCCTTTTTTTTTTCCTACTGAAAAGGGAAGCAAGCAAAAATTAAGTGGGAAGAGAAAAAATTGGATCATTGACTTTAGGTGTGGGGAGATGATTATCTTTTGGTGTTTCTGTGAAGTTAGCTTGTGGTGATCTCTTAGGCTGTTGTTTGTTTGTTTGTTTGTTTGTTTTAATAGAAAATGAGTCTTAGCTTTAATTTATTATCTTTGCTATTTTATGGCATATTGCCATTTCTGTTACCCTAATGCAGTTGATAACTCTTGTGTGTAACACCATTTCATCGTTCTTTGCACTGAATACTTAAAGGGCTAGTATTAAAAACGGAATTGAATGCTCTGCAGAAGATGGGTGTACCACATTAAAAGTGGCTCTTATGCCCTGTGCACTTGTTAAAAGAAACAAATTAAATTGAAAAATATCCCTCTAATACGAATGTCATTTGTGAGAAGATAGTAACTTCTGTATTCTAATATTTTGAATGTCATCATTCTTGTATTCTTCCCTTCCTTCTTGATCCATGTGGTTTTTCCCTTTGCATAACTATTCCCCTCCCCTTGAGTAGATAACTTTACAGTTGTAATCTTTCTTTTTCTCAAATTGCACTTAAAATCAACCCCTTTTTTTTTTTTTTGTGGCTGATGCTCCTTAGTCCGGACACTTGCTTCTGTATTGTGTTTAGGAACTCTATTTTAAGGGGCAGACTTACTTAAGATTAGGTTATAATAGTCCTAAGAACTATATCTACCTATAAAACCTTCATCATGAAGAACCATGATGAAGATTTTATAAGTACGTGTATTGCTTTCTTGGGAGTTAGTAACATGAGGAGAAGTTAAGATTTGAGAAATGAGATTGTGATATCATAATAGCCAAACCTGTGCGGGTGTTAAATGGTGAATTCAGGATGGGAGAGAACATTGAGGAAGGAGTGAGGGGCGGCAGCCTGGGAGGCGGGTACAAAGACAGGCTTTCTTTAGGTCGCTTACCCACCATGCTCTGTCAGCAACATAAGAAGTACCCTTTTCCTCTCTGGCCGACATGCGCCCTGCTCCCCATTTTTTCCCTTTCAGGTCTCAGCTTAAATGTCACCTTCTTAGGAAGGGACTCGCAATCTAAAATAAAGAGGATCTCCTCGTTTTCCTCACATCAGCCGTCTTTATTTTTCACGGTAGCCCTTACTACTCAATACTTTCTGGATAGTGTCTTGGACATGTTTGCTTTGCTCTCTCCTCCCGGCCCTCCCTTCCTCCCAACCGTGGACATAAGGTGAATAGCGTGGGGACCACGTCAGCTGTGTTTATCGCTGTATCTCCAGTCCTTAGAGTAGAACTTGCACTTAGAGGACCGTGTCTCTGGCTAGACTGTCATCTGCTTGAGAGCAGGTCTCCACCTTATCTTTGTAGCCCCGTGATGATAGAGTGCCTGTGAATTGAATTAATTAGGCTAATAGCATTGAGGAAAATCAATTAATATTAAGGAGAAAATAGAAAAATTTTATAAATAAAGAGATTGCATTCCTTTTTTTCTTCTAAATAAAAAGTAGTATCAATCTTAGTGATAGCAGGGATAAATGTGAAACTTGACAGGTAAAACTTTGATGCCAGAGGGCTGTCCCAAGGGTTGTCGACTTCTGCTACATTCAGAAATTATGAGGTGATTATTTTAGGAAGTGAGATTCTTCGATGGCTCTTTATATATTTGATTAATGAAAAGCAGTGTTAGTTTCAGGTGTACAACATAGTGATTCAAAATTTTTATGGAATATAGTCTACTTAAAGTTATTATAAAATATGGGCTATATTTCTTTGTGCTGTAGAATATATCCCTGTAGTTTTTACACATACATTTATTTTGTACATAGTAATTGGTACCTCTTAATCCCCTACCTTTATCTTTCCCCTTCCCCCTTCTCTCTTCCCATTGGTAGCTACTAGTTTGTTCTCTGTAACTGTGAGTCTGTTTCTGTTTTGTTCTATTCATTTGTTTTATTTTATTTTTTAGATTCTACATATAAGGGGTAACTTATGATATTTGTCATTCTCTGTCTGACTTATTTCACTAAGGATAATACCCTCCAGTTCCATCCATGTTGTTGCAAATGGCAAAATTTCATTCTTTTTACGGCTGAGTAGTATTCCATCTTTCTTATCCATTCTTCTGTTGATGGACGCTTAAGTTGCTTCCATATCTTAGCTGTTGTAAATAATGCTGCTGTGAACATTGGTGAGCATGTAGTTTTTCCAATTAGTGTTTTCATTTTCTTTGGATGTATACCCAGGAGTGTAATTGCAGGATCATATGGTGGTTCTGTTTTTGGTTTTTCGAGGAACCTGCATACTGTTTTCCACAGTAGCTGCACCAATTTACATTCCCACCAAACGTTCTCATGACTAGCTGTTTTTTTGTTTTTGTTTTTGTTTTTTTTAATGTAGTGGTACACATTGAAATGAAGATGCTCCTGCCAAATATTGGGAGGTTCTTAGTTACTACCCTAGAAGATCATTTTCCGTGTAGCTAATGTTGCTTTTCCAGATGGACCGTTTGAAATACAGTATTCTGAAAACTACTTTGCCCAAGGTTTAACTTTTTAAGAATGATGGTCTCCTTGAAATAGAAATCTCAAGATTTTTCCATTTAATAATTCTCAGTAAAAGAATTAGGTCTGTCTCTAGCTTGAACCTTCTCTGAAGGTACAGTTTTGCTATTTCTTACCACATTAGCCTTAACATATATTTTCGCTAGGCCAGTCATTTGAGGCAATGCCACATACTGAGTTATGCCGAGGGAACTTGGGATGAGTTGGTGGCAGTGCTATCACTTCTAGAGAAAGATGGAGGCATGAAGACTTATATTTAGTATTCCCTAGTAATTCATAATGCTATCTAGTTTTGGGCAGTTTCTGTATTTCATTGGCTTATTTGTTATATGTCCCTTGGAGAAATGATTATGGAGGTGGTCTTGTTTTAACATCGTGGTTATATTTTCTCAAGATGAAGTGCACTGACTTAACCCTCAAGCTGTATGGGCTAGTGATGCAACTCCTCTGAAAGCTGAAAATGTGCATACGTTAAGAAAAAAATCCTTTCTTCTTTTCCCCCTCTGAAGAGAGAGGCATTCTGAGTCTATAAGTAAAGATGCCAAGTTACTAACCAATGAAGTCATTTCTATGTATCATCAAGATTTTTTCAACATAGAACATAGCTGATTTCGAGTCTTGAACTCTTTCTCCAAATCTAGAAGCTTTCTGTAACATTCAAAATTAATAATTTCTCTTCTATATATATAATCCATTTTTACCCTCTTGGAGTCTGGACATGAATTTCTGAGTGTGTATGGTGTGAGTTCTCTGTAGAAGTGTAAACTTTATCAGTATTATCTGTTTTTTCCCCATCATTTTCAGTGTTTCTTCTTATACTGACTGCTCCATTGTGCTGTTACTTTCCTAATGTTTTTACTCATACCTCTGTTTGCCATCCTTCTTCTCAACTACCAGGCTTGTTCCATCTCTTCCTTTGAGGTCATACTAAAGTTACGTTTCATTAATTCTACTCGATTTCATAAGTGGTGGACTGGGTTCAGAGACGAAAAAGGGCCGGAGACACACACCTTAGCCTTTGGAAAGTGCAGAATTAAACTAGGGTGAGGATGGGGCTTGATACTAGCATATATATTAGGATTAGCTAATAGGATCAGTGAGATAAAAAGTTGAACCCAGAGGAGGGGCACCGCCATGTTTGTTTTGATGTGTTGGCAGGAAGCTCACCGGAGGAGGAACTATTTGAATTGGTCCTTGAGTGGTGAATTCTGAGGAGGCAGACCTGTGTTTCACATCTGCCCAGTCTGCCCAGCTAGCTAACTACATCTAGTTTGTTTCTTTATAACTTTATGAAAGTTATTAGGTCAGTTATCTTGTGTGGCCACAGTCCTTTATTGCATAGGAAGCAGTTAGATTTTCACAATTGCATTTGATTTAAAAAAGAATGTCAACAAGGTAAAAACAACTCAACAATACAATTCAAAAACTGCCTGATGTTATCTTGAATCCTTTTCCAAGGAAATAAGGAAGTGACACAAAGAGGGAAGCCATTTTTTTTGTTACTTGGAAATACCTGTTTTGAAGTGGGCTGAATAGAGGCAATGGCAGAATCTGTGTGTGTGTGCATGCATGCCCTTATGAAAACAAAAATAAAATCCAACTGTTGATTTTTGTTGTTTTCGAAATGTCAGGAGTGTTAAGGCTTGGCCATATTCAGTGACAGTGCAATGCCCAGACTGCTAGATGTTAGCCCTGGACTTTGGACACTCTCACCCAGCAGCTGAGGGCAGTGAGATGGCCGTGAGGTACCCTGCTTCACTTTTCTTAGGGGCTCTGATGTGGTGGAACTGAAGCAAGAGGAGGAGTCCAAAATGCTGAAGCTGGAAGGACATTTGGCACAAAGCCATGGTAATAATTAGTCTATATACAGGGAGAGTTTGGTGTGTTTCCTTCCTGAAGAACTCTGCACGGTAAATGAAGTAAAACAAATAACTATCAATGGACAACTGGGCCATGTCCTTAACAAAATTATTCATATGGGCATAAATTGTAGTGGCTAAGCAAGCAGACTGGAGAGAAGCTCTGGAGAGAAATCTGCCAGCTATTTTCAGAAGGATTAGGGAAAATACTGTTGCCCAGTGATATTTTCTAAAGCTTAAATGTGGGTCTCTTGGATCTGGGAAAGTTTGTTTGCTTGTTTTTTGTGCTAAAAATGAGATCTTTTAATAAATTTACTTATTGTATATATAGCTTATTATATAAGCACACATTCACTTATTTGTTTATTTTTCTGTACCAAGCATAGCTCATTTTCAAGCCCTTTTCTCCTAAAGGAAGAATATTAAAAATTAAAAATCTCAGGTTATAAGTAAGGATTTGACTTACTCCAGGCTAACCAAGTCATAACCTTTTTTTCTTTTTCATGTGTTTTTCTTCCTTGTGTACATTTTCCACTCAACTTAAAAATTAAATGGATTAATTTAATTAAGTCAATGTAGTCAGGTAACATCGTACTAAATATTATATATATGGGTCTATATTGTGTCTGTTATTTTGAAAAGCTATTTTAGGGAAAACAGCTCAGTTACTCATTATTTATGAAAACTTTGGTCTCTTCCTCTCAGGCCTGAATTTTGGGTGTTTTGTGCTGGTAGATCTGCATGATGCATGCAGTTACTTGCACAGAAGAGTTTGGGGTACATGGGTAATAATGTGCGGAAGGAGAGGAAAAGGGAAATGTTATTTATGGCTATATAATGTTAGTTTTGAAATGACGTTGGGGATCTTCTGGCCCAGTGTGTTAACTCAATTTCTTGAAATTTGGTACTGTCAGAATTAGAACCAGCTCCACATTAGCTACTCAGCTTTTAAGAGAAGACTCAATCTTTTAAAGTGTAAGTTGATTGTAGGGAGCTGGGAGAAGAATTTGACTGGTTATTATCAACTCGTTGCTGCTTCTGGAAAGCAGCTTCTTCAGCAATGGTAGATCAGGGAAGAGTAGCACGAATCTTTAAAAATTCAATTCAACAAGCATGTGTTGAACACCTATTATTTGGCTCGTTGTTAGTGCTCCTGTGTGAGAGAGATGAATGATGATGGGGTTGCTGACCTCAAGGCACTCAATCTAGGGAGGAGTTTGGGAGGTGAGTGCATGTTATCAGATAGCCTGATAAGTGAAATGAGAGAAGCTTGGAAGAGAAACAGGGAGATGTTCTAAGAGAGCCAACGTCTTGGCTGGATTTTGACAGGAATAAGAGCTTCCCGTGATTTCTGCTGCATTAATATGCATAGTTTAGAGAATGAATATGAATCCTCCCATTTTATTGTTACCTAAAAATGGGTATCCCTTCAATAACTCCTGACATTTGGCCTTTTATTACCATCGATTCTGAGGTTCTGTGTAATAGTTCCTTAGGGTTAGAAACTCATGCTAATGATTCGGATTATAAGGCACTTGCATAAATAAACAAACTACTTCCCCTAATGTGACTTTTTTTTTTTTCTTTCAGTTTAGAGTTGTAAGTTTGTGTTTGCATTGCTATTGATGTTTTGTCGTGTTTGTTGTGAAGAAAAAGTTTCTATTGTTTGCTTCAAATTAAGAACTCCGGGTGCTCAGCAGACATTGTTCAGTGTTATTTATGAAAATACTGCATTTAAAAATAATTGAGGTATGAGTTGGCAAACAGCTTCTTATAAAACCAGACTTCTGTGGAATATTAATACATAGCAGATCATTTCCTTTAGAGGGTGGAAAAAAATCTAAGGCCTTCAACTATAAGATGTGCTCACGAACAGCTGTTTCCTATAATAGGAGCAATTTGCATGCAGAATAGAGAAAATGAATTATACAAAAGGGTGTAAAGAGGAACAGCTATAACTTCTCTGGCACGTACAGCAGCTCACAGAATAAACTTCCTTCAGATGACATCGGCATGATTAATCCCAAGCAACCTGGACACTGAAACTGCTGTTCTGAAAGGGTCCTCTGCAGCCTGGCGGTGTCCTGGGTGTAACACTAGCTTTCTGGCTGGGGCGGGGTGAGGGATTCTCTGGGCGTTTAGTGGCATAGGCCGCCGCCCCCACTGTTCAGGGTATTTGAATATTCATGTTAGGTTGGTAAGTGGTCAGTGGATGCAGGGCTGAAGTCACTCTCTGAGTCCTTTGGCTTTTTCGTTTTTTATTAGAGAAACTTGTAAGGTTGGGTGAGATGCCTCATTCATCGTTTACTTCTTCTGACGTCATTTTGGGGAAATTTTCCTAAGGTGGGCTAACGGAGACTGCCAAATATTAAAATCTTGTCTTCAATCTTTGTAATCGTGTTTGTATTCACAGACTGTCTAACCAGTTTTTAGGTACGTCACCATCATCCTCTGCATGAAAAATGCCTCACACTTCTATTTCCTCACATATATAATCTTCTTGAATATTGACAGCCATGCTTACGATGCGTAGATGGTGTTCTTTCTTTTAAAGGGAATGGAAATGGAGCTGCCTAGAGGATCCTTAGTCCAGGGCTGTCTAACTGAGTCTCCTAAGCCAAATTCAGGGCTCTCTGCTTGCTTCCTCCCTGATATTTTCATCCGAAAAGGTTACATGACAATTGGGTATTTTAAAGGTTAGATTTCCTGCCTCCTTTCAGGCATTTCTGGAGAACTACATGTGCTAGGACCTGTGCTGTGTCTTTCACATATGTCATCCTTCTTACTCCTCATACTGTCCAGAAGAGGAGGCTGAGGTAACTTGCAGTAACTTTCCAGAGGTAGCCTGGCCAGTCTGCGGTAGACCCCGGATTGGCACCCACCTGTGCCCGGGCCCTTGACGTTCTCTATGTCCCTAAGTAAATGTTTCTGCCATTGAGAAAAGAGAGGAAATGGAGATGAGAATCCTGCGTATATGAGCGTAAGGAAGTCTACTGAGTGTTCAGTCAGTGATTCAGACAGTTAGTGCTTTGGGAGGGTAAAAGGAGAAGCAGTGATAGTGCTTTGTGGTCTCGAAAGGCTTTGTGAAGAAGTTGGGATTTGAACTAGCAGTGAATACTAAGAGTTAGCATCAAGGTGTGATGGGAGGAAAGAGGACAGAGCATAGGTAGGAAATACTGGGCATATTTTGGGGGAATTGATGCAGTTGAGTGAAATAGAGGAGGTTTGGTGGGTGACAGAAGGAGGAAGGTTGAAACAGTAGACCAGAGCCCTGCTGAAGAGAACTTGGGCTACCAGGTTATGTGGTATATGGCTTTGATGTTCAACATGCACATTTTCACTTTTTTGTGATAAGACCAAAATGCCGTCTTAACTAGAATAGTTGCAGTTGTCTTGTGACTGATTTTGATTTAGTGGAAATTTTAGTAGGATGAAATCTTATTTAGCTTCTTAGGGTCTCTCTCGTTTCCCAAGAGCTTACCTGGATGGTCTTGTCTTCCTCCATAAGAAATACAAAAGCCTTATTGTTTCTTATGTATTCTTATGATACGAATAGGTTTGAAGTGTTTGTATATATACTAATATTTCAGTAACTATTCTTCTGGGGAGGCAGTTGAGGGTTAGTGAGTCTTCATGAACACCAGTAACATTGGATGACTCCAGTTTGGGGATTTAAGAAAAGGAGGGTGGTCCTGCCACCTTTTGGTGTGGAAATTAGGATATGTCCGAGAACTGAGGGATTTAGGGGTGGAGTGATTTACATCCAAGACCAGACATAGTTAATACATTTGTTAGGAAACTTACAGTTGTTTCCAAGCTTTTGGTCCCTAAGGAGCTGTCCTCGGTCTCCCTAAAGCGTTACGGCAGGGTGATAGCAACAGAAGTCAAGTCATCAGTGATTATGGTTGACTGTGATGAGCTGGCCTCCATCCAGATTTGAATGAAGAACCTCCGTGTTTGATTTACGCAGGGAAAATTATTATTGTAGATTCTAAACAAGAAATAAAGGATAGATCAGAGAGTCAGTTGGGCAGGGGGCTGTGAAAATTGAGAATGATGTAGATGGTAGAATGGGATTTTTTTTCTTTTTTTAAAGGAAAGAAGAATGTCTTTTTGCCTGTTATTCTCATCTCACCTATTTTCTTTTTTTAATATTGCAGTGTGCAAAGATCCACCTTACAAAGTAGAAGAATCTGGGTATGCTGGTTTCATTTTGCCAATTGAGGTTTATTTTAAAAACAAGGTATGTAATCTTTACCCATTAATCTTTGACTAGAAGACCCTCCATTAACCAAATGATGTTTAAAATAGTTTTGATTCATAAGCACTTCTATCACTAGATGATTTTAAAATAAAAGTTAAACTTGTCTTCTGGGAATTTTGGCTGCTGTTATCCTTGATTACAGAGGAAGTGGCTAGAAAAAGATAATTTCAATTCTGTGAAGTCAGATTATGTGAAATTTATTGAATGTTTCTTTTAGGAGAAGAGTGATTATCATTTTGAAATGAAAGATTAATAAATGTTTATAAAATAGAAAAGAGAAGTTATGGCTTTTCAGGAAATGACCTTTTTCTCACTTTTACACTTCTAGAATTTTGAGACTTACAAAGACTAATCTTTCATTTATTTTTAGCTGATGGACGCACATGACACCTATACAGTTACATCAACCTGAGATATTATGGATTCTACTAGATTCAAAAATTTTCAAAAGTTCATATGTGGCAAAGCCCACAGACTATATAATATTGGACAAATTGCTCAACCTCTGTGGGGCTCACTTTCCTTATTTATGAAATGGGGATAGGGTCAGAGTATTGACTTCATAAGGTGGCTGGGAGGATTAGAGCAAATAGATCTCTGTACAGAATTTAAAATAATGTTTCCTATGGAAGTATGCACTTAGTAAATGTTAGCTGTTACTTTTACAATCACCCTGTTTCTTCCTTTTATTCCAAAGTAATCATAGTTCCTAAAACTTGCCCCAGAGTGAGCTGATTTACATTTTTTTTTTTTAAAAAGGAACTGAGCAATTAGAGTGTTGCGTTATCCAAGCCAGTGCTCTATCAGGTCTGGTCCCTGGACCGGCAACTTCAGCCTCAACCACGAACTGGTTAGAAATGAGGTTCTCAGACTCTATCCCAGATCCACCCAATCAGAATCCCTGGGCCTGGGGCCTGGGAATCTGCATGGTTACCAGCCTTCTAGGTGATCCTGATGCACCACCAAGCCTGAGAACCCCTGATAAGCCACTCTTTAGTGATCAGTATCCTCCCCTGGAACAGTGTCCCACTGGCTTTTTTCATTTTTCTTTTGTTTTTTAATTGAAGTATAGTTGATTTAGAATATTCTTCTCCTTCAGTGTATAGAAGGCCCAGCATTCAATTCATCCAAAATCTCTTTATGATTAAGAGATGCTTCACTTTTAATTAAGCTATAATAAAACTATCCTGAAAAGCTGGAATGTGTGGATGGCAGGGATAGATTTTATTTTCCATACATATTTCTTATTTTTTTCAAGCCTGTTTCCTCACGCACCACATTCCTGCTATGTGGCCTCCCTACAAACATGATACCCCCGTTAATTGTTTTTTCTTTATATTTATATTTGGAGATCATATTTGATGGTAACCTATTTCGGTGTAGTTAAATATTTGAATGCTTACTTCGTCTTTGGCAGTCAGCTAAGCCCTTTACGTATGTTGCTTTATGTAGTCGGTTTATAAGAACTTTGGAGAGGTAAGTCCTACTATTCCTACTCTGTAGGGAAGGAAACTGAGTCATGGGAAGGTTGCATGGCTTGTCCAAGGCCACACACAGTTGGAAAGTGTTAAAACAAGATTCTTGATCTAGATCTTTCTCTCCATTGGGAATTCTCTTAACTTCTCTGCCTTAGAAGCAGTAACTGTGTTCCAGAATGATCACCGTTCTCAGTGGTAATGTCACTGAAATGTGCACATGTTTTTCATCAAATCAGAATTTGCTGAGATGCATCTACTTCTGCTCGTAGGATATGCTTACACATTGATGTATTGATTTTTTTTTTTTCATTTCAAGATTTCCCTTAAGAAATTAGTTTCTAGCTTTCTTTTCTCCTTCATTTAAAAAAAAAGCTGAGATATATCTCAAATTATAATTTACACATCATAAAATTCATCCTTTACAAGTGTACAACTGTGGGTTTTAGTATATTGGGCAGCCATCACCACTGTTTAATTCTAGGACATTTTCATCACCCCATAAAGAAAACCTGTCCCCAGTACCAACCACTCCTCATTCCTTTCTCTCCCAGCCCCTGGCAATGATTAATCTATTCCCTTTCTCTATATAATTTCCTTTTCTGGTCACTTCATATAAATGGAATTATATAGTATGTACCCTTTTGTGTCTGGCTTTTTTCCTTTAGTATGTTTTCAAGATTTTTCCATGGTATGGGGTGTATCAATATTTATTATTTTAATAACTGAATAATATTCCATTCTATAAGTGCACCACACATGTTTGTTTATTCATAACTTGATGGACATTTGAGTTGTTTCCACCTCTAGCTACCATGAATAATGCTGCTATGAACATTCATATACAAGTTTTCATGTGGATATAATGTTTTCAACCTCCTGGGTATTTACCTAGATGGAATTGTTGAGTCATGTAGTAACTCTGTGTTTAACTTTCTGAGTAACTGTCAAACTGTTTTCCAAAATAATTGTACTATTTCTAGCAGCAAAGTATGAAGGTACAAAGGCTTCAGCTTGGTAATAATGCTGCAGTAAAGTATCTTCTCTCTTACTTTGTTTTTAACTTTTTTGGTCACTTTTACAAGCTCTTGGTGCAGCAGAGAAATATATTTTCTGAATTTCCCAATTCCCTTCTTTACAGAAATAACTGGGATCTTCTCATCCACCAGATTTAAAAAGGGAGTAAATGAAGGATGAAGAGGCAGCGCGTTATGTGCGCACACACACAAAGTCGGTCTTCTTGGCACTTTGGGTAGTAATTCTTATGATTGAAAGACATATTATTTATTCACTTTGTGAGGAATTTGATTTCTTAAAATATGTGGGAAGAAAGAAGCACTTGAGATGGAAAACAGTTATTCCTTTGGGGCCATTGTAAAGTAGACAGTTTGTCTGAACACCGTTTATAGATACTCAGTGTCCAGATGAGTTCATTTCTATTTTCTAGTTTTAGATTTTCTGTAAGATTTTATACTTAAGTAATTATTGCTTTTTTCACAGATGCACCACGAAACATACTTCCGTGTTTGTAGTATGAAAAAGTAGGATACACCTAATTGTAGAGATGTGGCTCAGTTACCGGTGGGTGAATAATGAACAGAATGCTACATGGCAGTTAATGTAGCAAGACGGAAAAGTCTCAAAAACAAAAATAGCGACTTCAATGTTATGGAAGTATATGTATATGGTTATGATATCACTTATGTATGTTTTTAGGAAGCACTGAAGCCAAGTATAAGTGAGGTTACAGAAACATACATATGCAATGCAAGAGCATGAGTTGAATGGACAGCACAGGACATGGCTTACTGGGGGAGGAGAGATGGAGAGGCTTATATTTATGACATTTTATTTGTTTAAAGAAAAAGGTAAAATAAACATGGTGAAAGTGTTAACATCTGTTGAAACTGAGTGGAAGGTATATGGGTAGTATTTTAAGTCCTTTTCTGTATGTTACTCATTTTTTAATTAAAATTATTGCTTTGTTATCTCTTTGGATTTATCTTCTTAGAGTGTTTTAGAAACCAAATTTTTGCTCTATTCAAGTCTGGATCTCTAAGCAGGATATATTTCTTGTTTCCCCTCCTACTGAAATGATCCATGGGCAAAAATTTAATAGGTCTAGGCTGTTGCTCCAGAATGTTCATTTCATTTGAGTATATATCATTTTATTTATCCCTGTAGTTTACTCAACTCTGTCTTGAAGAAAGGACATCCGTTATAATAATGGCTTAAGAAATTGTGTTATTTAAACTTTTCTTAGGAGAGGAGAGAAAGGCAGCAAAAAAGACTTCCACCTGATGTTGGAAGAAGCTGCGTATTAAGTGTATCACTGTGTCCCTGGTCCATCTTGCTTGCAATAAGCTTGTCTTCAGTTTTGCTCACTGAAGTGAGAGGTCAGAGTCAAGAGGCATGGTGGAATGTCAGTGCTTCCTTTGAGCCCATGGATGTTTATTTTGTCTTATTTTGCGTTTGTATTCAATGTGAGAATCCTGTGTTTCAGAAACTCTAAACCACCGGGCCCTCTGTACCGTAATTGACTGTAGCACTTCAGGTTTGAAAGGACCCCATGCCTCTCTCTTCCATTCTTTCCTCAGGAAAAGCACATGAGTCAATGTCAAGGAGTGAAGCAGATTGAGAGGGGTAATTTGATGTTGCCAAAACCAGATTTCCACCTCTATGAAATGTGTTTGTTTTGTTTGGAGAAGAAATGCATGCCTCCTTGTTTGAACATTGAAGAAGAATCTTTTCTGAGGAGCATAAATAGACATAATACTGATGTCAGCCCTCTAAGAAAGATACTCACTTGGCCACAATACAAACTTTTGGGTACTTTGTATTTACTAAAAAAAGAAATCTTTAAAAGAAAATTGCACTCAGGATCCATCCAAAGAGAGTCACTTTTTTTGCGGCCCTTAGCCTTAGTTTTACTGAAAAGCGACGGGCTTTTTTTGTTTTAACTCATCTGAACTATGAAGTGATGTTACTACCTCATTCTTTTAATGCTGGTAATTAATTATATTCATCAATGTATCTTTCTCTTTAGAAAGTATGCAGGAGTATACTCCTAGTAGAAATGTGTGGAATAAAACTTAGGAGTTACTCCTTTACTTCACTTAATCTTTGTTAACTATTTGGTATAGCCTTTACAGGTGTTCCCCCGCGCATTTGCACAGATAAAAAGTATGTCAATGTAGAGACTGGCAAGGGCATAATACGTCATATTTTAATGTTTCTATGACTTGCCTTTAATTCACTTAGCAATATGCCTTTCCCAGTCAGTATTTTAAAATATCTGTGTGGTATTCCATAGGAATGACATATTTACATGCAGATCATCCTTTTTTTTTTTTTTTTTTTTTTTGCTATTATAAACAATGCTACTATGAACATTTTATTTTATATCTATAGCTATCTATCTATATATACCTCTGCACATGTATTTGAGTATTTCTGTGGAAGACATTATTAGAAGTAGAGTTACTGGGTTAAATATCACAAGTCTTTAATATATTGATAGATAATGCCAAAAATTTGTCTTCCCAAAGGCTTGACCAATTTACACTCCCAATTGTAAGATAGAAAATGGCCCTTCTTATTTTTTAAATTAATTCTAAGGTTGTATTGACTATTTTACAATTCAGAGGAAAGGCAAGTAAGGAAAAACAATGATCATAATTCAATGTGATAATTATATAAATAAAGGACTAATATACAAGGATATCTAATTTGGAAGGGGTTGGGAGGGTTAGGAAGACTTTCCAGAGGAGTTCATGCTTTAACTAGGTCTTGAGTGATGAGTTTGCATTAACCAGGTAAGGAGGGTGGTGTGCCAGTAGGGAAGGCATTTAGGCATGGGGAGCACCTTATATGAAAGGCAAAATGAATGCGCTAATATGAAGCACTGGGAGCAGCAAATTCTCCAACCTTGTTGAAGGAAGGACAGGGTATAGTAAGAGAACAAAGGAAATGCAAGAAAGATATTAAAAAGACTATACTGGTTGTTACCAGGAAGTGGGGTTTTATCCTGTAGAAAACGATGAGTCGTTAAAGGCTTCTATATCAATGGAAAGATGTCATCTGATTTTTATGTTAGAAGATGAGTCCCTTACCATTGTGGGAGGTGGAGTCGGGTAAGTTCAAAGACAGGGAGGTGATCAGATGAGGAAAGCTGAAGGTCTAAGCTAAGGCAGGCTTGTGGTGACAAGAGAAAAGGGCATAGGTTTGAGATCCCTAAGGAGGAATGCTAACTAGAACTCGGAGACAATTTGACTGTGCTGAGTGAGGGAGAAGGAAGAGTTAGGGATGATTTTTGTGTATTTTAGCCTTGGCAAGCAATGAAGATTTCTGTTTGCCACAATAGGGTGTAGAGAAGAAATGACACATGAAGATACCTTCACTTTTAGATAATGCAGGAATCTGATGGCACTGTGGTCACCCTGGTGGAGGTGTGCTTAACCTGTGGATCACAAGCCTGTGGCAGTCAACTGGGAGCAGGGCTGGGAGTAAAGATAGGGGAGCTGCTGTCATTAGGAGGAACTAAGTCCCCGTGAATGGGTGTCATCTCCCTGGGGAACTTTGCAGAAAGATAAAGGATACTTACTAGTCAATGAAGAAAGAAGGGAAGCCTGTGAAGAAAACTAAGAAGGTATGCCAGTAAATGTGAGGAAAACCAGGGGAGACTGCCATCTTGATCAAGGAGAGAAGGGGCCAGTTTCATGCGAGATTGGTAATAGAAGTGAGAGGTAGTGAGTGAATGAGTGGAGACTATGATTTGGGGAAGTTTCAATGAAGAGGTGAAAACCATGAATTTGTAGTAGGTCATGCCTACATCTTGACAGTTTCAGGTGCTAAGACTTTTGAGTCAGAAAATCTGGGTTCCGATCACTTTGTTTCATCACGTGTTAGTAACAGAACACATTCTTTTTTAAAAAAGGAAAAATATTGCTTTATGGACTGTGTAATTTAAAAATTTGTATATTAAAAAACCATAAACACCTCATGCATTGCTAGTGGAAGTTTAAAATGGTGCAGCCATTCTTGAAAACAGTAAGGCAGTTCCTAAAAGTATTCAACATAGAGTTACCGTTTGACCTAGAAGTTTCACTCTGAGGTGTATACCCAAGAGAAATGAAAACATATGTCCATACAGAGGTTGTACACAAATGTTCACAGCAGCATTATTCACAATAGCCAAAAGTGGAAACAACCCACATTTCGATTTACCAACAAATGGATGAAGAAAACCTGGTATACCCATATAATGGATTATTATTTAACCATAAAAAGGACCTAAGTACTCACACATGCTACAAATGGATGAACCTGCAAAACATGCCGAGTAAAAGAAGCCAATCATGAAAGGTCACATATTGTGTATGCATTTTATGCATGTTCATGTATTTATATGAAATGTCCAGAATAGGCAACTCCATAGAAACAGAAATAGATTAGTCAAGCCAGGGGACGTGGAATCTGGGGGACTGGGTAATGACTACTAAAGAATTTGAGATATCTTTCTGGCGTGATGAAAATGTTCTGAAATTAGATGGTGGTGATAGTTTCATAACTCTGTGAAAATACTAAAAACCACTAAATATTATAGTCTAAATGGGTGAATTTTACGGTATGTGAATTATTTCTCAATGAAGCTATTATTAAAAAACATAAATAGCCATTATTAAAAAATGTAAAATGGCAGAGCTAATGACAAATGAAAAAAATTGTAACATTTCACAGAGATGGTTAATATCTATAATACCCAAGGAGTTTTTATATAAAGTAATAAATTCTAAGTGCTTTAATTTCCTCATCTGCACAACAGAGCTCGCAGCTGACTCAAAGGAGAGCCATGAGAATTAAATGAGATAAATGTTAAAGCACATATTTTTGTTATTATTCTCAGTCTTCATTTCACCTTAGATGCCTAAGAATCTGTCCGTAGAGAGGTTTAGATGTTTAGCCAGCTAAAGAAATGGCTGGAGAGTAGAACTCGAGTATCATGGAATTATAATTACTGTGTCCTCATGGATAAGATGCTGTTTTGTCCTCCAGAAAAGTGCCATTCTTTCAGTCATTTCACAGACATTTATTACATTTCTACTATGCACAGGGCACTAAACTAGTTGTTGAGGATACAATGATGATTCAACCATTGTTCCTACTTTCAAGAATCTTAAGATTTAGCAAGATAAAGGGAGATAATAAAAAGATGATTCTCCTAAGATGTGGCAAGAATAGAAGAGAGATGCGCACGGAACAGAGGAGAGGCAGTTGGGGTTGGTGTTCAAGGAAGTCTTCCCCCAAGTGAAAACTAAATGGAGAGGGATGAGAAAAATTTATCTAGGTAAAGCAGAAGGTAGAGGAATGGAGGTGGGCAAGGGAGGTGGTAACACAAAGCAAGGGCGCAACCCCGTTAACCTAGAATGAGTAAACACTGGGAGCAATGAACAGCAGTGTGTTGCTGGACCATCAAATGGGTGGAAGGCGTGTAGTGAAATACGGAACCAAGAGCTGGATTATGCAAGTCCTGTGTGGCATTTAGGTGAGCTCAGATTTTTATCCTCACTGCATTGGAAACTTGTTAAAATTTTAACCAAGCCATGAAAATGGCTAGATTTTTGTTTCATATGGATAATTTTGAGGCTTGAATGAAGGAGGGATTGAAAATAATCTGTCCTGAAGTAGGAAGACCTGTTAGAGAAAGGAGTTCATAGTGACTTGCACAGTGAGTGAGAGCTTGGCAGTGTGGATTAGAGGCCTTGTTCAGAAATATTTACAAGAGAAAATGGCAGCTGTTGATGATGGGTTTAGGGAGGTAGAGTGGGAAGGGGACGGAGTGGCTTCAGGGGTGTCTTAGGTTTCTAGTTGTGTGACTGTGGTGGTGGAGTCATACCACTACAGCAGTTATAAGAAAGATAATAAGTTTATTCTTTTTGGTTTTCCTCTAACACAAGAAACTAATTTTTCAGATGTTTCCGTTTTGCTTTGTAGATAATTCCATGATAATTTTTTTCCCCAGTACTTTTCAGACAGCATAGCTGTTAGATGTCTAGGTCTTTTCTCATCCTTAACAGGAGTAAACCTTTGCTTTTTTAAACTCCTTTTTATGCTTAACTCTCTGTTTTCTTTCTTTCTTTTTTTTAACCTTTAGGAAGAACCTAAGAAAGTTCGCTTTGATTATGACTTATTCCTGCATCTTGAAGGCCATCCACCAGTGAATCACCTCCGCTGTGAAAAGCTAACTTTCAACAACCCAACAGAGGAGTTTAGAAGAAAGTTGCTGAAGGCAGGAGGGGTAGGTGGCACCGTCTTGTTTAAAGCCTGCCCATAAAAAAAGAATTTGCTAGTGTGTCTAGAAGTATAATTATGTTTTGAGAGAGGTAAATAAAATGAAGCACCTTAATGCATTAGTTGTAGACTCATGGTTTGAAAAGAAGAGATAAGCAGACAATATTTTAAGTAGGTCTGAGTCTGAAATTGCATTGTTGGTTAGAACAGCCTTATAGTCCGTGCAGTTCAAATATATTTCTACCATAATCCCAAACCATTCTCAATTCAGGAAAGAACAATGCTTGAACTTTGATATATCAGTATATAGAAACTTTTGGGTAAAGTTGAAAGTTAGGTTAAAAATGATAGAGGAGTTATTGTCCAAATTTTCTTGGTCAAAATTAATAGAAAAAGCGTACTCATTTAGATGACATGTTTGGGTCATTTAAAAGCACATTTTTGTTTGAATTATGTGTAGTAAAAGGTGGATTTTTATTTTTAAGAGAACGATTAACATAATATGGTAAATTTTTGTCCATGCAAATTGGCTAGGATGGAGAAAGATTTTTAAGTGGAATTTCTCACAAACATAAAACACATAGAATGTTTGTTTGCAGCTAAGTCAGCTGTACAAACACTATTAATGGGTCGAAATCTACTTTACATGGGGATTGCTAGGACCATCAGCCTCTACTTCAAATGAACTTCCTGTGTGATCATATGTGGGCAGTTCAGACCCCATAAAATGTTGCAATGTATCCTTTACTCTAGGATTTCCTTCGCTTAGTTTTACTGGAACATTTTTGATAGTTGTGCAACCATGAGCTTCTCATTATATGGAAGCATGTGTAGACCATAACTTCTCAAGATGTCTCATTTCACTAATAAAGTCTCCCTGAGGGCTTTGTAGGAAAGAACTGAATTTTATATCATACAGATGTCCTTTCCCTTTATGGGGTTATGGATGACCACTTTGAGAACCTCAGGAACGCTGTGGACCCTCTCAAAAGAAAAGCGCCCGTATGTACATAATTGTGTGAACATCCCGGGTTGTGTGTAGCCCCTGGGATCCATTTTTTGGAGATTTAATTTGCCAAGCTCCTGTTCTGCTCAGCTGAACCACGCATGTGCATTTGAAGCGTTACAAGTGCTTTTATCACATTTCATTCCACACTATATTGTATGTCAGTAGATTTTGAGTTAAACAGATACTGATGGGCCAGCTTTGGAAATTAACTACCATTTCTAGTATTTTATGGGAAAATGTGTCTTTATGAAGAAAGGGGCTTTTGTAATACAAGTCATTTTAAAGTTAGGGATTTATTATATATTTATTAAGGATTTAAAAAAAAAACCCTATTTTATTCTTCTTACAGTTACCAAGAGCGCAGTGTTGATCCTCCTTACCTATGGCTGTGCCCTTAAGAAATGAACCTGTCCATGTTAAATCCTAGTTGCTCCCATTATTTTTCTTTTTATGAGGGTGACATTTTGTGCCTCTGATGATTCCTCTCTGGTGTGTGGTTAGGTAGGTAATTGGAGCGTGTGAATTACGGAGCTTGAGTACATCAGGCTTCTGATAAGGGTCGTCGGAAAAAGTAAATATGACACAAGGACTTTTTAAAACATCCACTTAGTCCCAGAGTACTCCAGGGTTGTTTGTGAGCTAGGGAAGAGGTTACAGGTCAGTGATAATGCAGCAGAGTGCGGCCCTGCATCCTGATAAGGTCTCTAGTAGATTTGTGTCTTTTGCTCCACTCAGCCTTTATCTCAGAATTATCCTCCCTGACTTCTAACTTTCCTTCTTTGTGTTTCTTTAAGTGCTATTTGAAGCCTGCGTGGTTTTTTCCTGTTAGATGTAGATTGTGTCTTGACAACTCTACAATAATAAGTTGAAATGTGAGATATTCAAGCACACCAGGTATTTGACATAAGCTCTTTAAGTGCCTGACTAGAGTAAATTTTGTAGTAAAATTTAAATTTAAAAATTCTTTTGAAATACTAGTATCCCATAGATCCTGTCCATTTCACATGGGAAGATTAAAATTGTCTTTTATGGAAATAGGAGAATCTAGACTACTAAGCATTTTTTGTCTTGCCTAGTTTTTAGATACCTTGTATTATGTTTACCTGACATTTTAACATTTATTCTTGTCTTAATATTTTTGCAACTTATCATGCATGGTGTTAACTAACTTATGAGCCATTTTGATTTTGTTAGAAAAAATTTTTTTTCAGCTCTGGGAAGCTGTCATTGACATATAACTGAGGTTTACAACATGTTGGTTTGATATACTTGTATGTTGCAGAATTATTATCACCATAACTTAGCTAATACCTGCATCACATCACATAATTACTGTTTCTCTTTTGTGGTGAGAACATTTAAGACCTACTCTCTTAGCGACTTTCAAGTATATAATTCACTATTATTAACTGTAATCACCGTGCTGTACATTAGATCCCCAGAACGTATTCATCTTATAACTGGAGGTTTGTATTCTGTGACCTACAACTCCTCATCTCTCCCACCCTCTAGCCCTTGGTAACTACCATTCTAGTCTCTGTTTCTATGAGTTTAGCTTTTTCAGATAATATCATAGTTTGTCTAACTTATTTCACTTAGCTTTGTGTCCTCAAGGTTCATCCATGTTTTTTGTTGCAAATGGCAGTCTTCCTTCTCAAGACTGAATAATATTCCATCATTTTCTTTATCCATGCATCTGTTGATGGACACTTAGGTTGTTTTCATACATTGGCTATTGTAAATAATGCTGGAATGAGTGTGAGAATGCAGATACATCTTCGACATACTGTTTTCACGTCCTTTGGATGTATACCCGTAAGTGTGATTGCTGGATCATATGTGATTCTATTTTTAATTTTTTGAGGAACCTCCATATTGTTTTCCATAGCGGTTTCACTGTGGAATTCACAATCCTGCCAACAGTGCACAGGGCTTCCCTCCTCTCCACATTCTCCCCAGAACTTACCATCTCCTGTCTTTTTGATGATAGCCATTGTAATAGGTGTAAGGTAATGTCTTATTTTGATTTGCCTTTCTCTGATGATTAATGATGTCCAGTACCTTTTCATATAACTGTTGACCATCTGTATACCTTCTTTGGAAAAATATCTATTTGGATTCTCTGCCCGTTTTTAATCATATTGTTTGTTTTTGTTGAGTTGCATGAGTTCTTTATATATTTTGTATATTACTCTTTTATTAGATATATGATTTGCAAATATTTTCTCCCATTCCATAGGTTGCCTTTTCATTTTGTTGATGGTTTCCTTTGCTGTGCAGAAGCTTTTTAGTTTGATGTAGTCCCACTTGTTCATTTTTGCTTTTGTCGCCTTTGCTTTTGGTGTCTACTAGAAATCTTATGTTCATGATTGTGTCTCTTCATATAACCTTTTTTTTTTTTGACTAGGTTTGGTATGAAAGGCGGGGTGCTGTGTTCCTTGCGCTTAAACATTATGTATGCAGCGTAGATGTGTATGTTCTATTTTTGAGGGAAAAATTGATCCCTTCTTCATATGTACTGTGTGAAATCATTATGTACAGCTTGAGGTGTGAGTGGAGTAAACTTACCATTTTGGATGTGGTTCCTTCTCTGTCACTTTTTTCTTTTAAACCAAAAGTACACAGCACTATTAAAAGTAGAACTTGGCTTTTGAAGAGATCAGAAAGGTTGTTTTTAGAGCTGGCAGCATCTTTAAGAAAAATGCTTTTCAACTCTCAGAAGAAAATGATTCCAAAGAACGGTTTGCCAGAAGAATCTTGAAAAATTGCAGATTTTTTCTATGTCCTAATCTGTAAACCTATAGCTATATGACAACTTTTTTTTGGTCAGTTAACACTCTCTTCTTTTCACTCATTTTTTTTCTCTTTCTTTCTTCCTTCCTTTTTTTTTAAATGTAACTCTTTCTAAATAGTGTCAAAAGGAATCTCGGTGCACTCCCCCCTTGGAAGAAACAAACCCTGTGTTCTTCTCTTGAATAGCCCGCTAAACTTAAGGATATCTTTGCTTTAAAAGAAAAAAGAAAAACTTTTGTGGGAAGGACACTTTTGGATTTAAGTGTTATTTTTCTGAGAATATTGAAATTCAGAGTGATTTCATTTACACGACCCTGAAAGTCGTTTCCTCTCAATGAGAGATGTCGTGGGAGCTTGCCAGGGAAACTGTCTGTTTTGTTTATGGGCAAGCCCCTCTCAGGCCCGTGTAAGAAAAAGATAGAAGGTAGGGGTCAGAAAATGGGAAAGAATAAGTTGACAGCTTCTGGGAGGAGACTGCCTTTGTTTTGAGATCTTATGTTATTCTTTGGTTGGTCGGAGGGATAGAGGACCACGAGCAACAAACTTTTGACAGCAAGACTTAGTGTTACCTATTTATACTTGAGTTTTAAGCAAAAGGACCAAATGTACCCCCATTGAGAAGCACCTTCACTTTCCCTGAGATATTTCTGTTTGTCTTTAAAAAAAATTAACTGATGAATCCATGTAGAAAGATTTTCAAATAATGTTCTTCAGGATGTCAGGATATTTTTTAAGTGTTATGATCACAATAGATGGTTTTCTGTCTATTTACTTGATCACCTTCTGAGTAGCTGGAATTCAGTCATACTGAAAAAATGCATAAGGGTTTGACACCCATTAAGTCTGATTGAACGAGGATGATGTCTTTTTAGGGGAGGTGTTGGTAAAGCAAAGATAGAGCAGTGTTTGTCGTGTAACTGAAATTCATTATTTTACTAACTCATCTCTCTGGATTTTCTGTTAGGAGGGAGTAGGGTAAAATTGGAAAAGTTTTAAAATAAGGGAGATTTAAATAAAAACCTTGTCTCTGTCGTCTTCTAACTGAATCACCCCGAGGAAAATTATTACCCTTTTTTGAATCTTAGTTTTTCATCTGTGAAATGGACAAGGCAGTGTTTCCTGCATTGGGAGTGTGTAGCCGTGGTGTGTGGCACTTCGTAGGTACACAGTCCCTTGATTCCTTTTCCTTTGATTGCTAGTTGAGAAAATCAGATTTTTATCCATTTTTACAGCAAGCACTTAAAGATACAGTGAAAACAGTTGTTATTTAGTGTAAGCTACTCTAGGTTTATTCACAGGAAGGCGTGTTTGGCACCAGTTAGTGTGACCAGCACATCGATGGACCCGTGTTGGGTTTAAAGGCGATTAGCCGGTTATATCTTTTTTCAAGGAGCTTATATTCTGGCTGTTTGTATTTTGCCTGTATTAAGTGACACAAAAGTCTGTTTGGAATATTATTTCTTAAGATGCAAGTTTTCACTAGAAAAATGATCAGTTCTTAACTCTAAATTTCTAGTAGATTAAAGGCTTCTCAAAGCCTTTAGATTTCCTCAGTGGTATGGTCAGCAAGTCTGTATGTGCATCTTTGTGCTTCTATGAAGAAAGCACAAAAGGGGCAATCGTCTCTGGAGAGTTGAGTTTATTTTACAGCTGCTCCCTTTTTTTTTTGGCCTGGAAATCAAGTGGTCCGCTATGGTTCTGTTGTTCTTTATGGAACAGTGGTAGGGTGTTAGTGGATTTTTTTTCCTTCTTTCTTTCCTCAGTTAAACAGGGCAAAGTCTAAACATGTTGTTCAGTCTATTTCTGAATCACTGGCAAGCAGTTAATTTTGAGGACTGAAAATTAAAACTAACCACAGCAGTTGTTAAAACTAGGGTTTCTATAGGCAGAAATCCAATTCTGTTCAGACACCACCTGTTTCAGTAGGACATTTCAGACGCCCATTTGGCAAGATTTTCTGGAGAAGACATGGGGAACATGCTTTCAGTCTGTGTTAAGTCTGCTGCATAATGCAATCCTGTTTCTCCGAGTGACAGTTGCATTTATATATGATATGTTTTTGCAAGGAATAAATTGGAATCTTTCTGAAACACTACTTATTGTGAAGTAGAAATCAGATCCACAGTGGACCCCCAGCACAGGGCTTTGCTCACTAAAGGGCCAAAGAGATCTGAAGAGGAGCGAGTGCTTTCACTAAAGCAGCTATATCATACCATCTGAACATAGCATTTTATCGCAGGGTTCTGGAAAGAGTCTTGTGTAGGATGGTTTAGTATTTCCTTTTGCAGGGGAGTTCAGGACACTTCGAATTTCTAAGTACAGATCACAGTCTCTTCCTCTCAAATTATAATTTTTTGAATAGGTAAATACACATCCTGTACAAAATGACATACAGTGAGCCCCCCTCCAGGCCACCAACGATGCTGCAGTGAATGACCTTTTATATAGTTATTTGTGCACATGGATGAGTATATCTGTAGGGTAAATTCCTGGGAGTAAAATCGTGGCTCTAAGGCAAAGTGGAATTTAAATTTTGATAGACATTTACAAATTGCCTGCCAAGGACATTATACTGCTCTGTGCTTGTATCAACAATGTGTAAGAGTGCCTATTTCTCCACACGGTGATTCATTAAACATTTCCCCCCGATCTTATGAGTGAAAAATGATATCTCATTTTTAATTCACATTTCTCTTATGAGTGATGATGAGCATCTTTTCATAGGCTTAGAGCCATTTTCATTTCCTTTCAAAGACCGCATTTTAATGTATTTTAAATTGGAAATATTCTGAGTGTTTCGGTTCAGCTTAAATTTATGAGGACTCTTCCCACATACTTACATTTGGAAAGGTTACAGAAAGATACGGAAGCCTCTTTAACCAAGGTCTGTGTTCTCAGGCTCTCTTCTGCGTGTAACAAATTATGTTCTTAAGACTGATTTGTCAAGACTTTGGCTTCTAAAAATATAAGTGGCTTTTGTGGCAAACTCAGCAGTGCCCAGAGATGGATGCTGGCTGCTTATTTTAAAAATGACTCAAAGAAAATAATACATGGAAAATTATTTTAGTGGCTGTTACTGGACAGCTTCATTGGATTTTTGGATATTTGTTTTGGGACAAGTGTGCCTTTCTGTTATTTTCCGGTATATATCATCCTGTAATCATCTGCCTCAAAAGATAAAAGGATGCTGCTGGTTTTCACCAGTGCTGATAAAAGGTGATTTATTTAAATAAATGTAAGATCAAGCAGGCAACCTCATTTATTTGGTGGTTTCTCAGAGTTGAGGTTAATTTTATGTCATATTTGGGATTTCTTCCTTCTTATATTTTTGGCTCCTGCTTCCCTCTCCCCCAGCAAAAGTCTGGAAAATTAAATCATGAAAGTAGAACGTACATATAAATGGTAAATAGAATGTCCAAGTTGTGAGATCAAATGTAAAGCTGATCTCATTAATTTGGGTGCAAAGTATGGTCACGATAGTAGAAAAGTTATTTGTGTTACTCAGCATACTTTGTGGTTAATTTATGGCTTAACATCTTCTGAAAGTCACGTAAGTTGTTTGAAGGACAGTTAGAGATTTTTGAAAATAATGCACCAAAAAACATCTGTGGTGTAAATATTCCTGCCTTCATTTGCTCCTTTCTTCTCAATTACCTATTTACCTTTTCAGCAAGGAGGGAGAAAATAGGGGCACACTTTTCCCTTAGTGCAAAGCTCAGATACTTGTACTGCAAAAATTGAGCAAAGGCTCCGTGAAAAAGAAGTGCCCCAGGTAAGCTGTCCGCGGAGGGTGGACTAGGAAAAGCTGTCGTCACTGTTGGGAGGTGTGCTGTGTTTCTCTCGGCCGACCTCTCAGGCATAGCAGTTGAGCTGACTGTATGCAGAAACCTTAACGTAGTCTTGAAAGGAAATGCTGTAATATCTGAAAGCATCCCACAACCCTGCCCCTTGCTCCTGTCTCCAGTGCACAAAACGCCAAGAAAATAAGAAATGAACAGAAAGGGGGAAAAAAAATTGGAGAATTCCAAATTACAAAATGAACAGTTCTTTCCCTTTTAAAATACAAAAATACTGCAGCTGAAAACTGTTGGTTCAGTTTCTCTCTTCTTTCTTGGTTTAGGTAGTTCACTACACACTTGTTTCAAAGCTGCATAGAAAGTGTCTCTAATATGTCTGGTTCTGTTCCCTGACTTCTTGGATGGTCAAGGAGTTGGTGTTTTGATTGTCCCCACTGGATATTTTTTGGATTCATACTCTTAACATTCAATGAAAACAATTTAGGGGTAGGGAGTAGAAAAGGGGAAGGGAAACTGATCAACATTTTATTTTCTAAACTTTCCTTACTCTGTAAGTTATAAGAAAATTTGACAGTGATCTGGATCTGCAGGTAGCAGTTTAGAAAATAAACAAATAGCAGTCTGAGACTTTTGAAATAGATATTTGTGTTTCATTTTCAAGGAGTGAGGATAAATGGTAGGTGGTTTACTATAGTATCCTTTATTCCACAAGGGACACAGCCATGGTGTGATAGGAAGAATGTTTGACTTGAAATCTGAAGGCGCAAATTGAATTCTTAGATCTGCTGCTAATTTACCTTGGGCTTTAGGTTGGTATAAATCTAAATTATCCCCTTCCTCCCACTTGAGATTATTAAATATAAACGTACATAGTTAAGCAGTCAGCAAATAATTGTTTTATTTTTTGACAGGACTTCTTTTTTCTGTAGGTTTTTATTGTGCTTTGGTTTAAACCACATTTTTTGGTTACCTAGAAAGGTGAAAATAAAAGATTTCCATTAAGACTTTGACATAATAATGGTGTTCTATTAGAAAGAACATGTTTTAGCCTCTGGAAGGAATCTTTTTTTTTTTTAACATCAGATTTTAAAATAAATATGTGCTAACTTTAGAACAATGTAGACTTTCTAGAAAAGCAAAAAGAAGAAAAGAAATTGCTTATGATCCCTCTAGTGATTATAACCACTGTCAGTATTTTACTTGGTACTTTTCATGTAGATAAGATCCCACAAAATGTTTATACTTTATACTTAATATATTAAACATGAATTGCGTAAGTTTCAAACTGTATGACTTTATTTTTGTTCTTAAAAACATGTCCTCACACTTCGGAGGACTGATGTAAAAATTTTGGCTTGTTGTTAAGAAGTTACCAGTAATGTGTTCTGTGTTTTTTGTCTGTTTGTTATTGTTTTCCCCTTATGGCTCTCAGTGCCTCAAAATTAAAGTTACTGGCTTAAGGCCTAAATACTATAAATGAAATTAGGAACGACCCCCCCAACACACACACAAATTCATGGTTGTTTCTTAATAGTTCTGCCAATACAGAAGTATGATGCTCTAGTTTTTTTGTAACGGGGTGGGCCATATTAGATCTGTTATCTGGTAAAATTTATATTTTAATATGGATTATTATAGGTACAGATTCGGTAACTTGTCTTTGTAGCTGTCATTTTTGCCTTTCTACCCCTCTACCCGATAGGGCAGATTGGGGGCCTGTGGGTAGAAAGAAATTGCTAAATACAGAAAGGCTTCATTAATGGAAACATTGAGCAAAAAAGAATGATGCCTTATTCATAAAAGAAACTGGTCCATGCAACTACAATTTGAATAACCGTGGAATATAATACAAATCTGTTTAACCTCACAAAACCTCACAAGAATTCTTAACATGAACTCTTGTTGACTCAAGAGATGGATTTGAGTGAGTTACAGAGACAGAAGCCTGCCCATGCAGTCGCCATGGTGTCTCTTGGCAAATTAGAAATACGTGCCTCTGCTCTACGAAGCCCCAGCCGAAGGAACATGGCAAGGCTAACGTGAACATAACTTGATTTCGGCTAGTTGTTATTCCAGTGGGCAAGCATCCTTGTGCAGGGCACCATCTGGACAATCATTTACAGTCCTGGCACTATTTATAGGTCCAGACAAAAAGGTGATTTTGATGTTAAAATAAAACTGTCTTGCCTGAGATAGCCTGGACAGGAGTGATTTATTATTTATAATAAATAAAACTTTCTTGAAAATTTGTTCTCCAGTTTTGAATAGCCATGTCCTTTCAGGTTTAGCCTGGCCTCTTGTTCTGCCAGTCTACTTTGTGTTTTTAGCTTATGACACTATTATCCAACATCTATAGATAACTGTAAAGATCTGGTTTAAGCACAGGAGCAAGAGGACTTTTGATAAGACCACTATGCTAAATCAGGGGGGTTTCAAATGTCAGTGTCTATGAGACCAGGCGAACCCTTTGAAAGGACAAGCTACAAAAACTGGAAGACCAGCTGAATAATGTAGCCCTTGCTATTGGGAATTTCACACATTGGGTGCTGATTTATTATTATTTTTTCAAGTAATGATGAAATAAAGTGGGATTTTCCTTGTTGATAATTTTGAGCTGTGAATGTTTTGGTAAAGAGAGCATTTCTGTGTCCTTCAGATTAGAGTCATTCTAGATCTTAACAGTGACTGTTAATCAGAATGCCTTCCGCTATGTTCCAGTTTTAAGATGATGCACTTTATCTGATTTGACTCTTGACCGAGGTCCCTGCGCTTGGGCTGGAACTCGCTCTTGAGTTGTACTTCCCTTATGTCCCTTCTGTATTTTTTCCCCTAGATTTCTCTTCCTGCTCTTGATAAAGAAGGGCTTTGCTTCTCGCGTCCATCATGTCCTCCCCCAGGGTCAGGTTTCTCGGGCTTCTCTTCATCTGTTTTGTCTTCTGGCATCATCTTTTGTGAATCTTGTTCTTGCTTCTTTTTCATTCTTCTCCTGAAGGGCTTTTTGTGGTTTATATACATACACCCAATTTTGACTTCAGTTCTTTTTTTTTTTTAATTAAAAAAAGTTATGGTTAAATCTTTACCCTGATTTACCTTTCTTAAACAAAAATGCATCGAGGGTAAAGATGTATGCACCTCTGAACTGCAGAGCAACACGGGAGTGCGTGTCTCACAGGCACAAGGATAAGTGTTGTGCTTGATTCATCAGCCCTGAAGGTGGTAAGGTAAGTTGTTCCTTGAAGGTCTGTATGGATTGTTGTGATGTGTGGTCGCTTTCTCACTGCTTGGTTCCCTGCACACCGTTTTCTGATTTCTTTTGGTGAAGAGAACGTAGCACGGTGGTTAGAGGGCACACTTTGTTATGAAACAGACTTTTTTCCCAGATGCTGGCATCGTCACTTTGTGTAACTTTGGACAAATTACGCATCTCTATTCTTCTGTTTCCTCATTTTAAATTGATGAAACCATACATAACATTTACAGTTTCATAGATAAAGAGAGTCTGACATAAGAGGTCAAGCTTCCTGTTTTGCAGATGTGTAAACTAAGGTATCCAATCCTGAAATGACTGGCATAACAACAGAGAGTAATGTTAGTTTTCTTTTGAAAATACAGTTAAAAGAGACAAGGAATTAAAACAAAGCCCCAGGGCCATGCTTCTTAGTTGCCTTAGGGCCACGAGGGCAATCTTGCACCCGTCCCCTTCCTGAAGACAAGCTAGATCAATTATCAGAGCCAAGCAGGGTGCTTGTTGCTGGTAGCAGACTTTATCCTTTTGTTTCTTGCTTCATAGAAACTGAAGCTCCCTGGGCTCTTCTTTCTGAAAATCCAACTTGTGTGAAGAAAATGGTAATTAGGAGCTTGTTCGTCCACCACCCAAACTTTCTTAAGCCAGAATCAGCTTATCTGTGGGGATTGGTTACATTTTCATTTTCTGTAAATTAGAGACAAGCATTATTTTGGGAGGTTTTTTTCCCCCCCCCAGCTGAATAGCAAGGGTATGCATGACTTTAGAAGTGGTTTTCCTTGGCATTAACCAACATGTGCAAAAGGCTCTAATAAAGTCAACAAATAGCTTTGTAATCTACTAGGTTTTTGGAAGTCGAGATGCAAGTAAGTCATGGGCCAGAAGTGATTCTTTGAGTGCTTGGATATTAGAAGATTTTCTCCTCAGGGCTGGAACTCCGGCTGGTGATACACTTTATTAGAATCAGCTTAATGAGGCTGGTTTGCCATCTCTTCTCTGGGGAAGCTGCTTTGCCTTCTTGATTTTCTATCCCTCTTTCTCTTGCTGGCTCTCACTCACTCACTCACGCACACACCAGAATCAGGATACATTACCTGAAAATAGTTCAGAGTATTTGAATCTAGGACAGAGAGGACAGGCTCAGGAAATCCAAGATGCCTTTCAAGCCCTGGAAGACTTCTAGCAGAAGATTTTTATCCTTTTGTTTCTTGCTTCATAGATTGAAATTCCCTGAACAAAACTGATTTCTTTTGCTTCTGAAATCAAGTTTGAGGAGACCTTCCTAAATCTTGTCCTACCCCTTGTCTTCAGGTACCAACCTGTGTATGTAAATGTGTGTATGTGTGTGTGTTTAAAAAGATTAGCACTTGCCTTATTCAGAGAAAATACAAGTACTTTAAAAATATTTGAGTACCTGCTATGGGCTGCACTTAATGCCAGATGTTGAGTGTACAATGAACACTGGATTTTTTTTCTTTCTTTCTACCATACTCTACCCTTGGTCAATTTTGGGGGATAATACATTCTCATCTTCTCAGGACTAAAATAACCCAGCTCAGCTTCTTTAAAAAGAAAAAGAAAGAAAGACAGGAAGGAAGGAAGGAAGGAAGGGAGAAAAGAAAGAAAGAGAGAGAGAGAGAGAGGAAGGGAGGGAGGAAGGAAGGAGGGAAGGAAGGAAGGAAATTTCTACCCGTCAGTCCAGGCTGTCCTGCTCTGCTTTTAGGAGAAAAAGCTGTAGTTCTCTAAGGCATTCTCTTCTTTTCCTGGGGTGCCAGAAACTTTCTTACTAGACCTCACCTTTATCTCACCCCAAGCAGGCTCTGAGGGCTTCTGCAGACCAAAGATGGCAAAACCAAAAACAGTGTTCTCTCATTTAGAAAACTGGTCTTTTGTGTAAATCCATTAGATGGTCAAAGAGAATGTATATGAATTTGTTGTGTTTCTACAACAGGTTTTACCAACTGGAGCAGATTTTCCCAAATAAGCCATAGATAAGTTGTTCTTTGAATTTATATTACAAGCTTATAGTCTTTTTCTTCCACAGAAACAATTGTTTTTAATTGAGAAGAAATGAACTAGGACTTCAGATCACGTGTGTTTTCTGTTTTCTTTGTTTTTGTGTGCAGTATAAAAATGTAATCTCATTTGGCATTTTAGAAAGCAAACCATTAACTTTGCTTATGTTAGGAAAGCCTTGACTTAGCCGACAAATCTAATTTGTTATAAGAAATCCTTGGTTCGTTTTAGAATGATGTTTAGATTCCTCTTAGAAGAATATGGTGCAGTTTAGCTCTGCTTAGTATGATATGGGTCCTTGGAGAAAGAACCAAGTGGAGCAAATTGAACAGACTTTCTTGGACACCTTTGATTTTAATACCCTTCCCAGGGCCCCGGTCCACTGTGCTCTTCTAAATACTATTATTTACTTTACAATTTTCTTTCCTGAACCATTTTAGAGTAAGTTGCCAATATGATGGTCCATCATCCCTGAATGCTTTAGTGTTTATTTTCTGCAAACAGGGACACTCTCTAATATACACATGATACAACCATCAAAGTCAGAAATAAGCATTACCAACCTCTACTCTGCCAATCCCATTCAAGTTTTGCAGATTGTTCTGCTAATGTCCTTTATTTTTATATTCAAAAGGATTCTGTCTAAAATCATGTAGCATTTGGTCCTCATGTCTCTTTAGTCTCTTCCAACCGAGAATAGTTCCTTGGTCTTTTCTTGGCTTTCACGAACTGGAAATTTTTGAAGATTTCAGGCCGTTTAGTAGATGGCCCTCAATATGGGTTCGTGTGCTATTTCCTCATGACCAGATTCAGGTTATGCACCTCTGGCAGGAATATTACAGAAGTGATGCTGGGCTCATCTCAGCGCACTCACACGTGATCATGATTTCTGTCGTCCCATACCATGACTACTGTTACGTTACTCTGATCACTTGATTCAGATGGTGTCTGCCAGCTTCTCCACTGTAAATTACTTTTTTTTTCCCTCTTTAGTATTTTATTGGGAGGTAATTTGAGAAAATGTAAATATCTCATTCCTCCTTAAATTTAAGTTTATCCTTATATTTATTATATCACCATGGACTCATGGATATGTTTTTTTTTTTTTTTTCAGTGAGTTATAATCCATTACTATCACCATTTATCTTCTTGCTGAAATTGTCCTCATTTGGTCGGTGGGAGCCTCTTTCATCTGGTTTCTGTGTCTTTTTGACGTGTTCTGATCCATCTTTGCGTACTTCCTGACTTTCTGCTACAAGATGTTGTCCCGGGCTCATTTGGTAGTTTCCTTGTCCCTGGATTTAGCCATTTCTTGAAGGAGCAGCCCCTTTTTAGTAGCTCTGAGCCTCTGAGTGGATGCCTCTCCTCGCATCACTGTCCTCTCCTCCCCTGCTGTTGCCTCCTTTGCTTGGTCCCACCTAATAGCTCCTAGACTGTATTATTCAGGAAGAGGAAGGACACATTTTGTTCAGATGTCATCACTCATGTTAGCTCTGTGTGGATGGGGACTATAACATATTTGATCTGGCATCCCTGAATGACTACTACATAGTAAATGCTCAATAAGTGAATAAATTCATTCAAAGACAAATTCTGCATCTGTTAACTCTGCATCTGTTAGGAGTTGGTCATTATTCCAGGTGCCAGGGGTGGGGGTGGAGGGACACAACAGTGAACCAAATTTAAAAAAGCAAAAGAAAAAGCGTACATTTGTCGGAGTCCTGTGAAGGGAAATAGTTCTTGGTGAAGGATGGAAATAATTTTGTAAGGCAGCCGTTTCCCGAAATGTGTTCATTTATATTAATATGAAGTAAATGCAAAAAAGGTTTCGACTTTGCACTTTTTAAACTGTAGTTCTTATTAAAGTGCATAGACGAAATGTGTCACAGATTTTTTTAGCCTTAGTAATTCCTTTTCTTGTATTACTATAGCTCTGCTTTTTCCTCTACCCTGAAGAGAGCTGGTGCCTTGCATATAGCTAACTCAGCTTTCAAATGCAAAATGGAAATCCTAGTAATGTAGAAATGTTATATTCATTAGCTCCTCTCTGTAGTTTGTTAGTTTTTTACTTTTGACCAGAGATACTACCAGCAAGAAAAGTGAATTTTCTCATTATGCTTTTGGTGATAAGTAACAGAATGTAGAAACAATGAGAATAGATCATAAACTCCTTTCTATTAATAGAATTAATCATCTATGTTATTTCTTTTAACTCCTGTGTAGGACCGTAATACATAGCATGTAATCAAACTCTTTTTGTATTATAAAATTATTCAAGCATTTATTCACTCAAAATGTATTTTATTGCCATTCTTTACTGAGTGCCTACCTCACAGGACTCTTAAGGGATTCGGTGAGACCATGTGTATGCTTTCCTCAAAGTAACTAGTAAGTAAGTGTCCACCGAATCTGAATCTGAATTTCCCTTATTAACCTATAGGATTCTGACATCAGGTATAAGTTTTTCTTAAAATAAAAATGTTATGTTATAATTGATAGAAGAGGATTATATGTATTTTATAGATAAATTATAAAACACACACCATAAACTCACCATTCAACTTAATGAGAATTAGAACATGAATGCCATTCAGACTACCTATACACACCTCCCCAGTCCATCAGTTTGTCTTCCCCAGGTGTAACTGCGCTCCTGAATTTTCTTGAGCTTTTAAATGTAGTTTTAACACAAAAGTATGTATTCTTCTATTTATTCGGCTTTGCTTATTTTTGGTCTTTATGAAGATGTTGTAATATTGTATGTAATTTTCTGTGACTTGCTTTATATTCTCAGCACTGTGTAATGTTTGCCCTTGGTATTGCGTGCTACTGATTTCATTGCTGCATAATAGTCCATATAGCATGATTTGTGTATCTATTTTCTTGTTACCTAGATATCTAGATTACACCTTTTAATTCTGTTTTATTTTTGCTGCTGTGAATAATACAGTTATGAACCTTCTTGGGCACATCTCCAGTACCCACATACTGGAGTTTCTCTAGGGCAGTGGATTTCAAACCTCTATGACTGTGACTCATAGTGAGAAATTTGTTTTCCGTAATAACCAAGTACCCACTTACATAAATATACATAGACAAATGAGACAAAAATTTTGCTAATCAGTGCTTACTTTTACTATGGGGGACTCAATCTGTTTTATTTTGTACTAGTTGACTTGTAAATAGCGATGCAGTCCTTTCTGTTGCTTTCCAGTCTCACTAAAAGGTTCTGTTTGAATAACACTGCTCTGAGTCAGTGGTTCAAACTGTAGGGCCCATGAGAATCACCTGGAGAGTCTGTAAGTGTGAGGACTCTTGGGCCCCGCTGCCTGGATTCCTATTTGGTAGGTCTGGGCTGGAGTTTAAAAATGTGAATTTCTACCATGCGTCCAGGTAATACTGATGTTGCTGGCCTGCTGACCACATTTGAGAAATACTGCTGTAGAATATATACCAGTGAATGAAATTCTGAGTCATAGAGCATTCACATATTTAGCTTTTTATTATTTTACATAGTATTTGCAACAATTTAGAGTTCTATATCTGTATGTGTAGAGAGGTCTTTTCTAGGTAGACGTGTTCATCTGTGCCTATTTAGTAGGTATTAAAGTATCTTGTTATCTTATTTTGTATTTCAGTAATTAGTAATGAGGCTGAGCATACATTTCGGTGGCCATTCATGTTTTTCTCCCTCTGAAATGTTTGTTCATGTCTTCTGCTTATTTTTCTATTTATTTATTGGAGGTCTTTTTATATTCTGGAACCATGAATACACTGTTGGTTACACTTACTGTAGATATCTTTTCCTTTTTGCCCATTTAGTGGCTTTTTAACTTCCTTTATGGTATCTTCTGATAGAAATTCTTAAATTTTAGAGTGGTCAGATTTTTTATGGCTAGTTCTTTTTGTGTCCTATTAATATGTTCTATACCCCATGGTCATATAGATAATCTCTTATATATTTTTTTCCAACACATTTGAGAAGTTTTGCCTCACATTTAAATATTTTCAAACATCTGGAATTGATTTCATGTGTTGGTATGAGGTAAGAGTCTAATTTAAATTTTTTCCTATAGAGAAAATCAGTCCCAGCACATTTTATTAAGTTGTCTGTACTTTACTCAATGATCTATAGTGCCTACCCTGTCAAACATCAGATTTTCATACACTTGTGAATCTGTTGGGGGTATGTGGTGCAGCTCTGTTGCACTGGTCAGTTTATCTCTGCGGCAGACCACAGTATTGTAGTTGCTCTGGTTTTATAATCTCTCTTTGACATAACAACATCTATTGCATCATTCCTTGTTCTTCATATACATTTTAGAATTAGTTTAAGTTCTTTGAAAAACTATGTTAAGATTTGGATTGAAATTACATTGACTCTGTAGGTAATGAGTATTTTTATCCCTGAATACCTAACGTCTTTATCAGTTTAAATGTTGTTATCATTCTTTAAATATTGTTGAAGTGTTAAGATATTTCTGATAAAAGTCTAGCTAGTTTTACGGTTTGTTTATTCCTAGGTACTTTTTTTTTTATTGCTGTTATAAATAGAGTACTAAATGTTTCCTGTTTGTTACTGTTGTGTAAATATGCAGTTTATCTTTGCATACTTCTATCTTACTGAATTTAATTCCAGTAATTTTTCTGTATAACTCCTTTTGTTTTTCTATGTGGACCATTATGTCATGTGAATAATGACATATGTCTCTCATATTTTCAATTTTCATTTTCCCCCTGCCTTTTGTGGTCCTGTGTCAGTAGGATTACCAGTAAAATACTAGGTATAAATGTTCCCAATTTCAAAAGGAATGATTCTAACAACTGACCATTTAGAATGTTGTTTGCATGGGAATTTAGTAGCTACCTTTTATCAAGTTAAGAAATTTATCTGGTGCTGGTTTAAGAGTGTTGTTTCCTTTTTTAAAAAAAAAATTGTACGTGGATTTTATCAGACAACTTTTCAGCATCTCTTGAGGTGAGCAGATGATTTTGTTCTCCTTTAATCTGTTAATGTGGTACTTGACAAGCATTTTTGTCATGCTAAACTACTCTTGAATTCTTGAGTTAGAACCAGTTTGGTCTTGCTCTATTAGGTACCCCCCCTAGTGGATTAATTATGCTAATATTTTATTTAAAAACTTTGGATTCATGTTCTTGAGTTACATTGCTTGTATGTTTCTTTCTTTTACTATTCTTGGCAAGTTTCGTGCTTGATAATATTCACAACATAAAGTGAGAAATGTTTTCTCTTTTTCATCTTGTGGAAGAGTTTCTGTCAGTTTGAAGTGTTCTTTTCCTAGAACTTGGTTGTAAAACCTTGTGAGCCTGATATATTCTTTGTAGGAAGATTTTAAACTATTTACTTGACTTTAATGAAGGATTATTCTTGATTTTTATTTCATTTGGGGTCAGTTTTAGTAAGAGGACTGGATTTTTATTAGTTCTTTTCAAAGTTTCTTACCATATTTGTTGAATTCTTTAAGAGTTTTTTAAAAAGTCTTTACACTCTTCCTTTTGCATGAGTTAATTATACAAAATTCTGTCATTTTTTAATCAAATATAAGCATTAAATCTAAGATTTTTCCTCTAAGTACTGCTTTAATTAGATTCCACAAATATTAATGTGTAATATCTCCTTTATTATTCAATATGATGAATTTGAAGTTTTTTTCATTTTAATTCCTCTTTTACCTGGGATTTATTTAGAAATATGTCTTTACAATTCCAAATGTGTGGAGGTTTTTTAAAATTAAAAAAAAAATTTTTTTTACTTTTGGCTTAATTGCATTACCATAATTTCTTCTTGAATTCACTTTCCTTCTTCCTGAAGTGAGTCCAGTTGAAGTTCTTTTAATGAAAGTTTCCTCTCAATTTTTGGTAATCTATAAAAGTTTTGACTACTGTCTATGTTATGAAAAGTGGTTTTGCTGATTATTCTAGATTGAAGTTAAATTTCAGTGCTTTGAAAATACTTGTTTTCTTTTTTATTTTTTCTCATTTATTTTATTGCTTTATTGCTGGCAGTTAGTACAAATCAATGAATATTGATCCCCAAAGAAGAACTCAGTTATTCTTCAGATTACTGGTCCACAGAGAATGAGTAGAGTTGAACCAACTGATTTTTGGGAGGATAAACTGGACTCAAATCCTGCTTCTTGGGAAATGAAGCCATAGCCGGCTGATATATAGCATATGCTGTTCCACCAACTGTAAGAATCATGGTGGCCTGTACAAGAAGGCATCAGCTATCCCACCCTTTTGATGCGCTGGAATTCCATTATCCTCCTGAAGTAGCTTTTGTTTCTCTGGAACTTTATTTTCAAACTGCCTTTGTCAAGCAGTACTTATGCCTCTGGGCAATCTGACAAAGCGCCAACAGATTCCACAGCATCTTGGCTCAGTAATTGTCAACCAACAGCAACAACTCCTTTTGTTTTTTTGAATTCTAATGTCAGTTTAACTCAGAGTTATGCCCGTAGAAGTATAGGAACTCCCTCTATGAAGGAAAAATTCCTAATTTCTAAGTGTTTGCTTATTTCTGTGGTGTAAATATTCTCTTACCATGTTATGTCAGTTATTGTAGAGCTGAGAAGAGATGTGCAGTAACACACAATTATGAAGTATTTCCACCATCCCGATACAGTAGACACCAATAATTACCTCACAAGCACAGATAATAATAGTATGTAGTAAAATAATTAGGGAGTGATGAATTTTGATTATCTGTTACCTCTGCTTTTAATATTTTTATACCTGTATTTTTAAATAATTTAATAGTTAGTAATGGCCTTGCTTAAAAATTGTTCACAAAATTTCCAAAAATTTAGCAATTGGCTCTTGTGAGTCTATAGTAGACAGTTACAGTGTACCACTTTTGCTTTTTTTACAGTGGGTGAACTCTTGTGAGCCTTAGTTACTGCTTTTACAATATTTTTGTCTTCGTGTTCTTCATTTTCAGTACAATGTGTCTAGGAGTAAATTCCTTTTACTTTATGGATCTATCATTGTTTTTATATTGTCCTCTTTTTCTGTGGGTTCATGACTTTTATTATTTTCGAAAATTATCAGCCATTGTATAACCTGTATTCTTCATTTTTTTCTGATTCTCTGATTAGATAGTTGTTACTTTTATTCTGTCCTCCATGTCTCTTGATAGCTTTTGTATTTTTCATTTTCTTGTGTCTTTGTGTGCATTCTGGCAGTTTGTTCAGATCTGTTTTCCAGCTTATTAATTCTTTTCAGCCATGCTTAATCTGCATTTCAATCCATTGAGATATTAATTCCACTAGCGATTTTTTTCCCCCTCCATTTCTTAAAGCCTTGTTTCTTTTCAGTGGCCTGGTCATTCTTTCTTATCTCTTATTGCTTGGACACTTTTTGGATTCCAACTTTTTTCCTTTTCACACCTTATATGTCATCATTTTCTATTCTGCATGTGATGATTCCAGTATCTGAACTCCCTTAATGCCCTTTTACAGACTCACAGATGATGGTGGCTTATTTCTTTGTGATTAGGGATATTTTTAAATTGTGAGTTCATATTTGATTTAGTTGAACTTCAGGAATCCTAAGGCCTGAATTCAGAGTACAGCAGATCTGTAGGGACTTCTGGATTTCTGAGAGACTCTGTGGTTCAGGTCTCTAAATATGCTATAGGCCGCAGGTTTAGTCTTTAGTGGACCTGTGAGTGCCCTTTGGGTAACCTCACCCCTCATGCTTGACTGTAGCTCACAGTTCACATTATAACTCTTTCCATCTCCCCTTTTATCTTTCTCTCTATGTCTCTCTTATATACCCATGACTCCTGACATTTTATTTTTTTTAAGCCCCCCAATGAAGAGTTTTTAACTGTCTAGTATCTAGTTGTATTATAGTGAGGGTTCCTGAAGAGCCCACTATATTGCCCAAATTAGAAGGGTTTGTTTTTTTTTTTTCCCACTGAAACCATAGTATGTCTAGCAGTTTCAGCATTGCTCTTTGCATTGTTGGAGACTCAATAAGCATGAATTGAATAACTGTTGAGAGAAGGTGCCGAGACAGCATAACCCTGATTATATTTTCCCACTGTTTAATTGTGTCTCTCTTTGGTTTTTTATTTATGCATTAGATTTATTGAATTTTTATGCGCAGGCACCAGTTTTCATCTTATACTTCCAGCTACTCCTCTGTGATTAGTATTATACATTATACATTGAAGACTGACTATTCTTTGTGAGTAACAGTTATCAAGGCTCATTGTCAGAACTCCAGCTAGCACTAAAAGAGAAGACTAGAATGATCTGGCCAATATGTTTTAAAGCTTGTTTAAGAAAACAGAAATTGTACAAAGCTAAATATATGTAAACCTAGAAAGAGAAGTGACATAATTATTACTTTGAGTTTCTAGTTTCAAACCACAAAAGTAAACAGAAGTTTGCTTGAAACTGCAAAGTCTTCTAAATATAGCTTCCTGTTAACAGTGCCTAATTATAATTTAGAGTTTAAGCCATAGCAAGTCAAGAAGTGGTACATAAATAGGATCATTTTAAATGAGATTGGATTCTGAAACAAAAGTATTTTATACTACATAGAACATAGCTGAAACTAGTCATTTTAGAAGGGAAGGCATTTTAAAATTTGTCTACTTCGAGTATCATTTTGTGAAATATTGAATAGTCTTGCCAAATGATACTTTCTAGTTAAGTTTCATATTTACATGCAGATGCAGTATTTCAGTATATTTTTAACATGAAAATATTTAGTAGGTTTACTTTTAATGCTTTTGAACAGAAAGCTAGGGAAATGATAATTCTGTTTATTTTAGAACTGAAAGAATTTTTTTTTTTAGTTTCCATTTCTCAGTTGTGAATATGATTTATAGATTTTATTTTCTTTAACTTTTAATGGTCTTAGTACAATGAATAAAACTCAAAATGCAATCTAAATATCCTAAGCTAAATTTGTAGCTTAGAGCTTGATTGTAGCTTGCTAAAAAAAAAAAAAGAAAGATAACATTGAAACCACATCAGAGGGAAAACTGAATTTTTTCTTTTACAACACAGGAAGATATCAGTCACAGAGTTGAACAGCATCTCTTTTTATTTTTCTACTGCAAAATTTATTTCCTCTAAATCCCTGAAGTGTAAATGGGTATATGAAAGAGGAGAGAATATAAAGTACATTTGAAAGGTTGAAGAAATTTATATTTATATCAAAATAATGCATTTACATGGTTTAAAAGAATTAACTAGCAAAGGATGGTATTAGGAAAACCCAAAAGTCCAATATTGTATTCTTCCCCAATCTCCTTTCCACTTTCTGGGAGGAAATGTTTTCAGTGTTTGTTTGTTTGTTTTCGTTTTCCTTTTCCTACTTTTTTTTAAGTTCTAGGATTACTGCCTAATGTTTCCAAACTATATACTTATGCTTCTATTTCTATATGAGAACTAAACCCATTGGCCCCGTCTCCTTTTCCTCCCAATATGACACCATTTTTAATTCTTATTTTTAGAATTCATTCTTTCTAGATATTGAACCTAGAACTTTGTTTCTTTTCCTACCAACTATGGACGTTGTTTCTTGATTCTCATCTTTGTAGGCTCAGGGTATCCTGGAGTTTCTTTCCCTTCTCTATTTGTGTTTCTACCTTCCATATTTGTCATCCAAACATTTACTTTTGCATTGTCACAGTGCTAACATTGTTTTATAAAATACAAGTTTTCAGTTTTATGTGCTTGTCTGTGTAGTAGTAATAATTGTGGTAGTAATTGAAACCACTTACATAGTCCACACTATGTGCCAAGCACATTGTGTAAATTGTATCTATTATAATACATACATATATATATATATACACACATAGGCATTTTACATTTATTATACTTATTTAATCATCAAGTTGACCTTGATGGAATAGGTAATGTTATGGTCTCCATTTTACTGACAGAAAAATTTAAGTCACTTAGTAAGTGGTAGAGCTGAGTAGGTTAATTTCTAAAAAATCGAAAGTCAGTAAATGTTGTTTACAGCTATGCCTAAAGGTTATTCACAGCTTAGGTGTGTACTATTATTATCATATTTTCTTTCTTATATAGCCATTTATTTTGTGGTTTTAAAAATTATTGTTTTTCTTTATTTCCTCCTTGTTTTTGTGCTGAAATGTTCAAATTTCCTTGGTTTCCTAATACCTCCTATGGAGGCCTTTATAGGATTCCTCTAGATTCCCTATACAGTGACCTCCCCCAACCCACCCTCCTTGGAGTGATCATTTATTTTATTTGAGCACTATAAATTTTTGTCATTTTAAAGTATGCATGGTGGCAGATTTTTACATTGATTTTGAAAACACTGAATTATGAGAGAAATGTATCATAGTTTCGTAATGCTCTTTAAAAGAATTAAAGGTAACGTGTTCTGCAGGAAAGTTATAGGAAAGGTTGATTTTCTAATATCACATAAGCCCTCCGAACACAATTATTTTAATGTTTGTCAAGTTTGAAATATTTACTTGGTAACAAAAGACTCGAAGTTTAAGCCGCTTGAAACACACACAGGAAGAGCCTCTAATTTCAAAATTCGCTATTTGCCACCTACCCGAAAGTATTATGTTGTACCCCCTCTACTGGAACTACATAGAACTTCCTTATACAGTTATGCCTAGACGGCAGGCAGGTTCAGTGTTGTTCTTTTAAAGCCGTTGAGTCTGTCCCCCTTTCTTCCCCTCCTTTGTTCATTCTCAGCTTAGGTTATGTTGGCAAGATTAACAGTTGCTTTGAAACCAGCCGACCTTCTGAAAGTCAGTGGAAGTATAGTGGTTGAGCGCACGCGCATTGAAGCCAGACTCCCTGGGCTTGAATGGCTGTTCTGCCACTAATTATGTGTGTGTCTTTGGGCACATAGGCATCTGTGCCTCAGTCTCTTCACTTTGAAATTGGACTATGAAATAAAAGCTGCTTCTTAAGATAGTTGAGTTAATAATTATAAAACGCCTACATCAGTATCTGGACCAGTTAGTGTTCAATGAGCTGTTACCGCTGCCGCCGCCACCGCCATCACCACCGCCATCCCACAGTGCGGCAATGCTCTCAGCAGCCTTTCTTTTTTCACTTCTACCCACTCCAGCCTCTCTACCACATTGCTACTAGATGATCTTCCTAAAATGAATAATTATTAGTATTGACTTCTTCGTTAAAGTCCTCAAATGGATCTCCTTTGCTTCCCCGATGTAACTGCTTTTTGTACCTGTTGTTACGGGCCAGTCTGTCTCTATAACGACTTGGCAGAACTCCTAGCCTGGCATGGTTGTTTAGAGTCTCCTTGAGTGATCAGCATCATCTTTTGATCCTCTTTCATGTTACTTGTTGGTTCATGCTTAACTGATAGAATGGTTGCTGCATCTTTTGTTGTTTGTGCAAAATCCAAACTTACCTGTATTTCTGTATCTTTGTTGGTTGACTATTATATAGATCCAGGCAAACTGAGGAATTTAAGATGATTTCTTCATTTCCCTAAAACTGACTGCTGCCCCTCCCTGGTCAAGTCTAGAAATGGCTTTTTTTCCTCCTGAGCTGTGGAGGTATATTGTAGAGTTCTCTCAATTTCCTGGTGGAGTGTCACCTTCAAGAATGGCACAACATTATTTAAAAAATCAAAACAAGTAAAACATTCCAAAGCATTGTGTGCAATAATGGTAGGCTCCCCCCACTTTCTTGTGTGTGTAAATATTTCACGTTCTTTTTATGCACAAGCCATTTAGATTGTTACTGAATGAAAGATCTTCTTACTGTTCTCAAATGTCATTTCTTTTCCATTCGTGGAGTGTTTTTTCATTCACCTGTCCATTGACTGATACATGTTAAATTTGGGGCCTTGTTGTCTCTGTTTAGCTTTGATTTTTAAATAAGTTTTGATTTTTTTAAAAAAATTAGTTCCTATCATTTGTTGTTGAAATGTTTTCTGCTTCACAATCTTACTGTGTTAGAATCATTTTAAATAAAACATACAGTGTAAAAGTCAAATCGTGTTAAAAGCCTATAAAAATCATCAGAGGTACGTTTGCTCCATGCCTTCCATGAACTCTCTCTCACAACCATTTTGAACTGCTTCACTGTTTTGGTATTTGCCTACCTATTTTGAAGTATTAATAAATTGCTATCCCCTCAGGAATTTTATTCCTGTTACGATAGATCATGATTTTAAGTTTAAGAAATTTTAAATTCAAGAAACTTGATCTCTCTTAGTTGATTTTAAAAAGTAGATTATAGATCTCCTTTAAATCAGAATTAACTTGATAAATTTCTCTTTAGAATTTGATCCATGAATATACATCTAAGGCATTTTAATTCATAAGTGGTGATGAAATTTATTTTGTTTACTTTCTTTATGTTTGGTGTTAGATTTGTGGATCTTTTCCTAGTTTCTCAGAGTGAGTACTAGATGTGTTTTTTATTCCTGGTTTCTCTCCTCTCTCTTCCTCTTCTTTTTAAAATAATAAATGCGGTAAAGACAATACATTTTCTTTCGAGCATATGTTTTGCTGTGCCCTAGAGTTTTTATATGAAATGGTCTTTTCATTATTTTCATTTGACTGATTTCTCTTGTCTATATTTTCTTTAATTTTATTAGAGTATGATCAACCAATATAATTATTCAGATATTTTAACAGATTATTTTATTTATAATACCTTTATGATCGATTTTTGTCAGTGATTCATGGCCACATACAAAAGTGTAAGCTTTATTCAAGAGATAGAAAGTTTTATATATAATTAAATCGAATTTGTGGGTTGTATTAGTCAATTTCACTATGTCTGTATTCATTTCACTTTATTAGTTCTGTCCATTTCTGACAAAGATGTATTTCTCATTTCAGTGAAATATTTTCAAGTTTTAAAAAAAATATATTCAACACATGTTGCTTTATATAACTTAGCATTTAAATTGCTTATGCTGTTGGGTCGTCATAACCTTGAATTTAACATTGTGTGATATTAATATAACACTGCTTTCTTTTGGGGACACTGAGCTGGTATTTCTTGGCTTGCCCCTTTATTTTAAGCTTTTCTCAGTCATTGAATGTTAAGTGTTTCTTACAAACCATCTGTATATGACCTTTGTCTTTTTACCCCATCTAACTGTATATCTTTTAGTGGAAGAATTTAACTTTCTTTTAAATTCTGAGTGATGCTTGATTTTGTTACTTTTCACCTAATTCATTATTTATATTTGTAACTTTTAAAATTTTTCTTCATTTGGTTTATATTTTTAAGTTGATATTCATTTCCCAGTTTCCCCTTATTTATGTGTTGGTTATTCTGTGCTTTTCCATTTCATTATTGGCCACCTTCCCTTTCAGTTGCTCATAAATCCAGGTTTTTTCTCCTACTTTAACATGAGAAATGATACCAATGTTTCCTCTCACCTTCACATGCTGATCCTCCCCTTTAGTGTTCCTAAATTTCTATGCAGATAATTTAATTTTTAGGTCCAGATTTTGGTTAGACTTCTCGGTGTCAGGAATTCATATTGAACACTTATGTTACATATTCCATATAGTTTATTATCCATTTAGATTTAATTCTGTATGGAAGGCAAAGCACATTCCCACACATGAATGGATTCATTTCTGATTCAGTTATAGTTCCATTAGAATTCCATCCCAAGTCCTTTCCTTAGGTGGAACAGTGGCGATGTGATTTTTGAATCCTTAAATTTTGGTAAATACTTTGTTCCCACTGAAGGATGTTTTCTTCCGGCTGTCTAGCTGTTACTGTCCTTTCTTCTCATTTCCAGTGTCACAAATGAGAAGTCCAATGTTAATTTGATTATTTTTTAATATTAAGTAATTGTTCTTTTTGGTGATTTGTAAGGTTTTCTTTTTAGGCTTAAAGTTTAGGAATTTTAGTGTGATGTTCTTGAACATGTGCCTTTTCCCTCATTAGTCCTGGCTAGGTCTTGGGGAGCCCTGTTAAGTTTGCAATTCAGTCTTTCCCTAGTTCAGGAAAATTGTCTTTCATATTACTTTAAATATTGCCTCTCTTCTATCTTTTCCTTTTCCCTCTTCTGCAGACTCTTTGGAAACTCTTCTTATGGTTGGTATGTTAGTTAAGTTGCCTTAATCTGTTCTTCAAGTCTTTTTTGTTTTTCCGTTATGATTTTCCTCTCTTTGTATTTTCAGTTTATGCCTTGAGATGTCTTCCAGTTGGTCCTTCATTCATTCTAATTGACCAGTTAGAGTCCATCTTCTCCTTTAATTTACCTACTGAGTTATTCATCTTGAAAATTTTACTTTTTAAATTTATTTTGAGTTATTAAAAACTGTAGAAATTATTTTTTGCTCTCCACTTGACTCTCCTTAGGTAGTCATGCTATTTTTGACTTCAGTATTTCATCTCTATCCTTCAAGAGATCTGTTAGGTCTGCCCTCTCCCACTCTCTCTTATCATTAGGCATGCCATTTATATGTGTGTTGGGGTTCAGGTCAAGCTGCTAGGGGACCTTAGGTTGTTTTAATCCTGTAAGGGATGGAAGGTACCGGCATGTCAGCCTTCACCGTAGCAGCAGGCATGTTGTGTCTTTCATGTGTACTTGGAGGACTCTGTCTTCCTTCTGGTCTTCTTGCATTCCCAGCCTCAAGAGTAGAGGAGACTCTACCCTCTCCTTCCTCCTGAGTGCCCCCTGAGCACCTTTGGGGCCAGGGAGATTGGCCACATTTGTGCAGTTATCTATGTGTCAAACTATCTTGGGTCTTGCTTGGAGCCCTACACCAGCTGTCTCTCAAGATGCTTGTAATCCCATGGCCACATTCTTCAGGCCGCACTCACTACCTGCCATCCCCTGGATATGACCAGTTCAAGGGGGATGAGTGGGTTGGATTTGGGATTGAGGTGGGAGAAGGTAAGTCAAATCCAAAGTTCTTTCTCTCCTCAGAATCCTTTTATATTTTATTCTTAGCCTCAGTTGGGATTTTATCCCTCTGTGCCATTTTCATGTGTTTAATGGCATTACAGATGAAATTTCTATTTTGAAAGCCTATCTTTGACTCATGGTTTTCCCCATCCCTTCCTATGCATAACATCTTGGACAATACTAGTTTTTAGAAAGTGTCCTTTTAAGATGCACTTTGGATGCGTATAAAGAGTATACTGGTCTGAGATAAATAAAACTCTCCAGAGAGAGTTTATCTGTCCATATGCAAATTTTATTGAACAAGATGTAAATTATCTGAATATCTTACACAACACAGAAGCCAGTTAGAGTAGGACAGAGACGAAATAGGTAGATGAAGAAACAGGAGCTGGAGAAAGAATCAGCTTTGGGTTATCAGTGATCTAGGAAGAAGACAGGGAGATAACATGGAAATTGAAAGTCACATATAATCATTATTATCTTGGCCAACAGTTGCAACCTGCTCTTTTAAGCCATCTACTGGACTTACTGACAAGTAGTATTTGAAGAAATTATAAACTAAAGGGACCCATTCTGTTCCAGAAAATTAAAATAGGAAAGCATTCAGTAGACTCTCAGTGGATGAAAGAAAATACTGTACACTATATTGACAAGTTGTAAAGTTAGTACAAGTCTATGTATATTTATGTTTAAACAGTCGTTTGTCTTAAATATTTGAGATTTGAATTATGCACACGTGCTCTTCCTAATACTGATATTCAGTTTATCCTAATCAGCCTCAGGCAAAGAGAATTTGAATTATACAACATGTGTAAGCTTCACATTGAATGGCAATTAGTCTGTGCTGTTTAGTAGCACTTAATATTGAGGTTAACGGTTAAGTAAAAAAATTTAAAAAGCCCGTGACTTGATTCCCAGTATATATGGGATAGGTAGGCTGAGAATCAGTAAAAGATTTTATTCTGTGTCAGTAACAATTTAATTCCTGACTTTGTGTCTAAGCCTCTGTTTTATATTTATTACATGTGTGAATATGGAGTCAGGTGACATCCATTTGAACTTCGCCATTTATCACAGGCCCAGGCCAAAGAAAATGTAGCCCTCTAGAACAGAATCCATTCTCTCACCTTTTTGTTATTTTCTAAATTTTTATTTGTCTGGCATATTGTCATGGAATCTGTTTCTCTTCTTAACTCTGAGTTGCGTTAGCTTAAAGAAAGCTTTTTGGTGAAGTGGAAGGAGCAAGAATGGTTGGGTCACTTGCTTGTACCAAGATTTGTTGGGTGGGTGAAAAGGTGACAGTAGGCTTTTAATACTCGGACCAACATGAGGAGTAAAATGTTATAAAATTTCTGAGTTTTGAACTTAACATCGTATGTATGCAGTCGACACAAGAGCTTGAACTTTCTATGTCGTATAACACTGTGTACTTTGCCTTAAGAATTCTAGTTTGTCCTACAAAAGGAGTTTAAAAATAAATCAAGAAAGGACTGCTATAGAAATTGTTTTCTGGGGGTGGGGGAGTGCCGAAATGTTGCTATTTTTAAATGCTTAACACTAGAAAGTATGTTGGTAGGTTGAAATTTGTATATTTTTAAAAATTATATTTACAAAAATATATGTAATACTCCATGAAGGTGGAGCATTTAACAGCAATGCTTGGGTGTTCTAGAGCCATAATTGGAATACTGATTGCAAATTGCCAAAATTCAGTGGGTCGACAAAGCAATTAAAAAAAATCTCAAGGATATTAGATTTCAAAATGTTCTCCCTTAATTTAGTCTGTCCATTATACTTTATTTTGATTATTCATAGTATTGCTTAACATGCCAGGAAATGTCTTGTAATAGAATTTATAAAATACTGTCTTTTTGATAATAGGAATATGCACTGTCTTTAGTGTTCTGTTTTAAAATCTCAGATTAAGTGGTTAACTCTTTCCTCATGATACTCAAGAGTAATTGCCAAAGACTTTTCAGTCCATTAGATGACCATTAGGTGAAATCTTTGTTCTGCTAGACTTTTCTTTTCTTTTCTTTGCTGGTGGATGGGAGATGTATCCCTTAAGGGAACAAATTTAGTCAGAAGAAAAAAAGCTTTTTATCTTTATTATTATTATTATTATTATTATTATTATTATTATTATTATTATTATTTTATTTCCTTTTGGGGTCTTGTGATTCTTTATATTAAAAAGTCATTTAAAATTTAATATCATCTGGCCTCGCATTGTGACCCTTGGCTGTTTTCTACCTCCTGTTCAATCTTTGCTGTAGCTGGATGCTGCTCCCCAAATATAATCAGTACTTTAATCTCTCATTGTTTTAGTTCATTCTAGTCCCTGGTCTTCAAGTATTCTTTTATCCTTCTCTTTCTAGTAATTGCCTGCTTATCCTTGAGGATCTAACTGAGGTGTTAATTCTCCATAATTTTCTGAATTATTCTCTCCATCCTCCAACAGAATCAGTTACCTCTCTTCTTTGTGTTGGGATAGCCCTTTATAGGTGGCTCCGACAACAACTATGAATCACAGATGTGTCATCGTTATTAAGAGTGGGGGCCATGTGTTATCCAGCTTTGTCTCTTCTAGGACAGGCATGTAGTGAACATTTGTTGAACTGAAATGTTTAGAACGCCATGCTTGTCATGATTAAGAAGACAGCTTGCCTCATTAAATTCCCCGATCACAGTAGCCTGCACTCACTGCCCTTCGCCCACCCTGCTCCCACCTGTTCTATTGTGGCTGTCGGTTTCCATTAAAATGCACTTGGGAGCCTTCTGCAGAGGATCTCTTTGCGTCGTCGCTCCGGTGCATGGAAGCTGGCTGTGGGGTCTTCCTTGACGTTCTGTTCTGAGAGTTTCGCTTTCTTCCCGCCTTCCTGCAGGACCCTAACCGGAGCATCCATACCAGCAGCAGCAGCAGCAGCAGCAGTTGTAGCAGCAGCAGCAGCAGCAGCAGCAGCAGCAGTAGCAGCAGCAGCAGCAGCAGCAGCAGCAGCAGTAGCAGCAGTAGCAGCAGCAGCAGCACCAGTTTCTCAAAGCCTCACAAATTAATGAAGGAGCACAAGGAAAAGCCTTCTAAAGACTCCCGAGAACATAAAAGTGCCTTCAAAGAACCTTCCAGGGATCACAACAAATCTTCCAAAGAATCCTCTAAGAAACCCAAAGAAAATAAACCACTGAAAGAAGAAAAAATCGTTCCGAAGATGGCCTTCAAGGAGCCGAAACCCATGTCAAAAGAGCCAAAACCTGACAGTAACTTACTCACGATCACTAGTGGACAGCAAGATAAGAAGGCGCCCAGTAAAAGGCCCCCCATTTCAGATTCCGAAGAACTCTCGGCCAAAAAGAGGAAAAAGAGTAGCTCAGAGGCTTTATTTAAAAGTTTTTCTAGTGCACCGCCGCTGATACTCACTTGTTCCGCTGATAAAAAACAGATAAAAGATAAGTCTCACGTCAAGATGGGAAAGGTCAAAATTGAAAGTGAGGCGTCTGAGAAGAAGAAATCAACTTTACCGCCGTTTGATGACATTGTGGATCCCAATGATTCCGACGTGGAGGAGAACATGTCCTCTAAATCTGATGTGAGTAGTCTGCTCGGTTTTCCTCCTTTCCCTGGTCAGTTGGCAGGTTTTATTTCAGATAGCTTCAGGATAAAGACAGAGGAAGGAAAATGACGGTCGAACCATAAAATGGTAGCCTGGAAATGAATATCCTTAACTAATGGAAAGGAAACGAAATCATTAAGGAATCTGCAGATGTGTAGGCTGTGATTTAAGTTGTTAAAGGAAAAGTATGTTCCAGGATACAATAACGGGTCATTTGAATAGCAGCAGAAGAATCTAGATGCTCATTGGAGCTTAGTCACTGTGCTTTTCAGTGATTGCTGATTTAGGAAAGTGAGAAGAATGCAAAATAAAAGTAGAATGCACCAGAAAATAAATTTTAAAAAGAAACAGAAATATAATAGAGTGCAGCTATAATGTTGATCTTTTTGATCAGTGGAATGAAGTAATTTGCTTCCATAGATTGAAAACTGGTAATAGTATTTTTTTCCGCATAGTTTATTGAGGCAAAAATTGATGTAATAATTTACTGTTTATTTAAAATGTAAAATTTGATACATTGTAATGTATGTATGTGCCATGCAACCAGGTTGTGATATTTTGAAAATGAAATATTTAATTTTTTTTCCCTGTCATGTAGCCACTGATTTGGAAGAGCCAGGGTGTGTGATCTTCATTACAAGTTTTGCTGATGGGTAGGATTATCTTTTGTAGATTCCTAAAAGACCATCTGGCCATCTAATACCCCCACCCTCAAAGTTATTTGATACTGAGATTTAAACTTATGATTACAAATTTCTCAGAGTTGAAAGGGATTTTCAGGTTATCTACTCTAACCTCCCCTACCAGTGTAAGAAATCTTACACTTCTAGTGACAGAACTGTTAGTGATTCAAGTATTTCATTCTATTTCTGGAGAGTAAGTATTATTTACTATGAAATTATCTCCTTCCTATTTTTCTCTAACTTTGGCCTTCTACTGTTACTCATCAGTCATCATCAGTCCCAATAACCTCCTTAATTTGAGTTGTCTGTTTCTAGACGATGGTCAAGGAGGACATCTGGCTAAAAATTGCTGGCAGTTTTAGGATACTTCTCTTTCTGTCCCATAAGGAAGCTCCACCAAAGTTCCCAGTTCAAATACTGGCAAGGGGTAGAAGGCCTTAGCAGACTTTCTCTGCATTTATACTGCTCTGGGTAGAAAGCCAGCTGGGGTGAGGACGTGGCATCAGTACCAATCCCTCCCTAGTCATCCAGACTCCACCTCCTCCCTCCGACTCTCTGTAGTTAATCTCAAAATTGTAATAGAAGATCAGATTAGGGGCCAAGTAGTATATAAAATACTGGAGCTTGGGTAATTTGTTCCAGTGCTTGGTAAAGGCCTTCTAGTGATGGTTTGTGAAATGGAAATGAAAGCTAATGGGTTTGTCCCAGTGTCTTAAGCATTTATTTTTCCTCCTTTGCTTTTTACCTCTCCTCTTAATTCAAAACTTGCTCTTAATGCAGATGTCCCTTGAAACTTTTTTTGTATGTTTGCTTTTTATTTCAAATCACCTTGAGATGTTCACTGATGCTGTTGGGGTGTGATTGTCTGTCCTTCCATAATCTGACATGTTGCAATTCTTCTAGAACAGAGGTTTTCAAATGGTAGTTCGTGATTTACTGGTGAGCCATGAAATCGATTTAGCATGTTATCACTAGTATTAAAAAAAAGAAAATCAGAATACATTGTAATTAGTATGGGTGAGTAATGGTTTCTGAAAATTTTATTTCAGAGACTGTGTGTATTTCTGATAGTAGGCTATGGTCAGAATTTTGAAAGGCACCTTTCTTGAATTTTTGCTGATTTGTGAGAAGACCAAATGGCTTTTATAAAGCACTATTGAAGGCTCTTTCTACATGAAATTATCATAGATCATCTTCCTCTTTAGATAATTCTGTGTATTCTTATTTTTTGTTTGTCGTTTGCTCCCTCCCTTTTCTATGTAAGGTATGGCTTTTCTTTTCCTAAACTTCATGTTCAACTTGATAGATTTATTTAAAGCAATACCTTGAAAAATGTTCTGGAATGAAGAGTTAGAATTGTAATGTTGTACAATAGGTAGCAGATTTTCCAAATGATTTATGACATGCTAGAGCTGTATATCCAGTGGTCCTAATAGGAGTTTTTGTAATGTGCTTTACCTATCATTACAGAAACAGCCTCTAAAGACTTCTGGGTATTATTTGGGTATAAAACCCAACAACTGTACTTTCCTTACCGGTTTTCTGGTAGTAATGCTTTTATTGTTGCTGCTATTGGCTTAATTCTCTATGTAGGTGGTAGAACAGAAGAGAATTGACAAAAGTGGTTCCAAGTGTGCCAGGGCCCAAAAGACTTTCTGTGAATAAAGAAGAATAAAAGAGGGCTGAAACTCCCTTTATCCAATGGTAAAGGTAGCCTTTGTTTGGCCTTTCTCCTACCTGGTGTCCCTCCTGGGGGTAAGACCTAAGGAACAGGAAGCAGTTGTAATGGAGAGCACTAAACAGCTCATTGCCTCCCTTGGCAAGGAACTGATTGGATAGCTTGGGACAGGCCCAATTTCAGGGGACACCCTTCACATTGTCCTGGTGGTGAGTGTGTCTGTGTCTGAGTAAGTGAGATCAGATGATCTGATCTGTCTAGGGACCTTTCCAGCTTCATTATTTGATGATGAGCCAGATTTATATTCATTTGTGGAGGGTTGTTTCAGACATAGCAGGCAGAGATCAAGGGCTTTGGAAACAGAAGAAAGACACAGAAAGAAACTGGATGAGTGTGAAGAAGTAGGAAGGGCCAGGGAAAAAAGATTATTTACCTGGTATGTCTGTGAAGAAATCATCTCACCTTGGTATAGGTTGGCTACAGTTAAGGGGATGAACTTTTTAAAGAAGTGTTTCCATAATTAGATTCAGCTTTTATATAAAAATAAAAATCAATGCTATTAAGATGGATTAGGAAGCTTAGATCATTGAATATATGTTTATATGCCTGCATTTTTTGAGGGATCACTTACTTGTTGATACGTAAGTAAGTAGGTAGTAAAGTAATCAAGTAATTAGGAGTCTCACTCTGGTGTCAGACAGGCTGTGATTTGAATCCCAGCTCCACCAGTGATCTTGGACAAACAATTTGACTTTCCGTATTTCTTAGTTTCTTCTTTTGTGAAATAGAGATCATAATAGCACTTAAATTGTAGGATGATTGTGAAAATAGTCAATCTGAGTAAAGCATTTAGCACACTAATCAAAAAATGTTAGTGAGCCGTTATTACGATTTGGCTTCTGGCAGTCTTTGTACCCTATAACTTTGAAAGAGATCTTTTGATGTTCAGAAATACTGCAGAATTCTAGTGTCCTGTTTCAAGTGTGGGGGATAGTACTTGAAATATGTCACATTGCTCTGAGTTTTGTCTTGAGGAGGTACATGGCCTTGATACTGGTATGCACGTGTAACATGGTAACTGGAAAAATACAGGACAAAGCATCTCAGTTTTAAATCAGAAGTTAAGCCAAAGTTTCCCAGGATCTTTTTAATTAAATGAGATAAAGGGCAAGGACTTACCTAGCACTGCATTGGTAAGCACTTGAGAGGTTTTATTTTTTATTTTTTAATTTTTTAACATTTTTTATTGACTTTTTCCATCCTTTCACTCTCAATCTATTTGTGTTCTTCTCCCTAAAGTGGGTCTCTTGTGTGTGGCGTATTGAAGGTTCTTGCGTTATTATCCAGTCTGCCACTCTACATCTTTTGACTGGAGCATTTAGTCCATTAACATTTACAGTAATTAATGATAGATGTGTGTTTATTGCCATTTTGAACTTATTCTTGCAGTTGATTTGGTATTTCCTCTTTGTTCTTTTCTTCTTCGTTTTGTAGTTTGGTATTTTCCTTTGTATTATCTTGGATTTTATTTAGTTTTTGTTTTTATTTAGTTTTTTGTGACTCACTTGTAAGTTTTTGGCTTGTGGTTACCCTTTTTTGTAAGTCTATTAACCCATTAGTATAACTGTTTGTATTAAACAGATAGTAATATAATCTCAAACCCATCCTACCGAGAACAAAAAATTAAAAAAAAAAAAATACTCTATTTCCTTGCTTCCCTCTCCCACTCTTAATGATTTAGATGTCTTCTTTTACAGTTTTGTGTTTATTCTATTTGTAATTCATGATAGTTATCACCTTTCCAGTTACGAGTTTCTCATTTTTGTGGCATCCTGCTTCTTTTCTACTTAGAGTAGACCTGTCAATATTTCTTTTAGCATGGGTTTAGTGTTGCTAAACTCTTGTAGTTTATGCTTGTCTGTGAAATTATTTCTCTCTCCTTCTATTCTAAAGGATAGCCTTGCTGGATAGAGTATCCTAGGCTGCATCTTTTTTTCATTCAGGGCTTTGAATATATCTTGCTACTCCCTTCTGGCATGTAGTGTTTGTGTAGACAAGTCAGCTGAGAGCCTTATGGGGGTTCCCTTATAACTCACTCTCTGTTTTTCTCTTGCTACCTTTAGGATCATTTCTTTATCCTTGACTCTGGCCATCTTGATTATGATATGTCTTGGTGTGGGTCTATTTGGGTTCTTCCTGTTTGGGACCCTCTGCGCCTCCTGTACTTGGATATCTGATGCTTTCTTTAGGTTTGGGAAGTTTTCAGTCATGATTTCTTCAAATACCTTTTCAATCCCCTTTGTTCTTTCTTCCCCACTGGAACCCCTATTATGCGTAGATTGGCACACTTATATTATCCCATAGGCCCCTTATATTGTTTTCATTGTTTTTTATTTGTTTTTCTCTCAGCTGTTCTGATTGGGTGCTTTCTGTTGTCCTGTCTTCTAGGTCACTTATTTGTTCCTCTGCATTATCTCGTCTGCTTTGTACAGGCTTTAGATCAGCTCTCACCTCAGCAAATGAGTTTACCAATTCTACTTGGCTCTTCTTTATAGCTTCAATTTCATTTTTAACATATTTTATATCTCTAAACACTATCTCTTTTAGTTCCTTTAGTACTTTGATCACTCCATTTTTGAAATCTTGATCTAGTAGGCCATCAATGTCTATTTCCTTGATCGTGCTTTCAGGGGATTTCTCTTGATCTTTTAATTGGAAGTGGTTCCTCTGCTTCTTCATATTGCTCACATCTCTCTGGCATCGTGGCTTAAGAGTATCAGTTACCTATTGTGGTCCTTAAGACTTTATTTATTTATCTATCTAAAACCTATGCAGGAATAAAACTTTTAAAAAAAGAGAGAGAATTTTAAAAGAATGGAGAAAAAAAAAGGTTTGAAAACAGTGTATAATCAATAATAGAAGAACAAGTTGAAGCAGAATAGCAATTGTGTTGAGACATCTTTTAAAAACCTTTAAAAAAAGGAGAAAAAAATCACAAAACAATATTTGAAATATGTGTATAATCAAAAACAGGAGATTAAAACCAAGAGAAATATAAATGAAATGAGATGGATTTCTTAAAAATAATAAAAATTAAAATATTTTAAAAGAAAAATTTTGAAGGGATTAAAACTGGAGACATGTACAATTGTTTAAAAAGTAAAATTTTAAAAGGCAATAGAAAATAGAACAGATTTTTAAAAAAGATAAAATAAGAGAATTTTAAAAGAAGGGAGAAAAAGAGGTTTGAAAACTGTATAATCAATAATAGAAGAGCAAGTTGAAGCAGAACAGCAATCGAATTGAGACATCTTTTAAAAACTTTTTAAAAAGGAGAAAAAAATCAAAAACCAATATTTGAAACCTGTGTGTAATCAATAACAGGAGATCAAAACCAAAAGAATTAAAAATGAAATGAGGTGTATTTTTTAAAAATAATAATAGTAAAAAGGTTTTAAAAGAAAAATTTAAAAGGGATTGAAACTGTAGACATATACAGTTGCTTAAAAAGTAAAAATTAAAAAGGTAATAGAAAATAGAACAGATATAAAAAAGATTAAAAAAAAAAAGATATGTGTTCTCCTGGATACTGTGTGCTCTTAATGATTTTATCGAGAAGTCTTTCTGTCTTCACCCTGTTTTGCGAACTCAGCTTGCTATTTCCAGAGGCCCTCTGTTGGCGCCCTCATCTGTGCTGCTCCCAGTGCCTGTCGGCAAGCAGATTGCGCCCTCTCCCAACGCTGGGTCAGGTGCTGAGCTCTTACCCGGTGGGCAGGTGGGTCACTCCCCTTCCTGATGCCAGTCAGATGCTGCACTTGCGTGAGGCAGGTGGGCGGATTGCGTCCCTTTCCAGCATGGCGGTGGTCAGGTGCTGCGTTCCTGCCAGGAAGGTGGGTGGCAACCCGCCCTTTGAGAATTTTTAAAATTGTTGTTACTATTAAAAGAAGATATCCTAAAAAACTGATTTATCTTTGGATTACTACCTATTTGGCTGAAAGAATAATTTTTAAATAGGTTTTGCAATTCCTAAAGTGCTTCTCATTTCATATAGAAATCTAATATTGTCACATGAAAGTGCATCAGGATTTTCCTCTACAGAAGAATTTAGAAGGTTGGGGTGGACAGTGGGTGTGGTGGCGGGTAGGGAGGCAGAGGGGACTGTTTTCCAGTGTGTGAGCATTTAGCAAATACTGAAAACAAGATAAGGGCGTATCTTTGTTATGTATGTAAATGTTAGCATTAAGATTGTTTTACATTCAAGAACTTAGGTAATTCCCATTAGAGTGAAGCTGCTCTTGGTTTAGGAATTCATCTTTTTGTGGTCATTTATGGCAAATGGCTGTTTCTAACTAGTGACTGGCACTAACTAGGAGCTAGAAAGGGTGAGGATCTGAGAGTATCTGGATCAACTAAAAGTTTGTAATTGTGGTCTGTATTAACCTGTATAAATTTTAATTGACAATGAAAGAAGAAAATCTTTCACTCTTCCTGTAATTCGCTGGTTTTTGTTTTTCACAGCTCTCTGCTTGTAAAGAGAAGTTTATTGCATTGATCTTGTTTGTCCTCTGAGGAAGTTTGGTATTCACAGCAGAGAAGGAGGGGAAAACAGTAAAAGCAAATTGAAATAACCATTTATGATGGAATTCGGTTATGGTAGTAATTTCCTTATCATTGCCTTCACTTTTTTACCTTGCTTTGTAGACATTTAATTGTCATTTGAAAGTGCAGAAGTTAGAAGTTTTAATTATCTTTCCTTGTAAATGGGCAGACTGCATTTGGTAAAGTGTTACATACTTCAACCTGCAGTGTGAGAAATGAGATGGTAATCGTGTCTTGATAGCTTGGCTTACCAAAGTGTTTTTGTGGATAAAATCTTGCGGGAGAAAGATGAAATCTCATCACATGGAATGTTTTTTTCCTGAGGGTGGGTGGTAGTTCAGATACAGGGTAAAGACTTCAAACCACCTTAGCAGAAATGTCTTTGGGAAAGAAAAAAAAGGCAAAGGAAAAAGAAACTTCCCTTCTTTTGTGGTGCCTCATTTCCTCCCGCCCCACCCTGTCCCTTGCCCTGCTTACACGTCTGGAGTTGGCAGTAAATGTCCTGCTGTTGAAACACTGGCCTGAAGGTTTTATGTGATGGAAGATTGTCACAGTCAGAGAAGAAGGTCTTTACTGTGTTTCCAAAGTGGCTTTTTAATGACTTGTAATTCCAGCACATGCGAGAGCTGTGAAATCTGTAAGGATGGTGAGCGAGCAGCTGGGGAGGCCACGTATTAAAAGGGTGCCCTGACTCTCCGGGGGCAGGGTGGGGGTGATCTAGTTCTGGAGTCCTCTTCATTTAATAACTGGAGGTCAGCATACCTGAAAGAATACAGGTTTTCCTTGGGTAGGTGTTGCCCAGTGTGGGACATTCATGAACACAACGGGCAGACAGTTAACTTCGCTGGATGCATGGAGATATTTCACCTGCCATATTTTCTGATGCTTGGTTGGTTGTTATCGGTGTTAGATGTGAGCAGATGGAGGAGGGTACAGGCTAGCCAGTCAATTGTTGGTTTATTTAGTCATCTTCCTCACTTATTCCCTAAAATTTGAAGCAATCAAAAGGAAGATTTTTTTTTTTTTTAAACCGAGTTAGAACCTCTTTCTCTTCCTTGTTTGGGTACCACATTCAGTCCTAAAGGCTTTTCAGTTTTTAAGTTAAATAATTCCTTTGTATCCCTTAGGTAGCGGAGGGTCACAGACAGACAGGGGGCCCTTTCAGTGCAGGGTAAGTTGTCATCTGTAATTGCTAATACTCAGCATTTTCACTTGCCTGTATTGAACTTTAACTCTCCCCCAATAAATGTCCTGAGCCTCCTTCAGGAAAGCTGCATTGCCTAGCCAGTGCATTGTTGTTTCTTACCCTAGGGCCCATGATCTTTATGTAATTGTCCCATCTGTCATCTTGAGACACAAAGTCAGAGATGCAGCTCAGCATGGTCTTTGCACGACTAAATTTACCATCATCAGGATGCCTCATGTCTGTAGCTGAAGACTCTTATTATCCCCATTTTACAGATGGGGAAACCGAGGCTCAAAGGTTAAGAAACTTGCCCCAGGTTGCCATGTTTATACGTGGTAGAGCCAGAATTTGATCCTACTTAGTAGGGAGTGCACCCAAGAGAAATTTTGGGGTAAACCCCATCTTATTTTCCCAGGAATTCATGTTATAATTGTAGGGATGTTTTACTTATGAATCATATTTCTTTGCCCTGCCTGTTGGTGTGGGCTTTACCAACAGCTTTCCAGAGGTGACAAGTTGGCCTCATAGGTGGATTTAGCATACAGTCAGAACTGAGGCAAGTGCTCTGAAACATCCAGGAACCTCTAACTTCTAATCCGTATTTGCTTAAACTAAGATAGACCCTCACAGTTCTGGATTTAACATTATTATAATGTATCATCAGTGCCATTTCCCTGCTCCCAGAATTTTCCCCACTTGCTTTTGTGTGAGAATTTATGTTTAACAGAGCTGAGCTGCAGTATCGAGCTTTCCCAGAAGGTGCCACCAAATAACAAATGGTATCCTCCAGTTTGAAGATTCCTTCTTTTTGAATCTTCCAGTTACGTTTAGTTATTTCATTTTATAATGTCTCTAAGGTATTCAGAATGTCAGCTGTGCTTTCTTTGAATTAGGAGACAAGATAATGCAATGGATTAGGTAGAGGGTAGTTTTCTTTTGGTGTCTATGTAATTATTTAACCAAGTTTGAGAAATTGTTCTCAGTGGGTAACAATTTATGACTGTAAACTTTCAAGCAGTGTCAAGGTCCACAAAGAAAAATCACCCCTAAGAGGCTTCTTTAGGTCACTAGAGGTGACTGCACAGTGAGATGTTCCCAGATAAAGTCAAAGATCCTTCTATTAGGTGGGAGAAAATGGAAAAGCATTTAGTAAAGTGTTTGGAGACAAGAGAGTTTCGCCTTTGAATTCTGAAAACATAGAGGATGGGGATGTGTGGAGGTGGGGATAGGGAGAAATATTCAGAGTTGGAGACACAGAGAAAAGGAAATTTCCTTGCCTCACTCGGTCACGGGAAGAGAATGTGTGTATGGCGTCCTCAGATAGTCCTTCAATTCCTTTGGGACCTCAGAATCACAGTACTGTTTTTGGAAAATTAAATTGTTGACCCTTGCTTTACTTTGTGACCCTTCTGTTTTTGTTTTAAATATGATAAAACCATCATGTCACTTTGGGTAACTGCAAACATTTCCTTCTAAACATGTGTAATTGTTTTTAATATTCTTTGATTACTTTCATCTTGTTTAATAATATTTGAAAATACTTACATAGTAGGAACTCTTACATATAAACACTGTATTAGGTGGTACAGATGGAACAAAATTAGAATTTAGGTTGAGCTTTGAAGAGAGGAAGACATGAATTAGTGGAGGTGAGGAGTAGGTGGGAGAAGAAGGCAAGAATTCTTTTATTTTGTTTTATTTTTATTATTGAAGTATAGTTGATTTCCAATGTTTCAGGTGTACAGTAAAGTGATCCAGTTATCCATATATATATATGTATTCTTTTTCAGATTCTTTTCCATTATAGGTTATTACAAGAAATTGAATATAGTTCCCCATGTTATACAGTAGGTCCGGAGAAGGTATTCTTGATTGGAGGAAACAACAACTGTTGACAAATGTGGACGAGTCTGTGTTGTCCTTACTGAAAAGGAAGAGAGGTCTTCTGCATGAATCCCTGCAGTTAGTTTAGCAAACTGGTTTGTCAGGAGTGAGGGAACCTCACGCGACTCTGATCCATGTGAGGTGCGTGCTGGACACTTTCACTCCACACCCTCTTATTCAATCCATGCAGTGTGTGAGGGAGCTTTTTCCCTCATCCTGCAGATGTGGCAGCAGCAGAGCTAGAATCTGAATCCAGATCTAATGCCAAAGCCCACGCTTTTTTGTGCTGTACCAACCATAAACCTTGTTGAGAGAGAAATCGCATCAAATTAAAACTACTGTGATACTGATTAAAGCTTTTCAAGAAAAAAATGCAATTAGCAGCACTAACTTTCCCACCCTCTGGCTTCCTCTGACCCTCTGATCGTGGTATCACAGTTCAGCGAAAGGGGAGAACAGTAAGTAAGCTATCTGTGGCCACAATACTTGAGTGCTCGGCTGTGAGTAATGGCAGCAAGGGGACCTGGCTATGATTTCCAAAATGCTGATCAGCTCATGTTTTACCTCATTTCCTAAGAAGCAGAATTGCAGAAAGTGGTGCCTTAGAGTCTCTCCAAGGGCGCTTGTGCACCAGTGTGCTGGCTAACTAGGTTTCTTCACACAGCTGGTACTAGGGGCCAGGCCACGGCCAGGGTCACTGCGAGAGCCACCGTCTGCCTCATCACACTGTCTCGTACGCGTGGAGGATAGAAAGAAGGAATCTAGGCCCCCTCATCATTGAACACAGCCATGCCTGGCTGATGAACTATCTCACCTTCCTGGGCCCAGAAGAGGTGGTCCAGGAGGCGTGGTCCTCGAGCATACGCTCAGAATCAAAAGACTAGACAGGACCAGCTTACTAGTGGTGGACTGTAAAATGGGGACTTTAATGACAGTGATGAGGTTATAGACGTAAACTGCCACTCAGGTATTTAATTCAAGCAAAAATATTAATGATGCTGTAGACAAAGACTTACTTTTTCGTTGGGCAGTTTGTGAACTGTATTTTATGAAGGCCTGATGTTCGTGGGTGTTCTTGTAAAGATTAAGAGGCAGAGCTGCAGTCCAGGAATTTTGTTCGTGATTTATAATCCACGGCCACCGCATATTTTTTACTCCAGCACATGTTTCTAAAATGGCATTTTCCACTTGGCCTAACCTTGGGTCGTATTGGGAATCAGAGTCTTGCTGAGAGTCCACCCTAGTTAAAAATGTTTAGTATCTAAAAACTCTACTCCAGGTGACCTGACACATTTTCAGTATTATAAATTGCTTCCTCCATTTTCACGTGTTTGGTTTTTTTTTATTCTTTCTCATTGCTTTCCAGGATTATTTTAATTAAAGGTGAACACCAAACTTACTTTGTGATGGGTTGTTTTAAAGTGCTAGGTTATCTGATCATCTTAGGTGAGAGTCATGCCTTACATTTGCTTAGCAAGCCTGCCTTCCTTGTCCAGCAACTTTTCAGAGACTTGCCATAAGTCCCTTCCCCCTGCTTTTAAAGATAAGGCACGCATAGTCCTCCTTGTATTGTGAAATAAAACCAACGAGTCTTATAGTTTAGTCCCCAAAAACTAAGGTTTGAAGGAAGGAGGTGGTGGGTCCCCCGTTGCCATCTTTTTATCCTCATCATGTTAATAGCACCATTCTCTCTTGTCTCTCCTTCTAAAACCTTCCAAAGGTTACTATGGACTCTTCTAAAGATGTAAGACCAAGTTTGGAAACCCAGGAACATTGATTTTTAATATAGCATTTACCTGATGATTTAGGAAATCATAGGATTTTTAAAGCAACAAGAGATTTCAGAAATTTCCTTACAACTTTCATTTTGCAACAGAGAACTTGAGGTCCAGTTTCATAACCTGCCCAAGATTGGGATGCTCTCATTGCCCAAAAAACAAAGGCCCTGGGATGCAAGTCCTCAGCATGTGTGCCATTATCATTTCCAGCTAAAACAGTATACAGTCCTTCGCACATCCCTCACTGCTTTTCCCAGACTCTCCTTCACTTGAACATCTTAACCTGCTTCCTCATGAGTGGTGTATGCCCACCAAGCATAAGACCTCTTGGCCCTGCATCTCAGTCTAGGGCCCTTTGTTGAATGAACCTTACATTTCATATCCTCAGCAGAATCCCAGCTGAAAAGCCTCATGCCATGTCTAAGGAAGGGGAGGATGTGAGTCTCAGTGGACATTACAGAGATTTACTGGTGAAAAATTTGATAGACCTGTTCCCCGCTCATCCTTGACCAGATTAATCATGGTTTGATGTATTTCAGGGGAAAAAATAAATCACTAGAACAGAACAGAAAATGACACATTTAGGTACCTGGCAAATCAAAAGTCTTAATATTGTTAAATAATAAAAACATGGAAAGAGCTTTAAAAACCTCCAGTATAAATGAAGACTTTACTTGGACAAGCTGATATCCTCAACACTTGAAACTTGAATCTTATTCCCTCTCCCTCTCCCTCTCCAGTATCTTCAGTATGTGCCTGTGTGTTCTTTTGTTCCCCTTGGTCTCTCTACAGACATGCCGAGGCCTCCCTCACGCCACATGCTGCCTCCAGCTTTCCAATTAGCCCTGATGCTCTTCAGTCTGTAGCCCGATCATTTCCTTTCCTTTACTGACAGACATCTCAAAAGCTCCCTTATTCCTCAGCCCATGGTGGTCAGGTGTTTGCTGCTCTTGGAAACTATTTTTAAACTACCACTGGGAAAGGTCACTGGTGCCAGATTCTCATGTAGAAAACATCTTCTAAGCACTGGGTTTTACCTTTGTGGCATCTTTGACTTACTTTTCTGTCCTATTTCTTGGCCCTGTTGTACCTCCTCTGGTCCCCCTACTCATTCTCCATGTCTCCTTTGTCAGCTCCTCTTCCCCCACCCCCCTTGAGTTCTTTTCTTTTCTGTTGTATAATCTTCCCCTGGACAATCACTTATCTGCCTCCTGTCTCTTCCCCTTCTCAGACCTTTTCTATATAACTCTCTAAAACATAGACAAATTCTGGAAGGAAATACACAAAAGGATATAAAACAACTAGTTAAAATGGTATTCCGGGTCATTTTCAAAACATTATCTTTATTTTTTTTTAACACCTCTATTGTGATATCAAAATATTATGTTTAATGTTGCCATTTTTGAACAACATCTCATTATTTCAAAACCTCAGATCCTATGTGGGCTAAATACTAAATTCTCTTTGGCATTGCTTTTTTTTCTTTTTATAATCTCTTATTACGGGGAATTTCAAATATATATAAAATATGCAGAATAGTATAATGTATAATAAACACCCCATTCATTCATAACTCAGCTTCAAGAATTATAAACTGATGGTCAATCTTGTTTCAACTGTAGTGCAATCGACTTTTCCTCCAGTATAAATTTTTAATAAAATTCTAGATGTCATATTAATTCATTCATAGATATTTCAATGTGAATCTCTAAAAGATATGAATTTAAAAAAAAACAGAACTAAAATATCACTCATTCTGAACAAATTAGTAATTCTTAATATCAAATATCTAGTCACTGGGCAATTTTCCAATGGAATCAAAATATCGCAAATTTCCTTTTTGTTCTTACAGTTTGTTTGAATCAGGATCCAAATAAGGTCCACATCTTGCAATTTGTAAAAATGTCTTTTACGTCTCTTTTAATCTATAGGTCCTCTGTCATCTCTTTTTTCATGTCAAAGTGGAAGAAAAAAAAAACTAGGTGGTTTGCCTTATAGAATTTCTCAGTTTGGAGTTTGCTGATAGTATCTTTATGGTGTATTTTCTGTAAATTAGGAGTACGGCTAGATGTAGGTTAGGGTTTTGGTTTGGGGGCAAGATTGTTTCATGGATAGAGTTGTTTTCTTTCATCAGGAGGCCTGGAAAGTCAGGTTCTCTCCTTTTTTGTGAGGTTAGCACCCACTGGTGCTCATGCATTAATTCATTAGGGATTGTGAATTGGCGGTACTTTTATTCTACCATTCTGTCTTCATTTATCAGCCAGAACTCACCTACCAAAAGAAACGCTTCCTCTTCTACCTTTGTTTAACCAGCAGTTAGTTTGTATAGGAAAAGTAAAACATGGTGGTTGCTTCTTTCCCTTTTAAAAAAACAAGAAACAAAAAACAGTTTTCGAAAGAATGGGTTTGTTTCCCTAGCATCCTTCAACAATGGCTAGTTTTTTTTTTAAGCATTGCTTTTAAGACTTCTTTAATCTGACCCTTCCACCCTTATCTTCCTTTGCTCTCGCTTATACTTCAGAGATCCTAAAATATTAGCCGCCTTTGGTTCCTTGATCATTCCACGCTGTTTTATGCACTAGCGAAATATCCTTGGTCCTTTATGACCTGGTTAATAGTCTCCTTTTCTTTGAAGCTTTTCTAAATAATCTGCCCCGCTTAGATGAATCCCCCATCCTTTGTGCTTCTCCATTAACAGTTTATTTATACTTTGATTGTAGTTGTTACTCTCACATAGTAAAGTGTTTTTCTCCTGACCGATAGGGTGTTTGAGGGCAGATACAGGCTCTTAACTGTCTGATTTCTCAGTTCTTTGCATTGTGCCTGGCACTTAATTGGTGCTCAACAAATGTGGAGTTAAATGATGCCAAGATTTATTTATACTTAGGTATTTATGTGTGTATAATTAAGACTTCTCTTAACTAATTTATATATTTACAGTTGAGGTGTCTTAACTATAAATACATCCAAGCGGTCAAGAAATGTGCTACGTGGCCCGTCCCCTTTCTGAAGGGAGAGTAGACAGGCCACTACGAATGGGAGAGCTCCCTGGATAAACAGGACAAGTCCTGGCCTTCTCAGAGGCTCTCAGTTCAGGGTATAAGCCACCCTTCTGTGAAGAAGTTCATACATCAGAATCTTGGGGTAAATTGGAGGCCAACGTAAGCAAGTTTTATCAGTAGGATTGCACTTCACCTGTCTCTGCAGGACTTTGCCTTTGTGTTGGAGGACGTCAACTAGCCAAGGAGTGTGGTGCTCTTAAAAACTCCCACAAAACAGCCTTTTTTAAACTGATTCTACCATGAAGAGTATTAAACCACAAAAATAATAAAGGGGAGTCTAGGACCACAAATTAATCTTTTATTGAGACAGCAGAGGGATGTCAGAGTCTAAAATCCCAAAACATTTGCTTCTGTGTTTTAAAAAAGCAAATAGTTTTCAGAGAAATTTCAATAACAGGATGTTGAAGTGAAAGAAATTTCTGCCTCCCTGTTTCCTATAGGGACCGTGCAGAGGCATGATAACATGAAAGCTATATGACCACCTTGTTTTTGCTGTCTTTGTGATCATGAAATATGATTATATTCTCTCTAATGTTTATATGTACTCTTGAAATTAGTGGAACTGGTACAACACCACTTGTAGACTGTATAAAAGGAACTATTTTTCCCCCTTCTGTTTCCTCAGGTTGCATAATTATCATGACAGATTAACTTTAGATTCAAAACATTCATTTGGTGGTTAAATAATTATTAAACCATCACCTTTGAGTACTTTCAACTGTGCAATTAAATATTTTTTGTATACGCAGAAGAATGAATGAAAAAATACTCAGAAAAGATTTAAGTTCCTAACCACAAGGGGCAAGCATTATTGCAAAAAAAAAAAAAAAGTTGTACTGAACAGTAACACTTATGCTGAGAGAAATCAGATGTGGGAGATGCACTTAGATTCCCTGAAGAATTAGCATCTTAGTCAATTTTCAAATATACATTAATTGTACTCATCGGAGAGTGTTGGCATTTCTAAGGTTGGTTTTTAAAAGAGTCATGATTATGCTGTAAAACTAAAATTATAACCAAGTATAATTTATCACCGTGGGAGGTTGAATCTGCTAAAAGAAAAAAAATGGACTGAAAATACCATTTTCCATCATTTTGGAAAGGAAAATGTTATCACAACCATCTTCCCTTACCTTAGGGAAAGACATGGCTGCAGAACATGTACTTTGAAACTTTATTAAGGTATCTATCCTAAAACTTATACAAGCGTGTCTCTTTTTATTGTGCTTTGTTTTATTGTGCTTCACAGATACTGTGTTTTGTTTTTTTTTTACAAACTGAAGTTTTGTGGCAACCCTCCTTTGGGCAATCTGTCAGCGCCATTTTTCCAATAGCATTTGTTTGCTGCGTGTCTCTGTGTCACATGTGAAAACTCTTGTGATATTTCAAACCCATTACCAGCAAAAAAGATTATGGCTCAGATGATGGTGAGCAATTTTTAGCAATAAATGTTTTAAAAATTATCATATATACATTATTTTTTAGGCATAATGCTACAGTGCACTCACTAGATAGGCACCGGAAAACCAAAAAAAATTGTGTCACTCGCTTTATTGCAACATTTGCTTTGTTAGGGAGTTTTGGAACCAAACCCACAATATCTCCAAGTTGTGTTCCTTCCTGTCTTCAGTTCTGGGGATCCCCTAAGGTGGAGTTTGCATGCTGGTGTGTCCTGAACAGCTGCCCTTCTACCCAGCTCTTAAAGGGGCCCTGCACGTTCTGCAAGCCAAAGCGCCACCAGTGGGCCTGCGCCGCTAACAGTGCTCTCCCTTCCCCTGGAAACATCCCCGCTGCTGCCCGTTGCCAGTGGGTGCTTTCCTGTACTCTGCTCTCCTGCTCCCACAGGCTGAATGGTGTACCCACCAAGAAGCCATGTAGTTGTTCCCAAACACGAAGGGGTGTTCTCCTTTTAATTAGTTAGTTAAATGTTCTATAAACTAGTCATGCACACGAAAGGGAATTGTTTCTACAAAAACTAAGTTGAAACCTGAAGATTTTTACACCGAGGGAAAACAATCGAAAGGATCTAGGACTGTGCATTCTGACAGCAGTGCAAGTCTCTGGTTTCCTACTTACACGTGGTGATCGGTGATGATGCACTGAGTGTGGTTTATGTAGGAAGGACTTCTCAGATTCTATTCAAAGAAAACTCCTTGATCCTACATCAAAACATTGATTGATTAATAGGTACTTACAAACTTTTAGTTAAAGTGAAATATTTAAAGGATGTGGAGATGTTTTTAAAACTAGTTCTAGAATCATCCTGCTGACAGATGTTCACTAGCCAAAAATCTTGACTGTACTTCACCTGTGGTTGTGGTACGTTTCCTCTTGACCTTGAGTTAGGATGAAAGTTACTCCATCAACAGCAATCTCTTATCTCCCCTCTCCCCCGTTATTCCATTTTATGAATGGTGATCTTATCCAGATCTTAGCTCTTGCATGCCCTGTTTGCCAGATGAGTTTATAGGATCCATCAGTTTTGGCAGTAGCCACGCCCCCCAGCATTTCCTTCAGCATTGGTATGCTCGTGTAAATGCACTCTGGACATAGGCATCTGCTTGGAACCATAGTGTGTTAGGCCCAGGAAAGCAGGTTGTCCATATTTTCATGAGGAACACAGACCATGCATTTTTTTAAACCGAATGAGAAAGGTGTCTCAGACAGAGTCTTGAGAGCTGGGAAAAGGCTCCAGGTCTGACAGTTGTGCTAGCTCTGTGATCTGGGGCAAAGTAACCTCTTGCAGTCTTAATTTCATAATCTCTGAAATGTGAATAATAGCTCTCCAAATTGTCGTGTGAATCAAATGACTCATGGTTGCTAATTTGTAAATGTAGGAGAATCTGAATATTTCTAGTTTCCCCTCCCCCTGATCTTTAATAAAATGAGGATTCTGGTGAAATGCCCGCCTCCTGGGTTATAAGGATCGTATGTAGAAAGGACTTCCCAAATTTTAAAATGCTCCTCCAAAGATCTTAAAGAAATGACTTTATCTAAATGCACAACTGTAAACACGATCTATACTCTGCGTGCTGTTCTTCTAGTTGATAGATTTTTGTTCTGCTTTGATGTGAAATTGCTGTGTGATGGGTGCTCTGTTCCTATGTGTCAGCGAACATTTGCCCAGTGTGCTTCCTCTTGTCTCCTGACTAAGCTTGTGAATTTTGAAGGCAAGGACTCTGCTTTCTCAGAAAACAAGCCTAGGTCTGCCCTGACCATAGGGTCAGAAGACCCTGAAGTATACTTAACAGTGGTTTTCCGTCACCTTGTTTACCTGCTGCTCAGCTGTCACTCCTTTGATGGCTTTTTAGCAGCCTAAAGACTATAAAAATGCAGACTTGGACAGCAGGTCTGAGTCCATCTAAGGGCATGCAATGTACCACATAGGAAAGATTTATTTTGCTTTCCCTGTGTGTGGTTGTGAACCATGTCAGTAAGTCAAAGGAAAAGCTTTTAATTGTTACGGAAAGGACAGTTAAAAGGTCTTTAACCTAAATTTCTTTCCTGAATGCCAAATACCTTTCTAGGGGCAAAAGAGAGATGCCAAGTCTTTTCTGATTAGTTCATTACAGTAAAGAGTGAACACATAGCCAGGATCAAAAGCCAACAGGTTTTGCATTAGATTCATACCTGCATGTTTTAAAGTAGCTTTAAAAGTTACCCCATTAGTACCTTTTAAAGCTACCCATAAAATGCCGTTTTACATCTGGCATCAGATCTATTAATTTGACTATTATGAATATGAAGAAGATTTTGAAAACTCCCATGGTCTTGTAAAGCCTCCAGGCCCTTATTAGCAGAAATCCTTGCCTTCTGCCAGGGCATGGAGCCAAGGTAAGATCCTTAAGTAGATAACATTTAGCATTTGAAATAATAATAATAACGAAAGGGAAGTCCACATGGAGCTTTCAAGTTGTTACCCATTTGAAATATCCAGCATGGAGCCAGAGTCTGAGGGAGAAGATTAAGCAGATGTCAGGCTTGTTTCAGCAGGCTGCATGGCTGAGCCGCCTTCCCTCCGAAGTGTTGTAGGCCCAGCATCCAGGGAAGGGCTCAGACTAATTCATTTGGTCCATCTGTTGGTTTGGGAGACACTACGGGTTGGTTCCTCCAGCTACAGTATTAGCTTCACAGGTGGAGACCGATGGACTCAGGGAGATTATGGCCTTTCATTACTCCTATGGGATCTTTGTTTCACCTGCCCTTCTCTGACACGGATCACCTTGGACTGAAATTTCCCGCCACCCCCCAGCAAGATATCAGGACATAACTTCGTTAAAAGACTTTTTTTTTTTTTTTAAAGGTCAAAATAGGCCAAGACTTTCTTTCTGATTTTCTCTGGAAGCCTTATTTCTCAAAACTCTTCTGTTACTATTCCCTGTTTTCCTGTCTTACGTGAGAAAGAAATTAAGAATACTTTCCATGCTTTTTATAAGTGTATTTTACAGCCAAAGTCAAACACTTTGTGAGTAAAGATAACCCCAGGCCAAGGTGATCTCTCTCAGGAGTGGAGGAAAGTTACAACTGGTTCCATCTTCTGAGCAGGACAGTTTTCTCCTCCAGGTGGTTGACTAAGACACCAAAACACAGAGCTGGCGTCTTCTTTGTGGACCCCAACTTTTCCTGTTGGGGATATTGAGTTAAATTATCACCATTTACTTCCCTCTTTATTCTGTCTCTTCCCCCCCGGCACTCCCACCCCTGGTTATGGCTTTCTGGTAGACTTGAACTTAATTCTCTCATCAGAGCGAGGTTATCAGTTAACTCATTGTCTAGGTAGGAGGAACCACAGCCAGATTTCTTCAGACTGCTCACCATCCTCTTGTTTGGCTGATGTCCTTTTCTGTGTGCGGGTTGGGAAGAGCTTCTCTGTCCCCTCTGCCTCCACCGGTGGCAAATTCATGACAACTCAGTTCTGATTCTGGAAGAGGTCCCTCCCCTCAACCCTACTCACCTCCCCTTTTTGGGGAGGCAAGTCCCCTGTGTTTGGTCTCAGCCTACAGCCAGAAGCCTATGTGGGAGTCCAGCCAGCTCCTTGTGGAAGAGGTGGTGAAAATTCTGCAGACCTTTAGGAGTCATTTTCCTCACCAGCACAGAAGCAGGGATGTGTCACTGAATGATTTGGTAGAGTTGTTGTAAAGGATAAAGTGGCTATAAATCTTGTTTTGATGTGAAAGAATGATAACTCCTATTAATCAAGGATGAAATGCTTTCAAATAAAGTATCAAATAATCAGAACCAATTTATTATATATGTTTAAAAATCGATAATGTCAGTTACAAGTATATCTCAGGTTAGTTACCACTTTTTCTTGTTATTTCAATTCTCTGTGGTCTTCAAGTTAGCTGTTTCTGTGAAGTGATTGGTACTTTTTTTTTTTAAAAAAAGCATGATTAATTATTACATCAGGCCAATAATGACTTCTTTTCTCTCTCAATTAACACTACTTTTGCCAGGCAATTAAGCATAGTTATGTCAAGCAGAGCTATTGGACAAAGACAGGAGGCATTGCACGGATTTACAGTCTTCAGTCATTGGCCTTTTCTTATCAAATAACCTAAAACATTTGGAACTCTGTTGAATTACATCATTGAATAATTTTGAAATTGATGGGAAATCTTTATAGCAAGTCCACTGAAGATAATATATTACTGTTAAGTGTGACGGAGGGTGGAGGGATAAATTGGGAGCTGGGGATTTGCAGATACTAACTACTATATATAAAACCGATAAATAGCAAAGCCCCACTGTATAGCACAGGGAACTATATTCAATACCTTGTAATAGTCTATAATGAAAAAGAATATGAAAAATTATATATATAAACTGAATCAGTATGCTGTACACCAGAAATTAACACAACATCATAAACCGACCATACTTCACTTGAAAAAATTTTAAAAAAAAGAAAGTGTTACAATGAGTAATATGAGTATTTAGCCTTGGAAATGCAACAATCAACATACAGTGATAAAGTGAGCATGATCTCTTATGAGTAGACCTCACAAATCCTTAGATTCCAAAAACTGCAGATTGGTGAATCCTATACTGTTTCCTAATAAAAGTCTAGAATTGAATTTGAAATATGTAGTTAAGGAGCATTTGAAAAAGATTGTGGCTGTCTCTGAGTTCTAATGGCTTATTATGCCTAAGGAATCTAATATTCTTATTATAAGGTTGACTAGAGAATACAGTGACTCACCAGTCTTTTAATGATACATTAGGATAAGGTGGAGGAGATAAAAAAAAAAAGCCAGGTGATTCTTGAGGTGGGTGGATTTGTACTGGCTGAACAAGTGCATTTAAAGCAGCTATGTCAGCCTGCCAAGAGAGTTCTTGTGGAGATCTCTTACAGAGCTTTGCATTTTTGCTGCCCTGTTTGTTATTTTTACAGTGAGTTTCATAAAGATACGGCAGGCATGCTCGCCAGTGACCTAAAAATGGGAGGGATAGTATATTCCAAATTCTTGCAGAATTATGATTAGAAAGCTTTAGCAAATAGAAATGCTAGGCTAAACCCAAGAAAGTGAAATCCAATAGAGATAAATATAAGTTCCTTCACTTAAAATCAAGTAATTGTTTTGATTAGTAAAGGATAAGGGAGATCGACCTTAGAGACAATTTTTATGGGGGTCAGGGGAATGATGGTCTTGATTATAGTGGCTCACCAGTGCTCTGTGAGCTAGTTTAATCTGAGGCTGTATTAATAGAAACATTGTATGTCAGTCTTGGAAAATTACAGCTTCATTACCGTCTGCTCCCATCAGACTGCATCTGGGTCTTGTGTTTGGTGCCACATTTTAAAGATACAGACAAAGTAGAAATATAGTTCTTAGAGCAGTCTGTGGACCCTGATGGGTCTGGGAACAACCAGGCATGGTTTAAGGAAACAAGACTGAGAAGAGACATAATAATTATCTTTATTTTTTGTAATAGTGTTCTTGGAAGTATCTGTGTTCTGATCAACAGGATTTGGCTTCTTGATAACTCGGGGAGCTGAGGCAGGATAAAAGCAGCTCAAGGGATCCCTAAGGTGAGCTGGTTCCATGATATTTATCCTGGGAGGGTCCCTCTACCCACCAAGTGTGCTGATTTTGGGTGCAAGCCACCATTGATATGCCCACCTAGTGAATTAGATACACTCGAGTTGTTTTCAGCCCTTAAGCTTTTGTAGCCCCTGGGCTGCAGTGTATCAAAGCAGTAGAATAAAACGGGAGAAACGTAAGAATAGATATATACCAAAATCTTAACTGTCCCAAACTTGCATAATTTCTAGTTGTTCGTTGGACATCTATCACATACTTGTCTTCCTTTAATTAAATTCAACATTAGAGAATATTTGTCAGTGGCAAAGAGTTTTATTTTTTGCCTTACCTTGTTTTAGGAAAAATAGTGTAGTTCACAGAAATAATGCTTAGATGCAACAACATGGGATTTGATTTAAAAGAGGTAGATGTAGAAAGTGGGTCAGGAGACAGGTGAACTCAGGCTCTTTTTCACAGACTGGCGTATTTCCTCATGAAAATGTTAACTAGATACATAGCTAGGTAGACTGGGTGGGACAATTAGTCCGTGTGTTTTAGGGTGCTCCCCCCTTTTTTTAATGGAGGGACTGGGGATTGATCCCAAGGCCTCATGCATGCTAAGCACGCACTCTACCACTGAGCTGTACCCACCCCACTGCCCCCCAGGCTGTTCCTCAGTCCTCCTAGCTCACTTTATGCTGCTTCTCAGATCTGGCTTTGATGCCTTTGGTTCCAGGCCTGATAGTAGCAGTTTCCTCGTACTGTCTACCCTCCCTGCAAGGTAAACGTGAGGAGAATCAGCACAGTTCCTCTCATGTGAAGTCTCTCTCACTTACATGTGTCCTATGTGCGGGAGCCTGCTCTGCTGCCTTTTCTTCTTTTTCCACCATCTTCCTTTTCCTAGAATGTAGCCAGTATTTTCTAGACAGAGACAGTCAGTCATCTAGATGGGATTTTATTTCCACAAAATGATTGACCAGTATCAGTTGGTTTGCCTTTTACAAAATCTCTCCTCAGTTCCCTAGGAGAGTTACCAGGAGCAAGCAAACAACCCAGTATCAACACTTAGCAAACCATGGTCCAAAGTCATCGTCAGGGGAACTGTTCTCTCTCCTGACCTGGCGGTAGCCACGTGGGTATATGCATATGTAAGAATCAGTGAAGCTGTACACCTAGACTTGTGCACTTCACCGCATGTAAGTTAACAGCTCAGCTTAACCTATGAAATATCTAATTTGTCCTGCAGTTGTAGGAAGGAAATTATTTCTCTGACCGCTAGTTTGTACTTCTAGCTTTGATTTTAAATGTTTGAATAGAGATGGCGAATTTGCTAGAGTTGTTCATAAATTTGATACATTGAAGAAAAAGGCAGTTAAATGTTAAATCATAAGCTAGACTGTAAAGCCTCTGGGTCAGGGATCATACCTGGGTTGTCCAGCACTGTTTCTCCAGGATGCTGACACATTTTAAGACACATAGTAGGCATGTAAGATCAAGTCAAGGAAACACACAGTTTTTGATGTACAAAATTTGCTGATATGCTTTACATAAAGGAATTAATTTATGATTATCTTGGGATCAATATTTTTATCTGATTTTTGTATACTTATATCTCTATTTTTATTTTCCCTTAAGGCTACTTTTTCTTTTTCAGTAAGTAGATCTTAGTCTGTGTAACAAGGTTTAAGTTTTGTTTTCAAAACCCTGTCTGTATTTACAGCCTTGGAGGAAAATTAATATCCCACTTTTTAGTTTTCTATTTAAACCAGCACCTTTTACTTCCAAATATCTCAACATATTTTTCTAATTTACATCCTTCTTAATGTAACACTATCAAATCTACTACTATTTTCTTTGGCTAATATTTTACATTTTATCTGTAGTTCATTGGAAACATTACTGCCAAATTCACCATTAAATTCCCTTGGTTGATTCTCATAACATTTCCATTTTTAAAACTTCCATAATAATCTGATGGGCCAAATATCCCCAAAGTATACACAACTTAATTACATTTTAATCTTTAAAAACATAGGGATTGAATCAGTTGCCTTACTGGACAGAATAAGAATTGAATGAGCAGTTGTCAGTATATATTCAATGCAGTTTTCTCAAAACAACATTATTGAGATACAGTTCACATACTTACAATTCACCCATTTAAAGTGTACAGTTCACTGGTTTTTATTTCATCACACCCAGATAAACCCCCTGCCCTTTAGTTATCACCGCCTGATTCCCTCATCTCCCCCAGCCCTAGCCATCCGCTAATTTACTTCCTGTCTTTATTGATTTGCCTATTCTGGACAATTCATATCAACGGAATCATGTAAGACCTGGTCTTTTGTGATTGGCTTCTTCCACTTAGCATGAGATTTTCAAGGGTCGTCTGTTTTGTGGCATGTACCAGAACTTCATTCCTTTTTATGGCTGAATAATATTCCACAATACAGCTGTTCACATGCTGCTTATCTGTTCATCAGTTGATAGAGATTAGGGTTGTTTTCACCTTTTGGCTACTATGAATAATGCTACTGGTTTTACATAATGTGTTCCTGATGAAACATTTCCTTCTGATCTGACAGCAGCGTTCAGAATCCCTGACGTTCTTATTGGTGTAACTTTTCTATTTCTTCTTAACTCTGAGCATCTTGAGAAAGTTTGGAAAATTTTGATAATTGTTGGGGAGGATGAGGTTTCTCTTCATGGAATGTCCTTTTGGGTCATTTAGGTATCCTCAGCATGAAAAAAACGAGGTAAACTATATGTCCCCACCTGCATTTTATTGCTGGTGGGGATAACTTATATAGTTATACAGCTATTTAGAAAAACATAGAAATTTTAGAAATTTGCCGTTTGTTTTTGAGAGTTACCTTATTATCATTGCTCTTTAATGGGAAATGCTTTGGAAGGGGAAACAGCTTTTTTTTTTCCAGACATATTCTGCCATCTTATTCAACCTTTGATTTCTTTTAGTTGGCCAGTTTTGTTTTTGAGAATAAAGTAAGTATTCAAAAGAATCAATCAAGTACAAATTTTCTAACTCATCTAGTACTTGATCTACCTTTTTTTGGTTTTGCTTTGTGGTTTACACAAGAATCAGTTTGGTTGAAGATTCTAGTGTGGGAAGTTTTTCTAGATGAGAATCAAAACATTGATCTTCATAAATGTCAACTTGAACTTAAAGCACAAATGTTTATTTTATTTGGTTAGATAATTATTTGGGGGCAATTGTGACATTACAAACTCTCCCCATCCCCACCGTGAGCCTGTCCTATATTTCTGTGTACAGACCTTGAATTTCCAGATATCTAAATTTACCCACTTTGAACACTTGAACTTTTGAAACAGTTAATGAATTGCACTTGCTAAATGAGTGACGTTTGGATAGCTTTCCTTTAGGGGTTTGCAGTGGCTTTGGAATTCTAAGTTTGTAACTTTTTTCCAGTTGCCTTTTCCAAGATGTTACTGTGTCAGAAGAGCTGCTGTTTATCTGGTAAAGCACAATTTATTTTATTGATGAGGCTTTTATTTGTACAAATTCAACAATATAATTGGTTTGAAAGCTCACTTTTCAGCATAACATATGACAGTTACATCTCCTGCGGTAACTGAGAAATTTGGATAACAAGGTCAGAGCACTGCTCTTTTATGGGATAAAATTTAGTTGCATAGGACAGAGTGTCTTAAATAAGGAGCTTAAAAACCACATAGCTAGTGATTGAGGTCTCTAAGTTTTGTTTTTGTTTTTTTGGTTTTTTTTTTTTCTTTTTTGCAAAACAAAAACAGAAACAAAACCAAACCAGTGACATATGTTGTATACATAAACAGAAATGGAGCAGGAGAAATAATATGGTAAATTAAATCAGAGAATTTTGGCTTAACCTAGTATATGCTAAGTACTTAATAAGTTAGGGATCAGCAAACTCTAGCCCTTGGTCCAAATCTGGTGTGCTGCTTGTTTTTGTAAATAAAGTTTTATTGGAACACGCTCATTTGTATATAAATTGTGTGCGGCTGCTTTCATGCTGCAAGGTCAAAGTTGAGTAGTTCTGACAGAGACTGTACAGAAGTGAAGTCTGAAACATTGACTCCTGGGCTCTTTACAGAAAAGGTTGTCAATCGCTTCTATAAAGGGTGCAAAGTAAGAAAGATGTCTTTATATCGTCATCCTCACCCTTATGGAGCAGGATTGTGGGGAGAAGTCATTAATGTAAGTATTCAGATAACTCACACACAAAGCAAAATAGAATAGTAGAATTACCAGTGCTGAAAAGGATGTAAAAAGCATCTTAATATATCGAGACCCTAAGAATTAGAATTTGTATGTTGGTGTGTAATGGATATCAGAATAAAACGGCACTAGTTGACCTATAATTCATTGCCTAGGTTTGGTTCAGAACAGGTTGAATATAAATCTCTCTCCAGAAAAACAGTGTGGCTGTCACCTCAGGAGCAGATTGGCTAATACTGCTATAATACTAATAGCTGTAAAAGGCAGTTGGTGTTTCTTACTGGGAATTCTCCTGGGCCTGGAATATTCAGTGTGGTCATGTATTCCCTGGGCTGTATCTTTCCAGCACATCTTTAGAATAGAAGCTTGGGGCATCCGTGGAATGGGGTCTGTCACCTCCAGTGATGTCTGTGGCAGCTGAAAGCTTCTATTAATAGGCTTTGTCCACTCCTACAAGGCTCATTACTCCAGCGACTGAGCCTCCAAACAAATCTTGATGACAGGAACCAGACCTATTCTTTCTTGGTCTTTCTAAAGCAAAGCTATAGCCAAGAAGAGGGAAAGCCCAGATTTCGGACGCTAACCTGTTAGACTTTGGGTTTATTGGCTTCTAAGGGAGCAGGCTTGGGACTACTGACCCTTCTCCCCACTCTGTGGCTTACTGTGCCTTGGAAACTTCTCTAAACATTGTCTTGTGTCACTTCAGGCACAGAACAGGCTTTCTCTAAATGTAAACTGACTGATAATACCACTCTTGTATGCACCAATTCTAAGTGCAAACTCTTTCTCACTTCAGATAACATTATGTGAAGTATCACATGGTGCTTCTGGACCCTGTTCAGCAGACGGCCCGCATCTGTACTCGATCTGTATATGGAATACAGAAGGGACAGTGCCAACTGGCAATGGGAGTCTGGTGTCAAGCTAAGGGACTGCATTGGTGTCCTACCCAGAACTAACGTGGACCGATAGGCCAGGACGCTAAAGGGAGAGACTGAATGCAGATATTTCAGAAGGAAGAGATTCTAGTTCTTTCCAAAATGCATCTTTGAATAAATACCAGAGAGAGAGACCATTGAAATGGGCCTTGTCAGATATAGAGGACAAAACAGTGGGGAGGGGGAAGAGGGAAGGGCAATATAGGGGTGGGAAGAAAAGGGTGGCTCTGGGATTATATGAAATCACGTGTGTGAAACTTTCGAAAATTATAAAGCACTATAGAATTTGAAGAATTTTGTCATTCAGTTAAAAAAGAAACCTGTATCTGACCGACAGATCAATTAAAAAAGGCAAACTAAAAATTTTTCTTAAATAGAAATGGGTCTTATCAGACCCAGTGTCTTTCATGGAGGTCTCAGGATTAGAACCTTATTAAAATGGAATGCTGTGCCAGTTAATGGTGGTGCATGATTGTATGAAGCTCCTGGAGTTGACTTTGAAAGAAAATACTAGTCTAGAGTGGTGGTTCTCAACCTGGGGTGACTTTCCTTCCCCCGCCCGGGGACATGTGGCGGTGTTTGGAGACATTCGTAGTTGTCATGACCTGGAGGCCCGTGTATGTCTGGGGGAGGGAGTGCGAATGACACCTAGTGAGTAGAAGCCAGCGATGCTGTTAAACATCCTACCATGCGCAGGACAGCCCTCGCGACAAGGAATTTTCCAGTTTAAAATAATAGTGCCAGGGCTGAGAAACTCTGGAGAGTGGGCAAAAATTCTTAGCTGAGATTTCAGCTTATTTGGGCAAATTATTAAACCTTCCCGAAATCCTTTTAGGCCTGAAAAGAGAATATTTCTTACCGCTTTAGGGTGGTTTCAGTTGAGCCAAAGAAATATATTTTGTTATTTTTGTTTATATGTTTTAAACATAATTATGTAAAAAATTTGGAAAAGTGAAAAATAGTTTTATAAAGAAAAAAAAAACGCAACATAATCCCATCACCCATTTGTATATTTCCTTCAAGATTAGAAATTTCATGGAACAGAACGGTTTAGCTGTCAGAATAGTCTCTTTGGAGAAACCAACTGAAAGATAGTGGAGCTTTTCCTGGGCTTTCATCCTGCTTATGTTATCTTTTTCTAGCCCCCTCTCTTTCAAATAACACTGCCATCACACAAAGTTTAGGGTCAGTTTATCAGAAAGTGATTATTTAGACTATAAATACCTGAGCAGAATTCCCAACATCAGGCATTCATGTTGGTATTTAAGTAGAGTGAGGAGAAAGTTTTGTGAGAGATTTTGTTATATTTGGTGTGTATGTGTTAATCATAACTTAGAAATTTTTATTTATGAGTGCTTTTATGATTGGTTTCATTATTAAGTCACAGTATTTTATAACTTTCCAGTCTGAATCTAGAGGTAACTTTTTGCTTCTCGGATCAGTTTTTAGTTGATTATGAGATCTAAAAAAGCAAGGGAGAGGAAAAGACCAAATATTCCAGACCACCACACAATAGTATCCCTGAACTTCAAAAGCCCCAGGAGGGTGCAGCTGGGGAGTGCAATATTTTCTGTACTCTTGGTGAGCTAAATTTGGTTTGGCAGAGAATTTTTAGGAGTAGATAAGGCTGTGTGAGTAAAACTTTGCAGTTTTAGCCAAAGAAAACAGACTGTAGGTTTGATGGCTCTATTTGATTTATTAGTGCCATATGCAGGGCCTTTTGATCTTCAGGATTCAGTAAACCAAGGAATTGATATTTATCAGAACTCCATCACATGGGAAGAAATCTTAATTTGCCTGTAGTGTTGATACTAATATAATTATCCAACACCTGCATCCTATTGATGATAATTGTGTTAGGTTATATTAAATTTTAATGATAGGTATAGATGAACATTTAAAACAAATTTTGGGGTAGCATTAACATTGGAAATAATCTTATTTCTCATCAGATTTGCTTACTTGACTGTATAACAAAACCTCTTACTAGGAGTGCAGGAACTACATGGAGTGATTGTGGTTTTTAAAGAAAAAAGGGAAATAACTTGACATTGATGATACCACATAAGCAGATGTTATATAATACAAGCTACTTACAGTCTTAATTTGTCAGACAACATAAAGGAGTTTCAATTAAGTTTGAGGTTTCACCCCTCTTCTGAATTCCTTGGTAATACTTTTATAAAGTAGCAAAAACCACAGGACAAATATTTCTGCCATTAAGCCATCAGAATCCATCTGTTTTTGTCTTTTTACTATGAAGACAAGCTAACATATGACAGAAGAGTGTGTGTTGGTAAAATTGAGATGAAATGTCAAGAACGTATCATGGTATTGGCATTTTCTTCAAATGGATCTTTTTCTTGAGACTCGGGGAGCCCACATTTTTCTGTAGGAAGAGAAAGCTTCAGTGGGATGCCCTAAATGAGTTTCACTTTCTTTTTTCTGTGAATCCTTTATTATTACTCAACCAGGAAATTCTTTCCTCTGGATGATTTATATTTAAATTAACTATCATGTTTTAATTATCATCTTTGTTAGGCTGTTTGTACAGACATGCTTTCTAGAATGTCTTATGTACCAGGCTTGGAACAAGGCATTTTATCAGCTCCCTGCTCCGAGAGACATTTGAAGGAAAGTGAATTTTGGATCAGTTGAAGGAGGTTGCCTTATTTCTTGAAGTGTCAAATATATTTCAAGGAAGACTGTCATGGGGGAGAAAGTGGACAAGCCAGATGGACTCAGACGTGACTTCTCTCTTGTCAGACTCCCACAGTTACTCTTCCTGATGACAGTAGCAGCTAATTATTTAAGTCATCATTTATTCCATGCTCTGTCCTAAATATGCTTGCTTGGATTATCTACATTCTTACACTGTTTGAACTAGTACCATTATTAATTCCATTCCCCCACTTTACAGATGAACAAACTGAGACCTGGAGAAAAAATATGACTTGGCTTGGATCACACAGCAAATAAGTGGTGGAATCGGGATTCAAACCAAGCCTGATGTTTCCAGAACCTAAGCCCCGAATCATTTCATTGTTCCATTCTTTCCACCTTCACCCTCATATTAATCTTGAGTTTTCATGGTATTTGGCATTTAGATCTGAGTGCAAAATGGTTTGCCATTTTTATAACCTGTCCCTGTGTCACAGAGCATTTGGCTTTCTGCATCTTGCTTCCTGACGCATCTTAATATGTATGAATCTCAATATATATGCATGTATACAGCATACATGTACATGTAAACATATACACAACACAAGAGTTGAAGGTGTAGTTCATAGCTGTCTCCAAATACTGCCCTTTGTGTTTTCTGGCTTTTTTTTTTTTTTTTTTTTTTTTTTTAACTGGAAAATGTTACTGGAGCCCCAGTAATGAATAGGAGCTTAAAGTTCACATACGGTATCTCTGCCTTTTAACTCTACCACTCTGTTTGCACAAGCACATGTGATCCTCTGTAGTGACTTTGCCCTGTTTACGGAATAGGAGTGTGCACTGTTACTGATAGGATGGGCAGGTCTCACAGTTAAAATACTCCTGAGACAAAGAGATCCCGGAACCCTCACAGGCCATTTCTTTACTGTGCACTTCGTAAAACTCTGCAGGTTAGAGCAGGGAGTTTACTCCACTGACTTAAGTTGCTAAGTCAAACTTACTTTAAAGAAACGTTCTGGAAAACTAACGCAATGTGATTCAAGATCCGGGTGTACGCGGAGAGGTGGTTACATGTTGAACCTCCGATCTCCCCAAGCGGAATGTATGCTTACCACACAGGCGGTTCTATCAGATGGAGGAAGCTGGTTTCTCAAACAGTTCGGGGTGGATGTTTGCTTCTGATTAGCCTGTGTGTATGTGTTGGATGCATGAGCAATTGGAAAGTCATGACCATGTGTTTGCTGTCATTTGAACTGCCAGGCTAATCTAAATATACATGTGGGTGCCTCAGGAGACTTCTTTCTTTTCAAGAGGATCATTCTTAACAGCTCTCAACTCCTGGCCGACACACGTGAACTTTGGGGCACTTCTGTTTTCTTGAGGGCTACTCTGTTTTCTTGTAAAAGAGGTGAGGATGATTTCTTTGCTTGCTGTATTTCTGATTTTTAAAGGCCAGCTGTATGTAACGTTTATTTACTGTGAGCAGCAACTTCATAGGAAAAGACAGCTTCATGGGTGTTATACGAGGTAACGAAGTGGGGGTGAGGGTGAGGCGATGAGTGAGGGACACACAGGGCTTCCATTTCTAGAAGAATTCAGTTTTAGATCACCAATTTGCTAAAAGCACGCTATAATGTAATTAGGAAAAATTAGAGGAAAAGTTTATTGAAAAAGAGGTATGATTTTATAACACCTCATGGTATAATGGAGCCTTGATGTGCATTTTTTCCCCAGAGTGATTTAAGGTAGGGGGGAAAAAAGATGACTCTTCTTCTCTGACTTTGAAGCATTTACACATTCATCTATCCAGAAATTATTAAAATACATATTAAAGAAATTGAAGTTTTTTTCTCTTTATGATTATAATATTATAGACTTCCTTTTATTTTCTTAGAGAAGCTAAGAATTAGACATAAATATTGTACTAATCTGAAATGAATCTTTTCATTTAGAAAAGAATAATACTATTCTTCCATTTTTTTCATTATTACATAGCTTATCACGTTTACAAAGCCACACACCCAAAATGTTTTTCTTTCCCCATTCACATATTTTTAAGTGTAAAAGCAAACAGTGCACTCTTTTTAACTTACTAAAAAATAGCAGGCCAGCCCTTGTCATCTGAGCACTAGAGTATTTGATACAAATTAGCTGTCATTTAATTGCACATTAAAATGTTGCTTCCTTAATCTCATTTTGATAATCCTAGGGAGACTATCTTATTATTTTTTAAAATTTTTGAGTATGTAAATTCTTACACAGGTCCATGTATTTAATTTTTAACTTATTTAATAGTCATACTGTATGACTGAATGGAATCAGGCTTCCAGGTTAATATACATGACAGATACAAGCTAAACAGTAACAAAACTTAAAGAACATAGCATGCATTCAGAGCCAAGCAGATTTTACACACCGGCAAGAAGGTCTACCATTTTCTTCCTAGAGAAATATGAGAGTTACATAGTTTCATATTTGAAATGTCAAAAAGCATGCACATTCATTGGCAGAAATAATTTTTCCTGGAACCACATTCAAGAACTTACCCTATGAGTCTCTATAAATTAAATGCAATCACTTGATAGCCACACAGTTAATGTGATATAGAAACAGGCAAATTAATTTCATGTAAATACTAAATTCCATAATTTAAAATTGTTTTCCTGATGGGTAGAACATACTGTTTTTGCCCAGACATGGAAATATCTAAAGGCTTAAGAATTTTTTTTTTTCAAACAACATTTCCTTTTTAAATGTTTTCATTCCAGCATAATTTCAGAGAAACCAGAAGCCGATCATAATAATCCCTTTCATTCCAGGAAGAGTCATGTTTGGTAGATTCTATTGTAGAGCAGTAAGTGGAGCTTCCCTGCTCCTGCGAAGCTAGTCGTCCCCTCTCCCTGCCCCACCCCCGGTGCTCAGCACACACTCACTCAAAGTTGCGCAATTTGCTCAGTTCATCCAGAAGTTTATGAGAATAGTAATATCGCTATTTCTAGTTTTCTTTCAGATCTTTAGCTTATAAGAAATCACCACTTTCCAGACTTTGAAACTTCTAGCGGCCAGCTGGTAAAAGAGGACGTGATCTCTTACACATGTCACATTGTTCATAAGATAAAAACCAATCTCTCAGGACATGTTTTAAGTCAATGCAATTAAGTGGCAAGAAGAGTCTGTGTTTGCTACTTGCTCTTCAGCACTTGGGTCCTTTAAGTTGAGTGGATAAAAAGGCAGTAAGTAGCCTTTACTGCGTAGGAAGAAATTTGAATGCCTTATTGTAAACAAACGTGCTGAGATTTTAAAATATCACGTATCTATTTGAAATATTCATGCTTGTGTGTGCCTGTGTGTAGTAAGTAAGGTTTGTATAATTTGTAGCCATACAAATGCTATATGTACAGTAAGGTTTGTAGTTTTTCCTGACTAATGATTCTCTGAGTAGGAAATGCTCTTGTTTCATGAAGATTAAAAACAAGTTTAGGCCTTTAAATCATTCTTGAGATATTGAAATTGAATGAGTTTCTGAGGATCAATTCACAAATGGTTCCAAACCCTGCCCCAGGAATGCTGTAAATCATTTGTGCTGTTGCTCTAACTGAAGGATCTGAGCTCTCATTAACTTGTCTGTAAGGAAGGGAAAATTGAGGAGAGCAAGGAAGAGGCCGAGGAGAAGACCTTTAGCCGGTGCTGTCCTGAGCTGCCATTGTTGAAGGACATCCTTTGAGCTAATTTCAGTCCCATAAAAAAAAAAAAAAAAATCTATTTAGTGATTAGTAACCAGTGGATAAGAGCAGAAAACCCAAGTGAATAAAGGCCATAAATACTGAAGTCCTTGGGATAACAGCCTGTAAAACTGTCAGAAAGCATTGCTTAAGTGACAAAAGATAGCCCAAAGTAACAAGAAGTGTTAGCTCACTAGCGATACTCCATATTCATGGACAGAAGACGTAATTTAGTTTTCTTCAAAAACAGAGGTTCCTCTTGAATCCAGTACCTGCCTCACTTTATTTATTTGTTTTGGATGGGGTCTGTTTGCTTTTTGTTTATAGTAGATTGCATTTGCTAGTGGGAATCATGCCGCCTGTGTAAAGATAGCTGTGTTTCCAAAAGTAGAACTATGATTACTGAAACTTCTGTTTAGATCCATCAAGATCTACTTACTTGCTAAGAATGTTTAGCCTAACTAGAGTGAGTGGGTGAGTACATGCGTGTGTATTTTTAAAAGGCAGATGGTTAGGAATTAGATGCTGACAAGTGCCTTTGTCTTGTTTTTAAATTGAAGTCTAAAGTTCACAATTCTTAAATATTTCTCCCTAAGGGAAGAATAAATTAAGTAAATAAAAACAGAAGAATGTAGGTCTGTATTATAAACTATCTTTGTTATTACTGCACAATATTGAGATAACAAATGGTTAGTCTTACCAGCCAGTGCTTTAGATTTGTTTTCAGAGTTAGAGAAAATTCAAGATGATGGAATCAAAGGTCTTTATTCTAAACGCCTATTGTTCTAACTATGATGATGATTTTATGGCATTTGAATTGTAATGCTAGCAGCCAAAATGACATGCTTTACCTTTTTAGAGGGTAACCTTCAAGTCCCAAACGTGTGTTTCAGAAGTGTGTGTGTCCTTAGCATATTTAAAGTGCTGCGCTGCTTCAAGTTAGAGAATTTTATCAACTTATGGGTATTTGCTTTTCAGCATTCCGGCTGTGAGAACTGGAGGTGTCATTCACTTGAAGGGAGCAGATGTTAAAGGTTCTTGCCCCTGCCTCCCTAATCCCAAACACCCTTGAAGAAGAGAAACGTTCTATTACTCAAATAGGCATCGTTCTGATGGTGAGAAAAGGCGGTAAAAGGCAGTAAATCTGCCTTCTCATTATGAAGTGCAACAATGGATTGATTTATGAAGAAAAGCAACTGTTTGGCTTATATAACATGTGTGCATGGAAATGTAGGTTCCTTTAGAGCCTTATAAGCCAGTAACATTCCTCCTATTCTTGACAAGAATCTAATATTACTAGTAGGCAGCATGTTGATTCTAAAGATCACATTTTTAAGGGGGTACATGGAGAAGAAAAGAAAAAATTCGCCTCCTAATGTTTTCACATGAGAAATGTGCTCTTTATCTCTTAAATGTGCTGTTTTTGCTATTTTAGTTCATTTTCCTTAAGAGAGAAGGGAATTAAAAAAAAAACAGTTTTATTTTTACAAACATTTTGTTAGTACTTAACATTTTAATAGAAGTGAATATAAGTATAAGATATTTAGATGTTAGGCTGTTTATTACATTTTCAGTTTCACTTCATATTGTGTAATTTTCAGCAGACACTGTAAAATTAAAGTCTCAAATAGAGCCACAATGAAGATAATTTCGAATTTCAGGGGAAAAGGAGGTCATCCTTAAGTATTTTGTGTTGGGTTTTTATTTTAAGATGATGTGCATTTAAAAAATTTTTAAATAAGTGTTACCTCTTATTTGATAAGGAACTCTGTTGCAGTACTTTTACTTAAAATTAAAAATTTAAGCTCTAAGTCAATTTTGAGTGTCATAAATACTATAAAATACAAAAATCCAGATAGTCCCTGAGTAAATGGTAATGACACTGCCTTATGTATTTAGCATACATCGCTCCAGAATTTGAAATCTATGCCATATAATTAAGACTTGAGCTGGTAAATTACAGCGTTAAAACTGATAATTACCTATAGAGTTGGTATTAAACCTCATCTCCCTTAGTAAACGTATATCCCAATATATGTATATTTCCAAATTACACAGATATTAATAGCTATATTAACACATTATGTACAAGAAAGCACATATGAAAAATTGAAAATCTAAAAGGAAAAGACAGAAAATAAACACAGATAAAGGTTCCCTTATTTTCTTTTCCCCCATGGGTTACCTTCAGTTTATCTTTGTGAACACATACGTGCATATCCACACCCGAAAACTTTGGGCTGCTCTCATCCAGAATAAAGAGCTCCAGTATGATATCTGAAAAACGCACTGTTATTCTAATTGGGAGGACACAAGGCTTGTAAAGAATAGTCCTTGCAACCATCAACAATCTACGCTGTATAGACTGATAATGAGAGATGTTGCATTTTTTACCTGATGATGAGTAGATAGTTTTAAATCAGTTCTTTTTTCCCAGTGGATTTTGGTAAGTTTGGAAGTCAAAGTTCCATGGAAATAAGGACTTAGAGAATAAGGTGAACTCTTGCTGCTGCTGCGGTAGTAAATCTAAGCTTCACATTTAATGGGGAAAATTTTCTAAGATAGTGGAGAGATTAAAATTAATAAAACTTCTTGACATTTGTGTAAGTCTGTAAAGATTCTATTGGTGTCAGTCAGATACTCTATGGTCGTTTTTAAGTAAGCCATTTTTTAAAAAAGGTCTAAAGTTAATGAGGAAACGCAGTTAAATGTCTTGTCAAGATGGTCTCTTTAGGTATCATCTGTTTTACTTCATTTTGGTTAATTACCACCTTTATGATACTCTGAATTCATTCTATTTAATTTAATGTTAAAAATTTTATAATCCCAAACTGAGTGCTCTAACCATATATAACATACTTTTAGGACTTTGGTTCAACACTGCCCTTACATGGAGAGAGGATACACTAATACTATTCCATTATTTCAGATGTCATGTGCTCCACACAGGTAGGTGGGTTGTTTCACAAGTTACTGAATAGTTGTTCTGACAACAGTTAAAGGATCTTATTGTTAGCTGATGAGCAGTGGTATTTTGATGCTCGCTGGTCAGCTTCAATAACAGTTAATTATGGGGCAATTCTATCCGGAAACTTTTTCTTCCTATTTCTCTTTTGTGAGGCATTACAGCTCTAAACCCTCTCACTTGTAACTTTTTTCTTCCTCTACCCTCAAAACACACAAAAGAGGAAAAAAAGGACCAGTTAAAAGATACGTCTCTAACATTACAACTAAGTGGTGTATTTAATGGCCCCTCGTGAAACTCAGCTTCTATTCACACAGTCTTTGCTCAAGGAATAGTAACATGCTTATAGTGGTACAACTGTAAATGGTGTGTGTTTCCAGATGATTTCTCAGTCCTAAAGCTCTTAACAAGTGAGTGATGTTCAGAACACATCTGACACATACACCATCTCGCAACAACTGGAGTTTTTGAAAGGTCCCATGTTCTGGCTGCAATAGTCAGTAGCAGGCTTCAAAGTACAACTGGTGATGAGAGATAAAAGACTTGAGGCTCCTCTGTTTAAAAGAGAGAAAGCTAAAAGAAAATTATAGCCACCCCTAAGTGTGGAAAAGGGTCTTATGGAAAGATTTATAGACCGCTGTTCCCCAAGGCCATTTTGTTTCCTAATGGGATTTTGTGTTCTCAGACAGGGGGTGATGGGTACAAATGATGACAGCGTTTAATAATGATAGTGAAGATGACGATAATAACAAAGAGGGCAAAGGCGATTATAAAACAGAGGCACCTCGGTATAAAGCCAATTAGCTTGGTACCCAGGGTGACTTTGCCTGTAAGTTGAAAATGTAACAGAATTACGGATCTTTCCTGTCTCGCTAAGTATAGGGAGGGTGATTTTTAGGATCTTGCTGTGTTACCAGCAAGTGACAGGCATAACAATAGCTTTTGATAATACCAGGGCCCGAAAGACTAAATACAATTAAAAGTTAACATCGAGTTCATTCAGTTTGTCACGAGACTTACAAATAGAGAGGGCTTGCCGCGGAGAGATGTGGTTTCTTCCACACGGTCACAGGCCTGAGTAGCAAAAAGTTTCCAGACTGCTATTCCAGTGTCCTTTCTCCATGAGACCTTGTTTCCAAAAAGTTGCTGACAGGATATTTAAAGCATTAAATCTACTTTTTTCCTCTGGAGTTATGGGAATTGTATAGAAGAGCTGGGGGAAGAGAGCAGATCACCCTTGAAGACAAATAAAATAAATGATCGTGGTGTGTTTCCTGATACATGCTTGCTGGTCCTCTTGATCAGTGCCAAGGTCAAGAGGACCAGGGCCATTCAGAGATTTCTTTGCTCTTTTTTTTTTTTTTTAATAAACGTATTGAACTAGTGAGGTGGGTAGCCAGGCTCTGTTGTAGTAGTATTGATTGGATGAATGTTTGAAGCAACTGATACAGACACATTCAGACCCAGGGATTAAGTGTTTTGTTTTATCACTGGTTTGCTTTGGGCGCCGATCACAAGATGTCCCTTAGACAGAGGGATATTCAATTTCACAGTGACATAGAAAACTCTGTTCCCTGACACTAGTGTTATAAAATGGTGTTAGTGTGTTCAGAACTCTGCTTTAACTTGATAGCACTTTCCCAAGGTTAATAGGTGTCGTAGAAAGAGAACTGGATTAGATGTCACAAAACTTGATTGTAAACCACCTATTACCCACTGGTCCCTTAATTTTATTGTGCTTCTGTTTCATCATAAGTAAAACAGAGATAAGAAGTGTGTTCTGCTGTCTTAGCTCTGGCTAGCATAACAAAACACTATAGACTGGGTAGCTTAAACAATAGGAATTTATTTATATATTTACGGAAGCTGGGAAGTCCAAGATCAAGTTGCTGGCTGATTTGGTTTCCCCGTGAGGGTTCTTTTCTTGGCTTGCTGCTGGCCACCTTTTCACCGTGTCTTCACACCGGAGGAGAGGTGAGGGAGGAAGCAAGTTCTCTGGTGTCTGGCCTAAATAAGGGCACTCATCCCATCATGAGAGCCCCACCCTCATGACTTCATCTAAACCTGGTAACTATCCAGATGCCGCCACATGGAGGTTAGGACTTTTAACACATGAATTTGTGGAGGGGACACATTTAGTCCGCTTGCCTTTCTCATAGCAGAACAAATGAAATATAAAGACTGTGATAGAGCTACACAAAGATACATTAAGGTTAGAGTTAGTGACTGATTTGTCCAATCTTATTTTCATATATCTTTCTATATAGTAAGGTTTTGTTCTCTTGGCAGGATTATTTTGAAGCAGTTATTAATGTAAAACTGAATGAAAATAAAAGTTCTCGTTTCTAGGCTTTTGACAATTTCCCTTGCCTTAATCTTGTTAAAATTAAGTGTTATTCTGTAACTTTCAGAACTTCTTTGCTTTCCTTTGACCTTACCTTTTATTGATACAGCTCTCACTATATATTAGCTGTTAATGGAAACTGAGAAGGTAGAGTGCACTCATACGATGAACATTTTCCACAATTGTTTAGGATAGATGTTATAAGTCATTTTTCTTTAAAATCAGATGTATATTTGAAAGTTGAGTTGGATTATCTTCAGTTTCTTATAGTAGAGAAACTAAATAAGGTAGTCTTTCAGTTTTATCGAGATGTTGTCTTAGTTTAAGGTGTATAATAATTTGATACACATATATATCATGAAATGATTGCCACATTAAGTTCATGAATGAGGTAGTCTTTTCAAAGTGTATTCCACTTATGTTTTCTTCTTTGATTACACTCATCCTTGACACAATCTTTCTGAATATTTGTGCAAAGAAGATAATCTTTATTGCCGGGTATGTGTTTTCTTTTTCTAAATCCAGTAGAAATGCTGTGCAAAAGAAGTAGCAATGTGTCTAAAATAATTTTTAGTTCTACTGTATTCTCTTCCTTTCTCCTGAAGAAAGGTGACTATACTCTCTCCCCTTTTCTCTATTTTTATTGTTTCAAAGATCACATTGAAATTCTGTTCATGAATATAGTTGCCCATTAGAAAAGACGGAACTTCTGCCTTCTGATTACCTAAGGAGGAAGTCTGCCCGCGGTAGCAGGACCAGTGGCAGGTTTTACAAGTCCGCTCATGTGCCCTACCTTGACAGGCGTTCTAATTTTGAAGCACTTAACTTCTAGGAGTTGTGAACATGCGGTCTTTCTTACTTGTCTTGGATACAAATAACCCTCCGTAGAAAATCCATTATAAAATGATTTTGCATAGCCGTGTAATGTTGAAGATTGCATTGCATACCTTGGTAGGCCCGTTGTTTTGGTAGTAAAGACACATCTTGTTTTCAGAAATAGAGGAGTGTGATCTCTTGTAAATAAATAGTAGTATTAGCTAAATGTTGATTAGCTGCCACTGTAACAGCAGCGGGCCAGGAGTTTTTATTGTATCAACTGAACGTGATCACTCGGACATGCGGTTCCATGCCCTCCCTCTGCGATGAAACGAATGCTTAAGCGGTCTTCCCACAATCCTACGCGAGCAACAGAATTTGAGATTCTTAAGCCTATACTTTTGTCACTGTGGAGCACACCATTTAAAGAAACTTCTTCTCAGTACGTCAGCTAAACATGTGCTTAGGACATCAGCAAGAAGCAGCAAAAATTTTTTTTAGTGAGGAGAATTTCGATATTTCAAGAACAAGCCTTAAATTAGGGGAAAAATCAGAACCTCATTGGAGTTCCCTCCACGTAGGTTTTGGCACAGACACCCGCAGGGAGGGGGAAGGAGAATGCCGTAATCTTTTCAATCCTTAAACCCTACAAAGATCTTTATCTAGCCCTGTTTATGGTATTTTTTTTTTGTAAAGCAAATAACCTTACCTAGTTTGTATGATTATCCTTGATTTGTGTTTTTGGAGGGTAAATCTGATTTTTTTTTTTAATGCAATCTTAAGCTATAGCTCTGTTTTGTTGGACTTGATAAAATCTGACTGTGTCAGCCTCATCTAGTAACAGAATGGCTTTCTGAGCAGTTTACTTTTAGTAGAATTCCGTCCTGGTCCACTTAGGTTAGTTTAAGGTCCGCCCACCACATTACGGTTGTTCATGCTTCATAGATAACCGTTCTATCAGGGTGCTTTTCTTGCAGAATACTTCAGATAGTATTCGGGGACGCTGCCTCTGGGTAGGTCAGTAAGTTTCTAATTTTCTCATGGTGCATACTCTTATACTTTCTTAAACTTCAGATTCTTTGCAAAACTTGCAGGGTTTTTTTGCGTTTATTAAAAAAGAAGTGATTAACCTAATATCAGTGGTTTCATTAATATCATTTGTTGAACTTCTAAAATATAAACAAACTAAAGGTACTGAATCAGAATCTCATGTACAGAATCCACCCAGCTGGTTCTGATGAATATCCACAGCTGTGAATGAGTCTTTGACCAATGGTTCTCAGAAGCCTGGTTGGCCCCCAGAGCAACAGCGTCATGCTCAACTAGGAACTTGTAAGGAATCCAGATTCTCATCCTATCCCAGACTTACAGAAGCAGAAACCCTGGGGTGGGGTCCAGGGGTCTGCACTTCAGCAGGTCTCCCAGTTGATTCTAGTGCTTATGAAAGTATGAGAATCACCGCCTGCGGTCATCTCCGAGGTCTCCTCAGCTCTAAAAGGTCACAACAACTTGCCCTGGTTGTAAAAATCTTCCTGTACATGGTTATTTTCTTCCCATCATTCGATTTTTATCCTTCTCCACCCACCTCTCTAGCTTTGAACTTTCTATTTTCATATTCTCATTGAACTAATGTGTCTTCAGTTGTGAACCTCCTCGAATGCTCTGTGGGAAAGGCAGGGTGTTAACGATAAACGCTGAACAAAAAAAGCCTTTTTCTCCTGTTGCAGTATTATGTTCTTTACTGTTTGCCAGTTTTCTGATGGTTAGCAACTGTGGAATTATTAACGACGTTTACAGCTAAGAAACCAAAAGAAGGCTGCCTCCAGGTTTGGTTCCGGCATTGACCTGATGCTTGAGACAGATGGGTCACGTTTAGCTTGGGGTAGCCAGAGAGACTGCCACCATCCTCTTGATCCCAATTAATGTCACTCTCAGCAAATAGCTCTGGCAGAACAGCTCCTTTCAGTCCAGTGTGACGTGTACTGGCCAGGCAGGATGGGGAATGAGAGCTCTCTCCACTCACTGTAAGTAAGAAAACCTCTTTTTTTGGCTCCCAAATGGTTTCCAGAGCTATCAAAATAATACCGTTTGCAGACACTGTTCACGGCTGAAAAGAGCAACTTGGAGAGGAAAGCGAGTGCTCTGTGGATCCCGGGAGAGTGTTCTGCAGCTGGGCACTGCGCAGCGCTGCTAGCTCAATGCCCTTTCTGTTGTGTGACTCACCAGAGTGACTCCACGGTGGAAGAGCCACTCGACAAAAATGAAGAGTCCCTCCCACAGGCATCTGTACTTGTTAAACCGGCTCTTTTTCGTGGGCTGTGAACAGCAATGTGTAGTACATTGTGCGGTAAATCTCAAGGAAATCTTGCAGTGGTGAAGGGTTGGTGGGCCGCCTGCTGCTCATTAGAGACCCTGTCTGGCTCTTTTCCTGCAGGATGAGTGGTAGATTGCTGACACCTGTTTTCCCACCCAGCCTGGGGATGTGAAGTGTGCGTCAGGAATGCCTCAAAGTGCTTCCTTGTGTCTGAGTCTGTGGAGCTTGGTGTTGCCTGGAGAGGAGGGGGTGGTGGGCTCAGGGCTGGGAGGGGAGATGCAAAAATCAGGGGAAAGAAACTATAGTGTAAACAGAATGGAGATTCTTCTCATTTTAGTGGCTTCTGATTGTGTTCTTAGTTTGTCTTCCACGTGGCCCTGATAGATGTAATCAGCCACTGAGCAAAGTAGATGTGTCCTGTACATGAGACCTCAAATGTTTCTCAAGTAACATGAGTATGTAGTTGAAACTATGAGAACGTTAGAAATGGTGTGGAAGTAGTTTCCTCTTCCAATCAAATTTATCAACATTAAGTTATTTTAAACTAGCTTGGGTCTTAAATATGTAACGTTCAAGTGTGTTGGTGGCATGATCAATTTCTCTGCACAGTTCTGTCCATATATTTTCTCTTCCCATCTGTACCTACTATAAAGTCTCATAAAAACTGGCAGATGTGGAAACAGAGGGCCTAATGTGCTGCCTTCAAGTCACATATATAGAGCGTCTGCTGTGTACAATGCATGTTGCTAAGTACATGGGGATAACATGAAGGATGAGACAGATGCCCCAACCCCTGCTTTTTCAAGCGCTGGCAGGCTGCTGGAAAGAAAAGACATGCATGTCCGAGGTAGCGTAATACTGCAGTGTATCTGATAAGCAGACAGATGATCTATATTTTTGGCAGGTTTGGGGAAGAAAGAGAGCTCTGGCCTTTGGTGGGTCAAGGAGGATGTGGAACTTTTACTGGGTACTAAAGAGTGGAGAATGCACTGAGAGTGAGAGACTGGGGTACATGCATGATAGATACTCTATCCCTGCATCAATGGGCTGTGAAATTATTACAGGGTAGCTTTTTTTTTTTTTTTTTTTTTTTTTTTTTTAAGTAGTGGTAACATTTTCTCCTGACTCACTTGGAGGAGCTGGCCAGGTCTCCGTGCGAGCATTGGCCTCCATTTGTGCACTGTGGATGAATGGGGTTAGGGTTGGGTCATGGCCTTGGACCAGAGTAAAATTAACTGGCTCATAATGTGATTGAACTAATGACCTTGGCCTCATTACCACTATGTTTTAACCAGTTGAGTCAATCAAACATTGCAGAAAGGGTAATCTAGGTATCTTTTAGAAAGAGATCCAGATAGCAGTAAACACAGGCATGGAATCAAAGCCAGGTTCTTGCCGCAAGAATGACACAGGTGTTTCTCTCCTTGTCCTTCAGTTTTTATGCTCGTTTCTGCAGCTAATAACAATATGGTGGACAAAACGGAAAGGACACTGACTCTCCTCTGATAGCGTTTTTGACAGAAGGCAGTTTGTAGTCATCTTTCTTGCACAGTGTTTTTGCAGGGCAGCATCTGAGCAGCGATGCTGTCTTTAATTTTGGATGTGTGGTGGCCCGTGCGTTTACTGATGCTGCCTTTCTCTTCTTTAAAGTCTGAACAGCCCAGTCCTGCCAGCTCCAGCTCCAGCTCCAGCTCCAGCTTCACACCGTCCCAGACCAGGCAACAAGGTATCAGCACCTCCCTGGCAAACAGGGAGACGTTTTTCTCATAAAACATCTTAATGAGTTGATTGATGGCCTGTTTTCTGCTGTTTTAGTATTTGAATGATAACTTGGCTTTTATGCAGTTGTATTTATTTCCCCTAGGAATGCTCATGAGTATTGTTCTGATGTATGAGGCCGGCCTCTAGAAAGTCCCCTTTTTCCAGTCCCTGCCATCAGAGCCCCATTTTACAAAAGGATTATAGACACAGCCCATTCCAGGGAGTTCCCAAAGGAAATACAATAGCACAAGCTAGACTTCTGAGGCTTTGAGAGAGAGAAATAGGCTTTTAGTCTCCCTCCTAGACATCTTTCATTTTATTTATTTATCTCTCTACAGATTAATAGACCTTTTTCTTTGGCGAGTGTTAATTTGTTGTCTTTAAAATATACGTTCTTCTACTTGAACTCAAAGTAAAGAAATTTAATTAAAGAAAAATTTAAACCAGAACATTAACTAAATGTATTTACCACTTTTTTTCATGTGTAGAAACTCTTCCAGTGTAGGCTCCTTTTTTTTCTGTTTGTTTTTTTTTAAACCTGAAAAGTGAGATAATATCAAGAAATAATTTGTTTCTGAGCATCGTGTTGCACATTACCTTTTCCATTGACCACACTGAATTCCTGATGGCCTTGTGTGTTTTGAAAAGGATTAAGTTGTTGTGTGTGTTTGGGCTAAAGCTAAGCTTCCAGGAAAAAATAAAAGACACTGTTCATTTTGGCTGTTCAGAGTTCCTGTTCCACTGACTTCCAAGGATAAAAGCCCACTCCAAAAGTGGGGGAATTTGGGTTTTGCAGAAAGTGAGATTGCCGAGAGTCTGTACTTACTTTAGGAGCGACTTAGTGATAGCTCAGATATTCCTATCACAGATTCGACTTTAGGAATTGGCTAATCCAGAATGAAAGTGCCTCTCTCACTTTCTTGATTGCCTTTATAACCTCTTCTGTTAAGATTTACAAGATCTATTTTGTTTTCATCACGTTTAAAGTAGTAAAGTGAAAATAAGCAGCTCTAATGAGTTTTTTTTTCTGAATGTGTGTGTGTCTGTGTATGTATGTGTGTTTTCCAATTCTAGGATAAAATTAGTTCTGACTTGATTTTTCTCTCCCATCTAATACTGGATACTCTCTGATTTATTACATGGTCTTAGTTAAGTAAATACATGCTGGTATTTTGCCAGGAATTTCTTAAAACGTGAAATAAAATTGGCTGCACAAAATTGTTGCAATAAGACCTTGTGTCCAAGATCGCTATGAAGATCAGATATAGGACGTTACACCATGGAATTGAAATACTTTATAATCTGAACTTGACTGAAATGCGTGCTTGACCTGAAATTGACCTTGAAATAAAAGGAACAGCTAAACCTTAATAGATCAAAAACTACCACACAAAGGCTGCATTGCTAAGAACAACTTACAACCATGGTGATTTATTAGTCTAAACTTTTCAATACATGGATTAACCTAACAAAACATTCAATTTACTAACAGATCTCTCTGTTTCTTTTTAGGTGTGATTTTTTCTTAGGGAAGAGAAATGCATAGAAAAAAATTCCTAGGAAATAGAGATTTTCTAATGAACATTTTCGGGCATCTGTTATGAAAACAATACTGTTTTGGCAGAGGTTGCATTCCAGAAATTACCAAATTTGCCATGGAAATTGTATAAATATACATATATATGAAAATGGTAATTTTTAACCAGTGTTCAGTGTTGGTGAGCATTCCCCTGGGTCTGATTTGGCTAAGTGTGTTTGAAGTAGTGTGTTTGATTGTTTGTGGTTCATTGTCATTACTCAGGTCCTTTAAGGTCTATAATGAAAGACCTGCATTCCGATGACAATGAGGAGGAATCAGATGAGGCAGAGGATAATGACAATGACTCTGAAATGGAGAGACCTGTAAATAGAGGAGGCAGCCGAAGTCGCAGGTGAGTGTCTTGCAAGGAAGGCTGTTCCCTGCAATGGAATCATACCTTTTCACTAGACCTAAGCGTCTAACCACAGCAAAGGTGTGAAACTCCAAAAACAATGGCAGTACATGGTCACATTCACTTTTTAAGTTGGGGCAGCGTGGCATGCTTACACTCACCTCTGCAGGGAACCATTTATCCCTTTTTCTCAGAAAGGAGAGGCTTTTCCTCTATAAATTTCATAGGGGAAAAGTCCTATGAAAATTCCTTGCTCTTGAAAGTATATGCAAAGGTGGCAGGGCTGGCTGCTGAAATAAACTCTTCACTTGAAGAATTTATGTAGATCCTTTGCTGTAGGTAGAATTTCCTCAGAATTTGAGGAAATGTGTTTGCTGTTTGTAGTTAGAAATGCACAATTGACTTCAATGAATTACGTGTGTGACCTAATTAAAACTAGGATTACCTCTGTGTTTTCCAGAAAATAAATTCCTTTTAAGTGTGCTGACAGGTTCCTTGAGTAGCTTGAAATACGGTGAGGCATAATTCTACATTATAAGATGGTAATTCATATCTTATAATTAATAGTCAACTCGAAATTGCCTTGAGGATTTTCTTTCTTTATCATGAGGAAAATAAATAGGCATGCTTACTTTAATGTGTTTTGAGTAGAAAAGATACGAATCTACTTGAACTTAAAGTCCAATTACATTTATAATATATTGCATTAAATCTTTCCCCATTATCCATTACTATGTAGAAGGCCCTAAAATTCCTAAAAAGAACGTGATCTTACTCCGAACTGGACAGACCCTGTGTCTGCTAATTGGTAATTCCTCACTGAGGCTCCGTAGAGTGTATCCCCATCTGTATCCCCAAATGTCTCAGTGATTCTTCCTTATGGCCATACTCAAAGCTCTCTCTCCACCTTGTCTCCCAAACTCACCCCCTCTGTATTCCTTTTTAATAGCAGAAAATAAGGAATCTAATGGCCTTGGCCCTATGACACTTCCCTTTAGAAGTCTTTAACCTGACAAGGAGACTGGTAGGGCAAAAAGACCTAAAAATGGCCTGAAACTTGCAGGTGAGGAGCATCTTTGTAACACCAAAATCCTGGCCACTGGCTGCTCGCACATTTAGCTGGTGGAAGACATACCACCTATTTAGACAATTTCCCAAGTTATTGTTACGTAGAAGTTCTAGGTGTTCATGAGCTGTGGCCCCGCCACCTCCTGCCCCGTCCCGAGTCAACACAGGTCAGATCACACTGGTTTGTGAGTTGGGCTGGTGTGATGCACACTGTGGGAAGAGCTTTTCTCCCCTCCTGACAGGTGCTGTTAGCACAGCCCCGCCAGCGTAACATCTGATCTTCCGTTGCACTTGTGAAGTCTCAACTGTTTAATCAGTTTAAATACGCAGCCTTCCACTTCAGTCAAGAAGCATTTTAAAGCAGCGCTTCAACTGAACACTTCATTAATGTAATTTAGTTAAGAAAAACAAGTTCCATCAGTTTTTGCTAAAAGGATGTCCCAGTGTATCCTTTTCATTTCCTGTCTTGTATCTTGTCTATCTGAATATGTTATAGGGCTGGAATGTGATTGCCTATTCAGAGTGAAAGAAAAACTATCCTGATTTCTAAAGCATTTTCTGTTTCTGAGAAGAATATTATATTAGGTTACTTTATACCCAAGACAGGGAGCAAACACCGAAGGACATTTCAGAAGGAGGGCATACATTCAGCAGAGTAGAATATAGAAATGGCTCCTATTCTGGCTAAAAGAAAATTCTGTTTTGTTTTGAAAGGGAAAAAAATAGGAGAGGAGGTGATATTTTTATTGTCTTTCGTTGTTGAAAGATACCATTGGATTTTTCTAATGCAGTTACCCCAAACACCGTCTCTTTGTGTTGCTGTGGTGTCTTTCCAACGAATTGCTCTGTCAGTGCTGAGAACTAGGGTCAGCTTGGAATCGTTACACAGTAGGAATGACTGGTGGTGGCTGCCGTGTTGGGCTTCGCACATCTCATCCTCAGGTGTCATCCTGAGCTGTCCGTCCTGCAGGGCTCTTGTCCACACTCTTCCTAGCAGTTACTTCCGCTCCTGCAGTCTGTATTTTAGCCCATTATCTGTGAAGTGTTCACCTGTAGCAAATAGGCAAGGGGCGAGGGGAAGAATGGTGGTAACCTATGAGCTGTCCGATTTCACTAACTTGCAAGCTTGGGTACCCACTTATGATAGTAGGTGGATGGAGCTGGAGCAGGGAGAGAAATGAGTAAATGAAGCTAGTGAGATATCCTGGCTGAGCACCAGCTTTGGGTCCCACTGCTTGGGTTTGAATCCTAGAACCCCGCCTCTTACCTCTGTGACCCTAGGTGAGTGACCCAGTCTTTCTAAGTCTCAATTTTCTCATCTGTGAGGTGGAGAGTATTAAATGATAATAGCGGGTGAAACACTTAACACAGCTCCAGATACAAAGTAAGGGCCAATACGCGGTAGTGGTTCTATGAGTTAAATCAAGTTTCCAATGACTAGTGTTTAGATTCCTTGCTGTCTGCGCCTGTTGCCTTGGATATTTCAAGGATTGTCTGTAATGATGCATCTGACTCCTCTGCTTCTTTTCAGAGTCAGCCTGAGTGATGGCAGCGACAGTGAAAGCAGTTCCGCTTCCTCACCCCTGCATCACGAGCCCCCGCCACCCTTATTAAAAACCAACAACAACCAGGTAAATTGCTGGGTTTGTACTTTCCAAGACTCTGCAGGATAAGATGCGATCGTTTTTACAAAGCATACAAAACAGTTTACCCCTTAAGTTTTAAACAAAGTCCCGCTTGATCGCAAATAAATGGGAGTCTACAAGCTTAGGAATAAACACATAGTCGGGGGAAGGAACTTCTGTTGTCACGAAAAGTATGTTCCGTTGGTTGGGTTAATTAAATAGACGAAGGAAAGGATGTTGACAAAAAGTGTTGCCCGTTGGCTCCTGATTTCTGTATATTTCTCCCTTTGGCAGTAAGCAGGTGATTTGATGAATTAGAAAGAATATGACATTTGAAGGTAGTATGAAGTCTGGTTGTTGACTTTACTAGGTGACAGTAATCTGTTGGTGGGAAAATAACATTTAACTTATCCTCAGTTTCCTCATCTGTAACTGGGGGTATTAATAGCGACCTCGCCGACTCCTAGGAGGATGACAAACAACATCATACACACAAAGAGCGTGAGGCATTGCTTGTCCCTTGCTGGCAAACAGCTGATGATGGACGGTTTTTGGCACAGGTGCTCTGCCTCTGTGTGCCCATCCAGGAGAAAGGGGCCGTCACTTGGGATTGTAAGGGTTAGTTCACAAAATAAGAGAGTCAGTGACGGTCATTATCGTTGTTGTTACAAAGCGAGCCAGAGGAAAGCTTATTCATTTGATAATCAACTCAGAATATAGTTATTTGGATAAGGTCTAGGCAGAACTTCCAAAGCTGTGAGGAAGAGCTTTTGTTAAACAAATGATTAAGATTGGGATATTTTAAATACTTGCTAAAATCAACTATTTTCAAGTATCATGAATATTTTAAAAACCTCATGGTGCATTGAGGTTGATACTCTGTTACCATGTTATTCTTATTTCTTTGTTTAGACACATTCCACGTGGCCTCTTCAATAGTTGCTTAATTCAGGTTACTGTATGAGTATTATTAACTTGAAAGTAAAAGACGTGCGTCTTTCTAGAATTATTGTTTCATAGGTGTCCTACAGTTTTAAATGGCCTAGTCCTTGAATATGTGATTTTGATTTTACCGGGAAAATGAGACTTTATACCTAAAGACTTTTTTTTTCTTTTTAAATTTTGTATGAAGCATAAGCAAAAATCTCTTAAAATTTAAAATGCCTCATTTATAAAGTTTATCTACAATCTAAAGCCTCCATTATTAAGTAGAAATAATATCAGTGTTCTTAACCTCACTGATTACAGTTCAACTGCAGTTTCTTTGTGTGCTCCGTGTGACTGCGGGCCCCACCTCACCATCCGCTACCCACTGGCCCTTCAGGGAATTGCACGTTCTTCTTCATTACCCTGCCTCCCCACGGTGTCCCCGTCTCCGGTGCCAGCAGTGCCCAGGGCCCAGCCAGCTCTCACCTCCGGTGCGGCTGCCCGCACTGCCAGTCGGGCATTTCAGGGGAAAGTGAGGACTACGGGCATAACCATCATTGCCAGTCAGTTGAGAAGAGCCCTGAGCTCTCCTAACTGATAACTTGGGATTCTTTTGTAAGCGCGTGCTTCAGTAAGAGCTGACGAAAGGGTAGAATTTGGACCTTGAATATATTTTTATATCCAATTTAAACCTATGTAGACCTGATTTCTGCCTCCAGTGGGTGGTGTGCTGGATTTAGGTTACTTCCTGGGTGATGGCAGTGGCAGTGCCAGGAGTGAAGGGCACCAGGGGGTGCTTTGTGCCCCTTGTTAATCTCCTTCAGCATCTTCCCCAGTCAGGGTTAAGACTATGTTTGTTAAATAAATGCAGCTCCAACAAGCCCCCATCTTGTCCTGAAAACAGCCACCCTCACTCCCTTCCCAACTGGCAGTCTTGAGCTAATGCTGGTTTTCAGGGAAAGGTTTAGATTCTTTGTCAGACTTTTTTTTTATTATTATCAACTTGTCTAGCAGAACAAAAACAAAAATGGATAGTATCATCCATCTAGAAAGGGTAAAGATTACTTTATCCGATCGAATAGCCTACCACTGGTTCCTTGGCATATGTTTATTTGACAAATGTAGCTTCACACGTGTGAGTCATCAATCTGTCCGGAATACTCAGTAATGTCACTTGCCACATCCACCTATGAGCATGATAAGGGGCCCATATACTTTCACTTTTAACTAGCTTAGGGTAGGAAGTACATGTACCACAAGGGAGCTTACCTCCTTGGACCTGTGTCTTGGAACTGGAATGTGTTTTTAGTCTTGTGGGTGTGTATGATGACGATGATGATCTGAACTTTCACGTAAAATGTAATAGATGAAAACATCCTGCGAAGGCTGAACTGCGGAGTGAGAAGACTGAGTTTCCTTCTTCCGCATCCCTTGGCTCTTCTCTGTCTGCAGGTTGACAATGATCTGTGAAGCTTCTGTACATTTCCAGGCAAGGCTGTGTTTTCCTTACCTTTTCTCACATCTTCCAGGGCCTCGGCAAGAGGGAAAGTGCTAATTGAGTCAAATATTTTCTAACTCTTGGAAAAAAAAAAGTGAGCAGAGAGAGCGAGCGCCACATGTCAACAAAGCACATAATTAACCTGAGTGTTGTTAGGAGCTCCTCGTGATCATTAACATGAAAGGCCCATCAGTAGAGAATCCATCTGCCGAATAATTGAGTTGTCAGTGCTCACAAAGGAATACAGGAAAATAATAATCTTGAAAATTTGATTCTCAAGCCATATCCTCAGATTAAGGACAAAAGTGCAACTAATCACAGTTCTGTTTTCAGAGACTTAACCATGTGCGTACATGGTGCCTCTCAGCAGTCCGGCTGGTTGTTTCTCCCCAGACAGCTCAATAGGGAAGAATAGGGCTGTGCCATTTGAACCATGGATGGGTTTTTTTTTGTTTTTGTTTTTGTTTTTTTCACTTCAAACCTCCCTTGTGTGAATTTCAGACAACGTCAAAATTCCAGATCCTTTTTGGCTGGAAGTCTCGAAGGGAGGGAGGAGCGAGGGGCCTGAAAGGAAGGAAGCGATCCATTGGACCTGAGTTAATATTCAGAATATCATAAATCACCTCTCAGCCTGCAAGGCATGTGGGACGAAATAAAGAGTCTATCCAGTTAAACTGGTTTGAAATAAGCCCGTGGAAGACAAGGTGCCATACTTTTCTCTTCTGGAGTCGTTTCCTTCAAGATAAGAAATGATCATAAATAAAACAATTGTCTTCAGCGTGGCTCAGCTCTCAGAATGAGGTTTTGACAAAGCTGTTTATTTTGGAGCAGGGAGAGATCAAAGCAGGAAGATTAACTGAGCCCTCTCTGGGCAGCCACTCAGTAACTTGAGGCGGATCACTGACACCCGGAGCTTTTGTTCCTGCCACTGCAGCCGCTGCAGAAAGCAGCTAGGATTTCAGCGTAGCACGGCCTTCTGTGCCTAGCACTTACGGAATGTGTAGGGTGGGACCGAAGCGCCGTGAACGTTCTATTTTCTGCTTTGGAAGAGAAGGTGGCGGAACTCTGGAAGCCTGGTTAACAGCTCTATATTGCAGATAGAGAGGTCTCGGCCACTCGGACCCCCTAGAACGCAAAGACTTGGGGACCGGATTGGAGGGAGGTTAGAGGGGAGGGATGTGATGGGAACAAAATTCGGTTTTCTATTGCACGAGGCGAGGCGAGCAGGCGGGCAGGCGTGTTTTTCCTCTCGCCTGGCTCCGCTTGGCCCAGCGCGGATCTGCGTTGGCCAGGAGTGCCATCTACTGACCTGCCTACTCCTGGGTCTCAGCGCCGAGCGGTCCCTCGAGCTCTCATTTCCAACAACAATAGAGAGAAGGAAACTCTGAATGTAGTGGGGTGTTTGGTTTCCTTTACAGCGGAGCGTGTTCAAAACTGTGGCTCTGCCCCTGCGATTAAGTAATTTCCTTGTGTTGCCAGAAGTATTGTATTGTAGGCGAGCCTGGTCACGTTGCTCATCTGGTTATCTTAATGCTATAAACGAAGAAATGAAGCGAGTCTCAGGCAGGACTCTGTTAGCAGCTCACTTCTTACACATATTTTTTTTAATTCAAAGAAAAATATACCCTTTCTGAAGTATAGGGTCTTTTCTAGAATGTCACTCTCAACAACTAAAATTTTTATCAGTAGTAGAAAGTTTTATAGCTGAATGGGAGTCTGGACATCATTCTGTTCATCTCTCTGACTTTATTCTTGTGTTTTTGAGGTTCCAAAATGTTGAAATGATAGGGCTGGTACCTGAACTTAGGTTTCTGAGCCCAATCAGTGCTCTTTCCACAAATTAAATCACAAAATAAATTGGACTCATTTTAAAAATCTTTGTGTTAGAGAACATGTTAGACTTTTAACAGGACTGTGAGGGCGTGGGTGTCAGAGCAGGAACGGATGAAACGAGCAGTAGCAACAGCAGACTTCTGAAATGTCTCCTTTATTTTGTATTTTCCTCCTTAAGATTGGCTTCAAATGATAATCACTTAATAATGAGGATAAAATGAAAAAGACACATTACTTTGCTTTTTATGTTTATATACATTTGTAGACACTTATCAGTAAATCCACTGGTTCTCAACCATTTTAAGCAAGGACCATTTAAAAATACTTCTCTCATAATTCTCAATTTTGGAGGTTGTAATAAATCAACTGTATTGAGTCATAATGTGTTTCTCCTTTTTATTACTTATGAACATAGCTCCTCACTGTCTGAACAGTATGCAGAGCTACTGTTCATAACCTAAGCTGTAATCAGTTCAGATAAAAAGCAAGGCACTTGGTATTTTATCACAGATAAAGACATCATTTCTTGAAACACAGAAGATAGTCCTGGCTCTGTTTCTTGAGTGGGAGGATCCCAGGTTGGGAGCAACCAGTATAACTGATGGTCACGTTCATTTTCACAGCTGCCTCCGTTGAGTGGATATGAGTACTTTTTAGAATCTGAAAGTCAGGTACCAAAAAAAGGTACCTTTTGTTTGTGCTGCCATCCCCAGCGTCCTGAGCCCTGGTAGTCATGCTGAAACAACAGAATGAATAAGAAAAAATTCTTGCCGGCGGGGACTATGATCCAGTGCCGCTCAGCTGCTGTGCATATGTGTGAGAGTGCTGTCACAAAGGAGGAGCAGCCCTGGAAGCGTAGATCAATTTCCTTATCGTCACCTTCTTCTTCTTCTTTTTTTGTTTTTTAATTTCTATTGCCCTGACTCAGCATTTCAGATATAAATATTTTTTTTTTTCCCAGAGAAAGTCAGATCAGAGGAGAAGAAAGAAAACATATGGAGTAGAAATGCTCTTTGGAAAGTGGTGTGATTATGTGACATTTCATTCACAAGTACCTTTGTTTAGTGGCTGGTTTAGCTAAGAAGTGCTGGAAATCAAATGTAACCGTGTTGTCTTTGATCCCTAGATCCTTGAAGTGAAAAGTCCAATAAAGCAAAGCAAATCAGATAAGCAAATAAAGAACGGGGAGTGTGACAAGGTAGGTTTCCAGCCTGTGACTGAGTCCTGCAGCACTGATGTGTCTGCTGTTTGCTTGGGTTTCCCTTGATCATCCCTGCTGGGTCTCCTTTCATTTTCTTCATCTTCAGAGGTGCCTGAGACACCCCAAATTACAAGCGCTTCTTCCTAGTGCTTTGTAGTTTATGTTCCAAGTCTTGCTTGTATCTCCAGTATTAAGCTTGGCCTTCCACATCCATGATTGCCAAGGGATCTCAGGCACGTTGAGTTGGGAGGTAAGAGATTTGCGGCAGAGGCCGAGGGTTAGGTGAGCAGCACATCTGATCCTAGTGCAGTGCGTTTCCCCAGGCGTGCAATCACGCATCCAAAACCTGACCTGTAGACCTGTTACGGGTTAGTGTCCTTCTGTGGACAGGGTCCTCACACGCTTTGCAGGATTGGGGGAGGCCTGGCTAAGGCTCTGTGAACTTTTCTTTTGCCTTCATTGCACAAAGGCACTTAGTAACTTCCAAGCACTTATGCTAACAAAGACTCATGAGTCAGAGCAAACGGAAAGAGAGGTGCACCTGTGCCCTTTCAGGGGAGCGCTTGACAAACCAGATGCTAATTTGGATGGTGAGCTCTGTTTTTCATGAGACATTCTTCCGTTCTGTCACTTGCCATTCATAGAGATATTAAATATGACCAGGAAGGTGTTTTTGCTTTTTTTTTTTAATTTGCCCTGGCATAATTGGTAGTGTGCATTGAAACCTCCACGCTCAGACTTAGACTTTTCTCTCTTAGTTAAAATACTTCAAAGATGGAAGAATAATTTTTTAAAAGGAGAATATAGATGGTCATAACATGCTGAAACTCAGTGTATCAGTGAGTTCCCCTCCTCTCTGTAGAGGCATTGTTGGGAGAGGGTGAACCTGTTCACTTGAATCTTGTTGAGAGCAGATCAGTGCAAGAACTGCCCTTAAAAAACAAAAAAAGCTGGCTTGAGAAGGCAGTGGTGGGCCAGGGAGACTGGCCTGCAAAGGCCTTGAGCGCTGTGCCCCCACAGCCCGAGGCGCGGAGTAGGTGGTGGGACCTCTCACCGCTGCTGTATGTTCTTACTCGTTTCTGCTTTTACTTTTGAACTGCGTCCTAAAGCGCCCGTTCTCGGGGCCTCCCTTCTCTTTCAGGCATACCTAGATGAACTGGTGGAGCTCCACCGAAGGCTGATGACGCTGAGGGAGAGACACATTCTGCAGCAGGTGAGAAATGCTTTTTAACACAACCCTTCCCAGGAGCCTCGCGGCCGAGTTTGTCCTGGGCTCGTGTGAGTAGCACCGGGGGCCAAGCCAGCCCCACGCCCTGCACGGTACCTGGGGATGGGGTGGTGGCGCGCACGTCCGAGGCTACCTGGGGGTCCGCTTTGGAGCGTCCCTGGTGCTGCAGACGACAGCACCTGGGCACGCGCTGGGGGAACGACGCGGGAGTACACCGCTGCCCGCGCCGCCCGGTGCTGCCCTGTGGGCGGAGGGAGGGGGTGGTAGGAATGCAGAGACCTTTGGGGCCAGGCTTCTGGTTTCATGGGAAAACAGTGATAAGAATTTCAGTCAAGTGCCGTAAACATTTGTGATTCAGTTTAGTAACCTTTGCCAATGCTGTTCTAAGGAAAATAAATATTTTCCTCGTTTGTCTTATCTTGTATAGCATACATTCTATTATTATGAACTCAACTGTGGAATACTTGCAGAGGGGGAAACTTCTATTAGTACAATTTGATGTTTTGAGAAGATAAGGAGGGAGGTTTGTCGTTTTCATACAGTGACCGTACGTGCGTCCATTGCATTAACAGTGGCGATTGATAAGATAATTTTTCGTTAACACTCAAATAGAAGGTTGTATTCTAAATTCCACGGTGGGTTTGTAGATTATTTCACTGCCTGAAATTTTTTTTTCCTAACTGCTTTCAAATGACTTGAAGTTAGTACTTAATCTACCCCAGCTGTGTGTGGGTTTTTTTTTTATGTTTAATGGCTGATGGTCACATTTATATTCTGTGTACATTTTTGCTTAAATCTATAAATACACACTGTCAGACTCACCCAGTCCCCTGATTGGCCTGATAAGCTTTTTAACCCTTCCAGAGTTTGATTTGAACAAGACTGCAGACCTAGACTTTTTCGTTGGGGGAGAAGTTGCATTTCTTGCATTTCTGTTAATGTACGCGCAATGGATTGGAAAGCAGGATCTGAGTGGCTTACCCTAAGGCATATTCTAGTACTTTGATTGTATTTTTCTTCACCTCTCTTCTGTACAACTGAAAATTGGTTAGCCTGCCACTTCTCAATTACTTGGGGGCCTGCTGCCTGAATGGTGATGGTAAATCTATTAGCTGATTTTCCAATCGCTTTCCAAACACCAGCTCTGAACCACCGTGGAGCAGTTGTCCAATAAAGCTAGTAATGCGCAAGTTGAGTCCAAATAGTGAGACTCAGAAGAGTGAGACGGATGTTTGGGCAGGGCTGCGATACCTTCACAAAGAAAGCCCAGCCCATGAGTCGAGGATACTAGGCTGCTGGGCAGGGTCTGACCTTGGGGTGTCACTGGCATTCCCAGTTTCACATTGTCCTCTATTTTGACCTTGGAAAGAATTGTGAGGGAAGCTGGCTTACTGGAGAATTCCATTGAAGTGGATTATTTTAGTGTTCTAGAGGGAGAGAGCAGTATCTATGAATTTTTAACCTGGCATAAAGGCACTCCGGGGCCCACAGCGTTTCACCCTAATTGCATTCCCAGGCCGGTTGAAAGCTCTCAGTCTTTGGCCTTTTGCCTTGTAATGCAGCTGAGGCTTGTGATTATGATACCATGATGCATGTCCTGTCACGGTTTACTGCTTAATTAATTCCTATTGTAAAACATAGCACTATTGAGGACTAATGTTATTCTCCACCATGAGCACGGCTTATCTGTGGACTGTGTTCCACAGGGCCTGCATATTCTCTGCCATGCAGACCTGAGTACCTGAGACAGAATTTCTGGCCAGCCCACGATCCCATCCCAAGTCTTCTCCTGTTAAATGCATCCTATCAAAAAATCGGGCCTGCCACTTTTCTTTGGCCCACGGAAAGTGGTTAATATTTTTGTTGTAGTCTGGGGGCATCTGGTGCTGGCACCCAGCATCCACATTAATGAGCAGAAAGCACTGGATTAAGAGAGCCTGTGTTCTTAAGCCCCTTTTACGTGAGGTAAAAATACAGTACAGCACACACAGTCAAACCCAGAGACGTCAGTACCTCAGAGTGGCTAAGAATTTGATTCTTCTTTAAACTACATGTTCCACATTTATTCGGAAAGGGAGATTGAAGCCTTCTAAACGCCTTTGCAATTTGCAGTTCAGCCCTGAGTCTGGATTTGCATCCTCCTTAGGAGAGGGGAAAAAAAATAAAAAAAAAAGAAAACCGCTGAGGAAAACCAGGGCTTCCTTAGAAGACAGTTCAGCGATTTCGGTAACACTGTTCTACTCTTAGAATTTTCTTCAGGGCGGTGGGGAATCAGTGGTATATATATTCCAATAACATGGAAAACCCTCCCTGAGAAGTGTTCTGCTGAAAATAATTTTCCCCATCATGAGGGATCGCCTTTCCGTGTTTTAGAATCCCTGGTGGAGGGGAGCCTGAGGGCCCGCCTCTTAGCCCGGGGTGGGGCACACGCTGCCGCTCGGCCGGTGGCCAGTGCTTCCCGGCCCACATGGGGCCATTGCACAGGAAGACCTGGCTTACCGCAGCCCTGACTCCACTCCAGACAGAAGCAGCTAAAGCACAGCTTGTTCATTACTTCCCACTCAGTGAAGAGGCTGCTTTGGGTGGAAAGAATCCTGTTTTTTGGGTTTTTAAAAAAATATAATGAGACTAAAAATAACGTATCTACCTTTTTATAATTTCTGTAACTTTTATAACCAAGGTTGGGGGAAGGAGTCCAGATTTAACAAGTGGATCTTACCCTGTTTAAAAAAAAGAAAAGCCTGCGTGGTACCCCCTCCAAGGCTGACGTGGCAGGAAATAATCCATCACAAATGTTTGCACATGAAGCATCATCTGAAGCATGAGTTAAGCAGCTTCCAAATTCTTCCTTTTCTGCTACCTGTGCATACCCTGTGCCCTTGCCTGCCTTCCTTATCCAGGGTTACTCTGTCTTTTATCATCATCAGTTTTACTTTGGAGTTGCCTTCCTCATCGCAGGATGATGCAGGTGGCGGCCAAGGTAGAGCCGCATCAGCAGAGCAGGGATTCTTATGGAAAGGCTGGGTGGCGTCCTTCAGGGCCCGGTGGGGTGTTTTTAGGCTTTGTGGCTTGCTTCATTAGAACAGAGCATGTTAATGCTGTGTTTCTGATGTTCCTGGAAAGCAACCCACATTTCTTTTTCTTTACGGAGTCTTTATTTAATGGAGGATGCAGGTACATATGTGCTCTGATAATTCAAATCATTGATGCCTTTCCCTTTGGCAAAGGGTCCTGAACGCCCCATCTGCTGCCACGACAATGCTTCAAGGATGTCTCTGCATCCGTCTTGATATATTCTTATAGGCTCCTGTAAAAATGCGGGGGCTCATTTAGGGAGATCAGATTCTCTTCATTTCTTTGCGTGTTTGTGGTGCAGGCGGGGTGGGGTGTGCTGGTTGTAGAGGAAACAAGAGGGCTGCAATTGAAGCCTCGGAAATCCACGGGATGGTGCAGTGCACATGAGAGGAAGGGCCGGATTTCCTAGTGGGCACGTAGACTTACTTGCCTTAAAACCAACTGGCTTTTTCTAGAAGGTATTATTATTACTCTGTGTTCTTCTTATTGTTAAGTAATTAGTGAGCAACTATAGTGAGTCACAGAAATTTATTTTTCTTACATGGGTGAGTTACCTGTCATTCTAAAGGGAAAATGTAGGGTCGTCTTCTACCCTCCCCCTATATTATGATTTGAGTTTGTCATTTCAGCTACTTCAAAGGCTACTCTTCTCCCTGCTTTCTTCCCTTCCTCCTGCAAACTTTTATTATAATTAGTCTTCAGAAAATTTCAAGGATGCTCTGAGTTTTAGCTTCGGGCATTTTCCCTGCTTCATTTGTTTTAGTGCTGATGCAATGGCTAACGGTCAATGAGGGGTGGAGAGAAAAGCACTGGGTCTGAAAATTCATGTGCTGTCTGGTTCCCTCCCCTGTAATTAAGGATACATTTATGTTTACGTGGTAATCATAATCGTGTTGCCATGATCAGTGTCGCAATTTTCAGTTTATGAAGAAGCTTCCTGTGCTGCGTATCATTTGATGCTCTGAATGATAGGTAGGACAGGTGGCATCATTCCTACTTTACAGATGAGGAAACTGAGGCCCAGGGGTCATAATGTTCTGTCCAACGCCATTCACATAGTGAGCAGAGTCAGAACTTGATATGCCAAATTCCGGATTCTCTGTTCTGAATGCTTTGTCCTTTACCTACTGACCAGATAGTTGAGAGAGGAATCACAGTCTGGAATAATTGTCATTTGCCTCCATTGTATAAACTGAAAGGCTGTTTGTTTCCATCCTGAAGTTTACACATTTTCACTAGGTCTATAGTATTTCTACACAATGTAGCAAAAAAGACAATTTACTCTAGAAAGTACTCTTAGTTCAATCAATGTTCCATAAGTAGGAAGTATTTGATTGCCTTGAAAGGCTTGTGTTTGTAGACGTAGCTGTGTGTGCTGTTTCTGTATGTAGGCAGCTGTGTGTGGGTGACTTAGCGAAAGTTCTCTAACTCTTAACTAATAAAGCAAATGAGTGTTCATTTTAGATCTTGTAGTGTTAACAGTAAGATCTAGCGTGATAAATTCTTATGTGAATGTGGTACTTTAATCATAGTTGGGAACCCCGCTTCCGCTAACCTCTTGATGCGCGTAGTAGAGCCGTGCGTCCAGTGGTTCAAGCAAGCGAGGCTCCCTGTCCACCCCTGCGTCCCTACGCCCCCTCCCCCTGTATAATAACAGGCCTGGAGGTAAGTAACTCATGGTCGGTGTGGTGGCTTAAAAGAGGACGTAGACTCCTTGCCTTCCTGCTGCCGTCCTTCTCCTCTTGCGTTTGTCCGCTCGAGGGGAAGACAGCTGCTGCACTTCCAGGGTTGCATCTTCCTTCCAGACAGGAAGAGGGGCCGAGGGCAAAAGCCACATGCCCATTATCTATACCCTTTGGAAAGTTTTCCTGAAAGCCCAGTGACTTCCTGACAAATAAATTGTAAGCAGCAGTGTCTGCCACGTGCTGCCAGTGGGTCTTGGAGGCAAGTGTCTCAGCTGGGCATGTTGGCACTCCCAGAAAACCAAGCTCCTGTGGGTGAAGATGAAGGAATATATGGACGTTACGTAGGGAGTTGGCTGTGTCTTGTCATGGTTTTGCAAAGCGAGTGACTTGTTTTATTCTTAAACCCATGGTTCTATCTGTAAAAAAAATAGTTCCAGAGGTTGAATAAGGCAGCACCAGCTTGATCTGGAGTTGAGCAATTAATTGGATTGAGGTTCACTCTGTCTTTTATGTTTCTGTGGCCGTCAAGTATGTCAGGGATGGGGAGCACATTTTCTGTTGAGAGCCACTGACCCGTAGGGAATGGCTCACAAATTTACTGTTTTCTAAAGAAAATAATTGTAAGAAGAGAAGGTCAAAAGTTTCCATTCTGCTGTTTTCGGCCCGAAATTAGGTCATCTGAAACTTCATTGAATAAGTAATGGGCTAAATAATTAAAATTATTCCTTTTAAGATGATTGAACTGAAGAAAATCAGGAGCAAGTGATAGTAACAGAGACAACTAAAAATATGTGCAATACTTTGCCAGCTGGTTTCTCTGTGCAAATACTTTCTCTTTCATCTGGATGCTGATTTTCCTCTGTCCCCGACAAAGCTTACTAAAATTCGCCCCCCTCCGTCCCAATTTACTCAAAACAAACAAACCTAAAACCCACACTCCCAGGCGCAGCATCTATTTCTGATACAGTTATTAGTAAAATAGGCACAGAAAGACAAGTAACGTGATACAAGATGCTTTCGACCCAATAACCAACATCGTTGTTCATGTCAAAACCTTAGCAGCGTCCTCTTGAAAGCCAGGCCAGGCAGACAGTGCCTCTGTCACCACTTCTGTTTGGCTCCAGCTTTTAGAAATATGACAGTTCAAGAAATGAGGTCTAACTATTCCAAATGGGGAGACAAAGGTATCCTTTCTTTTTGTAGATAATAGTTACAACCCCCAAATACTCCACGGGATCAACTGAACACGACTAAAGGAATGAATGTAGATTTTTTTTTTTTTGGTCAAATAATAACAAAACATATGGCTAGATGAACTTTAACAAAGTTAATGCATCTTTTGTAACCAGTACCCAAATCAAGCAACAAAACATCCCAGCCCCACGGAAGGCTTCCCTGAGCCCCCTTCCAGTTGCTACGCGTGATATTCACCGAGGTGGGACTGTAAGATGGTTTCTATTTCTTTGTAGGTTCTTGCATTTTCTAACTTTTCTACAATAATGTAGTCAGAAGGAAAATGATCATTGTATGTGTGTGTCTGTGTTTATACTTTTTTATAAGGAGTTTTGTTATTTCTAGTCTGGCACTTCTTTTCATCTATTAAGTATAGTCAGTAACTAATTTTTAAAGGGGTCTTGAAACTTGTATCCCCCCCAACTACCCACTCTCACTCCCACCTCGAGTAACGTAGTCTGTTGATGACTTGAAAGTAGGAATCAGTTTCAGGGATATGAATGATGAGAACAGGTAACCTGCTCCCACTGAGAATTTCAAAGGGTTAATTTTTTTTTTGACTTACCCAATTGGCTGAGAGAGAGTTTTGTGCCATTAGTAGTACAGGACCTTCTTTTTCAGATTCTTTTGTATGTATGTATAACTGAATCACTTTGACAACTTTGTTAATCAATTATACCTCAATTAAAAAAATAGTGTAGAACCTTCTTGCTATAAATGAGAATACTGATCTCTTGGTTCCATATTTGACCCCCTCCATCTCTCTCTCTACCTTTTGATGTCTGTGGCTTATTGCCTTAACTTTCTCTTCTTTACTCCTCTAGATTGTGAACCTTATAGAAGAAACTGGACACTTTCATATCACAAACACAACATTTGATTTTGACCTTTGCTCGCTGGACAAAACCACAGTCCGTAAACTACAGAGTTACCTGGAAACATCTGGAACATCCTGAGAACACAACAACTGGATGCATCAAAAACTATTGGGTTTTTTTTTTTTTTGGTTGTGATTTTTTTTTCTTGTTTGTTTATATGAGAACACTCAGAATGATGCAACCAAAAGGGAAAAAAATAAAAATCAAACAACCTTCAGCTTTATTTTTCTTTAAAGCCAGTCATCATCTCTTGATAAAGGAGAGGTTAAGCCAACCAGCCTCAGCGGACCACTCTTCTCTGCAAGGAAACCCCCGGGAAGAGTTAGCCTGGATAGCCTTGAAAACAAACAGCTCAAACACAACACAAGAAAACTTAAAGAATGTGTGTGGTATCACGTCTCTCTCTCTCTGTGGTGGTTCATTCCACAGGACGAATGCATATTCAACACACTGCCTTATTACCTAACTGATCTATTTATTATCGCATACAGATATTCTAGTCGTTGAGGGAATGACACTGCAAGACATTCTAAGTACTTGGTCCCGTGGATGCTCCTTCAGTGCGGCGCCCTGGCCATCCGAAGCCCAGTGACCTTACTTGTATACCGTGCCACTCTGCACCAACTTTTTCCAAGTCCCTTAACTCGTTGCAGTCTGTATTTTCCATCTTGTTTTTCCAGTTCCAGGACACAAAATGAGCAACTGGGGGGACCAAATAGCCACCCCGATTTTCTTCTTTGTGGTCTTTTTCCTGAAAGTTGGGGCCCAGTCCTTGGCTGTATCCATATAATGATCTTGGACCATGGTAGGAAACGCACCAAATAGGATCATATGAATTGCTGTCTAGCCTTAGTCAATAAACCTGTAGGACTTTTAAACATACGTGTACCTGTAAATGTCCTGCATCCAACATTGTTGAGCTGTCATCAACATCCTTGTGTCTGTTTCACTGTTATGATATTAGACAAATATGGAAGTGAATGCATTCCACAGGATCATCATTTTTAAAAAAGGAATTTTGGTTCTGTTTTCTAAAGAAATGTTGTAGAAATTCTTAATTTGGATCTATTTATTAGTAAGAGTGTCAACTTTCTTCAGCTGCCAGTGTGTCATCCATCTTTACCATAAAATCTGGAATAAGAGATTTTTGTTTGTTCACGTATGATCCTCTTAGACTCTTTTATATTTGAAAAATTAAAATCTTTCTTTGGGGGAAAGTTCTTGGTTACTCCACCATAACAGATGATGTATTAACTTGTAGATTCAGTGGTTCGATACCTGTTTAGTCACTTGCTTATGTTTCCGGAAGGAGTTCTTGTATTGGTGAAAATAAAGATGGTTGGGGAGGGGGGATATTTTTGTTCTTGATGTACCCTGTTTTGAAACTAGAAATCTGTCCTGTGGCATGCAAAAGAAAGCAAATTATTTTTAAAAGAAAAAAAAAAAACCCAAAACCAAAGTACTTTTGGTGTCATTATTCCATCCTCTCCAGAACTGGAGAAATGCAAAACAAGAACAGCTCATCTTTCAAGTTTTTGCTAGGAATTCAACCGAAAAGAAACGAAACGAAGAAATACTTCTGGATCCAAAGGTTCGTCCACTGGATCAGCCTTACAACAGTCTATGTGCTAATAGACCGGGATCTCCCTTGTGTATTCCTATGCCAGTGCTGTCTTTTCATACAGAGATTAACTAGTGTCTGTACAGAAGATGGTCTTTCCAGACCCATTCTTTTGGGCAGTAATGTAAATGCAGATTGATAAAGGAGTTATTTCTGCATTTTAAAGGGGGGCTTTTTTTTTTTTTTACAGTTTCTTTCTATCCAAAGACAGTTTTTTTCCTTTAAAAAATTATAATACAGCCATGCTCCTTGTAAATTACTTCTCAGAAGTGTTCTCCCTGAGGACAAGTGTACTTTTTCCAATAACGTTACAATTCTTGATGATTGGCCTGATCGTTCTTGAAGCATTTGTTTTGGAGTCCACTTCTCAATGTTTAATTACAGAGAAACTTTGAGTCGTTTTGGACATTAGGTGACTGACGAATTGTGTGATTTTAGTTGTGTTTTGTTTCGTTTTTAACTTTACAGGTGAAGGGGGAGGGCAATGCTTATATGGAAATCTTGAAAAAATTTTAACTGCTCATTCACATATTCTGATTAAGTCAGAAATGTATGTGGTTTAACTAAAATATCTGTGTAGTTTCACTAGAAATGTGTATATGTAGTTTGGGCCATTTTTGTTTTTCTATCTAAATTGTGTGAGAAAAACTGTGATTTGGCAATGTAAAGATTTTTCGTTCCTTAGGTTACTAAACAAGAAACTAGTAACATAAGAAGTAACCAAACAAAAAGGATAGCAAGAGGAGAAGCTATTACGGTGAAAACCTTTAGACCTAAAACTTGGGTAATAAAGCAAATGTCTTCAGAGTATCATCAAAACGTAAGTTTGTAAATTGAGAAAATTTGGAAAACCCTACCTTTCTGTTACTGAGTCAGCAAAATGATTCTTCCATGAAATTCCTATAGAGTAAGAGTCACGTTGTTGATTTTTTCCAAGTTGAACTCTTGCTCTCCTGATTTTTAAATGCAGAAATGATAAATAATAAATCCCCTTTCAATTGATTTCAAATAGTTACACGTAAAGTAACCCATTCAGTTCTGCCCCATTTATGTACACTTTGAAACCTGTTAAATATTTTGGGCATGTGTGTATTCTAACAGTGGCTTTGGTTTTTTTTAAGCACAAAGGAAAAATGGCAGGGTTTAATTTCTTTGGGGGGTGTGTGCGTATATATATATATATATATATATATACGCACACACACACAAATATATGCATATGAAAATAGATGTTTCAAATCACGTTAATCGGGTGAGTATGGATATGGTTTGAGCCAGCCAGAGAATGATAAGCTTGCTTTAAATTTTTCCCTAGCCATTGAGGGGAAAAAAAACTTACATACAGAAATATTACCCCTTTATAAGTCAGCTTTTGCCTCTGGTTTTGCAGCAGGATTGGGTGAGAGGGGTGCTTCTTAGCGTATAGCAGTCATGTTAGCAGCAAAGATCCTTGCAGCTATATGTTATGTTCATACCATCCCTCTCTCTGTAGACAAATAGGTTTGTCTATAGATGCTTGCATATTGTGTCCAAACAGGGGAGAACAGAAAAGCTTAAGCTCAAGAAACAAAAACTCTAGAAGAAAAAAGTTAAGAGTCCCCTAAACATTTTTCGTTTGCAAAACAAGCCTCTCTAATCTGAATTACCCACTTTTTTGTGGAAAGAGCCAATAAAATTGGTTTTCTCCCGCTAGAAACTTTCTCCCACCAAAAATGTTTCTGCTGATAACTTTTACAGACCCGGCTCATCTTTAAAAAAAAGACAGTTTAAGTCTGCCTAACATCCCACATACTGTTCTAAGCCCCTCACATTTAACAAGTTAACATACTTGTTTAAGAGAGACTTGACTCTTAAAAGTTTTAACTCCACCTTGGTAACGGAGTTGGATGTTCAGTGTTGGAAATGGTCCGTGTTTGTGCCGGGTGGCTCGTGTTCAGTTTTCTCACTGTGGAGGTGTCAGCTCTGGGTAGTTTGCTGTATGCTCCTTACTTTCCACCCTTAGCTTTTTGTGTACTAATGCTGCGTACCACGTACGTGCACACGTATTAGCATCTTGCTCTGGACTGTTGCTCTAAAACTATGACTATGATGTAGAGACGCCTGCAGCTGCGGTAAATGCTGAGGAGTTGATTCCCATGGTTTAGTTTAGTCTTGGGCTGGACGTCTGCATCTTTTGACCTCTTTTGTTTTCTATGATACTTTTTATCATATAGGCACTGCCATCCCCGAATATCCCTTGTAAAGATGCATTGAAGAAGTCCAAGGAAGACAAAGCCACCGCTGTCTGTAAACTGTAAATATGTATTTTGGCACTTGTACTCCTGTCTTCTGAAAATAGAGTTATGATGGAAATGCTGACAGATCCTCAATGGTGGCCAGAGCTACCATGCAGTGCAAAAGTGAATTTAGTAAATTGTATTCTTGAGAGTAACAGTGCAAGGCCAATACGTTTTATAAATCTGTCGGTATCTTTTAATGGAGTGTGTATGTGTAGTTATGTTGAAAGATACACTGTGTTTGTGTGTACAGATGCCATTATGTGAACGCTAAGGCATTCGTAAGATGTATTTCCCATCTCTCAAACTCATGTTGAAATGTAAGTACAGATGGACGGAAATAGGTGTTTTACTTAAATTCATGTCAAATCAATTGTGGCTCCATTTTCTTTGCAATGTATATAGTCTTCCTGATTTGTTAAGAGTCATTCGCCCAAACGTTGGTTTTGCTGTGCAGACAGGAAAAAATGAGCCCCCTGCCTTTCTGAAGAAGTGATGCTGGTTCTGAGGATGAATGGAGAGAGGAGAACAAGCCCAGGGCACCGTCCACGCCCTGTGGGGTCCCCAGGGTCCAGCACCCTTTCTATGTCCGAAAACCAGTATGTTCTTTAAGCGCTGAGGAGACTGGGCAAGAAATGGTAGGGTGCTGTTGGAATAAACTGGGTTATTTGCGCATGGTATTTTTTTTTTCTTTTCCCCCTTAATCTCTGGAAAGTTTTGTTCATAAACAGAGGCCCTGCATTTACTTCAGTGGCTAGAAATGCTACCTTGGTTAGATAGAAAGGAGAAAAACCACTTCAGCAAAGAGAATAGAATACTTTCAGTTTGGCAAATAAGCAAAGAATTGGATGTTATGCTCTACTTGATAGTAAAGAGACATCAAATTCGAGGAGCTCGCCTCAGCTCCAGGCGACAAGCCCTTGGGGGGATTAGAGTGGACTGCCTCGTATCTTATCAACTAGCAACTGCGTTCAGTTGTGGGAGCATCAGTCCCAGATGGGCTTGGCTGACAGTTAAGATTTCTGATGACCATGCATGGATTGGACTAATCTCTGCCCTTGTTTCAGCAGATACTCGTTTATTTTAAAATAATGGCCTTGGATTTTCTCCATCGTGGAGAGTCAGGACGGGCTGGGCGTCCTGGGCTTGCTGCAGACAACTCAGGATGTTGTCCCCAAGGGCATTCGTACAGGGATCGCGCTGAGCCCCAGGTGTCCCCGATGCCTTTGTTCCACCATCTCAGAGCTGTGCTCCCGCTCGGATACACGAGGGGTCCTGGAGAAAGATGGCAGCTCAGCCCAGCCTGACGCCCAGACGTCTCTGCTTGCAAATTCGGGGATATGGTGTCCAAAACTAATGGGCTTGTTTGTTCTGATTAGTGGAGCAACTAAGGGTATTTTATGGGTTCCCTTGCCCGGGATACCACCCAAATAGAAAATCCTGAGTACATTTCAATGCCTCTGCTCTCTCTGCCCGGTAATAGTATCCACACCTTCCTGTTTATGTGGTCCCTTTCTTTTAGAGGCATTTCCAGTCTTTTCCAGTGGTTGTTAACTTGCCCTGGGCTGTCCGCTTAGCCCTTGGTCTTAATTTCCCCTCAATTAGGGAAGGGTAACCAATATGGTTCCCAAGCGCTAGGGAGAGGCACAAACTGAAAAACACTCTGGTATTGAAAACTGGGCCCTATAGCTGTGAAAGAACAACAAAAATAATCTCCTGCCTGAATGGGAAGGCTCCCTGAGCCCATGTCGATAATAACTCAGGGCACTGGGCAGTCGGCACAGAATAGGTGGCCACGGGGAGCGGGGAGGCAGCCGTGAGTAAAGGCAGAGCCATTTGCTCCCTTTCCCTGGTAATCATGCCTCCCGCCACATGCGGCCCCCACCACAGAGCTCTGAAGCTTCAAAAGGGTAGAAAAGGATAAATCCAGGCCATTAAAAGAAAATAATCAAAGCTATTGAAAAGATAAAACAAATGAGTCGCACTAAAAGGGCCGTCTGTGCAAGTAATAAGGTTGAAATACTGATACTGATTTCCGAGCCGAACAGCATTCCTCACACATGTGGTTTGTGTATCCGCGTCTGGGTGGGTGGTCTGGTGAGAAGTGCTAAATGCAGCAAGATGGCTTAGTTTTTGAGCAGTGGAGGGAAGCTTTGGGACAGGCTCAGCCCGTGGCATCTATAGCCCCTGCAACATAAAGAGGCTCTCCTTTTGCTTTGTTCCAGGAGGGAAAGTTTTAACTTGGCTTATTCATTTAAATATGAGTCTCTATTCTGCACAGAATCCATCAAAGGATAGGAGGTTTTTGTGTGTGAGTGTGCATGTGTTTTTTTCCAAGCGTCTCCTAGTCCCTCGTCCCAGTCCTAGGGGGTGGGATGTATGGCATAGAATGTAATAACTCTCCATTTGTTCTCATTAATTCCTGGGTGCTAGGCAACTATACACATCTCTTTTGAAATTGATGCCATTTTAAAAAGCACCTCAGTCTAGCCAGGATAGGAAAGAGTATTTATTAAAGGTACATACGATGAATATTGTCCACAAACAAAAGCCAAAGGAAGGCAGGCTCCCCCAAAGGCACATTCTAGGACATACTAGGCACCCAGATTTGTTGAATTAAAATGTGGGAGCATTTTGTCAAACACTGGCCTCTTGATATTTTATGAAAAAAAGTTTTGTGTTTAAGTTAGTTTGGGAAAACCACCCACTATCTGACCCTCTTAGAAATTCATGACATGCTGCTCTACTAAATCTCTGGGAAGCCATGTTCTACCACCAGACACCAAACTTGTTTAATTCGAACACAGTATTTTTCAATGGTTTTCTCATTTGTGAGATGGGAATAACAACGTACTTGTTGAAGGCTGTGGTGGAGGTAAGGTGTTTGTGAGGACTTAGCATACAGTGCAGTTATTTGATTATGCTGTTGGAGTCTGATGACAACTTCTGACTCGCTCTCCTTGACAAAGAATTTTGCCAGCACATAGGATTGTTCCAGTGCTGTTTGCCATTCAGCCTCAAGTGTCTTTATCGTAGTCGTCAGCCTGTTGTGATGTGCCCTCTACACAGACAGCCATGGTCACTGGCCATCCTCACGTGCCCGTTCTTGTTGAGCAATTAACGTGCATAACTGACTGCTGTCTTTGTAGCTGTTTTCAGTCTATGGAAAGGAAATGGAGGCAGAGGTAACACCTCACAGTTTTTAGGTCTCTTTCTGGCCTTAGAGGTAAATCACACAACACTAAATTGAACACATTTCCACTTGATGAGGTCGGTTGCTAGAGGTAACGGTGAGGTTGAAGTCATAGGTTCAAGCCCCTCATAAGCCCACTTGGTTTGCCCCCTTGTATGGCTACAAACTTCTCAATCTTACATAGCCAAGCCGTGAATGAGTCCCAGGTCTTAGAAGAACAGGGTGACAGCATGCCCTTTCAGAAGATGTTATAAAGTTGTGACCTTGGCTAACCATTCTGTTCAATTACCATATCTTAGTATGATATCATGCCTTTTGTTTTTAAACACAGACACGTATACCATGTAGAAATAGGCACTGTGATCTTACAGTCCTGTGATTTGGTTTATATAGCGAGCATCTCCGTACTCTTATTTCAGCCTTGTGCTCTTAAAAGCCATACCACAGTTTTAATGGGATGTAGTTGGCCACATCACTTTGTAGACCCCAGTGTAGCCCTTAGCTATGTTGAAATGCAAAGAAATGCTATATTAGTCACTGTTATTCCCTGTTTTCTTTTTTCCCTTAAGTATTATGTGGTGTATTAATTTTCTATTGCTGCTGTAACAAATTACCTCAAACTTAGTGGCTTAAAATAACACAAATGTATTACCTTACAGTTCTAGAGGTCAAATGTCTGAAATGTGTTTCACTGGGCTAAACTCAGAAGTGTCAGCAGGGTCGCGTTCCTTCCAGAGGCTCGAGGGGAGGATCAGTTTCCTTCCCTTTTCCAGCCTCTAAAAGTCGACTGCATTCCTTGGCTCATGGCCCCTCTCTCCGTCTTTAGTCAGCAGTGTAGATTCTTAAAATATCTCCCTGGCTCTGACCTACTGCCTCCTTTTACCATCTTTTCTGGACTCCTGTAGTTACCTTTGGACCACCCAGGTAATCCAGGATAGCTTCTCCATCTCAGGATTCTTACTTATAATTAGACCTGCCCCTTTGCCATTTAAGGTAATATATTCACAGATTTTAGAGTTTAGGATTTGGTCATCTTTGAAGGGGCCATTATTGTGCCCATCACAAATGGGGACATGCCACTGTTGAACTCCCCATCCTTCTGGAAGTTTAAGTAAATCAACTTCTTAAATATCTGAGTAGAATTCATATATCCCACATTAAAAATTAAAGCAATTTTGCTACTAGTTCCAGTTGTTCACAGTAGCATACTTTGTGATGATGACTGTGGGAGTGATTTTTTTCAGAAATTGGAGAAAAATCCACAGTGAGTCATCTTGAAAGGTTATTTAAGGTTTTAGCTGTGGTGATGGAAATTCAGTCCGTCATTTAACAGATATTTATTGAGTATCTACCATGTGCCAACCACTCTCCTGAGAAGCTTGTAAAAATGTAGCAGCTGTGGCTACAGAATTTCCTTTCCATTCTGCTGGGATAGAGACTCTTCTCTCCTGGGCAACAGTGTCATCATGTGGTTAGAACTTGTTTGAAGCTCTATGGAAATCCTTAACTGGCAGGTGGACTGAACCACCTTTCTGGGCTCCCAGCCTTCTTGTTCTCATTCTTGTTGCTGATGGCAAACTTCATCTGATCTGAGTTTCACAAGCTTTTTACAGGAATACCTTGAATAGACAGTTCAACTTAAAGCAGTGCCCGGGGAGAAGTCAGGGTACTGACTGAACAGAGGAACCAGGCGTGCTGTGTCTGCCACCAAGTTGGCATGTAGTTGCTCCTTGCTGGTTTGTGGAATAAAGATGAAAATCCAATGATGTCAGCATCATCCCTCACCATCTACCTCAGTGGTTCCTATATGCTGAGCTGTGGTCTGATTTCATCAGAATCACCTAGAGAGATTTTACAAGCTATTCCTTTTCCAGAGGCTCTGATTAAATTCTTTTGCACAAAGCTTTGGATACTGGTAATTTCAAGTGCTCCCCAGATTACTCTAATGTGCAGCCAGGGTAGGAGTGTAGTTCCCTGCCAGGTCATCTGGTAGACTAACAATAAGAAAAAGAGAGGGATGTTCTAAAGCAGTGTGCAGAGTAAAGAGGCAAATTAGATGCAAATCCACCTGGATAAAAATAAACCAGAACTTTAAAAAGCACCAATCGAATTTTCTCTAGACAACATGTTAGCACCGAAACCTTTAGTCTGTCCCAATTCCACTAACCTGCACCAAGTATAAGCCTGAAAGCTTCTTTTATATGATCAAATTTGTGAATAATTCTAGCCTAAGAAGATGACTGTTTCTTCCTATTGTTTTAGTTTTGCCTTTCAGTGAATGCAATCTTTCCTCGTGTCTTTGTTCAGTAACCAAGGTGGAAAAATTGTTTCCCTGAAATTATGTAGCCTTCTCCTTTGGTGGCATGTAGTAGCTTTGTTAGCCTCAATATGATTTATAGTTTGTACACAAAGTTCTGGATGACTCTGGATTTACAGGTCCAAGTCCTCCTTACAGGTGGCTTTCCAGCACGTTTACACAGTCAGATCAACTCATCTGATCATATCCTCACACCTAACCAATTTATAAACATTCAAAATCATTTACTCTGCAAAATCTCTACAGTCTTGATTCCAGGTTTGGTTTATGACCTAAAAGAAGAGAGATTTCAGCGGAGATTTTGGACATATTCTCTCCAAAGATGAAGGGGATGCCCAGTAAGTTGACTGAGCAGGAATAGAATTTTTAAAGTCATTCTACTTTCATAGAATTCAAAGCCTTTTCTCCAAGGGTCATTATTGATCATTATCGATCTTGCATTGAAATCCCTCAGAACAGTAAGTCTATTGTATGAAAACTTTTGTTTTTTTTACTAAGTGTATGCTTTTATTTTAATTTTTTATTGAAGTATAGTTGATTTATAATGTTGTGTTAATTTCTGGTGTACAGCATAGTGATTCACTTATACATATATATGTATATTCCTTTTCATATTCTTTTTCATTATAGACTATTAGAAGGTATTGAATATAGTTCCCTGTGCTATATATACAATAGGACCTTGTTGTTTATCTGCTTTATATATAGTAGTTAGTATCTGCAAATTCCAAACTCCCAATTTATCCCTCCCCACTCCCTTTCCCTCTGGTAACCATAAGTTTTTTTTCTATGTCTGTGATTCTGTCTCCATTTTGTAAGTAAGTTCATTTTGTGTCTTTTTTCCCCCCAGATTCCATATATAAGTGATACATGGTATTTTTCTTTCTCTTAATGGCTTACTTCACTTAGAATGGCAATCTCCAGATCTATCCACGTTGCTGCAAATGGCATCATTTTATTCATTTTTATAGCTGACTCGTATTCCATTGTATAAATATACCACAACGTCTTTATCCAGTCATCTGTCACTGGACATTTAGGTTGTTTCCATGTCTTGGCTCTTGTAAATAGTGCTGCTGTGAACGTTGGAGAGGAGGTGTCTTTTTGAATTGGAGTTTCTCTGGATATATGCCCAGGAGTGGGATTGCTAGATCAGAGGGTAAGTCTATTTTCAGGAAACATTTTTGACAAACTAAATTATCAGTTTTTTCTCTTTCTTCAAAGTGGAAGGCATCCACACTCTAAGATGCTGCTGGTTTAAAGGTATTTTAAAAGGGTCATCGAATATCTTTACCTGATGGCTACACCTCATAAGAAATATATTTTATCTAAGAAAGTGTATTAGCTACCTTCTTCCTTGAGCATTCCTTTATGAAGAAGGTGTTGGTTCCGCTCCTTGAGTGATTCCTATGTTGATTTAACTCTGGGTCAGCCCATCAATTTCCATGGGTAGCAAACAGGGAGGAAGGCAGACTTCTTGAATGGTATTAAAAAGTAGATACTAAAAAAAAAAAAAAAAAAATTGGATACTAATTTTTTTTTTTATCCCCTGCCTTTCTCTTTCAGTTGCTTTGATTATTGGTGAATAGAATGGATATATAGGATGGGAACTTCAATAACTGTGACAAATCTAATGAAAGTCATTCTCTTCCCTTAATGGAGTCTTCATAGGAACCGAAGTGCAAGGTGTAGGCAAATTAGTAATTCTTGGAATTTTCTTCCTTGTCTAAGGGCAAACTTAGAGTGACATGTAATCCTCTACAGTGACAAACACATCGTCCGTTTGGAGGCTTTGCTTTTTCATCCTCCTAGGTGGCTTCTGATTTCGTGTGCTCTGGACCTTCCTGAAGGCAGGTCTTCTTATTACAAGCTACCTATTATTTCTGTTGCATGATATAAATTATAGGTAAGCCAATAAATAACTGTTGGTCTTCCCAGCAGGTCCACCCCATGGTCATTCTTTCATCAGCTGCTGACTGAGGTGATTTTCTAGGCTGTGAGCTAGCTCTAAGGATACCAGGTTGAAGGAGAGGCTCAGTTATAGGGCTTAGAGCTGGAGGGTGTGCTAGGCAAGAAAACCAGAGGTTGCAGGCTGGGCGATGTGTGAGATGGTCACTGCAGGAGCAGGGAAAAGGATTTGCATAGAGTTCCTCAGAGCACCACGGAGGGATTGTTTGGGAAGGGATTCCAGGAAGAGGGCACAGTATGGACAAAGGGGAAAGTATTGGGGGCGGCTACATCTAGTTTGCTATGACTCAAAGATGGGGTGTAGGTGGGGGAAAGCAGGAGGTCAAACTGGAGAAGTAGGCAGAGGCCAAATGATGGCAGTCCTTGATGGCCAACTAACAAACTTGGGCTTCACCCCTGGCTAAATGGGCAGCTGTGGTGAGCGGGAACAGCATGGACAGCTTTGCATTGTTAGATAGGGTCCCATCCCCCTCCACTCCACAGGGTGTATGCTCTAAGTGTCCTGTGACCCTAAGCTTCTGGGCTCTCATGACACTTTCAGCAGGAACCTCTGCTACATGCATCCCTCCATGTTTTCATTATCTTGTATTAGTTATCTGTCACTGTGTAACAAATTACCCCAACAATTAGCAGCTTAGCACACTTTTTTTTTTTTCATCTCCCAGTTTCTGTGGAATCTAGGCCTGGCCTAGCTGGGTCCTCTGGCTCTGGGCCTCTCCCAGAGCTGCAATCAAGCTGCTGGCTAGGCCACAGTCATCTTAAGGCTCAAGATTGGTATGATGTGCTTCCAAGTTCATTTAGTGGTTGTTGGCAGGATTCGATTCCTCCCAGGCAGTTGGACGGAGGGCCTCCGTTCCTTGCTGGCTGTTGGCTGGAGGACACCCTTACTTTCTTGCCACTTGAGCTTCTCCAGCTGACAGCTTGCTTTAGCAAAGCCAGGGAGAATCTGCTAGTAAGTCATCATTTTCATAACTTAATCATTGAAGTGACATCCATCACCTTTTCCTACGTTCTGTTCATTAGAAGCAAATCACTAGTCCAACCTACACTTAAGGAGAGGTTACCTCTGCTGCCATGTCAGTAAAAGGGATCTGGACCTGCCATCCAGGTGATTCCTCATTTGGGGGACCAGCCTCCCTCTCAGATGGAGCCTGGTAGTTGGATAAGGAGCCATGTTGTTTCTTGACCTGAAAGTGCAGTGTATGTGGAGGGGCCTCCTGATACCCCGGACCCTTGTACAGACTCAGAGAAGCAGGGGAAGGAATTTTGCTTCTTAGCTGTGCTCCATCCTCCTCCCCTGAGGGGAAATGTGGCAGAGCTCTGACCCCTGCGCAAGGCAAGATGAGGAAGACAAGATAGATATTAGGAAGTGTCAGCTTGGATTTCTGTAGACTGCCTGTTTATGCTTCACCAACTCAACTTTCAGGTTTTGTAAGTCACGGCCATTTGTCTTTCCCGCTGGGATATTTTTAGCGGCTGGAAAGCAGCCCGCCTCCCAGCAGCTTTTGGAGCTCACATCCCATCCTCGTGTGTTCCCGTGCAGGACTGGTGTGACGACTCTGCTCTGGGTTTCTCTCTTGAAACTGAGGAGGTTCCTTTCTACTAGTTATATATTTTGCTTTGCTCAGAGTGTCCATTGGGATTACGACTTTCTCTCAAGTGTGATGAACAGCCCGACCCCCAACCAAACTTTTCAGGTGGCCACAACCCTTTCCATGGAGGTGGGTGGAATTGGCTGGCCTGGACAAGAGGACTAGGAGCCAATCTGCTTCTAGGAAAAACTCAAATTTCTTTTCCAGTAACATTCATTTGTTTACAAGGCATCTATTGAACGCCTGTGGTGGGTCAATCTCAGCGAGACAGTCAGGGAGAAGAAAGGACGGTGTCAGCCCTAGAGGAGCGCACAGACTCTAGCCTATTTTATATATAATCTTTCCCTTTCTACAAAAGTGCCATCTAGGAAGTGGTTTCAAAATATTTATAAGTAACAACAAATTATTCCTCAAAATGTTGAAAACTTTTTGTGATCCTCACTTTACTGTAGTGCAGTGGTGTCTGTCTAAGGAAGGGCTGAATTCAGTCCCTGTCAAGAATGAGGAGAGGAGAACCCACTAGTTAAATGAGTTTGCCTAGCAGGTTCCAGACCCTTGGTCATTATCCTCCATCTCTGATTTCTCTTTTGTTCAAAATTACCTCCGACGGAAAGAGCCCGTAAAAACGTTTCCCCCACACGAAAACATTCCCCACAAAGTCACTGAGCTTGGAGAGGGGGGATGGATCAGCCCTTGGCACCATTTGTGTAGCTCTGCCATCTGTCAGCTCTGTGACCTTAGACAAGCTAGTGGTCCTAAACCTCTTTCTCAGCCATAAAATGGAGGTAAGGATACTTTTATTCATTCATTTCTTCAGGAACGTTTGATTAAGAACACTGTCCTAGACTGTGGGAGTCCAGAAGGGAACAAAACAAAGCCCTCCCCTCGTGCAGCTCCAGTCTAGTTGGAGGAGACAGTAAACAAATGTGTAACAGGTTGGGGACAGGGTTGGAGCAGAGAAAACGTAAGCAGGGTGTGGAAGACAGGGCGGAGGTGAGGTTCTATGTATATTAGGCCCAGGAAACACCCCCTGAGAAGGTGCCTTTTGAGCAGGGAGTAGGGAGAAAACAAAGGACAAGTGATGTGACTCCCAGAGGAGGGGAGAAGCAGCAGGAAGACCAGCACAGCCAGAGCGGGGAAGCTGAGGGTTTGCTATGTAGGAAACAGCTGGTCAGAGAGATGACAGGGTCCTCGCCACGGCTTGTAGCAAAGACTTGGCTTCCCTTCTGAGTGAGATGAGCCAGGAAGCCCTGGGAGAGTGCCATGCCTATGAGCGTCATCGTCCGACTGCTGCTTAAAGGATGATTTTGATGTCTAAATGAGATGATGCAAGAAAATCAACACAACACCTAGAACGCAGTAAAAACACAGTGAATGCTAGTTCCAGGGAAGAGGGCCTCTGATCACGAAGCATTAGGGCCTGGAAACCTTGGCAGATTTCTGTGTCTTCCAGATGTGTGGCCAGATGTGTAGTCCTAAGAAACTGAATTGTTTTTTCTACAGGATGTTCGCTCCATACCAGTGGGGTGAACCCCCTTAGCGGGGTTAGGAAGGAACAATAAATGGTAGAGAGGACTTGGCTGTTCAGAGTTTAGTTGCTTAAAATGATAGCTATGTTTTAAGGATGCCTTTGGAGCAGTTTGGTGCATGCTCAGAGAAGGCGGAGGTTGTCCTATGCGCAATTTTGCTTGTGGCTTTGTATAGTTTGGATTTAATAACTGCCACCTCATCTGCTGAGTCCCACACATATGTGGAGAAGCCAAGGCTGGTTCCAATGGCACAGAAGCGTGAGAAAGCCGAGCTGAGACTGACGCAGGGAGAGGCAGAAAGGGCCGTGCTGAAGACAGGTGCGAGCCGCTCTGCCTCATTTCATGTCAGTAACTGAACCAGAATATAAAAATGAGCTTGTACTGAGAAACGGTAAATTAGAGCTTGCGCAAGAGGTTTGCCGAGAATAAGTGCTTCTTAATGGATTAGACCGTAACCGGAAATGGAAAATGAATACGCAGAAAGAACTGAGCCCAGAGAAAGGAACCTGGCCCCTCACCTCTGGCCCGAGTGGTGGCAGGCATGGGGGGAGGGGGGTTGGGCAGGAGGGGATACCGGTTTGTGATGTGAGTGAATTTTACAAGCAGCGGATGAAGTGAGACTTGGAAGCTCAGTCCTGCCGTAAGTGAACATCCTGAGGTGCACAGTAAAGTGAACATTTGAAACCAGTAACTGCAGGACCCACTATGTTCCTTGACAGAGGAGTTACTTTGAAATCTAGGAAGTCAGTCACCAGGGCTCTTTGTGCATAGAGTAGAAAGATCCAGGAGGCATCAGACAGCCCAGTTCTTTCAGGCCATTTTGCCTTTTATAACAGCGTTTACTTCAGAGGTGGTTGGACAGACTGGGGTGTTCCGGCAGATGCACAGTGCCTTGGGGTCACAGAGCACGCTGGGCTCTGTCTGTTGCCCATTGTTCATTCCTCCCTTCCTGGCCTCACTTGTCTGCTCCCGAGTTTCCCTTGTGTCTCTGCTGGCTGCTCCCTTTTTCCCTCCCACTGTTGCTTTTTCCCTTGCTTTCTTTCCCAGCTGTTCTCATGCTAGGTCTCCCTTCTTTCATCACCCTCGTTAAGTGCTGGGAGCAGTGAGCGGCGTGCGGATTCCCTGCCATCACTGCACACGGTGGTCGTTGCCGTGGTGGGACTTCCGCAAGAGGGCAGAGAAGTGTGGAAGGCTTGTGTGTGTCGGTCCCAGGGAAGGAGGGCAGCCTCCTGAAGGGGTCTGAGTGTGAAGCCAGAGGTTGATAGTCATTTAGGAAGCAGGAATTTGCCTTCAAAGCTTGGGGAAGGTTTAGAGCAGGCTATTTATAATCCATCAGGGGATTAAAAAGAAAATAGGCAGGTTCTGGGATATTGCTATAGATCACCTAGACAAGATGAAAAGATAGAGTGGCTCAGGAAACGTGTTTACAGATAAGAGGCAGGTTTCAAAAGCGGGGCCGTGATCATGGGGACTGTGACTGATTGCACCTACTAAATAATGTATAAATGAATGTTATTCAACAACCATTGATATTGACTGGCGAAACAACAGTGGACCAATGGAGGCAAAAGCAGAAGACTTAGCAATAAATCTCAGCAGTTCAGCCTCTGCTAGAGCCCTCGTGGCCCTGACCTTTCTCTCTTGTCCTCCAACTAGACTGCTTTCAGCCAGCTTTGGGGAAAGCTGATTCCTCATTCATTTGGTCATTCTTTATTGCCACACATTTGAGTCCTTACTCTGTCAGACTGGATATATTTAGAAGGAATGATGCAGCCTCAGCTCTGAAGGACCCCATGGGAGGGAGACAGGAAACAAGCCCAGCTGATAAAAATATGATAGAGATTTGTAGAGACGTAGACAAGATGGAGTGAAAATCCAGGAGGTGCACCTTAGGCTGGGAAGTAGCTCAGAACTAGGACCTTTGAGTCTGGGGTGGAAGCGTGGTGAGATAGACCTGCCTGGTGGAGACGTCACCTTCCCCCTTTTATAATCAGGATTAACCAAGTAGCAAGAGAGGGCATATATTCGAAGTTCACTGAGAAACTAGAAAGGTGCCAGAAATCAATCCAGTCCTCGCCATTTCTCCCCCAACCCACAACATAAGCATTTAAAAAAAATTCCTCGAGATAAAAAGATTCAAGCAGGCCAGGCAATTGACAGTTTGTTTCTTATCTGTTAGATGGAGAGATGAGAATGTGGTAAAACTTGGCAGTGGATTCCTCTGCAGTGGAAAACGCACTATTGATGAAGACTTCTGGATTAAGGTTGGACTGGACAATTCAGGTTGCTTCTCTGTCAGTGCTTTTAAGGCCATTACATTCAAAGATAGTAGGGGATACCCGGAAGATGGTGAGGACAGCCCTGTTCCACAAACACACCCTCCCCTTTGGGAATCTAAACACTAGGCTACCAACCTTCAGTGTTGTGGGCGATTCTCGGAGACCTCTGAGTAATCTCACCAAAAACAGCTGGTATATTTTAGTTTCATTAAAAATGTCAAGCTTCCGTTTGGCAAAGGAGGTCCCCTCTAATCTTCAGCTTTCCACTTAGGGAACTAGAGATGGATAATTGCTAAATGGTGTCAAGGAGGAAATGTAGGGGCTGCATTTAATCAGGCGGGGAGATTGGTTATAAGCACTCTCTCACTAAAAACGATTAGCACTAATTGGCTGAAATATTAAAAAGCCTAGCAAAGAATAAAAAACCAGACCCGCCATCACCACTGCCCCACAGAATCTTGAGCTGGGGTTGGGGGGTGCAAGGCACCAGCACTTTTTCAAGCTGCTTTGGTGATTCTAATATGCAACTATGCCCCAGCACCACAGCTCAGCAGAACTCTGAATATAGAACCAGTAATGGAGATCCAGCACGATATACGAGGGTGAGGCTTGGTTACACTGTCTGCAAGAGCACGATCCCTAAGTGTCATCGGTCGTCCTCGGGCCAGCAATGCAGTTGAGTTAAAGCAGATGGGTTGCTGTGGCAAGAGTCCCAGTGGAGCACCAACAATCACAGGATGTGGTCACGCCATTTGGGACACTGGCCTTTCTTAGTTTCTGCTTTAAATATCTAAAGTTGTTTTCCCAGAAAGGCAGTTGAAGGTAGTGGTCAGGAGATGTGCAGAGAAAGCCCAAAGGCGATGAGTATCAAGTCTCAAGTGTGTGAGAACGGAATATAGGTCCATCTCCAACAGAGGGCAGAACCAGATCCTGCAGGAGGTTGTGAGTTTGTAGTACCAGCGCACACAAAGGCTCTAAACCCAAAGCTTCGATTATGCAGGCTACCTCTCTGTGGTATTTAAGTGCTGATTAAGTCATGATTAATGTTATGTGTCAGCTTGACTGGGCTAAGGGACACCCAGATAGCTGCTAAAACATTATTTCTGAGTATGTGAGAGCTTCCATAAAAGATTAGCACTTGAGTCACAAGACTGAGTAAAGCCATCATCCCTGACCAGTGTGGATGGGCATCATCTAATCCAATGGGGGCCCGAATAGAACAGGAAGTCGGAAGCAGGCCACATTCTTTCTCTTGAGCCGAGACGTTTCTCTCCTCCTGCTCTCAGCTCCTGGGTCTCAGGCCCTCGAACACAATCTGAGTTATACCCCTGGCCTTCCTGTTTCTCTGCCTTGTAGATAGTATCCTGGGGTGTATGTAGCTCAGCCTCCATTATCACATTAGCCAACGGCCACAGTAAATCTCCTTTTTCTCTATATATCCTATTGGTTCTGGTTCTCTGGAGAATCCTAATTCAGTGACTAATTCATGCGGGTTTTCTAGAGTGGCTAAGATTTTGGCTCTGTTATTGTGTTACGTCAATGGCCAGCGTTTTGAAATCCCAGACCCTGATGCCCAGTAAATATACACTCATTTCGTCCATCTGAACTAAAGCTCCCGACCCCCTCCAGCTGCCTCGCATATACAGAATCAGACATAGGCACTGAAGACCCCAACCACCCAATGAGCTGAGGGCAGGGACTCCCCAGGGATGAAGGTCCAGCTTTGTGGCAATCCCCCTGGGTGTGCGATGTGGAAATTGCTTCCTTCTGGCTACAAATTCTTGCTGCCCTTCCCTCCTGATGGCCCTGCTCTATTTCCCCCTATTCCAGTACCCAGGCTTCCTCTTTGTTCTCCTCGCCTACATCTCATAGTAAAGATGGAGCTTTGGCTGTCCCACTCCCATCAGTTTGGGGCACTGACATCTGCTTTGGGACCCACACCTCCGGCTCCTGGCAATACTACATCCCCACCCCACAGCCATCGTTCTCCAGACATCTTGCCACCATCCCTAGGGGACACAAAAAGCACCCTGTCAGACCACTTATTTGCACTGTTCGTCTGGAAGAGAGGGTGGTACATTATTCAGCCACATATTTTGGTCAAGAAAGGCAACTGTTTCAAGCTAAATCAGTGGTTCCCAGCCCTGGCTGCTCCCGTGCCTGGGCTCCACATCTAGAGATTTAGTTGAGCCTTAACAGATCCCTTTGTGGTTACCACAGCTTAAGCTTTTTGTCTGTCTTCACATCATCTGAGTGTGCATTTCAGGTGCAAGCATTAGCTCATACAAAGGTCATCAGGGAGGGAAGTCACCCAGCTGAGAGCTGCTCCGCAGGGGGATGTGGCTGGGAGCCTCAGTCAGACCCACAGGGGACATGGGTAAGCAGCCTGGGCTGAAAGGTTCTCTGTTTTCACAGGAATCAATCCTGCACATGAGTCCTCAGCTGGTAGTTTAGATTCTCTGTTAAGGCAAAGGAATCAGTCCAACCAAGGAGAGCCAATTGCTGGGAGAAGAAACGATTGCTAACGTGGAGGCAGCTGCTGGGGCTTTTGTTTTTCTAATTTTTGGAAGAGTAGCACAGACAGTTAAGGCCTCCCGTATTTTAACTCACTTCTATCCCATTTCATTTCACAAATGGCTCAACGTGGCCAAACTCCCAAGTAAATTTATATCTTGGGGGTGGGGAATAGCTCAGTGGTAGGGGTGCATGCTTAGCATGTATAAGGTCCTGGGTTCAATGAAAAAATATATACCTTAAATGATCATATTCAAAGTGTGACATCACACAGGGATAAGAGTAGCAATTTTTTTTTCCCCTCTAATCGAGAGATGCAAGCCTGACTCTTTCTGTCTGGGCTACAGCTCTCCGGTGTTTTGGCATCTCTTCGCATGGCTCAGACACGGCGGGATGCTTCTGTACAGAACATCTTGGCTGGTAAAAGCCTGAACTGAAAATGCACCAGGATCTGCTAAGACAATCCTGTTAACCTGTCCTTACCTGCCAGTTACATTGTTCCTTGTTTTAGAAATCTAGTTGAAAGAGACAGACTAAACTCCATTAGGAGTAACCGGTAGGGGTTTTCTATGTATGGGTAGGGAATCTGCCTACAGCAAGTAACACCGGTGCTGGCATGCCCAGAAAATTCCAACTGGAGGTGGGAATTATTGGCACTTAGCAGAGTTGTCCTCTTGTCCTAGTTGCCTAGCCTTGATTTTAAAATGTATTTTCTGTATGTATATTTCTCTGGGAAACACTATGGGAAGCCTTTCAGAGATGAGTTTCAGTGGAAATTTTCTTCAGCTGGATTGATTTCCTCTTGGGTCGAGGCTAACACTGGCTAGTGTGTCTGGACCTGTGGCTGGTGGGAAAAGACGCTACCCAAGAGCTGAGCAGTCTTCAAGATTGGGCCACCTGTGGTTTCATGGCTGTATACATCTAGCAAAATTCATCAAATTGTACATCTAAAATAGGCGTAGTTTACTGTCCAGGAACCACACCACAATAAAGGTGTTAAAACAACAACAACAACAAAACATTGGGCCACCTGCTGGCCTTTCAGACTCAAACCTCCTGAAGCTCAGCTGCTGTCCAGCCAGTGCTCTTTGCCTTTGGGTTGGAGCTAGTATGAGATGGGAATTAGGAAGTGCGAAGCCTGTGCAAACATTTCCCCCCACTGTGATAGGAATTTGGTTAGACCAGAAAAATCCCCTCTTGTTCTTTTTTATTATGCAGACGGGATTAAAAAAAAAACAAAAGGAGTATCTCTATGACAAACATTTCCAGTTTTCCAACTGAGAGGAGAAAAGAGAGCGAGCAAGCTCCTCTGTAGGCCCTAAGCTGGGAGAGGGCAGCTAGCAGGGAGGCCTTGTGTGCACTTGACTCCAAATCCCTGATACAGTGCTGGGCTTGCAGTCAGCAGTAGGGGCTCAATAAATCTTTGTTGAATTAATCATTGATCTCTATTAAATTTCCTCTTTGTCTACCACTGTCCAATTCATAAGTGTCTTGAGATGTTTCAGATGACTGGATGAATATAGGTTATCCTAAAGCAAACAAACAAAAATAGCACTGCTTTGAAAGCTCTGTTTAGCACCTTAGTTACCCACAAGTGCTCATTAGGGTGTTCTTTTTTCTTGAAGGTGTGCATTTGGCTGAGAGGGTGTAAGTGGGCTCTGAGCCTCACCAAATGCCTCCTCTTTTCTGTACTTGAAACCCTATTCTCCCAAGCTGAAGAGTGGATGACTGCAGGGAAAATGTGACTCATAGCAAGTGCTGTTATTAAATCACCTTGAAGTGTCTCTTGTAAAAGATAACTCCCTGCATTGTAGAAATGTCTCTGACAAGAGAGGATTAGGGTGAAATTGCAATTACCTTGACATAAAGGAATGAATTAACTTTCCAACTTGCTTCTTTTTTTTTTTTTTTTTTTTTTTTGCAAGGCACAGATTCAGGCTGCTTGGAATATAAACATAGAAGGCACTCATAATAGCTTGGGGCACTTGAAAATTCAAAAGATGGGCATGGAGCCCTGAGATGCGAGGCGGCTTCTGAGGTATTCCTCGCCAGGAAGGGCTGCCTGCCTGGACAGAAACCGCCCGAGCAGTCTTGCTGCGTCTGCTCCTGTGGCAGCAGGGCTTAGAGGACAATCAGGTCCATGGCCTCCTGGAGCTGACGCATACAGGGCATGGCTGCAGGAACTAGAGAAACACTCTTGAAGCTTTGCCTTCCAAGGCTGCCCGTTCACTTGATTCAGCGAATATTGATGGAGCAATTACTGGGCCGTGAGTGAAGGCAGGCAGTCTTGGCTGTCGGGGACTTAGGGAAGTCAGACATGAAACAAACAGACTGGCTCTGAACCTCAGTCCACAATTCATGTGCGAAAATACATACTTTTGTTTATTTTCTTGAAATCAAAGCTGACTCTAAGCTCTCATCCTGCCAGAGCGGCAGGAAATTCCAACTCCTGGGTTTGCACCAGAAGCCCAGGGCTCTTGTGAGGATTCTGGAAATGCAGTTAGGGCCTCTGGTCCCTGTTCCATCATAGCTGCTGCTGGCATCTTTCTGCCTAAGGTGTCGGATGACCAAGGAGGCCCTAGATGGCATCTGGCTCAGAGGTATTCCTCTGCCTCCAGGACACCTGTGGGTATGAGTCTATGCAGAGCTGGAAAGGCCATGACGAGGTGTTGGCTTCCTCGGGTGCACCGCTCAGCCATCCCCCTGACATCTTTTCCCGGGCCCCTGGGCACCACCACATGGCAGGCTTCAGTCTGAGACACAGACAGGTTCTTCCTTAGGGGAGGGGAGGGAGCTGTCCGCAGGATAAAGGAGGCCCCCTTTGGTGGTGGTGGAGGAGGCAGCACCATCAGACTTCTGACGTATTTCATGCTCTCCTCTAATATTTTTTTTTGCCCCATTCTCAGCAGCAACCATATCACTTTGTGATTTAAAATCATTAAAAAGCCTGAATTCTTCAACAATGTTCTTGGAGGAGAACCATTCTACTACCCTGGGCTACACTGATGTCTGATTTCCACTAAGCTCAGCATCTCCCAACAGTCCCCCGGCTTCCATTCCTCCCAGTCAACTGCTCCTCTCCCTCTGCCTGTCCTGGGAGCATGGCTCCCTCCCTTCGCCCCTGACATAGAGCTTTGTGTTTTACAGGAAGAACTGCACCTTTATTTGCCTTCTTTCCCTCTGGAAAAATCCCCGCAGCCAACAGAGAGAAAGGCGGGACCCTGGTAGAAACGGAGGAATGGGAAAATAGAGGAATGACTGTGATAAATGAACAGCTCACTCTGACTCCACAGCCGGCCCACAATTAGAAACTGCAGGAGGATCACGAAGGAGGAATTATCCCTGCCAAGGCGGCACACGACAGGCTGGTCCAAGGGGTGGGAGAAAGCCTCCTTAAGAAGTCCTGACAGGGCTGAGACCTCAAGCAGAGAAAAGGAGTCAGGCGATGAAGCAGGCTTCAGATGTGTGAAGGGTGTGGTGTAGAGCAAACGAGCAGGCCTGGCCAGAGACCTCAGAAAAGGCCCAAAGGGCAGGAGGCGAGAAAGGAAACAGAGATGGTGACCCAGTGGTTAGTGGGCCTGCCCTTTCCTTTACTGAATGGCTTCCCCTCAAGTGGTTGGTTGCTGAGGGGGTTGTGTACTTGGGGGCAGTACAGAGAGAGAGAGGGCTCAGTATGGCAGCCGCAGCAGTTGAGGGAAGTAACTGCAGCCCCTCTAACAACCCCATGTGCAAACCTCACAGAGGAAGTGGCCTGGAGCTAGTGATCTGGAGCGAGCTACTTGGTTCGCTGAGTCCAGCATCCCCATTGGTGCAGTAAGAATTGTAAATCCCACCTCACAGGCTGTCATGGGGCTTCAGACAGCCATTAGGAGCTCAGGAAGTGGGCCCTGGGGCAGCTTGCCCTCAACTCCACTCCTTTCCCTTCCCTGCTCTCTGTGCGGCAGGGGGCCACCCCTGCAGCCTCCAGTGTCAGCTGGATCCCCAGCCAGGGGCAGCCTTGGTAGGATATGGGAGGATGGGGGGAGGAGGAAGCTCAGCCATTTCTCTGTCCCCCGCTCCCTTCTTCCTGGCTCTGGCTTCCTCAGGACAGAGCTGCAGTGATTCTTGCTTTCACTTTGTGAGTGATCCAGGCACCCAGAGTCCCCTAACACAGACCCTCACTTTGTCCCTTCACTCTAGAGGTGGCACTAGCTTTCTGCTTTTGCTAATTTGGGGGTTGTTCACTGTCTCCTATTTAGCTTCTCAACCCCTTCTACCCCCTGTGTTACCACTGAATCCCCTTTGTTTTAACACCCAGAGTGGGCTCCATTTTCCTGGATGGACAGTAACCAACAGAGTGAGCGGCTGTGGTTCTCTTCCCACTGACATCTCTTCTCAGGTCAATCGTGTTCCCAGAGGACATGCTGAAGCCCTAACCCCTCATACCTGTGAATGTGACCTTTATTTGCAGGTATAATTCGGTTCAGATAAGATCATTACAGTGGGTCCTAATCCAGTGACTGGTGTCCTTGTGAAAAGAAGGCTGTTTGGACACAGATACCATAGGAGAATGCCATGTGAAGGCAGAGACACATCAGGAGGTCACCATGGGATGGCAGAGGCGGGGACTGGGGTGACGCAGCTGCTGCATGCAAGTCATGGATGCCAAGATTCGATGGCCCCCACTAGGAGCCAGGAAGAGGCAAGAAGGCTTCTTCCTTACAGGTTCCAAAAAATATTTGGCTCTGCTGACACTGATTTCAGACTTCTAGCCTCCAAGATTATCAAACAATACATTTCTGTTGCTTCAAGCCATTACCCAGGGTGCGGTACTTCGTTATGGCACCAGGAGAAAACTAATACAGCAGAAAGGGCGGATTCTTTGGGGAAGCCCCTATCTAGCTCTCCCTCCCTGACTCTCACAACCACTTTTAGCAGCAGCCCTGACCCCCCTGCCCATCTGAACAGACATCCTTTCCCCTGCGGGCGACCCATCTGGGAGGAGAGGTGTCGAAGCTGGTGATTGCCACTGGACAGCTGTTTCCGCCTCCCACCACAGTCCGCCGTTACTGTCTAGGAGAGGTTGACATTTACTGTTTTCGCTGCCTGTATTGGGCTGGATGCTTTAGTTGAAAAAACAATGCAACAAACCAGGTTAAACTAGCCCAAGGTGGGGGGGGGGCACAAATTCTAAGAACCCAGAGACACCTGACAAAAAACAAAGGTGCTAAAGTAACTGTGCCTCCTGAAGGGACTGGAGCCAGAAACTGAAAGCGATCTGTTGTGAAAAGTAAAAGGCCTCCTTTTTTCTTATGGAGGACAGGATCTTCCTGCTGCTCTAATCCACAGCTCCCACATGTACAGATTATACTTCTAGCCTCAGGGAGTCTGGCTTGATTCTCCTTTGGTTCAAGGGCTGTGTTCCCCAAAAAAGAAAATCTGATTGGCTCAGTTTGGGTCAGGTGTCCATGCCTCATCCAGGCAGCTGTGTTCAAGGGGCGGGCGCACTCCCCTTTAGGTTGGGGGCGTTTTAAGAGCTGAAGGGATGGACAGGTGTTTAGTGCAAGGTCCGTTTGCCCAAGATGAAAGGTGTGTTCTGGGTCGGATGCTCTCTGGCCCAGTGCTGGGGTATGAAATGTGGCTCCAGGCCAAGCCCTGGCTCTCACCTCACAGTCAGGGCCCTCGGGACTCACAGCTGGCTTTCACCAGATGCTGCCATCTGGATGTGCAAGACAGAAAGAGTAACTGGAGAATTGGCTCTACTCTAGTTAAACCTGCAAAATCAAACCTCCCACCTCACTAAATGATGTGTGATTCTGTTATGTAATCTGTGGGCAATAATTGCTAACATTATTGGACACCTAAAATGGGCCAGGCACTCTGCTAAGTGTTAAGAACATTCTCTCTAATGTTCATAATTCCACAGGATCGATTTCGTTATTCAGTTTCATCTCTGTTGCCCTCACCACACACTCTAATCTCAAATCGCAAGGTAAAACGACTACTGTCTTCACCTTTCTGCTACTTAATTGGTTTTTAAGAGGTAATGCGTGCACATGATTCAAAACTGAGAGGGCCAAGCGTGAAAACCAAGTGTCCTCCCCACAGCTGTATCCCTGCCATCCTGTTCCCCTCCCCAAAGGCAGCCGCTGCTACTTTTAGATACAGACATAAACGCGCTCATCCTTTTGTTGTTCTGTTTTTGTGGAAATGATAGATTGCTTTTCACATTATTCTAAAACTTTTTAACACTATATCTTGGAATAATTCCATATTTTGACAGATAGAGCATATCATCTCTGAATGGCTTCTGCTGAACCTCGTAAGCAAATGCCCTCATCTACTAAACCAGTCCTTTATTGATTATCACCTAGGTTATTCCTTTTCCTAACATAAACAATGCAAAAATATCTTTGAGGCTGTATCTTTGTGCACATGTGCCAGTGTATGTGTAGGATAAGTTCTCAGAAGTGGAATGGCAGAGTTGAAGGATATGTTACAGGTTTTTATGTAAGTGTTCAACTTGCCCTGGCCTGAGGATGCGTCAGTTTACAGTCCCAGCAGTGACACAAGTGATGGCTGTTTTCTCACACTCCCTAAGAGGGCTGCCTTCAAGGGTTTGATATTTGCCAGTTTGAAATGTGAGAAATATAGTTTGTGCTTTCTCTTAAATATCTTCTCATGTTCTAAGTCTGTTTGTAATAGGTGTGTTTGTGTGTTTTATGTGCTGTCTATTCAGGTCCTTTGCCCATTTTCTTACTGTGTTTTGGCCTCTTTCTAGAATTGATTTATAGTGTTTGTATAATATTTAGAGAATTGGTCATTTGTTACATGCATTACAAATGCTTTCCTCTGTCTACTGCCCTTGTCTTCTGGTTTTGTTATGTGTACATGTGTTTATTATACAATTTAAAAATTTTATGTTTATCTATTTTATTCTTTATGGTTTCTGGGATTTTCCCCCCTCAAGTAGGTTTTTCTTTTTCTAACATTTTAATTCTTCCGCCTTTTTTTTTTTCCAGTGATTTCCACCTAACAAGAATTTATTTTGGTCTGGTGAGTGAATTTAGCAATCCAGCTTAATTTTTTTCTAAATGGCTTCCTAGTTGTCTCAGCACCATTTGCTGAATTATGTGTTTTTCAACCACTGATCTGAAATGCCACCTTTGTCATATGATACATTCTCACATGTTTTAGAGTTTATTTCTGGATTTTATTTTTTTAATCAGTCCCAAGATATTTTAATTACTCTAGTTTTATGTAATACCAGCTGGTAGGACCAGTCTGCCTTTCTTACTTTTTCTTATGCAGAATTTTCTAGATATTCTATATATTTTTCATACACAGTTTAAAATTAGTTTTTTTAGTGAAAAAAAGTTTTGTTGATATTTTTGTCATTGAAATCAAATGTTACGTTTATTTCTAGTTATTTTATTCTTTGGGTTGCTGTAAATAGACTTCTTTTCTACTGCATTTTCCGACTGATCATTATTCCTATACTTAATATTGCTTACTAATTTTGTTTATGGCCACTTTGATATTTCTTATTGATTTTAATATTTTTTCCTATTAGTTCTCTTATATTTTCCTCTTAGTATATGATCATATCACCTACACATACTGATAACTTAACCTCCTGGAAAGTTTTGAACTCATTAGTTCCTTGTCTTCTTTAAACATGTTGGCACAGATCTCCGGGTCAGTGTTAAAAGGTAGTAGTGAATATGGAAAGCCTTGCTTGCCTTGCTGTTGATTTTAATGGGAATGTTTTTCAAGTCTTTCCATTCAGCACGGCCCAGCTTTTGGAATGGAAGATATATAGGTATTTAAAGTCTATATCTTATTTGTTTCATGAAACTTCACCAGTATGGCTTGCTTCATGCCTTTGCACATGTTTCTCCTTTACTTAGGACATCTGTACTTAGACTGGCCCCTTTCAAATGCTATCTTCAGCATGGGGTCTTCCTTACAACCCAGGTTATTAGTCATCTTTTGTTTTCACAATGCCCAGCTCATCTTTTCATGAGATATAACACATAATACACTGTTCTGTAACCATCTGCCTGTCTTTCCTTATACTGGGAGCTCCCTTAGAGCAGGCACCTTGTTCAGAGTTTGGTCAGGAGTGGACCAGCCAAGCAGCTTCTGGGAACACATTCATGATAAAGGATATTAATGCATCACTGGACTTAACCTGTCTACATTTTCTTCTTGGACCCATAGCTTTAATTAAATACTCTGTACAGGGAATGATCTGAAATTGGTATCTCTTGCCCTGACCTGTCCACTAAGCAAGTACACCTGACCGTCAACTTGACGTGTATGAATTCAGGCCACACCACCATACGTATCATGTCTAAAACAGAACTCTGGACTCCTTGTGTGCCGACCACCGCCTCCCAACTGTCCCCAGCTCAGCCAGTGATACTAGAGCTGCCCCTTGACTTTCTTTCCTGCATCTTATACTAGAGCATCAGCAAATCCAGAAGTCCCCACCTCCAAAACATACCCTGATTTCAGCTGCTTTTCGCCACATCCCCTAGACAATCGTAATCATAGTCCGAGCTGCCCTTATTTTCAGCTTAGACTCCTGCAGTGTGCCCTAAGTGTTCATCCCCTTTCTGATTCTTTTCCCACAGTAATCCATTCTCCACACAGTAACCAGCATGATCTCTTAAAAGAGTAAGTCAGATCATGTCACTCCCTTTACTAAGCCCTTTAGTGGTTTCCCATCATAGTTAGATTCAAATTTAATCTCATCATAGCCTATGAAATCTGGGCCCCTTCCCCCCTTTTTATTTCCCTAGCACTTACCCCTGGCTTACTCTGCTGCTGCCCCACTCGCTTTCTGTCTGCTCCTCCATTTCAAAAGCTGACATGGGCCTTTCCATTTATTGTCTCTGCCTGGACTGCTTTCCCCCAGGTCTTAGCTTGGGCAGCTCCTTCTCACCAATCAGATATCAGCTCAATTACAAAATAAAAATTGTAATCTGCTCCCCATTCCATAGTCAAGACAGAGTATCTGTTGAGTTCTTGAATACCCAGCACCCTTACTCTTTATCACATCTCCCTATTTTATGTCCCTCATTGAACCCATCACTATCTGAAATTAACCTGTAGACTTCTGTTTAATTGTTTATTATTTTGCCTCAGACCTTTACTAAAAATACAAACTTCATACGAACAGGGTCATTATCTGGGTTGTTCTCTGGAGCAGGCTTAGTACTTGGAAGAGTCCGGGCCCATAATAAATATCTGTTGAATGAATGAAATAAAGAATATGGGTAGTGCCAGCTAGCTCAGTTACAGGATACGGCTCCTCACATAAATGACAAAATGGGAGTTAATTCCCCTCCGGCTATCGTAGTTAGCATCCTGGAATGGAAACACAAGGTGTCATCTGTCCAGGGGCCACCTAACCTTGCTGAGAGTTTTTATGACAAGCACATGTAATTTTCACAGTGAACTCATGGCCACACCACACAGGGGACAGTGGCCTGATGGTGGCAGCCGCAGTTCTGAAACCACATGATGCCGGTAGGGTGCTGTTTATTGGCAGTGAATGAATTATTTTCTTGCCTGAATTAGAAACTCTTCAGTGTGTTCCTCTGCCTAACAAGTTGCCTGATTTGAAAACAAATCACAATTTAGAACTTGGAAAACACCCAAAACTCTAGGATATGGCAAAATTTTTAAACATGTTATTTCAGCCAGTGGAGGTGGAGTAAGTGAATTTACTTCTGCATACAATGATTATTAAGTCATTTTCTCCCTTTCCCCACTAAATAAGTATCTGACAAATACTTTAAAAATATTCATTTAAAACAGCACCAGACAGTTAGGCTGCTTGGGATCCCCCAGGTACTGGCCTGCCCTTAGTTATCTGTTCATCTTTGTTTTTTCATATCAGCAACCAAAGGTCTTGATAAAGGCTGATGTTCACTAAAACTTTGTGAAATGAAAGAGGTAGGTGAGATTTCTGAATTTTTCCTTGGCATCCAAAGAGCAAGGCTATTTGTGCTCTCAGCGCAGAATTCTCCAAAGGGAACCATCCAATGAGGAAGGCGCACTGTTCCTCATGGCCCTTTCAAGAGTTTACAGCAGGAAGGATCAGATACACAGAGCCCTGCCTTGTGTTTATGTTACTCCATACCAACAGAACAACGTGGCCAGACTCCATTACAGCCTTTTCCCCAAAGTTTGAAATCTTCAAAACCTCTCTCTGGGTGTATTGGAAATCTCTGTGTAGATGCATTTACCGTAATTAGATTCAGCCAGCCTCGGTAACTCTGGAATGTGTGATGTAATTAGCAAAGCAACTAGTTGAATGCATTTGTGCAGCCTCTAAGGCATTCTTCAAAGCAAATGGCCCCATTTAGGAGGAGGTGAGATGCTGACACACTGTACAGAGCCTGCATAGCTATAAACATTGTCTAGGTTGATTGTCAAAGGAAGGCATGTTCTAATTAAGACCGTGAAATGGCTCCCCTTTCTCCAGCAGAGATGTTCTCAGTGCATATTTCTTCTGGTACTGAATCTTTCAGGTTTGGGCTCCACGCAAAATGAAATTTAATTTTCTCTAAGTTCCAATATTTTGAAGGGGTAGGGGTGGGATCGTTCTTCCTGCCAATGTAGAAGGGTTTTTGTTTTTTTTTTTTAAAGAATTCAGCCAAGAGTTTACAAAATTAAAGATTCTTAAGGATGAAATCACCCCAAACTAGAAACACCTGGCTGAGTGTTTGGAGGTGTAAAGATGATGATGAAAGTGTTGACTTATCGACCGTGGCAATAAATCTTCCATAGTGTAAAGTTATTGCCAAGAAATGGCAGCTCAGGGAGAGACGGCATGTGGTAGGCTGGATAATCACCCTCCCCCTTTCCGCAAGATGTCCTTACTCCCAGAGACCGAGAGTACGTTAGGTTACATGGCAAAGGGAAGTTAAGGAGAGATTATCCTGCATTATGCTTTGGAGATAATGAAGATAGCGAGAGGCTAAACCAAATTTAGCAAGGGTAATAGTGGGAGGGGCCAGACAGGAGGCTAGAATGTTGGGGGGAAAAGATGTTCTTGAAGGAAAGTTTGTGAAGCTAACAGGTACGCTGCCCATGGCAGTGCCTCCTCCACTGAACGGGCCACTGGTCAGGGGTCAGAAGATCTGCTTTTAAGTACTGGTTACGACTCCAGACTATAACCATCCTGAGCGTTAGAACTGTCGCTTGCAAAACAGCAACGGTGAGACTTCCCCTGCCTCCCTGAGCTGTTTGGATCAAGTGAGGAGCAGGCAGCAGTTATCAGTAACCCGTGACTTCAGATCCATTAACACAATGTAATGTCATGGGTGAGGCTTCAGCCTTTGAAGCAAGCTACCTGTTTGCCCCAAATTTCCTTGTGTTCTGACACAGATGAGGCAGCCTGGAGCAACCTGGTCTGGCTCAGAGTACACCCTCAATTTGGTAAAAGCTCCAAATCTGATCTTGCTGGCTGCTTTGGGAATGCTTTTCCTAGTATTTGACACTGTTGGCTTGTCTGAAGTCAGCAGAAAATCCATCCCACCCCAGGGATGTCAACTCCCTCTCGCCAGAGCTCATGGGCTCTCTACCTGGGAGAGTCTCACTTTCCTCTCCAGAAAACTTGGGGTTTGGTCGGCCATGCCTCTTTCTCCATTAGGAACTGGGGCAGCTACATCCCTGTGAAGCTGGCCTCTGGGACCTGGAGCACTCTTGGTGTCCAGGCCTCTCTGTGACCTGTCTTGTGGGTGAATCTGAATGGCTTTCTGAGTAGAACCGATGGGTGGTTATGGATGATTGCAGGGCTGAGGCCTCAGAGGTATCATCCTGGTGACAGCAATGAAGCTGTCACCAGGATGATACCTGTAGCGTCATCTTCTGACACCTACACTCCAGCCAGCCCAACCTTTCTTTCTCTTCCTCTGCTGTACAAGCTTATCCTGGACCAGGGCTTTTGCTTTTCTGCCCAGTATGCTCGGCCTCCAGCTCTCCACGGGGCTGTCCCTTTCTCCCCCTGGGATCTTGGCTTGAATGTCATTTTCTCAGACACACCATGTCCGACCACCCTGCTGGTGGTGCCTAGTCCTGCTCCTATTAGTCTAGTATGATCCATTTTTCTGGGTCCTTATCCCTACTGAAAATCTTAACTCTTTGTTTCTTCTGTCTCAGCCCCTTAAGTGGAAGCCCCAGGAAGAGCAGGACCCTGTCTGTGCTGCTCAGCGCTGCAGCCCAGAGCCTGGAGCAGAGGCTGGACGCTGAGCGCTCAAGGCACGTCTGCTGCACGAACACTCGTCTCACGGAGGGAGGGGCTGGGCAGGCGCTCTCATGCTGCTGGACTGCAACTCTGGGATGTAGATTTTCTTCTTGTTGTTTTACAGGTGAGCCAGCAGAGGCCCAGAAAGGCTGAGTGATTTGTTCAAGATCCCCTCGCTGGTGAGAAGGGGACCCTGGATGAGAACCATGCTTGTAATGGTTGCAACACTCAATCAACAGCTCCCAGCTTGAGGGCCACCCGGCTGAAGAAGCTGGAGCCTGAGTCCAGGGTGACCGCTTGACCACGGTCTTTGAAGGAGTGCTTCTCGAAATGTCATGTGCTTTCGATTCACCCGGAGACTTTGTTAAGCTGGAGATTCTGGTTCCCCTGATCTGTGTGGTGGGGAAGAGGGTATGGAAGATGGAATGCTGATTGAGTCTGCGTTTCTAACAAGCTCTGAGGTGATGCTAGTGGCCACACTTTAGCGGGTCCTCTGATTTAAAACTGGGGTAGCTATTTGCTAAACAAAGGCAGGAAAGGAAGGACTTGGTAAATCTGGAGATCAATTAACTGCCACAGCTGAGGAAAGAGAACAGAGAGTGGTCCCTCCTTCCCTAGGGAAGGCAGATGCTACGCCAGCACCCTCGGCAGCCTCGTCAGACTCAGCCCCAGAAACTTGGGTCTAGCATGTGTGTCTGAACCTAGGTTTGGTTTCCAGTTGTGTAGCACTTGGCTTGAAACCAACGAAGGGGCTGAGCCAACTAGAGAAAATCATCTCTTCAGCAATAAGTGTTTCCTGCTGTCCCCTCCTCCCCTGGCTTGGATTGTACTCCTGGACCCCAAGTGCAAGTTGTCCAACTCTAAACTCCAAGTAAGAGGCTTTCCTGGGGTTTAGGAGTTTCTAAGAGTGCCTACTATTTGCTGGAATTTTCTCCACTTAGAAAACAAGTGTAAATATCTGCTCTGCTTATATTAATTTAAAATAAGGTCATTAGGGAGGGCCCTATTCCAGCATGATTGGTGAGCTTATACGAAGGCAGTGAGAATACAGAGACACACAGAGGGACAACCTTGTGAACGTACAGGGAGAAGATGGCCTTCCACAAGCCAAGGAGAGAGGCCTCAGAAGACACCAACCCTGCCAGGACCTAGATTTCAGACTCCCAGCCTCCAGGACTATGACAAAACATCTGCTATTGAAGCCACCTTGTCTGTGGTACTTTGTTATCCCAACTCTAACAAACTAGCCCCACTACCCACTTCCCACTAGGTGGCCTTGGATCGATTGCACAACATCCTCAAGTCTCAACGGCCTCATCTATATATTGGGGTAATAGTTTCTACTTTGCAGAGTTGTTCCGTGCTTAAATATGCTGGTGCATGTCAAACAGCTGAAGTGCCCACTACACTGTAGATGCTGAAATAATTGGTAATTATTTTTATTTACTTACTCAGATCAATCTCCCTTTCCCTCTCATTTCAAAAGGGGGTTTAAGGCAGAAAGTGGTAACTGTTATTGCCACCTCTTGACCTAAATCTTGAGATGTTAGTTGCTATTCTCATGTAGCCCTTAACAGAGATAGGCAGTCCCCTACACAGACTCTTTTGTAACTATTAAAATGGAATCAGCCTGCTTGGTAGAGCCCATTCTCTTTAAAAAGCATGTCTCAGAATGGTGTTTTCCGTATCCAGTCGGTTACCCAGTGAGGGCATACGAAGTGGAAGGTCATTAAGGGATGTGAGTAGGGGCATGGCATGATGGTAAGAGTGTTGTGGGATGGTGGGCCCTGGATCGAGCAGCAGGGATGCTGGTCAGTTACCGCAATGGCCCAGGTGAGCTGTAGGAGCTGGGATGTGTGGTCCAGCAACTCTGGGCTCACACATGTATGTACATCCTTGCTCTGCTGCGTAGTATCTGAGTCTTAAGCAAATTTTTTCTCTTTCTCCATAAAATAGAAGGATGAAAACAGTGCAGGGCTGCCTTGTTTTATGTAAGCATTATGTCCTGAAAGTCTAATATAACTCAAAATGTATATGATCAAATAATGAACACATAGTGAACTTTGTATTTACTCTGATGGGTAAAGTAGGCTTTGCATTATCTCTTCACTTTTAACTTTGTACCTTTCTGAATGATCTGAACTTTCTAAATTTACATATGTTTTACATAAAATGAGGATTATTTTGCCTGATGAGAATCTTTAAAAAAAAATTCTCTGTATCTCTGTTTTTTAGAAATTTAAAATAAGTTTTAAATGTGTTCAATACAATGGACTCTCTCAGTATCTTCTTTTTCCTTCAAAAAGAACTTGGGCCAGATGGTCACTCTTCCTCTCTGCTTTACGCCTGTGCAGAATGGACTCCTAGGGCTGTGGGATGGGAATTAGGGGAATGGGTGACGGAACTGGTATCCAGCAGTGAAATGGTTAACCTGCCTGTCACTTAAGTGGAGAGACCCAGCTTGAGGCAATCCATGTGAGGCAGCAACAAATCCAAGCCAGGCCTTCAAACTGGAAATTGAAGCTGGCCCCTTTAATCACAGTCACTCAGCATAAGACCTGAAACTAACCAATTCATAACCTGGAAGGGTTTTACAGCCATGTCATGAAGTGTAGCCAAGATGGGGACACCTTGTGTGCGTGCAGTCAGTTAGGGATGATAAGGCTAAAGGTACTTCAAGTCTTGCCCCATCTCAAACCCCAAGGCACAGGATTCCTAGCACACACTCTGTGTCTCTGCAATTGCTTCAGCGAGGATGCAGAGACCTGGAACACTGACGTTATGCCAGGAGGCTCCCCCTACCTGAGAAAAGCATTACCTACATCTCTAAGAAGAAAATGGAACCTTCTGATAGCAAAGCTCAGTTAAATGTCCAGACATGGTGACAGTCAGGTAGGGGAAACTCTTGTAGGAGGAAATAACTGGGCAGCTAAGTGTTGGAAGATCGCCAAGGTCTGGTGCAAACATCCTTTTGCTTGATTGTTTTAGCAAACCCCCAGTTATTGGAACTACCCCCGGCTCTCTATGGGCTGGGGGCCGTCATCTTTTGTGGCCCCCCAAACCATGCTGTCAGAACGTGGGAACTAGATGACTTCATTCTGCTCCTGGGAAAGGGAACAGACTTGTGGGATTTTAAATGAATGCATTAAATTTGTTGATTTTCAAAGGGAGAAGTAGAGAAAATAAACAAACTCATAAGGTCTTGGCTGCAGTACAGGGGCCAAAGTTTAAATCCCTGCTCTCAACCATGTTAGATTTTGCAAAAAACCCTCGGTGTTCCCTCCCAAGTCACTCAGGTGGGAGGAGGGGGTGCACCCTTCTTTTTAGGGGGCCTGGGAGACCCATTTGCCCCAGAACTCTTTCCATGTAAATGGAAGGCAAGACAGGTGGTAACTGCACTTCTGTGATGCAGGAGAAGGGGCAGCATTTTCTGATGGTTTTCTGCCAGAAAAAAAAATGTATCTATCTATGTATCTTAGTAAAAATATTTTTTAAAAAGTATGGTGAGTATATATTCTCATGTGGTCAGGAAATAGAGTGGTGCAACTTTTTGGAGATAAGTTTAGCAAAATATATCAATACTCTAAAAATATTCATAGATTTTGATTTGGCCATTCTGTCTTGGGGAATCTATCTGAAGGAGATGACCCAAAAAATGGACAAAGACTGATGTGTCAAGATGCTATCATTGCACTGTTGACAATAGCGAAAAACTCAAAGAACCTCTGTGTATCACATGGGAAATAACTGGTTATAGTCATGTTGGTCAAGCCTACAGTGGTACCTCCTGGGTGATAAAAAAAAAAAGATACGACATAAAGGGAAAGACTCAGCATGGAGCAGTAAGAGAAAAAAGGCAGGAAATAAAGCGGAAATGTGTGATGATTGTTGCGTGAAACCACACAGAGAAGGAGTGAAATGTACCCAAGTCACATCTAGGTGGTAGGATTATGATTAATCTTTCTTTTTTATATTTTCCTATTTGTTCCAAAGTTTTCAAAAGTAAGCCTACCCTAAACAAACAAGCAAAAAAGTTCTCCTTCCACACCAAAAAATGCAAAGAATTATTTGCCAGTCTTCAGTTGGTGAGACAAAGGTGGGCAGGGTGTGGGCCCGCTGCCTAGAAAGGCAGGACTGTTCACCGAGGCTCCTCTTACCTGCCCGAGGCTGAGAAGCCCAGACATTGCTGGAAGGAGAGGGAGCAGAGTGGGGGCCTTTGGGGTTGGCTCTCATTCGCCCTGGGGAGCGGAGTGCCTTTGCGGCTTCTTCCGTGGGGAGATGAGGTAAAGGAAGTGCTCACCCAGTTTTTAATCCCCTCAGCTAATCACCGGACCTTTCTTGTGGTTGTACTGGGACTCCTTTTACTAAGTGGGTGGATTTACACTGTTTGTGTTTGTATGTTGTACTTGGATTATGCCTTAATGTGTCACCATGATGACAAAAGGAGTTTGCAGCAGTGGGCAGGCCAGCTTCCCTGCGTTTAATAGAAAGCACATTCCAGCACTTTATCTGTAACACATAGAGCTGCTTAGAACAAAGCGTTGCCCCTAAGACATGATCCCCAAGAGTCTCTAATAAGGACCAGACCACTGTGAAGGTATTAATTAAATATTTTAAGCAGAATGGCTTTAGCTGGCTGGGGCGTTTTTATGAGGGGAGGGAGTGTATTTAAAACCAGGGCTGTTTCTGTAACAGGAACCTGTTTGGAAGGAAATGTTCTTGGGTGGGACGCTATGGGTACCAGGCTGTCAAACCTCCAGGCCAACTTGATGTCAAAAACAGACGTTCTGAACGTTTTAAACAATGTTTTAGTTGAGTCCTTGCTGTGGAATTTGGACACAATTCTAGGGTGGATTTAACACAGAGGAGAAGACTAGAGAGTGTCTGTGAGGACACCAGGGACTGTTACAGTTTTCTTACCACAGCCCTGTGAGAGGGTTTGACAAGGCCATTTTACCGAAAAGAAACTAATTGTTTTCCAAGGTCACAAAGTTTGATGGAGGAGCTAGGACCATAACGCAATTTAAAATCTGTCTATCCATCCATCATCTCTCTATTAGCTATCATCTCCCTCTCTTTCAAAATACTCTACTTCTCAGAAAGTAGTAGAAACAGACGAGCTTATTGAGAAGGTCCTGCTCCAATTGATGGGCATTTTTCTGAATTCAAAGTAATCAGAGTGACTGAATGTGAAGTTTACCACAGAAGCAGACTGAGCTCATTTTTCTGGAAGGTACAGGGTGTTGAGTACTTGGAGTAAGAGGTTTAAGGTTTGGATTCTGGCTCTGCCACTTACTGATTCCTGCGACTTTGAGCAAGTTCCTCTCTGAGTAAGTTTCCTTGTCTTCAAAATTAGAACTTGGCATCAGGCCTAGTAGGTACTCAGTGAAGATGAGTTAAAACTAACTTTGGTGCTGGTAGGGGGATGAGGACTGGAGACACAGTTGTCCTCCCAACCCTTGTGGATCATTCCAGGTCTTCAGGAATGAATGGTTTGGGGAGTTCATAAGGAGCCTCCCTTTCCTGGCCCATGATAGCCAAAGTGACACATGAAGTGGAGATGCCCAGATGAGATGTTGGATACCCCTCAAGGACTGATCATGTTCCAATGAGCACGAGGAGTGTGGCTGGACACAGTGATGCTGGTGTGGCTTCTTACATCATTCACTTGATTCATTCCAGAGCCCATCAATCTGCTTCCTGGCACGGCCAGCCCTCCTGGGGCCACCCTCAGTGTAGACCTGCCTGCGACATCCTTCCCCACATTCCCGTACTCCTTTCCCAGATGTCATGGTGCCTTATACACTAAATCTTTGTATGTTCCCTAAAGAAAATCTGCATTCATGTCTCTGGAGGTCCTTTGTGACCTGGGATGTGCTATGCCCACGTGGAAGGGCTCATTTTTATTGAGCCTTTGATGGGCCTGCCCTGCCTGCTCCTGCCCACTCCTCAGGGTCTCCAGAAACTTCCAGGCTTTCCACTGTAGACATTCTTGCCTCTTTAGCCCAAGACCTCCCCACCCCTACCTTTCCTTTCTCTGCTTTCCTCAGGGAGCACTATTGAGACTGATTATTTATTTATACATATATATATATACCATATTTATGGTTTGTCTAACTATATATATAGGTATCTCAGCCTCCAAACCATCTCTCAGACCCTCCATGGCCACATATCTTCTCAGCAGGGGCCTGTGGAGGAGCGATCAAGGACTGGAAGTCATACAGGCCTGAGTCGGCCCGAGTCAGCTGGATGGCCTCTGGCAAGAAGGACAGAGGAAATGAGGAATGTGGGGGTGGCTCACCTTCTTCCTCATCATCTCATGCCTGCTAAGCTCTCTGTGCCTGAAATCCTCATTTCTAAGAACATCATGACCGTTCCTTCCTCCATGCTCTTTGAAAGGATTAAATGACTTAACACATATCAAGCACTTAGCATCGTGTGTAGCCCACGAGCTGCTGCTATTATTAGCTGCTAATAAAAATAATTGGAAACAATGATTTGAGCTGGAACGTCATCTATGAGAGAGAACGTACTGGTTTGGGATCTCAGCCAGCTCACTCACGTTAGTATCTTTGCAAGTCACCCTCCCTGAGCCTGTTTCCTTATCCCTTGTAGTGGATGTGGTCATCACTTGCTCACAGGGCAGTGGGGATTTAAGGTCTCTAGGACCACGAGGGCACACCCTGTGTGTCCCAGGTATAATTCCCCAGGCTTTGTGGCTGTTCTGTTTGCTGTTACTGAGCGTGGCGTAGAGTGGAGAGCTGCTGCGTCTTTGTGGACCTCGCCTCCATCAGCACTTGGAGCGGAAGGCATCCGGGCAAGCAGATGGGGGTTAAAGTCAGAGAATACTGTGTACTTGAACTGACAGTGATTCACAACACATCTGCACAGATTGCTAAGAGTCCAGGCATTTGCCAAAGGGAGGGAGATGGTGGGTGGGGGTGGGGTACAGGGCTGTGAGCAAAGGATGTACCGTCCCTGGGAATATAAACACAGCATCGTCTGTGACCTAAAAAGGCTTGGTCAGGAGGACCATTGAAGTCTGCTGGCCATTGTTTGGACTGTGCTCAGTCTCCCCAGGGGTGCGCCCAGGGAGCTACCTGTGTTGTGTCTGAGAGCTGTCACAGCCCAGAGCCAGCTGGGCCGGCCTGTGCACAGGGTGCCTGGTGGCTGCCTGAGTGGGACCTGCCAGTGCTCTTTCTTGGATAACTATTTGCTGTAGAGGGAAATGTGCCAGGGAGGTGCCAGCTACCTGCAAGACTCAGTAAGGGAATTTGCTGAATCCTCTGGGTCTTTTCCAGACCTCCCACTGTCCCTTAGGCCAGCAGGCCCACCTAGTGACTTATTAGAAGAAGCCCCGACACCCTCGCCTCATTCACAGCCCACGTGCCAAACCCTTCCCCAGGCCGAGCTTACGTGACCCCACCCCAACAAGGTTTCAGACCCCTTGGCCTTCAAAGTGCAGCCTGGTTTCCTGTTTACAGCTTCACCCTGGCCCCTGGACACAGCTACTTTGGTCTCCGTGTCTGGTTTCTCTCCTTGATCAGCATTAACGCGTAAAACTGCGGTGATGCTGATAAGGAACTCTTGGAGCCCAGCCTGGACCTTGAGGCTCATTTTGGAACCTTCCCCCAAGATTGTCTTTGGAACAGGACAGACCTGGGTTTGAATCCTTCCTCTGCTTGTCAAGCTTCAGCTTCCTCACTGGTTAAATACAGAAAATTACCTGCCTTCTTCTCAGACTTAAGGTAAGGCTTCAATGAGACAATCCAAATGCATGGATTAAATAAATGATGTAAAACATAAGAGAAACACTTAGTACACAGCAAGTACTCAAATAGTGATTTTTAAAAAATCATCCTCATTATCAAAGATAAAAAGCCTCTGTTCCCTCAATGTGACATTTCTCAGCTGACCTGGAGTTGGGTTGGACTGTGGGATGAGTGTGGTTTGTGATGAGGTTGATACTGTTTTCGATGCTGGCTTGGCTTTTTGTTTTTTAATGCACACACATACACCCCGTATTTGTATAGGTGCATGTGTATTATACATACACACACATGCACAGACATGTCTGTGTTTTTAGTTATCTCACTATTTATTTATACTCGATCTAAAATTGGCATGTTTACTAAATGGCAACTGGTATCTTGCAGGTTTCTGAACAGAGTGGTACAACTGTGATCTGAGGTTTGGGGGAAGGAAGCACTCAGGTTTGAAGGAATGTGACTTCCTGACATTGTCTCCAATGTCCTGTGGCCTTGCGCCATTGTATTCCTGTCACCAACACGCACCCCTAGGCCTCGGGGACGAGGTCTCAGTGTTCTTGTATCCTTCTCGCCTGAAATCTACTATTTGTCCAGCAAATATTTACTGAATTCAACTGTAGCTCTCAAAGGCCAGTTTTTTTTTCAATTAATATATTTTTTAAACAAAAGCATCACTGAGTGATTTCTGATGTCTTTAATAAAACTCAAGGAGCTATGCTCACTCAGCTTTTTCTCTTCATACAGAATTATTGTTTTCGGCATTTGTCTTAAGCTAGTATTGGTTTAACAGACCTAAAAAACTGGGGCTTTGAGGAAAAGTTTCAATTGTTTTAGAGACAAGTAAAAGTCCCAGCCCAGGTGTTCCCCAGAGTATGGAACAATTGCTCTGCCCAGGCTGGTCAACTGGGTGGTCAAGTTAAAATGCTTCACTTAATAGGAGGATGCCAAGCAATCCATCTTTTATAAGTGATTTCCTCAGATACGATGAAGGTCCTTAAAAGAAGATAGCTGTGTGAAGACAGACTCAGGGAAAGTGCCAGGTGACGTTCAAGGCAGAGATTGGCATTACGCCTCTAAGTCAAGCAATGCCAGGGATTGTCAGCAAACACCAGAGGCTAGAGAGATGCTTCAGCATCTTTGAAACTGCTTGACACTGTTTTCATATTTCTCTCCTGGTTCTTCTCTCCTGCTCCCCCTGTAGTTTCCACATTCATATGCTAGCCTTGCTCCAACTTGGTTACCTGAGGGCAGGTACTTCTCACCCGCCTCCCTGCTTCTGACCGTGACCTCCTTACACTACCTTTGAACTCTTCCTCCATCCAGAGCTGGTGTGTATGGTTGTACAGGTGGTTCACTGCACAAGGACCCCTGGTCAAGGGGACAAGTGGAGTGGAAATCCAGCCTATGCCATGCTTGCCTGGCTAGGTAACCTGGTGCAGAGCCACAGTCCTATTGAGGGCTGCTTTTTCAAAATGTTAAGATACTGTATGGGCCACCGCTCGCCAGCCCAGTCCTTCTCCTGAAATTAGCTGTCCTCTGCCTTTTCTGTGCTCTCTGGTCTCAAAGTTGCCAATGGCCTCTGCGGACTCCATCCTTTGCCCCGCAAAGCCCCACCTCTCTGCCTCCGCCTTTCCCCAGAGTCCCCAGCAGTGTTGTTTCTGGCCTTAAAGCACTTTCAGAATGAATTTCTATGGTGGCTGGTGGGCATCTCAGGGGTGGCTCTCTGTAGCATCCAAAATGATTTGTCCCTGTTCTTTGCTCTCCCCCCAACAGCATAAGCCTGCAGGAGCCGCAGGTGGTGGCGTCACCACAGCTTACGATCCAAGAGATTCATTCCAGCCGCTAAAGCACTAAGCTTTCCCTGTGATCACACATTTTTGCACTAGCCAGAGCTCACACATGCCTCTACAGACCCACAGCCAGAGGTATGTGGGTATCAGTGACTGCTCAGAGAAGCTGGCCAAGGCCAGCCAACAAGGGCCAAGGGCGAGAGGGCCCAGATTCCACCCAAGATGAGATGCAATTGAAACAACTGACAAGAAAGTGTACGTCGGAAAACAGAACAGCTGTGGGCTCCTCAGTGCAGCAGTTGGGTATGCGGGGAATGCTATGTGGCTTTAATCACATTTAACACGCCTGTCAGAGAATTGGGTCCATCTTAGTATTAATTCAGGTTTTAGACATTGTTTGTTTGACAGAGTTCAGCCTTCCCCTGCGTGCCGCACTCAGCATGGCCAGAAAGAAAGTGATTTCTATCCCTGGGTTTCAACAGAGGGCGGCGAGTGCAGTTCTGCCAGGCTGGGAAAGGGGCAGGGTTCACTTTGGGGGTTGGTGGCAGGGTGAAGGGGGCACTGGAAGTCCTCTTACCCGGCTTAGAGGGCAGAGCTCAACTGAGGCTGGGGGGTCGTGCTTGAGCAGTGGGCCTCCCAGCCCTGATCTGTGGTCACTGTGTGATGGCACTAGTGTGTGAGGGGTGCTGTGTGGCTAAATTCTGAATTTGAGTGCTTCTGTGATTCTGCCATTCCAGTATTTCCATTCTGGGCCAAGCCAGCACACAGCTTCTGGCCAGGAAAGGCAACTCTCAGGGCTTAGAGCCAGCAGAGTGGCAGCAGGGTGTAACAGGAGGAGGGGTTTGGGCATCAGCAGACCAGAGTTCAGTTCCCGCTGTCGCCTCATCCATGGTCCATTCATTTGTCCCTCAGCCTCCATGGACTGCTGACTCTGTCAAAGGCACTTTCTCTGCACTTATTGTGTATGAGGAGAACACCCTCCGTTTGGTCAAGCCATCGTGACTTGGGTGCCAACCACACCTGTTCTTAACCCATACGAAGACATGACCCTTGTGTCAGCGTCACGACAAGGGAAGTAGTGCATGAAAAGGCGAGCGGTGCTCAGTACCTGATGGGTGGCAGTAAAAACACTGTTTTCCTCCCCAGGAAGAGGGTGTTTCTTATCTGTTTCATTGAGAAGAGGTTTCCACACGGGATGCCCTCTTGGAACGTGGTATGCTATCTTGGGCCCACTGTACTAGCCCTGGCTTATTGTCTGGGTCTTTTGGCCTGCTAGAAACAAAAAACCCTAGGGACTCCTGACACTAACATTTTAAAATGGCTCATGAAATTAGGTTTTGCTTGTTTGAATTGCAAAGGCATAATAAAAACTGGTTCCCAAATAATACCACTGTAGATGTCATGTCCCTAAAACACTCTGTAAGGCATTAAAAACGGAAACCAAATGCCTATAAGCATACACATGCCGTCCTCAGGAAAAACCACCCTCTTTGTTTCTATTTGATGAGCCCTGAGTCCGTGGAGGGACGGGAGCCAGGAGGGGCTGAGCCGGGAAGGCCCTCTGGCCCTCAAAAGCCAGCACTGGATGGCATGTTATTTTGCTTGGTTCTCTGGTTGTAGCCTTAGTTTCACAGTTTTTATAGAATTTTTCTCAAACACTTCAAAAGAAAAATCTTATCTTCTGCTTTTAAAATCTCCTTTGCTGTCTAGTTAGTATCCTGCTGGGTACAGAAGCTGAGTCTGAAGTCACTGCCCTCACAATGCCACCAAAAGTGTGTCTTCAGCTTCTTCACATCTCAACAGGTCTCTCTGCAGCTACGAATGTACCTGAAAGGGCATTTGGAATTGTATAGATGAGCAAGAGCTTCGTGTGAGGACTACTGCTGATCTTGACTTGTCAGGGAATAAAGTCCTGGCTATCTGTTTGCTGCTTCTAGGGATGGAATTGACAGAGGCAGGATTTGGCGGCAGTGGTTATCAAAGTCTGGAAGCAAACATGAATTTCGGGCAGAGTGCTAACAAAATCAGATTTCCCTCTCAGGTCCCCACCTGAGGCCTGGTTAAGTCTGGGCTGGAACTCAGGCATCTGCCTACCTGGTATGCACCTGGGCATTCTAACGCAGGTAATCCAGAGCGCACTCTCTGAGAAACACTGACATCCAAAAAGAGAAACAACCTGATCGAGAAGTAAATGCTCAAAACCACTGTTATTTAAAGAAGTACATATAGTATGATTTTAAAAAAAAACTATCCAATTGGCAAGTATTTTTTCTAAGTGGTAACACGCAGCACAGGCAAGGACACAGTTGGTGGCCATTCTCCCATGCCAAGGGGAGTGAGAACAGTGCCCGGCCTCAGGGTTGTGGGGCGTTGGGGGAGGATTTGGCCATGCATAATATAGAGCCTGCACAGGCTTCTGTCCCTTTAACCCAGGAGAAGGCTTTGAGGAATTTATCATAAAGGAGTAATCCTAAGTGTGTGCAAAGTTGTAATGATAGAGGTGTGTAGTTCACTGCAGAGTTATCAGTTGCATGAAAAACAATCTAAGTGTTCAACATGAAAGAAGGTTGGTTAAAAACTAGATTTAACTGACAAAGCTATGCAGATGTTAGAATGCTGTTATAGAATATGTAAAGTCGTGAGGTGATTTCCATGAAGTGCTATTAACTGAAAATATATATATATTTAGAAAAGCCATTTATCCATACTTTTCCATATTTTTCAATGAACATGCCTTTAATTTTAATAGTTGGAAAGATACTAATTAATGTTACTTTTAAAGGAGGGGGAAAATTACCTTTGGCATCTGTCAAGCCTGGATTTGCATTTCTATCACTGATGGAGTGTGATTTGGGGCATTAATCTTGCTGCGTTTCAGATTCCTCAACTGTAAAATCAAGTAAATGCTAACAGCATATGGGTTTGTCATGAGAATTAAAAGATAATTATGTAAATGCACTTGACAGATTAATAGAGTATATAAATGTTGGATTTTGTCTCCCTTTTCAAGTTTCTGAAATCAGAAAATGTACTAAACTCTGGCCAAAGATCAAAAGGATTCATTTATTTTACAACAAATCATGGAATTTCAAGTTGTTTCTTTTGGATGCTTTTCTGGGAAAAGGTTTCTTAGGGTTTACTAGCTACTGTTGGAGGTGAAAACTGGAATTTGTTGTTGACACCATAATTGGCTAATTGCGGTGTCTGGTCCTATTGACTTTCCCTTTTGTCAGCTTTAACAGTTTGGAATATTTAACCAATTTTCTTCCATCTCCAATTTTTATTTAAAAAATCTGATGATCCTTTTCTAGAGAGGCAGTAAAGCTCAGACTATTAAAATTTTTCATCCCCTAAAAATCCCACAGTCTCAATACCATTTACAATAGCATCAAAAATGTAAGACACCTAAGAGTAAATCTAACAAAAGATGTGCCAGACGTCAGCAAAGAAAACTACAAAACGTTGTTGAAAGATATTTTTAAGAATACCTAAATAAATGGAGGAATGTACCATGTTCATGTTCTGGAAGATCTCATACTGTAGGAGGTCAGCTTTTCCCAGATTAATCTATATGTATGTTTGCCAAAAGATACAAACTAGAGTGTTTATAGCATCACTACTTGTAATAGTCAAAAAATGGCAACAACCCAAATATCCATCAATAGTAGAATAGATCAATCAACTGTGGTGTATTCCCAAAATGGAATATGAGACACCAATGATAATATGCAATCTACCATCACAGGTAAGAAAATAGGTAGCTCCCATGGACATTATGTGGCACAAAAGGAGACATGCATAAAAGAACACATGTTGTACGATTCCATTTATATAAAGTTCAGGAACCAGCAAAGTTGATCAGCATCATGGTGTAGCTTGTGGGGGAGTAGTGATCGGGAAGGAGCACAGGGGAAGCTTCTGGGGTGCTGGTATTGTTCTCTTTCTTCATCTGGAGGCTAGTTACAAGATTGCGTGCAGTTTGTGGAAATTCATCGAGCTCTATGCTAATATGTATATGTTTGAATAAATTTGACACTTCAATAAAAAGGCTAAAAGCATAGTTCCTTTAGGACAAGAAGGATAAATAAGTTAAAGCCTATTGTTGAAGTTATATTTTATTAAAAACTTTGTTTGACCTTACTACCATCTTCAGTGGCAAAGCCCCACTGTCCATCTGAGAGAAGAGCAGAGCTGGGATCACAGTGTTAGGGTTGCTACAATGGAAAAGCAGAGTAAGAACCTACTTCAGAAAGCTTCGTTTAGGGCCCCAATAGAGATAGAAGCAGAAAGATGGGCAAGTAAGATTTATTGAACATCTGTTACATGTCAATTCTTGACTGTTCATGCACTTTTCCCCCCAATATCTTAATTAACTCACGTAAAATAAACTACGAGATTATATATCTTCTTTGACATATTAGAAAGCTGAAGATGTGAGTAGTTCATTAACTTGGAAAAGACCAGGCAGATGAGAAGAGGACTTTACTAGCTTCTTGAGGCTGGCATAATAAACTACCACAAACTGGGTGGCTTCAGACAACCGAGATTTATTCCTTTGCAGTTGTAGAGGCCACAAGTCCCAAATCAAGGCATTGGTGGGGCTGCATTCCCTCCAAAGGCTCTAGGGAGCAAGATCCCATCTCCCGCCTCTGCCAGCTTCTCTCTGGTGGCTCTAGGCATTCCTGGGCTTTTGATTGTGTAACTAATCTGTCTCTTCAAGAGATTGTGTAACTCTTCTGTCTCTTCTAAGGACACTTGTTGCTAGATTTAGGGCCCAACTCATCTGGAGATCCTTTACGGTATCTGCAAAGACCCCACCTCCCTTTTTTCAATTCACAGCTTCTGAGGTTTAGGACATGGGCTTGTCTTTTGGGGAGAACCACCATTCAGCCCACTACAGAGACCCAAGTTAAAGATGAAAACAAAGAAAATCAAAACCGTAAATCTAAAATCTGATGTAGCTCAGTACTAGAAATTTTTTCTCTTTGGTACCAGTTGTCACAGGTGATTCTTATGCAATCATTCAGAGCAACTCAGGTGCCCAAGAGTGTCTCCTTGGATAAGCGAGTATTCAGGGAAGAGACAGACTGCCTTGGGAATTTGCTACCCACCTCACTTGCTGCTTCTAGAAGATGCTCTGCGTGCCCAGCCTAGACATTCCTCACCAGCCCAGTGCTCCCTGTCGTCCAGCACTGCATTGGCTACTAACAGCTCACAGCTGCTGCCTTCTGCAGAGAATTTGCCCTTGGTCAGGTGGTAGCTGTCCCTATCTGGAGGTTATGCAATTCCCACCTCCCACCAGAGGCTGATGACTGATAAGGGGCACAGGGTGTCCCTTGCCTGAAGATAAGATCAACTTCGTGGTACAATCTGTGCCCCAAAGCTCCCTGTGGGACCACCCTGAAGCCACCTAAACCATGTCTGTGGTTAACTTTCTTCTCAGCTCTATTCTGATTTTCTTGCTCTTTTTCTCCTGAGCACACTCCTCCAGTAAGTCACTTCTTAAAGAATCCCCATTTCAGACTCTGTTTCTTGGAAATCTAAACTAAGACAATGCCTTTGCCACTGGCAACAGCGTGCCTTTCCTACTGGACCCTGCTGCTTCATTTGGCAGGTGCACACATGTGAAGGTAGTAAGGATGGGATAATTCAGTAAGCTGGAGCCCCAAATTTTAACCCTGAATGGTTTTACTGGAAAATTTTATCAATATTTGCTTGAAAGATCAACATCATTAATACCATGAGGGTGAGTCCCTGAGGCCACGACTTGTGACCAGCCACACAAACCCTTAGAAGGAAGACATTTTTATGGTGGAGATGAAATACTCAGTTCATTAATCCAAGGAAAACTTTTTCTGTCTCCTAAAATGTGATCTTATCTTTCTAATTATACCATAAACAAGACAGTAAAAATATAGAACATTCCTGTTATAAGGGTCCCAGAAAAAGACAGCAGAAAACTCATTTCAAGAAATAAATTGAAAACTTCTCTAACCTGGAGAGGGAAACAGACATCTAGGATCAGAAAGCTCAGAGTACCAAACAAGATAAACCCAAAGATCCACACCAAGACATTATCTTTTAATTTTTGCCATTTAATTATGAAGAGAGAATCTTAAAAGCAACAAGAGTAATGCGACTCATTATGTACAAGGGACCTCCCATAAGCCTATCAGCCGACTTTTTAACAGGAACTTTGAAGGCCAAAAGGAAATGGTATGATATATTCAAAGTGTTGAAAGGAAAAACTCTACAACTAAGAATACCCTACCCCAAAAGGTTATCATTCAGAATTGAAAGAAAGTGTTTTACAGACAAGCAAAAGCTAAGAGTTCATCACCACTAAACTGGCCTTAAGAAATGTTAAAGCAACTTCTAAGCAGAAAAGAAAATGCCACAACTAGAAATTATTCCATGCATTTCAGAAAATTCTACAAATGCACTCCATGAGCCTCTGATAATCTCCCAATAAATTTCTTTTCTGCTAAGGGAGCCAAAGTAAATTTCCAGAGCTCGCCACCAAGAATCCTGACCAGAACAGTAGGTGTCATTATTTTTCTCAGAGGTAGTTGCCACACTTTTCCTTCTTTCTTCTTTTCATTGTTTTGTTGTCTAATCAATCTACTGGTTTATTTCACCGACTGGTTTGTATGTTTATAGGAGAGGTAAAAGAGAGTTTGGGGTTTTATTTGATTTCCTGACTTGCTTTTTGAAAGGACTGTGGCCGCATTAGAGAATCAGCTCAAGAGAGGGACGGGGTCTTACTCAGTATTACAACACTCAGGGTATCAGGGCAGGGTCTAGAACGGTACCTGGCCCTCATCTCCCACTTGTGGGATGGAATCAAAATTGGAGAGCCTGAGTGCAACACACTTGTCAGGCTGAACTTCTACACTAAGGGACAGATCAAACCATGAAACAGCAATTCTCTCTGGATGATGTTAGGGGTGGATAAAGGAATCTCCCTCTTACATCTGTTAGAGGGTCTTGGTGTGTCTGCTACAACACTGAGTCCCTTTTAGAAGGTCTCAGAAGGGCACTGTTTCCTGTTCTCAGTACCAGTGCTTCTCCTGAATTACTAGTTTGAGTTTTTGACTTTGGCCTTGATGAATCACAGTCATTCTCAAAGGTGTGTGGTTGGCATTTTGGATGGGCTGATTCTGCTGTGTAGGACTCTGTTATGCACTGCAGGGTACTTAGCCTCCCTGACCCCACCCACTGAATGTACAAAGCAGCCCCAAATCATTGTGAAAAAATAAATATGCCCCAATAGTAACACCTTCCCCCCTCTAGGAGGGTAGCATCTGAAGTTGACTATGTTGTCCTCTTTGCTTTGGCCATTAGGAAGCTCAGAGCCAAATCTAGTAAGCACCTTCAGGAACTACAAAGGCTCTCACAACAGGAAAATTTTATACTATTCTCGCAAAAGGATAATTTCTTTCTGTATTTTTTATTGAAAAATTTTTTAGTATTTTTGTTGGTTTTTATGTATTACATGCATTTTTGTAAGCCTCTGCTAATTTTGTTTTTAACAAGATGGGAGTCCAAGTAAATAATAAAATAGTGCAAAATCATTTGGGTAATACGTGTTGTTCAGTGCCTTCCTTTCGTGTGTGACATCTGGGCCAGTCTCTTGCTGGAGCTTTGCTTTCCTACGACGCTTCAGGAATATAAGCACTTGTAGAATCACATCTACTGTCACTTCTCTGTTGCACCTAGCAGTGCTGTGAGAGAGGCCTTCTGTGTGCCAATAATCTCAGGCAGTTGGTAAAGTGACTCTTCAAAGATAATCTGTTGGGTACGGGCTGGAGAAATAAAAAAGGAAATCCCACAAAAGAAATAGCGGCATGTATCTGGTGAAACCCACTAGCCCAGGAGGAGAGGAAGAATAAAGACACACAGTCTAACTCTTAAAACTGCGGGAGAGCATATTCTGGGTAGAATTTAGCTCCCCCGACATCTGTTGGTGACATCTACAGTCAGACAAGCATCATTGGAGGGATCTGTAAATTATATAGGGGACAGTTTAATGATCTGCAAAGCAGCACATCCCGCCAGCACAGATAACATCTTCAAAATAGGGCAAGGGAATTAATTTAGGTGGGAGAAGAGAGCAGTGAGGTGGATGAGTGGGCAACAGGCTCAATGGGAAGGACCTTTTGGAAATAACCTTGAAAGCGGGGGTGAGTTGGCCTGAAGGGAGTTATGTAGCTTTGTGTATTTCAGGGAGGATTAAGCAGGAGACTGGAGGAGGCTAGCACAGCTGAGGAGACAGAGGAAATGGTCCTTTCAAAAAGGAGGAAAGTAAAAAGGAAACTGCATTCCAAAATCAGAAGCCAGTCCCTTCCTCTATCCCCATCTTCCATTTGAGAGGAATAAATAGGAAAAGTAGCAACCCATTAGGTCTAAAAGCTTTCTTGAAAATATTCTAAGACAGCAGCTTTCAAGCTGTTGTGTTGAAACCTTTTTATTTTCTGAACAAAGTTTTGCATAGTTGCCTTAGAATGTAAGTTCTATGAGGATAGAGATTTTTGTCCTGTCGTTCATTCTTCTGACCCTAGACTCTGTCCCCTGGTAGGCACTCAATGAATTTTATTAAATGGATTAATGAAGGAGCAGGGTGGTAGTTGGGCTGAGAAAGGTCATCAGGGAAAGGACCTTATTTTAGGGAAATACCTTGATAAGTCCCCCAACCCCATCCCGGGGGAAGGAGGCAACCAAGAGACACTAAAGGCTTTGTGTAAATAACAAACTTGAGTTTGACGGGGGTGGGGATTGGGGATAGTGAAGAGAGAGGAAGGAGAGGGATGGAGAAGAGAAGGGACAGGCCTTGTTAAGAACAGTCATGACTAACACTCTTCAGTTACAGGCTGTGTGGTCCTGTACAGAAACTCCTTGTGACCATCCCCAATCTTCCAATAAAAATATAGTCTGGACATCTTCCTCACAGGGGAGATTGGGAAGACTGGGAAGGATAGCAAGAACTAAAGGGCTGAGTTCCTTGTCTGGGTCAGTACCAAAAAGAAGATCAAAAACAAAGTATGAGCTAGACGTGACCAGGAAAAGGTAAGCCTCTAAGGAGTTGAAGAAATCTTGGCGGGAGCTTGTGTTTGTGGGGTTGGGGGCTGATCTGGTCTGGATGTTAAAGGATGCCTGTCATCAGGGATGCAAAGAAAGCAGATGAAGCAGAGCTGCTGGGGATGAAAAGAGACACCCACAACTATGCTCCCCACTCCTGTGGAACTTTCAAGAGCTGAGAAGAGATTAACGAGAAGGAAGTTTGGGAGAGGCAGGGTTGGGAGGAAAAGATGGGCTGAGGAGCGGGCACTGGGCTTTGGATCCAGGACCAGGGTACAGTGGGATATTTCTGAGATAGTTATATCCCTATTTCCCCAAGTCACAAATGCATCTCATTTCTTTATCTATACAACTGGGATAGTAACACCTACCCCCCAGGGAGGTTGAAGGGTTCCTACCCTTTTGTATTAAGAGAGCCACAAAACTGTTGAGATTTAGGTGATGTTTAGACCCCTCCCAGGCTAGGACTCCTTCCCTATTACCAGCCTTGATACGTGGGCCATTCAAATTCATGCCTCAGGCAAAAATAACAAATGACTCTCCTCCCCAGTGGTCCAGTGGGGTCACTTGCAAATTGATGAAGCAGCAAGTTTTAAATCCTTAGCTTCAAAATTGTGCCTAAAAAACTCCCCAAATAAAACCAAAAATCCCTAACTACAAAGGGCCCAGAATGAGTGCAGCTCTTGTCAGCTAGTTGTTGGCGATGATGACCCAGAATGGTAGGGCCTGAGAATTGGGGAATGGCACTTCCCTGAGAGCCCATTTTCCTATTCCTTCCCACACACAGCACCTCTTTCTGGTCAGAGGCTGCCTACTGTGAGCAACAGGCAGTTGGGGAAACATCTTAACTCTTTAGACAGACCCTAGAAGGATCCGTGAATCCTGTACACGAGAGAGACTGATGCAAAGGGACAAGTCCTTGGGGCTGCCTCTGGTGGCTGGGGGACAGCTCCCTCTCCTGCCTCTTCGCAACACTTCCCTGTCCTCTTCCTCTGCCCCTCTGTCCTCCCACCTCAAGTCCCCTTCTCTTCTGCTCCTCCTGAATGCTCAGCCTTCCAGGGCAGCCCCTGGCTACACACTGTGAACAATCTCACCTGAGTGTGAGAGGAAGCTAATCCCCAAGCCTCCTTCCCATTCTGTCAAAGAATACCTTCTACATGATCTCATTTAATCTCCATGGTGACAATCTGATGTAGCTACTATTGACTGCTCCCATCTCTCAGAGGAGGAACCCGAAACTGAAACTGCCCCTTGCCCCAGACTCCAGTTCCTAAGGGATGGAACCAGGGTTTGATGGCAACTGTTTCAGTGCTTTAGCTCAAGCTCTTTTCACTCCACCATTCCATGGAGAAAAAAATCTGTTTTAGAAATTCTTGACTTGGTGTTTTCCTTAAAAAAAAAAAAAAAAACAACAAAACTTTGAGGAAGGACAAGGTTCAGCTATAGTGTATAGGCCAGGGCAGGCTGTCCTGACCTCGGTGGATGAGATAAATTTAATTATCTGAGGAAGAACAGCCCACAATTATTATCAAGGGCTTACTAGGAGCCCAGCTTTGTTCAAAGCACTTGAAATGAGTAGGAACTCTAATTCTTTCAAGGACCTCGTGGCATAGATATCAGTATCCCAGTTTTGTAGGCGAGGAAACTGAGGTTAAGAGTGGTTAATGGAATTTGCCCCAGTCAGTGGCTCAGCCAGAATCAGAGCTATCTGAATGGGGGCATTGTCACTCATTGCCCCTGTTTTAACAGCCTTTGTTAGACCTCAGCTTCTCCTGGTCCCTTGCATTATTTATTGAGCACTGACAGTTTGCCTGGTATTTCTCAAGATGGGGCCCCTCAGGGCTGACAGCAATACAAGTGAGATTGGCAGGAGGAAGTGGCATCCGGGTCCCTCCTGTTAAAATGTAGTCATTCCAGACACCTGACCAGCCCAGAGGTGCAGAGCAGGGATGGAGACGTGCAAGAGCCTGGGGCGAGAGAGGAGGAGATAGATCTGTATCTCCCAGCCAGGTTTGAGATTTACACCAGGAGGGCACAAGAGGAGAGAAGGTTTCCTCTCTACAACAATAGAAGTGTTTAGGGTTGGCTTTGTCTCAGTGGCACCAAGGAACATTGCAATATTCTTCCTAAAGGGACACACATTATAGGGTAAAACTAGTGCTGGGCTCTTACTGCTCCATGGGACACCATTCATATAAAAAGAGGGCATGGTGATTCAGGGGCTGCCATTCACTTGGAGCCCAGTAGAAAAGGTACTCCCGGAATTTTGCAAGCTTCCTAGATTCTCACTAGAAAGCATGTGACCTGAACTGTAACACATCCTCCTCTGAAGTCTCCCCTACCCAGGTCTTGGTCAGTCATACTGGTCAGTGCCTCCCCAGGTTACACTCTGAACAAATTTGAGAGGAGAGGAAAAAGTGTACATGAATTGCTCACGAGCTGGAGAATGGATGGGGTCTTGGGTTACGTAGAGGACCCAGCGTTACTGCAGATACAGATGACAATTGATTGAGGACAACTTGTGAATCTACACGTTCTGTTTATCAGCCCTTTTATTCAACTGCTTCATTTACTCACTCAACAAACATTTACTGATGTTTTCTGAGTGCTACCCTGCTAGGCACTGGGCGTGAAGATAAAAAGGCTATGGTTCCTGTTCTCAAGATAAAGAAAAATAAAACCAACTGTGCAGGTTAGAAAGAAACTTGTGACAGTAGAAAAAGGTACAAACTCCAGAGTTGACAGCAAGGAAGGTGTGATGAGGGGTGGCGGGTGAGAGGAGACTGAAGGAGAACATTCCAGCAGAGGCAGCCCACTACGGGGAACTGGAGACAAGCATCCAGATGGCAGACCCTCTAGCTTGATGGCTTCCATTTCATACAGGTGGTGCCCAAATATGGAATAAGAGGATGCCTGTGCGAGGGCATTGTGAGTGGAAAACAGCCACGCGTCCAGCTTTAGGTATTAGATGATTATTTCTGGGCTGTGCTCAGGTAAAGGCCCTTGTCTGGCAGGTAGCCGAGTTTCGGGTGGCTCAGGCCCTCGTCGAGGGCAAAGCTGTTAGGAATCCCTAGAGACTCCAGTTGACCCGTTTATTAAAAATTACTTTTGGGCCAACAATGACCAATTTCCTTTCCTAAGCACTGTGCTTATGTAAGCTGTCTCTGACCCCCACGAACAGCCCAGGAGGGAGGCCTGATTTTTCTCATTTACAGATGAGCAAACTGAGGCTACAGGAAGTAACTGATTTGCCAGGGTTGCCCAGGCAGGAAAAGCCAAAACCAAGACTCAAACTGTGCACGTCTGACCCAGTGGAACCCTTCTTGGGAGGGTCAGTTTTATTTCCTTAGGAGTAAAATTCTGAGTAAGCTGGGAGCAAGCTTGGTCCAAGAGTAATGGTACTACTGGGTGAGTTCTCCTTTTTCTATCTGTTCAGAGGAACTATAGTGTGAACAATACTGCCTTTTGTTTGTGGGATGATTTATCAAAAATGATTTGGCATTTTCCACGTTTTCCAAAGGCCAGGCTATTATACCAGTAGAAAATAGCAAATTTTACATGAAAAATAAAATATAGTTATGATAGTATTTTAATCCTGACCCATGTCTTCTAGGTTTCTAAAAATGAACTTGGGAACTGGGATCTAATTGTCTTTAGCTGCCCGGAAGCCAAGATCTCTAGTGGAAAAAAAGAAAGGTGTCTCCTGCTACTCCCTGCAACCTTCAAAAGTTATTAATTCCCTTTAACTGTCTCGATCAGAGAGCTTTCTTTTGGCTGACTGGGGACTCTTTGGGTTACATAATTACTTGAGATGATTAAATTCCAGTTAACATCCCTGGCGGCATCCCAAACAGTAGGTATATGATTCATTCATATTTTGAGAAGATTCCAGGGGATTTTCTTCAATACCCACCCACCTTCTGTCTTGGGGTGGGCACTGTGAACGTATTAAAATCAAACTTTTAAAAAGTTTTAGTTAATCAAATTTTAATCCTCCCATGGTAGTGGTATTAAGAATTTTCTCCTGGGCTGGGATGGTAATTTTGTTAAAATGGGTATAGTAAGTATCCACATGTATTAGTTTTCTATTGCTGTTGTAACAAAGGACCACGTATTTCGTGGCTTAAAACAGATTTATTCTTTTACAGTTCTGGAGGCCAGAAATCTAAAATGGGTCTCACTGGGCTAGAATCAAGGTGTTAGCAGGACTGTGATTCTTTCTTGAGGCTCTAGGAGAAAATCTTTGCTTTTTCTAGTTCTTAGAGGTTACCCACATTTTTTGGCTTATGGCCCCTTCCTCCATCTTCAAAGTCAGTCACACTGCATCTCTCTCACCGTTCTTCCATGGTCACATCTGACTCTCTTCTGTCCCTGTCTTCCACTTTTAAGGGCCTTTGTGATTATTTGGGGGACCACACAGATAATCCAGGATAATCTTTCCATCTCAAGGTCTTTAACTTAACCACATCTGCAAAGTCTCTTTGCCATGTAAAATAACGTAACCACAGGCTCTTGGGATTAGGATGTGCGCATCTTTGCAGGGCCACTGTGACTACCCCATTGTGTGTATGTGTGGGTGTGGTGGGGGAGCACACTGGGGAGAGGGAAATAACGCCAAAGAGTTTTCATGTAAGGAAACCACTGACTTATTTCCAGCACTGCGCTTTCTCTTCCAAGTTAGGTCTGAGGAGCTTTCTGGATCGCCTTTTTCTTCTTACTCACACCCAGGCTCCATAAGCTAAGGGCCCTTACCAAGGTCATAGTGAATACTGTTTCTCTCTGATGATGTAGATCCAATAAACTCATTTTTGAAAAAGCAGAGGCCCAGGGAAAGGGAACAAACAATCACTGAGGGTTTGCTATGGACCAGGTTATTTCCATATAATTTTATTTAAATCTCATAACAAACTGATAAATTGGGTACCTTTGCCCTCATTTTACAAACAGGTTAAAAAAAAAAAAAGATGTTAAAAAAAAAAAAAAAGATGTTAAGTAAACTGGCCAAGTTAGAAAACCAGTAAGTGGCAGAACTGGGATTCAAATTCAATTCAATCAGGTTTAAAATGGGCCCTCTTTTCACATTTATGAATGTGCTGTTTCCCAGGGACCAAAGTAACACCGCTAGTTTAAGGCAGGAGTTTAATTCCAATACCAGTGCATTTCTCTCTCTCCTGTATTGGTGCATCTAGTGATCAGAAGGGTTTGGACCACTCAGATAGAGTAAGTCAGCTACGAAAAACAAAGTGCACAGCGTTCTTCAATTTGGCTAAGTCTAAAGAGGTAGATTTTAATCTTAGGAGCTTTAAATTTCTAAAGGTTAGGTAACAGTTGCTTCTATTTTCAGAGTCTATTTGTTTCTAAATCTCTAAGCCTAATTTTTTTTTAACTTTACAATGTATCACTAATTGCCATTAGGATATAAGGATAAATTTTGATAATCAGTCTGGTAGTATAAGGCAGACCAAGAGATTTGGGAGAACTTCTGGGCACTGGGGATAGGCTGAAATAATATACCTCAGAAAATCCACAACCAATTTTAAAACCAGGTTGATAGAGCCTCTAATTTACAGTACCTGAAAGTGCTCAATCCTCTGATTATGTTAAATGCTAAAGCTTTTGGTAACCAAAGGCAAAGTCAAGACCCTTTTGACTGTGGCAAGAGAACAATTACACTGGCAGTGCCCACTCATTCACCTTAGGGAAGAGTGTATGTGTGCTAGGGTTTTTTTTTTTTTTTTTCCAGTTTCCTTTCTTTCCCTTGGGAGCCATTTCATGCTCAGTGGGCATGGCAGGAGCAAATAAAAATAGCCACAAACTTGTTTAGAATTCATTCGCTCCAAAGGTTGCTTCTGCTGCCTGGGCAAGGCAGAAGAAATCATCCCTGGCGTCCTGAGAAAGCCCTCACTGAATGCACGGCTCTACGAAATACGAGCCCAGCCTCTCTCCCCTGCACTGAAGAAGTACACAGTTAGATTTGGAGCATTTGTAACGCTTGATGGCAGAGCCGGTAAGAGTGGGAAAAGTAAAAAAGAGAAGTCTTGGGATAATCCACCCCAAGAGGTTGTGCTTGGGCAAAAGACACAATGTAGAAAGTGTGGGTCTTGGTTGGTAGAAGAGAGAAAACAAAAAAATTAAGTACAGGCCCAGACACCAGACTTCCTGGAATGATTGGCAAAAGCTTGGTAAGACTCTGCCTTCACAAAGGAGTGTGCCTTTGAAGTTTTTGAGTATGTGCGGAAGAGCAGAGGCTTAGCAGGAAGGACAGACACAGAGCAACAGCAAAGCAGAACAGAGTTGACTGCAAGGGTAAGTCTCACATTCTAACCCACTTCTCCCAGGCCATTAGTCTTCAGCTCCCCGCGCCCTGCCCTACTCTTTTATTATAAACTCAGCAATCAATGGAGGCTTAGACTCAACTTGCTTCACAAAATAGAACAGTTTGGTAGATTAAGCTGGCCGCAACCTCTTTGACACTTTTTCTAACTCCTTTTAACCTCAGCAGGCTCTGTGACTGCTTTGACCAACAGGACATGGCAGAAGTAATGGTGGGCCAGTTTCAAGGACCAGGCCCTAAGATGTGAGCAGCTTCCACTTGCTATCTCTTGGAACCCAACCACCCTGTGTGAAGCAGCCCAGGCAGCCCCTTCAAGAGGCTCACACGTAAAGGAACTGAGGCCCCTGACAGATGGCCCCAGCCGCTATCCTAGCCCTGTGAGTGAGCCATCTGACAAGTGGGCCCTCTGGCCTCAGAGGACCTGCCCAGGCTGTCAGTCAGATGGGAGCTGTCTCCCATGAGCTTTGCAGATTCATAAGGAAAATTCAAAAGGAAAATAAAGGACCGTTAAGCCATTAACGTAAAGTTAGGGACTGGTTTGTTGTGCAGCCGTAGAGAACTAGAACCGAGGAGGATGGGCTAAGTCAGGGATGAAAACTATACTCTTTACAACATACTGCGGCAGACAATACCTACCAAACTTTTTGCCTCACTGAGCTCAAACCTCAGCAGTGCTCTGGGGGGTCATTACTAAGGGATCAGGGACGACGTGAAGCAGTCTGTCCTCCCTGGGCAAAGTGGTCGACGGCCGAGGAGGATGGTATAGACAGTACAGGTGCTAGCCCTCAACTTGGGAGTTCTTTTAGTCACATTCCATTCTAGAGTGAGAGAGAGACATTCTCCGTGCAGGAGCCTGCTTGGAACCCGATTGTCTCACGAAGTGGAAAGTTGTCACCTCTGCCTCTTTCATGGCTCACTAGGTGGAGGCTGCTCTTTAGCCCTGGAGTCAAAGATGAATGTATTTACCCTTTTCCTCCTTTCACATCTGAAGCAGCCTAATGGACGTCTGCTGGGTTTTACCCAAATGACCCAACTACAAGTAATTGCCTGTATTCCTGTCAGTCTTCCAGGGGTTTCTTACCCGCAGTGCACCTCCCAGGGTGCCTGGCATGCTGTTGCTGCTGAACGTGTTAGCTGGATGGAGGTGGCCAAGGGATGGGGTCAGCCATCTTCATCTCCTCCTACTATCCAACTCTGAGCACAGAGCCTGGTATACGACGCGTGCTCAACAAATGCTCGTTACATGGATTTTGACAGCATTATTTCCAAAATAGTTGCTTGATGAACAAGTGGAGTCTCTCCCTCACTAAAAAGTATCAATTCCAAACAGAAGCATAAAAGAGCCAGAGCTCAAAGCAAAATTATTCACAAATTTCAAGTGCCTCAATCCATGGGTTTTAATGAAAGTCGTTCTGCAGTTGAGAATGTTGTAGTAATTACAGGCAAGCTAATATCTCTGCCATATGGTTTGAAAGCAGGTCTGAATTCTGAAAGCCATTATCAGCAGTTTTATTTTCTGCTGCTGCGTCTCTGCACCCCACCCCCTGCCTGTCTTTGTCTCTTTTTTTCCACTTTCATCTCTTTCTTTCAACCTCATTTTCCCTTTCTCCCACACGATTCTTCCTCATTGCCCTCATTCTTCAAGCCCTCAGTCACATTTTTAAAACTTCTGATATGAAGCCTCCAGTAGTTCTGAGAAGTAATTGCAATGCCCTGAGTGGGTCATGACAGAGCATCACTCGTGCTGACCCACTTACAAGAAAGAGGACCAACGGTGCTCTGACCTCTTGTGAACTGACCGTATCACTCTGTCCCTAAAGTGCAGTTGCATGATCGAAGGGAAAAGACTCCAATTAATCTCTCTGCTACTGAATCACCCTGGTGCGGTGGTTCTCAGCCCTGTACACAGAGAATCACCTGAGGACCTATTAAAAGAGTACTGATGTCTGGTCTGCACCTCTGCAGAGATTAGGTTCTGAGTGAACTGGTTCAGGAGAGTTCAGACAATGTAGCCTATAAGCCTCCCACAGATGATACTAATACGGAGCCGGGGTCGAGAACTCTGCCCTAGAAACTTAGCCTTGCATCAGTAGCAGTAGGATATGGTCTTTCTCCTTTTGTTCACCTCTTTCTCCTTTATTCACCTGTTACACTCAGAAGTGAGACAGTATGAGCAACCTATTACTGAAGTCATGCCAAATTACAATTATCCAAATGCAATTCCTTAATAAAATAGCTATAGGTCTAGTTCAAAACTTGTTCATAAATGATATGATAGTTCTTATAAAAACTGAGCAGTGGGATGAGCTGTAGTTAGTATCGTTATTTTATAATGGGAACTTAGACATGCATATCACATAGTAGACAAGTCTTCTCTAAGGTCAGGGCTCTTTCTGGGCTCACACTGTTCCCCTTCCCTTCCTCTAGGATAATTACGGGAGTGGTGGCTACTCACCTAAGGTCTAAGGGTCAAGACTTCCCTCTAGTCTGCCCTAAAATTCTCACTATAGAGATAATTGCCCTGGGATAGACTACAAATGGGGGTGCCCTGTCTCTAGAATTCCATTGTTATTCTTCCCTGGAAGGCCAAGAGCCTGGAGTCTTTCCTCAGCAAATTAGTTGATAAGATTAACTAATGATCCCATTGGAAGGTCAGAGAGCCTTCAGGCAACAATGAAAGGGGAGGTGTCACGAGGGAAGCACCAGCTGCTTAGTCAGGCAAAACAGAAGGCTGACGGAGCCTGGAGCCAGGAGGGGCCCGAGACTGAACATTTGGAATGAGTCTTATTTTTTGGAGATATGCTTGCTGATTTGGGCCGAGGTGTTGAGAGACAGCTAGGGATATATACGAAATAACTACCCCTTAGTAGTAAAAAAAAAAAAAAAAAGAAAAAGAAAAAGAAAAAGAAAAAGAAAAGAAAAAAAAAATAGTTCAATTCACCCAAACCTGAGTGTTTTGTTTCTTTTTCCCCGCTTGAGCCTCATATTCCTAGCTATAAAATGAAGATAATTGCATTTTCTCTGGATGTCCCACAGCGTTGTTCTGGGAATGAGATCACGTGTGTGGGTACTTGGGAGAAATCAAGATGCTCTGCCCCATTAGGCGTTTTTAGGATGGAGTAGTATGTGTCTTAGAAAGATCAGTGAACTAGGTGTCAAAGTCCTGGCAACCTATCCCATCTTTTAATGGTCATTAGACACCAGACAAAAATGATCAACTGCTTCTTTTTCTGTAAAATGCTGTAACAGTTGCAGCTATCCCTGGAGATGTGAAATACCAATGAAGAAGCTTGTGGGAAAGTGCAAACTATTTATTGCTATATAAATGTAAAGTAATATTAGGATTACAACCCTTTCCAGATATACTCTTTTCAATTGAATATTGCCTTATTTGTGGATTTTGAGCTCTTCCAAGTGAGCTTTACAGTGATCTCATCATTGTTCAAAGCTGTCTACTTTTATTTACAATGTGAACACATCTTGTAGTCTTTGTGACTGGTTTCCCAATATCTGTTCCATCCCAGAAAATTTGCCTAAGCTAGTCATGGCAATTTCATTCTTTTTGCCAGTGACTGGTCTAGAGATGGGCAGGTGATCCAAGTTGTGGCCAATGAAGCATGTGGTAAGGTCTCCTGGGGGCCTCTGGGAAAGATGCCCTTGCTCTCAGGACACAGAGGAAGGACAATCCATTTCTACCTCTGGACATTGTGGTGCGTGGCTACGATGCCTGGAAAAGCTGTGGCTTGAGTCCATGAGGGAAGCTGCCATATAGTATAAAGGGAACACTGTGAGTGGCAGAGGGAAGACTTAGGAAGAACCTAAGACCCTTGAAAACCGTTGACTGAATCAATCATTCCTGGAGCCATCCTACCTCTAAGACCTCTTGTTTCCAAAAATACATTTCTTTTTTGTTTGAGTCAATTTGAGGTTTTTAGAATTGCTGCAGCCAAAGGTATCTTAACTCATAGATTTTGTAATTTGATCAACAGTTACATAATTCTTGGTACTTATTTTTCACAAAGAGAAAATATAAAGAAAAGTAACTCCCATCCTTCCTGTTATAAAAATGATGGCTGCTAGTGATAGATTTGGCAAATCTGGAGATATTTAATGAAGAAAATATAAATCAAAATAGCCTCTCAACCTGGAGAAAGCCATGGCTAACTTGGTATCCTTGGTGTTGGATTTAGCCTGATTTTACTTTTTTTGAAAAGTGGAGAGAGGAGGAGCAAACTTGCAGCAGAATTTGCTGGACTTGTGTCCTTCTAGAAGGGGTGCCAAAAAAGGGATAAGGGTGAGGGCAAATCTGGGAAACCTTGCTGGGAGAAGCATCAAAGAGCACAAGACATTTGGAAAGAGAGAGAATTGGAAAGGAGAATAGAGACAAAATGTAACCTTCTAGGTTTTCCAAGGTTGCTCTCTCTGGTGTCCCTTGCCATGTTGAGGAAGAGGGGTCTTTCCTTTTCCGGTATCTTCTCCTTTGCTATGGGCCACACTGGGCAGAGATTAGCCCTGACTCCTCTTGTCTGGAGGAGGTGAACACCGGAGCCAGCTGGCGCCTTGCACATAAGAGCAACTCATCCAGATGCATTTCAGGGATCTCATTAATCGAGGTGAGAGCTGTGCTTCCAGGAATCAGGCCATGAAATTTACACATATGCTCAGAATTCAGAAAAAGGCAAGGATCACAAGACTTGGCTTATGGCAGAAGTGACAAATCGATGGCCTCTGAGCTGTGTGTGATCCATACATGCATTTTGTTTAGGCTGCATTGTGTTGAAGAATTGGGAGATTTGAGATACATGCTTGGATTTCTTTCTTTCTTTCTTTCTTTCTTTCTTTTTTAAGTATGAAGATCAGGCAACGTTGAACTTGCACTCCAGTGTGGGAAGACATTAGCTAAAGGTGACCGAGCTGCTGCTCCGTCCAGGACAGATGCTTTTGTGTTCAGCACACTCACTTGAGGTGTGCTTGCATACTGACACCCCACCTGTTTTAGTTATTTCCATGACCACCCTGGTCCCTGTTGGAGGGATTTGAGTTTTTCTCTAAGGTCTAGTGCCAGGGTGACAGAAAGGTTTCACTGCACTTGCCAGATTTGATCAAATGGTATTGGCTCCTGAAGGGCTGTGTAAAAAAAGATTCTGGGTTTCACTAGAAAATAGCCACTATTAACTGGTGATGTCTGCCGTGGGCCCAAGAGAGAGGTGAAGGGTGGCATGCATTGTCACCTATAGTCCAAAGATCAACCACTAAAACTTTTGAGAAGATCTATAGGACTTTAGCCAGGTCAAGAGTAGCTTCCAGAATAGCTTGGAAGCAGCAAGAGGCCAGGCCACCTGAGTTCTAATTCTGAATCTCCCACTACATAGCCTGGGCAGGATGGTTGATTATTGCAGTTTCCAGTTTCTTCACCTACAAAAAGGGGTCAGTGATCCTTTCATGTCTACACCAGGGTTTCTATGAGAATTAAGTATGAAGCTGTGCATAGAAGGCTGGGATAACCCTAACAAGAATTGCTATTTTCTCTCGTATTGATTTGGTTTAAAATTCTCTCTGAAATATGCTCATTGTTTAGCAAAATTTGGAAATGGACCTCTACCCAAGACAACTTGTAACTTTTCTTGGTTTTCATGTCTGAGTTGCTAAGGGAGTTCTGTAATATACATTTTCTTTGATTTGAATGTGGAACCGGGGGTTAGGGGAAAACATATAGAGATCAGTCTACATCTGTGTAAGGCCCATTTCCTGGCTCCAAGAGGTCAGTGTTAAGAGTCAGCTCAAGTGCTGTGACCTCCCCTTCCTCATTTCCTATTAGATATAATAACCATAGCAGTAGTGATAGTAGTATGCACTGAGAAAGTGTTATCTGCTAATAGTGAAGACACTTCAGATGGATTATCTCATTCAATCCTTAACATAAGCTAGTAAGGTACTGTCCCTCAGATTACAGACGAGGAAACGGAGTCAAGGAATTTCTCAAGTTCGCACAGTAAAGGAGTTTGACTTCAAGCCCACCCTCTTAACCACCATGATGCTCTGTGGCCCTTTTTTGGAGACACCAGAAAAGCCTCTAAATCTAGAAAACAGTTGGTGGTAAGAAGTCTGGAGGTAGGTGGAGAAGCAAGACGTACTATATTAGAGTTCCTGATGAGGGTCCACCGCGGCTGAGGTGAGAATGGGACCCCCTGGGATTTCCTTGGAAAGAAAATGATCTGTTTATTCTCCAGTGGAAGAACAGATCAGTAAATGCTCTCAACTGGGGTATATACTCATGGAAATGCCTTGCTTTGTATGCCACTGCTGAAAAAGATTTCCCATATAGCAATCAGTGAATATTTAATGAGACAATCTGAAAGTTAGTTGAGGTCTTAGCAGAGGGTGCTATTTTAAGTTCAAGATATAAATTGTCTCAAATGTTCTCCTGTGAAAGGAATCTTGTTTTATAATAATGCAGCACACTGTAATGGTCATGTGGCACCGAGAAATGAAAGCTGTATTCTCTGGAAATGAATAGGGATCCTGGAGCCACTATCCCCTTAAAAAGACTGAGCTGGAGTGGATTTTACTCAGTGGCTATATTTAGGGGGCAGCGGCTCTCGCTGGTGGTGGTGTGAATTCAAGGAGCCCTCCTGCGCACTCCTCCAGCCCACAAAGGCTGACGGGTGTTTGTGAATGGCGTGGCTGGCGGTTGTGCAGATGGTACAGCTGAGGCTGAGAGCCTGGGGCAGAGCCTGGGGCAGACCCACGGTCAGGGGTTGCTCCCTTCCTCCCAGTGTTCTTAAGCTTCAGGACTGAATCTATTCCCTCTTTTCCTGAGGGAGATCTGCATTCTGTTTACCTGTGAGTAACCCTTTGCTACTGTAAGCTTCCTGTTCAGTTCTATCAACATAACTGATAGACCTATTTGATTATTTCCCGAGCCCAAACATGTGCTGAGTGGTTCATGAAATTAGAAGGAACCCTTTCTTCCTGATCAAATTTTTTTACCCATTTATAGGATGTTTCGCTTTAATTGAAAGCCGACTGGAGGGCTTCCAAAATTGCAGAAACAGATATTTAAGGGGTGAATTATTTGTTTTATACAAGGAGCTATCTCAGTTACTTTAAGGAATGTGTGTTCAGCTGTGTGACGAAAATTATTTGCTTTACTAAAATCTGATCTACAGGTACTATGCATTGGGGCTGTTCAGTAAATATTTTGATGAAGAGCTGGGTACCTATAAGTACTCAAATATTTGCTGAATGAATGAATCTTTGTCCCAGTGCCAGGCCTCTTCAACTAGTTATTGTATGTCTGCCCTGATATCCTGCAGTAATCTCAATATACATATGTACATGATCTCATTTACATATATACATGATCTTTCCCTCAATTACTGTGTTGCCTTCTCTGTGAGCATATGTAGTAACCGTCTTAGGGAGACTGGATGGCCTTCAAGTTCTGGCTTCCTCATTTACCCTTAGGATATTCATTAGACCTCTCTTTACCTCATTTCCCTCACCTGTAAAATGGGTATAATAACTGTGCGCCCTCCCTACCAGATTGTTATGAGGATTAAATTACAATAGTTAGCATGGCTCTAGCACAGAGCAACATATAGTAAATGTTAAATGATTTTGTTTTTCCTCGTATTCTTTATTTTCAATCTTAAATAAAAAAATATATAAACAGATTAAAGTATAGTCAGTTTACAATGTTGTGAGTAAACGTTAAAATGTTAATTATCGGTTTCCTATTTTAGCCAACCACCTACTTAGGAACTGTGTTAGGAACTTCACTGTCAAGTTCACTTTTTCTTGGTCACTAGATCCAACCTGACTTCATCTCTCCCTGTTTTTGGTCCACCATAACACTGCCATAGTTCATGTGCTTCTTATTCAAAATCCCTTTCTCTTCCAACACAACTTCCAAAGACTGGAGTGTTCTTGGGGGTCACCTTCCTTAGCACAGCAATCCAAGCCTCTGATGAACCGCTCTCTGGTTCCAGACCCACGCTCCCAGCCCATCTGCAGCCACTCCATGCCTCTCCCTGTCTCCATGCTCTAGCCACACTGCACTCCTTTCTGCTTCCAGGAAACATCACAGACTTCCTCTCCTCTTGGCCTTTGTTACTTCTCTCTGGGATTCCCTTACCTTTCTGCTTTCACCAGTATCATTTAGGTGTAGTTCTCTCTGATACAGTTATAATCCTACAGAGAGAACTTCTCCCTCATGTATGCCTCACAGAACTTGATCACCTAACTTGGTTGCAACACTCCTTAAGGGCAGGAACCATAGACCACGAGATTATAACCATTTTGGGGTTACTAGGGCCTGATATAGGATTGCTGTTCAATAGACTGTTTTTCTATTTTCCCTATTATAAAATTAAAATGTTCTTATCGCAAAAGAAAATCTCTACAGGAGTACATGATTTAGGATGTGAAAGTTCCCTGTAATTTGCAACCACTGCTAACTCCTGCCAAGGTTTACAGATATCATTTCAGACATTTGCCCTACAAACAACACAACAAATGTCTTTAATTGGAATGGGAGTAAAGAATCTCGATGATATCCTAATCAAAAACACTTTTTACATTAGAGAAGTATGCTTGTACTATGGTAGACTTTAAAGCAAATCGCATTCCTCTGTTGTAATGTAGAAATATTTGCTTTTATAAAAGCAGCAATAATGCTATTTTGTAATACCTTCTGTTTTTATAGAAAGCCTCCCATCATAACTTCTCCTTTCCACTTGACAAAGGGCAATACAAACACAGAGACAGACAGGAGGGATATTAATTTCTCTTTTGAACCTAAGGGGAAAGCACATGTTTCTACCAAACTGCCATTAGGCTTTGAAGGCAGACGATTTTTCATTTGGAACCCAAGCAGAATTTCAAAGATGTTCAACGCCAGTACCCTCTCTGAGTCACCGCGGGACCTGAGGGCTGCACCCATGCGTCTCACAGAAGGGCAGAGTGTGGGCTGAGCAGCTCCTCTGGCTGGCCTGGGGGTGAGGGCCATCTGGGCTCCTTCCTCCCCTACTGCTGGCTTAAGGACTCCCTTTCTGATACTGCTGCCTCCTCCTGTTGTTTCCACTGCTGAAATCATCTGATTCTTCACTTGTTCCCACTTCCCTTAATTGTCTTCTTGGATGCTTATAAAGACTCATTTTGGTGTCTGGCCCATAGCTATTTAAAGGCCCGTATTTTAACCTGAAAAAAATAAAACTTCCCCCCTCCCCGAGTTCATTGTTCTTCAAAACCACCTTGGCTGGACTGCCAGAGTCAGGGGTGCTCCTTGGAGGTCTGGAGCCTCTCAGAAGGAATCAGTCCAGCTGCCCAGACTCCCTGGATTAATTGAAACCCTCCTGCACGGGCCGCCCGGCCACTGTGAGCACAGCTTCACAGGCTGGGGCAGCAGCAGGACACCCTGCTTGAGTTTAGAAATCCCCACTTGGTCTGCCTCCTTCCCAGTTCCACACCGTCCCTCCTCCTGTCTCCCAATAAAACAAAGAAACCTGAGAAATCATCTCTGAAAGAAGAGACTTCTCAGGCCTTGATTGTCACACTGGCCTCGAGCCAAGCCTGAGCCTGCCTCAAAATGAACCCTGGAGGGGAGCTACTGGAAGGCAGTCAAAACCCCCTGAAAGTGAGGTCATGAACCACCCCACCCCCTCCTTTGCTCTGCCTTACTTTTCTTTTAAAGGAAAAATGAAAAGCCTAAGACGTTCTCTAGGCTAGCAGTAAAATTCCAGAATGCCTTGTTCATATATATAACAAACTGAGAAGGATGTGTGTGCACAGGTAAATTGTGTACGTGTGGAAGCATGTTTACAACCTGGCTAGTAAAACTATCTCGGGTCAAAGGTCTCAACTGCTGAAGGTGATGTTTATCATTTTCAAGCATGTTTGAGTATTTTTACTACTCATACGCATATGTATGCACAAGCAGTATTATATGCTGTTTAGTATGCTATAAAATTTTATAAATAGTATCTCATATTTATGAAATATTTGATGCATACAATCAAAAAATGAAAGGAACCAGGATGTCAGTATTCTGCATATGTGCTTTTTGATAATGATCGTCTCCTGAAAAGGGGGATTTTAATGCATGCTCGCTTCAAATGCAGCAGATGCCAACTATGAGGGAACAAAGGTGCTAATTTATAGTTTTTTAAAAATTGTGCACAGAGAAAGTTCAAAGAAGATAAGTGCAAGCTTAGCAATAAAAGAAGTGAAACCACTGACAGTATAGGGAGTGGGCATGGAGTCCTTTCGTCTTTAACCAAGGAGGCCTGGAAGAAACCACAGAAGCTTCTGCTAATTTGAAATTCCACCAGCAGAGAAATCAAACTCTGCTGGGTTATTGCAGAAAGGTCTTGGCAACTTATGCACGGGAAATGAAACTTTTCATTTTGCAATTGGCTTGTAGATTTGTAGAGCCCCCTCCCTCCTATCTTTCAAAGGCTGACGGGCAGGCTCGAGTTAGAGATGTGGATGTGGTTTGCATACACTACCTAGCTGACAGTGCTAGAGCAACGGATCAACAGTGGAAGACTAATTAACTAAACGAAGGCAGCAAAGAAGGTTTTGGCAAATAGCAAAGCCATTCATTGAGCAATGTTTATTTCTACTTTAGCTACATTCTGTTTTTAATTAGCATCAGGATGTTTTTGTTGCAGCCGTTTAGAAGATTTTTTTCTCCCTTGTCAGGTGTTGCATCCCAGAGTCAGACGTGGTGAGGGGAGGAAAACCCTAACACATTCACCCCTGAGCTGGAATTATCAGGCATATCTCCCACTTCCCCTTCGTCTCCTGCCACTCAGAGTCTTAGAGGTCGAGGGCCCTCCTGTGGGAGAGCTGGCGTCTCCTGCTGGACCAGCTACGCAGTCAGTTGTTGACTTGTAGGATAATTCTGAACACATGCAGCAGATTCATCTTGCCGGAGCCCAAGCTCTGGTTTTCCTTGCTTCCAGTTGATCCGTAAGAAACATTTAACCTTGGATGTGATCAAACCAGCCCACCAATGTATTGAGTCAGAAATATGTAGTAAGAAAGAAATGGCATCTAAGTGTTTCTCCAGCCCTGTTTCTTGGGACTTTGTGGGCCTTTGTAGCTTACAAGTCTCCTTTTATCTAAGTGGAGAGAATGCACATATCTATTTATGAACAGGAAGATGGAGGCAAAGTAGTGTTTTAGCCAAGCCCATGTGGAGGTTGTGGGAAAGGACAAACAATGCCACATCTCCTGGGGCTTGGCTCAGGAGTACTGGGTCGGGATGCTTTAGTGCATAGAATGGGGGTGGGGGATAGGATGCTCAGGGCAGAAGATGTGTTTGGTGAACAAGGCTGGTATGTCATTAGAGAATACTCGGAAGGAGAATGAAGGGGTGCACTTTAGGATTAGTAGCAACTAGACTTGATTTAGGGGGGAGCAGGTATTGGTAGAAATGAGACAATAGAGTAACCACATTTTCAGAAACCATAATGTTATTGACTTATCTCTGCTCTTCCTTTCCCTTCAGCCTGTTAAACTCAGGCTAATAAAACTTTAAGGCCTGGCTTGGCCCCCCCAGCCTTCTCCAACTCCCCTCCACCCAGCCCTATGCTGGGTTTAGTGGCTTATGGCCCACCGTGATGAATTTTATGTGTCAACTTGACCAGGCAAAGGCATGTCCTGATAGCTGGTAAGACATTATTTCTGGGAGTGTCTGTGACTGTTTCATTTGAACAGGTCAACTGAGTAAAAGGGACTGCCTGAGTAAAGGAGATCACCTTTACCAGTGTGGGTGGGCATTGTCCCATCTGCCTGAATAGAATAAAAAGGCAGAGGAAGGGTCAGTTGGTCTCGGCTTGATCTGAGACCATCCATCTTCTCTCGCCTTTGGACACTGGTGCTCCTGGTTCTTGGACTGGATCTTACACCACTGGCTGCCCTGGTTCTCAGGCCTCCAAGTTTGGACTGTAAGGACACCACTGGCTTTCCTGGGCCTGCAGCTTACAGACAGCAGATCATAGGACAGCCTCTGTGATGGCGTGAGCCAGTCCTCAAAATCTTCCGTTTATCTATATATCCTGTTGGCTCTGCTTCTTTGAAGAACACCGATTGGTACACTCACTGAGCACAGTGGTGTATCCCTCTCCCAGGTTAGAAGGCAATTTTCTGCTTTTATTCTAATTTGGTAAAATTAGGCAGTAGACTCCTTAAGGACAGAAACTATGTGATAATCTCTGTATTCCTTGACGAATTTATTGAACAATTACTCTGTGCTAGGCACTGTGATGGCTGCTTGACATTTTCTTTCAATACATCCTCATAACAACCCAATGTAGTGGTCCTCTCATAATTCATACGAGTGAGCTGGGCTCGAAGGGATTAAAATAAAACTTCCTCAAAGTCATACACAACTAGTAGGTGATGAGGTCAGGATACAGACACAGGGATGAGCTCAGAGCTCTTGATCGTTCTGTTACCACTTCCCTAGTGGACCCTCAATAAACATTCACTGAATTTGTGTAATAGTACTTATTTTATTGTGTGTAGTGGGTGCTTAATTATTAGATTTCAAGACTCATTCAAGCTTAAAAGTTGTGTGTTTGTCTAAGGGAGTCATGTCTCATAGGCCCTAATATGGAATAGGTGCAAAAAACCCTCAGTGTTCCCACCAGGTGAGCGACATGGTTCCGTGGCTCTTCAGGTGCTAATGGTGGATTCTGAAGCCACAGTTTTTGTTGGCTAAGGTATCTCCATTTTATTATTTCCTATCATTTATTTATTACTGTAACAAAGCTAAAGGAAGAATCCCTTCTAGGAGGAGGGTGGGTCTGAGGGAAAGAGAAGAGTGGGGGAAGAGAAGCTTCACTTTTTATCAACTTCAGACTCACGAACCTACACCTCCATCTACCTGTATTTGGCAGATGTCATTAGCCCAATGGCCTCTTGGGGGCAAAGGCTTTGCATTCAGCTATGAGACACCCTCTGAGGTGCAGGAGGGGCTGGTGGAAGTGCTATTCTCACCTGCACACTGTGGGTAACTCCCTCTACAGACTCTTCCTGGGGCCCCCATGTCATCTGCTTGCCTCTAAATACAGAACCAGCCTGGCCCTAGGGATAGTCCAAGCCCGCTCACAACCCCAAGGTCCTGTCAGTCCCTAGTCATTTCAAACCCTCCAATAATCTGCAGAGGAAAGCAACCTGGATGCCTTTTTTTAGTTCTGAAAAATTCTACTCCCATTCAATCATCTGAGTTAAAAAGGAAGTTTGGCTCTGAGCCAGTTTGCCCTCCCCTCACCCCAACTTCTTACTCTGGACCTTTAAGCAGAAAGACACCCTGAGTCAGATTCCACGGGTTGGGAGCTTGGAAGACTGGGAAATTAAGAAAGGAATCTTTGCTTTCATGAGGTTCCAAGTTCATTTCTCTCTCCCCTCCAACACTCAGCACCCTGCCTCGGGGCAGCATGTGCAGCCCCGACTTACAACCACGGGGCCAAAATTCTCATCCAAGGATGGCTGGCTCCTCCCAACAGGGAAGACAAGTCTGCAAATTACGTGAATAACTGCCTCATAGCCTGTCAGGCCAGGGAAGGTGTCTGCTCTTCACCCTCCCTTCTCCCTCTCCTTTCCTGTCTCCTTGGAGAGGACCATGCCTCCCTGACCTACCAGGGCCCAGAGACAGGTATGGGGAGCAATGAGGGGGAGAGAAAGGGGTCGCCCCTCACCCCTCTTGGAATACAGAGCGTGGCTGGGGGCTACATAAGCTTCACTGGCTGCTGCACTTAACAGAGTGAGCCTTTCCTGACCCAGGTGCGAGCAACAAACACCCTGATACCTTGTCCCAGCTCAGCTGAGGTGAAGGAACTCAACACCAAAAAACAAGAGGCAGAAAAACTTAAGGCATTTTCCTAGTATAGATCGCCGTTTCTTTTAAGATGATATGAAAGCTACCAGTATTGAGACCTATGTGTAGAGCCCAGGCTAGTTTTCTGACAAATAGGAATCCATGCAAGCCTCCATCTTACACACAGTTCAGATAACTGAGGCTCAGAGAGATGGAACGACTTTGCCTAAGGCTCATAGTGGTGGAGGTCGGGGTCAGGTGTCTGTTCCAAGCTTCAAGCTTGTGCTCTCTCATGTGCTCCCTTCCAAGCCTCCTGCTACCAGTGCCGCCCTTAGATCTGGCCAAGAGGGGTCCCTGCCTTGGGCACCGGGCTTTAGAGGGCCCCTCCCAGGAGGCAAGGTATCTGTGGAACCAAAAAGCTCTGCGGACCCAGGGCCCACTTCCCCCCTCCCTGGCAACCTTCCAGTTTAGACTGTACCCTGGATACCTAGGCCCCTGAAGCTCCTGGACCAGAGGGCCCCAGCTAGAGCTGCCAGATGTAGCAAAAAAAAAAAAAACAAAAAAAAAAAATACAGGCTGATCTTAATGTTAAGTTTGAATTTCAGATATAGCAAATAAGTTTTAGTATAAACATGTCCCTTGAAATATTTAGAACATACTTAAAGGCTACAAAGTTATTCATTATTGACTTGAAATTCAAATTAAACTGCATCTTGTATGTTTTCTGGCAAACCTAGCCCAGCCCATTTCAAGGGGTTGGGTTTTTGGGTGACATGGGCACAGAACTTGCACATACACACTTGGTGTCCAAAGGCAGGTAGGGCCCCGCTCAGGGCTGGAAGAAGCCCAAGGAAGGAAAGAAGGGGGCCAACTGGACCCTCCGTTTGTACCCTTGTTAGGGCTGTGTCTGTGCCCCAGACCCCACTGAAGGCATAGCTTGCTTTATCATCTATCTTTATTTCCATTTGTGATTCCATAGTCAATAGAGTTCCCAGAACATGACCCCTTTTGTTTTCCTTACCCTCTGGCTGGGTCGGGAGTGTGGGGGTAGAACAAGCTACTCAGATGCCCAGTCTAAGGGGCATTTAAAATGCTGAGGCTTAGTGGGGTTCTCAGTCTGCAAAATGGAAAAGCAGCTGGATGTGAGAGTCAACGTTTTCAGCTTCCCTGTGTACAAGGTGCCTGACCATCGATGAGATGCTTCACCTCTCTATGGCCTTTTTTTTTTTTTTTCATTCATAACATGTGAGAAATACCCAGCCTCCTAGAGAGCGTGTGATGGTGAAACGAAGAAAAATGTGAAAATATCCAAGGACTTGACAGGGGTCAAGTCTCAGAAATGCAGTTGAGTCTCTAGTCGGGAACAGACCCTTGTCCTTGGTTTAGGCTCAGGCGGAGCACACACACATCTGTTTGCACCCTGGGAGCCCGTGGATCTTCTGTGACACTGAGATGGCTCCTGAGTCATGGAGCAGGGATGCACCTTCCAGAGCACTGATAAGTGAACGCCTGGGGCATGGCTTTTCAGAACGGTCTGACACCCTGGGAACTATCAGATTACCTCTGCCTAGAGGACAAGGAGGGCCCTGCCCACCAAGATAGGGCTCAGCCACTCATCCAGACAGAGGTCTGAATTATTCCCCTGAACTTTTCATTAAGACTGCTAACATCACGTCTTACTAAGAATTAACAAAAAGCCCAACTTCTTTCCAGTGCCAGGTGAATGCTTTTTGAGCACAAGCAGCAAAATACGAAAAGAGAAAACTTCTCTAACTTGTAATCCCCTGCTAGCAATCCTCAGGAAATGCTTCAAGAGGAAGGTAGTGTATGGGAAATAGAGAACAAGGAGGACTCTGGTGTCAAAAAGACCTGAGGCCCAGCTCTGCCATCTCCTGCCTGTGTAACCATGGGTAAGCTCCTGAACCTTTTGGAGGTTTTTTCTCTTGCAACAGTAGATTATAACACCTACTTTCACTTAGCACAGAGGCTGACACCTAGAAGGTGCTCGCTAAATGGTGGCCATTGTTATTGTACATAAATATTAATATGTATTAATAGATAAGATTATACTTTATACCAATAAAGCGTAAACACATGGATAAAGGAATGAAACACTTTTGGAAAGTTTGCCTTTTCAAATTTTACTGTGTCACAAAGGCAGAGAAGTCAGCCAAACGAGTAACTTGGGGGACCCCTCTAGCCCTGGGTCCCCAGGTTGGAGGGCTCCTCTGAGCCTCTGGCATTTCTGAGTCAGTCTTGGGCTTGGCCTGACAGTGTGAAGGCACACCTCGCTCTGCTGCTCACTGTGCTCATCTGTCCCCACCTCCTCCCTCCTTCATTGATCTAGCTCACGTGTACCTGTAACCGTCCATGGTTACCCACAGGACCAAACAAGTAGGCAGCAATCATTAAGGCATGGCAGGCACATACCTTTCAGATAGCATAATCGCCCCACTGGCTCGTACCAGTGCCTCAGCAAGCTTCCTGCTGTGGCCCACTATGCAAACAGTTCCACCCGCTGGAGGTGAGAATTCTACTTTTCAAGGGCTGGAGAAGACTGATTTTATGCAGCAGAAACCTTTCAATTATTCAGGATGCTGCCGTCTTTTTTTAGTTCAATTATTCAGGGGTTTCTGAGTACACGATTGTAAATTCAGCATTTGCTGGTCCTAAAGCTGGGGATTGATTAATTGAGATTCCACTTGCTCAGTGTTTCTCAAACATGACCATGAATATGAACAAGAGAAATGGACATCCTTTTGGCAGAGAATCCAGGACAGAGAAAAAATTATCTTTGAAAATTTGATTCACAACCTCTACCTCATACAGACAGGGTGCTTACTTTCATGGTGATCAACCATGAAACCAACACTGGCAGGAAGATTTTTGGGAATCAGTAAACAGCCACGTATCATGTATAATGATGTATAATGAGGACACATTAAATTTCAGATAAATTCCCCTCCCTGTCTCCTACTAGAGTAGTATCTATGTATCCTCTCTTAAATATTTAAATTGAGGGTTAGCCACCTGCTTGTCTCCTAGGATGCCGTGTTTCCTGGCTTCAGATGAGAAAGTAACCTGAGGACGAGGTAGCAGGGACTCAATGCTATCTTTTGGAGAAGTGATTTATGTAGCACAGGAAGCACGTGGTTTACTCTCATCAAGAACATCTTGACTGCTGATGCGAAGTTACCTAACACTCACCACCTGTCTCCTTCCCTGTGCCGAGTTCTAATGAGAACTTCTAGAAAGTGTTACCTAGTTACTTCTCTTGGCTCATTTATTCAAACATCCATTGAGCATCTACTATGTGATTTGGAGTTGGACAATGGGGACATAGCAATATACAGCTCCCAGGCCTTGGAAGGCCTGCCATCAGTGCAAGAGACAAATACTGATTTACTCACTGTGGTAAGTGCTTTGTTGAAAAACAGTAAAAAAAAAAAAAAAAGCATAGGATAAGGAACCTGGATGGTAAAAGCTGTTGCAAGGAGATGTTAACCAAGTCACGAATTGAGAAACAGTCTTATTTTTGGAATACCCAGACCCTCACCCAGTGTCAGTCTACTGCATAAATGAAATCTCCCTTATGAGACCCTTTTTATTCAAGAGTCTCCAATATTAAGAAGTAAAAACTTGTAATTATTACTTATTGAGTGCCTAGCTCAGGCCAAGCACTTGTTCTAGTTTTGTATATTAACTTACTCACTCCTCTCAAAGTTCTGAGGTGCATATTAACACTATGTCTTCATTACCTAGATAAGAAAGATCAACGCACCAAGAAGCTAAGGCATTTCCTCAAGGTCACATGCTTAATACACAAGTTATTGAGTTGGTAGACTCTCAGTGTGAACCTTAGTTATCAGACTTTGGAATCTCCATCTCTGAGCACTGTGCTACACCACTTCTAGAAGTTAATGAGCTCTGCATTCACTCTAGGGATGTGAGGAGCCGAGGAGAAGCAACAGAACCACAGATGTAAATCTCCCCCCAGGGATTAGTGCTCTGGGGGTTACAACAGAGCAAGAGAGCAGTAACAGTTCTAGAACAACTCACCCCCTAAAACCTGCCCCAAGGTTCTGCAGATTGGCTACACCCCTTTGGTGCAAAGCAGCCATCTTCTTCCATGACTCCATAGAAGTCTGCATTCCCGAGAGTGAGTAGCTCTGGCTGGGGGACTTGGGGGCTTTTGGAAGAATCTACAGGCTGCAGCCACTACAACGCCCCATCTGGCCTTGATGGCTGTCAGGTGCTCCTTCTCCAGAGCGAGCAGCCTCAGCAGCACCATCACCTTGTCTTCCTCTGCAGGAGGCCCCCCTCTCTTTATATGTTTCTAAATGGCCATGGAGTGGGGAGAGGGGTGCACAACAGGTCAGGGCCTGGGTGCCAGGCTGGACTGAACCCACCCTGGAGTCATCACCATCAGCTTGTCTTTCAGGCCTCAAATCCTTCCTGGATGGGGGGATGGGGCCTCCCCTCCTCTCTTGGGGCAACAGCAGAAAGCTTCTAAGTAAATCACCGCAAGGGTCCATCCTCCAGCAAAGCTGCCTGCCCCCTTCCACTTTGAGCTCCCTTAATCTTCTGTTCTCCAGACTCATTTGTTTCTTTTTTTTTTTTTTTTAATTTGGGTGCCTACTCCCTTACTAGGGAATTCATGCTCCACCCATCACTTTCCTGCTCTGGGTGTCTGTGTAAGTCAGCTAGGTTCACTGTAAGTGTAGTTGACAGGTCTGTCACCCTCGTCAGAGCTGATACTCTACCTCAGAGTGAGAGCTAGAGAAAAGCTTATGTGTTGCAGAGGAGAAAAGGAAATCTGAGGACTTTGACTTCAAGCCCTAAGGTATTTTCTCTCTCCTAGTTGTGGAGATTAGGTCAAAGTCATTGCAAATCCCATTTATTCTCAAATCCTATGACAAAAAGGCTCCGTTTACGGTATTTGAAAATTGGTAAACGTAGAATATGCAAGTGAAGGATTTTCTAATTTCAAAGCTTCTAGCATTTCTTTGTGCCACAGGAGATGGAGATATGGGGAAAAAATATAACCTTTTTTATGCAAGACTGACCTCATTGGGCCTTTTGATTTTGCAAAGGGAAGTGAAGGTCCAATTCTGGAAGAAAGAGGGTCTAGACTGAACTCCTAAGAGCTAAAATAGAATAAGCTGCTTTCACAGTAGACAGGGTGGAATTTTTGCGACTATGTTTCTTTTGGAAAAAATTACTTCATACCACACAGTCCCTGAGTAGGGGTGTTAGTTGTTGGGACACATGTGAGACCTTATTGGAGCAGTTATCCCAATAGAGATGTGGGAAAACTTCAAGCAGTAACATTTAGAGATCAAGTCTTTGGGCCTGAGCTCAGGTGGTTATTGAACATAACTGGCTGCCTAGACTGTTCTGGAACCCCCCAAGGCCATGCTGATAGCTGTGCATGGAAGGACGTGGGAGACACTATTTTTGTTTTAGTGCGTTATGGAAACAGCTGCTTCTGCGCCAGTCATCTTTAATTCATTCTGCTCAGGCTTTCCCTTAGAGATGTGTAAGCTTGCATAAGGTTATGCTTTGGTTCTCCATGAGACCAACTCAACTAGTTGAGCTGTCATTGAATATTCTTGTGCCTGATTGGCTATGAAAGCACCAGGAAGATGATGCCAATAGGTATGTGTGGACTACTTTGCCAGGTTAGAACAGCAATCACAAGCCTAAGGAAAAGTGAGGTTATACACCATCACATACCAAAGAAACATAAACAAGCCAAAGATTTTCATTGGCAAAGTGCAGTTAAAGTATTTAATTGAATCCAGCAGAGTCAACATATCATATTTATATTTTAAAGCAATCGACTTGTGTCACAGCATATATGAAAATCTGACCACTTGCAAGGATGCAACATTTCAAGGCCATTTAGAACCAACCAGACTATAAGTAGTCTAAAAGGGGCTTGCTTAATCATAATGCTAAGGTGAAGTTACTGCTGATGTTTGGATTTATAGAATAAACAATGTAATTTATCTATCAGAAAAGATTTGGGAATTTTGCTTTGATACAAGGACAAGGAAGACAAATATTCAAATAGGTTCTTACTATTAGGTCCTCCCCACCCTCTTCTGTTAACTCAAATCAGAACAAATACTCCAGTCTTAAATTTCCCTGATGTTAGAGCCCACCTCACTGGCTAAATATACCTATTTGCAAACGGTCAGGTTTCCCCACAGGGGCTGTAAGACACACACATGGTTGACAGAGATTACAAAAATTGCCTAGGTCCATGAAATATATAAACAAGTATCTGTAATGTATTTAAAATGAAGACAGATGGAAGAATGTGCCCACAAGATGACGAGACAGGAACATGTATGTGTACTGGTCCAAGTCTTCATCCGAATTGCTCCAGCTCCACGTCAGGTATACATTATGGTCTAGAGAATATGTGCACACATATACCCAAGGGAGCCCCAAAGAAAGGAAATTGCAGTAGGCACACAATTCATCTCTAGCTGCCCACCTGCCAAATGTTGGCAGACTACCCCGGGTCACAACCCACATGTTGTGAACCATGATTTTACCTCCCTGGGTAGCATGTGGTTTTGAAGGCAAAGGCTGTGAGTTTACGTTCCCGGATGCCATATGTATGCAGTTAGCAGACAACTATGGTCTCTTTATATGTACATGGCCACAAATCATTAGATTGATGCCTGGCTGATGGAGTCAATCTCCTGCAAATTTCTCATATGCTTCACCTGTCTCCAAAACCAGCTGGAAGAAAATACGCAGTATTGGGAGGTTTTAACAGAAAAATGGGGAGCCTCTCCTTGCAGAACTACAGTATGGGAAGCTACCACTGGTGATGGATAGTCAGTTTTTCCTTAATTTCCTTACACATTCAAAAAGCAAATTGCAAAGAAGGAAAACCTGCAGTCAAAATGTGATTGACCGCTGGGGCTTTCTCCAAAGTGGTTAGCTCAGATTCAAGGTCAGAGCCATCCCCATGTTAAACCACAGCGTTCAGTTTCTAAGATTCCCAGTTTTTCTCTCACTTTTCCGTTGTTCTTTCTTCCATCCCTTTCCCCTCTTTCCTCCCTCCCATGTATGCATAAATTACTTTTCTCATTTCATAGAGGACTTGGGATAGTCAACAGAGCAGGATTAAACAACCTCAGCACCACAGCAATTGAGAGCACAAGCTGACTGTAAAGACCAGGAGTTTGTTATCACTGAGCCTCCACGTAGCTTAGCTCTCCTATTAGTGTTTTTAGAATAAAGAGCAAGAGAGAATTATAACTTTCATGATTCATTATCAAAGGGTAGGAAACGAACTGCTTTCTCAAATTGTGTTCATGGGGGTGTATCAGGGGAGGTGTGGAACAGGTTTGAGTGAGGATTTAGAGCCCCTATTTTTTCCCTCCCCATAAAGTACTTCAAATAAATAGTAAGTAGAGAAACTATCAGAAATAGTGTACCCACTCATTTCCCAGCTCTAACAAGGGCTAGAATTTCCCAAGTATCTTCAACACTTGTAAAGAAAATAGTTTAGATAGAAGTGAAAATTCCTGCCTCTTTATGGAACTGCAGTATGAGAAGCTACCATTGGTGATGGAAAGTCAGTTTTTCCCTAGTTTCTTACATATTCAAAAAGCAAATTGCAAAGAAGGAAAACCTGCAGTCGAAATGTAATTGACCACTGGGGCTTTCTCCAAAGTGGTTAGTTCTGACTCAAGGTCAGAGCCATCCCCACGTTAAACCACAGCGTTTTCCCCAGTTTCTAAGATTCCCATTTTGTTTTTCTTCTCTCTCAGTTTCCTCTTGTTCTTTCTTCCATCCCTTCCCCTTCTTTCCTCCCTCTTCTGTATGTACGAATTACTTTTCTAATTTCATAGAGGACTTGGGATAGTCAACAAGAGCTGGATTAAACAACCTCAGCACCCAGCAGTTGAGAGCACAAGCTGACTGTAAAGACCAGGAGTTTGTTATCACTGAGCCTCCATATGACTTAGTTCTCCTTTGAGTGTTTTTAGAATAAAGAGCAAGAGAGAATTATAACTTCCATGATTCATTATCAAAGGGTAGGAAACGAACTGCTTTCTCAAATTGTGTTCAAGGGGGTGTATTGGGGAACATGCCGGACGGCTTTGAGTGAGGATTTAGAGCCCCCCCCTTTTTTCATAAAGTTTTTCAAATAAACGGATAAGTAGAGCAAGTAGAGAAGCTATCAGAAATAGCGTACCCACTCATCTCCCAGCCCTAACAGGGGCTAGAATTTCCCAAGTGTCTTGAACACTTGTAATGAAAATAGTTCAGATGGAAGTGAAAATTCCTGCCTCCCCCTCTTAGCTTTGATTTCCCTCCTTCCTTGCCAAAGGTGAGTGGGAATACAGCAGTATTCCCAAGCACATTTTATCCGTGCTCCTATTGAGCGGTATTCAGGCTGTTTCTGGAGTTTTCGCAACATACAACATGCATTGTTGTATGTCTCTCCTTTTGGCTATCCTTGTGCGCATTTGCAAGATTCTCCCTAGAGCAGACATGCTCAAACTTTTAAAAACCGACTTCCCTTTTCCCAGACACCCACTTAAAAGCATTTACCCCTCCGCCTTAGTTCCCTAACAGCAGAGCCTGAGACAGAATTGCTAGTTCGATAAAGCGAGAGAAGAGAGAAAGAAGCTAAGGAAAGATTTCTGCTAAAAATCTAGCCTCAGAGCGATCTGGCAGAGAACTGAGTTGCGAAGAGCACCGGAAATTTGTCCCGCTAAGGCGCGGGGGTCTGTCTTTCATATCCCTCTCTTGTCAGCCATTGGCTGCCGGCCACCAGGTGGGCGTGGTGGTAGGGATGGGGCGGGGAGCTTGCGTGCAACTGGCCAGACATCTCCAGTTGAAGAGGCTCCTATGGCCAATGGCAAGTCTCCCAAAAAAGGGTGCAGCTGGGAGCAGTTAGCAGCTAATAGGACAGTTGGAGGTGAGTGCACCAGACCAATACAGGGTATCTGGGCAGGGCCCCACTATCATTGACTACACCTTTCAACCTGTGATACATTCTGATGTTTTCCCCCTCCCCCCACCCGTCCTCCTACCTCCTTTCTCGTCCTTTCCCCCTTAGCCTGCCTTCTGTTCGTTGCCAACTAAATTGATTTCAGTAGTTTAGTGAATTAGTGGGGTAAGATTGATTTCTCAATAAATGATGCTGGAATAATTGGCTATTTATGTAGAAAATAAAGCAAAATTAGATCCCTAATCTATACCCCCTCCCCCACCCCCGAGATTCATAGATGAGTAAAGATCTGAATGTGCTGTTCTCCTCTCCCTCCCCCTTTCTTCTGTTCACTGCCCACTGAAATTGATTTCCTTACCTCTTAACGGGTCACAACCTGAAGTTTTAAAAACACTGTTCTAGGATATGCCTAGAAGGGTAATTGCTGGGGTATGAACATCTACCTTACAAGATACTGCCACATGGCTCTACAAAGTAGTTTGATTTATTTTTCTGCCAGTAGTTTGAGAGTTCTGGTTTTAGCACGTGTGTGTGTGTGTGTGTGTGTGTGTGTGTGTGTGTGTGTGTGTGTGTGTGTGTGTGTACTTGTCATTGTTTTCAGACTAATTTTTTTTTTACCAAATTTATGGTTGTGAAATGGCTATAACATTATTGTTACAAATTGAATTTCTCTGCTTACTACTCAAGTCGGGCAGCTCCTGGTGTTTATGAGTCAGTGAGGTTTCCCTTCTGTAACTTGACCTTTCGGGTTCATTGCCCTTTGTTCCCGTTGTTGCTTTCTAGAAGGAGAACCGAGTATAACCCTATGGGGCCTTCCAGGGACAGAATCTACCACCACCCCCAGCCGCCTGCCATGTCCTCACCACCCACCTCCTTGTTGGTAGAAAACCTTTAGCCTCCTAGGCCTTCCCTGAGTTCCAAAGAACACATTTAATCAGAGAAGTGAGAAAATGCAGAAACAAAGGAAAATAGTCAAGCAAGACAAAATAGTAATAGTTTAGCCATTAAACAAAGTCTAGAACCTTTGGTTCCTCCTCAAGGGTTATAGATAATATTCTGAGCTATATCCTTGAGCTATTTCATAGATACGGAAACCCCCACCAGGTAGAAGTTAACTGCATGCTGACCACAGGCATATACACCCCAGACCACTGGAGCCGGGTTCATGATATTGATTCCCAGTTACCTCACCACCAGACAATCAGAAGTATGTCTACGAGCTCATCATGCACCAACCCCCCTTCCTCACCTTGTCTTCAAAGACCTTTCCCTGAAAGCCATCAGGGAGCTTAGGCCTTTTGAGTATTAGCCATACTCCTTACTTGGCCTTGCTATAAACCTGCATGTTCTTTCCCCATAACCTGTATCAGTAGATTGGCTTTAGTGCGCACAGGTGAGCAGGTGCTAGTTTGGTTTGGTAACGGGTTCTTTATGTAATCTGCCTTTAAGGTGTGTGACAGATTTTCTTACATTGAACCATTGTTACTCTCATGGGATAAACTGGTTTTTTTACACTGCCAAATCAATTGTTAATATTTTATTTAGGATTTTGCCTCTCTTTGCAAATATATTCTTTTCTTTTACAATTCTTGTCTGGTTTTAATATCAGTGTTAGACTAACCTTACCAAATGAATTGGAAATATTACCTCTTATTTTCCAAAGCAGAGATTACCAGATGAGCTACAAAATCACAATCTAGTTTTAAATTGCCTGCAAAAGGCTCATAAAGCCAAGATTTATTTTTTATTAGGTAAGTTCAAATACTTACATTGATTGAGTTTTTTGACATATTTGGGTTTACTTCTACACTTTTATTTTAGGTTTTCTGGTTGCCTTCTTTATTCTTGCCTTTTTTTTTTCTTCAACTTCCTTTCCTCTAGTGGACTAATGAGATATCTACGTTCTTTTCTCCCTTCTGCTATTTTATAAACTAGATTGTTTTCCTACAATTTTAGTTATCACTCTTAAATGTTTAACAAAATATTTAACCATACATTTTTCTATCAACATTTAACTATATAGTATTTCTGTCTTCCTGACAAACATTACAAGATCCACAGCCTGCTTTTACTACCGGTGAACAATGCCCCCATTCCACTCCATCTTTTTTATTTTGTTTAGAGCTTTTGTTGTACTTTAAAAAATTCAAAATGAATAGTTATTTTTATTTCTTTGTGTGTGTGTACTGTTTCATTTCTTCCTTCTGGGTTAACTTTTCTTCTTATTGAGATAAATCATGTAATAGTTTCTTTTGTGAGAATCTGTAGGTGATAAATACTCTTTGCATGGTGAAAATGACTCTGTCTCTACAATTGAAAGGTGGTTTGGGCATAAAATTGTAAATTGACAGTTATTTCCTCTCAGCCCTGAAGGTATTATTTTGTTATTTTTTGGCATTGATTGCAGCTCAGGAAAAGTCTGCTATCTGAAAACTTTAAAAGTCTTCTTATTTTCTTTGATGTTCTGCATGTTCATTATAATGTTTACATGTGGATTTATTTTTATATATTCAGCATAAGACTTGGGGATGCACTTCCAGTCTAAGGATGTCCATCTTCTTTCAATTTTAGAAAGCTACTGTTTATTATAGTTTCAGGTCTTCTTTTCTCCTTCATTCTGTCTCTTCCTAAATTACTACTTCCTAAATTACTACTTCTTTTCTCCTTCATTCTGTCTCTTCCTAAATTACTACTTCTCTTTCTTCAGACATCTATCACTGCCTCTACCTGCATCATCTGAAAAAATTTAGCATCTCTTGTGTTAATTTCTTCTTTCTCTCAATTTCAATTTATTAACAATCCTGTTGGCTCTAATTTAAAAATAAACCCAGAAAGTGACCACTTCTCACCACCCACACTGTCACTACCCTGTCCTAAGCCACCATGATTTGTCTGCTTCTCCCTTGTTCCCACAGTCTATTCTTAGCATTAAAACTGTTTTAAACTATAGGGACCAGCAGATCTTCTTCAGTAAATGCAATAATAAGTTCCATTTATATAGTATGTTATAATTTTTCAAAGTATATAAAACTCCCCATTTAATATTATCAACCCTGTAAAGTAGGGTGGACAGACCATTTGAAAGCAGGAACTGAACCATAATTCTTTAATCATGCTCTTCTACCATCCTCGCCCCACCACGATCTAGTATAATGCTGGATGCACAAATTGCTTTTAATCACCCTTTGTTACATTAATTCCCATTTTAAAGTTGAGATTGAAAGAAATTATTATTACTTGCCAAACATCACATAGGTAGTCATGGCACAGCCGGACCCAGGAGCAAGTTTAGTAACTTTTAAAGTCTTGTGCTCTCAGTATTCCATTATGTGCCCTGCGTCCAAAGATCACACAGATGTAGGAACAAGGAATACAAGTATTCTTGGCAATTATCCTTTGCCAACAATGGTCATTGATCTTCTTGATGAAGAGCTACTGTTGATTTACCCAAAGTTTAATAATCTACCAATGAAGGCATTATTAAGAATTGCTTAACATAAGCACTACTTGCCAGTTAGAAGAAGCTTGGCACAGATAATGTGTTGGCTACAATGCGCAAGTTCATCCAATTCAGGAAATTTTATTAAAATCTTCAAGACTGGCCTAGCCTCAAGGAAGCATGCCAAAGGCGCTCAAGAAGAACAAAACATGGTTTCTTCCAACCCTAGGTGACTTACTGAAAAAGCCTCACTCTTCTTTTCTCTTAAAGTCAGTGTCTTGCTCCAGCACTGACAGAGGTAACTGACCTCCTTTCTGCAGGTGTCCAGTGTGCTTCCCTTATCTAATTGGAAACCCACTCCACACAGTGGGCATCCACCTGTCAACAGGAGGCTTTCCCTCAGTTCACTTCACCAGCAAGTATACAGTCTTCTCCATTGTATTTGCCATTCGTGTTAACAATGTCTCTGAGAAACTGTCCACTAATGGGAATGCTCTGGAGTCTACTCAACTCCAATGAGTAACTCAAAAATACAGCTCTCTATCTCTCCCATCCTCATTTATATAATGACAGATGTAAATCTGTTAATGTGAATTAATCCATCAACATTTCATCACTGGGATCCCTTCATACCAAAAATCATTTTCCTTGAGTTCTAAATGATTCTGGGTCAACTTGGCTCGACTAAAACTAAGTGGTTCAGGGTTGTTGCCCCTCACTCACCCCACATTTACCTAACAAGATCTAGGGTCTTCTGCATCTCCCACCCTTTCCTCTCTCTGTCCTGTTCTAGAGGAGCCCATATCTCACCATGATGCTATTTAAACATTATGAGAAGCTAAAGGGCTCGGTGGTAACTCTGTCTCCCCATTAGGAGTAAAGAAGGGACTGGCTTTGGGTTAATTTATCTCAAGAAAGTGAGAATTCTAGATTGATAGGTTGAACCCTTTGCTTTATTTCAATGTCTAATTAATCTTGAAATATCTTCTAAATGAGAAGGCAGTGATTGATAGAAGAGATATATTTAGAAAGTTATAAAATATTTTTTCTAGGATTTTACCTTGCATCATACTGAAGTTCTAGAATTAACATTTTGAGTTTTATTTTTTTTGAAATCTTATATACTTTACAAAGGGAATGTGAAGTTGCCTGCAACAAAACACGTATCAACTTAAAAAAAAAACCAACAACAACAACAAAAAATGTATCAACTGCTTAATGAAAAGAAATATAAAAAATAGATCCCAGCACTGCTTTCCAAACCAGAGTAAACCTGTCAGAAGAAATAGCATATCCATGGATCCATGGCGGCAAGGAGTCAAATAGAAGCCTGGCTGAGGTTTCTCGGGCATTATAGAGGACGGTTAACTGAACAATAACTCAAAGATCAGATGTTGAAAAAGCCAGAAGCAGACCATGGCCCGGAGTATGCGGTCTGTTTTTTGATAATGTCAATTTCTTTGTGAGGAGGTCCCTGGAACGTGAAAGATGTGTAGGTCAAGCCAACATTGCTGCTGTGATCAAGCTACAGATTTGGCTCAGAGTTTTCTAGCTTTCAGGGAAAAGGGGTCAGTAGTCTAGTTTTGAAAGCAGAATGGAGGAAGCCTAACAGGTCCTCAGGATGATGCATTTTTATTTTGGCAAAGAAAATATCTCTCCTTCCAGTCGTAAGATTAACAAGTCCTGAGACCTAATGTATAGTATGATGATTATAACTCACAATACTATATTACATAGTTGAAAGTTGCTAACAGAGTATATCTTATCACAAAAAAGAAATGGTAATTATGTGTTGTCATCACAAAAAGGAAATGGTAATTATGTGATGAGATACAGATGTTAGCTAATCATTTTGCAGTACAGAAGTGTATCAAATCAACACGTTGTACACCTTAAATTTATAAAATACTATATGTGAATTATATCTCAATAAAACTGGGGAAAAAAAGAAAAAGTCTCTCCATTGTTGGCTTTTAAGAAGTAAGTTACTGTGTTATAACAGGGCCCATAAAAAAGCCACATGACAAGAAATGCTGAGCATCCTCTCAGAGTTGAGAACAACCCCTGCCCAACAGCCAGCAAGATGGGGACCTCAGTCCTACAACTGCAAGTAGCTGAATTCTGCCAATAGTCAGAGCTTAGAAGCAGATCTTTCCCTAGTTGAGCCTCTGTTTAGACCTCATCTCTGGCTGACACCTAGACAACAGCCTGATGAGACCCTGAAGCAGAGAACCCAATAAAGCAGTACCTGGACTTCTGACCTACACAAACTGTGAAATAACACGTGTGTGTTGATTTAAGCTGTTAAATTTGTGGTAATTTGTTACACGGCATAGAAAACTAGTACAACTTAACATTGAAAGACATGGGCCCCTTTCTTTGAGCCAATCCTGTATGAACTTGACTAAGTTATTTTACCATATTCAGCATCAGAACTAGAATTTTATAGGATGTTAGAACTCCAGGGGACAATCTTGTGACAGCTATCCCTGTTAAAACTGCTTTTCTACTGATCCAGAAAATCTAAGTCTAAAAACCCCTGGTTTGAGGACATTCTTCTGGAGTGGCTTTCTCAATGCTCCCAACATAAGCTTGTGTGTGTGTGTGTGTGAGTGTGTGTTGTGTTAGCGGTGGTAAAGCAACTTATTTAATGGGGTCACAATAGTTGGATGGGGAATTAGAAATCTAGCGGAGTATAGAGCAGAATATCAAAGTCTAACTATAGATCAGTGACATGGAAAGGGTTTCATACCCAGAGTCAATGGGAGATGCCAATGACTGAGTGGACAAATATGAGAGGTAGAATTCATGGAGATTTTGATGTAACAACCAACAGGAGCAAATGAGTGGGTGGATTTGGAGATTTAGATTCTATTGATGCTGGCCTGTGGTGACTTCCTTGTTTAAAATTAATTTTCTCCTCAATACCTTTTGAAAGCTCAAGGCTCTCCATTATGAGAGCCTCCTTCCTACAGTTACTTCTCGGATGAGGAGACAAGAAAATGGTTACCTCAATCCACAGATCATACCCAGAAAATGCAAATTGCTCACCTAAAGCCATATAGCATCATCTTAGGATATATCTGGGGCTTCTGATTTCCAGCTGACTGTTTTCTTTGAGATCACTGAAAAATGGATATAACTGATATAACACAATGCGTGAAGGATGCAAAATGCGAGGTGTTGAAAGTTCCCATGAAGATAGAAAAGCAATACAAAAGCAGACTGGAATTAGGAATATAGGCAGGAAATGGCCAGATGTGATTCAGACTGGAGAAAGAGAACCTAAAACATCTGGGGAACAATAATTTGAAACAGACTCTCTCATTGAGAAAGCAATCTGAGAAGTAGTAGTGAGGTGAGAGACCTGGGGAGTACTGTCAAGACAAGTGGTGTCTCTAATGCTTGTGCAGTGGTCAAATCTGGCTAATTGAACTAGAGGGGGTCAATGGATGCAAAGGGAGGATGCAGTTCTCAGGGTCTAAGTGTCTGATGCCATGCTCTTCCAGTCCTTGCTGGCTGTGCACTCAGATCCCTCTGGCTGGAAGGGAAAGTCATAGATTCCTTGCTAATGAAGACAAGGAAGAATCCTGAATAATTGATCCTCTCAGTATCCAGGGCAGCTGGAGCCTTTGAGCCTTCAGACTTTATCCAATCTCTCTTTTTACTCCAATGTGCATTCAAGTATTATCATGGTCTCTGTGTGCCATAAATTCAAAAAGGTTAGGACCCACAGGCCTAGAAGACACCCCCACACTCTGTGTGTTCTTCTTCCTAAATATCATCAATGAAAATTTTTTATATTAAATATTCCACACATACAGAGAGGAGTACAAATAATAGATATCCAGCTTGATGAATTATATAAACTGAACACACCTGCTTAACCAGCACCCAGATTAAGATGTTGAACATCAGCAGAACTCTAGAAGCACTTTCCCCCCACCACTATGTAACCTTCTGATCACTACTCACCCACTTACATCATGGTCAGTTTTGCCTGATCTTGAACTTTATATATAGTTGGCTTCTTTTGCCCAACATTAAGTTTGTGAGTTTCATGTATGTTGCTGCATGCTTATACATTCTTTTTTCATTGTTGTGTAGTATTCCATTGTGTGAATATACTTATTCATTCTATTGGTGATGAACATTGGGTTGTTTCAGTTTAGGTCTATCATAAAAATCTGTGTTCTTCTGGTGAGCATACATGCCCATTTCTTTTAGTCTTAACCAGCTGTTAAGAGTTTTTCAAGATAACCTGCTCTGAATTCCTTTCTGTGCCTGAGGTCCCATGAGCTGAAACACACTTAATTATTTTTCCTCTCTTTCTTCTTTGGAAGAAGATAAGAGCAGCCAATCATGACCATTAACTATTATTCTCAACTAAGACCAAGATCTTTGTCTACCTTTCTCAGAAGCATTATTACAAATGGAATATGTAATATTTTCAAGCATCCCATGAGAAACCTTTGTTCAAAAATTAAGCTAGCTTTCTGTTTAATGGTGCTACTGAAAAACAGAGGATAGCTGTTCATTGAACCTATACAAATGAGGCACGGACGTCATCATTGCCCCAGGGGAGTCAATGAAAGAGGGTCAGAACCAGGGGTTGTTACTTGAATTATCTTTTGGGACCCTTACAACCAACCTCAGAGAGGTTGACCAATCTCTTTGTTTACTCCAATGTGCAATTCAAGTATTATCATGGTATGTCTATGCCATTAAATCAAAAAGGAATGTTTCTTTTTTGACATTTTAACAGAAACACTTGATAATTCTCCCTTCTCTTATAAAGACAGTAGAATTTTATTACCTATGGAGGCCAAGATTTGTACAACACAGGTCTCTTAAATATGCTTATTCCCACACTCCATCTTCCTGCCTCTTCCCTTAGAAGAAATTCATTTTCTAAGGAAGACTAAGGCTGTTCTGTTTCCTCTTGGGGAGAGGAGACATAGAAAGAAAACAAAATCAAGCTTAATCTCTGACAGGTCATCCTGTTCTTGTGCCTTCTCTCACAGCACACGTTTTCCTGAGGCAAACTGGATACAATACGATGCATTATTTAGGAAACACGTTTTGCATGAGACTGACTGCCGAAGGCACCACTGATATCAGGAACTAACACTGCAATGGAAAATAGAAGAGAAAAAAACTGCTTGTTTTGTTTGAATGGTTTTAGGATTTATCATTAAAAATGGGCCTATCAGATAAGGTTTTTCTTCCTGTCTTGGAAGTAACAGAAATGGTCTCAGGCTAACTTGAACAACCACCAACACAACAAAAGGATTTATCGGGAGGATAGTGGGAACATCACAGACTAGAAGTGATAGCTGAACAGTAAGACCTCAGGACCCAGAACACATGTGAGGAAATGGCATGCTTTCTCTCTCAGGTTACAGGCCCACCCATTTTGGATTAATGCTCATTTCTTGGGCCAATCACTGTGGCTGAGGCAGTCTCAGGGGACCAGCCTGGGTCATGGGGCTTCTGCCTCAGGGACAGGAAAGAGTAAGAGGAGGTTCTGGCAGACAGAAGCAGTACCCTCGCGCTACAAGGGTGATGGCTGAAGTCATCAGCTTCCTGATGGAAAGACTACAAGACAAAAGGAAAAGTGGTCTGATAGAAGTGATAATGTTAGTAAGCAGTGTGAGAAGTCTTGGGCTCATGACAGACCTGGGAGACACAGGAAAAGGCTTGTCTTCAGCACATATAATCAAAGGGTAGATTTGCTCAGTGTAGGTTTGCTATAGCTACAAATGTTTTTCTGTTAAAAATTAGTCAACTTCCTGCAGGAAAGTAATTTTGTTATTGTGAGTCTTTTCCTTCATCCCTCTGAAAGAATAGTTTTTTATTACATAGTTCTCAATAATATGAGGTTTCTTAGGAATGCAATTATTACATTATAGTTAATCACACACACATATATGTTGGATGATTTTTGTATCCGTATACATAAGTGAGACTGGACTGTAATTTTTCTGTACTACATCATACTATACTATGCTATACTATGGTAGTTCCTAGTGTCTTTTCAGTAGCATATTGAGTTACCTTATGTGACAGGCTTTATGTAAATGTAGGTGCTGGGAATACGGGGACACTCATGGAGGACACTGAGCCCTGGAAAGAGAGAAATGTACATAACACCTGCCGTACAGGGTTGTCATATCAGGGATAATGAATAAAGTGCCTGATCCAAGGCAGAGCACATAGTAGACACTCAAAAATATCATTATGGTTATTTGACAACTGTTTCCAACTTTTTTTAGTTGGGTTACTAGTTTACATAAGTTTTTAAGTTCCTGAGCCAAGTTTGGTAGTATCTATTTCTTAAGAATATTTTCCACTTCATCATTATATTAGCATAAAATTATGTAGAGTATGATCTAATAATTTAAACATCTTCATGTCTCTGGTTGCCTACACCTTTTTCTTCCTAATTTATTTTTTCTTTTCTTTAGATTTAAGGATTGGCAAATTATGTTAACTTTTTAAAGTAATTTTTATGCTTGAATATATTTTTTGATTCTATTTTTGCCTTTTAAGGCAATTATTTGTGTTATCTGCCTTAATATCTCCTACCAATTTTTCTCACAGTTTTTCTGTTTTTTGGCATAAAATTTCTATTTTTTAAAAAAGCATTTATGTCTTTCCTATACATTTTTATCTTCTCTGTAAACATTTATTTGTAAATATTTCTAAATGTATTTATTTATACACCTTATATACATATACACATACACAATATACTCTGGCTTTTATTAATGTTTCATGGGAGCCAAAAAAGTGTTATCCATAGGCTTCATTGTTTGAGATGAATATCTATAGATATATATTTAGTAAATCACTAATATTAATTGTTATTTTTCAGCTCCTTCATATCCCTGTTATCTTTGGCATTGTAAATCTGTCTAAAATTGAGAGTGTTCTTTTCATTGACCAGTTGTGTTTTATTTCTGTCACTTTCCCCTATTTCAAACTTTTTCCTCTGGTACATTTGGATGCACTGAGTTTTGATATATAAGATTTGTTGGCTCATATCTTCATTATGAATTGAACAATTTATCAACAGGAAATTATACTTTTGTCTCATCCTTATTGCCATGACTTTTCCCTTTTATTGTGTCAGTTGTGAGACCTATTGGGGTGGGGGGAATACATTGAATATCTTTTTCACTTCAGGTTTTAATAAACTTTTCACTTTTAATAAACTATCATTGAGTTTTAAAATTTTATTTAGAAATTCTTCATATCTTAATGGGGAATTCCACCCCATTTATTAATGTACCTATTTTGATTTTACTTCTAGTATCATATTTTAATTATTCTCTCTAGGGGTCTTTATTGTTTTCCCCCATATAGACTATAATTTACTTATGATTTTTATAATAATAAAAATAAGAGGGATTTTTCCTAAAGACAGAAAAGACAAGTGCCCATACCAATCAGGATAGCAAACACTTGTTAAAACTTTGTGCATTGTCTTCTTGCCTTGAGCACCAGCAGCTGTTTTGTGAGCGATGTTCTGGAATCAGATGTATGTCTAGTGGCCATAATACAATGATTTTTTTTCTTCTTCCTAATGCCAAAGTCAAGTTTCTCCTCATAAAACCTAAAGTCCTGCCTGTTCCAGGACACGTTCTAGAACTGAAGGATTTCTGCTGACTGCGGAGTGGCAGTGTGACTGCAATGATCGTCTTATTTCAGATCCTCTTCTCCTCTCATTACTCAGAAGCCCTGTCACTTGGTGCCCTTCACGTGCTTGAGAACCTTCTGAGTGATACTTCTATCCATCTTTTCTTTTCTTCTTTAAATGCTGTTTAGACAAATGTTTGTCTGTTGTCCCTGCTTTCTATCACCTTGCAGATTTTTTTCTTTAAAGAGCCATTTGCTTACTGTCATAAATTACTTTTCCGGTCGCCAGCACTTGCTTTAAATTTTGGATGTACTGTTACTGTGGCCCTCACCACGGGAGGCCACCTGCCTCTCTGCCATTTTGCCAGGCTCTGGGTCTGGGCGGGTATGTACAGCTGTTAAACCTGTCCCTCAAAGAAAACCACATCAGCAGTTTTATCCGTTTTAATGCTGTGGTGGGCTTATTCATCCTGTGTGAATGTAAACTTCAGAGCATTTGCTTCTTGGAATTCAGGAAGAAATAACACTTGCTAGAAACTCCTGACAACGAACTGTTCACAAGACCCTTCGCATTAAGCTGTCTGCAGGTTTTAAAAAGTGTTTCCAGGTTCTAAGTACTTTCTTTCATTTGAGGCCCTGAGATATTCCTAAGAAAGGCCGTAGGCAAAGGTCAAGGAAGGGTGTTATTCTACTTATTCCATATTTCAGGCACGCTTAAACCAAATGTATACTTTTGAAAGTCTTTCTTACTTCATACCAAGCACAATCTTGATGTGGTTTCTATTGATCCTTGTTCCACTGCGGGTTAGGGAAGAAAGGGTCCCTTTTCTCTCATGGACACACTGGACCTTGAGGGGGCTTGTGGTGGGCAACATATCAAAGTCTGTGATCACTCCATGCTTTGCCCAGTCTGGAGTGGGTGTGGCAGATGTTTGGTTTCTAGGTGTTGGTGGATGTGAAATGAGGACTGGTGAACGTGCTCCAAGCCCAGCGGGGACTGGGGCGCCTCCACGCCGCCGGGGGTGTGGGGGAGTGACTACAGAGGGGAGCTGCTCGTCTCAAAACTGCCCTGTCTGTTCAGAGCAGGAAAGGAAGCAGTTGGCCAGTTCGGTGAAGAGAGGGCTCTTTTAGAAGCATGTTTTAGTTTTCAATAGAGAGGGCTTTCTTACAATATTTTTACAGGCTTATAGAGGTTATAGCAATAAGGAAGGGAAAATAAAAAGTAGTTTTCCTGCGAGGCTGGTTGGCTAGAATTTCATGAAGTGAGTGTTATCTGCAAGAAGACTCAAAACAGTGTGATTCATTACCAAAACTGTGTCCTTACGATGCCAAATGAGTGGTTACATATGGAGGTAAAACAGGCAGTGAAGCTGGTCTTGAGGCCTGGCACGGGGAGACTTGGAAACCCTCCCGGCTGATTGATTGGTTGTGGGCAGTCGCAATAGTAACAGCTGACACTCCATGACTGAGCACCAACTTACATTATCTCATTTAATGGTCATCACAGCTAGGAAACAGGTATTACTTCATTTCGCAGAGGAGGATGTGAGTGACAGGTTAAATAACTTGACCTAAGGTCACAGAGCTAGTTAATGGTTAGGCTGGGGTTTGGACTTAGGCTGTGTACCTTCATCAGCCAACTGGACCCACGGTGCTGACTGGCCAGCCCCCAATTTCTCCCTCCCCATTTCTAGCAAACCAACAGAAGAAATCCATGAAGCTTTGCGAGTATTCTTCCCATCTGAGGGGCCAACCTTGAAGTAAGAGTTGGTCCCAACCCCAGGGTGGGCATTCCCATGACATTGCCATGACTCTCTTTAGTCAGGTCTTAGCTTCTGGGCAGTAGCCTGAGGAGGGGTCTATCTACTCACTGGTTCTGGAAACAACCACAGCTGGGCTATTTTTTCCCTTTATTTATGGTTTGTGATCGCTGCCAGCAAATTTCTCTGAGGAGTGCATTTAAATATGCCACATTTGTATTACTGGATGTGTATTCTGGGTGAAACATTTATGATAAATCAAGTTTTTAGGTGCCCTATGGGGAAAGTGCTGATGGAAAAAATACATCTGAAGAAAACTTTTCTCTTAGCAGTAGTTACTTGAGGAAACAGGCTCCATCTATCTTGTGAGGGCTTATGTGAGGTGAATACAGACCACCCGGAATCACGGTTCTGCCTATCACAAGAGGAAAATGGAGTATCCAGACTGAGCTCTGGGCCTCTTCAAGACTCTGCGCTGGGCCATACTGGTCCTTCTGCCCTTCCTCCAGCCCTCACTCTGCCTTTCCAGCCTGGTAAAGCTGGCCAACGCTTTCTTTTATGGCAAACCTTCCACCCTGGCCAAATTATCCACCCTGCCCACTGCTGGGAAGGCTCTTCTCTGTGCACTCCTGCCCCGTGGTTGCCTCCTCTCCTGCACACTCGTGGCACGTTCTCAGAAACACCTATCCGGATCCCTTTTCCCTTCCCAATCTAAATTAGATCCCTGCTAATGGCATCTTTTTACTCTTTTTCTTTCCTGCCCCTGCTCAGCATTTGTAATTACATACCTCATCTGTGTGACATGGGTTTCATGCCTGAATCCTTCACCAGACTTTAAGTTTCACCGAGGGCACATGCTTCCATTAGTGTCTTGCACAAGTGTCTTGCCACATATTTATGTCTGTTGAAGGAATATGCTTCTCTATAGAAACATGTGCATGTAGCTTGCTTATTATATTCTGCCACTTAAAGTCTCTCTCTATCTCTCTCTCTCTCTCCCATTGGATTGGAAGCTCACGGATGTAAATGTTTGTAATCTCCAATGCCTGCTACAGTGGCTGGCACACGTAAGTGCTCAATAAAAGTAAGTGAAGTTGAGTGGGGCTGGCATGACTTATATGTGAGCTTCAATGTCATAGAGAGGAAGCATTTCAGGTCGGTGTAACTAATTCTTATTAAGCACCCGTTAAGCATCAAATTCTAGGCACAGTACTGAGGATCTAAGAATATGTGAGCAGATGATCTAGAAAGGAAGACAGGCAAACAAAGAGATAATTATAGGCAAAGTATTGCATGTGCAATGAGAAAGCTAAGCATAAGGTATTATGTAGCACAGAGAATAGAGATTCCTCATCCGGCACCTGATCTGAATCTTCAAAGTTCATGGTTAGAACTGTGAAGAGAGGCGGGCTGGCGGGGAGGCGGGTGCTGGGGGCAATAACAAAACAGTGCTATTAGTAGCAGTTTGATGCTGCTGGAACATGAAGCCTGAGGCAGGGAGTGGTGGAGGTAAGGTTAGAGGGGTGAGTCATGGGTGACCTTAGAAAGCATACAAAAGAATACATAATTTTTCCCTTAGGTTTTTCTCCATAACCTGGGTGTTGTAATTGCTGGAGTTTTTCTCAGTCAGGGAGACAAAGGACTGCATTACAGAAAGCAGGGAAGTTTCAAACACCAAAGGTGAATAATTTATACATTCATTCCTTTGGTGAATGTTAACCTAGTATCTACTAAGAGCTCTACTTACTATCTACTAAGGCACTGAGGACAGTTACAGATTCAGACAGGACACATACAGTGTTTACCCTCAAGGAGTTCAGTGCAGTGAGGGAGCCAGATGCATAAACAAGAGGAAAATACAATGAAATAAGTAGATTAGAGTAAGTGAGCAGTTCCCCAAGATTTTGTTTCTAGGACTCCTCTACTCTCCTGAGTATTTCTGAAGATCCTGCAAAACTTTTGTTTATGAGGGCTATATATATTGCTATTAGAAATTAAAACAGATTTGTAAAAGATTAATTAAGTGAATATTTAAAGAAATTACATGCTAACAAACCTTTGTATGAAAGTAACTATATCATCACTATTTTTCTTTCACAGAAAATTTAGTGATTAGAGTGTTGTCATTTTACACTCTTGCAAGTCTCTGTGCTGGCTTGATAGATGTTGGATTCTAATATCTGTTTTCTGCATTCAGTCTGTTGCAATGTGTTGTTTTGATTGAAGTACATGAAGAAAACCCAGCCTCACACAGTTGTGTAGGTAGAAAAGGGGGAGAATATTTCAATAGCCTTTTCAGACAATTGTGGAAATTCTTTGACACTATGCCAAAACTTGACAAGTGGTAGTTTCTTAAAAGTTAGTTGAAATGTGGAATCTGAAACTAATCCATAACCTTTTTTCATTCTGTCACATAAAAATTTATTGGCCCACTTTGAACAGACTTTTTAACCAGGCGTGATTGTGTAACAGCGGGTATTAGTTATTGGGAAAATATTGGTTCACTGCTTGAACCACAGATGCATTTCATTATAAAACATCGAATCATAATATAAACAAAAATACATAACATAATGAAATATCCTAAACTAAATGAAGTATCAAAATTTACAAAATTTATAAATATCACTGCTGACCTCATCAGAAGAGCATGTGAGTACTGGGAAGCCGTAAAGCTCATGGTGGCAAGTTTACCGAAATTCAAAGTTTTGTTTGAAAGTACAGCTTTCATCCCTGGCAACAAAGAGCATTAGCTGCCTTCTTTAAAGTCATAGGCTTGCTTGATTCATTTTCTAGAAAACGGCCGCCAAATATCCAAGTCAGAATAGCCATAGTTTTTATGTAAATCATTCTTTCAAGTAAAAATGGCATTCCATGAAAAAAGTGAATAGTTCAGCTTGCAACTCAAGGGTACAAATGCTTTTCTTCAATACATTTGTAGACGTGAATGGTCATATTTCCATATGCGGAAGTGCTTTGTGTGTGCTTCCCATTTTGTCATGGAATTTTAAAATGTGTACTGAAGGGTCAAGTTTAATAAAAGTAATACTTTTTATTGTCCACCAAGAAGAATCTTAAGTGGACAAAGAACAAACAAGTGTTTGTTTTTACTTTAAGCATGTGGCGGTGAAGAATACAGTAACAACCGGCACAGTTTGGTGCCACTGGCGTGATGTGTGCCAAGATGCCAGCAGTTCTATCCACCATTATTTGCACAAGAGCACGATGTCAATGTGGTTGTTCCAGAATTAATCAATAGATCTTTAAAAAGTTATTGAACCCTGAATGTCTCAGCACCACGTGTGTTTGTTATCAGGCATTCAAATTAAAGATAATCTTCTTTAACGATTAGATGATACTAATATTGGGCAAATACAAGCAAAACAGCTATGTTTGCAGATTCTTCCATTCATGAGGCAAAAGCCCAATTCTGCAGAAGAGAGAGCAACTCAGTCCTCACGTTTCCGGCTGAATCTTTAATTCAGCAAATTACTGTATCGTTGGAACGTGGCGGTGCTGTGAATTCTTTAACTGACTTGTCACACAGCAGGTATTCAGCAATTCAACTTCAGAAGACTTTATTGTCTCTCAGGTACTGTATATGCTTCTCCAGCCAATGCAATTTAATGATTTACCCTGTAAGATGCCTCTGGGGCATCTTCATTTCTAGTTCGAAAGATGTAAGCAGTAATTTTTGGCTTTTAAGAGCTCACTGTATTTATGCTCAAAATATTTTTAAGTCCCTTATCTTCAAACTCTGAATCTACTTCTTAATACATTTTTGTTGAATTTTCTTTTGTATATTGAGTTTAATTTGGCCAAGGAAAGTAAATTAGTAATGTGAATGTGTTTCTGAATGCAATTTTTTATTACTAGGAAAAGTTTCTGTCCATAAATACATAAATACATAAATGGATCTTCAAGTAATACTGATTTGAGGGGGTACCACATTAGGGGTCTGCCAATGTGTACATACCAAGGGGCATCCCCAAAAACATGAACAATGAAGTGCCACTGCCCCAGAGTTTGGGCTGAGATGTAAGCCTAGTAAGATGCTATCAGCCTAAAGATGAGGTTTTAATTGTAGTAGCATGGACAGTTCTCGCTGGAGGTGATTTAGAAGCCATCTAGACCACAGATACATGGAATTGCAGAGATCTTAAGTTACTCACCAAAGTTCACCAGCTAATCAATGGTAGCGCTGAGCCAACAAGTTAGTGCCCTGATGTACAGTGGAGCTGGATTAGGAGCAAGTTTACGGGCAACTTTAGGGGCAGCTCCCTGCCATAAGAAGGAATTACATTTTCTAGCTTAACTGTTGCAACAGCGAAAGAATCACAACATGCACTAAGGTAACGGGGGCTCCATACTGAAAGGGGTAGAAGTAAACCCCATTGCCAAGCCCTCTAGAGATCTCCGCTCTTGTTCCCCTCACGGCCACGCTTGATGGTGCTGTTAGAGGAAGACTGATGGGCTAGCCTCATCTTTTCTGTTTGTTTGTTTCTCCCTTTAGGTCAGTAGTTCTTCAACTTCAGTGTGGATGAGAATTGCTATTCAGGGGTGTGTGTAATTAATGGGAGATTTAAGGATATTCAAGCCAATTTTGCTAATAAGTAATATTCTCCATCCTTGGAAACTAACTCTGGGTAAACGGAAATCTACTTTACCCCAGTGCATTTGAGCTTCGGTATTTAACACATTTGAGTTTGTTTTCTAAATGAAAATTTTGAATATAAATTTCAAAAAGTAAAATTGGAAGAAGGGTTTTGGGGAAACCCTGAAAACTATCACTTTCTGTGTTAGTACCTACTAAACCCATTCCTGGTCTCTCAAGGCCAGGGACCAAGGGGTTCTATTATATTTTATAAATTTCTACTGTTCCTTCCCTTTTCTTTGTCTGTAATCCAGCAATAACTCCTAGTTACCTTTCCCCCCTCCTTCCGGTCCCAGGACACTCTTTTCTGGAACATTCAAATCCCAGAGAACTGTGAATTCTGACCCATCAATCCGAGCCAACCTGTCCAGTGTCTTATTCTGTCTTATTTTCATATGGACACCACCTCCCCATCTCTCCTCTGCCCCCAACTCACAAGTGTACCCTCTGGCCCCACCATCACTATGTTTTCCCACCTGGCAAATAGCCTCACTGAATTCTGGGTGGCAGGCATTGACCAGACTTCAATACAAATGCTCCTGTCAAAAATGGCACCAACTTAGGTGAAGAACAAAGACGTTCCAGCTTCAAAGTGTGAGCGCCCGTTTCTGCACAGAAGGGGTTTCACACAACCCCGGTTAACAACAACAACCCCACCAGGGTAAGAAAAGGCCTGTACTACAAAGAAATGCCAAACAAGCAGCCATCAGCCCTCCCTTTCTTATTCTGGGGTGTTTAGCACAAAACCTGATCAGGAAAGCAGTTCTTTGATAATCGGTTGGACCATGACTGCTGCTCGTAGCACTTCTTCTGCCTCATATATCCCAGCAATTCATGGAGAGCTGAGTGTTTTGTGCTCACCCAGGCTTACAGATGCTCACAGCGCGCGCGCGCGCGCACACACACACACACACACACACACACACACACACACACTGTGGAATGGAATTGGTTTGCTAGAAAAGGATTCTGGCAACTTCCCAAAGATTACAGGTCAAGTCATGTTTTTCCTTTGTTCTTTCTTTATTTTTGTGACTCTCTCTTTTTCTCTTCATTCTAGTGAACCGCTGAGGTGTGGCCAGACAGCAGTGGCAAAGGCATACTTGCTGTAATTGCCATGTTTTGGAGGAAAAGAAATTGAGAATAGTGGGAGAGTAGGGGCTAACTACAGAGGGAGAGAGAAAGAATGAAGTTTGCAAATAACAATTTTCAAATGTTACCTTCGCCCTCCCTATAAACCCACAGAAGAAAATAAAAAGGACAGTACTCAGCTTAATCTAGCCCTAACTCAAAAGTAAAGGGGGAATCAGTGGAATGCAGCAGGCGGCAAAAAAGTAAATAAATCAGACAAAATATTGTTAAGTTCCCATTCTTCTGTTTTTGGTTCTTCTCCCAGCTTATAACCTGATAGCTCTCTGTTCACTCCTCAATCCCTCACTTCTCTCTTCCTTCCTCCACCCTAAACTGTCGGGCCCTTTCCGTCCCCTTCTTCCCCCTTGCTTGGTCTCTGTTATCAGACAGGTGGACAAGAGCCAGGCTGAGCTGTGGTTCTTTGCCATGTCACTGGCTACACCAGTTGCTGATGAAAATCTGGCACTGAGAGATGTGGCCATCTGTGGTGGAGTTTAAACCTATTTACCTCTCTGGCAAGCTGGTTGAAGCCTCTCTTTCTCTGTATTCAGTGAGGCTGAAGATGACAAATGCAGTGGGATTAAAGCCACGGGATGAAGTTTGGGCAGAACAAAACCCTGCCCCAAAGATAACTCCTGATAGCTGTTAGCTGTAAGGATAAGCAAATCCCCAGTGTCTGGCGGGTACAGCCAAGGGGCACTGCAGCCCTGGTCCCTTTCACTGTGCACCTGAAGAACCAAGACAACTGGCTGAGTTGCAGCCTGATCTTCATGTCTTGGGAGATGCTAGTTCTCTGTTGAATGATCTTGGAATAATCCCAGGCTGTATTTTGTGGCTGGCACGGCCCACAGCCTGTTTCAGAGAACTCTTCTCATATCTAGTTAATGTGCTGCAGGGGAAAATCACCACACTTCTGCCTTGAAAATAGGACCCACAGCTTGACCGCTTACCTGAACTACAACATCTGACTCCAACAGACTTTGGTTGTTTCCAAAAGTCTAATCAACCCATAAAGCTACCAGCGAAACTATTCAGACAAGCATGAAGTAAGCTCTGAAGTCAATGCCAAATGCTTTGGACAATGGCAGGATCCCTGGGCAGAGGCCAATTTACCATGAAGCTAATAAAGCTTAAACTTCTGGGCCCCTTTTGAGCCCCTGAGAGGGATCTTAGCAATGTGTTCACATGTTTGTTGCAAAAGTGAGGAGTTTTAAGCCCAACGATTTGTCTACTGTCTGCATTTCAACTTCTTCTATTATATTTCCTGTTTCACAGGGTTGGAGTGATCTGAAGCAGTTCACATGGAGATTCATTTAGTTTGGGCTTAGTGAGATAGATTTTTGAGGCTCAAGGTCACTTCCATGTATGGTTACTTTATTGCTGTCCATCTTGGTATAAGAATGACTTCCAGATACATGCCTACAGCCCACCATGCTGCCCTGACTGGCGATGTGACACAGAGAGGCAAGGCCAGAAGATGACTCTCAATGTGAAAATATTCCATGGTGCTTGACGTTGAAAATATGTGGTTAATGAAGGAGAAGAAACTAGGCTTGATGTGTGTGGAATCAGAAGCCAGTCTGTAAAATGGAGATAAAATCTATTGTGAGGTTATAATGAATATTAAGCAAAATGTGTGTGTGGAAGTGTTCACCAGTGTCTAGCATAAATGGTAGTAAATAGAGGTACTTTTCTTTCTTACCTAAAGCATCTCAGTACCATCACTATGAAAACTAGATATCAGAATGCTTGGGAGATGGTGGTAGCCCTTGAAACATATTATTTTTTAGAATGTCTGATGTTACTTTCTTCTCTTTTTTTGTCTCTTTATTCTCAAAGTGTATTGTTGGAGAAAATACTGAGGATACTGGTTATTTAGATTCCAGATAATTAGAAGTGCTCTCACTCTGAATGATTAAAAATTTAAAACATAGTCAAGATGCTTCATAATGACATTACTAATAAGAATCAAGACCTCCCAAGTGCCGCTGGGAAGAAGCAAAGTCCATTCAATATTATCAAGCAGCCCTCTGCTTTATTGATTGCTAGATTCTCTGAGGCTAGGAGGAACACTTGGGGGCTGAATAACATGGTGGCTCTTCCATGACACAGGTGCTCAACAGTGACTATTACGCTTCTCTGTTCTTTTTATTGGTTCAGAGTCCATGGCCTCTATCCAGTCTGAGTTTTAAAGAAGTTAAAATGGACCACTTATGCTCCATTTGGTATCATTTCTAAAGTAATGGCTGAAATCATCTCTAACTGGAGAGAGAAAAAAATAAAATGACACCTGAAACATCCCTGTCAGTTAATAAGCAATCGGCTGGCTAGAATTGAGCTTTCCTCTGCAGAAAAAAAAGGCCATGTGTCCCTGTCCCCTGCCTAGGCTACCTTCTGTCTCACTCCTTTCTGCTTTCTTTTCCCTGCACCATCCAAAAGAAAAGAGGTGCCTCATTTAACTGCAAGCAAGTTTCCCCACATTGGAGAACTAGCTCCCCATCCCTTTTTGCCCAGCATCACCTTGGTGAAACTTCAAGAATGTGCCCGTACACAAAAGAGAATTTGCTCCTCCTTCTGGGAAACTGCTCCCTCAGGGCCCCATCAGGTCTGTCAGAGCCGCCTGAAAGTTCAACAATCTGAACTGTGCTTCAGGAGGTCACATCCAGCAGAGGTCCAGGCTACTAGGTGTTAGTACCTAAGGGTGGACTATGAGAGAGAGAGAGAGAGACGCCAGGGGACCCCAGTGTGTTCCCCAAAGTGCCTCTCTCCTGCACCCCGCCATGAAGGGAAGAAATAATTCCTCCTTTGTCCGCCAGCTGGCTTTCAAAGCTATCAGGATGAGTCTGCTGGACCTGTCTGGGAAGCTTGTTAAACTGCTCGGAGTAAGTCAGAGAGAGGGAGGGGTGGGGAAAAGATTAAAGGGCGAATACAATCTGTGTGAGGCAGTGGCCCTGACTCTAAAGAAGCAGATGATCTAAGGAAAGGAAGAGCTTCCCTTTAAAACTGGAGACTGCATGCAATGCAAATGACCCCGCGTGCAGCTGCCTCTGGCAGGCAGCCACCCGCCTCCCAGAGAATAAAGTCAGAGCAACAATTCCCTCCTGAACCCTGAAGCTTAGTGACTTCAAACAAGAAAAAAGAAAAGTGACATGTTTTTTTTTTTTCCTTTCCCCAGTGAACTCATCCATTCCCTAAACTGTGCTGCTGACCTCATCATCTGCAGCTGTGCGCTCCGGGCTCTCCCCCACCTCAGCTCCCAGGGATCACATCTGTGCGGAGCCTTGCTACCTGGGCCTGACACATCTGGAGATAACTGTCTTTGACAGTGGAGGGTTTTGTAACCCCTTTCACTCCTGTTGATGCAGCTAAGTGGCAGGAAAGTCCTCAGCAAATTTGTGCCTTGGGAGATGGCCCTCTGGTTTTCACACAGTGAGGATCTACAGAGATCAGGGAGGTCACAGTGTTTCAGCTATCTTTTCATTTTTCACCTTTACGTTCACAAGCACGTGCAGGCCTGACCTTAGAAATGGTATTGGCCTCTTTGAACCAAGTCTGCCTGCATTCGTTCTAGAGTCTGGCAAGACCCTGACTGACAAAGTTTATTAAGGTGTTAACTGATATAAATAATAACCCCAATCAACAGAATTAAACTGAATTTAGAAGCCTTCATAGTAGATAGGGCCCCAAAGTATCTGTATCTTGGGGGAAACATATAAACATAAGGGGCCTTTTCCCCTACTGTGAGAATATAAATTGATCCAACTAACCCTTAGGAAAGCAATTTGGCAACCCTTTCTATATCAAGGACCTTAAAAAATGTTTATATGCTTTGATCCAGAAGTTTCATTTCTGGGAATGTCTCATACAGGTATTACAGAAGTGCACTAAATTCTAGTAAAGGATCTCCACTCCAGCAATATATACTACAGTAAAAGCAAAAACAAAACAAAAGACCCCCCCCCAAAACACAAAGAATCTAAACGTTCAATTTTAGAAGAATAGCTCTATTACATCCGTAACATGGAATATTAAGTAGTTATCAAAAATGATGGAACACTGTTTATGTTGCAAAGCCTTGGACATGCAATGCTGGAAAATACCAGAATACAAAACATGATTTCAACTTGATACAAGTATATGTGCCTGGATAAAAGAATTAGAAAATATACACAAATTCCACTGGAATTATTTTTAAGAGGGCTCATATTACTGACATTTGTATATTTTTAATGCAGTTCTGCACTTTTAACTTTTCTACAGCAAGTATGCCTTACTTTTATGATTAGGAAAAAGAAGTTACTTTAAAAGGGGGGCCAATTAAGTCTTTGGCAGCTCAATGCCTTTGGCAAGATGTAATGAATTACTAGCGTAAGGGTTATAAACTAAAACGGCAAGAGTATTAAGCAGATAACATACATGAATGAACTAGGACTGGTATAAGGAAATGGCAGACTATAGGGGAGCTTATCTTCTGTTCTAGCTGACTGTTATGTGGAGAGCCAGGTGGCTCAGACTTGCTGAATCTGACCTTTCTAGAGAAGTTCTAAAGCAATATTTTAAGTGAAATCTACTAACTTTTAAGTGAAAACAATAAACTCAAATTTAAAAGATTAACTACATGAGTTGGTCAAACAAAACATCCAGCTACTGGGCATACTTCTGAAACCCACTCATTAGACAATGCCAGTGCAGTGTGTGGAGTGGAGCCATCCACCAGCCTGGGGAGCGCCAAGCATGTCACTTCTCTTCATTACTATTAATAATGCTTCAATGAAGAGCTTTCCGTGTCTGTCTTTTCATATCTAGGCAATTATCTCCTAAAGGTGAACTTTAAGAAGGTGGGTTTTAGATTCTAAGGGTATGGCCATGGTTTCATCTTTTGATGCATAATGTCAAATAGTTTTCCAGCAAGTTTAAACAAATTTATATTTTCATTAACTGTTCACAAGAGTCTCCATTTCATACATTCTCACCAGCACAGAATTTGGTCAAGCTTTTTCAGATCATTGATCCTAGAGATGAATGTTTACATCTAATTATACTTACTTGCATTTGTTTAATTAGTGGTATTAAACAGCTATCTTATGTTTATGACGTTTGGTATTTTTCATTTTATAAATTGCCTGTTCATATTTTTTGCCCATTTAAAAAACTGTCTCTGACTTTTTCTTACAGTTTTATGACTTTTTTATATACTAGGGATATTAAATATTTGTCTCTCATATGAATTACATTTTAAAAAATTGGTCATTTGTCTCTTAACCTTGTCTAATGTTATAGCATTTTTATTATTTTAACACCTGCCACAACAGTATTTAAAGTGGGAAATAAATTTTGCTTAAGAGAATACTTATGGAATCATTTAGATGATAAACTGAGGGTGAGTTTGTTGGGTACATATATTAAAGAAACTGCTATCAATTGAGAGAAAAAAGCAGACAACCAATTTTAAAAATGGACAAAAGATCTGAACACAGTTGAGATTGTCTTCACAAAAGAAGATATATCCAAATGGCCAATAAGTATACAAAAAATTTCTAAAACATAAATTGTAATCGGCTAAATGTAAATTAAAACATCAATTAAAAACACCTATGAGATGTTTACTGCCATCAAATGTTTTTGAGAATGTGGAATATCAGGAATTCTTGTAAATTGCTGGTGGGACTATATAATCTTTTTGGAAAAGTTCTTAGTATAGACGCATATATTCTATGGGACCCAGGGATATGGATGGAGACATCTATATCTATATCTATATATAAAATTCATAGGAAAATGCATGCTTTTTAAAATCAAGATATATATACATAATAATGCTTGTTGAAGCCTTGTTTATAATTTCCTCAAACTGGAAAGAACTCAAATAGCTATCAACATACAATAGATAAATAAGTCACTATATGGAAAACTATACAGCTATGAACATGCACACATTAAAGCTACATACTACAGCATGGATAAATTTTACCAACAAGTGTTGGGTAAGGAAATTGAGACACAAAGAACAAGGCCAGTGTTATTCCATGTATAGAAAGGTCAAAAAGAGACTAAATTATATGGTTTAGGGATGTATGCTCAGGTAGTAAACCTATAAAGAAAAATAAGGACATGGTCACTAAGTATTTAAAAAATTAAGCACATGGTTAATAATTACTAGAATTAGAATACTAGTTGTTTCTAGAAGATGGAGTGGTCGTTGTGATGGGAAAGCGTGTGTGTGTGTGTGTGTGTGTGGTTTTCTTTTGAGGGGAGTCCTGGAGTGTCAATGATGTTATCTTTCTTGACCCAAGTGTTGGCTATTTAACTTTCAAGAACTTTTATAATGCATTTTATATTAAACAATAAGATAGAAATTTAAGGAGTTAGAAAAAAGCAGAGAAATGAGGATATAAGAGGTGAAAACAAATACTGTGAACGAAGGGGCTAGGTGACATAGGAGGAGGCTGAAGCCTGTAGAAAGATACTGTTCATTATTTATTCCAAGCACTGTAGTGTATGAAGGACAAAACTATCCAATATTCAATTTGCTATTGTTAGTATATCTTTCCTCACTCTAAACCTTTAATACATTTTATTAAATATGTAAATATTTTGTCTGAGATTTTGGGGAAATCAAAGAAAAGTAACCAAGTTGGCATGAAAAAGGGAGAGGTTTGTAGATTTAGATCATGCTTTCGTCAAGAAAGCTGAGTAGTGGCCATAAGAATGTGGGGCTTGGGTATGTCAGAAGTCTTGGCGAAGGGACGGAGAGCCTTGCAGAATCTGAATGGGGGCTTAAACCAAGTGGGTTTGTCTAAAAAGAGTGGCGCCTTATCTGGTTTATGACAGGATATTCTCTTCTTTCTCCTTCTGTTTGCTTATTCCATACAGAAATTTAAGACTTATGAATGATCAAGTTTATTAGTCTTTACTTTTTGAATTTTAGATTTCAAAATATGCTGGAAAGGTATCTTCTCATTTTTTTAAACATTTAAAATCCTTCATTTCCTAGAATCCTACTTAGCTTAAGAATGGAGGGAAAGTTTAATTTTTTTCCAGAAAGCCAGCTCAGTCTTCTTCTCTGATAATTTAAAATGCCTCATTTAATCATACACTAAATATCATATTTGTATAGTCTCTATTCTATTGGTTCTATTCCTGTATTATTCCTATTTTTTGGATTACTGTAGTTTTGAGATAAATTTTAAACTCTGATAGGGAAAGTCTTTCTTGTCAGTATATTCTGGGCACTTCCTCTTTGATGATTCTGTAAAATACATCTTAGAATCGTTTTGCCACGTTCTAAGACAAAAGCAAAACAAAACCCTGCTGGGACTTTGATAGGGAAGTCACTGAATTCATAGATTATTTTCAGTAGCAATACAGACTATTCTTATTCAAGAACCCTGTGTCTTTAATTATTCAGTTGTTTTTGTATCTCTGTTGGGCGTTCCCTTTTTCTTTATTAATGTCCAAAATATTTATCATCTCTAAACAAACTATCTGGTTTGTTTCAGCATCCAGTATTAAATTTAGAACCCAGTTTGATATACATTTACTTCTATAATAAAGATTTTCATTGGGGGATGTCAGTTGGGTTTTTAAAAATACATTACATTTCCTTCTACTTAACGGAAAACCTTTCCAGATTCTAGCACTGATTTGACAGTCTTTGTTTTGGGTGGTTTGAGTTTTCAGGTTTCCTTGATTTTCTGTGTTTCCTAGGTGTTTTAGTGGGAAGCTGGGGAGGATACAGCAGGAAACTCTGGCCAGGAGCCATTTTAAACCAGAAGTCTGTTCACTGACCAATAAATAATAGAGTCCCAAGACATAATTTGTGTGCCTCAGTGCTGCTCAGGGTTACAAAGCTAGTCTGTTGCTTTCTTCATTTCAAACCCATTCCTGTCACCTTAATTGATATATGCATTTAATATCTGTATATGTTTGAGTTTTAAATATATGTGACTGCAAGGTGTACTTAATTCACGAAGTATGTGGTGTGTTCTACCACCTGTCATCGTTGCTTTTCATCAGACCAAACCAGAGCAGGGATCTTGCTACTTTTATTTAATTCCAACTTTAGTCCTTTTATGATAATCAAATGTCAATTGCCCAGAACCAGGGATGGAAAAGCACTATCCTGTGTGCCTGGGGGTTCTTGAAATAAAAGGTTGGGTAATTTATATTTTTAATATAAATGATTTAGAGCCCGAGGCTTTGATCCAATTAAGTAGAGAATCAAATTAGCTGGAGATTAAATGAAGATGGAATAAGGGGAAGTCTTGCTGGCTCCTGAGTTTTCTAAAGAAGGCTTGTTGGAGCGCAGTGGTTCTCAGCCTGAGCTGCACGTTAGAATTACTTGTGGAGATTTAAAATCTACTGACGCCCAGATCCCACCCCAGAGATTTCAATTTAATTGGTCTGATGAGCAGCCTGGGTATCAGGAATTTTAAAATCTCCCCAACTGATTCTTGTAAGCCACCACCATTGAAAATGACATAGTTCTCAGTCCCCTGTGAGCTGAGTCATCTGGGAGCGTTTAAAAATATAGATTCTAGGGCTCTGCCTAGACACCTTCTGGTACAGTGACCTGAAATAGGGTCTAAATCTGCATTTATATCAGATGTCCAGGTGATTGTGGAATGATTCCTGCTCTAGTCAAGGATGGGTCTCTTGGACTGTAGGCTGTAGTCTCCTCATCTACCTTTAACTTGGCTCTCAGAATATCTTTCTTAAATACACATGTCTTCCCAGATTTAAAACATCCACTGGTTGCCCTGTGTATTCAAAATGCAGCGGCTTTGAAGGCCTCCCCGCTCCAGCTTTTATCCATTTTCTTGACCTTCTCAGCATCTCTATTTAACCCCTTCTCTTATGTGCACATTGGATCCCTTTCTGAATAGACTTCTTTCAGAGCCTTCGCTCATGCTGCTGCCTTCAAAAGCCTCCCCTCAACTTGGCCCACCTAGCCTGTGCTCCAGCGGCTAGAATGCCATGACTTCCATGAAGCCTGTTTCATCTTTTCAAATTAGGATAATTAATGCTTTTTCCTATGTGCCTAGTGCAACTGACTGCATCTCTCTTGTTTGGTTTGGTTGGACTTGAGCTGTGGAAAGCTGAGTTCACCCTACCCCTCTGGCCCCACACATTATCTTCAATGGTCAACGTAAGGCCCCTTTAATATGTTTGGACAGTATCCGTATGTATGTGCGTATGGTCCAAACATAAGTCATGCTGTCTTGTGTGTAGATGCTTTTAATTTGCCTAAATGGTTTTGTGCTAGAAACATCACTCTGTTTCCTCATCCCAGATTTTTTTATGATCTATCTGCATGGTGGAAATTACATCAAATTCATTACCTCTACCTGCTGCACAGTAGCTTTCTGGGGACATTCACTGCACTTTACTTGTCAGCACAACTCTCTGCTTTCTCAAGGGGGCCTTCATGACCATTCTCGTAGGTGGCCCCTGATGAGCCTGTTGGGAATTTCTCTGAAATACTGACTGAAGAATGGGATTACCTAGTCACATGTGTTCTCCTGGTTTCACCAGATATTCCCAGAATGCCCCCCAGCTGGCTGCAGTGCCTCCCTTGTGGTCTGAAGCATTCATCTCTTAATAAGTGCAGTTATTCTTGGTGAGGAGTTAGTCCCCATAGGTCACCCTGGCAAGGGAAGGCACCATTTATGAACTCAAGACTATAGGAAAAAGCAAGTCAGGATCTTGAAGTTAGATGCTACAAAAATCCTTTGAGATATTTTTATGTCTACTAAAATAATGCTTATAAAAACTATCCAATTACTAAGGAGATCATCAATGATACTTTACAAGCTAAAAGAAATAATGGATATTTTCAGGAATGGGAGTCTGAGATCCAAAAGTCTGACCCAAGAAAAAGTGGTTGAGAAAACATGGTGACTACAGCTTGATGAGGCCAACTTTATGAGCTTGAGTGACTCAAGATCACTCAATCTGAGATTTTTGCTATTGGAGAAACAATCTTCAAAAGTCAATTCACAAATACTAAAATTTTAGAAGAGGGGAAATACGTTTGTGAAGAAATCACCAATAGAAATTAAATCTCTTGAGAAAGCATAAAAAAATTTGTCATGTGTAGCTAAACTTTTTGACAACTTATTATTACGTACCAGTCCTGTACTAAACAACACATACACATTATCTTATTTAATCCTCATTAATCCTATGAAGTAGATTTTATTTTTATCATCCCCTTTTAAAGATGAAAACACAAAGGCTTAAAGAATTTAAGTAAGGGCCAAAGTCATATAATTACTGAATAGCAAAGCCAAGAATTGAACCTAGGGTTTTTTTGGTTTGTTTGTATTGTTTTGTTTTTAATTCCAGACTTCTAGCTCCTAACTAGTACAGAAAAAGCCTACGTTTGGAATCAGGCAGACTAGGTTCAAATCCTTGCTTTGACCATAACTTACTAGTTATATGATGCTGGGTAAATTATTTAACTTTTCTGAGCCTTACTATTCTCATCTATAAAATGGGGCCAGGAATCTACTTTGTGGAGTTGTAAGTATAAATAAGCACACTATGTAGCCCCTAGTAGATGCTCAGTTAATGTTACTTCCCTTATTAATCTGTTCTTTCCAGCTTCTAGCACAGGGTAGATATTTACATGTTTAGTAAATAAAAATAATAGCCAATTTAAAAATTTTATATATTACCTGACTCCCCTGAATTAATTTAGTAGAGCATAGATCTGAGAGGAGTAGGAGGATGTATATAAGAGAAAAGGGCCCTAAAAGGGTTACCTTAAGCCAGAGGCAAACCTAGTCTCTTTTCCCTGCACTGCCTGCTGCCCCTTCTAAGTGGAGTCAGTTATTTACCTGACTCACCTCCAGAGATGGAGAAACAAAAGTATCAGTGAGTAAGGAGCTCATTTTGCCTCCTTCACCAGGTCTTGTGCAGGAAGTGTTATGGGTTCATACAGCTGTGAACCAATGAAACTCTCCCATGAAACCCCTGGAGAGGAAATTAATTAAGCCCTGCTTCCTGGTTGGGGGTGGGGGTGGGGGCAGAATTAAGATATCGTTCCTTCTGGCTTCTTGTGTGGCTCTGGCCCCTCTCAGTGGCTCTTTTAGACCCTGAAAGGCAGCCCATCTCCCCTCCGCTCCCAGCTGCCCTTGGACTGAGAATGCCACTCTGAGCAAGTAAGATGTGCAGTCCCCCTTGAGAGGCAGAACCGTGCAGTCATTGCCACTTGTTTCTGGGGCTGGAAACTCTGGAGAAGCCTCCCCTAAGGCGGCTCAGGATCAGTTACCCACAGATAAAGGTAATGCGATTTGCAGAGATCTTGAGAAAGTGGCTTTAGCTGTGTACACCAGGGAGACTGTCCAGCATTTGGGACTCTCCGGCACCTAGACCATTGTTAGCTCTCCAAAGGGAGGCTCATGCCACGTGAAATTCAAAGCTGCTGAGAGCGCCACTTTTAATGAGATCTTTCAGAGCGGAGAGCTCAAATGGTCCATAAGAATCATAATGTCAGGTGGATTTCATGGTCTAGACAGATCTGACATTGCCCTCCCCTACTTTTTTCTTTAAGGTTCCCTCATAAACCAATGGTAATAAAAAAATTTAAAGTTCTTCTGGGAAGGGATTGATTTATGAATAGAAGCTACTGGTTTTCTGCACCGACGGTCCCAGGGACTTTCCCTGCATGGTTATGACGCCTGGCTTTCCCCACCAGCCTCCGGAGCTCCCAGGAGTCGATCCATCAACGCAGGATGACAAGTTCATTGTTGCTCTCTGGAAGCTTTGGCTCTCAAGAACTACTTGGGATTTTAGGCTCGGAAGATGCCTTTGGGAGAGCATTTTTGCATGGAGTAGTAAATCTGCTTGGAAAATGCTGGTTCTTTTGAAATTGAGATAGAACCAACTCTCCCACCACCACCACCCAAGGGAGTAGGTTTCTTTCTAGAGCTTTCCAAGAACCAATCAGCTGGAAATATAACCAGTTTCTGGTGGTCCAGGACTGTAGGAGTTTAGCTTGAGTAACCCAGATGTTCCCACATGCGCCAGCTTTTGAAGCAGAGAAATTCGCATGAATAACTCATCTTTCCTCCTAGTACTCATTTTCCAATGCTACTGTAACAAATTACCACAAATGTGGAGGCTTAAAACAACACACACTTTTTCTCCTTACCGTTCTGTAGGATAGAAGTCTGAAACACGGGCCTCACTGGGCTAAAATCAAGGAGCTAGAAGTGCTGGTTTCTACAGGAAGCTCTAGGGGAGAGTCTGTTTCCTTGCTTTGCCCAGTTTCTAGAGGCTGTTGTGGCCCTTCTTACATCATTCTAACCTCCGCTTCTGCTGTCATTTCTCCTACTCCTCCAGCGCTGACTCCTCTTGCATCCCTCTTAAAAGGACCACGGTGATCCCACCATGCCCACCTAAATAATTCAGGCTAATCTCCCCATATCAAGATCCTTAACTTAGTAACACTTGCTAGTCCCTTTTGCCATATACAGTAATATTTACAGATTCTTGAGACTAGGACATGGCCCTATTTGGGAGGCAATTATTCTGCCTACCATACTATCTTGCTCCCATTTGCTTATTCAGGACCTTCAACCCCTGCAGTTATTCCTGAAGTGGTATTTGGAGTTCCTAGGGCGTGCCTCCAGTCCGTTCCAGGAGCTCTCAACAGATTTCCCTTGTTAAGGTGGGCTCATCCTCAGAAAGCTTCACCTGAGGAAGCCTCAACAAGGTGCCCAAGATGAGAATGCTAAGGCCTGGACCTGGCATGTGGATCTCCAAGGCTCCCAGGGCCTCCACTTTCCAGCAGTGCTGGATCCCATGGGAGAGACGTGAAGAATGTCCCTCCCCCTGATTTTGAGCTGTACCTTGTCACGCGGGCTCCATGAAACATTGTTTGAGGCAGGAGTCCTCTCTTGAAAACAGCTTTTTGCTCAAATCCTCTCTCGATAGGGAATCAAAACCAAATCAGGTACGGGCATGGCGCCGAACGTGGTCCCTATGATGTGCCAGGTACTGTGGTAGGTACTGGGAACTCAGAGATGAAAGACAATTTCTCCTCCTGAGGCTTCTCACAAGTCTACCTTAAATTAGGGAAGCCTTTTCACACTTTAATGAGCATAGGAATCACCTAGAGATCTTGTTAAAATGAAAATTCTGATTCAGTGGTTCTGAGGTGGGCCTAGAGAGTCGGCATTTCCAACACTTTAAGTAGCAAGGGTCTGGGGACACTGACCATAAACTGATGCATAATTATGATACAGACTGACAAGTGCGGTGCCACCAAAACCACAAATATTTTGAGCACAAAGGTGCACCTAGCCAACGCTGGGGAAAGGGGACGAGATGATCCTTAGAGAAAATGACAAGTTTGAATGGAGTTCTCCGGGCAAAGAATCGAGGGAAAGGATGTAGGCAGAGAGAACAGCATGTACAACTAGAGGAAGACAGGAGAGTTTTAGAACCACAAGAATTGCAGAATGACGGCAGCAAAGAGCTGAAGGATATGGAGGAGTGGCATGAGATGAGGCTGTTGAGAGAAGTAACATGCGTCTGATCACATAGGACCCTGTAACCCAGGCTAAAAAGCATGGACTTCATGGAGTAAGCAATGGAGAGAAGATATTTAAACTAAGGGAGAGGAGGAAATATAGGCAGAGAATTATCTCTGTTACTATCCATTCTCGGAAATGTCCACCTTGTTTTGATTGGCAAATTATAGGGCAATTAGATGAATGACAGGAAACTTTGCCTTCAAAAAACAGACCTTATTTTGAACCCGTGGGCCTATCAGGGCAATGCCATATTTGCTCTCCAGCCAAGGTCTGTTTCATGGCAGAGTAGTGGCAGGAGTCAAACTCGTTCTGACATCATTAGAAACAAGCCTGGGTGCATTGATGGGTGGGGATGCTCAAGGTCTTGCTTTCACACTGCTTCCCCTCATGTCTTTCCATCTTAGCCTTGACAGTAGTCTGGGCAGCATATCACGTTTTAAAACTTGTTGCACAGATGCCACTTTTGGAGAGTGTGCATGGGGACTCAGAACTCGGCCCCCATCCTTGCCCAAAGATCAGAATGGAAGTAGTGGAAACAGCTGTGGATGTAGGTGCTAAAAGTAAATTATAGTCTGGAAGGCAAAGATGCCCAAGATGAAAACAACGCATCTCACTGATTGAATACCTGCCATGTGCCAAGTTTTGCACTAGGAGTTTAAAATACACCAACACATTTAGTTCTTTATGATCTGGGATGACATTATTATTACCACTTTTTTTTCAGATGAGAAAACTAAGGTTCAGAGAACTAATTCTACTTTCTAAGGTCATGTGGCTGAAAATTGTAGGAACTAAGATTTGAACTCAGGACTGCCTGACCCCAAAGAGGACTCTACAAAACCACCTGAATCATCAGCAGAAGTTGATTGTAGTTCAGGTAGGTAGTCAGCAAAGGATGGGTTCAACGTGGGGGAGTAGTGAGGTGGTCCAGGCATAGTGATTGGGAATCTGTGAGGAGATATTCATGTGGCTCCAGGCAGGGTAAGATGAGGAGGTAGTCTGCAGCAGAACATCAGTTAGAATGCCAGTTAGAATGGTAAGAATGCAGAGGCAGTACAGAGAGGATGCAGGTGGCCAGGAGTAAGTAGGTAAACAGAATAGAGACACAGAGCAATGGACTGGGGCAGAAATTCTCTTACCTAAATAGAGCACTAGGCAGAGATGGGTCTTGGGAATAAGGCAGAAGCCAAATTTTCAAAACTGGTCAAGTGGTCAAAGGCTGATAAACAGTAAGTGTACATGATTGACCACTGAATGTACACCCATGACTGGTGCTGTTCCCATCACAACCACAAGGTATACCCAGCACTTTTGATAGGTCTTGGCTCACAGCAAGTGCTCAATACACATCAGATGAATGGATACATTATCTGTGTAGGGGTGTCAGCTTTTTCAGTTAGACTATTTGCGGGTCAAATCTCTTTTTTTCCTTCCCTACCTGGCTTCTAGTCTCTATAAACTTTAGAGTACTTAAGAATCTCCTGGGTCACTATTTTAAAATGTGTAGGACCTACCTTCAGTAGAACTGAGGCTGGGGCTGAAGACTTAAACAAGCACCCCAGAAAATTCAGGTGTAAGTGGTCTTAGGTGCATGTTGTGAAAACCGCTGTTCCCATCCTTCTAATCCTTGCACCAGGGCCACTTGACTCTTGTCCCAACTCCCTCTAGGCCCACTTTCAGCTCTCAGGACCAATCGTGACCCTAGTTATGATGTCTTTAGTATGTGCTTTCATCCCATAGGATTCTTCCCATCCTCCAAAGCATCCTCTATCCTCTACTTATCTAAAAGTTCTCCATTCTTCAAGGCCCAGAATGAGTGTATATCCTTCATAAATCTGTCTCTGATCACATTAGCTCTAAGGTGGGGCAACTCTGCAAGATCCTAAAGGTATCCCCTGAGAAAAGAGCTTCTATTGTCAAATACACTTGGGAAGTGATAGTTAATCAAAGTTAAACAGCTCCCTTTACTGCAGACTTATCAGAACCTTAACTATGCTGACAAACAATATGACTTTGCTAGAAGGGGATCACTTGTGTTTCTGCAGAGGACACTTTGAGACATTTTCCACCCATTCATCCTCATTTTCCTATTCTCTGAACTTCTTTCATATATTTATGATTCATAGTATGAAATAAAGCATTTACTTATATTACAGGTAATCTTTTTCTGGTTGTGCCAAACGCTCCTTGAAATCAGGAATCAGATATTATACTCAGCCTCCCCTCCCAGCTATCTTAGGGCTGATCACATAATAAGGATTCAATAAATGCTCAAATGAAAATGAAATGTATTTTCCCAAGTCCAGCTGTGAATCACTAAAATGGATTTAGATTTTAAGTTCAATCCAACATTGTCTTCTCCCCAGGAAGTGTTTCTTCTAAGTAACTTTTAAAAACAGAGCGGTTTTAAAAAGACAAAAACAAACTTCTGTCTTATCACCATTCTAGGGAGCACTGAGGTATTAAACTGTTTTTATAAAACAATTTTAAAAGTAATTCTTGCCTCTTAAAGAAATCTTAGAACATTTAGACAAGTAGAAGAACAGAAGATTGTGGCTCAGATCTATAGATTGTTAAGATTTTGATCATCTGCTTTAAATTGTTTGCTCACCTTGATATTTATGTACTGACATGAATTCATTTCTTTTCTACTGAGCTTCTTTACGTGCCCCCTAGGGCAGGGTGACCTGGTGCGTCAGGCTACACTGGCCAGTCGGCATCAGTGTGGTTTGCTGCCCAGCCTTCCGGTCAGTCAGTATCCCTCATGATCCCAGAATCTGGTGGGTCCCTGGAGCTCTCTCAAATGCCAAGAACTCTCCTGCACAGGCTCTCTCTAAAGACAATTTCTGTTTGACATGAGTATTTGCCAGAGGTGGCAGGAAGGGCTCATGACCAAAGACAGCTGACAAAGAGCATAATTCCCAATAAGACTGTCAGCATCAGGAAGGCTAGTGCCCAGGGTGAATGAGGTTAGTTCAGGGCAAGGAAGAGAAATGGGAAGGAAAGAGCTCCTGTTGGCAACACCTTATGCAGTGTTACAGGAGAACCAAGAGAAAGCAGAGCTCATAACTTTTCTCATTTGTCTCCTCTCTTCTATTAAGGAAGTTTATCTTCACACTGGAGAGGAGCAAACCAAAATGGCTAAGAGGTTCGTGTGCTTCACTTGATGTAGGAAAAGAAAAACAGGTTGGTTGAGGAGCAAACAGGATGGTGATACCTATGCCCAAGTCTTTAAGGCTCTGATTATTCAAGTCTCAGGAAACTTAAAAGAACTGTGAATGTGATCATTGAACCATGCCAATAATCTCCATGGAATCAAGAAAAGTTGGAGAGATGCCAAGAGAGTCCTTGTTTCTAACAAGTAGACATACTCAGTCTATTGAGTATAAAAGGACCGATGATTTCTGAAACTGTCCTTGGCAAAATTTTTGGATTTCTGGAATTTTAAAAATAGATGGTACATAAGCACTCGGAAAGATAATAGAGATCACTGGGAGCCAACATGGATTTTTCACAAAGACAAAAATTCTAAATCAATCATTTCTTTCTAAAACGAGATTTAAATAAAACTTACTCATATATCAAGATAATGACCAACATCTATGTGGTGATTAATATTTCCTATACATATGACCTCAATTGATTCTCCTATCTTCGTAACAAGTCTTTGAGTCAGGTACTGTTAATAAATTTGACCCTCATCTTACACATGAGAAAACTTTAAAAAAAAGGAATCTTAGAGACGTTAAATAATTTATATATCTTCCTCAGCTAGTAAATTATAGAATTAAAGAGATTTTTCTGACTCCAAGGCTAACACTCATTTCTTACGTTATACTTTCTGTAAATATTGTATATCTTGATTTCATCTGTGCAACGGCCAGAACTTTATTAATATCCTCATGGGAAGTAGGGAGCATAATGGAAAACTACAAGTATATTGAATTGTGATTGGTTCAACCAATGTAATCAATGGATATTGATTTATAGGTTGATGTCATCTTAGAAGGAATTCTTCAGTCATGGATGTGCCAAGCTCTCTCTTTTGTCCAGTTTTGTTCAATAATGTTAAGCAATAGATTAAAACATGAACAACACATGTATCAGGAAACATTAGCACACTCTGCAACTCAGATGTACCAACATGTAACTTTCTTCTTTTTGTATATTTGAATTCAACTTTGCTCTTAAGTCCTAGAGCACACAGTCTACTCTACTCCATTTGGTGACGCTGATTTTTTTTCTAGTCAATTTATGTGTTATTATCTTGGTCTCAATACATTCACTTTGGCATAAAGTGCAGTCTTTCAGTCTTCCCCTTCCCTCTCCTTTTTTATTCCAGAAGACATCTGTGCACAGAGGGAAGCTTTCAGAAATAACAACATGGCCACAGGAGGAGGGCTGTCTGGCCTCTGTGTCCTTGTCCAGTCTCTGCTGGTGATGAAATGGGCCCCACCTAGCCTCTGGACATAGGCCAGCATCTCTTGATGTTTGAAAATCCTACCACAGCCTTCAGTTGTAATGACATCATATTCTGGGTCTTCTGTTCATACTCCGGGCCGTTTCATTTCCTTTGTCTTCCCACTAGGGTATGTGGGGCCTCTCAATCTCTTGTGCACTCTGATCAAGCTATAGGGAATGGAGTGCATGATCTCAGAACCATTGTCCTGAAAACATTTCACTGCTGTGTCCCACAGGGCAATCTTCAAGTGACCACTTTCCAGGCAAGACAGGCACCAGCCTCATGTGCCCCAAGAGTCTTCTTCATCAACTCAGGATTTCTATGGCCTCCTCTGTCTTCCAGCTGCCCTCAAACTTTGGGCCTGAATTGTGATATTAGAAAACCCAATAGGAGATGAAGGAATGGAGTTGGTCACAATAATTCTCTTCACCTAGCTCAAGGTCAACCATATGGAAAGGAACTTTTCATACTATGAAGGAAATTCCCCAAGTGATGGAAATATGATTTTGGACACAGGTCTGTCCAACCTCAAAGCTGGTCTTTCAGTGTCATAGTGTGTTACCAGCTCAACCTTGAGGATAATTAAGAAAATATACATAAAGTACTTGACATACAATTGGGCCTCAAAAAATGGTTGTCACACTGAGCATCCTCCTGGGTATTTGGGTTGAGAATAGACCTGCTGACTGGCTTGGGTTTCCTTAACAAACCATGAATCTAGCAACCTGCTCAAGAAACTGGCCATGCCCAACACCCACCTCCTAGCATTTATATTATGTCAGAGAGTCCTGGAAGCATCCGCTGTTTCTCTCTGATGAGTGATTTGATGTTGACATCCCTGAGTGTCAGGAGCAGGCCCAGTTGCCAGTATTGAGAAAGTAAAGACAGGGGTCAGTGTCAGACACGGTGGGAAAGCTCTGCTAAGTCTGCCCTCTGGGCATAAGTCTATTCCTCCTTATCAGTAGTTTGTCATGTTGAGTTTGCCATTTTGCAAAAGACAGCAGCAGAAAGTGAGCTCCTAAGGGTGAGGTAGGGGAAGATGGGGAAAGGAAACCTACAGCTAGCATTTGTCTCATTAAAATCTGTCAAAGCCAGAGGAACAGAAGGCAGCAAAGAGCTAAAATCAGATGTCACTAGCTCTCAGTGTATGTTGACATGTGGGGGAGCAAACTGTAGTGACAGTGTGCCCTTCAGCTGCCTCGGCTCTCAGCTGGTAATGATACAGCCCTTTGCAGGCGGCACTCGGGAGGCAGACAGCAGTCTCACACTCGAGGACAGGAGGTGCAAAGGACAGCTCTGGCTGATGGGCTATGGGACCCTTGCAATGACTTACTGCCTTTTAAAGAACATTCTGTTGTGCCAACATTGGCTTATGAAAACCAGTGTGATTTTGTTTGCGGATATGGATTCATCCATCACGAACAGTTCGGATCATCACCTTTTTACCTGTACCTGGAAATATTTAAGCTTATATTAAAGGAATAAATAGAACCTTATCACTCCAAATTATTATTATTATTATTATTATTATTATTATTAATTTTGGTTTGTTTCTTTGTTTTGTTTTGGGGGGGAGGGGAGAGGAGGTAGTTAGGTTTACTTATTTATTAATTTATTTTTAATGGAGGTTCAGGGGATTGAGCCCAGGACCTCATATATGCTAAGCACACACTCTACTACTGAGCTATACTCTCCTCCCTCAATCCAATTCTTGAATACTGGATGCTGTAAGTGGAATGGATTGCTTAGAATTGCTTAGAATGGATGAAGCAGAATATTGGCTTGCATAAGGGTAATGTGACATGAACTCTGGAGGCAGACAGACAGGGGTTTAAATCCTGGTTCTCCACCTACTGAGTTTGTCTCCTTGAGCAATTTATGTAATTTCCCTGTGACTCAGCTTCCCTCATCTTCAAAAGAAGGATGCTTATTTATTGCTTATTTATTGAAAAAAGATGTTGTATACTGTATATGGTGTAATAGGCACCTAATAAATACTAGTTTTCTTGCCTTGCATATATTATTTATATTTTAGAATATATTTTAGTTAATTTATTATTCACCTGAAGCTTTAAAGATCAGCATAGGACTTGGACCTACTACAGATTAGAATTTGATTCCCGAGTTTTACATCTTACTCTGTAGGTTCCAAGACACCCCACACTTCCTCTCAAGACTTGATCAGATCACATAACCAGTGTGGACACCTCTTCCTGAACTCCTGCTCCTCAGGAAAAAGGGTCATTTGTACCTCTTTAGCTGCTCTGATCTGAGTCTTTAGAGTAGGTATTGTTCTGTTGCCACAGAGAAGACAAAGTAGCTCCTTGGGGAGAAATAATTTAGAGAAGGGAAATGAATATTTCCTTCTAAAGATGGTGAGCAGAGAAATAGGTAAAGTAAATCTGGTACTCATAGAGCTCTTGGTGGCCACTGAAAAAATCAGGAAATGTAGTTTGATAAGGTATTTTTAATTTTTAACATTTATATTAAAAGCCATATGAAAATACAAAACTTAAATTCACACATATATACTTAACAAATGGTCTATATTATGAAGAATAAGAGTAAATGCAAAGAGTAAAGCACTTTACAGAAATGAGTAAAAATAAATACCAGTTAACCTACTATTCGCTATGGAGACATATGGTCAAAACCACCATGTTAATTGTTCAAAATATAAGTTTTTGTGAATCACTCTTTAAAGTGAATATATATTTTCCTTTGTTCTCTGAGGATACTGCATGAAATCCTTTTAGTATCAAAAGTTGAAATTCTGCTCCCTTAAACGAAACAGCAAAATGTGAACCCTTGATTAATATGAATTTACTGTTGCCACATGCAACAACCAGATCAAACTAGAGGCAAAAACATTTAAAACCCAGCTCAAAACAGTGTAAGCAAAAAAAGAGAAATGGATTGTAAGGATGATAGAGGCTCTCTCAGAAGTGACAGAGGAGTGGGTCAGGCCAGCTGTGGGAGGGCAGGCTTGCCCCCCAGCCTTAGAGACAACCGCAGCTGGAGATGCAGGCGATCTCTGTTCCAGTTCTCCCCCTGCTTGCTGACTTATGTCTCACATACTGTGTGTCGTCTGAGGGGTGGGACATACAGCTGCCCTGGCACTCCGGTGCCCCACAGCCGGTGGCTCCCATCACCTGATAGGGGCCTCCAGGCCCCTCCCGGTCTAGCTGAAGAAATCTGGAAGGACAATTCTGATTGGACGGCTTAGGTCAGGTGCCGCCGCTCTCCCCATACCCAACCAGCCCTACCCAACCTGGCCCTAGGCTCAGCTAATTGGGATGGGGTCGAGAGATACAACAGCAACTCCTAAATGAACGATAGTGGTTCTGGGCAGAAGGACTAAAAATTGTATGGTCCAGGTAGTAATAGTTCTTTAAAGTAAGTGTCATGCTTCTTTCCTGAGTTAAAATTTTGCTTTTTCTCCGAGGATCTGATTGTTGGGTGCTTGAAGGTACAGCATAGTGGAGTCATTCTACCTAGGTGTGAATCTTGGCTCCTTGACTACCTACCAGTGGTGTGCTAACCCTTGGGCCTCAGTTTCCCTATTTATAAAATGGGGATAATGATATTTTCTACTTATGAGGTTTAGGTGGGTATTACATGAGCTAATGCATCTAAAGTACACTTAGAAAAGTGTCTAGTACATACCAAGTGTTAATAAATACTGCTACTATTAAAACACATGAGAGAACAAAACCAAATGAGGAACAATAAATAGGAAGTTCTCCCTAATTTTCCCTGCTACTCCATCCTCCCTACCCATCCTAGATAACTATTCAAAGTTTAGTGTCTATTTCTCCAGAATTTTAAGGGTTCTATTAGTATGTATTTATAGATTTTGCAACTTGCTTTTTTTCTTTTAGCGTCTTTCAATTTGAGTATATCATAGATCAAGACCAGTTATTTTCTCCAGCTAGTGAGAGAATAGACAAGGAGGTGGATGTTTATACTCAGAGTAGACCTAAGAGCCACAGTCATCAATGTCAGCTAACTCCCTCATTTCTACCCCTGGCCGAATTCCTGGAAATAAGATTCATGCATGTTCAGCAGCATCAATGGCTGGCACTTCTCATTTGCAAGATAGGACACGGTGTCCTCAATACTTTTCTGTTTGCAGACCCTTCCAGAGTTTGTTTGTAGTAGAGAAGATTACAGGAAGTTACTTTAATGACTGTGTTCCTGAAAGACGTTTCTTACTACTCTCCCAAACCTTCCCTTTTTGTATGTGAAGTTTCAGTGAGAATACTCTTGGATTGGTCCTCAGGCTGTTGATTCTTGCTCTATGTTTTGATTTACCATCTGATTCATCAACTAAAATCGCAGCTACAGTTTTATAAATCACAAATCACTTGACCTTAACTACAAATTAATGAAATCAGAATATATCATTTTACTCAGACAAATGCTTACTTGGAGCAGAATGGAAGAAAAGACTAATCATTCCACTTTTAAGCTTCTTATTTTATCAACTGACAAATCTGAGCTTCACTGAGGCTTTACTCCAGAAGCAAAACATTTTACCAGAGTGCCTCTAAGGAAGAACAAAAAAAGTCCTAGTGCCACTTTGCTTCTTGGAAACATGCATCTTGTCACTGCTTCTCTGTTTCTCCTACTCTGTGGGGCCTCACTTTATCTTTTGGCCCTTCCAAACCCTCCATGGCCTCCTAGCTCAGACCAACCCCTCTTCATGATCTCTTTTCTAACTCTCTCACACTTTAGTTTTCTCTCTGCTCATAATAGCTCCTTAAATCTCTAGTCCAATTAATTCATCCCTCTCTCATTCAGTTATCCATCCAATAACAGGTCTTAGAATTCAAAAGTAATGATTTTCAATCTAAAGGAACTTACAGCTTAGTTAAATTACCATTAAAAAGTAATATAGTAATAGCATATAAGTGCTCTAGTTATTTCATAACTCAGAGTCTTCTTTCTCCTAAAATAGATTTGAACTTTTTTGGGTTTTGTTTGTTTGTTTGTTTGTTTGTTTGTTTTAAGGAAAATGTGTGCCAGAGTCTTTGTAGTCAAGATACAGAAAGCACTTAGAGGGTTTCTAGTGCATCTTGCATTGAAATTACATAATCATTTCCCTACTCATATTCCTCTTTTACGATTTTTAATATTGTGGTAAAGTATATGTAACATAATTTTATCATTTTATCCATGTGTAAGTGTTCACTTCCATGGCATTAGATACATTTATAATGTTGTGTAGCCATCACTACTATCTATACCCAAAACTTTTTCATCATCTCAACAAACTCTGTACCCATTAAACACTAGCTCCCCAACCCTTGTCCCCATAGCAACTTGTAATCTTTATTCCACTTTCTGTCTCTATGAAATTGTCTATTCTATGTATCTCATATCAATGAAATCATGTAATAGTTGTCCTGTGTCTGGCTTATTTTACTTACCTTAATGTTTTCAAGTTCCATCGATATTATAGCACATACTGGTACTTAATTCCTTTTTATGGCTGAATAATATTCCATCGTGTGAATATATAAGCATACCTCATTTTACTGTACTTTGCTTCACTGCACTTTGCAGATATTGCATTTATTCAAAGTGAAGGATTATGAGTAATTTGAAGTGTACAGTATTTTCAGGTAATGCTAAATGTGTAGGTCATGTGCAGTTTTCTTTATTCCCTTTTATTGATCTTATAGTTTTGTATGGTGATTTGATTTGAGTAGTGATAATTTTCCTTAATAGAAAATACTTTTTCTGTTTAACAAAGTTATTGTGTTTTCTCTTATTCCTATGTTTTCCCTATTTATTTATCAAAGTAGTGAGTACTTAGTAGATGCTTAAGAATTGATATAAGAATATAAAAATAAATGTTTTAAAAATCATTTTTATTGTCTATTCCTTTGGATACAAGTGATAGTGGCTTTAGTAGACATCCTAGTCTCAGAACCAATCACTTCTCACGACAGATACTCTTCATTGGAAAAGCAATTGCAATTTTGAGTCTGGTGAACAGAAACATTTCCTTTCTTTACCTTGGTCTTGGATCTTTGTGTTACTGACTTGGGAAAATGTTAATTGATGTGTTGCAATACTACAGCAATAGTTACCTTTAAAAAGAAATAATTTTTTTATACTCTGTACTAAGAGAACAGTACAAGGGTACAAGACTTTAATACACAGATAAACTCTAGACATTGGTGGAGCATTTGGTAGGTGGAAGGGCATATGCAGGAGTCAATAAGCACTGGAAGGGGAAAGAAAACTGCATGATGTCAGCATCTAACAAAAGGAAGTTTCCCTTCTGAATTACTGGAGAGAACTCAGCAACATATGTGTCTTGGGTGGAGAACTGATGAATGAAAGATCTCTTATGGTCCATGGCTTCCAAGAAGACAAGTAATAAAGACATCATAAAGAGGAGCCAGAAGGGAGGTCAAACCAGCTCTAGTGGATTAGAGAGATGAGGACTTGACTGAAAAGGAGCTGAAGGGAATTCTCCTGGGTCATTTCAAAGAATCACTGTGTGATATGGAGTCTTGGGAAGCTGTGAGTTTAAACATAGAATCAAATGCTTTCCAAGGCCTTGAATGTCTTCTCTGGAGAAGGATTATGGGGTCAAGGTTTGTGAGATAAATTTGGTTTGCCTAATTATGTCATCTAGGAATACTTAGGGTCTCTATGCATTTTCCCAGGTAATGTTTGACATGAGTATCATACAATATTTTCTGTTAATTACATTTCTCAAAACAACATTGTGGTAAGAGTGCTTGTATTTTATGAAATCTCAGGAGTAATGAAGAGGGAAGATGTGCCATCCGGCAATATTTCATGAAGCTAATTACCTGAGGGAATTCAGGAATATTTGTGCAGATGAATGCACTATATGGGCAATAAGCTCTTATAAAAGATGAAGTATTCTAATTACAAAGCAATTATTATAATGCACGACCATTTTAAATTGCTCTTATTTTGTGTTGCCTTTAGTTTTTATTGGAAAGCAAAACAAAACAGATAAAAATGTGTCACCTAATTTTAGTCTCACTGTTTAATTATTCTTAACTCATTCAGGACAGGTGGCTTTTGATTTCAGATACTGTTCATAAACAATGTTTATTTGTTTACAAATTAAACTATTATGAATGTATGTTCACCTTTGGTTTTTGAAATTATTACATTGATGGCATCTGAACGAGTTAACAGAAGCTACTTCAACTATGCACTGTGTTTTTGTGTAACTTCTATTTTTGTTTAATGTTCCTTTCATGCTCTGGGACATACAATGTTCATTATTTGTTGTATGATTTCAAAGATATTTATGAAATATTTCTTTCAAATTTTGCAGAAAAAAGGTAAACATTCACAGAAATTCTTGGCTCCTGGGTTTTTTGCTGTTGTCATCACAATTCTATTAATTACCTCTGAAACTAAAAAGGAAAGTCCACAAAAATCCAAAGGACAAGAAATAAATGCTATCACTTGTAATTGTAAGATGATCTTGTTCTGTTATTTCAGCCAACGGACAAATATTGTGAGAAAAGCAAAGAGAAAAAAGTAAAATCAGAGGTGAGAATTAGGAGTGCTTGCTCTGTGAGTGTGTGGTGGTGGGGGTGTGATATGAGGAGTACAAGTATTTTTATTTTAAGCATTATCTGCTAAAATAACCCAATTGAAACACTTAGTGAAACAGAAAATTCTCTATAGGAATAGAGAACTTGGGAATAAATTAACAGAAGGAAGGTATTTTAATTTATTTTTAAAATAGTTGTTGTCAGTGGACATTTAGGTTGTTTCCATGTCTTGGTACTGGATAAAGAAGTTGTGATATATTTATACAACGGAATACTACTCAGCCATAAAAAAGAATAAAATAATGCCATCTACAGCAACATGGATGGACCTGGAGATCGTCATTCTAAGTGAAGTAAGCCAGAAAGAGAAAGAAAAATACCATATGATATCACTCATATGTGGAATCTAAAAAAAAAAAGAAAAAGAAAAAGAAAGAAAAGGAAAAAAAGACACTAATGAACTCATCTACAAAACAGAAACAGACTTGCAGACAGTAAAATAGTAAACAATTTTACAGTTATGGGGGAAAGGGGATAGAAAGGATAAATTTGGGAGTTTGATATTTGCAAAGGTTAACTACTATATGTAAAAATAGATAAAAAACAAATTTCTTCTCTATAGCACAGGGAATTATACTCAATATCTTATAGTAACAGTTAATGAAAAAGAATATGAAAACGAATGTATGTATACCTGTGCATGACTGGGACATTATGCTGTACAGCAGAAATTGACATATTGTAACTGACTATACTTCAATTAAAATAAATAAATAAATAAACATTAAGGTACATCATGCAAAAAAAAAAAAAACTTGTTGTAATGTCCACTGTTGATTCTCTGTACAACAGCTATTGCTACCCTGTTTTTGTCTTGCTAGTACAGAGCACAGCCCACATTAGAAACTAAAAGTGCAGAATATGATGGGGGTGGCCATTTTACTCAGTGGTTACCATTGAACATAAAAGGGAGTTGGTTGGGGAGCTTATGTGAAATACCTTTCCCTCTGATACAGACAGACATATGGGGAGGATTCCTTTGTCACTCTGGCTTTCCTTGCCCCACCTCCACCACAATTCTTTCCTACTATCTTGGAGGTTGTATGGAGACATGATGCTTGAAATGTTACCACCATCTTGCAGCTATGCAGGGAGCCATGACACACGGAAGATGGAGAGACAAACATCCCTGGAAGAGTCTGGATCTCTGATGTTGCTGAGTCACTCAATCAACCTCGAGACCACCTATCTCCGGGCTTCAAGTCATTTATAGTGACACATTCTATTACATACAGCCAAACACATTTTGATTAAGTAGGGTATCCAATTTTTCACATTAAGCAGCACTGAACTGACAAAAGAACTAACATGATTATAGTTGCACCAGAGGTAATTTTGTTACCTAACAGAGCTGTAGAGCCACAACTCTTTTTTTGCACCCAAGTTTTGTGCAAAAATTGAATTTCTCTATAATTATTATATTTCCAAAATCCCATTCTCAACACCCCTTCTCTACTACATTTTCCATCCCTAGTGAAAAGCCTTTAATCATATCTAATTTGCTTTTTAAACTTCGAAGATTCTCTACTCCTTTGCCATCCCTCCCACCAACGTGAAGTACTCCGCTGGAACCAGAGTTCTCTGCCCAGAAACACACCGTGCTGTCTATATTTAATGTGACTTCCTCACTTACCACTTTCCAATATGTCCTTGCTCTCTGCTTAGCATCACACAGTTTGATTTTACTATTATTTTAATATACACACAGGACTTTTTTAGGATCTAAATTCCCAGATAGGTGGGATCATGTGTGCTTTCCCTAATGTGATACAGCATTTTGTATTTAGAGTAAACATAAACACCAGACCGAATCAAACACGTGGAATGGAATAGCCACTTAGAACTGTTCTATGAAACCTGAAGTGTATGTTTGCATGATTTACATTTAGCAACCTTCAAAGGGCTGCTTAATAACTAGTCTACTGATCACTCTATATTTGTTGACTATTCACTCTTTTTTCCCTAGTCAAAAATATTCATTAAAATATTTAAAAGCAATATATGCTTATATACAAAATTTGGAAACTGCAATCAAAGAGAAACAAACAAAAATTACCAAGTCCCTACACTCCAAAACAATATTAGCCTTTTGGTGTTTTGCTTTCTACTGTCTTTTCTGCGCATAGATTTCAGTAGGAGTTTCTGTTTGTTTATTCACAGCCATTGGTCAGGCAAAACCAAGAAGGTAGGAGAAAGTACGTTTGTATGTATGTTATTAGGAAAGACTCCTCCAAAACTCCTCCTGAGCTGCTATTCATCATGGAAGAGTAATTACAATTTTGATTGCTTATTACATTCATGATGTTCTTTAGTTCCCAAAATAACAAAATTATGAAGCAATGCTATTATTCATATTTTAAAGATGAGGTGCCCAGATCAGGGAAATTAAGTCATTTGTCCAAGGCAAAATGGCTGCTAAGTCCTAAAGCTAGAAATGAAACCCAAGTCTGACTTGACTTCTCAGCAGGTGTTCCTTTTCCCTTGTGCTTTTATCCTACTGCCAAACATCAGAAACAGCAGGCAGTTTGGTTCCAATTCTTTTCTTTTATAAAGGAGGAGACGATCAGAAGAATGCTTTGGAAACAAGGTCTCTTGCTCCCTCTTTCTGGGTTCTTATTAAGCTCTTTTGGCCAGTCATTGTTCTCTTTGGGCCCTTTTCCTCCCTCTCCTCCACATGTGTTTGTTGAGACTTTACTGAAATGAGCAGGGCCAAGTACTTGAACCATACCACTCGCTCCAAATGGTGAACACCAACAATCACTGAGATTCTAAATTCTGAGTGTTTTAAGGCACTCCTTGATAAAGGAGAGTCTCTGATTTCAGCTTCCCTACTTCGGGTGCCATCTTGAAAAGCATGGCCATGCTCTGCACCCCATCCACCTTGTAAAGAGGGTGAACCCTTCAGGGCAGAGCAAAGAAGAGATCCTAGAGCCTAAAGCTGACAGAGGACAGCCAAGATTAGTTTCATTTGGTGTGTGTTTGTTTTCTTAAGCCCTGATCGTAGTCAAAACTGGACACAGCTGTCCTTTCTCAAGGAGATTTCACTCCCAGACTGAGTGTTTGGATTTCAGCTCATTGTTTAATAGTTCTAGAATTCAAATGGTCACCTTGAGGCAGGAAGGTTAGCACTCCATTAAGATGGATGGGGAAAGTTCACACCTCTCGCTTTTATTTTATTTCTTTGCTTTTCTTTCCATTTGCCTGCAAACTCAGCAAAGCTGAAGCCCATTCACTACACGGGCTGTTTTTATACCCACGGGGCTGAAAAGTTGATTTACTGAAGAACTTGGATTTGCCAGGAAAAGGGAAAATCCACAGAGAGTGTTAAAATCTGCAAAATACGACAGGATTATCAGAGGAATAAGAAATCTTATGCTAGATCCTTTGGTTCTTAAATCAATCCCCAAAGAGATTTTAAAGCCCATTCACTTTTTGGATGGTTTTTCTGGACCTCCCTATAAATGTTCTTCATGTAATATCTGCTAAGAGGGAGAGCTAAAGCCAGCAGCATTTATATGAATCACCAGGCCAAGGCATTTTTGTTCATTAGCTTTCGCAAAGGTTGATTGAAAGGCAAAGGAAGGGGGTTAACATTTGCTGAGGGCCTACAGTGTGAAAGCACCGGGCAGGGCCCCAGTGCCCCCTGGTTCAGTACCTTCTCTCTGATGAAGGAAAAACATATGTGATTTCCTCTCATACAAGTCAGACTCTGAGAAAGGTTCTAACAGAAATTCATGCAACAGGGTCATGGAGAAAGAGACAAGTTCATTCTGATTGGAGCATTCAGAAAAGCTTCTTGGAGGTGAGATTAGAAATCAATTTGGAGGGTCTGTCAGGAAAAAGGTTGGCTGGGTAAAGGAGTTCATTTAGTAAAGGAATTGAGGTAAACCAGATTTAGTACTGAGAACTGAGAGCAGACAACTCCTCTCAGTTGCCCAGAGTGAATATGGCAGAGACAGTCTAGGTGTTTCCCAACCCTATCCCCTCTTCCTGAACACACAGAAAGACTCCATTCCCAGCCTCCCTTGCATTACATGGGGTTATGCCACTGTCCTCCCACAAATGGAATGAAGGTAGACTGATTGTATGCCATTTTCCTCTCCCTTTCTCTCTTTGCTTCTTTGGCTAGCTAAATGCAGAGGGTCACAGGTTGGGGAGAGTGTAGCTCCATCGTATAGTGCATGCTTAGCATGCATGAAGTTCTGGGTTCAATCCCTAGTGCCTCCATTAAAAAATAATAATAATAAATAAATAAATAAACCTAATTACCTCCCCCTGAACAAAAAACAGAAAAACAAAAAGTAAGGATGAATGCAGAGGGACCAGCGAAGGCCCCCAAGGAAGCCCTGGCAGGTGATGTCCCATGAAATGGAAGAACCTGGATGCTGGAATTATCAAACAGAGGATGCCCACCAAATACTTGATCAGACTGTAAAGTGAGCAAGAAAAGTTAAGCCACAGAGCTTGGTGTTATAGCAGCTAGCATTATAGTGCGGACGGTAAGGCTGAAAAGATAGATCTAAAAGGCCTGTAAAATCCTCCTGCATCAAGTCATTTATAAGAACTAAGAAAATAAATCAAATAGTTATAAGGTTTGAATTAATATGTCAGCATCAGGAAGAAGGAGCAGCATCATAGCTCATTCTTCCCAAAGTGGACCTCTACCAGTCGTGACTTTTTTGGCTAATTTTACGCTGACAACTTAATTTGGGGTCCTAAGTGAAAATTCTAGGAAGGCAGGGCTTCTTCAATGAAGAGAATACTTGGCCATTTCATAGCTGATGGAAAGAGGGCTTCGTGTGCCCTCGGTGGGGGGGAGTCTAAAGTTAGCTGGCTTGGGACTACTTTAAAAATACGTTTTACTGCTTTTTTGATTGTAATAGTAATACCCACTCCTTGTAGAAAGATTAGAAAAGATAAAACTGTTAACGGAATAAAATAATAACCATTTGTAATCCTATCACGTCTTGGTGTGTTTCATGCCACTCCTCTTTGTCATTCTCTGTTTCTGTCTCTCTCTACATGTATCGTATATAATATAAACATAAATCACTGAATTATTCTAATTGTACTATATGTAATCTGTTCCTGTCATTAAAGTTCTTTACAAACTTGACCTTAAATAGTTGTGCAATTTTTTTTATTATATGAATATACCATAATTTTTGGCATTTCCTATAAAGTTGGACACAATTATTCCCAAGGTTTTTGTTGTTGTTTTAACAAGAATGGATATCATTATTCAGAAATATTTGCCTGGATTCTTGATTATTTTTTAGGATAGATTCCTAGTTGTAAAATTCATAGTCAAAAAGCTTGAAAAATTGTAAAAGATCTTGAGGCATAGGAAAATAGCTTTCTGCAAAAGTTACAGAGGTTTATTTTTCTACCAGCAGAGTACGAGGTAACCTATCTTAAAACACTTTAATCTGCAATGAAAGTATCATTTAAAAGCTTTATACCCCTTTTTATGGTTTTCTATACAGTCAAAAGACTCAAGGGCAATAAATCCATGATATCTTTAGTAACTGATTTTCAGTTGGCAAAGTGACTGTTTCCTGCTGAAATGGGTTTAAATGTTTCATTTTAAGAAACCATAGGCATCCTCTGATCGTAGTATATAATAAGCCGATTGCATTTAGTACAGGTTGGGCTAAACAATGATAGGAAATCACCTCAAAATCTCAGTGACTTAACACAACAGAATTTTATTTCTTGTATTCAAAGTCAGTAGCTGGTACTTTGTGCATTCATAATTGCTCTAACCTTGAGAAGAGAATACGGTAAATCATGTCTTTGCTCTTTCATTTTTCACCTGGAAGGGACACAGGTCACTTCCTCCCATGTCTCCTTGGCCAGAGTAAGCCATGTGACCACAATGACTACAAGGGTGTGGGAAAGGACGATGCTATCCTGTGCCCAGGTACAAACCCAGGAGCGGTCATGGACAACACTAACGACTATCACCCCTCATTGAATTTAACCTTTGAGGAAGGGCTTGTATTCTATAATGACTCCTGGAAATGTCCTTCTCTCTTCCCTTCTGAGAGTCTCAGACAGGGGTCAGCAAACTTTGGCTTATGGACCAAATGTGTCAAGTCTCTGTTTTCATATGGTCTGCTAGTTAAGAATGGTTTTTACGTTTTAAAATGGTTTGGAAAAATCCAAAGAAAAATAATATTGCATAACACATGAAAATTATGTGAAATTCCAATGTGTGTCTATAAATAAAGTTTTATTGAAATAGAGCCATGATTTCTTGTTTCTGTACTATCGATGACTACTTTTGTGCTACGGTGGCACAGTTGAGGAGTTTGCAACAGAAATTTACACTATCTGGTCTTTTACAGAAAAGGTTTGCCAGTCGCTGATCTTAGACTTGACACTGGGGAAACCCATGGTCATTTCAACATGGCTGCCTGGAAAAATCACCTCTTGGAAAGTGATTACTTGCTAGATGTTTCAAATTCAGCTCACTGGATTCAAAACAAACAGAAAAATGAAATCTCCTCTAGGCTGATGTGTATAGTTACTGGGATTGTGGCTGAGCCATGAATAGAAGCATGATGAAAACTGAGACCCAATGGCCAAATTGGGCTGGAATCAGGGAGGAAAGCCACTGGAGTTACCAGGAGTTCATCTGAATTAGATACTGCCGTTATGAGCTCAACCAGATGAGTTTCTCACCAGGCTCTTCCACCTCCTTGAGGATTGTTATGTAAATCTGCTCAGTGTTTTAAAGTCAACCTGGATCCAAACATAAGCCCTCATTGCCTTCATTAAAATCAATAAATAATAAAGGAAGAAAAAATTGGCTCCCCAGGTGCAGGAAAAAACCCAAGTTTTGCCATTCACTTCCTCAGCTTGTTGTTGCTGGAAGACTGTACTTCACTTTCAGCTGTGATTTAAAAAAAAAAATGTTTTGGATTTCCCCTCAGAGGTTTCATAAGCATTTATACAGAATTGGCTTTCTGGGTGATTTATCAGCTGCGCTGTGTGAGGTTTTCAAAGAGTGAACACTCCATCCATTGTCAACATATTCCTTGTGTTAAAACCGAGATTTCTAAAATAACATGTTGATCGGGTGACGGAATGCCATTTCTCTTCATTTAGTGTCCAAGTAATAATGCACCAGTTAGTAATGCTAGGAATGAGACGGGAGGCACAGCACATACATATTCCAACTGAGGTCAAGATCCATTCTTTTTAAATGTCAAAAATGACATTCCTAATACCCATGTATATAGATTCCATTTATTTGTGCACTTAAATTAACTCCTCTCTAATCCAGCTTCCACAGCTGCCAAAGACTTCCTGTGAAAGGCATTTTCTTCTAAACTACTCATAATTCACATCCGGCTCTCATTGAAGAAATGTCTCTCGTGGTTTTGTGCCACAGTCAAAGGTAAAGGGGGTAGTTCTACGTAACTTCAAAGGGTAAGTTGTACCTGGTTTGGAAACAGCCACCTCTGATAGCTCTTTGTCCCTTCCCTCCCCTGAGACAGTTCCATACTGCATTCTCTTTCTTTTTGCTGGTGTCCAGTTCTCTTACAAAAGCTTTTCAAACTACTGCGCATTCTGTGTCTTTCAGAAAGAGATTATTATTCAAATATTGTTTGTGGGCAGACTTCTAATTAAGTGATGTATTTTTACACATCTCATTAAACATGAAGTGTCTGTGATTTCCAATCTAAGTAAGGACACACGATTTGAGGAGTATACGCATGAGAAAGGGGGGGTAAAAATGTTGAAATCTAGGTCATCCAGGAAAATCTAGGACATAGAGTTCCTCTGCCCAGTACTATGTAGTGACTATAGATACTATATAAATGACTATTTAGAAACCAGGAGATGATTTGGGGCTGAAATAGAAAACAGTATTGTGACAACAACAACAATGTATTATAGTTGTAAAGCATTTTCACATATGTTACTTCATTTAATCCTCTCAATCCTCCTCCGAAATAGGGAAGGTGAGTGTTATTATTCACATTTTATAATAAGAAAACTGAAACTCAAAAACATTAAGCGACTTGCCTAAGGAAGTTGTCACTGGGTCGAGATAAGATCTAATTCTCTTTGCCTCTGGTGAACTGTGTTATTTTGTGATGCTGTCTCAAGACTGGTAAAACAGGTACTGAACACAGGCAACAAGCCGTCCTCTGAAATTTGCAGGTGGGTTTTTCTTTTAGAAAGACATCCTTAGCTCAGATTAAGGCTTGAATCCCTGAATTGGGTTCTGCTTGATCAAGTATTTACTGCTCATCTATATTGGACACTTGCTATACTGAGGACTAGCTCCTTTCTCCAGCTTTGGCCCAATTTTTATTTCTTCTAAAATAAGATATAAAGCAGAAATCTCCAGACATCAAAAGATCTAAAAACCAGTCAAGTTGTTATTATGTTGCCCATTTATTTTTGTCTCAAAACTTTATGACACAAGAGTCACTCATTCCTTGTAGTTTTCAGTTGGTCTGAAAATTTTACCTTTTTTATGTGGCTAGCAGATCTAGGTATCCCAGCTTTGGAGGTGGGGATACTCAGAGCATTGGCCATCTGATTCAAAGGACAGAGGGGTTCTGAATCATTTTATAACCTTGTTGGGGCAGACCAGATTTGCAGCAAGGATAACCAAACCTAAGTCTGTACTTCTTTAGAGGTGGGTTCATGGTTGGGCCTCTCTCTGTGCTTTAGCAGAAAGGTAAACAGCAAGTCAGGGCAACTTTCAGACAAAGATTTTTCCCTGGAACTTGGAAAGCATTACATGTTCCATATAATATAACAAAGTAAAATAAGAATCCTTCTGAGAAAGGTGCTCCAGATCTTAAATTGCCTTATGCTAGAATAATATTTAACTTGTTAAAAAATCTTTGTTTTTCTCAAGGAAAAAGAAAAAAAAAGTTAAATTTATAATGAGTATTAACATGGAGAACTTGACCAAGGATTTTCTAAAACAACTTTGTAAATGATTACTTGGTGGTGGTGTCAGTTGACCAAGTTCAAAAAGAAAATAAACGTCATTTTGGTCAGTTTCAGAAAGTTTTTTTTTCCCCTCAATGAATAATTCTTTTTTTGTTCAGTCCCAAGGGACAGTACCATGTTAATCCAAACACAGATTTAATTTCTGAGTTTCACAGCTTTTCCATCTTGATCACCCAAGAAAGACTGAGATAAAATGCCAATTTTACCTTTATGAAAAGTAATGATACAGATACACAACAATCGGTGTTTATGAAAATATTTTCTTTAAATACTTATTCTTTGGTTAAGCACCATAGCTCAAAAGCTGGGGATGGGAGGGAGAGGAAACACGTCTCTGGGACTGGTTAGTCCAAAACTCTTCCCCATCCCCGCCCAAGTCTCCAGTTTTGTCAACCTTTGTTTTACTATGGAAGTTCCTGTCCTTCAGTGAGACATTCATATTTTCTATCTTACAAACATATTTTAGGTTTCTCAAGGACAGGATACTGGGAGTGGAAAAGTCTTTCAGGTGGAGAGAATAATAGAAGCAGAGACCTGGAAATGGGAATAAAAAGAAATTGGACTGCAAAGTTATGATGGATCCAGATCTTGGGTCCTAAATGTCAGTCCTTAGGGGATTGTACTTGATTTTATTTATTTATTGTTATTGAAGTACAGTCAGTTTACAATGTTGTGTTAAATTCTGGTGTGCAGCATAGTGATTCAGTTATACATATATATATATTCCTCATATTCTTTTTCATTATAGGCCACTTCAAGGTATTGAATATAGTTCCCTGTGCTATACAGTAGGGCCTTGTGTTTTGGGGGGGGTTTGTTTTGTTTTTTTAGTATTTATCTCTCTTTTTTTAAATTGATGTATAGTCAGTTTACCATGTTGTGTGTCTACTCCACCTGGTGAGCTGGATGCTTACCAAGAATCAGTGTGTCAACAGCACTAAAACTGTGCTATTTGTACTTTTTATAAAACTACATAATTTAATTCAAAATGAAATGTATGTTGAAAGAAAGTTTTTGTTTTAATGAAGATTAGATTGACTGCCTTTGAAAGACTCAAAATTAAGTCACTGATAAAAAACAAAAACACAAATTGTTGCTGAAGTAAGTGAGTAAGGACAACAGTAAAAGACTGAAGAAAAAATGTAAACACCCGGACGAGTCTATTCTCAGAATGCTTTTCAAGTACCTGTAAGTTCTCTTTCCACTGAGAAGAAACTGCAGCCAGAAAACCTAGCCAATACATTATAGATGTGTTCTATGCAAAAACGTCACACAATTCCCATCAGCAGACCTTTACTAAAACAAACAAACCAAAAAAAAACACTTGGTCCAACATCCAAAGACTGGCCAATGAATCTGTTTTTAAATATTTTAAGGTAAATTAAAATGTTAAATCGTGTATCCTTTTCTATGATTCTGCGCTACAGCTGAGTTTTTCAATTGTTGATCAATTTCTGGTGTGACAACATTGAATAAGAAAATTTCTACTGTCCTAATGTCAGCATTAGGCAAATATGTACTAAATATATGCTAAAATTCATAAAACATTAAGACACGATGCTTTGTCTCAGACAGTAACTATCTAGTCTTGAAAGAAGGACATGGAATTTGCTAATAAAAGAGCCAATATATTTGAGAACAATTCATTAGAATTCTATTTTCTTCTATATTCTATTCTGTTTGTACTTAAGTTTTCTGTTCTTCATTAAGGTATATGATCTTGTGGTAAAGAAAAACAGTGTTTTACTATTTTGGTTCAAAAATCTATGTTTATGCATGGCTGGGATGTGCTGTACACCAGAGATAGACATATTGCAACTGACTATATTTCAATTAAAAAAAATAGACAAAAAAACCCAACAATGTTGTGTCCATTTCTGATGTACAGCATAATGTTTCAGCCATAATATACATATATATACTCCTTTTCATATTCTTTTTCATTATAGGTTACTACAGGATATCGAATAGACTTCCCTGTGCTATACAGTACACTTGTTTATTTTATATATGGTAGTTAGTGCCTGCAAATCCTGAAATCCCAATTTATGCCTCCACCCCCTGCCCCTTTCCCCCTGGTAACCATAAGTTTGTTTTCTATGTCAGGTGAGTCTGTTTCTGTTTTGTAAATAAGTTCGACATTATTTTAGCATGCTTTTGAGGAGAGCAAGACTGAAGACAGTGGAGTCAGCTGCAGGCAGTCCTGGTGTCACAGGCGAGCACCTGAACCAAGAGGATCTCAATGTGAAGGACGCTGAGAAACTGACTTGGTAACCAATACCCACTCTGCTGTTCTCCTCTAGCTATTGGGCTGACAAACCCAAACCAAGGGTAGCTCTTGCCTTCTAGAAGTTTGCCACCTATCCAAGTTTGGAATCGAAGATACGTAACGGGGGACAAAGTATTAGCTGTATTAATAACAGAATGTCTTTCAAAAGGTCCCACAAGGTGGTAATTCTGCAAATTCAAGAACTAATTCTATGAGCATGTTGGGAGGTCCACGTCACAGGGTGGATATACATGAACCCAAAACACGAACTTGGCAGAGAGCTTATTATCTACGTTTTTCCTATACTCAACTTTTTCTCAAGTTAGACCTTTGGAGAAATCATATTGTATTCAGAATGTTGCCTAGTAAGCACAGAATCTAAGTTATATGAATTAGATGCTACTAAATTCTTCTAATTATCACTAAAATTAAAGTGATCACCTAAGAGAGCAGGAGGCACTGCTCCCCTCAGGGAGATCCCTTTGTAGTGGAACCAGATACCCGTCGAAGTCAGAGACTCAGGCTTCCTTTTCTGGCAACAGCGTTTGAATAGGCCCTGGCAACATTTATCTTCCAGACCCTCTGCACTTCTGTTGCTGATGATCCCTTTCCCCTCAATTTCAAATTATTTCTTTCGAGACATGAATAACTAAAGGAAAGTCCCAGTTACCTGCATCGCTGTTTCTAGGAATTTATCCTTCAGAAATAATAACCCAAATCAGTGAAAAAAATATATATACAAGGATATTAATTACAGCCTTGTTTGTAATACGAAAAATGGGCAATGAGTTGCATCTTCATCACTTGGGAAATTGGTTAAATAAAAGATGTTATATTTATTTAAATAAAGGTATACTGTGCAACCATTAGAAAGAATGCACAGAACAAAAGGCACTGACTTTACAAGATATACATAATAAAATGGTATTATAAAAACAAGTTATATATCAATAGATATAGGACATTCCATCTTTGTGAAAAATACATATCTGTGTGGCTGTTTGTGTAATATATATACTTATTGATCAGATATATGCACTAGAAAAATCTAGGAAAGGAATGCCCTTCAGTGTTAATAATGGTTGGCCCTGGAGGAGGGGTGAGATCATATGTTAGAGATGATCTGAGATTGCCTCTTCTTTTGTATACAGATACATGCATGCATGCACACAGACATACCTGTGCACACACACATATGCAATGGAATGAGTGCAATTTACTTTTTTTTTTTCCAAAGAACCTCTTTCTTGCCTTCACTTGCCCACCAGCTCCTGAAAACCTTACAATTTGAAGGAAATCACTATGTTCTAGAAGAAATTACTATTCACTGTAGAAATTGATGAATGCTATAAAAGAAGTATAAATTGAGCCTTTGGGCTCCTAGGAAGCTGAGAGATTGCTTCCAACTACATGAGTGTGAAAGTCGAGAGACAGTGCAGAGATGAAGAAATTTTATATCTCCCATAACTAGATTCCATTAGCCTTGCTTTTACAGACCAAGCAGCCCACTTTTAAATAGTGTCTAACATTGCTCCCCTAAGTCATCAAAATGCTTGTAAATTCCAGTATTTGAGGCACCCACACTTCATCTCCCCAACTGCCTCTTGAGTTAGGATCTGCCACAGTTATTTCACATGAGACTCTGAATTCCAATTTTTGGTTCACAGAATATGTTCACTTGACCCATAGATCAGGGACAGCACTTTGCATGTAACAGTTCCTTGACAAATAGTGGCTGCTTCATGGATTATCAGTCATATTGAAGAAAAATAACACCACCTGATGATGATCTTTGAATTCAAAAGTCTATTATCTTTCCTTTTTAGAGGGACAAGATGATTGCTTGCAGCCTCCTCAAGCCCTCTAATCAGGAATAGGAAACTACCAGAATGAAATGAACTGCCACTGAAGATTCTTTTTCTTACGTTATCATAGAGCACAGACAGAATGTTTCATGAGCGAATGCAGAACACAGCACAGAATAAAGCAAAACCCTTACCATGAAGATGGTCACATAGTTAAACCCAAGCACACATGATGGAATGACCCAATTGGCAACCCTTGCACCCCATTACAAACAAATGGGACCAGGAATGTGGTCCTCTCACACTGTCCAGGAGGCGCCTGCACCCACCACCTCCCACCATCCATCTCCTCCTCCCCTGATTTGTGTGTGTTTTTGTTAAACAGTGGATCTTGCTATGCTTTTCAGAAAGCTGACAAGAAGCAAGCTGAAAATTAAAAATGGGTGCCGAGAGGCTTTACAGGAGTCTAAATAAACAGCCCGACAGGAAAGACGTGTGGCAGGCTAAGGTTTCAGGCTAGTGGTCGGAGCGAGTTAACAGACATCCGTATAACAGAAGGCTGTGTTTGTTTTCCCTGTCCCTGCTCTAGCAAATTTATTGGGTTATCTGTCTTATTTTGACACTTGGGTGTTTAAGGTTTCTGTTCTAGGTGTCTAAAGGCATAAAAAAATTATTGTACAGTTTACATTCCTGGCAGAGGCTGTGACATGTGCTAGCTGAAAAGTTCCTATCTGCCAGGAATTTCGCAGAAAAAGCCTTGTAGAACTGGGTTTTCTTAGAAGGTCCAAGTATCCTTTGTGAAAAGCACCGAGAACAAAAGCGTTCTTATTTTATTCCTGACCATGTCATTCTAACATGTAGAGAACTGCTGCCACCGAGACATTTTCTTTTCATTGTCCTGTTTTGACTTACCAGGAAACACACACGGAGCATTATCAGTGTCTTGTAGGGAGACAGGTTTTTCCATCGGTAGGGCTCAATGTAGATCGACAAGATACAGTTTGATTTGCTTCTGAAATCAGAAATGCACGGAAGCATTGAGTGAATATTAGGTGTTACGATAATGCACCATCCAAAGATTACAGTCATATGTGTAGAAATATTGACATGTTGGTGACTGATGTACTAAGCCACCCACAAACAGTGTTGATACAGTTCTTCTTATTGGAATACAGATTTTTAAAGAATTTTACTTGTAAGTGCCCTGTTCTTCATAGATATTGAGGCCGTAACTAATGAAGGGGTCAGTAGGGAATTTAAATAGTTCTCTGATATAAACCTCTTTTCATTTATTCACTCATTCATTCAAGTGGCATTCAGTGAATACTCATGTATTTGATTGTTAGGAAGTGGGAAATACACATGGAGGAGAAGTATGAAACAGTCAGTGGCACTAATGGAAGCTTACAGTTTCTTCTTTCATCATCTTCTGCAGCAGACAGCCTGCCTGGCAGAGTCAAGACAAATTTTCATGATACCAGGTGATTGGCATGAAATCAAGGAGAGAAAAACAATTCAGTTTATTTTTTTCCCAGAGAAAATAGCTTTGCAGTAGCTGAAGCTATTTGAGCAAATTATTATTTTCTTTCTTTATTCAGTCTTCCTTTTTTTGGTTCTTCATGGCTTAAGACTGGGACTTGGGAGCTGGCAGCTACAGTTTCTGCTCCTCAGGCTACTCTTGGCAAAGACTGTCACCCAGGCCACTGGACAAATGGTTTTCTTGTCTTGACCACCCTTTTCATCACTGATCTCCCTTTGGTCACCTCACTATTTGTAAAGGCTTCAGTTTTGTGCAAAGAGCAAAGATTTTTAGAATCAGCATTCCTGAATCTGAATACAGACAATGTCACTTAATTGGTGGGTGACTCTGAGCTTCAGTTTATCACCAGTAAATACGTGTACAATCATGTCTGTTTCATAGGCTTGTGAAGCGTACACATGATTGCATACTTGAATGGAGCCAGCCTGGCTCCTGGCTCTGGTAAGTGATTTTAAAAAGTCTGTTCTTCCTTCCTTCAAGTCATGTAGGATATGGAGCAATGAGGCATTTGGGAGAGTCAAAGAAAATATTTGTATCACAGAGACTTTATGGTTCATTGCTTTTCTGTTCATTTCAGACATATGTGGTGTAAGTTTTTTTTTTTAATAAAAGCAAGAAGAAGTCATGCTTATACTACCAATGGAAAGCAACCTAGAAATCCAGTTGATATTGGGCACAACTGTCTAAGTCCTACAACGGGTTCTGGGAGGAATGCAAGCAAATATACAGACCAAACCCATATTTTGGTAGCTTCAAAACAACCTGAGACAAGATTTGTACAGTAAAAAGTCAAATAGCAATAAAACTATTTTGAAGAGATTGCTGAGCAATAGGCTATTATATACTGAGTAAGTCTTCTGTCCTGCCAAGTTCACAGAGCCTTTATATCACAATATACATTAAGAATCTTCTAAGAAGGGAATAGTAAGCAGTTTTCTGTGCTTAATTTGATCATGGAACTCTATTTTAATTTTGTCTTTACAGCAATATCAGGTGTAGAAAGATAAACTGGGGTCATGGAAAGTGAATTCTAAAGTGAAGAATCAGAACTTTACCCTAAAGGCACTGACATTTCTAGAAAGGGAAGTGTCATGATTCAAGCATGTAAGTAATGTTTTAGGAAGGATGGGTCACTGGTGATATACTAGGTCTTTTATGAGAATCAAGAGAAAAGGCATTTTCAAATAGAATGGTCAATACATAACCTAGATTGCAGTTAATTAAGGTGACTGTAGGCTGTGACACAGAGTCATCAGGCAGCACTCTTAACAAGGATTTTGGAAGTGAAAATATGGGACCAAGCCAAGACAGTTGTAACTTGAGGAGATTTTGTTCAGAATAGGGAAGACAATAGCATGTTAGATGATTAAAATGTAGACCCCAACAAAAAGAGGCCCATGAATGGTCCTGGAGGAAGGAAGAATAATTGTGGTGTCAAGTCCTCTGAAAGAATGGAAGAGAATAGGTAGAGAGCGTAGGATGGAAAGCACTGAAGACATGTAGCAGGTAGAGAAAAAAGAGAAGTACAACTCTGGTTTCATAATGCTGTCTACTGTGTTCAAGCTAGGTTCATCACATGTTGCATTGATTCTTAATTATAACAATAGTTTTGTGTCATAGAAATAATGATCCTCAGTTTGCAGACATGGAAATTGCTCAAGGTCACATAGCTACTAAACAGCATATCAGGTATTTGAAAAGCATACAATCACTAATAATAACCTTGTTCAGACAGTGGCTTCCTGAATGTGGGCAATCCAGGAGATAATAAAGACTTTGACAGGGGCCAGAGATGAGGCAAAAGTCAGCCACCAGCTGTTCCTGGGGACAGAAAAATTAGATCCAAAGATCATTCTCCACCCAGCAGAGGGCCAGCACGGATGAGCTCTTCAGCTTTCTATTGTTATGCTAGAGCTTGCTGGGTTCCTCAAGCAGGAGTGGAGAAAATTGATTTGTTTCTTTCACAACTGTATTTATACAGTTAACCCTTGAACAATATGGGTTTGAACCGTGTGGATCTACTTACATGCAGATATTTTTTCAGTAAACACATACTGCAGGACTATACCATCCATGTTTGGCTGAATCCACAAATGCAGAACTGCCCACACTAGGGGTGTGACTGTAAAGCTATCTGTGGATTTTCAAATGCTCGAGGGTTGGTACCCCTAATCCATGTTGTTCAAGGGTCAACTGTATATACTAATGAGAATACACATTCAGGCACTCTCGGGGAGGGTATAGCTCAAGTGGTAGAGTGCATGCTTAGCATGCACAAGGTCCTGGGTTCAATTCCAGTACCTCCTCTACAGATAAAGAAACAAATAAACCTAACTACTTCCCCCCTACACACACACAAAACCTAAATAAATAAATGTCACTCTTTAGGCACTCTCTTTCTCACTCCCCAATTTCGTGAGACCACCACTTCTACACTACTCCCAGGTATCTGCAGTTGGATTCATGTCTTCTTATGAAGACTGTAGGATCCGGCATAACCCTAGTCAGTTAGGATTTCTGCTTCCCTATCTTCCTCTCTCATTTATCCAAGGTTTCAAATTTCTCACTGAACCTCACCCAAACTAGGTGAATCCTGGGCCAGTCTGTATCTTCATATTTCTCATCTCCTTCTTCTTTGCTTTGAATTCCCCTTTCCTTGCTGAAGGACTGCTATTCCTCTTCCTTGCTGGGTGGGGCTTTTCCTCAATTTTAGCTTCTTTCTCAGTTACTCAAGCTTCATCACTTAGCTATAATGGCACAGTAATATTTTCAAGTACAGGTTGCAAATACCATGTATAAAAGCATTGTTTTATGAATGTCTAATGTGTGAAGGTTGAAAATTACCAAGTGACAATGTGATTGCTCAGTCCAAATTAATTAAACAAAACTACATGCACTATGGCAAAAAGCAAGAGTAGGCTTGAGATAAATAAAACATAATTCATGCATTCAGAGAGTCATAATCTTGTAGGAAAGGTAAGAGTATTTAGATGGTGAAAACACTAAAAAGGATAAGGAGGTAAAAGGCTCGCGTGAAAAAAAGCTATGGGAATTCACAGGTAGGAGAAGTCAAATCTGGCTGAGACCATCAGGAAGGATATCTGGAAGGAAATGGCTTTGGAGAGGAGCCCAGAAGGATGACCTATACTGGCATGCTGTAAGTGGCAAGAGTTAATTCAAGACTTCTCTCCAAGTCCTGTGGAACAGGCTTAGATGGTTAGAGGGGTGGGGCATGGGCATTACCATTTGGGTATGGAAGCATTTTAGAAGGATGAATGAGTAAAGAAGGCCTGCGTGGGGCTGACCTCAGAGCCCAAGTTAAGCCAGGAGGCCAAGTGCAGTCAGGAGCATGCCAATGAAGGGCTGAAACAGGGAGGGAGTGAAGGAGCAGGGAAAGAGTCACCTGAGTCAGAATGGGAGAAAGGGAAGGTGTGGATGGAGAGGAGGAACAGCATGCCCTTGGAGATGGAGTATGATCATGGGGTGGCTCAGGCTAAGCTTGGTACATTTAGCAGCTAATAGGGAAGGGGATGCAAAGAAGTGCAGAGCAGGAAGGTGAGAAGTTCTGAGGTCAGGGTTTCAGGTGGCTAGTTAACTGAGGGCTGGAAATAAGGGGCTCATATTTTTTCTTTTCTTTTCTTTTCTTTTTTTAAGTTTTTTGCCTGCACATTAGAACTGCATCCAATACACTCTAAATACACTGGTCTGTATTTTCCACAGGGCCTGGGTCTTTATAAGGGAATAGAAAGGTCACCATTGGAAGATGCCAAACCTTACCCATACCCAGCTGTGCCCAGCTGTGAATTCACCAGTTGCCACAGGCACCCCAATCCACCGTGTCACTTGATCGGCATGTTTCACCCTTGACATGAGCGCTTTTCAACATGGGCAGAAGCAAGGTTTGAATGACATATATTCCACTCTCTGCCTACAAACCTGGGGTCAGGGGAGGAAGACAACTCAGAATACCTGAGTCAGCTTCAGGAGCTTGCAGTGCAGCCGTTTAACACCAAATAAAGTCCTGTCCAATGGCTGGTGAATCAAATTAAATTCTGAACAAACAACTCTCCAGCTACATCTCAGTCAATTTTAGAATCAATGCAGCCGATTTATGGTTCCTTCGGGTTGTATTCTCTTCTCAGTGGGCTGGGATTTCCACACGTAGTTACTACCACTTACTGCTAATGAGGAGCGTGCATCAGTCCCCAGGCACCTGGGCGGGAACACATTACTTAGTCTCATTCAGCAGTGTGGGCTCTTTCCATGCAAAAGGGGCTTCTTAGCTGGGTCTGGAGCCCGGGGGTACCAGGTGGATGCTATTAATGCAAAGTGCTGACATCTTCCAGCTTTTGTCTCTCAGAAGCATCCAGGCTTTTTCATTTCATGGTTCTCTGGCATGTGAGAACCCTTTGGGAGAAATTGGGTTCTCCAGCCTCAGCATGCTGATTCAGACAGAAGCTGGGTAGGGGCAGAGAAAGCATTTGGCTTTCTTTGTTACCATTTGATGAAAGTGAATCTTGAATCTGTATTTTTATGGCGACAGAATATACATCAGTGCTTATCACAGAGCCTGTCATGTAGCTAGAGCTCAAGTAGGTATTTTGGAATAAATGGCAGGTAGAAGCACACATAAGAGTATACATCTCTTGAAACAAATGTTTGGGAATGTTCTGGAGAGTCTCTCTCTGCTGGTTGAGGGGTAAGCTAGTCAGAGGCGAAAGAGATCCTGGGAATGCTAATGTCTTTTGAATGCCTGACTGCCTCTTCTGACTCTTTGATTTCACTCATTGCTCAGAATAATCTTTTTAGGCTAGTACTATTGTCATCCCCATTTAACAGATGAAGAAACTGAGGCACAGAGGGACTAAAGTGACTTACCTGAGGTCACACAACTTGTAAGTGATGGCACTGGGATTTTAACACAGGCAGTCGGCTTCCAGAGGCCCTACATTTAATCACAATCTAAGAGGGAATTCTCTCAGGCCTCTTCCATTTGGGTAGTAGAGGTTTTTTCCCTCAAAGCAGTTAAAAGACTATCTCTACTTTAAAACGACAAGAAAAACAAAGACGCATTTGCAGCCTATGAGTTCTCAGCTTCCGTAGCAATTAGCAATGTAGAAGTGAATTCACTTACACAGTTGGTTTCAGACCAAATAAAGTGGAGGGTGACCCACGAGTCAGGAGAAGTGGGGGTGAGAACAGATTTCTATGCTGTTCTCGAGGCAGATTTTATCTTTTTTGGAGATAAAAGTTGAAAAAAGGAGAAAATAAGGCAGAGCTTCTGAATTGGCATCGTGAAGGAAGCCTCTGTCTGGGAGCAAAACAACTTCTCTGAGGTTAGAACTTGAGCCACATTAATCAGGGAGGGTTCTTCTTGCCCAAACAGACACATCTTCATGTGTGTGTGACGTGAGTTAACCTTCCAGGGCAGCAGCATAATGAGAACCCTGAAAAAGTAATTTTCTAAATGAAACCTTAGTTCCCTGGGAAAATACAACCAGCACGTAAGGAAAGAAACTTAGCATCTTTCCAGTAGCTCCTGGGATGCCTGTTCCTCAAAAAAAGTTGTGGAATGGGATCCGACTAATACCGCTTGCATTCTTTAATGGTCGTTCTTCCCCTAAAAAGAGACTGTAAGCTCCAAAACAAGCTGAGATGAAGTACCCACTAAAATGGGTCCTAGAACAAGTAGTCTACAAACTAAATAAAAGACACAACATTTGGAATCACTTTTCAAACCCAACCTAAAATTTCAGGATCCAGATTTCATAAGGGAAAGCGAGCCCCCTGTTTTGAAATCTGATTTAAAAATAGTTTCTAGAAAAGTATTAAGTAAGCCCCAGTATCTCCTGGGAAAACAAGTGGCTTTTACAAAATCTTGAACTGCATTGTGGAGATTTTTATGAATGAGCAACATATGGATTAAATTACCCATATTTGAAAAAAAATCAAATGACAAAGCACACTTGGCAGTTTTATTGAGTCTGAATTATTTGGAAAACAGTCCCATGATACCCTAGAAATCCCAAATGGAGCCCAGTTTACTAACCATTTTTGAAAAATGAAATGCAGCCATTCATATAAAAAGGGCTGTCTCTGTTAGAGTGTATAGAGGTTAAGACGAAAAGTTAGCTGGTTTTCCTAAATTCTGAGGGATCCAGAGATGAGCAGACCTGAGACAGTGATGATGATACACATAACTTCCTGGAACTCTCAGGGCTGCGGTCAGTGGAGCAATGTTGATTCTCAATTCCTCCAACTATCTCTGTCTCCCTCTTTTTTTTTTTTTTTTTTTTTTTCCTTCTTCTTAGTACCAGTTTGGCAGATAGGCTAAAACTTTGGCTGTTTGCTCTGTTCCCTATTTTTGGAGCTCAGTCATCGTCACTGCTGAATGAGACTCACTTTCTGAAAAATAACCTGTGGTCAGTGTATCGTATACATTATGGTTCCTGTGGCTGTCTTTCATTCCATATATGTAGCTGTGGGGAAACCTTCTTAATTCTGTCTAAAAATTGTGTTATAGTTTAAAAATAGTCAGCTCTAAAAATAGTCTAAACATTTATCGAGCAGCGAATAAGAGAATGAGTGAAGGTACCAGGGGAAATAAAAAGACCCTTGATTGGTTTTTATGACTAAGCATAGAAAGGCTGGGAGTCATGGGTTCCTGGCCGAACAGCCCAGGGCTCTTTTACTCCCATGCCTGGTGTATGGTGCCAATACATCAAATGTCAAATATAGACATGAATGTTTTCTTTTTTGGACAAACACTACAAAGGCTTTGACACCAAAAGATTTATAAATCCTTACGCCTTTTTTAACAATAAGTAACTGGGCCGGACTTGATCCCAGGTCTTCTGATTCCAAGTCCAGTGCTCTCTCTGCTGGAATAAATTCCTTAGACCTGTAAAGATCCTAGGCTCCTGGGCTGGCATTAGCTATTGAACAGCAATTTATAAAGTGGAGACCCATCATATGTTTAAGTTTTTAAATTCAACTATACAAGGGTTCTTTCAAATAATTAACATGAAAAGGCCTTAAATTTTATTTTGCATATGTGCCATTTATAAAAGACTTTCATTAGTGTGTGCATTATACATTTATATACATAATACTGAAGACAGGGTTGTAAACATGCAATATGCACATAATTCTTTGTGGGTGGCTTATGAGATGTTCAATGGTACTTTTGACCACACTCACTGTCTGTCTTATGTCTAAACGTCAGAACCAGACCTTGTGTGAGATGTGATTCCATTCACTAGCTTACCACAAAAGATGCCCTTTTGGCTGGTTGTACTCAATTTGCCCATCCCCACTTCTTGCCTTAAATACAACTGAAAAGTTCATGCTAGGAGGTGAAAGGCCCTGAGGGATAAGTGTGCAGATGTATTTTGGGTGAAGTTTCAGTGCTATTGGTGCCTCCAATGGGGTCCATCTTCTGCCAGACTAACATGGCCAAGGAAACGAATGTTTTAGGTGATGCTGTGCCTCCCTGCTCTTCTGAATCATTGCTATGGTTCTGAACTTCTTACAGGGAGGCCACAATCAAGGAGCAAAGTGGTGAATTTTTGAGGGTAATTTCAGAGTTAAGTTCCCCCTTTCTTCTTGTGTGAGAAAATCCGATAATTGAGAAAATTGGTTTAAATTCATCTAAAGAAAAATTTCCAGAGAATATAATGTAAGTGTGAAGTGCAGAGAGATTGTTTTGGGCTGCCCACAATCACTCATGCTATTCTTTGCTTTTGCATATCTTTTTCTTTCTTCCTGGCATGACTCTTATGCTTTTTTATCTAGTTACTCCTCATCATCCTTCAAAACTCGGTTTAAGCACGATCTCAGGAAGTCCCCCCTAGCCAGCCAGTATTGTGTAGGTGCCTCTCCTCTAGGCTCCCATGGTAACTGGACATGAGTCTGTGGTAGGATTTCCTTGTTCTGTAATAACAGATTTATTTGTCTGTAAATGCCAGAAATAGACTGCTTGAGGGCAAGAATCATATTGTTTTGTTCTGAATGCCTAATCCCTGGCCCAGTGTCTGGCCCATCATAGATCTTCAATAAATGTTTATTGAGTGGCTCCTAACTGTGTGGCTAATGTAGTGCTGTGAACATCCAACCCCAGCGATGGGTGGAAACCAAGAAGTGTTGCTCTTTCCTCATTATGTTACAAAATGTGTCTTGCCTTTGGAAAAAGAAAAACAATCGCATTCTCCAACACAATGAAATATATGACTATAATTCAGGGTCTGGAGCTCCAAGTTTCATCCATGGAACAACATTCTAGGCAATTAAAATTAAAAAAAAAAAAAAAAAACAATCCAAGGGGTACATATTTTTTCAGCCTTGCTCGCCTGTTTTTATGTAGTTGTAACCCTTCTGTGGTTCAGGAGAGAGATGACTGTTTATTAAGCATCTTCATGTCCCAGGCACAGTGATAAACTCTATGTGTATTATCTCAGTTTATTACAATGACTTACAACGACTCCATGTGCTAGAATCGTTATTGTTACATTACACATAGCACAGCTCCTGGGAAAGGAAGTCATAGGATTTGAAGTGACATCTGGCTGATGAAAGCTATTAAACCATTAAAATTTAAATTCAACTGAAATTAATTAAAAATTAAATTAAAAAGAAAAGATTTTTTCGGTGTATTCTTCAAGTCATATTTTATTCCATTGGTTGAAACTGTATGTGTGTATATATATATATATATATATATATATATATATATATATATATATATACTACACCTTGTAAAAAGAAAAGATTTTAAAATTATCTCATCTGGACAAGTTTCTGGGAATGGATTTATTGGCTTGACTGAAATTTGTATGCTTTTAAAAAGTTGTTGCTAAGTTAATTTCCAAAAAGACTGGAAGAATCCAGTAACAGTCTTGCTGACCAGGCTGCAAATTTCTTAAAGGAAGAGTTGGTATCTTATCTCCCTAATCTCAGAACTTAGCACAGTGCTGAGCATGCGGTAGCTTCTTCCCAGATGTCTGCTGAATGAATTATTAAATAAATGGACACTACCACCAGTATTATAAATTTTCTTTGAAACCTACGTAATGTGGTACTGAGACATATATCTGTAAAAGGCAGATAGGTTTCTCGTCCCTGAATAAAAGGTAAGAGATGACCCCTTGTAAAGCAGATTGGCTTTGTTGGAAAAGCAACTGATAAACCTGTTCTTTTTTAAGCAACGAAAAGTATTCTTTTCCATTTCTGCCTCTAAGAAATCAATGAATCACTTTCCAAAATATGTGATCTGAATAAATCCCAAGCTGCCTAGTGGCCCAGATTCAGCTTGTTGATATAATTAGATGTATAGTCCAGCAAGCCAAAGTTTTTAAAAATGTAGTTTTCAAAGGAAAAATTTTCAAAGGAAGCTGAAGGGAATCTAGTAACACTTTGGAAAATTCTTCTCTTTCTCTCTTCTCTCATTTTCTTACATCTCCAGCTACTCTCATCCCTACCAGTCTCTAAATCCACACTCTCAAAACTTTATGCAAAGTTCTATTTAGATTCTTTAACCCAAGGCCATTTTTTGTTTAGTCTCTTAGGAATCCCCATGGCCTCACCTCTCCTGGAAGTGGCAGTGGAACCTGCAGTTCTCCTGGCCTCTGTGATCCCAGACACCTCTCTTCCTCACCTTTGCCTAGTTTCTTTTTCTGCTGGTTTTTCTTGTCCTTTCTTACTTTCTCCTTTCCTCCCCTCCACTCCCCTCCCTCAGAAGTTTTTCTGGTGACATTCTGCTTAAAAAGAAAAAAAAAACTTTCATTTCATCTTACATAGTTATCGTAAAGTTGAGATATAGGTAGTACTCAGAGTCAATTCACTGACCTGAAGCATTGCTTCTCAAACTATACTAGAATTTTCCTATGGCCTCAACATTTTGCCAATTTTCCTACAGGAAGCTTTCTTAAATATCCTCCTTGCCCTCCATTCGCACAGTGTCAGCTTTCTCTGTGGATGAGTTTTCATGAAAGTTGAGACAAATATTTGTCCATCATTGGATCAGTTCCCTAAACTCAGGCCTCTGTTTTCTGCCCCTGTTTCCTTTCACTGACATCCCCTTCTCTTCACTTCAGACACCTCCAACTTTTTGGCAGTTTTTCCTCTGTCAAAACAGGGAAGATTCAGATAGAATTTACCTTATTAGGTTAAACTGACATTCATGTTCAGATACTTCTCATAATTATTTGTCTTTAAAATTCTCTGACACATTTGTGAAGTGAACTCCGTTCAGTATATTTTAGGCTGGTTGAGATTACCATTCAGTTGTTTGTACCATTTGCCTGAGTTATAAAGTAACTTCCCTGATTCAAATTCAATTTTACTTTTATGACCTTTACGAAGTTGAGTAAGTGATGTTTTAACTTTGGCAACTTATATAAATAAATATAGACATAATGAAGTAAATTAAACCTACAGTTGTTGTATTTTGTTTGGGAAAAATTTTTAAATTATCCTAATCTATTGTATTTGTTATTTCAGGCATTTGAAATATTAAGAAAATTTGATGTTTTAGGGAAATTGGCATCTTGCTTTGTGATTTTGAATTTGCAATGCTTAATTATTATTAGATTTATGATTTTTTTAATTTGAGAAAAAGTAAGAATATGATTCACTTTGTAAACCGTGTTGCAAGATTAAGAAAACCTGATTTCTTTGACATTTAACATTTCTACTATTAGATTAATAGAAGTTTTGCTTATAGGGTTTGCAAGTCTGCCCTGTCAGGTATTTGAAATTTGTGAGAGAATCAGCTTTACCAAATTTTATGTGTATCAATCAGAGTTCAATCTGAGAAACAGATCCAGGGGGAGGTATGATGCTTGTGTGTATGATTTATCACAGAAAAACTGACTTGTGTAATTGTAGGAGCTGGTTAAGCAAGTCCGGGGTCTGTTAGGAAGGTCACAGGGGAGAAGGTCATGAGTAGGCTGGAACCCCAGATACATGGGCCCAAGCTTGGACCACAGGAGGAGTTCCTTTTTTTTCCTCTCCTGTTAAAACCTCAGCCCTGCTTTTAAGGCCTTCGAACTAAGTCAGGCTCACCCAGAATAATCTCCCTTGTTTAAAGTGAACTGAATAAGGGTGCTAATTACATCTGCAAAATCCCTTCACAGCAGCACCTAGATTAATGTTTGGTTAATTAACTAGAGGATGCAGCCTAGCCAAGCTGACACATCAAAATCTCATCACAAAATGTTTAAGATGTTTTAATTAATTTAAAAATGGGTTGTGTCCTATAGTGAGATCTAATCTGTGAAATTTATAATTAAACATAACTCAAAGTAAAAGTACAAGTTATATTTTTCTTTGGAGATAGAATTGCTAGTTTTCTAAATAGAATGGCACTGCATGTAAATCGAACCTAAAGATATGAGAAAACCAAGGTTTTAGTATTTATGATTTGAGCAGTTATAACCAAGTAGTATAACCATAAATAGTCTATTATGTGCACAAAGTTTCCACATATGAAAAGAAAATCCTCAGTTGAGAGAGCCTAGCAGAGCAGAATTGGATAGAACACAAGGCCCTCAGCCCTGACATACAGCATGGGGATTACAGAAGACGGAATTCAAATGATTATGGAATAAGATCTGTGACCTTTAAAAGATACTTGTATCAATGTTTGGCAATGACAATGATTAAAGCACATATAATGTCATCATGACCCATGTGGTCCAGATTCAAAGCTATATCATAGTAAAAAAAAAAAAAAAAAAAAATCCAGCAGTCAAAAGAAATTTCAAAGTAACTTTTGGGTTTTACTTGTATTTCTTGCTGCAACTGTGGATCACTCAAAGAATCCCTCTTTGTCTATCGTCCAGCTCTTTCACACAGCACCTCTACATTCCTCTGCAAACTTTTCTCTACTTTTTCAGTATCAGTTTTTCTTTTCCCCTTTCTCCTTCTGCAAAGGAAAACCCCAATAACTGTTCTAATCAAGAAGGAAGCTCTTTGGAGGACAAAGGGGGTCTAAAGTGTTATTAGTCAGCAGAAGGGAGAGGCTGTGAATATTCATACACTGATTAGTTTGGGTCTTGTGGAGGATAGTGACAATTCAGTGTTAGTGCCAGGGAGAATCAGCCACACTAACAGCAGTATGGATACTGGAAAACTTTAAGTGAGAAAAGAAAAGCTAAAATGTGTTCAGTTACGTAAAAGTAAAACCAATTTCACTTAATTATGTAAACTGTTTACCATTTATGCCTAATTACCCCAAAGCACAGTCATCATTATGCACTCCATTAGGTATGTATGTCAGATTAACCTGCCGGTAAATTCTATTCTGTTACAACACTCAACCTGTATGTTCAATCCACTTAGATTACTGCTTCTTTCACCCAGTAGCTGGTACGTGCTGTCTGGTTGTCTACTTATAAATTTTAAAACTTTGGGGGGACCTCTGTCCAGCCTCTAACTGCCATGTCTCCAAATGTCTGCAGTAGTCTGTTGGAGCTCTCCAGCTGTCAGCTTCCCTTCCTTTCCAATTTCTTACACCCACTGAAATAAGAATGATCAGAAACCTCCAGTAGCTCCCAGCTCTCGCTCATCACAAAAAAGCTCCTGAATTTTACTTTTTAGGCCTTTGATTTATTTTTATACCAAAGTTATATTTTTCTTTAAACATGGAATCCATGTAAGGCATCTTCCATTAAGATCTCAGGCCTTTCCTAAGGAAGTTGAAGTGTGAAGGAGTTTTGTTTTCCAAGGCATATCTTGACGGCATATCCCTCCATTTAAATTCTTTGTCTAACTTCGATTCCTTGTCTACTTTGTCTGCCTCTGGCTCAGTCTGAGAATAAGCAGAGGAGAAAATAGAGGAGACCCAGAAGCTGAGCATCCAGTCTGGGGCTCACCATTGGTAATGAGACAAATAAACTGCTCTCCAAGGTAGCATGAAGTTGTGGTCTGTGGGGATCACCTGCATGGAATCATGACAGAGCCCGTGCCGGAGTGTGTATTGGCTCCTTTTGAAGCAAGCCCTGCTTTGATTGCAGGACCTCCTTTTATAAATAGGAAGTGTCTAGACTGGTGTCTTTGTAACAGAGCCCACATTCTGGAAAATAGAAGAAATCTTGGCTATTGTTCTTTTTTGCATTTCTTGTTGTTGTTGTTTGTGGATGCACTCAGACCTCTGCTCCTCTACCCTCATAAGCAGACCAGGACAGAGTAGGTACTGCCAAGGTGCTGGCCAGGAAGTCATGCTGGGCAGCGTCCTGAGGCTGGGTTTGGGGTAGAGTATTGACCATGATGTCCAAAAAATAGTGGCTAAAACTGGGAAGCAGGGGACAGGGCAAGGAGTCTTGGGAGATTGTTTCCACCTCTATGACTCCCACACAGCCCCGGCCACGACTGCATCTCATGTGGAATCTAACACAACTCTCTCTTACTTGGTCTCCCCACTTCTACTCTGCATCCTATGAAACCTCCACATAGCAGCCAGAGTGGTGGTCTTTCTAAAGTACCCATCAGATCATGGTTTCCCTTGCCTAAAACCATCAATGGCTTCCCAATAAACTCATAGGACTTACAAGAACTGACTCAGGCCACATTTCCCACCTACTAAGTTTCAGCCATGCCAGCCTCTCCTGAACAAGCCAAAGCCCTTCTTGCCTTGGACTCTTGCATGGGCAGTTCCCTTTGCCCGGAAGGCTCTCTCCTAGCCAGTTCCCCACTAAATTCAGGATCTCAGCTCAACTAGATTGCCCCTCTCCCTGTCATTCTGCACCAAGTCACTCTGTTTTATCATCGTCATAATACTAGGCACTTGTGAAATGATCTATTTCATTTATTTATTTCCTGTCTGTCTCTTTCCTATGATTCAAACTCTTTGAGAGTAGATTCCTCATTTGTCTTGTTCACCTTGCTATTTCCAGTGCCTTATAGAGATGGTATCACACAGGAGGAGTTTTATAAGTAATTGAGAAATAAATAAAATATTCCTGGCACACAATTATTAGCCATTTTTAGAATTATACATGGGAGAATTGGGTTAAGGTGACAAAGATGTGTGGCTGAAGACTGTTCTAGAGTCAAAGAGAAAGAATCTCTTCACAGCAGCTTCAGGTTGAAGAGACTGAAAATTGCAGGCCAAAAAAACATTTCTAGGAAATCTTAACTTTTTCATTGTGGTAAAACACATATAACATACAATTTGCCATTAGGAATGTTTAGTACATTGACAACGTTACGCAGCCATCACCTCTATCCAGAACATACTCAGCACCTCCAAGGAAACCCCATACCCATGAAGAAGTCACTCCATTTCCCTCTCTACCTCAAACCCCTAGGAATCTCTAATCTACTTTCTGTCTCTGGGTTTGCCTATTCTGAGTATTTCATGTAAATGGATCACACACCCTGTAGTATTTTGTACCTGGCTTCTTTCACTTAGCAGAATGCCTTCAAGGTTCATTCACATTGTAGCATGTATCGATACTCCATCCGTTTTTAGGACTGAGTAATAGCCAATTGTATGGATATACCACATTTTGTTTATATACTCAGCAGCTGGTAGACATTTGAATTGTTTCTACCCTTTGGCTATTATGAATAGTGTTGTATGAATATTCTTGTACAAGTTTTTCTTTGAACACCTGTTTTCAATTCTTTTGGATAAATTCCAGGAGTGGAATTGTTCAGTCATATGGCAATTTGATGTTTAACTTATCGTGATGGTTAACTTTATGTGTCAACCTGACTGGATCACGGAGTGACCAGATATTTGTCTAAATATTATTTCTGAGTTCAACTGTGAGGTTGTTTCTGGATTAGATTAGCATTTGCATCAGTGGACTCAGTAAAGTCCAGTGTGGGTGGTCACCATCCAATCTGTTGGGGACCAGAATAGAACAAAAAGGTGGAGGAAGGTCTTCCTGCCTAACTGCTGAGCTGGCACATTGATCTTCCCTTGCTTTCTGTGCTCTGGGTTCTCAGGCCTTCAGACCTGTGCTGGAATCTACATCATCACCTCCCCTGGTTCTCAGGCCTTTGGATTTAGACTAAATTACGCCACAAGCTTTCCAGGGTCGCCAGCTTCCAGGTGGCAGATCATGGGACTTCTCAGTCTTCATAATTGTGTAAGCCAATTCCTTATAATAAATTTATTCATATGTCCTATTGGCCCTGTTTCTTTAAAGAACCCTGACTAGACACTTATTCAGGAACCACCAAATGGTTTCCCACAGCAGCTGCACCATTTTGCATTTCTATCAGCAATGTATGATGATTCCGATTTCATCACATCATCTTTACCAACTCATGAGTTTCAGTTTTTTTAAATTAAAAAAAAATTATAGCCATCCTTGTGGATATGAAATGGCATCTCATTATGGTTTTGATTTGCATTTCCCTAATGATTAATAATGTGTTGAACCTTTTCATGTGCTTCTTGGCTACTTGTATCTACATTTCTCTTAGGAAAAATGTCTACTCAGGCCCTTTGCTCTTTTAAAAAGTTGGGTTGTTTGACATTTTCTTGTTGAATTGTGAGAGTTCTTTCTACTCTAGATAATAGATCTTTATCAGATAAGTTATTTGCAAATATTTTCTTCATTTCATGAATTATCTTCACTTTCTTACTACTACCCTTTGCTGCCCAAAAGGTTTTAATTTTGGTGAAATTCATTTTATCTATTTTTAATTTTGTTTTTCATGTTCTTGATGTCATAAGTAAGAATCTTTTGCCAAATCCAAGGTCATGAAGACTTATCCCTACGTGTGTTATTTTTAAAGAGTTTTATGTCTTTGATACATTTTGAGGTAATTTCTGTATGTGGTGTGAGTTAAGGGTCAAGCTTGATTCTTTTGCATGTGGATATCCACTTGTCTCAGCATGATTTGTTGAAGAGATTATTCTTTTCCCACTGAGAAATCTCAGCACCTTTGTTGAAAATCAATTTACTACAGATGTATGGATTTATTTCTGGACTCTCAATTCTATACGAAATCTTACTTTTTGAAAAAGGAGATACTACTACACACTTTGAGATCCTGGGGAAAGAGGCCTTTGAAAATTCCAGACTCTGTTTTGATTTTTGTTCTGATTAATCTGGTTTTTAATACATTATAGGAATGTAGTCTGATAGTGAAGGAAATTATAATTACTGTAGTTTGGGACCATAATATCCTGCTGAGATGATATTAACATTATTACTAGTATTTCTAGATAGGCCCTATTTACATGAATCTTACCAATCTTTCAAAACACATCAACCAGTAATAAATATTAGGTTAACGTTACTCTCAGGGACGGACTGTCTTCTGGCTACATTTGAAGATGACAGTTTTTGCCCCACCAGTGCCTCTGCAATTCTAAGAACAGAAAAATAGATAGAGGGGAGAAGAAAAATTGTGTGGAATACAATACATAATCATTTTTAAGTCATGTGAATCACTTGCCTTTTCTACTCTTTCTTTCACCATGAAGGCTCAAATGGCTGACCTGGACTTGATGATTTGGGCTCTGCTGAAATAAATCTGTGATCACTCTTCTATTTTACATGGATTATACTTTTGTTCCTATTGCAGACATTATTTATGGGGTTTCAGGCCCTGGAGTTGATTGTGAGATTGCAAGAATATGAGAGATATTCATGTTTTTGAAGCATTTACTATTTGATGAGGGACATAAATACATAAGCGTAGAGCTATGGTATATGTGATAAAGGCCTCAATAAAAGTTATACAAAGTATTTAGACAGCATGGAGAAGAGTGATTAATCCTGCCAAGGGCTTCACAGATCCTCCATTAGACAGAGGTGAGAACTCTTTCTCTCTCTCCATCTTCACACACCTATTTCTGAGAAGAAATTTTGAGCATGTATGTGCTTTATAAATATTTGTTTAATAAATGGACAAGCTAACACTTTACTGATGAATAGGAATTCTCCATACAGAAAAGGAGAAAAGGAGACTCCTAGTCTGAGGGGGCACATTACAAGGGCATAGTAATGAGTGTGATGCATTCACTGAATGACAAGTGGTGGGAAGAGCCTGAGGGTACATGGGAAGCAGAAGGTGAGCATGTAAAGCAGCCAAGGGTTAATCTGTAGGGAGCCTCAAATGTAACACTAAGAAATTTGGAGATTATCCTGAAGGCTGTGGAGAACCATGGATCATATATATGCCCAGGTCAGTGACAGAAGTGGGAAACACAGTTACATGAAAATTTATCTGTATTTTAGAGAGAACACTCAGGGAGCACTGTAGAAAGTGGATTTGGGATGGGGGAGATAGGCAGGAAGACTATTAAAAGACTGTTATAGTCAAAGGGGAAGTTGAGGGAAGTCTGAACTAGGGCAATGTCTCTGCAAACACAGAGAAAGTGATGAGTCCCCCAAATATTCTGAAGGTAGAGTTGGTTGTCAGAGGTGGAGGCTGAGCTGTTGAAGAGTGAGACCAAGTTTCTAGTTTGAGCAACCATGTGAATGATGATACCAATGGTGGAAATGGAGAATAAGAAGGGAAACAGGACTGGTCATATGGATGAGGAGAAAGGGAAGGAAGATGATTGAAGAATCCAAACCTCAGGTCACTTTCCATCCTTATAAATGGCAGGATCAAGAAAGAGAACCATTCAGACAATGTGGCCAGAAGAAGGCTTTATGTAATCTATAGATGTGACTTCCTTGTCCAGGGTTTTCCAATAGTATTGAAGTCACGTGAGGCTTGTAAAAAGCCATGTCCATTTGAAGAATGATGTTAAATTACCATATTTGAGCTTACATTTTTTTCTTCCCATTCAACAGTCTTCTAATCTTTGATTCCAATTCTGTTGGCCATTAAACTAGTTTTTTTAGTACTTGATATTAATAACAGTTAGCACTACTATGTTCCTGGCACTATATTATGTATTTTTTTGTGTATCATTTCACGGTCATTTTAGGTAAAGGAAATGGTTTATTATGATTCCTACTTGACACAATCTGGGTCTCAGAGAGGTTAAGTGACTTATTTAAGCCCACACATCTGAGTGACAAAACCCAGTCTTGCATCAGGTTCCTCCAAGTCCATAGTCCACATTCAACTACTAGCCTGATGTTTTTCACACTGTTTGTTACAACTCATCAGTGGATTATGAAAATCACTTTAGTATCAATCAGCATTAAAAAATTAAATAGAATACAATTTTAAAATATCAACATGCATCACAAATATTAAGGCTAAGTATTATCTTGTAAAGTTTTTGTTTCATGCACACACATACACACACACACACAAATAGCTAGGATTGTGAAATGTGTGTGTTCAGTATTGGTCTGAGTGTGGGCTGGAGGTGCTCAGAGAGAGGAAACCTCTTCAGTTTGGGATAGTAGAGGCAAGTTTCATGGAGGAGGTGATGTTTCTACTCAACCTTAAAGGATGTTAAGATTTGAGCAGACAGAAGAATTGGGTCATTATAGGTGAGTGACTGTTATATTTCACATGAAGTAGGTATGACTCTTGTATCTCTTCCTAGGAATTATATGTTGGGGAATTTAAGTAAAATCGAAAGATTCAAGGAATGAAATCAGCTCTGAGAACCTATGTAGTCGGCATTGGTTGATTTTTGGCCATCAAGTATCCTCCTCTCCTTCCAAAAAGAGTCCCATTTTCTTTGGGAAATTAGCTACCTGGTTGGGGAAAATATTCGGGTGTTAATAGGGGAACCGTTACTCCTTCAGTTAAGGAACCGCCTTGGGACTATAAATGATTTCAGTTTATTATTCCCACGCCCGCTACCTGGGGTGACTGCCATTGTCCTCATTCTCCAGAGCAGCAGGGTTAGTGCTTCTGGGGATGGTACTCCCTAACCTTCCATCTATCTCTTAACTCCCACCATCCTTCTAATTTCCTTCACCTTAAGTTAGAACTCTGACTGGAACAATGAGAAAATAATTTTTTATTTATCTCACTGAAAATCTCCATAACATAGCTACATATTAAATATTTTATAGAGAAGGAAACTGAGGCTCAAAGTGAGGCCCTGCCCTGGGAAGAGAGAAAACTGGGTTTTGAACCCAGGTCTTACTAAGGATAAATTCTTAATTTTTTTCCTTAAAGGCAGGCTGTCTCTCCAGAACTGGGTAAATTTTTGTGCTTAGAAGTTTTTACGATTTTAAGGAATCCTCAGTTGTTGTTAAAATGACCCCAAAATATGAATGACTGCCTTAATATAAAAGGGATGTTTTCTTAAAAGATGTTAGACTTAAAACTAAAAGTTTCCTATTCTCAAAAAAAAAAAAAAAATCAAAACCACTCAGTCAACAAGACTGAGCCCTCTCCCTCTTTCCAAACATTTATTAGAGATTCCATGCAGAGGCTCTTAGGTAATTGAGAGGATTACAATGAATGACGGAGAGAAGAAAATGTTCCCTCTGGCAGAATGGAAACCAAAGCAATGGAAAAATGTTTCCTTGAGAAAGCAGAAAACATACGCAAAGCAAAATTATTTGTAAGGACTTTAAGAGGAGAAGGGTTGGGGTGGGATAGACAGAATGGGGAGAAGGCAGGGAAAATCTATAGAAGAAAAAAAACAAGATTTGGAATGAAGTTTGGTCTGGTTTTAATTTATGTCAATTGGCAAATAAATCCATGAAAGCTGTTTTAGGCATGGATATCCCCTCTGTAACATAGGTAATCGAAACCAGTTCAGAATGCATTTTTTTCCTCCTCTTCCTAAAAATATGATACACCCTATAGACAGAGGCAACATCAGTGAAGTTCCTCTGGCTCCACATTCCCCCCGCCCCCTCATACCTTCTGGTTCTGAGACAATTCAGAACTGGTATAATTAGGGGGAACTAAGGATATTCATGGACATAAAATATATGTATGTTTAATTGTACTGTCAAACCAAAAAGATAAAGATAAGCACTGAATAAGTAAAATTCCATGTCTAAGATTCTGTTGAAAACTTTTGATCCTTAAAGACTCATCCATTTCCGGCACTTTCCCTAATTTTGGGGTGAGAGTGAAAGAAAAAAAAGTATGTTCACAGTTGCATCAACTGTATTCAAATGTATTTTTAAAATTTTAGCTGCTGAATTCTAAAAAGAATTCTGGGATGATTAGGTAGACATGTATGGTGAAAGTTTCCACAGAGAGTTAACCTTGTTGACTGACTGCTATGACAAACTAGTCGAAGTGGAAAGAGTAAAGGCAATTAGCTGACAGAAGTTTCATAGCTAGACAAGAACTTCTACAAGTCTATAAGAAGATTATACCAGTTCTGAAATCAGAAAAGGTGAAAGGTATGATCAGGCTTTCACAGAAGAAATACAAATGTTTTCACAAACATATAAAGAGATGCTAAACCTTTCAGTACAATCTGAAACCACAGAAAGATATGTTTTCATATCTACAAGTTTGTCAAAAATTAAAAACTCGGGCCATACTAAGAGGTGGTAAGAATGTAGAACCACATCCTCACACAGTGACCAGAGAAGCAGAAAAGGGTTGAATCACTTTGGGGAGTTTGGTGTCTGCCTTGTAAGTAGTGCTGTCTACTTTATCCATTAGAGCCCTTAATGTCGTAATCATGGTCGTTTTAAATTCCCATTCTGATAATTTCAACATCCCTTGCAAACATCCCTGATGTTTGCTCTATCTTTTCAAACTTTGTTTTCTCCCACTTAGTATGCCTTGTAATTTTTTCTTCATAGCTGGACATGATATATCGGGTAAAAAGGAACTGCTGTAAATAGGCCTTTAGTAATGTGGTGATGAGGTGTGGCAGGAGGGCAAGCTTTCCATAGTTCTATGAGGAGGTCTCAGCCTTTTAGTGAGGCTGTGCCTCTGGACTGTGAAATTCACACGTGCTTCTCAGTCCTTTCTTAGGTGGGACAGGATGGCTAGAATGGGCTGGAGCTGGATATTCTTCTTCCATATGAAAATCTAGAGCCAACTGGGGTTGGCCTTTCCCCTTCCCCCAAGTCAGTTAGGCTCTGGTTAAAGTTTCTTCTGAGGGCAACCTTTTTAAGAAGAACAGAGTGCTCTGGCCTATTTCAAAATGCTTACTTTCCCTTCCTCCTGCAGGAAGCAAGAGGGTTGAGCTTCTAGAGGTAAAACTCATGGAAGTGTGAATGCCCCCACACCAGATGGCTGGGTACCCCTGGAGTTTTGACTGTCAGACTCGTCCACATTGAGCCTCCAACAATATTAATAACAGTTCGGGTTTTTCTACCCTGGTACTGGTTCCCAACGAGGTTCCCGCTCTGGCAAGTCATGATTCTCTGTATCTGCCTGTCTGTCTCTCTCACTTGCAGGGCATTGGTTTGCCCTGTGACTTAACTTCTCTTAGAGTTGCTGATTTCTCAGTTTGTTCAGCTTTTTCTTATTATTGGGATCGAGCTGCCATTTCCAAGCTCCTTTCTTGTCAAACCCAAAACTAGAAGTCCCACAATCTTTTTTAAAAAAGAAACTTTAAGTCAATGAAACGTGGAAGTATTTATGATCAAAGTCAGTATGGTCAGAGTTTTCACACTGCTAGAAAACTTTTTTGTTTAGAATAGTAATGCTGCTCCCTGACCTGTGTGACAACCCTATCAGGTTGAGACCCAGAGGGTCTATAATAGAGACCCAGGGGCCCTTATGCCTCAGCCTGCTGCCTGGCCACCTGGTAATGGTAGAAACTCTGTTCCAGTGGAAATTCTCTGGTCCTGGGTCTTTGCCTGGAAGTCTTTCTTAGGGTGCAGTGTTACTGAGGAAGCACGTGGGCTGTATGGAAGGATTAGGGTCCTGCCTATGTGAATGCTGTGATTCTTTTCCTATTTGGGCCTTGATGAAAATCAGAGCATTGGTGGAGAGAGGCACGGCCTTTTCAACTTTTTGAGGCTCTCAGAATAAAAATAACAAAGTGACAGAACAGAGTTACAAAAAATGTGGTATGCCTTAAATATTTAAATTGAACAAATGAATATTTTTTAACATTGAGAAAATGCAAGGCAATACAATTATGATATTGACATAATATTTATGAAAAATACCAGTGCAGACTCTGTAAGCCACCTTGAGAACCAGTAATGGGACTAGTTTTAAGTCATGTGATTGAAGTTGTCACAGTGTATTTTTGTGACTGTATATATAGTCTCATTTGAAATGGGGGTCAAAAAATCTAAATTTGAGGCCCTAGATCTACTTCCCCCAATTCCCAGTCCCTTGCTGTGACAGGTCACGGTCTAAATTTTAGACCAAATTGTAAAATGGGGCCCACAGTTTTGCTTGAGTAAGGCATCTAGGGTTAGTCTTATAAACAAGTTTAAAAGCAAGTTCTTGTGTTGTCTTAGTATGTATTTGGGCAGAGAAGGGTTCATATTCTGTCTTTGTACTTTTCTACTTATGTAAAATTGGTCAAGTCATTTTCCTTTCTCTGAGCCTCAGTTTCCTCATCCATAAAATGGGTATATGTACCTGGGTCTTAACAAGAGTTTTAAAAAGTCAGCATTACAGTTATTTTAGGTATGTCTTATTTATCCTCTTAGATAGTAAGCTCCCTGAGGACATGAATCATGTCTGATTGATTTTTTAAAATGTCATAGCACTTTTCAGTAACTTAATCTTTTAAAGGAACTCTTATAAATCAGGCACTTTTTTACACTTATTCTTTTAAAGCCCCAAGGCAAGCTTATAATATTGGCCTTACCACTTCACTGAGGCTCAGAGAAGTTAAGTTAATTACCTGTTAGTGAGCAGGTGGATTTAAATGTAGATCTGTTTGTCCCATGTTCATTTTACTATACCATGACCTTACATCCAGGTGTACTTAGCACACATTCGTTTAATGCATTTGATGGTCTTATCTCCACTAACTGGATCTTTCACTGGGCTACCTAAAATTCTTACCCTCTGTTTTCTCTTCTGAAAATAGTAAGACCTCTGTGTAGTATAATAACCAACCGAAAGCAGGTGCACTACTAGGTTCACTTGGGCAGAAGGCTGAAGCCCTAGGGAAGGGAGCCCAGGGCTTGCAAACCATTTAGAGTGAAAGGATTATGAGAAATCTGACATATGGGCACCTCTGGGAGGTCAGGTTTCAATGCTGGGCCACAGCACACGAGGAGTGTGTGGATGGGGGAAAGAATGAATGACGGCCTGAAGGCACCAGGTATGTGACAAAGGAAGGAGGAAGGAAGGGACAGAAGGATATAGGCAGAGACTTGGTAACAAAGCCCTTGAAGAAGAGGCATCAGAATGTAATTGGCTTTGAGAGTACAAACTTGGATGATTTTTTTCTTTTAAATTTCTCTACTTTTCTGTATTATCCAAAATTTTTACAATAAGCAGGGTGTTATTAGTAATAAAAAAAAACTGATAAGCTTAATTTTTTAAAATGACATATTTACCTTTTCTCTCTACAGGATTTTTTTGAGCTGAGGGGACTCAGAAAATACTCTGGTCCACTTTCTACTCTCCCTTGCCCATTTTAATCAAACACCATATAACATATGCCAAGTGTCCACCATTGTGTCAGGAATGAAAAGAAAGTATTGGAAAGGCTGTCAACTTGCTTAAATGCATCTATAAGACAACTCTTCATGCTCTTCTGTGTGTTAAAGATACTTCTAGTGTCTTAAACCTAATAATCAGGAATAGGGAAGAAAGCCAAGGCTCTGAACACTTAGGGGTGGTATTTTCAAAATGCCAGTCAGCACTGTATTTTGTATCTTCCCCAGTATGTACATGTACTAGTTTCTTGTGCTAGCCTCAAGCTCAATTTTAAGGTAACTGATGATTATTACTTTTTCTTTAATCCAGGGATTATCTAAAACAAGAGATTGGAAAATTACCAACTCTATCTTCAGAGGAGAAAAAATTCGAGCGCTGCTACTTACTAGATGTGACTTTGATAATAATCATCACTGTGTTTTGAGTGTTTACCTTGTACTAAGCACTTTACTTACATTATCTCAGCCCACATGGCAATCCTGTGTGGTTTATATTATTCTTTCCATTGTACAATTACAGAAAATGTAATTCATAGGAGTTTAATAATTTTCCCTAGGTCTCGTGCATGGAACTGCAAATATGAGATTTGAACCTAGATCTGCCTGATTTTGAGTCCATGATTTTAATTACTTCTCTGTACCCCCTTTATGGACAAGTTATTTAACCTCTTTGAGCCTTAGGTTTGTTATTTGAAAAGTAGAGAAAATATTTCCTCCTTTATGGTTTTATTGTGAGGGGAAAAATCAATATAGAGCATTTAGTGGGGGCTCAGTAGATGTTGCTTCTCTAAGACAAAAGCTGAAAGCTGCAGGAGTGGAATTTAGTGACTGGCTCTCAGGCAAAAATGGAGCTGAACTTTAAGTCCTCAACTCAGATTTCTAAGTTTTACGGAAGTTGGTCAATAAAGAAAGCTTGCAACATTAGAAATATGTATGCTTTGTTGCTTCAACGAGGCAGCCTCAGATAAAAATATTTATATATACTTAATCCAAAACAAGAGCAGGAAGATAGGATGGTTCTGTTTCGATGAATTCTCTAGGAGTCAAAAGAGGGGAAAAATTAAAAATTAAGATCTAAAGAGTTTTGGTGTTTTGTTTTGTTTTGTTTTTTAATAACATGGCCATTGGGATGGAAATGCAATCAACTGCTTTACTTTGCCTTCCTGATTACCATCAAGTGTGTAGAAATGCTGAGTGGAAACCGAGCGCTCTGGTCCTTAGAACCAGGACTGGCTTCACGGACAAGCAAGCTGTACAGTTGAACAGGGCCCTGTGCTTAGAAGGGCTCCACGGTTGATAAATGCTCTCCTATCACTGTCTCAAAATTCTTAAGAATTTTTGAACAAGGTACCTACATTTTCATTTTGCACTTGGTTGGGCAAATTATGCAGCCAGGCTTGCTTGGAACGTTTGGTGTCCCCTAGCTCACCTCACTGAAATGTCCTAAGTCCAACGAACACATTCCCAGGAGCCAGCTTGGAATGCTGCTTTAGCAGATTTCCCTTTTCCTTTTGTTTTTGTTAGCAAGCAATCACCCACCCATTCTTTGAGGTTATGTATAATGTATGCTATATATATAAAGCTCTAGGTGTGTAAGAAGGAAAGTAATATAGTAGAAAGGGGCCTGGGTGTTTTCTTTAAGAAGGAAGAATAACAGCACTGTGGCCAAAATGAACGTGTTGAGGACAGTAATACTTTGGAATGAGTTCTTTAGAGAGAAGTTTTGAATTTCTGCTTACTAGTAGCTTTGGGTGGGGTCTGGGTATCTGTATTTTCTTAAAACACCCCAGGTCTCTCTAGTGTGCAACCATGGTTGGGAACCACTGAGTTAAAACCATGCTGCAAGAAGTGGATGGTTCTGATAAGCCCTGATATAGTGTCTCCAAAAAATCCCCTTGAGATTTGTATCAACTTTGTATTCTTGAGGTAACTAGAGTTCTTCAAATAGTAGGTACTCAATCAATTTTTATTGACAGAGGGGAGATCAAATTTGACTTTAGTTCTTTTGCTAAAGGACACTGTAAACACAATCTGCACCTAAGCTTTTCAGCCTTTGAAGAAAAAAATTTTTGCTGACCACTGGACAAACAATTGTGAAATTACATTTATAAATACCCATTTATAATAGAATATAAAACTTAAAAAAGTTTTTAAAAGTCTACACTTAAAACTATATAATATTTCCTGAAAAGCTTAAAGGCTTAAATAAATGAGAGCTATACAATGTTTATGGCTTAGAAGACTTCATATTGCTAACATGTCAATTACTCCCAAATTGACCTGTAAATTCAATGCAATTCCAATTTAAATCCCAATGGAGTTTTGTTTTTGTTTTTGTTTTTTTTTAGAAATGATCAAGGTGATGCTAAAATGCATAAGGAAACACAAAGCATCTAGAACAGCTATAAATTATGAGAAAAGATTGAGAAAGAAGAACATAGTTGGAGGAGCCACACTACTGAATTTCAAGACTTACTATTAAAGCTTCAGTAACTGGTCAAAGGACAGAAAAATAGATGAAGGAATAGAATAGATTCTGCATATAGACACACATATACAACTAACTGATTAAAAGAAAGATGCCAAGGTAATTCAATAGAATAAGGATAATCTTTTCCACAATATGGATCAATTGGATAACCAAGCTGGCGCCTCTCATACATCATAAAAAATTTCAATTTGAAATGGATCTAAAAATTATCATAGACCTAAACAAAAAAGTTAAAACTATAAAACTTCTAGAAGCTATGCAACTTTGAGTTAGCCAAAGATTCTTCTTTTTTTTTTTTTTTGAGAATAAAGAGAGATTATTTATTCTGAGTTTAATATAGGAAGGATCACCCACCATCACTTGTATTTGGCAGAGATCCAAAGACAAGAGGGCAATGGGAAAGGTTTATAGTGAAATAAAGGGAATACTTCAGAAATACTCTGATTAGAGTTTGGAAGGGGGAAACTGGAGGTGGGGTAAGCACAAGTGGGTCATCTTATTAGCCAAAAATTCTTAATGGGACATAGAAAAGAGCTAGCCATAAAAGAAAAACACGATAAATTGACCTAATAAAAATTTAAAATTCCTAGTCTTCAAAAGACACTACTAAGAAAACTAAAAGGTAAAACACCAAATGAGAAAAAAAATTTGTATGTGAAGAACAGTTAGAGAGATGCAATTTTGCTGGCTTTGAAGATGGAGGAAGGGGGTGACAAGTCAAGGAATGTGGGTGGTCTCTAGAAGGCAGAGGGATCAAGGAAGCAGATTCTCCCCTAGAGCCTCCAGAAAGAAACACAGCCTTTCCAACACTCATAATTTTAGCCCCATGAGACTTATATCAGACATCTAATCTATAGAACTGTAAGGATAATAAATTTGTGTTGCTTAAAGCCACTAAGTCGTGGTAACTATCGCGGTAGCAATAGAAAACTAATATAATTCCTTAGGATTTTCTACGTAAGCAGTCATGCTGTCTTTGCATAAAGACAATTTTATATCTCCCTTTTTAATCTTTAAGACTTTTACTTCTTTGTTTTTCTTTAATGCATTGGATAGGAACTCCAGTTCAATGCTGAACAGAAAGAGTGAGAGTAGATATCCTTGTTTTGTTCTCAATCTCTGGGAAAAGCATTTAGTTTCATACCATTTAATATGATGTTATCTGTAGGTTTTCCCTTTACCAAATTGAAGAAGGTTCCTTTTTTTCCTAGTTCACTTAAGAATGTTTATTATGGAGGTGTTAAATTTTGTCAAGTACTTTTTCTGCAACTATTGTGATGACTATATGACACTACCTCCTTTGCCAACGTGGCGAATTTTTTATTGATTTTTGAATTTTACATGAACTTTGCAATTTTGGGATGTACTGATGAGTTTAATTTGCTAACACGTTGCTGACAGTTTTTGCATGTGTATTATTTACTGCTGCATAACAAGTTATCAAAAATTTAAAGCACAACATATTATCTCACAGTTTCTTTGGGTCAGCTGGGTGCAGTTTAACTGGGTCCTCAACTTAAAGTCTCACAAGGCTGCAGTCAAGGTGTTGGCCACACTGTATTCTCAACAGAAGGCTCAACTAGGGAAGAGTCTGCTTCCAAACTTTTTCAGGTTGTTGGCAGAATTCATTTCCTTGCAGTGTACACCTGAGGGCCCAGTTACTTGCTGGCTGTTGTCTGAAGACTGCTTTAAGTTCTTTGAGAGAACCTTCACTTCCTTGCCATTTGGGCCGCCCAACAAGGCCACTTCTTCAAAGCTTCAAGGCAACATCTCTAGAGAGAGTCTGCTAGCAAGACATATTATATAAATGTAATGCAATCATGGCAGTGACATCCCATTGGTTTTGCAATATTCTGTTGGTTAGACACAAGTCACAGTTTCTACCTGCACTCAGATTGGAGGGGATTATACAAGAGTATGAACACTGGAGGCAGAGCTCCCCTAGATCTGTTTATCACAGCTTTTCATGAGAGATACTGCTCTATCGGTTTCTTGTCTCATGCCTTTGTCAGGATTTGTTATTAGAGTTATGCAGATCGTTTTTGAAAATGCTTTTTATTTTCAGGTATTTCTTTCTCTCTTTCTCATTTTTAACTGATTTTCAGAAGCAAATACCAGGTTGAATTGTCGATAGCAACACCTGTGCTTTTGTCACTAGAATATATAATTTTAAGTAAAAGTAAAAATAAAACTCTGTATTTGAGAATATCATTAATAGTTTAATTTTAATATAAGGATTAAGTCCACAATGGCCACCTAAAAAGTACTGATCATCATTCAAGCCTCAGTCAAGGGCCTATGGAAGCTTATTCATGTCTATGTTTTGTCAGCCATCCTTCATAATATCCCTAGTTTCTTGATAGGATATTAGCAGAACTAAACTTAAATAGTTCCAAGGTGCATAATCAGTTTCTTGCAATGTCTATACAATGACTCATTAATCTGGGTCTCTAAATTAACAGCTGGTGAGAGTGACGTATACACTGGCAGTGGCAGGTAAGCAAATGAGTCTTATTGCATAGTTCCTGTGCATTAACTAATTTAAGAAAAAATTTTTTTCTTTTAATTCTCACCAGCTCTACACTGGGGTAAAATTGGCCACACGTGAGTCACCAAATGCATATTAGGTGCTTGAGTTCAGAAGGATATAGCCTAAGGCAAAGATTGGGCACTGGTCATTCCTTTTGCAACTGAATGATAATTTAATCTAAAGATGTGCTCACAGTCAAGCAGAGGGTGGGACTTGTAGGTCTCATCAGTCAAATGACAGTTTAAACTGCAACACTGCTTCTTACTAGTTTTGTGACTTTAGGAAACTAATTTAATAACTGTAAGACTCCCTCTGCTCGTCTGTAAAATCAGTGGCATAGTAGCACCTATTTCAAAGAGTTGTGAGAATTTAATGAGGTAATTCACACCTAATGCTCAACATAGAGTTTGACAAGGAATGAGCACTTAACAGTAACTTAGCTGTTACTATTACTGTTACTGTCACTACACTGTTACTGTAAAGTGAAGAGTATGGGCTTTAAAGTCAAACAGACCTGGGTACGACTATTTATTTGCCATCTGACCTTATGCAACGTGGCTGACTTCTCTGGCCTTCGGTGTCCTCATTTCTAAAATGAGGACTATGATAAGTACTTTCTAGGACTGTCATCCAACATCTTTTCTACAGGACTCTCTTAGAGGTGTCAGCACATACAGAAGTAGGAGCTGGCTTCTTATTGCCTAAAGAACAAGTAGCAGTTAAGATATAGTTTAGGCCACTATTATGAGACCCTGAAATCACAAAATAACAAAATTATCTCCTTTCCTGTAAGGGGTTAGTATGTAGCCTAACACAAGGATGCAGTCTCCTTCTATGCTGTTGCTCTGCCCACCTCCATCTTACAGCCCCCGGGAAAGAGGCAGAAGGAAGAAAACATGTTTTGTTCTTTTGCAGAAATTTTCTTAATTCGTATGCCTCACTTCTGCTCGTATATCATTGGCCAGAACCTAGTTATTAGACCACACCTAGCTGTTAGGAAAGGGGGAGTTATCTTTGGCTGGGCAGGATAACGGGTGGTCGGGGGGCTATCAGTCTCTGCCAAAATACATTTACAGCCTAATCCTACCAGATGAAATGAGAATGAGAGACTGGATTTCCCTCTAAAGTGGTGGAGGTGAGCTTCCTGGAGATGAGAGTAGAAAAAAGACGATGTTCAATTGTTCAAAAGATGGAGACGTCTTGCATAGCTGATCTTATGTTTTGGGTATTAACAGGGCTTAACATGACTGTGGTTGCTCTTGTTCCTCATTTCTTTCCTTTATTATAACTCATGCTTGCTAAGGATGATTTGAGTTACCTATTATCTTCAACTTTTATGAGGCACAGAAGAAAACAATCCTTCCTCTGCTCTCTTGCACCAGAGTCAATGAACTGATCAACAAGTAGTTACTGAGCTTCTAGAATTCATTCATTCATGCATTCATTTATTCATTCTCTCACTTATACTCATTCCATAAGTATCCACTGCACTATGTTCTGGGAATGTTAATACATCCTAGCCATGATCTCAGGCCTCAAGGGACTCTGGCTTAGAGGTTAAGAGAGATTAAGTATTGAAAAGACCATAACACAGTGCAGTAGGTACTGAGAAGGAAGTAAACCCAGAGTGCTAGGGAAGCCCATTGGAGAACTGCCACTCAGGAAGGAGATGGCCCCTGACTTGAATCCATGCTATGATGGGTAATGTGGCATCTCCATCAAAACACTCAGACAAACAATGAGGGCTCTTTTGGAAACTACATCTGATTAAATGCTTAAGGGTCCTAAGATCTGGAGGCATTTAGAGAGGGAGTTGCAGGAAGACTGGAGCAGACAAAAAAAGCTTTGGGGTAAGATAAGTTTCAAGAAGTTTTGGATAGATTTAGAAGTGTGAGACTGGCATTCCAATGTGGAAGCAATCTGAACAAAAGCTGAGTTCCTAAAGTGGGGAAATGGACTAGACGTTATCACTAAGTTTCCTTCAAGTGGTACCAAAATCTCATTCTTTGGTCTTGAGTAAACTGCAGAATATTCCAGCAACTTCTGCCTTGTCCTGGGTGGCTCTTTACCAAATACAGGGTACAGAAATGGACAATGGTGGAGTTCTGTTTAACACCACTAAGCTTTTCATTCTGAGTTGGCAGCCTCAGTATGTAATTTTCTCAGAAAGAAAATCTCCTGGCTTGGGATTTTGCCAGAAATTACTTTCCCCCAATTATATTCTAGTTTGATGCAATTATTACTTGAAAATTGTCTCAAATTGAAACCCTCTAATAGCCAATTTCAGAATGAAGAAGATGGGAGAAATTCAACACATCACAGACAGTCCATTCATCAAGGATGTGATCCAAGAACAGAAGAAAAGCAGAAAACTGTGTGTCCTGCCTCAGACACAGAGCCTCAGCAAATTTCATAACAGGGTGGTCTCAACCAGCAGACCCTTTTGTTGGTTTAGTACAGATCAAATCAAACCTTCAGAGAAAGCACAGTTTGATCCTACCTTAGGAAACTAGGTTTCATGTGTCCATCGGATGCTTTTTCCTCTCTTCATCATACAGGCATATTCCAGAGAGGCTGGCCAGAGGGTGTGATGCCGTTGGCCATATCCTAGCTCCCGAAATAGTGGCTGATCATCAGCTCTGTAAAAGGAGCATGGAGAGCAGTGACTCTACTGATTGGTGCTAAAATGTATGGAGGCTCATGGCACGTGATAGACGCTCATTATATGCTGGAATGAATGAATGAATCAGTGAACAAACACTGCTGGGCCAGAATATCCCTTCCTCCAGGCCAGTGTAGGCTAGTCTTTCTCCAAACACTCTTTAGATGCAGTGTGGCACATCTGTGATAATGTACTGCATTCCTCTGGGACTTTATCCTGATTTCACCTATGAAAAAATACTATAGGTGATGCAGGCAAGTTCCTTGGAAAGTTTATCCTTTCTGCTCTTTGCTTTTAGGCTTTATTAGGTGGGACCAGAGTAGCCTTTAGTCTACAGCTAATTTTGCCCCACAACTGAGGTGACTGCTTTCTGACTACTCTTCCTGATATCCCAGGTATTATGAGGTTTTTCCATATGGTTCGTGCGAACACAGACTCTTCCTGGCCCTGTGTGAGCTGTGTGGGTTATTTCAACTGCTTCTTTGGGGTGGTTCTTTTCTTGGCCTCAGAGAGTATTCTCACACACATGTGCTGGGTTGGGGGGGTGGTTTTCCTCCGTAGAATTCTTTCTAATAGCCAATCTAATGGCCATCTAATGGATACAGCTCTCCTCTTTAACACTGCCCCCTTAGACTTCCTGAACTCCCAACCCCATCTTTACAACCCAGGATAACCGCTGACCTTCATCTGGATTCTCCCTGCCAGGGATGTGGTCTGGAATCTCTTTCTAGGTAATAAAACTGGGGTATTTTTAGGACTTAAGCCATTTGTTTCTCCTCTCGCAGGAATCACTGTCCCAAGCTACCTGTTGTTCAATGTCTGAAACCATTTGTCTTGATGTTTTAGTCTTTTGATGTGGGAGTATAAATCTGAACTCTGTTACTCCATCTTGGCTGAAAGCAGAAGTCAGTGCATAAAAATTTATGTAGAAAAGCATTCATCAAAGCATTATTGAACAACAAGGTCTTACTGTATAGCGCAGGGAACTATATTTAACATCTTGTAATAACATACAATGAAAAGAATATGAAAAAGAATACATGTATGTATATGGATGACTGAAACATTATGTACACCAGAAAGTGATGCAACATTGTAAACTGACTACACTTCAATTAAAAATAAATAAATAAAAATTAAAAAGCATTATTATTTATGAAGAGTAATTAGAAATACACAAAAAGCAGAAATAAAAACAAAACAGAGGATGACAAGGTTGTTGCCAGACATGACTTGGGCCAAACAGCTAGTGTAACGGAGTCATGATTTGAATCCAGTGCTCCCTGCTTCACCTGTGCCTTTCCAGCTCTAACCAGCTGCCTCTCATCACATGATTGTTGGTCTGCCATCTCAGGATTGAAGGCCTAACCTTGTTTTCTTGCATCCTACCAACTAGAGAGAAGAAAGATGTAGAGGGTGGAGGTGGGCATTGTGGGCGGTGCCTGGGGGTGCTGTTCAAGACTGACGCATTAAAAATGAGGTGGTTCACCTTCAGCCAAGCCCCCTCCCAGAGACCCAGAGACCACACTTCTCAACGTTTCTGAGCAGGGAGAAAACAAGCTAACACAGACTCTGCAGAACGTCCACCCAGGCAGGGCTTCCCGTACACTGACACCCTGTGGTTATTATTGCTTTGGGTACATGAGATCACTCAGAATGGAATGTGTCACTATAGGTTTAAACCGAAGTTATAAATCAAACATTTCTCCTTTAATATAAGGAAGTTTCAGATTATTTTCAAGAACACCTGGTGCAAAGTGAGGTAATCTTATATGGTAAGGAGGATGAATAATTTAAACTGCATTCCCATAAATTTCTTTAACCTGGAAGGAAGCCTTAAGGCTATCTGCCTACACGGCATGTCTGACTTTTCCTTGAATAACATGCAAAGCGTTTTAAACAGACCAGCAAATTCATAGGTTCTAAAACCTCCTGCGGATTCTGCCTTGCTTTCTACATCCGGACAAGTGTCGAAAATTATCGAGGACTGCTTTCTTAATTTGACTAAATGTTCTTCTTTTTTCATCCAGAGAGATCTTGTTGACAATTATTTCTTCATTCTGCATCCAAAACTTCCAGTTTGCAGAAGTAGGAAAATCAATATGAATGGCTTAGGGCTGACAAATGAGGCTCCAATTACCAATACTTCTTTGCAATATGGCAAAGATGTTTGTCTGTTAACTCTACTGTTTTCTTATTTTAATGGTGTTTGGCATAGATGGACCTAGTTGTTGTTCATGACTATATCTGTAAGTCCTGTTTTCCTCTGCTTTTCCTTCCAAGTGTTCTGCTGAATTTAAAATGAAATTATTTTGAGATGAGAATCAACAACTTTTTACATAAGATTCTCGGCTTGCCAAATAAGGACATTCTCATTTTAGATTTTGTATTCTCTCTTTGGTTCAAATAATGGAGGTAGAGTTGGGAAAGCATCCCTCAAGAGATAGTGAGGACCAAATTACAGTCTCTTAATAAGCCATTAACATTCTAATGTTAGACTTCGTTATATCCACAGATGTGTTAAATGAGTGATTTTCCAACTTTCATGTACACACAAGTCATCTGAGGACGCTGTTAAAATGAAGATTTTTCTTTCAGGAGGTCTGGGAGGGGCCCAAGCATCAATAGTTCTAAAAAGCTCTCAGCTAATGTAGATGCTTCTGGTTCATAAGAAGCAAGGGGTAAAGAATGTATGTAGCAGTTCAGGTCCTGGCAGAAACAGATGGAATACTCAGATTGGAAATATGAGGAGAGATTAATGAAGGACTTATTTATAAATGTGTGGGCATCCCAAGAGATGGTGCAGTGCCCAGTGCTGGTAACACCTGAAAGGTGACACTAATACTAGATCTCAAGGATCAAGGACAGAGAGCAACTTGAAGAGGGATGGATGGACTGACAGTAGCCTTGGCCTTTGACAGAGGGACCCAGCCAGCCCACAGTGACCCTGCTGGGGCAGGGGGATGGGAACATATAACCCACTGCACTCTCTTCCTGCCCTCCAGCTTGCCTGCAAGTGCCTCCCAATAACCAAATCCAACCAAAAGCAGTAGGGCAAGGGAGCCTGGATGATGCCTTGTACAGTATTCAGCTTCCCCAGGCCCCGAGCAAGGTGAGGAAGAGGAGAGTAGAACTGGGAGGGCAGCGGGAAGATATCCAACCGCATTTTTACTTGAATTCATAGGCACTTTAAACTTGCCTACTGTATTTCATCTTGCAGCCAATAGTGTTAGTTACAGAAGACATTATTTTTTTATGTACCAGTAAGGGAAAACAATGCTGCTAATCAAACCATTGATATGCTGTTGATTATAAAATGAATCCTGATTCAAGAGATTAAGATTTGAAAAAATATGTATCTTAGAATTGGTAAAACACAGCATCGTGTTTTTCTTAACCAAGGGAAGGTCAGTGTGAAACTTTATAATCTTGTGAGCAATTGAATACAAAATGAATTTTCACAGGACCAACATTTTCTCTCTCCCTTCAAAATAATTTAAAATTTAATTCATGGATCAATGAGTCATGATGATTCACCAAAGGAAGAAGTATAAGAATGACAGGCCCTGTTTAGCCCCACACGTTACTGACTAGTTGGGTTGCAGGCAGGTCCCTAGTAGTCTGTTTTCTTGTAGCTTGGAGACCAAGAAAAGGAAGAGAATGGTCGGACTATAATACGATAAAAATACACAAAGCCAGCCTCTGTTGCAATTATTTGGGTTAATGTAAGAGTGAAAAAAAAGCAATGTATGTATGTAGTGGAAGACGTTGGACTACTTTGAGTAAGATTTTATTTTGGAGTTGATTTGATTAATTATTTAGCAGACTTTTCAATAGTCTTCATTAGGCTGGTGGTACCACATATCAGCAGATTTTCTTGAATTACTAACGTAATTGGGTCAGTTTTAAAGCATGAGGGAAGTTTCCTGCTATAAATATGTTGCATTCAGTTATTTTTCTTGCTTTAATATAAAATATTGTATACTTTGTGTGTAGGATTTAAGTAGTTTACAAAAGCCATATGTCCTGAGCCCTCATTCTTAAACCGAGTTGAAATCTGTACAACGACAACAAAATACCATAATACATAGACATGAGAAAATGTTTTAAAATATTAATGGAAATATCTGGCTAAAATTTAATAACCCCATTGAAAAAGTGGTGTCCCATGTGATTGATATTACTTATATGTTTTACTTGTGTGTTGGGGCTGCCCAAGACAACACCTTGGGTTTGGGGATCCCCGAGGAGGACTCAGCATGCAGTCACACTCATGGCTACGATTTATTACAGCAAAGGAATACAAAGCCAAACCAGCAAAGGGAAAAGTACACAAGGCAAAGTTGGAGGAAATCAGGTACAAAATTCCAAAAGTCCTCTCACAGTGGAGTCGCACACTTAATTCCTCTAGACACGAGTTGTAACAACACACATGACACTTTATCAGCCAGGGAAGCTCATTAGAGCCTCAGGGCCCCAGGTTTTCATTGAGACTGGTCACACAGACACCCTCTGCTTAGCATGTACCAAATTGTGAGGCACCCCCACACCCCAGAAAGAAAACAGATATTCAGTATAAAGCATCTTGTTTGCACAAACAGTTTAGACACAATGAGACCCTCTTATCAGTTAGAGTCATGGGAACGTTCCTGAAATCCAGGTCACCAGACGCCTAGCCAAGGGCCAATCTTGCAAACAGGCCGTTCTAAGGGTAACAATCTCAGACCTGCTATGTTAATTATCTTCTGCTCAACCTGCTTCACTAGTCTGGGGAAGATTTGCAGATATATATATATATTTCTTAAATTATTTTTATTTATATTAATTTTTCAATCCTCTATCCACCCAGATAAGCAGAAAATTTACCCCTTAGGGCCATTTTTGCCCCAGCTATCTAAGTATGCTATGGGTTTACTCACTCTAGAAAGCATACGTTCAATTTCAACTTCTTATGGAGAAAGAAGAAAGTAGGGAATCTAGTCCACTGGTGAGAACCTAGATTTTGTTCTGTGTTTCCCATGGCTCCCACCTGGTGTTGTTCTACAAAACAGAAGAGCTGGCACAGTATGGTACTGTCTCTGTTTAAAGTATAAAGGAGGCTTCAAGGATTATTGAGGGAGAAAACATTCTTTCTCCTGAGTGTTAATCTCAAGTGTATTCATCCCATGTCACCAGAAGCCTAGGCTCCAGGGTTCTCAGATTTTTACCTAGGCTTTCAACAGTGAGGCCATGGTTTTTCCACTGCCATCTCCTTTCCATTCCTGTACTCTGTCTTCCCTCGTGGTGAGTTCCTCTTTGGTAGCTCTTGGTAATTTTGATTTTACTTTTTCTTAAAAAATTTTTTTTCAGACTGACCTGATATCATTTCAAGTTATTAGAGGTAATAACATCATTACTCTTCAAAAGGGAAGAGGTCAAGTCTCCATTCCTTTCCTTGCAGGAAATTCCTTGGCCTGCTTATAAATTTACCTCCCTCTCCGAAGCCACCCAGAGACCTCTGAGTTCAATCTACCAGAGAGTATTGGGTAAGATGGCCTTTATGAAGCCAGAGATGCTCTGTCACAGCATTCCTCAAGAGCAATAAATATATTCTTGTCTATTTTCCTAACTAAGAGGGCTGTTCTAAAGGTCCTCTGAGGAGAAAGATCTGCTCCAAGGTAAGCAGTCTCCATGCATACAGGCTATAGAAAAAGCACCAACCCCTTGCACATGGCAGCTTCTCAGATGTTACTAAACTACCAAAATGTGTTGAACAAAGCCCGTGCGGGTCACAGATGAGCAGTCAGGCCAGCCCTCAGCAAAGTGGTGATGCAGGAAGGCTTCTCCTCCAGCACCTCCTCCTGACTCCACCCACCCCAGGTCGCCACCACTGTCCTTCAAACATTCTCAAAAAAGATGATAAGACCTTAAAAAAGACTTGAATTAAAGTACAATTTCTCCTGTAAGGCCTTACATTTAAAGTCACATCTCTGTGAAATTCAACAACCCACCTGCTAATGCAATTATCAGCATCCCAAAGAGGTTGGGTGTAAACAAGATTTCCTTACAAAATTCCAGAAATGAGACTATGGTTCCAAGGAAGACTGGTCTTGCCTATCTTTATGGATTTATGGATTTATATCTGTTGAGTAAATTCAGTTCTAGAGAGACCACAATATCTCCAGGAAGAACCTTCTATAAGAATTTTACTTCTTTCTAAGCTAAAAGAGCCAGGAAGAGGGGTGGTAGTGGGAGGGAAAGAAAAAGAACAAAACCAAAAGCAAAATCAGAAACCATCCCTGATAAAGGAAAACGATCAGGGTGGAAGGAATTGTAAATAAATACTAATTGTGAAATAGAATATTAAGACTGAAAACTCGAGTATGTGGTAGTAAAATGAAGTATTATTGACCTTCACTGTTAATGGTGACATGGGTATTTTCAAAATTTACTAATGGATGAATGATTTCAAACATTTGTAGAATGCTTGCTAAGTGTTGGGCACTGTGTTAGATACTGGGAATAGAGCAGTGAACTTGGACAAGGTTCCCACCTTCATGAACTTTGAATCTAGTGAGACGCAGACCTGTACAAGTATCTGCACTTACGATGAGAGATGTCCAAGACAAATGCAGTTGGACACACAGTGGGTAGTAGGGGTACTTCATCTAATCTGGAACATCAGGGAAAACTTGTTTGAGAAAGGAAACATTAAGCTGAGAACTGGAGGGTGAGTAGGAGAGGAAGAAGTGGAAGTAAACTTCATGATAAGAGGTAACCATGCAACTTGTCAGCACAACACAAAGTCTTTATAACATGTTCAGGAGTGAGTGCTTATTGGCGGAGACTTATGAAATAGTCAGAAGAGATGGAATTTGGGCATATGTAGGAGAGGCCTGGAGGAAAAAAAATCCTATTAACATTGCATCATTATCAAGGCATTATGTATCACAGCTAATTTCTGTGAAACCAAATAGTACAAATCATAGAATTAAGGTATCTAGAAAGTACAGTTGAGTTTTGTCAGGCTATTTTGGAGGCATAAAAAACTATATAGTTCCGATCTCTGATTGTTTTATCGAGGATTGGTGTTTGGTCTGGCCCTGGAAGAAGCCTGGAAGGTACCTTTGGAAAGCTTTTGGGGCCTGACCTTTAACACAAGCACTGAACAATTTATCGTCATTTCATCCTGCTGTGACCTAATTTTTACCTTGATTTTTGTTTGTTTGTTTGAGGGAGGAGTTCTGGGATTTCATTACAATTAAAAGGCCTTATGGGATACATATACTTTCATCAGCCTGGTAAGTGAATAGCAAAATCAGTACCAAAAAAGCAACCTGTGAACAGATTTCAACTCAGAAAAGGGTAATGATTTCATTGCTTAAGGGAGAAGAAAATAAAGGCAAGAGTTCTTTTCCAGGTGGATGAATAATTAGTTCTGTGATTTATAATCACTATTGGCAACGACGGGCAGAGGACAATTATCACGTACTTTGCTCTATCTCCAGATAGAACTTCATTCACATATTACACGAAATATTATTGTCAACCATTCCTTTCAAAAACCTACTACTGAAGCTGCACAATCTCCCTTGGGAAACCGATGCCATGTTACTGTCATCCTTTGATCAGCAATGTCTCCTGTCCTCTGGGGTCCACCCTAAGTTTGTGACTGCTACATATACCTTTATTTTCTTGTTCTGTGAGCAGCAGAAGCATCTGCATAATGATGTGCTTTAAAGCTTTCATTTCTCTTTGGCTTTCTTTTCATTAAGTTGCACGTATCCTAAGTCAATGTTTGAAAAGGAGAGCTGCATCCAAAAGTAGTGGCAGAGAAGCTAAGAGAATGAGCTAGGAGCACCTCTCGAAGTATCATGTAAGAGCTACTCCTCATGTAAGTAATGATAAGAGCCTCTCTAAAGGAGCTTGACTTGAATTTAACTGTATCTACCTCTTCATCCTGGCTTTTACTAAGAGACAGTCACAAGTGGGACAAGGATTCTCCAGAAATCACTTGCAAACAGACATAACCTGGCATGTTTATTCAAAGGATATAATAGGTCAGAATGTTTCTTCCCACTTTAGGGACAAAGAGAGAATAGCTGGTCAGTTTCTTTGGGAGGCTGGTCAGAAGCCTTTTGGTAGAACCTAATGCTGAGTTCCTTATATTTGGAACATAAGGCCAGTTTCTTCTTTGAACAAATTGGGTTTGTTTTGAATCCAGCTGGTACTGATCGATCAAATAGAGAGATACACAGGATGTGTATGATGCCATGGAAATCTCTCTCAGTATTTATCTTGATCCTCTATCTTTAAAATCTGGATACCCAGCACCTGGGAAAAAAAAAAAGCTTTGGGCATCACAGACTTATTTCCAACAAAAGTTCTAGATGTCCCCTACTCGTTTTATTCCTGCTTCCTATTTGATGTCTACATTTCCTTGGCTTGAACATTAATAATATAGTTTACAATCAATGAACATTTATGAAATAGTATTGCTGAATGAATGACCTGGAGTTTCATTAGGCATATCTAGCCCTTTGCTCACTTCTTAGACCTAATGACTAAGTTGCCTCTTCTGCTTTGACCCTTGAGTCTTTTCCCCAACTTTCATACTTACATCATGGTGTCATCTGCTTTAAACAGCTCAAAAAGCCTAAAACCCTGGACCCAATCTTGACATTAGTCTAGCTGGTTGTCATCCACATTGAGACTGCCCCAGCCATCTTAAGAGGGAAATTAGATACCCTGTTCATCCTGTAAGAAGTTTTATCTGTATCCTCAGTAGAAGAAATCACGTGTAGGGCTATTTCATAGGGTTCACAGAGTTATAGTAACTTAGAGATTGGTTTAATATAGCCAACAATCTCAAAGTAGCATCTATTAGCATCCACTACATTGTCTCTCAACATCAAACTAGAGTATTTATGAAGATACAGAAAAAAGAGGAAAACTCATATCTATACTGAAAACTAAATTTGTTAGATAACCCATTGCCAATATCTGGCAGTGAATCCTTGCTGACTTATAAATATGGGCGGGTTGAATTCTACTGAAAACAAAAATCAGAATTCATCTCAAGGTGTGATGAATTATGGGGCAACCTGAGTACTCTGTTTATCATCCTTGCTCCCAACCTTCAGATTATACCTGTCAGAGATACAGGATCTGGACAAGAGGAAGATGAAGGGTAACAGTGATGGCACAGTTAATTCTTGTGATTGCAGTTTCTAAGTAAAAGGTGGGAGGTAGGGTGGACAGTGGAAAATATTTGTTCTAAGACAAGAATTGTAGTTTCTCACGTACTGTGTTGGTTCACAGACACCAAGCATCAGTTGCAGATAAAAGAGAAGATACTACATTGGTAAAGAAGCTTTGAACTAGCTGAAAGCCCACAGGAAGTTGGAAACTGGACTAAGGCTCAGTGCATGTCATTGTACATTTCAGATGTAGATTTGAGAAGAGGAGGAATTGCCACAGAAGAGGCAGTGAGCAAGGCCAATGTCACCTCAGCCAAATACTGTGTTTTCTGAAAATAAAACGAATTTGAAAGGAATTTCTTAAAGATTAGCAAAGAGAAACATTAAAAAGGAAGAGTAATAAAATAAAATCCAGCCTGAGCCAAAAAAATAAATAGTGTATAATTTTAAAAGAGACTTAGAGGAAAGTTCTATTTCCAAAATAATGTTCTCTTGTAAAATCCAGAAGAAACTATCAGGAAACTATTTGAAATGAACCATACAGGAGGAACACATTGCCTCTATGAAACAAATTGAAAGCCATGAGGAGGTAAAATGTTAGGATAAAAAGGCAGCATAACAAGTTTCAAAGAGAGATGTATAAAATATAGAAAGAACAGTTACAGTAGCAGACTTAAAATCCACAGAATAAAAGGAAGAAACAAAACTGATGAGAGAGAGGATGAGGAAGACAGAGAATGAAGAGACAACATGTAAATAGTCGGTGTCCCTAAAGGAGAGTAAATAAGTAACAAGCAATAATCAAATATATATATATATATATATTTGATACGCCTCAGAGAAAAAAATGATTTATAGATTAAGGTGGCTCACCCAGGTAAAGTCCACAAAAAGACTCACTTTTGGTCACACCCTGGCACTACTGTTGATACAAGGTTTGATACTCTATAGCAACAATTTTCAAACTTCTTGGTCTCAGAATGCCTTCACATTCTTAAAAAAGTACTCAGGACCCCAAGAGACTTTGTTTATATAGATTATACCTATCAATGTTTACTATAGTAGAAATTAAAATAGAGAAATTTTTTAATTTATGTATTTTTTAAAATTTATGTATTTATTTTTTTAAATCCCATTACATGTTAACATAAATAGCACATTTTTATGTTAACATAAATAGCATGTTTTTATGAAAAAGCCCTATATTTTCCAAAACAAAAAAAATTATGGGAAGAGTGACATTGCTTTATATTTTTGCAAATCTCTTCAATATATGACTTAGTAAAAGACAGAAGAGTCATATCTTCCTCTGCACTCAGTTTTAATACGTTATCTTGGTTGAAGTGTGTGAAAAATATCTAGTATCACTCAGATATGTAGTTGTAAAAGACAGTATTTCAATAGCCATTTCAGACAATTGTAGATATTTAAAAAATACTGCACCAAAACTTGAAATGTGGCAGTTTTTAAAGGTTAATCGTAATATGGAAACTGAAATCATACTAAATAACTTTTTAGACTCAGTTATAGCAAAATCCATTAGTCTATCTTACACTTTGAATGGACCTTTTCCTGTATATTATAACACCATTCAGCAGTCTTTTGGAAAATATATTGTTTCCCTGAGTTACACAGATCTTCCAAATGTGGACACATTTCCTTTTACAGTTTTTAAGATCACATTTGTTAATATCACCACTGATACCATCAGAAAAGTCTAAGTATTGGAAAACTAACAGGATCACAGTGGTGGTTAAAAGTTTTCCAAAGCTCTAGTTTTTAACTTGGAAGCTTGAATGTTATCACTGACAACGAATACTGCCAGTTCCTTTCCTCCAAGTGATGGTTCATTCAGTCCATCTGAAAGAAAATGTCTGACAAATACCCAAATTTGATTTAGCATAGTTTGCCTGCTAGTTGTTTTTTTCAAGTAGAAAGGAGTGTTTCATGAAAAAGTGGCTAGTTCAGTTTGCTACTGAAACAATTGCCCACGTGATTTTCCTCAAGGTTGTCATACTCAGGTGGGCTGCAGAAGTGCCTTATGTGTCACCCCCCTTATTAGCAAATAGTATATACAATGACTAACAGCACAGTTTGGTACCACTGCCTTGACTCTTGCTAAAGCATCATTGTTTTTGCACAATTACTGCAAATGTCAACACCATAAAAGAAAAGAATATCTTAGTACTATTATGAAAATTGTTTTGACTTCATGGACATCCTGAAGGGTCTCAGGGACCCCCATGGGTCTACAAACCACACTTTTAGAACCACTGCTCTGTAAACATCCTGACAGACAAAATAAGTTTTCTACAAAGCCATAAAATAATCAGGTTGCCTCTGTAATACTATGTAAGACTATAATGGAACAATAGAAATTTTGAAAGACACAGTTTGTAACCCAAGATGTCTCACATATTTTTGGTTAATGTATTACTTTCCCTATTAAAAGAAAAATATTTCATGGAAAACAAAATTCATTTATATGCTACTTTAAAGAGACATATCTAAAAATATGACTCAAAAATAAAAAGGATCATAAGTATATTTTAAAAAGCTGAAAATATAAAGGAAGCAAGAATCAAAATATTATCAAAGTAAAATTCACATCAGAAATCATAAAACAGAACAAAGGCAGCTATTTTTCTTGGCCATGGTTTCATTCTCCAAAGAAAGAACGGCTGCCCTGAACTTGTACGAACCAAATATACTATGTATTAAAGTCAACAAACGCAAATGCAAATACAAGTAGAAGTTGAAAGAAAGATACAAGAAATGGGAGATGAACATATCTCTCTCTTTTTTTTTAATCTTTCTTAGATCAAGTAGGAAAAAAGAAAGGCAGGCTATCGTGCAACCAAATAACACACGATGACTTCCTATCAGCTTTGCCTCCTGCAGAGCGAGACAGACTTTAAGCTGCAGGGAGAGGAAATACTATCTTTCTGAGACTTGAGCAGTGGGGCCTATGCTTCAAGGGCACTAGATTTATGTAAATGGTTTCCTGAGTGGTGAGTCTAATATTGAGGCTGAGATTTCACATGTGGCCTGATATATGAGCCCCTAAGATCAAGTGTATCTTGTAAACCAGATAATTTCAATTTCTTGGGTTCTCTGTATTTATGTCTCTGCTATTAATATCCATTCTTATGTAAACATTCCATTCCTCTTTCAGTTGTACTATAGGGAAGCTGAGGAGGATCGAGAATCTTCCTTGGTATTGCTAGCATTTAGAACAATGTCTGGCGTATAGCAGGTGTTCAATGAATGTTTATTGAATAAATCAATGTCCACGTTTGAAGCCAGAATGAACCAGGGTCTCTAACTTCCAATCCTTAGATTAGCATGATGGGGAGGAGGAGAAGCAGTGAAAATCAGCACAAAATCCAGACAAGAGCCAGATTATGTGGCCCAGCTACCATTTCCCGTGTGGCAAATTTAATCTTCACAGCCACCCTTGGAGGATCTGAGCTGTATTCTAGTCAGAAAGGTGGCCATTCCCTGCAACATCATTCTAGGGAAGAGCATGGAGGCTGGGGGAGGCGCTGTTAAGTCAAGTACTCAAATAGTCCCCTGCAAGTATGACTCAAGACTCATGCATTTTAACCACAACCCTTTCAAGTGTCTTCCCAGCTGCTCCAGGATGCTCTGGGATCATTGGCACACGTAAAAAAGATTAACATAATGCTTTTCTCAAATAGGTTAGGGCTGTCCAGGCTTTAGGACCTGTGTGGCACAAGGAAGCTGAGAGGCAACCCCGAAAACGAAAGGGCAATAGAGGATTGAAGGCTAAAAGCGGGAAGCAGATGCTTGTTGCTGAGACAAGATGAGACTGTGACAGTGGAAACAGTGCCTGCAAGGGGAGGTTCCTCAGCCACAGAGGAACCCTTAGCAAGCAACTTGGGCACAGCCACTTCTCCCAACAGGGAAACTGTCCACAGGCTTGTGGGTAAGCAAGTGACGGCTGCAAAGGCCACTTTAACAAGATCTGGATTTCATCCTTTCCTCTTCAAGCGTGGAAGTCAGAAACAGGCAAACGCAAAGCAGCAGTTGGGATTGGAGGCTGGGGGTCGAGGTGAATTGCATGGTGAATCTCAAACTCTGAGCCCTGGGAGATGGAAGTGGGAGGCTCTAAAGAAGATGCCCTGGCAATATGGGCCATGTGGTCCGATAAATGAAACGGTGGGAGGGTGGAGGAATGAGTATTTGAGGACACTAACCAGGAAATACAGGCCATTAATAGTGCTGGAGAGGAGACATCGGAAGGCTGCCATTATGAATATTCTGTGAGATTTTTGATGGATTTGATTCTACCAAAGAATTCTTTGCTCTGAGAGGTAGGAGCAGCGGCGGTGTCAGTTTTATGGATCCAGTAAGCTATGATGTAGGAAGATATGGGAGGTGGGCAGGGTGTACTCTTCTGGAATCATGTATCTTTCAGGGCAAGAAGTCCTGCCAAAGAAGCTAAGTCAGCTCTGGATTCTCACCTCCCAGGCATTTTCTCAACTGTATTCAGGTTAAGTTGAAACAAAGATTCCAAAGGGAAAGCAGCAAAACCACAGGTTTTTGTAATTAATACAGCAAACTAGCCAGGTTTTTAATATTAATAAGCATTGTTTGATGTCTGTATGTCTGAGTAAAAGCACATTTGGAAAAAAAAACTGAAACTATTGTGGGCTTATAATTAATTTCATAATCAAATGCAATAGTATAGTTAGCATTCAAATATTCTACTTTTAATTGGAAAGGTACACAATAAAATTTTGGCATTATCTAACTATGAACAGGGAGGTGGGGAGCTGCATGGATGGGAGAGCACTTTACTTTTCATTTTGTACTCTTTGTGCTACTTCAGTATTTTTGAACAATATGCTTGTGTAATTAAACTATTAGTTAAACAATAATATTATAGCTTAAGCTAGTTCTAGAAATTATTATAAGAAAATAAAGTGAGAAAACTTTGATTTGGGAGCTCCATTCTCATGAACCCTCTTTCCTCTGTATCTTTCATTCCCCCATCAACATCTTTCCCCTTCACATTAGAGTGACGATAAGAGTTTAAATAATAAAATTTTTGACTCAATAATAATTAAAGCCTTAAGCTAAAGGAATTAACAACAGATGTTGGGTCTTGTCCTGCTTTTCAGTGTTCAGAAAAACAATAGATGTAATAACAGAAGCAATCCTTTCCCGTGCTCCTCCAGCTCTCAAAACCCTGAACTGTGCACCCAACCCCTCAATAGCTTTCATAATTAAATTACTGAAAGGAATTTTTTTTCCCTTTCAAAACCAAATATAATCAGGCTCATGGTACTTCCATTGCAGGAATTTCTTGGTTATGATCCAGAGGAATATGTGAGAAGCTGAAGGGATAGGTGTTGGAATGAATGAGCTGCATAGAAATAACGAGCCTGGTGTTAGAGTGGGTGCTGCTCCCCAGGGAACAGGCCAGTTCACTTTCACTGTGAGCCTCTGGCAGCAATGAACAAATCTTGGTTTTTACCCAGCTATGTCTGGGGAACTGTTTGACTCTGGAGAGTCTATGGAAGTGGTTGGGTGTGGCAAATATTTAATAATCAGCTCTGTGAAAACCAGAAAAGACAGAGAATAAGGAAGGGACAGAGGAAGGAAATTCTAATTTGTAGCCTTTCTCAGTTTTCCTAGCCAATTACAAGTACTATCAGGTCGCTGACCCTGGAATTGGGAAGAGATGTTCAACATCGGCTCTTCCAAGCTTACCCAAGTCAGTTCGAGCACACCACTAACCTGTTGCAACTTTCAGGTGCCTGCTGAGAAGCTTACCAGGATTAACTCTGCAACAGTATCTCCCTCCAGTGAGTTATGGGCTTCTGTGAGCCATGAAAAGTGTTGCTTTTTCTAAAATCCCCCATTCCATAGTGAAGAGCTAAGATCTACTGCCTAATGAGGTATTATTTTCAGAGGCAAGCAGAGAGCTTTTACCATTGGCTTATTATTGACAACACTGCTTTGGAAAGCCATTTTCAGAGGAGCAACAGGTATAAAGAAAGGAAAAGAAATTACTTTGGCAGAACAAACAATATAACAATGACACCAAACTAAAGGAAATGGGGTCCAGAATTTTGGGTATCAATTGGTCAGTAATGAGAGCCATCTACTCCTAAAGGAGAAACCCATGGCAGAGCTCTATATTAGCATATGCCCATTTATCTCATGTTCTAATGTAGGCAGAGGCTTCTAAATGAATAATTGCTGAAGAGGCAATTGTGGGAGTCATCTTTGGAAGAGATCAGTTTTATTATTTTTTTCCCAGGCCACTGCAAATATGAGCTTAATAATCCTTTCAATGGGTACTGTGTTATAATACAATAATCTAAATGCTACTAAATGGTATTTAAAGTAATTTCCAGACACCGGTAGGCTCGAGTAAATGGCGATTCGGCTACTAATGCATCTCTAATACAGCATGTAAAAAGGTACAGTAATCTGGCCACATTGCTGGGGTCAAAATCCTTCTCTGTGATTTTTTTCACCTCCATCTTAGACCCTCATCCAGTTTTTGCCACTCTGCTTCACTTCTCACTTATTTCATCTTTTTTCAGGTCCTTGCCCAGACCCTGCCCTGTGGGCTGTGGTATGAAAAAGATAAACTGCCATTTCTTGTCAGTTGTGAGGTGCGGCAGAGCTGCTGGGAAGAGGAGATGGGAAACAGAAGGCAGCCTTTCCTGAAGGTCCAGAGAGGAAGTAGCTAGGCTGAGAAGCTTCTAAGAATGAAAGGTCTGGACAATGCACTTTGCTCATTATGACTCCCATTTTATATTGTGTGATCCAATAGTATGAAGTATGCAGAAGGGAAGGCTGGAGAGGATGGAGAGGTGAAAATATCCATGGCTCTACCATAACCAGGAGACAAAAGTTTCAGAAGCTCAAATTCCGGATCTAGTCATGTGCTGCCCGAGTGAGATCCACAGGAGGACATGCTCTATGTCCCCAGGACCAACACCACAGTGCATCTCTAACAGAGCTAACCAGCGCCCTGCAGAGCAGGGAAGCCTGCCAAGGAGAAGCTCAATTGCCCCCATGTTTCTCTATTTAGACACATAAAAATGCAGAGGGGAGCGACAACACCAGGGTCAAATATCTTATTTAGGTGGCTTTTTGGGAAAGAAAATAATGGGCCACTCCTAGCTCTTTACTTATTTCTTTGTTTTTTTAAGGGGAGGTTGTTATTTTTTGTTTTTCTTTTTACTGGGTAAAATAAACATAACATGAAATTCTTAATTGGTTTTTAGAAAGCATTTAAAATCTATTCTAAGAAACAGCCTGCAGCATCCCCTTCCACTCCCACCGTGGGGAACAGAGGTGGGGAATTTAGAGCATCTTCTATCTCCATTTCCAGATTACAGCAAAATGTCAAGAAATGGTAAAGAAGGGCTGGAAGCACAAGGACATTTACATCTCACAGTGCTGACAGGCAGCCAGCTGGTGACGGTGCCCTGGAGCAGCCATGCAGAGAGAAAAGCACCGCAGAGCGCGGGAGCTGGTGGGATCACAGGCTGCAGTGCTCCTGGCAAGGATGCAGTGAGAATGGTGGATCTGCAGAACCGCAAATCTGCTGTTCGGGTGTCAGCCACAGAGCTCTGCAAATAGTAGTGAATAAACTGGGGTAAGAAGGAGGTCACGTGGGTCCCTCCAACATGTTCTTTCCACGTGACTTTCCTAGAAATGAGGACTTGGCCAAAAAAGGAGGTTTTAGGACCTGGATCTGTTATGCAACTGAGAAGCCCAAGGGCACACATACAAAATCAGGGTTAAAAAGAGGCAAGTTATCTCAAAGAAATACAGCAGCCTGCTCAGGCAGGCACTCTGGTTGAGGGTATCAAGTTTGCATCTATTTCCAGGAATGTTGTCAATCAACATCAAACAATCACCAAATAAAATCCCAGTCAGTTGGAGCAGAGACCTCAGGTATGATGTGCTACAGACAAATTTATCTGGCAGAAGATTAATGGAGCTGCATGAAATTCACTCAAGTCATCACACCAGGATTTGGAAAGTCAAAATATTTTTCAGGTCACAGTGAGAATCCCCTGAAAGGCGATGAGGGATGGCTGGGATTAACCCAATGGTACATGTCAGTGTTGAGGGAACAAAGTTACAACATAATCTATCAGTGGGGGGAGGATATTTTTCCCTTAGATAAGAGAAATAACATTAATTAGTTTTTATTTGAGTTTTAGGTTATATTCCAGGCAAAGAAGTTTCCCCTCCCCATCCCCACCCAATAACATCTAAGGAATATGAAAAATATAGGCCAGTAGCAATTAAAATTGTTGCTAGCACCTGGTGTGGTTAGTGATGTGGGGAAATGGGTCCTCTCAAACCCTGTGAGAGTAAAACTGGGTGCAATACTTCTGGGATTGGATAACACATGTGCTTTGACCTACAGGTTCCATTTCTAAAAATTTTTGTCAAATACACAAAGATATATGTAAACTGCTGCCATTGTACCATTGTTTAAAATAGCAAAACACCAGCAATAAACTAAAAGTCCTTCTATTGAGAATGGTTAAATAAATCGTGGTAGAGCCATACAATGAAAATATTGTAGCCATCAAAAAATGAGCAAATCTTTTTGTGGCCAATGTATAATATGTCCATGAAATACTAAGCAGAAAAAACAAGAGGCAAAACAGTATAATCCCACTTGTGTTAAAGAATAAGTATATGTAAGCTTATATTTGCACAGAAAATTGCAGAAAGACTTATGCAAAAAACTGCCAAGTATGTTTACATTTGGGAAGGTAGTGTATGGCTGTATCCTTCCCTTTTTGAACTCAGAGCATTTTACTCTCAATCCAGTGCTCACTGTACTCTGCCATCCTGTCATATCCATTACAAATTATCCCCGAGAGGCAGCAAAACAATGATTTTAAATCAACAAGTGTCTTAATTTCCTAGAGCCGTTATAACAAATTACCGCAAACTTTGTGGCTCAAAACAACAGAATTTTCTCACAGTTCCCAAGGCCAGAAATCCAAACCCAAAGTGCTAGCAGGGCCTTGCTTCCTCTGAAAGCTCTAGACTTTCCTTCCCTACTCTAGCTTCTGGTGGCTCCAGGTGGCCCTTGGCTTGTAGCTGTGTAACTCCAGTCTCTGCCTCTGTCTTCACATGGCCTTCTCTTCCTCTGTGTCTCTCTTCTCATCTGACTCATTACTTGTCATCGGATTTAAGGCCCCCCGGAATAAATCCAGGATGACCTCATTTCAAGATTCTTAACTTACTTAACTCATCTACAAAGATCATTTTTCTTAATAAGGTCATATTCACAGGCTTGGGGAGGTTAGGGCATGAATATATCTTTGTGGGGGGTACCATTTAATTCACTACATCAAGTTACTTTTAATACATTAAATACTCCAGGAAGTATAGCCATGTTACGCTCACTAGAAATCATCTACATTCTTCATTTCGATTTATTTCCCAGTTGTCTTCTTCCCAAGTATGGACTGAGGGTTGTCATAGGGAATGATTATTGATGAGGATTTAGGGACAGGGAGAGATTCTTTTGGAGAAAGAAGACTCCTAAGGTCAGGGCAAGCTGGGTATGTGGCTCTCAAAGGTCAGAGCCTACTGAGAACGCAGAGGAGAGAGGAAGCCAGCATAGCGCTGAAGAAGGAGTAGCAAGGGGGCTGGAGTCAGGGTGCAAAGGTTCTGCAAACAGCCAGCTCATAGTCATAGCCTGCCTGGTGGGATTTTTTGGCTTTCATGCAGCTATAGTTACTGAAGCCTACTTTTGAGTGGGAGAAGGGAAGAAGGGAGAGAAGATGAATGAAGCCATCTTGTTCTTCTGGTTTCAGGTCACCTCACCTGTGGGCAGCTGGGCTAGAAGCCCTGGAACCACAGAACCAGGCTTTCTGCAGAGGGTGGAGCAGTCGCAGCTGGGCGCTGCCCTGATGCTGCTGTTCTGATTCGTTTCTCAGCTTGATTTCTCTCTGGATGGAAGCGGCTGGAAGAAGTGGGGAATCCTTCAATAACCCCAGAAACATTCTCTAGAGGCAAAGGGGGGATTGTAACTCCCATGGGGAGACTCTGCTCAGGCTTGCCCCTACTTCCTACAGCAGCTGTGAAGCACACAGGCCTGGCCTAGTCAGTCCAGCACCAGCACCGAAGCCAATGGGAGTTCCCTCCCCCAGCGCTCTCACAGGGAGCAGGGACGCTTACAGGCTGAGAAAGCCTTTCTTCCCCAGATGCTACTGGCAGACCCTGTGCCACCCAGTGCCAGAGAACATAACCCCCAGCCCTCTCCCAGAGGTGTGCCACTGCCACACCCCCTTCACCAGCATTTGTGCATTCCTCACATATTCCCTTTGATGGAGCCCACACTCCATTTCTGATACAATTCTTGCATCTAGGAAATTTTGTTTCCCTGGCACTCAGGAAGCGATGATTCAAAGAGAATGGGCAGACAGTGGGTTAGTTGGGAAGAAACAAACAAACAAAAAAACATCAGAAAGGATTCACTAGGGCTGACTTTGGAATCACAGAAATCAAGTTAGCAGCCATTGGAGGCTCTTGGGAGCTTTCCTGGGTAATAGAGGTCTCTTCCCCACCAAAGTTTTAAGCTGCAGAGGATGACTACCTCCTTGGTATCAGAGCATCAATACATCTGGTCAAGCTTAGGATGAGACCCCAGAGACGCCTCTGAGCTTCTCCCCATCCAACAGTTCCCCCAGAAAGTTGGGGCAGCCAGGAGACAAGAGGAGCTCAGCTTAAGGTTAGTCTTCCCTTAGGACTAAAAGAAGGGGACGCCATACATTTGTGAGTCAGCTGTGAAGTAGAACACGGTTGTCTCTGGCACTCAATTTTCTCTGTACTCTTCTCTCCCTGCTACTGGGTAGCTCCCCACTCCCTACTTCATGAGCGTACTATTGCCTTTATTTCTCTGTATTAGTTTACTAGGGTTGCCATAACAAAGTATCACAAATTGGGTGGCTTAAAACAATAGAAACTTATTTTCGAATGGTTCTGAAGGCTAGATGTCCAAAATCAAGGTGTCAGCAGACGATGCTCCCTTTGAAACCTGTAGGGGAGAAGTCCTCTTTGCCTCTTCCTACTGCTGGTGGTTTACGGGCGCTCTTCAGCATTCCTTGACTTGCAATTGCAACGTCTCCCTCCTTCAGTCTCTGCCTTGGTCCTTTTATGGCATTCTCCTCTCAGGTGTCTTGTGTTCTTTCTCTCATCAGAACTCCCCAGTAGGAGAAAAAGGACCAAACCAGGACAGTCAGGTAACTGGGTGTCAGTTCTATTCCTACCACTCTGAGTAGCTGAGTGACTTGTACAAACCTCGCTGACTCATTTTTTATCATCTAGGAAATAAAAATGATTTCTAATGTTCATCCAACTATCACATACTAGAGGACTCTAACTTTTTCTCTTACTCTTTTGATCAGTCTTAAATTTTGATGTGTCATGTATTAATTTTACAATACTTTCTTTTAAAATGGGGGAAAGATAGAGGTCAATTTCTGCCTGCAATGACATATTAGCAAAGGTGAGTATTTTGGAATGCAATAGTGCAAGTTGTCTTCCAAATTTTCCAGAGGAAGCTCTACCTTTGAACTCCCCTGATTCTTAAAGCCATGGGGGTGCTGACAAGGGAAGCAAAGACCTTGTGAAGTGAAGTTTTTGAGAGCAGGAAGGAGTGAGCCCACACCTGCAAGCCATTCAGTCTCCTAGCAGTGTGCTCCAAAGAGGGTGTGGGAGGCAGAGTGTGAACCGCAGTGTGTGCTGCCTCTTTGAGGAATGTCATGGTCCAAAAATATTGGGTCTGACTGGCCATCATGCAAGTGAAGGAGCAGGTGGTGATGGAAGAGCTAAAAGCTGAAAAGCACAGTCTTTGGAGTCTGGTGGTGCGGATTCACATTTGAGCTCTGCTGCTGACTGCCTCAGCAATGTGACCTTCCGGAGGTCACCTAATCATTCTAGCCTCCGCTTCCCCATTTGTAAAGCAGAGGTAAACAGCCTATCAGGGCACTGTCCTGAGGATTAAACGAAATGTGTAAAACACTTAGCATGGCACCAGGCACACAGTAACTGCTTATTAGCTGGCAGTTTTATCATTACGTCAGCTCCCAATCTCATTTCTACTTTGCTGTTACAAAGCAAAATAGTTGTCCAAGCTATTAAAAAGTAATAAAATTAGTGATACCAAAGTCATGACACAAAGTGACGTTTCATTAAATAGATACTGAACTTCATTTGGATTTAGTTCAATAGAGAATCATAGAATTTTAGAGCTAGATGGACTTTTAAAAATCTTCTGTTATTTCTTAGATGCAAAACCAAGGCCCAGAGTAACTTGCCAAGATCACACAACTTTGTTAGAGGCAGAGTTGGAGGTAGAAGCTACAGCCCCTAGCTTCTCTCCTAGAGTTTTGTCCACTGCAGTAGAAATCCTGATTTCCAGGAGAAGACAAATGAGAAGAGAAAAACAGACGCATTATTTACAATATGGAATGTTAGAGAAAAGCCTAATCCTACTAGAGCCCTACTGGGATTAGAGAGTCAGCACACTGAATAAGAACTTGACCTGATCAGTTGGCTTCTACCAGAAAAAGCTATGAATAAAGGAACTAGAAAATAAAGATATCAGTTTCCTCTCTCTCTGTATCTCTCTCTCCTCCCTTATTTATTCCTGATTATTTTCATGAGGCTACTGGCCATGATTTAATCAAGACTGCCAAATTGTAGCTGCAGAATGATTTGCCAACAAAACCATTAATTGTCCTAAATGAAATGAATAATAAATTGCTGCATTCCGTGATTAAATGGCAAGGACATGAACCTCATAAATAGTATGTGTGCACTGAGCAATGAGTCTATGTCAACTTCTTAAACACACATAGAGGCAAGAAGAACACAGTATTAGTGTTTAATTGATAATGCTGGAAGATTGAAGCTTCCCTGGGGCGGTGAAGGGAAAAGGCCAGTATTTGTGGGAACTTGTACTACAGCCTCCTGCTGGAAATTGACAGCAATACCATGTAAATCTGAATTCTAATAGTGAGTTCATAATGTGTTTCATGAGAAGCAAATACTGATTGTATTATGGTACAGTGGTAGAACTTCCAACAAGAATTGTTGAAACCTGGATTTCGATCCCAGGCTTCCACTGACATGCTTGTTTCATAATTATAGGTCATTTAATTGGTTTGACCAAGATTTCCAATCAGTAAAACAGAATAATTTTCTGCAAAAGAACATATGTGTATATATAATTTTATTAGTATTCTGTATATATAATATATACTGATCACATATACATATCTGGAAAAATAACTTCCTCAATTGCTAGGATTAGATATTCTGTAAACTCTAAAAGCATGAGAATTTTAGTTTAGCAATCTAAGATTTCATGTGTCTAAAATGTCTGAAAGTGTCAAAAAATGACATTTCATGTACCAGTGGTAGGCAGAATTCTAAGATAGCCCTCAATATTCTCACTGCCTGATGTACACACCCTGTTTAATCTCCTCCCCTTGAGCGTGGGCAGTGTCTGTGAATAGAATGGGATATCAATCCTCTAATTAGGTTTTGTCACATGGCAAAGGTGGAAAGATTTTGAAGATTAAAGTCCCAAATCAGTTGACTTTTCATTAATCAAAAGAAAGATTATCCTGAGTGGGTCCTACTTAATCAGATAAGTCATTTAAACTAGGGTCTAGAGGGCAGATACGGAAGAAACAGACTCTTTCCAAGATACCATGAGTCCTACAGCTGCAAGAAAATGAATTTTGCCAACAACCACAGGAACTGGAAGAGGATCTCAAGCCACAGATGAGAACTCCAGCCCCAGCCAACACCTCGATTGCAGCTTTGTGAGATTCTAAACAGAGGACCCATCTAAGACATGCCTAAACTCTTGATCTATGAAAACTGAAATGATAAATGTACATTGTTTTAAGCCTTCACGTTTGTGATCATTTGTTTTGCAACAGTCAAAAGTGAATATATTGTCTTAAGTTAGTTAGTGGGACTGTGTATAATGTGTTTGTATTCGTTTCCTATGGCTGCTGTAACAAACTGCTACAAATTTAGTGGCTTAAACCATAACAAATCTCTCTTACAATTCTGGAGGTGAGAAGTAAAAAATCAATTTCTGTGGGCTAAGGTTAAAGTGTCTACAGGACTGCTTTTCTCTGATGCTCTATGAGGAGAATTCATTTTCTTGCTTTCTTCAGCTATGGCCCCTTCTGCCATCTTCTAAAGACATCCCTCCAATGTCTTTTTCTATCATCATATCACCTTCTTCTCTGACTCTGACTCCTCCTATGTCCCTCGTAAGGATTACTGTGATTACATCAGGTCAATTAGATAATCCAGGATAATTTCCCCACCCCTATCCCTAACAATCATATCTTCAAAGTCCCTTTTGCCCTATAAAAAACTAAAATTCACAGGTTCTGAGAATAAGGATGAAGACAAATTTGGGGGGACATTATTCATCTTACCACAGTCTACCTTCTGGTCCCCAACAATTCACATCCATCTTGCATGCAAAATACATCCACTCCATCCTAAGAAGACCAAAAGTTTACCAATTGCACTGTCATTTTACCCCGAGATGACTCTTTGAGTTGAGGGTGAAGCACTGTTGATGGTAGTGATGGCAATGGTTAGAAATTCTTGACCTATACCTCTTCTAATGAATGGAACTCCAATTTCTCAGGATCAGTGTGCTTGAGGCATTAGTAAGCTTGTTGGCCATGAAATATATTTGTCTAGACACCCTCAGAGTACTCTCTCCACCTTTTCTTAGAAAGCAAAGTGTGGGCTAAGCAGACTTGTTTTGGAGATCTTTTTGTAATTCCTTAGTTGCAGCAAATCATTAATGTCTTGTTCTGAGATCTATCCTTAGACTTTCCCAATGCTCTTGCTAAAAGTAGAACTTTCAAGCATCAGGCCTTTATAATTTGATCTCCATGAAAAGCTTTGCCTCTCTGTTATTCTTTGCAAAGTACTGGATGCTTTAGCAGTTTGCAGGAATGCTGTGTGGTGCCAAAGCACACTTATGCTCTACCCTGAATATGCTGCCTGCGGTTTCTTTGGTTCATTTACAAACTCAATCAAATGTACGATGAAAGCTCCCTGAAATTAACGTCAAAACAACCTGTTCATAAGACAAAGCTGAGTTTATTCTTATCATGCTAAAGGTAATATTTATAGTAAAAATACTTGTGTAATTGCCACCCACTATCTGGACAGAATTCTAGTGCATCTCAGAGAGCAGAAGGCAAAATTAGGATATTTACAGAGTTTTGGTGGATACAACAAGGAAAAGAGAGAGAAGTAAGTGCTCAAAGGATCTTGGAGAGCAAGCCATTGTTTCAGTTGTTTGATGCTATCTATTAAAGAACTGTTCAGTTTAATGTTTATTTAAATAGTTTTTAAAGGAAGCTTCTGAAATGAAAAATAAAGTTATTTGAAACTTTCATCTTTCTGGGCAAGATTTTCCTAGAATACTGGAGTAATATTAAGACAGTGGCATAGTAAAGTGATGTTAATGTGGACAGTAAGCTGTGTGAGTAGAGACGGCTTTGGTTTCCACAACAAATGTTTTCTTGACCACATACGAAGAAGTGATGGGAATATAATGGTGAGCAGAAGGGGAATGATGCTAAGAGTCCATTAAAGGGGACAAAGAAATAAAGAGCCAATTATGGAAAAACTTCCGTTATATACAACACGGATGAATCATACAAATATAATGTTGAGTGAAAAAAAATACAATGGACAAAATAACGCATACAGCATAATTCCATTTCTATACATGTAAAAAAATAAAGTAACTGAACTATATATATTCTTTAGGTGTGAATATGTAGGTGTTAAAACTATAAAGGAAAGAAAAAAATGATTAACGTAAAAATCAGAATAATGATTACTTTAGAAGGAAGAGAGAATATTGTGATCTGGAAGGAATGCATGAGTGGTTTTGGAGTGCCAGTGATGTCTTTGCTTTTGGTGTCAAATCCAAAAAAATCACTGCCAAGACTGACAACAAGAAGTTTACCCACTATGTTTTCTTCTGGGAGTTTTACGGTTTCAGGTCTTAGGTTCAAGTCTTTTATTCATTCTGAGTTGATTTTTGTGTATGGCATGAGACAGTGGTCCAGTTTCATTCTTTTAAACGTGGCTGTCCAATTTTCCCAACACCATTTATTAAAGAGACTATCCTTTCCTTGTATATTCTTGGCTCCTTAGTCATAGTTTAATTGACATATATTATGTTTTTTTCCTGAGCTCTATATTCTGTTCCATTGATACCTGTGTTTGTTTTATGCCAATATCATGCTGTTTTAATTCCTATGGCTTTGTAATATAGTTTGAAATCAAGACGTGTAATGCCTCCAGCTCTGTTCTTTCTTAAAATTGCTTTGTACAGTCTAGAATAAGCCAATCAAAGGAATTCTTTATTTCTGTTACATTTTTAATCTCTAGAAATTATTTTTGCTTTTCCTTAGGATTTCCATATCTCAGTTGACATTGTCCATCTGTTCTTGCATGATGTCTATTTTAACTATTATAGCTTTAGCATATAAATCATAATTGTTTTAAATTCCTGGTCTGGTAGGTCCAATATCTCTGCCAAGTTTGGTTCTGATTCTTGCTCTGTCTCTTCAAATTGTGTTTTTTGCCTTTTAGTATGCCTTGTATATTTTTCTTGATAGGTGGACATGATGTACTGGGTTAAAGGAACTGTAAACAGACCTTTAGTAATGTGGTAGCATGATGTGAGGAAAGAGGAAGCATTTTATAATCCTATGATTAAGTCTCAAGTCTTTTAGTGTGCCTATGCCTTTTGACTTTAAACTTCAAGTGTTTCTCAAGGTTTTCTTCCTCCTTTTTTAGGTGACACAGGATAGCTAGAGTGTGCCAAAGCTGAGTATTTCCTTTCTGTCATGTAGAAGGCTAGCAATGACTGAAGTTGGGTATTTCCCTTCCCCAAGTCATTTAGGTTCTGATAATACCTCAGTATGTTACACACTGTTCAACTGATTCCTCCTGAGAACAGGACTTGTTAAGAACAGAGGGCTCTGGCATATTTCAAAATGGTTACTTTTCCCCTCCCCTTGACAGAAGCAGGAGATTTTTCTCAATATTTACTATGATAACCTGGTCAAGTTCTTGGAGATAAATTTTACAAAAGTGTAGGTCCCCAATTACTAGGTCCCAATGAAGTTTTTAACTCTCAGAATTGTGCACACTAAGCTTCCAGTAATTTGTTAATTACATTTTAGGTTTTCCTGCCCTGGCACTGATTGCTGAGCAGTCTCCATTTGCGTGGTTTCCAATCAGGCAGTTTCCCTTCATGAGTCTCTACGCCAATAAGCTGTGACTCCCTGTATTCACCTGTCTGCCTCTCCAATCCTGGGCACAGTGGTTTGTCCTCATCTCCCCTCTCTTATGGATCCAAGAGTTGTTGATTTTTCAGTCTATTCATCTTTTTACTTGTTAGAATGGAGTAATGACTTTCCAGCTCCTTATACAAAGAATTGCAAAATGGAAGGCCCATAATCTATGCTCCTTTTAAAAGATACTTAGATACGAGATTTCTTTTCAAGAAAGCTTTTGGATCTTGGTAATTGGATTGGGAGCTTATCATTATGAAGGTGTCTAAAGAAGGGATCCAATGTAGCTTTGTAATATATTGATTTCCCACAACATCTATGAACTGAGTGTTTTGTTTTTACAGTCAGAACAAAGCAAATTTGGGCAAATTCTAAGCAATTTGGGCGACAGAATTATCAGAAGAAATTGGTCAACATTCATTTTTCTCTACCATACTTCTTCCATTTAGTTTCACTAAATATCTCTTATTTCAATTTGAAGGTTTTTTTCTTAAGTAATGACTCTTCTTTTGAGCATGTAATTAAGATGAATCCTTTACTTCATGAATGTGTAAGAAACCTTCCGTCTATGTCTTTTAGTTTTTAGGGCTCAAGTAACATTTCCTTTTGATAATACAATTACATATCGTATTTTTTCCACCTTTTTAGAGAAGCTTTAGATTATTCCTAAGATAATTGTTATTTACCTTACTTTTAGGGTAAATTTTAATTTTTTATAGCTTTAAATATACAGAAAAGTTTCAAGACTAGTACAAAGAACTCATGTATACCCTTTACTGATATTTTCCAATTGTTTAAATACTGCCCCATTTGTTTTATCATTCTCTTTCTTTACATGTGTATATTGAGAATGAGTAGGATACATTATACCGTTTACTCATTAACACTAAATGTAGATTTCTTAGATAAGACCATTCTCTTAACAATAGCCCCATTATCAGAATCAGAAAATTTAACTTGATACAATATTAATCTGCCATCTATATTTAAATTTCATCAATTGTCCCAATAAAATCCTTTATATCTAATTTTTAAAATCAGGTTGATGACCCAATCCAGGATTACACAGTACATTTATTATCATGTCTCTTAAGTCTTCAGTCTTGCTTGTTAGAATGAAGGAGTTCATAAGATTTTGTCTTTCTTGACCTTGACCCTTTTGAAGAGTATAGGCCAGTTATTCTGTGGGATGTCCCTTATTTTGGTTTTGTCTATTTCCTTATGATTAGATTTGGATTCTTCATTTTGGCAAGAGTATCTCAGAAGTGATGGCCTCATCTATTTTGTATGTGCTGAATAGAGAATTTTTCTGCTTTAACTGGTCTGCTCTAATGAAGAAATATCTTACTTATCCAGATCTCAATTATTAAGTCAACTATTTTATCTGGAATATATTCAATAACCAACAAGAAAGTTTTGGTTATTGCACATATGTGCCACCAAAATCAATGTTACATCATCCACGTGTTTCAGATTTTTAGTGACTCTGATTGGACTGTGTGTGTAGCAAGGAAGGACAAGAGGGATACTGATGTTATTACATTGGAAGTATTGTGACAACCAAGTTTGTGCCAGCAGACCAATTTCCTTGCCGAAGGCTTTAGACTATTAACCTTCATATCTAAGCAGTGTGCCTCAAGTGAAGGCCGAAGCAAGCTGTCCCAGGTAAAAATGGGAATTCCAATGCTCATTTTTAAGAGAAGGTTCCAGAAAGTTAAATACCCCCAAGCAATCAACATCTGAAGATGTGTTTAAACAACTACATTAGCAGAAACTAAGAATATCCTTCAAATAGTTTCAAGTTCTCAGAACGCCCAAGCACAGACAACATAGGCTCAAGAACATCAGCAAAATCTAGAAAGAAAAGAAATCCAGCCTAGCTCAGAAGCTCTTCCTTTAGCCATGAAGCGTAAGTGTTACACTCCAGAAAAAGCTGAGGGTTGATACCAGAACTCTGGTGAGTGATTTTTACAGATTATTGGTATATTTTTGTACATGTTAGTTATATAGAAAAGAATAATATAGTTCTTTGTAGATAAGGTGATTTTAGTCATTTCTCAATGAACATTTTTGTTGCCATAATGTCTAGAGTTAAAGGATTGTTTGCAAGCCATTTGATTGGGGTCAACTCTGTTTAACCATTATAATCAAAGCCTGGATGACTGAAGCAGGTAAGCAGCGCCTCTTAGAGTTGACAGATTTAACAAATAAGAATACAGGTAATGTCCAGTTAGATTTGAATTCAGATAAACAGCAAATAATTTTTGAGTATATGTATGCCCCATATATTGAACTGTGAATGTCATCTGTCAACCCTACTCTTAGAAAAAACTGTTCCAACCTGCTTTTTTCTGGTTGCTGGGCTACACATTAGAAAAGCTGATCCTCTCTTGAGCCCTTACTTATCACCTTTTTGTTCTAATAGGTCATTTGGTTTCCAAGCTTGTGGAATATTAGAAGTTAATACTTTTTGAAAGAGGGAGGGTGCTGTCAGAGGGAATCCTGTAACATGAACAAAAAGTGATTGTTTTGCAGTAAGGAAAGAGACAGAAATTTTAAAAAACAGACATCAGAATTAAAACAATACAAGAGGATATGTCCACCACAGAGTAAAGGACCAAGTATGCTTATCTTCCCAAGGGCATTGCCCTATTACAGCTTCATGCTGTTGCGGTGTTGGTATGAAGATCCTGGGACATCAAAAAGAGTTCAAATTATGTTTAGACTATAGTTTAATAGTTCTCTGAGATCCTTTTTAAATGTATTAATAGAATAAATTATAACTAAATAAACACGATTTAAATAGGCAAAGCAATGTATGTATGATGTATTTGACAGAGATCTTAAAACCGATTAAAACTTAAAATAATATTTTGGTGTTTAATAAAAGGAAAATCTTCAATATATGGAAAACACAGCTTTCTAGAACAAATTATTTCCAGAAACTCCAAACTGTAGACGTTTTCCTGTTATTACTTTTACTACTGGTATGCTTTAGGTGAGTATGTTAACTTGGTTGGAATTATATGAATAATTTCCTTAATGTTTTATTTTTCTTGGCATATGGGGACCAAGCTCTCTCCAAACAATTAGCCTTCGAGATTATAATTTCAAGTGACTCAAGTCATACCTGTTGCCTCAAGTTAAGAGTTTTTAAAACATTTTTGAAAACTTCAGAACTCAAAAATACTAAATCATTTTTGGGGGGGTGGGGGTGGGGGGAAGGAGTGAGAGAATGTGGGCTTAATTTCCAAAAGAGTATTTCTTTTCTAAAAAGATTCACCCCTGGGAGTCCTTTTAAAGCTGAGCAACTTCCCTCAACTAAAATACCATTTAATTAATACCCATGTTCTATAAAATTTTTATGCCTCCATTTTGCAAAGAAAGATAAATATGTCACAAAACTGGGCTGTGCAGATGGACAGAATTCTCTTTAAGTAGGTCCTTAAAAATTGGAATATGGAGATAGGCACAGAGTGAGACAGTCAAGTGTCAAAAGAAATCTGTCGGCTTTTTAGCAGTTGAATAATTCAGAAGATGTGCATTAAGCCAACTTAATTTCCCATTTCCCCCTTTCTAATTCTTCCCTTTTCATCCTGTGATCTTTCTTCTCTCTCTCTCAAAGCTATTTGTTGCAGAGATGCCCTGGAAAGCTGGTGATCTTCCTTATACGACAGCATCTGCTGCTCAGAATGAGAGGCTAAAGATCTAAAGGCAAAGGAAATGAGACCCACAGTCCTGTAAATGTCTTTTTAAAAATAGCCTTGTTTTTTTGGTTGTTTTTTGTTGAATCAACTGGAACACTTTTATTGTTCACGATAAAACAAGCTGTCTGAAGGCAATGATCCTCCTCCTTTTATTTTTCTGATACTGGGGTTTGCTTCTTTCCAACCATTTTCTGGATCAGGTTTCCTCCCTAAGATTTTACAAATGGTGTGGGTGGCTGCAAACGCTCTGAAGGTTTCTCTTAAGCCATTTGTTAATAATATCCTCTCAGTATTGACTCCAGCCTTTATAGTTGTGATTGTTAGTGCGGCTTCAAGGGCATGCTGGTGCTTTTCTATTCTTCTAGCCCTAGGGGAGAAAAGAATTCCCAGGAGGACTTTTGGCTGGCTTATTATCATCCAGAAACAAGAAATCAGAGAGCCGAAGCTGAAAGGCTGAACACTTTTTTAAATTATCCAAACCTGAATGGGCAGTGTGGTACAATAGACAGAACAGGGGCTCAGGACTCACATGGATCTGAATTTCAATCCCAGGTCTGCCACGTACGGCATATATAACACTGGCCACTCAAGATTTAGAGCCTTAAGTTTTTACCTGTATACAATGTGTCTCATGTATAATGTTACCTATTTTATAGGTAGGGAAGATTTTTCAGCTTCAGTTTCTTAACTGTGAGGAAGGGATAATAACACCTATCTCACAAAGTCGCTGGAAGGACTAAATGAAAGAAAATGGCCTAACAGAGCTTGTCACGAGGGACCTCAAGAAACATGGGCTTCCTCTGAGGATCACCTCCCACATGTCTCTTCTTCCTCTGCCCAGCTCAGGTAAACATCCACATGCACATACTGGGATTAGCATTCTTACTGTATCCTCTGCCTTTTACAGGGAAAAATAGGAATGAAATGTGAACCTGCCCCAGCCTGCCACACTGTTGAAGTCAACTTTGATTCACAAATGAGACTTTTGCCTCATCCAGGAGACAGCGGGGGTTGGGCCTGCTTCAGACCCCACTCTCTGCAGTCCATGCTTAGAAAGGAAGCTCAGGTGACCCGGTTTGGCAGAAGGCATTTCCTCTTTGAACTTCTGCCCAATCTTTCCTTTTTTGGTTTCGCCCACAGCTATGAAATGTGATAGTAAGTTTCTAGTAGTCACTGTTTTAGGGCCCTGAACCAAATGTTTTCAGTTTGTCTGATAATATAAATGGCCCTTACATGTCTCTAGCTGTTCATCAGTTGGATACTGTTAATTGTTGGTCACAAGGTGATTGGCCAACACTTGGTTCTCTCTCCTCACCTCCTCCTGTCCTCCTTTTCTCCTCTAGGCTGGGATCCCTTCCCTGCCTCAGGCTAATTGGCAGCTACACCAATTGTCATCACAATGGGATTCTCACATGGCTCTTGGGGGGGGGGAGGCTGAACAGTTACATGAAGCACATCTTCTTGGAAATTGTGTGCCTTTGTTCTCTTTAGTTACTTAGCTCTTTCTGATTTCAGTTTCTAGTTTCAGTGCCAGGTGCTTGAGATGTCAGTTGGCCAAGACAGGTATACTCCACCTAAAGACCTAACACGTCCTGAGCAGGAAGGAATTGTTACCAAAGTAATCACTTATGTTCTTTTTACCTTCCCAATGGGGAATGTAAGTTGGAGAATAAGGCAGTTGATTTGAAAAGAGTATAATTAAGTGCTTGAATAAAAGTAACCACAGCAGGCTATGTGATTAAACAACAGCTTAATCTTCACTTTTTTTTTCCTCCTGACTAAATTTTTTCCCTCTAACAACAACAACAACAACAAAAAAAAACTTTATTGGAATATAGTTTATATACCATAAGTACACAGTTCAGTGATTTTTAAAAAATTTATAAAATTGTAAAACCATCAGCACAATCTAACTTTAGAACCTCTCCATTACCTTCAAAAATTTCCCCAAGCCTATTTGCAGTCTTGGGATAAATCTTACTTGGTTTTTGACCATAATACTTTTTATATGTTGCTGAACTTGGTTTGCTAATATTTTAAAGATATTCGGATCATGGTCATGAGAAATATTGGCCTTGTGATGTCTTTGACTTTAGTAACAGGATGGCTTCACAGAATGAGTTAGGAAGTACTCCCTCTTTTTCTGTTTTTCGGGAAGATTTTAAGAAGGATTTATGTAAATTTTTTAAATGCTTAGTAGAAATCACTAGTAAAGCCACCTGGTCCTGAACTCTTTGCTAAGTGGCTTTTGATTACTGATTTAATCTCTCTACTTGCTATAAACTTGTTCAGATTTTCTAGTTCTTCACAAGTCAATTTTGGTAATTTGTATTTTTTAGAAATTTGTCTAATTTAATCTATGTTATCCAGTTTGTTGGCTTAACAGCTGTTGATAGTAGTCTTTTAATCCCTTTTATTTCTATGAGATTGATAATACTGTCCTCACTTTTATTTTTGATTTTAGTTATTTGCATCTTCTTTTTTCTTAGTCTTGCTAAAGATTTGTCAAATCTGCTGATCTTTTCAAAGAACCAAACTTTGATTTTGTTGATTCTTCTTTCTTCTGTTCTCTATTTCACTTATCTCTGCCCTTACCTGTTATTTTCTTCCTTCTGCTAGCTTTAGGTTTAGTTTTCCCTTCTTTTTCTCTTTCTTTGGGGTGTAAAGTTAGGTCATTGACTTAAGAGAGATTTTTCTTTTTTATTGCAGGCATTTACAACTATAAATTTCCCTCTGAGCACTGCTTTTGCTGTATTCCATAAGATTTAGTATGTTGTTTTCATTTTCATTCACCTCAGAGTATTTCCTAATTCCCTTTTGATTGTTTTTGATCCATTGCTTATTTAATGATGCATTGTTTAATTTTCACATATTCATGAATTTTCCAGTTTTACTTACATTATGGATTTCTAGTTTCATTCAATTGTCATTTGAAAGATACTATGAATGATTTACATGTTTTAAAATTTATGGAGACTTGTTTTGTGGCTTTATGGTCTATCCTGGAGGATAAATATTCTATGAGCACATGAGAAGAATGTGCACTCTGCTGTCATTGGATGAAGTGTATTGTATATGTCTTTTAGGTCTATTTGGTTCATAGTATTGTTCAAGATTTCTGTGTCCTTTCTGATCTTTTCTCTAGATGTTCTCCTGCCTCTACTTACATTGGGCCCATTCAAATAATCCAGAATATATCACCATCTCAGAATCCTTAACTTAATCACATTTGCAATCTTTCTTTTTCCCTTTAAGGGAACACACTTACAAGTTCCAGGGATAAGGAAGTGCACATATTTGGGAGGTCATCATTCAGCTTACCACAATAACTATATAGTCTCAGCTTAAATACTTAATCTACAGTCAGCACACTTGCTACCTCTAGGGTAGGACAACATTGACTCAGAAGCTCAGAGAAGTGTGCAACTATAATAACATGAGGCAAAGTATAACATCAAAGTAGCACTTCAAAGAATTCCAAAAACATCAGGATGATGGATATTATTCCATCATAATAAAAGGGGGCTTCAACTTCTAGACAATGGAAATTAGGCTAGAAAACTGTATTTAATGTATTTATTGAATTGAATATATTTAATGTGACTTGGTAAGAGGTTTTATATGGGAGAGTCATTTTTCTTTTACATTTTCACCTACAAATATTTCTGGGGCTTTTCTTGGAAAGACATGGGTTTGTATTAGATGTATATTTTGGGCCTCTAGATATGAGTTTTATGGTATAATTTTAATTTCCAATAATAATAGTTATGGGCCTATTCCTGTGTGTATCACAAAAAATAGGCTTCATGGTGGAGAGATTTTATAAATTAGGAGTTATGTTTTCCACTAGGGTCTTTGTAACTGAAGTTTTTTTTAAAGTATTGATTCATCTGTATTTGTGTTACTTACATTATGTCTAGCTTGAAAAGACCTTGATCTGACTTCTATTCAATTAAGTTTTACTGCTTTGTTCTCTAAAGCCCAACCATAACTGTAAACCTAGAAGAAAAGTTATGGCTGAAAGAGAGCGCATCACAACATGTTAACTGCCCTCTTTCCATCATTTAGAAGTCCCTAGTTATGAGCCAGGAAGTTTCTGACCAGTAAATTTAATGTTAAATGTTGAGCTCCTTTGTTAGACTTTATATTTAAAGTCTTTGTTTACCAAGGTGAGGACTTTTGAAGGATAACCACAAAGTCCAATGGCAAATAGCATGGGAAGAGTTTTGATAACCTAGCAGAGTGCAGTCAGATGATGTGGTTTCACATCCTGGTTCTGATACTTGAAATCAGGAGTCAGATAAACTCTCTAAGCCTCAGTTTTTGCATCTGTAAAATAAGGATAGTAATATTCACCTCAGAAAGTTTTGAGAGTTATGAGAACAGGCTCTGAACAGTGTCAGGTACCAAATGAAATGGATTATCATTTCTCTCAAATGAAAAAAAAAACCCTTCATTTTGAATGGTAATAAGGGAATTATATATGTAATTTGTCATAATCAAAAACGAATGTATTTTGTGAGAACAGGTACTCCACCCAAGGGTATAATGGGTTTCAGATGTCTAGATTATAGGGCTGATAGGATAAATGCAAACATTTTATCTCCATTTATCTCCATGTGAGCAAATGAGATTTCTCTCCACTTTATAGCCAGCCACAGCCTCAACTATGATCAGCCATCTCACAAGTCAACCGATATCTGGTTAGGAAAGACTGGATAGACAAATCTACCCCTCGTACAGGAGAGAGGAGCTAAAGACACAAGCCCATTTATTGATAGGTCATATATGCCAAGTTCATGCCAATAAAACAGAAGAGTCTGTCAGGTATACCAAAAGGGCAGGGATTGGACCACTAATATTTATAAATAATTATTTAATAATTTATAAATGGTAAAGACTATCACATTCTCAAATTTAGTCTATTAAAACTGACAGCATTAAAAAAAAGTATGACTGATTTAGAGGGACATTAATGGAAAATATGAACCTTCTGGCTGGACACATTTATAACTGATTGAATTATCTTGTCTTTTAGCAGAATGCTTTAAATGTGGTAAAGGTGAACAGAAATGACACCTATTCACTGTCATTGTTAAAAGAAAACTACATAGAGGAATACTTCCTGACCTTATGATCTTATTTTTTTTAATGACTGGGGGCATTGTGACTAAGTTAATGCAATTATTGGTGGGGAAGGAGGCAATATTAATCAGAGTTGCCAACTGTCCTATGTACTGTATTTGTTATGGGCATCTATTTACTAATGTAATGCAACACTTCATTCTATTTCCTCACCATGATAGAATTTCATTAGTCTTGTCTACTCATGGCACATGTTCTGTATTGTGCAACTGGAAATCGCAATGCTCAGCTCATGCCCCACCAGGAACTGGCTCTGTTCTCTGGAGACCTACACCAAATTGAGGCAGCTTAAGAGCAGTAAACGTCTCCAACTGTGAGGACTCCATTCAGGACAACGGATAAGAGTCTAGGAAAGCCAAGTACCAAACCCCTCATGCATATGCAGCACCAGATAGAGATAAAGAGTGTTCACGATAGGGAACTGAAAAGAGCCAGTGTGGCTGTAGAAAACTCAGGTGGGATAAAAAATTTAAAACACCAGAAATGGAAATCAGAGCAAGGAAATATAGTAAAATAGAGAGCGCCTTTGTGAAGAGAGTGAAAAGTCAAGCAAACGAAACACAGGAAAATACAAAAAGCCGCCAAACTTGCTCTCCCCTCAAAGTTCTTTTTATGCTCCTCTATTGTGGTACTTCCAAATGTGCTGGAATTCCTTGGTTATATATCCCTGTCACCTCTCCAGGATGTGAGTACAGGTAGGGGAGGGCAGTGGCCAGCAGGTAGCTGTTTCTAGGACAGAAGGACAGAGGTTTGGGGGTTAATAAAGACATAGAGTAAAGAAGGAAAATCTAAAGGCAGGAGTCGGACAGTGAATGTGAGCAGGGATTAACTACCACGTAATCACTAACTAGGATGATATAAGAGACAAGATGACTATCAGGAACAGGAAAGCCTCTCTTACTCTAATTTGCCATAATTCATTCAGTTTCAAACATTTTATACCCAGTGAAACTCAAATGCTGAGTTCCTGTTTTTTTAAAAAAAAGTAGAGGTAGTTAGGGAGGATGAAATCCATATGTTTCTGATTCATTTACACAAATCTCATTGAAATTCAGCTCAGTGTAGGGCGATTGAATGTCATATATGCCAATGCACAGCATAGTAATTGTTTTAAGCCATTTTTGACGCTCCAGGAACTCTCCAAGAATAAACAATATGAAGCCCCAAAGGCCTAGCAGCAGAGTGTGAAAGGGAAAGCCAAAAATATCTGAAAGTGAGTCTACATTTTCAAATTCAATAGTCTGCCATGGAGAATCCAAGGATATTTTATGATGCCCAGGAGCCCTGAGAATGGCAGTCAGAACATGACAACTGGGAACTAAGTAGAGTCCTCACCAGCAAATGTTGCCAGGAAGAGAGAATAACAGAAGATGAAGCAAAATCTAAATGAAAGAGAGATTGAGGCTCTATCTGAAAGTAATTGGAAGTGGATTTGAAACAAGAGGGATTAAAAAAAAAACAGAAACACTGGGAAAAGAAGATCAAAGAGTCTGAAACAAATCCAGCCTTTAAATAATGAAGTTTCACAAGTGCAATGTTCTAAAATGCAATTGTTCCTTACTTCAGTGCCTGATTCAATTTCATACCCTGGTTCAGACACAGCCAATGCAGAGACACACTTTCCACTACCCCAAAGAAGACAACAAAGAATATTTTTGCCTCCTAATAGCTTCCATTTTGGCTGGAGGAGAAAGGTCATAAACTAATAAATAGGTATATTTAAAGACAAGTTGGGATTCTGGTTTGAGCAATTGCAAAGGTGGTTGTCACAGACGTAAAGTTTATTTCCCGCCATAATTCATATGTTGAAGCCCTAACTTCTAATGCTATGGTATTTGGAAGAAGGCCTTTGAGAGGCCATGATGAGATTAATGTCCTTTTAAGCAGAGAAAGGGACTGGAACTCACTCTCTCTGCACTATATGAGGACACAGTGAGCAGGCAAACATCTGCAAGCCAGGAAAAAGATCCTCACCAGAACGCAATCATGCTGGCATCCTGATACTAGATTTTCAGCCTCCAGAACTGTGGAAAATAAATTTCTGTTGTTTATGCCAACCCAGTCTATGGTATTTTGTCATGGCAGCCTGAGCTTACTAAGACAGTGTTGATTTACTCAGTGATTATTTACTGAGCCAGGGATATGTTACATTTGACATGGCTGAGATAGATTCACATAGAGATGTTACACAAGTGATTGGTTATATACATTTGAGCACCATCAACACATTGAATCAACAATATTGAAACCATAAGAGGAGTTGAAAACTTCAAATAATAATAGCTAATATTGTTAGCTATTATTCAATGTGCCAGGAACTATTTTAAGTACGTCAAGTTCCTTATCTCGTTAATCTTTACAACAGCCCTTTGAGCTAGGGGCAGTTGTTATCCTGAGTTTACATACAAGGGGATTAAAGGAGTCTTCCCAGTGAAAGTGAACTTAGTGAAAAGACCACAAACAGTGGCGTTAGGGTTCCACTAGTGAATGATGAACAGCCTTGCCTCCCACACTCAGAGCTTTTAACCAGCTCTCTAGTATTTCACTCCTAAATATTAGCAGAGAGTGAAAGATCACATATATTTCAGAAATCCTCCAAAATGAAATATGAAGATCAAGACAAGCCAAGGGAGGTAGGGGATAAAAAAGAAAAATAAAGAAATCCACAATGACAAAGATTTTTAAAAAGCCTTTGTCTTAATTAATGGCTCAGTGTATGGCTACTTTTAGTAGAAGTTCAATGTGTGCTTCACTAGGATGAGTCTACTGCAGTCATTGGCAATTCTGTTCTATATGGGTCCATTTTGTGTCAAGTTTTTTTTTTTAATCGCATTGTTCAGTTTATCAATCACTATGTCCACATCTTCTCCATCCATACTGATTTGTTGCTGTTCTGTCACTTACTCAGATGTGTAAATGTCCTAGTACTGTAAGTACTGTCTATTTCTTATTGTACTTCTGTCAATTTTCCTCTATTTGTTCTAAAGGTTTTATGTCAAGTGTACCAAAAATTTAATACTGGTTAAAACTTCATTGTTACAGTGTTTCTCTTTATTTTCAATAATACTTTTTGCTTCATTTTATTATTGTTATTTCAGTTACTGTTTGCTAACCGAATAACTTTTTTTCTATCCTTTCATGTTTAACCTTTTTTCTATCCTTTTACATTTCAGCTCTCTCCATCCTGTTTTCTGTGTGTCATTTGTAGACAGCATATTGTTGAGTTTTGTGTTTTTAGACAGTTGATTCTCTTTTAGATGGTACATTTAGTCCATTTACATTTAATATAATTAGGGATATTTTGGGGTTTAAATCTATTATCTTACTATGTGCTTTCTAATGTTTCTTCTTTTACAAATTCAATTTTTCGTCTTCTCTTATTTTGATTTAATTTTCCCATTTTCCTGTTATTTTGAAAGTCATATACCCTTTTTTTATTCTTTAGTTCAAGTTGTTCTTCCCCTCTTTTCAATCACTTTATCACTACAATAAACAGAAGGATACAAAGCAAATGATTTGTATCAGTTGCATCTCAGGCTGTATGTTGTCAGTAAAAAGTTTAAGTCAGACCCACCTATATGGGCTCCAATACTTGTTGCACTGTCCTGTACAATGCATCCACTTCCTGGAGTTTCTTCACTTGTGCAATGAGGTTGATATACCATTATAACCTTAAACTGTGGTAAACTTATGGGGTTGATGTGAAGATAAAGTGATATAATGTTGAAAAGCATTTAATACTGATCCTAATACATGGTAAACATTCAGTTTCTATCCTCCCTTTCTTTCTCTAGGCTGCAACTTGACCAGATTAAAAGAGAATACTACGGAATCTTAGAGAGTCAAGTAGTCTTGGAAAGTCAAATTATCCTGTAAGTGGCTTGCCTTATTTTACACTGATTCAATCAGCTTCAAATTTAGAGAGGGACAGTTCTGATGTTGGAACCAAGTATTGTGTCTGTGTGTGTGTGCATCCACATATGTGGATATATGCTTATGTCGGTTCCTGGCCTATTGATACCACATATGTTCCATGCCCCTTCCTTGCTCTGATCAGTTTGACAAGGTGACTGATACCTGAAAGCTGTATTTCTCAGTGTCCCTTGTCAGCTTAAACCAGCTAGGTTTGGCCAACGGGGAACACCAGTGAGAGTGTACGCAGAAGGAAGAAGTCAGGGTGTATTTCCCTTCTCTCTGTGTATCTGGGGCCATCTTTCCAAATGGCTATTTTTATTCCATTGCTCTGATTTTCTCTAACAGATTTAGTGCATTTCTAGCTTCCACTCAGTGGTTTCTGGTCCTGAGCTCCGATAAATGTTTTTAATCCCTGTAGTTTAGGATGGCAGCAGATTCCTAATGTTGCCATTCTCTGAGTTGCTTCCATGTCCCCCATGCAGCTTCTCAAGTATTCCATCATCTTTGTAGTCAGTTACCTAGATTAAGTGTGCTCTTGTGTAAATACTTAGTGTAGCTCCAATTTTCCTGGCTAGACCATGATTGAAACCATGTGAACAATTGCATGTGGGGGAGAGGGGCAGAGGGAGAGAGAAACAGAGACAGAGAGAGAGATTATATTTAGGAGAGAATTAGAGTCACCCACTTTACTGACAGTGGCTTCCTAGGCACTATCAAAAAATGGCAGCTGCTTAACTATGAGCTAGAAAGATACTCCAAGGAAACAAAATTCATTAGACTCATTCAGTGGTTTAATGTCCCCTCAGTGAACTCTGACACTATGAATTATATCAACATTTTCATAGGTGTTCAAATATACAGTTGTTGACTGCTTGATGTGATGGTTCTGGAACAATTACCATTATAAAGTTATAAAACAGAACATAGACCCTTTCTTGCTTTGACTATATCCTCATTTTCTGAAAGAAAATAGAGTTTTGTGCTCATCTTAATATCTCTTCTATTGCTAGGTAAATCCCTGGTAAATCCTTGTCACATACAGTTGCTCTTCAATGATACCTGTCCTCTAAATAGGACAGAAGATTCCAACTGTCACCTCACACCCAGGATTGCTGATAAATACCCTTAAATACTTAAAAATAGGGCAGGGGGAGAAGTCCTGGATCTAAATTATTTTGGGAGAATTTTTAAATCTTGGGCTTGCTACTTATAAAATTCTTTCACATTAGAAATACTGAGATCCTTGTTTAAAGAAATACATACTAAGAGGAATTACAGTAGAAAATTCAGTTTTCACCCTTCAGGAATAGTTCTATTACTTGGTATTTCCAGCTGAAGCTGTGCTCATTTTATTTGTCTCAGTGCCTGTTTCAGATTTTCACTTCCTTGTTTTGAATGTTGACTCCCTTAATTACTCTGTTATTCATTTGCCAAGAAGAATATTTTTTAGTCCATAAAACTTGGAGCAATCTCTCCCAATAATATCTTCTTTGACACATCATTGGCTGTGCTGCTTTCTTTCAATGGAGGCCAATGCAGAAAGCCTTCTCACCAAAGAAGAAAGATCTTAGTAATAGATTCGATCACATTTGTATGTTCTCCTGTGCTTCCGGTGATTAAAAGGCAAGTGCCTATACTATTGCTTCCATGTTTGAATTGCCAAGCAAATTATGTATATTCAAAAGGGATAACCTAGGAATGCTGCAAAATGTTTCAAAGTCAACGAATATTTACTGAGCATCTCCTATGTGCCAAGCACTGTGCTAGGGATTCCAAAGATATAACAACTAAACTCACAACTCGAGAGGGATCATATTTAAACAAGTTCTTTAAAGCATTTTGCATTGTTCCTGGCATGTAGTAGTGCTTATTAAGTGGTAGTCATTGCTAATAATATGGGGTTTTATATCCCAATCCTGGGGTTTCCCTACTCTATGGAATCAAGCTGGGATAAGCATATACGCCACAAGATCCTGCCTCTGTGTATGTTCTCTTCCCATATTATGCACTGGAATTCAACTCCTAACCATCAGCCTGTCTATTTATACACTGGTACTATTATCTATAGACTGACTAACCTATCTAATTTAACCTTGGTTCCAGTTATTGCTTTTGGTCCCCTTGTCTTAATAATGGTATAGCTAACATCTAACTTGACTTTCACTCTTGGGAGGTACTATGCTAAGTACTTCATAGAGATCATCTCATTGAATCCTACGCCATAGGTCCCGTTGCCCGACTCTTCTCACTTATTAGAAACCGAAGCTTAGTGAGATTAAGCAAACTGCCTGCACAGTTACAAAGCAACAGAGCTAGGAATTGAGTTCAGGTTACCTGACTCAAATGCTGGGCCATGTTGTCTGGGCCTATGGGTCTTGATGTTAGCCTCCCCGGCCATAATCCTGGGTTGGGCAGATGTCGTTCTGGACTTCAGGCTTCCTTGCTCAACTCTTGCTGAACACAACCCCCTCCCAAGCTGTAGTGCTAAGAACTAGAGTTATGATGTCATTAAGGACAGGAATAGCAATCCCGTAAGAAACAAAAGCTCCCTCAGTGATCTTCCTGATTGTTCCATGTGGACAGTGGAATGAGAAATTAAAAAACAAAAACAGTTTTGGGTTTTATGAGACAGTAGGTAGACAGGATAATACCTTGGAGATTTACTGTGAAGAAACACTGTTTTAAAGAGACAGAAAACTTTGCTTTAGAAAACTGAAAGTGAGATAAAATAGCTAATGAGATTCCCTGAGGACGGGAGGAGAGGAGTAGGTTGTGAATTCTCTTTTTCTTTCTAAAGATTGTTGAGGCTCAGCTGTAACTCTTCGGGTGTTCTCTCTTTCCCTTTACTGCCCCACCTTGATTACTATTCAGTGTATGGTCAAGCTGTAACCAAGTAAACCCTTAACAGCATTCTAAGCAGGAAAAATGTTGTTTCTATCCCAGAGACATATGGCTTCTGGACAAAAATGGGCTCAATTTGCATCTCTGTTGACAACCAATGTTAAGTGTCCATGAAAAAGCCCTTGGTGCTGCCATTCTGGCCGAAGGTTTAGCTCTGTCGCCTAAGTACTTCCTTGCTCGGCGACTTAGTCACCAGATGCAAGGGAGACCCGCTGGGTCAGCCTGTTCCTTTCCTTTTCTTTCCTCTCTTTTCCCAGAAGTAATTGGATGGTATGGAGATGGGTGCCAACAAGCCTCCTTATTGAGACACTTCCTGGCCACTCCACACCATGGGCACTTGTCTTTACTCCTTCATTTGGGTCCGTTCATCCTCAGTGCCTTGGTGCTAAAAACAGATGTGAGTTAACACCGTGAAAAGTGCCTTACAGATAAAACAAGATGGAGGACCCCGCCCTCACCAGAATTCTTCTCAGGAAAGGAGAGTTGTCAGTGTTGATGTAGACTTGATAAGATAGTAGCTAGGCGTCTATCCAGCCTAGGGTAAGAAGACCTGTTACTTGTTGCTTGCTAAGCCATAGGCTCTTTGCACAAGCTGTTCTCTGGATATGTGCAGAGTATGACTCCAGGGCCAGCCTACCAGGTTCAAACCTCATTACTCACTGTCTCTGTGACCTCAGGCAAGTTTTTAACCTCTCACACCTTGATGCCCACATCTGTATAAATAGGCATAGTGATGGTAGTTCCATCCCAGGGTTGCTGTGAGAATAAAATGAGTATGTATGTAAAGTAGGCAGGACAGTGAATGGCACCTAGAAATAGCACGTAAGTATTCCCTTTTTATGTCTTACTTAATTAACCCTGTTAATCCGTATCCTTCCTTCAAATCTCAGCTTAATCATCACTTCTGAAAGGAAACGTTTCCGTCTTGCTTTGGTACATGTTCTCAGAGAAATCTTTTGCAATCATATGTTTGTGAATGTGATCACTTGTGTATGTCTGTCTTCTCCGCTGGGCTGTAAGCTTCCTTGGATTACTGTATACCCAGCACCTGGCACAGAATTGACCACCTAGTAGATTCTCCACAAATTTTTGCCAAATGTACGAGTGAGTGACCCCCACACAGAAATGTTTAAAGCAACTAAATCAGCAAGTTTTATCTAATTCAACAAACACTTACTGAGCACTTACTCTGTACCAGACCTTGTGCTAGAAGCTGGTCAGGCGGAGATGGAAAAGATGGTTCCTGAGCTCAAGAAGCTCTAGTTAGAGGTCAACAGCCACATATCCGACAAATCCCAGCACACTGGGATGAAGCCTACATAAGCCATGTGCTAGTCTAACAACGACCAATTAAGAGCTGCTGGGGTAATTTTTGCTTCACTGGGGATCATGGAAACCTAGAGAGTTCATAATAGATATATGCGTGGTGGCATCAGGGCCTGTGTGCAAACAAACAAATAAATAAAAGAGGCGAATCAGAAGAGTTCTAATTCTGTAGTAGGAAATAATAATGTACATTTCTTTGGTGCTTTAAAGCTTTGCAGTTCCACAGCTCTTTTCTTTTACGATCCTCTGGTCAATGCATAATTTTCATCTCCAATTTACTAGATGAGAGAAAACCTGCAATAATCCCAAGGATCAGTGAGAACCTAAAGCCAAACTCTTCCTCCTGGATCCTTTCACCTCCTCTCCTATGACCCAGCAAAGGGGATCTGGGAGGGGAGGGGAGTTGCCTTCGCAGCCTTGAGCACGCCCTGCCTGCAAGTGTTAAGTGAGCCCAAGCCTCCTCCCTGCCCTCCCCGTGAGACTGTGTGACTCGGGATCCTGCCCGCACAAATCCTGCTCCTGCCACAGCAGAGAAGGTTGGTTTCCGCCTCTTGTGACTGCAGCCCATCAGGCCCCAAAGGCCTTTCTGCTAAGACTTAGAATATTACCTTAGTCACTTCGGCCCGCTATGACAAATGACACCACACACTGTGCGGCTTAACACACACTTCTAGAGACTGCAAGTCCAAGATCAGGGTATCTGTGTGGTCAGGTTCTGCTGAGGGCCCACTTCCAGGTTGCAAACTGGAACCTCGCATCACGTCCTCACTGGGTGAAAAGAAAGCAAGCTAGCTCTCTGGCCCTTCTTGTGAGGGCACTAATCTTACTTCTGAGGGCTCCACCTCATGGCCTAATCACTTCCCCAGGGCCCCACCTCCATAACCATCGACTTGGGATTAGTGTTTCAACATATACATTTTGAGGGGACACATTCAGCCCAGAACACATATATCCCCCATTGCTAAAGTAGGGGGTGTTGGGAGGCCACAGAAGCATGTTCCCCACCAACAAAGCCTCAGACCCAAAAGGAAGTCCATGCCATCTCACTCCTACCTGGAGGAAGGGGGACCCCCTTCTAGGCCTTAGTCTCCAGGGGTTTCCATTCTTTCTTCAGAGACTTTAGTTCTAGGGATTGGAGACTCTAACTGTAGGCTCCAAAAGTTCTCTCTAGTCTTTCTTCCAGAAGGTTTCAATTCCCTTATAGAAATAGAATCCCTGCTGCCTTCTCAGTATCCCAGAGCTCCTCAGGGGGCAAGCTTAATTCAGATTTCCCTTGGGACATTATCTTTAAATGAGGCTGTTCTTGTCCTCTTACCAATGCCATGAACTGCTACCATCTTGTCCCTGTGTACTATATAAATATGCTTAGAGGCCACCCTCTAGAAAGTGCTGGACCAGCGGCAGGTTGGAGATGCCCCTAGCTGTTCTCTCTTGACCCTAGCCAGTCCTGCTGCAGTCTGCCCACCAGGGACAGAGCGCCCCTCAGTGCCATGCTCACCAGGCTGGGAAGACCAAACAAATGCCTGTCTGCAGGACGACAGGCTCCCCACTCTAAGTGCCAGACCCTCTTCCTTTGTCTCCTCATAGTTCCCGGAGCTGCTGTGGCCAAAGTGCAGAGTCTGGCACCTGAGGGGGAAAGGAGTGGGGAGGGGAGCTCTCGGCAGCCAGCCTACCTGTCAAGGGCTTCTTGGATTAGAAGTGCCTGTTGCCAACACACCCTCTGGAAGAACCTGATGGGTGGGCATCCTGCCAAGAGGCAGAGCTCAAAGCCCGTCTGTGCATGTGCTTCTCAGACCCCCAACTGGCTACTTAGCCATTTGGCCAGCTACCAACTTTCCCAGCAGTGCTTTTGAGCCCCACCCATCTTTGGCTTGGCTGGATGGAGCACACCCACGATCCAATACTATCAATTTTCCTTCATATGGATGAGGCTGACCCAAAGCAGTGTGTTGGGTCGGGTCCATGTCTTTCCTCCATCCTCACTGCCCCCTCTCTCTACTCAACGATTTTGATGATACAAGGCTGGTTTTGTTCTTTTGAAACAAAGCCTCTGTTTTGGGTGGATGTTCCAAGTCAGAAAGCCTGGTTGTGTTTATCCCAGGCCATTGGCTGGGCATTCACATGCTTTTTGTATTTGGTAAGTGACAGTATTTGCAAAAGCTGATTGCCACAGCAGGCGGAACAGAGACAAGACTAGCGAAAACATGTGTCGGTAACATATGCTGTAGCCTTTTCTTCTTTGCTTGGAGGACTGACACTTCCTACAGGAAGAAGTAATTATTTTGCATGTGCATAGATTACACTGGAAAGAAAAAGAGTGGGTGGGTAGGGGCTGTTGCTTTATACATGAAAGAAGAAATACCTCTCTCTCTCTCTCACACACACACACACACACACCTCATGCTCATATGCATACATACAGGCTACTCTGCTTTACTTTTAGACTTTTCTCCTTTTAAAAAACTCAATGTTCTAAAAACTCAGAGCCTATTATTAGCAGAGTTGCCTTTTGGAAAATAAAGAATAAAAGCACCACCTCGGGAGTTAAGCCTGTGCTCAAGTCTCCCCATCGTACAGACTGTGTGACCTGCAGAAAATGATTAAACCTCTAAACTTCATCTGCCACTAGTGGACAAAAGGCTCCACTCTCAGGTTTGTCGGGAAGATTCAAGCACAAAACGTACGTGGCAAGTACTTGAAGAAGGCTCTGAGTTGTGATACTTCCCTGGTTCAGCTTGCCAGGAGGGACAACTGTCAACAGCCCTGATGTTTGACTTTACTCTCATATTCATGGTCAAGAGGAAGCCGTGGGGAACTCTGGTCTATTCTAGATAGTTCTAGAACTACTTAGAACTTCAGAGCTTAGTGCATGTATTTTCCTGCAGCCACAAAGCACACCCAGACAACTCAGATTCCTAAACTTTAAGCAACATTTGCCTCGGTCACTTGGTGGATGTTCAAAAGAACTGGGTGACGCACATTGGGATGAGCTGGCACAGCCCTCTGACGTCTTGCTATGAGCTCCGAAGTCCTGGCAACAGCATGGCCAACATTTGATTCATTATTCCATCTTAACCAACCCTTTTTCCCACCCTAAACCTGGAATCATTCTACACTGTATGCATTAGCATGAGATTCTCTGATGCTTTTCACATTCCTCAGAGCAAAAATCTCTCTCAAACTTTTCACATATACCTGTTTTTATGGTATTTAGCCCCAAGATTTCTCTAAAATAACAAAAAAAAAGATCATTCTGTCTCTCTTGACTTAGACTCATGAGATGGTAAGTGTTGAATAAATCTTGATTTCATGTTTAAATAGCTTACACTTGCTGAGCACATACTTCATGCTAGGGACTGTGCCAAAAACATATTTAGAGACTTCACAACAACGTTATGAGACAGATCTTCTCAACTTTATTCTACAAATGAATGCTAGAAATGTTCACTCACCTGCCCAATGTCACACAGCTGGGAAGTGGAGGCCATGAGATTTGACTGCAAGTCAGCACATCCTCAGAGCCCTACATGTAACTTTGACTCTACACTGAGTGAATGGATGAATATCAGAGCTTGAGAGAACTTTCTCAATATCCCCTTATCTGGCACCCTTGACCTTTGCTATTTCTTCCCTACAGTTTCAGTCCTGCCCCTCTCCTGATTCACAGGAGAAACCTTCTGTGACTTGGTAACCACCGCATTCTCCAGTTCTTACAGCCAGGTCGCCATTTTTATTCCCTGTACCCAGTACCTCTGTGTCTCCAGCACTCAGCTCCAAGCTGCCCCACCAGAGAGTCACACTAGGAAGTGGAAATCTGCTCCCAACCAAAACCCAGGAACCCGAGCCTCACTGCCAATTCCCACAATGCCAATCTCCTGCCAGCCTGTTTCACCTACGGTAGCTGGGTCACCTGCAGGAACACCTCTGCTAGAGCACCTTTTGCCCCCTAGTGCCCATCATTGTTTTTGCAAGCTCCGGACACGGTTCTGCCCTGGGCTGGATGGACATCCTTTCACCTTTTTACCCAACCCTTCCATTAGCTGCCCCACTCCAGCAGGCATGCCCAATTCCAGATTCCAGCCCCTCTTGATCTGTCCCAGAGTCCTGCAATTAACCAGGACAAGCCCAGCATGCTCCAGATACAGCAGACCCCATCTAGCCCACCCTTCATTGTGGATTTAGGCCCAAGGAAGTTCAGGGATTTTGTCAAGATCCCAGAGTGAGACGCACCAGAGCTAGGACTCGGGTCCAGAGTCCCGGTTCAGCAGCTTTCTACCATACCATGCTGCCTCCTTTTCCCCTCTGTCTATATTTTCCTCTTGCTTTCTTTTTCTCCCTCACCCACACCTTTTTAATTTAAGTTTTAACATCTGTTCCCTCTTAGTCTATTATTTCTGTGACATTTTATATTATGTTGAATTTCCATTTCCATTTAAGACCCATCCATTTTTCTTACATTAAAAAACACATCTTGAGTCTGCTTTTAAAATTTTTTATGTAACTTTTTTTTTTTTAAACTAAGTTTGATTCTTTCATTCTGGCACCTTTCTTGGCTTATCTTTCCTGCCTCTTTAGCAGCAGCCATTATTCTCTGCCTCCACGTAGCTCTGCTCCTCCTATTATCTGGGCCACTATAATATCAGGCCTATAATCTAACAATCCATTTTTGCTTATTTTTTGTGAAACTAGTATGTTTTAAAATGCAAATGTGGAGGCTGGTGGTTTTAGCTGAATTCCCGATTTTACATTGGGGGAAGAGCTGTTTTTCCTGGTACTTTTACAGATTCTGCTAAAGAAAGATCACAGAAGGGAAGAGGGCAGGAGAAGGGAAAGCACCAAGTATGAGAGTGCCTCCCCCTCCGTGTTTCTGAAATGTGTATTGCAGTTTTAGTCATAGGGTCACCTGCAAAGAGCACTGCCTTGAGAATTAAGCCTCCAGTCTTGAACTTTTCACTGGTGATGCCGCATAGACCTATCCTTCGAAGTAACCAAGGAGCAGCAAGTCCTTAATGGGGTATTGGGCACAGAGACCTAGGTAGCCTGAGAATAAACACTTGTTAACAAGGAGAAGTGTGGTAGCCAATATTTAAGGAGCACTTACCCTGTCCTAGGTTTGGGGCCAAGTACTTTATATTGACTAGCTCGTTCATCTCCCGCAACTTCCTAAGGGTGGTCTTCTCATGATTTCTATTTAATGGATGAGGAAACTGAAGCTTGGAGATTAAGTAACCTGTCTGAGCTTGGACAGCTCGTAAATGGCAGAGCTGGAATTCAAGTCCAGGGAGCCTAGCTCCAGAGCCAGTGCCCCTACTCGTACAGGGATATTTTGAGAAGACTCAATTTTAAAACAGTTTGCTGTGCTTTGGAATTTAGATGAGCCCAAGGGGCTGAAACCCTGGAGGATCTAACCTTTACATTATCAGACATTGGAGAATTGTCGCATTTTCTCTAAACTCTGCCAATTCTGGTATTTTCAAATCTAGCCTTTTAAAGTAATGATATTGTCATCATAATCGTAATCCTAAAAATAATTTTTCTAGCTTGCATTTGGTCAGGATTTCTAACCTCAGCATAACTGACATTTGGGGCTGGATAATCCTCTGTTGTGAAGACCGGGCTGTTCATTGTGGGATGCCTAGCAGAATCCTTGGCTTCCACCCACTAGAGGCTGCGGACACACCTCATCCCTTGCCCTTCCTTTCCTTCTTCCCAGAGTCACTATAAACAAAAATGTCTCCAAACATTGCCAAATATTCCCTCGTTGTGGGGGGGGGGGGTAAAATTTAAAAATCAGCCTCCCAGGTGAGAACCCCTTTGTTAGACATTGCCCAAATCATAAAACACCTGACTTATAAAAAAAAAAAAAAAAAAAAAAAAAAACTACATGGAACAAGTGTTTTACTCATTCTTGCCCCAGAGCTTAACCAAAACGTCCTTGCCACTTGGGAGATGGTGTGCAGAGCAGTTTGAATCTATTTCTCTTGTTTTCCACAACTTGTCCTCAGAATCACTCATCTTTTAGCAACCTCACACCCTTCCCTCTTTCTCCTTTTGTCTTCTAACTCTTTTCTAATTCTAATTCTTTTACAATTACCTTAGTGAATCATTTTATTTCTCCTTTCTTTTTCTTTTTCTTTTTCTTCTCCCTCTCTACTCCTGTATAGGCTAAAATATAATCCTAGCCATTTCAGGTCAAGATGAGCTGTTCTGCTACTGATAATTTCCTTTCCAGGAAAAGGAAAGGCAGATGTTTTGATAAGAAATTTGCGTGAGAAGAAAACCTAGCGTCATCAACCTCTAACCCTTTCAAAAGTAGACAGATGCTCCTTTCAAAATCTTGATAGAGATTTTCCTCTGCAGCTTTGTTTTTCATTGCAAGTCTCTGCTCTTTCAGGAACTAGCACGTTCTTAGCAAACCTGTATATTGTAATTACATTTTCAACAATTCAAGATGAGTAATATTGACAGTAATAGCTAGTGTTCATTGAGCCCTTACTATATGATGGGCACTCTACGTGCCTTACAAGTACTGTCTTATTTAATCATCACAATTTAATTTTACAAAGTTACTTGGAATTTACATCATTCCAGACATCAAGTTAAGGGTTTGCATATCTAAGCATTAAGAGCTTAAATGATTTTCCCCAAGTCAGGAAAAGTTGGAACCAGGACTCAAGCCCTGGTCAACAGTATTCCACTAAATTCACTGTTTCAATTTTTTCCCTCAATTTTGAAAACTAGCATAGTATTTTTCTACTATCTTTCCTATTTAGTTATATAGTATATTTAACTACATTCCAGGAGAATGGTTTTTCTAAGAAAACTTGAGAAATGTCACCATTTATGATTTTCCTATAGCGGAAATGCTGTATGAATTCCAAACACTCATATTCACCAATTTTGTAACATAAATTCCCTTAAATTGAGGGGTTTTTTTTCCCATTGAGCATTCACAGACAACTGTGGGATCAATACTAGCTCTATTTCAGAGTATCTGCTGGTTCTTAAATCTTAAAGGGCCAAAGTACTTAGGAATAAGCTCATTTTCCCCAATAGCTGAGTCAATTTTTACAATTTCTTGAAGAACAGAATGAAGGCAAATGTAATGCAGTGCCTTAAAGAAAGTTGCCAAAAAATCAATACAGGCATCTTTTATTTCATCTGAGATGTAGTTCACAAATGGAATTTGTGTAGAGCAAATCTTATGCTTTTACACTGACTTCTGTTACAAAATCTGTAGAATACTCTTAGAGTTAATGTAAAATTTTAGACAGATTGAAACCATTTTGTAGGGGAGGGTTATGCTGATAACCAAGCAGGGAGGACTGCTGGCACGGAGCTGAAAGCGCTTTTGTGGTAGTTTCCATTCTTTTTAGATCTTTGATAAAACCACTTCCACGTCTGTAAATTTCTCTCTTTGACCAACTTCATCCTCACTATTCCCGTCAAGTTTAGAAAAATATTTACAGTGCTAAGATGAACCCTAAATTTTCCAAGCCAATGCCCTTCCTCCTTATCCATGATATTTATAATTTACCATGTCAAAGCTACACTGATGTACTTTGACAGAAGATGCTGCCAACATACACTAAAAATCATACATTTTTTTCAGCAGCTATTCAGTTTTTCACAGGCACTGAAATGACAATTCTTTCCATTGTTACAAATTGTTTCTATCAAGTATCTACATTATCTACTAAAGATTAAAAAGGGGATTACAAATATTTCTAAAAAAAAAAACCACCAAGTATTTCTTATGGTTGGCATTTTCCAATTCATTTTCTCATTTATTTCTCTCTCAGCAGCCCTGCAAGTTAGGTATTATTCCCATGTCACAGATGAAGGAACTGAGCTTAAAAACTATTAAATGGGCACATCCAGCAATTAAGTGGAGATATTTGACTTTGGATCCAGGTCTAAGTCAGAGACTCTTATTCTTTTCACTATTATCATGTTGCGTAAGGTCTTTTTGAAGACACTAAGCAGGGCTTTTACTCTGCAGAACCACGGGGTCACATTTCTCAGACACATCAAAATGTCCTTAAGTGCTGGAAATACAAATCTGCGGGTGTGGGGCTTGGGAATCTGCATTTTTTACATGGATCCCCAAGAATCCTCATTCACACTCGAGTCAGAGAATCATTAGATTGGGATTCATGCGGGGACTTCAGGGGTCTATAAACTCTGAAATTGGATTCAACCTTTTGTGCGTGTACATTATTCACAGAGTATCTTCCATCAGATTCTCAAAGGGGTACTTGACCCTCAAAAGGCAAAGAACACCAGCTGTTAAAAAAGGAAAAGAAATTGGGATTCTGCCTTGTCACTTTCTAGTGACAGCTGCTGAGAGTGAGGAAGGTTTAAGTCAGCTTGCAACAGAAGCAGACCTCACACTGTGTGTGTTTCCCCACCCCCACACCTACCCTTACCTCCCTCACCCAACTCCTCCCTGGTTTGGGTCCTTCCTGGTCCCTACTAAAACCAGCTCCCACCACTACCTCATCCACAGCAGGCAATTCTCTTTACGGATAGAATTCCTTCTATTGCAAATGATGCAGAATTGGCTGCCCCTTTGTCTACATTAACTGCACTGAGCTAGTTGAGTCAGTGACCCAAGTTGTCTAACATTTTACTGTAAACAGGATATCATTTATGTGAAAGAACCCAGTTACCATATTTCTCTGTCATCTGCAGTCTGCAGAACACAAAAAACAATGGTAACCTGACCCTTGGGGAAAATGCTAATGGCAACATAATTGACTTAGCCCATAATTATAAAACACAGTTCCATATTAAAACACAAAAGATATAATTATTGCACTTTACAAACTAATTAATGAATACTAATTCAATTCAATAATTAATAATTCATTATTTAACCTCTAATTAAATGATCATCTTTCTTTTCCCTGCAAACTTTGCTGGTGGCTTAATTGCTCTGGGCCCAATATACATGAGAACTACCCTTCGCTGTTAATTAAACAGTGAAGAGATTTAAAATCATTGTAACAGAGAGAATTAGGGAATTTAAATTGGAGTATCTCCCATTTCAAACAGACAAGAGCAGCTCCAATCTCAACTCCCACCCAAAGCATTCATCAATTAAAATGGTCCAGGGTAACTCCCACCAAATCACCCTACCAGATGGTTGGTTCATAGCCAGGTGTCCAAGGTACAGGTCAGGCCTTAGGAGTAAGGCAGGAGCCCACCAGCCCGGACATATAGTCAGCGTACCCTGAGGCAGATGTGTGCTAACAACACAGACACTGGCTCTCAAGAGCCAGCTGTGCATATCTCTTTGCAATTCAACATTCCTCGACACCACATTAGCAGCCTGACATCAGTCATCGTGGGAGTATTTACACCACAGAAACTGGGGCACGCTACAAATTAGCGCTTTTTCTTTGCTTTGTTTTTCCCCCCTCAGTACTGATTATTAAACATTTATCAGCATACCACTGCCCCTGGAGCAGCAGAGGTGACTTGTGGCTGAGTCCAAGGTTGACTGTCTAAACAGGCTAAAATTCTGGTTGGCTTTGGGGCTGCCTGCAGACTGGAGTTCTGTCCCTGGGAACCATGGGAGCTGATGTTTACTGAGTCTGCACTCCATGCCCAGATTTGAGGTGGCTCTTGGCACAGCCCATCTCAGTGAATCCTCAAACAGCTCTGGGATACACATTGTCATTGTTCCCAGCAATCTTCTGATTAAAAAGAAAAAATACATACTTCCCTCACAATTACACTTGTTAGCATCTTACTCTTTATTTTTTTTTAATTTAATAAATCCTTAGCATTGCAATAAACAGATGTTTTTCTGCTTATAAAGAGTGTGTACCTATACATTTTGAATAAGATTAATGTCTTCAGTTCTTTTGTTTTATCAAAAGCAGGGTGGCATCATCACAGCATACATATGTTTTTGTTGGGGGCCAAGAAATAAGAGCAGCCAAACAAGCACTTTCCTTGCAGAGAGGGTTTTCTCTGGTGGGAAGTGCTTGTGAGGGCGTGAGGTGGGAGTTATGTCTGGGGAAATTCATCACTTAGCTACGACGCATCACATCCTAAGAGATAATACGGCTCCTGCTTCCCCTTCTCTCTGCTCTCTCTTGGTTGTTCCTCTAGAAGGGCTTATTTTACTAATAATTTCCTGGTCTGTAGAACTGTGATTATGATAACACGTACCCCATCCCTACTTCTGAGGAGAAAATGAGGAGAAAATGAGTTAATATTTACCAAGCACTTACAACAGTGCCTGGCACATATTGAGGGCTGGAGTAGCATGTGTCAGTGGTAGACAAAGAAATATAAAGAAGAAAAGACAGGGAGCTGGAAAGGGTGGGGCTTGTGCAGGAAGCTGTATAGGCCCCCCCAGCCCACAGAAATGTAGGAAATGTGATGAGTGAACAGATGACTGGCTCACCCTACGGGTGCAGCTAGTCCATCCCCTCCCTCCTCACTGGTTGGCATTTGAAGTCTTCCCAAGGGAAGCAACCGCACGAGCACATGACATTTCTGCATGACCGTAGGAGGCGAGCTCAGGTTCTTCTTCCTCAGTAACTGCAAGGCTCAGTAACTCAGCTTCTTCCTTGCTGCCCCCTCTTCAGACCTCAGACATGACTTCCTCTTTAGTTCACCCTAAGATAGTGATTTATCTAAAATACACATGTGACCCCCTACTCCTTTTCTCAAAACCCTTCAAATCTCCTCCTAACTTTCAGAATGAATGCCAGGTGTGATAAAATTTAAAAGGCTCTTTACATCTGGCCTCTGTTTATACTTTTTTTTTTAATTGGAGTATAGTCGATTTACAATGTTGTGTTAAATTCTGGTGTACAGCATAGTGATTCAGCTATATATATATATATATATGTGTGTATACACATACACACACACACACACACACACACATATATATATTGCTTTTCATATTTTTCACTATACTGTTTTACTCTTAGAGCCACTTCATGCCCCACTCCGTCCCTCCAGCCATATTGCACCAGCCCTGTGTCTCAACCCTGCCCACGGTGCTTTATGCCTTTGCACATGCTGTTCCCTATGTTTGCCGTGTGCTCTCCAGAGAGATCCCACTAAACATTCTAATGTGGTGAACACCTACACCTACTCCTTCAAAGCTCACCTCAGACATCACCTGCTCTGTGATGCCAATCCCCAAAAAACTCCAGTTTAATGCTGGTGCTCTAAGCTGAATGTTCATGTCTTTCCAAAATTTCTATGTTGAAATCTAACCCTCAATGTGATGATATTTGGAGGTGGAGCCTTTGGGAGATGATTAGATCATGAGGATGGCACCCTCATGGCTAGGACTAGTGTCTTTATAAATGAGAGCTCCCCCTCCCCTTCAGCCACATGAAGATACAACAAGAAAACAGCCATCTATGAACCAGGAAGTGAGCTCTCACAAGATATCGAATCTGTGCACCTTGATCTTGGACTTCCCTACCTCCAGAATTGGGAGGAATAAATATCTGTTGTTTGCAAGCCACCCAGTCTATGGTATTTTGTTATGGTCACCTGAATAGACCAAAACAATAGATGCATGTACACACACACACACACAGCCTAGTAATTTTAGCTAGCATCAGAATTAAAGGTCATATTGGCTGGGATCAAATTCTGGCTCTGCAACGGAACTGGAATTTATAAGATGGAGTTCATAAAAGTAACCACATCTAGGGTTATTATGAGAGTTAAAAGCAATAATCTATTTAGGCTCTCAAACCTGTCTGGCATTTCATAAATGCTCAATAAATTTTACTATCGTTATTTTTCCTTGCCATCCAGCACCATTCTACATTGGAGGATCAACACTGTGAATCAAATATAGCACAGCTCAACAAAGACTGTGGTAAAGAGTGCAGACTCTGCAGTTAAGACACCCTCAGGCTGCTGTGCTGAGCTGTGGTGTCTCCAAAATTTGTATAATAAGAGTTCTCATCTTACACATCTGTTGTGAATAGTAAATGAAATAAAGCAATTCACCTTGCCCGTGTAAATACTTTAAAGAGGTTAGGTATCATCATAAAAGTTGGAAATGAATGACGAGCATGCCAAGGTGGGCACATTCCCCCTCCATCACTCTTCCCTCCACTGCCAGGTACTGCCAGGCATGCGGAAGGCAGCTGCCCTGACCAGGTGGTGATCCGTGGGTTCTACTGTGCCCACCATGCTCAGCTGTGTAGAACATGCTGGTTTGACCAGTTGTGCCTTTCGAAAATTTTCAGCAACAAAGATCTGGCTCCTGATACAGTTGCACCTCCAGCGCCCACACTAAATCACAGCAAGTGATAAATTGCTGGGGAGTGGGAGGAAAAGTGATGGAGGGGATGTGTAGTCTGCCTGAGAGGCTCACCCAAACTTTCAAGTAGCCTCCACAATAAATCCAGGACTGTCGCCTGGTGATTAGTTAGAGGAAACAGAAACTGCAGGACAAAGCCAGGAAATGACCTTAGAGACTAAACACGGTGTATTTTATTTTAGGGCTTTTTCTCACTTAGAAGTGCTGCCAGGTTGTTTAAAGAGCCGAGTGTTATCAGGGAAGGATTTGGTGATCTGCCAGGCTTTTGACAACATCTGGTAAAAGATTTACAAAGCCCGGAATCAAAGGAGGAGGATGGACAGGAGGATGTGTACTCGAGAGATGCTGCAGGTGGGTGTGAGATTGACATAAACTTTTTATTGCCCTTTGGGGAGCTTTCTAGTAAGCCTGGGGGACTCTGTGAGGTGGGGCGGAAGCCCAAACAGAATGGCACATTTCTGTGAACGACAGCAGAGGGAAGGCAGGGCGGGAAGCCATTTGGGTCATTTGGAACCCATGGGAGTTATTCAGGAGAGTGGAGGGGTAAGAAGCCAGCAGGCCAAATGAGACTTTGGGCACTCTACTGTCCTGTTTTAGACAGATGGGAATCAAGATGATGTTTTGGCAAAAAGCAAGCCTCAACAATTTAAAACAATTCACAGGAAATGGAGAGGAAGGAAGGTTAAAAGTATTGAGCCCCTGTTACACTGCTGAGTGCTGGCCTGATCATTAATGCTAACCCAGTACCATCCTTAACAGAACAGAGGAGACTCCTGAAGGGCATACTGGTTAAATTCACCTTGTATGTTGCACGTGGGGGAAATGAGGTTTGCACCCGCGTCTGCTTGACTCCAAAACTTTCTAGCATCACTTTGCCTAAACTGGAGTTTAACCAACTGACAGGAGTGCATTCTTCTCTGCTTCCTTAAGGGGTTGTCTTGCTGTTCATTATTATAATAATATTGGGGTCGCCAAAATGTGAGCCCAGGGGTCTCCCTTTTGAGTTCCCTGCCCCTTGGGGATGGTTCTGGCTTACTAATCATAAACTTATAGACATTCTCTCATCTGCAGATAATCGACAGCAGGCTCCTCTACTTTTGCTATCTCTTGATTGGCCTAAGGCCCGTTTATTTTTAATGATGCCATTAACTGAGACATGCAAAGGAGTAATTCTGAGGCCATTTATTTTCTCCCTTAAAGAGAATCTGCAAATAGTTCCAGGGATTTTTTTTTAATGTGATGAAATAATAGCTAATAATAGTTCCAATTTATGGAGTGCTTACTATGTGCTAGGCTCTGTGAGAAGTGTTTTATGATTATTGTCCTACTTAATTGCAAGCTGGTGGCATGCAGGCAAATCTAGCCATTCGGTTGAAACTCTGTTTTCTAAATGGAAATTTGAATGTCTTTAAATGGGGCCTGTGCTCTTCAGTTTTCTATAGTTTTCACTACTCCCTAGTTTTGACCCTCTTAACTACAGGTCCCTGGAGGCAGTTGAATTTGTGACCTCTGCTGTAAAACAGCCTGATGAAAAACATCATACCTGGTGCCCACTTTATGGCCAAAGCAAAGAAAGTATATGCAATTTGACCAATGCCACACAGTTGGGTGAGCAAGTTAGGATCTGAAAACAAATTCTTCTGACCCAAGAACAAGCTTTAATCCAATACATTATATTCCCTTACTTTCATAGCAAAGTTTCCAAGGGATGATTTAGGATTTTTCCTTAGGGACAAAAAAAATTGTCCTGAACAGCTCATTAATAGCACTGATACATCTCCCACCTCTTCCCTCTCTCCTCGCTTCTCTCTTCACTGAGCAACTGTCTATAAAATCTGTTAGCACAGGGATGTTGCCCCTCCCACCTCCACCTCTCCTATAGACATCATTGCCATTTTTCTATACTAGCCAACAGCTATAATCTCACCTGTGAGTAGGATTCCAAGACATTTGGTTTCTGGATGGGGAGATAGATAAGAATGCCACAGAAGCAGCATTTCAAGAGCAGAAACTAGTGGCATCCATCTTCGTAGCTCCATCTCAGCACAGAAACGGGTACATGGTGGCTGATAACAAGTGTAGGCTAGTGTTCTCGCTATTGCCACTTGTTATTACCACAATTACTACTGCTGTGGAACTGGCTAACAAGTGACAATGTTCACCCAAATATCCAAAGCCACTCACCACCTTAGGGTGACGTTTATCTTTTATTTTATGCTTGTATCTTTTTTGATTAATTTGTAAATTAAATAATTTTCCAGGTTGGCCAACATTCTTGCTTTATATGCTGAATATAGAATATTAGCTTCAACTTATTCATTTATTAATTCACCACTCATTTATTCAACAAATACTTATCAAGTGACCAATTAGGAATTGGAACACAGGATGATTATAATTTCTGCACTTAAGTTTAATGCATTCTAGTTCAGGGTTTTAAAACAGCAGGACACAATTCATTAGTGAGACATAAAATTAATTTAATGAGTCTTGACACGCATTAAAGAAAATAAAACAGAATAGAATAGAAAATACCAAGATGAATTTCGGGTGTTATTCTACGAACATTTATTTCCACAGTATCTATGAATGTATTGTGAAGATCCTGAGTGGTATTATAAAAAGCATTTCTTACAATAGACTGAGATCAAAAAGCATTGAAAGCTACTGGTCCAGTGGTCTAGGGAAGAGGGTGTAGAAGGACAGATGCTTGAACAAGAAGATGACCAGATGGCTGAATTATGAGATTTCCTTTGCCCCTCAGGTGTTTTTCAGTAAGTCAACAGATGTCCACAGATTGAAAAACACTTGAAAATACCAGTCCAAAACTCTTTGGGTTCAGATGCTTCATGATTGGTAACTAAACCTCTTTTTGGCCTTAAAATCGTCTCTCTCCTCTTTTTCATAGTCACTGAAATTAGCTAGATACCCCCACAAACACACATACCATGTAACACACATACATTTTTATACTTCTTTTAAATTTGTAAGATTCAAGGATTTTCTTACCAGAGAATCCACCAATTCCAATCACATAATCACATTCTCAATGCCACAGACAACTTAAATATTTACAGGGTTGAGTGGGAACCAATAAATACGAAAAGGCTGTCAAGCTTGGCAGTGGTGTCAATAATTCAGTAGTAACCTACTTGCTGAAGGCCAAAGCCAGAAAAACCAATTCTCGTGCCAAATGTGGTTCCAACAAAGTTCACATTTCTATCCCAGTTCCATTGTTTGCGTGCGTGTATGTGTTTGTGGGTGGGAGCTCATCGATTGTTTATTTTTTTAAGCCCATTGTGAGGTCTCTTGCCAATCGCTTTCCAAGTCTGTGCTTGGAATTTTCCCCACGCATTCTCAAGATTTTCAACCAAATCCAGACAGCACAGTCCCATTTTATTTGGATTTGTTTTCCTTTAAGTAGTCCTCCAACCAGGCTTTGAAGCAAGCACCCTAGGATGATAAATGGGAGAAACTCACACCTCTGGAAGGGCTGTGATTTCACTCTGTCTGCCTGGAGTCTAAGCAAAGCAGCTCTAAATTGATTTACAGAGACAACTGGGAAAATGGGAAAGCATTTCCGTGGAGATGCAGCTAATTATAGGCAAGAGTAACCAGCTCGGTCTGCTTTGGCTCTTTCTTCTATCTGAGCACCATATCCCTTTACAATACAGAAGCTCCTAGCTCTAGGATGTCCACAGAACTAATCCATTGGAAAATACGTTCTCAATTCGAATGGTGAGCACTCCTTAAACATCCCTTTTTGGACACATTGGCCAGCCATTTGCCTTTCCCAGCTGAGGAGCAGGAGGGTCTATTGTTTTCCTTCCCAGTTTGTTTTTGAGGGCATTTGGCTAACTGTTTTCTAATCCTGAACAAAACTGCCAGCAGCCAAGAGCTGGGTAAATGAAAGAGTAGGTACCTTAAGGCCAAACAGATTGTGCCTTTTCTCCCACAGATGAGTGCTTTCTAAGCAAGATCAGAGAAAAGGTACTTGAACATATCTTGGATTGGTGGTGGTAGGTGAGGGACTTTCTGAATGCCAGTGAAATGAACCAAACCCATTGGCTTTTAGTCCAAGTGGAATCTGAGTGACAGCTACAAAGACTGTGTAATTTCCAAAAGCAGTCATTGCTACCCAGGTAATTATTAACAGTAACCAAGTCTGCTAATTCTGTCCTTTTTCTATTACCTCCTGCTTACCTCACTAGGGAGTTCCCTTTGTGTTTCCATGGAAATGCAGAGTGGTTAACATGAAATATTCTTTAAAAGCAAGCATGGGAAACCCATCCTTTGTGTATTGATCCTATTAACTATATTCTGTTACACTACTTTGATGTCAGGTCAAATGGATCATTTCAAACTTTTGCACCAAGCATTTTATTTCCATGTCCTCACTCAAATCTCTTATGAAAATATATAGTGGGTATGATTTAAGAATCAGTCTGTTGTAAGGGGGAGGGTATAGCTCAAATAGTAGAGCGCATGCTTAGCATGCACAAGGTCCTGGGTTCAATTCCCAGTACCTCTGTCAAATAAATAAATAAATGAACCTAATTACCCCCCTCAAAAAAAAACTAAAACAAATAAAAATTAAAGAATCAGTCTGTTGTAGATTTTATAACTGAGTAGACTGATTTTTCAGACTGCTCAGTATCTAAATGTTAGTAGACTATGGTGTCATTTCATTTTCTCTTACATTAGTAATTGAAGCTTTTATCCCCATTTAAATTTAATACACTATTCTGTATTATTCCTGCTGTTGACTCCAAATCTCCATGGTCATGCTTCTCTCTTAACATCTTCTTAAGTCAAACAAGTTAATTCAGGTGAACATGCCTAGAATAATGCCTGGCACAAAGTAGGTATTTCAATACATGCTTTTACTCCTTTCAGATCTGTAATGTGATCATTCTTATTAGCAAATAAATGGCTGTTCACAGAAATATCCAAGGCTAGATAAAAGCCACAAACCAGGTTCGTTTGTTTGTTGGGCTTGTTTTTGGTAACAGCCAAATCACTTTCCTTACCATCAAGTTCATGGACTAAGGTCCCAGAAGGGAACTAGTAAGAGAGAAGCAGCAGGAATCTCTTCTTTAGGGCTATCACTTAGTGGTCCTGATTGCTTTGTGTGTGAGAGTGAGCACGTGGATCAGTGAGCACACTGCCAGTGTCTTCAATAAAGGGATTGTGAGAGGGAGGGAGGGGCGATCATCCAGCGCCTGGCCTCTGACCCCAAGCTGACTTGGTTTGAATCCTGCCTCTGGAACTTACAAGCCGTGAAACCTTGTGTAATGCCTCTGAGCCTCTGTCCCACCCCCAAAACTACCAATGATGGCTAATAATATACTGACCCCAAGAATTTTCACACAGATTGAATAGTTCATGAATATAAATTGTGATTAAAATGTCTTTTGTATGGAAAGGATTATGTCCATTTTTTATATTATTATATTCAAAATTACCCTCATCTTTGTAGTAAATAGTGGAAAGAGATTTGATAGGTAATATAGAGAAGGAAAGCGAGGGAGGAAATACAAATGTGCTACCTTTTAGAGGGAGAGAGGAAAGACATTTTTAAAAGATATAAACAATAGTTGGAGAGAGTGTTGGGTGGTATTGACCAGAAAAGATACCTTAAATTAGTAACACTGAAGAAGAAGATGATGTATGAGGTTTAGGTGGAAGATATAGAATAAATTAAATCAGAGAATTTAGGGGCAACATGAGGAGGAACAGGCAGGATGTGAGTGTAGACTGTTTTCATTTTGAGGATCACTAGAGGGAGGTGAGTTTGGATCATGGTTGGAGTTCTACCGTGGAGGCAGAGTGCTGAGACACAGGAGCCTGACACGGATGGGCAGGGTGGGAGGTGATGCTGGTGCAGTGAGGACTAGTGGCTCCTCAGGCTAATAATGGAATGAGAAATACCAGATGTAAAATAAACAAATGGCTATGAGGAGTAGCCCAACACATGGCAGCTACACAAGCTGGAGTTTGGGGGAGGCTGGAAAGTCGACAGAGGAAGACAGCACGAGGGGAATGGACAGACTTTTCCATACAGGAGATTGTACTGAACCCACCCATGTGCTTGGAAACTTCTTTGGCACTGCAGTCTGACTCTTTATGAATCTGTGTTGCTTCATTGCTTCACCTCTCACCTGATGAACTTTGCACTATGGAAAACACTCCAGGGCAAGAAAAACCAAAGCTCCTTCTCCTGGTACTACAGCTTTTGTGAATCTACTTGGATTACGAGCAATTGAGATAGCTGTCTTAGATTTTTTTATTGTGTGTTTGTATGTGTAATATAATTTTTTATATATATATATATATCTCCTCAAAATTCCTAATAAAAGCCTTTATATTCAAAGGAAATGAATCAGCACAGTTACTTAATACTTTGGTTTAAAAACATGGATTGTACACACACACATATTTACACTTCCCTCCCATTTTATGTAATGCCTTAAAAAGTGAAAATTAATTATTTGTATAATAATGGTTACTTATTTTAAAGTGAATATGTTCATTTTTCAGTCTGTTACTCCTATATTTGATATACATATATAGCTTATATACGTAGTCATATATGCTATGTCTATACACATAGTATGTGGTCTCAAAAGTATATGAGTGTACATGATGGGTAACCTTCTGATCTCCAAGGGGATAAATAAAGACTAGTGGGAAAGAGCCATGTGGGAAGTACTCTTTAAATGATATTGAATTTAATAGAATCTACGATTTAGGCCTTTACTTGAATTTCCTAAATTTTAAAAGAAAGGTAAGCAGCATAAGAGGAGAAGGAACACCTGCAATCTCCACCTAGAGATGATCACTTTAGTGAACAGATTAGCCTTGTGCCAATTCCTCTATACACACATGCAAACACACAAGCATACACACACTTGGTAGGTAAATAGATAAATAGATTAGATGATAGACAGATGATAGTTTTATAAAATTGCAATCACTCAAAGCATGCTCTTTAATATTTTTCTACTTAATGATATATGATGAAGATCTTTTCATGCCCCAAATAGAAAAGTTTATTATAATGATTAATATTCATACAGCATATGAATGTTTAGATTGATTTTATTTTTAACTAGATCTATGCCATTTTAAATTAAAATTTTGTTATCTTTTAATTAGAAGAGTATTTGTTTCCTTAAATATGCAAGTAGTATATAAACACACATTTACTGTAAAAATTGTAACTGGAAGCCCTCTTTTATCTCTCCTGATACCAAATTCTCCCCCTTTTCTCTCTCTCAGCAATCTCACTCTTCTCCTCAGAGAGATCTGTTGCTCACAGGTCGGAGTGTATCCTCCCATACCTTTTTCTAAACATTTACGTGTGTGCACATGCGTGCGTGCGTGTGCACACGTGTGGACAGTTGGAGGTTTTTTATTATATTCACTTTCAACACATCAGTCACTGAACTTGAATGAAGACATCCCCTATGATTTAGAAACACTTAGTACTTAGAGAAAATATTTATACAGCTTTAGTTGAATAGTAAAATAAATCATACATAGTTCATAGTTTATTTATCTTGAATTATGTATAGGATTAGGTTAAATCTAGAAAATCAGTCACCTCAGATCCTTTTTGTTAGTGGATGGATATGGGTGAATGTAGCAAAAATTATAAGCAAAACATATTCAGGAAATCACTTTGGAGTTGATGTAAAACACTATTCATTTAACCTCATGAACTATTTCATAAGTTTCTCTACTATACATCTACATTTATATCCCAAGTAGATGTCTTTCTAATCCAAGTCCTAGAATTAGATATAATATGTATCAATCAAAAAAGTATCTATTACATTTTCATGTTTCCTTTAAAACAATATCCTAGTGAAAGGATTCTGAGTTCTTTAATAATACAATAGAATAGAGCTTAAAAACAACATTTTGATCTTACAGAAATATGATATTTCTAAGAAAGGAGACGGATTATATAGTTAAGATAAACAAGGATCTGCTTGGTATCATTTTGTACATTCCTCTCATAGTTTAAAAAGCACTGGCTTAGACTTTCCAGTCTGTGGTACAGATCTAAATGAGTAAAATTGTAATGTATACTTTAAAATGTGCTTACTACACTTATGAACATTTTCAGGTGATGATAGAAATGTCTAAACACCTAAGGCTACATTAGCATAGTCCAGTACTGATCCCTTCCTGCTCAGAAGATTCATTTGTGCTGGGTTTTACTTTTGGAGGGGGTGGTAATTAGGTTTACTTTTTAATTTATTTTTAATGGAGGTACTGGGACCTTGTGCATGCTAAACATGTACTCTACCACTAAGCTATACCCTCCCCCATCAGAAGATTCATTTAAAATATAGTCTTATGCAATGGGGATTATAAAATAGAAACTTGTGTAATGTAATAAAATACAATCTTATGTAAATATAATCTTTTATAGTGGAACTTGTCCTACTGCTTTGGAAATGATGATTGGGGCCTGAAGCTGTAAATAAGAATCAGGGACCCCGCATTCAAATAACCAGGCCTAGGTCCTCATCCAGGACTACTAAGAGACTAGCTCTGCTGTCACTATCCACCATCCAATTTTCATCCCCATTCGCATCTATTTGAGAAGACAGGAAGTAGGTGGGAAATGAGAATCACAGGAGCTAGAGAAGTCTTAGGCCTTGGGATATTTCATACTGTGTCAACCTAGCTAAGGTGGAACTCTGTTTCCCAGTATTCCTTTCTTGGTGTGGTCTGGGCTAGGGTTGGCCACAGGAGAAATTCTCATGGGGATGGGAAGGCAGAAGGGAAGCAGCAGCCATCTCCACTTTCAGAGGATGAGATGCTGTTGTAGTTCAAGCCTATTGTTGGAACCTGCTCACTGATTTTCCAGGCAAAAGGCAGAGCAGCCCAGCCCTTTGAGTTCTTCCAGTTCTCGTGAGATTTCCTCCTTCAGCTGAACTCCTGGGTCAGCTGTCTGTTCTGCTCCATGACAAAGAAACAGCTCCCTGTTTTTTAATTTGGAGACTTGGAGGTAGTAAGAGACTGATACAGATTCCAATTCATCCCTGTGGGTTGAAGCTCATCCTTTCTCTCTCCTACTTTACATCCATCTTTCCTTTCTCACTGGCTGACCTGGTGATGTAGGGCCCAGCATCAGATTCAAAAGGTACGGCTATATATATACACCATATAAACAAAAAAGGGGCACTCAAGAGAATGATTTAGAGATTGAAGGTTCCTCAGTGAAGAAAAGACCAGCATTTCTTCACCCAAATGCGTGCTCTTTTGAGCTGGGACCCTGAAGACCCTCTTTGTTCCTGCCAGTAAGGTGGCACAGAGGGTGGAGAGGGAGTAAGTGGAAGAACTCAGTGCATCCTCTGGAGTTTGGGGCATGGGTGAATATGGAGTCTGGAGTCTGCCTCTTTCTCAGAGGTTTCTGCTGATAGCAGGATGGCTCACAATAATTTACTATGCTTGGGAGGAAATTGGGAGCCAACTCCCACCCATCTTACCTTTGAAGGTATCTTAAAGGACTTCCCCAGAGCTCCACATAGGAGGCAGAAGCCATGGGGCTACCAAGGTGGTTATCAAATGAAGGCTGCCCCATCCGGAGAGGGAGTTTGATGTGGGAATTGTGCCTACAAAAGTAGACACGACTATCCTTCAGCAACGGAGGGGTAGAATGAAGGTGATCATCACCTTCCTAAAACCATGTGGAGACTACCCATGTGCACAGACCAACAGTGGCAGACAAAAGCAGGCCAAGCCAGAGTGAGACCAAAGATGCCTCTTATATAGACAGGCAGCCATGGACCCCTTCTCTCTCCCCTGTTTCCCTTCCCAGAGGATTCAGAGACCCAGAAGTGGATGGAGCTGGGGGAGAGGAGGTGTCCCAGAGTCTGGCTTAGGAGAGAAGAGGAAAAGGAATTCAAGGAGAGCCTACTTGCCCTAACTTCTTCAAGTCTCTTGAAATACAGATCAAGCCTGTGCTGCAGAGAAAAGGAGAGGAGATCTGTAATAGTTTTGGGATTAGACTTTCAAACTGGGCTTTTTAAATAACTAAATTTTAACAAAAAGTAATGGGATATTCCCAAAGGGACCTCTGACATAAGAGTTGAGAACAGTGATTAGTGAAAAATAAAACCATGTCATGTTAGAATCCCCAATGCACTCAGACTTCAATAAAGTGGATATTTTATAGGCATATAAATTGATCTGTATACACAAATACAGATATATTTTATGCATTTTATATACACATTATATTTATACATGTATATACCCCTTGTTTATATGAAGATAACTGAGTTGGAAAGGTTGAAAACTTAAATTAGTTTTAGCAAATATGTGGCACATGTGCCACCCACATCACCCCACCTCCATCCCTTGTCCAAGGCAGACATTATTAATTGATCACTGCCCTCTTTCACACTGAACCAGGACTCAGGTGTAGAGTCCTTTTCAACCAACATTCCTGGCAGCCACTTTCAAGAGATCAGAGTTGGCATACAAAACGAAACATGTTCATCATTCCTGTTCAAGATTCTAGAACATAAATCAGGAGACAAAGATTCTGGAGTTCTTGGTCATTCTGGACTGTTCATGTTTTTCCCATCTCTACTCCATCTTTAACACCTGGTTAAATCACTGGTCCTTGGTTTCGTAGAGTAATTTCACATTCTGCAAAGAATGGAATGTTATTATTCTCCTCCACCCCCATCAGAACTTTTTTCTGGGAGAATCTTTCTTTGATATACCCAAGAAATGCTCCCCTTCCCAATCCTTTAGGATCTTTCCCTTTGGCTAGGCAACTTACTGGATGAGTTGATCAAAGACATGCTAGACTCTCAGAGAACTGAGTTCAAGTCTATGCTCAACAATTTGGTAACTTTGTAACCTTAAGCAAGATAGTTGACCTTATTTTCTCATCCGTAAAATGGGTATGATATTAGTATCTACTCCTTGGACTACTGAGAAGATTAAATGAGGTTACATATGTAAAATCCTTAACATAGTATTTGGTACAGTACAAGCCCTCAAAACATGTTTAATTAGGATGATTATTCCCTAAACCCTTTTACTTTCAGGATTGCCAGGCATTTGATTATCTTTGTCCCAGTTCTTGCCAGGGATAATTTCCTGGGCCCCACAATTTGTACAAAAGAGAAGGCTTTCCTGTCTGCCCGACTTTGTGATCAACCGTGGATGAAAGGAATGGTAAACACTTTATCTTTGGAGCAATTATCAGATGCATGCAGATTAAAATTAAAGAGACTTCTCCAAGCACTCTTCTGTCCATGAATTTTACTGTGACATCTTAATGCTCAGCTTTGGATATAACACAACTATCTCCATGACAACTGATAACAAGAGGTGTAGTTTGGCAAATTATTTCATTGTGATAACCAACAGACGAGCACTAGAGAGAAAAATCTCATTTAATATCAAATCCTTGAAAGAAAGAGAAAATAATCCTTTTTTCCCCCCAAAAATATGATATTGTTTTCAAGTTTGCCTCATTCAGAAATCTTCTCTTTACATGAACTCATGTTCAATTACATAATCCCAAAGGAAGAAAAGAAAACCCACCGTCTTCACAGCACATTGTTGGGCCTGCTTAATAAAAGCAGTGCCCGCTTTGTTTTGTTATAATCCCTCATTCTTTGGGATTTAATGAGACAAGATACTGTATTTTGAAATGAACACACAGGCAAAGCCAAGTTGATTTCCTTTGGGGATAAATCCCTTATAAAACTGAAGCTCAACAAATTTAAATATAATAATGGCTTTGACTAAATCTGTATATGGTGAAATCCACTAATAGAGACCACCCCATAGTTCAATAAAACAAAACAAAACAAGAGAGTCTTTTAGGCAGGTGGTCTCATAACATAAATTCATGATAGCTTATGTTCAGTTATTAACTGGAAGGATTCATGGTAAGACAGAGTTAGCACTATTCTTTTTCCTTTATAAAGAATATCACTGCTTTTTCTTCCCTCTCTCTACTGTAGATCTTTGAATGCCCAGTGGTGCACCAGCTTCCCTGGAAAAGGCCAACCAAAACAGGGGCCACAGGCCCAGCTGAGCATGGATCAACAAAAGCCATTTTAGGCTTGTTGGAGGGAAAACCTCCAAAAGGTAAGGAGCTAAAGATTTGGGGAGCAAAGGCTGTTACGCAAACAGGGCTTGTGGGAGTTATCTCACCATCCTTTGACTGCTTGGTAAAAAGACCTGTTATAAGGCACCTGTATCGATTTTGCACACATTCAGCATTATATACAAAAGAATATCAAGGCTAAGGAAATCTCCTTCAGAGCAAAGAAAAGAAAATCATCTCATAATCCTAGCTCTCCAGCCCAATGACTACTAGAGTATATGTATGTTTTCTTTCACAATTTTTAAAATATAAATAGACATATACACATACACAGTTGTAATCACTGAGGATATGCTGATTTTTATCCTGCTCTTTTCCTCAACGATCTCATGTTAATATAGTCTTCATAATGGTCATTTCAGTGATTGTGTCATGAGTTGGCAAACTTGTCACTAGCCAAATCTGGCCCATTGCTTGTTTTTGTAAATAAAGTTTTACTGGAACACAGCCTTGTCTCTTAATTTTGCTACTGCCTATGGCTGTTACAATTGCAAAATTGAAGAGTTGTGACAGAAACTCCATGGCCTGCAAATCCTAAGATATTTACCCTCTGGCCCACTACATAAAATGTTCACCAACCTCCAGCATACCTACCATCAAGTTGAACTCTATAATTTATTTAACCATCCCCCTGTTTCTGAATATTTAAGCTGCTTTCTCTTTCCTTCTTCTTGCTGCCACATCACTGACTATCAAGGTTTTTATTAAAAAATTAAAAAGGGTTTCCTTGGCCTAAATTCTCTAAAATAGGATGACTGCATCAAAAGGTATGACTATTTTGATAGCTCAATCTTTAGTTAAAACCTCATGAAACAAAGTCGTCCTATAATGGTGCATTTCTCTGAAAATAAGGTGTTCACCACATGACCACAGACCAAGAGTGGATTTTGGCTGACCTGTGGCTACACAGCTAATTGCTGAAGTAGTCTTAGGGACAGCATTCTGCCTACTGTCACAGGTATAGTTTTCTAATGTGAGAGTGTGTTATGTGTTCAATTGTTTGGCCAGCTGCCGTGTATCATCTGCAGTGACCATTCTCCATTCATTTTAGAGAGAATCCTCTCTTATAGATTTGCCACACAAAATCGTCTGACCACAATCTTACCACTTTGACAAACATAAACACCAAAGAAGCCAGCAGGAGACTTCATCATTTGTGGGGCCAAGTACATAAGGAATGTAGCAGGCCCCTTCTTCAAAAGTTACTGAGAATTTCAAGATGGCAATAGCCTAGCACTGAACCAAGCACAGCACCCTTCTAAGTGCACAGCCCTGTGAGAAAGCACACCCGTGAGGCCAGCCTTTCAGGTAGGTAGAGGAGAGGGTGTGTGTGGAGGCCACAGCTAATAAGAACCCGGCTAAGTAGAAGACAGTCAGCACCTACATTCAAGTCCTTCTGGAACCATCAGACATGGGTAGTGGGCAGCGATGGTGGAAAAATCTGGAAGAAGTATTTGGTTACTCTGCTTCTAGAAGAGGGAGGGCCAGGCACTTCTGTGTCCTACTCAGTGACAGCCACTCTGAATGCACCAACCTGGAGTCCCCATAACCAACCTTCTCCTTTTGTGGTTAAGAGCATGGGCTCTCAGAATCTGACTGTCTGGGTTCAAGTCCTAAGTGACTTCCTGTGAGATCCTGAAGTTACCTTCAGTTTCTTCATCTGCAAAATGTGTTTAATAAGAGTACCTTCCTTATAGGGTTTGCTTTATTGGTAAGTGGAGGAAAGGTCCTTCTATTTTCATGCCTGATCATGCCCTTGGGTCATTTGTGGATTTTCCCAGTGTTATACTGTTATCTTTTCAAGGGGATATCAAACTGATCATTTTTACTTGGAAAAAAAAAAAACTGGTAGTTTGTGTAAGCTTTTTTGTGGAAGAAAATGCTAACTCTTTTCCAACATGGAAGCAATGTGAATTGTGCAGAGACATGGTCTAACTGCTGGTCAGGCAGTGCTGGCTTGTCAGCCTGTGTAGACACAGTGTAGGGGGAGGCACAGGAGGACAGTGTTATTGGTCTCACTATTACTCCTCTGGTGTCAAAGTCTTGTGGTACAAAGCAGAGTGCCTGCCTGTGCACCAGAGAGCATGATACAGAGCAATCCTTCCAGACTGTGTCAGCACTCACAAGTGTGTTTCACTCCATCAGGGCTGAGGGCTGCCTCTACATGTTGAGAAGCAAAAGAATTCCATAAACAAATAGATTTTGGAAACACTGAGTTGAACTTCTATAAACACTATTCCCACCTTTAATATGCGAATGTGTAGAGAGGCTGTATTGAATACTTTCCATGAAGTGCATTTTTCTGGAAACATCAGGGGACCACCTTTTAGGAGACTTTAGTGCTGGATCAAAGTAGGTGCTGCTTTATGAAGCTTCATTTCTTCAGACAGGTGACTCTTAGCCAGTGACCTCATGAGCAGGACATAATATATTAATGCCTAAACCCATGTAACAGTACTCTTAAAGACTCAGTAGGAAAATACTTAGCAATCCCTTTTATAATGAGGTAAGCAGATCTCAAAGTTGGCAGGTGACATGGAGGGGAGGTGACTATTCACCAAAATCATCCATTCCCTTTTGAGGGTGGATTAAGGTACTTTTATTCGAGTTACCTGGTGGGTCTATTTCTGCTTTCTGTGTGATTTACTGAAGAGAGGGCAGGGCCTTGACATCCTGGGGTGGAGAGACTTAGGCTTGTTCTCAGCAGAGCAGGTTGGGGGAGAATGATTTAAGCAACACAGGAAAATTAATTGGCTGCATTGGCTCCTCCCACTTCCTGCCTCACCCCACATCAAGGGTTCCTTCTACAGGACAGTTCCTCTTGCCCCATGCAGGCCTGGGCTCAGGCAGCAGCCCCTGTGTGGCTGAGGCCCGACACAGGGCCACTAAGCTCAGCCAGCAGAGGAGGAACAGGATACAGGGAGGGTCAGCCAGTATGTCTCCAGATGAATATGCAGCATCTCAGGAAGGTGGGTGCACACTCCCTGCCCACCCTCATCCCCATTCACTGCAGGGATCTAAGAGTACAGGATACACTGTTTACCAGGGACAAGGTAGACTCTGCCATTGGAAACAAGGGGCTGACACCCTGGCCTTCAGCTTGTTCCTCTGTGACCTATGGGATGCAACCACCATTCCCCATTTAGTTATTTATTTTAAAAAGTGAGAGTGGGACCACTAGCGCAATGGATGTTCACCTTGGCTCTTGGACACCAAGATAATATTCATCTTACCATCTTTTGGGGTCAGGTGATCCTTCCGAACTTAAAAAACTAATTCCAACTCATGATCTCCACCTCCCTCCCCCACATCCTCTTTACACATAACTTTCCTGTCAATGTGATTCTGTTTTTCCCATGAAACATTTCTCTATGTACACAGGAGAAAGGGTCTCCCATTTGACTATTAATTCTCTCTCTGGCATGTTTATTTCCTTCCTTTTTGCTTAAGGCAAAACTGGGCCTTAATTCAAAACCAGGTCTTAATCCTTTCATTCAAAATCAGAGCCTTCAAACTGTAAAACGCTGACATGGAAGAAACTCAAATGCAAAAAGTGGCAGAGATGGGAACCTCAAGAGAAGGAATCCGTATCTCCTGGAGCCTGTTCACCATCTTCCTCTGAGTTCTTGGGGCAGTTCCTGTGGGTTTCTACATGTGTGTTGTTTGACTTTTGAGGTTTCCAGCTTGCTCTCTAGCGAGACTGAACAGACTCTTTTAGGATGAAGAGTGTGCCTGTTGTGTATCGAGAGGCAGCACAAAAGGTGCTCTCGAAGCTCTAGTCCAGGATAATTTTCCTCCCTGTAATAACTACACAACAGTCTGGATCCAATCTGCCTAGATCAATGCCTGTCTCTGCTACTGACTACCTCTGCCCTCGCTATGTATGGGCAAGTCAGGTAAGCTCTCTGTTCTTCAGTTTCCTTACCTATAAAATGGGGAGTTGTTGTGAGCAAAATCCATGTCACACACTTAGCACAGCTCTTGGCATATACGAGCACCCTGTGGATGTTAACTATCATTTACGTAAGGTGGAATAATAACATTCACCAAGTGCTAGCCACGTTCATGCACCCTCATTTACAAAAAGCTTTTTAAGCAGAAATTATCACCCCTATTTTGTAGCTAGAAAAACAGCCAATCAGAGAAGTGTGGTTTTCCTGTCCCAGGTCATACAGTCAGTGATCAGCAGAGTTGGGATTCCAGCCCCAAGGCTACAGTTTCTGCACCACTCTACGCTGTCCAGAGCTAGCACTCAGGCCATGAGGATACTGGACTGCAGGAGTCCCAGTCTCACTCTCTGCCACCTGCCAAATTCACCAGAACAAGGAGGGAGAAAACAGGCTCTTCCTAAACGTCACAGTCCCAGCTGTGGGCACTGACTGCTCTTTGTGCCTCCTGCATCTTGCTGATGAACATCCTCTGTGACTTTGGCTCAGGGAACTTTGGGGCGGTGGACAGGAGGTCAGCTCTGTAATTCCATAACTACTTGCTCACTAACCACTTATGGAGAAGCCACGATGACAGCTGGGATCCCTTCCATGATGAGTAATTGTCCCGTCGTACAAATCTGTTTAGACCACATCCTTCTGGTGCACAACCACCAGTTGATTTAAGATGCAAACCTTTGTAGAGCTCATTGCCAGAAGGATGAAATATAGAGCTTACCCAGACTTTTCTTTGCTGAAGTATTTATTGTAAATCATTACTTACTGCGAGCTGCTACCCATATATCAAGCAATTCCTACTCAGCTCAGAGTGCTGAAAGAATTCTCTGTGCTTTTCTAGAAAATGTACCATTTGTCCAAGAATATAATTACTGTATACTTTTAAAAAAGTCCCAAGTTCACATATTCATATGGAGAAACTCAGACCCAAGGACACCCAATTAGCTGGGAACAGTCAATGTGGTTTTTACTGCAAGAACCGCAAGTCTTTGGGGATATTTAGGAACATGGATAACAAATGCCTCACCTACAATTAAGGCGTGCAGCCAGAGGGGAGGGGAAGATGCTAACATTCAGAGAGCACCTCTCTGCTCCAAGCTTTGTGCTCCACACTTTTTATAAATCCTATAATTCTTCCGGCAGCCCCAATGGGCAGATATTATCATCTTTACTTTACAGATGAATAAACTAGGGATCATCATCTCATGTCATGAAGCAGCAGAACCACGATCCATACCCAAAATAATTAACCTCCCCAAGTGTGTTGGATCACCACACACAGAGAGACTCCCAGCCCCAGCTAGCCAATTCCTGGCTTCTGCTGGTCTGAGTCTTCCGTGGGTGGCTCTCTAACAAATAGGATGGCTGAGGTTCCCCATCAGCACGGCTGCCGTTGAACATCAGGGAGGAAAGCTGCTATGTATAGCAAGCATTTTCATCTTGCCACCAACGAAGATCAAGCCACGAAATCTGAATCCCCCCAGGGGTGAGAGAAGGAGTGAGGTTCCATTTCCCCCTGACCATTCTATCCAGAGCACGTAGCAATATGGGCAGACAATTAATATGAACGGATTTGAGCCAAACACCAAATCTGATTGATGCTGAAAGCACACCCAAGTGCAAGCATACAAAGGGATGGCGCAGAAGAGGGGTGGTCATATGCAGCAGGACCTGCTTAAAAATTCTAATCCTCATAAGCTTCTGAGGAAGCTGCTCTTTTCACTGGGCAGGTTTTTAATATTTATTGCCGAGGGTAGTTTTAATCCTAATGAAAATAGCAAGTCCTCAGGAAAAGAAGTGCTGTAGCTAGAAAGAACAAATGTGGCCCTGGCATTTAAATGTCTCACAAGGCTCAGAGAGGAGAGTGACCCGGAAGTGAATCACTGAAAGGCTTTAGGAGTTACTACCGACAGGAAAAAGTTGAGCTTGGAACAGGGTATGTATGGACCACTCCGGGCTGAGTTACCCCCTGTATGGAAGACCCAAGCTTCTTAGCAGCATAGTCGACATCGCTCACAGGTGAAAAGAGAGAGATTCAGAATTCATCTGCCAGGTTTGAATCTCAGCTTTGCCATCTCTAAGCCTCAATCTCCAATAATGATGATTCCAGATCTTACTGATTTATTGTGGAGATCAACTGAGACAATGTAAATGCATGAATGTTAATCATTTAGCACAGACTCTGGCATACAGTAAGTGCTAAATAAATGAGAGATACATTATTACTATAATTTTATTATTGTTACAGCTTATCCCCAATGTTACTGTTTCTTTTTTTCCCCAGAAAATGAGGATGCCAAATAAGAACTAAGAGCTGGCAACTAGGGCCTGTTGGAAAGGGTCAGAGAAAATTAATGATATATCCTCTATTGATAAAAATCAGGATTCAAATGTGGCTTAAGTTGGGAAGGAAAATAAGAGCTTCACACTTGCAGTCAGGATCAGTGACAAATTAACTATTTATACAAATAGTATTCCCATTGGCAGGTAAAATATATTGCATGAATCTGACTATGTCATCAGGTGGGATCTAAGAGCTGAACCTGTGTGGAATTGTGAAGCCTAGAAGTTTGTCTGCCAGGCTCTCACGTGCTACTGTAGGCCAGTTTTTTCAGCAATGGAACCATTTCCAACCACTCAGTAAATTCTATGACTTTCTCCACCAGTAATAGTGCATCAGCGATTGATAAAACCCTTCTGTCGTTGGATGAGTATGTACGACTCTTACCCCCTCCTCTGGGCTGCTCAGGTTCATAAATGGGGGAACTCAGCTTCCTCCCCCTAAGGACTAGATGAAGAGCTTAAAGAGCATCATGCCTGAAAGATTATAGCGCCCACCCTCCCACAACAAAGTAAAAATAAAAGCAGTATCAGATGGTTAAATAAACTCTTCTTTCAAAAGGCCATAAATCTTAAATGTATGATAGCATTATGGTGTGTTTTAATTTCTCTATCCTTCTCTCTCTGTGCACCTGCTTTGCTGGTGCCCTAAATTCATGCATATTCTGACTATTGCGAATCCAGTACCAAAATCAGATTATAAAAATTTTAAGAAGAACTAGTAAACAGCCTCTTCTAGACTGAATTTCTATCAGTCTTGAGGAAAAAAAAAAACCTCTTTTTGGTTCTTATTCTCATGAAACACATCTAGCTAAAGGGCTCAGAATATTGTTTGCTTTCTGGCTTTTTATACCATCTTTTGCCTGTAACATTAGCATTGTTTCCTAACCGGTTGTCTCTCTCTCTTTTGCCTTCCTCCTCTCCACTCCATTCCCCATGTTGCCACAGAGTACTTTCTAAAATTCAAGTCCAGTGATGTCACTGCCTAGTTTAATACCTTTTAATGGCTCTGTATGTCTAGATCTGTGCTTCTTAAGCCAGGGAAATGGTCCTTCTCAAGGTAAGGACATCATGGTGTACGCAAGGGCACATGGTAAACATGATGGATCTTCTGCAATGCCATTGGTGATAAATATTTTTATACTAACAAACATGAATATATTCTGGAGTAGAAAACATAATTCTCCTGGCAGTTAAAGATGAAACACGGGATTCCAGAGGAATTTCACACTTGGAGTTTCTGGCTCCTGACCCAGGACTTAATGGAGATATGCAATCACTCTCTGAAGACTTTAAAGTGGAAACTTCGGTGAAGCACTGACCCACAGGATAAAAATCAAACTCCTTGGTGCAAACAAAGCTCTCTGAGATTTGGTGCCTGCTTTTGTCTCCCCAGCCTCATATTTATTCCAGCCTCACTCTTTTCAACGCTCCATGCTGCTTATAGTTCATGCACAATGTCAGTTACAAGTATCTTTGTTAATTACACTCCTTTAACTCCATGTCTCTGAAATACCTGTCTTCAGGCACCCATCTTCTTAAACAATTGGAGGGTGATATTCTTGTCTAACCTTCCCTCCCCTCACTCAGAGAACCCAGATCCTTGAGAGTAGGATCCAAGACATTAGCTCAGCAGTGAGTGTGTGTCTGTTTATCTCCAAAGTGCAGAGAGGCACAGGCCAGGCTGCCTTGACTAAGCACATAGTGCTGCATCTCTTCCACGTTAGAAAACAGCGAGTGACTGAGGGCTGGACTATTCTGCCTAGGTTTGCTTGTTGGCTCCCCCACATATCAACTGGAAGGTCTTGGACTAGTAAACACACTGTGCTTCATAAGTGAAATGGAGATTATAGCAGAATAATCTGGTAAAGAAGGGCAAAGAGTTCAACTGTGTTAAATGCTTCAAAGACCGATACTTAACTCAACATCAGCTATTATTATCTAAGCACTCTTTCCACTGGGAGAAAGTTTGCTCAAAATATCTAGTGTCCTGATGGAAAAGATCCCGGTCCCCAGCCATTCTCATATGGCACCCTTAAAGCCTGGATCCTATGATTCACAGGACAAGAAACTCTGGGGAATAAATTCAGCTTTTTTTTTTTCCTTCCAGAGGACCAGAGGCTTTCTGATGTACATATACACACAACCTCCACTCTCCCTTTTCCTTGGGGCATGAGTGTTGAGAAAGAGACTGAAGGAGGAACATATTTCTAAGGAAGAGGTCAAAATGGAAGTTTAATGTTGCATTGATTAAACTTGTAATTTTTAAATTGAGATATAATTCACATTCCAAGCTTACTTCTAAGCCCAAGAGGTATTCATGGAAGAAGAAAGAAAAAGAAGGGAGCTGATATTTGCAACAAGTTCATGTGTCAGTCTTCAATCCTCACTCCCACAATAATCCTGCACAAAAAGAATAGTTATCCTTATGTGGAGAAAAAACCCTAAATCCCTGAGATATTAGCTCACACAAGGGTTAAATCCCCTCACTATCACCCAAGTTAAAAAATAATGGTATTTGTCCCTACTGAAATTCAATATCCTTGACTTAAGACAAAAGGTGTTATTTTAGTTAGTTTTAATTAACAAAATCTTCCTTCTTTGGGAAACAGGCCCCTCAACTCCCACCGTCTCCCAGCATATTTGAAGAGACCTCTAGAGTAAGTGCATCTCTCCCTGCAGAGTGAACCAGGTGGCTGTGGGGCATACTAAAGGAAGAGGCTAGAAAGGCTGAACCTTGACACATGGAGCCACACTGTCTGTAAGTCAGCAAATGGCAGCCAGGCCCCTGTCGTCACACCTCCTGACGTCCTCAGAGGCCCCCGAGAAGCCACTCTGCTCCTCTCTTGGGCTTTCCCTTACAGCTTGCCAACGCCCGCCCAGCTCTCCATCCAAGAGTGTTAAGTGAGGCTTTGAACACAGTCAAGGGTCTGGTCATTTCTTCCTCCCAGGCATGACTCATTAATCCCCTGTGAATGAGCCAAGATTAAAAAAAAAACAAAAAAAAAAAACTCTTGCAGCTGCTGGACCCACAGGTGCCCAACCCATTGGGGTATAAACCAATTGGCCATGCTCTAGCCCGGAATTTGTATGACTCAGAGTGGAGAATGAGAGCTTGGTCAAGACTCCAGCCCACAGAATTGCACTGATGGTTAATTATCCTGGTCATCTATGCTAAGGTTCTCTTTCCATAGTCTTTTGCCAATGGTCACAGTTTGTTATTGCCTATTAGTTTAGCTCTTGGCAGCAGAAGACTCGTGTTTTGAGATAATGAGGAGTTGCAGGGTCTTTCCTGGATGGAGAAGGTTGTCTTCACTCCTCCTACTGAAGTGTCTCTTTCTACCAGAAGCAGAGTGCAGACGGCTGCTGCAGTAGAAAAAGCAGCTCACCTGGAATCAGCAGGGTCTCAGAGCTCCATTTTGCCCCCAGCTCTGCCACCCACCAGCTGTGTGAACTTCTGTGATCTACTTGACCTTTCTTCAACTCAGTTTCCTACCACACAGAGCTGCTGTGGAGATTAATTTTAAATGAACAAGATAAGGATGGAAGGGTGCCTGGCAAATAGTGGGGGCTCAGTTACCATGTCTTTCTTCTCTTCCTGTGTTGAGATCTGATCACTTTCACCAGGCACTAAAGATGGTACTGTATCAATCACTAACACAAATTCAAATCTCTTATTTGCAGTTAAGGGGGATGTAATGGAAATATTCTGGAGGGGCTTAACATCTTACTGGGGAGACAAGACATGATTACACAGTAGGACAGTCTACTGTAAAATGTCCAGCTACCTAGTGCACATTCTTGGCCCAGGGTGGGCTCTGGTCATCAGGCTCAGCTCTGTGGAGGAGGTGGTGTGGAATAAGGAATTAACTGACACATTGCCCTGAACACAGTAGCAGGTACCCTGTAACCGTTAACTGTGCTGAATGAGTGTACGTGATGTTTGGAATAAGTAACTTTCTAGTTTAAACACAAGCAGTTCAGAGGAAAACGAATGCCCCTGGATGGGAGAGAACAAATTTTAGGAAAGACAAGGATAAAATTTTTAAAGACTTACTATTTTCATGTGAATTAGAAAAAAAAATTAACAGATTAATTGTGTGAGTTTATTCTTTATCCCAGCAGAAAGCTAAAGTTTTTAAAATGTATTGATTTTTCAGTTACATTAAATAAGTAATATTCAATTACATTAAATAAGTAATATTAAAGGTAGTCTGTGGATATGTCAACTATCAGTGCAATTGGGTGTGTGAATAACTGAAGTTTGGCAAACTCTGCTGGCAGTAATAGGATTCGTCTCTGGACACTCTGTGGATGAAAAGATATGGACCAGAATCTTCATCTCTCTGCTGCATAAAGCTGTGATCTTAGGTAATTGCTTTCACCTCTCTGTGCCTTATTTTCCTCATTTATTAAAAAGGAATAATTACGATGCTATCTTATGGGGTTGAAAGTTAATATCTATAAAGCATTTATAACATCACCTGGCACATGTTTAGAGTTCAATTAGAATAAGAAAAAAACCAAAACCCATGAGGGTCAAATTGGTTCAGGGGCTGCCACTGACTAAGTAAACCATCTAGTAGGTCTTTGATAACACTTGGCTTAATCTGCCCTGCACTGATGCAACATGATAGGTCAACAGATTGCTCTGTGGTTGCCAGGAAGGGATTCCCAGTTCTGTCATTCAAACCCTTGTGGGTTCTTTAAGGTCACAAGTCCTTTACTGTATGACCAGAGAAACCACAGACTTGGGCAGCTGGGAGCATATTTCTGCCAATGTACAAATGCTGATGTTACTCTACCAAAAAGGTACGGGGTGGTTTTTCCTGTGGGGCAAATAAAACCTCAGTCAACTGAGCTGAATTTACTCTGAACCCTTGAGTCTGTTCCAGTGAATTCCTGGGCTCCCCTGATTCTTTCAGAGGCATGTGAAACAATGAACCAAATCTTGTTTCTCGTTTTTTTTATTCAGTTGGTAAATATTTTCTTCTGACAATCTCAAAAGCTTGCCAATTTAAATTGGATGGTATACAGTTTGTGTGAAAAGGTATTTGGTTCCACCCAGAGGTAGATATATTTTAGTATTTACCTACATTGCACTTTCAACTCATGATATATAGCCACTGGTTTCAGAATTTTTTACATATCTTTTTTTAGCAACACGTATCAAGTGAGTAGGCACTGTGACACATGCAGAAATGCTGTCAAAGAGCTGCTGACGAAAATAATCCTCAAAGTTTTACCTCCAGGCCAGCCCTCTTGAGCACCAGACTGATGTTGCCAGGGCTCCTGGACATCCACCCAATGCCTAAGGAGTTGTTTTCTTGGCGATGTTCAATGCACGGTAGTGTTGAAATATGTTTGGAAGTCCTGCATCAAACAATCCTATTTAACCCAGCCATGTTGGATAATGGGTTCCTTTTGAGTATAACCTTAATATACCTGTTCCCTAGAAGACAGAGTAAGAAACACTGCCCCAACATAGATGTAGCCATACCCTCTACTAATTCATCGATCTAAAAGCCTGGGTGAATTACTCTGTTTCTCTTTTCCCTCCTCCAGCTAGTCCCCAAAACCTAATGTTTCTACCTTGGGGATATTTCTGGAGCCCCTCCCCACCTTCACCCCTGCTGCCAAAGCCTTAGCTTAAGTCTCATTCAGTTTGCTCAGGTCTACTTTGAACATACAGACGGTTCTCCCTGCCTTCTGTCTCCTCTATAATCCATTGTTCAGTTATTTTCCTAAAAATAAATCTCATCATATCACTTTTCCACTTAAAACCTCTGCTGGCTCCCCAGTGCCCACATAAGGAAGCCAAAATTATTATCATAGACACTAACTCTAGGGCAGAGTATAGCATGATAGTTACAAGCATAGAATTTGAAATCAAATAGTCCTGCACAGAGCTTGGGCAATTTACTTAGTCCTCCCAAGCATCATTTTGTCATCTATAGAATGAGGATAATTATAGTATAGATTTAACAAGGTTGTGGTAAGGATTAAATCAGATAATACATGTATAATACTCAACACAGAATTTAAAATACTGAAAATACCTACAGATTTAGCCACTTTTTATTAACATTATGCAATACTCAATAACTGAGCCCTACCTCTGCAGTCTAATCAGTGTACAGCCTTTCCTCACTATCACATATGTTCCAGTCACCACAAGCATCTAACTCTTCTTCAACATGCCCCTGCCTATCTCCATGATTGTGCACTGTCTGTTCCCTCTGTGCACAGTCCCATTCTCTCTTCCTCCAGTGCGTATATCCTTATGCCAAGGCACCACTCTACAGGTTGAAAAGAAATAAACGTTATGAAGCCCATATAACTTCTCTCTGTGCAAAAGTCTTGAAGTCTTAGTTTGCTTATTTAGAACTGGGTGGAAATTTAAACCCACTGATTTAACACACAAGATTATCTGGTTTCCTTAAAGGGAAAGGGAGAGTTCTTCTTAATTTATAAGGAGGTCAGATTTAAAGCAGCAAAGAAAAGGACTCTAAAAGATAACATGCGAAGACACATAAGCTAAGAAACAGGGAGGATCAGGAACAGTGACAGATCACTTAGCATCAAGCACAGCCTAAAAGGACCTTACAGTATTCACGTCCACTTTAACAAATACTTAACGTAGAAGGACTGACAGGGGCTAGGTGCAATAATTGACATACTTTACAATGACTCCAAAATCATCAGAAATGAGTAATAACAATAAGATTCATATCTTTTAAGTGCTTATGATATGCCAGCATTATGCTAAGTGGTTTTATCTTTTCGACTCTCACTGTAGGTGGTATTATCAACCTTCATTTTATAAATGAAAAAATGAGGCTTAGAGAAATCAAGAGACTCTTCCAGGTGCTTAGTTGGTGAGTGGCAGAGTTCTGCTGATTCTGGAGCTAGTGATCCCAACTATTTATATTGCCCTTTTATAAGGTTATTATATTTAGTAAACTCTGTTTAATCATGGAATAACATCAACACATAATATTTATCGTGCTGAGTATGTATGATTTAAATATATTTTATTAAAAAGTTTTATCTGGAATTGTTTGTATTTAAAATGCTCGTGTTAGCTGAAGAATTCATAAATAGAACATCTCATATTTCTCTGCTGCTGAAGAAATGATGCTTCGTCAAGATGATGACTAAGGATGGCAGCTTCAAGAAAATGTGATGGCTGAAAGTATCTTTGTGCTGCAAATGTCTATTGAGAAAATTAAAGTTTTAAGCAAAATTTTGTTTTACTTCCTCATAGGAGGTTTACCTAAGATCTGGAGTCAAAGGGGCATGAATGAATTGGAATGAGCGGATTCAGTGTTCTTCTGATCTTGGTTTTGTTTCAGAGCCAGGTAAGTGTGTGTAAACTTGTTTCTCTCCTGCCTTCTTGGTTCTTCTGCAAAAGCAGAACCACCCTGGTGGGAGACATCGCCTATTCCCTGTCCCTTCAAGCCTGTTCTTAGGGTGTCACCTTTTAAAAGCCAGCTCTTGTCTCTCTTCCTATTCAAGCCAGATCCTCCCTCCCTTGTCTAATTCTTAGCCAAGCATAGCAAGGCCAGCTGGTGAGAGCCTTGTGGAAAACAATGGCACCAGACCCCGCTTAATGGAACACTGCTTGTGCCAGTCAAAGCTTCCCGGATAGAAACAGTTGATTTTGAGTTGTGGCCCATTCTCTAACCCATATTGGAGCACTGTGTTCAGTGAGGATTAAAAGCCTTGTGAACTGGAGTAAGAAGAGGTAGAAGAAAGAGGCCATTGTGGGTCTAGAGAGAATCAATATTGTCTCTTTGAAAAAGCCTGTATCTGCTCCCAGACTGACCATCTGGGCCGTGTAGCTCAAAAATCAGCTACAAAGGAGGAAAAGAATTAAATTGGGGCAGGGAGAACGTTCTGAGGGCAGGTTTCCAATGTGGCTTGTCTGGGAAGACTGAGGATCCAAAGAGGTTGTAGAGAGAAATGGGTCAAGAAAAGGAGAAAAAACTTAAATTCCTATACACATCTATGGTTCATCTGTCCCTCCTTGCACCTCTATCAAGTGTTTCCAGATGTGAATAAAGAACTCTTTCTACAGTGCTCACCATTCCTTCCTCAATTCCCGAATGCTGCTTTAGCATAACTTTACAGAAGTGTTGTTTTATTTTCAATGAAACTGACAAGTCCAATGGATTCCAAACTTGAAGTTTATAGGCATGAACAAAGGGTGGGAAGCCGTAAGAACTTAGAGAGATGGTGTTGCTGCCTTAGTGCCCCTACAGCAAAGAAAGTGTTTCCTCCACCTGGGGATTCATGGCTTCACTTCTTTGTAAGGGGGAGAGTGGTGAATGGGTGAAGAGAGAACAGCAAATGGGACCCAAAGAAATCGAGATTATGTTGCTAAAGGATTCTCAGGTTACAACTGAGTTTAGTCATAGCAATGACCTTACTTTCGTTTTAAGATACTAATAAAACCTGTTCCAGGTAATTTTCTGAATTTGGAGAGACTTTTAGAAAAATAGATACATTTCCCCAGGAGGCCAACCAGCCTGGGAAGTGATGCAATTCTTGGTCCTTGAATCTGGGATTCAGCGGTGAAATGGTGCTTGGTAAGTATGGTAATTAAGTAAGTGTGGTAAGAGCTTGAGTGTTGGAAAATTCTGATTCAAGAATGGATATGCTACATGCCCCTGGATGAATCCTTAAGATTATATAATCCTCAGTCTTCACTAACCAATTCAAATGGCAAAACTTAATCTACTGAAAGGATCTTGGGTTGTAGTAGGAAGGAAGTTAGTAATTTCTTGTACATGATCAATATTTTGATTAAGAAGAGTTTCACACACAAGTTCTGTCCACCAGGGGGTCCTATAGCTCTTGTCCCACATTATATTCCCAGAGCCAGTGGTGCAACTGTGAGAGAGATCCACCTGCACCTCCACAGGCATCCCCATCCTCATGAGCCAACTTAAACTCAGTCTTCACACTCCAAACCTCATCGTCCTCCTGTATTTCCATTTACAACGACGTAGCATCAGCTCTTCCATGTGAGAAGTTTCACCTCTCCTATTCTCCTCCTTTCTCCTGTTCTCCCATTCTCTCTATCCAGTACCACTCTCATAGTCTGCTTCGTTTCCTCCTTCATCACTATCTGTTTGAATTTAAGCTCACCATCTTTCATCCATCTCTTGATGGACATCTAGGATGTTTGTACCTTTTGGCTGTTGTGAACAGTGCTGCTATGAACATGTACCTCTCTGTATTTGCTTTGCAATTTAGGGGGTCTATACCTAGGAGTGTAATTGCTTGGTACATGGTAATTCTATGTTTAACTTTTTGAGAAACTGCCAAACTACTTTTTACAGCAGCTGGATTATTTTATCTTCCCACAAGCAATTATAAGGTTTCCAACTTCTTCATGTGCTCACCAACATGTTATTCTGTTTTTTATTATTGTCATCCTAGGGGGTGTGAAGTGGTATTGATTTGCATATTCCTAACAGCTAATGATATTGAGCACCTTTTCACATGAATTTCAACCATTTGTATATCTTTTATAAAGGTATGTCTGTGCAAGTTCTTTGCCCAATTTTTAATTGGATTGTTGGTCTTTTTGTTATTGAGTTATAATGGTTCTTCATATATTCTGGGTATTAGACTCATATGTGATTTGCTAATATTTTTCATTCTGTATGTTGTCTTTTCATTTTCTTAATAATGTCCTTTGATACAAAAAAATTTTTTGATAATATCCAATTGACCAATTTTTTCTTTTGTTGCTCATCTTTTTAATCTCATGTCTAAGAGAATCCATTGCCAAATTCAAAGTGATGAAGATTTACCCCTATGTTTCCCTCTAAGGGTTTTATAGCATTAACTCTTATATTTAAGTCACTGATCTATCTTGAGTTCATTTTTTTCAAGGCTTTTAAAAATCATTCTTATTGAAGTATAATTTACATATGAAAATATTCACCAATGTTTAGTGCAGAATTTGGTGAGTTTTGACAAATATATACAATTATTTAACCACCATCAAAATCAAAACCAAACATTTCCATTACCCCTTAAAAGTTCCCTCCCTTCATTTCATAGTCAATATCCTCTCTGACCCTGGCCCTGGCAAGAATTAATTTGTTTTATGTCAATACAGTTTTGCTTTTTCTAGAATTTCATATAAATGGAATCATATGGTATGTAGCACGTAGTGTTTGTGTCTGGATATTTCATTTATAATACTTTCTGAGATTCACCCAAGTTGTTGTGTGTATCAAGTTCATTCCTTTTTACTTCTGAGAAGTATTCCCATTGTATATTTATACTATAATTTGTATATGCAATCACCAGTTGATGAACTTTTGTTTCCAGCCTTTTGCTATTATGAATGATGCTGCTATGAATATTTCATAACAAGCCTTTTTATGGATAAAAATCTTTATTTTTCTTGGATAAATTCCCAGGAGTGGGATTGCTCAGCCATATGGTAAGTGTATGTTTAACTTTATTTTAAAAAACTGCCAAACTTTCTTCTGAAGTAGGTACATGATTTTCAATTTGCACCAGCAATGTATGAGAATTTCAGATGTTCTACATCCTCAACAACACTTGTTTTTGTCAGTCTTTTTTCATCTTAGCTATTCTAGTAATGTATATAGCTGTCTCATATGGAGGGTTTTTTCTTTTTTCTTAATTGAAGTATAGTTGATTTACAATATTGTGTTACCTTCAAGTGTACAGCAAAGTGATTCCATTATACATATGTGTATATTTTTAATTCTTTTCCATAATAGTTTATTACAATACATTGAATATAGTTCCCAACGCTATACAGTAAATCCTCGTTGCTTATCTATTTTATATATGGCAGTGACATCTGTTAATCTGATACTCCTAATTTATCCCTACTCTTACTCTTTGGTAACTGTTTTCTATGTCTGAGTCTCTTTCTGTTTTGTAAATAAGTTCATTTGTATCATTTTTTTAGATTCCACATATAAGTGATATCATATATTTGTCTTTCTCTGAATTAATTCACTTAGTATGGTAATCTCTAGGTCCATCCATATTGCTACAAATGGCATTATTTCATTCTTTTTATGGCTAAGTAATATTTCATTGTGTATGCATATATATATATGTATGTATGTATACCACATCTTCTTTATCCATTCATCTGTTGATGGACCCTCAGGTTGTTTCCATGTCTTGGCTATTGTAAACACTGCTGCTATGAACACTGGGGTGCATGTATCTTTCCAAATTAGAGCATTCTCTGGCTATATGCCCAAAAGTGGAATCACTGGATCATATGATTAACTCTATTTTCAGTTTTTTAAGGAACCTCTATATTGTTTTCCATAGTTGCTTTCCCAATTTACATTCCCACCAACAATGTAGGAGGGTTCCCTCTTCTCCACAACTTCTCCAGCATTTATTATTTTTAAACTTTTTGATGATGGCCATTCTGACTCATATGAAGTGATATACCTCATTGCAGTTTTGATTTGCATTTCTCTATTAATTAGCAATGTTGAGCATCTTTTCACGTGCCTGTTGGCCATATGTGTGTATCTTCTTTGGAGAAATGTCTATTTAAGTCTTCTGCCCATTTTTTGATTGGGTTTTTTGTTGATGTTGCCATTATTGAGCTGTATGAGCCGTCTATATATTGTGGAAATCAAGCCCTTATCAGTCACATCATTTGTAAATATTTTCTCCTAGTCATTAAGTTGTCTTTTTATTTTGTTTATGGTTTCCTTTGCTATATAAAGTTTTTTTTTTCTCGATTAGAATTTTTAGTGCAGTTTTAGGTTTACAGGAAAATTGCAAAGTAAAGAGAGTTCCTATCTGTTTCTCTCCCAACACTTAAATTTTGTATGTGGTGTGAGGTAGGGGTCCAACTTCATTATTTTGCCTGTGGATATACAGTTGTCTCAGGACCATTTGTTAAAAATAATTTTCCTTTCCCGCTGAAAGGTCTTGGTACCCCTGTCAAAAATCAATTGGCCATAGATGTATGGTTTATTTCTGAACTTTTAATTCTATTCCACTAGTCCATATGTCTATCTTTATGCCAGTATCATGTGACTTTGATTTTCATAGCTTTGTAATAAGTTTTAAAATCAGGGAGTGTGAGTCTTTCTACTTTGCTCCCTTTCATTATTGTTTAGCTATCCAGGGTCCCCTGCAATTCCATATGAATTAGATGGTCAGCTTTTCCATTTCTGCAAAAAGTGCCACTGGAATTTTGATATGAATCGTATTGAATTTGTAGATTTCTTTGGGTAGTATTAACATCTTAACATTCCAATTTATGAATATGGGATGTCTCTCCATTTATGTAGTTCTTCTTTATTTTCTTTCAGTAGTGTTTTGTTGCTTTCAGTATACAAGTCTTTTACCTGGTTGGTTAGATTTATTTCTAGGTTTTATATTTTTTTGTATGCAATTATAAATGGAATTGTTTTCTTAATTTCCTTTTTAGATTGTTTACTGCTGCTATACAAAAATACAACTTACTTTTGTGTGTTGATCTTATATCCTGCAACTTTGCTGAAGTGCCCTTTAAGTACCAGAAAGGATCACTTATGCCATTCCCTAATTCTCCCTTGATCTAACTCTGCCTTCTTTTCAGGATCATCTCCCACAACTTTTTCCCTACAATTGATGGTCCAACCATTCCAAGCTGCTTATTGCTCTTCAAACCCACCATATTTTTTCTCAGTGTCACCTTTGTGCTGGTATTTCCTTAACCTGAAATGCCCTGCTCTCTTCCTTCTTCAAGTGTGTGACCAGCATTACTTAGAACTTGTTAGAAAATGCAGAATCACATGTTCTTCCCCAGGTACTGTCAGGTCTTTCAGTTCCACTGATTCGGATGCAGATGAAATTTGAGAAGCATGGCTCTATTTCTCTCCTTTTCTACCAGATATCTCTCTATCCTACAAAGCCCAGCTCAGCTATTGGTTCGTCTGGGAAGACTTTATCCTCTGACCCCCTCCCAGTAAAATTAATCATTTCTTCCCTGTGCTATTTCCTTTATATATTTCTACTGTGTCTGTTTTCTCTACTGAACTATGAGTTCCTTGAATCAAGAAACTGAATCAGCTTCATTTCTATATCTTTTGCAGACAATCAACCTACCATAGATATCTGTTGAATGAGGTGAATAGTCATCTATATGAGGGAGACTTTACTGTCACCACATTGCAAATGCAGACACTGGAGCTCAAGGAGGTTAGAGCTGTGTCATGAGAAAGTTGAGATTTGAGCCCAGGCCTCATTTCAATATCCATGTTCTCACCTCTGTGTCATACAGCCATTTTAAGAATTTCAGACAATGAAGAGAAGTATCTTTGGTACTGGGTTCATCTTCTGCGTGGAGGCAAATGCCCATTCTAAAGTCTGCTAGTAAGTAAGAGCAAGGAAACAAGGCCATTTAAAGAGATTAGTGCTGGAGAATGATGGCATGCCTTGGGAAAGCAAAGAAGTATTTTGTGATTTTTAAGGTCCACTTGCAAAGATTATTCCTAAAACGTGTTCTCTATCTTTATGTCTATATGTATACAGTGACTGCCCTTAAAAAGTGCTCTCAAAAATGCGCTAAATGCACCAGGAAATGTCTTTCTCTGCATCTATGTGTCCAGGTTCATATGTGTATATGCATATTGCACATCCTTGAATATCTCTGTGTATTTGTGACTGTGTGTTCCAGGCTTTTTGCTCATAAACGTTTGGTCTGAGGATCAGCAGCGGTGACATCACCTGGGAATTGGTAGAAAATGCAGAAACTCAGGCCCAACCTCAGATATACTGAACCAGAATCTGCGTTTTTAAGCAGGTCTCCTGGTGATTCACATGCACAGGAACATCTGAGAAGCTCTCATCTAAATCGTCTCAGGTATGCCAAGATAGGCTATCACGTCAAGTCTAAGCTCAAGATACTGAAAAGCTGCCAGAGAGATGTTTCAGTTCCTTGCAGTACACTGGGATCATTATCACATGCTTCTGCTCTTCATACACTTGTAGGCAAAGATCTAGTTTACCACTTAAAAAGGAGAGTGCACACGTGCCACCACAAGCATGCAGAGCATATTTAAACCTACGTTGATACTTTATGATCCAGACTGGCCTTAAAGTCTTCCTCTGCCAGGATGCAGTCAACTCTCCTCAGCATGCAGAGAAATCTTCCCCTTTCACTCAGTAGAGCTCCTCTCCTGCCCCTTTCTTCTTTTCTCTACCCTCTTCTAACCTTCTACTTCCCTCCCTCCCCAGCCACTCATTTAGCAAGAAGGTAACTTTTCACTCATCTCAATTCTGGCAATTCATAGATTGTTCATTTTCTCCACTGCCCCAATCCTAAGAATTAGATGTGGAGCTTGGTTGTTTTGAGGAAGTTGAGGGACAATTGCTATTTCTAAAATTGTTCAACACTTTGAAGAAAAAAAATACACTCTTTTCTTTCCTTGAATTGTCTTGGGAATCATAACTTGCACTGACATTCTTTTCTTCATCTATTGCCACCCACCTGTCCCCTCCCCAGGTTACACTAGGGTCACATTTTCTCCCTCTACTGGAGTGACATAGTGTTTAGCTTAAAACACATTGGCACTTGGAGCAAGCTAAAGGTAACAACTAGGGGTTACTTCTGAATAGCAGTACGTTGAAACTTATTTCTCTCCATAGCTTTTCTTAAAGAATTGATAAAAGAGACTTCTATATTCTTTTGCTAGAGATGGCATCAAGCAATCATGTGATGCAGATGGTATTATACAGGGTATTATACACAGTCACAAAGTTGGAAAACCAGCTTAGCAAAAGACTATTTTATAAATAGAAACATGTATTTGATGAAGTTGGAATTTTATTTGACAAATTTAAGAGTTCAGAAATATCCATTCTCCTGTTCTCTGCAATTGAACTAAATCTACATCTAAGCACCTCTCTATCTGTCCTGGCAGGAAATTTAAGCTATTAATAAGACTCTCCTGAGGGTTACACAAAGACTTTAGGGTCTTATACAGCAGCAAATCATCAGGGAGATCCTTCTGGCCATCACTTATCTATCTACTCTATACCTTTGACATACCCATTATCCCAGACACATGACCCCTTCTGTTCCAATTAGGACATACAGTTATTTGGTGTGGTTGGGAACACTGTGTCCAAAATCCATCTGCCCTAGATTGTCTCTCCCTTCTCTGATCTCCAGTTTTTGTTGTTGTTTTTGTTTTTGTTTTTGTTTTTGTTTTTGTTTTTGTTTTCTAGGTGAAATCTCTCTCTTTTCTCTAAATGCCCTCGAATGCACTCCTCAGCTAAACTCCCTCACTGGGTTTAGGCTTTTATAAAAGATAGGAGGTACAACTGTCTTCAAATAGCTGCTGCTTCCTACCCTGCAAAAATTCCCAAAACATGGAAGTATCAGGGTTCTAGCTACTTGCCTGAAATGCAGGAGAAAGGGAAAGATTCAGTAAATCAAGTCCAAATTAGTATCTCAGAATTGTAGCCAGACTACTCTCCATAAAAGGAGCTTGGGTCTATCTCTCTATTATCTCTTTCTGACCTTGCTGCAGAGAGAAGAGGTCATCATTCTCTTTGGTTTATGGTCTCTGACCATCATCAGTTAAAGCACAGTCCAACTCTGGTTTCATTTTTCTCCTTTATCCCTATCTCAACTCACACTCCTCCAACACACCCACTAGAATGCATTTAAGTATACCTTTAATTGTGTGTACTTTGTTGAAATTTCTTTGAACTCTTAAAACGCTTTTTATTTTAATATAATTTCAAACATACAAAAAAGTCACAGGAACACCACCAGGAGCTGACATATACCCTCTACCCAAATTCACTGTTTATATTTTGCCCACTTTATCATTCTCTCTCACAAAAACACAGAAAAAAATATAAAGTTTTCCTTCATATTTGAATGTAGATTGGAGATTCACCCCTAAATACTTAAGAATATATTTCCTAAGAACAGGAATTTTCTTACGTAACTACAGTACAGTTATCAAAATCAGGAATTTAATGTTGTTCTGATACTCTCCCACAAACAATGGGAAAACAAAGAGCATTTGCTCACCACCCAGTTCTCCAAGGGCTGAGTTATAACCCACAGCAACTGCCCCCTGACGGTGCACCCTGAGGGGAATTCAGGGTGAAAAGCAGGATCAGGCACTCTGTGTTTTGGATAAACAGACCCTTAGATTGTTAGATGTGAACCTCAGGAAGTATTTCAATGACTATGTACCTAAAATTAAACAAATACAGCTAATTTTAAGTGTTTCATTTTGTTTTAAAGGAAATTTACAGAAATGCAAGGATCTTCTGGACTTTTCAACAGTTCATTTATCAGAATGGCTTGGATCACGCCCAAGTCCCTCTCTTTTTTGATCCATTGTCTTTTTCTGGTCTCTGTTTCTGTAGCTCTCTTTTACCACACCCGATAATATGGGATAATATGGCGCTGTGAGGCTTTACTGTCCTTGTTGCTGTTCATGTTCCCAGCACCTATGGTACCCACTGTAATGAACCACCTGTCCAGCCTTTGTTTATGACTGCAATTGGGCTTTGCTGTTCCTTATTGCACTTCCTCATATGTTCATTACATTTGTCTTTTTTCATTTTCACAAGAAGTTACTATTTTTGCATCTTTCAGACTGAGGCACAGGATCTGATCACCTTTTATCCAGAGTTGTGTTTGAATCAATAGACAAAAACCAGAATACTAGAAACAATAAGCAAGTCTTGAAGGAGTACAGAGTTAAAGTCAGAATAAGCCATCAAAAAGCAGGCCTCCAACTCAAGTGAGCCAAGTGAAGAGTTGGAACCCCTCTTGGAAATAGAGCAATGACAGGAACTGATATGTGGTTTGACAATGAAAATAACAAAAAAATGGGTCAACTTGGAGGATTTGTTTGAGATTGCCATATTTCCTTCATGGAAATGCTAAGTCCATTTTAAGAAGAAAAACTAAAATATACAGCCAAGAAGTAAGGGAGCTCAAAAGAGCTAAGCTAGGCTCTTCAGACTAGAGGTTGGATATCAAAACCTTTAAATCAGACCATTTGTGTCCCTTTGGCCTAAACCAACAATGATAACCCTCTTTTCCCTTGCCTGGGGTGGGTAATTCTACTATCCTCTCTTAAAGATGAGTATCTGACCTAGTTTTGGCCAATGAAGACTTACGAGCAGTATGCTGGCATGGGTGCTTCTGGGAAAAATTCTCCTGCCTGATAAAAAGAAAGAACTTTGAGAAAGACTTCCTGCTTGGGACGTTGTCTTATAAGTATGTGCCATTTGACTGTGGCAGTCATCTTGTGACCTCTACAGAACTACTGAGAACTAAAAGCACCCTATGAAATAATATGACTTTTGTATAGCCTTTGTGTATTGTTGATAGTTTGGAAAGTACTTTTATATACCTAATCTCATTTAATGCTTGTATAATCCTGTGAGCTGGTTATGTTGTATGTTCTAGAAGGATCTAAAATCCGTGGATTCAACAAAACTGACAGCTGGATGATGGAAATAAAGTTACTCAGTGTTTCCAGGTGGTTTTCTAACTAATCTTGAATGGTTTAGTTTCCGAAATAGCTTCCAATGTTGCCTAAAATGAGCTCCAGAAAGAGGCTTTAGACTTCAGACCCCCGGGATGCTGCAAGGGAAATCAATTAATGGTCTAAAACACAGGTTTGTGTTTTGCTCAGAAAAGGATATTGGAATGGTTAAAGGCAAAAAGAGTTACATAAAGCTATAATAAGTACACAGCACTTGTTGGCACAATTTAGGGGCAAATTACTGAGGAAATGCCAAAGGCTCAATGCCGCTTCAGAAACTAGTCGGAATGCAGACAGTGGAAATCATTTATCATAGAGATTTTATTATCATTCATTTGGAGAAATTTCACTATAGCATTTCAAGGCAAATTCATAGCGGCTTTAAATCACAGGTGCCCATATTTCCACCTTTATTTTATATTTCTAACTTTATCCTGTGAAGTCTTAAAGGGTCCATAAAAGTACTAATCATTATATGTAAACAAATGCTATGAAGCAGCATTAACTCAAAAATGGTAGCACTTATACAGGGGAATACAGGGAAAATACATTTATTCAGGACGTATGTACCAGAAGCTATGTATTACATAATCTAACTGACTCTCCCAGCATCCTGGTAAGATTATCAGTAATCTATAAAAGTGAGTCCAACACAAACTTAATGAAATTATTTTTCAATGTGCAATAGGCCAGAATATCATCCTGAATTATTAGACTCTATGTATGGAAACAAAACATGCAAATTATTCAGTTAATTCCATTTTTTACACTTGAATCAAATGACCTTGTTTTACTCCTCGCTGGGAAAAAAAAAAAAAAAACCTACTTGCTGAATAACTAATTAAAAAAAAACTTTTAGTTAATTATTTTGAGATGGTCCAGCCCCTGCATTTGAAAGTATCTCAAACAAGCTGTTTAAATGTATTTGGTTTGGGGGCATCTGATGTAATTATCCTTCTACTTTAGACTTGATGAGAGCAGTTTATATGAGTTACCTTATTAAAATAACCCCAAATCCTATGAGGTATGAATTATTCACATTTTACAAATGAGAAAAAAAAAGTGCAAAAATGTTAGCATGATGCCAAAACTGCAGAGCAAGAAAATGGCAAAGGCAGGACCACAACTAAATGTGTCCTACTCCAAAGCCTGTGTCTATCTACTGCTTCTCACTGTAATTACTGCACGGCTGTATTTTTAACGTACGATAGGAAGAAATTCCTTTGAATTTTCAACCACAGAAAGAACTGCCTCAGTGAATGTAGGATCTCTTAGACAATTTTTCTTAAATGAGAATTTTATGTATTTCCTAGTTTTCTCCTTTAGGAAGTTGCAGAAGAGACAAAGGAGAAAGCTGTGCTGTTATTTCCAAGTGATTCTGCATGAGTCACACCATGCCTGTGCCTGCTACATGAACATACGGGTAGCATCATTTTGATTGTCAAAGTCCAGCTATAAAGTCCTATTCTGGTGCTCTGGGATGTTCCTATTTCTATCAGCAATAGAAAGGACTTATACCTACCACCCTCCTCCCAGCCCTGCAAAATCAAGCATATCATCATTGTTTACATAGGCAGGTGCGCGCAAGTTGGATGTTAATTTTAATACAAATAAAACCATTTGATGGGCATTGGTTTAGGATTCGAGTTTGAGTTTTGCCCTGCCTCTTAATGACTAAAATTTTGGCAAGTTATTCAATTTCTCTGAGCCTCAATTCTATTGTCTAGAAGTGTTTCTTAAACCGTATTTCTTAAATTCCAATCCCTTTGAGGAAAAATGCTTTTGTAAAATGCATTAAAATTAATTACCAGAAAAATAAAATAGAAAACGTAGACATGTAAAAAATACATTCTTTTTTTTAGATGATTAGATTCAACAGCCAAAAAATTACTATAATTGTTAAAAGTCTCTCAGTACCTACTCTCAGTTTCTCATCTCACTGCAGACTGTAAAGACAGAGCTCACAGCCTGCCACCCAGTCCAGGAATTGCATTTTGAGTAGCACTGATCTTTGAAACTAAGGATAAAAATATCTTTAATCATTGGAGGATGGCTGTTAGAATTCAATGCATATGTATGTGAAATGCTTAGAAAAGTGCCTGGCACATACAAAACATAAGGAAATTCCACTCTTTTCGATAAAATTAAACCCAGAACTCAAAGGAAGCAGCACCAGGTAGAGAATCTCCTGGGGAAAGTGAGTCAGGGCTGAATAAGGGCACTTGACCTTGTCCCCCAGCTTCACCTTCCCATCAAGATTTTCTTCTTGCTCTTTCTCCTGCTCTCACTCCCAACTCTAGCTCTGTTTATTCCTGTCCTGTTGCCACCATGCTTTTGGCCTCATGGTGGGATGAAATTTGTTCTCATACAGAGTCAGAAACTGAGTATAAAGAAAACCAACAACCCAGTTTACAAAGTATACTGGTCCCAACCCAATTTGTCTATTGTTTTGTTCCATAAGCCCTTTGGCATAAAGGTTCTTGAGCCAGATTCGTGACCACCCAGCTCTATTCTCTAATTGATATTTGTCTCTGTCAAGTCACTTATTAGCTCTGGGCTTCAGTTTCCTGATGCGTAAAATGGGGAAAAAGTAATATCTACTTGATAGGAGTCTTATGAACATTAAATGAGCTAATATATATCAAGAACTGAATACAGCACCTGGGACATAATAAGCAACAAGCTCAGTAACTGTCAGCTGTCATCATTATCATCATCATCATTGTGGTCACATCGAAACTCCTGGACCTTTCACATATCAGCTCCTGGTCAGCCCCTTTCACATAACATACAGTCACAACTTACAATCTGTTTTGATATTCAGAAACCATTTCTTCACTGTAGGTTTTGTATCAATTATCTAATGCCACAATAACACTACGTAACAAACCACTGCTGACTATACAAAAATAAACATTTATTACTCAGGCATCTGGGAGGTGTGCTCAGAAGCTTTGCTGATCTTAGCTCAGCTAAGCAACTCTTCTGGTCTTGGTTGGACTTGCTTATATATGTGGGGATCAGCTGGGTGTTGACTGATCTAGGATTGTCTCAGCTGGGGTGACTGGGGTGACAACTCTGTTTTGTGTGTCTCTCATCCTCTAGCAGGCTAACACAGGTCATGTTCTCACAGCTAGGGCAGCGTACAAGAACAAGTGGAAACTCAAGCACTTTTCGGCTCTCTGCTTCCATCACATTTGTTAATATCCCATTGGCCAAAGCAGGTCACAAGACTGAGCCCAGAATAGGAGTGGGATAGTGAGCGTGACAAAGTTACATAGCAACAGGCATGGGTAGTGTGCTCATTAAATGTTAGTTCTGCCTTCTATTTCCTTATATTCCTGTCCAATTAGACCAGGAAAACCACTTGGTCAGTCATATTACCAAGTCAGGACCTTATATCAAGCTAAGATTTGATTGAATATACACTCTAGGATGTGGTTGGTTGGTTTGTTTTAAATGGAATCTGTAGAGTACTTTTTCTTTTCTTCTCTTTTCCCCACTAGGCAGAAAAGTAGCAAAAGAAAACAGATTCATTTTTAATAATGGATATCTGAACATTTCATGTCATAATCCCTAGGATGACTTAGCTCCTATTGGGACCAGTCTCTATCCCATGGTATTATGTTGGTCTCAACAAATGAATTTAACACATAAGGAATCATACTCAAATAGCTACTTATTAAAGTGGAATGCTTTTCTCATAAAAGTTGCCAAATATAAAATGAGCTTTCCTACTGAAGGCAGACTCTAGGGAGATTTCCTGTGTTAGGAATTTGATATTTTCCTCTCAAAAAAAAAACCCTGCATTTTTCCTTTCTGAAGGTGCTTCCTAACTAAGTGGAGAATTACTCGTCCATTTCATTTGCATGAAACTTCCCAGGGGACACCTTGGTCAAAGGGAAATAGTAAGTCTTCCTATTATCAGTTAACTCTCCAGTTAGTGACTTGGTGGGAGAGTCCCTGGAAAGCCTCAGTGATTTCAGTAAGGGTCCCCTTCCCCTTTAAGGTCAAAATCAGAACTTCCTCAGCCCACTTGGAAGAGGAGCTAAAGGGGCATATATATGATTGCATGGACGGATGAAGGAAGGGTAGAACAATGAAAGGGCAAGGTCTTTGTCCAAACTCTAGCTTGCAGTTGCTTTTGGCCCCTTTATTTGTGATAAGGGCAAGGCAGTTCATTCTAAAGATCTATGAAGCAAGTCACCAGCAGTGTGTAATAGTAGGATCATGGTGTGGCGTAGGGCTCCTCTCCCCCCACTTTCTGCCACATTGATGTCACTGACCTCACACTCTTGCACAAAACCGGGACTCTGGGATCAGACAGCCATGGGTTAATATTTTAACCAAGCCATTTCCAAGCTCTGTGACCTTGAAAATCTGAAGTGATTTCTATGAACTTGAGACTACTCATACATAAAATGAAAGTATACTTTTCACACTTACAATGATACCTGAAAGAAAGTCACTAAATACCAGTTTCCTATATCCCCACTTCATCTCCCCCTACTTCTCCATCTTCTTTCTTTCTCCTCTGCCCCTTTATTGGTCTTTTATTTTCACTTTAGCCTCAAGGCTCACAGCCATTGCTTATCCCAGGGGGAGAGAGAGAGGGAGAGAAAGAGACTAAAAGTAGCTACATCTTGAATTTGAAGCTGAAAGTTTCTACAAAGGTCTCTGCAGAAAAGCAGCAGTGTACTTCAAGAGAAGAGACAGCAAAAGAAAGAAGAGGGAGCATGGGGTTTCTTCCTGAGGAGAAGGGGAAATGTGGAATGTTTAGTGTGTCACAGGCAGGAGACCCAGGTTTTCAGGGAGAGAGGGAGTGAGACTGAAATTGCTTTGATTTTCATGGAAATTATCATTTGACTTTGATCTTGAGAGAATGTCACTGAGCCAAATTCTGAAGTTTAGGCTTGGGGGGAGGGATATGGGGGAGGGAGTGCAGGCTGTGAGAAAGAATAGATGAAAAAACAAGAGTAGATTTCATTCTGGGAAAAATCATTTTTCTCTGTGTGTGTGTGTGTGTGTGTGTGTGTGTGTGTGTGTGTGTGTGTGTGTGTGTGTGTTGAGAGCAACAGCGGAGGCAGATACAGGAACAGGGAACTCCCTTTTCTCCCCTACCTTAAGGAATTCAGGTTTAGAACAGAAGAAGTCTTAGAGAAACTACAAGACAACTGTTCTTAATTCTCTCAGTTCTGTGCTAGTTATAAACACCGGAGAGAAAATGGGATTGAAAAATGTCTGTTAAAACAGGCACTGTAAACTTTTTATTATCATATTTATGGCTTACGGGGTATGATTTTAATGCCGTCTTTTAAGATGTTGCTCACTTAAAGCAACTGTGTTTAATTTTAAATTAAATGAAAAACCTATCCCAAGTATTTCTCCTTTCAATTAATTTTCCATTTAAGTGTATGATTTCCTTGCTGAAGAAACTCATGCCCTGAGAGTAATGCATAGTTTAAGTACTTTCACACTCAAAGAGCTCTATTAATTATGTAAAATAATATGAAAATTAAAAGCAGTGCATCGTGGAGACAGGTATCCCTACAAACATTCTAGTCCTGTCTTGCCACAACTGGCTGAGTGACCTTGGGTGAAGTTTACCTTCCCTGAGCCTTAACTCTTAGGGATTACATGAAGTGTAAAGGTCCTTTCAGCTCTAAAAGTGATCATGATTAGCCTTGAGGCAAATATAATAACTAAAACAAAGTTAATATGAAAGATAATAAGTCCATCCACTTCTTAGATTCTTAATTTCTCCAAATTCCAATTTCCTCATCTATAAAGCAGAAATTATGATAGTGTCTATCCTATTAGGCTTGTTGTGAGGTTTACATGAGAAAATGTTTGCAAAGAGCTTAGCATAATGACTGGCACTCAGGAAGCACTCCAAGAACGTAGCTTAAAAAAGAAAAGGACAAGAGAAGCTGCTGTGCTTCAGAGTCAAATCACTTTCGTGATTCTATTTTGGGCACTGTGGGCTCCGGAGTGTGTTCAGATGAACAAAATAAAGCAGAGTTAGCAAAACAAAGCTGCTGCTGCTGCTGATGTTGATGATGACAGCGGCTAACTAGGCTCTATTCAAGTGCTTTATCTGTGTTAACTCATTTAATCCTCATACCAACCCTATGAGACAGATAAAATTATCATCCCTATTTTACAGACAAGAAATATGAGACACAGAAAGGTTAAGTGACTTGCCTAATGCCACACAGCTAGTAAAGATCACCCTCTACTTTCTTTAGTAAAGTTGGAAACAGACACCGATCCTGAAGCATCTGAGAAAAAGACACAGAAAACTACTCCTACGTTAGCCTCTTTGGTTTTTCAAGGATGCTCAGAATGTTGGATAATTAAATGATGCATAATCCTGAATCATGCCCAAAAGTACCTCGCCTGTTTCTTCCCACCTGGCGCTAGAGAACATGCAAAAGAAGATCTCAACATTTGTCTAATGACGTTAGCTAATGCTGCCCCCTGCATGGTGATTATGAGTGGAACTGTGCTGTGGCTTCAGCAAGCAGGTGGTGGAAGTTCTTAATGAAGATTGCATACAGATTATAGCATTTGGGTGTATTTTAGGATGAAATTCACCAAGGGTTCAAAACCTTTTCCAATTGGCTCACTTATCCTCACTGCTAATAGGAGGGCTTGATGTAAAGAACTAGAAGCATGGGAAGAACTAAATATAAATTGCATTAGAGTTAGCTACCCCCACGTTAGAGAACCGACTCAGAATGCTAATGAATAAGGCTTCTGTGATGCTATTCATGAAAGGAATTGACAGCAGGCAAAATATGGACTCAGAAAACCAATTCTGACTAAAGAGTACTGGCATAGCTTAAAAGACTTTTTTTCTCTATTGGGGAATGAGAAGTTTGCTAAAAATTAAGAACTACATACAACTAGTTGTATGTGTAAAGGAACTTGAAGGACTGGATGTGGTTAACAAAGATAAAGGAAATGGTGAACTGCTTTCTATACCAAGAGGAGAAATTTATTTATGCTAATGCTGGGAGTTGAACTATTGAAAAATGGTTCAATAACAGTGGAACAACTTATGATTTATTCCAGGCAAACAGAACGGGGAGGAAAAATTCTTATTGCTTTGTATATTTCATAAAATGCTAAATGTACATGTTCTTTTTTTCACCTAGTTGCAGTAAGTATATTCAAATGTAAAAAAATATGTATTTGCTAAACAGGAAAACCAGGCAAGTAGAAAAGATCAAAAACCTACCTCATCATTTTCTGGAAAATTTTCCAGGCTTAAGAAGGAAAATTTGGCTCATAGTAATTTTAAAAAGCCTTAAGACTTTTGTTTGTAGTCATCTCTGTTCAGTTTTTTAATTTCTTCCACTAATTCAGTTGCTTCCGAGGAAAGAATTTGTATTCAAAATTTCAAATTCTCAGCAATTGCATTCAGACACTATCATTTTGTTAGCGTATCTACTTTTGTTTGGGTTTAAAAGTTTGTTTTTAACCATATACCATTATTTTCCTGTGTTTATTTTTCCCTATAGAATGTTCAACTTGTATTTCTCATTTCCCAAAAGGGCAGTGAGTTCAATGGTGACATATTTATTAACAAGAATGGGCTTCAAATGTGTTTAAATTGAGCCCAATGGCCCTAACTCTCTAGTGAGAACAATATTTAAAGTATCTCAGTGTTGACTGTATTTTTTTTTGTTTATGATTTATATTTCTTTTAATGACAAATACTAATTTCTGGTAGCTTGAGCTTATCTAAAAGACATCAGTGGCTCTAAGGATGCTGAAGTGTTCTTTGTATTCACACTTATTGAACAACGCTGCCTTTTCATTTGAAGCAAGAAGACTTAATTTATACACTGCTATTATATGCTCACAACTACTATTATGGGCATTTACACACAGGGGTTTAACTCTGTTATTAAATTATTTATGCTAGTGGAAGGGAGGCACAGACAATACAGAGCTATACACAATCCAAAATCCTTAAATATTTTAGTTTAAAATGTCCTGCTTGACTTTCATTTGGAGATGGAAAATTTACCAAAGTGATATATGAAACATGTGTTTATTAGGCACCTGCTGTATACAGAATTATAAGTACCAGGGGAGACTATCAGGTACAAAAGGAGTATCTGGTAAATGATTTGCTGAGAGATCAAGTCAATCAAAAGGAGGGATAAACTGCACAGTAGTGATGCTCTCCAGAGAGAGCAGGCAATAATGGATCAACTCATATGAAGTAATTACCAGATTAGAATTTTGGAGATGAGGCGTGAGATACAGAGCAAGCTTCTTGGGTGAAATGTTTTACTCCAGAGTTGAAGGGTGTAATGGCTATAGTTTTTAAAGAATGGAAAAGCATTCCAGATCCCCAGAAAATTACAGAGAGGAAAGGCCAAATAAAGTCACTGCTTTCTGGCTCCAGGATGGGTCATGGTAAGTGACTTGCCCAAATTACAGTGTGTCCATGGCAGAACAGAGCCTAAAATTCCTATTTTCTGAACCCTCATTCAGTAAAGGGATAGGGTCCTGGTCTTCTATAATTGGGTTAAACTGTATCTCTCCACGGAACAGTTTTAATAGCTATTTTGACTATGGCCACATAAGACACAACAAGTTAAATCAGTTTCATCAATTTCATTGACTTGACTAACTGGGGTTAAAACTACAGCCACACACCAAGCCAGCCAATGTTCCAGTCACATTAAAAAATGTGTTTCTCATCACACACGCCCCACATGTTTTTTCAGAGCTGGCATACAGCTGGAATGCACAAGTATAATGGTACAAGCTGTTAAAATATTAACACATTTTTGTTCCAGTTGGTAAAGTCACATCTCTAATAGACCCTTCAAATGCTTGCACCACCAGATGAACCACCCAGACTTCTCAGTCTCCATAATCCAGTAATTAAAGGGGACATAGCCAGAGCCCTCAAGGACCCTGCTTCTGTACTATCACCAGCATTCATTCTGATTGGTCAGTGCTGGGGCCAGCATTTGTTCCGACTGGTCAGTACCAATGGTGTGCCAGTGGTTATTATATTACTGCCTTTCCCTTCTGTGTTTTTGTTCATGCTACTCTCTCTGCCTTGAATGCTTTCTCGTTTCACCTGTTCACATTTTATCTCATGTCTGTCACAGAGAACTGGCTTACACAATTGTGGGACATGGTGAAAAACTATCTGTAAGGCTGTTGTCTCCACATCTGAGGCTGGAGCTTCAGGCAGTCAGGAAGGCTGGGACCCCAAGAACAAAGAAGGATTGAAACCCCAACTTCTCTTGCCTTTCACCTTGGTGATGAGAGTATTGTTCAGAAGCCAAAGCCCTTTATCACGAAACCTAGAAGTCAGAAAAGCTAAAGGAGGACGCAGGGGGAGGCAGAGAAATTGCAGGTCCAGCTGCTGCTACACACCAACGAGGTGAGTTAGCAGACCAGCATCAACATGTGCGCACCACAAACTGGCTACTGCTTCCCTTCCGCCTTCAGCAAGAATCTCCCTTGTGGCCCACCCTGAACAGAAACCCAAAGGAAAGGGAATTCTGGGGAATGCTGTCAACCTAGCCAAGTTGACACATGACAAAGCCATCACACCTTGGTATAAAGGCTTAAGTCAAGTGTCATCTCCTCCCTCTTTCATCCCTGTCTCATCTGGCCTGGCCAGAAGTTCTCACTCCCTCTGAGTTCCCAGAACCCTCTAAGCAAAACCACATGGCAGCATTTAGCAGGCACCTCGCCTTTTAATTGTTAGTCTGCTCCTTGTATTTCCGCTACAGACTGTAAGCTCCTTAAAGTTAGGAGTTGAAGGTAATCACACTGCCTGACACAGAGTGAGCAACTCATAGAAGTTCATGGAATGAATGAGGGGATTGTTGAATGAACAATGAACTGACTGACCTAACACATAGATACTGCGGGAAGCAGGATTCAAGGATAGTGTATTCACTATTACTACATAACAAGTATCTCCAAAGCTTAGGACTTTGAAACAATAGTTATTTTCCCACAGGCTGGGAGAGTCCTGACTCTGGGAGCAGCTTCATTGGGTAGTTGGCTCAGGTCTCTGGTGAAATCATAATGTAACTATTGGCCAAGGCTGTAGTCTTTGAAAGGGCTGTTGGATCAGCCTCCAACCTCACTTATGTGGCAGTTGGTGGGAGGCTTCACCTCCTCCTCACATGGGCCTTTCCATGGGGCTCAACATGGCGGCTGGCTTTTCCCAGAGCAAGGGAGCCAGGAGATAGGGAGGCGATACCACACTGCTTTTTATGACCTAATCTCTCAGTCATACACTGATTTCTACCTTATCCTCTTAGTTAGAAGTGAGTCACTAGGTCCAGTCCACACCTCACAGAAGGGGATTACACAGAGCATGGATACCACGAGGCTGCCTCACAGGGTGGAAAGGAATAAGGCTTTGGGGAGGAAGCCATGCCATAGAGTTCTTTAGCTGACCTCACAAGAATTAAACTCACTTCCTACTACTTAATATGCAGAGTCATGTTGTTTTTTTTTTCTTTTTGTGTGTGTGTGGGGGGAGTGAAGTCTACTCACTGAAAATAAGCCTTTAATATCAAGCCAAAAATTGGATTTTGTGGGAATACTTTAGGAGAAGAACAAGGAGAGAGAATCCAATTTGGATCTCACCTTTCTTTACTGAAATGATTTCCTCTGCTGCAGCCAAGCTTGATTTGACCTCTAGAAAATACTGGTGAGCAAAGTAAACAGGAGTTCTGATTTCTCTCTCTCCCTCTCTCTCTCTCACACACACACACACGCATGTGCACCCGTACATGCAGGCACCCAATCCTGAGTTTGTATCATCAAAATAGATATTGTAATGTAAATTGGTGCAGTCACTATGGTTCCTTAAAAAACTAAAAACAGAGTTACCATATGATCCAACAATCCTACACCTGGGCATATATCCAGAGAAAACTCTAAATCAAAAAAATACATGTACTCCAATGTTCATAGCAGCCAAGACATGGAAGCAACCTAAATGTCCATTGACAGATGAATGGATAAAGAAGATGTAGTAATATATACAATGGAATATTTCTCAGCCATAAAAAATTGAAATAATTCCATTTACAGCAACATGAATGGACCTAGAGATTATCATATAAGTGAAGTCAGGCAGAGAAAGACAAATATCATATGACATCACTTACATGTGGAATCTTAAATGATACGAGTGAACTTATCTACAAACCAGAAATAGACTCACAGACATAAAGTATGGTTACAAAAGGGGAAAAGTGGGAAGGAATAAATTAGGAGTTTGGGATTGACATATACACATTACTACATATAAAATAGATAAATAACAAGGACCTACTGTATAACACAGGGAACTATATTCAATATTTTGTAATAACCTATAGTGGGAAAGAATCTGAAAAAGAATACATATATGTATACATATAGATAGCTGAGTCACTTTGCTATACAGCTGAAACTATTACAACATTGTAAATCAGCTGTATTTCAATTCTAAAAATTTTAAAATAGGTATTTAACCTAGTCAGGGGGGTTCCAATCTAGCCTTATGTGGTTGGACAAGAGTAATAGATGTTTTTGTTGAACAGCTAATATAGCCAATAATAGTTTACTGAGCGCATACTAAGCACCAGGCACTGTGCTAAGAGCTTTACATGTATTATCACACTTAAATCTCAAAGAACCCTGTGGGGTAGATACTACTATTTGTCACATTTTTTTTTTACAGATGAGTAAACTGAAGCTTAGAGAGATTACATGACTTAGAGAGAAGCCTCAAGAAATTTCTTATGTCAACTCACACAGCTAGCTGGTGCCAGGGCCAGCACTCTCCATTCTGAAATGCCTTGTTACATGGCTGTCACCATCTTTCTGGGGGACACACTAGGTGTTGGGGTAGGTGCCTATGTTCATTGCTCCTTCTTCTCAACCCTTTGAGGTAAGTATTATTATCCCCATTTTACAAATGAGAAACTGAAGTTTAAAGAAGATGTCACTTGCTTTAGCCCACACTGTTAACATAATAGCAGCCCAGGATTCAAGCCCCACAACTGTCTGAATCAAAGGTCCATCCATGCTCCTTCTACCACCTTTACTATTTTCTAGCTCAGGGGTTTTCAAACTGCAGATCATAACCTATTAGTGCATAGTAAAGTCATGTAAGTGTGTCCCAACCAGCATTTAAAACACTGGAGTAGAATAGAATGGAAGGGAAGGAAAGAGAAGAAGAGTTAACAGAAAATATTAGTATGCATCACACATAATGACGGGAAGCACTGCTTAATGAAAGTTTTATTTCAGTTATGCTCATATGTATGTGTGATTGTGCATGTGTTAGAATATAAAATGCATTTCTTACTTTGGTTGCCATCAAAAGCATTTGAAAGCCTCTGCCCTAGCCACTCCATCTGTTCTTAAGGTCACTATCCAGTATTCAAGTTTTAATGATAGCGTACTTTCATTGCACATACTTTCTTTTGACTTCAACCACTTAGAAAAGGGTGGTTATAAAGATCCACTTCCTAGTGCTCTTTCTACTAAAATAATTAAAGAAAACCAGATGCAGTTGGTTAGCCTGATCTCAGCTTACTAACCATGTGACCTTTTCCAAGTTACTTACCCTTTGTAAAGTAGCCTCCCTGAATTTTACTTTCTCCGTCTTTAAAGTCCAGTAATTATGTGCTCTCTTATGTTGCAAAGATTGAGATCATGGGAACATCTCAGCACATGTGTGCCAGGCACAACCACCACTAAATAAGTACCAGTTATTACTGAGTTATCTACAGACAGTCCCTGACAACTTTTATGATGGTGGGAAAGTGATACGCATTCAGTAGAAACCATATTTCGAACTTTGAAGTTTGATCTTCTCCCCGGGCTAGCAACATGCAGGGAGACGAACCCTTGTGATGCTGGGCAATAGCAGTGCGGCAGCTCCCAGTCGGCCGCTCCATCGCAAGGATGAACAACCGAAACGCTTACAACCATTCTGTACCCATACAACCATTCTTTCTTCCACTTTCAGTACAGTATCCAATAAATTACATGAGATATTCAACACTTTATTATAAAACAGGCTTTTTGTGAGATGATTTTGCCCAACCATAGGCTAATCTGAGTGTTCTGAGCAGTTTAAGGTAGGCTAAGCTAAGCTATGATGTTTGATAGGTTAAGTGCATTTTGGACTTAACTATATTTTCAACTGATGATGAGCTTGTTGGGATGTAACCCCATCGTAAGTGGAGAAAGACCTGCCCATAGACTGGAGGAGTCTTAATTAAGAGTATCACGTTTAAGGATATAAAAGCATAAAGAGGGAAATGTATTTTTTCCAGCCTTAAACCCTCCAACCCCATGAAAACAAATTAACCTAAGTAGGTCTGCCACATTTGGTTTATTTATCAAACACTTATCAAATGCCTGCTATGTGCCAGAGACCGGGCTAATCTACAATGACACACTAAGAGTATTTTAAGGTAAAACCCAAATTTATAGATGCTTCCTAAAGTTGGGGTTTATTAGAAGAGCAGAGTGATAAATCACCCTGGCACCTCACTTTATGATTTTAGACAAGAGTGATCATCACTTAACTCTTACACATAAGCTCTGTCAAATGAACTTCATCAATAATAGCCTCATTTTTTAAAGCTGTGTCCACCTGGCATCTGACTGATTGAATCTGAGGTCCTCACTTTCCATTTCTATAGCTTGGTTCCTTCTGTCTACATGCCATGATTGGGAGGATTGATTTTCTTTGTACACTGTTTTTCCTTCTCTCCAATTTCGAGGTCCCTCTTCTTCTCTTCTATCCCTGCCATCCATTACTGATTCTCCTCCTGTGTTCTGCCAGTTATCTCTAGCCCCGAGCAAAAGGATCCACATCTTTTCTCCTATACGCATTTCTAATGAGAGGTGGATTAGCAAGAATCAAAGCATAGTTCTTAAGGGGAAAAGCCACAGCACCCCAGGACACTGGTTTCTAATTTTTTACCACACATCTCTGCTTTGGGGGCAGGGAGCTTGCCAAACAAAAATTGCCTTTCCATACTTAAGATGCGTGCATATAACGTAACACTTCTTCTCAAAGGGTCATGTACAAAAGCAGGGTCTCAAAAATGTTGGTTGACTTTAATTGAACATAAAAAGAATAACATTTTAGCCTGGATTTACTATTAAAAAGTCACAATTATTTTTACATTTGTGTGCCCCTTAAAAAGTTAAAACATATTTTCACATGCATTTTCTTTTATTTCACACACTTGTGCCTCTATTGCCTCATAAAACCAATGAGAACAAGGATTGTTTGATGTTACAGGAAACCGTGAAATAGAACAGATGTTTTACCTTCGTTTTCTAAAACAAGGAAATTGGGGCTCAGATTGTATCTTGCCCAATGTTACTTAGCTCTTCAAGAGGAAAGTTAATGTCAGAGTCTGAGCCTTGTGGCAGCCAGCACTTGTCCATCAATGCCAAAGGCCCAAACATGTTTGGTGGCCAGCACACCATGGCTTGGGTCCAACTACACCATGTCCAGGCATGGGTCTTCAGAGCCTTCTAGTGCTGGAGCTCAGGCCAGAGGCAGCCCCATAGTGGCAGAAAAACAGAACCTCTGGAGAGACTCTTCTGGGGAAACCTGGTAATTTGGGCAGCTGGACAATGTCCCTCGAATATTTGTCTGCATGACCACCATATCATTTCACTGGTTGTAGGTACTCAGCTCCAGAATTCTATACAATTAAAGCACCTGGATCCCAGTCTTTCCATGGCTTTGAGAGAACCCTAAGGGACTGCTCTTGACCCTAGTGGGCCTCTAGGCAAGATGTCCCTCCCCATCAGGATGTACCGCCAGACATTCAGCCATGATGATGCCCTCAGAGACCCTACACCATGTCTCCTCTTCCTTTGGTCATGGGCAGCATCCTCTAGAAGCCCGTGGTCCCAAGTATCAGGACCTTGCTAAAGTGGACTAAGGAGAGGCCAGTATGCCCTCCCCAGCCATGATCCTATGGAATTAACTGTGTGGACAAATGGTAAAGGGTAGAGCTACCCATGTCATCATGACTTCCCTGATCACAAAGCTGAGCCAGGAGAGCTTTCAGTGATCTGAGCAACAGTCAGTGCTGAGCGGTGCTGGCTGCACACCCTACAAGGGCCTTCCCTCTGAGGGAGATCAAGTTCCTTCGAGTGGCAGAAGCATGTCACACACTAAAGCTACACAGTGGAGAGGCAACAAAAAAAGAGAAGCAGCCTGCATCAGCCCATCCACCCCAAACAGTACCTTGCACTCTCCCCCTAAGCAGAAACCCAGAGGCTAGTACACTTCTGACTCTTCCACAGCCTTACCTGACCCAATCCCAGCACCACGGATTCTAAAAGTGGGGATAAGGACAGAGACTCATCAGATAAATGGAGCTTCTCGGAGCCAAGACCACTCCAGAAGTCTGATTCAAGTTTTACCACTCAGGCCTATAAAGAAGCCCAGAAGCCCTCTGCAGTGGAGCTGATCCAGATCTAGGCCACCTGAATGGCTGAGATTCAGCAACACTCAAGACACCCAAGATGTACATCCCAGTGGATCAAAGGGAAGAACCAATCACTGCAGACCCACAATCTCAAACTTGAATGTACTCATGCCTACTGGGTTCTAGAGCACTTTCTATGCCAGGGACTCTATGTAGAGGGTGTCTTTTTCCCTTATACCTTTGTTCTAACATAGGTTATTTGGTTTTTTAAATTGTTAAACTGAAGCTAGAGCTGGAAACATAATTGGCTTTTGAGAAACACTAGTGCAAAACTTGTCCTTATTGTATAGAAGAAGCCATTTTGTACTGCTTTAAATTTACAGTCAGACTAAATCATATTAGCAGTGATGTCTGAGGGACCTCATTACCTATTTTTATATCATTCACCCTAAAAAGTACTTTGACTATTGCTTATTAGGTAAGTAATGTTTATGTTGTTCCAAAACCCAAGCTCTTTGATTCTTTTACCACCGTCAATGTGCCTAAAAAGCATGGGCAAATCATGGAGTAGAGATGTTCACTAACTAGTTTGGAGAACTTCAGCCCTCTTGACCTTGTGCTGGTACTGTGTGCTCTGGTCTTGTCAGGGGCACCTAAGATCTGATTGAGATCTGGGTATAATCAAAAATCAGCCTTGACAGGGATTTCTTTGCTGAAACTGGATCTTTGCTGCCCTTTTAGGACCTAATGGATCACTTTTCCTGCAGCCAGTCTTACTGTAGTACCTCTTGGGCCAGTACTGTTAGAGAGATGCTTTTATGTGATACACAGAGTAAACACTAGTCTTACGTATCCTTTCCTGCACTTTAAAGTAAGATTAATTTAATTCTAATTTGGTTAAAAGTTTTGTAAGGGAGAAAATTCAGTGTACTGATTTGGTATAGATAAAAGGATGCTCAACTTTTTTTTAAAGAAGATGGTAACTGCAGTCAGATTATAGTCTTGAGGTTCATGTGAAATTAGTGTCACCCTAGTTTGGTTTCCTTGTTCAACCTGGGGGTTGACACCCTTTTTTCTGGAGAGTGGAAGAAATTAAGACTTTTCTATATGAAGGCATTTTTCCCTCAAATGAGTCTCATACCTTTATACACATATATACCTTACTAAGGAAAGGAAATAGGAAAACTACTTTTTACTTCTTCTCGCTGTCTCACTGTGTCATTGTTAAGACTCATTGTCCTAAATGCCTATAGTTTGTTGGATAGCATCTTATCTACATAAGCAACTGACCTTTTCAAAGAGAGACCCTGAAGTCTAAAATTACTGGAAAAATTAATTTGTGTATTCTGTTATGCTTGTATCTCTTACTTGTTCTGATAATAAAAAAAGAGAGAGAGAATCTGAGACTTTCTGCTCATATTCCAGCTTTTTATTCACTCTACCACATTTCCTACAAACTAACAAAATTTATTGCTGAAAATTCACATCACTCCAACATGAATATTATCATCTTCATATTACAGATGGATAACTTTATTTTGAAACCTAAGATACCATTAACTATTAACTATTAATAATAGACACACCATTATTTTATATACCACTCCACAGAAAACAATGAAGTAAATTAAACTATGATATATCATTAATCATGGGACATATCCTGATTTCAAAAAACAAAATGTGGAGCTACATGTGTCTTGGAATTGGTGAAAAGGGATAATTGAAAATGCAGAGAAACGAAATAATTTGCTCGGACAGGAGACTTCTCTTTTAATCTCTGAATTAACAGCCCACATAAAAACATTCATTCATTCAACAAAGATGTACTGAGTACCTACTGAGTGCTGGGCACTGTTTCGCACATCTAGGGATAGTACAGGGAGGAAAGAGGTACAGTACTTGTCCTTCTGGAGCCTTCAGTCCAGGGGGACCACCCATGGAATTACCATCCAGGTGCATGATTTTGTGTAAGTTACTTACACTTCAGTTTGCTAATGCATAAAGTTTAATAGTTAACTTATAGGATTGTTGTGTATTACTAGTTCCAGATTTTGCTTCTTACTGATATGGGCTAAAGAAGAGAACTCTGACAACGAGGCAACAGCCCTGCATCTCACAGAAGGAAGTAGGTTTCCTTACTGAATGAGGATTCCCAGAGATGGACATTATGTACAAAATAAGACCCAGTTGCATTGCTTCCTCCAGAGAAGGGGTTGGGAAAGTCCAGGGAAACATTTCAATATTCTTAGAACCAGAAACAGACTTATGTGGGGATTCTAGAAAGTTCATAAGAGAGAGTGAGAAAATCTGGTACATAAAGTATGGTTTTATTGGCTAATGCACGCACAGTCCTGCTGAAGTTGCAAAATCGATGATTTCCAATCCTTCCTAAAGGAACATACATGCAAGTTTGTCTGGGACAGCCCATATTTAAGCTTGTTTTCCCAATGTTACTCAATTTTTTATCAAATGAAAAAAGACTTTGAATAGCCAAGACAGTTGTGTAAAAGAACAAGGTCGGATGATATAAACAACCTAATTTCCAGATTTTTCATAAAGCTACAAAATACTGTGATATTGGTGTAAGAATAAATATAAATCAATAATGCAGAAATAAACACATCAATTATGGTCAGCTGATTGTTGACCAACAAGTCAATGCAATTCAATGAAAAAGAATAGTATTTACAAATTGTGCTGGGCACTGAATATCTGTGTTAGAAAAAAAATGAAACTTGACCTTTACCTCACATATTACACAAAAATGAACTCAAACTGTGTCATAGACCTAACTATAAACATTCTAGAGACAAAGTTAGGGGAAAAAATCTTTATGACATCGGATTAAGCAAAGATTTCTTAGGAGACACACACACACAAAACCCCAAACCATAAGAAAAAAAATGGTAAATTGGACTTGGTAAAATTCAAAAATATTTCCCCATCAAAAGACACCATCAAGAAAATGAAAAGGTAAGTCACAAATGTGAAAAAAAAAAACAAAACAGAATATATAAAGAACACTGACAACTTAAGAAAAACAACACAATTCTAAAGAACTGAGTGGAAGATTTAGACACTTCCCCAAAAGTTATATGACTGAGTTCCCATATGGGTCAAGCCTCTCCATTAGGAAGTAGTACTTCCTGGTAATACTCATCAAATGCCTCACTGCTGGGGGGGGGGGCAGGGAGCTTTGACTGCTCTTCAGCAATGGGGGAGCCTAGTGAGGAAACCCGACTGGAGACCCACCACCCCAGCTCCACACTTAGGAGAGTCTTTTGACTTTGCTTTGGAATATAGATGTCCTGTGGTCACAAAGTCTCTCCACCATGCAAAACCCTTACTAGCCCTAGACAGATATTGTAATAACCACAAATTCACAGGCCCCAGGAGGTTTCAGTATTTTTCACTTTCTCTTTTTATGGTGTTTAAATTTTCCAAACTAGTAATCAGGAAACACAACTGGGACCACAACCTGTTGAGACCCAAACTTGATAGGTAATTCCCAACTCCATGCCACTCCCATCTCCACCACTAAAATACACTCTTCATGAAGGTGGAATTTTTGTCAGCTTTCTTCACTGAAGCATGCCCAGCATCTAGAAAAATGCCCAACATATAGGAGATGCTTTAAAAAAATTGTTGAATGTAAATAAATTTTAAGATCATCCCAAAAGAGCTGAGACATAATTGTTCTAAGAACTGACACAATTTCTCCCCCTTCTCCAAATCTTCACACAGATCCATTATTTTAACAGTAGATTAATTTAAGATGTTGGTTTGCCATCTTTATCAGAGACCAAATGGCTTAAACAAGATAGAAGCTAACTTTTTGTGATAATAATAATAGCAAGTCTTTATATAACCTTATACCAACCTATTTGCATATAGTAACAGATATAATCCTTACAATAACCTTATGAGGGAGGTATTCATATCCTCAATTTACAGAGGAGAAAATTGAGTCACAGAGTTTTAGTAATTTGCCCAAAGTGACACAGCTAATTGAGTCGCGGTTTCAGATTTAAACTCAGGATCTAGCTCCAGAATCTATGCTTTTAACCACTATACCTACTCTTCTCAACTTTTAATGTGTCTACAAATTGCTGGGAGGTTTTTTTTTTTAATGTGATTATAATTCAGTAGGCCTGAAGTGGAACCTGAGATTCTGCATTTCTAATAAACTCCTAGGTGCTGATGATGATTTGAGGACCACACTTTGATTAGCAAAGCACTACACTGAACCACCTCTCTCGTAAGCATCCAAGCTAGTGGACAGTCTAGAGGTGTAGGGTGGTTTCACTCCACAAGGTGGTCTAAGGATGCAGGTACCTTTTTCTCTGTTCACCATCCACTAGGGATTTCCCTCATCTACATGGCCAAAAATGAACCACCACCACCACCACCATTCCAGTCTGGGAAGAGGGAAAAAGAAAGTGGAAAGCAAGCAGCTTCCTTTTAAGGGAATAAACAGAAGTTACATCACTTCTGCACACTGTTCATTAGCCAGACTTGGTCACGAGGTCACACCTAAGCGGCAAGGAAGGTTGGGAGATGTAGTCTCTAACTGGACCGACACTCAGCCAAAACTCAGGATGTTCTTTTACTAAAATAAACATTTTTCGTGGATTAAAGTAGATTGGCAAGACAACTTACAGTCTCTGCCACAGGAGATTTAGAAGCCTTTGATTTTCATCACATCTTATCTCTTTCCTCTTAGTGTGAGCCAATACAGTATCTCTCATTTCCCCTCCATCTTCTGTTGACCTGCACAGGAGTTCCTTTGTGTCTAGAAAAACCCATTTTACCACTAAGTCACCTCCCTTAATATGATTCCTCCAAAGCTCTGATTAAATAGAAAGGTAGAGCCCATTCTTATATACCCTAAAGATGGCCAGTAGCTTAGGATGAATAAATATTTTAAACATCTGAGCTCTTTAGCCATATTTCATGAGTGGCCCATCTCCTCTCAATCGCTACCTGATCCTTGAGGAAACTCAATGAAGCTGGAAATACTGTCCTTGAATTGATTTATTTTGATTAATTTTTCTTCTCTTTTTCCAACTGGAGATGTTGATAAGGAGTTTTTCGGTTTTTATCTCTATTATAACCGGAGAAGTCCCTAAAGAAAATACTGTGAAAGTAATTCATTCTAAGTAGATGTGATTTAAATCAAGTTTAGGCAATGACTGGGAGGCTGCCTTCATTTTTATTGGAACGTCTTAGCCTAAACCTAGCAACTCAGAGACATTTGGATTAGGCAACTCACACAATGCACTTATCCTGCCAGCAGTCACGGATGAGTTGGCTGGAAGTGAGGAATGCAGTGAGGATCTGTGGTAGCTTAATACATCCAGTCACTTGTGCAGGTTGTAAGAAAGGGCTTAGAAGTCCTGCAGATCACTCTGGAACCTGGATCTTTCTTAAAGAATTTTATCTTCACAGTTGGGAAATATGAGACTCTTGCTTTTTTTTGCAAGCTTTTGAATTAAGCACAAAAACTAAATATACCCCAAAAAGAAAAAGAGAAGTGAGCTGGGGTGAGGCAGACATCATTCTTGTTGTGGCCTGGCACCACAGTCTATAAATTTTGGGTTTCTGAAACAAGTCATTCTGCAAAATCTACCAAAGCATACTGAAATAAATTGAACGAATCCTTTTCTTGGCAAGCAAAATGTAGCCTCACTTTTAGTTGGACCTGAGAGTTACTACTAATAACTGATTTTCAAACGATGGCACCTGTCTGTATATTGACAGAGGTTTTCGCTGTCCAGTGGGCTTTGGCAGACAGCATGGCCAATCCATTTGTTTTAGCTTTCTCAATAATCAACGAGTATCACTGCAGGCTCAGTTGGTCTGGCTGATTGATTGTAAAGACAGCCAAAATGAACAGCTCGACCATCTCACAATCTGATCTCCCCGCCATGTATTGAGCCAGTCCCAGTTACATATGTTACGGTATTTGCAAAGCTGTCACTGTTATAAAACACTTACTGAGTACTTGCAATGGACAGGGGCTTTATAAGAACCTATTAAAATTAGAATCCAATCCACCCTGGCCTGTTTGAGCTTTGAAAATTCTTCTATATAGGAGGAGGGAAGTGGTTTATTACATATCTTACGCGTACACACAAATGTAGCATAACAACAGTGACAAAACAGATAGCTCTTTCTGAGAATTCCCTTTGAAGTGACTAACTGGGCAGTAACTGAGAATGAAAGCAGATACAGAACCCTCTGGGTGGATGCGTGTGTGTTGTTTTTGTTGCTTTTAATCTGCCTTTATTTTAAAAATTTCAGAATGTGCAGAGTGGAGACCAAACCCCTGGGCCCTTTCTTATCCAAGAAGAGGAGGTGCTGGCATCTGCTGGTAGAGGTGGGGACTGTTCCTTAGCAGGAGTTGTCTCATTAACTCAGGAGATGACCTGGTCTGTCTGGAAACTGTCTGCATTTCAGACCCCTTGGCTGATTTACGGTTAAAAGCAAAATGGGTTGTTTGAAATTGTGGAGCCAGCGGTTTGCTTTCATTCATCTTTAAAGGCTTCAGTTGAATTCAGGATAGATCAGAGAGATCTCTCATTGCACTAAATAAACTTCTAACGATACAGATTGAGCTCCTCGGATGGGACACTATGGGAATGCGGGAAATTCGAGGCCCATTAAATCCCTGAGCGCACTTAGTTGAAATTATGATACTCTGGTCATCCGTGGCTAAATGAAGAGCAGGGGTTTAATGAGTTTACCAGGTTAAAAATGAGCCTGTGTCAAGCAGGAATCAGACTCATTAATTAGGACTCCACTTACACTATTAAGTAGTTTTTCTTACCAGCAGTACTCAAGAAGGGGGAAGCAGGAGAGACTTGGAGATGGGGATGGCCACCTTTGCTCCTGGCCAATTGTGAACCACTGAATGAGGGTAAAGAGGGGACGGGGGGTATAGGGCAGGCCATTTTAACCAATTTTTGCCACTGACCACTATAAGCTTGAAAAGCCAAACTGCTTGCAGATTTACTTTTGAAACTGATTAAGACCTCAGAGTAACAATTTCCTCCACTCTATGTGGAGGGAGCAAAGGGTTCCCAGATCACAGACAATCCCAGGCTACTTCCAAAGCTAAAGCCAGTGTGAAATGGGAACTCAGCAATCTCCTTTCCAAAAGATGGACTTTTAGTGTCCATGTCCTTGAGAGACATGTGGACAAAACCAGTCTGTTCACACAGTAATGGGAAGAAACCTCCACTTCAATGAGCAGCAGTTAGTTGAGCACTGGGAACTCAGGGTGAAGGCTTTGGAGAAATATTGGCTCTGCCTCTTTCGGTGAAATCTTTGAGCTTCCATTTCTTCATCCCCAAAGTAAGGGTAATAATAACACCTAACTCAAAGGGGTCTTGTGGGGATTCCTTACAATAATCTATGTAACTCGCTTAGTTAGTGTCTGGCATTTACAAAGCATTCTATAAACCGCGGTGACTGCTATGGTCCACCCTCTACAACAAGGCAAAAATTGCTCCTTTTCACTCCGTTTCAGCTGTGTGAATGAATGATGGAAAATGAACATGGAATGAACACGGAAAAGAAAAAAGGAAACATAGATGTAAAATGCTTTGGGAAGTTTAGTCTGGTGAACAGCTGCAGAGACTGAGTAATTGTTCTTACACGAAGGGAGTCCATTTCCACAGACTTGCTGTTCTCTCCCTCTCCCCACCCCTCACACACCCCTCCATCTTTTTGGTTTACACTAGAAGAGCCTGGTCCTGCTGGCGTTGTCTTAGAAAGCAAAGGCATCTTGTCCCTGATTCAGAGAAACTGTAAATAAAATTGTCATAGCCAAGTCTGCAATTTAATGGCCTTTATGCTTTTCTGTGACAACTCAATGCTGTGATGAACATGCTTATCTTCTGATTTTGGCATCTTGATTCTTTAATTCAAAGAAAAGCAGCTGCATTAGATGTGTTGTGTAGGATTTGACTGATCAGGACCCTCTGCATGCATAGAAGGGACACGTGTGAAGAAAGACCAGTTCATCTATGGACAGATTACTGAGTGGATATGCTGGAGTGGATCAAACAGAAGTTGGACAACCTTTTTCTCCAAATGGAAATCTAACTAAATGATTCTTTAAATCTAGCAACTCAGAATGGTCTTTTCCCCCTGTAACTATCAAGTATATATATAATATATATCATGCATATATCAAATATATATAATCACATATGGATCAAATATACCATTATATCACACACATATACATACCTATGAGCAGATTAATGAGGACAAATGTAAATTTTTAAAGGTTTCTAGCTTCCAACTCACCTCCCCTGCTTGACACCTACAAGTACATTATACTGCAGTGAACATTATATCTCATGGTCCACTAGAAACAAAGGGACACTTCAGAAAGGTACTGTCCTATACAGGATGCTGCAAAGGCCTAACGCTGGAGGAAAATTGCATTTCTATCTTAAAATACATTCCTGTTAATGAAAAGAGGATCATTACTATGGACTAAACATTCTTTCTGATAGGTATTGAGCATTATTTTTAAGTTGTGCCTGTTCTGATAGTTGAAATTCATTCCTTCTTGTTTCACCCTTCCTTTAAATTGTCTAATGTTATATTCGTAAGAAAATGTGATGTTAAAATTAAGCTCCCTGAAAGCAAGGATTTTTTTCAAAAATCATTTTTGTATTCCAATTTCTAGCTCAGTGTATACCGATTAGAACCTCAACATATTTTAGATGAATAAATGAAGGTTTAAGTTGTAGCTTTCAAATATCTGTGAATAAAACAGCCTAAATAATTTTTTTAAAAAAAATTTAATGAAGGGAAGCAGTATCTTTCTTGAGAAACTGGAAAAACTGCTGGAACCAATACCATTCTGTATCTTGGGTCAGCCAAGAAAAAAGTGTATACACACACACACACACACACACACACACACACACACATCTCAGTAGAGAATTATCTGCAAAATGTTCTTCTACTTAACAGTTTCAGAGCAGAGGTACAAAAGCACTCTCGAGGTTTCTTTCTGTAGGATTCCTGCTAGCAACTAATAGTGTGTTTTGAGCAGTTGCAGGGCTCAAAAGCACTGTATATACTCTAAAACAAAGAAATAGCTTGAATTGTAGTGAAAAAGAGACCTAATGAAAAGGGACATAAGGGATGTAAGAGACGTAAATAAATAGTTCTTCCTCTTTCAACTTCCCTCCGGGGAGCAGGTTATGAAAGATTGCTGGAATAGTAACTGTGGAATAAAATTCTTCCAAGGTAGAATGTAATTATGGGTGAGTACATGAAAGCCCAGGTTTAATTGTTCTTATTAATACAGTGAAAGAAGGCATTCATCATACAATTTTGAATGAGTATCCCATTCATGGAGCATACCCCCAATAGAATATTATAAAATTAATATTTTTATATGTCCTGTAATTATTTTGTGAGGAGCACATTTGTAGTGCATTGTACTTGGAGGTATGTGTTAAAAGCTTTAATCAGGTAAATGTCATCAATGAAAATACACCACAATTGTTGCTACCCCATTTAAGCAATTTTTTGTTTTAATACTCTAGGACCTTCATGAAGATGCCCAATAATTCTTAAGCTTCTTTCTGGAAGGACCTATTTCTAGTTCTAATTCACTCTCTGGTATTAATTTCTAGATTTCTCTAGAAAACTCATTTGGGACGGTTCTTTGGATTTGGACAAGATAGTGGATTTTATGTCCAACTTCCTATTTCTGCTGGCTCATCAGTGCCTGGAGGTACACTGTCAACATCCAGGACATCGCTGCCCCAGTTACGGCAGCACAACCGACTGCACTTTCTCTTATGTCTGAATTCTTCTCCAGAGTAAGTAGAGATTTTGTGACACAGATGACATCTTCCTGGGCACAGTGCCATATGGACATAAATGTTGACCTTAGGGCACTTTAGGCAATCTGGTTATAAATATCTTCTTACTTCCAAATACTCAGCTGACAAGGTGATTGTGTTAGCTAGGTTAAATTAAAAATGCAATATGCTGTTTAACCATGCTAAGCTGTCCTTTTCTATCCCCTAAGAAACTCCCATATGCTTTTGCAGGTGATATAAATGTGCCCACAGTCTGGATTGTGACTCAAGATGCAGTTTCCTTTCAAATTCATCCTGCTGGCCTGGAAATCACCCGGCTATAAATCCTGAACCAGCCACTAACTCTCCATGTGACATTGAGCAAGTTATGTAGCCTCTCTGCACCTCACTTTGCTCATCTGTAAAATGGCAATGATAATATTTGTACCTTTGAGACTTGCTAGAAGGATCATGAGTTATTATTTGTCATGTGTCCAGCATGGACGTGGCCACATATAAAGGCAATTTCAGGTTTACTATTACTTTTCCCCTAGCTCTGTTACTGAAAATCATCAAACAAGATATTTACTCTTAGTGAAGTTTAGTTTCTTAGAGGGTTGACAGAGTTAAGAAAATGTATTAATTAAGGCTTGATAAACTATTCAGGGCTATGAGAGAGCTTGCAAAATGCCAAACAAAGTGAAGAATTATAGTAGTAAATAAAACAAAGTAAGATTTTAAGCAGCTAAAGTAATTACTCTTTGTTTTAAAACTCTATGTTTTCATATTTTATCTTTCATGAGAAATTCTTAATGTACACATAAATATGCATATGCATGAGTACACATACATACAGCCTCGAACAGAGTACCCCTGGGGATTAAACTTCTAGTTATTATTCCTTGTTAGTACTTTCTTGTGTTTGTCATGTGTTTTATGGAACAGAGGCCGACCTTTGCGGCAGGTATATTCGTCCAATATCTTGTTATACACAAGTGTTATTATCAAAATTGTTTTGTTATAACTCTTACTAAAACAAAATTATTTATCATGTGCCTATACTAAGTGTGGAATTACAAATACAGTATGATGGGCATCTTAGCCCAGATGTGTTTAGAATAGGTGAAGCCACCCACCCTTCCTTTCCACAACACAACTTTCTTTCACGTACACACACAGACACACATTCCCAATCTCCACAAAATCTGGTAAATAAATCTGGTGGCTTCTAAAGCAGGTGTGGTTGTGCGGGGTTTGGCGAGGGGCGAGGGAGAGGTCTGGATAGCTTGTATGTATGATGTTTCTATACTAAAGCAATTTCTAAAGCAGGCCTTGAGACGGACAGTGAAACAAGTAAAGAGCAGACAAAATGGAGGCTTTATGGGGCTGTGCTATCAAGCTGGAGTCAGCTCACCAACACTAGAGATGCTGATGAATCAGAAAATCAGACAAGAAAGCTTCAAGTTTCAGTCTCCCAGGACAGGTTGGCCTCAGAGATTTATTTTCAGTTCTTTTTTTATTTGTCTCTGCTGCATAGTAAAACTTGGGTGGGCAAAATTCTCCCCATTCCAGGGACCCTGTATAGACTGCTGTAGGATTTTATGGGACTGATACTCTGTTCTTTTTTAGAGGGCCATTTATGCCCAGTGTCTTTCCTCCTCTTAGCCAGTGGACATCAGTCTCTAAATCTTCCTCCCCCACCTTTGAAAATTTATGGCAGCTTTCAGCCAGGCTTGGCTTAAAGCCATTGACCTCTGTGGCCTGCGTTATTGACCAGAACACAGCATCTTCTGCCCACATAATATATGTCTCTTTATCTCCCTGAAAGGAAAGGAAATGACTCTTGGAATAGCCAGGAACACAATAAAAATGAGAGAGGCTTTCCCATTTTTTTTCCCCACAGTGTTTGGCTTTACAAAAAGCCACACTGGGATCCACATATGTGCTGGGCAGTGCTTTGAACAGAGCATTGAGAGGGCACCCTTGGGAGCAGGCTTTGTAGGACAGAGGCCCATCCCAAGTAAAATAGCCATTTTTTTAAGTTCTCACCTTGAGTGTGAGAAGAACGAACAGCACTATGGCAGCAAAGCCTCAGAACTGGATCTATAGATTCACTGAGATAGTAAACCCATGGACACACTCATGAAAAACACAGCAGGATCACACATCCCACCATGCCCTGTGGGAGCCATGCATGGGCACTCATTTAGCCCAAGCTCCTAAATGCGCGCATGAGAACACGCAGGACCAGCAAGAAGATACAACTGACCGAAGATCACAGAGCAAAGAGGTGCTAGCAAAGGAGTCCACCACTAATGTATGAAGCATTGTATGACCTTGTCCTTGAAGGTACCTGCCCCTCAATCCCACCCTTAAAAAGACTATTAATTCTTCACAAAATAAAGACACAAAATGCCTGCCGTGTAGTGGCAAGGCTTATACATAACCGTCAGCAAAAGCCTCTTATCTTCCCTTTCAGGTATTATTTCCCAAATCCCATACTCAAGAATCCTCCACTACTCTGACAACACAATACCAGATGCCTCTCACTACCACCTTCAGACAGGAGCTAAGAGCAGCCAGAGAAAAACCCTAAAGGAAAACAATGCAGGAAGTGGCATTTACAGCTTTGCAGCCATGGACAAGTTTCCTCCCCTCTAACCCTTTACTTCCATGGGTACAATGGGAATGGGAGCACCACCCCTCCCAGGGGTGTTGTGAGAAGTGAGGTAGCTGGCAGAAGTGCTCAGTCAGTGCAAGTGCTATTGTTACAGCCTAGGGTGGAGAAAAACTGTCGGAGGCATGTGCTGATGCAGAACACTCAACATGAGCTGGAGCATTTTATCTGAGTGTTGCAGGACTTCCAGGAGAAGGACTTTGGCAGAAGTCATGATTTTTAGCATAGCTGTAATCCACTAACAGCTGGCTGCTTCCGTTCTACCTACAGTGTTATTCCTCAGACAGGTTTAAAGGGCAGAACACCTAGGTGGCACCATACGCTTTGCAGAACACCAGGGATATGTTGATACACTCAGTTCTGTTCACATAAACTAGAATGCAGAAACAAGATTACTAGCAGAAGACATTTACTACCTACCTATTTATCTACATAATCTACCATAAGCTGTCATGTCCATTTAAAAAAAAAAGTTAATGGGATTAAACACAGCAGGCTCCTTGTGAGTTTTTCCATTTTCTACTACAATTTGATCACTGCTTGTTCCTAAGTTTTGTAAGCAGTCTCAAGGGAAAAAGGTGGAGTAGATGTTAACCTTCTAAGTCAAGTCTGGGGAGGGAAAACTTTGAGATGGGAGAATTCTGGTACCTTTTTTTACTTTTCCTGGAAATTCAGAGAAGACATGCATTATAGAAGTTTAGCTATAAAACATCTCAGCCCAACTTAATAAACACCAAGGTTCCATGGAGCAACTTAAGAACTATACTGCCCTAGAGGGTTAACAAAGCAGGGAAAGTCATATTTCCTAGTCATCTAAGTGTCAAAATAAGGAAAAGAGAACAGGAGACTTGTAGGTCCAGGTGTGTTTTTAGTGTCTTGCCTACCCAATAATATTTAAAGGATACAAAACTCTTTCAGTTCTATAGTTAATTCCTTAACTTTAGGTATTTTAGTAAGTGATACTTCTATTAATGACTATGAAATTTCTCTCTCAAAAAGGAAAGTGTCAAAGTACTGGGATGTGAACAGTACCCTTAAAACTAGATCCATCTAAGTCAAATGGGACCTTAAAATATTTCTACCCTGTTTAAATTTCAGTTTTCTCAGATTTTCTTTTGGGAAATAACTTATTAAAGAACCTAATAATTCAACCTTAAAAACTGAGTTCCTGCATCGTGTTTTTATTTTATTTTTGAGAGGGAAGTAATTAGGTTTTCATTTATTTACTTACATATTTAAATGAGGTACTGGGGATTGAACCCTGGACCTCGTACATGCCAAGCATGAACTCCACCACTGAGCTATACCCTCCCACCTCTACATCATGTTTAAAAAAAAAAAATCAATGTCCAACAGCAGGAAATTGGCTGAATAACCAAAAACTTTTTTTCAAAAATGCCTAAAGACATGGAAAAAGATAGACATCATATATTGAGAAGTCTTTAATAGTGTAGCTATAATATTTCATTTTTAATTCATATATGCACATAGAAAACTCACCAAATGGCTAATAGTGTTAATGCTATTAACAGCTGTCTTAAGTTCTTTCATACATTTGCATTTTCAATAAGCATATTGCTTTTGTAATAACCAAACCACAACTGTTACTGTAAAAATTAAATCGGAGTTCCTGTGCAGTGTTATTTAATTGCTAAAGTACTAGAAATACAACTATTTCACCTAGAGGGCTATCCCAATCTAATGGCATTGTAAAGACGCCATTAGAACACAGCTGCCATGGCCAGAGAAATATGAGAAATGTGTATGCATATATTTGGTTGCGTTTATAACTACTTTGTTTGCATGGACACAAATGTCATATACAAAACATCTCTCTCAGCTTGACTGGCTGTCAGGGCACATGGATCAACTTCAACATTGATTAGTTGTAATCTAAATGCTCCTTAGCAAGTATAGTTTCAAGCTCATTGTCACCTACTAATTTTCAGTAGCTCAGTGAAGAGAAATCCAATTTTCATTTTTAAAACTTAAAAATAGCACTTCTGTTATTTCAAAACTTCATCTACTTCTCCAGATATTCTAAAGTCTATCCATAGATCAAGCAGGGATCTGAGTTCCCATGGAATTAATTTATCTGACTTCTATCTGGGTGTGACACGACTATCTGGATTGAGAATCATACTAAGGGGGAAAAGATGCGATACCCTTCATTTTGTTGAGAGTGTTAATCATATTACCATGTTTTCTTTAGAAAGACCTCAGGAAGAAATTTCATTTGGACATTTTAAATAGCAAAGAGCAGGCAAAATTCTCCAGAAGGAGTTTGTTTTCATCTTGTGGGTATGAATCGACTGACCAGGGGTCCCTTTTTTGATTGCTGTGGCACAGCTCGGAGCCAAATGTGCAGCCCAGCTGTAGCAAATGTGTGAATCAACGTGGTGTGTGTTTTTAAACCCAATTCTTGACTCAATTTTACGTTCCCACCATGCTTTCCTTTCTCCTTTTTGTTTCTTCTTAGGGAAAAAAAAAAGATTCCGCTCAAGTCATACGCGTGCGTGGGAACAAATCAACAAGGACAGAAGAACTCAGGGTGAAAAGCAGCAGCCTCTTGCCACTCTGTTTTCTGCCTCCACCCCAGCCCCACTCTCCAGATTCAACCTCTTTTAACTGTTTGTTTTTAGTTCCTTTAGCAGTTACCTCCATAAATCTAGGTAAGAGGCTTAACCTCTTTTTCTCCATTTATCAACTTGAGATAGTATCTCTAGACACCTTAATATGAAAAGGGAGGATTTAGCTCATTTAGTCTCAACCTCCTCCTCTTCCAAGGGTTTTATAATGTTATTTTCAGTTCTTCTATCACTCTTACCTTTGCAATTTTAAATACATAAACCTTCTAATCAGAGGCCCCCCACTCCCAGACTTTTAATCACTTGTAGTATCATAAGCTGCCTAACTTTAAAAAGTGAAGGCAACTAACACAAATGCCAGAATATTAAGGCCAAGAAGTCTTCCTAATGAATACAAAATTACACACTTAAAGAGCCCTAGAAAATAGGAAGGGTGGTACCACAGGCTAGGTCGGTTTCAGACACCATGGCAAGCTCTGAGTTTTGTCATGGTGTCAGCCTCATTTACAGTTCAGCTTAACCTTAGAGCTTAAACTGAAGTTTGAACAATGAGTTGTAGGCATCTACCCTGACACTCAAGTGAACTCCATTCAAAACTTGTGTGGTTACTTAAAGCCTTAGGTTTCAAAGTTAAGTAGAAAAGCTTTTCTCTCCTCCTAGTAGAAAAATTAAGTAGAAAAGCTTTTCTCTCCTCCTAGTCTCCTACTGCCCCCCATCTGAACGTTGCTTCAAGGGTTCAGGGTGATGGGTTGTGTTGACTTCAACCAGTGGGGTGGGGTACACAGGTCTATCCCTGTAACATCCTTGCCATGGTTTAACTTGGTAACATCCCACCCATGGGCTCCTCACTGTGGGACACACAGATAGGGGGAACCTCACAGAAGAGCAGTGAGAATGGCTCTGGCAAAGACAACAAGGACAGCGAGCTGGGCTTAGCCTCCCACACCATTCAGCACCAGCCTTGCCATGAAAAGACAAAAAGGCCAGTCCTGACTGCAAGTACAAGGGCTGTTAATCAGATCAGAGTTAACCCTGCACCCCTGTCTCATGATGAGCCGGTATGGTGTGCGGAGTTGAAGGGAGGTAGGGAAGCAGCAAGGTGATGTGGGACAATCAGGGGAGCTGTGAGGCTGTTAAAAAGAACTGCCCAGGTGTTAAGAGTTAGGACCTAAAGTAGAGGGATAGGGGAACAAAGAAGAAGTATGACAGGATGGCAGGAATTCTTAGGTGAGGATATGTATGGATTTGAAAAATTATGTTTAATGCTGTAATAGTTTATGTTTGAGAAACATTTAAGAATTATGAATACCTTGCTCAGAAATTTGAGGGAAAAATAAGAAGTTAAAGGTTGAGAAGTACTGCTTTAGAGAGAAAATCTGTGTACTTAATAATCTCTAAATGAATCCTTTGATTCAAATCTGCCATAATTGATTACATTTGCCTGCTCTTAATTCTCTGGTGTAATAGGAAAATTTATAATGCATCATTTAATACCACAATGTTGCTTTAGGAAAAAAAAATTAACCCTGCACCCAGACTGAGCTTTCGGAGCAAGTGAATGAGTGAAGTGGTGATTAAAGGGGGCTCCAGGGGCAGTTTTGGTTTGTTTTATTTCTCCTAACAGAATGGGCCATTTGTATTTCCTACCCTATCCCTCTCCATCCTGCTACCGTAAGTGCTATTTTTTGTTTTTTGCTTTTAGTTCAGACCCTCTTGAGTGACCCTCAGCCCACTTACAACTGAAATCTTCAGCAGCGAGGACTTGGTGCCCACCAGAGGCTCTTAAATTTTAGTTTGCTTAATAATCATTCGGCAAAATTGTTAAAAATGCACATGTTTTTTTACCCCACCCAGTCCCTACCCCACCACCAGGGCTAAAGGAGGGACTAACGAGCCTTTACCATCGGGAAAACAAAATTCCAGGGCCACCAGGATGACCAAATCCCACACCTGAGACCCCTAGCAGCCCTCCCTCCTCCACCCCAAACCTCCACGTTTAAAATCTCTTCCATCAACTCCTCCTTTTCTCCCCAGAAAAGAAAACAGACATGAACGCGCCACTCAGTCCTCCCCACCCTACATCCCCAGGAGAGGCCCCTTGGTTAATTAACCACTCTTAAAAGGCTCTCATCAAGCAAAAGAGAAAGTTCCCGGTCTTTAAAACTCTCCGGGAAGTCCAGGGTAACATTTCCTCTCGGAAAGCTCTTCGCCACGATTTTCCCAGGGCTGCACTTGAGTGAAACCCCCAAAGGAAATTACCACTCAAATTAGGCAGGATGTGCTGGCTGCTTGTTTGGCCTCAGCCGCGCAGGACGCCCGGCAGGCAGCGCAGGCGGCTAACAAGCCAGGAGAGGGGCGCCCGGGCTGCGCGAGGCGGCGGGGCTCGGGGCGGGGCCCGCGCGCCAGTGCTTAGAGGCCCGGTGCCTGTGCGGGAGTAGAAATGAGCACGTGGGACAAGACAGGCCTCGGGAAGGCACGGTGAAAAGTGACGCCGGGAAGCAAAGCCATCTGCTCCTTTCCTGCCAAGTCCTTCACTGCTCTCCCCACTGTTAGGTGGGGACAGAAAATGCTGGAGCCTGGTCACCCTATCCTGGAACCTGCCCGAGTGCACAGGCCTCCAAGGGTCAGACTGTAAGCTCCTTGAAAGCAAGAACAAGATCTATTTTGTTTTGTTTTTTCCAACTGTCCTGGATGGTCCAGCACTAATAAGTCTCCAGGGACATGAGACTTCCCATGCTGAAAATGGGACAGGACTGGCCGGGCAAACCAAAATGGTTGGTTTGACCTATTTTAAGATGATACGTATCATTCTGTCTATGATTTAAATCTCACTTTTGGTAGAGTTGTTAATCAATTTATATTTAATCATCTACGTCTACTTATTGGTTTGATAAGGAATGTGTGTAAGTGAATAGACGTAGGATGTCTATAAGCTTTAATTATAGTAAGGACATTGAGATGAAATTAAACCCTTAACATTCTATATAGATTTTTGCATGATGGAAGTTTCTCTGCCTGTTGTGTTATTAACTATTATATATAGCTTTTGCTGAAAATCCACTTACGATTGCATTTTTGACTATGGAAGTTACATTGAGTTTTTCACCCTTCTCAATTCTCAATTATAACTACTCTGCAGGGAAACTATCACCCTGATTATTTATTGACCACAGTTTGAATGCCCATCTGATCAAGACTGCAACCTGGAGATCCTGACCTTGCACATTTTGTTCTTACTCAGCTGTTGTTTTAAAAGCCTACAGCTATGGATGTCATTCTGCCTCAACTGTGGAGTGTTTTTATTTTTTGTTTGATGAGCTTTTGCTTCCTACTCTTTTATTTCACATTCTGTGGCCATCATTTAATGTCTTTTTTTTTAAAGGTATCAATCACTGTCGGTCAGCACTCGTGTCACATGAGTTTAATAACTGTCAAAGCCAATCCTCTAACAAAGTACAAGGGATAAACATTCCACGCTAAGCTATTGTGGTATGCAGCAAAATTAAAAGTCCCCCTCATTAGAAACATGAATAGACACACCCTTAAAGAGTCAGAAGACTAGGGTAGAAATCCCAGCTTACCTCTAGCTATCTGAATGTGGACAATTATGTGATGTTTCTGGGACTCTGCTTCCTAGGCTATGAGTGGGAAGGATGGACTTTTTCAGAGGTTCTCAACCTGTGATCCATGAGCGGTATTTAGGGGGCCTGTGAACCCTCCTGAAGTTATAATGCATTTAGTTAGTACATCTTTATGTGCACCCCCACCACCCCGCACCAAGAGGATCCACTGCTTCCCCGACATCAAAGGAGTGCATGACCTAAAAAAGATTGAAGACTCCTGTGCCAGATGGTGTTTGAGAACACTCTGAAGGCAAAGTGTAAGTAAGTAGTTTTCAAAATCATTGTCTTTTTAAAGCCAATTTGGCAGAATCTATCAAAATTTCCAAAATAAGGAATGTGAACAACTTGCTCAGAGGCAGTGGGCAACCTGGTCTGCCTGATGCAGAACAGCATTGGAAGAATCCCAAATTCAGGCAACAAAAAGTTCTCTTAAGTGTCAGACTAAGGAACTTGGAGCGAACCTTGCAAGTAGGGACACACCTGTTAGCAGTTTCTGAGATATGTGCCACAATGAAAGCACTGTTTGGGGAAGATCAAATAGAATCCATGTGGTAGGATGACACTAAAAGAGGCTGGAGAGGGTGGTAGGACACCAAAGGAGCCCTCTTACAGGACAGCATTTCCTCAACTGTTTTCTTGTTAATCTAATGACCTGAGACTTGTTAACAGGTATTCCTCCCCAAAAGGTGCTGTGGCCAATAATCTGAGGAAATGCTGAGTTAGAAAGTGAGCAGGTTTTCATCAGGTGATTCAGAACCTCTAAGAGATTGCTACTGAACACAGTGTTTTCCCATTATAGATTGACCCCCAACCCTCCCCATCAATGCCTATTGATCCCTCATAGTTCACTACTGATGGTGAAGAGTATGGACCATGATGCTCAATGAATAATGCTTCTGCTGTTGTTAAAGATGACTTCACATATCTTATTTGTTAGGTTACAGTACTTCTTTTTAAGACTTGGAATTGCTACCCATGGACAGCAGTTACAAAGTTCTTTAACTCCAGCCCAAATCTACCTCTTTATCTTTTCTGTACCTTTAAAACTTTAACTGTTTACTCAACCAACCAAGTCTTGGGGACACAAAGGTAAAAGACATCACTTGCTGTTAGTTGCTACTATCTAGTTGTGGGGACAGATAACTAAATAGACACTGATCACCCTTAAGAGAGACAGACCCGGCAGCTTCATTGAGCTCACCCAGAAAGGACATTTATCCTCACTGTTGGAGTTTAGGGATTACTCTCAAGATGAGGTCACATCTAAGCCACATCTTGAAGGGTTAGCCAGAGATTTACCAGAATGAGAAGAAAGAAGAATAAAGTTGGTGCCGAGGCTCCGAGGTCTTAGAATTGGGGAAAGCTGAGCAGAAATCTTTTCAGAGAGGTGGTAACTATTCCCTTTTAAGAGAAAAGCTTCTAGATCCCCATGCCTGAGCCCAGACGCTCAGTGACCCCTGGCTTTTCAGTACAGAAGATAGCAATGGTTTGGGAAGAGCCAGAACCCACTTCCCTGGGGATGGAAAGTCTGGCCATGCTTCTGTGACTTTCCCAACAAAGCTTCACTTTCCCAGCATAACCAGCTCCTCAGAGTCCCCAAGACAAAAGTTGCCTGGCTTCTGAGGGAACCGGCACGGGCCAGCTGCAGGAGTGAACAGGGATTCACAGCCACCGTGGGGACAATGCTCCCAGCCAGGGTGGCAGCCCCTTCTTCTTGAGGCTCAGGAGCGCTGAGCAAGAGGGAGGTTTGATTTGGTTTGATTCCTCCCCAAGCTCAGCGAATTGGGCTTTTCAGAAGATATTCTTGCGTTTCAGTTCACACCCCATTGGATTTCACTTCAACCTGAAAACTCACAGGGAAGGTCAGCTGAAACAACTGAGTTTGGTCGGCTCTCCCCTCAGAGCCATAAATCACCCTGCTGCCACGGAGGAAAAGAGGAGAGCTGAGAAACTTGGCCGATTCTGATCTAATTTACCCCAAGTGCGTGTGTGTTGGGGAGGGGACGGTGGGGGAGGGTATGTTGGAAAGGGCAGGAATTTTCATTTCCCACCTGCTTAGGTTTTCATTATAAAATGTTTCCATCACGGCACTGAAGTGTATTTCCCTAAAACTAGATGGTGCCTGCTATGAACAGGCGGCAAGTACAGGCCCAAACGAATAATAATGATCATCATAGATGCCCTTTATATGGGCCAAACGCTACACCAAGCCCTTGACTTTCATTAGTCAGTGTGATCCTCAAAATAAAACCCCATGAGGTAGGTGCCATCATTATCACTACTTTATAGAGGTGGAAATTAGACTTAGCTAGAAACTTAGCAGAGCTAGGATGTAAATCAGGCAAGTGAGCATCACCACTCAGACTGCACCGGGAGTTTTCTGGCCCCAGGCCCAGGGAACCCCATCTTTAGCAGGGGGCTGAGCGGCCATGAGGCAGGATTCCCTCACCAGGGTGGAGGCTGGAGGGTGGAGGTGCTGATGAGGGCCACCTGCTAAGGTTCCTTCTGACCTGATGCCTCCCTGATGCTCTGGCAGGTCCAACAGGAAGACAGAACTCTGTCCCTCTTCTGCTAGCATGGAAGCACCCCCCTGGGGCTTTGCCCTGCAGTCTCCGCCACTGGGAGCAAAAAATCTCATTAACATTAATGGGTTGCCTCTTTGCCTCAAGGGGGACATAGACTTCTAATTGCTGTGAAAAGAGGCCTGGGAGACCCCACCCCTGCTGCCACTCCTGTTCTGGGAATCCTTGCCCACGGCTCCCCACTGGGGAGTCCAAGGCCTGGCAGCTGCTTTCTCCAGCTTTGGCAGGCTGGCGATTCAGCATTGGTTTGGTTTCTCTGATAATTAAGTCATTTATAAAATAAAACTCATGTGCTCTTAATGTCCTTTTTGAAAAAGCCATCACAGCAGCCAGCTGCCTCCAGCCACCTCTGAATTCCTTTCAGGGTCCCTACGGTGAAAGGCCAATTCCAGTACAATATGGAGACATGCAGGTCTGGGCCCTGTTTAGTCTGCATCCCATCAACAGAATCTTTTTTTTTTTAAACCCCATCACAAGATTATAACATCCTGTTTCACATGGTCTGAAGCTGCTTTTGGGGGGGTAGTAGCTGCATAAACAGCACTACTCCCTCATGTCCCCCACCAAGTTATGCAGAGCAGTAAGCCCACTCTGAGATATGGACACCTGGCCAGGGATTGGGTGACATTTTAAAAGAACTGTGCGAAGGATCTGGGAGCCAAATGCTTGCATGGGGCGCAGAAGAGCCAGGGTCATCCCAAGCATCCTACGTGCGCGCAGCCCACGCGGCCCAAAACAGGCAGAACAGAGATGCTGAAAAGCGAGCTACGACGTAACTACAATGGGGAGAAAGCGAGACAGAAAATGGTGAAGTCAAACAAAGGGGCAGGAAGAAAAAGCATAGAAACAAAAGTGTTCCACCCTCTGCAGGGCGAAAGGAGCCGCTGCCGGCGCCCCAACTCGGTCTCCTCTCGCCACCTAGTGGCCATAATTTGTCACTGCAACGCAGGCTGCTGCGGGAGCTCTTGACGCGGGAAGGTGCCGGGAGAAAGCCATTATCTCCCAGCCCCAAAAGAAGACCTACCCAACAACGCAAAGGCTAACTTAAGCCAAAATCACGACCAGGAGAGCAGACCGTTCTTTATGAAAGGGCTTGTTTGTTTAGATTCAAAATACCGTGCAATTAAGGAACAAATGTGCGTCTTGCTCAGTCTCCTCAGTGAAGGGAGGTTGGGACTGGAAATTCCCCAGCCCCTAGCAGTTCCTTTAAAAGGATTCACGTATGTAGCACATATTTAAATCTCCTTCAGGAAAAGCTGGTTTTCTATTTAAAAAGGACTATTTGCTACTTCAGTTCTCCGACCCTATCTAGATGCCAAATATTCTTAAGTTTAGAAGAGGAGAGAGCAAGGATGATGTTACATGGATTTTTTGGCCGGAATTCACTCCCTAGTGGAGGAACCCCAACTTTGATCCTCATCTAGTAATTAGCTTTTTTTTTGGAAAAATACATAATACAAATTCCAGTCATTTTTTTCTGAAAGATTTACCCCATTCCCAAATACAAAATATTTGAGGTTTCAGATGATAAAATCTTGGTACTGGTATTCACTGATGAAGTAATAAAATGTAGAGCTTTTCAGCAGTGAGAATTAAGATATTAAGCATAAAATACATGTGTAAATCATTAAACTTGTATGTGTATACCCAAATGTATACCCTGAATGGTTATGCTTCTTGCCACAGACTTTACTGTCCGTGCCAAAAATTCTGTGTATTATTTTCTAAGAGTATAACAAAAAGTATATACAGCCTCTCAAAATTCAATTTCTCTGTGCCTATATATATACATATATACAGGATGAACAATCGTCCATCTCAGCAGCCGTCTGCTTTATCAGGTGCCTCTATGTAATTATCAGATCACTATATATATATATAGTGTCTATATATATATAGACACTGGCAGATAAAGGTGTAGCCTATATCTGTCCATACAGAGAAGGTCCAGTGTTTGTTCCACGGCTCATCTGTGCAGGTCTGTGAGGTCACTGGCCATTCTGGGATGATAATGTACACTCCTCCATGTGAGGCAATTTCTGTGTTACTTTGGTACTGGTGACTGAGGGTCTAAGGCTTCTCCAGAAATTTCCAGTGAGATACACTGGCTTGCTGTGGGGCCAAAGACCCTGTGGTAACTGACTCCACCTGAAGCCTAACCTCCAGCGCACTGAGCGTGGCACAGTCAGACAAGCTGGCTTGGTTCTGTCTGTACTGAATTCAAAGGGCTGATTCTTGGCTTTAAGAACCAAGCAAGCTCAAGGATAGCAATCACAGGGAAGAAAACAGACCCTTACAGAGATAGGAGAGAAGGAAGATGTTAAAGAGTTTGGCAGCTGCTTTGGTTAAGAAGTTATTTCACTTTGTTTTCTACTTTACCATCAGAGATTTAGTCTTTTCTCCCCATTTATTCACCCCAGGCCAAACCTTAGGAAATTAACTTCTGCAGGCAATGAAAGGTACTTCTCTTGAGGCAAATCACATGGTATCGCTGTGGGCTCTTGGGTTGCCATCAGTTGGGAAAAGAACTCCTTTCTAAAGCAGCAATGCCCCTGATAGATAATTAGATTCACAGTAGCATTTAATATGGGCTCTTGTAAATCCGTCTTCTAAAATTTCAGCCCCAAACTGGATGTAATAGAATCTGCCACAGCATGACACTTGAAATCAGTCAAGACAGGTGAGTCACTCCCGCTTCCACTCTCCTCCCAAGTGCCCCAGGATCACTGATAATATCAAAATTAACAAGGAAGACACTCCCAGCAGCTTCTGCTGGGAAGATGTCTGGAAGCACCGAGCTTCCCACCACTGATGTAGACAGCTAACTAAGGTGGTGATGGAGACTTGACCAAGACAATATTCCAGAAGCCACACGGGGTATGAGGCATGGAGAAGGGAGAAGCAGGGAGCAAAGCAACGGGTAACAGCTAGAGAACTGAGTGCAGAGTCCCTGGAAAGCAGTTGTCAGAGCAGAGCTCTCGGGAAGGCAGCAACTGACTTCTGAGGGCGCAGATGTCACAGTAACACAGACACCCTAAATGAACTTTCACATCTCAGTTCAGCTGGCTGAGAGGACGTCCTGGCCATTTCTGTTTCCTCACTCCTCAGCACATAGCTTGACAATAACTCCAGTCATCTGAGCCTCTCCCTGTTCCTTAAAGAAACAGGGGTGATGGTGGCGAAATAAAGTGAGCAAGATGTCACTTCTTTTTGTTCATGACCCGTCACCTACTTTCCTTTAGAAATGATCCCAGCCCTCTATGATCTGTCTCTGTGGGGGGATGTTTAGCACATTGCATTCTCCAGTGGTGCCCACAACAAATCTCTTTCATCCCTCTTGCTCCTCTACAATATGACCTTGTCATGATTTCCCATGAATGTGGGTGGGTTTGTGGCTGCTCCAACCAAGAGGGCAGCAGAAATGATCCTTATGTGGTTTCCAAGGTTGAGTAATAAATGACAAAGCCTCTTCATGTGTGGCTGGGTGATGGGGAGGGTAAAGAGCCAGATCAGGGACAGTTGCAAGAGGGATGACCATATTTCCTCCTCATGGCTAGGGTACCATATCTCCTCCAATCTAAGATGTTACATATGGAAGAAGTAGCATCAATCCGGTGAAGGCATTTAGGGAACAAAAGAACCACCACAACCATGTTAAGTGTGTCATCTATTATATGATGCATTGTAAGAAACACTAAAATAAGAAACAAATGTTAAGATGTAAAGACTATCATAAGTCCTTCAGCATGTTCGGACACCTTTCAGTACATTCTGAAAGTACAAGGGAAGGAAGGTTCCTGGATTTGATCAACTCCTGACTTCCCTTGTATGTGTTGGCAGGAGAGATTTATCCCCTAGGTGCAGTGCCTACGGCCCACGACATATCTAGTGTTCTACAAAAAATATTTTCATTTCTTTCTAAATCAAAAGAAAAAAAATTAATTTTAGGTTGAATAAAATATCTTAATATAAAATAAGAATATATTCATTTTTATACTAACACACTTATGAAATATAAGTTTTATGATTTAAGAGATTCAGTTGAAATACTTAAAAAATATAAAATCTAATATTTAACGTTTTACCCAGGAAAATCATGGTGTAGGTAAGCTGTCTTGATCACCCACTAAAGAGGGTTCCGCATGCTTTGACAAGCTTCCCTTTTTACCCTCTCAAGACCCAGATCCCAAAAGGGATGTTTTTCCATTCAGTACTTCCCTATATGGAGTCTAGATGGCCCCATTGCTCTAAAGTTAACTTAGCGAAGTTCTAAGATTTACGGCGACTATCCAGTGCCTCCTGTGGAGCAGGCAGAAGTTACTTTTTGGTGGAGATAGTATTCGGCGGCGTGCCCAGCTGGAGGCAGGCCTGGGATTTTTCATGGCTGTCATTCTTTTAAACCCTCAGTCCCTGAGGATAATCCATGGAGAGGAAAACCGGGCCATTTTAAGCTATACTTGAATTATTGAGCATGCCAAGCCTGCATGAAAAATTTAAATGTCTAGGAAAATAAATAGGGTGCATAAAAAGATTTTATTGAAGCTCTCCAAATCAGGGAAAACCTGCCTTTTTTTTTTTTTTTTTTTTTTAAAGCATCAGAGGAAGCCCTTGCAATTTGTTAAGATATCTCTTGGCTCCCTTGAAAATAATGGACTCAAATACTTAGGAACAAACTAGGAGAAAAAATAGCCCTGAAGCTATTTCATACTCAGAGAGGTAGCTTATAAAATTTTTGAGTGAAACACTCAATCTTCCACTTTCAGAATTCTTAGCCTAGTCTTTTAGACTAGATGGTTGCTCATGAAACCACAGAAAAGGCCTGAATCATTCAACTTTATCTTCTCTAGCTGCTTCAGATGGATATATATGCAAATGTGTGTGAATAGAAGCAGGTAACACAAGGTGTCTTTGAAGGGCTGAAACCCCACTCACAGCATACTTGAGACAAGAGGATCCTTCCTTATATATCTGCTTTTAATTTCTGTCTTAATCCATAGAGACTTCTTAATCCTTCTTGGACACTTTGAAAAGTGATTCGCTCCGATCATATTAACTTCAAATTCCATGTAAATAATAGATGTGTTTTCTGTAATGTGACTTACCAGCGAGACTTGGGGCCTCCTGCCTAAGAAGTAACACAGATGGAGGCTAAAGGGACAAGGTGAGGGGGTGGGGAGGAAGCAGCCTTGTCCCATAGAGTTCTCTGCGGAGATGACTGCCCAAGCACTCAATAAGAAGCAACTACACTGTCTCAAAATGGGCTCAGGTAAGAGGTTGAAAAGCCTCCCAAATTAATCATTTTATGTTTCTGTGCATGATGGAAAGCGAATTTTATTTTCTAATTGAGGTGAGATTACTTAGTATCACACATGGCACAGGAAGTTCCAAGTCCTTAACAAAGGTATTAAAACTATGAAAAGATGTTTATGTCAATAAATGAAAGTGAGGGGAACACAGGTAAATGGTCACTATTTACCACAAGTGCACTGCTGGGAGCAGGCGGACAGTTTAGTTTGGAGCCCCCAGATAGTAAATATGAATAAACAGCACATACACTGTGTCAACCCTATTCTAAGCTTGTTACCTGGATTCATCCACTTAACCCTCATAACAACCCTATGACATTAAGTACTATTATTACGTCCTTTCTACAGGCGAGGAAACAGACAGGGAGAGGTTAAATAGTTTGCCCAAGGTCACACACAAGTAGTGGCACATCAGGCTTGAACTCAGTGTGGTTCCAGTCTGTTATTTTACCACTCCAGTCGTCTGCCTCTCAAATCCAGCTCCAGAATGTTGCAGATTCTGTAGCTGTTCCATCCACATCCCCTCAGAACTCACTCCCCTCCTGTAGAGACTGAGGTTCCTGACTATCTGAGGGTTCCAGCCATAGATGCTTGTCACACATAGGCCAGCGGAGAGTTGATGTGCCCTCTTGCCCAGCAGCTCCCAATCCAAGGCCAACGGGAGCTGGTGGATAAACACCAGCTGGAGCTGTTCAGCCTCTCAGAGGCTCCCACAGGCCTGAGCCCACAGCAGTGATGTGGTCTTTAGGGAGCCCTGTTCTGGCTTCCTTTTCTTCCCTGTCTCACTTCACTTCCCTGGGCTCTCCCCCTAAAAGAAATGCTTGCATGCAAGTCATGTCTCAGGTCTAGATCTGGGGAAGATGGGCTTTGTAGTTTGAAAAGTCTAAGTTAATCACTGGCAAATGTGAGATCTATTCTAAAACAAGTCTTTTTTCTACCATGGTGAATTTATGCAAAAAAGAGGATCAATCTGCAGGAAATGTCGAAATCCTACCAGATGATCATAAACATTCTTGGGGATTAAAGGAGACAATTATTTCCAAGAAGCTACACTTAACGAATTTGGTAAATTGTTTCTTAACATAAACTTAGCTTTAATATAACTTTAAAAAAGGAAGTATATCAAACGTTGCATTACTGTATCAAAGACCCCAAATTATTTTTAGCCTCTAACTTAAAATGTAAGAACACAAATAGAATAGTGAAAATATCCAGATCAAAGTTAAAAATGCCACATTCCACTATGATTCTTCCAATACATTTTAAAGTATTTTGGACTCTCAAAAAAAAAAAAAAAGTGGTTCTTTCCCCCTAAACTATAGGTTGTGATATGTAACTGTGTTTTTACTTTGCCCTACGTATGTTAACACTAGATTTATTTTGCCAAACGCCCACGTGAGCCACTTTCACTGCTCTTTAAGCTCTTTTCTGTCCTTCCAGTCTTTTTTCAATTAGAGACTGTATCAATAAAAAGCAAATTACAATGGCCAAGATTTAGATCAAGCAGCATATTATCATCACCTCCCAAAGCACAATAAAGTCGAATGCTCTAAAAGTAACTGTATAAAAGAGGGCCAGGAAGCCCATTCAGTGATGGTTCTCTAAGTGCCTCTCACTGGGCATATTTGCCAAATGAGCTGAATTCAGTAGAAGCAAATAGAAGCCAATACTGGTCTTTGGCATAACTAGACCCGCTCACTCTGCTCTGTGAAATCATTCCCCTTGATACAAGCTTGGATAGGTTCCATAGCTTTCTAGGCACCTTCTGGAGAGAAAAGGTCTCCTGCAACTGCTAAATAACTAAGATCCCAATCAGTGTAATACTGAAGATCCTTACCTTCATTTGATTCAGTCTCCCCATCCCCAGCCTCCCCCGACACTGGCCTATCTCAGGCAGAGAGAGGCACAGGTGACTTTTCATTCTGCTCAAGGTTCCGGTCCTGGATAAGGGAGGACTTAAATGATCTTACTTGCCGGGGACATTGTATTCTGACAGCAGGACCGCCTGTGTTGTGCTTGCACCATGATTGGCCCCCTTTTCACTGGGCTTTGGTGGTTTCCTTGGAGTTCTTTCTGGTGGACACCTGAAAGGGCAGTTTCCCTGAGGCAGACAATGCCACCTCTGGCTGGCATGTGGACTGCCCTCAGTCTTTGGGCTTCTGTAGGACCACCTGTGGCTGGATCTCTTTGCCCCTTGATTCATATGGTGCCCTTGGTGATTCAGCTTTTTAAATGGCTCACAATGGGGCCTTTTTAAGGCATCCACAATTGGATTCTGGGGAAACACACCCATTGGCAGCAGGCAGGCAGCATTAGCCTGCATCTCACCCTTGGATTCCCCATGGTCCAAACAGTGACATGGTTGAGTAGGAAGTGAAAAAACAGAGGTGTGGGAAGGGATAGGGGAAAGTGTCACAGAGAAGCAAGAGAGAGGAAATCGCACTGAATGAATCAAAAACCCACAAATTATTCCAGAGCATGAAAATGGACAGAATGCTTCTCTTTGTATAATAAAGCCAGAATTAACACCATACCTAAACATGACACAAATAACACCAAACAACAACAAACACTCGAGGTCAATCTTACTTATGAATGTAGATGCAAAAAATCCTAAACACTAGCAAATACATTTCAGCACTAAATTAAATAAATGACATACCAGAACCAAATAAAGTATTTCCCAGGAATGTAAAGATGGCTCAGTATTAGGAAATCACTCTGCATATGTGTATATACATAGATACTGGAACAGATGTATGGTTATTTCAAAGGATGATGACAAGATAATAATAAAATTCAATCCTGATTCCTTATTTTTTAAAAAATACGTATTTTAGCAAGCCAGAAATATAAGGATCCTTCCTTAACATGAGGAAGAATATTTAACTCAAACCAACAGCCAGTAATTTTCTTAACACCAAAGCAAGCACTAGAGGCATTCCCATTAGCAAGAGGAATAGATGAAGATTCCTTCTGTTCTCATTATTATGAACAGGCATACCTCGTTTTAGTGCACTTTACTGTGCTTCCCAGATACTGTGTTTTTTACAGATTGAAGGTTTATGGCAACTTTGTGCCAAGCAAGTCTATCAGTGCCATCTTCCCAACAGCATTTGCTCACTGTGTCACATTTTGGTACCTCTCTCAATATTTCAAACTTTTTCATCATTATTTTGTCTGTTACAGTGATCAGTGACTAGTGATCTTCGATGCTACTACTACAAGTTACCGAAAGCTCAGATGATGGTTAGCATTTTTTAGCAATAAAGTATTTTTTAATTAAGGTATGTGCATTTTTATACATAATGCCATTGCACACTTAACAGACTACATTATAGTGTAAATACAACTTTATATACACTGGGAAACCAAAACATTAGTGTGACTTGCTTTATTGCCAAATTTGCTTTATTGTGGTGGTCTGGAACCAAACATGCAAAATACCCAAGGTAATCTGCCTGTAATAGGTCTTTACAGACAATGCATTAATTTTCTAAAAAGAAAAGAGATATACGTACTGCAACATAACTATATGCAAATACCATCACATCATAGAACCTTAAAACTCCAAAGAAGCTACTGAAACTTTCAGGATTTGATATAAATTTGATACTTGAGACAAAAACATAAACTGAAATATTTACCAATTATCAATGAGAATATATTTTAAATAGGAAAACAACAACAAAAAAATCCTATTCACTATTTTAAAAATAAGATACACAAATACCCTAGAGATAAGTTTATGTGCATGATCTATACAAAAAGAATCACAAAACTTGCGCATAGGACATAAAAGTAGAGAGATATATGATGTTCCCAGATGGGAAAATGAATGCTGTAAAAATGTCAAATTAATTTATAGGTCTAAATGCAATCCAAATCTAAATCTCAATGGTATTTTTAATATTTGACAGTGTAATGATAAAATTCATCTGGAGGCAAAAATGCACATGAAATGCCAAAAAGACCACAAAAAGAAAGAATAATCAGTGAACACTAGCCGTACCAGATAAAAACTTTAAGGCCATAATAAATAAAATAGGATGGCTGAAGTTTTAGGAAGAACTCAAATTAGATCTTTCCTAAGGATAACACTAATGTAAACTTCAGGCGGTTAAGTGAGATCAAAAAGTGAAAGTAGACAGAGAGCCAGTACCTTTGTGGTTCCTTTGTGAATATGGACATTCCAAAGATAAAAGCTGTTGAAGAAAATACAAAATGAAAACTTAACAGATTTAATGTCAAGGAAGATGTGAAGCTTCTCTAAGTCAAAGACTATAATTATCAGAACTAAAAAAAAAAAAAAAAAAAAAGCCTAAATGCAGGCCTCCTCCTCTTCACCCCCTCCTCCAAAAATAACTTAGAAGAAAATTTGCTACAAATAATACAAACAAGGTATCGTGTCTATCTATAATAAACTCAGAATTCATACATTTTATTAGAAAATATACTAAAATCTTCCTTGAATAATGAATATAGGAGCTTTGAAAGAAGTGCCAATAAAACAGAATTTTCAACTTCCATATTGATTTTTAAAGATTAAATAAAATATTATCATCCTACCAAACTAGCTAATATTAAAAATTGGTAATATTCAGTGTTGGCAGACTGTGGGATACGGCGTTTTCATACCGTTTGCAAATGGCTGCAATCTCTTTATCAAGAACTTTAACCATTTTTTAAAAAGCCTTAAAATAGGCTTTGATTCAGTAATCCCCCTTCTAGGCATCTATCCTAAAAAATATACTACGATGTATTAAAAAGATTTATAGATACAAGCTTATTACATCCTCGTCAGCGGGTTCCGCCTGCCGCGGGTTCCGCCTGCCGCGGGTTCCGCCTGCCGCGGGTTCCGCCTGCCGCGGGTTCCGCCTGCCGCGGGTTCCGCCTGCCGCGGGTTCCGCCTGCCGCGGGTTCCGCCTGCCGCGGGTTCCGCCTGCCGCGGGTTCCGCCTGCCGCGGGTTCCGCCTGCCGCGGGTTCCGCCTGCCGCGGGTTCCGCCTGCCGCGGGTTCCGCCTGCCGCGGGTTCCGCCTGCCGCGGGTTCCGCCTGCCGCGGGTTCCGCCTGCCGCGGGTTCCGCCTGCCGCGGGTTCCGCCTGCCGCGGGTTCCGCCTGCCGCGGGTTCCGCCTGCCGCGGGTTCCGCCTGCCTGCCGGTTTGCCCGAGTTCCACTCTACCAATCCTGTGTAAAAAAAAATTTTAATTGCAGAAAGTTTCAAAAAATAAAACTTAATTTGTCTCATATAGAGCCCTACGGTGAATCCACGATTGTGAAGTCATGTGTGGGGACACTTTGCTGCAGCCTCCTGCCAGATTTTCAATCTCTCTCCTGAACTTGGGTGAGCATTGTTTGCCTCACGTCTCGTACTGTGTGCAACCTTTATTTCTGTGGAAAAAAATTACTCCTAAAAAGAAATTAAGTGGTCAAAGCAATCCCTCAAAGGTTAAGAGGGAGTGTAAAGTGCTGTCTCTCATCGAGAAAATAAAAATCTTAGGTCTTTTGAGAAGCGGCATGTCGCCTGTGTAAATCTGCTTGGCGTTAAGAAGCAAACGAGCGTTAGCATATTGAAGCAGAAAGAAGCTGCGATTCGTGGAAGTGTTCGTGCTGCCTCTACGAAGTGGCGAAAATTCTCTCTGGTTCCTGATAAAGAGCTTGCAAAAGCTGAGAAAGCATTAAATGTGTGACTAGAGGACATGTCACAGAAGTAGATCCCTGTTGATGTCAGAATGGTGTGTGGAAAAAGCACTTAGCCTCTGTGAGCCGAGAGGTTGAGGAGAGCCAGAGGAAGGAGTGGAGGGCCAGTAAAGGACAGCTGGCTAGCTATGCAAAGTGCTGCAGCCTCAGGAACTTAAAAGATCACAGGAGAATCATCGACTGATGCTAAGGCAGCATCAGCGTTCCCAGAAGAGCTCAAGAACTCATAGAAGAGAAAGGCTACCTCCCAGAGCAAGTCTTGAGTTGTGATGAAGCAGGCTTGTTCTGGAAGTAGATCCCCGTGGTTCCTACACCCGCAAAAGCACCAAGCAAGCCCTGGGGTTCAGGCTTGGAAGGATGGCCTTACTCTGGGGCTGTTTGGCAATGCAACAGACATGAGCAACAGACTACATGATCAAGCCAGGCCTTGTTTGCTGAGCACAGATCTGCTAGCCCTTAAGAACAAAACCAATAATTGCCTGCCTATGTTCTGGCAACACAACAAGAAGGATTACGTGACGCCATGTTGTTCTTGGAATAATTCAGTGCTTCGTTCCTGGAGTGAAGAAATACCTGGAAAAGAAGGGGCTGCTATTCAAGGCCCTGCTCATAATTGACAATGCTCCTGGCTGTCCCAAACCTCCCTCCTGTGCTGATGAGAATGTGGAAGTGAATTTCCTGCCTCCTAATACTACGTCACTGCTGCAGCCTCTTCCAAAGCATCAATGTGTGCAATTGAAACCCAGTTTTTCTGATGTCGTGATCCTTCTGATGTCCCGCCAGAAGGTTCAAGTTGGCCTGCTGTCTCACCATTTACCTACAGTGCCACACATCTCATCCCTCACCACATCGGCCCTGTAGGCACTATGCAGCCATCACCGTGGTCATCCTCCTCCTCCTCCTCCTCCTCCTCATCACCACAGCAGGATTATCAAGGGAGAAGAACCAGGTTTTGGTGAGTATTAACACTGTGTGTGTGTGTGTGTGTGTGTGTGAAAGAGAGAGAGAGAGAGGATGAATATATATTCTCTATTGATAATTATATTTTCTATATGGTACTTGTATTTTAAATGTTCTGTGTTTTATTCTGTGTATTTCCCATTTAGATCATTAAACAAAAGCAATCTATAAGTATTGAAAGGAAGAAAATGTGACATTGTTGCTGAAATGTACTATGTAGTTAGGCCTTGGATGGTTGGGTCTGTACTGAATATGTAGACTTCTTTCCCTGACATTATTCCCTCAACAACACAGTGTAACAGCTATTTACAGAGCCTTTACATCGTATTAGGTATTATAAGTAATCTAGAGATAATTTAAAGTATTCGGGAGGATGTGCACAGGTTATATGCAAATGGTATGCCATTTTATGTAAGGGACTTGAATTTACACAGATTTTGTTATCCGTGGTGAGTCCTGGAACCAATTCCCCGAGGATACTGAGGGATGACTGTATGTAATATTGCTCATGATATAATGCTATGTGGAAAAAAGCAAGATATGAAACTACATCTCTCTCTCCCTATATATAGTTACAGATATATCTATATATAAACATACATGTATCCGGAATATATAAATAACTTTTACAACTCAACAGTAAGGCAAATAGCTCAATTAAAAAGTGGACAAGGAATTTGAATAGACATATGTATGGCCAATAAGCACATGAAAATTAGGAATTAGAAAAGGAAAAATTAAAAACACAATGAGATAGAATTTCACACCCAGTAGAATGGCTATAATAATTCTTTTTAAAATGGAAAATAACAAAGTTGGTGAGGATGTGGAAAAATTGAAACTCTCATATATTGCTGGTGAAAAATGTGAAGTGGTGAAGCACTGTGAAAAATACCTTGGCAATTCCTTAAAAACTAAAGTTTTTACCACATGACCCAGCAATTCCACTCCTAGAAATATACTTAAGAGTATTGAAAATATAGTTTCACACAAAAACTTGCATATGAATACTTATAGAAGTATTATTCATAATATCCAAAAAGTGGAAATAACCCAAATGTGCATCAGCTGATAATAAACAAAATGTAGTGTATCTGTACAGTGGAATATTGTTTAACCATAAAAAGGAATGAAGTACTAATACATCCTACATAATGGATGAACCTTGGAAACATTATGCTTAGTGAGAGAAACAAGACACAAAAGGCCATATGTTGTATGATTCCATTCATACGAAGTGTCCAGAATAGACAAATCCATAGAAACAAAAAATAGATTAGTGGTTTCCCAGGGACAGGAGGAGGGTAGAATTGGAAGATACAGTGTTTCTTTTGGGAGTGATGAAAATATTCCGAAACTAGGTAGTGGTGATGCTTGTGCAACATTTATGAATGAAAAAACATCACTGGACTACACACTTTAAAATGATTTAAATGGTCAATTTTATGTTACGTGGATTTTTATCTCAACTAGTTTTTTAATTATTAAAGTAGATGTTTTAGAATGAAATTAAAATCAAATGTGTGCAACTATTGAAATACCTGGAGTCACAGCTTTTGTGCGACAGGATTTTGCAAAGACCTGTCTTTAGAATCTGGGTCCTATCTTTGACTGATCACATGACATTGGACAGGACATTTGTTGCTTTTAAGCCCATTTTCTCATTTATGAAATGGGGAGCATTCCTCCCTTATCTGCCTCTTGGTTGTTATTTGATTCAAATGGTCTAACCCTGACATATTTACCCCAAATGGGGTAACCACAAGGCATAATTTTAAGGGATTATTATTGTCTCTTCTCACCCTTGTCTGGTTTGCAGACTCTCTGAAGGGTGGACAGAATGCCTTAAGAGAACGTCTTCTGCCTAGGTCTGAAGAGATGATATCTGAGCTTGTCTTAAAGGTTAAGTTTCCCAGGCAGTGATGTGGGGAAAGCCTGTTAAACAGAGAGAAATGTGTATTGGAAAAAACACAAACTCAGAAAATGCCAGATGTTTCAAGTGGTTAGAAATCACTGGAATACAACCTGTGAGCGAGAACAATAAGGAGAAATCTGGGACAAGGTCTTGTAGAGCCTTTTGTAAAAGGTGCCTGTACTTGGTCCTTGGGGCAATGGGAACCAATGGACATGTTCAGGAGGTGGGTGTGAAGATTGAATATGGGTCTTAAGAAGGGGTCTGGTGACATCGTGGAGGGTGAGCCAGTGAAGAACATTGTCAGCAGGTAGCTCTGACAAAAGGTGGTTGAAACATTGCAGGTGAGAGGTTTCAAGAATACAATCTGAGGCAGGGTAAAAGTAAGAATAAAAAGGAATATCTGAAGGGAAGGATATTTTGAGGTAGAATCCAAAGTATTTGGCAATGGACTGTATGTGTAGGGAAGCAGAGGAGGGTTAAATGGCAACTGTAAGTTGTTTGCTTTTGAAAATTAGATGTCCACCCACCATACTACTGATCAAGATCTGGCGTTCTGGAGAAGGAGCTGGCCTAGTGAGGAAGACAACTGTGATTTGAGATATATTAAGAATTAACTTATATCCATCCAATAAAGACGTAAGAATGGCCAATAGACATATGAAAAAATGCTCAGTATCACTAATTATTAGAGAAATGCAAATTAAAAACTACATTGAGGTATCACCTCACACCAGTCAGAATGGTCATCATCCAAAAGTCCAAGAGCATTAAATGCTGGAGAGGGTGTGGAAAAAGGGGAACCCTCCTACACTGTTGGTGGGAATGTAGGTTGGTGAAGCCACTGTGGAAAACAGTATGGAGATTTCTCAAAAAACTAAAAATAGACTTACCATATGATCCAGCAATCCCACTTCTGGGTGTATATCCGGTGGGAACTCTAATTTGAAAAGACACATGCACCCCAGTGTTCATAGCAGCACTATATGCAATAGCCAAGACATGGAAGCAACCTAAATGTCCATCAGCCATAAGAAAGAGTAAAATAATGCCATTTGCAGCAACATGGATGGACCTGGAGATTGTCATTCTAAGTGAAGTGAGCCAGAAACAGAAAGAGATATACCATACGATATCACTCATATGTGGTATCTAAAAAAAAAGGGGGGGGACTATGAACTCATCTACAAAACAGAAACAGACTCAGACTGAGTAAACAATGTCATGGTTACCGGGGAAAGGGGAGGGAGGGGATAAATTTGGGAGTTTGAGATTTACAAATGTTAATCACTATATATAAAAGTAGATTTTAAAAAAGTTTCTTTTGTAGAGCACAGGGAACTGTGTTCAATATCTTGTAATAACCTTTAATGAAAAAAAATCAAAATGAATATATTTATGTATATACGTGACTAGGATATTGTGCTGTACACCAGCGATAGACACATTGTAATTGACTGTATGTCAATAGAAAAATAAAAAATTAAAAAAGAATTAACTTACATCCTAATCATGGATCTTTGGGTTACAAGAAACAAACTCACTCGAACATGTGCATGTAGAAAGAAATGTACTGTGAGAAGGCACTCAAATGTAAGATTTGTGAAGTCAGAAAACATAATTTTCTTATTTGACAAAATATCTCTCATACCTAGCAAAGTTCCTGACATAAAGTAGGTTGTCAAACGATATTTGAAAAGTGGATGATTGATTGAATTTCATGAATTACAAGGAGGGCAATAGAGCAGTCTCATTAGCACTGGAAAATCCTCAGGCGACCACCCACTCTCTGAAATCATACTGTACTTTACTTTGTTTCTCTTTCCCTGCCTGCCCCAGATTCTCTCTATACTGGCTTCCTCTGCTCATTTGCCCTACATCACCTTAGAGTCGCAGTGCCCAGTGGTAGAGGATTCCCAGGCAAGGGAGTCTGTTTGGACTGGCTAGCAGCAGGCAGCCACTCTGATCAAATCAGCTGTGGCCTGAGAGATGAGGCCGCAAAATGACTTACATGGCTACTCTCTATGGACTGTGGGAAGACACAGTCTCTAAGAAGGAGGTGTTGGCAGACAAAAAGTGACTGCATTTCTGATATAAGGCTGCAGCCAAACATCTAAGTGTAGCTGAGAATGTGGGACCTACATTTGGACAGGGTGGCTGTTGATCTTGAAGGCATTAGCAAAGAGATGGTGGTTGAAGTTATGCATTTAGAGGAGACAACTTGGGGAGAGTATGTCGAATGATGTGAGTATGTTGACGTAACAGAAATTCAATTACAAAGAAACAGGGAAAGAGCCAATGAATGAGAGAAGTGATTGTCAGAGAGAAATGAAGAAAACCAGGAGAGATGGGTCATAGCCTTTAAGAAAGGAAAGAATATTGAGAAATAGAAGAGCTCCATCTTAATTTTTAAGGATTAGTTGATTGTGTCACAGGTCTGTGAGATGAAAGGAAAGTTAGACACAGTGTTCTGGGTGTCAGCTAGGCCTTTGACATCTTTAGTGACATCATTTTGGGACAAGGTAGAGAAATAAAGACTGGATGAAGTTCAGGTGGGAGGATTATCCATCAGACAAGTGAAGAATCCCAAAGGGATCTGGGTTAAGGGCATGATGTCCACATAGGAAGCTCTGATGTGAGCTAAAAGGCCCTAGCATAATCTCGTCTTTGTGAACACGTCATAAACTACGTGGATATAAACAAGGATGCTTTATCTATCTACTTTGTGAATAACATTGAGGCTGAAAGGAATAGCAAGACACATGTGTGACAGAGTGAGGGTCCCACATGAATTCAGTGGAGAGTAAGAGGGGATTATTTTTCATTAGATAAATGGAGGGGGGCCATATGTTGTAGTGCAGAGAGCAGAGAACCGGTATTCTCATCCTGCCTGTGGCAGGATAACTTGGCAACTCACTGAAACCTTTTATTTATCACACCTGAGTCAAATCTCTGCTGATGGGATGGGAACAAGGAATTGATATTTATAACCTTTTTTCTAGAACATTCAAATGCTTGCCAGCACCGTCCATGGGTAACATCTGGGAACACTGACTTAAACCTTTAATAGGCTCAGTTTCTGAGTCTATAAAGTGAGAGTTCACCAAGGTGATTCCCCAAGGTCCTTCCCTGTGCTAGCATTTGTGTCTGTGCTTGTGTAAGGGGAATGCATGTCTCCACAGAGACAGAGCCCTCATAATTTAACCCTGCTACTTTCAAATGGGCAAAGAAAATGTAACGTCATTATTTTCCACCACTGATTTAATCTGGGGGAGTGGAGCAGTTTTGTGCCATCTCCTTCACCATATTGGAAGAGGCCACACATGAGATGCCCTCGGGCTTACAGCTCTCCTCCAGCTCCATCAGGGAGCTACTGCAGGGGAGGAAAAATTCTGTTTCCTACTACCCTCATGGGTTCTCCAGTTGGGGCCTTGTAAATTGGACTGTCAAAAGACAGATTAACCAAAGGAATGCATATAAATTTAATTTAAGTTTTATGTGACAACAGAGACTTCATAAGGAAATGAAGACCCAAAGAAATGGTTAAACCTGAGCTTGCTTTATACTAGGTTTAAGGAAGAGTGGGGAGTCACAGGCAAATGAGCCAAAGGTAGTAGACTGTAGGGAACTTAGCAAGGCCTGTTCCCTCAGATTCCCCTTTGGTGATAAGGATGCTCTTTTGCTCCTGGTGTAGGGAGGGCACCTCTCACCTGAAGGTGCTATGACCTGCTTCAGGGGGGAAGGTCAGAGAGTCCTTCCTGCTTCTGCTGTTTCTCAAATTCCTTCAGCTTAAAATACTCACTTTGCCAGGGTGTCATAATTGGGGGTGTTCTGAACCCTTCACCATCCACCTCTAACTTCCATAATTTTCTCATACCTGTCTGGATATTTCTGAAGTCTCCTCTCAGAGTGCAGCTTCAGGAAGGGAGAAACAGAATCATAAAATGCCTCCCTGGCTCTTTTTCTGTCTCATTTCTTGCTGCAGCCCACATGCACAGGAGATGCTCAACATTTTGTTTCCTTTCTGTCATAGCCTGGGATACGTCCACTTACTGTGTTGAAGTCCTGAATTCCTGTTTTGAAGCCTTACTCTCCAGTGAGATGGTATTTTGAGGCCTTTGGTAATAACTAGTTTCGATGAGGTCAGAGGGGACAGTGACCTCACACAGAGATGAAGGAACCAGAGCTCCCTCTTTCTTCACCCTGTGAGGACACAGCAAGAAGGCAGCCAGCTGTGAACTGGAGGAAGGCCATCACCAAGAACCCAGCCCTGCTGGCGTTCTCGTCTCAGATTTGAAGCCTCCAGAACTTGATGAATGAATATTTGTTGGCTTAAGCCACTCAGCCTGTGACATTCTGTTATGACAGCCCAAACTGACTGAGATGCTCCCTAAGCAGAATCAAGTCCCAGGAGATCTGCACTGGGTCTGTTGAAAGGAAGTTAAAGAAATTTAGAAATGCCTTCATTAAGAAAAGCCTGATTTTCAGGACTTGCTGTAGACTTTGAGATCCAATGGCTCTTTCTCCTAGGCTGGATCTGTCTTCACGTTCCCTGGAGTAACAAGCCTAGCCATGGAGGTGGAAGGCAACAAGGCAACATGATTTAGGAAGGAAATGAAACTATGTCGGTGTACTATACCAAATATATGATATCTACATCCGTCCTCATACGTCTCATAAGCACTAGTTCATATAACCCAGTCCTCTTCCTCCTTCCCTTCTGATTTAATTATAACACAGTGATTACCTTACCTTATACTCCTGTCCTCCTATTTTAGAAATCTAGCCCTTTCTGGAGACTCAGCTTTTCAGTAAATGTTCACTGATCTTATGATAGTGACAGTAGGAGTGTGACAATTCCAGAGACTTGAGCAAGTGGCCCAATCAGCATCCTCTTCCAGAGTGAACTTGATTGAATAGAGGGAGCCCCCGTTCTGCCCAGGCCAGACCCCAAAGACCGGCACTTAGCAGTTCTGTTGGAACTTTGGTGCTTCTGCTGCAGCTGCTGGTGATGATAAGGAGCTTTTTGTTGTTAAAGGCTTTATCCATTTAAAAAAAAAATCTGATTATTGATTATCTAGCCCTCTGATTTCTATAAGGTCAGGATTAATCTGTTTTAAGGAGAAAGGCTTTTCTCCTTGTCTGGAAAGCCCTTTCCCCACTGCCTGTCTTGAAAATTCCTTTTCAGTCCTTAAAAACCCAGCTGCGATGTTGCCGACTCTATACAACATCCTATGAGTCTTCCCCTCCTCCCAGGAAGACTGAAGTTCTCCTCATTCTGTACCATTGCTTTATCTCATGATGGCCTCTATCACCACGCCATTCACAGTGAATCAGGAGTATTTGCCACCATCTGTCTCCCTTACACAATTCTCTGCAGTTCACACCGATCCATGGTATGGCACACAGTAGATGATCCATGAACATTCGTTAGCTGGGTGACTGGCTGAATGAATAGGTGAGTGGCACAAGGGCCAAAGTTCCCATAAATGGTAAAAAGGAATGCTGGTATTCAACATTGGACTGTCACCCCAAGGCCCACATTTGTCCTGCACCACGCAGCTGTGCACTTTGGGAATTTCAAATTGAGGAAACGTGCCATCTACCCATAATATGTAGGCATGAACTGCCATGAGCCCTATGTGTTTTTCCCGTCCTTTCTCTCCTCCTCACTTTTCCTCTGATGTAGAGCAGATTTCCCAGAATTGCCACTGGGACAGGGTTTTAGGGTGAGTGTTAGCAAGAAAACAGAGTGGACTCTCACCAGATTGAATCCTACAGAATCAAGAGCAGGACAGAACTCCTTTCCTTGAAGTCTTCCTCTAAGAATTTCTTGCATTTCTTGTACATTTATCGTGTGCTTGACATGTTGGTACGTCTTTGCATACTTTACTTATTTTTGCATACTTTGTTTCATCGTGATTATTACACTTTGACACAACAAAGTCAGTTATATAACTAAAGATAGCAGTCCTAACAATTACTGGTATGCCTTATTTCACAAACAGGGAACTGAGACTATTAAGAGAGAATGCTAATTGCCCAAGGCCACATGGTTTTAGCAGTAATAGAACTGGCACCCAGGCCTGCCCAGGCATGCCTGATGCCAAAATCTACTCTCTTTTAAGTAATGGAGTCCACCAGGAATAGGCCAGTAGGGAAAAGGACAGAGAAATTAATTATGAATTAATATTTATTGGGGGTAGTAGATATCTGTCAAGCTTTGTGGCCACCCATCATCTTTGAACAACTTTCCTGTATTTGGATAATTTTCCATATTGAGAGTCCTGTCTCCCAAAGGTGGAAACCAGACATCTGCTCTTACGCAAAAAGGGAAAGTACCACTCAGCACACACTCCAGGACTAACTAAATGGATAAATGAATGGAGCTCACAAAGACAGAAGCAGTAGCACGTATGCAGGCCCCTCTAATTCATTGCATTCTATGGGGGTGCACAGATCTAACAAGGCAGACAGCAGACCCCTAGAGAGACTCCAGTCTTGGTCCATGGGGCTTATGAGCTACATGGTTAGGAAAGCACCCGCTCCTTCCTTCGGGTAACCAGGGGTCTGAGTACCATAGTAATATGGGACCATAGAACATTGGCTCCAGCCCTACTCTCATCTTTCATGACTTCGAGGAATACCAGGACTTCTTCTGGTATAATGTGGAAGTTGGGGACCAAGCTTGTCATTGTATTTGTATGATATATTTAGCTATTGACTTGAATCCAAGCAACCAAGCAGCATTCAAGATCGAAGTCCAGCCCTTCCTCTGGTATGATCAGAGCACAAAGCTTTAAGCCTCATGGTTGATCAGAATTGACTGCTTTAAGCACCAGGCTATCTCCAGTTTCCATCAAATTTGCAAGAAGCAACTCAGTTTCTAGAAGGCAGCCTGCAGAGAATTCATCTTGGACAATTTTCCCCCTTTCTCTCCCTTGCTTTCCCAGCCTCCCAGCAGGGGCACAGATGTGTGATTTAGGCTCTCCCAGTCATATGTACACATGTGAGGTTTTGGGTTAGAAGAAGTAGGGTGAGTATACAGGAGCATGAAATCCATTTCCTGGAGTGGCTGATCCCAGAGGCCTTTGGTTTCTGACAACAGTTGTGGTGACTCTGGAAACCAGGGCCCTGCATCAGCAGTGCCCATTATGGTGTCTTTGCCTGCAGGAGGAAGCAACAGGGTTTTTATTACCTTCATTCCTTTAAACACTTTTTAAAAAGTGTTTCTGTTTAACAACATCCAGTATCCTAAGCATACTGGCACTTAAAAACCCAAGCACCTTGTAGCAATGTTGTTAGACAAATGTTAACCTTTTCACCAATTAGAAAGATTAATGCAACGTAACTGACTAAGCTGTTTCACATTTTATATGTACTCAGAAGTAACATCCAAAAAATCGGTTCTTTCTGACAGATTACTATGTATCATGTTTGCAAACATACCTCCCACTACTCATGGAAAGGCACTTGGCCATCCAGAAGGAATTTTTCAATTCAAGTGTTAGAAAATCCTCGCATCCTTTTCTGACCTTTCCCCTACCCTACCCTGCAGAGCTGACAATGCCCATCAGGATTATTGGATAATCCTCCACCCCACTGCCTAATGGCGAGAAACATCTTGATGCCTTTAGGCTCAGCTGTGCTCATTAGGTACAGAAATGCCAGGAGAAGATAGCAAATGTATTCAGATTTTAGTTTGTCTGCAGTTTGATGTAATAATGTTTTATTTTTGGCCCCCAATTGCTCAGCAAAAAAAAAAAACAAAAACAAAAACAAAAACCCTTGGTTAAACTGCTGATTTACTCTAAATCGCTGAGCACCGAGACTGTAGCTTGATAAAGTCTTTTAGTTGCTGAATATTTATAGTTGAACAATGCCAATGGCTTTTGATGGAGTTTTTCATGGGAAATATGATGACGTTTACTTCTTTATGAAGTTGAAATAACTGTGAATTTACCAGTGCTACCTCACAAGGGGTTTTTTTTTTTTTTTATTTCATCCTGGGGGCTTTGAAATATAAAATTCTATTTAGGTTTTCAGTGAAGAAGATATCACAAAGAAAAAGTGTGTGAACATTGGCCAAATAAAATTTGTTGCAACATCCCAAAATGTTCCTAAATTCTGAAACATTAATACATTGGTCATCAGTCTTGGATGTGTTATATTCAGGACACTTCCTAGGGAGTGTTATGGAGTTCCCTTCGGATAGAAAAGTTCATGATCATGGCATTAGTACTAAAGAGAGAGAAAGAAGTAGGGGATGGAAAAACTTGTGTAAATATATCTCATCTTCTTTATCTTTTTTCCTTTCTACCAACCCTGAAGGCAAAGGAATTAGCCGAGAATATAGGCTGTATTTATCCAAAACCAGAAAAAATGTTGAATTAGAAAAGCTGTTGACTTTCCAGCCAGCCAGCCTTGTGTCCATCTATTCAATAAACAGATTTGTTGAGCATCTGTAAAATGTAAAATGCCAGACAATGTACATAAAGAATATTGGTTTGTTCATTAATTCAATCATTCATGTAATAAACTTACCAACTAGCCAGTGTTTGAATCATAAAAACTGAAAACAAATAATTATAACATATGGGATGAGTTTATAAAAGTATTCAAAATGCTGAGGAAGCAAAAACAGAGGAAATAACTAAGAAGTCACCTGTAGAATGTGTGTCAGAGGCTGCGTTTCAGAGGCACACAGGCAAAGCTGTCTTTGAGACCATCAGCTGCTAAGCTGCTCAGGAGGCAGGGTGTGGGAAGACAGAGGGGTTGTAATCTCCAGAACCACACGGCCCTGGGTTTGCCTCCCTATTGTGGCAGACTTCTAATTGTCCTCTAACACCCATTCCTCTTCTTCCTCAGGATGACATAAATTCTGAATTTAGGTGGGCACATGGTCACTGAGAACAGACCATGTTTCCCAGTGTCTCTTGCTGCTGGGCAAGGCTTTGGGATGAAGTTCTGGTCAATGGTCGCAAGCAGAAGTAATGCTATAGATTGGATGCTTGTGTCCCCCCAAAATTCATGTTAAAGTCCTAACCTCCAATGTTTGTTAGAAAGTGGGGCCTTGGGGCCTTTGGGAGGATATTAAGTCAAAAGGTGGAGCCCTCATGAATGAGATTTATGCCCTTATGAAAAAGACTCTAGAGAAATCCCTGACCTCTTTAGAAACTCAGCGGAAATAGGACTTGGTGGAATACTAGAATAACTGAGGAAGAAGAATAAGAGATAATAGGTAGAGAGAAGAAAGCTTCAAAGAGAGATTTCAAAACTTGTACTGGTGAATGTAATACATACAGTGTAACGTTAGGAGTAAGTGGCTCAGAAAGACTAAAGGAAACTATAGAAAGAAACTAAAGGTGCAGAATGAGTCGGTGTAGATGTGGAAGTCATCCAGGATTTTGACAGCCATATGTATAGGATGACAGTAAGACAGATACCAGTACCACCAGACACAGAGGTGGCAGGTTCTGTACCCAGAATGTGTTTCTTAGTCCAGATCACTCTGGGTAAGTTGCTTCCCCGACACCTCTAGAATCACACGTTAGAAAGTGAACCATAATTCATCCAAATACAGACCCTTCTCATTTCTCCTCTTCCAGGATACCTCTTAAGCCAACAAATAAATGGTATGTTTAATGAAACACCACAGAATCAAAGTGAAAAGCCCACAGCTAATGCTGGTGCCTAAAATTTAATTCCTGCAGACAGAGCCGCTGGTCACATTACACACTTGAGGTTGGAGGTATTGAGTGATGAGAAGAAGAAATTGGGCTGGTGGAGGCGTGCTCTTCTGCCACCTTAGGTTTGGTCAGAAAGCAAGAAAGATCAGGAAATTAGGAGGAATATAGAAGGAAAAAAGCAAATTTTAGCAAAGAGATTAAAAGAAAGATTGTAAGTAAATCTTTTAAGTCACATGCTCAGGGATAAACTTACTAGAAATGGTGCTTTATAAACATTTTTCAGAAATATTAAAACATTTGGAACCACATTAATTTGCAGCATGACAATGTGAAAAGCCCACTTAAAGTCTGGAAGGATACTTTTAAATTATCGTAAATCATAATTAAGTGTTTAGTTACCATTATAGCATGTGCTAGCTGCAGAACTCTGAGCCTGGTTCCTCATTTGTAAAATGGGGATAGTACCCATATTTCATAGGGTTTCTGTGAAGACCAACAGACTTGGTGTATGTGAAAGTGTTTTATAAGTTGTAAAGTCCTCTTTACATAAGAGTATCTTCATCATCATCTGCATGAATCAACCATGCTTATCTTGTGAACATCCATTGTGTTTGTCTAACCAGTCTCCTGCCCTCCTTCGTCCAGCAGTAGTACAGTTCCTCTTCCCTTGAAGAACTTTTCTTCCCTACTACTGTGGGAGTGCCCACCCCCATCTGGCTAAGAAATTCAGCATAATCTGTGCACCTGGCCACAGCGAAAGGCCAGAAATGGGTATATCATTTAAGCCAGTCCAATCAGAGTTCTCCTTGGGCATCTTTTTTCTTCTCTTGCCGTGAGCTAGAAGGATATGTCCTCAGAGATGCTGGTGGCCATGTCCCCTGCTACACAGAGGCACTCACAAAGATAAAGCTGACATGCAGAAAGAATGAAATTGAAAAATAGAATCCTGAAGGAATTCCCATCATCCTGTGTAGCCAGCCCCAATCTTGTCCATTACATAATCTTCTTTTATGAACTTTATGTATGTGTGTATATGTGCATATATAAATTACACTGTAGTGACTTCCAACCAAACGTCTGGCTAATACAAATTCTACAATGAAAATATTTCAAATTTTAAAAATGTAAAAAGAGAAAGACTTACTCATTGTCTCCTTTTCAAACAACAGAATAGTGTTTAAAATAGTGAAAACAGAGAACCCAGATAAAGCCCAGGATGGTACACACAGAATCAGGAGCTATCCACCTTCTAGTAATCATCAAGCAGCAATAATATGAATTAGCAATCATTTCGTAGAATGTGGTAGAGGAAACAAACCTCTTTAGAAATATGGTTCATAGATACTGAATTTTTTAAAAAGAAATTTCTCAGTTTTGGTCCAGCTATTCTAAATTGCTATGTGTTGTTGTTGCCATAAAGTCCTAAATTTAAAAAAAAATTATAGATCAATTTCTAGACTGTGTGTATTGACCCTCCCTGACTGTTTCCAGAATAATAGTACCCTTTACAGAGTAGAGCTTTAACAGGACAATTTTTGTCTTCATGTACCATGTATTATGAAGCTATAGGGTAGCAGCAGCCTTCAAGACACATCTAAAGTGAAATAAAAATGCATCATTTTACAGAGAAAGGAACTGAACTCCCCTATATGTGAAGCACGTGGAACAAGTTCACACAATTTGCAGGTACGTTAGGTGAAATTCTTTGCTTATAAAGTAATTCATTGCTTTACAAAATGCTACACTATGTTTTTCATTTTAATTGATGCTTATACAGTATAAATTTCCTAACTTGTGGCCATGTTAACGAGATTAAATTTGTAAAACTTTGATTCGTATACATTTCAGGAAAGCATTGATTGCACCTGTATGTAATTCCAGTCTGGACACACTGCAAATGCTATCGGAAGCTTAGAATCTTTGCAATGCCTTGGTGTTGGTATAGATAAAGTTATTTAGATTACCAAATCCCAGTATCTTGAAGAAGTAGAGACGTTTGCCTGCTGTAAACATGGTATTCCTTTTAAGTACTCTAGTAGCTCTTAAAGTAGTAAGTGAAATCCTCATTGCTATAGTTTTTATATTGGGTAATATTTAATTATTTCATGTTCTGAGTCACAAATGTTTAACCAGTTTCTCTTAGAGTGCAATCATTTTCATCAGTCTTTCTGCAAATCTAATGCAACTGAGAGATTCCTAGTAGCAATCATGTCAGCTGCCTGCATGAACGAGCCTTTTGGTTCAGCAGAGCATAGCTCAGAATAGGAGAGTTTAAAGGCAGCAGTTTTTAGGTGTTACTCAGTGTTGCTTGCTATTTGCCTTTATTCAGGTTACTGAGCTCAGTTCTCTAATTTGTGGGTCAATTTTTGTATGTCTTTAGAAAGCGTCTGCCCAGTAAAGGACTGAGTGGAAGCTGATTCTCCGTTTTTTGCCGCCTCCTATCCCCATCCCTGTAAATCCTCAGAAAGCCACAGCAAAGGGACCAAATCGCCAGTGAGTTAAACTAAGAGTAGGGAATACTGAGCCTTCTCCTAGACTTAGAGCTAAGATTTCTGTCCACTTTCTGTGCCCACTTTTTTCTCCATTGCTTTTCAGGGGACTGAGGGAAGTATGAGGGGTAGGACTAGAGTTAACCTTAGAGCTACAGCCACAAGGAAGAAATGCTGTACTTATATCAGGGTAGCATAAAACCATAGAAACCAAAACCCAAAAAGGTGCAAAAGATCATGAGTCTCAGAAGAAAGCACGCAATGCTTTCTTGCCAGATGGCGCTCCTTTTTCCTGTACTCGGTCTGATGCAGGCTCCAGCTTACCTTCCGCAAAGGAATGTTTTGAGTCTGACTTCCCTGTGGGAAGTTGAGGACCCCACCTTTCACTGGGGCCTAATGAGAGGGGAAGAAGATCACTTTTTTCTCACCTGCAGTGTCAGGCCCGTTTTCTAAGCAACAGCATAATAGTCTGCACAGACGTGAGCACCCTGAAAACAGACAGCACTTCTCATTAGCATTCAGAGAAAGTTAGCTCCCACGTTATGCACAGGTCTCCATTCTGAAATAAGATTTTTGGCTTTACCTTTGCAAAAGATAAATGAAAATATTTTTCTTAACATATAAAATAGTCCTCAAAAATGAATCAGAAAACAGCTGGCAGTTTTAAAATAGCAGCTTGAACTGACTTCGAGCCATCAAGATTTCAAAAATATTGACTCAGTATTTTTGGTGGGCCACAAATATGATTCTAAATCTTCTCAAAACTACCATAAAGGGAAATATGATTCACTTTGTGTTTCAAGGTGTCTATAAGATGAAAATAAACTTTCCCCTTGGATATCAGAGAGAGAGAGAAAACTGTGTAATGTGATGAAAACATCTTTCATAATGTCCCTAGAGCTATGCAAATTTTATGAGGCTGTTTCTCACAGTGACCCTCACTCTAAATTGGAGGCACGATCATTCAGTAGAAGCCGTTCTATGGAGAGCCCATCTAAAGCGGGTTAAGAGCATAGCTTGCTGTTGATCTAACTTAATCTGGGGGTGGATTTTAAAGAATTCAGCCAGAGGTTCTTGACCCAAAGTACACAGCCCCTTATAGATGGCTCCCAAGAGTTCTATGAATTGGCATACATGCATCCCCCAATCAAATTTTTTGCTTTTAACTTATTCCTATTTTACAACGGTCTTTGTTAAAAACATATGTTTTAATGTCAATTTGTAAGTTGAGACATTGTTTGATTCTAAATAAATGTGGAGTCTCATGGGATACTACCGTATATGCTCAGGATCTTAGAGTGTGTGATGGTGTCTCATGATTTCTTATTGAACATGGGCTGACATCTATGTTTGTAAACATCTTTCCATGTTTATGTGAGCTCTGCCTTAAACTGGAAAATATTCAAGAGAAGGAAGCATGGTAACACCAATGTGTCCTTTGATTTGGCTTTCATAACCAAATTTGCTAGAGCTAACAATGCTGAAGGAAAACCTTTATTAACCAGATAGTGAGGATTTTTTTTTTTTAAGAAAAAGACGTGGGATTCTACTAAATCTTGAAATTTTCCCAAACATAAAACCTGTTTTGAAGCATCAAATAAGGTTGCTTATCACATTACCGAGCACAGCTGGAGAAGCCTTAGTTAATCCATGTGCCTTGGCAACAGCTGAGCAAGTATGTGACTTGAAACAGAGGAAGAAGTCTGAAGCAGTGTCTTATTCAAGTGACATCACCTACCCCCAAATTCTTCTCATATTTTTAAGCACATCGTAGAAGAATTGGCAGCAACTCCCCCTTTCCTTTCAACACGCAACTGGTTGAAACCACTGCATTCCGCAACTGATTTCTTAGCCGCTGGGTGCAGTCCTATACTTCAAAGTAGAATTCTTCTTTCCTGAGCCCTATTTTGAAACTTCAGAGGCCCTCACTGTCTTCAAGATGGTGACAAGTTTCATTGCCAAGAAAACTTCCCCAAGAGGATAATCTTGATATTCTGGGCACAGATGGAGCCCTTGTAAGACTTGGTAACACATCTGGTTTGCTGCTTTGATGAACAAAGAGGCTCCGTATGTCATTCATGACTCATCACTGTCCTCATCCCTCATCGGCCTGCATTTCACTCACAGACCCTGGGAGAGGTCTTGAAAGAAGTTCTGTCATCATCTACTCACAGTAAGTCCTCCATTTCACCAGAGCCAGGGCCTCCACTCACCTTGTTTTCAAATGATTTTTGTTAAAAAATAAGAACAAAATAGAAATGTTTGCTATGAAACAGAAGTTCACTGGTCTTTTTGAAGACAAGTGGTTTAAAGAGTAGATTGGAACATCAGGGGGAAATTTCAGTTTCTTGAAAGAGAAAAGGAAAGCCTGCTCAGTAAAATCTGACAGGAAGGTATTCATGACTTGATTTTCTCAGCAGTACTTTTGGCCGTAGGCTACAGCAAAATCTTCCCCCACCCACAGTCACCATTATGGATGCAGGTAAAAACAAACAGAACAAAAACTCTTTTGACTAAGTTCTTTTTTTTTTTTTTTTCTATTCTGAGAGATTAAATTGAACATAGAGAACTAAGCTAACTAAGTTAACTTTTTAAAGCTAGAGGAAGTGCTCCCGTAAATGGAAGAAAGAGGATAAAGCCTTAGAGAGTTTAGTATAGGCAGAAATCTGAGGACACAATCAAACACCACAGACAAATACTTCTGCTCAGATTATTTGCTTAAAATTTTGAAAAACGGATTCCGAAGACAATAACACAGCCACAAAGCTGACCTCACTGACTCAGGACAAAGAAAATGATGCATTGTAAATTCAACTGGAAGAATCTTGAGGGAATTCCAGTGCCAAGAAATAAGCTTCTCCTTGTCTGGCAATTCTAAAATTTTTCAGCTGTTAAAATGGAAAGTTGGAAAGCATTTGGGTCAAAGTTATACATATTCAAGACCATTACACCATTTCCAACTTCTCATACAGGCCAAAAACAATCTCCTTGATCCTGAAATAAGCCTTCAGAATTAGTTTCTACTTTTAATTGTGTTTGCAGTTTGGGACCTTTTTTTTTTTTTTTTTTTTTGGCAAGTATTCAATTATATTTATATGAAAAATGAGGATGAGAGAGAGAATTCTTCATGGGCAACATTTTCCTATTCTATCTATATGAAGGAAATCAGTTTCGAGTGCCATAGAGTATATTGATTGAAAAATATTATATGTACAAGTTGTACATTTTTGCCTGGAGTTGGAATCTGTTACTTTTGGCAGATGTTCAAAGCAGTCCATGACTCCAAAAAGTTTTAGAACTGCTGATCTAGAGAAACAACTGCACTCGTCATCCTTAAAGCAGGCAGTAACTATTGTCTGTGAACTGGAACTTTGATGGCTATTGGGAGGTGGTGATTTGGGGAACCGGGCAAGCACAAAGAGTCCAGTCAGATTATTTTTCAGTTTGAGTGCTGGGTCCTGTGCTTTATCCCTCGGCATTACTAGGGGAGAATTAAAATCCTCAAAATAGGACTCAAGTCATCTGCCTAAAAGAAGCCCATCCCTCCTCCTGTCAGGTGAAATTCTCTTCTGAATGTAATTTGGATTAGTTCCACTATCAAGACAAATGGATACTCGAAGCACCAAAGTTCTGCATCATAGAACACAGTCATTTCAGTGGGGGGAAAATTTATGATTTCCATTTTAAAAAATAGAGTAAATGTACTCTCATTTGACAGAGACTGAAACAAAGAGTCAAAGAACTTTTGTGGAATTGGAAAAAAAATGTCAGCTTTCTGTGGCCTGTTGAGTTTGTCTACATTGAAAATTAACCTTTGGAAGCTTTAAACTCTAGAATGTAAAACTGGTTAAATTCAAAGAGGGGAAAGTGCAATTCAGGGAAGGGTTGAGCGTTCTATTATAAATGCAGGTTCACTTTACAAACCATCTAGGTGCTTGATAAGGCTGCTGGTGGAAGTGGGAACATAAAAGAGAGGGTTTGGATGGCTTACTTGGTGCTGAGAGCTGTGGGTATTATTTCATCAATGCACAGTTCTTAAGAAATAAACCCACAGCTATGTGATTTCACCACCCAGGCCTTTCCCTCTAAGACCATACTACCTCTTAACTTTCTAAGACTCTTTCCAAGCCTCTGAGTTACTCCTCAGAGGAATCTTCTCCCTGGACAGCCATCTACAGAGTAGGCTCTCAAGTATCTCCCAAACTGAGTCACCTCCCTGGATCTCCAAATAGTTCCTGTTTCTATATCCTCCGGGAGTTGTGATTTGCCCTCCTATTACTACATATTAAGCCTGTCTAATATCCTTTATGACCTACTGTCCCAGCCACTAGCTTCTACAACTGGGCTTGACTCTCAGGGAACTATATCTGCCACAGCCTTAAAATTAGCTCGGATTTTGGACTTCTTACCTCTAGAACTATAAGATAATAAATTTGTGGTGTTTTAAGCCACTAAGTTTGTGGCCATTTGTTACAAAGGCAATGGGAAAATAATACAGTTGTTAAGATGGCAGTCTTCCCAAACTGATTTCTAAATTCAACAAAATCTCTATGTGATTTTTTTTTAGAAACTGACAAGCTGATACTAAAGTTTACATGGAAGTGTAAAGGACCTAGCATGCACAAAATGGCTCAAGGGAATTGGGGCAAATGATGGAATATGTTCTAAAACTAGATTTTGGTGATAGCTGCACAGCTTCATAAATGGTCAAAAAGCATTGACTTGTATTCATAAAATGATTGAATTTTATGATATGTAAATTATACCCTAATAAAGGTATAAATAAAAGATATACATACTCATGAGGAGGTATAATTGCTTGTACATAATGCTTTTCACATTAAAAAATTTATTGAATTGCTAATTATCAGAGAAATGCAAATCAAAGCTGCAATGAGGTATCACCTCACACCAGTCAAAATGGCCATCATTCAAAAGTCCATACACAATAAATGCTGGAGAGGGTGTGGAGAAAAGGGAACCCTCCTACACTGTAGGTGGGAATGTAATTTAGTGCAGCCACTATGGAAAACAGTATGGAAGTTCCTTAAAAAAACTAAAAGTAGAGTTATCATATGATTCAGCAATTCCACCCCTGGGCATATATCTGGAGAAAACTCTATGTCAGAAAGATACACGCACCCCAGTATTCATAGCAGCATTATTTACAGTAGCCAAGACATGGAAGCAACCTAAATGCTCACCACCAGATGACTGGATAAAGAAGATGTGGTATATTTATACAATGAAATAGAACTCAACCATAAAAAAGAATGAAATAATGCCATTTGCAAAAACATGGATGGACCTAGAGATGATCATACTAAGTGAAATAAGTCAGACAAAGACAAATATCATATGATATCACTTATACGTGGAATCTAAACAATGACACAAATGAACTGATTTACAAAACAAGAAGAGAAGAGACTCACAGACATAGAAAACAAACTTATGGTTACTAAAGAGAAAATGGGGGTGAGGGATAAATTAGGAATTTGAGATTAGCAGGTACGAAGTATTCTATATAAAATAGATAAACAAGGTCCTACTGTATAGCATAAGGAACTATATTCAATATCTTGTAATAACCCATAATGAAAAAGAATCTGAAATATATATATATAAAAGTATAATATAAAGCTGAATCACTTTGCTGTATATCAGAAAGTAACACAGCATTGTAAATAAACTATTCTTCAATGAAAAAAATTTTTTGTTGAATCCAGGTAATGAGTGAATCTAGAATAATTAAGATGTTCTACTTCCTCAGTTTTTCTCTGTGTCTCAAAATGTTCTTAATACAAGTTGGAGAAAAGAATTCTTTGAATTTCTTATTTTTTGCAGTGTAGAAATTACAGAGAAAGAAGATAGGTCACTGAATAATACCTTATGCTACTGTATCATTAAGTATAATTTTAAGTCATTAACTACTCTGATGCCTGCTAATTGATTTTTAATTATTTTAAAACCTTCATAGTGTACAGGCATTTATGTAATCTCAGGAGACCATTCTGATAAAGAATTGAGAACCAGGCTCTTCGTCAGAAACATAGCCCTGTATTGTAACGTTGATCCTATAAGTAAAGAGATTTTTGTTCTCATGATTTAGACTTAGAGCCTCCTCTCCCTCCTCTGCTAGGAATGTGTTAGCTGCTTTTTGAATTTGTTCACATGTATCAGCTCTTTTTTTCCCCCACAACAACCCTTTAAGAACTTTCTGTATCTAAATCCATTATAGAAACACTCACTTTAAATATTCTTAATTGTTTTTGAAATATCATCTCAGTGTTCTGGTCTTCACAGTTTAGATTGGTGCCTGCTATATTTATGTCTTCCTAGAGTCATAACATTCCAGACATAGAAGGATAAAGATGTTTGCTTGGTTACTTGTCAGAAAGTCTATAGCGTAAAAATAGATGTTTTGATTGGTAAGTAAATTTTATTGTCACTCAGTGGGGAGAGTATAGCTCAGTGGTAGATCACGTACTTAGCATGCATGAGGTCTTGGGGTTCAATCCCCAGTACCCCCGTTAAAATAAATAAACCTAGTTACCCCCACAACATATATGAAAAAAATTTTATTGTCACTCATACTCATGACCATGTTATGATGGTGCATTCCATTTTAAGAATAGACATAAATTACTTTTTCCCCAGTGTTGCTTTATTTCTCTGTTGAAACATTTGCAAATTAGGATCATACATGTAATAATAGTACAATGTCTTTTCTTGGCCTATGAGCAGATCTCATCATATGTATATTTCAGTTAACTGAATTGAATGTTTTAACTTCAGCAAAATAACAATGATAATGATTTTTTAAACTAAAATACTGTAAAACATTGCTTGTGTACTTATTGTTCTATGCTTTACATTACCAGAGGCAGTTCACACATGTACAGATGTGTATCTGAACAGGATTTATTCTAATGAGAAATTAAGAGATTTTTCAAGGGTGTTTTGGTCCTATTTATGCTTGTTTTTGGTTTTTTTCCCCCTCTTGTCTTACCGGCTGACTTTGGTACCTAAATTTCAAACACAGAGCAGAGGGAAAGGAAAGAGTCAAGGTCCGACTAGGAGGAAAACCTCCTCTGACATCTGCCCTTCCCCAGGGGTCTCAGTGCCCACTCGGTGCCCCCTAGCCCTGCAAACTTCTCACACATGCTACTTCCCTGGGAATGCAGCTGTCTCTTTACATGTCTGCCTCCCGCACAAGGATGTGCTCCCCTTGCATGCAGAATCCATGTTTTATTTATCTCTGTATAGCCAGTGCCTGGAGCATTCTTGGCACTCAATAAATATAGCCTTTGAATAGCTGCTATTCAGAATCCAGATTATTCCAGGTCAATGTTTATTGAACATCTGCTGTTCAATAAGTGCACTGGTCAAGCAGGGTGCACAAGGATGAGTGGTTCCAATTCTGTTGACTGCAAGGACCTTGAAGTGTGTCACAGTTTAAATAATAAAGAATAGTCTTTTGTGGTGAGATTTTTACCTTTTTTTAATCTCACTGTATGCCCTTTAAATGAAATTGTATGTAACATATTGAGAAAGCAAATGTTTAAAATGTCTGTTTGTAGTGCTTATTATATATGATTATATTTTTATAGTTCTAAAATAGTAATAATAGCTAACTCTTGCGTGGGACCATGGTAAGTGCTTGACAGGCAATACTGTATATTACTTACACACAATACTTCAAATACATACTCTGCATATATCTATTCTCTCTATACATACATTTGTATAATACTTTACCTGTGCTACTATATACCATTTGTTCTCCACCCAAATACTCCCATGTTGCCCATTTTATAGATGATGAAACAGAAGCACAAGGAAGTTAAATAACCTGCATAAGTCACTTCACAGAGTGACAACATGATAGAAGCTAGAATTCTAATCTGTTCTCCCCCGAGTTTTTGCATAGCATTTTCTTCTTCTTTTTTCCTTTAACTTCAAAAAGAAAATGTATTGTAAAATGAAGTAGAGCTTGACTAATTAAAAAGCAGTAAGGAAAGACATTGAAGAACAATAGTTGGGGGCATAGTGTCAAAGGTGACAGGGAATCAATATCTTATAAGGTGTAGGGTTACAGTGTTTATATTATAATAGAGGAAACATAAATTACTATCCAGGAATTCCTTGAGTTATAGACAGCTAAAACTTTCCCCCTCTTTTACTGTTGGATTACTGAGTTGATGTTTTATTCCCTGTCAAGGTGATTCAACATTCTCACTAAATTTAAGTATTTTTTCTAGACCAGTGCTCAGTCCTATTAGACTCAATGTCCTTTTTTTATAATAATTACTTTTTTATGCCTATTTTACTATTCTGAAATGAAATTAATAGATAATATCCTAGCTACAAGCAAAATCTTCAAAATACAGTATAATGCCATAACAATATTCCAGATGTAATAGATGCATATTCCAGGTATATTGTATATCTGTATACTGTATATCTGTAATGTATATTCCAGATCCTGTCTTTTAAGGAAAGTTGGTGTTTTGCCTTATTACACCAAGAGTTGTTCATTATTTTGGAAAACTGCATCACCAGTGGAAATACTGCTTGTAGTATTTGAGGAGGCAACCAGACTGTGGCAATCTAGCATAACATTTACAAATTTGCAAATCTGCCGTTTAAACCTCCACCTCCTGGATACACCAGAAGTTTAATGTTATCAAGTTAGTTTACATCTGAATTCAAAAAAATCCTTTTGTTCTGAATAACTTAAATTACAACACCAGGGATTATAACACAATCTGATCTCACACGAGAACTGCCATCCCAAGGGAGTCACTGATAGTTGTCAAATTTGACTGCAGCTTCCTATGGAAAAAGAAATACTTTGACAGTCAAATTCAAAGCTGGGCTCGGGCTCTAAGCCAACCAGGGCTGGGAGCTTCTTCCATCCATACGGAAAATGACCAAATAGTGTGGGCCGCGTGAACTCACCATCGTTTTGTTGCAATTAGGCCACTTATTCACTGGTGTGAAGGAAAAAGGAATTACTCAAAATAAATTCCCAGGGGTTAAGAGGGTGTGCAAGTGCTGACACGGGAGTAGCAAAATATGTGCTGTGCTTGCCTTCTAAGTGCCGAGTTTTTCTGCTGGTCTCTGTGGAGACTTCTGTTTACTGGTGTGCATTTATTATTTTCACCTTTCCTGTTCTCCACAAGTAACTGAGACAAATTACCTGAAGAACATATATATATGTAAGGACAGTTTTTAAAAATCTGAGCGAATAAGAACCAGTGAGAGGAGGGAGAGATGGACATCAGCAGCCACCGAGAAGATAGGTGAATGCAGCCGAGAGTTAGATTTAGCACCGAACTTCTTGGCAGCCAAGGCTAAAAGAGGAACATTATAAATTATGTAGTGCACGTTATCTGATTAAAGAATGCAGTTTGTTCTTTGGGACACACACAAGACTTTTCCTAATATTAAATTCTAAGAGGAACTTCTCCCAGGAATATATAAGGAATGAGCAATATTAAATTAACAGATGGATAGCAGTTTTGTAAAAGATGCAGAAATTTATATTGTTTCTTACCTTCTGAATCATTCTCTATTTTCTCACATATTTTCTTACAACTGTGTAGCATTAGCCCTCACCCCCAAATAACCCAATATAACAATTGCATAATGTCAAATCATTAGGGAGGTTATTTTTCCTCCTCCTGAATTATCCCAAAATCATGTGAATAGAACCTAACTCAGACCTGCATTTATCTTTCAACATTTAATACAAGTGGAAATTTTTGAACAAAGAGAATTTAAGATGCTTTCAGCTCCTCAAGGACAAAGACTCAGTGATTAGTGAGGTCCCAAGTGAGTAAACAAATATTAAGCCAGAATCCCAAAAGGTAGTGCACTGATGGTCATATGCACTATTTTTCAGACTTTGGAGTTTTATCATGTCTCACATTTGGATGTAGAGATAAAGAGCTTTTGATTTTTAAATTCTATCAAAGATTTCACAAAACCCTATCATCTATTATTGTTATAATTTCAAAAAATGAGCATATTGACATAAGGAATTGTACAAAGGTCATAAATAAAGAATAGTCCTCTAAATTGAATATATTAGCTTTTTAAAAACCTGACTACATAATCCTTACTTTTTCTCCTTTTCTGAAGACTGGTGATAGCATCTCTCATGGCCTGGCACCAACTATTATGGGGTGTCCACAGAAGTGTAAAGATACAACTCTTGCCTCAGACAATGCTACAGTCAGCTGGAGGGAATAAAATACAAATATTGGAAAACTGGTAATAATTACAAGTGATAATACAACATTATGAGAGAGATTATAAAGCATAAAAGAATTTATTATACAAGAGGGAGATCTCTGGGACCTGGGGAGCTATTGCAAGGCTTAGTGAAAGCACAGTGATCTGAGCTGTGTTTTCAGGAAAGAAAGGAGATGGGAAATTTTAAAGAGGGAATATTAGATAGAAGTATTGTATGGAATAGATAAAAACACAGATGCAGTACAGCTATTGGTTCAGTGGCATAAGGAATTCAAAACTTCTAGGTGGTGGTCTCATATTTACATTCAGTAGAACCGTTGCTGTGTCCATTGGTGGGAGCATTCTCCCTTGGAGACTAAGATCTTTAAACCAGCATAGCTCAGCATTGCCAGGACAAAAAGCAAAATTTCTGTGAGTGAATTATTAGGTGTAATAGTGAGAGGAGCTCACTCCTGCTTCCATCCCTTGATTCCTGGACCCATGTATTAAGGCTATGGGGACAGCAGCATATGGTGGTCTCTGATTCAAACATACTGTGTCCTGTATGATAGAACACCTTCTTTTCAGATGTTGTCTCCCAACTGGCATCATAACTGAGTCTTCAGGAAGCCATTCTACCTTTCAGTTGGGCTAGCTGCTTCCAGATAGTGGGGTCAGTGGTAAGATCAGTTGATGCAGTGAGTATGACCCCAGTGCTGCCCTTCTTTTGCAGTAAATGAGTTCCTTGATCACACTCAACACTGTGCAGAATGCCATGGTGGTGGATAAGGCATTCAGGGTGTCCTTGGCTAGAGATGCTGGCAGAAACATTATGGACAGGGAAAGCAAATCCATATCCAGAATATGTGTGATTTCTGTGAAGACAGATCTCTGCCACCTCTAACTTGTACAGATGTTTGGGGTTATAGCTGGAATATTCTGCTCGTGAGACCAAAATGTGGGATTTCCTCTTTTTCTGTGCCAGTTGAATTCTACCTGTTCTGAAATGAGCATCCCTGACTCAGCTTTGGCAATTCATCAAAGAACTGTGGGAATGATTGGGCAAGAGTGCAGACAGGCATAGGGATGATATGAATCTATCCCACCACTAAAAAGTTCATCACAAACTAACAAGCAAAAGCCAAATATTCAACTGATACTGAATCAGCAACACTGTCGTTTCCATTATGCTAGAATATTTCTCATTTGGTATGTATCATGGGCAAAATGTTTGCTTCTAGAATTGCTAACATTTTTAATGCATACATTCTTCTATTCTAAGTTTAGCATGAAAAAGCAATTACAATTTGAATGATGTATCTTGGCCCCAAATGGATTCTTTATCTGGAAATCAATAACTTTGTTTCAGAAGGAAAATAAATATTTGGCATGTTGATGCTTTGAGATTTTTTCTCACTACCAGAAGCCTTTTTCCCTTTCTTTTCTTTATCTGATGAACCACTGAATAAATTTTAAGACAATATTATGTCTTCCTAATTAAAAATCATTTTAAGAATTCAGTTGGGGAAATAAAAGGCCTATGAATCAAATGTAATTGAGAATCCAGTGACATTTGTAGCACTACAATTGTTCAAACCGATTTGATTTCAAATTTATTTGGGGACAGGCTTTAAAAATGAATGCTTTTTTTTTTTCCCTCTTCAAGTTTCAGCACAGCTTGTAAGCAGCTCTATTCTACGGTCTAGCAGAGAGAAGGTATTTCAGATGGAAGGGACAGTGAAAGAGTGAGAGGAGTGGAGGAATTTTAAAAGAGGCATAGAAGCAATAGACTTGCTTTTTCACTCAGATTTCTAAATGAGAGATATATCAAGGAGACCTTCTCCCCAGGCAGCCAGGCTCAACTCCATACATGTTCTTGGTATAGCTGGTGACCAGGATTCGTACAGTTAGGCATATGCTAGCCACGCAATGCCCTCTGCTTGGCTCTTTGCCTCGTGGGTCATTGCCAAAGTCTCCAGAGTCCTTGTAATGTCCAACTAGGACAGGGCGGGAGTGTGGAGTCCCCCGGGTCTGGACGATCCATCACACTGCAGCGCCGCTCAGATGAACCTTGCCGCTCCCAGAGCACCTGGGAGACTTGGTCTGTTTCATTCCATCTTGAGAGATCCTAATGTAGTTGGGGGTTAAGATTTCAAATCCATGATTCTGGGCCCAACTCTTAGCTGTTTGGTTTGGGGCAAGTTATTTAATCTTTTCTAAGAGTCAGCTTCCTGATTTGTAAAATGCAGCTACTAATAATACTCATCTCACAGCATTCTGGTGAGACTCTAAGGAACTGATGCACATCAAAATCCAACACAGTGCCTCCTGACAAGTAAACACGCAGAAAGTGTATTGTAAAAAATATATTAATTAATTTAAAAGGCCTCAGATTCCTGAGGGGCTCCCAAAAAGAACTTACTTTTTCTGGAACAAAGATATCCTGGCACACCTGAAGCAAAACACAGTGGCTAGCAGGTTTCTTTTAGCCATAACACCCAGTATCTAAGATAGACCGTGTTCGTGGGTTGTGCTCACAGCAGCCTTAAGGCCTCCATGGCAGTCCCAGAGAGGGACCTTGGGACTCTTGGAAAACTACAGGAAGACTCGTGCATCTCCATCATAGATCTGCTCCCGCATCACTCATCTGCTTCTTCCCCTTGGGAAGGAGTCTGGGTCCAAGGGAGCCAATTACTTCAGTATTATCCCAGTTGTGTTTATTTACTCTCTCTCTCTCACATCAAATTTTTTAAAACATTTGTCTGTGGAAAATCTAGATACAAGAAAACTCCAAACTTTAAGTAACAAAAAGGAAAAGAATAATTATACTGGAAGAATTAAAGTCAGAAAAAATGTTATAATTTATAAAAGAGAAGGAAGGAAAGAAGGAAGGAAGGAAGGAAGGGAAGGAGGAGGGAGGGAAGAAAGGAGGCACTGAGCTTTCTAACAGCCAAGGCAAAGTAGGAAAAATGTTCTTAAGTTCCATTCTCTGCTTAAAAGACACTGACCAAATCATCAGAGGAAACAAGCATGTTCCTGTCCTCCTGCTCTGAGATTCATTTTTCAGATAAATGTGTAAATAATAAATACTGAGCAACATGATACATAGGCCTTCAATATCATTTGGAGTTATTTTTTCAATGAAATGGTATTTGTATCGCACAAATAGCCCTCTCTGCCCCTACTCAGTCCTCATTAAAAGCAAAAGACTATATCATAAGTGGTAATTCTGTAAATCTAGTGCTGTGAAGAGGTGGTTCAGGTCCAGAGGGAGATAGTCAATGAAAGAGTTGGAGTCAAGGTCTTACAGGGGATGAAGATGTTGAAGATGAAGGTTATTAAAAATAGAGGATGATAAAGAATGGAGAAACCAAGGAATTGGAAGAGCCATCAGTTTGGATGTTGAAATGCCTTACCAGTTTGTGAGCCATATGATAAAATCATCTAATTCTCAGAAATTAGATTTTTGAGGAATTGTGCAGATGGCAAAATTAAGAATAGGGAAGGGAGGGTAAAAGAGAAAGTAAATAGCTGAGTGCTTGCAACAGGCCAGCCCTCTGCTCTGTTCTCCACAAGTGAATTATTCGGTCTTCACAACCACCCAGCATGGTCTCAGAATCTCTCAGCGGTGGAGGCCAGTATCAGACCCCTATGGGCTCCCCAAGAGAGTCTCAAGAGAGAAGGTAGGGACTACTTGTGGGAATGCAGTTTGGTGCAGCCACTATAGAAAACAGTATGGAGATTCCTCAAAAGACTAGGAATAGACTTACCATATGACCCAGGAATCCCACTCCTGGGCATATATCCAGAATGAACCCTACTTCTAAAAGACACCTGCACCCCAATGTTCATAGCAGCACTATTTACAATAGCCAAGACATGGAAACAGCCTAAATGTCCATCAACAGATGACTGCATAAAGAAGATGTGGTATATTTATACAATGGAGTACTATTCAGCCATAAAAATGACAACGTAACACCATTTGCAGCAACATGGATGCTCCTGGAGTATGTCATTCTAAGTGAAGTAAGCCAGAAATAGAAAGAAAAATACCATATGAGATCGCTTATATGTGGAATCTTAAAAAAAAAAAGAGCAAAAATACAAAACAGAAATAGACTGATAGACATAGAATACAAACTTGTGGTTGCTGGGGCCAGGGGGGTGTCAGTGGGAAGGGACAGACTGGGAGTTTAAAATTTGTAGATCCTGTCAGGCATATGTAGAATAGATAAACAAGATCATACTGTATAGCACAGGGAAACATATACAAGATCTTGTGTTCGCTCACAGCAAAAAAAAAAAAATGTGACAATGAATATATATAAAAAAAAGAGAGAAGGTAGGGACAGAAAGAAGATGGTATAGAGGAACAGCACTATACAAGCCCTCATATCTTATGATATCTTATGAGTTTCAGGTGCACAAAGAAATTGTGGTCTCTACAATGAGATAGGATATGACTTGCCCAGCCCTCATGTGAATCCAGATATGAGCCTCTCTCATTCATAAATTTACACTCAGAATTCTAGGAAAACAACTTCATTTCCTATTTTTAAAAAATATTTAATTCATATTCCACTCTGGGGGGGATAAACAAAGCCATCTATCAAACAAAGTGCCTCTACTTCTGCTTGTAATTGAATCATCATAGAATCATTTGTACATAAAAAATAATAATAACAATAACCATCATAAAAAGAAGGCTGGGGTTGTTAAAAATTAATCCCTTGCTGCTTTCTGTCGTGAAGAACACGGAGGACAGTTGGATGTCAAAAGGACATGCACTTGTGGGAATTGTTCAGATGAGACTCATTTTGTTAGGAAAGGGTGTTGGCTGATGGAAACAGTCTAGACATGTCTTATACATGAGTGACTCCAGACTTCATGGGATCCTCTAGGGAAGGATGCTTAACCATCAATAGGAAATTTTAAGTAGATGACTTCTCTTCACACAGCTAATAAGCAGAAGGGGTATCTCTAGGGCATAGGAGTGAGGAACTAGAAAATATCATCCTAGTCCCTTGATTGTGAGACAGTGGTTTAATAATAGCTTTTGGCCTGTTTGTTTGATTTGAGGGAGGAGGAAAGTGGAGGGAAGGAAAACAAAGAGATACCACATTAAACATGCATGTTGAGTGTAAGCCACGCTCCCATTTCAGATACATCAAAATGTGAAAATGTGCATTTTAGAATCAAGGCGATAAGATAATACAGCTAGTAATACCTTTTTAAAAATGGCACTACTAGGCATTTGCTCTTTCCTCATGGTCATTTGCATGCCCTTAACAGGAAAAAAAAATAGGGTAACTTTTCAGAGTAGTCTTAGTTTGGCATTCTCAGAAAGAAAGCACTTCTGTAAACTTACAGAGTTTCTAACATGTTTATCCAAGTTATCTTGGGTCTAGAACAGTGACACATTGGGAAGTGGAGGCAACCAGCTAATTTGCCCGAAGCATTGGCCCTGGTGAGAGCCTCATTTCCCAACCTTGCCAAGGTGCACTGTCGGGAGTAGGCAGAGGGTGGTTCCTCAGATGACCCACAGGGCTCATTGACTGCAGTGGTGCGTCAGCGACCCTCATCTTGGCAGTTTTGTGACAGCTTAGACATAAGTTTGTCCCTGTTCTTTAACGAAGTGGCATAGGGCTAAGTTTGTGAAGCATGAGAATGGAAGGAAGGCTTTGTCCAACCTGGCAAAGGACAAGATTGGAGAGTAGGTCTCTTGATGCCAAGAGTAAAGATCAGGAAAAGGAGAGAGTTCAGGGAAGAGGTGGGGCTGAGAAGAAGGAGGAGGGGAAACAAATTCCTCCCGGGACTCACAGAGGGACAGGGAAGATTTATTGGAGACTATGCTCTAAGCTACTACACAATCCACCCCAAATTCTCTCTGCACCCCGCTTCTCACTATCCTCCCACAAGTGCCTCGTGTCCCAGAAGAATGGGGCTCCCCACCCTTGGGACTTTTGAGTACCCCACTCACTGTAGTGCTTCCCCGTCTCTATGCCTTAACTATGCTGATACACCTAACTTCCATTGCCCAGAAAACTTCTTTCCCTCTTTCAATGACCATCTTAAATGCCACCTTTTCCACAAAATCTTTCCTGAGCCTACCTCTTTGCAATTCTTTTTCCTTCCTAAACCACTTCTCTCCTATTTTGTATTATAATCATTTGTGTCCTTGTCTTATTTTCCTTGGAATAAGTTCATTCAGGGCAGGGATGTTGTCTCAATAATTTTCCATCCTCGGAGCATGTAGAACAGTCATTCAAAGTCACATCCTGAGTAAATATGAGTATTTAATAGAAACTAGTTCAATAAAGAGAATGAGAGAGAATTAAACAGTGGAGGTGACTCTGACCTCAGTGTGCGCACGCCTAGAGAGAGCCAGAGTCAGCAAGTCCCCCAGAACCACCTTCACAGGGGCTCCGTCTTCCCATTTGCCTCATGCGTGATCCTCCTACCAAGATAAATTTAATTCTGGTAATTAAAAATACTTTTTTTCAGACGACATGGTCCCTATAAGCAAAATAAATACTTCATCTGTTGCTTAACTAAAGAAATCATTTGCTTCAGTGCAGAAGACAAAATCTGCCTGCTCTGGGTTCTCTTACAGGGCACAAAGTGAGACTGCAGCTGGGCAATTTTCTCCTTCTGTGCTGAATTTAGACCCTATACCCCATATCAGATGAGTCCGCACTGAATCTCCCCTCATACCACGCTACAAACCTAACTCATTCTGTAGTTACTGGTGCATCTGTTTCCTGGGGCAGATATGAGTTGCTTAAATATGAGGACCCCGTCTTCCCCACCTGAGTCGTACCAGTTTCTGCTTGGCGTTGAGTAGACACTCACAAATTATTCATAGTATTCCATTTCAGGCAAAGTAAGAAAGGAGACTCTAAAGCCTAATCTATGATTTCTACTGCTATAAAAAATATTATTGAGACAGTAGACAAGATCTATTAGAGAATAGAATTATGTCAATGTTAATTTCCTAATTGAAAATTGCACAATGTTTAAGAAAATTCTTTATTTTCAGGAAGAACACACTGAAATATTTCAAGAGAAAAGGACATCATACTTGCTACTTTCTCTTAGGCTTCAGAAAAAATCATACACACGTACCCACATACATATAAATGTTAACATTTGGGGAATCTGGGTGAAAGTGTTCAGAAATCCTCTGTATTCTTGCAACTGTTACATAAGTCTGAAGTTATGTTTTTAAAAAGTCTGATGGGAGGAGGCTCTGTTGGACTGGCCAAGAAGTCCCTGAGGTCACCAGTCCACCCTTGCCTTACCCTCACTAGGTCAGAGAGATTTCAGTGGCTTTTGCCCAAGTGCAAAGGACATGAAAACCCCAAAGCAAGGAAAACCCTGCCACAGGCAGCTGCAACAGACTTGGATTATGATTATCCTGGAATTCTGTGATTTCTTTCCCAACCATGTTTGGGAATCCAGAGCTCCTCCAGTTAAAGGTAGCCTTCAACTTTCTCACCTTGCTCTGAAGCAAGGAATTCTAGTAGCACTGAAGGATAGGAATGATAATAATGAGTTACTATTCATTGGTAACTTGACATGTGCCGGGCAATGTGCTTAGAATTTTTCATCCATTTTCAAAATTCCTTCTCAGAGAACTCCTGGGACTTGAATACTATTATTTAACCCATGTTACTATCAAGACAGCTCATGTTTATAAGGAATAATCTAAGCTAATAAGTGATATGTTAGTTTAGGTCCTCTAAAACACAGATGCCAAGAAGAGATTAGATGGAGGAGATTTTATTGGAGGAAACCCCTATGAGAGATAAAGGGAAAAGAAACAGGAGTGGGCAGGGTGAGCCTCCAGGCAGTGATAAAGGTCTGACTCCTGTGAAGGAGGAGAGGGCGGAAAGGAAGCTTCCCCTCTGCCCCAAGGCTCCCTAGGCCCCTCTTCTCTCCCTATTCTTGGATTAAGGGTCTGAGGTTTTTGCATGAATCAAAGTAAGTCTGTCATTTTAATGTGTTAAAGAGCTGGGGTGTGATGGTACCTTTCTTCTGACAGGCGATAGATAACTCCTTTCCATCCTGCGGGAGTGTCTTATAAATTGCACTCTTATTTTTAATTCTGAGTTTGTGCTTCTATTTTCCATAGTATATATGCAATTACATTTTTTTCAGAGATACTGGAAAGTGAGCTATAGTTCAGCAGATTACCTAATTAATGAATCAGGCCCAATATTTTGCCTAGCCAATTCCTTGTACTGTAGGACATCAAGCTTGAATCACAATTTCATGGAAAAGAGTACCATTTCAGCAATGATGAGGCTTTAGATCCACTCTGGATTATCAGAACTCACATCTGGCATCAAGAAAAAAATCAGGCATTTATGGGGGGAAATAAGAACATTATTAGGCCTGAGCCCTGGAAAGAAGTAAGTTTTACTTAAAGCTTTCAGGCCTTTGCTGAGAATGAATTTTCATAAAAACTCAAAAATATATCCACTTTCACTCATATACTTTTTAATCTAAACCAGTACTTTCCTGTCTGTAGGTAACAAACCCTTGAAGGGTCTACAAGTTTGTATGAAGACTAGGCATTAATGGTAGATAATATGCCCCTTACAAATACGTCATACTTTTACAAAAACATGCTAATGCTATGATGATTAATGATGCGAGAATATATCTTAAAGCATTGCTAAACTCAAAATAGGGATTATCATTAGGCTATTTCTCAATCCATAGATACTCAAAGTACAGTTTCCAGCATGCAACAGCTTATGTTTTTCTGAGTTTCAAAAGTAGCCTTATATCCGAAAAGAATGGGGACCTCTGCTATGGAAATGACTTCCTGTACCGTATGTTGGACACTGTACAAAGTACCCCCATGTCCTTGGGCTAGGCCTTCCTTAAAAGTGATATCACATTCTCAATAGATTCTTTCAAGTACTTTCAAATCTACCTGAACAAGGTGAAAAATAAATCCATTTACTGTAAAATGAACAGCAACGTGGAATATCATCACCAGTGTGTCAACAAAATGAAGGAACTGTGTATTTGTTCGTGTGTCCTACAGCAGAATCTAGATTACAAATTCTATGCGAGCAGATTTAATTTGAGGGGTCAAATTTCATTTAGTGCCAGTCTATTTCATCTGTCACAGTACAACACAAATTGGCACCGCTCTAAGGGACACAGAAATATGGACAGTTAAATTGGTCTTTTTCACACATAGATATAAAACTCCTCTATGTAGCAATCATTCAGAAGCTACCAGTACCAAAAAAAAAAAAAAAAAAAAAAAAAAATCAGTTCAAAAATAAGCCAAAGCCATTCAGAGAGCACTTAAGATTTTGAAATAACTGAAAGTGCTTTTCCAAAAATATAACATCTTAGAAAAAAATTTGGTTATTCAGTAGAGACTTCTTTACCCAAACATGAGACAGGGGTCTAACATGTGCCCATATCCTTGACGTTGCCAAAAATACCCATGCTACATCTAAGCTCTTTTATGCAAGCAGAGGTAGCCTATTCTAGTATGATTTAAAGGGTCAAGCCCTCCTTCTTCTATATCACATAAATCTTTCTCAGCTATGTAATCTCCTACACGCAGACACAAACACACAGACACACACACAGACACACACACACACACAGAATCCTGAGCTATCTTTACCATTAATCCATTACTTTCTGTCATATATCTCACTGGTGAGTTTTTAATGAAAGTTTTTCTATTACAAATCGCTTGTTAAGTCCCTACTCTTGATTTTGAATTAGTTTATCAGATCACATAGCAGGTTTGTCCCATTGAAGCCGAAGTCCTCCCCAGGTTACAGATTCTCTGATTCTCTGGTTCTCCAATCTGGTCAGAAATATTAGGGTAGGTAAGAACATGGAGCACCTTGTAGGAGGTGAGAGTTAGAGACTCACTGAGAAACAGAGCTGGATGAATTGGGGAAGTGTTACCAAAATGTGGAACCAGGAAGACCTATATTGAGACTCTACTATGGGCCAGATGTTGCACTAATGATTAAAGATAATAAATCTTATAGTCCCTGCTAATCTTGTACACTCCGTTTTAAAAAGTACAAACTTAGAGATATGTTACAAGGCTAAAATTTAGAGATTTGGTGGAAACATAATTTCATTTGTTACATAATCAAGCTCTTATATTTGATAATCAATTCTTAACTATAATGTGGAATAAGCAGAAGTGTTAAACATGCAAACAACATAATTACAATTTCCTGATGTGCTCTATATATGCCTAGTTCCATATATATAATCCTTCATATGGCCATTATAAAAATTAGTATTTATTAATATTAATATTTACATACAGGTGAATTATTAATATCTATGAATATATACACATATATTCACCCAATGGGAACAAGTCAGTTTGCTCAAAGATGTTTACCTAAGGATTAGCCTGAATTCAACCTACTTTTTATTGGTTATTTATCTGCTCTGATATTATACTCTCTTTTGCTTCTTTTGGGCAATTAACTCATGATGCAGGCCAGGATAAAGCCAATTCTAGTGGACTTATCAGGTATAATTCACCTGAGTTGCTTCTATCTCTGTTCATGCATTTGTGCCATGATACTAGCCAGCAGATGGAAACAAAGATGTAAGAGTGATGTTGCCCAGCCTGGTGCATTCTGACATACTCAACCTGAGAAAGCAGTCTCTCCTGGATCATTATTTTGAAGCTATGTAAATTAGGCATCTATGCCATCATTGAACCGCTGCTTCTCCAAATTCTGTACACCAGATGTGAAGTTGTTATATTACTGCTCATCACAAACTACCTCAAATAGTTGCATTCATTCTGCAAATATTTATTGACTGCCTTCTATAGGTTTGCCATGATGCTAGATGCCAGTGGTACACTATGCTGTGGCAGAGATAAGCAAATGCCACCAAAAACTCACGCTCCCTCTTCCAGTGTTGATGTGTCCCTAGCAAGTGGCTGCCCAGCTAGGAATTATACTTCCCCAACCCCCTTGCACCTTAGGTGGGGCCACATGAGTGGTTCTTATGATCAGAATATGTTTGCAAGTGATCTCTGTCATTTCTGGGTCAAGGTGATTGTAAGTGGGTGCCTTCTCTAGCCTCTCTTTCCCCTACTGGAAGCAGAGGACGCTGAGCTCCTGGAGGACTGTGGAGCCACAAGATGGGTAAAGTCTGGGTCCCTGAATAACCACGTGAAGGGAAGCCACTCACCAAGCAGGTGAGAATAAGGAGGATTTCACTATGCAAAGAGAAAAAAAAAGGCAGAGAGAAAGGCTCCTAGGGTGCTCCTAGTAGGAATGTACATATGTGAGGGATTTAAAGGGGCCAGAATATCTCTGTCAATTTCAGCAGCTGGTTCCCACAAACTATGTAAGCCTGGGGAAAGTCATCAGGGCCATCAAAAAACAACAAATTCTGATTAAGGTAAAAAATAGAGCAAAAAATAAATAGATGATAACACCTGTCCCAACATGCAAGTCTTTGATATTACTTGTACTCCATTGCCTGTCACATTGGCTACCACTGTTGTGTATAGTTCTTTATGTTTTCTAACCCAGTATAACCTTATGAGCTGATGTTGAAAAGTAAAATGTTCAAAAGTAGAGGTACAAAAGAGCCTTACCATTTACAAAATTTTCAAAATCTGATAAATACCTATTAGAAATGAATGTATTCTATCTCCTTTAATTTAGAAGATATAAAATTAGTCCTTGCATGGGCCCAAGGAGTCCATGAATCACCTCCTGAAGGTGCAGGCAAAAGTCTGGGTTTGTGCACAGGTGCATTTTTATAGAGACAGGTCCTGCAGCATATATCTGATTCTACAAGTTTAAGAACTAAGCGTGTTAGTGTGTAGGAATATTTACAAGTGGGGGTGAGGGAGAAAAAGAGGCTCAAATACTCCAACAGTGCAAAAAAAATTAATAAAGTGCTGAATTTTAAGTGAGCTTGTAATTAGACAAGAACAGAGTTTAGGGAAATTGGCTCAGAGCCCAGCCAATAAACTCAGCACCCTTTCAGTTTTTATTTCATTAGTATGAGCAATATATCCTCAGAGGTCATATTTTATTTTCTGTAACAGATTGGAAAAGGAAGAAATCAAAGTTAGAAAAATTAAGTGCCTTTTTTCAGACTTTGTAGGAGAATCCCAAGGACTCTCCAGTTACTGTTTTTTTTCTCATAATCATCTGATTATTCCTATAAAATTGAAATGAGTGCCAAGAGAGCTCTTACCCTCAGAATTTAGATCTCTCCTGTGTGTTAAGGCCCAGTGTTTGTAGTGATTAACTTAATAGGGAAGCTCTCTCATATTAGCCAAAATCTATATTCTGCTCTACCTTGAAAAATAACATTTTTTTTATAACCCCCAAATTGCAGATCAATCTTTTGAGAGAAAATCTTCTAGAATTTTCTGTGAGTTCTCTTCTCACCACATTTCAGGACCACATTTTCCAAATGCATATCTGACACAATGAGAAAATAGTTTTCAGTCATGATCTTTCACGTGTTCAACAGTGTTATGTTTCTTTTCTTTATTGGAAACTTAGATATCATTTGCAAGATCTCTCTAAATGAAGGATTCATTTTTTTATTCCACAGAGAGGACCTGCTGTTAAATTGAGAAAGAGGTGCTTAATATCTAAATGTTGACAGTACTTTAGAAAGAATGCTATGGAGACAATCAAATATTAATAGGTTAAGACACTATATTTTGTCATTTGATCCAGGGCAAAGTGGGCTCAGGAAGTCTGGTTCATCATGCAAGTCATGAAACTGTTTTTGATTATTTACCTTGAGAAATATAACTGCCAAACTGATTGGCAGATTCATGCCTGCTGATTAGCATCTTCTCCGCGAGTCCCTAAGGAAAGCCAGATTACCCCAAGGTTGCTTGGTGAGCATGGAACCGAACACAGAGAGCTGAATGATTTTGATAGCTGGTGTTAATCAAGTCATGGCTGTTTTGTGAGCTCACCTAAGTCTTAGGCATGTTCTGGTAACTCACAGCCCCGCTGTATGAGAAGAGCACTCCCACCCCACCCTGGAACTGTAGCTGGCTTCCACTACCCACTTTGGAACAGAGTGCAAGCTGCTTAACCTAACACCCTTTCTTCCCATGATTTCTAGGGACAGAATCTTGATTTTTAGTTAGGCATATTGTCACTCAGAATTTTTAAAATTCTCTTTCACTGTGTGGGATGTGACTGTATGACTAAGTCTGCACAATGAGATACTGGTGGGTATGATGGAATGGCTTACAGCAAACCAACATTCCCACTAAGAACAGTCAGCAAAGCCAAATGAAAATACAAAAATCAGCGAACAAAAAATATGTTTAAAGCCATGAAAGAGCTGCCAAAGCAACCAGAAGTAGAGGGACCAAGGATTTGGAGAGGGGGAACAATGGAGAGGTGAGTTGACCACTTGCAACTGCCTTTTCTCTGAGAGTATTTGTCCACTCTGAGCTAAAGCAAGAGACTGAAAATCCAGGCTTTGCACACATAGAGGGCTATGAGGGCTGGCAGAGAAAACAATAGAGATTTTGATACTTTCATGGGGCCAGAGAGTTAAAATTAGAGACATCATTGGTCAAGACCGAGGTTGGGGTTAGGGGACAGGCAAAGAAATAAGCTTGACATATGTCTGGCTTATTTCTTTCCCATTCACCAAAATCTGAAACTACACAGTGCGGGAGGCTAAGAGGCTAAGTAGAAAACCTCCGGAAAACAGAATAAAGTTTTCAGCTAAAAGGCAGGAATTGGAGTTCAGGACCTTCCAGGCAGCCGGGTCCAGAGAAGACATCAGGCTCTTAGTTAGAAGCCCTGGAGGGCTGTAGCTTAGAGCAGAGAATAAAGGAAGAGACTCACTCAAACTGCACAGCTCAGCACCTAAATGAAATAAGATGATCAGACCCAATTCCTTCCACCTAGGAAAGAAAGTGGTGAATACTTTCTGGAGGGAAACAAAATCATCTGGACGCCATACAGTAACAAATAGTGTTTGGCAGTTCAATCAGAATTATTACACATGCCAAGAATCAATGCAATTTGACTTAAAATGAAGAGAAAAATTAGATAACAGATGTAGAACTACAAGGGGTTCTTATATTGGAGTTACCAAAGATTTTAAAATAGCAACAGTTAATAAGTTAGAAAAAACAGATGAAAAGATGAAGAATTTCATCATATAATTATAATCTATAAAAAAGAATCAAGTAAAAATTGTAGGACTGAAAAGCACAATACCTGAAATGCAGAATTCAGTAGATGGGTTTAAGCAAACTAGAGAGAGCAATAGAGGAGGTTAGGGAGGTGGAAGAGAGGTTGTTAGAAAATATCTAGAGTGAAGCACTAGGAGGAAAAAGGATCAAAATTTTAGAAGAGTATAAGACACATACAATAAAAAACTAGTGAAAATATAACTGGATTCCCAGAAGGAGAAAAGAAAGAATATGAGAAAGAAAAAAAAAAAAAAAAAAAAAGTCAAGCAATCATGGCCAAGAATTTCCAAAACTGAGTTTTAAAAAATCAGAGTAGCTGAGAAAAAAAGTATATTAAAAAAAATAAAATAAAATTGACAGCAATTTCTCGACAGAACTGGAAGTCAAAAGATACTGACATGACATCCTGAAAGTGATGAAAGAAAATAAGTTTAAAATTTTATATTCAGTAAAATTATCCTTCAAAAATGAAGGCAAAATGAAAGTTTTTAAACCAATAAAATAGAATTTTTACCAGAAAACCTGCACTAAGAGAAATATGAACGGATGTTACTCAGACAGAAAGAATTATCCCAGTTTAAAACACAGGAACAGGAACTAAAGAAGAGCAATGGAAAGAATAAATAAAAACGAATATTGAGAATACAAAACAATAACTACAATGTCTTGCAGGCTTTAAAAGATGTATAGAAATAAAATGCAAAAGGTCACAGGGGGATAACTGAGTTAAAGTTTTAACATTATCAGGAAACTGGTAAAAGATAATCCATATTAGACTGCAAATCAAAACTGCATGCGGAACTCTCTGATCACCTTTGAAAAAGTGAAAGAATGTAAATATAGAAGTTAACAGGGGAAAAAATGGAATGATAATTGTTTAATCCAAAAGAAGTCAAGAAAGAAAGAAAAAGATAAATTGATAAGTCTGAAATAAAACCAACTATAACAGTAATCATAGCATATGCAAATGAACCCACTGCAAATTTAAGTTCAATAATGTAAATGAACTCAATACCCCAAATATTTGGAAAGAAACACATCAAACTGCTAACTCTGATGCCTTTGGAGAGTGAAAAGTGTTTGGGGGAGAATACAGGGAAGGATTTTATTTTCCAAAATTTTGGTTGTTCGAAACGGCCCCAATTAGCTTATTTTACTTTTGAATTTAAAAAAAGAAAAACGTGCTGCAGTACTTTTATACCCATTTATCTAGCTAAGTGTGCTGCAAGTTTTGTCCATTTCTTCCTATGGACGTCACACATTTCTTGTTCAGGTTATCCTTAACATTGGTTATTATATGATTAAAAGAATTATTATTGTTAGATATAGAGAACAAACTAGTGGTTACCAGTGGGGAGTAGGTAGCGGGGAGGGCAATATAGGGACTAAGAGGTACAAACTATTATGAATAAAATAAACTACAAGGACATGTTGTATGGCATAGGGAATATAGCCAATATTTTATATAACTATAAATGGAGCATAATCGTTAAAATCTTTAAAAATTGTGATTCACTATATTGTATATATGTAACTTACGCAATATTGTACATCAGCTACACTTCAATTTGAAAATAAATAAATAGTAAAAATATCATTGTGATAAGATCTCACTGTCCATTTTGTTTTCTAATAAGTTACTGGTTGTGTACAACAGAGCTATGAATTTTGTCATGATTTTTTGTATGACCAGCTACTTTACTGGACTGATTAACTGACTTAGCACCCCTCTTTCAGACAGTTGGATGCTTTATCATCTTGGGGCACACAGGTGTGCCCTCTTTCTACTTGGTCATGAGTGTAGGTACACCTGTGACGATTAGAGCTGCTCGGTTCTTCATGTTCTCAGTACAGTTCTTACTTCTTTCTGGGACTGCTTGGCTTAATCATAGTTTCCTATGTTCTTTCTTTATTTATAAAGGGTTTTTTTTTTCATCTAGTCTCTGTAAACAGACACTTTATTAATAGATTAAATTAAATGCCCACGAATATGAACTTCATCTGCTCCACCAGGTGCTCTCTCTCATGCAGTGAGGTCCCTCTGCAGTGGATATCCAGGCTCCCTGCAGCTGGTACCTGCTCTCCTGAGACTGTCCCTTGCCTGGCCACAAAGGCTTCTGAAGGAGGTGGGACAACGCTGGGTCGGTGTGTCCAGGCCAGCCTCACCTGGTACCCAGAACTAACTAGCCCCACATTCAGGCCTTCATTAGGATGCATTACTCACTCAGGGCTCAACTTCTCCTTGCTGCTCCCTATGGTTCCAGCCAGCAGTCTCATTTCTACACCCCAGGAGCTAGATCAGAATTTCCCAAACTGTGAAATATTCTGGAGGCTATTAGTGTGCTGAGGAAATAATCTTCTGCCAGGTACATAAGTTTTCAAAATCCTTAGAATGTTAAAGTTTTTCTTTCTTTTTATTCTGTTTAATCTCAAAGCATTTAATCTGTTCCTGTGTGATAGGAAAATCCAGTAGAGTTTGGTGTTTTTTTAAAAGAATACATTGTTGATAGATTTTTTTTTAACATAGACATAAAGAAGGGAAGTGAAACTAGTCTATCCTTCTATTCCCTGAATAACCCCTGTGGACATTTGAAAAACTTAAAGTAATACATGCACATAATTAGAAGGTAAATAACAGAAGAGCAAAATAAAATGTGAGAGGTATATTCATTAACTCATTTATTTGTAAATGGGTGACTAGTGTCAGGACAGGACCAAAAGTAAAACTTAGATGCTGCAATCTTTGGAGGTCAGGGGCCCCTCTCCTCAATAACTCCTCATTGTGGTCTGGGTAGAAAAGCCTCCTTAAATGATCCTGAAATACGCATTTCCCACATTGTATCAGGAAACTCTCTTAGAGTTGTTCATCATTATTCTGAAAACAAAGTTCTGTGGTCAGTATACTCTTTACGTAAAAGTCATTCATTTCTTTCATGAAATACAAAGTGAGCTCCAATTTCACTACTCACATACCTTTTAAAAACAGAATGCATACATGTCCTTTATACTTATCAGGGATGAGAGAGAATACTGTAGTCCATTCCAGAACATCTGTGTAATCTGGCAATGCTGGCGCTGTCGTAGTGGTTTTAGTTCAGGCACCTGCCAGTACAATCTATATTTAAGGACAAGGAATTGGTGGCTATTTCTTTTATGAACCCGAAACAAGACCTGGAAAGAACCCCAAAAGATTTCTCAGTATAACTCCCCATCTATAGGGAGACCCTGTGGAGCAGAACCCAAATTTATCTACCTTAGTTTCCCTATAGTACCTTGCATTGAGAATTTGCTCCACGAATGTTGTCTGAATGGACTGAAAGGCATAACCATTCAGAAGGGATGGCTTACGCCTTAAAGATTTTTGCGTTGATTGTCCGTTCTTCATCACAACAAAGAATCCTGAGGCTCTGACTGAACAAATGAAGACTCAGAGTCACAATATTGGAACTAGCCTAAAGTAGCCCCTACTCGAGGGAACTCTCAGTACTTGGAAAGCACAGCACAATAGTTTTGTTTAAAGCAGATTCTATCCAGAAGCCATAAAGTACTAGAGGAGGTGGGGGACATTCTGCAGTTTGAAAAGGCAGACTTCCTCCAATTGCAATTAGCATTTAAAAGGCCCTCACATTCATTTTTATTCAAATATGCCACCTTTGTAGTCATAGTAACCCTTTTATATTTAGATTTGGTTGCAGCTACATGTCTACTTGAGCCATTCATTTTATCCTCCCTCCTAAAGGTACCAAGTTTCTCTCCCTTTTGTTCTTTCAAATAGAATCCACTGTTGCTCTTTTTCTTGTAACATGTTGGTTCTCCCTAAAGGATGTGAGAAAAGGAGAATAAAATATCAATTCTATTAGATAGCAGAATTAGGAAACAGTTTCCTGGACTAACAGAAAAGGCTAGACCATGTTCCTATGCTCAGACATATGACAGGAGCCAAGTTTCAAACCCATTGCCTTTTGTTCCTTGTCACCATAAAGACACACCACTTGACTGACTTAAATTCCTGGGATTATAAATGGACCTCTTTGGTTTATAAAACTCAAGAGTCAGCCAGCAAAGTTGTTTCCAAAAGAGGACAGAATCCAAATGTTGGAGAGGCTTTAAATCCATTTTCTGTTTCTTTTTATTTATAAAAGAAAATCTCAAATGAGACATAAGTTGTCATGTGAAATTAGCATTTTCCCTTGTATTTTCCCTTATAGGATCTGTTTTGACATCTGATTTTACAATTACAGAAGTGAATTTTCAGTTCCATCCTATTTAGAAACAGGCATCAAAATTCAGAGCAGTGCAAACCTCAGAGTCTGTCTGGTCCAGAGCCTTTATTTACAGATAAGAAAACTGAGACTGCAAAGAAATGAGGGACCTAGTCAAGGTCACACATCTAGTTGTGGGCTCAAGTCAGACCCCTTAGTCCTGACCTGCATGTTCTTTCCACGACACGCCCAGTTTCCACACCATGCTTATTCCACGTTACCGAACTCAGGTTCAGCTGCCTGCTGCTTGAAAGCCAATACTTGAGAGGCAGGTGTTGGTTGGAAAGAAAAGGTTGCTTTATTCAGGAGACCAGCAACATGGGGAGAAGGCAGACTTGTATCCAAGAACCAACCCTAAAGATTCTGCTCAACAGGAAAGTTTTTAAAGGGAGAAAGGGGAAGTTAATTATAGTTAATCATTTGGAGAGGGGGTTAGAGTCTTGTTACCTTCCACTGTGTGCAGGCTTTCTTCTGATTGGTTGGTGATGAAGTCACAGGGCAGTGTTCCAGGAATCTTGTGCTCAGCCTGAAGTTACCATCCTCCACCTAGGTGGGGACCTTAGTTCCCCAGAGGAACTCAAAGATATATTGTTATGTATATTCCTTGAGGGGGAATCAGGAGCCTGTCGCATTGCTACACTATTGTTTCTTGATTGCTCCTCCTTTGTTTCTGTGTTTCCTCACTTTTCTGGTTAGCAACTGTTCGAATCTGACCTTTGGTACTCAGGGAAGGTCTAGGAGGCTGAAGCTTCTTTCCTACTAACAAGAAATGGGGGACACCAAAAGGATTTGTACCTGAGGGGGCTCAACAGGGCCCTGCTTGGTTTCAGTTATATTCTTTAAAATTTTAAATTTCAGGATTTTTTTTTTTGCTCTGTTTTTTTCAGATAATTAAATCTTAAAAATAAAATTAAATACTTCTTTTTAGTGTGAATTAGCCCAATATTTAATAAGTAACATACCCTTTCTAATATCATCTGGTTTAGCATCCAAAACCAGACTGAAATGAGGCAATGAAAAGGTTCTGATTTAATTTTTAGTAGGAAAAAAAAAAGAATTTCATTCATCCATTCATTCATTTTACAAGCATCAACCCATAGTGACATTTTAGGTAAGACAATTTACTGGGAAGCTAATAAAGCTTAAGCCTCAGGGACCCACACTAAGTTAGCATTCTTTTTCTTAGGCCCATGAAAACGTCTGAGCTTCAGACCACATAATACCTGGACCTAGCAGTGGAACAAAGTTGTCAAGCTCATAATTTAGACACATTTAAACACATAGGTTCACCACTAATCATGGTAAGCTAATTTGTTTTCCTTTTTTGATTGCTTACTAGGTGAGTACACCAAGAAACTGAATTCATTCACCCATGTAGCAAATGTTTATTAAGAGCCTCCTACATGTCGGCCACTGTTCAAGGGTTTAGGGATGTTGAATTGAAACAGATTGCCAGACATTTCTCTAGTAAAGATAGGTTTAATTGGGATCAGTAGAGAATTGCAACCCACAGCCTACAACCACGGTGAGCTACATGCAAGTCCCTGAAGGGCAAGGGAAGGAGAATGCTTTAAATGAGAGGAGAAGGAAGTTGGGAGGGCCTTATTAAACAAAGAGTCTACCGCTTTTCACTGGCTTGAGTTCTTGCCAGGAGAGAAAAGGAGTCTTTCCTCTTCCTATTAGGCTCTGCTATTGTTGCAGGGAGTGAGAGCTCCCCCTTCTGGTCTCCCAATTCTATTTAAGTACAGTTTCAGTTTTTTAATTTTCTTACTGAAAACACAGTAACAAACTACCTGTCTTCACACAGCACAGTTCAATGGAATTAACCATATATATCTTCATTTTGAGTAAGTCTCCTAAGATGTATTTTTGAATAAGATGAAGTAATATGCTCTGCATGATAGCATTATTGGGTGGGTTTCTTATTAGAGAAATAGCCAAATATTAAAGTATTGATTAATAGATTGATGTAAACTTAAACAGCAGTCTCTAGAAGAATGACACAGGTAATGTCAGTCTATGGCATTGTCTTATTCAGTTGTTTTACTAACAACCTGAATGTAAAACACCAACACCCTTTTTAAATGTACGGCTGAAGAGGTTAAGTCAGCATGATAAATGACAAAGTCAAGACTTGCCAATATTTTCCATGAAATGCAGTGGGCTTTCATGCAAGGCTATTCCATTATTGACAGTATTATACACCTTTATCACATTGTGTTGACAGGTATCAAGAATAACATGTTAGTATGTATTCAATCACTGTGGTAGTTTGTCAAATATGATATGTCACCTTTAGTAATTGAAACATATCTTTCTTGTAAAGCTAAAGAAAATATCTGTTAGAATATCATTTATTAAAACCAAATCTCCAAACATCTGAAAATCATTCATAGAAGATATCATATCAATAAAGAACAAAACCCACAGGAACATCTATTAAGATGCAGAAAAAGCATATAAAATCCAACAAGACTTTATGATTTAAAAAAGACTCTGCATGAAGCAGAAGGGAACTTTCTTAACCCGATAAAGCCACAGCTAGCATCATACTTAATGGTGAAAGATTGAACGCTTTCCCCATGAGAGCAGGAACAAGACAGCTCTTGCCACTTCTATTCAACATACTACTGAAGGTTCTAACTAGGGCAGTTAGGAAAGAAAATGAAATAAAAGGCATCCTGATTGGAAAGGAGGAAATAAAACTCTCTATTTGCAAGGGGCATGATCTTGTATATAGGATATCCTAAGGAATCCACTAAAAGACTGTTAAAACTAATAAATGAGTTCAGCAAGGTTGCAGGATATAAGATAATACACAAAAATTAATTGTATTTCTATACACTAGTAATGGGCAATCCAAAAATGAAGTTAAGAAAATAATTCAATTTATAATAGCTTTAAGAAGAATAAAATACTTGGGATTGAATATAACAAAAGAGGTATGAAACATATACTCTGAAAAGGTACAAAACAATGTTGAAAGAAGACCTAAATACCATGTTCCAGTGATAAAGAATTTCTGTAAAATAAAATGATATGCAGGCAAATTAAGGGAGAATTCCAAAACAGTAATAGACAATGTTCCTGAGCTCACTGGATAGTCCCTTGAAATAAGTGATAAGGCATGAGAAATCTAATCTCTTTCTTGGAACAATAAAATTGAAGATACAAGCTAACAGAGGAGAAGGTAACACACCTTGATGCTGCAGTTTCACATAGATTGGCAAGGCTGGAGTGGTCAGAATATGGGAAAACCTTACAATTTTTGCAGACCTGGACTCCGACTTCACATGTAGTAGGTTGAATAATGTTCCCCAAAATTCATGTCCATCTGAAACCTCAGAATGTGATCTTTGGAAATTTGGTCTTTGCAAATGATATAAGCTAAAGAACTCAAGATGAAATCATCCTGAATTTAGAGCGGGCCCTAAATCCAATGACTGGTGTTTTTATAAGAAGAAGAAAGGATACAGAGAAACACACAGAGAAGAAGTCCCCGTGAAACAAGAGGCAGAGAATGAAGTGATGCTGCTACAAACCAAGGAATGCCAAGGGTTGCCCAGACGTGGCAGAGGAGCTCAGCAGAGGTAAGGAAGGATCCTACGCTGGAGCCTTCAGAGGGAGCATGGCCCTGCCAACACCTTAATTTCAGACTTCTAGCCTCCAGAACTGTGAGAGAATAAATTTGTGTTGTTTTAAGCCACCAAGTTTGTGGTAATATATTTTGGCAGCCCAAGGAAACTAATGCACCACATAAATAAACTGGAGAGTGAAGGAGAGAACGGAGTATTAAGCAGATTTGCAGTGCTGACCAAAGTGGACTGAATAAAACCAAATGATTAAACACAAAACATCTGTGATCTATTAGTCTTCATTATGAACCACAAAGAGAGATTGAACACTGACCCCAGCTGACAGCCAGCAAGGAAACAGAGATCAGTCCTACAACTGCATGGAACTGAATCCCCCAGCACCTGAGAGAGCAGGAAACATATTCTCTCCTAGAACCTCCAGAAAAGGAGCTTTGCTGACACCTTGATTTTAGCCCAGTGAGACTATGTGGGACTTCTGACCTATAAAAGTATAAAGTAACATATGTGGGTTGCTTTAAAACACTGTGTTTACACCAATTTGTTATCACAGCAACAAAAATTTAACTGAGCAGGGATACAGGATGGGGCTGCAAATAGGAAGCTTGGCTGAAAGTCTTCAAGAAGCAATTAGATCTTTAAAGACACTTCCCCACCCTGTGTCGCTAGGAGATGAGCTCTCCCACCTGTTAGAAGACTAAGGTTGACCCTTCCAAGAAACTCAACTAGAGTTGTCTGGGACATCAGGCAAAGCTATGGTCAAGTGTGAGCTACCCTGAATTCTATAAATTGAAAAATGAAATTCTGCTAACCTCTTTTCTTGCTCAATTCCCGTAATGCCAGCTGCCAGGAATCAATAGCTCTGATGGGGGCTTGGAGAACTCCCTTATGGAGAAGCTGATCATCCCAAGAGAAGTTCTGTCGAGGTCCTGACACTTGTGCCTCCTGCAGTGGAAAGGCTGCGTCCCCGACTTGATTACACAGTAGAGTGCAACTCTCTTCTTGAGAGGTCCCATCCAAGCTGGAGCTTTGATTTAGCATTTTTGGGGTCTCACTCAGCTATTTACAGGTACCAAAGTGCACAAGACATTTTAAAAAGGCCTGTGACATAATAACTAGGCCAGAACAAGCAGCAAAAAGGAACTTGTAGGAACCTGAAACTTCAGGAAGAAGAAGAAAATGTGCAGTAAGCATAATAAATATTCTCATTCATTCAAATATATTTATCAAATGCTTATTATACTTAGCACTCATTGTTCTAGGTGTTGAACCATAGTGAACAAAGCAGAAAAAGCCCATGGCCTCATGAAGCTTACTGTGTCCCAGAGAGAGAAGAGAAGCCACCAGACCTAAGTAATAAAAACAGGAAACTATATGTAAAAGAAATGTGCAAAGAACAAGATAGAATTTTTAAAAATTAAAAATAAAATAAGCTGAAATTTTTTTAACACTAGAAGGGTTAAATGATAATGTTGAGACTCTCCCAAGAGATGGAAAAATGGAGGGAAAAAAATGTCTTAATTAGAAGATCAGATAAGGAAAGTCAAAAATCAAAATAACAGAGATTCCAGAAAAGGTAGAGATAATTGAGAAAAGAAAATTATTTTTTAAATTTACACAAAAGTAATTTTCCCAGGTGTGTATGTGTTTCAAGAGCAGAAAATAATGAATGAGAAAAGATCCACCCCAGAGCACATTATCGTGAAGTTTTACGATACTGTGAGGAAAGGGACAGTCCTAAAATCTTCTCTAAAGAACAACTAGACCCCATCAAAAAGGACCAGAATCTGAATGCATCAGGCTTCTCTATGGCAACAATGAAACATCCAAGACAGGGAAAGAAAGAAATGCCTTAAAAATCCAAGGGAAGACAATTTCTAACCTAGGAATTTACACAAAGCCAGACTTCGAACAGAGAATGAGAGGAGGAGACAGACATTACAGACACACAAGTACTCAAAAAGTCTCCTCCCATTTCCCCTTCTGAGGAAGATACTGGAGGCTGTGCTCTAGTAAGCAGGAAAGTAAATATGAAAGAGGATTGAGGAAACAGGGCTTTAAACACAAAACAAGAGGTAAAAAGAATTCCCAGGATGCCACGCAGACAGCAGGCCTAGGCAGCTGTCAGTCCACGTGGCCACAGGGCTCCAAGAGTGATGTCTTCCAAGGGGGAACCCATGAAACCCGTAGATCAGCTGTTATTCCCTCTGTCTGAAAATACTGAGGGGAAATGTACAGTTCTGTCAGAGTTTGAGGAGAATTAGTATACTCTGCAGCTAAACCAATGCTTATGTTTGCATAATTCAAAGGATGTATTAATTAAAGGATGTGACCATTAATTTATTCAAAATGGCAACACAACTGTATTGAAAGGTTGGGGAGAGGGTTACGTGGAGATGAGCGCTTCAGGGAGTTGGGAAGGGGCGGATATTGTAAGAGGAAGAAATCTTTTCTTCCATAATAGGAATTTAATAGCTAATATTCAAATCAGAAAAATCAAGCGATAATAAAATGAGCCTACCACCTCGAAAGACAGACGTGATAAGTACCAGGGGAGAAAAATAAGACACCTAAACCCTTTGAAAATGGTTACTTCCAGGGACCAGGAAGCAGGAGTTGTGGGGAGAAAAAAAATGCAGTTTTTCGATATAAGATTTGTAGTAATATTTGGAGTATTTGAGGGGCTCAATATATATCATTTGTCTTCCATCTTGATTCTGAACAAACTGAGAAATACGCAAAAAGGAGTGACAGGTGGAAGAGAAACTATCACTATTATTACCAGTAAAGGCTAATCTGGGGAAATGGTGAGCATGAGCCCCAAACAGACGTACTGACTGAATCCCAGTGTTGGGGCAGGGCAGGCCTTGCTGTGGTATCAGGACCCCTCCCCACCACTACACACGCAGACATTATTTGGAGGGGCATGAGTGTTGCTGAACTGACCAGCTTGAGACCCCTGAGCTGAGGAAATGACTAGTGACATTCATTTTACTTTTATGAAGTGAATAAAACAGGTATTTTACTTCAGTATTCAAAACCAAAAACACAGGAGCATATTCCTACCGGCTCAAGGCACAGGTCTCTTCTATCCCAATATTTTAATGAAATTCTGAGCCAGAGATAGGTAAAGAGAGAATGCAGTTTAAGGAGGAAAGCAGCAGGAGCACAATTTTTAAAGCTGTTAGAAAAAGTGCTCCTTGCTTGCCCTCTGAATGGACTGTCTTGAATCTACGCCTCTTCCCCAGCGAGTCTCCTTTTACAGGTATTATTTTCTTTATTTCCTTGCTGATGCTGCTCTAAGAGACAGAGGGGCACTGCAGAGGTCGCTCAGGAAGTCCCTGCTGGAATCAGGAAGACAGCCAGAGTTTTAGACTGCAGGCCCCTTGATGAAATTGATGACCTGTGCCTCTCATACTCCTCTGAGCCCAGCCTCAGCACTGCACCCACCTTGGTGCCCAGGAACCCTGAGCTGAGCTGCTGTTGCAAAGAGAAACTCAATTTTTGTGCTTTCTGAGCATTTAAGCCTGGAAAAAAATCCTGTTCCTAATGTAAAAATAACAGGCATCCATCATTTCATCTCCTAAATAGATACAAAAAAAAGAAGAAGGAAGGAAGAAAGAAAGAAAGAAAGGGCAGTGATTTGGTGTGTTGCTTTAAGTGCTATTGCAGAAACCACTGTCAAAAGCAAAGAAGCCTGTACTTGCATCCCTCAACCCCACAGATACTATTTTCTGCTTTCATGGTTCTCATTGAACTGGAAGGGGAGAGCCACCAGCCCCCCCCCCTCCAAAAAAAGAGCAAAATGCAAAGGAAAACAAGATCAGCTCAGGGTTGGGGACCTGAGAACATTTTTTAGAGAACACCAGGATTTTATTTTGATATTTACACCTGTGTGGTTTTTAAATGAGCAAAACGGATCCTCTTAGGAAATAATTATCCTAGATTGTAGACCAGCTGGTGGTAGAAAAAAATCCACAGGAATCACCTAAGCATGTAACCCCAACAGGAAAAATGCAACTAACTCTTAGTTAGGCAGGGACCAAAAACCTCAGTACTATACGTTAATGATTAGTAGAAAGGACTTGGGCTTTGAAGCCAATATGAGTAAATGAGAGCTGCTTAATATTGGGAAACCTACTGAACCTCACTGAGCCTCAGTTTATTCATCTGTAAAATGGGAATAGTGATAGTGCTAAAACTTGTGAGATTGAAAAGAAATAGGTGAAAGCTTCCAGTTCATGGTAGGTGCATAACATATGTGAGTTCCCTTTTTTTGTTCCAGTTATCCATCATGATAGTCATTAATGCTGGCCACCAAATCTTTCCACTCTCCTCCCAAGCACATAGAGCAACTGCACTTTCTTGCTCCCCTGAAGATAGATGTGGCCATGCTTTTTGCTTTAGCCAATGAAATTTGAGTAGCCGTAATGCATCGCTTCCAAGCTGAAGCTTTAAAAGCAAGTACGAGATTTGCCATGCATCTTTTCTTTATGACAGCAACTGGCAATGTTCTAGATGGTGACCAACTTGGGGACAGGAGTGAGGATGACACAGCAAAATTCACAGAGGACAGGTAGTGTAAGTGAGAAACAAAAACCTGTGTTGTTTTAAGCCACTGTGAATTTTTGAGCTCCTCATTACTGCAGCATAACCTGCACCCTCCTGATTGACCCACCCTCCTTAAGGAACTGCATCTGCCGACAACTCATTAATTCATTCCACAGATAGGTACTGGATAGATGCCAAGCACCATGCTAGATGCTGGGAAATGCATGATACTGATTCTTGCTCTCAAGCAGCTCATAAAAAGGGGAAAAGAAGAGGGTCGTTGTCAGGAGTCTTAAAAATATTCCCCATCGATTCTAATGTTTAACGAGAGTCAAGGTTGAGAACTTCTGCTTTTGTGCACATTGAATCCTCCATATATGTTCTGATTGCCTGCAGATATTGATAACAGAGAAGCTAGAGATTATAATAGAAAGGAGAAAAAAATGTAGTGTCAGGGAAGACTGAAAAAAGAGGTGCTTAGACTAACAAAGTAAAATCTAAATACTTCAGCTTGTCCCTTTGTTGCCTACAACCTCCTGACTCAACTTTCTCTCTCCCACCTTCCCATCATGAAAAGTTACTAGGATTTTCTTTTTCTTTAGACTAAATGTCAAGTCAAAAACAATGTAAAGTTACTTATGATCACTATCACTCTATAACTAGACCCACTTACTTCTTTTAAAAATCCGAAAGGTATAAAATTTAAAAAGCCCAAACAACAAATTTCTAATGGTAGAATTATAGGCACAGTGCCAACCAGGGATATCATTTTGAATGGGGGCACAGGAACCTTCCCAGCCCTACCTGAAAACATGTTATCCTATGCTTCCTTGTGAAAATGGTAGTAACTTATTAACTAGTATCCCTTTGGCAGTTTTCATTAAGGTTTTTTTCTGAGGCTTTATCTTGTTCTTTTGTTTGGAACATATTCCTGTTTCTTCATTTTGCTTGATTCTCTGTGTCGTTTCTCTGCATTGGATAAAATAGCCACCTCTCCCAGTCTTGAAGGAGTGGCCTCATGTGGGAGATGAAACTGATTACTTCAGCCCTTCCCTAGCTCTTGGTCGTTAGAAGTTTTGTGATTGTCCAAGCAGCCTGTTTATTTTTCAATGGTTCTCAGTAGTTGAGGATGTGCCAAGATTTGTCGGTGTCCCAAAGGGGAGAATCTCAGTCAGCTCCTAGATTTAGGCCGATCCTCAGGTAACAGCTTTTAAAGTAAACAAATATATACAGTCCTATGGGACCACAAGTACAAGCCCTCCTGGCTACCAGTGCCAGGTGATCAAGAGATGTCCCCTGGGCAGTAGTCACAAAAATTGGGGCTACAGAGGAGTGAATAAGTCCCTACCTGGGAGATCCTGGTGAGCTGTAGCCAGCCAGAGGGAGAGCACACAGACAGCGTGCACTGGCCTGCTTCCCTGAGAACATGTCTGCAGATCCTAGATGTGCACCATACCTGAAGCCAGCCCCTCACGTTGAAGCTCCAGAACAAGCAAGTAGGGTTCTTTCACAGGAAGACTGAGGAGTGTTTCAGTCTGCTCTCTGTGCAGGGTCCTCAGGGTAGCAGTTTGCCAAGAACCACCTCTCCAATTGTTACAGCCCCATGGGAACCAGGAACGCAAGGCTCCCTGGCCACCAGAGCCAGGTGATCAAGGGGCATCTCCTGGGTGGCCGACTGGGCACCAGAGGTAAAAACCAGGACACCAGACACGTGTAAAAGGTCTCCTCTAAGAGATGCTGGCGCCCAGGGGCGAGACAGAGGGAGAGTGTAGAGATGGTGTCCACTAGGGAAGAGGGAAGGAAGAAAGACGGAAAGAAAGAGGGAGGGAGGAAAGAAGGAAGAAGGATGAGAGAAAGGGAGAAAGGAAGAGCCTAGAGTTTAAAAAAAAGAAGAAAAAGTAAAAGATGACTCACTGGCTGGAGCAAGGCAGAGGGAGAGTGAAAAGATGGTGCCCGTCAGTCTCTGTGGGCAGAAAGCATCCCAGCAGGCCCCCAAATGTATGGCAGTTCACATGCCTGCCCCTAAGGCCAACACTCTAAGACAAGCCAATAGGCTTCTCCCACACAAAGTCTGGGCGCCCTTGCATCAGCCATTTCAGGGCCCTGGGGCAGGTGAGTCCGAGTGCACAAGCCCTTATAAAGGCATTTCTCTGATCACAACAGCTCTGTTGGTTTTCAAAGCTAAATGTTGTGGGGGCTCGTTTCTCAGGTGCTCGTCTTAAAAGTTGGAAGTGCCCAATGTGGGGGTCAAACCCTTCGCTTCTCAGGGAGACTCTCTGGGTTGAGTTCCCTACTGACTGTGGGTCACCACACTGAGGGTATAACTAAAATAAATAAAATATATATATATATTAATAATATATATAATTACTATATATATATAGTAATCTTTTTCTTTTAGATGGGACCTTGTATATAAGAGCTTCTCTCTGCAGATAGCCAGAGGCATCATTGTATCAGGGAAGATGAGGATTGTTAGGCTAGGGAAGCAAAGGCAAGGACAGCAGAAAAGTAAAGTTTAATTGGTTACTCTGAAGTCCATTTTATACAGAAAAGGCAGATTAAATGCATGCTTGTTTTCTTTTTTCTAAAACAATTTCAAAATAATGAGTTAATTCACTCTTGCCCATCAACAGTGACCAATCAACTGAGATACTTTAGAATCATTATGAACTTATAGATATAATCATATTTGATATGTTTGAAACAATTGCAATTCTTAGCAATTTTTGGTGCTCAGATTGATCCATCCTTGTCTAGTGGGAGCCTATTTAAATTGGCTCCTTAGTCTTTCTAAGACACAGACCTAGAAGTAGTTGATAGCTTCTTTACTTTCTGTAAATATTTACAGATAAAAGAATACTATATCTGGGATTTGCTTTAAAATAATGGCACAGGAACAAGGGATACAGATGAAATACAACTGACTGTGAGTTGATAGTTGTTCAAGCTGAGTGATGGCCCCAGGGAGGGCCCCATACTGTTCTCTTATATTTGAAATGTCTGGAATTTTCCAAAATGAAAAGTAAAGATAAAAAATGTTCAGACTATGATTTCCGAAAAGGGACCCTGAAATCCTTAGCAAAACAATAGTCTTAAGTGTCTGTCTTTGGTGGGAGAAAAAGAGACTTCTATTTTCTCAAGACTTCTCTCCACATATCAAGAGGAAGTGTCGAGGTCGAAGTATAGTTTTACCTGAAGTCAGAGGTAGTGAGCTTTCCAGATGACTGACATTCCCCAAGTCCCAGGAAAGCATAAATAAACCCCCCCTAAATGGAAAACAGGAGGAAGCAGGAAAGTAAGGAGAGCAGAAAACGTTTGTTGAAAGGTTTCCAGTCGTGGGACCCTCAGTAGTTCTGGTAGTGTTCACGGGGTGGGGGTGGGGGGGTGGGGTAAAAGGGGACTTTCCCCAGGAACCAATCTGCCTGATCTCCACCCACTCTTTGGCCCATATTCTTGTCTCCAATTCCCAAGAAGCCTGACTCAATTTCTTGTGGTCAAGGGGATCTTGCTTTCCTGACAGGGCAGGGAAAAGCGCTGGGCTCAGAGTCCAGAGGCCAGCACACGAACGCTGTCTATGACTCAGAATGACACTATCTTGGGTCTCAGCTTCACCATTCGTGAAATTAAAAGGTCAGCCTGCAAGACTAAAGATCCTTCAGTGTCCCAGCCATCCAAAGCCGAGACCTCAGAAACCCTGGGCCTGAACAGACAATCCTGCAGGCCTTCTGGCCTTTCTCAGATCCTCTTTCCCACCAGTACGCATTACATCGCCTCCTAAAGAAATATGTGACTGCTGTCACTTTTAGCAGATAATTGGAGAGGAGGTGCCCAGCATAGATGACCCCAAAGTTGGCAGTACTTTCAGGCTTTAGGAATCAGGCGCGTCACCGACCTGTAAGATTTCTCCTCTCTGTCCTTGCTCGCCTGCAAATCCTGACCCCCGACCTCACTGCGGAGCAATCTCCTAAGAGACGGCTTCCCGCGTCGCCTCTGCGCGGAGGAGGCGTGGAGCAGAGGGCGCGGGAGCAGAGCACGCTGCGGCCACGCTCCCCGCGCAGAGCCGAGAGGGAGGGGCGGTGGGGGCTGGGGGGCCGGGCAGCACCAGAGGCGGCGCGCGGGGCTCGCGGCGGCTCAGTCTCTTCCCGAGCCCAGCCCCGGCCGGTGAGAGCGGCGGCGAGCGCGAGCCGGAGCCGGAGCCTGGGCCTCGGAGCGAAGAGGCAGAGGGCCGGAGAAGGCGGAGGACCGGAGCGGCGGGCCGCGTTCTGGACCCCGTCGTGTTCGCGTCCTCCTGGCGGATCCCGGTAAGTGCGGGCGGCCGAGCCCGGGCCAGCCTCCAGGCTTGGTGGCCGCAGTGGTCGTTGTCCCCGGGTCCCGGTTGCGGGCATACCGCTGCTGCGCTGTAGGCTCACAGGTGGCTCCGCGGTGGACATGGGTGCCCCAGGCCCCGAAAGGAGTTAGCTAACTCTCTTCGCTCTGGGGCGCGGTTTCCAAGCCTCTGTTTCTCCCACCCCAACCGCCCCTGCTCCCGGCTCGGGCCTACAGTCGGGGGAGACTCGAAGAGGGGCGCTCCCCTTCCCCAGCCACCTACCAGTGTTTGGGAAGATGCCATCAAGCCCCTCCCCAAGCTGCATCCCAGTTCCTGGCTCGCTTGTGGGGCGTCTGTCCTTTAGTTTTATTTTCCTATTAACCCACCCGGGAAAGTTTGGGACCACACAAGGCAAAGTTGGGGCGCAGCTGGGGGTGCACTTCGCCGGCGGAGGCAGCTCTAGTGGAGTGGAGCGGTGGGTTTGCTGGTCGAGCTTGGCTGGGGCTGGAGCTGATAGCGCACCCTGGGAGTTGAGCCGGTCCCTGCCGTTTGCCCCGGCCAGCATTGTGACGATCCCCGGAGCGCAGTGAGTCGCTTAATCGTTCACGCTAAGCATAGACATCTGCCAGCCAGCCAGAAATCTCTGATGGGTTAGGTATATCTCAGGAGTAACAGCGTCTCAGCCTGATTTTACTTGGGCTCCCTCTGCAAACCTGAGTTCCAGCTAATCTCTGTAACTAGCGTGTGTTTAATTAGCTTAGTTTACACTTGAGATGATCTCAGCGAATGTCTCTAAAATGAAATCGTTGATTCAAGAAAAAAACCAAAACCAAAAAAAAAAAACCAAAAAAAAAAAAAAAACCAGAGCAGTGTTTTTCAAGAAGATTTAAAAGGGGAAACTTTGGAATATCAACTGTCACGTCTGGATATTTTACTCTTCTCTTCTGTAAAAGAGAGAATGAAAACTGCTTGGGTATCTAACCTACTAGAGAGTCAGTGTTGGGGGCTATTTTTGGTAGATTTTGTAAACAGAGGTCTTACTGCATCTTGCATATTATTTATGAAATACACATCTGATCTTTTCAAATAGCCTTCTTGTTAGGAGTTGTTTGATTTACTAAGTTGTTTAAAATACGACTAAAGGTTGTTTTTTAAAAATAAGCTTTAGATGAAAACAATGTCTTGATGTTTAAGGAAGACAGTTTGTTCATGTCATCAGAACATTATTTAGTAAACAAATTTTTAAAGGGCTACTTTTCTGCATCTGATCTAGGAGAGGCTTTTCATGAAAAAAAAAAAAAAAAGATCCTGAGATCTTTATGTATACAGGAAAAGAGTGCTACCTGCTCCAATACTCAACCCTCTCCAAGTGATAGATTAAGTCAGAAAAGTGTGCCTGCAGCTGGAATTATATAATTGCACCAAAAGAAAATACAGTGAATAATTGTTGGTTGTCAAATAGGTAGATAATTCTAAAGGAAGTGGTATCTTTTTTTAGCACTGGGAATTTATTTACATGATTTGAGGTGGGCTAAACAGATTTTCATCTACATCTATAAAATTTTTATTCTTAACATAGTCTACATCTAATACTGGATTTACCAAAATGTTTGCCTTTGTACATTATCATAAGTGCCTAATATGTGTTGCATCCCACTCTTAATGCTTCGTGTATTTTAACTCATCTTATCCTCAGTCGAATGCTTGGTGGTAAGGGGCTATAATTGTCCTAATTTTTAAAACAGAGAAACTGAGGCACAATAGAATTAAGTAACTTACCCAAGGTCGTACGGCCATATTACAGGACTTTTTCATATGTGCAAAGTTCTTTTGTAAAAAAAAGACATGATTTACTTATCCTTGTGTTTATTTTTATTTAAGCATAAATGTTGAAAATATTTCCTGTGAAGCATAAGAACCTGTGATTGTGGAAGCACCCCCACAAGCACCATTAACTGTCAAGGGAGGAAAAGTATGAAAGAGGCATCCAGTTGAGTCTACAATTTGAAGACCACCGCATCCTCCAGAGTATCCAGGATGGATCTGCACCGAAGCACCACCGTCACTTTCCTTGAGAAATGGTGTTCCGATAGGTCACCATCTGGCTGCAGGAGACATTATAATATCAGGAAAAAACTGAAGTTAATTCGAATCTTAGGCCTTTTCATGGGCCTGGTAGCCATTAGCACTGTCCCATTTTCAATCAGTGCCTTTTCTGAGACAGAGACACAGAGCCCAGGAGAGGCCAGTGGTGCCAGTGGCCCTAGGGTAGCACACAGTTACCATCAGAGAACTCTCCTAGATTTAAATGACAATATTCAAGACTACACTCCACAGCCACCTCTTTCTCAGGAAGGCAAATCTGAGAACAGTACTGCAGATCATGCCCAAGGAGACTACCCAAGAGACATCTTTTCCCTCGAGCAGCGCAGAAAGGGCGCCATCATTCTCCATGTCATTGGAATGATCTATATGTTCATAGCTTTAGCCATTGTCTGCGATGAGTTCTTTGTTCCTTCTTTGACTGTCATCACTGAGAAGCTGGGCATCTCTGATGATGTGGCTGGAGCCACCTTTATGGCTGCCGGGGGCTCGGCCCCAGAACTTTTCACGTCTCTCATAGGGGTGTTTATTGCTCACAGCAATGTTGGCATTGGCACAATTGTGGGCTCAGCGGTGTTCAATATCCTCTTTGTCATTGGCATGTGTGCTCTGTTTTCTAGAGAAATCTTAAACCTGACATGGTGGCCACTCTTTCGGGATGTGTCCTTTTACATCATTGACTTGATCATGCTGATCATATTTTTCCTGGATAATTTTATCATGTGGTGGGAAAGCTTGCTTCTCTTGACAGCTTACTTTGGCTATGTGGTTTTCATGAAATTCAACGTCCAAGTAGAAAGATGGGTGAAGCAAATGATAAATCGCAACAAGGTCGTCAAGGTGACAGCACCAGAGGCCCAAGCAAAGGTTGGTGGTTGTGGTTGTTTATTGAATGTTCTTCTTGACCATAGCTCTGAATTATGTTTTTGAGATCTGCTACTTTCTTTTTAATGGGATGGTGTTTGGGGCTGTAATGGAGAGCAGATTGTTTTCTGCAGTTCTTGGATAGCCAGACTAACGTAACCATGGGAAGAATAACTGGAGGGTATTCTGGGGAATGTCTAGTAAGTTCTCAAGCTACTTGCCTCAGAGTAAAGTAAACATAGGTTACATAAGCTTCACAGAGCAGACTCAGCAGTTACTTGTCTCTCATTTTCTGAAGGTAGGCATAATGATTTTGTGAACAGTCTGATTTTCATGGGAAAGTGTACATGTGCCTTGTAAGTTGCAGGGCTTTTTTTTTATATATATATATAATGGACATGTGACAGTTATCAAGAACACTCTCTTTAAAGATGCTTAGAGAAGAAAGTTTATTTCGGTCACCAGAGCTATACCTTTAAGTCAGCATCCTAGATCCTCTCAGGACTGGTCATCTGAGTGGATCACGGCCATGCTTCTTGATCCACACGATGATACGTCAGACCTTGACCAGGAACTGATCAGGATCTGTAAAAGAGAATCGTAGGCAAGCCCTGCCGCCTGCCTCTGGAGCTCGATGGCTCATTTTGCACACCATGATAAACATGACCCCAAATATTTTTTATAGTAGAATTTGAGGGAGTTTTAATGACAGTAGTGGCCATCCTGCTACTGACGTAGGAAGCAAATGGGTAATGAGCTTGGAAGAAACTGATCTGCAAAAACAGAAATTAATTTTTTAAGATAATCAATGGGCAACATCAATAAAATTTTATATTAAGTCAGGTAATGCAGTTCTGATTTTTTTCCTAACATTGGAAGGTCATCTCTGAATGTGATTTTAAACAGAAAACCAAAATACCTATGCAGACTCTTCATACTAACACTTGGGAAAATTCTCATGTATGCAAAAAACAGATGTTGAGTGAAGGGTGAGATGTTTTGTCCAGAATGAAAGAAAATGATATTAATTTAGCATAATTCCTTTATGTTCAAGTTTGATGACCATCCATCATTTCTGTAGCAGCCTTGAAATGGAAGCAAAGCACAGCTGATAAACCCACTAGTAATAGTTCTGTTTATTCAAAAGAGAAGTGTTTCATACTGTGTTTTTTCTAACATTTCACTCAATGTATGGTGGTTTATTAGAAACTGTAGCAAAAAAAAAAAAAAGTCATGGTAAATAAGCTCTCAGCTATCCTTGAAGACGTAGACACGGTCATCACTGAAGCCCCCTCCCTGATCTAATTTTGTAGCCAAAAGGATGATCCCTCAAGCTGTCTCCTCAAGCCTGACTGCCAGTTTGAGTGGTTTGCATTAGTCTATGTGTTTATTTGAATTAGAATGCTGAGCAATTGCCAAGGGAAAGGCGTATTTTTTAGAGGAAAGGGAATAATTTGGTGGCTTATAAATATCCCAGGCACATCAAGGATAAAAAGTCTTCTTAAGAACTCAATACTTTTTCGTTTTGTTACGCCACAGTGAAACTTCATTAATACAGACTCGGCTAAAGGTTATGTTGGCAATAAGTATGAAACAGAAACTTGCAGAGCAGTTCAATGGTGTATTGAAGATTGCAAGGGGATTTATTCTGATGGTGGCGGGGCAGGGGTGGGAGGAGCAGATTTTGTGCATTTAGTAATAACTTTTTAAATATGGTTTACAGACAGTATTTAATCAATTATAAGTCACTCATTAAATCAGCTCTTGGAAGATTTTTTCGTACTGTTTTAGATGACTGTCATGTCATTTTCATAATAATTTAAAACTCAATAACTTAGGCTGATGTTCCTTAACAGTTGTTATTCATATACATAATTTTTGCAGTGCTTAATGGTGTGCATTTTTAAAATTTGGGAATTCTTAATTTACATAATGAGAAAGGAAAGATTATATTCATGACTGTATCTCCTGTTTCTGATTTACCCCAAAAATATGTTAATTGTATTATTTTCCTTTGAGCACCAAATAGCTTTAGTTTATTCCATTTAATCATTATCATTTATTTTGGCATTCAATTACTAGATTGAACTATAAATTATCATGGGACCAGAATTTTTTTTTAAACATAGCTATGTCTTGTTTGGCATTCCTCAAAAATGTTAGAACACAGATGTTTTTAGGTGGCATTGTGCATAATGGTGTGTGATTTCCTTTAGGAAATTTCACCTTACCAATTTCATTTTTGAATTACTGTTGGAAAAAAATTTTTTCAGCATTTGGTCTTCATCAGATGCCTGATTTCAGAATCTTACGGAGATTTTGCTCTCTAAGCACTGAACATAAGGTGTCCCAAGGAAGGATAAGTCCTTGAGCATGGCTGTCTCCTTCTCTGATCTGCGAAGTTGCTTTCTGGCTGTATACACCACCTTACCTACCAAAGTCAGTGCTTCTGTAATATCATCAGAACACTGAGAAAAAGGACTCTAAGCCAAAGGCAGCCGTTGATGGAGTCTTCATAGAGAGAAATGTACTATACAAGATTTCAGGAAGCAAAATACTAAACACATTTTTAGACAGAACTACCTCATTGTCTTATTTGCACAGTTATGGAGCAGGGGAGTACGGGAAAGTAGAGGAAACATGTTTTAGATATTTTTATACTAGTCATCAATGGTTCTTGCTAAAAATTCATCAATTCTGCTGGGCTGTAGGCAGTGAAATATCTTTTAAACTACTTGGTTCATAGACAAGTTGAAAGTCTTAATTTGGTTCCATTGTTGATGGTGGAGCATAGAAAAATAGAAAATGTGAACATTTTTCTCATAGTTAAAGCAATAGTTTCCCACTTTATTAAACGGTTACACCTTGTATATGGTTTTTTATTTGATATTATTATTATTATTATTATTATTATTATTATTATTATTATTATTATTATTATTATTTCATTTAGTGATATTATTATCCTTTTTAAAATGTCATGGAGTCATGACTTGGTAAAGAGACTCTGGGCTTTGATTCAGGGAAAAAAGATTTTCACCCAGGTGTGTAATAAGCCCTGTGACCTCAGGGAAGTCACATAAACTCTCTGAACCTCAGGTCACTAATTTGGAAAATGAAAATAATAATACCTACTTCGTAAAGTTGGGAAAATTATTAAATGAAGAAATGAATGGTAAGCAGCTAACGTAGTCCTTGGCAAATGTGGGTTGTTCACTAAGTGTTAGTTCCCTTCCTTTCATCTTTCATTCTTAAAAGCAAATCGGGATAAATTATTTCAAATTTGAGAATTTCAAAACATTTCTTGAAGATTTTAATTCATGCCAGTCAATCATTGAGTTAAGCAGGCCATTATCTCCCTTAGGGGTGTATGATGTTTGTCATATTGTAATACTTATAAGCCAAGTTCATATACAGTGAATATATACACAGAAGATATTATTACAAACTCCAAGAAAACCTTCAAATGCCTTTGTTGTCCTGAAATTTTATTTTGTAGAATTTTGTTTGAAGTAAGTAGGCCATTGACTTGGGTTTGAAAATATCTATGCTAAGCAGAGATTTTTGTTTTAAGGATATTTTTATTTATAAGTGATTGGGACTCTCTTCTAAAAACCTCCCCATAGCTGGTTAGGAATTAATTTGAATCCTGCAGGATGTGAAGCAGTGGAGTTTCAGGGCATCTGGCGTGTTTTGCTGTGTGCCTGGCCCAGCTCCTGAGGTCCGTTGATCTGCTATGGTGCTAGGCTGTCATTGGCCTAGAAAGCAGCTGTCCATGGTATTTAACTTCTTCTTAGACTTGGCACTGTAATCTGACAGCAAGTCAGCCCAGTTCAAATGAAGGGAATGGTCTAAATAAAGATGCTTAAAGCTGGATAGTTGAAGGCAGGCTACTTAGTTTTAGGTGTGCCTTGCTTTATTCATTTTGTGTGTTCGTGAAAAGTTGTTTGTCAACAGAGTGTTTGCAATGCAATTTGTTATTAATATTCATGGAAAAATTGAAACGGGAACCATGTTATAAATATTCCTTATAAAGTAAAGTATCTCTGGTAAAATGCTAATAATTATATAAATACAATGTGTAGTCCCAAGCTTGCTTAAGGCACAGAATGTAAGTTCAATCTTTGTTCCCTCTTCATACCTAGTAGGTAAACAGTAAAATTTGCCAATTAATGTAAAAATTTCAAGGAAGGTAAGGTAAGATTATCCTTACAATGAATAAAAGGATATTATTACTTGACAGACTTAGAAACTCTCTCAAAAGAAAGAAAATACAGGCATTAAACCTGTGATTGTAGTATTCTTTTGAATTCCTGGACCCAATTCCAACATGGGTAGGGGTGGGAGATGCTTCCCATATACCACCAAAAAATTCTCGGACACCAGCAGGGTGTCCAAGAATTTAACTCAGTTCTAACACTCTCTACCCAAAGATAGCATCGGATTCCACAGGTTAAGAGTTCAGTCCTGCAAGACTGTGCCCCCCACTACCCCTACTTCAGATGCAAGTCACAAGTCCAAGTTGTTACCTGTACTTCCGGCTATAAGTCAGAGATTCCAATGACCCCCTCCTCAGGCTCAATTAATTTGCTAGAGCATCTCCCAAAACTCAGAGAGACATTTTACTTGCTAGATCACTGGTTCATTATAAAAGCATATAACTCAGGAGCAGCCAGCTGGAAGATATGCATAGGGTGAGGCATGGGGAAAGTTCATGGAGCCTCCATGCCCTCTCCAGGCTTGCCACTCTCCCAGTACCTCCATGTGTTCACCTATCCAGAAGCGCTCCGAACTCTGTCATTTGAGGGGTTTTATGGAGGCTTCATTACATAAGTATGGTTGATCAAATCATTGGCCATGGGCAAACTGATTTGACCTCTAGCCCCTCTCTCCTCCCCCGAGGCCTGGGTTGGGGCGGGAGGGTGGGGGGTAGTTCCAACCCCTTTAATCACACAGTTAGTGCCATTAGCAACCAGCCGCCTTCCTTAGGTACTTTCCAAAAGTCACCTCGTTACCATAACAAAAGATACCTTTATTCCTCTCAACACAGGAAATCCCAGGGGTTTTGAGAGCCAGGAGCCAGGAATTGTGAATGAAGACCAAATATGTATGAGAATTATATTCTGATCATCTGAATGACCAAGTATATATTTCTTACAAATCACAGTATCACAAGTGTGTTTGTTCGTGCTATTTTCCTTGTTTTGTTTCCCTCTACTTTTGTTAAAAGCAAACCCTTCAGTTATTGAATATGGTTCAGAGAGTCAAGGAGGCACTTTGAGAGACTCAGAAAGCCTAGTGGATTTTAGTACACAGAGGTCAGATTGTCCTTGGCTCTTCCCCTTGCTGCTCTGGCTTCTCCAGCAAGAGTGGACTTAAATGTGGCAGTGTTGAGAGCAAGAAGTTATCACATCTCTTCCTCTCTCCTTTTCCCCTCCTCTATCTCCATTTTGTTCTTCTTCTTCTTTTTTTTTTTTTTTTTTTTTTGGTAGCACTAGGTAATTCGTATTTTAACTGTAACAAGGAATGATATTGTTATGTTAAGCTGCTCTCTGGCAGTGGAGGGGGGAAGTACATCTCCAGCGTGGATTTGACTGGTTTAGTTTTTCCACTCTTTCATTTTAAACCTTCTTTTGTTTTAAATAAGTCTCTAGTAAATAGAATATAGCAGCATGTTGTTTAATTCAGTTTGACAATCATTATCTTTTACCTGCAAAGTTTAGTTTATTTACACTGATTGTGATAACTATTACATTTGGATTCATTTCTATCACCCTATTTTATACTTTCTGTTTGTTCTGATCTTTCTGTTTCTTTTTATGATTCTTTCTTGCCTTTTTTGTTTTGGATTAATTTTTTTCCCCTAAATCTTCTTTTCCCATTAATAGTTTGGAATTTATACATCCTATTTCTATTTGAGTGTTTACCCTAAAATTTTTAATGTGTATATTTAATTCAACAGAGTATAAAATTAATTAATATCTTTATACTCCTGCTGAACAACCTAAGGGCCTTAGAACATTTTAATTCAATTACCTCTTCCCATTGTATATGATTTGAAGTCTTCAGTTGAAGTTTTACCTTGATGTTTTATAACGGCATTATTGAAGTATGATCTTCACTTTTTTAACCCTATGAATTAGACATTTCGTTATACCATCAATGTTTTTAGATGTATCTACATTTTTGCCAGTTTTTTCCTATCTCATTTCTTTTCTCACATCAGACCATTTTTCTATGATTTTTTTTCTTATACTGGCTTACATTCTTTATAAGTTCCTTTACCAAGAATCTGTTAATAGTCTATGCTCCTGATTTTCATTTGCTTAAAGATTGATTTTACTTTTGTTCTTGAAGGATAGTTTTGGTGGGTAGAAAATTTTCTCATTCCACTTTGAAATTATAATAATAATAGTTCCACTGTCTCTGACTTCCATTTTTGCTGTTGAAAAGACTGCTGTTGGTGTGAATAGTGCTTCTTTGTAATATGTTTGTCTTTTTTCCTGATTGCTTTTAAGATTTTCTGTTTGTTTCTGGCATTCAGTGTTGTTCTTATGCTTTGTCAGGTGTGGTTTTCTCACTTATTTATCCCTTATTTGGGATTCAGTAGACTTTCTGAATTTGAGGATTAGTGCCTACCACCAGTTGTGCCTCTACTTCATTCTTCCCCTAATCTTCTAAAATTCTGATTGGATATATATTGTACTATCTCAGCCTGTCCTCCATGTCTTTTAACTACTCATCTTTTTTTGTGTTCCTCATGCTGATCATTTCTTTATATCTGCCTTCTACTTTTTAAATTTCTCTTCGATTTTGTCTAATCTGCTGCAGAAATTAGCTGTTTAGTTTCTAATTTTAATTCTATTTTTCATTTCTAGAGGTTTCTTGTGGCTCTTTTTCACCCCCTGTCAAGTTGATTTTCATTGAACTTTACCTGTAGGGTGCCACTGAGGCCTGAGTTCTAAATGTCTTCCAACAGAGTAGACTTTATTTGCTCTTCTGTCAAGTGCCTGTGAGTCCAGCCAACCTGGAACCATTCTAACCAAAATGTTTGACTTTTTCTACTCAGGTAGTGTGTGAATTCAGACTCCAAACCCATGGGTGAGCCTGTGGTTAGAAATTCTTAAGGGAGACTTTTCCTTGCATTTTCTTTTTCAGTATCACTCAAAACCAAGACCAAAATAGGCACATTCTACTATTTCCCTTTGCTAGGCAGATTTTTTTTTTCCTTATCCACCCACTAAGTGTCAGTCCTTCAGGATTTCTAGCTTACTGGGAGTCGAGGTCCCTAAAATTCCTCCTTCCTATCTAGCCTCATGTTTGTAGCTTCCGTAGTCCTAGTCTCTAGCCACCCCAGCATAGCAGATATCTCAGAGACAAAGCAACATGGACCCCTCTGGATTTGTACTTAGTTGGTGTTCTGGGTTCTAAGTAATCCCTACTTCCTCACTAACATAGTTGGATAATTCTGAAATATATTAAAAAATATATTATCTAACACTTTGAGGTACGTAGACTGAAAATGGCTTCTCTGAATGCTTAATCCATCAGATTGCTTGCTGAAAAAATATGTTTCAGACTACTTTGGATTTGTCAAATGACAGTGCATATAACAAAGGGTGTTAGCATGTATTTTAATTGTACACTTTCAGAATGTTTGCTACACCCTGACCATTGTAATAAAGCTCCCATCAACAGATCCTACCAATGGCAAATTTTGAGTCAAATCAGATCTAAGAGGCAATTCTAACAGAAAGTTATATGGGGCCACTTTAAATTGTAGATTTGCCTTTTAAGCAATATTTTTACCATATACTGAAAGTCTATAAAACCACATCAAAATACAAAAAAGAAAATTTAAAATAGTCTGTAATCTTTCCATTGCACCATCCAAAAAAAAATTTGTGCACATTTTTGCATGTATTCTTCCAGACTTTTCTCACATGCACACACACACACACACACTCACACATACACACACATGCACATACATACCTATATATCTAAATAAGTTGGAATGATATTAGATATACACAACTTTAAACTTTTATTGACCATATACCATTTGAATATTTTTTAACTTAGTTAATTATGGGCATTTCTTCATATCATTAAATGTTTTTCTAAAATATTATTCATTGTTTAGCACTATCATAAAATAGAAAGTCATTTTCATGTTATATTTCACTACTATTAAAAATGCTATAACTAACAACCTTACACATGAATTTCTGATTTTGGAGAAGCCGAAATTCTGGATCAAAGTATATGAGCTTTTTAAAGTTTCTGCTATGTTGCTACATCCTTGATAATGTTGACTGTTATAATTTTAATAGTTTCCAGTTTCATAGGTGAAACAGCATTTCATTGTTTTCATTTGCGTTTCTTTGAGAGGTTGAAAAATATGTTTTTTGAGAATTAAATTTTTCATTTATAGGTTGTCAGTTTCCTTTGTGTCCTTTGTGTCATTTTTAAAGTTTGCTGTGATGACTCAAAGATCTCTTACAAACATATGCAGAGAATCACTAACTTTAGCTTTCATCTCTCCCCACATTTCCACACCTAAATCAAGGCAGGAAGGTTTTGCAGTTTTTGTTTTAAAGGATGAGTTATTCTGAAGAAGGAGGCCTCATGACCTAGGAGTTAAGAAATGAGGTTCCCAGGGACTGGGATGTGTCCCAGCCATGTGACCTTTTTGGATCCTGTACCTCCTAGGACCCCTGCCTCCAAATCTGGAAAATGGGAAAATTGACCCACATGACCTAAAAGATTACTTTCAGCTTGTCATTTCTGTCCTCAGAGGCTCTCATAATTACAATGTGGCATACGCTAATCAGGTCAAAGTAACAGTCTAACACGTTTACCGAAAACGGAAGACCAGATTCTAACCATTCCCACAGCACCAAACACTTTTCCTAACTTAGCTTGCATGTAGTACTTTCACTCAAATGATTTAATTGACTTGGCTAAACAGTAATTTTAGCTCAAGCATGCCGTGGGAAGTAGTTCTTCCAGGCAGACAGGAGAACAACTTGCACGGGAGAGGATGGTTTAAAGTTTACTGCAGGACTCTACACCCCCTCAGCTTTGTGGCTTTGGGCAGTGGAAACCCTCCGTGGCAGCTGAATGTGTGTGCCTGGACCGCTGGTCTCTGCTGGTCTCTCCAAAGTCAAGAGAAAAGAGAGATCTGAAAACTGGACTCATGCTTAATACCAAGTCTTTACCACATCACCACTCAGAAATAGATCCTATGTCTACCTGCAGATCAAGAATCTGAGGACCAGAAAACAGAAATGATTGCCTAAGGCCCAAATTTAGTGGTATTAAACTGAATTTGAACTTGGGCCTGTCTGGCTCCTAAACGCATGCTATTTCTCATAGTGCTTCCCACTGGACAGCTGGGAATAAAGACAAAGCAAACCTTCCAAATGAGATGCACATTTCATATTAGACTCAGTAAAGTCAGTGACTTTCAAATATTTTTTAACCATGACCCCTGCTAAGAAATATATTTCAAATCTCAACCCAGTGTATATACACACACGTACCTACACATACATATGTATATGTTTACATATATATAAATAAAATCTGCTTGAGACATTTATATTTCTTATATTTTTCTATTCTATTAGAAATGCTAGTTTCAACCCTAAAATAATTTTACAACCCACTAATGAGCTGTGACCTAAGTTTTACAATATACTGTGTTAAGAAATTCCCTTTTCATCCTTCTTGCTCTTACCAGGATTGCCCTGTAAGCCTGTGCTAGCTTACTGCACAAGGGCATCTATCTGGTCAAGGGGGTGAACAGGGACAGAAATCCAGACATCAGTCTACTGGACAAGCTGTGTGTCTGGTGTAGGAATGCAGCTGCCCAGAGAAATAGGTGCCTTTTCTTAATTCCACAAAGGTGCCCTTTAAGTTGGGAGTGGCTTTGCTTCTTACCCTCTCTAGCTCCGACATAGACTGATTGCAGGGTCAGAAAAGTGCAGATCAAAGCATGATGTGCTCCCTGAGCCTTGACTCATCCTTGGTTCCCAATGAGCTTGTCATTGAGTGGGAAAGAAATGTGGTTGAAATAGGGAGGTAAGAAGCAGAGCCCTGACAAGAAGACTGATGCTGCATTTCAATTAGGTTGGTTACCTTTTAGGTTGGATTTGTAAACCAAATGATGCAGACACGGTTCTTGTCCTGGTCAAAAGTGATGATTTTGGAAAGGGTCTGGGCACCAGGCTTTATTAATGCCTTGTTTACGGCCTTCAAGGATGCACTCAGAATCCTGCTTTGACAGGAACTGGGCCTGGAGAGATGGAGTCCCTTTCATCCCACCCACTGGCTGTCTAATCCTGGTCCAGGCACTTTCCCTCAAGTGTCTTCTCTGAAAATGAAGGGGCTAGTGTATCTACAGAGTCCCCACTAGCTCTGAAAATTCTGTGCTTCTCTGGTAATGGGACACAAACAAGTATATGTCTGTAATTGTGGGCTGCCCAGTAGAAGGGGTGGTCAGGTAATGAAGCCCTGAACTGATCTCCTTCCAAGTACGTTGCCAATTAAGAAGTCCAATTAAAGGGGATTAGTTCCTTCGGAGGGATAACAAGGGCTTCTTTACCCGTCCATAGGACCTTCTTGAAAAGGGTCAAGGTTTCCGATGCTCTATAAGTAACTTTCTCTTTTCCTACTTCATGGACGCTGAGCTGAGCAAGCAGGTTACAGGTAGAAATACTGGTTTCCCCTTCGGCAGCCCAGTCCTCCCACTTAAACAGTCATCTGTTGCCCTAACCACTCAAGCAGGTTGAGCCAGTTTCATTTTTTCCTGCCACCTGAGAGCAATGAAAAAGATGTCGAACCACTTCTGTTATTTTAGGCATATGGTAGGCACTGAACACTGGCACTTTGCAGGAACCTGTGACTGTTTTCTGAGAGGGAGGCTGACGGTTAAGGGTTAATACAATAGAATTATAATTCAAGCCTGGGATAGAGTGTGACCCTCTTGGCTGTGTGATCTTGGGCAAGTTATTGAACCTCTCTGGGCTAATTTTTGTTTATTCATAAATTAAAAAGAAAATAGCCTTCCCTCATAGGGAGGCTGAATTTCGATGCAAATGCACAGGAAAAGTGATTAGCAGAATACAGTCCCACATACCCACATATATTCTATTCCTTGTTTCTTTACCTCTGAGTCCCTCCCATGTACTATTAGCCTGCCCTCCCCAAGTCCTTTTTCAGGACCTCACCTCACTCCCTAGGCCCTCTTCTCTCTGCCTCCCATGCAGCCAGATGAAGGTGCAGTTCTCCAACTAATCCTCAACTAATAGTCAAATCCTCCGTGTTCGGACTTGAACCTGCTTTCCCTCTGTTCTTGCAGAGGATTAAGAGAGAAGCAGTTTCCCTGTTATGAGACTGAACCTCACTCAAGTATGAAATTCTCTTGAGCCCTCCTGTCACTGTCCTGTAAATGTATTTACTCTTTTCTTACATATGTTATCAATATTTAATCTTAGCCTGTCACATCTCCATCCAGTCATGGCTGGGCCTTATGTTGATTTGCCAGCATCTGTTTTTATTGCCTTGGATTAAGTCACTCCCCTTGACTCAGGGACTAACCAACCCCACATGCAGTATTTCGTGTCTGGCTTGGTACCCAGGGTAGAAAGGAAAAGGGCACTGAATGCCCTTTGATAATGGTGGTGGTGAGTGTTCATGATAAAAAGTCTGGGCCTGAATCAATCATAAAATATAGTGGCTTATAAACTAAAGTCAAGTGGCAAACAAGTTTCTGATTTAAGAAACAGAATCCGGTAGACATTCTCCAGTCCCCTCGGGTTGCAGGTGTGAGCATCAGGGCAGGTAAGGGCCCTTAATTCTAAAAGCCAGATCACTCCAGCTGTGGCCTCGAAATAGCTCTCTTTACCTTCTAGCATTATATAGTGTTTCTCTCTATTGACTTTTTTATAGCAGTTTTTTTGAGATATAATTCACTCAATAGAATTCACCCGAAGTGTGCAGTTCACTGGTTTTTCATATATTCAGAGTTGTAATGCCATCACCACTAATTTTAGAATGTGTTCATCACCTCCAAAAAGAAACCCTATATCTGTTAATAGTCACTCCTCATTCCTTTTTCTACCCCTGTCCCTGGTAGCCACCAATCTCCTTTCAGTTGCTAGCGATTTGCCTATTGTGGACATTTCCTATGAATGGTATCATCCAATATGTGGCCTTTTGTGTCTGGCTTCTTTCACTTAGCATGTTTTCAAGGTCCATCCATGTTGTTGTTGCCTTTTTATGGCCAAATATTCCACTGTATGGATACACCATAGTTTGTTGATTCATTCATCAGTTGATGGACACTTGGGTTACTTCCACCTTGGGGCCTTTATGAACAACGCTGCTATGAACATTTGCTTACAAGTTTTTGTGTGAATATGTATTTTCAGTTCTCTTCGGTACATACTCAGGAGTAGAATTGCTGGACTGTATGCTCACTGTATGTTTAACATTTTAAGGAACTGCCAAACTGTTTTCCAAAGTGGCTGTACCGTTTTGCATTCCTACCAGCAATGTGTGAAGGTTCCAATTTTTCTACATCTTTGCTAACATTTGCTATTATGTGTCTGTTTGATTATGCCCATCCTAGTGGAGGTGAAGTAGTATCTCATCATGATTTTGATTTGCATTTCCTTGAAGGATGCTGATGTTGAGCATCTTTTCATGAGCTTATTGGCCATTTGTATATCTTCTTTGAGAAATGTCTTCATATTTGCCTTATTGTTAAGAATTCTTTGTATGTTCTGGATGCAAGTCCCTTTCCATATATATGATTTGCAAATATGTTCTCCTTTTCTGTGGAGTAAGGAATAGTCTCCTTAGATGGGCAGCTCCTAGACTGGGAACCCCCAGGTCTCCAAGCTGTTCCATATTGTTCTGTAGGCATCCTTCTATCTAGAGTGATTTGGAATCTCTGGATCAACCCTAAAGCTGCCTCTTCCCTTGAGTTGATCTTGGGAAAAAATTGATCCCCTTAAAGCTAAGGACTGGAGGAAGACTTAGGGGTTGTTTGAGGTCCAGGACTTGTTGCTTATAGCGAATGTGGGAACGGGAGTCTACTTGAACATCAGACCCAGGATATCTGTTGTCTGGGTGCTCCATTACCCTTTTTCACCCACTCCCAATTCTTCTCTGTATTACCTAAGAGAGTTTCTTGTCATCGAACCCCCTTCCCAACTTACTGTCCAAAAGCCTTGCCAGGAAAGCAGTAGGGCCACAGCCCTTCACTCCCAGATGTGAAATTTCCCAATGTTGCCATCTGGACTTTGGCACTTAACTTTATACATCTTGGTTGTGGGCCAGTCCTGCCCATCCACGCCCACTGCCCCAAAACATAACCTCTCCCACTCCGGGTTCTAGGAACATCTGCATTCATTTTGAGCAAAGCTTTGCAAGTGTATGAAGCCACACATAGTAAATAATAACAATACCAGTAATGATCTACTCTGTCATTGTCTAGCATAAATAGTAATTGCACAAACCTGATTAATGAGCACACTCGGAGGGAAAAGAGAGCTCAGCCATGCACTCCTGCTGTGTACAAAAATGTGCAATTGGTTCAAATCTCCAGTGATTTCCAGGGGGTTCAGGAAACAATCGTCTCTCTTGCTGCTAGTTGCTCCAGCCGCACAGTAACGTGTGGCGTGGTAGACGGAGGTTTGGGGCCCTGAACAAGAGGCTGATTTATTTAAATAGGTTCAGATGTGCCAGGCTGCTCGTTTGATGCCTACTTTGAAGGGCCATTACAAATCTGCTGTTTTCTGCTGCCTTTTATTTTAAGTCCAATTAAGTGGATAGCCACAAATAACTCTGACCTTGAAAGTCTCAGTGAAGGTGAGAAGTGAGAACAGGCTTAGGAAACATATGTTTTGGCGTCTTAATACTCTGCAAGTCACACACACGTAAGGAAAATAAATAGAACAGAACAAGATAGTGTTGTGCTTTAGGAGGAAGCATTTAAATGCCCTGGGAAGTAGCACCACATGCTTCACTGGTGCGTAGTCATAAACTGTGCTAAAAATTCATCTAACTCTATCTCATTTCGCTGTGTGGCTCTGAGAGACCAGCCCCAGATGAGCGGTAGTGCCAGTGACATTCAGCACATAATCACCCTGGGTTGGCATCTTCGCCAGGCACCTCTCCTGAGGGCTGCTTCCTTCCTCTCGGCAGCCCCAATACATGCTTTTGGTTATTTGCTTTTAGTAAAACAGTGCTGAGAGTATCATACCACCATTTCAGTTCAGTTTCTTGCAAATGTGGATCACAAAACAAACCTGCAGTTGAATACCTCGTTTTAGATATTATCAGTGTGGGGCTTCTTATTTAAATTCTTAAAGTCCTAGAATTGGGTTATAGAGGTTTGAAGAGGTTTTTCTTTAAGCCACCTGCAAAAATCATATTAAGTATTTTGTGATGTGCTACGAGCTCCCCTTCTCTCTTTTTAATCTTAACCTAACCAGTCCAGGACTAAAAGATGCTTGTCTGAGAATCTTACTGACTCACTAGATGGTCATTGTGAAGTTTTCATTTCTATACACCTATTTTTAAATGTTTTATGTTTCTACTACCTCACTAAATGCTCCAACATTTCATGAGTTGTATGCATTGATCTGTCCCCAATTTTTTACGTCAAGAAATGGGAGCAGATGGCTTTTCCCATGTCTCATGGGATAGTGTGATAATTAATGAGGTGATGGGAATGGACCACTGTCTGAGCCCACATTCGAGTGAAACCACAGACACGAAGACAGTGGCAGTGCTGAATGAGAACATTAGAAAATAGCATCAGAATGATTTCAAACACATTTTTAGTGTAGGGTTCAAATGAATTGTCTTTATAGAAAGGATTGCTCTCATGTGAATATCCTGAAATATATTCATGGAGCCAGCTTGAGAGATTAAAGTGCTTTCTGGCAGTCTCTATTTGTGGATGTTTACAATCCCATAAACTTGAAAGTCCAGTATCCAGACGTCCAGAACAGAACCATGATTCAAAGTCTATGCCAGAAGATCTGTGTTCTAAATTTCAGACACTCAGTCATACGGCAACTTCTGGAGACTCTTCATAAGAGTCTGTTTACTTATATCATATACAAAATTCAAGTAAATCAGGGTGCCTTGTTTTCCAGGCCCTAAAGAATTTAGACATAGCAAATGTGATCTCTATGGGGCGTGGGATGGGCAGAGTTCTGAGTTGGGGCAGACCCTTGTGTGCACACTGATAGCCAGGTATGCTACTGGCCTATTCAGTGTCTTTAAGCAGGTTAAAGAGAGCTCCCTGCCCTGAGCAGACCAATTAGAAAAGGCACACACACACCCTTCAAGTGTAGACAGCTCCAGAGGTGCAGGACGTGATGAGCAGAAGACAAGTTTGTGCAAAGAGAAAGGCGCCGTCTCCTGTGGGTGTGCTGATGCAGTGCCCACCAGGACTCATGTCGTGGCGGGGAACAGATGGTCCACTTACCCCTCCACCGTGCACCTCTGGGCAGTGCACACATGCACAGTGTGTGCTGCTACCCCATAGATCACATCGGTAAGACAGCCAGTGTCAACAAGAGACCAGATAAATGATAAAACCATACACAAATAGATCTGTCTGGGGTAACTGCAGGTTCAAAACAGAGTACCTCACCTTCTCATGGCACCTGTGGACTTGAAAATGATGTGGCAATTAACGTTGATAATAATCCACAGAAACACTGAAAGTCTGAATTGTGTTCAGTGTGCCTTGTGCTAGAGGCAGTGGAGCTGCTGAGACAGGCTGTAGGATGGAGAGGAATGACCTACATGGTTGCATAATGGGTGACATGGCCCAGGCTGGTGATGACAGTGGCCTGGCCGGGGTGGTCACAACAGAGGCAGTGAGAAGTGATCCAAGTCTGGACCTCTTTTTGAAGGTAATGCAAAAAGCATTTGCTGATGGATTAGATGCAGGGTGCGATAAAAAGAGGAAAATCAAAGGTGATACCAAGATTTTTGACATAAGTAACTGGGTGAGTGGAATCCACTAGTTGAGATGGGGAGACTTCAGGGGAGCAGGTTTCAAGTGGAAGATAGGAGTTAAATTTTAGATTTAAGTTTGGGACCTAAATGGTTACACATCTAAATGGGGATGTTGAGTAGGCAGTTGGAGATGAGTCTGGAACTCAGAGTAGAAATGAAATACAAGTTCAGAAATCATGAGACTCTCGGTAGTATGTAAAGCCATGGGACTGAATGATGTCACCCGGGTGTGAGTGTAGATGAAGAGCAGAGATTGTGAAGGCCTGAGTCCAAGGTTTACAGCGTTGAGACAGAAGAAAAACAAGGAGGAGACAGCAAAGGAGCCCAAGGAGTGGCAGCTACTGAGGAGGGAAGGAAACCTGGAGAATGAGGAAGCCAGGTGAAGCAAGCATCTCAGAGAAAAGGGAGTGATTGTGTCAGTTGGTGACCAAGTAGGGTGAGGACAGAGAATTGAACATCAGATTTAGCCATGGTCATGGTCATGGGTGATTTGACAAGACCAGTTTTGGTGGAGTGGGTGGGGTGAAAACCAAGGTAAAGTGGGTTCAAGGAATGGGAGAATGGAAATTAGAGATACCTGCAAAGGGGAACAAACAATGGGTACAACCCCGGGGACAATGTAGGGTTGTTTTTTTTTTAATTTTTGAGAAAGCGCTGGGGAGTGAACCCAGAGTCTCATGCATGCTGAGCATGTGTTCTACTGAGTGATTCCCCCCATCCCAAGAGTTTTTGTAAGTGGAAGAAATAATAGCACATTTGTGTGGTAATGGGGATGACACAACCAAGTGGGAAGATGCGATGGCGCACAGAGGGGAGAATTGTTGCAGCAGTGTCCCTGAGTTAGTGGGGAAGGGATGGGAGATTCTGGGTGCAGATGGAAGGGCTGGCTTGGATGAGCACCACCTAGTAAGGGTGAAGCCAGGTAATGGCACCGCTGCAGGTAATGGATGAGTGTGTTAGAGGGATTTGTGCAAGTTCTCTTTTTGTTTCTGTTTTCTGTTTCCACAGTAAAATCAGAAGCAACAGATTTCCAAAATTCGATTGAAAAGTGCTCTGATGAGTAATAAAAATCATCTGTCGATCACATCGACATTCAACAAAATGATGTTGTGTGGCTCAGAATGAATTACAAAAATCTGTCCTGCTTGGGAAGCCAAGAAGCAGAGTGATAAACATTAACCCATCTTATCTTAACAGACCACATTATTTTTTTGACAACAGGATATAGCAGGGCATTTATCTGCAATTCAGTGGCCTAAAGGGTAACTTTCTTACTCCCTCAGGAGTTTATGGTTTATGGTACATGGTGTATAGTAGAAACATAGAAGTCAACGAAATATAAGCTTCGACAGGACCGGAGTTTATTTTGTTCACACGTGAATTCCTACTACCTAGAAGAGTACCTGGCAAATAATAGGTGCTCAGTAAACAATTATTGGATGAATGATTGATGCCAAAACAAGGGCAACCCAAGTATTTTTTCACTTAAAAAGATAGTTGCCAATTATTTTAAGTGATCCGTTTCCACATTCTCAATTTTCATCTTTCAAGTGAGAGTGTCCATATGGCAACGTTGCTGCCTTTTTTCTCCCAACACTTTATTCTTGAGAACTGCCTGCAGAATATTACTTATAGCTCTGTTTTTATGGGATAATTTCAGGGGCTTTTACTCCATAAATTCACTTTGCAGTTGAAAAGCCAGCAGAATCTCTGTGCAGAATGAAAATCTGCTCTCTGATCTTATCTGGTCCAATCTCATTATTAAATGGTTATGGAGATCATAGAGTTGAATGGGTAAAATGCCGGGCACCATCTGTCAGCGAGCTGGACACCTACACTGGGAAACCAGATCTGGTTGTGGAATTTCAAAACAAGGTCCTCTGGTATTTAAGTTATGCCAGCTTGCTACCACGTGGCTGGCGTAGTGAGAATCAGAAGCTAAGCAGAAGTCTTGTGCTTTGTATCCCAGGTCTGGGTGCCTGTTGTAGTTGTCTTTTGTCTGATATCCTTTATAAACAGTAGGATCTCAAAGTAAGCTCATTGTTCTTGATTTCCCTTTGGTTGGCAAGATGAGCATTTTGACATAAATCAATAGGCTGCATCCCGAATGCTGTGCAATCTTGACACAAAATGGCTGTGCGAGCACTTTTTGCACTCTTGTCTCAGGAGCCTCAGAGGAAAGGTGCATTGCAGGGTGGGGTGAGCTATTGAGTCAAGGAGAAGAGATGATTTTACCTTGGTAGAACCAGAGGATGTATTATAGTTCCAACTAGCCTGATCAGCAGGAATTATCGACAGACCCCAGTGATTGATGAATAAAATAAATTTTCCTGAAGTATTGAATTGTAGTGCTCTTTAAGAGGAATCACCTTCCTTACTAAAAACAAATCAAACCTGACAAGGGTCTCCCTCCCCTTGGGCCCTTGCGTGCACAACCCAACCCCACTGAACAACCTGAAAGATATAAACTACTCCCATGGGATCTTCTGGTTCCCAAGGCCAACAGAGGGGAACTATTTTCTCTTGTTCCTTTTTAGCAAGGAGAATTTATTTTCCAAGTAATGTTATATTTTAACTCTAAGGTTTGTTTGGTTTTTAATTAAAGGCTAATGGAAACAAACAAGGGAAGATCAGAATTTCATATGAAATGGTCCCAATTGCAGATTCCAGTACAGCTTTCTGACTGTGCCATCAGGTTATTTATGATTGTTCTTACCCTCCCCCTTCCAGAAGAGGGCTCAGGTCATATTCATGAGGACGAACAAAGGGTGATGGGAACTGGGGTTGATAGGCCCTCCTTGTATCTGTCTTCTTCACCAGCCTAGTTCAGGCAAAAGGCTGGACTTCTTGTCTGTGGGCACATCATAGGTTCTTTTCTTTCATGCTCTGTAAATGAGTTCTTCCTGTTTGATGTTGAAATTACCTTAACATAGACTCAGTAGTGAACTCTCTCAAGTTTCCCTGATTGGTATGTCTAGATCTTTGTTAAGGTCTTTACTTGGTTGTATGTGATTTTAAGACTAGGAAATTCCAGTGGCTTATTGGGATATTTTGGATTTTTATTTTAGTTCTGAGCTTCACCTTTTCTTCAGGCTAGTTCTTAACTATCCAGGAGATATTTCTGTTTTGCATCGGTTTTCTAACAGAGAAAAAAATAACCTTTTAGAATTTTAGGTGATCATTATTTAAAGCAAGAAGAAGAGAAAGGAGAGGAGGAGAAACAGAAGAAACCAAATAAAAGAAATTGCTTTGGAATTTTTTCCTTTCCTCTTTGTAACTAAATTTATGAATCAGTGAAATTTTCTAAGTATTGATAACTTTTTTTTAATGCAGCCATATATTTTGCAGCGATGCTTCGTTTCATCCAAAACTCTCAAATTTATCAACACAGAGTGTGCAAAACTCAGGCCAGACCTCATGCTTGGCTCTCAGGGTACAGAGATAAATGAGATACAACCCTTGCCCTGAAGGAATTCCCAGCTTACCATCATTTGGCCAGTCAGTTGTTTCCAATGTGAGTTGACAAACTGAACACACTGACTCCAGAATTTTGAGGTAAGCATTTCTGTTTTTTAGAGGCTGTAGTGGAAGCCTGGGGCATGGATTCCAAGCTCTAGTTTTGTGCATTTCTGATGCCATTGCCCTCTCCCCCCGAAGTCTCCCCTGAACTTGAGCATTTCCTAGGAGGATACTAGAATCATGGCCTCCTTCTGCATGAAATGAGCAGACTTAGGTTAAGACCTCTTTCAAAGCACGTAGTCTGAAATAAAACCAGATTAAATCTGGTTTTCTAGTTGCAGAATCATCTGGAACTCTAGTGTAATCTTTAGTGCTTACCAGAGGTGAATTCGTTGTCACATAATAACATGGTTGCCCAAGCTGAGAACCTCTCTGAGCCATACTGTGCCGAGACTCCTGACCTGTGGAAACTGAGAGGGAATAAATGGATGTTGTTGTAAGCCTCGATGCTTATGGTAATTTGTTATACAGCAGTAGAAAGCTAATCCACCCACGATAGCAACGTGATATAAATAGCTGTCCAAAAGTGTTGGAATATCAATAGCTAGGCTTTGAGTATTTTCAAAGAATCACCATAGAATATTTAAACCCATGATTTTCCTCTTGTTGGAGTCCCTTTGGAATTTTCTTTTTCTCTTCATTTCTATAGTTTAAAAAAAAGGCTCCTCTGCAGAAGGACGTATCCATTTGTTTATGGATTTGTGCATCAAATATTTATTATGTGTCAACTATGTATGTGCCTGGCACTCAGTTGGGCATTTGGAGATAAAATATGACTGAAACATGGTCAGTGCACACCAGGAGCTCACACAGACATGAAAGCAGATCATTGCACACAGTCTGGATGCTCAAGTTTGAAGGTTATAGCTGATGACACCGGGCACCGGAAGCAGATAGCATTTACCTCTGTGAATTTGCCATGGGCAGGAGCCTGGCTATCAGCCCAGTGGACTCATAACCCTGATTGTAATGGCCCATTGCAAGGGACTCGTCTCTCAGAGGTGGACTTGTATTGCCCAAGCTCATTATGACTGCTGTCTATTAATACAAATCCAATTAGAGCCCATTAAAATACAATGAGAGCTATATCTCTAAAATCGAAAGGAAAGCCCAAATCAGCAAATCAGAGCCTTATTATGCCTCAGTAGACAAGTACATGGAAAACCAAATTATCATAATCAGGGTGACAATCTATTAATTTACAATGAGGAATTAAACTGTCAAGCTGACGGGCCTGACCAGCACATGGGCTCTGTCTAGATAACAAAATGGGAAGCCAGATGATAGCATCACCGTGGACTCAAGAAGTGTGGCTTTGCCAAAATGCTTGACAGACTGTCACCACAGCAGGGATGACCTTACTGAGGAAAGAGGGACACTTGCTCAGCCAAGTTTTCCTCTACCCTTGAGAGCCCTTGGACAGACCTGGCCAACTCTGTCTCATTGCTGCACTTAGGTCTCTTGGCTGTATTTCCATACCTGACCACCTGTTTACACGGTATCTCCATCACAGAGTACGGTATAGACTCTAATGTTTCCACTTAGTCAGTTGTCATCACTTTTCAGTTCACCTTATTTATGGTTACTTTCTTTTCAATTTGGGATAGTCCTATACTCTTTATTCTAAACTACATTCCAGACGGTCCTCTGGGTTTGTGTTCAGAGATGGCTAATTAGTACAAGTTCTGTAACAGAGATGTGCAGAGGGTTCTACAGGAACTTGGAGCATGAAGAAACTAACATTTATTGAATCCCTACTAAGGACCAAGGACTGTGGCAGGCCTTCTACTCGTATTATTCACGTGATCCGCAATAACCCCATTGTGTAGGAATTGGAGATTAAGGAACTTGCTCGTAGTTAGAGAGCGGGCAAGAAGCAGGGCCAGGGTTTAAGCTCAGGCCATCTGAGCCCAGAGCTTATGTTCTTAACTGCTGTGTTCTGCTGCCGCCCCTTAGTCGTTCGGTCCTCACACCCACTCTGAAGGATGGAGAGACGTATCAGTCTGGGCTTAGTTGCAGAAAATAAAAACCAGTCTATTATCTACGAAAGAGAGGGTTTTAGTGGAGGAAATGGGTGCTTACAAAATCACTGGGAGGGCAGGATGTGCAGGCCGCATCTCCAGGAATGACTCCCGAACCACACATTAAGATTGACCTGCCAGGATTACTGCTGCTTCTGCCTCGGTCAGGAAGGTGAGGGATCAGGAAGCCGCCATGGGAACTGTGGCATTCTGGCACAAGCTGCCAGTGCCCTGCCTCTCAGTATGTATGATCCGACTCACTAAACACCCAGGTTAATTAAAAAAAGAATTGTCCCCCTGATTGCCAGAAATCATGATTGCCATGATGACATAGCCTCCACTCTCACCTTCCCCTTCTGAATCTAGTTTGAAAGTCTCTGCTTGGCTAAACCTAAATAGCACCCTGCATCCTAGCTGCAAGGAAGGCTGGAAATGTCATTGTTTCTGACCTCTGCAGTTCAGGAAGGCAGACTAGGAGGAAGGTGGCACGGATCCTAATCACCAGTCCCTTTGTCACTGAGGTGTCCCAGGCTCAGGGAAGGATGTGCCCAAGGTCACACAATGAGAAAGATGGCTGGCCAAACTCTCACTGAATTTGTCACACTCCAAGCTCTGTGTTCTCAGTCCTCTCCACTGCCTAACTCAGCCTAGTTGGGGAAGGAGTGTTTACAGGGATATCTTCATGGAGAAACTGGGTCTTGAAGGAGGAGTGGACTGTGGTTCTGGGAAGACACAGTGGGGCGGGGTCTTTGGGAGCAGGTGAATCCTTCCTCTTACTCTTCCACTGATGGTGTGACCCCTTTTTCAGAATTTCAGGAATCAGTGCTGGGGCTTACTGGGGTATTAAAGCTAAGTGGTGAGCTTTCTCACCTATGTAATGTAGTTTAAATTGTTCATATTGTGGAAAGGGTTGGGGGCTCCAGTTTCTCCCGTATTTTTTTAAAGCGTATCTTTCTTGCATGCATGTTCAAATATACGATTTAATTAATCACTTACATACCTTTGTTGCTAGGAAGACTATTTGGTTCTCTCAGAGAAGCTCGGTGGTTGATGTAGGTGGGAGATGCTAGAAGATGCCAGTTGTTAGAATCAGAAAGGACTTGTGAGGAGCCTCTCCTGCCCTTCCAGAAAATCTAGCAAGAGATTCACTCTCCCCATCAAATCTACATTCAGATGCCACAGGGTGCCTGTCCGGACGTAGCCTGGGTTTCTCACTAGGACATACCTTTGCTAGGATAGTAGTTTTGAAGGAATAATATTCTCAAAAGGTGGCTGAGTAGGCAAATACTGTGCTTGGTGGAAAAAATGAGAAAATACTAAAGCCAGGATACTAAATATAAATACTAATACAAATACTGAAGGATACAAATACTAAAGAATAGTTGAAACTTGGAGGTTCAAATTCCCCTATTACAGTAATGTAATTTAATTCATTCCTTAAAAATAGAGGTGAATACAACATTATAGGAAGGTGGTAGTTTAAAAATAAAGATTGGTTTTGTGCCAGTCTAAGTGATAAGCACCCCATTGTATAGGAAATGGACAAAGTACTTGGGAATGTTAATAGTTTAAGGTCATTAGTTTTTTTTCCCCCCATGTTCTTAGCTCTGCTCACCAGCACTGAGAACTCTCCAGAATAAAGCTATCTCTGTTCTTAAAAGCCTTGTTGATTGTCAGCACAGATAATATCCAGGGTTTCAAAAATGCTGGGACTTGGGAATCTGAGAAATCAGGACAGCTGCCTTGGGGGGGCATCAGTTGAGTTGAGACGTGGTTAGATGAGACTGATTCAGCCGTGTGCTCTTGTCCTCGCTGCCTGCTGAGTCGGGACTCACTGGTGGTCTGAGGACATCAAAAGGTGCCCTTTGTGTCCTCATACAGGGCTCTTCTCCAGCCAGCCAGAGTGTGCACAGACAAGGAGAGAATGTGATAAAAAAAAAAAAAGTTACTGTAGGTCTAAATCCCGCTCCTAGCACCTGAGGGAGTAGGAGACTCCTCCTTTGAAAGCTGAAATATAGGGATTCTGGCATTTCCATTTTTCTGGCATTTGACATTTGTTTTCATTTATTCTGCTAATACATATAGAGAATTTTGAGCATAGTACAGCACTTAGGAGCCCAGACTCTGGTGCTGGATTGCCTTGGTTCAGAATCTAGCTTAGCCACATACTATCTACATGAACTTGGGGAAGTCAATTTCTCTGTTTCTGTTTCCTCATCTGTAAAATGGGCATAATAATAGTACCTACTTCCTAGGGTGGTTGTGAAGTTTAAATGAATAGGTTGCTTATACACACACACACACACACACACTCACAGCCCCTCTAGAAGTATTAGCTATTATTGTGGATCTGAATTCTTCATTTCTTCCTTCCCACAACTGCATGAAGTAGGTCTTTATTAAGAGTATTTTGCATGTGAGGAAACAGACTTAGTGAGTTTAAGGAGTTTGCCCAAAGTGGCAGAGCTTATAAGGGGCTGAGCCAGGGTCCAACTGCCTGGGACTGCATGACTGCACAGCCTGTGTCAAACAGCGTCTTCAGTCACCGTGATGATCATTCTGACATGCTTAACCGCTGAAGATACGACCATGATTTTTTGTCAGCCATAGGGAATCCTCGTCCTTTCTCATTGGGATCCGTCTGTAACCCCTCAGTTCCTGGGCCAGAATTGATCTCTCCTTCAACTGTCTGACCCCACTATGGCCCCACGTGTGGTTCCTGCTAATACTTCTACAGTAACTCACCTTTCCTACGTCTTTTTTATCTGCCCCGCAAAATCCCCTGCCTTCTTATCCCCATCCTGGGTCAAGTCCTCATTCTTTCTGTGTCAAATTTCTCTGGTTTCCATTCCTTCTTATTTCTTCCCTGGCAAGCAGCTAGCACTGATGTCACATAACCAAATACCTGTCAGGCACGCATCAAATAAACGGTTTTAAGGTTAAATTCTGCCTTTTGAAAACTTTCTGACTACATAGCAAGTGGTTTCTGCATTACGCATTCTAATTTTGGCAAGGGAATGATTGCAGAGAAGCAGCTGGTGCACCGAGAGAAACAGGACCAGTTCTGTCTTTAGAAAAGATTAGGTGGAATCATAGTGCATGTGCTCAGAAATGTCTAATGCAGCCAGAGCCTTCCTCTGTTGCCTGGTAAAGTGCATGTCCAGGTTGCAAAGGAGCCGTCTCCACCGCCCTTGCCACCCCTCATCTCAAGCCATGCGTGAGCTAAGGAAAGAACCGTGGTCCTCCCTTCAGTGCAACATGTCAGGTGGGCCTGGCACAGGGCTCATCTGCAGGAGTCTAATGCTTGATAGGGGACTTAGGGGCAGAGCTGTGGAGCCTCCACCATCAGAGTCTGGGTCCTTCCCTTCCCCAAACTCTCTGGCTTCTCTGCCTCCAACATTGGTTCAGGTTTCTTAGAATGAAGCAAGTAGATCAGTGAACATCAAAGCTGGCTGTACGTTAGAATCACCTGGGAAGTTTTAATAAGCTCCTCCAGGTCCCAGCCCACCAAAGATTCCGAGTCAATGGTTCTTGGTGGGCCTGAGCATCAATATTTTTAAGACGTTTCTCAGCAGCTTATACTTTGCACCAATTTACTAGCCACCGTGCTTTGGCTAGCCCTTCATGTCTTGGCCTCAGTTTCTTCTATCACATGGAGGTAATAATAATACCAGGCTCATCGGGTTGTTATTGGAAGTAAATAGGTAAAATAAAGGGCCTAGAAAGTTGCCCAGCACATAAACACTTGGCCAGTGTTAGCCATACTTTACTGCTGTAATTATTGTAGACAGTGCTTGTGCAAAATCCCAGGTATTCAAAGTGAGGAAAGCAAGTCTCTGACCCTGAAGGTCATAATCCTCCTGGGAAGACAGGCCTGCGGCTCCTACACTCAAGGCACAGTGAGCCCCGGAGTGAAGGCAGGTCCCCGTGCGGTGCGGTTGCACAGACCAGGGAGCAGCTAAGTCTGCGGTGCAGAAGGAAGCAGCTTACCAGAAGCAGGCCTCCCCCTGGAGCAGGGTCGATCGAGAAGGACACATTTGCCAGACAAAAGCAGGGTAGATGGAAAACATTCCAGGTAAAGGAAAGGTCTGTACAAAGCCCTCCTGACCTGAAAAAGCATCAGGTGACAGACAACTGGCCAGTGGTTTGGCCCCATCTGTTGTGGGGGGCGGCGGGGGTGGGGGGGATGTGCTTGTTGAGAGGCTGAAAACAAGGACCACTGCCAAACCCTGAAGGACCTGTGTGCCTGCCTGGAGGCAATTTGGCTTTTATTCTCCAGGCATGAAGAGCCATTTAGGTTTTGAAGAAATGGAGAAACATCCTCAAAATTGCACTTTAGAAAGGTATCTCATACAGCAATAAAAAGAGGAGATAAAAAAAGGAAATGGCTGTGGGGTGGGGGGCTCATTAAGATCTTTTTGCTGACAGCTTGAACTAAGGGAGGGGAACTCGGGAGGGTACTTGAGAGACATCTCCGAGACAGCCTCACCAGGAGTTGGCATTTGACTGCCTTGGGGTGAAGGAGGCTGCCTGGGGCCATTGGAGTCTTTGTGGGCAGGCTGTAGTTGAGGCAGGAATTATGGGAGGACGGGGTGTGGTGGTGGGGCGGGTGTGGAGAAGAAGAAAGTGAAGTAGGTGTCGAGCATGTTGTGTATGTGAGCCTTCTGGGTTATCCAGGTCGGGAATGTTTAGGTAGAGTGCTCACTGGACAGCGGGGAGGAAAGAGAGGGATTGCTGTGCCTCCAGCCTTTCCAGTCTTACCAGTTAATCTTCCCATCTTCTGGACATCTGTTCAAACATTTTCCTCCAACCAGCTCCACAAACTTGAAATCAGAGTCATTGTCAAAGATGCCTTCCTTTAAACCGCACTTCCCAACACCGGTCTACACCAGCAACATCCAACAATAGATCCCCCTTGTCTAAGAGGCACTGGTAAACTGCGATTCCTCTTGTCTTTGGCTTGAGTGCCTAGAGGGTCTAGCATCGCTCCCCAAATTAGTATCCTTCCCCACTGGGCTTGATGGCAAAGGGTGATCTCAGTTGGGAATATTTGGTTTCTGGTCCCTATAGCAGAATGCACTGCAGTGCAGCCAAGAGTTGATACCGTGAAAGAAGAATGTTGCCAAGTGCCAAGTTCATGGGCACATGAACCAGCTGCTGCTGCATGACCCTGAACCCCAGGGAGCCTCACTTAATTAGGATTGCTAGGTAAAATACAGGACAGTGCATTCAGTTTGAATTTTAGGTAAACAATGAATCACTTCCCAGATATTACGTGGGACAAACTTATACCAAAAGTGACTCTGTATCTGCAATACAAATTTAACTGAGCATCTTGGATTTTTATTTGCTAAATCTGACTACCCTAAATCCAGCCTACCTCAGCTATTTCTTGTAATGCGTAGACTCTCTTCTAATAAGAGAAGATAAGAGAAGTGTTCCCTTCAGCACAGGGAGACCTGGGTCTCCCTTGTACTACATGCGATAAACTCAGCTTTGTTTTGTTCTGTTTTTTAAATCTCTGGTGGTGGTGGTTTTATCCGTTCAAAACACACACACACACACACACACACACACAGACACACACACACACACACACACACACACACCCCTTAAAAAAAAGACACCCAACTAAATACAAAAATACAGCCAAAATTCAGAAAGGGACATAAACCAGAAGAAATATGTGCTTTTTCTCTATCTCCTTTAGACAAAATCAGTGAATATCAGTGTTTTGCTGGGAATTCTGGGGACCTGGATTGAGTTTATTGTTAATTTTTGTTTCTGTTTATTTAAGCTTTCTCACCTAAGTAACCCGAGCTGAGGGCAAGGAACAGAGGTGAGCTGCGTCATGTCTGGAAGGCACACGCCGGTCTTGCTGATGCAGGAGAATCTTAAGAGCTTATTGATGGCATCTGGAAATAACTCTGGAGGCTGGCTGTGCCAATCCAACGTGTCTCATCCTGTACCGCAAGGTCTCGGGAGAGGGAGGTAGCACAATCTGGTGCAGCAGCCTGTTTGAGACAGGAGCAGGTCTTGTTCTAATTTGACACAAACCTGCTTCCTCCTGCGCTCTCTCCCTTTGAAATGAAGGGTGGCTCTCACTCTCTCGTGATACTTCCTCCCTTCTGCACCTACGGATGCTTTATTCCTGAGGGCAAGGCCAGCGACATCAGGAAGCTGGGAAGACGTTTTTGAGCTGGGTTGTTTAAAAAAACAAAAAGGAACAACAAAAAATAATTGGGTCTAGACAGCCTAAAGAGGTTGACCAATATTGCTGAAAAATTCCATTAAATTACAGGGGTCATAATTTTGATACTAACTGGCCACATCTAGCATCCCTCCTGCAAAGTCCTTACTGCTCAGCTGTGACTGTGCAGAGTTTGAATTCAACATGGTCACAAAGGTGCCTCAAAAGTTTTTTCTACCACTTGCCCCACTACATCAACAGAGGACCAATCAGTCTTAAAAATTCCTATGTCGTTCCTTCATGTACTTTTAGAGGGAAAAGAATGATGGCTTGTTGTTTTGCTGAGCATAAAGAAACCAGTGTTTCATGACAAAGAGGGAAATCCGCCTGCTTGTTTGTGAGGACTGGTGGGAGCCAGGGAGCCGAAACCTCAGATCTGCTCCCCTGCACAACATATTTATATCTGCTTTAGCCTAGCTGAGTGTGAGCCACTGTCCAATGCTAATGGCTTGAGGTACTTGTTTTTAGCAAATAATTCAATAAATACCTTGGGAAGCACACATGAAGTTCGCTGTTGCATATCTCTTTTGTGAACGTGCAGCTTTTGTTAAAACAGAAAATAGAGAAACCTATGCAGGCTAAGAAGGCGAGAAGCAGCTGAGTGTCAGCCCTGAGCACAGGCTCAGGAACAAGACGTCTGGAATTTAGCATCCCTCGCCATCTCTGTGCTCTCCGGCTTTGATTAACCTCTTTGTGCCTCAGTTGCCTCACTCATGAAATACATAGAGTTGCGTGCTTGAAATGAATTAATACAGAGAAGCTCCAGTCGGTACCTGGTGCACAGTTAACCTTCATGCACATGGTGTGTGTGTATGTATGTCTGTGCCGTCATGTGTTCAGTCAGCCTCTGGTGCTGCGCTCGTTTGATCTGTCCTGGGGTCATGTGAAGTAAGTAGAAATCTGAGAGTTTATGGAAGATGTTTTTAATAGAAGTTAATTTCTAGATAAGGCAAGAAGAATTTGCTTTGACTAATCTCGTGAAAGGCAGCTCAGTATGTCAGGTAGTAATGAAATGTTTGTAATTAACTTCTATCGAAGACCTATTACGTGCTGGCCACCGTGCTAGCACTTTATCAGAATCATTTAGTCTTTCTGTACGTAGTGTTACTATCCTTCTCTGACAGATGAGGGAATTGAGACTCTTAGAGGTTAAGTATATGTGGATCAACTTGCATAATGCAACACAGGGCCATAAAAAGCAAGTTGCACATGTCTATTATGAAACCACTTATGGAAATGTTTTAGACATAGACATATGCATATATGCACATAATGGGAGAGAGAGAAAGTAAAGGTGTAAAAAGTGCACGGGAATGATAAATAGCCAAGGGGGTGAGGAAAGGAGAGAGGGGAACGGGATGGGGGAGGGCATACAGAGCGGCTTCAATTTTGCCTATAATTTATTTCTTTCAAAGAAGCATCAGTATGGCAGAATATTAAAATCTAAGTCAGGCAGTGGATTCACAGGTGATTATTATATTTGCTTCTTGAATGTCTAAAATATTTCATAATTTTAGAAAGAGGTGGTGTCGGAGACCTGGGGCGTGTCAGCATGGTCCCGGCACACAGCTGACACTGGGCACACGGCATTGTTGTTAGGAGGCTCTTTTCCCAATAAACGCAGTTCTGAAATAAAACTGTTGATTTCACCGTTGGAATTACATTCTGAAGTGAAGACCTAGCAGGTTGGGAAGTCTTACGAGAACCCCAAAGGGGAACTCCGAACACCTCTGCAGACATTCTTGTTAACCAACGAGATAAACAAGTGTGACTAAATAAGTGTCTATAAATGCACTAAAACAGTGTTCTTCGTTAGGAAGAGCACTTAACTTGGCCTCCCCGTGAATCTTCTTTAGGCTCTTGGGCCTTGGCTTTTAAAATTCCTTTGTGAGTTAAAGAAGTGAGGAAAGGAATACTGGATTTCAGAGGAATGGCAGAATCAAGGAAAAATAATTCTCTGGGTCAGTAAAAACTTTGAAGTTTCCCATTCCATGTCCTTGGGTATATTTTATAATTTTTGACCTGTTGCAGGAGCAGTGTCAGCTGTATTGACACACTGGACTGTAATGGTAATGAAGGGTGTTTTTGTTACTGGATTCTATTCCAGTCAGTCACAGTGAGCCTACACATACTCTCTGCCGCGGACGTTGCCTGTGGCACCCATAATAGCATAGAGATTTTGAATATTTTCATATCAGGATTAGCAATTTCCCCTGTCTGTCATGGCGACTAGAAAAATCAGCGAAGCTGATTTCATTTCATTTAGGCTTTGCATCTCCTTTCAGAGTTACTTATAACTTTGATGAACAATAAATAAATAATTCTTTAAATCTTCCATGTGGTACCCCCGGAAAGTTGGCACAGGCTCTGAGAACAGGGGAGCTGCTTATCTCCTGATGATGTTGTGGGGTGGAAAAGAGGGCTGCACCTGCACAGGTGTGCGCTCCTGCACTTAAGTAAAAAGGGTAAAGAAAATGCACAATAACAGATGGCGGAATTCCGGGTAATTTTTTTTATTTTCTTCTGTTGTCTTTTCTGTACTCACCAGCTTTTCTGCAACTAATATAGTTGACTCTTACAAGTAGGGAAAAAATGTTATTTCTGAAACACAGAAAAAAAGAAAAGGCTGTGATTTCTGTCAGGAAGCCAGATGAATAATCTTAACTCTGACATTGTACTAACTGCGATTTTAAGAAAATCGTTTTAACTTCTTATTGCTAGTTTTCACATTTATAAGATGGCCAGATGGTGATAATAAAACCATTTGGTTTGCTCTGGCTAACACATAGGATTCCTATATGCAGAAAGGAGGTGATAAAATGTGAAAATCCTTTAATAGAGAGTGCTCCATCAATGCAGGGACTTTCCCTGGAATGTAGAAGAGGCACTTAAGCTGTAGTACCCACTACCAAAAGCTGGATTAATCCCCATCGGCCAGAATTCTTCCCCCTCCGTGGAGTCACAGGCAGGTGTATAATAGGGCAGTGGCTTTCAGACTTACAGGCATCACAGTCACCTGGAGGGCTTGTTAATGCGAAGATTGCTAGATTCACCTGAAGAGTTTCTGATTTAGTAGGTCTTGGGAGGGGCATGAGATTTTGCATTTCTAGAATGTTCCGGGTGATGCTGGGATCACTTTGAGAACCACTGTTTTAAGGATATACACACAGTATTCTAGAGTATTTGGTGACTAGAAGCTTCCTGGTGACCTTCAGGAGTACGCTTTCAGCAGAGTGGAAAACAGAAGTTGGCTGAGGAGAGAGTCATGGACGTGGAAAAGCAGTCAACAGTAAGAGACTACATGTTTAGAAAGTTCTGAGAGCTAAATAACACTTAAATGGGAAGCAGAGTCAAATGTTTAAATGAGAGGATACAGTTGGGGCCCACGAGGTAGCTGACCCACTCAACTCATCTTTTGAGTCGTTCAGTCTTTTAAATTAGTGGCCACCATGTAAATGTTACCAGATTTATGGAACTCCAATTTCCTGTCTGCTTTTGAAAAATAAGATGTGGTCTGTATTCCGACACGACAGCAGTTGGCTGAACCAAGTGATAGCTGCTCCTTTTACCTGAGGCATATGCCTTGGGGTTAATCAGCCCCCATCTAGCCCTCCCCTGTCTTAAATAACCAGCAAGATCTCTATGAGCCAATGAGTTTGCAGCAGCAAAATTCAACAAAATAAACCTGCATACTCCTAGCCTGAGGACAGAGAACAGGAGATGGTGGCAAGTTGTGATCATGACAGAAGCAAGGTCCAGCAAGGAGGAGATGGAATCAAGGACACAAGTGGGAAGGTTGACTTGGGGAAGGAATGGGAACATCCATCCTCCGATACAGTAAGGACGAAAGGAGACAAGATGGAAGTAAAGAAAGTGGTATTTTGAATTCAAGATGGTGGCCTTGATCTTCTCAGTAGTAGACAGATCTTCTCAGTAACATGGACAAGACCCTCGAAGGTTTGGCTGGACTGCTGTTCAGTGTGCTGGCCAGTTGGCATGAGGGAGGAAAACATCGCAGCGCAGCTCTCTGAGCCCATTTGGAATGAAGTACCCCGTGACTTTCCCCTCCAGCAGCACTGTGCTGCACGGGTACTGAGGTAGTGATCAGGACTGGGGATTAGAACTGAAGAGGGTGAAGCCAGTTTTTCATTTTAAACCACTGAAGAGTCAAGCACAACCCTACAGTTTAGGGATGGGTTAATAAAGTTAGGAAGTATCCTCCTTATCTGCAGTCCTCCAAAACAAGATAGCATTCCATTCATGCTATGGTCCCACGTGCCCTGTAGGGCAAGCATTTTTAGAGCACCAAGAACTACTGTGTCTGAGTTTCCATGTTTTTTTAATTAGAAGAGGCAGTGGTGTGCCTCAGGATAAACAGAACCCTAGAATCTGAGCATAATTTTCCTGATAGGTGTTTTAGAGAGCAGCAGCAGTTAAATAATTTACCTAGCAAGTAATTTAGAACATTTTTATGTTATCAAAACAAGAGCAGATTACGGGATGCAAAAATCCCTCTCTTTTTGTTGGATGTTAACACAGATCTCAGAGAATCTGTGCTTCACAGGAACTGTTCTGGGCTACACACCTCCACTCAGCCCCCACCCTCAGCCACCCTGTCCTCTGCTCTGGGACGATGGCAGAGTCCCAGAAATGCTGCTGAAGGAAAATACTTCACTTTTCTAAGTTAATCTCAGAGCACAGTAAATGATAGTTTTTAAAAATGTAGAAAATTGGTGTCACCTGTATTTCAAATACTGTCACCCTAAAAAGCAGCTGATTAAAATTCAGTATAATTTGTAAGGTGAATTACAAATCAGTGCATGATCAACTTCCCATGAACAGAAGTGATAAAGTGATTGACCCTGTGACATAACCGTAGCAGTAATTACCCAGCCCCACTCTCACTGCTGTCTTAGCCCCATACTGATTTTGACTTTTTAATTTTGACATGCTGTTGCTTCGAAAGAGAGATGTTAAGCACAGAATTCCTCTACTTTTCAAAATAACAGATTGTTCTCAGACATATGAAAAAAAAATCAGAGACATTTAACAAACTTTAAATGTTTTTAAGCCTTTCATTGAAATGAAAGCATTCTCTGGTTTTAATCGGAAAATCCCACGTCCTGTTGGGAATTCCATCTGTTGATAAATGATCTCAGTTTCCTTCCAAAAGCAGCAAGATGATTCTATGAAGCACCTAGAAAAGGTTCCAACCTCCTTGTGCTTTAAGTCTAGATCATGGGTACAGAGGAGGGAGCAGAGAGCAGGGTAGACATGCTACAGCTCTATTCCATGAGACTGCTGTGGGGATTCAGGGGGATGCTCTTGGGAAGGGATCTTCTTATACACAAATGTCACATATTATTTAGTAGAATAACTAAGATGGCTGTGTTGAGGATATGTCTCAGAAGTTCACTCAGAGAAGATTTCTTTACACAAAACATTGATTGGATTTGACCACCCTGTGGTCTAACAAAACTAGAAAAACAAATTCTTCCATTCCACAGTTCCTAATTCAGGGGAATATCAATCTGTTGCCTTAAGAAGGCTCTAAGATAATTTCTAAACTATTGAGGGCTTCATTTACTGGTTTTACACCTTCTGAAAAGATGGGCCACTAAGAACAGACTGCTGATACGAAGTAGATGAGCCGCCTATTTCTTGTCTTTCATACCCTAGTTCAGGTGAATTTACTAGATTTTTTTTCCTTAGGATAATATCCCACAGCACATTTTGACTACATTCCCAATAAGTTGCTCTCCGTTTTTGGCAGCACTTGTTCATATAATATGCAATTTTCCACTCATCTCCCTTTAAATTAAGTACCTACTGTATAGCTTCCATACACCTATGACATCAGCACTTGACGGCAGTTGTTTCTGAGATGGAATTTGGCTTTTCTGCGTCTGAATTTCAGTACTGCCATATCAGTTTCATCCACAGTGGGTAGCTTTAATAGAAATACTGTAAACATGTGAGAGACATGTGACTTAAAAGCTTAGATATATGCTATCAAAAATTAGCCCATTATACACTGTGCTAATGACTGTATTAAGGCAAAACTCAATTATTTAATTTTCAGTAGTCGTTTAAAAAAGAATTGAGGTAGCTGAATACTCAGTTGAAATTGTTATTCTGCTTACCTGGGGTGAAAGAGGGAAGGAGAGAGTTTATTGATTTGTTGTTGTTGTTGTTGTTGTTGTTAAACAAATGTATGCTCAGCAAGAGAAAATCAATATTTTTCTGTCAAGCACAGAGGCAGCAAGGACAGAGCATAACTCTGGAAAGGTTGTATCAGTCAGGATCCAGTAGGAGGCAGAAATCTCACCTGATATTTGAACAGAGTGAGGTTGACATAAAGAATGGTTAACTAGCCAGAAAGTTAATTACCTAAAGTGTAAGAGAACTGTTTAAGGCACCAGGGAGGTAGAATTTCAGGAAGCAGCTGCCACTCCTGGGACTGGGGAAACAAGGGGAAGAGGCTGGAATTATTAAAACTTAGACACTGGGAGGAGGGGGCTGCTGCCCTGGCGTTCCCATCTTTGAGCAGAGGGCGGTGAGGCTGGTTCTTTGAGAAAGAGCGTACTGGATTCAGCTGCTGGGAAGGGAAGGGACTGCCACCTCTGCTGTGAAACTCGAAGGATTAGGAAATAGACGAGAAGTGCCCAGGAAGTGGGAAGGGAGGAGCAAGTCCCTTCTTCCTTCTTCTTCTTCCAGATTTCCAGTCTCCCTCCTGGTGCCCCTTTTTGGCAGAATCAGAGGGCCAGCTGGCAAATCAGAAGCATGGTTTGCAGAGCCCCATCCACAGCTTCAGAAAGCCAGAATATAGAAGGGCAGGTTTGAACTGAAAGGTAAACAGCTTAATCACTGGCACAAAATTTTTCAGACAAGATAAGCTGATGGCAGCAGCAGAAACCAAACCTGTGAGCTCTTAGAAAGAGTGAGGCAGCAGTTGGTACCAGAAAAGGCAAACGAAACATAGCATCATCTTATTGTCCTCACATGACACTCAGCTTTATCAGTGTAGATTTGAACTGAAAAAGATAGAACTATGATTCAGTCAGAGAGGGCAGTAAACCACCAGGAGGCTGTTGTAGGTCTCAATGAATAGTTCTTTTTTTTTTCTGGCCCTTTTTATAATGGAAAATTTTAAATGTACCTGAAGTACAAAGAGTGGTACGATGAACGCCCATATACCCAACACTCAACTATAACAATCATAATTATTTGGCTACTTAGGTTTTGTTTAGCCCACTACACTGCCTCTCCATGCCCCCCATCTTCCCATTGAACTCTATAATTTCATTCGCAATAATTCAGTATGTTTACTTACAGCTTGATGAATTTCCAAAGTCCAACATGCTCATGTAAACCCCACCTAGTTCAGAAAAAAGACTACTACAAGTACTTGGGCCCTTTTACAGGACGTTCCCAGGTCCTCGCCCCACCCTTTCCCTACCTGTTTTGAACTTTATGTATGTGGGCTCATAGCGTATGTCCTTTTTTGAGTTTGGCTGCTTTTGCTATACATTGTTGGTGAGATTTACCCATGTTGCATATAGCCATAGTTCATTTATTTTCATGACTGTAGGAATTTATTGTATGACTATACCACAGTTTATTCATTCATTCTGCCATTCATATACAACTGAGTTGTTTCCAGTTTGGGGGCTATTACAAGTGAGGTGTTGCTATGAATATTCTTCTGCATGACTTTTGGTACACACTGGTATTTGTTTCTCTTGGGTATATATCAAGAAAGGAATTTTGGGGTCTTATAATATGCATAGATCCAACTTTAATAAATACCACCTAACAGTTTTTCAAAGCAGTGAGGCCAGTTCTCCTCCTGTACCAGTTCCAGTTATTCATTTCAGATCCTTGCCTGCACTTGACATGTTATTTTTCACTTTAAACATTCTGTCATGGTGTTTCATTATCACTTTAAGTGCCATTCCCTTGAAGAACACATTTTCTGATGCTTAATTGGCTATTTGGATGTATTTTGTAAAGAGTCTCTTCAGGTCTTTTGCCTGCATTTATTGAGTTGTCTGCCATTTTTCTTACTGATCTATAGGAGATATACATATATATACTGGATAGAGTCTGTTGTCAGACATTAACCTGGCAGATGTCTTCTCCCACTGTAGCCTGCCATTTCATTCTCTTAATGGTGTCTTTGGTAATAAAAGTTCTTGGCTTTAGTGCAGTCCTGTTTATCAGACTTTTTCTTTATAGTTAGTGCTCTTGTGTCTTGTTGAGGAAACTTTCACCTATCCCAGTGTGATAAAGATATTCTCCTATGTTATTTTCTAGAAGTTTTTTGTTTAATCTTTCACATTTAGGTCTATAATCCACCTGCAATTGAACTTTGTTGATAATGTAAGGGTCAAGATTCTTTTATTTCTCTTATTTCCATATATGAATGTACAGTTCACCTAGCACCATTTTTGAAAGGATTATTATTTCCTCACTACACTATGGTTTCATCTTTGTCATCAATCAAGTGACGGTATGAATATGTGGTTTTTTATTTGTATATCCTTGTGCAAATACTGTATTATTTTGATTGTAATAAGGATTAAGACATCTAATGGTGTGCATTCTTGAACTTTGTTCTTCAGAACTTTCATGGTTATTCTTGGCCTTTTATACTTGCATATAAATTTTAAATTAGCTTATCAATTTCCAAACTATGTGATAGAATTTTATTAGAATTGCATTCAATCTGTAATTTAATTTGAGTAAAAATGACTTCTTCACAACATAAAATCTTCTATTCATAGCATTTTGTATGTCTACATTGATTTAGACTTTTCAATTTCTCTAAATAATTTCATTTTCTTTGTAGAGGCTTTGCACATCTTTTATTGGCTTTATTCCTAGGTATATGATTTTTATAGATTCTTGCCATTCTGAATGGAATAATTTTTAGATTTTGTGTGTGTGTGTGTGTGATTATACGGAAATGTAATTGATTTGCTAAGTTCAGCTATTAATTCAAATAGTTTTTTTGAATAAATTTTCCTGTATGTATAATTACGTTGTCTGCAAATAATGACAGCTTTGTTTCTTCCCTTTTAATCTGTAAACCTTTTATTTGTTTTTCTTACTTTATTGCACTGGTTAAGACCAATACCTCTTTTAGACCAGCATATCACAAATATATGCTGAACATAATAAACTTATTTTAAAATGCATGGGCCACTCTCTTACTTGGGATCTTTTCCCCTAAATATTCACTTTTACCCTAACATCATCCATCCTCCAAAAAAAATGGCTTACCACATCTTTTGCATTGTCTTTGAAACAAAGGTGATGGCATCCAGATTTGACAGTTTGTGAATTGTGTTCATGTTTATGAGGGGATCAAACACTGCTTTGCAGTGAGAGGTGGTTGGCATGGCAAAAGCACTTAGGTAAAAGCAGACTAATTAACTTGACAAATCATTCCTCTTAGATAGCATTAATACATAGATTCCTTGTATAATGAAGTATTGTTTCCCATTCTTTGGGCTTCTGTTTTCTTACTTCTCTTGTGCTATTATTTGTAATTCTGGAGAATAGCAAGTTATGCATAAATTACAACATTTTTGCAGCAATTGTTCATCCCAGCTGAGGAACATTTTACATAAGTAGGAAACAATATATATTACTCTTAAATTTGCACACATTTAAGTCTAGACCTAACATATGTGATGCCTCATACTAATTCATTTACTGGCAATATACAATGATACTGAATGCTAGAATAGAAAATATTTTACATGTATAACAATATTTAATGAAATTTAAATTTTCAAAAATTAAATGATAAAATATCACATTTCTTAAGTAATTTTGATTTAAAAATTGAGATTCATTTATTTGTATCTTGGCTTCAGTTTTAATACATAATTTTGCATATTTTAGAAGAAAAGCAGTATTTTTGAAAACAATTTTTTTGATATTTTACATTTTCTTATTTTTATAAAAATATATTCACTTACGCACTTTGAATACAATTGCATATTAGTTTTTAATCCTTTAAATCATCACTGTCAAGCGTACCAGTTGTATGAAAATCTTGACTATAGCAACACAAAAAATTTACTAAAATAAAGGTATAAAGATCATTTTATGGAGTAAATATGTGATAATTGATGGATAGTTCATACCTTTATTTTATGACTTGGTCAAACATGACCAGCTGATCAATAGAGCACCTGATACATGCTATAATAATTCAATTTAATCATCTTTGATATTTTGCCAGTTTTAATTCATGTATAAATATTAGTTTTATACCTTTTTATTTTGTCGTTTAAAGGTTTATTTGTCAAGGTAGGAGGACAGGACTATTTTGACAGTTTCACAGTTTGATTTGTAATTTTTGCATGTTTATATATGGGGAATGTAGCCTCCATTTGTCCTCTTACCCTTGTGGCTGCAAATAAGCCTGGGTGAGTCTGGCTGAGACCTCAGGTGCAATGCAGTATAGAGGAAAAGACAGCAGACATCCTTGTTTATCAGTCTTTAAATGTTCAGTTAGTTCAGTACTGATTTTTTTGTCTGCTCTTTCTATCATTTGCAGGGAGAAGTGCCTTAAAATCTCCCACTATGGTTGTAGTTTCTTGGTTTCTCTGTTTACTTCTGTTCACTTTTGCTTTATATATTTTGAAGCTGTGTTATTCAACACACAAATTGAGCATTGTTACATCATTATGCTGAGATAACACTTTCATTCTTGTAAAATGGCCATCTTGATTTCTAGTAATTCTTCTAGCTTTAAAGTCTACTTTGTCTAATTTTAATATGGGTATACCATTCTTCTTTTGATTAACTTTTGTCTGCAGTTTTCTACCCTTTGCTTTCAATCTTTTCATTCCTTTATACTCAAAGTATGTCCCTAGTATGCTATGTCTGATGGGATTTTATTTGCTATCATTTGTTTATAATCTTTAATTTGATTGTCTCTTAATTTGTCTCTTGAGTATGTAGTCAATGTATATTTGATGTAATTATGAATATATTTAGGTTTAAATCCATCATACTATTTTCTATATGTTTTTCCAATCAAATATTCTTTTTTGTCTCTTTTTTGCTACTTTTCGGATTAATTATTATCATTGCATTCTTTTTCCTTCCTCTGTTTTATTTTTCTCCTCTTAAAACTATAGATACTACATCATGTGTGCTTAATTTACCAAAGTCCAATATAAATGAGTACTTTTACCACTTTCTGGACAACGTGTATTAAGAGCCTTAGAATATTTTAATCAATTTAATACCCTCCTATTTTTTGTGTTCCCACTGTCATGAATTTTAATTCTGAAGACATTTTTACATGACTCAAACTTTCTGGCAGACTTCTGTACAGCCTCTACTCAAATGTCACTTCCTCAGAGAGCCTAGCCTGTATCATCCTAATTCAGATAACCTCACCCTACCCTTTTCCTCTCCATTCCCTTACTTTCTTTGGTTTTCCTTTATGGACTTATCACCTGAAATGAGATATTTATTTTGTTTTTTTGTTGTTGTTGTTGTTTTTTTTCTGTCTCTCTCATGAGAATGTAAGCTTCAGAAAGTCAGGGGCTGTCTACCTTCCTCACCAGAACTTGGCCCCGTAAATCCATGTTGACTCACAAACATAGGTCAGAGATGCTCACCAGAGACCACAGCCACTGACTCTCAGGAGTGAAGAAAGCAGGGGCCCCCATGGCTTTGTGTGCTATGAACCACACGTCAGAGGATTTTTCTACCAAGAAAACTGTGGAGGGATACTGGGATCACTCCAGAAATAACTCAGTGGGACGATTTCCTCTCTCCATGGTTTTTGTTCATAACACTTCCTGAACAGTTGTTCAAATCTGGGCGCCAAGCTGGGTGCTGAGGACTGTGCTGGACTCCGTGCTGTGGGCAGCAGGCAGCATCCTCTGTAAGATTCTCTCAGGGGTCATCGTGGGAAACGAGACCTGGCCAAAAGGTGTGAGGGCCTGATGGGCTTTATGACTGGAAAGAAGGTTGCAATGAAAGGGAATGGAGATTGTCTTGCTGGTGAGGCACTGAGGGGGCTGAGGGACATCAGGACTTCGGTCCTGCTGCCCTCAGGTCAGCAGTGTTGAGACGTGGTGCGAGAGGGCATCCACAGAGAAGGCACCGAGAACTGGTCCAAGAAAATTCTAAATCCAAAGGTTCTCACTTTATACTGTCCTGATTTCTTCATCGCTGAGACTCAAGACCCAGAGGTCATCAATCCTGGAAACTTAGACCAGGGTACCACCCGGAGAGCAGCTCAGATGCGCAATATTTCCTTGGAGCCATATTAGCCGTTTTTATTTTTCAAACACCAGTCACATCTTAAGACTTCCAAAATGTTCCATCCTTATGTGACTTTTGAGTCACTATTTTCTTCCTCTGGAGTGGCTGGGCCTGAGGTGGTATAAGGGATACTTCTCTCTGGCCTTTGCCCATGTCTTAAAAAAACAAAGAGGTCACAGGTTAATTCCTAGGTTTTACTCACAGAATGACAACTGAAAAAAAAAAAATCACGATTTTTTTTTTAATAGTTCGGGCTGTATCATTTTCACATTTTCCAACTCTCGGCCTTTTCTCCAGCCTAACAGGCAGATGGGAGGGCAGCTGGGCCTGCAATAAAAAGTGACCCTGGCGGTCAGTCCCTCTGTTTCGTGGTCAGCCCAGGTTGTGTGTATGAAATACAGTTGGCATTTGCAGGCAGAGTAGCTGCAGAGGAAGATGCCACACAGCTTTGAGAAAGAGATGGGTCTCGGGTTATGATATTGGGCACAGACCCAACGTTGCCAAAGGCTCTTCATGAGGCTGCCAGCCTGAAGGAGTTCCATGGATGGCTGTGCTCACACCATTAAACAGCCAGTATTTCTAGCATTTCTGCAAGAGCGGGTCTCGAGGTACCCTGTCGCCATTCTTCTAGAAGCTATTTGGACTGTTGGGAGATGAATCCCACAACCCATGCCTCTTTAGGGCCAGCTAGTGGAGCTAAGTCCCTGGAATGTTTGTTTGGGCAGCAGACATAACTGGGTGCCCTCTGGGGGGTCAAGCCCTGGGCTGAGTATAACTAGACAGGTACTCACCCTTATGACCTCATTTAACCTTAGTTACTTCGTCATAGGCCTTATCTCCAAATGCAGCCACGCTGGGGGTTGGAGCTTAGATTGGGGAGAATACAGACAGTCTGCTTGTAATGCTATGTAAAGTCCTCATAAGACACACGTTTTACAGATGGAGAGACTGAGGCTCAGAGAAAGTAAGTCCAACTGAGGACAGAGATGGAATTCACACCAAGACCTGACTTTAAAATCCATACCTTTTCCAACAGCTAGACCACTTTCTAAACTTGATGCAGTGGCTCAATATTGAGACAATAGATAAACGACAAGAATAGTTAAACTTCATTTACCAGTTGCCTTATGTACTATACTGGTTTGTTTTGCACTGGCTTGTTTTAAAATATGTACCTCCAGATGAATCAGTACAACTCAGCATTTGATTATAAAGCAAAATGGACTGAAAAGCATGGCAATTTTAAATATAGTGAAGTGCTTGAAAGATAAGTATCCTTTTTCACAATGTCAGAAGCTTTTATTATCAAAGATAAAAAATAGCCTATGGAATATAGTACTTAAGTGTAGGAAGGAGTAGGAGTGATGGTTTAAAACACTGTTAAATGTGAATTTAAATGCAGTCATATATGTTTAGAAAAGATATGCACCAAATAATACCTTAAATGTGTTTAAAATATTTAATGTAAAGGTAATATATCCATATTTGAAGTAATTCAAGCAATGGAAAATGTACATATAAATATACAGGTACATATTTTTTAAACATAAATGACTTATGCAACTTGTTTTTTTCATTTAACATAGAAGTCAGATACATTTTCCTGTTGCTACATACAGATTTGCCTCATTCTGTGACACAGTGGCCTGGCATGCCAGAGTCAAGTTGTAACATCACTCATTTAAATGTTCACCCTATTGGTGAACATTTAGATTTTTTTCCACCGTCACAGAATTGTAGCCTTAGACATCTCTGCACATCTTTATCCACATGGACAGATACATTATGTAATTTGTCTTTAGGATAAAACATGCACATGTTGACAGATACCGGCAAATTACTTTCAAGATAAATTTTCACATTCAACCTTTCCAAGACATATCCTGCGTCAACTGTGATGAAATGTTGTCAGAGTTCTCCCTGCACTGCATACCACCTCTCCGGTGACATTTGATCCGAGGCTTGAAGGAAGAGGGGGAGATCACCATGCTGCTGTGGAAATGTTCTCAAAAACAACAGTCCATTGAGTTTATCTGTGAGGTAAACTGATGTTTACCTGTGTTGTTTACCTATGCGGTGAACTGACGTTCACTCAGTGAAATGGGTATTCTCGTCTCCTTCTCAGTCCTGCGGTTCATTCCACAGACATTTACTGAGTGTCTACTGTGTGGACGGCAAGGTGATGGGCACTAAGGTTGTTCAGGAGCTAAGTGAGACAGATGATCTACCCCAGACGTGTGTGTTTTATTTGTCCTTTTTTTGGTAAGCTTTTTTTTTTTCTGGAGAACCTTGACTAATGCACTCTCAGCACGTAAAAGTGTACAGTTTCTTCCACCCCCTTAAAAACTGGATAGTATCACTCTCCCTACTTTTTAAACTAGATTTAAAGGTACTGGGAAGAAAACCTTTCTCCTGCTTTGCAGTCTTCTGAACTCCACAGTGGGCTATTCAGCCCTCTTTCCTCTGGGTTCCCTCCTCCTGTCGTAGTCTGAAGCAATTTAAGGAACCCTAGGTCTGTGGCTCAAGGATTTAGCACCAAATCACGTTGTGCTGCTGATCGGTTGGGCGATTATTTCAATTTATTTTTAAATTTACATACAGCAAAGTTCACTCCTTGGTGTACTGCTTTGCTTTTTTAATCCAAGTCTCCACTCAAACAAATGAGAACAACAAATTGTTGCTATTGAATATGCCTTTAGCTATGGTTTCAATGTCCATGTCCCTCAAAAGTTCATATGTTGAAATCCTAATGCCCAAGGTGATGGTAGTTTAGGAGGCGGGACCTTTTGGAGGTACTTACATTATGAGGGTGGAGCCCTCATGAACGGCATTATTGCTCTGATAAAAGAGACTCCACCAAGCTCCCTAGCCCCTCCGACCACGTGAGGTTACAAGGAGAAATCTGTGACCCAGGAGAGAAATCCCCTGACCCTGCTGGCATCCTGATCTCAGACTGCCAGCCTCCAGAACTGAGAAATAAATTTCTGTTGTTTATAAGCCACCCAGTCCCCTGGTATTTTTCTTATAGCAACCTGGACAAACTGAGACACTCTATGCTGTAAGTGAATAAAGTCAGCTAGCCTAGAGTTCTTTGGGCCACTGACTGTACAGAAATTGAGGAACCTTCCAATATCCAGAGTTTCCTAAATCAACAGTCTCTATAATTACACTTATTTTTTTATGTAAATTGTTGATTACAGCTGTCTCTGTTTTGTATTGAGGTAAGCAGTATGTGGCCTTTGAAATTCTTGCCTACCTCTTCTGAACCTTTCTCCCCTGAGAGTTGAGAACCTTCTATAATCATTACATGTGACAACATAAGACTTTTTTTATTACAACAAAGCAGAATGAATAAAAGAATTTTAATGAAAGATGTAGTCTTCTGAGCTGAAATGACATTACTTGTCTGAAGCCCTGGAAAATGCTAATACTCAATATATTAAAAGGACAGCCATCTTAACCTCCTTAATGCCCATTTGCCTGAATTTATGAGATTTCATTCTTTTCAGTTTGGTATTTTTGAAATTATCCAGCTGGGAGTGAGTCAAATTTTTTTTTCTGTCACTAATTCATTAAAAATGTCAGTCATACAAAGCAACTCAAGTGGGACCATCTGCCTTTCAGAAAACCTTAAGAACGCAAAGAGCAAGAGGGACTATACTCTTTGGACCTGAGCCGGGACTGAGGAGCTTAGAAAGGAGGGCACGGTGGCTTCCAAGCCCAGCTCCCATGACCCCACTCCATCTCCCCACTTCCTCACCTGGTGAGAATTTGAACCATTTAGGGCCTGGGCTATTTCACTCAGAAAGGGTTAATGATTTTGTCCTCTTAGGACTATTAAGGCACTTAGGGTTAACTTGCTTTCTTTCCCTCTTATGAACTCCCAGAGGTGCCCGTGAAGACTAGAGGCAGCCCGTTTACCCACTGAGAAAGAATTGGGAGTGATCTTGGCTTATGATTTCTGGTTTCAGTACTAAAGGACCACGTTTTCTAATAAATGTAAAACTGATCTGATCTTTGCTTAGAGGCATATAAGGTAAATTATTATAGGGTAGTTTTTCAGATAGATTCTTCTTTTCCATCCTAAGATAAGTGAAATTTTTAAATTATGTCTTTCAAAAAAGGGTTACAGTAAAATTACCTGAATGCTTAAAAAATAGTTGGAGAAAGTGTGAAAGATGTAGTATTTATTCATCTGACATACAGGTACAGATGTCTGCTGCATTGTAGCCATTGTTCTAAGAGTTTAGGCTCCTGCAGGGAACAAAGCCCACCCAAATCCCCACCCTCTTGGAGCTTACCTTCTGGTGGAGGAGACAAGCGGTGCAGTAGAAATAAACAAATGATTGTTTATTTGCATGGAAGGGTGCAAAGTCTATAGAGCAAAATAAAAAGAGAAGGAGGAGGGGAAGTTAAAGTAAAACTCTAATGTGAAAAAGGAATGCCGATTATGAGCAAAGCGTGATACAAGTTATTTAAGGCCACTTTTCAAAATCTGGATTGCATCGGAAACATTCTGTTTTGGTTTCCTGAGGTGATGACAAAAATGTCACTGTGTAGAGATCCCTCTCTTGTTTGATTTTACCCATGTAAAAATGTCAGATATTTATACCAACTTAAGCTAGGATTATATAGCATTAAATCTCAGCAGATTTACTCGATGAGAAGAACCCAGGAGTGGTAAAGCCTGCAGGTAGAGAATTGCTGGTTTTACTTTCCCTATAAATAAAGTGATGCAATCTTTGCTTCTTCAATGCTGAAAAAGTTTCACCCCAAATTATTTCAGTGCCCGAATGAAATGGGTACAAGTAGTAAATCTGGGACTGACTTCCCAGAGGCATCCAGCAGGATGATGACCTGCTGTGTACCACCAAGCAATAAAATGTCATCTTCTTGACGTGAAGAAAAACCCCACCTGTACCAGAGCATTCATTATAACCTTAAAGCTAAGCGGGAAACTTTCCTTGGTTTGAAAGAAAGGAAAGGCTCTATAATAGACCAGGTTGAATTTGCCTTCGGGTAAACAGATCAATTCTACAGGATGTAAAACTATTCTATAGAACAGTTGGTAAATGGCAGATGAAGTGAACTGAGTTAACATATGTGAATTACGCTATCCTGCAATGATTTTAAGTGAGTCATCTGCATGACAACTAGAAGATATGTAATGCCAAATGGTCGTATTAGCCAAGAGGAGTTCGGTAATCATTCTAAAGAGAACAGAATCATATTTCACACTCTGTTCAGTTTGGATAAGGTCACTGAGATCTCAGAGCTCCAGTACAGCCTTCTCTTTAATTTCTCCTGTTTTAGGGGGAGCGCTGTGCCTTCTGATTGCTGCTTGGAAGCAGTAAAACATACTGCAATTTTATTTGCTTTCATACTAAAACAAAATACAATGAATAAACAAAAACAATATACCTGAGAGTAATATGGATTCGTGCTAATACACAGAGGAAGATTATCATATTGTTTATGGTTCTGGATTTTACCTTCTTTCTACCTGTTTGGTTGGATATAAGATATTCTTAAAGTTATATTCTCTTCCAGGCAATTAGAATATTTTTATAGCAGTAAGGAAACTGCCTGTTGAGAGGATGTATAATCCTATGCCATGTTTAATGTGAACTGGCTTGTCTACATAATGAAAGGTCTTGCCAAGAGGTAACTCCAGGGAGATTGTTTTTTGAGGTGCCGAAGAAGAAATCTTGATTAGGGCACAAAGGCCTTGACTATGCTTCCTTTCCTTGATGAGGATGTGGCCGCCCCAGAACTGAGTTTGTTTCAAGAATCAAGAGATCACAATGTTCGTCAGCAGTCCTTGTTAAGTGGAAGTCCAGAGACTGGGAGAATAAGAGTTTTTTCCCCCAATACCTCACAGGCCTGAATACAGAAGGGCCAGAGCATAGCAAGAATTGGACTTTTCTTTCCAAACTGGTGTACCTGTACCCTGGAGGGAAATATAAGCAGCTGCTTTGTATCCTGGGAGTAAAGGGAAGACTTCATTAAGATACACTCCATCCAGTGCTGATCTGTGGGACCACATCCATTCAGTTCTGCACCTTTAGGAACATGAAGGAGGAGTACATGCTAGCCATCCCCTCAAACTCTCACCCCTGCAACACCACAGTAACAGTGGCCTTCGTGTGTGTTTTAATGCTGCGCTCTTCATTCATACAGTCATTTCCTCATATTCTTGTACATACTTCTTTTAAAATGGCAAAAATAAATGTGCACATAAAATGCTGTGGTATGTATAAATGAAGCCCTGGAAAGATAGTTTATTTGTAGACAGATTACCTCCAAATCTGAGAGCTTTTATCAAAAACATTCAACAGAGTTTGTATGCATTTCATCCTAGCCAAAATAAAGCAAAAATAAAATGTTGAGCCAAATTTTCTTACCTAAACAATTTGCTTATCCTGAAGGAAGCATGTTTGGATTGGCATTTACTTGTTTTAGCTACTAAAGAAACAGCTGAGTTGTATGGAATCACCACATGCAGTATGAAATTAACCATTCATCATATATACAATATGCAGGGTCTTCTCCATGGTTTCTCATCCCGGGCACTGTCGACATTTAAGGCTGGGTCTTCTTTGTTGTGGGCTACTGTGCTGGGCACTGTAGAATGTTTAGCAGCATTCCTGGCCTCTGCCCACTGGATGCCGCTAGCCCCCCCCCCCAACTCCCACCTGGTACAACCAAATATGCCTCTCAACATTGCAGAATGCCCTTTGCGGGATAAAATCGCCCCATCAGTAATATACTACAGTGAATAAGTATAACTACAGTGTAAGGCAGAGGTTTTGTATGATGCAAACCAGGGCTGTAAGAGTTGTGGCAGAGGGTAAGGAGCAAGCTCTTCTAGTGGGGAAGACTAGAGAGGCTACAAGGGAGACGTGAGATTTAGCAGCCTCTTGAAGTTTGTGTAGGATTTTAAATTTCATCTGTGGCTTGCTTATTGGTTTCCCTGTAGTGGTATCTTTTGCAACTGGTGTTTGTGTTTGAAATATGCCCTATTGGTTTCAAAGATGTTTAAATTGCCAAGAATGCCAAAAGTATAACTGTACATTAATTAAAAATTGACAAAATTCAAGTAATTTTTTTAAACTAAGACTGAATTCTCCTTGAACTTAATAATGTGGTGCTTTTGGAATTAGAGCATCTGGAGATAATTGGGTTGGGCAAAAACGTGCTGTTTTCCATTTACAAATGCCACCAAAAAAGCCACGTGGCGTTGTTTTACTGAAGGGGAACTAATATAACAGACCTTGTATTAGTAATGTTACTTTTTGGCAGGACCTCAAAGCATGTCAGGTCATTTAGACATCTTATCCTGCCCCAGACTCATCTTTTATAGATCAAAATTCTGCACACTTACCTTTCAAATATTTGTTGAATCTTCAATGTAGTTTTAACTTTGAAGACATCACCTTTCTCGAAGGAAATGATTTGCTCACACTATGTCATGTTTGAACAACAGATGTTATCACGTGCTGCTGTGTCAGAATGTCATTCTCTTTGTCATAGCATCGCTCGTTAAGTCTGATTGAGCAACAGTCAGTTACGCATTTAGCCAAATGTGTGAGATTAGTCATGATTGTATGTTCACCAAACTTTGTGGCTCTGAGTTTCCAAAAAAGAAGTTGTCTAGGAAGACTTGCTCTTAGATTTTTCTTCAAATGAATTACCGTTCTCTCCCAGGTGTAATAATTGTGTCGTATCAATATCATAGCATAGCAAATTAAATTATAAGACTGTGGCAGAAGTTGTGTTTGGATATTAACCTTACATAGTTGTACTGCAAATCATATTATACCATGAGTTAGGTTACTTCATCAGTCAGACATCTAAATAGTTCAATACATTCAACCCATGTAAATTTATGAGTTGCAAAAACTCAATATGGCCAAATGCCCACATTATCAGAGATATACCTTGTAAAGGAGCCAGTACTTAATAAATTCTCAAGAAACATTTGTTGAATTAAGCTCTCTATGTTAATTTCTGTCCTGAAGTATGGTGTACAGAAGACATTTTGGACTGTAAATTTTGCTTCAGTGGTTTGCTTTCACTTTGGCCCTGGGCTTCTTATTATTAATTTTTAACAGAAATTCTCTTAAAATTAGTTTTCAAGGAGAATTCCATGAACAGGACAGTAAATGATCTATCTCTATGTGATTCAGCTCTACTGGAAGGCAAGATAATAGCCCTAATATTTCTTAGGGTCCCTTCTAGTGCTATACTTGACCCTAAAGTCACATGGCAAACATTGCCTATTTCAAAGTCTATGTTGTCACAATGATAAGATGAAAGATTCAGTTTATGGCTTTTGATAGAGTTAAAGGGGAGGAAACTTTAACTGTAAATTAAATGGAAGGTGCTAGAATTTTTGGAATGAAAACACCTGTATTAAATATTATTTTTAAATAGAGGAGGAGTACCAGATGTTCTGTGGGTTCATTCTTTTTTGGTGCATCTTATTTCTCTTTGTTGTTAGCAAAAATATGAAATAAATTAAAACTCCTTCATGTCTATGCAACAAAAATAGAAAAAGAGAGCAAATGGCATGATTGATAAAGCAGCACCTAAAATAATTGCCGTTAGGTTATTTGGAGATGTATTGTGAATTAGACTGCAGGAATGTGCAGGGTAAAATTGGCATCTGTCATTTAAAAACAATATAACTTATTTAAAAATGGATCCAAGTGCACTGCTTAGATTGACAGGTCTTTAAATTTTGATGATAATTTTATCACTACCACCCCCAAGCCCCAGTATTTTATGTGCCATTTGCTTTGGGATTTTCCTTGAATTAAAAATTGAACAATCTTATTGCAGTGCAGAGAGGATTTCATTACTTTCAGAGGTGACCTTCCAGATTCTATTAGGACAAGAAAATAGCCTTTAACACCGTCACTCAAAACTTATCTTCCCGTACTGACTTCACCTCTTTCTAGCACCTCCAAATACTCTAGAAACTCTTTGACATTTCTCCTTCCCTCTGCCCTTCCTGTGCAAAGTCAGCAATGCATGTTAAGGCTGTTTGGAAGTCTTCTTTATCATTTTGTTGTGTGTGATTCTGCCACTTGCATTTTGTTGCCTCAGCTCTTTAAGTTGAGAGTTAATACCTTGAAGACAGGGATTGAATATCCTATTCCTATATAATTTTCTGGAGAGCTTAATTCAGATCCCTGTACCTAATAAGCATCCATAATATTAACTGGTTCTTTCTGATGAAACATCCCGTGATTCCTTTAAAGACTGTCCTGACTTACCATGGGCATTTTAGCTGGTCATAAGAACTACAGACTGACTATTAATCAGCTAGTCATGGCTCTCCTGTTGAAGAGGTAATAGTGCCAAAGAAGACAAGCCTTTTAGTCATGTTACTATATAACAAGTCATAATATTTTTTTATTTTAAAGTGATACCAAAATGTGTCCAACCCAACATTTTCAGCTCAGCTCAATTAACTTCTCTGAGGACTCATATTTTTATTGTTTCAAAGAATACCTAATCTCATAAGCTTTCCTAGGGAACATTCTTGAAAACAGTATTTGCTGTAGGATATCTTAATCTGGTTTTTTTAACCTAAATAAATTTATTTGTACCCACCTCTTGTTGTACATGAAACTGCTTAAATACTGTTCCCTATAATTGCCATTTTAATTTAAGCAAGGTCATGTAAGAAGCACATACAAAAAATATAATAGCGTTTCGCAAGTAGTTTCTGAAATGCTTTTTTCCTCTCAGGAGGGGTTGTATGACCAGTGGGATGTGAGGAATTTGGAAACGTATCATGCAAAATAGCCTTGTATTAGAAAATGGAGAGTGAAAGGCACACAAAATGAGCCTGAAGAATGAGGTCTGCTTATCTGAAAAAAGAGCAACAAAGCCTCACTAATTTAGTGACTGTTTTTCAGTTATTTGAGGAATAATGACCAATATTTTCTCCATGAATATGCAGACAGAGATGTTTTAAAAAGGAAATAGGCTTTAGGTGGCAAAGATTAAGATTAAATAGGATGAAAATAGCCTCCAAATGAAGGCTGTTATGTGTTAGAATGATTTAATTAGGAGGACTGTGGAATTGTTTCTTTAGGAAGTCATAAGAATGAAGAAGACACACTGAAATGACGGGGACTAAATGACATTTTAAAGGGCCTCCTACTTTAATGATTTTTAAGATTTCTTTCCATTTATTATTTAATTTCTTTATTAACTTCCCTGATTCCATCATATTTATCGTCTCATGGTTAAAGCTTTTTAAACCTTCATTGTGAAAGAAGGGAGAAGACGTTAATGTTTGGTTTTTTTATTGGAACACATATTTCTGTCCCTTTTATGTTTTTCTTTTTCTTTTTTTGCCATTGTCACTCCAACCAAGGCAAACTACTAGCTCCAAAATAAAAAAATAATAACAATTCCAAATTTGCACAAAAACTCTAGGCGGTGTCAACATAGGGTCAACATTTCAAAATATTTATAGTGGGAAAGGGTGATTGTCACTGAAATCCAGCAGATCTCATTTTGCTCTGGGTCTTTATGAACATGCAGAATTGCTGTTTTGATTTCAAAATAAGCCAGGTGAATGATATTTTAAAAGTGGGATTTTCAGAGTGAAAAATTTGCTGGATTAGATGCTGTTTTCAACCTCCTTTTTAAAAAAAAATTCTTTTTTTTTTTTTTTGGTCCTTAAGTGTATTGTGAAGAATTTTGCATTCCCACCACTTTGGGACAACAGCAATTTCTCTTAAATTTATAGAGGGGAATAGTTGCCAAGGAGTGAAACTTGCAGGATAAAGGATCGGAAATTGGCATTCCTATAGCACAGAACTACACACTCCAGAGCAGAATTACTGGTACCTAAACTAAACAGTTACTTTTATCAAGCACTGTACTTTGGAAACTTAGAGAATCAAGTCAGGATAATATTAACATCAGGGGAATATGTGATGCTGGTAGAAGCTTTCAAAGATATAACTAACACACACACACACACACACACATACACACACACACACACACACACACACACACATATACACGCACCCCATCCACCCTACAGACAAAAGTTGTTTCAGAACTACAGAAAGAAAATCGAGGACATGGGTTTCTATTTAAATGTTTGCTACGAGTTGAGTCAAGAATACATCGGATCCTCTTGGACTACACTGAGATGATTTTTTTTTTTTTTAACACACAGTATGTTCAGTATAAAGTATCCCCGTACCACAGACTCTGAGAAGAGGCTCCAGCTTTGTGGAGAATTCTTAAGCACCATGGACAGCTGCAGGTTTCTTCTGGCAATTCTGTAGTTTACCACTCAGGGACCAGTTAACAAACTCAGGGCTCATAATCCATGTGTTCACTGTGAAATTTCACCCTTGCATTTTCCAACAAGGCTGTCTCAGGTGGGCACTTCAATCTTCAAAAGGGCCTTTCCTACTTCCTTGTTGAACAGTTTGGGTACCATCTTCTGCAGGTCCTTTTGCAATATCTAGTAAATTTTTATAGATTCTCAGAGTTGACTTGATGTCCCCAGATTCCCAAATCAGCCACATTTGGTTTTGTTTGGCACACACAGAGGTTTTTAGGATACACTGTAGCAAGGCAAGAGATGCTTATATTGGTCGGTCATGATACTATCAACATAGCTCCTGCAGGTTTGTCTCCAGCCTGCTTCACTCTTTTATGTTACGTCCTTGGCCCCTAGAGGAATTTGATTATATGAGCCATATCATAGCTTTCCAGTAGAATTTGGGGGAAATTTAGAGTTGTCTGAAAGACTAGGAACCCTGAAAGATGACCCTTGCATGCTTGAAGTCACATAATGTTGTATGTTTATATGCATGCATTGCTAAACAAAATTCTGGGTGTGATTGACTCTTTTCTGTGCAGAAGGGGAACCCAAAGGGAGAATAATCCAGCTGGATAATAACATGAGACAAAATATCCTGAGTCATTGAGGTGGTTATATGAATTTGTTGAGGTTTGAAGTCCATTTTACTTAATCAGTGAACTTTCTGGTGTTCTTCTAAGAACTTAAGATTTGACCTTAACTGAGCATGAAACTTTCCATAAACCCTTAATTCAAGCCAGGCTGGTTCCTGTCTTTCTCTGCTCTGCTTCTCCCTTTCTGGACCCTTTCTCTTCTGCCATTAATGGAGATTTTAGGTGCACATCCTTAAGTACTCTGTTCCTCTCATTCCTCGGCCTCAGCTCTTACCCTGCACAACAAAGGTGTGAGAACTAAGATGTAAAGGCATCTCGAGAGCACTGAGCATCACCTGAGAGCACTGTGAAGAACTCAGATAAAACAACCACAGCAAAAAGTCTGGGTTCAATGTGAAATAGAATAATAGTGCTGAAGAGATGAGTACCAGGTAACAAACCGTATACAAGGTTTTATGATGTTAGCTACACTTCCTCTCCCACTAATTTGGTGACAAGACTGTTGCAGTAGGTCCCCCTGAGGAATAGTGAGACTCTCCTGACCCCAAGTTTGATGCTGGTAACCAAGGAAAAGCATATCTTATGACTGCAAGCACCAGGAAACTGTGCCTCAGAAACCACCTTCAAACAATCAAGTCTTAGCAGTATGTGCCCAGAAGGAAGATTCCTCAGGAACCTTGGCATTTTGGATATTGTGTGAAGTGGAGGTGGAAGGGAGCTGGTGAGACTTTGCAGAGGACTTGATTACTTTCTGCCAATATTCCATGTGACAGCTTATTGCAGACGGGTTTCTCTTTCCTGTACAGCTTGAAATGTGTCAAGGGAAATGTGTCCCACTTTCCTCAGACCAGCTCTAAAATTTCAAAAGGCAAGACACCGGTATAAATTCAGAGAGAGTCATGAGGGAAATAAGTTGATACCACACTTTATAGTTCCAGAAGTTGAAGAGGATCGAAAATGGGTCATCTTTTAATGAGCTGATAGAAAGATGTTCCCACAGTGGGAACTGTTGACCCAAGTATTTGAACATGCCTGAGGTTTATTTCCAGTCCTAGGCATTCAATGACCCTGACACAGGACTGACCGTAAGCCTTGCTGGTAGTAAGGGCCACAGATGCCAGTCTAAGTAACACAGTGAGGCTTCACGGTGTGAAGTCACCAAGTTGTGGCCATTGTCTTCATCGGTCCCACTCTGATTAGATCTTAAAAAATGTATGCATTATTTTTCTGTAACTGAAGTTTTGAGTGGAATTTTCACGTAGTTGAGTCATTGGAAAAACAAATTCTTTGACCCTTTTGTGGGAAAGCCTTATCCAGTATAATTATTGCAGGAGGCTTCCAATGAGTTTAGTCACAGAAAAGAGGAAAAGCTGTACCAAGCAACTGAGAAAATTTAAGAGCCAGGTAAAAAATTCAGAATCTCTATCAATATATTGAACCCAGATTAGATGAGCTGGTATTATATAACTTTAGTGGTTATTAGGTTAACTTTCAAATTTAGATGACTTTGTATAGAATTCCACTTTTCTAGAATTCTTAAAAAAAATCAAATAGGCTTTTTGGGGGTTGTTGTTACAATGTTCTTAATGACCTCTGAGGCAAGTATTTTGGCAGCAAGCATCTTTTTATTGATAAACTAATTCCGTCTTCATTCTTTCAAAGTTAGAAGTCCATGGATGGTGCATATGACAATTCTTGGTTAATCAAAGAATCAAATTAACCTAATCATTTTATTCTACCACCATTTCCAATTAAACTGGAGTGTACTGGGCTACTTAACAGGGCACCTCTCTCCCATGGAACCTCTGTGTAGGTCTCTTTCTGATCTAACATTCCCATTTTCTTTTCTAAAAACTTGAGAATAGTGAGTCAGTGCAGTCTGTCCAAGGTTGCAAGGAAATATACTGTGAAGCTTATAGCCCTTTGGCCTGTTTTCCAGGGTGCTCTTCATTAGATCTTACCTTCTGATACAGCCTTTACATTTTGTCAAATGATGTGAGTGTACCTCGTATCTCGGGAAAAGCTCTCACTGTCTCTGGCAAAGTCAACCACTGTAGTTCATCCATTATCCAGAACTCAGATGGCAGATGGCAGACAACTTGAAGCCTCTGGAATAGCACCAAACCAGGTTTTATGGGAGAGAGGGAACAGTGTTGGGAACAGATAAATGTGTGTTTTAAAGAATTCTCTGTCCAGACTTTGAGCAGACAAAAGTCACAATAGTAACTAAGAAGACTTGGAAGCCTGGAGATTATAGTGGGACCATTGACCGTCTGGCCAGACGGAGACCATGAACACAGAAGCATGAAGACATGACTGAGGCAAAAGAAAAAAGTTAATGGAAGCAGAGAATATATAACAAACTACAGGCTGGGAAAAGAAAAGAGACTGTGTGGAGGAGAGAGGGCATGGTGGCTATAAGATATAAACACCGAGAGCCTGTGAGAAAGAAAGGATCAAATAGAGGAGGCCAGCAAAGGGATTTATCAAAGACATTTATAGATCTCAGCTGTCTCTCAAGATATGGTTGGCTAAAGGTAGATACCGAGCATAAGCTCTAGGATAACACTGCTGTGGTGAGGAGGATCACATTTAATATAGGGATAAATCAGATCACCCCAGAGATCACACAGGGGTGTCATTGCATGTGCAATTTACCAGAGGCTTTCACACATACAATGCAGTAGTGGCCAGTGACCATGAGGTCAGGGGCCGACACGTTGCCCGGCATATCGTAGGCCCACGATATGTGTGCTGAATGCAGCAGGAGGTGAACTGTCATCACTGTCACTGGGTAGAGTCTTTGGCTGTGGAACATTGGAAGCACGTGCGGTTGAATTGAGGGTGAGTGTGTAATAGGTGGTGCCCTGCATTATGGACTGGGAAAGGCAAAAGGAGACAGAACCTGGGAGTGCCTTGAAGTGAGCAGACCCGGGAAACTAGCCTGATACGTATGTCATTCAAGTGTTGTAGAACTTGTTTAAAAGGGGATGCTCTTCACAAGCCTTCTGATTTTGTAACTGGGTCGTACATTCTGTTGATGTATTGTGCAAGTCGATATGCTTGGCTGAATAGAGATACCTCTTTTCTTTCAGTATTTTCTCAATAAAAAGAAAGAATGCCTTTCCTCTTCCACCCCCATCAATGACCTGCAACCAAAACAATGTAAGAAGACGAATTTTGAAGAGCAAATTAGAAAAAGAATAGATTCTCATTAGTTGACTAAGGCGTAGGTACTTTGGTTTTAACTTTTATCAACAGCCAGCATATAATGCAGCTATATAAAAGTTGTTTGCTATTTATTCTTTTCAGAGAACACATTTGTAAATAGACTCCCGCCCTCTGAGTAGCATATAATAGCGTGCTTGGTCACATTTGCCAGCTTCCCTGTGGACCGTGCCTCATTTCAAACACAATGAGGGCAAGTTGACTGTGCCTGCAGGAGCTAGTCTTGGAGACTCTGGAAAATAAAACCTTTATCTTTTAGGGAAAAAGTCCTTAGCACAGAGCTTTCAGAGGAGTCTCGGTGTTGATTCCAGAGGACAAACTAATGCACAGATGGATGAATAATACTTCCCAAGAGATTCCATCATTTTTAGTACCGTCAGTGAAAGATTATTTCAAATCTGGGTCGTACTTGAGATGCTTCAGCTCCTCTCCAGCGAGGCAATTATGGCTCTAACCCTGAAGAGGCGGCGTTGCTGTCTTCAATTATCTTTCTGCCTGCCCATGTATCAACTGGGGTATTATTCAGAAAGTAAAATGTTCTTATGAAAGAAAATACAAGAAGAATTTGATATGCCCTACAAATACAGTAGAAAACATTCAAACTTACTGTTCATTAAAATGCATCTTGTAGGTGTCGAGCATTCTGTCCAAACATTGAGGAATGCTTTAAGAAAAATGAAATCTGGCATTACATCTCTGAAAGTAGTCATTGTCTGATGATGGTGATGATGGGGACCGGGATGGGGAGGGGATGAGGCACCTTAGGTGTAGGTTTTCCCCACGTCTTACGTAAATTCTTGGAATGATAATTAGGAATTATTCTCCGTACATCTAGTGAAAAGGACATAGATGAGTGATGTGGGTTGCCAAGAGGGCTAACTATAGAGATCACAAACCAGGTTTGGAAGGTTATGATAAGACCCTAGAAAAACAGTAAAGAAGATGATGATTTTTTTTTTTACCCCAGGATGGAAAGGCTACTTTCTGTCTTTGATTTCAGCAGTCAGTGTTGTAAAAGGCAGGCTATTGCCATCATGTTTCTGCACGTGCTGCACTCCACCGTGGGAGGAATTCAGTCCCAGGGCTGCTCTCGGGGACCTGACCCTGAAACCATGACACCTATACTCACCCTTGCTAGTACTTATGCACAGCTTCACAAAGGGACTCCTGTTCATTAGGAAGACCTCAGGTCACTAAAATACACACACACAGTGTTACAGATAGTCTGTCATAAAGAAGAAGGAAGTATTGTGTGTTTTAGAAAGACTTTAATCAGTGAAAACTTGGAAAATGTCAAAGTAGAATTACTTAATTTTTTAAAGTTCTATTTAATGTATTCAGAAGTTATTCCCTGGAGATTCTCGGGAGCTGAAGTGTTATGGAACTTCACTTAATAGCTGGCTGGATTCAGGTTTTATTCTGACCATTTAAAAGGATCTACCAGCAGTCAGGAGCTATCTTTACCTCCTTCTCCAAAATGTGTAATTTTCTTGGCCCTTATAATGTCTCTCGAATGCTTGCAGTTCTTTCCAGAAGAAAGTCAGCATCTTAGAAGTCAGCCTAATATATCTTAAGGAATTCAGAAAGAATATAACAGATTTTCAGGAAACTTAAAAAAACATTCAATCTTACAATTAAGTAAAGACTTCACTACATGAATAAACTTAACTAGGGCTGGAATCAGGGTAACACCCACTGAATTGATGGGTCTACATAGTAATGCTAATAAAAGCCTCTTCAGGACACATTTGCAACTTATATGTGTGAAGGACAAGTGCAGGTCTTTAATCAGGCACTTTTCTAATTGTGAGAATGCTTTTTGCTCAATGCAAGCAGATATCAATGCTTATAATGAGTGAGAACATAGGTTCTTGATGGTGTGAAATGACTGTAATTTTAGGTCTCAGAAGTGCATACTACTCATAAATGTGGCTGACAGATACATTCTAAATGTTTTATTTCTGCATTCAAAGCATCCTAATAGAGAAGGTGAGTAAAAGTGTGCCCATTATTAGGAAATTCCCTGAAGCCTCATCACTGCTGTGTATAACAGTAAGTGATGATGTTAATAGCTAAACAGAGTGGAAGCCTTTCTGTTGGTGGCGTGTCTATATTCCCCCAGGATGAGAATATCCTGTCTCTCTTCCAGCTTCCCACAGGTTACCTTCCTCCTTCCTTCTTTCGTTCAACAAATATTTGTAAAGCATCTACCGATTGTCTAGGTTCCAGGTGCTAGGATTACAGCAGTGAAGGCAGACAATAAACAAAGAACTATCTGATATAATATTAGTTGGTGGTAAATACTGTGAGGAGAAACAAAACAGGGAAAGGGAACAGAGCAAGACGGGGTTTCTGTTTTAGCCTGGGTTGTGAAAAAGTTTCCCTAGAGGGGCATTTGAGTACAGGCCTAAATTGAGCGAGGAAGTGAATCATGCCGATATCTAGGGCAGTGATTCCTAACCGGGGGTGATTTTTGCCTCCCATGGGATATTTGGCATCTGGAGATGTGTTGGGTTGTCACAGCCTGGTCTGAGGGTGGGGAGGTGCTACTGGCATCTCGTAGGTAGAGGCCAGAGATACTGCTAAACATCCTACAGTGCATGAACAGCCTCCCCAAATGTTAATAACACTGAGGTTAGGAAACCCCCGTCTAGAAAAAGAATATTTCCGGCTAAGAAGGAAGTTAATAACCACAGACTTCGAGATAGAAACTTGCCTGGCACGTTTGAGGAAGAAGTAGGAGGCTTGTGTGTGACTACAGCACAGTGACAAAGGATATTTGCCAAGAAAAGAATCTGAAAGATAGCTCACAGCCAGGTCACATGGGGTAACAGTTAAGACCTCAGCTTTTCTGTTCTCTGCTTCTGCTTCCCACTCTACTAAGCTCCTATTCCACAACTCTCTAAGGAGAACTAGCCAGCTTTGCTAGCAGTTGTCCTAGGAAACTAACCCTGGGTTTTTGTGGGAGAAAAGGGTTTCACCTACTTGTTTACCTAAAAAATGAGTTCTCCCTAGCTGTCTTGCCCAGTGTTGAAAGATCTTAGAGTTGGCTATGCAAAGATCGGGAGGATCAGCTCACCAAAGGTCTAGAATAGAGATAGGGTAGTTACTAGTCTTGTGTGACTATTTGAATTTAAATCGACAGCAATGAAATAAAATTAAAAATTCAGTTCTTCAAACATACTGGCCCACATCACAAGCGCTCAGTAGCCACATGTAGCTCTGGCTGCCATATTGGACCGCCCAGGCATGGAGTGTTTCCATCATTGTTTTGTTGGGCAGTACTGTTTTCAAATCATTAAATGTTAATGATATAGGGAACCTTTGAATTGAGTGGTTATTCTGTTTGTGAGAGATAAGGAAGCTAGAACCAAGAAAGGTTAACTGACATGCCTCAGGTGACTGTGTCAATTAACTTTTGTCCCATAAAAAGCACCTGAAAACTAAGTAGCAGCTTGAAATAGATCATTAGTTTAGCTTACAGTTCTGTGGCTCAGCAGTTTGGGCTGGACTCAGCATGGCAGTTCTTCTTGTTTGGGTTGGCTTCACTTATGGGACTACTGGGTCAACTGCTGAGTTAGTTGGGGGTGGTTGGTCTCAGGTGGCCTCAGCCATGATGCTCATTTTCTGTTCTACGTGTCTGGCATCTAAGCCAACAATTTTGTTCTGGTTCACATGGTGGTGATGGGAGGGATCACAAGAACAAGAGCCAAAGGCCGGGTTTAGAACTCCCACAGCATTGCTTCTGCTCCATTCTAACGGCCAAAGCAAATCAAAACACCAGCACAGATTCAAAAGGTAGAGAAATTGACTCATGATGAGAGAAGCTGCAAAAAATTGTAGCCATTTTTTTAAGTGTACTACTATCCTATAGCTAATAAGTTGGAAATTGGAACTCAAACCCATGTCTTGTATGACTCGTGGTGGTGTTCTGAGTTTCTTCAGGGTTTTTCCGGTCCACTTTCTCTGACACTTTCTGAGTCTTGTTCCATTAAAACTTATGTCTTTGATTTCCCAGCCATTTAGAAATTTTAAAAAAGCAAAACAAAAACCTTGGATTCTAGCAAATGGTATACTCAAATTAGCATTCAGCACATTTTTTCCTATTACTGTATACAGGAAAATGACAGATAATTTCAAGTAAATAAAGAATAGTTTATTTTATACAGTATATAGGAAGAATTTTGAGAAAATGTTTCGAACTATCAGTACAGACAGTAACCAAGAAAATGATTATCTAAAGCAGAGCCTAATTTTGGAAATGGAAACACATCGAGGGAAATCAGGCTAAGAGGCTGGAGCACCTGAACACAAGAGACGCTCAGAGTAGGGATAGAATAAGGACTTAGGGTCAGTGCTGCTGTAGGTAGAGGAAGATTGTAGAAGATTACAGCCCCAGGTATACAGCACAGGTATCAGGCGGACTTAGTCAGCATGGCCACAATCAGTGCTTTCTTGTGCTAGGAATCTCTTTAAAAATTATATTCAAAATCCTTATGAAAATTTGAACAACCTTGTTTGAAAGTAGGTTGGCAGAATTCATTAAGGAACTTAAAAACATTACCACAGTTTTCTCAGAATTTCCATTTCAAGGAGTTCCATCTAAACAAATGCTCAGATATACAGTAATACGGAATGTCCATGAATGTTAATTGCAATGATGGTTATTAAATGTGAAAAATTGGTGGTAATCTACTTGACTGACAATAAAGCAATCAGTAAATCAATTATCATAATCACTAAAAACAAAGTTTTTTACTTTTTTTTTCATTAAGCAGCAAAATCTTTAAAATGTTAAGTGGAAAAAAATGGTCTAATCAGCATATATAGGTTTATTCTAATTTTTAAATAAATTTTAAAAAATTTTTACAATGAAACACAGTTTTTGAATCAGAAATTTTTAAAATTTACTTCATGTCATATAAAATGTTTGAAAACCATTCACTTCTGAGCAGGGTTAGAGTTAAATGCTATTACTTTTAGCAAAAGATCATAAATTTACAGAGGAATAAACAGATTCAAAGTAATTTATGAACTTATCTAAATCCTTCCTGAAGTACTTCTTAAGGATGGTAAATTGATAAAATATTTTATTTACTTAATAGACTTCTATTTAAATTTTTTTAAGTCAAAATAAATCCTGAATCAATCTTTTTCAGAAACTTCAGGGACAGGCTTCAGTTTTATAATCCAAGATGAGAAAATATCCACCCCTTTGAGGATTCCTATTTTTTAGTCAGGAGTAATTCTTAATCTTCTTAGATTTACCCACTAATGAATCCAATTTTTTTACATTCACGTTTTTCATTTTCATTGTAACTTTTTTATTACTTGAAAAACTCTACATAGTTAAAAATTTTTAACAGTACAAAAATGGACACAATGAAAAATCTCTCCCAACCCAGAGCACGAGTCCCCCACTATCCCTTCTCACAAGGACACTATTATTTTGTTTCTGATGTACTCTTCCATCAGCAGCCTACTTTACTTATAAGAGATGATTTCCTATTAGCACTTAGAGATCTCTCAAGCTTCCTAAGAACCTTATGGAGTCCTGGTCTTAAGTCTTGAGCTCGAACTGCTCTCCGTGTCCTGGACTATTTTTCTGTGTTGCTCTTATCCTGACCTCCCCCCAGGCTGTTTATGCTGAGACTTTCAGGGACCTCCTGGAAGGGCAGGCTCCCTGGGATTCTTCAGGAGTACGATAAAGTTTCCTTTATTGTCTCCAGACCTTTGGGACGGCAAGGAGGTGACTGCCGGATTTATGCTTGATTAGATTTTTTCAACAAGTGGTCCATAGGGGATCCTAAAGTCCTCCCAGGGGTGGAGACTTGAGTTTGGAGCTGCTGGTTCTGAGTCTGGTTTGCATCATTTCTCCTCACTGTGTTATTCTCCACTTGCCTACACTGCAGCTTCTATTTTCCTTTTCTGCCCACACACCAGAGATCTTGTTCTAAGCTATGAGTATTACTCAGTGACTTTGTTTTCTAACTTTAAAAACAAGTTTAAAGAACAAAGTATCTCCAGAATCGCAGATACAGATTTTGTATTTCTACTTAGTGTGCTATATGTTACGTGCTTCGATTTCCTTGGTTAGACGCCATCTATAAAGCCCAGGCATTGTCCTTACGTTTCATGGGCAATGGCCCTGATTTGAAAGGACACCAAACTCAGATAAGAACTAAGCTCTTTGTAAGGAGAGTTTACCCTTCCTCATAATTTGCTGAGCTCTTGGTAGTGGATGCTTTGAAAATGTTCTTTAAATGCTGATGGCAAGGGCTGTCAAATTTTGTGGTCTCAAGTCCCCTTTACTCTCTTACCAATTACTGAGGACCCCAAGAGCTTTTGTTATGTGGTTATTATCTTTCTGTATTTACCATAGTCAAAATTAAAACTGATAAAAATTTAAAGCCCAAGAAAATTCATGCACATAAAACATTAGCCATCAGAGCCGTTGCCTCACTCCTGACACTTAGCCTTAACTCCACTGTATGTTTGTGAGAATAAGAACAAAAAAGTTAAATACTGTCTTATTCTTATTGTGAAAATAATTTTGACCTCATGGACCCCCCCGATGGAAATGCAGGGACCCTCATGGATCCCTAGACTTCACTTTGAGAACTGCTAGCCTGTTGTATAAATTTGAAAGGACTACTGTTTAAGGACAGCTGGATATTTTGCGTCCAGGAAATATTTTTTCCATTGTCAGTGAGTTCATCTTCCCTTGGCCTGAAGTGGCCCATAGATCTCCATGGAGAGGACAGGGAGGAAGTAAGCATTTATTAAGTACATTCTCACTGCCTCTTCCATCATCCCCCACTTCCAGTTAATCACCAGTCTCATTCCATTTACAGTCATCCATTTCCACTGACATTGGCCTAGTTCAGACTAGGATCATCTCTCACCTGCTTTAATGCAGCAGCCCTCAAGGTGATCTCCAGTCCTCCTGTCCTTCCTCCTCACTGTGGCCGGAGCGTTCTCCCTAAAACCCCAGACAGACCAAGTTTGACCCTGAAGTTCTCCTCTGGAGGGAGTTAAACTTCCTTCTTGTGGTTTACAAGGCCCATTCATGACTGGGCTTCACTGCCCCCTCCAGTGTCACTTCCCTTCTTTATCTTGCCCCCACCCTCTACCCCAAATTCATATCCTAACCATTTGAATTTTATAAGCAGCTGAACACGCTTGCTCTTTCTCACTCTTGAGCCTTTAAATGTGACATCCCTGCTTTATGGAACCTCCCAGCCTCTCCTGGCTAAGACCCACTGGTCCATCAGCTCTCGGTTAAATATCACGTGCTCCAAGAAGACTTCCTCACCACCCCCACCACCCTCCCTTGTGGTTGGGTCAGCTACTCCTCGTATTCCCGCGATATCAGGTCCTCTCCCTGTTGTAGCCCTTGTTGTGCTGTAGAGTAATTGTGTTTCCTTGGTTATATCCCTTGAGCCTAAAATCACCCTGAGGTAAGGGAACTTGTCTGGGATCATTTACTTCCTCTGTGCTCAGCAATTTTCAGCATATGATGGACACACAGTACCCAGTTGTTGAATAAGGAATGAATGAATGAATCAGTCAGTTCAGTCAGTTTTTTAAGTACTTCCTAATAAATGCTCTTTAATAAATGCTTTCTGTGCATTTAATCCTCTTAACTAAAGGAGATACCATTTCCCTTAGTTTTGTGTTAAAGGAATTTGGACTGTTACTTCTGTTGCCTGAACATCCCTGAAGCTAGGAAATAGTGAAGCTGAGATTTGAATTATTTTCCTACCACAATATGCTGGAAGAAAGGGATCACCAAAATGGGGGGAAACGGACAGAAATAAATAAAGTTTAAGGTAAATTTTCCAAGAGAGAATTCAGGCAAAGAATCATTCTAACAAAGCAGCTGGATCCTCTTTCAACTTCCAGCTTGCATGGCTGGAATCTCCCCAACCAGAACTCAAAAGAAAGCCACTGAAAATACTTGGTAAGGGAAATTGATCTGTCTCATCATAAAAGGACCTTCCCAGCTGGCAGTCTTGAAAATGTCTGTGCTCCTATAGCTTTATAGTCCTGTTTTATAAAAAAAAAAAAAAAATTTTAACGTATCCCAAGAGCTCCAGGGACTACAACGTGAAGGTTACACAGACTTATTTCACACCTAGTGGAAAATTCTTATCATTTAATTCTTTCTCTTCTGACAGCACCTTGCCCCACTGATTAAACCCCTGTGGGCGGCGGCGTTCTTCCAGTTCAGCCTGTTGATTCATGTTTATTTTTCCGGAAAGAAGTCAGTGAAATTCTGAAAACAGAAAAGGAATTAAGAATAGTTTTATTGCTTTAATATTTTAAAGAGGTGTGTTCATAGTAGAAAATACAGATAAGCAAACAGAAGAAAATTTAAATCTTTAATTCCACTGCTGCTGGGATTTTGCTAAATACTCTTCTTATCGGTCCTGCTGGCTTGCACTCAAGCTCTTGCTCTCCCTGTCTCTGTGTGTGTGTGTGTGTGTGAGTTTTAAAATTTACCAATGTAGTGTCATACAGAACCAATTCTTGTGAAATCAGCCTGTTGAATGACCATTTAATTGCAAACAGCTTTCCATGCCTCTAATCATCTACCTCAGTGCTTCTTTTAATGCATTGTGAGTCATTGGTGAACAGTTAGAATCTGGAATCTTAGACCTGGTGCTCCAGACCTATCTCCAGAAACCACACTTTAACAAATTGCAGGTGAAGGTGATGGTGTTGGTTCAAGGACCACATTTCAGTAGCAAAGATTGGCATCCTTTCTGAAGAATTCTGAGACCCCAGTGTTAATGTGTCAAAGTTGATGTAACTAAGGCCCATGTTGTAAACATCAGTTTCCCTGTAAGGATGAGGCACATCCTTATAAGTATTAGCCCACATCCATCATTGTATCCTTAGGAAAAAATTCTGTAAGTAGTTTGCCAAATCAAATGTATTTTTAAGAGAAATAATTTGTTTTTCAAGAGTCCAAGACAGTAATTAATTCCACCTCATAGAACATAAGACTAAAGTGTAGCCGTGGTATTTCCAATCATGTCTACATTTTTCCCCCCTGCAGTGAACCCAGACCGAGCTTTCTTTGATATTTTTAGTAATTGTGATCACAGTGTTCCTATTCTTTGAAATGTGTTCCCTCTGTCTTCTCTTCAGTTCATCTAATTTTATCCACCCTTTAACACACAGTTTCAATCTCACTTTCTCCAGAAAGCCTTCCCTAACAGTTCAACTCACAGTGAACTCGCTAAACATTTTCATCGTTTTTCTCTGGGCCACTTAAGTTATCTCAAAGCACACTTACTTACTTTCTTTTGATGCCATTTGAATATATTACTTGGCATCTGTTATCTCCAGGACTAGATTATGAACTGCCTGAGGGAATGCATCTTGCACGTGCTTCACCCAAGTCCTCTGCGACACCTCTCACAGGGGTTTACACCAGGAGGGATTCTGGTGTAGTAGAAAGAGCCACAATTTGGAACGAGAAGCTCTGTGTTTGAGGCCCAGCTCCGTCATTTATCAAGTGTGATCAGGGAGCAAGTCCTATATCCTCTCTGAGTAAATGGAAAGAATATCTGTGCTGCTTACTCAACAGATCACTTAACAAGGTTGCTTGTTGTGCAAATTAAGAGTACAATTCATTATATCATTTCCCAAAATTTAAATACTTCCCTAGAAAAAGAAATCTCAGTTTGAAGCTTACTTGTCTCTAAACTTTATCTCATACATACAGATCTCTTTTATTCACTTTCCATCTCGAGCTCAAAGACCTTCACCCAACAACAGTACCCAGTAGGAGTTAAGCAGCATTGTCTTGTTTTCACTGCATTTTTTACTTTCGATTTATGGCAAGCAATATTGGTTTTCTAGTTACAGTAGTGATACAAAGTTCACTTTTTAAATAAACTTACTTAAGTTAAAAAAAAAGGCAAGTCAGTGTGAAGTTAAATGGTTGGTAAATAGTAGAGCATAAGTTATGAAAACATGGCAAAATCTCATGCTGATGTTATAAAAATGAAGTTTGAGAAGCATCTGACTGTAGGAGGACACATTCCAGCTGTAAAGCGATATACATGGATGTCAGCTGTTATTTCAGCTGTTATTAGGTGAACTGTTGCAAGACTAGTTCTGTGGGTGCTTCTCCAACAGTCCCCTAGGCATAATAAATTCTCAATAAAAATTACACAGGTGTGATTAAGAATAGACCAAAAAGTCAGCTGTTCTGTTACTTGACATATGACGATTGTTTTAGTGTGCAGAAATAGCCAAAGAACATAGAGAAGAGAGTTTGTTTCTGATAGAGAAGGTACATATAGATGTATAAGTGTAAAAGTTTCTGATAAAGAAGATAGATATAAAAGTAACTGGGTGTCTCCACAGATACCAGTTACAATTCAGAGAAAGTAGAGAAGATGTTACTTGACAATGATCCATTTCTCCTCTTATGAAAAACAATAAATATTCAAGGAGCACCAATTGTACAGAGGATACTTTGCTTGGAAAGATTCAACCAAAGCCTGCATTCATGGGAAAAACAAAAGATTTACTGTGTCCTGAATTAACATAATTACTGCTATTGTATTAAACTCAAAACAAGTTTACATCGAATTTTTCAGTTAACACTATGACATCTCTCAAAGACAGAACAGGTCCATTAATTATGCCTTTATGTAAACAAAGGACATTTGTCAGAGATTAGACTAAGTGATTAGACTAAGATCATACAGTTATTTATAGCCAAAATGAAAAATGAAGAGTTCTGACTCTGTGGATCTCATAGTTTCATTGTTGATTTCCATCCAGGGTGGGCTTCTCGGACGCTTTATATTCCTGCTGCTCTGGGGAGAGTAAATGATTTGACGCAGTGGTTCTAGATATGGACTGTGCAACAGTGGGATTAAACTAAATCATGGGATTAAGATGAGCTCTGGTGTATTGGTTTGAAGACAGCAGAGAGAAATGAACCTTCAGTGTGAAGGATGATGGCCAAGCTCCTAATGCAAGTAGATCAGGTTGTGGGCATGAGACCTGAAGGAGCCTTCTTGAATTTCTCTTCTTTTTAAAATTAAAAAAAAAAAAAAAAAAAAAAAGGCAGGAGAATGCAGTGATTAAAATCTGAAGCTTTGAAGTTGAACCGGCTTCCAGATTCTGCCTCCAACATTTTCCGTAGGATCTTAGACAAGTTACTTGATGTCACTGATCTTTAGTCCTACTATAAAATGGGAAGAATAATAGTAATTATCTCGCGTGCTTATAACAAGGATTTAATATGGTGGGGGAAAAAGAAAGAACGTGTTTAGAACCATGCCTGCCTGTGGTATAGAAGGCCCTCACTAAGAAGATGAAAAGGATCTCTGAAAGGGAAAGTGTGAGCTCACGTTTTAGACATTTCAGGCTCCTCCGGGGTTTACAGTCCTGTGTCTGGAATGGAAGTTACTTCAAATGATGGCAGTGCCCTTTAGATCTCGTTATTTCATTGACAAATTGTTATTATCAAAAAAGTTCTGTGCACAACATTTTCCTTCCTGTCTCAAAGACTTCACTCGTAGGAGATACCCTACCCTTTTAACTGACATTCCCACTTTGTCGTCCTAATGTCACATCGGCTAAAACAGAACTCAGTGTCTGTCCCTTCTTACTCCCCATTGTTATTCTCCCATCGTGGCCCAGCCCATCTTTCTTGACTCCTCCTTCCATCTCTACTACTGTTGGCTTCTCCCCTCATAATATTTAAGTTTTGGTTCCCTTGGAAGCAGACCCCAAGACAAGGCTTTGAATGCAAGTAGTTTACTTGGTCGGTTCAGAAAACACTGATAGTAGATTGAGGTAGTAAGCAGCAAAGGGGAAGCAAGCAAATAAAAATGAGTAATAAAGCCACCACCTTGGGGATGATTAGAGCTTATTCCTTTTGGGGGGAAACTCTAGGAGATGATGTAAAACACATGTGGTAGCCCAAACAATGCCTCCCAAAGGTGCCTGTTCCCTAATCACCAGAACCTGTGAATATGTTATCTTGTATGGTAAAAGAGACTTCGCCCCATGACTAAATTAAGGATCTTGAGATGGGAAGATTATCCTGGATTATCCAAGTGGACCCAAAGTAATCTAAGTGGACCTTATAGGAGGGAGGCAGCAGGGTCAGAGTCAGAAAGAAATTGGAAGTTGGAAAACTGCTGGCTTTGAAGATGGAGGAAGGGGCCACAGGCCAAGGAATGTAGGCAGCATCTAGAAGCTGAAAAGGCAAGGAAATAGATTCTCCCCTAGAGCTTCCAGAAACAACCCAGCTCCACTGACACCTTGATTTTAGCCTCTTTTGGACCAAGATTCATTCTGGAGTTCTGATCTCCAGAACTGTTTGATAATAAATTTGTGTTTCTTTAAGCCTCTATCATTTGGTAATTTTTTATAGCAGCAGTAGGAAACGAACACACCACCCAAAGGGCAAGGTGTTTATGTGTTGACTCCCGTGAATCACTGGTGGAGGGCTTCTGGGCATGAGGGTGTTAATTCTTCAGCTCTCAGGTAAAGGGAAGTACAGGCAGGCAGTTCAGAGTCAACCAGAGCACAGCGAAGTGCTGAGATTCCAGGGAAATGGACTTTGGACCAACAGAGTCAGCCAAAATGTGCCCTTCACCTGCTTTCCTGTCTAATCTGCCTCCATAGTCATCTCCCTTGCAGGTCAGCCTTTCCAGTCAATCTCCCAGCATTTTACCAGATGAATCTTCCTAGAATAAGCAAGACCTTAAGTGGGTTGCTTCCTTTCTCAAACATCTGCAATGCTTTCATAATGGAAGAGCCTCACAAAAGGAAGCCCAGAGGCCAGAAAATGACTTAGCGCTGGATCCCCTGAGCTTTAATCTTGGTCCTTGAACTTTTAAATTTGGGTGTGCAGAAGAAACAGCAGGTGCGCTTGGATATCTATTTGTGGACGGAGTTCCAGGCTTGGCATTCGAAACCTTTGAAGCCTTGAAACATGAATCCCTTAGGTCTGCATTCCTTAGAATAGCAGTAACACCATGAGGAAGTGAGAAAATTGATTTGAAAATGGAGAAGGTTAATTAAAGGAAACATTTAAGACGTGCGGTTGTCAATTGACACCAGAGAAACTGCGCCTGAGAAATTCTGAGTTCTGCACATTTACAGAATGTCACATGTCTATTTAGATAAACCCAGAGTCCAAGGAGACATACTACGCTGAAATCACTTCAGCGCACCAAAACAAAGGACGTTCACACTTCCTACTCTGCCTGCCCTGATGGGAAGTGCTTAAAATTCCCGAGCCTTTGTATGGCAGATGTCAGGTTCAAATGGCTCCCTTAAAATGTGTCCCCAGTCCTCACATTGATTTGCCCAAGCTATGCTGACTTTGGACTCCCTATTGGTCCACACCACTAAAAGGTAGAGAAACAAAGAAGAGAGTCTGTATGTTTTAAACACATCAAAAATAAATATGCTTTAAAATTAGAACAGATAGTTGCTGATGCTGGTTTTTTGTTTGTTTGTGTTAATCCTTGTTCCAGAGTAAGGGTGGGCTGGTGAAAGGCGGACCTAAGAAAGGAGGGACACTTACTAACATTGCCCAAGGCGTTCAGTTCACAGTGACCCTCTGAAGAAGGCGTTAATAGTCCCACTTGACGAATGATACGGCTCAGCTTCCAAGAGTGTATGTGATTTGACTCATGTCATGAAACTGAGAAGTCCGTCACTTGGGACTGAGTGTCACTCTGGTTCTGACATCTGTCCTGTATTGTTTCTCGTGTAAGACAGAACTTGTATGTATATAGTGCTTTTCGAAGCATTTTTCTTATGCTCTCTTCAAAGTTCATCTGTGGGGCAAATATCAGTTTCCACATTTTCCAGGTAAAATTGTAAAGGTTCAAAACTGTTTTCCCCAAAGATTCAGCCAGTAAAACAAGGAAAGAGGTCTGGGTTGTGAGGTCTTTCCAGACAATTGTGTCCAGACCACAAGGACTGTGGCAGGGTGACCTGAAACCAGCTGGTAGCAGGCGGTTCATTTCAGAGAATCAGTCTGGTCCAAAGAAAACTGAAAAACACTTAATGTTCTTTTTTTCCTAATTATTTAATTAATGGAGTCTGCTTACCCCAAATTTGGACAATACAGAATAGAAGAAAATGAAAATTGCCTGTCGTATCACCACCAAGAAATAATCCCAAGTATTATTTTGGTACATTTCCTTCCAGAAAGTGTATTACAGGTGTATTTGCCTACTGTATTCTTAGAAACGTGGGATCATGTTGTGTACAGCTTAATATCCTGGTTTTCTAACTAACATGAGATGATGAGTATTTCCCCAGGTCATTACATAATCTTAAGAAACTGCCTCATATACCATAATATGGCATGAACATAAACTTAATTTACTTAAGCATTCACTTCCTGTTGAACATAGAAATCATTCCTGGTTGTAAACTAGTACACATGATGCTGTGGTTTTTGGTATCTAAACATAAAATTTACATCTCCAATAGCAGCGGGTGAGGCAGCCAATTTCTCCATCTTTAGTGTTGTTACTTTTAAATTTTTGCAAGATTGATAGGTGAAAAAAAATTCTTCTAATTTGCATTTTACAAATGACAGCCAAGCTGAACTTGCTTCCCCACCTATACTTATCAGGCGTTCTAATCCACACCCAGTAGCAGCAGGTTGGTTTCTGTGCTGCCTCAATCCTCAGAGACCCAGCAGTAGATACCTGGACAATCCAGTATTAAAATAATCCCCAGAACTCCCATGTCGTGCCAGTGCCGGCATGGAAGTGTAAGCACCTCTGGGCAGGAACTGGCTCTTATAATCATCTTTCTTGTCCCTAATTCCTGGCTCTGAGCCAGACACCTGGCAGGTTCTCAACACATTTGTTGCAAACATTGCAGCAGAACATATGTTCTAATTTTGGCCTTCTGACTTGCTCTATGACTTCTCAACAAGTTAGGTCACCTCTGTGTCTCCATGTGTTCACCAATAAATGGATGGAAGTGTTAGGTAACATGCTACATGAAATAAGTGCTGGAGAAATGCTGCATCTTCCATGCAAAGAGCTCTGTGTGTGTGTGTGTGCGCGCGCACGCCTATCACCTGGGCAAGATTCCTTTCCTTCTCCCAGGGTGGAGGATTCCGTGTATATTACAGGCTTGGGTTTTTAGTTCACTCCCACCTCTCATGCTGATGGAGCCCATTTCATTTTGTTTTTCTTTCCGTTCTCAGTCTAGCACAGTGCATGGCACATAGGAAGTATCTGGAAGGGAGGAGGAAGAAAGGAGGCCAGGAAGTCATTAATGATGAAAGGATGAATGAATGAAGTATTAGAGCGGGAGGAGATCTTCCAGATCTCATTTTCAAGGTCATCTTCTCGGTTACCATTTTATTTTTGTAAACACAGCTACATTAACATCCTCACCTTATAGGCACTTGCTAGAATAAATTTAAATCACTAGCCAGGGAATTTTAATTTGATAAAAAAAATTATCCATATTCAACACTTCCTTGGGTTTTGCTTTGTTTTGTTACTAGCCATGGTCTTAATATAAATATAAAGTCAAGAAGTACAGAGTTTTCACTTTTAGTGGAAGCACACCATGTATGAAACAATGATTAGATTACAAATTTATGTTTTATATGAATTTTTCAACCATATCAAAAAAATGGTGAAGTTATCATTTCAGTTTCCAAAGATAATTTAAATGAGTACTTAGAAAGCCAATGAAACTAATAATATAAATTATGTCTTTGAAGATCTCTTTTTCCTAAATAATGAACATGCTTATTTTAACCTGCTAAATATGTGTGTTTTTTAATGTTTTACTAATTGGTATATAATATTTCTAAAATGACAAAATACTTTTAGCAAAGCCACTGTAAGGAAATTACAACTAATCCACTCACAATTTTTCTTGTATCATTTATTTATACGATTTTAAAATGACAGGCTTTTTGTGCTTTTCTCAATTCCCAAATGATTTCCCTAGTTAGAACAAATTAGTGCCAAAGAAAAAGACATTTGTTACATAATTGCAGAAGTTATTATGACAATTGTAAAAGCCTTTGATGCAACCACTTATCTGAGGAACTTAATTCACTGATGAAATCTTAAAACATTGACAAACATGTTGATTTTTAGTTTCTTAGAATTTTTATTGCAGATTTTAACTACTAAATGCCTAAAATATAATCATCTTTTTCTTCTTTAGAGATTAGTAATTTTCCTCAATAAGTTAGAAGGAAATAACTGGACATGGCATGTGACCTTTGAGACCCATCTATAAAACTTTGCAAATGGGTGGATGACTCAATTTTCTCATATGCTCTATTATTAGAACAGAAAAACTCAATTCGCTTTAGAATGATGCTATAGAGGTTAAATTTAAATTATGTATTTGAAATTAAATTACAGATATTTTTAAAGAAAGCCTATACTTTTTAATTTTCTATTTTAAAGCATGTAATATCTTGACAGCACATTAAGTTTTCTTAGAACAACTGTATTTTTAGAATTTAATTCCTACTTCATAAATGAGACTCATTACTTTTTACTGGATGCAATATTTTATTTTATCTTTCTGAAGATGTTAAAACAACTTTATGTAATATAATTTGAAACATACCAAAGTCATAAAAGGACAATAAGCAACTATAAACCCCAAATGCAGCTTTTGAAGTAAAACATTATAAAGTGGAAATTCTCTTGTGTATCCCTCCCAGTCACATTTCCTTCCTATCCACCTTCTAGAAGGAACCTCCATCTTGCAGATAGATACTAACTTGCGCTGCTTTACTGATTTAGACGACAGGTAGGAATCCTTAAAGGATGTATGGTAAAGTTTTAGATGTTTCTAAACTTTATATAAATAGTATCTGAATGAATGGGGTCTTCTGCAGTGTGCTTATTTTAGTCAATATATAATATTGTATTTGTGAACTGTATCTATATTGAAATACACAACTCTGTATCACACATTTTAAGCAATGTATGGCTTTTCAGTTATATGAATAGACTGCTGTCAGTCTGTCCATTCTCTTTTTGGTGAATAGTCAGACTGTTTGTAGGGGTTTTTTGCGCAGGAAAATGGAGCGAGAGAGGATGGTCATGTCCCAGATCCCAGGCAAGTCCCTGGGACCCACCCCATCAAGTGAGAGTCCTTGGCTTCACCAAGGAAAGAATTCAAGACTGAGCCACAGTTGAGTGAAAGTAGATTTACTGAGAGCGACACATACTCCATAGACAGAGTGTAAGCAGTCTCAGTAGGCCAGACAAAGGCCACAAGGTGCAGGGTTGGGTGTTTAGTTTAAAGTAAAAGTGGGTACACATTCCATAGAGTGCAGGCGTCCCCAAAGGCCAGGCGTGGTGTTGCTGGTGTTTACGGGCACAGTTATTTCATGTGCTGACAAGTGGGAGGAGTCTTCCAGCTACTTTGGAGAAGGGACCGGGATTGCCAGGAACTGGGCCATCACCCACTTTTTGACCTTTTTTGGGTAGCCTCGGAACTGTCCTGGTGCCTGTGGGAGGGCCATTTGCCGTGCTAATGTATTACGATGAGCATATAATGAAGCTCAGGGTCTACGGGGAGTTGAGTCTCCCTCGTCTTGATGCTAACTGCTGCGTCATTCCTTTAATGGCTGTGCCCTGCCCTCTGCCCTCCAGTCCCACTAACAAACAATGCTGCTATGAATGATCTGTGCATCTCTCCCCATCACACATGCAGGAGTTTCTCTGAGATAAATCCCTACAAGTGGAATTGCTGGGTCAGTTTGTTCAGCTTTACCCTTTCTGGATATCGGCAAATTGCTTTTCAGGGTTGGTTCTACCGATTATATTTTTTTTAAGTTTTTGGCATAGTCTCTGCTTCCTCCAATCTTTTTCTCTTATTGGGTGATTTTTCTTATTAGGTGGATGCTTGTTTTCATCTCTTTTCTTGTGGGGCTTTTGTCAAATGTGTGGTGAAGAACCAGCCATCCATATTTGAGGAAGAAGTCCAAAAGTTCATCCTTTGAAGCCAGTTGAAGTCTTACGTGAGTGATGTAGACAGGGACAGGTGTAAACTGTGGGCTTTACTCTAAGATAAGGTTCAACAGCAGCGTTACTGGCATTTGGAGCTGGATAAGTCATTGTTGTGGGGGCTTTTATGTGCCTTGTAGGATGTCTGGTAACTTCCCTGGTCTCTCCCCACTAGACACCAGTAGCATTACTCACCTGTAGTCATATCAAAAATGTCTCCATGTGTCCCCTGGGAATGATCCCCTCCAACCCCCCAAGTTGATAACCACTGCTCTAGAATACATAAGGGGCTGGCTGGGCTTTTTATTTGCTTCAAATTTAAGTCTCTAGAAGCCATTTCTCTGGGGTCACTCCCTTTCTCCAGAAGGGTTCCTCCAGTCTCCTGTCCTTGATGGAGGAGGAGCAGAGAATAGGGCCTGGTACAGTCACTTACTCAGTCCTCTATTTTCACTCAGTGCACCATTACTGAGGCATTTAAACCGAGTGGGAAGTCATTGAACCAACTGCTAGGATAATACTCCATAGGAATACCTTTAACCTATTGGTTGAGATTTCATCATTTATTATTTTCCTGTTTTAATAGGCCATTACTTTCCTAATTGTTTTAAAGATGTTTATTTAGAATAAAAATTGTAACGATTCAGAATTTTTTTTTTTTAGACCGTCTTGGTTAACCATGTTTATGGGCAATTCTTACAGTTCAACCAATTCATTTTGCCTTAGTGGTATCTTAGTGGTGCAATTCTAATTGGAAATGATTTAATAATGTACATAAATTTTCTAAGAAATCTTCTATTGACCATTTTTTCTCCCTCTGACATACTTATTTTTTGAAATATTTATCTTATGTGAAGAAGACAACCAAAAAATGTTAATTCTAGTTAATGAATAAAGACACTTGAGTGAGGGGAGGGAGAGGGGAGGAGGGGTGGAAGGCAGGAAGGGAGGGTGGGGGGATGGGGCTAAAAAAAAAAAAGGAGGAAGGAAGGAAAAAGCACCTAGGAAATCACCTTTCTAAAACTCAAATTCTTCCTTTCCCTAACACTGTTTTCGGTATGTGAGAAGCATCTTAAAAACCAACTGACCTTTGAAGAGGGAGAGAAAAAAAACTCCAGTGCTTATCAGTCTTGTCAGTGTCCTGTTTGGTTTTTGTCCTCTAAATGGACTTGATGGGGGAGAAGAGTTTTGAAGCCTCCTCCTAGTGTAGAGATGTAAAGGGTGCATGAAGGCAGTGCTTTCCTCTGTTGACTTCTTAGCTTTGGATGGGGACACCAGGCAGGCAATACAGTAGCTCAGGAAACTGAGTTGTCCAGCAGCTTCAGGTATGGCTGGGTCTAAGACGGCATCAGGCAAGACCCTTGGGCTTCGCCTCTCTCTGTGTACCTCTTGCCTTCAACACCGCTTTTCTGTCGTCTTCAGCCGTGGGCTCTTTGCACTGTAAACAAGAAGGGCACCAGCAGCTCTGCGTTTTCACTGCATCAGCTCAACACCCCTGTCGTAGTCCACTCAGCTGCTGCAACAAAATATCAGGGACAGGCTAGCTTATAAATTTATTTCTCAGAGTTCTGGAGGCTGGGGAGTTGAAAATCAAGATGCTAGCAGTTTCCGTGTCTGGTGAGAGCTCAATTCCCGATTCATTAACGGCACCTCTCGCTGTTTCCTCACTTGGTAGAGGGTTAGGAAGCTCTGTGGGGTCTCCTTTATAAGACACTGTCATTTATGAGGGATACACCCTCATGACCTAAGCACCTCCCAAAGGCCCCACCTCCTAATACTACCACATAGGGCTTTAAAATTCCAACATGTGAATTTGGTGGGGTGGGGGACACAAGCATGCAGGACATAGCAACCCTCAAAGGAAAGACAGCTCCTCTTTCCCAGTGGTTCCTCCATCAATTCCAGCATGTAACCAGCTCATTGAAGCTATGGCCAGGAGGTGAGGTACACCGTCTGAAGCAGCCTGAGTCACCCGGTCCCATTAAGCTGAGGATGGGGTTCCTCCCCTCCTGAATCAAATTGACTCACAGTGGAAGAGAGAGGGGTCCTCCAAGACCACCGAGGTGCTGCTCCCAGAAAGAGTAGCAGTGGATGCTGGCAGGAGAAAACATCAGAGCTCGTATAAGGACTTGCACATAAGAGGTGGCCAGAGTAGAAGACTTTGCTTGTAATGAAGATTCCACCGGTTGTGCCACACTGACAAGTCATTTCCCCTTCAATTCAGGGTCTGTGGCATTTACTTCCTGAGAACTATAACAAACATGATGTCATGTGTCACATTACCATACTCTATGATTGAACAAATATTCTGAGCATTACTCAGGTATGTTGAAAGAAGTTCCCAACAATTCCTTAGCATCCAGATCTCTCTCACTAGCTCCCCTAACTAGTGAGAATGTCAGCTCATCAGAGCTGTAGCAGCCTTGTTGAGACTAAACTGAGTAATCTAAGAACCTGACCTTTTGAGAAAAGCTCAAACCTTTAAAAAAAAAAAAATTGTAGAATAAGTGACTGATGTAGTTGCAGTTTTCCCTTCTTTGGGAAGTCCTAGTGTTGCCACGAGGTTTTTCTCTGGGGAAGAGGGCACTAGCTGGAGCATCAAGAAAGCTGTACCATTTAGGGCTTGGACCACTTAACGAGCTCATGTAATTAAACCACTCAGTGAGCCTCAGTTACCTCATCTGTAAAATGGCAACAATGACGATTGTTTTATTAGGTTGTGTTGAAAATGTGATGAAGTAGTAATAAGTAAAATGACCAGGAAAACAGCTCATGTCAGTGCAGCCCCTGGTATATGTTCCTTTTCCTCCATCTCAGTAAAGGGCTCTTTCACTATAGATTTATAGTTTTAATTAAGATACATTCATTTGTTTGAAAGAATTGAAAGTCTTAAATTTATATAAGATTAGAACCAAACTACAGCTGATCCTTGAACAACACAGGCTTGAACTCTGCAGGTCCATTTATTCATGAATTTTTTTCAAAAGTAAATACCACAGTAACTACACAATCTGAGGTTGGTTGGAACCACAGATATGGAGGAACAGGGCATACAGAGGAACCACATGTATGGAACCACATGTACAGAGGGCCAACTAGAAGTTATACACAGATTTTCAACTGTGTAGAGGGTCAACCTCCTTAATTTCCATGCAGTTCAAGTGTCAACTGTAGTTTATATTATGTACTCAGAGGTAACCCTAACCATTTGCAGTTTAACCTTATGTAAAAGCATTATATTTATTCAAAATAACAGACTAAGGGAATTTAAATTCTAGGGTCTTCAAGTCTGGCATTGGGACACGCAAAATAAAAGGCTTAGAGAAGGCCATGTATGTTGGGAACAGATAAGAAACCCAGAATCAGTGAAATGATAAAAAAAAATTTCTACAAATGCACTCCTAGTGTATTTCCTCAATGAAAGTTATTCACCAAGAACACATTCTGATTTGTATCTTTAAAGTGAAGATAAAAACACAACTTGTTCTAAGGAAATTTGCTTTCTAGTCAGCTGAAGTGCAACTTTTTTAAAACCAGAAAATTCCCCAGTGATTGCCCTCCGCCACTATTTGCAGTCACTTTTAGGAGTAGCTTTCAAATTCAGATTTAACAAAAATGCAATCAGCCTACCAAAAGGGCCCTGGCATCTTATTAGCAATAATCTTGTGTGTTCTTTTATTTTGGTTTTACCATCATTCAGGGAGAGGGATGTTATTCCCTCATTTCACATTCCAAGAAACTGAGGTTCTCGAAAAGTTACGTGACTTACCTAAAACCACACAGGCAGGAAGCCAGAAAGCCCAGATTATCAAGCCCAGGTTTGCCCTGTTCTAAATCCAGGGCTCTCTGCCCAGAGTACTTGTCGAATACTCCACCCTAAAATGAAGTTTTTGATTTTTCACATTTAATAGCACCTTCTTCATCAAGATTTCTACAAGCTGAACAAATTGATTTGCGAGTTATTTATAGAAATCATTTCACCCATCACTGAAAGCAGCCTTCACAGAGCTTTTCAAAAGCATACAAAAATATTGCCTAGCAGGTTAATGAAATGGAAAAAGGGGAAAGAAATTATTGGAAGCTACAGAGTGTTTATGCATAAACACTGGAAGACACAACGGGGGTGACTCCTTACTGAGTTGCCATGGCTGAATAACAGTTAAGTAACTTGGGCTTTTTTAGTCATTGTCCAGGTCCTCTCAAGAGGTCTAGGCACCTGCCTGGAGAATCTGTCACTCAAATTACAGGGTCCAAAAACCAGTCCTCTAACATGGGGTATCAATCAAGACAGCCAAAAGGAGTAACTGGTGGGAAACTGAGTCAGATGAGGAGCAAAGGTCAAAGCCAGAGAGCAAGAGCTAAAGTCACGTGAGAGGGGGAGAGAGAACCCCAAACTCCAAAGGGAGCCATGAGATGAAAACCTGGATGCTCCAGGACAAGTTGAGAACATGGTGTGGGACACACTGGAGCAGCTGTTTCTGAATGAAGAATGCAACCAGCGTGAGGAAGTCAGAAGCCCTTTTCTGTCACACCCACTGCCTGATGTGTGGCACCACCCACACAGGTGAAAGGAATTTGCTTTTCTGTTTGCCTGCTTGTGGATGCTACCTTCAAGTCTTCCACATAAATTGCGACAGACTTTCATAATGGCTTATAAAACCTAGTTAACTTAGGACTGCACACAGGGGTAAAGAATGTCCCGTTTTACATGTTCCATACCCCAAACACAGTAATTTGGTTAACTCATCCAGGCTACCATGACGGAGCCAATGTGGAACTAGGTTAGAACTCAGGTCTGCAGTGCCGCTATCTTGTCATCTTCAAGGATGGGTTTTTCCAGGTTTCTTATACACCTCCTCTTCTCACCATTTGGCTTCCCTAGTGGGAAGAACGATATTCTGGACATCAACAAATCTAGAAGAAACTCACCACCCTGGAACCTCCAAAATATAAAAAGCTCACCTTTGCTGTCCGATATACTCAGGGTTTCACCTTCCTTCATTTTTGGTGCTGTCGTGTTCAGTTACAGTGTGGGTCTGTCAAGTGCAGTCCTTCGCAGCCACACATACTGATGGCTTGAGGATATGTGAACGTCTCTCCTTGACCATCACAGACACTGGATTAGACCATCTTGGTCAAAAGGCATCATCGATGCTTCCTGAGTGGAGTTTCGCTCTAAGGACGTCACCCTGGTTCTAGAGGGAGACCCTGTGGAGAGGGGGTCCTCTTCCCTTAGGCTCAGCATCCTGATTTCCATGGAGGGGAGGGATCCGTGCTTCTAGCACAAATCACGAGGCTAAAGGGAGACTCCCTGCCTGTCTCCTGGGCCTTAGATATTTGAGTGAGATGATACAAAAACAGAAAAAGAAAAAAAAAAACTTGGGATCTATTGACCTTGTAGAGAGACTGCCCATCAGTTTCTGCTACTGGGAACCCCAGATGCCTATTGTTTCTAAACTTGATTCCTGATTTTCTTTCAATCCAGTGAGTTCTCCCATTTCTTTCCAGTAAGTTCCCCTTTTCATGTTAACAGGGAGTTTCTTTTTTGCTTGTAACCATAGAGTCCTAAGGGCTACCCCCCAAGAGGGAGACGATAAGTAGCCATAGGCCCAGGGAGGAACAGCCAGGAGATTCGAGAAAGCAAAGAGGTATATGATGCCCACATGCCCACAGCGCATGGCTCCCTGCCTGGTGTCCTAGGCATCAGATCACCCACAGCATTCTTTAATGTTTCCCCCTAAAATGTTTCTTAACTCCTCCATTTAACCACAGGAAAGCTGCTCTGTCTATATAAAATTTCAGTTGTTCGCCCTTAGCTAGATTCCCATCACCCAATACAGTCATCCTTGCTACTTCAAAAGCTGTAATTGGAAGCCTCCAATTAATAGAAGTGGAGAAATGTACTAAACATTGTTTAATTAATAAAGCTTGATTGGCCACATCTTTCATGAAAAAAATAAAAAGACATTTCGTGGAGATTTTTTAATAGTTCAGAGCACAATTTCCAATCGGAATGTTGGCTGCTGAGTGTGTGACGCATGTCACTTGATCAGAATGGCTGCATGTGACCAGACCAAATGACCATCACATTCTCCAGACCCTTCCATTTCCAGAAAGACAGTGAAATCCTCTGCACCCTTCAAATTACAGTTCAACATCTTTGTTGTCTCCCTGAAATCTTCTCAATTCCCTCTGCCGAGGCATCACTCCTTAGCTTTCTCCAGTTGCACTGAAGACCTGTATCTCCTACTTTCTAGTTTTGTCATTATTCTTATTCATCCATCTCTCCCACTAAACTCTGAATTCTTTGCCTGTGGGAGCTTTACTTTCAGTGTTTTCACCCCAGCGTTTATTATAGTGTCTGACTTACAGTAAACACTCGGCTAATGTTCTTTAAAGGGATTTGCTCTCCTCTCCTTGGCAGATGCCCTGCACTAGAACTTTGCATCAATGTTTGCTAGGAACAAGGCTTGTGAAACTGAACATTCATTGTGGATCCTTGACTTTACTACAACTTCAGTTTGTCTGCATTTTTTACCATACTTTTTTTTTAAACCACTGATAACCAGTTTTGTTTTGTTTTTTAATCCATCTCACTCCAAGACAGTCCAACCAATCAATAGAGAAAGTAAACAGAAGGGAAAATGGATGAAAGCCATTACGTTTTTTGGAGTTTCCCTTTGGGCCCCATCTTCAAAAACCTTCCACATCTTCCATCATTTGCTTAGAATAAGTACAAATTAGTTCTAGCGATTATGTATTTAAGATCAACTGTAAATGTGTCTCTTTGATCTCAAATTAAAGATGCCTTGCTGTTTCATACGGTGCATTCGTATGCTTGTTTTTGCTGTGTTCCTCCTGCTCCCTGTACCGCGGCTGGGTCACACAAGACACTGTGCTGGTTCTACTTTGCCACGGGAGCAGGCTTTTCCTTTGGGGTTTTCTGCACATTGGGGTTGAGACTGTTTCACTCCTGGGGTTTGGTATTGAAGTTTTTTCCCCTTTTGACATTTTAGTTAAAATTCATAGGAAGGGAAAATAGCTCTAAAGGAGAGGATTACTATTACAGAAAACTGACATCTTTATTCCTTTGAATATTATTAGCAATTATTTATTGACATATAGTCGATTTACAATGTTGTGTCAATTTCTGGTGTGCAGTATAATGTTTCAGTCATACATATACATATATGTTCCTTTTCATATTCTTTTTCATTATAGGTTACTATAAGATATTAGCTATAATTCCCTGAGCTGTACAGCAGAAACTTGTAGTTTATCTATTTTATATATAGTAGTCAGTATCTGCAAATCTTGATTTGATTTCAGGGGGTGTTTTTCCCATTTTGGTTGACAGAATGGCCCAAGTTTTGCACTTGGCTACCTTAGTCCTGTGTGCATCTCTCTCCTACCAGTCCCAAAAGGAGCACTGAACATAATTTTGTGTGTGTTGCCTTAGCCATTGAGAATCTTACTCCCGGCCCAGTGAACATTTCTTGATGTCATCTCCGTAAGCCAGCGTTGTTAAAATTAGAATCTCAGCTCAGTAAGTGCTCACATAACGCACAGCCATGATGCAGGATAATGAGCTTCAGAGGCCCCTAGCTAGGTCCCAGTTCCAATTAACCTGTGGCAGAGAGATCTGCATAAGAAATGTCAACAGTGCAACGAAGCGGGTGGATTTGGGCAGGAGAAATGGTGATAAATTACCCTGGTGGAAGCCATCCATCAGTGCCTGTATCTGTTGCGTGAAGGAACTGTTTTTGCAAACTAGTGTTTGTCACGCCCCTCTCCAATATTCTGTGAACATAATATAGTGTTTCTCAGACAAAGGTTGACAGAATGAGTCCCTAGAGAGTAAATAATCTCCCCACTCATTAATCTATAGATCCTTAATGCGTGTTTGTAATGCTCCTGTTGACTGAGAACAGAGGTAACAGCCAAACTTGCTCCCGTTACATTAGCAGCCTCTGTTACTGCCCACCGCTTTGCATTTTATGGTTGTGCTACATAGAGAGTGTCTTGACTCAAAAACTTTCTTAGCTGAACAGTATGAACCAGGAACAGAGGGAAATGGAGACACTAGGATCCCGGAAAGACCCCATTTCTCTACTGGACCACAGATGGTTCACTTTCTGCACCATAGCCCAGACTGCAGCAGGATCCGGCTGAGGGATATGGAAGTGAACAAAGGAGACAATAATTCGTGCCCTCGTGGAGATTACATTCTAAAGGAGGAAGCCAGAAAATAAAGAAAATAAATTAGGATGTTAGCAAGTGAGGAGGACTATGGAGACCCATGAAACAGAGATGAGAGGCAGGGCTTGTTGGAGGGCAGGGAGGGTGCAATTTGAAATAAGGTGGTCAGGGAAGGCCTCCTTGGAAAGAGTGACATTTGAGCAAAGATTTGAAGGAAGGGAGAGAGAGATCTGAGATATGCTGGATGCCTGGGGTGAAAAGCATTCCAAGGAGGAGGAGCGAGGTCGGGACTCTGAAGTGTAGCTGGAGAAACGTGAGCAAGGACAGGTGGTGTAAGAGAGGTGATCTGGACCCTCAAACAACTGAAGGGTCTCTGGAAGGGCTTCTGCTCCTGCTCTGAGATAGGAAACCACCTGGAAGGTTTTCAGCAGGAGAGAGACACGCTCTGACAACATTTTGTACAGGGTCACTCTGCCTGCTCTGCTGAGAACCGGCTAAGATGGGGAAGTAGGAGGGAACCAGGAGACCAGGAAATAATTCAAAGGCTATTGCACTTCTAGGCAGAAAGTGATGGGTCAGGTAGGAGCTGTAAAGTCCTCAAGAAAAGTTCTGATTCTATAAGCACGATGAAATGCGTGCGCACGCGCGCACACACACACACACCGTATGTTCAGAGTTTTTCACGTCAGCAAAAGTTTCTGAGCATTTATTATGTCAGCTCTTGATAGGAAAGTTTGTCATTAGCTGTACTTATGAGCTTCTCAACATTGTGAAATTGAGGAGTTTTCAAACGTTTTGAAGGCGCGGATCTTTGCCTTAAAATAAGGAAATGAGTCGTGTGAAAGATTGTAGGGGTAAAGGAACCCCAAAGTGGAATTTATCTTCTCATCATTTTAGCTATAAAAATTATGTACAGAAAACTGTCTTTATTTCTCATAATGTTTAAGAAAGTGCAATTAAAGCGTTATTGCTAACTCAGTCACCTTGATGAACAAAATCACGCAAAGAAACTAGGATTTTCAGCAGAACTTCATGAACCGCGGAGAGAAGTCACTGCAGCAGCATCAGACCTTCTAAGTGGTCTACTTCCTTCATTTCATCGCTGTCCTCAGCCCCTGGGCAGTGGGTTTGCCTGGTTTGGGCCACTCTCTTCTCTCAGTGTGCCCTGACACTTTCTGCATCTGTGCCTCTGTGTGCCTGTGGCTTCACCTGGAGTGCCCAGTTCTCCTCCACTACCATCAGCCTTCAAGACTCAGCCCAGTAACCCCCCTTCTGGTAGGGTTGGGTCTTCTCCTTTGCTTCCATTACTCCCAGACGCAGCCCCACCCCCCCTGCATCATAGTACTTCTCAGTGTTAATGGATTTCTGTGTCTTGTCTTTCCCTCTAGACTGTGAACTCCCTAAAGGCAGAAACTGTGGGTATCCTTTCTGGGGGGTCCCAGTGCTAGAATAATATTGCCCGGCACACAGTACTATAGGTTGAATTGATGTTTGGCTGAGAGAGCCCATAGTAGCTAATCATTTTATGCTAGTTGCATCTGCAGGAACCAATTAAGGTTCCTTCCTGTGGTAATAAGGATGACAACCATTTATTACGAGTATGCGGTGTCCCAGGCCTGAGCTAGGCACATTACAAATGTTACCTCATTCAGCCTCCAGCAACCCTATGAAGAGGGATTTTTGTCCCTATTTTCTGGGGATACAGTCCTTAGAAATGACAAAATGGATAATCTAGAGAACCTCAGGACACTACTTCCCTTTGATATATGTAGATAAGTGTGCTGTAAATCTACAACCTATTGGGTTAAAATCTGCCATAATCTGGCCTGTAACAACACAAACTCCGATAACCAGGTGGGTGATTGCCCGACCCTCTGCTGGCTCCTGTGCTCAGTGGGGAGGCTACACTCTTCTCTTGTGGGAGTCAGGGCAGAATTAGGGCATAATTGCCTAGAAGCTCAGTGTACCGCCGTTTGTACAAGTGTTACTGCCTTTACTTCTGTGGATTTTGTGACAGCACAGACTGACAAAAATATGTTATTTTTCATTAACCTCCTAATTCACAACTCCGTATTTTATACAATTGATTTTCATATCCCACTTATCATATTATGATGGGGCATTCTGTATTCGATTACTTGTAAGAACTAAGAATTTGCAGCATCACTTAATAGTCAATTCATATCAATTCTGTAAAGAACAAGGAGGTATTTAGGAGAAAACCATTGTAGTTTCTCTAAAGTAGGCAGTCTCCTAATTCCAGGCATTTCTGTAAATTTTGTTTTAGTGCAGGCAAACATGAGCTATTTAGCAGGAATTAGTTGAAAAGACAAAATATCTGTATTTGTTCATTATAAGGAGATGTCTAGATGCCTTCTTGACGTGCTGTGGTAATGCCTTTGATTTCCTTTGACTAGAAAGTAAAATTTAAGAAATGAGACCAAAAAAAAAAAAAAAAGAACCTTCAGTGTGTATTAAATAAAAATAAAGTATCACACTAGACAGCCAAGTTAGAGAGAAATCAAAAGGCAAGTGCTTTACTTGGTTGCCTTAATCACTTCATAGGTTTACCTGCCCAGGCTGCTTAGGACATACTGAAGCCTGCAGATGCCCGCAAGCTGGGTGCACGTTCTGGTTTGGAAATCCTCCTTCTGAGTCGAATGCCCGCCACAGAACGGGGTGCAATGCTTCTTACCAGAAATAGATGTAGGAGAGGGTACTGAGAACTCCGTAGACTGGTGCCTTTGGGTAATATGGTGCAAAGAGCACACAAGTTAGGGTCAGAATAACAAACGGAGGTGGAAGCTGAAGGAGTTTCCCATTACTGAATCCTGACTCTGTGCTGGGTCTGCCACCTACATCACCTCTTTTCATCTTCCTAACAACCCTGGGAGTCAGTATTATGAGCCCATTATTAGTGATGAGGAAAGAGACTCGAAGAGGTTGAGTCTCATGTGAGTTACAAATCTCATGTGAGGGAGGGGACTTGAGACCAGGACTGTCTGGTTGAAGCCCCACGTGCTTCTGTCTATGTCACGATGCTGCCTGGGGCCTGGCTCTGTCATCACTGCTCGTTGGTTTTTTCATGTGCATGCGTGTGTGTGTGTGTGTGTGTGTGTGTTTGTATTTTATGTTTATACCTTTATATACTTGTTTACATACGTTTGTATGTTATATGTATCTGTTTATGTAACTATACTATATAGCCATACTTATTGTGTCTATTTATAAATTTATAATGTAGCATATAATAGATACAATATAGTCTAGAATGTGTACTATGTGTGATATATACCACATATAATTGAGTACAGTATTTATATAGACATATAAATATGTTTATCTAGGTAATTGCTGAAATACCTGAGACTTGAAGGTTTATTCACTTTAATTTGGATTTTTCTATAAAAAAACTTTTTAATGTTGTGATATTTGTACAGAAGTCCCTTGGGTTGAGAAATTAATTTTAAATAGTAAAATCATTTCTCTGCAAAGCCAAACCTGTTCTTCCTAGTACATACCTCAATAGAGGACAAAGTTTTATCTGTTTTATTTGACATTTTAATCAGAATGGGATTGCTAATAGTAAAATTTCCATTAATCAAGAGCTCATTTATCTTGTTTTATTTGCTTCATTTAGTCTTTATCTTACTAATCTAATTTCTAATGAAAAATTACTTTCAAAAACTTTCCCCATTAGGTAAAATATACATGTGAAAAAAAAGCATCTTCATTGTGGAGGAAAAATAGAGAATACAGATAAACAAACAAAAATTACCTATGATTTTACCACCCAGAGATGATCATCACTAATGCAAGAAATACAGACTTCCATGTTTTTAAAGCATCTAATTTTTAAATGCTATTTTCACTCATTCATATATTCGACAAGTAATTATTGAGCACAATAATTAGTAAAGACCATTGTTTAGGAAAACTCCTCGAAAAAGGATCTAAGTTTCTTTTTATTATCAAAACTCCCTGGACACAGTGGATAACTTTTAATGATTGCAGAATTAACCACATTCTAATCTGAGTACTTTAGGCTAATTAGCTTGAGGCCTTGCCGCTGATGGGTGAGTTAAGAGTTTTTATCAGGGATATCAGAAGTGTTTCTTAGAAAGCCGTAAAGTTTATCCAGTGCAGATGAAGTAGGCTTTGCTCTACCACCTGGTGACCTAGGCAGTGAAGGACAGTTTACAGAGTACACAGTACAGTTATCCTCATCCTGAGACATACAAAAGGCTGGGCAGTGTCTGCCTCTTCTCCCCTCCAACCCATTTTTGTGGGCCTGGGCACATTCTAGAGGCCAGCAGAGTCAGGATCACATCCTGGCTGTGTTTATTTGCTATGTGCTCTTGGACAAATAATGTAATCTCTCTGTGCCTCAATTTGCTCACCTATAAAATGGGAATAAAGTGCACAGGATTGTCATAAGGAACAAACAAAATCTGGTGCCAATAAGCATCTGGCACTTTTTAATGGTAGCCGTAATAACTATAGTTATTATTTAAGGAACAAAATCATGCATGGGAGACCATGAGTTCTTCTCACTTCCTGGGTTCATAGAATATGTGACTGTTTTAGGGAGTTGGTTTTTATAAGATTACCTTGGTGATAAATAGCTGTTAATAAGTTGTTGTGTGGTCACACTTGGAAGCTCCTGTCAGTATCAATATTAGGAACTAGAAGATCAAAAAACCTAACTTACTATGTTTGTATTATATAACCTAATTATGTAACATGCCTCCCTATGACCTTAATTCTCACCTGTGCTTAACACCTACAGCTGTAAATGAGGAGGGATCTCAGGACTGGGATCTGATGTTCCTGGTGGTTTCCAGTGGTACCACGAGGAATGGGAAGGAATGTTGAGGTGATGGGCTTCTGAGAATGGAGTGATACTTACACTGGGAGCTGAGAATTTAACTGGGGTGTTTAACTTTTGGAGCTCTCTGGGTTTGGACCATCTCCTGAGTGCCTGTCTTGAGGGCAACCCATGTAACACAGAAGATAATCACCAATGACCAACAAGTGTGGGGTTTTCTCCAGTGTTTCTCAGTGGGGGGCTCTGTGATGGCAGAATAATGACCACCAAAGATGTCCACATCCTAATCCCTGCAACCTGTAAATCCATTGTGCTGCATGGCAAAGGGGAGTTACAGTTGCAGGTGGAATTAAGGTTGCTAATCAGCTGACCGTGAGTTGGGGAAGTTACCCTGGATTCTCCATATGAGACTAATGTAATCACAAGCATTTAAAAGTGGAAACAGGAGGCAGAAGAAGAGATTGGAGTGATGCATAGGAGAGGGTCTCAGGCTACTATTGCTGGCTTTGAAGATAGAGGAAGGAGGCCACAAGCCAAGGGATGTGGGTGACCTATAGAAGCTGGGAAAGGCAAGGAAATAGATTCTCTAGAGCCTTTGGACAGGTATCAGCAGTGCTGCTGATACCTTGATTTTAGCTCAGTGAGACTCACATGAGACTCCTGACCTACAGGATTGTAACGTAAATCTGTGTAAAGTCTCTAAGCTTTTGATAGTTTGTTACAGCAGCAGTAAAAAAAAAACAGATACAGGTATCATAAGCATTTTGGACAGCACAGTTCTCCATTATGTAGGACTGCCCAGTGCATTCCAGGGCTGGTACTATCCAGTGGGCTCTGCCCACTAATGCTAGTGCTGCCCCCAGCCATTGAGTCGTCCAGCCACCCCCCTCCCTGCCCTGCCACACACACACACACACACACACACACACACACACACACACACACACACACAGGTACACACATACATGCACATGCTTCGCATGCGCTGTGGGAGAGTATACCACTCCTGGTTGAGAGCAGTCTCCTGAACAACAATTCATTCTGTCCATCTTTCTTCTCCTGATTTTGGATCTCAGGGACTCAGACCTGAAGTCCCAGATTACATGTGCCTTCCCCTTTCCTGTGGTCTCCTCCTGCTCTCAAACTATGAAGAACAATTATGCTGTATGAGATGCAATATTTACAGTTGAGCCGGATACATGTTAAGATATTTATTTTCAGGTTACTATAGTAAGGACATTTAGAAAGCCCCCCGTTCTCAGATAGAGCAATGACATGAACACTCATTCACTTATTCACTCAGCCCAAATATACTAAATATCTTTCGTATGCACAACATTGTATTGGGGCTGGGGCCAAACAAAGATGGAAAAGATCTGCTCCCTGCACTAAAGGTACTCCAGCTTAATTCAGGGAAAAGTCTTGCAGAAATTCGCATTATGGGAACTGGAAAATTAACCAAAGCCATGGAAGAGAAGGGGTAGCACTGGGCATGTGTGTGTGTGTGTGTGTGTGTGTGTGTGAGAGAGAGAGAGAGAGAGAGAGACAATACTGTGGGTTGCACAGGAGGGGAAACATTTCAAACTGGCAGGAACAGAAAATGTTCCACGAAGTCAGTGGTATTTGCATTAGACCTTAAAGCGAGAGTAGGACTTTCACAAGTAGAGGTGAGAAGGGCCTTTTAGGGAGAAGGTGAAGAATGAGCACAGACATGGGGAGACAAAACGTTTTATGCTTTGAAGAAATGGCTCCCAATCTACTGCTTCTGTCCTAGGAAAGTAGCAGAGGGTAGCGCTGGAGCATCTGTGATCTCACACAGCTCTGGGGTCAAATCCTGACTCTTACTTACTGGCAGTGTGATACTAGGAACGGCTTACATGCTCTGAGCCTCACTTTCCCCATCTACAAAATGGAGGGAGATAAGAGTCTGGTGAGATTAGAAAATACAGCAGTCTGGGAGGATGCCAGTTGGAAAGAGATGATACTGAAAAGTAGTCATGGTAGGATGCTGACAATGAGCAACGGGGATCATAAATCACGTCAGTAGTTGATGGGGCACTTCAGTGGTTGTCCAGGCTCTGCACTGCAGGCTGAGGCATCAGAGGTGAATTAGTGACTGTCTTCACTCCAAGGAGCTGCCACTGTGGCCATGAGGATAGATGCATAAATTAAAACATTATAAATACAGTGGGAAATGTACGAGAATGGAATTAGGGTCCAAGTACCTCTAGGGTACTGAGGTGGCAGTGGATGAGAAGGAAAGGTTCCAGAAGGCTTCCTGGAGGAGGCACTATCAGAACTAGCAGTGGGTTTAAGGATAGTTCTCTCAGGTCACAAGGTGGAGAACAACGTTTTCAGGCAGAGGGAGCAGCATGCTGTGGCCGGTAGACCACAGGCAGCATGGAACAGCTGAGATACTAGGTGCTGGCTGGGCCGGGAGGAGCCTGGTAGGAGGTTCCACAGGAGGAAGAGGTCATTCTGGCACACTTTCCAGGCTATTCCAAGGAGCTGACACACCAGTCTGTAGGTCTCAGGGCCAGTGAAGGGCATCACCCAGGAAGAGAGAAAATTTATAAAGCTCCTTGGTGGAGGATGAATGAAGGACTCCATAGCCAGAGGCAAGAATACCCTTAAAGAGGCGATTCCAGAAGTTCAGGAACACTTGGTCCAGGGGTCAAACTTGGGGATGGAGAGAAGGAAGGAGACGGAGCCATGATCGGGAGGCATCATCTCCAGGCTGTGGTGACCAGTCAGACCTGGGCAGTGAGTGTGGAGGCCCAGGATGGCTCCAGGCTTCTGGCTGGATGATGGAATCATTAACCAAGAAAGAATGTGGGGGAAAGATCAGGTCTGGATGGGGGAGGAGAAAGGGTTAACTCACAGCGTGTTCACTTTTGAACCTTTTTTATTTTGAGACACCTGAGGGAAATACAGAGGGAAATAACCAGGTCGGAGAAGGAATGGCTTTGGCAAGATTTCTGTCATTATTTTAGCCAGTTCTCCCTTTCATTACGATTCTTGAGATTTTATTTTGTCTTTTTATATGCTAACTCATTTAGGCTGTGTTTTTAAATAGCAGGGAAATCGAGTTACACCTCACTAGTAGAGGCATTGAGATTTACCAGTTTCTCAAGCTGAAAAAGCAGATCCCAAGTACACAAATATAAAGCTGCCTGCTCTTTATTAGTTTGTACAGAGTGTTTTATTTTAGATATTTTAAGAAAAGAGTGCATTGTTTGTGTAGCTCTGAGAATGTGCACATAAACTGCACCCATCATGACGGGCACACTGTGCTGTGGAACAGATACACGTTCTGGACAAAGAACAGACCCCCCACTTAGGGAGCAGTTTACGTCTGAAACCATGAAAGGCACCTCGTAATACTACCTCAGGGAAAAAGACAAGATGTCCTGCATTGAACAAACTTAATGGCTTTAGTAGCCCTTTAGAGTAGAAAAAAATCTGTTAAGGAAGAGAAAGTGCTATTTTATTACTGGTACATGCTGTTCCCATGAATTGTTGGAAATTAAATATATATTCTCTATACTGCTTGGCTTTAACTCATTTCCATCCCCTTTTAAATCAAAAATGTTTAAATCTCTGCACTAAAAATGATGGATACTTTACAGTATGGACATAGATAAACAGAGTTGGAAATAATTGTTATTTTCTTATACATTAGAGGGAGCTTGCACAGGTCCTTAACCACTGTATACCACCCAGTTAACTCAGATTTTTTCTCACGTTTAATTGAGGAAATTAAAACAAGTTCCCCTGTACCTCATTTGAAAATAATGAGAACTAATAAGATGTGTTCAAAGAAGAAAGAATTCTATTAATTATAAAGTATTTTATAAAAGCTAGCCATTCATCATGTGCTTACCATTGCTCTGTACATATTTATTTTGTAATTTTTAATTTCCTTTATTTTTCTTAAAACATATTTTGAATCAAAAAATACATATACATAGTTTTTAAAAATCAACTAAGTATTGACAAGGTTTAAAAAAAAAAAAAGGTAATCTTCTGCCCTGCCCTCACCAGCCCTGATTCCACTCCCCAAAGGCAACTACTGCTTTAGCTGTTTTTTTGTCCCTGACATTTCCTTCTATGTTTTGACCAATACAGATAACCTATTTTAAAAATTGCAGTAGGGAGGCATATAAACAACAGAAATTTATTTCTCACAACTCTAGAGTCTAGACAGTCCAATAATAATTTTTTTTTCATTTCAAACCACTTCATTACTTCACTTTTTCTGAACAACAATGGTAAAATCCGTGAAATGGGCCAATAGGAGTAGTATTGTTTCACAAATAAAGAAGTGGACAAATAGATGACCTCAGACTATAGTTATGTAGTCGGTAATTGGAGATTGGATTCTGCCTGGGACCTCTGTATTTCATGTAGTGCTTTTGCCACTGGACCTCGCTGCTACCAATTTAAGTGTAGAGTGGCCCACCCCATCCCCCCAGCCTCAGTACAACCACAGTATCTTTTACTCCCTGCTCCATTTCTTTTTCTCTAAATTGATGTATAGTTGATGTACAATATTATATAAGTAACAGGTATACGATACAGTGATTCACAATTTTTAAAGGTTGGACTCTATATATAGTTATTATAAAATATTGACTACACTCCCTATATTGTCTCTACATATAGTAACTCAGCATTATCCTCACTTTTCACAGGTGAGGAAACAGTCATGAGGGAGGTTAAATGATTTGCCCAGCGTCTCGTAGCTAGCGTATTGCCAGTCCAGGGTTCGTACTTACTTTTGCCTGATGCCCATAGAGAATTCTACAACCAGGCCATCTCAGTTTGAGTCCATCAAGACTAGATCACTCACAGAACTGTTCCCTTCTTCTCCCTGGGGCTTCACCACCCACCCAGTTACCCCACCAGAAACCTGGGCGTCCCCACTGCTCGCCCCTCACGCTTACCCCAGCGCCAATGTGTCAGCCGTCCTACAAGTCTGCCTTCGCAGCACGTCTCCGAGTCATCCATCTCTGCTCATTCCTGCTGCCACCATGAGTCCACGCCACCTCCCTTTCTCCTTGGACAACAGCAGCATTTCTCGACAGTCTCCCCTTGTGCCTTTCCCTGGGGCCACGTTTAGGAAACTCATGTCTGATAGATTGTCACATTGCCCTGCCTATGGTCTTTCGCTGGCTTCCCTGGAGAGCGAGCAGTCAGATGTAGGTAAGATTGAGGGCCTCCGATGTCACTAACCCCACACCACTCAGCCTTGACGTTCTGGGAGGAGGACGGCTAATCTTTAGCACCAGAGAACCTAGGATTTGAATCCCAGGGGTGTTAGTTTCCTCAGACCGTCATAACAAAGCACCACACACTGTGGGGCTGTAAACAACAGAAATGTATTGTCTCACAGTTTTAGAGGCTAAAAGCCTGAAATCAAGGTATTGGCGCTTCCTCTGAAGACTAGGGAAGTGTCCCTCCTTGCCACTTCCTAGCCTTGGGTGGTTGTTGGGAATTGTTAGCGTTCCTTGGCTGAAAGCTGCATCACTTCAGTCTCTGCCTTCATCATCATATGGCCACCACGTGTGTGTGTGTGTGTCCCCTCTGAGTCCAGATCTCTCTCTCCTTAAGAGGACATCAGCCTTCGGATACAGGGCCCACCCTAATCCCATATGACCTCACCCTAACCTGAGTACACCTGCAAAGACCCCATCCCAAATAAAGTCACACTCACGGGTACCAGGGATTAGGACTTCGGGTTATCTTTTGGGGGGAAACAGTTCAACCCACTATATCACGTTTGCCCCCTGACTTTGCACTTCTTTGACCTTTAGATTTCTCATTTATACAACAGGAAATGGCAAATGTCTAACTTCTAGGGTTACTGTGAGCAATAATTGAGATAATGCATGTAAAGTGTTTATCACAGTCTGTCTCACAGAGACTACTCAGTAAATGGCAGTTGTGATTTATTGCCGGACTTTTTCCTTTAAAAAATTATCTGTAAACTAACCCCTGTTCTAAGTGCGCCAAGGAAACTTGCCATTGAAAGAAACCCTGCATCAGATCTCCTGTGAAACAAAGCAAATAATTGTCTCTTACTTATGTTGTTATTTCTGATTTCTGTATATTGATTTTCCTTGTGGTAAGATAGATAAATGGTCTGTCATTAAAAAAAAAAAAATTCAAACTCAAAACGTTTACCCAAGGGTGCTAATCTGTGTGTAATGTGAGTTCAGACTAAGCCTGCAGAGAAACAGGTTGAGAAAATCCATCTATCCCGCTATGGGGTCATGACTCTTCTAGGGGAGAAGCCACAGCACTCAGGGCAGCAGATGCTTCTAAGGGCAGCCCTGCCAATCTCTTTTGTTTCCAGCTGTCCAGCTGCTTATTAGAAGGGGAGATGGGAGACTGGAAGGGAAATCATCCCTGTTTGCAAATTCAGATATGTACCCGGTACTCTGCTTGCCGCCAGGTTTGTTGCTAGAAGCTTCAGTGCCTTGCAGGAGACCTCAGCAGCCCTGGGATTGCCTGTGACAGCACCGACCATGGTGCCAGGCATATGTGCACACAGTTTAATCTGTCCAATTGGGTGACGTGTAGGCAGACTCCAGTACAGAGGATGGTACAGGAATGCTTAATGAGAGAGAAAACAAGAGCCTCGTTTGAGAACAGGATGGGCACAGTAAAGGTGTTTCTCACACTCAGAAGCTGGAATTGACTCTTGCCCTCCGACAGCTCGTGGGATGTAGACCCAGGGCTTTTCTACTGGTCTGATCCATCCCTGTGTCCCCAAGAGTCTATTCTGCTGACAAGTCAGGACGCATCTTCTGTCACTACCCATTGTGTTTGACGGGGGGGGGGGGGGAGATTATCCCAGAGGGGGAATGGAGTTAGCAGAGATGCCTGCCTATGCGCTATGCTCTCCTCCGTGATCTGTGGAAAGAGGCCACCTGTGCTTGGGTTTGTTTGAAGCCATCAGAAGGCTACTGCTCTAGAACTTTGTTGTAACTAGGACACCAGCATGAAGATCAGCTTCAGAGACAGATCTGGACTGATCCCTCTTCAGGAACTCACTAGCTGTGTGACCTTGGACAAGTCTTTTGAGCTTTCTGAGCTTCTATTTTCTCATCTGTGAAATGAGGGTAGTGATGCTTCTCTTTTGGATTGTCATGCTTGGTGAATGTTGGATTCCATCTTTCCTTTAACCTCTCCAGGGACTCAGCCAATATTGAACACTTAATCATTTACCTGCTTTGTAGGTGATAAATGCAGAGTATATCTTAAGTCAGAAACCTGTTTTGTTTCAAAATTATGAAGATAAATTAATATTTTGTCTAGCATATACTCTGTATTGTTCCTCAACTAGTGTTACAGGTGTGATGTTTGATATTAGTGATCTAAAACCAGTAAGACCTGGAACACACACATACACACACAAAACAGCTCATAGGGCGGTTAATGAAACCACAAGCACATTGATTGTGAGCGTACAATGTAAATCCTGATAAAAGATGTTCAGAAGCAGGCATTAAATCCAATTGAGAACTGGCCAGGGGCAGGGTGCTTTTTGAGAACAGGTGTTATTTTTTAAAGGAGAAGTGGAAGGAGCATTCTGGCAGGAGTAACAGCCTGTACCAAGCCGAGGCAATGTGGAGTGGGTCACCAGGTTCGGGGACTCCAGGCAGCTCAGTGTACTCTGTGGGAGAATCAAAAGTATAGCCCTTGATCTCTGCCCGAGGGCTGGTAGATTAGTTGAGGGGATGTGCACATGCCATGGAGGTTTTACCAGTACAGGGCGCCGTGATCATCACAAACTGAGCAGGACAGACAGAAGTGTATCTCAAAGAGAGAGAACTTAAGCAACAGGCATGACTCTTACTGTGTGCCAGGCGCTGCACTTGTGTCCTCAGAAATCACACAGCTCGTGCTGCACTGCCCAGTCCATGTCTCTGCTGAGCCCTTGAAATGTGGCGAGTCCAGCTGAGATGTGCTATAAGTATAAAATATACTCTAGTTTTTTAAAAAATGTAAATATCTCATTACTAATTTTATTTCCATGTTGAGATTATACTAATGTGGATATACTGGGTTAAGTAAACTATATGATTAAAAGTAATCTTACCTATTTCTTATTATTTTGTTTTTTGAATTATCTTTTTTTAACATGTTTGAATCTTTTAATAAAAATCATAAATATTTAATATATACAAGATGATAATTTGATATATATATATATATGTACATAGTGAAATGATTACTACCATCAAGCTAATTAACATATCAGCTCCTCACATGGATACCATCTTTTATGTGATCAGTATACCTGACATCTACTCTCAGCATTTTTCCAGTGTTTGATACAATATTATTAAGTAGAGCCATCATTCCTGTTCTTGTTACTTTTTTAATGTGACTACTAGAAAATTTACAGTTACAAATGCAGCTCATGTGATATTTCTATTGCACAGCATTGGTCTTGAGAGTGAAAGATCTTGGCCTGGGGTAGCAGGGAAGGACGTGGTGCTCTAACACTACTGTGGAAAATGAGGAGGGTTCAGGTGCACATGAAGAGAGGAAGGATTTGTCAGAAGGAGAATGGTGAGTGTGCAGGGTGTGCGTAGGGAATCGCGAGCAGGCCATGCGGGTGGAGCAGGTGAAAAGCTCTCGTGGTGTTTTGATAAAGTGACTTACGCTGGTCATGCACACTCAGATATGTTGAGACGCTTCATATGAATGATAAACAGGAAGAAGTGTCTGTCACTGGCAGGAACAATGGAAATTTACAATACGAGGCTCCCTGATTTTTCACTTTGGTTGGTTTTGTCGTCAAGGATTGCCCTAGAGGACATTAAAGTTTTATTTTGTGATTAAAGTTTTGGGAAAAAATGAAGGGATTGATGATTCTTGTCATATCCTTTCTTTGAACTTCCTCAGCATAGTGACTTGTTGGAGTTATAAATAAATAAATGTGTTCAAGGACATATGGTTGAAGGCCCAGGTGCTGGGCCCCCTACATGAGAAGAGGAGAATTGAGAAATGTCTCTGATCTTTCCTGATGATGTCCTGTTATGCAGCTACTAGATATGCCCCACATGGGCCCTCTGCAAAAAGAAATATTGAGCTGCCTTCTTCCAACATGGTATTTTTTTAATTCTCGCATTTAAAGTACTTAGAAGATGCCTGAACATGATGATTTTACAATAATTGCTGACTCCCTAACCATCCAAAGGATGATAAAGCAAGATCCTTCCTTGATAATGTATTGGGTACTTTATCTAGTAGTTTACATGGAAATGTTCATAGTATCAGAGGATTCACAGTCAAACACAGGCAGTGTGGTAAGGGCTCACCGGTTGCATAATTAACGTCAGTTAAATAATAAATACACAAAGGACACAGGTATGAAAATACATAAATGTGGGTAGATTGCATTGTTGTGTTGCAGGAGGAGGAATTATGAGAAAGGATATTTAAAACCAAAGTGCTTATAATGGCAAGATTTTTAGCCTGTGTCTCTTATCCGGCAAACCCACAGAATCCCAAGGATGAACTTGCTCCTGACAGAGGAGCACAGTTTATCCACATATGGGAACTTCTGCCACAATGTTCAAAAACTAGCTTTTGAGTTGAATTCCACAATGTTCAAAAACTAGCTTTTGAGTTGAATTACTAGCTGGTAGGCTCTGGGGTCCTAGTGCAACGCCGCAGTGGACCAGAATTCCCATGCGTCTGAGCTCAGCCAGACCTCAGTTCCAAGCCTGGCTTTGCCATTTATTGGTGTTTGCCTTGAGGAGATTACAAAACCTCTCTAAGCCTTAGCTTTCCTATCTGTAGAACAGGGTAGCAATACTACCTGTCTTAAAAGTGTCATTGTTGCCGAAAAACCAGCCTCTGTACCCCGACAGCTGACTTGAGACTTGGAGGCAGAGTTTGGGGAGAATTAGAAAAGAAGAGCTTTATTGCTTTGCCAGGTGAAGGGTAATCACAGCAGGCTGGTGCCTCAGAGACTGTGAGTCCATGTGGGAGTTGGGGTCCTAAGGTTTTATAGAAAAACCGGACAGAACAGAAAGGCGACTAGGGTGTTGTCCAGGTTGCTGCATTCTTCTTAATCTTGGTGAATCTACCTGGCATCATGGAGAAACTTTGGAGGGTCTGTTCATTCTTCTGAGGCTATTAGCCTGTGACCACCTTCCTGGAACACAACTTCTGGGTTAAAGGATAAGCTATCCAGGGTAAAGAGTGTATCGGGAGTGGAGAGTGTGATGGAAAGGCTGGGGGCTGTTTAGCACAAAAATAGCTCAGCAAGTGAAGCAGAGATGAGGTTTGTTAGAGAAAAGACAAAAACAAGTTGCAAGACTTCTAAGTCAGAATGAATTACTAGGCAGCTTTCGCATTAGGAAAGCTGTTTTGTTTTCTGCTTTTTGTCATGAGGACGCCATGAGATAAGGTGTGTAAAGTCCCTGGTGCCGGGTGCCGAAGGTTTGCAAACTTAGTGGGGGTGGTGTTGTGCCGGGAGTTCTAGTATAAGCTTTTTTTTTGCAAAAGGAATCAGGAAACTGCCTTTCTAGAATGAATTGCTTTTGCCCCAAGGCTTCTAAATCTTCAATTCCGAACACACCACTTTCCCAGCTACTCCCAGAGTAGAGGAGGCATTCTCAAGTAGCGTTGTTCGCATCTTTCTTTCGCTTCCTGGCTCCCTCTCTCCTGTTGGAGTCACCTCCCCTTTCTTGCCCTCACACCTAGGTTTAGAGATTTTTAAGAATTTTTGCATTTCTGCATATCTGGGTGGCAAACACTTTAAATTATTCCAAAGGGGTGGGGCGTGCTTTATATGTTTTTATTGGTGCCCTAAGTCAAAACTGACCTTCAGTGATCATCAAGGGAAGGGATAAAGTGTGAGGATAAATATAAAGGCACAGCACCATTATGGGTTAAGTCATCACTGAGAGCTCCCCCCACCAGGGCACCTACTTCTGTGAATGAGTCACTTCGACTAAAACTAGTGACATCCTTAAGAAGAAATGGTAGAGCAGTAATTCCTTAGACAGCAGCTTTCCCCACCTACTTGCCTGGGGCAGGTGCTGGGGTAGCTGAAGCGGAGGCTCTGAGATGGTCCAGAGGGTGGAACAATCAGGGGATCCTCTGTGACAAAGGAAAACTCTCAGGGCAGTTCCTTTCATCTGTTTGCTTTTCGTTTCTCTTTCATCAGGAGGAATTGTAGCTTGCCAAGTAGGCATCCTACTTGCATTTAAAAGGGATGTGGTCCCCTCACAATTCCCCACCTGTTCATCTTAACCATGAAGATAGGGTCCTGTGGTGTTAGGCTCTGATGGAAATGGAGGTCCAGACCTGCGCTCCTGCTTGGCTCTTCTCCTGATGGTGTTCATGAGACGCGTGGCCGCGTATTTGAAAATCCTGACCCCCGTGGACCCTGGCTTCCACTTGACTCATTCTGAGTGTATTTGTGCCTCTTCAGAAAACCAGCTTTCTCAAGAGCTTACTCTTCATTGCCACTCTTCCATTGAACACAGACCCAGCTGGTCTCATAGCAAAAAATCAAGCATGTCATCACACTGAGCATATGAGTCTGCAGCACTGTGCTTAGGCCAAGTGGCATTAAGGGAGTTCATAAAAGCACCGTCTAAGTTTATTCCATGATGTTATTAGTATTATTTCAGAGGAAAGCACTTGCGTCTTGCCGTCAGAGCCCTGGACCCTGCTCCTAGCTTTTTCACCTTAGGAAAGTCAGGACCCAACAGAAAACAGAGCACGCACTCAGAATAAGTAATTGAAGAGAATTTCAGGAAGGGACTGCTTCTTAAGTATAGGTAGTTGGATTCGTTTCTTAGGTCTGCCATAACAAAGCACCATAGACTGAATAGCTTAAAACAACAGAAATCTATTATCCGATAGTTCTGGAGGCTAGAAGTCTGAAATCAAGGTGCTGGCAGGGCCATGCTCCCTCAGAAACCTGGCGAATCCGCCCTCGCCTCTCCCTAGCTTCCATGGGGGCCATCTTCGGCATTCCTTGGCTGGCAGCTGCCTGCCTCTCATCTCTGCCTTCGTTCTCCCTGTGTCTGTCTTCACATGGCTGTCTCCTTATAAGAACACCGGTCATTTTAGATTAGGATGCGCTTACTCCTTATCTTATAACTAATGACATCTGCAGTAACCCTGTTCCAAATAAGGTCACGTTCTGAAGTCCTGGGAGTTAGGAAGTCAACATGTCTTTTTTGCGGGAGATACAGTTCAACCCATAGGGTTCAGGAAAGCCAGCGAAGGTCCCTGTAGCACCTGAGTCCATCCCTTGCCTGAAGGTGCAGTGGACAGAGGGTTTCTGGAGCCCCTGATACCTGTGACTGTAGGAAAGGATGCCTGACGGAGCTGTGCCTTGGGGAGAGAATTGCAGCCACTAGTGATGGGCAGCCAGGCAGGGAGGGAGCAGAGAAATAAAGGTTCTGACCTCTCTCTCCTCCCAGCTCTGATCTCCGGGATCTCCTGCTGGCATCTCCTAGTGATGGTGTCCAACAGGAAGTGCGAGGGCAGGAGCCCACTGGTGCAGTCCCTAAAGGTGGGCCTCCCTGTGCATGGAGCAGGGTGAAGAGGGTGATGACTGGATATGGAGGGGCAAACAGTAATTAGCATAGCCTGTTATCTTCTCCAAGCCTCAGCTGACCTGTCTGAAAATTAGGGATAATAGTGCCCACCTCATGGGGTCATTAGCTTGGTGCCCAGCATATAATAATCATAAATGTTCGCTGTCGTTTTATGATGAGTTCCAGTCCTCTTCACATAACCCAGCTTCCGTGCCACTACTCTATGTATCTGGTGAATGTGAGAAGTATAGGTGTCATGTTTGTGAATGAACACCAGTATGCGCACAGGCGTCTGTCCCAGCAATGTTCTCTGATTTTCCGAGTCATATACTCAAGCAAATGTACTTCAACACCTGGGACCCATACTGGCCAGAGGGCAGCTTGGGCAAAGGCTCAGGTAATTGCCACAGCAGAGGCAGGACCAATCCAGTGACCAAAGCACATTGTTTGGAGGACACTGTGGCTGATGCCCTCAGGAGCAGGACACAGGTAATTCTCACTACAAGTAGAAATCATGAGGGTTTCAGACTGATAAGAAGACCGATAGTTCTGCAATGGGACATCTGAGAGGATTTTTTGGAAAGGACAGTATGGGGGCTGAACCTTGAAAAAGTAGGGTTTGGGCACATGGAGATTGGGGGGCAGGGGAAGCCAGAGCGTAGCAAAGTCAGAGTGCACACGGGACAGGAATAGAGCTGTGGCATCAGTGGGAGCGGAAGGTAAGGTACAGGGCAATAAATAAGGTTGTGGGGGAAACGGGAGTAAGAACGGTAGTAATGGTGAAGGATCGAGAGTGCCTGGTTGGTTTTCCAGCAAAAGCATGGCAACTCAGTACCTGACAGATCCTATGACTGTCCAGCTCCTAGCAGTATGTTGGTCGTGTTCTGAATATAAACTGGCTCTTCTTCCCTCCTCAGACTGGCCCTGTCTAAATACATGTAGTTGTTTCCAGGTCCTTCTGAGACTGAGTTGCAATTATAGCCTGCAGTTGAAAGAGGCAACTTCCGGAAGCTAGAGGTGGGCAGTTATTTGGCCACTGCAAAGGGAGGAAACCCAGAGCCACCAGCCAACAAAGTGTCAACACACAGAAGGCAGCTCCTTGGGCTTCTCAGGAAGGCTGGAGGGAGAGTCGCCCTGGTGGAAGGAAGCCTGGGAAACAGAGGCCCCACAGATTGGTGGGGGCGAGACTCCTGAGGAGATGGAGCAGTGTATGGTGGGTATCAGGGAAGGGGTTCAGCTTTACCTGGTGGGTGAGGGGTCCCTCAGGACTAGACCCAAAAGAAGTTAGGGGGAGGGAGCAGGTGACAAAAGAGAAACTGAGGCATATCAACTACCACAGTTGCAAAGAAGTGGGAGGAAGAAAGCGTGGGAGATGCAGAGAGACCCCAGGTGCACATCAGATTTCAAAAGAGGCAAAGGAGCTGGAAAGAAGGTGCAGAAAGATAAGAATGAGGAACATCGGAGCAGGGTCAGTATGGGTGTGGGCTCTGAAGGTGGGAATGAAAATGGGAAGCTTCCAAATAGGAGAAGTGAGAATCTGGGAAAGAGACTGAAGGCAGATCAATTCATGGGGAAGGGAGCTTGGAAAAGGATTTCAGAGAGGGTATTGGGAATCACGTAGTAATGAGAGAGGTGAAGGGGAAAAGAGAGACTTGAGATGGAAGGGGAAGCAACTAGAATGAAGATGTTTAGACTGGCCAAAAACAAGGGAAGGTCATTCTAGAGTTCTCAAGGCCAAAATAACATAGGTCGTGGTAGCCACAGATAGAGGTCAAAGTCAGATCAGTATAAATTCAACAAAATTAACCACACAGAACAATCCCAATTTCCCAGGTGTAAGTTTTCAGTGTTTCTCTTTTCCTTTTTTTTTAATTGGTCGTAGTCTTGGCAACCGCAGAAACTTTGTGTTCCTCTCTCCTCTCTCCTCTTACTATGTGATATCTTACATAGCAGTCTGACTTAAATGGGAGCTCTCTCTGTGGAAATGATCCAGTCCCTGGTTTCCGAGAGAAGCAGTCTGGTTCACATCATCAAAGCTGACAGTCTGAGATCTTGCACAAACAATTCCGAAAGGGCCCACTTGTCATAATTGCAGACCACGTTTCGGAAATCCAGCCAGGAGGAAGTGATCCAGGCTCTGCAGGCGCAGTTGGAACTGTGGCCTCCCGTGATCCCTTTGCACGATCAACTATGGCACCTTCAGATCATAAAGTTAGACATGCGGTTTTCACGTCTCTGTGCCCTCCTCCCGCGCCCATGGAAGACATCGCTAGTCAGTCTCAGCAGCCTCTCTCAGGGAGCCCGGCCAGATATCGGAACTCCAGCTTGTCCTCAGCTCAGCAATCTAGACAACCTCCACCCACCAATGGTGACTGATTGGCAGGGGACTTGAGACCCATCTGCCACCAGCCACTCTCCTCATGGGTGCTCATTGCTTGTGGTCTGTAACTGAGTTATAACCTGTGATTCGTATTACTTGTTTTAGACAAAATAAGTAATGTAGACAAAACAAAATAATTTTCAGGTAATGCCCAAGTAGTCCATTAATCTTGAAATAAAACGCCAAATTAAATTCATACAAATTAAAACTCATACATCTGTATTACCGCATCCAATTTAGAAGTTTATAAAAGAGGTATTCATCACCACAGAGGGAAAAAAATTCCTCACAAAGTCCATCCACCTCACGATTTTCCACTCTTAGTTACTCAGGGTCTTAGATAACCTCTCATACTGTTTGTCTAGACTCAGGCAGAAAATTGAAAGACACTGAGACCACCAGAAGCTGACCCAGTGGCATTCTAAAGATGTAGAAGCTAATAGGAAGAGAGGAAGATATCTTCTGAGCCATCTCTAGAAATACACAGAGTATTTTAAAATTCCTTCGGGGGCAGGGGGAAGAGTGCAATGATAGAGCATGCACAAGGTCCTGGGTTCAATCCCCAGTATCTCCATTTTTAAAAAATACATTCAAAAAATGAAAGACTAAGTTAAGAAAAGGTTAAATTGTGTCTAATATACTCTATTTCCCAAACAAGGAAGTGTGTAATGAGTATTCTTTAGAAAAGTTTCCATCAGGAATGGCACTTGAAGTGAGCAGGCTTCAGTTATCTGGAAAATGCATTTGTTCATAATTCTTATTCAGTGATGGGGCCCGAAAAGTAAGGTTTTACTGCATTCGTGAGTGAAGGATTTTCTTTACTATAGATTTTTAAAGTTCCCCAGTTAGAAATTCCAATCACATAAACCTCCTCTAAGAAAGCACAAGGAAGACTCCCCAGTGATGAGGACAGTGATGAGTGTGCGTCTGCAGCCATCATTCAGATGGGCAAAGGGAACGAGTCTGGGCTGAGCAAAGCACCTGGATGGCAGTGAAATCATGGAGCTGGGGTGATAAGCTGGGCTGAGGATGGTGGGGGCCGGTACAGAGGGTATTCATAGGTGAAGGAGAGAGGATCTCTGCCCTCAAGTTGGTCTCAGAGAATTACAGCTGGTGCAAGGTTCTCAGACCTGCCAGACAGATTGTTTTTAGGACAGTAGTTTACACCAGATTTGGCAGATTTTTCTTTACCTGGAATGAAATTCACAGATAATATGTCTAAGGGAGAGGGAAGATGGAAGATAACCTCCGGGTTCCTCACCAGGGCAGTGAGTAGGCAGAGAAGGGGGACCACCAGCCAAGTGAGGAAAAGGGCAAGTCCTTCAGGTGGCTGGAAATCATGCTGTGTCACGCAAGAGAAAAGCCCACGATTTAGGAACCCTCGGCTTTCTGGGAGTGCATGGGTGTTGCAGGGCAAGGCAGCCAGGCCACGTGTCCGGAGGACACCGAAGCCGAAGGCCCAGGCAAGACAGAAGACAAACCCGTGCATGTGGACGCACACGGCAGGATGGGTGATTCCCAGCAACGTATGAAAGAGCCAGATGGAAAAGACACATTCTGTGTGACACCATTTATATGAAAGTCTAGAAAAGGCCAAACTGTAATAACTGGAAGCAGATCAGTGGTGGCTTGGGACCGGGGGTAGGGGAGAGGACTGACTGCTGGGGGCCTGGAAAGATGATGGAAATGTTCTGTATCATGAGTGTGCTGGTGGCTCACAATGTTAACGTTTGCCAAAACTCATCAAATTACACACTTAACATGGATGCATTAGATATCAATTATGTTATGCCTCAGTAAAGCTGCTTTTAAAAGTCAGACGTGTAGTCTGATACACTACACGTCACTCACTTAACACCTTGACACTGAGCCGGCAACTCTGAGGACCAGCAGATGAAACTGGGCACAAGGCATTCGGGGATAATCTGGCTGGAGCACTGACTGTTAGGTTGCGGTATTTATTCCACAAACATATGTTGCACCTCTGCTACGTGCCCGGCACTGTGCTAGGTCCTAGGTATGTCATGATGATAGAGGAATCACAAAGTTAAAGTGGGGACTTGAAATAAAACTCTAAACTTGACTCCAGGTTCAACATTCTGCTGGCATTTGGACTGTTTTATAGCACGCTTGTCAGCTTGGCTACTTGGGTAACTTCAGGTGGTTAACTTTTCAGCTGGGAACAAAGTTCTCAGAATGAAGAACAGTAATCATTGTTGATAAGTAATGTGGGTACTACATACAAGTTACTACTAATTAGCTTTAGATTGGCGATTCAAAAGGATTGGAATTTTTCTCTAAGCGCAAAGACATTTAGTGAGCATAATCTTAGGGAACAAAGTAGTGTGGGTGTCTCCTGCAGTCAAGCCCTTTACTTGAGTGAGGATTCTCTCGCACTTGTGCACAGAGGACTGCCCAGATGGAAGGGTGGAACCAAGACTTGCAGGGGAAGGAAACTGGGTTCTCTTTGAGAGAAATAAGTATGGCCAGAGAAGAAAATGGAGTCATACGAAAGCAGCTAAAGCCTCTGGAGTACTTTATAGGAAAACCAGTAAGAATTAGGAAGGCGTAGGTACCACTATAGCATACATTGTCATCAGTTTGATGATCTCAGTAATTTTTTAGGGCCCATTAGCTTGACTCTCAGTCTCCTTATCTGCAAAATAAAGGCATATGATTAGATAGGACAACTCAGTGATTCTTTAAAATCTAATTTTGCAAAATAGTGATAGTTTGCTTACTAGCTCTCATAAAATAACACTCTAGGGGATAAAATAAGAAAAAAACAAAACAAAAAAACAGAGAGAGAAGCGTGAGGATAAGGGTAGGCATGGAGGATTTCCTGCTGGCAAACTGTATGCTCCGTAGTACCTGATATCATCTCTCCTCTTTCCCAGAAGCACTCGTTAGCCACCATGGGGAGTGGTATTATGGACATGGCTTCTGAGTTAGATCACCTGGGTCTTAATCCTGACTTTCCTCACCATATGACCTTGTACAGGTTCCCCAATTTCTCTCTTCTTCACACTTTTTGGCCTGTAAAATAGAAATAATGAGTACCTTTGCCATTGGGTCATTGCAGGAATGAAACTAGGCAGCACATGTTATGGTGCTTAAAACAGTAAGTAGCACCTTGTAAGTACATCGTAAGTATTTACATCATTATTAGGTCCTCTTGTAGCTGACGCACCTCCTAGTTGGGGTACTGTAGCTTTACTAAGAAGGTTTGTTTCACACCATATTGTAAAAGCAAATGAGGTCACTGGGGCCTCAGATCTGTGCTGGCTGATACTGGTAGGTCCAAATCTGAGCTTGATTCTACAGAGGTACTTCTTTTTCAGTTTTCAAATTTTAGAAGGTAGCACATTGTTAATCTCTGAGGCAGGTTGCTGTCCTGTCAATGCAAGTTGACCACTTAGCTATTAGGTCTCTTCAAACATGGAGTATAGCATATAGTTCTCCACTTTAGAAGTATTTCAGTCATGCCAGCGGAATTGACTTCCTAGAAGGCTATTGATGCTGGCACTAGAAAAAAATATAGAAGCTCATTTGTAAAAATATCTGTGAATTAATGTCTGTTTTAGTTGTACATCTTTCTGTTGTTTGCTTTCTGTTGTTTTATTTGTGTGTGCATTTGTGTGTATGCCATGTTTTGTTTTCTCTGCAGATGGCTTGCCTGGCCGTGAAAAACTGGTCTATTCAAGGACAGTGCTCTTTTTAATGACGCCAAGGTCATGGTTTCTGTTCCCATTTGGCCAGTTAGCTTTGCTCTTTGCTTCCTTTTGTAGGCGCAGGCTGCTCCCTAATCATCACATCCAAGCTGTCTCTCGTGGGATGGGAGGATGGTTGGGGGGAAAGGGCACATTACAGGGCCAGTCGACAACTGCAGGTCAAGCTGGTGGTAAGCCAGAGGCCAACATTAGCTGATCGCTTATTAGGTTGTTCTTTGTCTTCATGGGAACCGCTTCTTAATTTTCTTTGGGTTGGGTCCCTGCAGAAATCTGTTTCAGGCAGTGTTTCTCTTTAACCAGTAGACTAGATTATTTCAGCATCCATCCTCTTTATTGCCAGAGTAGACTCCTGGGACCCAATTAGTACCATTATTCTTTGTCTTCCGAGGGTAATGTGTCTTTGGTTTCTTCCATTTTCAGCCCTTGAGTCTGTTGCCAAAGAATCTGCTAATGAGAGCTAATATTTATTGAGTACTTACCTTTTGCCAAGCCCTTCTATGTGAATTATCTCTTTTAATCCTCAAATAGCCTATGAGGTAGAACATACTGTTCCATTTTTTCCAGTGAGGACCAAGGTGTAGACTAGTTACATTGCCAGTTGTGCACAAAGTTAGGATTCAAACTCTTGCAGCCCACTTACAGATCCCATACTCCTTAGACTGGGTTGTGACATTTCCCTGCAAACGTGACACCGTGGACAGAACTAGGAGCTGAGTGATTACTGCAGAGTCACACTGCTGTGAATTGGTACCAGTTTTTGTTTTTTTTTTTTTTTTTTTTTTTTTTGTGGGGGACGGGGGGATTCCCTTTATTGTGTCATCTTTATTGGAGCTAGAGCCAAGATAGCCACCTGGCAAACTGTGCTAATTAGACACGTTCTTTCTGGGCCAGCAGTTAAATCTTATTCCTATGCCCTGTCTGTATTTCTTAGTTGAATCACATGCCACGGTGGATAAGTGGACTGTTGCCTGGACCTCAGAAATAATTTATTGTACAGAGATGCTTGAACACGCTAGTACTTGTGACCCAGTGAAAGCCTGTATTTGAGAAATCTCTTGATCCCGATGTATTCTCTCCAGATGTCAGTTTCGGGGATTTGATTTTCAAATGCTGAAAGAAACCCCACATTAAACTCCAAACATTGTACTCTCCCTGACCACCCACACCCCTAACCCGTATCCTGAAGATAGGGTCCTAGTGGCTTAAGAATGGTGTAACATCAGTATTTTTTTTTAACGTGCTGGTATTTCACGACTTCCTGTTGATTTTTAAATACCCAATGCATACTTGTGCAAGATAATTCAAGCTGCAGATCAACAAATATTATCTTGAAAAACAAAGAGAAGCTTAATACTTCTCAGTTCTTATAATAAAGGAGAATACAAAATACCTACTGCCCCATCTCGAGAAACAAAGTTTTGAGGGGAGGGTATAGCTCAGTGGTAGAGTATGTGCTTAGCATGCGTGAGGTCCTGGTTCAACCCCCAGTACCTCCATTAAAAGTAAAAAAGATAAATAAGCCTGATTACCTCAGTCCCCACCCCCAAAAAAGGAGTTTTGTGTAGCTTGATTCTGTAAGCTCTTCAGCTGTATCTCTAAACCCCTGGATGTTTACAGTGTTTACAAGTTGGCTGATATTTGACACTGATTCCTTTCTAGTATTTAAATGGGTCTGACTGATCCCTGATCTTGAACTTTTCTAGATGATTTGTCCATTTCCCATCGTCCACATCTTCTGAAGAGTTGCTGGGGGGCGAGGAGGTGGGGCTATAGTTTGTAAACGACATTGGTAAAATTCACTAAGCCCTCCTATTTTGGAATGAATATCTTTAGCACCAGACAATTTCAGTTAAGCCAGTTCTATTAAATAACTTTGAGTCATTTCCTTCCCTCTTCCAGCTTTCCCAGCCTGCCAGCACACGTGGGTGGCGCAGTCTGTGAAAGTGAATACAGTCTGACCCTTTGCAGAGATTGTGTTATAAACATAAAACCCAATAACTCTAACCCCTTAATCTTAGAAGTATCCTGTTGCAATGGATGTCCCTCCATGCCAAGAATCAGTACCTGCCCAGTTCCCTGCTGCCAATAGAATTAAATAATGCTTTTCCTATTCCAAATAATACCCTTATCAATTGTGTCCTATTTTGGGCTTTCTTCCTACAGTAAATTTTATTTCCTTCACTTCTCCTTAAATGATCTGGCTTAATGTCCTTGTTTTGTAGCATTCTGTTAGGTTGGTACAGGTTCTAGTTTTAGCCAATTTGATTCCTTTTCTTAACTTTTTCTCTTGTGTTCTGAAATTCTTTCCGTCAGTGGCATCCAACTCTTTGGGGGGCTTGAGTTTTTTAGTTTTTGTTTTTTTTGTTTTCTAATTTGCCCATCTAATCTCCTGACTCTCATGTTTTTGAAATGTATCATCCGTCTCTGGAAGATTTTTCTTCTTTATGAAATCAAGCCTGGCACTACTGCTTATTAATTGGATACCTTACAACTTGTTTAACTCCACTGTCCATCTGGAGGATGAAGATAATAGTACCTACCCTAGAGGGTGGTCGTATCTGTTATACAAACTAATGACTTCCCATTGCCTCATACAGCTTATGGCACTTCAGTTAACGTTAGCACCATTTTCGTTTATGAGAACTAGCTCATGGAGCTGTCTTGCCCTTTACTCTCCTTTCTTGCCTTTCCCAACACCCCCATCACTTTCACCAATGGGAGGAGGAAGGAGTTTCAGACTCAGGGTTCACAGTCCTTGTTTGCATATCCACTGTGAAATAGATGTTGGCCAGCTCAAGTGAGACACCCTGTAACCTTGTTTGTCACAGGCTTTTTCCTTGTGCTGCTTGTAAGATCAAGCATTTTCCAACTACTGTGAAATCAACTTAAGGTAGCTAATGATTCTTATAAAGGTAAGAACCTAAATTCCTCTAAAGGACTGGAGTTAACAATAGAGATATAAATGGTACCCAGTTGATTCATTTGGTAAGCATTCTTTCCTGCTGATGATAAACCTTGTTTGTTTCCCCCTTTCATCTCAATCCAGAAGTGGTCTCCTTTTGTGTATGTTCATGTTGCCCTCCCATTAAGTTAGCTTTTACTACTCCATTACCCTGTCCCTTCTATGGTGTTCCTCGACCAGTAGTGCTGTTCTAAGTAGTGCTTGCTGCCTCCTCTCATCTCAGGGACACCTGTCACATGAAAATATAGCCATGAACATCCACCTCTTCTCGCTCTTCCCACTGCCTCTTATATTTCTAAGTTTAGAGACTTGTTTGTGGTCTTGTCCTCTTTGACCAAAATTTCCAGTAAAGGAGATTTAGGAAACCTCAAATGGGGTCTTTAGGAAAACCATCTGTAAGTTCCCTGAGATAAAAAGGATGACTTTGAACCAGAGTTTTGACGGCTAAATGTTCCCATAAATACCTTTATTAAAGTCTTAGTTTTTCTGGGAAAGGCATAGATGACTGTGACTTATCCTTGTCAAGGAGGAATTCAAACACAGGAGGGAAACAAAAATAAAAGTAACCTGCTAAATCAAGGCAGACTGTCATTACTACTAGGATAGAGGAGTCCTCATGATAAGAAGGCAGAATAAATTAATTTTACCTAGAGAAGTCTTAGACGGCTTCATGGAAGAGGTGAGAGTCAAAGGATAGATGGGAATTCAACAGACTTCTGCAGGAGAATGACCCAAGGATAGAATTCCAGACAAGGGATGCAGCTAAACAACTAGCAACTCCTTTCCCTCAGAGTGAGTGTGTGTGTGTGTGTACACAGAAATGTGTTTGAAGATGAAGGAAAGAACTGCAGTGACGAATACATGCCTGGGAAGATTGGTTGATGCCATGTTTTTAAGGGTGTAAAAGCTACAAAACCTTATTTCTCTCTAAATATGCTCAAGGAGATAATACCTAGGAAGGAGAAAGGGAGAGAATTGGGAAACAGTGTGTTTGTATTGTGTTCCTGTTTGATTAGCACACCCTTGAGAAGTGTGTTTATTATCTATCAGAATCCTTCTGGCAGAACTGCATGTCTGTCAATCTTATCCCCCCCAATCTGAGGCCCCGGACACAGGTCTGTTCCTCACAGTGGTGACCTTTCTTTAAAAGGCAAACCTGGCCTGACATCACTGATGTTTTGAATTCAGCATTCAGAGCTTTAGAGGAATTTCTTTCTGAAGGAAAAAAAAAAGTGTGTCAGCCCTGCAGTGACAGCCCCCTGCTTGCTGCCGAGAAGGAAACAGGTTTTTGTGCTCATCAGTGGCAAGGCAGTTTCAGAGAAGAGAAATGATCTGTTGGTGGAGGCAGTTTCTCTTCACATCTTCTTCAAGAGGAGTCCAAGAACAGGCAAGAAATTCAAATGGTTTATGTTTTACTTTGTGAGGAAAAGAGACACATATAATTTATATGCACCAAAATATACCTGTTTGAGTTGGACAAAATGACTAGAATTCCTTGCATTCTAGCTAACGCTCAGATCCTCCTCAACTGTGTGCCTACCTACAGTGAGTCAATTAATGGCAAAGGTTGTATTGCTCCACATAATTTCCTAAGTGAGTCCAGATTCATTGCCCCATTTACTCTTCCTGGCACCCCTTGGAACGATGATCATTGTGTTACCGCTGGGAAAGCTGCAGCCAGAGAGGCTGAGCAGTTCCCAAGATCACACAGGTGGAAAGATGCGGAAACAAGACTCCAAGTGGCTCATCTGATCCAGATCCAGGGCCCTTGGCATTTCAAACAGAGATGCTTCTCTAAGAATGGGTTTCTTTCTCTTTAAAAAGAGAGGGGGGTGGGGGCGGAGTGGAGGGCAGGATATAGCTCCCTGGTAGAGCATGTGCTCAGCAAGCATGAGGTCGTGGGTTCAATCCCTAGGACCTCCATTGAGAAAGTAAATAAATAAATAAACCTAATTACCTGCCCCGCCCCTAGAAAAAGTAAAAAATAAAAAGAAAGGACTGGACAAGAACAATTCTCTCAGGGGTTTCTTACAAGCCTGCAAAGTTTGTATTTCTGATTCATAATGAAAAATTAGTGCAGTCTTCTTTCTGGCAGAATGAATGTAGAGAACTTGAAACTGAGGTGTGGGGTGGGCCAGAGCCCCTGGGTGCTTGGGCTCCTGGAGATGCTCCCCCATCACCCGACCCTGTGCTGTCCTTGGCCTCAGACGCACTGTCTTCTGAGCCCACCTAGAAAATGCTCATCTGTCCCCTTTCTATCTCAAGCCCCACTTCTTCCACACCCTTCTTTGCCATCATGTGTTAAAGACACACATTTATTTTTTTGCCTCCATGTTTGACAAACATACCATGTTTATTTTGTTGTATGTGGAAAATTTACTCAGAAGTGCAAAATATGTCCCAGTTTTTCTCTTAAAGCCAGACGCTCACAAACTAAACTGCTAAATCATAGTCCTGAATAATTAATTGTAACCATGCAGTCTATTCTGTGAGGAGCAAAGAAAATTTTTAAGTTAAAAATAATAATAATAATGTCAAGTTTACATCCAGCCACCAATATAAGACATTCCTAAAGTGGTGGAAATTTCAGATATCAGATCTTTACAAATGACCAGGAATAGAAATTACATTAATACAATAGCTATTGTAATCTCTGGGAGTTGCATGTAACATCCAGGCGTTTTTTATGTCCTTAGTAATGTGCCCCCTTTATCTATATCTTGACAGCACATAACTTGAATCCTAAAATCATTCTTCTCATCAATGGGAATGAGGAGCATATAAAGAAACTATGCAAACTAGTATGTAATAGAACAGGAAATCTTTTCTCATCTTTAAGTACTGTCTGTTTTTTTATTCTCCTTGTTTCATGCCTAGTCAAAGTTTGTTCTGGAAATTCCACTCCAAGATTAAAATAGGGTCATGAAAAAGACCCTATTTAAGTAAATGTACTTTTGGACTTAGAGATCACAGAATGAGAATGCTGTATAGTCATTTACATACTAAATTTTCAATGCGAACAAGAAGCATTAATGATGACAAATATTCCTTATGAAGAATTCTATATTCAGATAGGGACAAGTGTCCATTAAGCAAAATGTGAAAAATAGATAGAATGGTTCATTTTTTTAATAAGCATAAACTTTTTTTCTTTCTTATTATTCTTATTTTTTTTGGAAGTGTAGTCGATTTACAATGTTAGTTTCAGGTGTACAGCAAATCAGTTCAGTTATATGTGTACATATATTTTTTCAGTTTATTTTATATTTCAAGCATATTACTTATGTAAAAATATAGAGAAAATTTACATAAGCTGTGGTCAAATGAGGAAAACAGGACTGTAGTTTAAAATTAAACAAGCTAGAACTAGAGATAGAGAGTAGCCTACTGGTTAAAGATGCAGACCTTAGGTAGACTGCCTGGGTTCGGACTCAGCTCTTTTATTTACTGTAGTATCCTTTAGGCAAGTAGTTTAATCTTCCCCTTCCTCAGTTTCCTCAGTTTTGCCATTCTGTAACATGGGGCTGAAAATAGAATTTGTCTCACAGGCTATTGGAAGGATTCAATGAGTGACTCTATGTGAAATACATAGACCCTCCCTGACATAGTAAACACACAGCGTGTCACCTTAAACAATTGCAAACATATCAGGTTAGGCTGAATGTCCTTCTCCCTCGGAAGCCAGTCTTCTGCATACATTCATTTGAATCCGACTATCCTAATATGTCTATTTGTTTATTTCCAGAAGTGAACGGAAATCAACAACTCTTAGCACCACCTCTCCCCACCATCCGTCATACCGATACTTCCACCGCCGGTGTTTCCAACACCGCACCTTATTCTCACTTTACATAAATCTTTGATCTTTAGATAAGAGATGCTACTCCTGACTAAGCTCCAAGTTCACAAGTGCAGAGTGGAGGGAGACTAGTGTGTTTTCAGGCGTGAGGCGTGTCACAAGTAGTTTATTATTCACAGTGATTAAAGTACCCAGGTTCGTAAATTTATTTTTACTAGTTAGAGTAGTTTCAAGGCTATCCCAGTAACCTCGGCCTCACTCAGCTGAGTTCCAGTAAGCTTCTATGAGGAGGAGGGAGGCAAAGATGTCAAGTTCTGGGAAATCCTTACACTCTGTGGGTTAAGCACATCCACTGGCCCATTGCTATGGCCGTGTCACACAATCAGTATCATCCTCACGGGTTGCAGGAAAAATTAATGTAGAGAACTGATGTCCTAAGAGACATGTTAAGAGTGACATATTTCAAGTGGTTTACGAACTGGAAAAACATACACAGATGTTCATCGTTATTTTTGGTAAATAGAGAAGGCTCAGACATGACGCATCTGCCCCTTCCAAAGGATGCAAGAGTGTTTGGGGCAGTTGTCATGGGACATGGTGTCTATGGCAACAAGCCCATCTTCTCCGTCCTCCGGAGCATATCTCAATTAGGCTCACTTGCTGGCCCATCAGCAACAAACACTCCACCTACAGAGGAGTATACCCCAGAGGTTCTGTGCTCAACTTGCTACCATTTTAGGGACATTTCCACCAGTTACTCAAAGTTAATGATGACGGCAAGTGTGAAGTAGCAGGAACATGTCAAAAAATAAGCTAGAGATACAGCAAAGAAACAAGATTAATGAAAAACATAAGAACAACTGGCCTGAACAATAGGTCCTTTGATCTGTGCAATGGACAGTTTAGTAGATAAGAACTGTTAAATCTACAATTTTTATACTAGAGCACCCACTGAATTTAGTAAAATGCAGGCATAAGTAAAGCTCATATTTATAATTTTTCAATATTTAACATTAAGATAAAAATTCTTCATCTCAGTGGGGTCAAGACAGTTTATATTTAGTATGCAAAGAGCATTCAAAATCAGTAGTCACTGAATCAAATCCACTGATTTGGTAAGTGGGGAGATGATTAATGAAATCATTCAGATCTGTATTTAAAAAATTAATACCTTCTCTAGAAGCAGGAGCTTGCAATCACATAACATGAAAAGTCATAGCATCACAACCTCATATCAGCCACCCTGAAAGCTACATCGAACAACAACAAATCAAGCAAACAAACTTTATCAGTCTATGTAAACAGGGCCTGTAGACATAGCTGCTAGTTAGGTGTCTTCTGTTGTCATGAACTTGGCTCCCAGAGGAGTTAGCTTGGCACAATGACCCTGTGGTTTGGGGACACTGCCACCTGTTGTCAACCTTGTGCGAGGCCGTGGATTCTGAGCTGTAAGAGCTGAGCTCTGGCTGAGCATTGTCGCCAATCCTCTCTGCTTAGGCAAGCTCCCAGATGATGGCTAGACACGTCTTCACTGAGATCCCCCTGCCCCCTCCAAGGTCGACCAGATGCACCTCCCAGGGCCCACTCTCGGAGTATTCCTCCCTCTGGTCCCAGATCCAGATGTGTGGACCCAGCATAGGATGTGAGGGAGTGTGTACAGTAGACCTAAAGCTGGGACTCCTTCCAGCCTCTGTGCCACCTGGGGAGGCCCAGGCATGTGAGGAACCTCTCCTGCCTGCATCTTCCCCCTCCTAAAAGCCAAGCCAGTCTCCCTCCCTACAACCTGTCCTGGAAATACAGCCGTCCTGTTTACACACTCTTTCCCACCCCACCCCCTACCACTCCAGCTTCTCCTACCTGGGAAGGACCCACCCTAGGTGTGTGGGAGCTAGGTCTTTTGTAGGCCTACTGAGGTCAGTGCTGATGTTATTAAAAGAAAAATGAAAACACATTTGGCAATAGAATTGATGGAATTTGCTGGTGGATTTGGGTGTAAGAGAAAAGAGGAAGAGAAAAATTCAACAAGACTCCTAATTTTTTGTCTTAAACAGTTGGGGAAATGCTATTGCTGGCCTCTACTAAAAGGCAGGTGGAAGATTAACAGGTTTGGGGAGCAGAAATAAAAATATCCAATGAACCCATGTTGCTTTCCTAGTGTAAATACATACATATTATTTTAATTGTTAAAAAATGTTTAAACATCCTAAAATCAACCAAAGAAAACATGAAGAGGTTTTGTAAGATCTAAGTTTGTGATTGGACTGATCCCAATGGTACAGAGAGGAAGGCCACCTATCTTAACATCTATGAACGTGAGCATCCGCCTTGTAAAGTCTGCGCACTAGAAATCCAGTGGAGATGGCAGATTGGCAGTTGGGTGTGCATGTATGGAGGGGACAGAGTCAGGACTAGAGGGGTGTCTGTTGGTGGTAGTAAAGGCCAAGGGTTTGTCTGGGAACAGAAGAGGGCAGAGGACTCAAGTCGGAGGAGGAGAAGTCAGTGAGGTAGAAGGAAAGCCAGGAGAGAATGGTGGGAGGAAGACAGATTCAGAGATGCCCCGTGGCATGTGAGGGCAGGGACGTGGCCACTGTCTTTACACCAGAGTGGTCTTTGGCGACTTGCGTAAGAGCAGACTCACTAGGCTAGTACATCAGCCTCCTAACTAGTCTCCCAGTTTCCACATTTGACCTCCCTTCAACCTACGCAGCAGCCAAAGCCATCTTTTTAAACTTAAATCCCATCAGCCCCTTGCTTGAAAACTTTCATTTGCTTACCATTTCAACTGAGAATTAAATCCAAACTCCTAGGGCTGGAACTGGGGTGAAGTGAGTGAGGCACAAAATTTAAGCAGGCACCCAAAGTCTCAGTTCAAGATAAATAATATTTTACTGCAGTATTTTTTAAAAAATCAAATTGGCTAACTGTAGCCCATGGGCCAGCCGCTGAGTTTTACAAATACAGTTTTATTGGAACCAGGGCCAGTATTAGGGTAAGGTACGTGAGAAAGGGTCATGCAAGTACAAGGTCAAAGCCTGTCTTTATTGAAAATCTTGATCTTCTGTTTATCATGGAATTTGTGCATTAATTTTGATTTTTGAAATACTGCATTTGTGTCACTTAAATTACTAAGTGTTTTGACACCCCCTTAAATTTTGTGCATGACGCCAATGAGACATTAGCCTCACCCACATCCTGGCCCTCCAAACCCCATATCTAGACCTAAACTTTCCAGAGGACATATATTGTTTTTATTGTCAAAAATACAAATATTAGATTTTTTTTTAATGTTGAAGCCTCCTAAATAAAAATAAACCCAAGGTGTATGAAGACATTTTGCCCAGCAGTGGAGAGAGAAAGGCACCCAACTTTAACATCTAAAAGGGTGAAGACTCAACTTCTTCTTTTCCAAATGGATCTGCTCTCACTTATGCAGTGAGTGCTCAGTGAGGCACATGGATTAATAACAGCAGGAGAGCCATTTTTAGATAAAACTGATGATGCTTTCATGGAAAGGTTCCAGGCAGATTAAAGTTGTATAAGACATAATGCTTTTTGACTGCTTAAATATGTTATGATCATAATTTTATTTTGGGACCTCTTCAACAGAGACAAGAGGTTTCTCTTATTTACCAGGCTATCCACCAAGAGAACCAGGAAGCTTTAATTTCTTCATTCCTTAAATAAATTCAAGTTATACTGAAACCTGAACAATCTTAGAAATCTATTAACAAACATATTTTTAAGAGTGCGTATGGTTTGAGGTTTGATTAATAGAAAAAATATTTTTAGGTTTTCCAAGTTAACAAGAAATATTTTCTTTCTCTTGGCCTCTCCCCACCTCTTCCCTCATCACTGTGCCTTATGTTTTAAAAGTTGTTTTGCTTTTCCTCTGAATAACTGTGGCTAAATGTGTTCAGAAGGGCCTAAAAGCTATTGACTCTCATCTTAGTTAAGCTCTTATGTTATAGGAGAGGTGTCTATCTCAGTTTCCATATTTGAGATGTGAGAATCTGCTGCTGCAAAATATCGTCATTACACTGGAAATTCATTATCCAGACCAATATGCCAATATGACCCACATGTCTAAATAAGATCATTGGTGAGAAGGACACGTAGGTATGTCCCCCACACATGCACATATCCAAAGTATTCACCTCACTGCTCAGTTGTAATTTCTGTTGTCTGGCTGGATGATGGCAGTTGTGACAGGGGACAGGTAGCAGGCTAGCCTGGACTGGTTCACATGGTGGCTGGCTGGAATTCTAAGGGAACGTCTGCATGCATGCAAGTCCCTTGAGACCTAGTCTGGCACCCTGGCACTTCTACTGCATTCTGTTGGCCAAAGCAAATCACAAGACTAGCCCAGATCAAGGGGAAGGGAAATAAACTCCACCTCCTGATGTGGGGAAACTACAAAGTCACTGTTGGGTGAATAAAGGGAGGAGAAAAATTGCCTCCTTTTTGCAAACAAACCACCACAATTAATAAGAGTGGAAAACCCACACAATTACCTGTAATATAGTGGCTTCACCTGGTGACTTTTTAACAAGGTTATAAGAGAGAAGGGAAGAGCTATAGGAGAGACTATTTGTGTTGAGAAAACTACCTGTAAATGCAAAATGATGATTATTTGATGAGAAAATGGAAAAGTTGAAGCAGATTACGTTCTCATCTGTCTGGGATAACAAAGACTGACTTGCCCAGTTCTCTGTGGTTCCATGAAGTTGAAATTCCTGCCCAAAGCATTTGAGAGATTCAGGATTTGTTCAGGAGTAGGAATTTCAACCTGGCTATCTGTCATCTCTGAGTTTAGGTATTTAATTCTTCTAGTTGTAAGTTTTTATAATTCTTTAATCTCCTGTATGTTATTAAGGACTTTTACATGTCATCTTATTTAATTTGGTATTAAACAACCTTCTGAAATAGCTGTCATCTACATATTATATGAGTAGGAACTGAGACTTGGAACCCTCCATCAGCTAGCTGGAGGCCACAGAGCTAGTAACCGGCAAGCCAGGGCTCTTTAAAACACTCTCCATCATTCTGTAATGTCATTCCATTTATCTCCTTGAATCATACCCTGTTTGTATTTAATACTTAATGTTAGAAATAAAAATGTCAAAATCTAACTCATTGGGAAATAATTTTTCTATTACAAAAAACGAACAAAACAGAGATTCCTTTAGGTGTCCCAGAATGTGTAAATATTTGTGGATCTCCAATTCAACAGAGGGAACAAGTGAAAAGAAAGTATTAGAATCCTCTGCCTAATGAATATTCATTGGCAATAATGATCAATTCAATTTACTTTAACTTGATTTCCTACAAAACTTCTCAAGAATGTGCATATTGGATAAAAAGGGCTCATTTGGAGAAAGTAACCTCTCGTCATTCAACGAAGTTCTCTCTAGTGCCCTGATAGTCTGTACCCTCCCAGATGGTGACTACTTCCTGATCCCATACCCTCGGGCCTGCAAAGAAAACCTGCTTCCAGGCCAGACTTTGCTAGGTGTGAACCCCAACTTTTATCTACATCTGTAGCCTTGGGCTGTTTACTCAGCCTCACTGAGCCTCACTTTTCCCAGCAGTAAGATGGGATTGATAATGCACAGGGAGCTATAAATATTAAGTGGGATAATGCATTGACAGCAAATGGTTTGAAAGCTAAGTGCTATTGATTTGTCTCTCACCTGCATTTTTCAACAGAAGCTGAGACAAAACAAAGCACAGTAAGCAAACAACCCCATGCGGGAGCTGCCTTCCCTTCGTTATTACTCATTATCACTTGTGTGTTCCATGCCTGTCCTCCCACTTTGAATATTTGTGATCGGAAATGGCATTTGACAGACACGGGTCCTAATCCTGGCCCCTGCTCACTGAGTAACTAGGGTCCTTACCCCCATCCAGTTGCTTCATCCATCTGAGCTTCCCTTCCTTCCAGCTGCCAAACAGTGGTGCTAAGGGGATGCTCGTGATTCTGCTGATGCCTTGAGACAGCCCTGTAAGAACACCCAGCAGAATACCTGGCACTTCTTTATGCCCCTGTTTTTTTTTATTACATTTGGCATCTATTCTCATTGCCAAAATGGCCTGGAAGGTAAGAAGTAAGAAAGGAGACGCTTTTCCTTTTCTCACTTGCTTTGGGTTTTTCTGCTTCTCGCTGCTGTATTTCTTTGAGATGAGCACAATCACGGTTGAAAGCCATGCTGAAGGCTGCCAGCGCCTGGGCAGACTGGGACATTTGGAACAGAGACAGTCGGGTGAGATGGGTGCCTGGTCCTGGGAGCAGACTTTTGGCACTCTGCCCAGTCACTGCCCACTGAACAGAATTGGACCCTCTGCAGTGACATTCAGATCTTTTTCCTGAAGAGCTGGAACTAATTGAGAACTTGTCAGTGTGTGTAACCTGCTTTGTGCTGCCTTCTGCTCCAGCTCGCCTCTGCCAGAACCCACTTTGGAGGCATCAGGCTGTCAGTTGCATAGACTAGATGGGTCCTCTTGGAATTCTCCTTTCTGTCGTTTAGCCCTTTGTAATGATATCATACAGCTTCCAAACGGTGAGTGTTTTGAAAGCATTAAATCAGTGATTCTTAACCTTTTCAGGATCATAGACACTTCTGAGAATCTTACAGAAGCTGTGGATACTCATCCTCCTGTCCCTGAAAATTTATACGCACACAAAATGTAACACATAGTTTCATAGATGTCCCAACACCCCACCCTTAAATCCAGACTGTGGACCCCAAATTCCAGCACTGAGTAGTAGTTATATTTATAAATATCTGGTCAGTATTGTTCACCAATAAGCTAATACCGAACAAGTCAGGAAATGAGTGTTTGTGTCTAGAGCAACTTTTCTTTTAAGGAACCAAATGATTTTTGTTGATCTGCTCTCATGGGTTGGTGGGATAAGTAAGGAAGGGAGATGGTTTTAACAAAACAGATCCTTTGTTTTACATACACTTAATAACTAACTAGCCTTGGGGACAAATTGTAAATATGAAAATAATTGACCATGCTGTCAAAAAAAACACCATCAGGAGGTACTAACCTGTTAAGGCAACGTGCACCTATTACATACATACAGAATGCACACACACAAACAGGGTTATGAATATATAGGAGAAGGACTTTGTTCTTAGAAGGTAACATGTGAAATGTTTAGCATGCCATCTGCCACTTACTTTAAAGTGTTTCAGAAAAATTTTAAATATATTGATAAAGCAACTACAGAAAATGCTAACATTTATTGAATCTAAGTGGTAGGAATATGGCTATTCATTGTACTACTCTTTAGACTTTCCTGTGTTTGAAATTTTTCATTATCGGAACTTAGAGAATAAAGGCACACATTATTTTGAGAGAAATGTCACCATAAGCACAGTCTTTCACTTTTGGACTAGATTTTCTTCATTCAGTCACTGAGCGTCATTTTCCCAACGGAACATAATTTCACTGTATTAGAATCCTGTCCGAAGATGTCCAGCATTACTGTAGCTTAGTAAATAGTAAACTTTCAGTGATGATATTATCCATTATGTGATTGTTATCAGCATTTAAGATGCTCTCTGGGCAGTAAGCTTGTGCCCTGGGACTTGCTGCAAAATCAAGTCTCTAGAGCTATCTAGAAGTTCTCAATATCTAAAGCCAAAGCTTCAGAGCCAGCTGTAATCAGAAAGAAAGCTTTTCCTACAGGATATTCCTCCTGTCGTTTTTCCCTAGTTCTGCAAGAGATTTTTAATGCCAACACTGAAAATAGTGCTGAATATTTGGCCAAGAGGATGGTCCTGACTATAACATTGGTACTTCCTGGCTCCATTTGACAGTAATGCAGTTAGGATTCCCAGAGGTATCTTTTTCCATTTCTGTTACTGCAAGGCTACATCTGTTCTCAATGGTACACAATTTCCGTTGTGCTACTGACAGATAGCAGATAAGATATGCCCTTGGAGACCACAGCCACTATCTGGAACCAGAAATTTTATTTTGAAACCTGAACCGCCAACATCGTCAGTCTATTACTACTTCATCAGCAAAAATAGAGCACTGTCCTTACTTAACGGCAGATCTCAATTTCACCTCTATTCTTCTGGTTTGCACTTGGGCTTTATACAAGTGAAAGGATGCATGATGTTGGAAGTAATAGTTTATTTTTTTAATCATATACTTTTTGTTCAAAGCAAGGCTGATGACTAAAGCCCTAGATTTCCTTAAATACATCTGTGAAGATTAGATGGATTCCATTTTCTGAAAAAGTTTCCCTCTGTTCTGCGTAGAAGGTGAATTCAGTGTGTGTTTTATGTTTACCTGAGGAATGCAGGGGGAGTGATGCCTCGGGCCCCAGGAAGTACAGTCATTAAGAACACACAGGTACAATTTAGACTTCTTGCATTTCCCCCCCAGTGCCTGCACTTAATACCTGAATGACTTCAGGCAAATCATTTGACTTCACTAGGCCTTCCACTCTTGATCTCTGAAATGGATGTAATAGCAATTGGATATCCATAGGCAAAAAAAATGGTGGATCATGACCAAAACTTCTATCTTACACAAAAATAAACTCAAAATGGATCAGGGCTTAAATGTGAAACATAAAATGAAAAACTCCTAGGGAAAAAATAGGATAAAATCCTCAGGACTTGGACTAGGCAGAGTTCTTAGATGTGCTACCAAAACCCAGTATGTCAAAGGAACGTTGATAAATTGGGCCTCATCAAAATTTAAAACTTTTGCTCTGTGAAAGACAATGTTAAAGAGATGAAAGGACTAATTACAGATGGGGAGAAAATATTTGCAAACCACGTATCTGGTAAAGGACTTGTATCTGGAATAAGTAAAGAACCCTTGACATGTAACATTAAAAAAAAAAAAAACAGGCAATGCAGTTAGAAAATGGACAAAAGATAGGTGCAAACGTTTCACTGAATAGGATATACAAACAGAAAATAAGTACACAAAAAATGTTCAGTATGGTAGGTCATTAGAGAAATGCACATTAAAATCACAATGAGATATAACTGTACCTATGAGGGTGGCTAAAATAAAAACTAATCATAATACCAAATGCTGACAAGGCAGAAAAACCGGATCACTCATACACTGCTAGTGGGAATATAAAATGGCACAGCCACTCTGGAAAATAGTTTAGCAGTTCCTTTTTAAAACTGAAAATGGTCTTATGACCCAGCAATTGTATTCTTATGCATATATCCCAGAGAAATGAAACTTATTTTTATGCAGAAGCTTGTACATGAATGCTCATTGCAGCTTTATTCATCAAAGCCCAAAACTGGAGACTATCCAGATGTCCTTCAATGGATGAATATAGTTGGTCCATGTCATAGAATTACTCAACAATAAAAGTTGTTGATATCTGCTACAACTTGAGTGACCCTCAAGTATTACACTGAGAAGAAAAAGCCAGTCTCAAAAGGATACATATGCATGATTCCACTTACATGACGATCGTGAAATAACTATAGAGATGGATAAGAGTGAGTGCCCGGGGTGAGGGCTGAGAAAAGGGATGGATGTAGATTTAAAGAGGTAGCACTAGGGAATCATACAGTAATGGTACAGTTAAGTATCTTGATTGCAGTGGTGGTTACACGAAGCTAAATGTGATTAAAGTGAAGGGAGCAACACAGGCACCGTACACACCATACACAGTCACAAGTAAGTGCACAGAAAAGTGGCAAAATCCGAGTGAACTCAATAGAATGTAAGTGACACCTTCCTGGTTTGGATGCTGTTCTACAGTGATGCAAAATGCTGTCTTTAGAGGAGGCTGGGTAAAGTGTGCACAGCACTTCCCTGTACATTTTTTAAAACAGCCTGTGATTCTGTAATTATTTTTTTAAGCTTTTTGATGTTTCCTAATAGAACCTTCCACCAAGGGTTGTGATGAGGATCAAATGAGCATTTGGCACAGTATCTCAAGTGTAGTTGGTGCTCAGTAAAAGTCAGCAGGGATTTTATATATTAATGGCTGCCTTTGGTACCTGATTGGAAGACTGTCTTAGAAGAGAGATTTAAACTAGAATACCATGTTCTTAGCTCCACGCGACCAAGGATTTCAGCTGTTTTGTTCGCTGTAGTATCCCAGAACAGTGTAACGCACATAAGGTACTTACTGAATATGTGTTGAAGAGTGAATGAAAGAGTGGTTTTGAAGATACCATGAAGGAAGGTATTTGGCTAATAGCGCAAGAGGAATAATTTGGTAACATCCAAGGTTGGACACAGATAAAAGAGCTAAAATGGCAATTTGCCTGGACCACCTGTGAGAGCGAAGGATAGGAAAGATAAGTGAGTTGAGTAGATAAATTTGAATTGTAATGTGACTCTCATTACCCTAGATTGCATCAGCTTTAGGGGGAAAACTGAGTGGTAACAATCCTTCTGGTAAACTCCTGTGGTAGGGTTCCTAATCCTTACCATGCACCCTACTTTTCCGGGGTGCCAGCTGTAGCATGGTCAGTGCCCAGTGGAACTGTTCCTTACTGCTGTCTCTCCCTTGAGAAGGGTGCTCAGTAGTGGGAGAGAGAAAGATGAAACAAATAATACAAAAGAATGAACTAGGGAGCAAAGAGGAGGACACACAGGGTGTGAGTGGAATCTGGAGGTAACTAAGCTGTGTTCGAAACAAACACTGCCGATGCCCAACCCCATGACATGAGTGATCTTGGTTTCTTCCTGGCCTGTCTTGGGAACAGGAGAGCAGTTCAAGGAATGAGACTGATTCTCAGTATTAGTATGTTTTCAACGACAAATGTTATATACTTGTTATTTGTGTCCTTTGTTGTTTTCCCAAAGTTTAATTCCACTTTCATTTTTATTGGGTTTATGTGATATTCATCTGCTTCCTGGGAATTCCAAAACTAAGTTCAGCAAATCTGGCATCTCTGTTTTTCTGTATGTATAGAAATTATATCAGAGTCCTCTAGGAATCAGGTGCTAGTGTGATGCCAATGAAATGTCTAGGATCACAGGTTAAAAAATGTGGTGGAGAATCAATACGTTGTATTAATGAGATTATACTGTACCTAAGAGACCGTAAAAGTGAAAAGATACACATATGTCCAAATCACAAAGTTACATTACATTCAATTTACAGTCTTTTGTTCTCTTTGGAGTTTAGGGTTTCTTCTTTTTTTTTTTTTTTAATCTTAAATCTGTGAAAGTTTTTTTAAAAACAATAATACTGTTAAAAATTAAATCACGTCTTAAATTTTATCAGTTTCAAGATGTACTTAGAATATCTAGTGCCCTTTGCTCTATGTTTCTTACAACTTTATAGACACAATCATGTTTTTAATATTCTTTATAGTCTTTGCTAGCTTCTCTCCAAACCAGAATGCATGCTAAATCCAGAATTAATCATAAAGTATGAATTCAGAAGTGATGGTCAGGCCACAGTTAATCCACTGAAATATATCCTTAAATATAACAATTTTAAGTGACCTATTCTTTCTGTCTAGTTAATTTTATGATAATAACATATTTTGGGATGTCACTCATAAAGACACAGATTTTGTCAGTTCTAGTCACATCTGTATCCCTGGAACCTAGAAGAATGCCTGGCATATAGTAAGCATCCAATAAATATTATCAGATAAGTATTAAGTGACTGACCAAATAAATTGTCTTTATTCAAGACTGGCTGTTCAGAGTCTCCCCTTGGTGCTTCAGTCATGGGGAATATGCTTATTTCATGTTTGGGTTGTTCTTTCCTTGAAACAAAGAAACAGCACTAGTCCGTCAAGTGCCAGAAATAAATGGAAGATTGGACACACCCGGCTTCCAAATAAGCTAAATATAGACTAGTATCACGTGGCCACAGCAATAAATGGACCACCAGAGCGCCCCACTTTTCCCACCTACTGGTGAGCTATCAGCTCCTTAACACAAGTCAATTTGCTATACGGATAAACTTCGTTTGCTGCGCTACTTAAACCTATGCCATTGTGAAGGTCGTTAAAGTGCCTCCATGACTTTCAAGGGACATTCAAAAGAAAATTTATAACAACTGTAGGTAAGTCTAAATGATAATGCTGGAAGGGACAAAAGGCAAGAAAATAACCTCTATACTTTCTTTATTCCCGGGCACCAACTTTCTGTACCAAATGAACACAAATAAAATCTGTCATTCTGCAGTCACCGCAATCACTTGGCAACTATTTTCTGGCTTCCACTGGAAGTCAGAGCTCATAAATAGCCCTTAATATACATAAACTATTTTTACTGTATTTGCAGTTCTAGTGCCTCCAGCCTCCTGCCCACAGGCCACGGCAAGGAAAATTCCACTGTCTTGTTTCCCCAACACTGTCTGCAACGCTAAGGCCCAGCTCTGCCCCTTACTGGATACATGGCCATGAACAAACCTCCATCAGCCTCAGGGTCCTCATATGTTCGAGGGGGTGGGAGTGTTTATAATGCCTGTTACCGTGAGGATTCAACTGGATAATACACGTGAAGCCCTTGGCACATCTTGAGCTTTCAATAAATATTCATTATTACCAGAATCTGCTTCATTTGCAGCAAATTATTCTGTGATGTGTCCGGCACCAGCATTTGTTGGACTTCTCTTTTAAGTTCACATCATCTTGGACACTCTGTCTTTAGAAGAAATCAGGCAGTCCAGACTTAATGGATAAGTGCATTGGGGTTCTTTACTAGTCAAAGGAAATTTGTGTGACTAATGCCAGAACCCCACTCAGATTGTGATGGATTGACATATCAAAATGGTTCCTTAGCAATTGTGAGACTTGCTCAAAAAATACCACAAAATGTGTTAGCAACATCTGGATGTGCCAGGGGCAGGCGAGAGATGGGCATGGTAGTTGGGTTGTTAATTCCTAAATTAAGTGAATTAACAAAGGTGCTTAGTATCCTGAGTACTGAAACAGCCTGAGGCAATTCCTGCTTCTCTCTTTCAGTGTATAACATGGGGAGTAATGTCTTCTACGTACCTACTTAATAGGAGGGAGTCAATTAATAGGGACTCTAAAGGGGAGATGTAAATACTCATCATTACTATTCATTTAGCCGGTGGATCAAGCCTCAGAGGAGCTTTGGTTCCTGACCCCGGGCCCCACGGTCCCCGTTCTGCCTGGGTGGCCTCACTCTCTCATGCCACATAGTTGCATCTTTAGTAGCCACGTCAGGGACCGTGGAGGCGCAAGGTGAATCCTGCTCTCAAGGCTTTTACCACTGCCACGATTTGGGAGGCTGGCTGGGTGAGCTGGGTATAGTGTACACCCAATACAGCTTACCAACTTAGTGAGAAACATTTAAAACTCTCTCAAATTTTGTTTTTATTTTACTTTTCCCAGCTCTGTTGAGATATAATTGACATCTCACATCGTGTACCTTTAAGGGTTCTACTTTTTCTGAGTCTCCCAGCCTCCAGAGCTTCCTGATCAAAACCAGACCCACTAAGATATACGAGATGTGCGGTGCTAGCCTTGCCTTGCAAATCCTGTATCCTTCAGGCGATGCTGATTCATGGAACAGGGACGTAGTCAGAAGCCAAGTCAAGGAAATATAATCTGTTGTGTCATCACCTCTTCCCTTGGCTGCCAACCTTGGACGTGCCCAGTTAACCATCCTCCAATGTCCTGTGCACATTGCCTCTCACCATCCTAATCAATGGAATTTTCCTCCTTCCCATAGAAGCCACCCTGTTCTCTAATCCAGTTCACAGCCCTGAACCTACTTTTGTCACATAATTTGCCCTTATTCTCCCCTGTGACTCCTAATATTAACAGTATGGATAATAGAGCTGACATACAGTGTTTACCATGTCCCCAACTTTGAGGACTTTCCAGGTATTAACTCATTTAACCCTCCCATCAACCCTCTGGAATTATTTACTGTTATTATTCCCATTTGACATTACCAGGAAACGAAAGCATAGAGAGATTAAGTAACTTGTCCAAGGTCACACCAGGTAACAAGTGACAAAAATAGGAAAATGAACCCACACAGTTCTTAATAACTTGTTCTTAATAACTATATGACGCCACTTACCCTACGATGTTCCCTGTACAACTCTTTAAAAAGCAAAATGTTGTTCCTTAACTGTCTCTAAGCATTTCACTTCCATTTCCTTCCTTTCAAAGGATATCTATGCTTCTGAAATTTCTTTTCTGCTATCCCAAATGTTTCAAGATCATGGGAATTATTCAGCTAAATCATCAAAATGCTTTGCTTCCAAAATGCTTTGCTTCCATTACCACGCTTTTTACTTAATTTCCATCCTCTCTCTCCATCCCAATGTGTTTCTTTAAACGAGAGTTGCAAGCGGGTGTTCTTGCAGCCTGGGTGGCCACCTTCAGCCTTTCATTAATCTTTGAGATTCTTACTTTCCTAAAGGACAGTGACAGTGGCGTAATTACCCAGCAACCAGTAGTAAAAGTAATTTGAATTTAAATCTCTTAGTAATTTCTTTCTTTCAGAATTTATTTAACCCTGTCCCACTTAATACTTGAGGGAATACGTTAGGGCACAGTAAAGGGAGGGAAAGGAACATGGTTTTGCATCTGATTAAGAAAAGATTGGGTTTCTTTCCTTTTAGATTTCAGATTTGAAGTTTTGGCACCTTTTATGTAGTCTTCTCATAGGCTTTGAGGTTTATTCATCTTCAGCCAGAAGAAAGATTTTGAATGTTTTGGCTAATTACATGTAAATGTATGAAAGAAAAAAGGAGACATCATTTTATACTTCCTTGTTCATTTTTAAATGAAAATCAGTCATTCAAATCGTCCCGCACCCAACCTTTCTAAATTCCAAGACACTAAAATACTGTCAGTTAAATAATGGATTAATGTTTTGGATCACATTTATGACAAAATAATTATACTTTCAGATCCATTCTTGTAGACTTCATAGTGCTTCTGAGTCCTTGGCATAATGAATCTAGGTGCATTTTACTGGACGTAGTGAAAGGTTATGGTGGTGGACGTTTACGGTTGTTACTTGACTGTTGTGAAAAATTGCCTGTTTTTCCGTATCTGTTGCCAAAGCCACAGGCCAGAAAAGCCACCCCTTATTTTACACACTTGTCTTCTGGCAGTGAAATCTTCCCAGAAACCCATTTGATTATATGATTTGCAGGGGGGTGATTACCAGTCAGAGTAAACCAGGGACTGATTGCTCATGATGCAGCCAAACTCTGTAGTGTTTGCCTCATGTTTATATGTTTGCGGTGGGAGTGGGGGCCTGTATGTGGCGTAAGGCTCTGTACAGAGTCACATCAAACTACACTTAGTAGTCAGGGAAATCATTTCTAACGAATGATTTTCGAGGGTCAAAGGAAGAGAGGTGATTTAAGGATGTGTGAATGATTTATAGCGTTAAAAATGCTCTTTAAATGAGCTGTGTGTTCTTTATTTGGGGTGGAGGAATGTAGCACTTGCAAAACACCCACCAAATTGGTAGCCAAGTCCCCATATATATTGGGGTTTCCACCAGGGAGGACAGCAGATATTAATGGCATCATCTCAGTTGTCCAATTACTCAATTACTTGCAGTAATTAAGGAGGGGGCAGTTTAAATTAAATAAAGGATTGAATTACAGACTATTTCCTTTTAAGTAAAAGATGTATCCCTCAAGAATTGCTATGGAATACTATGGATTTGGTTTAACAAATCTTTCTGTAACTGGCATAGCCTTTGAACAGACCACTAGGAATCGGGCTCTCAAATTAGCATAGCCCAAATGTAGCATATATTGTTGTATTTAAAATTAAGGAAATTTTTTAAAGCAGAATGCATAATACGGATGCCAAGGTCAACCCTTAAAGTCACATCAGTCCTCTTTTGAAGGAGTTGTCTTCTCTGACATCCAGTGGGTTAGAATAAATTTGGCAGATGTTAAATGGCCCTGAAAATAAATTCTCAGCACCAAGGCCAACCCAAAATCCAGATTCTTAGCTAAATAATCCAGTGGTTACACACATTTGGATTGTTCCTTTGTCCCTTCACTAGTTACTTTCAGTGTAATTAAAACCCTTTTAAAATTGAATTCCTAACATAATCAATTAGAAGCACATTTCCAGGACTGTGAGGCTGCTTCAAGATGCAGTGAAAGGGAGACTAAGTCGGGTGAGCATCAGGAATTACCAGGAAAAGTGGGCAAACCCCTGAAAATGAGCAGTTACCATCATATGTCACATCACTCATCTCTTTTGCAACAGGGCTACATAAAAGGAAAGTGTGTGTGTGGCGGCATCGGGGCGGGGGTGGGGGGAGGGCTGGCGTGTTTTAATGGCCTCAGCTGCCATTTGTGTGTCTACCTAAATTTACATGTTATAACTTGATGTGTATTCATGTCTACAAATGACAATTGAGAGTAAACCAATGACATCAACTTCTGCTGACATTAAACAGTGGGAAATTTTGTAAAGGATTTCAGACCTTTCTCTGCACTGTTTTATCATTATAAAATCTAGGTACAAGGCACTTTCTTTCCATCTCTTGTGTCTTATGAGCCTCCTTGCTTGTGAGAGAAAAAGCAGATCAATGGGATAGATATTTTTTTCTTCCTTTCAGACCGAAAGACAGGTTTAGGTTTTTTTTTCCTTCCTCAAATATTTTTAAAGTATATCTTTTATATCCAAACTCTCTGCTGGTGGTATTTTTGTTCTTATAAAGACCACCGTTTTCTTTCCCCAGTTTCATCCTGTCCCTTTATGTTCTGTGGTATCACTGTGGCATCAATCCCCGCTTGTAATGATTTGCCTGCCATTTAAGCCACAAGGTGTAAATTTGCTAACTGAACAGGCGTGCTCTGACAGTTAATCTCCATGTGTGTCCAAAGGCTGAGCTGGCTGCACTGGGTAATTTCCCTGGGGGATTGTTCTGTAGAAAGTGGGGCCATTTGTTGAGCTGTGTGATGTGGGAGAAGGGGAAATGAAAGGACTGCCAGAGAGAAGCAGGCTCAGATGGTGCCTTTTAGAGCAAAAAAGGAAATCAAAGGACAATTTCAGGTCCACTGCAGTTCCCTAAGCTTGTTCCTGGAACTAGGGAATCTGGGATATTTTCTTATTCGTGTTTTTAGAGAAGTCCCTGAGAGAGGGCCCCAAATTAGGAGGTTATGGCAAATTTAGTAATGCCTGTGGGCTGTCCTTAGAAATTCCCACCAACCTAAACGTGCCGGAGACTTACAAGTTCTTCAAGGGTCTGCAAAAAGTGTTTGGAACCAGAAGGAAAAATATCTGTTGATATTGACTCCAGAATCCAAAAAGGTATCTGTAAGGGGTTAATTGAATGTCTGCCAAGTAAAATCAACTTCATTAAGTATTCGATTTAGTCTTCTTAAAAATTACATTACATGTGAAACCAAACTGCAGATTCAGCTTTCTCACTTTCCAAGATTTCTAGCATGCCAGTCAGAAATTAGATGAATTGCACATAGCCAGTCATTTGAAATGCAAAATTACAAGTGCTTTCCATTTTTGTTTTACACAAAAATGTACATTTCAGGTTGGATATGGGGTCATGTGAGGATTCCTTCTGGGGCCTGTGTGGTGGGACTAAAGAAGAGAGTCCAGGGCTCATGAAGATTTTAAAACAACTCTGCCCTCATAAATTCTCCTCCAAGTGTATGATTGGTCCTGAAGACACAGATCAGCAAAGATGCTAATGGGGAAGAGGACTAGAAGGCCAGACAGGGGAAAGGTTCCAGTTTCTTCTTGCTGTGTGCACCCTTACTTGAGGTGAAGTGACAGAGACAGTGGTCTGACCATGAGGAAGATCACAAGGCACCTGTACACCATTGGAAAGACTACAGGACAGTGCCTGGTTCTGTTGAAGAGGGAGTGTTCACTTTAAGTGGGGAAGGCCAAGCCGTCCAGTTGGGGCTTGTTAGAAGACTGCCAGTGTCCCCGTGTCTGAATTGCGGTCTCTCTCAGCAGATGAGCGGACCCTCGTGAGCCTTTGGGTTTTAGTCAACTTCTCTCAACTTGACAGATATTTCCATTTTAAGAATGGAAAACCTGACGTGGTGGGGCAGGAAAGAAGGTGGATTTTCTGAATTCCATGTGTGAAGATCCTAGTCTTTAATTCAAGTGGCCTGATTTCTTCAGGCTTTATTTTATTCACCACATGTGGGGCAGTGAATGTTGACTGCCTCCCAAAGACATGGAATATGACACGTCCTTGTAATTCCAGCCCCCAGGAATAACCACTAATAAGAGCTTGGTATAATTTTTGCAGAACTTTTTTTCTTTACATATACTGAAGTATTATTCATTTATTTTCTTTTATAAAATGAGATAATAAATAAGGTTTTTAATTTTTTTCACTTAACAACATGTCTTATATTTTTCTGTGTTAATGTGTACTTACCCCATTCATTGTAATGACCACTGGATTCCACTCGATGGCTGGGCCACAATGGATCTCACTGGCCTCTGTTACTGGGCATTTGGGTCGGCCACTCAACTTTGATCTTTCAAGAGAACGTACCCTGTGCCTAAATAAAGCATTATATGTTGGCTGGAAATATGTGCTTTTGACCCCCAGTGTTGGCATAATCCTTCCCAGGAGCCGAAAGAACCAAATCGTTCCCTGTACTGATGTTTGTGATTAAATGTAAAATCTATATGTGACTTGTTGTTTATTTATTTCTTTGTCTTTTGTCTTTGCCTTTTCCTCCTATGCAGTCATCTACAGCCAGGGACAAGGATGAACAGGCTCTACCGGTAGGAAGCAGTGGCCTTGTCTGTACCTGTTCATGTGCCTGTGGAGAGTGTGGGGCGGGGGTGGGAGGAAGAGAGGCTTTTGTGCTCAACAGATCATCCTCTCCCTTGGAATACTGAAATGGTCTAATCTGCTGGTGTATGTATGCTGTGTCCTATAATTAGTGTCAACTGAATTCTTAAATTCAGTGACAAATTATTTCTGGGACTAGGTTTCAGAACACTTGAGTTCTCTCTTGCTCTTGGCATGAAAGAGTTGAAAGAGTGAGATATTTCCAAATTCCATTCCAAGGGATGTTGAGCTGATGTTTGGGGACAGGGTGGGATCTAATGCTTGGTACCTATTTCTTTGTGTATCTGCATGCACCTAATTTGGGGTTGGAGATTTCTTTTGGTTCCATCAAAAGAAATGCTGCATGAGATCTGTATATTCAATCTCTACATAATGCCCCGAAGAATGCTTTAAGTTCTATAAATGTAATCCTAGGCTAATGAAGATCTCTGCAGAAGAGTTCCTTCCGTTTCTCAGAATCAGGACCATAGTAACAGTGATTAAGACAAACTATTAACAACAAACACATTTTCCAGTTCCTAGCCAATTAAGACATCACATTTTGTATTGTGCAGCTTGGCAAGGAAATGACCTTCAGAGTTTTTGTGCTCAGCCATCAAACCATGATTACATTTCAACTCCACTCAAATATTTTAACCTTGCTCCTAAAATATTTTGAGCCTTAATCATCTTCATCAAATAACACAATGCATTTTAAAATGTTCTAGATTTTTGAGGCTGAAAGGACTAGTAATGAAGATAAATTTGACCCCATTCTTCCTACTGTGGTGCTCAGAGCAGACACTTACAACAAGCATTGAGAGCCCATAGGACATGCAAATCCAGTACAGAGCTAGGAGTGCAGACCCAGTCTCTCCCTTTGTGATCTGGTTCACCACTGAGACCCCACTAATCCCCTCTGTATCTTCTCCAAACCCTATGGAGTTGGAAATATTATTTCTAATAGAATATCAGTTATAATAAAATCACATTTAAAAATTCAGATTTCTCCATGTACCTCATACTGACATTTTACCCACGCTTCAAGCTTACTCTGGGTTTCACGTTTCTCTCCAAACATGTAGATCATGATTGTTAATAAGTATTCTTTAGTATAAGGGATGTATGGGCAAAAGTTTGGGAAACACTGTCCAAGTTAATCAAGTTAACCAGATTTCTTTCATGTTAGACTTAGTGGTCTAATGTATAACCTAAAATTTTAAAGGTGGGTTGGTCTAGGGTGGAGCACCTTTTAAATATATTTGGTCATGAAGTCTTTTATGGGACTCTTCTTGGGAAACCCAAGTGTGATGGAATATTTTGCAAAACATTGTAAAGGACTGGAAGATTCCTCAGCGGGATATAGTATTTTATGTTTACCTGACCCTAGAAAAATTTCATGTCACAACTTTGGACCAAAAGTTCAATAAGATTCTCTCACATGACATTACCTCCCTCCCTCTTAAACCTGCCCATCTATAAAGCTCAGCTACTCTGAAACATCTTCCCCTCGATAAGCGGCACAAAATCAACTGAAGGAGGAGAAAGCAGTTCCTGTTCAGGACAACAATCTGTCAAAATATAGGGAGTTCAGGGTCTCTTGGTTATATTGTTTGCTTTTGAAGATTGACTGAAAGAGTTTGTTGGCAACCTCATCTCTAGAAGTGCATTCTTCCTCCCTTACCTTCGGGTTTCATTTATTTGGCCAAAGTAGCAGGAGTTTATGCAAAAGGAGTCCTCTTTGGAGTCAGAAAGCTTCTCTGTGGATTCATGATAGAACATCTTGCTCTTCAGATCTCATTTAACACAGACTGGGAGGCTTCATGGATTAGAGCTGTGATTCCCAGCATGGAAGTGAGGGACCCAGGAGATGTGCGGGATGTTCCTTTGTGGCACATTGGGGAAATATTAGCACCTCTATCATTTACTTTCTGTGTTAGTCTTCAAAATGTCTACTTTTGCAAGTGTTTTATGATATATATGCTCATATTTTAGTATGTCTGGATATAGATCAATGTACATATGGATATAGAGATTGATACATATATACATACTCAAAAATTTTACCGATAGGGTACACAGTCCAAACATTTTAGGGATCACCCACTGGTTCGGAGAACGGATTCTGAGTGAAGCAGACCCACCATCCACTCCACTATCCTCTGTTTTTCGCCTGTATGCCCGTAACGCCTCATTTCACTGCTCTGGGATTGTGTTCTCATCTGTGTAAAGGGAACGATAACAGTATCTAGTTCACAGGGTTCATTTTGAGAATGAAATGAACTAATGGAGGTGAAGCCTACAGCACATTGACTAGCTAAGCTCTAAAAAAAAAAAATTATAGCGATTAATTCCTTAAGGAGGAAAGGATGTGAGAACACCATTCCTTCAGGAGACTTTGAAGGGATGTACTTTGAAAATCTTTGGTTCAGTTTTGTGTGATCATATGACAGACTAGGCGAGGACCTTATCTGTAATGCACTTGCCTTGCGTTTCTGAGAACTAACAACATCCCTGTCTGGTTTCTCTGCTCAGGCTAAGCCGCGTCTTCAGCGAGGTGGCAGCTCTGCCTCCCTCCACAACAGTCTCATGAGGAATAGCATCTTCCAGCTCATGATACACACCCTGGACCCACTCGCTGAAGGTAAACACCAGGCTTTAGTTTGGGAGCTTGTTTGGGGGGAAAGAGGACGTGAAACGTCTTCTCTTCACGAAACGTGCTTCCACTTCCGTTGCAAACCTGTGACGTCCACGTGTGCAGCGTCTGCAAGAGGCAGCCCTGGCCCTGCGGTGGGCTTTATCCGCAGCAGCTCAGTTCAGGATCAGAGATTTTTGTACCGGGAGTAGGAGCAGAGGTCTGTTTGCTGATTCTGTTTTTTGGTGCCTGCAGCATAAATACAGTTTGGTACTAGTAGAGAAGACAAGAGAGGTTTCTCTTCCAGCTAGAGTGCCAATTCTCCTTCATCCTCCTCCTAAGTTTCAAAATGAAGTTGTATGTGAAGATAAATTGATAATTTGTTCGTCTTCAAAAAAAAAAAAAAAGAGAGAAAAGAACTCCATGACTTAGGGCTGTGATTAGTTTTGGGAATGATGTTCACTGCAGAACATTGACATTGTGCCTTTTCTTCTCTTTGGCACTTGGAGGATGGAAGGTGAATTTCTAAGCATCCAAAGAGTGCTCTCTAAGATAACTGCTTAGGACCAGACTGGAAAGGGTGATCACAGAACCCGTCACAAAGAATCCACTATTGTGTTCTTCCACGTTTACTGATTCACAATGAAGCGAGGTGTATCATGTTTCTTAAACTGTACAAGTATCCTTAAAAAAACTAATTTTTCAAGGAAGTAGATACCTGAAGCATCAAATAAATATCAGAGTTAGACCGCTAGCAAGGGGTTCAAATATAACCACGCCCCCTGTTCTCCCTTCGGCCCTGGACCTTACAGTTGGGCTAATGTTACACAGGGGCAAAGAGCTGGGGAAGCAGGTCTCTGCCACTGAACCAAACACATGGGATGAGATCATGAAATCATGTCACATAAATCAGAGCTCTTAACCAATATAAACTTTTGCTAAATCATTTCAAAGGTTCGAGACATCAGGAAATTCAGATGAAGTCAGAAAATTCTCTGGGACCTCAAGAGCTGCTCCCCAGATCCTGTCTCCCCCTCACTGGACACATACCTTCACCCAGAATGATAAGGGAGGAGCACCTGTCACTGTGGGGTATTTCAGTTATGAAACATCTCCATCTTATACCCCAGAGAGTTATATAGCTGATGTGATCTTTTCCGAGGAGTCCTCCCTCATAGATCCTGGGTTCTGTTTACTTGGGTAATCCTGAGCCAGGAGCATCCCAGCTGTCATTCCTCTATTTACCAGAGGTCCACTTGATGAGGGAATGCCTGGTCACCAGCCTTCTTTTCTTACCGCCGGGGTCTCCCCCAGAGTAGTGATCGCAGTGAGTGAAGGAGTAACAGGCCGGCCTCCTCCCAGCCGCGAAGCAGCTGTGTGACTTTGGGCAACTCAGAGCCTCTCTAGTACTTGGTTCCTTCATCTGCAGTAAGAGTTACCTTTGTAACTAGCACTTTATAATTGACAAAGCTTTTTCACACCTGTGATTCTATGCCTCATCGTAACGCTTCATAACTAACATTATTATACTAATGTCATAAAATGTTGTACCACCAAACCAGACCTCAAACGTATCTCCTTCTCCCTCTGCCAGCTCTCTGTTCCAGGCCACCTTTATCGCTTCCTACCTGGTCTTCCACTTCCTCCGTTGCCTCTTTGTTTGCATATTTTCCACACAGCAGCCCAAATGATCTTCTTAAAAAGTAAATCAAATCATGTCACTCCTGTTAACCTGCAGTGGCTTCCCATGGCTCTTAGGAGAATTGTGAAATACTTGCCATGGTCTACATGATCTGTTTCTTTCTCCAAACTCAATTTGGCTCACTTTGCTTTAGCCAGACAGAGGCCTTTTCTGTCCTCAAACAGGTACTTCTCTCCTGCCTCAGGGCCTTTACCTAGGCTATTCTCCCCCAGCCAGAATACTTTCCTTTCTCCCATCTTCTTCCCCTTTTCCCTGCTTTATTCCAGCCCATTCTTCAGCACTCTGTGTGAATGACACTTCCTGACCATCCAGTTTAAACCAGGACCCTAACCCTCATCTCTCAATGCACTCTTTAATTTTTCTTTGTTGTTCTCATTACAATTTGTGTGATTACTTGTTTATTGTCTGTCTCCCCCAGGACACAGTAAATTTCTAGAGAGCTGGGACTCTATTTACTAATTGTCCCCAAGGTCTGGCAGACTACCTGATACATGGTAGTTGCTAAGGCTCAGAACGATTATGCAGCTTGGCCAAAGTCATGCTTTTGACCGGATATTCACACAATTTCGAAGCCCTCTAAAGCCCCATGGGTTTAAGGTTGTATCTTGGTTATTCTGAGGCACCATCTTCCCCACCCGTCACCCAGAAGAGCCAAGTGAGAAAAGAGAACAACTCTCTTATTGCCTCAACTTGATTATGAGCAGGTGACTGAGTTTATTTATTTTTGGCAAAGCATGCTATATAGTAATTAAGGACAGATTCCAGAGCCAGACTCTCTCAATCCAAATCCCAGTTGTACATTTACTAGCTGTGTGTCCTTGGACAAGTTACCTAACTTCTCAGTACCTCAGTTCCCTCATCTGTAAAATCAGGATGATATATAATGATGTCTACATCATAAAGTTGTTGTAAATCTAAAGGAGTGAATATGCATAAAGCACTTACATTGCCTAGCAGATCATAAGTACCATATAAAGGTTTGGAATTATTCTGTTTCATTATTTTGAAAAACAATGCAGCATAGGATTTTTTTTTTAATTTAAAACATTCAAAAGCCTATGGTGAAAAAATAAATCTTCCTCCTCCATCAACCTCCCAGTTTTCTCCAGTCCCCAGTTCTCCCAGAGGAAACCATAGCTACCAATTTCTTGGGGCTCATTCCAGAGATGTTCTGTGCATATACAAATGTGTGTGTGTGTGTATGTATGTGTCTTTGCCCACAGGACTCAACAATCTAAATTTCTGTGGTTTTTGTTTGAGGGAGTTCAGTTTCTGGTAGGACTTGTTTTTGTTCTGCTGTTTGGTGGGAGAGGTTATGCTTTGTGTCTGTGAGGTAAGAGGAAGTGAATCTGCGTTGTCTCGGAGTCAGGCCATCAGTGATTTTCCAAAACACCTGGCCCTTGTAGGGCCATGCTGCAATTAAAGTGTTTGTTCCTGCTGTAGGAAGATGTGCCGTCTGAATCTGGGCACCTATTTCCAAGGTGAAACATCTCCCTCAAAGCCATGGAGTGCTCCAACTGTGTGAATCTGGGAGGATGCTGAGAGTCGTAATCAGTTCTGGACTTGCGTGATTGGAAAATATGGAAAGTACTCCAGTGCTTTAAAATTGCTCCATAGCACGCAGCCAAGAAAACAGATTGCTCTGGTACTTTTCCCCCAAAATTCACAATCATTTTCCATTCGAAGAACATCCCAAGCTCTCGGAAATAGTCATCTCTCTTTTAGTTTGCATCTAATCACTTGAATTCACACATCCTTGTGCCAAACTGTCACCTTTTTGCAATACAGAGCATGCTGGTTACATCACCAGGTTGACGGCGTGAACACTGCAGTAGCTTCTCTCCTGCACTATTGACGTTCCTGGCGTCCAGCTAGCTGAGTCGTGCATTGGCACCGCATGGCGTACGGTCAGTTTTCATAAAGGGAAGTTTTCAAATTCATTTGGAAACATCCTCTAGAACAGATGACCCATGAAAAGTCGCATTTCTCTTTGTCTCATCTGTGCCACCCAGTTTTTTTTTGTCTTCCAAAATCCAGTGGCTGAGCCCTTGCTAAAAGCTTTGGTTGGTGATTGGTTCGGCCTCTAAGCCTGAGTCACAAGATCCTGCAGTGTTTGTGTTTCATTCATCTATTGATATGTAACAAAGCATCCAAGATTTAGTGGCTTAGAACCACCACCCTATTATTCCTGCTCATGATTTCATGGATCAGGAATTTCGGTGATTCAGAGATCAGCAGGGTGATTCTTCTGTTCCCTGTGGTGTCAGTAGAGGTCATTTGATGTTACTGAGCTAGGAGAGAGGCAGGTTAGAACCACCAGCGTAAGTTTACAATTAGTATTTCTCAGCCTGAAAAGTCCTTGGTTTCCTCACCTGTAAAAGGAAATAATAACAGTTCCACTCTTGGAAGTTTATGGTGCACGTTCAATACACTAATACCCAAAAAGCATATTGCTAGTGCTCAGTGGCTGTTGGCAATGATTTTTCAGTTAAAATTGTGTTCAGTGTCATGTAATAGAATCTAACTGCGGTGGCTTAATTTAATAGTTTTTTTTAAAGACTTTTCTTTTTCTAGAGCAGTTTTAGGATTACAACAAAAGTGAGAGGAAGATACAGAGATTTCCCATAGCCCCACAGATTACTACCCTCCCCCATTATCGACATCACTCACTAGAACGGTGCATTTTTACTGAAGGCAGACCTACGTAGACACATCGTAATCACCCACAGATTACCATAGGGTTCACTCTTGGTGGTGTACACTCTATGGGTTTAGGCAAACATAATGACATATATCCATCATTATAATATCAAACAGTATTTTCACTGCCCTAGGACTCCCCTGTGCTCCGCCTCTTCATCCTTCTCTCTGTCTCACACACACACACACACACACCCCTGGCAACCACTGACCCTTTTATTGTCTCCATAGTTTCGCCTTTTCCAGACGTCAGATAGTTGGAATCACATAGTATATAGCCTCTTCCAACTAGCCTCCACAGTTTTTTAGGATTTTTATTTTTCATTTAACTAGAAGCCCAATAAAAAGCAGTTCAAGGCTGGTAATACTGCTCCATCTTGCCATGAGAGACCTAGTGTCCTGTGTCTTTTCATTCGTCCATCCAGAGCCTGCTTCTCTCATTCCTCATCCCCCTAGGATGGAAGCTACTCCCCCTGCCCCCCACCACCATCATATCTGTATTCTGGGAAGGATAAGACAGTGCAGCTGTCTTTTTAATCAGGAAAACCTTAGCATCCCAGAAGCAGACTTCCACCTACATCGTATAGGCCAGCACAGGGCTGTGTGACCACCCCAATTTACAAACAAGCCAGAACTGGGCACTCTGCCTCCCCAAACGTGGAACTCCATGGTAGACCCCAGTGAAGGTCGACTGTGTTCCCCTTTTTCTGCCCATCCTTAGTAACCTTTATCCTGTCTTCTCAAGTTCCTGATTTACAGAGATGTGAAATTCCCCTTCCTCCTCCCTTTTAAAGCATTCTCTGATGGTCCATAAGTCCAGCTTTTATACAGTGGCCCTGAATTCTTCCCCAGAAAAGACATGCCTCAAAACTTGTCATGTAAGGATCCTGGTTCCCTTAAAACATAGATGAAATCATGTGTCACCTCTGCTCAAAACCATCTCACCAGCAATAAAAGCCCTGGGAGATGCCTTTCTTCCTTCTTCCCTTCCTCCCTTCTTCTCTGCCTCCTTTTTTCCTTCTCCCCTCCTCTCCTCCTCTTTCTCAGCCCTTCTCTCCTTCCTCTCTTATGTCACTCCCTTTGCTCCACTTCTCTGGCTGCCTGGCAGCAGTGCCTTCTTACAAAGTCCAAACATACTATTGCCTCAGGGCCTTTGCACATGTTCCCTCTTCCCCTGGACATCCAAATAGCTCCTGCCCGCCCTTTCATCAAGTCAGCCTTCAGATGTCACCTGATGAGAAAGGCCTTACTCAATCAGCCTTTGAAAAACAGCAAAATCAAAACAATGGTAATGGAGCAGAGTTCTGGACCTTCCTTGCCCTGCACTATACTTCTCCATAACCACCATGAACATATTTATTTGTTGTTTACTTCCTGTCTCTACCCTTGCGTCTCCAATAGGGCGAGGCATAGGGCAGGCTCTACTCTATCTCCAGGGCCCAGCATGCACGGATCCCAATCTGTATTTATTGAGTGGATAGAATGAATGCTCGCTTTTGTCACTTTTCTGCTGGAGAACAGTATGTCTCTGGCCACATACATTGTCTTAGTCCAGGCCCTGTCAAAGCACTCTTTGGTTGTGACCAACAAAGTCCAACTGATGGTTGTCTCTGCAGTAGTCAATAGCAGTCATGTATGCTGTGGCCAACGTTGTATCTCCAGCCACTAGGATGGCGCTGACTTGGTCAGTATTTGCTGGATGATTGAATGAATGAATCTCCTTGTAGTTCTGGAGTTACTGCTGTGGTGGGAAATGTTTGCTCTTTGCCTCTTGCCTTCTTGATGAGTTCTCCTGTCCACTTCTTTCTCTTTTCTTTCCAAACTCTTTGTTCTTCTCTTATTTCCTTTTTGTGTCTTCCCTTTGATAAACTGTTGGTCCTTTCATTTGTTGCATTTCATGGGCCTGCTTTTATATGTTCAGAGAATTACCATCACTACAAGATTCTAAGGAGTTTATTGTTTTGACCATTCATTCATTTTACAAATTCAAACACCTCTTAAAATAGCATCACCATGTAATTTGGTATTAAGTTGTGTCTGAGAATAAAACCACAAAAGAAGCTGCTCCTCATTCAGTTTTTATGGATTCTTGGAGTCCCTTCTACAGTTCTCCTAGTTTCTCCTTCCTTGTAGAATTTCAAAACTTAACTGACATTTTTCATCATAACAATAATTTTATTATTAATAACAAAAGTTAACAGGTAAACGCATTTGATGCCTTAGAAACAGAAAAGGAGGAATAACACTTGCCTAGAGGGTCTGTAATTGAACTGAAGGATTATTTCACTACAGGGCATGAGACAGTTTAGAACAGTAGGTCTCTATGTCGGATATGTGTTTCCCTTGAGGTTTTCAGAATCCTGTAATGAGATGTCAGAAAATGACACCATGCTCATAGTATGATGCCTTCCTTATTGGCTGCTAGAAAGACAGGCAAATGTCCCTCAAGGTAAATTCACTTCACGTTATCACAGCCAGTCTCTGCTCTTGTCACTTTCGTAACGTTTACGTTACGAAACCAATATGTTTACGTTAGGTTCATTCTGATTGGCTGCAGGAATGTCCTAGGAACACTTCCCTTGCCTTTCTGAAGCGGACAGTTTTGCTCCCTCATTTCCTTCCCATTAGCTATTGTGACATTCTAATGCCATCTTTCCCACTGCTTTATCAGTCTGGCTCAGGCAGTGTGAGGTGAGCGGGTGGCTTCAGTGACCTGAATTCCGGGACATCTTGACTAAAAGCTTCACAAATGAGTAGAAACTATCTATTTTTTCATTATTTTCCCGGTAGCCTAGATTATAGGTTTTCAAAGGTTTTTTTTTAGTAATAGTGGAACCAGTTTGTTCAAAAGAATTCCCACAGGGAAGAATACATATTTTTTAAATAGTTGGAACTACTGAGAGTTCACTCATGTCAAATCCTTTAGCAGTGTGCCTAATTCAGTAGCCTTCCTCTACACCAGCCATAGCAAACGTAAAAGAAATAAAGACTCTACTCACAAATGCAACAAAACCAGAAAGTACCACGGATTAACTCTAAGAAAATGTTTAAGAACTTTATAACAAAAACAATAAATAATCATTAATGAAGAATGCAGAAGAAGATCCAAATAAATGGTGATATATTATAAAGATATAAGTTCTCCCCAAATTAAACTCTAAATGCAACTCAGTCCTAATTGAAATCGCAAGAAGTTATTTCATGGGATGAACTTCATAACTTGACTTCTAAATTTATATAGAATCAGCAAGAAGAGCAAAGAAGAACAGAAAGGGAAAATATGCTCCCCAGAGCTCAAGATGTATCATAAAGCAGCAGCTTTTAGGTGCTCGGGTTGAAATATTTGAGAGGAAGGGGAAGAGGCTGGACCCAAAGCAGCTGGGGTCTCCCCAGAGGCAGCCCCTGAGGAATAGGAATACAGTGTGAGCACCGCTCAGGGGGATGGGAGGGGCCTTCCTGGAGCACTAGAATCATCTAACTGAAGGAACAAGGCCCTCATCCCCAAAGCGATGAAAAGCGCACATTCGTGGGCTGAGCATCATATCATGACAGTGCAGATTAGCAAACCAAATTGGGAAACCCTGCTGATGCGCACGCAGCGCTGAGCGGGCACAGAGGAAGCAGCCCTGCAGGTGAACTCTGCTCCCCAGACGTTCAGGAACGTCATCTAGGTGTGAGCCTGAGGGCAGGGCCATCGGGAAAGTATGCATAGACAAAGTGAGCTTTGAGAGTGGTTCCCAAAGCAGGTGAGGAACATGGGCAGGCAGAGAAGGTGGGGCATTCGAGGCAATGGAACTGGCCAGAGAGATCCAAGACTATGTCTTGTTGGCCCAACCAAGACGGCGCTGTTTTGAGATGAGCAGGCTTGTGGCTGTTTGCCCACTGAACTCATGCTCTGGCGTCTCTCCTGTATAGGGTCAGCTAGGGGTATGTCTGTGTCTGTGTGTGCGTCTACCATACGTGTGTGTGTGTGTGTGTGTGTGTGTGTGTGTGTGTGAGAGAGAGAGAGATTTAAGTGTAGGAAGCTAGAGGCCTGAGAGGATGCTGAAGAGGAAAAACAAGAGAGTGGGGCTTTTGAAGTGCTCGCTCTGCACCACACCTCTGACAGTCATCTTCTGGGATTCTCCCATCCGTGGCTGTGGGAATTATTGTGTGTTTTACCTCTGAGGAAACTGAGGTTCAGAGAGGTGACATTACTAGCTCATAGTCACCAGCCCCTAAATTTGACTTCAGAGCCTGAGCACTTCGCACTCACACAGGAAGGACGTCCATCTCCCGTACACATGGCCATACGTCTATTTTGTAAAATCGTTCCCATTCTTTAACATAGACATTTAGTGTTAACTCGAAGCTGACACTGAGATTAAACATTCACTTGCTTGCTGAGTTTTCTTTTTTCTCACCAAACAGCAGGACTTGTTATTTTCCCCAGCTTCTATTTTTAAAAACAGCTTCAATATGAGCTTTCAAAAATTGTCATTTGATCCAAGAAGAAAGTCATTTTCATGCCTGTTTCATTCAAAATGTGGAGAAGTTATTCCTGAAAGGCAGTGCTATGACCTTTCTTTCTGTCCCAAATCATAGATCAGTTTAAATTAGCAGGAAAGATGTTTGCAGGCTGCCCTAGCTGGTAAGTGAATAGGCAACAGGAGTGAAAGTCTTCACTGAAGAAGAAGAAAATGCAGTCTGCTGGCCTTGATTTTAATAAAATGACAGTAGTTTAAATGCCTGGATAGAGAAAGGCAGGCTATTTATGCCTCTCATGGAGCAAATACAGGGACAAGTTGAAACGCTTCTCTCTTTGGGGAATAGTGAAGCATTACTCTTAGATTTGAACATCAAAGAAGATCGAAATTGGATCTTTCTTTGTGTTGTACACATTACGAATAAATTTCATTTCGGGCATGAGGGGATGTGAATGGACTTACTGAAAAAAATGCTTCTGAGGATGGGAATAGGTTTGTGTTCTCTCTCTCCCTCTCTCTCTCTCTCTCTCTCTCTCTCTCTCTCTCTCTCTCTCTCAGGTTTGCTTTAAAACCAAGTCCACAAACTCATGTGGCCAAAAAATTGATGCGATGCCATTTGAGTGTAAACAGTGCACACAGAAAGGAAAAGACGATGAAGCCTCCATAAAGTTACAGCTTCATCTTTGTTCTCTTGAACTTATCACCTGCTCAAGCGATGCAGTTAGAACTCCTGAGGCGGGGGGGGGTGGGGGGAGGACGACTCAGAGTTCCCAGAGATAGAAGGCAGCTGTCACAGGAGTGATTACATGGAGGACCAAGGATGGGGGCAGTCACTAAAGGTTCAAAAGCACTTTGATTTTATCAGTGACTGCCCGCTCAGTAAGCAGGTTGATATTGAAATATCATCTGTGAGATGAGGACATTCAAAAGTGTTTTGTCTCAAATGAAACCCTAAAGACACCTCTGCTTGTTGAATCAATGGCAGGGCCTCACTTAATGGAGTGCAGTTTGGACGACTTGCATTTGGTTCTGAGACACTTTCCTCTGACAGTAGCCAGATCCCTTCCTAGTTTGTCTCTTGGTCTAGGGTTTGCACTGTGCTGTGCACTCACTTCTGGATGTTGATCAGACTGTAAAAACAAATCTTCAAGCTGCTGTCAGGGTTCCTTTTCTCTCCTGGTCTCGCAATATCAGATCCACCAAATCTGGCCTCTTCACCTCAGCCATTAAGAAGAATTCCCTCCCCCATGACAAGCTGTCTTTTACAGGTTTTGGAGGAGGGCTCAGGTTAGACTGTATAATATGCACACGCACACGTACACACTCACACACATAAAGAGTCCAGCAGCACTGTGGTTTATAGAAAGCTTTGGGGTCTACATCAGATTGGTGTCTTACTCGCATGTGTGGATTCGTGTATTCATTCATTCATCCACAAAACACATGCTATTGCAGGCTAATGTGAGCGGTCCTCCTGTTTGAGAACGTTTCCCTTTACGAGTCCCCACTGTCGGTAAGTCTGTGGAGGAACGTAAGCCAGTGCTCACTGCAGACTGGGTAACTTCCAGAAAACCAACTTCAGTGCTGTTGTTGAATCTGAGCGTTAGCAATGCACTTGCAGTAAACATTGTGGCTGCTTCTGTGTGGTGATTTCCCTCCTTGATGTCCCGGGTGGCAGCCCTTAATCCCAAATAACCAACAGCAAAGGAAGCTTTGCTTCAACTCTAAGGGCTTTTGGCCAGAAACACCATCATAGGCAAGAATTAAAAATCATAGTGAGCCAGTCTCATTCCAGAAGGATCTTTATGATGAAAATCCTCCTCTGCCAGAAGAAAACTTTCTTCCGTCATTCATCTCCCTTCCCATGCATCACATCCCCATTCATGACACATCAGGTCACGCAGTTTCCTATCTAGGAAAAGTCACACATTCTTTTCTTGACCTCAGGTCTATACCCCATCCTCATCGTACTAGTGAGGATTAGAATGTGAGGGGCTGACCCTTGGAGCTTAAAGGTAGAATCTTGTAATTTGCCCATGTAGACAGACTCTCTCCCCTGCTGGGTGCATTCATGGCGGCCTCTTTCCACTGGACTCATGAGGAGGACAGTAGTGCAGTTGCTAAGCAGACACACTGTGGAGCCAGCCACCTGGGTTCCAGTCCCAGCCCTGCCACTCACTAGTTGTGTGACCTTGGGTAAGTTACTTAGCCTCTTTGTAACACAGCTTCCTCTTTTGTAGAATAGGGAAGATGGTAGCATCTATCTCTTCAGGCTGTCGAGTGTATTCAACGGAGTGCTATTCACAGAGCACCTAACAGTACCCAGTACATCATTAGTTCTAGGTAGGCACGTGCCGAATAAATTGCTTTCAGTTCCTTTTTTCCTTGCAACTGTCATATTTTTAGGCAGTTTTCAGTGGTTCAGTAGTAAGTCATTGAATTATCTCTATTTTCCCTTAAAAAGAAGCCTATTCACCACGTACCAGTTTTTCAGATCCCGCCATACCTGTCTAGAAGATAAGATGGGAACTGGTCTTTTTGGCAGTCTGGCTCTTGTTTGGGCAAAAGTCATCCTGGAGCTGAATAATTATAGTTTCTGTATTTCCAGATTCTCCTCTCCTTTGTACAATGAGAAGGAAATCAATGTGACATGATACTCAATTCATTTCTTTACAAAAAGCCCCAGCTTCATCTGGGGTCTACAGCTTTAAGATGTTTGACAGACTGAAAAAAAAAATTTTCTCTTCCCAACATATTGATAAAAATCTGGAAAAGCAATTACTGTACTAATTTTTTTAATCCTCCCAAAACATCCTAAGGCCAGTATTTGTGTACTTAGGGGTTAGAAGGTCCTGCAGTGCCCTACCTCCTCCTATATCATCAGAGCTCTGGGTCACTGGCAGGCATTTGTTGCTGGATATAAGGTGCATAATGGACTATCAGTGAAACATATCTTAATTTCCAACCCTGTCTCTGCATCCTGGATTTTAAAATACTCATACAGTCCCATCAGATAGTATGGTATTTAAGTAGGAGTAATGGTGAATGGATTTACACTTAAGTGAAATTTAGAAGAGCACATGAACGTTCTTTCTACTTGAAATTTGATCCTTAAAATTTTTCATGATCTGGGGTTATTGTTTCAGCTGTGATAGGGAGCCAAGTATTCAATAAAATGACATCCTGGACAATACTGAAGTATAGAATACAAAATTACAAGGATAGTTTTGACTTTGGATTACTTCCACATCAGTGGCATTAATTTCCTTTGTCTTCCAGTTTTTGTTTTTGTTTTTGTTTTTTTCCCTCAGTTTCATTCTGTTCCCAAATTCTCTCGCCTTCTCATTTTTTTCTCTTAACATTTGCCTTTGGGATAAGTTTATCCATTTTATTGTTTTTCTTCTCCTCTTCTATGACACTTTTCTTGCATGTTTCTCTGGTACTATTTGACACTCAGTACATCAGAGGGTACAAACTCAGCTGTGCTGACTCCATGGCTGGATATAATTTAGCACTGATTCTCTCTGCCTGGCAGGCTTTTCTGAATCCAACCAGGCTGCAGGTTGGGATCCAGGAGAACATCCAAGTGGTTCTCTAGCCAGCGTGCAGCGTCCATTCTGTGCACCAGTGTTTGTTTGTTTTTCCTTTTTCATCTCCATTCCCAAGATATTGCTACCATTTTGTCTTCCACGTGCTGAGGACACTCCTGATGGCACGCTTGCATGACGCAAATCCTCCTACTTTGCGGAAGCCATGAAGAGGATTCCAACAGTTGAGGCTGCATTCATTTCCCCTTCATAGACTTCCTCCCCACAGAGATACTGAAGACAGAATAGTTGAAACTGGGGGGTTGAAACACTAAAATGGAAGGAATCATAGCCATCAGTAGCGAAGGCAACTAGGCTGAGCAAGTCTAACAGAGCACTATTAAATAGAGATTTAATTCAATTTAGCAGCATTTGAACACCTAGAGAGTGCCAGGAACTCTGCTGGGTACTCGAATTAACAAAATGAGTATGTTGATTCCTTGCCCTAAAGGACAGAAAGCAAGTAGGTTAAGGTGCATTTGATGAGCATATGCAGAAGGGTATACTTGCGACAGACCCGCAGGAGAAAGTGACTTACACTAGGGACTCAGAGGGGGAGGCATTCAGGAATACTGCCTGCTGGAGGGAACCTCAAAACTGGGTTCCAAGTAATTAAATAAATGAGAAGACCTAATAAAATTCCAACACACACACGCACACAAACCAGTATGTGTGGGATTTAGAGGTGTATGTGCACTTTGTGTTTTGAAAGCCTTAACCTGGTAATAGGGTGAAAGATGGGTGGAAGGTGCCGGGACTAGACAGTAGGTGGTAATAAAGGTTAGGAAACAAGAATTCAAATAAGACTATTGCAGTAACCTCTGATTAAGGCAGGGGCAGTGGGTACGGAACAGAAAAGACAGAGTTGACGATATTTAGGGGTGGAATTGATAGGGGTTCGTGACTGGTTGGCTTGTGGGTGTGGCTTATAGAAGCATCAGCATCACCCCAGCCCTGTAGATCTTAGTCACATGTAACATAACTAAGCTCACATTTCTATCAAAGAGAGCAATGGGGCTTGTCTGTTTGTGCCACCTTGAAAATACTTTGGGGGAGAAAAAAGGATAGGGGAGGAGAATGAAGTATTTTGCCACTCTTAAGACTGAGCAATAAATGTGTTTGCAGCCCCCCTCCCCAATTTGATAAGACATAATCAGAAAGTAGCTTTTGCCTGATTTTGTAAACATAATCTTTCCGTTTACAGAGATGCAAAAGTGTACCCAAGATGTTAGATACCATTAGTGAACATCTTAGCTTCTTAACCCCCTAACTACACAAAAATTTTACTTAGAAAACATTTTAGAAACTTGCTGTTAGAAGAGCTGAAACAGAATTTTCTGAAATAAGAAATAAATGCCAAATGTTGCAAGGATGGCATCTAATAGTCTATGTTCTTTGCTATTCAAACCATATTCTTTCACTGTCTTTGACAATATCATTTTCTTCCTGTAAACTCATGCTGAATAAATAAGAGCTGTGAAAAAAACGTTGAATGTTTAGCCAGAACCCTGCATTGATGCCCATGGAGGCATTAATAATGACAAATGGAGTAACTAATATTTATTGAGTACTTACTATTTGCCAGACACTGTGCTAAGCCTTTTATATAGATTAACTCATTCAATTTTCACATCAGTCCTATGATTCTATTATATTATAACCTTATTATATTGTAACTTCCTCTATTATAGCCATTTTACAGATAAGGACATTGAAAGTTAGAATAGTTAAATAATTTGCCCCAGGACATAAGGGCAGGGACTGATAGAGCCAGTTTAAATCCAGATTTGTTGGACCCCAGAATTAATTCTTTTAACCACTGAATACTACTACTTTCCCAAACAGCTGGAATCCCTTTTGAGCTTTCCTTTCGGAAATCGAAACTTGTATTTTCTCTTTCCCTGAGTTGTACCTTCTTTAAGTAATGCCAACAGTCCCCGTGTATCTGATGTCAGATAATATAAAAGAATATGACATTCATAGACTTCCTTTGGCATAACTAGTCATTGTTTTTGTCATTCTTCTTCTTTAACCTTTATCTCCTCCGATATAAACTTGTGCAGAGAATGTTAGAACAGAATTCTAATCCTGGGTGGTCACTTATTGGGACTTACTGTGTTAGCCTAGACACTCATCACTCCTGGGCTTTGGCCTAGTCATAGAGTGATGGCCCCCGTACGCTGAGAACTTCCAGTGTTCCAGGCATCAGATGAAACCCCTTACAACAACACAGTAAGGAAGTACTGGAATTAGCCCCATTTTACAGACGAGGAAACGAAGACTTTCAAAGGCTAAGTAACATACTGCAGAAGTCACACAGCTAGTAAGAAGTAAAGTCTGGATTAGAAGCCACATCTGTTGAGTCCAGAACTTAGGCTGTGCTGTAAGACCTCCTTGTTCCGCATCATGGTGGAGGGACTCCTGATATCAGGTTCACTCCAGTTTTGTGCTGATCAGAAGAATGCTGTGATGGGAGCTCCCTGAGGTATAAGTGCTTTAAAGCCTTTAATAGTACCTACCGTATATTCCACGAATATTATTTGCCAATTATGTGTTAAGTACCTGTTATCCTCACCACAACCCTACGAGACAGCTTTGTTGTTCCCATTTTATGTAAGTGTGGGAACTGTGTGTCAGAGAGGTTAGGTAACTTGCCCAAGGTCTCATCGCTAGTAAGTGGCAGAACCAGTTGTCAAGACAAAGTCTGTAGGGCTTCAAACTACAAATGATGGAACTGTCACGCTATACCATCACTTGCTTTTCTCTGTCCCTTTGGGAAAAAGAAAAAACATTCTGGCAAAGTATCAGTGTTTAAAATTACCTTAAGATTGTGATGGAGATTTTTAATGATACCATTCAAAGGATACTCACAAAAGCCCGGGAAATCCTTTTTGAACCACACTGTTTTGTGTGGTTCTCTTGCCTGTGTTGCTGTCTGTTTTTCTTTAAAAATCCTTTCCAGAAACCTGCTTGCTCTATCCTGTGCTCTCCCCCTCCAGAACCCATCTCAGAGGGAAAGCAGCAGAATAGCACTTCCAGGTCCCATTTTTCTTGCTTGATCATCCAGAGCATGTAAATTACAGCAAAATATGGCCTGAGTCAGCGCCTCACAGGACAGAAATCAGTAACCATTGATATTGCTAAGCAACGCCACAGAGGAGCGAGGCTGCAAATTAGGTGACAAATCTATAAGAAGTTGAAGTATCTGGGGACTCACTTGGACATTTCATTATGAACCATCTGGAAGAGCCACAGTAATGACCACACAGAATTGTTCACTGTTCAAGGATGATAATTCCCAAATAATTATATGGCACCTCCCTGTGTGACCCTAACCTACCTTTCAGAACTTTACATTGTGTTTTTCATAATCCAGATACCTCCCTGCAAAATAACTGGGAACAGTTATACCTAATGGATAAGGTTCATTCCTCTCCAAAATAAGATTTTTTTTTTTTAATTACTCTGTTACCTTGTGTGATGGCAGAACTTGATGGGCGAGAACATGCAAAAGAAGAGGGGATTGGCCGTGAAATCGTAGCAGCTCCTTTGGCCTGACATGGCCTCAGCCTTTGTGGTCCCAGAGGAGCCTGAGGTGATGAGACTCACAGTCTGTTCCTAAGTCAGATCTGAGCAAACTGTGGTACCTCCACCAGGTGAGATAGGTAAGCCTTGAGGGAGACAAGGAAGGAAGCCAGAATCCTTGACCTTCTGGAGAAGGGCAGCCTAGTGAGGAACACTTCCCGCTTCCAACAGTCTAGTTGGTTCCATTCATTCAGCTAATTGGACTAAGCATCCTGATTTTAAACCAAAGGTTACAAATTGATGAGCCAAATATGACCCAGAGTATTTTTTTTTAATTTGGAATTAGTTGCCAACATATAAAAAATCAGGAATTTTCACGTAAAAATCCTGATAGCTGGCTTCCCTTGAATAATGAGATCCATGAACACCAAATCTGCCTTCCTTCATGGAGTAGGAGCTGTGTGGCTATGGCCCCTCATTAGGCATGCACTGGCCAATTTTCCATAATCCCCACCACTCCCTATTGTTGTCCCCAGCCCACTTTCCTCACCTACACACCTGTGGTTCACTGGTGCTTTATCAGAATGCCTATGATGCTCCAGTCACTGGGCCAGGTGCTGGGGATCTTTCTGACTCCTGATTTGGCCACCAGTGTAGTATCAGGATTTCTTAGGGCCTGGGACCTCAGAACGATATCAGCAGATGGACATCAACAAGGAAATACATCTGGAGAGTGAGGGAGACAAAACAGCAGCAATAACCAACCAGTGTGTCTGGGTTTGCAGGAAGCTGGAAAAGGAAGAGTGAGTATTTCATGCAAGGGCTAGATTCAGAGGGTGTGAAAATCAGGCGATAAATCTCTAAGAGGTAGCTATGTGTGTGCACATAAATCCTACTTGAAACTCAATAGCTGTCAGGGGTTACCCGCAAGTTCAGCCCTTTATTTTCACTTGCAAAGTTCTTGCCTTACTTCCAAAAGCCTAAGTGAGAGGTTTTAATCTCGTAGAAGACAAAAAAAAAAAAAAAGTACTCATTAGCATAGATTTGGAAAAGCCAATGAAAAGAACTCCAGAGGGCAAAATCACCTCTGTTTACACCTTGTGTATGACATATACGTGTTACCACGTGTTGGGTACAGCTGTCCCCAGGTAATCCTGTACAGTTAGGAGGCTCTTAGGGAAGTCTAAGGCACAAACATCATTCCCCCACAGATTGTTAAGCAGAGCTTCTGCAATGAGTCAGTACTTTGAAAGCTTTTTTTGAGTGAGAATTTGAATTTGAAGGTTAAAATACTCTTTTCCTTCTGACTTGAACATGAAGTGAGAATAAGCTTGTGTCCTCATTTAACCCCAATCTCTTAAAGTTTTTTAAGTTAAAAAAATGATTTGCCTTGACTTGCACATTTGATATAAAAGAATAATGACCAAAAAAAAGCCTTTTAATATAAATCAATTAATTTTGGTGGTCCCTGCAGCCCTTAGTTTGAGATGAAATCAAACAGAAAGCTTTAAATTGGTCTGTATTAGAAATATCTTTTAATTCAGAATCCATGTTTATTTTGATGAAGGATTTTCACACGCGGAGATGAGAAATGATATTAACCCTGATACCCTGCAAGAAACTTAAAAATTGTATGAATCTACAAATATAAATGTTATGTCTATAGGGAGTGGGGTGGGAAATCACAGATACACAACTGTCATCCTAGTCATTCACAAAACTTCAATAATAAAAATCAAGTCACAAATTAAAAAAAATAAAAGCCTACCTCAGGCTAAAATAGTAATTCTGCCAAACATGGTTCTGGAAGTTAGCCAGGACAGCCTTTCATTAAACTAGAATTTTTCCTTCTAACAGTCTTGTGTTTAAGGGAAGAAGTCTAGGAGGGGTTTGTTGACTTGCACGTGTCAAGTATTGACATTGACATTGGTGCCGACCCGCGGAGATAATTAGAGTTTGAGTAGCATTTAACAACCTCATGCTGAGCTGAATTAGACGTTCCTTTTGGAACAGTGGCAGACAGTGAAGAGAGGTACCAATTATTAAGGATGTCTGCGCCTCCCAATGTAAAATGCTTTCATAGACGTGTTCTCTCTGATCCTCCAAAAACCCTCCTGAGAATAGATGTTTATTGCTCTTATCCTCAGTCTACTGAAGAGGAGACTGAGGCTCAGAGAGGATCACCCAGCTCAGAAATAGTAGAACCAAGCTTTCAATTAGCTGTCTTCTCTGTCTCACTCTGAAGCACTCTTAGCCTTGGTAGTGATATTTTGGTGTCAACAGTCCAGAAGCCTTAGGCATCAGTGCCCACCTTCCTAACTTTGGCAAGTCCAGGGAAGTTCAACAAACCAAAGCATCCTAAACCTCTCTGACATTTGGGAGCTGTGTATTTATATGCTTTGTGTAAGAAATGTGAGGAGAGCACGTGATACGAGAGAAACACTGTTCTAGTTGGGCAGAATCTAAAAAGGAATAAGATCTCTGCCTCCAATGTGCGGGCACCCTAGTTGGAGAGACAGGCTTGTGTGCAAATATCAGAAGGGAAGGTGCCCAAGCTGGAACACTGGTGGTCAGGTGAATGAAGGTGCTGCTTTTCACATCCTGTTCCAATGGTTATGATCCATATTTTGAGTTCCGAGACTAGAAGGGCAGGACTGATGAAGAAATTATTTTAAATTCTGGCCCCGACATGGTAGAATATCTTTTGTTGTTGGACAACAAATATCTATTTAAAACGTCTATAGGTACTGTTGAATTAATTTTAACAAACCTGTGTAGAGTACCAAGTTCTGCTCCATGCCCCATACATTCTCTTTCACTCTTCCTGGTGCTGCTTGTGATAACGAAGCTGCTCATTGATTGCTTAGTGGGTGTTATTATCTCATCTACTCTTCACCGCAGCTCTGTGGGGCAGATACAGTTATACCCCTTTACAGCTGAGGACACTGAGGCTCAGAGAGGTAAAGTGATTTGCTCAAAGTCACACAGCTAATAAGTGGCAAATCTTGGGTTCAAACCTCTACCCTGGCTTCAAAGCCTTTGTTCTTAACTTCTATTCGCTACTGGAAAGAATCCTTTCATGGATGCGATATAACCCAGTGTCTGTACACATCTCCTTGATAGGTATTAGACAACTTTACCAAAAAACTACTCTCTGTAATTGAGAGAGCCTTAATTTTGAGGTCTTTGCACTCAGTTCAATTCAGTATCAAAAATAAAGCAGCTCTTTGATTTAAGAGAATAAATAAGTTAATCGTATTTTTTTTTGCATCCACTAACACTTAAGTAATAAAAAATACTTGTGCTCACTGATTTCTCTACCTCTATTCTTCATTCTGATAAAATGAATTCAGCATAGATACGTCTGTTGACTTTCTGTTTTGTATGTCAGAATTTTAAGGCCTGAAAGGTGAGAGGTCATTTTTACGGTTCTACGGTCTGGGGAGACTTGCTGAAAAAAGGGTTGAGAATGTCAAAGGTTTTAAAAGATAAGCAAGTCGATACTGGAAGGAGAAATCTGTGTCCATGCCCTTCTTAAGAAAGAAACAAGTTAGGAGCCCAAAACACTAGTTCTTGTTCACAAATTCTTTGAGACTGAAGACAAGACCCTTCCCTTGACTTGTCAACCAAGAAATATGGACAAGAATTCAGAGGTCCCTTAAACCAGGTAATGATGTTGCTCACGAGGCCTGAAAGGAAGTGGGCAGAAGAATGACAAGGGTTCAGCCGCTCCTAGCGATCTGAGAGCTTGGATGTCCGTGGACCCAGCTGTCCAAATGGCATGAGCAAGTATGGGCGCCGTGCTAGGCAGCTTTCCCCATCAGCTTAAAGGCTCATCTCAAACACCAACCACTGCGTCCTGGGATTTATTCTTAGGCTGTGTGACTTCTTAGGGAAATGTTATGGACAAGAGGCAGCAGGCGGTGCCCAGGACGATACTCACTGCTGATTCATCCTCTTCCAGGCCCGGCTGCCTCTTGCTCAGTTGATATAATGGCAGTTGCTTGATGGTATTAAACAGCACCCTCTTGAACCTCTCACTCCCTCCCTCCTATCCCAAAGAAACCCAGCTCAGAGTGGGCCCAGTTTGAATCCTTATCCAATGGTGCTAAAGGTGCTTGGTTACTCTCCAGGGGGAGTGTGCTGCCTGGAGGCCATTTCCCCTTGCAGGTGAGTTTTCATTCATGCCTCTCAGGCTACTTTCCGTGAGCATCCATGGGCGGTGGGACACCAGCCAGGTGCGTGATGTGCTCTGGCTTATATATGCATGTTGTGTTTGTCCTAGTCACATGTCACACCCCTTTTCCTGTGCCCCCTAAGCCCCTGGTTCAAGGAAGGGAGGCATCGGCTCTTGGAGATGCTGTCCCGCCTGGCCCAGGATGGTACCCTGCCCACTTGAAAGCATCGGAGTGCTGAGTTCACCGTCTCACTGTCCCACCGTCCCATCGCTGTCAGTGTGAACACCTGCATTCTAGCAGGCCGGTTTCCTTCACATTCTTGTATGCCTGTTCTTTACTAAGCAAGCAACATGGTTCTCTTCACTTGGGCAAATATTATTTCCTTGCCCTCCTTCCTCAGTTTAAGTGCTTTAAGTCGCTACATCCATCACCTGTTGTTATTCAGCCTTTCACTGCTCTTATTCCTTCTCTTCCTCCAGCTTTAGCCTCATTTTTCTTACATTCTGTATAGTTCTTGTCCCTCTGCCCCATTCATCACCCCAGGAAGTAGCTAAGAAACAATCTAGGCATCACCACGGCAGCAAGAATGTGTGTGAGCTTTGCCAGTCAGCAGTAGATCCAATTTCGACTATGTAAAAATAAATTAAAGGATATGATTATGTTTATTTATACCTGCTTCCACGAGAGAGAAGGTAAGAATAATCACATCGGCCACAAGCAGATGTTTAACAGTTTGAGACTGAGCCGTGACAACAGGTGTGTGTATATAGAGGTTGCATCTAAAAAGACAGACCCATAAAATGCAATAGTGTATCTTCACTGTGTAGAAAATGGCGTACGTGCAACTTTGCAAACAGAGCCACCCACATTGTTTCCTCGGCAAATAAAGAGAATCCCAGCTGCTTATTCTCCTGCTTTACCTCAGAAAAAGAGTAGAGGTTACAAAAAATTAGTTAGCTGATACAATTCAACTTACTGCAAGATTATATGCACACATACACACACACACAAATGCATAGATTATGTGTAAAGCCACCATGAACATGTGTTGATTTATGAATGCATCGAGATCATTTTAAAATCCCAAACTTGTGCAATGTCAAATACGTAATAGACTGTTGTTGTTAAAATACCAGAAAAAAAAATTTCTACTGAAGGCAATCCCCAGAAATAATTTTTTTAAAAACTTTGTTTTTACACAAAATTGCATTTCTTATTGAAGCCCTTGCGTCCTTTGTCATGGATCTAACAATACCCAGAATAGGCAGGTTTTTGTAGAAACAAAAAAGATGAGGTGATTTTTCTCCCCAGGGCATAATTTTGTATTGGTGTGTTAAAATAGCTTGAGGTAAAATTTTAGGCACGTGGAAAGAGATGATATATAGAATGTATAATATAAATATAAACAGAAGAGTATTATTGTGTTTTAAGCTAGAACTTTGTCTTGTACCCAGAACCCATCAACTATTAGTTAATTCATATGTGAATTTTCAGTAGCTGCCCAAGTTCACGAGCCACAGACACATTCTGCAGAATCACAGGAATGTCTCCTGAGTCTAATTAAGTTCTCGAAGTTTATTGGGAGAGCATGGTTATGACCAGGAAAAATATTTTTAACCTGCTCACACTGTTGCTTCAAACAATTTGGAATTTTCAGATGAACAAGAATGCATGTTTCCATTTGAGAACTGAAGGATGAAAACAGAACTGGTGCTTCCCCACCTCCTCTGTCCCCCAACCCGGGGGGCCAGTCCCACCAGCTGACTCAGAACAGTCGCTCTCTGCCAGTGGTTTCCATTACAGCCGAATCCTTTGGGGATCTGCACCCAGGAGCGGGTGCTGATTGCCTCCTGGCTCCTGCAGTCTCCACAGCCACAGTCAAGGCCGTGAGCTGGGAGTTGTGGCTGCTCTGTCCCCTGTCCGGCCAGGTGCTCTTCCCATGGAATATGCCTCCCTCTTCTTTCCAAAGCACTCTGCACCCTCCCAGCCCCTTCAAGCATGCTGCACCATGGTATTTAGTGTTTCCTGTCTGAAATACAAGATGAGAAGTGAAATGGAAGTTTGGAACCTGGTTTTGTATTTTGGGTTTTCCCAGGTAGCCTTCCTTATTCATCTCTAGGAAGTGGTTCTGTTGGAGAAAAGCTGTGACATGAACTCCATGGCCAGGAATCTCAGCATCTTCAAGCCTCAGTGGGGCTGGACCTTGTCCTCAGGCAGCCCTCTCTCAGAGGTCACCTCTATAAAAATTGTAGGTCTAGGCTGGGCCTGGTGTGAAGCTATCTATGTCAAGTATTCTGTTTCATCAGATGTTAAAATAACGATGTCCTCTTCTGTAAGGCAGGGCACATCCTACCCCTGGTGGAATAATATATTTTAAGTGACTTCTGAAAACGGGCCGTGAAAGCTGTCTGCCACATGGCCCATGTTTGCACGTCTCTATATAGTTACGATTGCGGAATTTGACAGTATAACTCTGAATCTGATTAATTAAGAATGTGTAAAAACAAAGTTCTTGCATTACAGCTCGTTCCTTATCTTTGTGTCTTTTACTGTGATGTTGTAGAACTTGGATCATATGGAAAACTAAAATATTATGACACAATGACTGAAGAAGGTAAGAATGATTTCAGAATTGTATGCATTGGCTTTTTTTCATTTTTGGTGTCTGTGGCTTGCCCATTTTATTTTATTTTTTTTTTAACCTCTTTGCATGACTTCAGTGACATTGTGTGATTTATTATTCTTTCCGCATTTTCGTCTAGTTTTGCCATCGTGTTAATTTGGAATTGGAGACGTGCAATACCATGGGCAATCATGTTATTCCATTCAAACGATTCAAACCATCTCAGTTGTGTAACACACTCAGAGAAATGGTGTCAGCAGCGTAAACACAAGCCCACACCCACTGTGCCACCGTTATTTCCTCCACATGCTCACAACATATAGAAACATGTCCAACCAACACTCTTCTTATAATATGTCCTTAATTTCAGAGGGGTGGTTGGTGTATGTTCTGGTGACATTCTGATTTATGCAAATGCATGAGCGATCTAAAGGAACTCCTAGACCCAAAACCAGCTGGAGACCTGTTTCTGATGCAGAGGGCTGTAGGCTCATGTCCTTAGCTCCCCTAGTGCCTGTTGACTCATCCAAGAGAAGCCAGGGCCACCTTTCCAGCCAGCAGGATTGTGTGTATTGGGGTTCACACTCTGTGAGATTGGACATGTCATTTTATAACCATGTCCCCTGAGTAAGTGACGTCTGGCAGAGATTTGTTTTTAAATGTATCTACTGGTAAATTCCAGGCACTGTCCCAGAACACAGCCTTGCCCAGTCAGAATAACTTTTCTGGGAAAAAAAATGCAGCACAGAACAGCAGTCTGAAAATTTTGTGTTCTTGTAAAGGTAGTTGTCCTCTTGCCCTGTCCCCCATCTCACCCCACACGTACCTGTGCCTGTTTAGTAATAAATAGTATTTGTACGTAATGAAAACATTGGAGTTTTCACTTGATATTTACACTGATATTGACAAGAAATCAAAAGGTACCCTAGAAGGGGAATCAGCTAATTTTATCCTTCAACATGAGAGAAATTCCCCCAAAGTGCTGCATATCTTGTTTTCAGCGTCTAGTAGTTCTGAGTTGCCTTAGCTTGCCAAAGATCTCCTAGTTGCTTTGCATGCAGGAAGCAGAACATGGGACAGCCCTTGGTAAGAGGAAGCCCCTCCCCAGGCCCTCCCCACTCTTGGCTTCTGCACAGCACCCAGGCCCTTCCTTCTTCGCTACTATATCTGTGCTTTCAGTTAACCACTGTCGTCTTTTCTAAAGCAGCAGGCCATAGTTCAGATCTCAGACTGGGCCCTGTTGTAGCCCAGGGCCCTTCCAACGTGGGGTCATGCAGACCCTTGTGCAGTGAGACCTCCAAAGACAGAACACTTCCTGTAAGAATGTGTCCCACCATCGAGGGGATAGAAAGAACAATGCATGTCTCAAAGGAAGGCTCCTGTCCCGGCTGTCATTTTTAGTCCATGTCTTCCAACCACTTCAATTTTTATTGGTGATTGGCTCAGAAAACCAGTGCTTTGGGACTCACTGATTTTACAGTTTGATCACTTTTCCAGGCATCTCCCAGCCATCAGCCTCAACCTCATGGCTTGGGTGGCCGATGGGTTTGTTCACTTCTACCTGAGCAGTCACGACCATCACTTTGTCTCCTTATGCCATCCTGTCCTTTGCCTTCCACCCTTAGCTTCCTGTTGCCAGAGCAGCTTCTGCCTCCCCGTTGCCTCACTTGGCCCTTTTCTTCCTGGCTGTTCCTTTCCTTCCTCTTTCCACATCCATTGGAGCCATCCGAGAGCTCCCTTTCTCCTCCTCCCTGCTCTGGACAATTCAACATCAAGTGAAGATGCAGAAAAGCTCCTTCCAGTCTGGTGACACACTTGATAATGAGCAGCTGGTTTCTAGGCAGGAAAACAACGTCAAAATAATGTCTGGAAGGAGAAGCACAACCAGAGGGAGATTGTGTTCGGGGGCCCTCAAGGGTCACCTCTCGCATTCCTTATCCTTCTCTTGACTTTGCCATCCCTTCCTGCATATCCTCTTGTGTCCTGTTCTTAGCTGAAAATGTATCCCTGTTACAGTGATTAGCTAACAGTAGCTAAGGGAGCGTTTTAAAAAGCATGTTCTCTAAAATACTAGCTTCAGATGAGGTCATCAGAAATTTTGCAGCTATCCAGAAAAAAAAGAAAGCAAGATTGATTTTACAGTTAAATAAATGGGACGCTTCTGAGTTAAGTTAAATAGGTTTCTTTACCACATGACTCGTCGGAGCCTTCAGTATGCACCCGTGCACGGCAGCGTCTACAAGAGTGAATCGTAAAGCGGGATGAAGTTTGCAGTATTCCCCAAACTTATGCAGTCAGAGAACCCACTCTTCCATGGAGCCTCTTCTGAGACTCTTTTGGAAATGCAGATTAAGGCATTATCCTTCACCTAGAATAGGAACCTCTGAAAGGTATAAAAGTTTTCTAACCACATAGCAATCCCTCTCGGGCCCTCATAAAAGGATACTTTGGAACAGGAGGTCCCCGTGCTGCCACCTCAGATTATACCGTTTGGCAGCTGGCTCCCTGACAAGCCAGGCTGGCTTAGACCTGATTGTGGGGTTCCATCTAAAAGCCTTAGAACCGGCAGCAGCCACCCGGCCTCTCCAGATTCTTAGGGGCCTCTCTCTCTCTCATTGAAAATAACAGTAACTGTGGTCTCGATCACTTCCATGTTACACAATTCAAGGAAGTATAATAAAGACAGCAGTGCTGTGGGCAGTGGCCAACTAGCTAGCCTTCAGGACATCCCCCCTCCACTTCAGCTTTCTTTCTACAGTTTTAGAAATGCGACCAGCCCTTGAGCAGGGCTTTAGTGTAACCGCCCATGGGATTGGTCACTATCTGTAACTGTTTCCAGAGAATGCTCTGGATGTTGTGTGAGGTCAGCTACTGGCGTTGAGGCCTTTTTTTCCCTAAGGTGGATTCAGTGGAAAGATGGATTACATATACCACCCTTTATCCTAATAGAAATTGTGTTGACGATTCCTGAGATAGAGGGAATTGTCCTGCACGTATTCTGTTCATTTTTTTAAGCACCGACTATGTGCTAGTTATTCTGCTAAGTGCTTTGTTGAAACACAAGATTAAGAGATGAGCAGTTTTCCCATGGAACTTATAGTCGGGGGAGAAATAAAAGAGCCATCACTGAGCCACCAGGAAGCGAGTGGTAAGTACCACAGGTGCTCAGAAAAAGTTGACAGACTACAGGAGGAGGAAAGATGGCTTTCACCTGGAGGGAAGATTTTGTGGAGAAGGTGACCTTTGAGCTGGCCCCTAGAGGATCAGTAAATATGGGGTGAATTGGGGAAGGAGGCTAGTGGTAAGTTCTGACCTGCCAGGCTGAGACGGGGTGAAAGGAGGGGACACACCAACCCTTACTGGGTGCCTCCCACCTGCCAGGTGCAGTGCTGGGGGCTTTATACATTCTATGTCATTTAATCCTTGTAATTATCACCCAGGTAGATTTTACTGAAGTTGAGAAAATGAAAGTTCAAAGAAGTATTTTGTTAGATGAGCAAACTAAGGCTCAGAGTAGCAACGTAATTGGCTCTGGGACTTAGGTAGTAAGTCACAATGTGGGACCTGAACTCAGGACTGTGGCGTGCCCACACCCTGCCTTCTTGGCTCCACTGTGGCTTGCACCACAAGGCGGTATGAGGAACCGGACAGTTCAAATGGGCTACCAAGTAGGAGTGGGAAGAAGGGCTTGATGGAGACCAGATCACGGGGAAGGTGGAACCACAGACTAAGAGTGGACAACAGTGAGCTGTGGAATAAAACGTGGCCCCCTCTACTTGAACACTTTACCATAATAAGTTTATTTTAAGAAAACAATCTACTTACTCTCAGACATTAGACAAGATCATGACTTTTTTTTTTCAAAATTTTCACCTCCCCTCCCTTTCCCTCCCTGCCCAGCACCTAAACTGAAACAGCTCCCTGGGCCACACCCAACCCCCTCTCCTTTGCCAAGCCAATCAGATTTTATCCAGTCACTCATTCATTCAACAACAGTCAGTACGGAGCAGGCACTAGACTGGGCCTGTGGAGATCAAAGACAGTTCTTCGCCTGAAGAATTCATACTCTAGTGGGAGACACAGGCAGAGAGATGACTAGTGTGATGGGCAGACCCGAGGTGCTAGGGGAGCCCAGTGGAAGTGAGGGCAGGCTTCTCAGAAGAGGCCACGTCTGCACCACCTCATTCCTGCTTCCCAAGTTGCTGACTGTCCCGCCAGCCACCTGATACTAGTGTGTTCTCCGGGTTGTAGCTGAGCACCTGCTCTGTATGAGTCGTTTTGCTAGACTTGATAGATGAGTGAGCGTCACTCCTCCCAGGGCCTGTATTTCCTTCTATAACAAGATGTCCCAGGGATACAAACAAATGACTCTAGGGGTAGTCTTTTGGTGATTTCACATCCCCCACATGGGCAGTCATCCCTTTATCCCTTTATCTCCTCTTAGACATTTAGTAAATGTTCTTGGAAGAGCAATCTCCAATTGTTACTTAATGTTAATAACCCATAGTTTAACACTACTATATATAAAACATAAACAGCAAGGACCAACTGTATAGCACAGGAAACTATATCCAATGTCTTGTAATACCCTAAATTGGAAAATAATCTGAAAAAGAATATATATATTTATATAACTGAATCACTTTGCTATACACCTGAAACTGTAACATGGTAAATCAGCTGTACTTTAGTTGAAAAAAAACCCCACCATAATTTATTTCACATCTGCAGATACCCAAATTTCATACCATTCTCACTCTGGAAAATCTTCAATAAATTGAGCTTGGCTTCCTTATTAAAGTTACTTTAAATGAAAATGTAGACAGTTCAAAAGAAAACAAGGATGGAACAGATGACTTGAAAAGAGAAGCCTTTTCGCCAATGGCAGTTTACAGAGCTACTCATTTCTGCTCTTTGGAGCTAAACATTCATAGACATGTAGGTAGGTAGACAGAAATCTTGACTAAGGATACACTGCAAAGATGCAATGTATTGTCGTAAACTCATTGCCGTTTAACAGAAGCCATTTCTAGAAAAATAATTTCTCCACTACTTAAAAAGTCAATGTTTGTTCACTTGTACAAGGAAAAAAGATAGAAAAGCTTGTTGTAGTATCAAGGGCAAAAATTATAATGATCTTTTCCATAGTGAAATTAAGGCTACTGTTTCATGGCAATCAATAGCCCATTTACCGAGCTGAAAAATTAATAATGTCTTATATGAATCATGGGGTCCTAAATTAGGCATGTGGCTGAGTTTTGAAAACCCAAATTATTTCAAAGAAACAAAAGCTCCCTAAGGTCACATAGTCCAGTCATTTGATGTTCTTAACTGCAGTGAAATAATCCAGTTCTTTTTCAAAGTGAAATTGAATTTTGGAATACTGTTTAACAGCATTTTCATTGCCCAAGAGATATCCTCTGAAAAGGTGGTCCTAAAACAGGTTCTTGGTGCTATCTGTGGCCTTCACATTATGTTTTCCTCCTGGCTTTGAACAGATGAGAGTTTACTCTGATATACCAGGCAGGATAGGTTTAACTCTATATAGCAGAAAATCCAGATTAACACTGGTTTAAGTCAGATGAAAGTGTATTTTTCTCTCAAGTAAAAAAGATCCAATGACAGGCTATACATGACTGATATGGAAGCATCACAATAATCCAGGACCCAGACTCCTTCCATCCTTCTACTCCACCATCCTAATATATGACTTTCAACCTCAAGGGCACCTCATGGTCCAAGATGGCTGCTGCTAGAGCTCCAGCCATTACATCTGTATTCCAGGAAGGAGGAAGGGCCAAAAATTTTTTCCTCAGATGTTCTGCCTTCTTTTGAAGGAGCCTTCCCTGTAAACCCTCCCAGTAAAATCTGTCCAGAACTTAGTTACATGCCTACACATAGTTTCAAGGAAGCTTGAAAATGTAGTATGTTAAGCTGAGTGATTTCTTTGGGTATTATGTCATTAGGAAATGAAAAAAGAATAAATATTGGTAGGCAACTTGTAATCTCTCCACAACAGAGAAGTATCGGTATCACTTTCATGTAACTGTATGTTGATAGGGAGGACTGAGATCAGAACACATGAAGAACATGTTCTGAGGGAGGGCTGTGAAAAGTGATGGAATCAATGAATTGACCAATGAGATCAAAGAACTGTTGTGATAGAAAGATAGAGTTATGGACTGCTAGCAAGACGCTTCAAATCAGGAATTTGGACGTGGTGCAGTTATTGCTAGTGACATGGTCTAGGATCTAACCACAGGAGTGGATGGACAGGGTGAGCTGGAGGAAAGGGTAGCTGGCTGGAAGTGAGTAGGTTAGAGCGATGAGGAGCTAAGTGTTACCGGGCTCACCCATGTAAACTTACCAAGGATGGTAACATGAGTAATGGTGGAGAGAAAAATAGTGAACCGGGTTCTAGTATCTTCAGAAATGAAGGAAGGGTGACTAGGAAGTCAGATGGGGTAAAGGTGGTAAGGGTTATTGACCTGGGCTTCAAAGAAGGGAGGAGAAATGGTCTACAATGGTGAGGAAGGGGGGATGAAATGTGGGGCACCTAAAGAGATGAGTAGTGTCATTGCCAAGGGCCACAGGAGAAAAAGGGCCATCCGGAAACAGCCCCGTTTCAGTTGGAGCAAAAAGACAGTGTTCATAGACAAGGTTAAGGACATAGAGATTTTCTGATGGCAGGGCTGGGAGACTGAGTCAGGCCAGGAGTTTTCAGAGCCACTTGGTGATAAGTATCTTGATGGTAATGGATGACCCAGAGGCTGTGCTGAAGTGAACAAGGATGTAGCAGGGGATGGAACAGCCTGACAATGTTTCAGAAATTCTTTCTATAGCCTCTTTCTTGGGATTGGCCCTGTGGGTAGTCGGCAGTGATAAAGTGAGATCTGTCTTTCCAGGAGAGGGGAACTCTGGGGATACCCTTGGAGTCCAGCTGGGGGCGGGGAAGGTTGGAGAAGGAGATCAGCCTTTTCCAATTCAGAGAGAGAGAGAGAGAGAGTTCAGCCCAGAATAGGAAGGTCTTTCCAACAGACATGGCCAAAGACGAGATAGCCTGCCTCAGACAGGAGTGAGCCCTCCTTATTTGGAGAAGCCAAAGAAGCCTCCATCAGAAAGACTTTAAGATAATGGACACCTTAACGTCCCTTCTAGTCACATGTTCAAGATTCTGTCCTGGTGCCTTTATTAAATGCGATAGCAGACACTAGTTTGCAGCCTACTTTTAAGATTAAATCTTCTGAAAACTTGATCTTGCATTCTGGTTAAGCTGCCACCAAAATTGTGGTAGGTGGGTTCCTGGGCCAGAGCATCTGCAATAAAAGGCTTATATATTATTTGATTCAGTTCACAGCCAAACTCTTTATTAATGTGGTTAAATACAGCAAATAATCCATTAGATAGTTCCTATGCAATAGACCCTTAAAAGAACAATAACAAACAAACAAAAATTCTCTTTTAGTTACAAATCTGAACTTTTACCACAGTAGAAATTTTAAATTGCAAATTAATTTTAACTGTTCTTTTTTATTATAAAAACATTACATGCACACAGAGGTAAAAGCAAATATTACATAAAGAAAGACAATAAAATTGAGCCCTCTTTCACCCCAGATTCCACTCATTCCTTAGAGCTAACCATTTTTATCAGTTTTTTTTAATATATTCTCTTTCTCTATACAGTGGTTCTATGCCTGGGTTTTGTTTATTAGTATATCTTGAAGATATTTCCATATCAGCATTTTGTGACTTTCCTCATTCCTTTTTAGCAGGTGCATAGTATTCCACTGCCTGGCTCTTCCATGGTGGGTTAACTCAGTCCCCTGCTGATGTACATTTAGAATGTTGCCATTTTTGTTTATTGAGTTATTACAGTGCTACATGAGCATCTACTGAATAGAAGATATATAAAATAAATTTCTAGAAATAGAAATGGTGAATCAAAGGATATACTCATTTCAGATTTTGAAAGATAGTGCCAAATTGCACTCCAAAGGAATTGCACCAATTTACATTCCCACTAACAGTGAAGGAGAGAGCCTTAAATAACAAATTTCAATAAATCCTTTGAACAGAGATTCAAACTGACTTCGTTAACAAAGCAAATAAGCCTTTGTAATATAACTACCTTCTAATTTACTTGTTTTTCGAAACCTGAGTTTTTAACCAAAGTTGAGTAAAAGGCAGTGTGCAGTTCTGATCGAAATTCTTCGTCCTCTCAAGATGAAATGACAGGGCTATTCCCCCCACACAGAATATCCATTTTCCACCCCAGCACATGCCCTTCTTGCCTCAAGACCACTGATAGCCCTGTAGAAACTCTGAGAAGTACACAGCACATTTACTCGCTTCCTTCCAGTTACCGAAGCGGGGACCCCCTATTGTGCACAGACACCATTTCCAATACCATGTTGTTTCATTCATTCCAGGTTTATGGTTTAACTCATTCGGTCCAACTTTCCATAACCAGAGGATTGTTCTGGGCACTTGAACAGATGCTTTCGTTGAGTCTGAGCCTTATCCAAAAGCAAATAGATGTAACTCACCAGTTATTAACCACATTACTATTTTAGAGATGTATTCTTCCAAGTCTCTCCCTGGGGCTGGATCTTAGGAAGACAGAAGCCTGGTATGTGTATGTAACCAAACTAACCAGCTAGTAATCAGCATCAGATCTGTGGGAAAGACCAAACCAGCTGTGTGGGTAAATCCACAGTCTTCCTGAAAACCAGGACCCAGGAAGTCTTCCGACTAGAATACATCGGCTCTTCAAACTTCATTTTGTCATATTTTCATGATCTAAACTGTCAGCAGTAAAAGCAGAAAGATTGGACCTGGCAAGTAAAGGCAGATTTTGCCACATTGCATATGTAAGAGGTGTTAAGTGGCAGCAGAAGGCACATCGTGGATGCTTTTTTTGTCTATTTCTGACATCCCCAGAGCTGAAAATGTTAAGTTGCCTTCATCAGTCAAACTTGAATACTGGTATTATAAATTAATAATATAATTTTCCACCCCCGTGAAGCTTTCTCTTAAAAAAAAAAAAAAAAGTGGGAATCTGTTATACCAAGAGGTTGGCATGTTCAATTAAGCATGGTAAGTTTCTCTTTTGATTAAATCTGAAGTGAACTGAATCATCTCATTTTAGTCATGGGCCACTGAGCCTTCAGTCACATTTGGTTAAGAACTCTCAGCAGGTGCAGACACTTCTGTTGCAAACCTACGTTTCAGATGAGATTTACAGGTGTTAAGTTTACGATGGAAAGTTGAGTATTCAAAATCAGAGAACATAGGAACTCAAGTTAACTGACACTTTGCAGACACGTGAAATCCAGGTGACAGGAGAGGATGGCCGTACATGAAATAGTACATGGAATAAATGGTAGCCAAATCTAAAATCTTTCCCTTTACATCAAGATAAATGGGTAATATACAGGCTCATCATAAGGAAGAACTGTTTTGTTAAGTTCTGCTTTTTATATGAGTCAGAGTAACTGTTCAGTGCATGGTTATTGAGCACCTACTATTTGCCAAGTGCTGTGAACAAGTCAAAACCCTGTCCAAATGAATCCATCAGTGTCACAGCCCACTGGCAGAGAGACATACCCAGGATATGTATGGCCTCTGACAAACTGCCTCTGAAGAGCTCCTTCCCACCCCTTAGATGGCAGTGGGGCTGGATGCTGGCAAGTCCGGGACTCCGAGGCCCCCTTGGTAAAGTGCTTCTTCATTCGTTTATCTCTTAGATATCCACAGCGGGTAAGGGATGGGAGCAAGAGGAAGATGTTCAGACCTGTCCCGCAGCCCCTACCTGGCTCAGAACGCCAAAACTGAGAGCAGACAAACCCCTTTGAGAATTTCTGTGTGTGAGCCATTTGTATCTGTGTATATGAGATAGAAATGTTCAGAAAATTAAGTTCCTAAAATCATAAAACACGTGACCTAAAATGATAAAGAATGTTAGCTCTCAACCAGTGTCAGCCTCAGCTAAGGTCAGTAAGTTGGCTCTTTTCCTGAAACATTGTATTCTGCCATCTGATACCTGCTGTGAGTCTTTTGGTTTGTAAAATTCCAGTTTTGCCTGAATTTGATAGATCTTCAAAAAAAAAGAGTCTCAAAATAGACAAACATTAACTGTAAACACTATTAGACTTTGGAGGTTTAATCACAGCACTAACCAAGAAGAGAGTCTGTTGAGTTTCTTACAGGGTGCTTCCAGATCTTCCTTCTTTCTGTATCGCCCAAAAGAATGTGAACTCTGAATAGATTTGCACCCAGCAAGAACTCCAAGCATGTCTCTCCCTCTCTCTCTCCCTCACACACACACACATACACACATACACAGACACACACACTCCCTTTGTTGTTTGTGTTAATGTTGTTATATTCATAAACACTGAGGACCCGCCTAAGAAGTAAGCACAGAGAGGAGGGCAGATGAAAAACAGCATCCCTGTCCTGGAGGGACCCACAGGCTAGTTGGCGAGAGGGTCAATGAAACACCTCTGAGGCTCTATGATAAGTGCCAAGATAGGATAGGTTATCTGAGTGCTGTGATAGAGAAAATTACCACGGTGACTTGCCAGTCCAAGAAAGGGCCCTGGGGAAAGCTTCCTGAAAGATGAGATGCTTAAAGCAGAGTCTTAAGAAGGAATAAGACAAGAAAATAAGTGTGCAGCATTCCAAGCTGTGCGAAGGGTAAGTTAGAAGGAGGCAGGCAAGCAGGCAATTCGATTAAAAGCTAGGAGACCAATTAAGAGGCTGTAAGCAACATCCATGTGGGAAAGGTTGTATCTAAAGTGTTCAAAGGTGGACTCAAAATGACTTGGCAACTAATTGGATATGGGAGAGAGGGGTAATCTCTAAGACGGCTGGAAAACACTGGGCGTGAGGAAATCACTAATCGAAAATTCAAGCAGAGGAGAAGATCCCTAGGAAGGAGGATGATGTGTGGAAGTTTGGGTCATGTTGAGTTTAACCATCAAAGGGATTTCCCTGTGAAGATGTTCAGAAGTCAGTCAGATAAGAGGGTCTGGGCCAGAGATCTGAATGTGGGAAGCATCGATTCAGGCAGTGGTCCTGGGTTTCTTGGGAGGATGTGAGGCTGAGGGAGAGGGAGCAAGGAGGGGGCCCGGAGGAGTGGTGACACTTAATGGGCTCTCTCTCGAGTCCTTTAAAATCAAAGAGGATTTGAGGAGATGAGGAAGGAATATCAGATGCCACTGAGAGATCCAGGCACATGGAAGTGAAAAGTGGCTGAGGGTAGTCTCAGTGCCATGCTGCCAAATGCCAGATGCAGAGTCAAGAAGTGACCAAAGGAGCCCTAAGGACACAGAGGCACCAGCACAGACTGATCTGTCCAGAGGCTTGGCCATGAAGAGAAGGAAAGAGAGAGCAGTGCCCACGGGAAGCCCAAAGTCAAGAGAAATGCTGCCAAGTTGAAAGATGTAAGCATGATTATATGCTGAGGGGAAAGGGAAGACTTGAAGATTGAAGATGACTGATTAGTCAGAGTCCCCGAAGAGGCAAGAGATTGGAATAAAGGAAAAAATTTCGATCTTTGAGATAGCAACATTCAAAACACATTGGAAATCTTCCAAAATATTTATGAAGGCACTCATATTTCCAACGATAAGGTGACCCTGTTAGAGAAGATGATAGAACCAATTCACGTGAACAGATTCATTCTTTACAGGAGACCCCAAAGGTCATTCTCATAGAAAATTATTTTTAAAAGCCTTAATAAGGAAATCAGGCAGCTTCATTTCATTATATGATGGGTTTGGCCACCACTTAAGATACAATTATGTAAATATTCTTGTTAATTCTTGTTAATTCTAGTCCTATGATTATGTCTGTAAATATAACTACAATTAAATCTAAATTTAAATTGAAGATGTTAATTATCTTTATTATGTGGTTCATTCACAAAATATTTACTAAAGATGCTTTACAAAATACTTTATTACAACACCAGTTTACTTTCCATTAATGTCAATGCAGTCTTATAATAAATGGTTTTACATGCTGCCTCACAAAAATTAGAAGAAATTCAGAGGCTGTACTTCAAGAATAGACTTAAGAATAAATAAATAAACTATGTTCTTGGTGTTTTGTGCAGGATGAGATTATTATTTTTAATATTTTGCTTTTAAGAATAAAGATCAGGCCAGATCCTGTTAGGTGAATAAGGTGCCCTGAGAGAAGTTTGTAGTTGGAAGGGGAGTTTATGCCCTTCAGCTGCTAGGTAGTGAGTTGTATCTGGGAACTTACACTATCCTGTTTCCATACTTTCCCAAGAAGGCTCCCACCATCAGAGCCTGAATCGTAAGTCCTTGTTTCTTGTCTCTCTCTGGCTCCAGGCTGTGAACTACAAGGGCACCAGCTGCATCGATCTTATTACCAAATGCTGTCTGGTTCATAGCACAGGCTCAATTAATATTTGCAGAGTGGAAGATTGTCTGTGACCTGTACTGACCTGGCAGGAAAGCTCAGACTTCCCAGGGGAGCTAATACCGGGAGAGCTGCACTGTAACTCAGGGAGCGCATTGAGGTGCCAGGCACTATGCCGACACTTGTTGATGGATACAAAGATCCAGAGATGGCGGGGAGAAGGGCCCTGCCCCTGGGAAGCCTGCCTCCTGGTGGGGAAAGCAGACACGCGGGCAGCAAACTGAAACAAGGGCTGTGCCGGGTACTGTGTCATGAGAATGGTGGATTTCCTCTTGGAGAGGAGGGTGTGGATATTGGTAGAGAAGGCTTCAGCTCTGGCCTTCCATGAGACCTTAACAAATGAGGGGTGTCTCCATCCAGAAGGAGAAGCCAAAGCCCAGCTTTCCCCGCTCTGCTCTCTGCTGGGCTCACCAGGCCTCCTCCTGCATCACACAGGCTCCTCCCGGTGCTCACCTTGTCCGCCGGGGAGGTAGGTGCGCAAGGGGGACGACTGATGAGTCTCCCACCTCTGGAGCATGAACGCCTGGTCCACCCCGTGTTCTCCGGTCCGTTTCCTTCAGACAGTTCCTGGGGCTCTACCCAAGGACCCTCAGCCCCCCCGGGGCCATGCGCTCAGGTGGACCTGAAAGGAGTTACTTTGGGTCATTAGCCAACAAGAAGTATGTGAGAACCTCATCAAGTTGCCTGGAAACCACCAACACAAGGATTGGTTGAGCCCCCCAGGGCCCTGGCGAACCAGCATGAACAAAAGCGAGGAAGATCCCTACCCTCGTGGAGCTTGGCTGCTAGTGGGGAAGCAGCACATAGTCAATGGCAATAACGATTTAGTAAATTAGGTGGTGAAAGTGCTTTACAGAAGGCAAGCTGGGCTTGGGAAATGCTGGAAAGAGAAACTGCAATTCAAATAGGCTGCTCAGAGAAGCCTGGGTGAGAAGATGATATTTGAACAAGTCCTTGAAGGAGCTGAGAGAGTGAACCCCCTGGGTCTCTGGTGGAAGCACATTGCAGGTAAAGGGACCAGCAAATGCCACGGCCCTGAGCTGGGACAGTGCACAGTGTTTTCCGGAACAGCAAGGAGGCCAGCGTGGCTGGAGCAGGGTAAGTTAGGAGAGCGGGAGGGGACAAGGCAAGGTGGTGGAGGTGAGCTTCACTGGACAGAACCTCCCAGGTCATTGGGAAGACGTTGACTTTCCCTTTGACCTAAGGAGCCACGGCAGGATTTTGCAGAGAAGTGAGTGGCGTGATCTGATTGCCTGATCACTAAGGACCCTGGAGTGAGACCAGCCTGGGGGACAAAGAGGTAAAGGTGGAAGGGGAGACTAGCTGGGAGGGCAGCAGAATTATTGCTCTGCTTGAGGGGTGGGAGTGGGGATGGTCAGATTCTGAAATACTTTGAAAGTGGGTGTTGCGGGTAAGGGGTGAATGACCCGTGGTCCTCAGTGAAAGAATTCACAGGAGACTCCAGTCACGGCACACGGCAAGTTTTTATTAGTAGAAGAGACAGCACAGAGGGACAGGACCTCTGGGGTCAGCAGAGGAGCTGCATCTGCAGGTGGCTGTAAGGGCTTTTTATATCCCCAGGGATGGAATTTTCCAGTTCACAACTGTGCAAGCTCGCTTATTGCTGGAAACCCCCTATTTGCCCGTGAGAAGAAATGGGGAGAGGGTTACTGGTCTTCAAGGTCTTTTGAGTCCCTTGTTTTGAATTCCTCTTTCCCCTGCCTGCCTTGCCCTGACCATTCGGTCTCTATCAGTAGAAACCCCAGATTTGCCGATGGATAATATGTGGGGTGTGGGAGAAAGAGAGGAACACTCGATGACCCCAAGGTCAGCGTTTGCCATTTGCCGCAGAAATCCCGTGACGTGTCTTCTCAGATTGAGGATGCCCTGTCTGCCTGACTGGAGTCTCCGCATGCAGGAAAAAAGACAAGGGATAAACAGAAGGAAAGTTCAGGTGCACTTTTGCTTTTTAAGCTACCTGCCAAGCCATGAACTTCAAAGACAGAGACTGGAAAGGCAGAACTGAAAACACAAAAATAGTTTCAAAAACACAATTTTCATGTGTTCCCTTCTGTTTCATCTTTTCGTTTCTTCTCCGAAACCGAGGTCTGATTGCTCAGGTATGTGTGGCCGCTCCCTTTACATCTGTGTTACTCTTTGGCCCCGTCCCTTCTGGGTCACTGGTGCTCAGAACGTTCCAGGGAGCTAATCTGATCACCCACCCAAAGGGTTCCTGTGCGGCGCTGCCGACTATGTGGTGGGAAAGGTGTGAAGGAATTTCCAGGGGCTGTTTTAATTAATTAGCAGCAGAACGCATTTCCTTTGAGTAAACAGGACCTCCGAAGGTTATTTTGCGATGCAGCTTAGAGCTTCTGTTTTATGGCGGAGGGACTGGTTGAGGATTGTGATTCCTGGTTGTTTTTCCAAAAGTTGTTCTTCGCAATCGGCCCTTCTGCTTTGATCTTTTCCTCCCCCACTTTCCTACCACCCCCGCCACACACACTCCCCTGAGGACACTCAGCTGGCATTCTTTAGCAAATTTCAGACCAAGCTGAACTATGTTAAAATTGTGTACTAGGTTTTGACGTAGGTGCCTCACGATTTGAGCAAAGTGTGCTATTTCTGAGATTTTAAGTATACAAATATCTGTTGCTATATAAAAATACACTTCAAGGATTCACACCGCAACAGAGGATATTTTTTAAGGTTGCCTTAAAACATGTTAAAATTCACCCCTTCGCTCACCTTGAAAAGCACTCAAAAATGGCTTCTTTATCCTCAGGCACAAAGCTACAGTTGTTTCTTAGCTCTGTCCATGCCAACCTTTATGCCAACGTGGAATCCGTGCCTAAAATAGTCTATGGAAGCAATGCCTTTACTGCCAAGGTCTCTTGCACCAGGGCTTCTAAGCCTTCCTTCTATTTTAAATATCAAGCTTTTCATTTTCAGTAATTTGGGGATAGAGGTTCTGTCTTTCACTTTCATAATAATACCAACCCTGTCCGAGGAACAAGACCAGAGCATTTACTGTACGTCAGAGACCATCCAAATGTGTATCAACCCATTAGGTCTTCTAACAACTACAGGAGCTGAGTGTTCTATTCATTGTCCCCATTTTAAAATTCTGAACCTGAGACACAGAGGAGGTAAAGCCCTCGTGCGTCAGGAAGTCTTGAGCTAGCCCGAGTCCCGGTGCGGCCGCCGTGCCCCTTCCCTGTGCCCTGTCCTCACCGGTGGTGGGAGAGAGCCGATCACTGTCCTCCCTACTAAGATGGCCAAGGCATCAGCCTTTAAAACACAGGGGGCCACCTCACCTTGACCTCCTCAGTTTCAGGAAGATAAAAAGTGTCCTTTCTCCTAATCGGTTTTGGAACTGACTTTGGAGGACTCACTGAGAACTAAACACCAGTCCAGCAAGGCCCCAGGATGCTTACACTGTTGGGCCAGGAGCAGCTGATTCCCCAGTCCTCCCTGTGTGGAGGGAGAGAAGGCAAGACGCCAGTGAGCCTTCCAAAGCAACTCAGAGCCATGTCACCCTAGCCCCTGGGTGTGTGTTGGTTTGGTATTTTTTTCCTCTTATTTACAGAGGTCTCTGGATGCCAGGTGTTGTGGTAAGTCCTTCACACACACTTTCTCACATAAGCCTTGCATTTAACTCAGGAGTCAATGTCATTAGAATTCCTATTTAACAGATGGGAAAACTGAAGCTCAGAAATATTCAGGAACTGGGGGGAGGGTATAGCTCAGTGGTAGAGCGCATGCTTCGCATGCACAAGGTCCTGGGTTCAATCCCTAGTACCTCCATTAAAAAACAGAGACAAAACAAAGAAGTATTCAGGAATTGGCTGACTCTCGCCCAGCGGAGCCAGTGAGAGCCCAGACCTTGCTGCCTCGAAATCACAACCATTTAACCACAATGCTGTGCTGTCCCCAACACACACACACACACCCTGCATGGTGCCCTCGCAGCTTGTGGCTTCAGGCTGAACAGTTCCTGAAGATTCCAGGCCTCCCTACCCGCAAGCACAGAGGGTCCCTTTGGGAATCGCACGTTCTGTGCTCAGTCTAGTCCCGTTAGCCTCACCCTCACAGCTTTTCCCCAGGGTGTCCGTTGGGCTGGAATGAGCATGCCTTGCCGGCTAGGCTCTTCCCACCGCCCTCAAGGCATTCACCTGAGTGCTCAGTTCTGAAGGGGGGCCTTCAACTGCTGCTTTTCTGGAAACTAATCTCTAAAAGGGAAGAGGCTTTTAGGCTGTGGAGCAGCCCATGTCAGCACTTCCAAGGCAGAATGGTTGCCAGGTCCCACACATCAGAAAAAAGTTGTGTTAAAGAAGTTGAAGCAATGGATGGAGGAGAGCTGTTCCCCAGGCAGCCTCAGCAGCTTGTTGCCCGAGGGCTGGACCCCAGAGAAAACAAGTAAGGTTAATGCCTGCCACCTGTCAATAGCACAGAAAGTCTGAGGTGCTGCTGCAGTGGGAGAAGGCATGACCCTCACTGGCTTGTGAACACATTTGAAAACCTACAAAAACCCAATTCTGGAATCATTTCCTACCCTGTCCTCCCATCCCTCCTATAGAGAACTTGGGGAAACCAGCCCATGAGTGATAGTGGCCAACACTGTTCTGAAAGATGGCAGAGCTAGTGGCCAGACCCTTCCATGCTTGGGGTCCCTTTTGTTATCATTTCTCTCTGGCATTCACCTGAGCTCTGAAAAGATCGTTGGAACCACAAACAATGTGTGATTAACTGGTTTCTGTCAAATATTTTCTCTGCTGTGATTCATGACTTTGGGGCATTACTTGGATTGGGTTAGTTCAGTGTTGATCTTCCCAGGCTTTTTGGTTTCCTTCCTAAATGCTTTCTTGCTCTATTATTATTTTATATATAATTTTTAAATAGCAGTTATTGATCATCTTTGTTTCATAGAGCTGCAGAATGTCCTAAGTTCAAAGACTGACCCTGAGTCCACAGAATGGTTTCATTAGTAGACGCATCATCTATAAAGTTTCAGACCCCCTTTTTCCTCTTCTGGGCTTTTCAGCTGATGATTTGAGGACTTCTTAGGGTCGCCTTCCACGGGAAGTACCCCTCTTTAGGCTTAAGGCTGCAGAATGCTGAGAACTGCTCTTCATCACCTGCCTGTCCAGTTTCCAAATCAGACTAGATTTGACAGCCAGGGAAGGGTCTTGTATCCACACTGCCTGGGCAACCCCCAGGCAATCTCAGCTCCCTGCCTACCTCCTCTGTCCTTGAATTCCCTCTTTTTCTCCTTTTTCTTTCCTTTTACCTCCAACTTCTCCTAGTCCCCAGACTTCTTTCCTCTCCCTTTTTCTTCCCAGAGTTTTCTTTGGAGATTAAATAGAAACAGCCAAACTCAAAATCCCTCCGCGCATGGTGAGCCTAATGCTGACCCTCACATCCCTCAGGATGGACCTCATGGCCTTCACCTTGTCCTTCTTTCTCATCCCTTATGAAGCCCAAGCTACCAAACTGATCTATTTTTCTCCATGTAGCATTTCTCTTCCTGCTTCCTTGGAGAGTGTACCTAACAGTGCACATCCATTACGTAGACTAAGGTACTTACATCCTAGAAGCTGTCTTTGTGGGAACAGGCATCTAGATTTATGGCTAATGGGGCTTGTGAGCAGAAGGGAGCTGTGTCCCACATCACCTTCACCATTAAAGTCAACTGGTCCTGCCCTAGTCTACAGCTCTGTCTTTCCCAGCCGGTTACACAAATCACCACTATGACCATTCCCCAGGATTTCCATCCACCGGACAGGTGGAGTGGGGATGCCAACCTGCCATGTCCCATTCTAGGAGAATAGACTTTCCAAGAGAAACATTGTGAGGTTTAATTTGGTTTGGTTTTGATCTAACCAGAAAAGTAGAATGAGTTCCCCTGCTAAATGCTGCTACAGAACCCAGCCAACAACAAATGCCTGGTGGGAAAATTGTAGGAGTTGTGATATTTTCAGGGATTCATCATATCTGAAATCTAGGCAATAATCAGTCAGTTTCAAATGAGGCTCCTTTGTGCCTTGAATGTTACCGCGGTGCAGGGGTGGGAATCAAGAATTAAAAGAGGAAGAAAAATGTGCTGTATTTCCCTAATCTCTACACTTTTGCATGCTTTTTTTTTTTTCTGTGCTTGTTGCATGCATTTACCCATTAATTATGTCAGTAATGGAAAAGAAATGAAGCATTGTATCCGCGGGACAGCTGTTTAAAATGATTACTTTGAAAATGGTATTTTTTTCCAGCACCTTTCCCTGAGGCGTCTCATCACCAGTAGACATTACTTGCTGTGCTCATTTGATCATCCTTTGCGCTAAATCCCCAACTTGCCTCCTTGATGCTTTAATTGCAGCTGACTCAGCTAATTCAAAAAGCCGTGATGCATGCTCCTGACTCCTTTAGAAACCGCAGTGTTGAGATGAATGTTTGAAAACCAAAGTCAGGTCAAAGGATCCCTAGGTTTGGCTTTCCATGGTCAAAAGCCAGTTCTGGGATGAGCATGTAATTCCAGAGAAATGGCTCTGCCTCCAGAGCAGTTCTGTTTCTCGAGACCTGTTTTTGAATCTTCAGCAGGAGAGGGAGTTTTGGTGACGATTTGTGCTTTCATTGTTTGTAAGCATTTGGGAGGGAGGGAAGAGGTCCAAGTTAAACCTTTCGTCTATCGTCCGGCAGCTTGAGATTCTCAAATAGAGAATTGGGCTGAAGAATCCACAAGGTAAGAAGGTACCCTTTATGCAGGTTGTGGGGCATTAGGGTTGGGCAGAAAGGAGTGGTCACTGCTCTAGGGCACCATCACGAAGGGAGCCACGCACCTGCTGACCCAGCGCTTTGCCGTTTGCCTCTCTCTTTATCTTCCTCCTCACCTTGTCTCCTTTCCATTACTTTCTCTTACTTCAGGGAGGTTCAGAGAAAAGGCTTCAATTCTCCACAAGATCGCAAAGAAAAAATGCCAGGTGGATGAGAACGAGAGGCAGAATGGGGCTGCCAATCACTTGGGTGAGTCCAGGGAGATGTCCATCCTGTGCCTTTCCTGGGGTGCGTGGAGAGGGGCAGAAAGGCAGGACCCAGCGTGGGGACTGGACTCGGTGCAGACACAGATCCCTGCAGCTCAGCACCCGGGAAGCCCAGGTGTCAGGAAGAGACCCACTTCCCCTGGTAGATACAGGGCATGAACAGGCACAATGTCGCCTACGCTCGGGGAACTTTAAAAAGAGTGATGTGACTCTATGAGGAATCATATAAAATCAATAAATAAAAATATTTAAGTAAATAAATAATTTTAAATAAACAAAATTACACCAGCTCCACCAAGCACCTCCACCAAAGAGTAGAAAATCTCTTTAGTTTCAGGAATTGCACACAATCCCACAATTGCACAAGAAGACACACAGACCTATTATTTAATGCTTAACGAAAGGTGAGAGTGTCCCTTCTGAATGTCTTGCCTGGTAAGCAGATTTTATACCTATGTCAATGCCTACGGCACTCCCACTAAGTGACCACATTGTTCACTTGGTCGCTCCTGAACTGAGTGGCAGGGCCCCTGTAAGATGACACTGCCTCCCTTTCTTAAGAATTCAGCAGCACTTGCCCGGGTTTCTTTTGGCTGACTTTTTCTGAGTTCCTGTATGACCAGATCGTGACATTCAGGCATCTTATTTTAACTTGGAACATGATGTTCCTCCTCTCCAGCCTGCGACTCTAATGTAGCTCTAATTCTAAATTCAAACTAAATTTAACCTAATCTGGAATCTATGTTATACACTCTGCTATTCCCCAAGAAACTAAAATTATCTGCAGACAAAATTCAACAGTGTTGCACTCAAAATACATGACATTCCTTAGAAGAGTTTCTGCCTATCCTGTTGTCCTGACTTCTAGCTCAGGGAAAATCTTTGGCCAAGAAACAGTCAAGATTCTATTGGGTATGAAAAGAAAAACTTGAAGGAAATAAGCTGACATGTTAACCGTCATGCCTGGGAGGTGGCTTCTCATCTGTTCATGTCTGTTCTTGGGTATCTTAACTCCGCTTTGACACCCAGCATCCCGTGCCACTGGGGTCAAGTTTGGCCATTGAAGGCTGACCCAAAAGTTGTATCACTTCAGCCACTAGACACCCCAAACACAATTTTAGTACTTCCCAAGGTATTTAATACTTTTTAGTTTAAATAACTGAATAGGCATCCTAGGAAAAACAGGCATAGCCTCACACAGCAGACCATCAAAGAGATAACATCATCACTACTAAACACATGGAAAGATAAAAGAAGTTTCAGTTTCAGTGGCTGTTCATGCTGAAATATATTTATGCCTCTGTATTCCACAACTAAATACATAAGTAAACATAAACATTTCCCTGGGACTTCTGCAGTTTGTCTCCTTCAAACCCAGCAATTTTTATATGACTCTCAAATTCTTTGCCAGTGAGATTTTACATAGAAATGTTTAGTTTTTCTGAAGTTGCTAGGGAAAAAAAAAATACTCTAATACTCTATGAGCGGCCTTACACTGCCTGTATCCGACAGTGATGAGCATTCCGATTCTCCTGGCAGTCCTGATGCTGAACGTCTTCATTGCCTCCTGAAAGTCAAGAATCACCCAGCACAGCCTGGGAACCCTGTTTGTTTCCCTCTCACTGAACTCATGGCAGACCTCAATGGTGCCTGATCACTGATCACCTGTAGGTGTTCCTCTGCGTCCTGGAAAAAAATCTTCTAGTGCAAGGCAGGTGCTGTAATGAGGATCAGAATAGTTTATGCTTCTTGTTCGCTTGCTCTGTACCAGGCACTGTGCTGGGAGCTTTATATGCATTTTCTTTTGTCATCTTTGCTGGCGTATCTTTGATCACGTTGTTAGTTGCAGGAGAGGTGGTGATACTTTTGTCATCACCTCAATTTTACAGATGAGGAAGCTGAATTTCAGAGAGATTAAGTCACTTGCTAACAGTCTCACAGCATTTGTACTAGAGTCAGAGTGTGAACCCAGGCCTGTCTGAGATGCTCAGTATCCAAGTCCCAGTGCTCAGCCATTACCCAAGTCACTTGCCAAACGTCTCCTCTCATTCAGGAATGATACCAATTTTTCCTCCATCACTTGTTCATCACTGCCCCACCCCCCGCCTCGGCCTTGCCTGCAGTAGGATGCCCGGGTGTAGGATGTTCTAACTAGCATTCTCCAGACCTTTCAAGTAGGTGGGGTTCCAAAGCCTGGCCTCCCCACAACACCTGCACACTGGCAGAGTCATCCACTCACTGAGCCTAAGGGAATGAGAGCTGGAAGCAATGGGCCTTGGAAGTCAACCAGTTGAATCCTCTCATCTCATAGATAAGGTTCCTGAAAACCAGAGGAAGGAGGGGACCTGCCCAAGGTGACAGCCCGATGTTGGCAGAGCAGAGTGTAGGACACACGTCTCCTGAAGCCCTCGCTAATAAATATTCTCTCTAAAACATATTACAAAAGAAAAGATCCTTCTATAAAAAATACCTGAGGGATGTGGTCCTGGGTATAAACAATAGTGTGTACATTGGGTATGGTTTTGGTTTAAAAGTGTCTGTGCTCATGTTCTTGAATGGCTAGTTGGTCCGTTTGCCTCGTCTAGAGAATGCAGCCCCTGGGAGCTGATAGGGCACAGGAGATCAGACATCAGGCCAGAGGGGATACCAGAGAGCTCGTAAAGGAGGAGGAGGGCTGAGTACACTGAAAGGCATGGGGGAGAAGGGGAAAATCCTTTGCTGTTTGGTGCAACCTTAGCCCTGGCTTTATCACCCCACCCAGACCACTGTCTTCCCCTCCGGGCCCACCATTTTAGGATGTTCTTTTCGACGTGGCGCTTACCCCACTGACTCCATTTGCTTTCTTTGTGTGTGTGTCTTAATTATGTCACAGAAAAAATCGAGCTCCCAAACAGCACCAGCACAGAAGTGGAAATGACACCATCCAGCGATGCTTCGGAACCTGTTCAAAATGGAAATCTCTCCCACAGCATCGAAGCTGCGGAAGCCCAGGTATGGCTTTTTTCTATCGCTCTTCCAGGCCTCCGTGCTTGTTGAAATCCTAGCACAGCAGCAGAGACCCTCTGTTCTCCTCAGAGGCCCCAGTTCCCAGCTGGACAGGCACCAAGTGGAGTCATTTGTCCTTGTGTGTATTTCCCAGTCCTGGCCGCATGCGTCAAGCCCTTCATCTATTGAATAAGTGCACATCTGCTCTAGCCGCTGTTTCTCAGAGTGAGATTGGAAGACTTATGCATCAAAGCCCTTGGGGATAAAAATGCAGGTTTCCCAGGCCGCATCCCAGACCTGATGAAGCAGAATCTCTGAGAAACAGCACCCAGGAATCAGCATTTTAACTCACTTCCCAGGTAGTTCATTTTTTATTATCGAAGTGTAGTTGATTTACCATGTTGTGTTAGTTTCAGGTGTACAGCAAAGTGATTCAGACATACATACATTTATATATATTCTTTTTCAGCAAGTGCTTCTTAATAGACAATAAAGTTTAATCGCTACTGCAGTCTTTCAGGCCAAGGTTAAGGAACAGAGAAACCACAGCCATCACACCTCAGTTAGCCCCCTTTGGCCTTCCATGGTCTCTGCAGTTGAAATTTTTAATCAGTCCTCTCTGGTCCAATCCACCATTCAGTGGTACAACCATTCAAAAGCTGTTTGATCTAATGGTTATAAAAATACTGAACATTTACATGTACCATGTGCCACAGATTTGATGCCGGACACTTTGCAGATATTCTCACCTTTAAAACTCAGAGAGGTTAAGTCACTTGCTAACAGTCTCACAGCATTTGTACTAAAGTCAGAATGTGAACTGAAGGTATAGGCATTTAGTATCTCCATTTTATAGTGAGGAAGCTAAAACTTAACGAGATGAAGTAGTTAATCAAGATTACCCAGTTTGTAGGTGGTAGAGCTGAGATTTGATCTCAGGACTGTCAACATACAGTCTCTGTACTGTTTCTACAATGCAGCACTGCCTTTGGACCACAGTTGCTCAAAAAAGGAGGCAGAACTGAAAAGTAGGTGGTGATTGTTAGATTTCTGGATCTCAACCTCATCAAGTGAATCAGACTTGGAAGGCACAGAGCCCCAAACCTGCATTTTAATCAGGCACCCTGAGTCAGTGTTTCTCAAACTTAAACGTGCTTATGAATTTCCTGGGGGATCATGTTAAAATTCAGGTTGATTTGTCAGGTCTGGAGTGACACCCAGAGTTTGCTCCCAGATGATTCTGATGCTGCTGGTCCGAGGATCACATTTTGAGTAGCACTACCCTAAAGTTTGTGATCCTCTTCTCTAGACAGGATGTTCCCTCCCAGCACTCTCTTCTCCTTTTCACCGGGATACACTGCACAGAGAGGGTCTGCACGCCTTAGAAAAACACATGCTAAGTGTTGCCTATTGCCTTTATTCCCTGGAGAAATGTGCAAGCAAAGTTTCTTCTTTTAAAGGAAAGGATAAGGACTATCAAGCACCTTTTCAGATACCTGTTGGCCATTTAGACATCTTCTTTGAAAAAATATCTGTTCAGGTCCTTTGCTCAGTTTTTAATCAGGTTATTTGTTGTTTGCTGTTGAGTTGTATGAGTTCCTTACATATTTTGGATATTAACTCCTTATCAGGTACACGATTTGCAGATATTTTCTCCCATTTCATAGGTTACCTTTTCATCTTGTTGATTGTTTCCTTTGCTCTGCTTTTCACAAGGTATACGTGTATCAAACCATCACATTGTACACTTTAAATGGATATAATTTTTATTTGTCAATTATACCTCAGGAAAGCCAGAAAAAAATAACTAAAGGAAAGAATAAAGAAACAGCAGCTCCTTCTGCCCTTGTCTCCTCTACCTTCCAGGCTCTTGCCCTGCTGCCCAGAGTCCCATGGTCCCTTCACATTAGGTTGGGGGTGAGCTGGCAGAGTGGCTTATGTCCACATGGATAAGCAGCATGTGGCAGCGGGAGGCAGGCCCCAAGGACATCTGGCTGCCCTTGGGGATGGCGTGGTCACAGGTGCTCCGAGGGCAGCCTCGTCATTGTGCCTCTCCCATCTGGCTGGGAGAGGGACATCTGTGCCCCCACGCCGGAGCGCCTTGCTGCGGCGGAGTGAGAGTCTCTACTGACCCCCTCTGAGCAGAACTGTGCCCCCGGGTCTCACGCAGGGAAACAGGACAGATTTGTGCACCACCCTGATACACTGAGAGCTCAAGGGCACACAGCCCTTCAAAGAACCCCCATCCCCACCCCTGCAGCTGCCTGCAGGATAGCCTGGCCGTGAATTCCAGATCCACCCAATCTCACTTTAGTTTTTGCATCTGTAAAGTACAGATAATAACAGTATCCGCCTCATTAGGGATATTAGGAGAGTTCAAGAGATAATGTGCATAAAGCACTTAGCATAGAGCTGAATGCTGCTATTTATATTAACATGTCCCATACCTACTATATAAACAGCATCCAAGGTGTCCCTTCCCTGTGGGTAAAATGCTCATTGTAGTAAAATGAAAATGAAATACATATACAAAATATGTACATATAAAATGTTTGAGAGGATTCAGGATAAAATAAGTAAATAAATAAGCACCTGTGGTAGGTGAGTAATGTGGTCAGGGAGGTCTGTACAAAGTGCTCTGGGAGACTACCAGAGAAAGAACTTGACCCTGGCAAGGGAAAGTGTAAAAGCTTCGAAGATGATGTAATGTTCAAGCTGGGTATTGATGGGTGAGTAGGAGTTTGTCGCTCAGAGAAGGAGTTGATGACCGAGATGACCCCATGTTCAAAGGCATAAAACCTTAAGAGGGAAACTCATGTTCAGTGATTGGTGAGAAAGGCAGGGGAATTAGAGACTGAAATGCAAGGTGAGGAGTGAGGAGAGATCCACTAGGAAAACAAACTGGGCTGAAAATCTCCCACTGTTCAATCAAAAAATTTTCCGTGTTCATCTAATATGTGTCAGGCAATGTGCTGGGCACTGGAGATGCCCACCCATTCCAGCAGAGAAGAGAGCCTGCAAATACAGACCAAGATATGATTATACAAGGGAATAGGGCCATGAAGAAAATGAAGCCTGGTGACACAATGGAGGACGAATAGAGGGGCCCCTTAAAGTTGGGAAGCAAGGGAAAGCTTCACTAAGGAAGTGATGTTTGAACTGGGGCTGAAATTTAAGAATGCTCAGGCCAAAGGAACACACCCACAGAGAAAGAAGTGAGCTCACCTTGTTTGAGGAACAGAAAAGTCGATGTGGCTGGAGAGTGGAGTGATGGAGGGAGGAGGTGATGTGGGACAGGAGTGCCAAGCAGAAATGGCCTGCCTTGTAGACCATGAGAAGGAAGTAGACTTCCTTCTAGGACAGCAACAAGCTATTGGATGTTCCCAAATGTAATTTGCACTTGTAAAAGATCCCTGGGGCTGAGTGTAGAGATTGGATTTATGGCAAGAGGTTGTGTAGCAGTAGTGGAGCAAAGAGGTCACTGTGGGAGCTGAGGCACAGCTGATGGTGGCATGGACTAGTGCAGTAGACAGATAGGAAGGGGAGGAATCATGACGGGCATTGTAAGCACCATCAAGCTGTCTGGACTTCCCCCTTCTGGGAGTAGGGAGCCCAGGATGCAGAGCAGTGAGGCAAGAGCCTATTTGGTTCAAGGATCAGCAAACTGATTCTGTGGCCAAATCCAGCCCTGCAGTCTGTTTTTGTACGACCCATGAGACAAGAATGTTTTTATATTCTTGAAGGTTTAAAAAGAAAAAAGCAGCAGCATATGTAACAGAGACCATAAGGACCACAAATCCTAAAATATTTACTATCTGGCCCTTTACAGGAAAAGTTTGCCCACCCCTAGTTTAGACCATCTGCAGTCTTTCCCAAAAAAAAAAAAGAAGGAAAGAAAAATAATGAGGAAGCTTTTCATGCACTTATATGGAATGATCTTCAATATATGTTGTTAAGTGGAAAAGGCAACATGCCAAATTGCATCCAGTATACTCTATTCATGTAAGAGAGGGGAAAAAAGGAGGGGAATAACCGAATACCATATAAGCCTTTACTTGTGATGCTATTGAAGAAACTGGTCATGCTGACTGCAGAATAGGGGTCTGTGCTAGGGAACCGTGGTGGAGGTAGCCTTCTGCATGGATCTTTCAGTGTAGCCTTCTGTAGCTTTTGAATTTTGAACCAATTAACTGTATTACCTATTCCAAAAAGAAATACAGCAACTAAAAATAATAATGGTTAAATTAAAACAGAAGTGGTATGCATTAGTCATTTAAGAGCAGAGTCTCTGAAGACAGACCACATGAGTTCAAACCCCAGGTCTGTGACTTACCAGCTGTGTGACTTTGGACAAGTTCCTTAACCTCTCTGTTCTCATTTTCCTTCTCTGTGAAGCAGAAATAATAACCCATTTCATAGCATTTTTGTGAGACTAGAATACTCGTAGAACAGCTCTTGGCACAGAGTAAGCACTACATAAGTGTTTGCTATTATAAGCAGTACTTAGTAAAACCTTTTTTAAAATTACTATTAAATAGCCCAGATGACAAGACCTCAGACCAAGTATTGTCTGTGGTGTGGATGACAATGGCTGGATGTGAGAGCTGTTTCTGAGGCAGAATTGAGACCATTTGGTAATAAATTGGTCATGGAGAACAACAACAACCACAACAACAAAACTGTTGTGGGTCATGCTGACGTTTCCAGGCTGGAAAGACAGCTTAACAGGGAAAACCTGGGCTGTGATTCCAGAGTCAGGGAAAAAGGTGTGAAATCGGAATGCTCAAGCCACTAAAAGCACAGTTTCACAGAAAGGATTCAGTGCCTTTTCGTTGTGTTAGTTTTCTTTCTTTCCCAGTTGTATTTTTATCAAGCTGCATGGCGAATGAGGTGTGCACCCTGACTTTTATTAATGGAAGTGGTGAGCCCCACGCACCACACGCTCACCGCTGATACTCTCCAAGAGTTTAACCTGCCTCGTGTAATTAACCTGCTGTTTTCAAAACCCTATTTACAAATGAAATAACACCTCATTTCTGAGAGCTTCTGTCTGTCCAGACTTTACACTGGCGATGAAGAACATTTTAAAAATAGTCTCTGGCGCAGAGGAAGCCCCTTTACAGTTTTTTTTTTGTTTTTTGTTTTTTTGCTTCATTTGTATATTCTGAACGAAGAAATAATTTGACTCTTCAGATGTCTGAGTGCTAATCACCTTCTCCCAATGACTGCTGACACAGTGCTGTCGATCCTAATAGAACTGACTTGAGCTGTCACTGAGAACTGACCGACCTTCCCAATTTTCAATGTTAGGAATTTATCCAGGTTTGAAAGATAATTCAAAGAAATATTATCTCCCACCCAGAACCCAGCATTTTCTTAAGGTTTAATTTCGCCAGTCTAGACAACAGCCAAGTGACTGCACGTGGCCAGCTTGTGCCAGAAAGCTGCCCGCCTTGCTGTGTCCTCGTCCTCCAGGCACGACACATCCACATGCTTCAAATCCATGCTCACAGTCACAGGGCAGAGGGGAAAGTGCCTTGCAAATTTCTTAGACTCTGAAATATGAAAATCTAACTTTTTTCATGTATTATAATGCTGGCTCTTTTTATTTGCAGCTTTTATTTCATTTCACCTCTAAGACTTCTCTTTGTCCTTAGGGAAATTCAAATTGTCCCTGCTTTGGTTCAAAGTTGCCCAGATGCACCAGATTTATTTAAAATAAGTATGTTCCTAGGAGAAAAGGATTGACTGATTGACTGATTTATACACACAAACATACACATACAGATGGATGATAGACAGAGTATAAAATGCACTTTTTTTCTTCCTTTCTCGGTTTACAACTTAAATATCATCTTACTATATTAAGTCCTTCCTTTCTCCCTTTGGGGTTTCAGCCGTGACCTATTTCTCCCCCATGTAGCACTAGTCTTCACCTAAACACAGTGCTGTTTTTAAGATCTGCTCTCATAAAGCCTCGTAGTGCTGATAAAAATGTTTGGACATTATGTGACTAAGTAAAGGATAAGTAGGAAAAGGTGAAGTGATTGTGATCTTAGATTTCTCTAAAAAATAAAATAAAATGCACAAAGATATCTCTCTACTATTAAATGTGGATCTCTGAGGGTAGTAAAAGAGCATGGTTATCAAAGGCAGCAGTTTGTTTTGGATTCTTGCTGTTCAAAGTTATATCTGTGATTTCAGAGCTTTGTCGGGAGGCTTCATAATAAACGTTGGTCAAAAACCTGATAGGGATTTCCAAGATTACCCAAGCAGATGGTACCTAGAATCCACATGATGTCTTTCTTCCTAAAATATTACCTTTAACTTAGCAAATGTTTACTTTCTTAGCAGCAATAAGGTTTAACAGAGGGTTTTCGAACCTCAAACTCCCCTATTATTCAAAAAGCAAGTATCTCTTCTAAGTGATTTCAGTATAATAGCCGGGTCCACAATGTAGAAAGTTTAAAAGGAGCTAAGGACCAAATTTCCCCTGTTAATGAGATTATCCAATGTCTTGGAACATTGGTGAAACATAGTAAGAGGATTCTATTCTGGCACTCAAGAAATGGAGGCTTTGGTGGAACGTGGAGACATGTCTCTTTTTCTGACACAGCCAGAGTCCAGGGGCAGCGCTGGGGAGAGAGGCCAAGGCCTAATTGTGAAGGAGAAAGACTATTCAAAGATTCTTCTAAAGACTGGAGTTTCCAAGGCCCAAGCCATGTGAGATCTATGATTGCCTTAGAAAAGAAACTCATTAGTAGCAGAGAAAAGCCAATACAAACTATAGAAAAGAGCAAAAATTACAGGGTTTTACCTACTGGGCCTCAGTGCATGAGTCCTCTATCTGGAGGAGATAACATTTATTTCTTTCAATCTATACATTCGTTTTTTAAGGAAAAGTTGAGATCTGGTTCCTTTATCTGATGACCTGGACAATATTTACCAACTACTTAAGATGCACTCAAAGGCCTTGTGAACACACCTTGAAGTAGATCTGACTCTTGAGTTTCTGCCTAAGTTAGAATGTTAACAAAGAATTACATATTCACTTAGAATCTCACTGCTAATAACACCATTTGTCACTGTGCCTTCTGAAGATGTCTGGGGAATGTCTATTAATTATTCACATAAGCTACATTAAGGGCTGACCATTAATAAAAAAAAACTCCACTGTCACCCTGAAAAAAATACTGACATTAATATTACTGTTCCTATGAGTAACTGTAATCCAATTGATGATAAATGATGAAAATGACTTTTGAATTATTTCTTACGATTCTCCTGTAGCTTTTATGTTGACAAATCTTTTATGATTTGTATCAGCAGGATTTACGAACCCCGTGAAAAATATACAAAAACCAATTTGCCATAGCAATCCAGAGAGAAATCCGTCTTGTCTGTAGGTTGTACCTCAGAATTATTTGGGCAAAATGCAAAGTGAAGGAAAGTAATTGCATTTCACCAGACTCTCCAAATACCATTTTACATTAAAATGAAATGGTTTCTTGGCTTCTTGGAAAACTTAGGCCCCAATAGCTTCATCACCAGTCACAGCAAAACATTTTGAAACCTTGGTTTCAATTCAGAGTCATGTAGAAGCAGATGAAGTTTTTTCAGATTGCCATTGCTGAGTGAAACCTTACTTTGTGTTTAATGTACTAAATTCTTTTTTAATATTATTTTTTAATTTTTTGTACAGTTTAATTTATTTATTTATTTGGGAGGGATGTAATTAGGTTTATTTATTTATTTGTTTGTTCATGTATTTTAATGGTGGTACTGGGGATTGAACCCAGGACCTTGTGCTTTCTAAGCACACACTACCACTGAGCTATACCTCCCCCCTTAATATACTAAATTGATGCTAGTTTTTTTCCCTTCTATATGCAAAACAAACCATAAGATGGTATTATAAGGGGAGTGAATTATTTCCTACCACTAGGCGGGCAGAGATTAATCACTTTTTTAAAAATCTGTATGTAAGCTCTGTTGGTTCAAGATGTCCACATGAAAGGCAATACAAATGTCTCACATGGTGCTGCCTTCCATAAAGAGATGCTTTTTGACTGACCTCTTTTTATCTCTTATCTCTTGGGAAGAGATAAGTGATAGAAACATAGAGATAAGAACAGAGTCAAGAGAATGAAGGATATCGGTAAATAATAGAAGGGCAAAGACATTGAGAAACTCAGAGAACAAAAATAAAGAGATTTCTCAAAGACTCAATGAAGTATGAGTGAAAAAAAAAGAGGTGATTTAAAAATAAATTATAGCAAGTGAACACAATTTATTTCAAAGCCAAAAAAAGATTCAAAAGTAAGATATTTTTAAAAGATAAATATCCATATGGCTGGTGTATATAAGTCTGCATGAGCTGCCGTAACCAAAAATCACAGACTGGGGGCTTTAAACAACCGAAATTTATTTTCTTACAGTCCTGGAGGCTGGAAGTCTAAGATCAAGATTTCTGCCTGTTCAGTTTCTGGCAAGGGCCATCTTCCTGGCTTGCAGAGGGCTGTCTTCTCTCTTTGTCCTCACATAGCCTTTCCTTGATGTGCACAGAAGGAAGGGTGGGTGGATGGAGAGAGAGAAGGAGTAGGAGAGTGTTCTCTGGTGTCTCTTGTCACAAGGGCACTAATCCTGTTGGATCAGGGGCGCACGCTTATGACCTCATTTAACCTCAATTACTTCCTTAGAGGCCCCACCTCCATATACAGCCAAGCTGAAGGTTAGGGCTTCAGCATGTGAATTTTGAAGGGACAGAAACCCTCTGTCCATAACAGTCAGTAAGGAGTCACCTTTGCACTGAGTAACTGAAGTTTTCTAAATATGTCTCTCTGGTTTTCTATCATTGGGTCTAACAGTGTTTCTTCCTGACTCTTCTGTTTTTATTCCTGTTTCAAAGAGGAAAGGCAAATGGCAAATGAAGTTGCCCTTAGATCCCTTAGCTGCCCCATCCCAGAACTCTGAGTTTGCTCTCAAAATGATTCACACACACCTTGTTTGGCAAGTCCTGAACTATATCTCTGGGGTCCCAAAAATTGACTTTACCTTGTGTCACTTAGAGATTTTGAGTATGCAGCTTTGGATCTCTAAGACCAGAATGATCCGCAATCCAGTAGTGAAAATTTTTATGGGTAGATCTTTTCTATATCTCAATTTTAAGAATGCTGTTCTAGTTCTGTAATAGACATAATGAAGATTGCTGGTATCTTGACCCCACTAATTGGCCAACCAGTTTAGGGAAAAAAAAAAAAAATGGAGATGAGATGAAAAGCAGTTACTGTCCCTGAGCCGGTTGGTATCTACGACGGGAGTTTGTAATAAATTTCTGTTGCTGGAGCCACCCAATCTATGGTGTTTTGTTATGGCAGCCCAAACAGACTAATATTGCTGACTGTATGGATAATTATGTTTTTTAAAAATCTCATTTTTTGAATAGATTCCCTTTGTAGTTAAGCGCTCCATGGAATGTTTCTTGGGAGGCATCTTCTACTTGCCAAATAGATGTTGATTTCAGAACCTTTCACTGTATTAAAGTGTGACTGTGCATTTTTAGTAATTCTACCTTTGAGAGCTCCAACTCTAGTATTGTTTTTAGCTCTGTGCAAAACACAGAATCAAGGTGTCACAATATTATGAGTCTGCTTGGAAGCTGTTTCAGAGAGAAATTCTACTTAGAGCCTACCTACTGAAATAAAAGAGCATTTTCTGCTTAGCGCTGTGGAATTTTCCCTTTCATCTTATTTACAAAAGGCCTTCTATTTATTCATCTTACCAAAGAGGAAGGTAAATTAGATTGTTGACATCACTGCAGTCAATGGATGCTCAGTAAATATTGGATGAATGGCTGGATGGAAGGACACAATTATTGTGGTTTCCACTTTCACATCAAATAATTGAATTACAGAATTTTATTTCTTGGAAGTATCATAATTCACCCGGTCAAACTTCTCTCTCCTGGCTGTCTTTGAAGAAATTATTCTCCTAAACATTTATTAAAATTAATAACAATAACTAACCCTTACTGAGTGTTTACTCTGGGCCAAACACTGTTCTAAGTGCTTTTTGTGGATTACCTCAGTTAATTTTGTAACAGCAGTCATGTTGGACGAGAACGTCCTGGAGCAGAAGTGGGTCTTATTTGTCTGTGAACCCCTTCTCCAACAATCCCTTCATTAGGTAAGGCACTCTCAAGACTTCGTTTCTCCCTGGGAGCCTCCCACGCACGCACCATACAGGCACACACACCTCTTCACTGGTTCCCAAGGAAACCTAATTGGAAAAGTAAAACATGCCACCTTTCTCAAAGAGAGTACTTTTAACACTTCAATAATGAAAGAGGACAGAGGTGGGAGGAGAAGCCGATAGTCCCTGTTCAAAGACGATGCTGTTTTGTTTTGTGCATTTTCTTCCCCTGAGGGTCTCCTGGCCTTTGAACACTGAATGCTAGAGTCTGGAAATAACCTGCCTCCTATTTCATTTCTTACTAAAGTTAGCCTCAGGGAAGTTTATGATTGTAAAGGACTTAATCCATCGCCTACAGTGTCCCCTAGATATTCATTTTAGAAGTAGCCAGTGCAGGATTAGCCACAGTTATGGGAATCAGGGGTGACATCAAGCAATGAAATGCACATAAAATCTCAAGCCCGCATTTTGGCCGTTGGTGTACTTGGTTGTCATCTCCTGCTCCAGCAAACCGGGGCAAAATTTCTGCACTTCTTTCTTGGACAAAGATGCTAAAGAACAAGTCTTTCTTTTTCACTTGTATATGAAGTCCTGACATTCATTGATATGTTATTAGCACCCACATTCCATTTTTAAATGTGTACCTGGCCCCATGGAGGTAGCAAGGAAGGAGCCAGGAGGAAGGAGGGCATCACAATGGCCCCTCCTCCCCGCACATGCCCACATCTGCCTTTCAGTTCCCCTCCAAAGCTGCCCTGGATGTTATAACAAAAATATCATAGACTCTGTGGCTTATTAACAGAAATTTATTTCTCACAATTTTGGAGGCTGAGAAGTGTGGCATATCGGGTGACGGTCTGCTTCCTGGTTCCCAGATGGACATGTTGTCACTGTGTGAGGCAGAGGAGTGAGCTAGCATCCCACTTATATATAAGCACAGTAAATCCCAATCACCAGGGCTCCACCACCATGACCTCTTCACCTCCCGATGGCCCCACCTCTTAATACCGTCACCGTGGGGGTTACAATTTCATCATATGAATTTTGGAGGGACACAGATATTCCATCCATAGCAGACTCAGAGAAAAGGAAAGAATGCACCTAAGAATCAGATATTTCTGCTCAGCTTTTGCAAGAAAGTAGGCCATCCAAACCACTGAAAATTAGTTCTTGTCTTGAGAAAACCAAACAAATTTATGTCAATTACATGCTTAGTGTTTGCTGTAGCTAGCATTTTCGTTTTAGCAGGTTGAATTCATTACAAAGAGCTGGGAAGCCTGGTGTCATCGGACATGAAGCACATTCATACCTGTTCTTTTAGGAGTGAGAAAGGGAGGCAGTGTGGTATTTTGGAAGAGCCTCGAGTTGGTGGTGAAATGAGCCTGGCACTGTGACCTTCCTTCAGCATGTCACTTCATCTTAGGGTTCTCCATGGAAGGGGTGGGCTCAGTGACCCAGGGCCCTTCCAGCTGTGAAATTCTAGGGCCCCATCTCTTGGAGCCTAAAGCTTCTGTTCTAAACAATTTTAGAGGTCTGCGATCGCAGCTCATCTTCCATGAGCGACCAGTGTCCTTGTGATGAAATGAATGACAAGTTCTTGGACAGGAAGCTGGTCCCACATTAAAACGTTCCAGGCAACAAAGAAGCTCTGCTTCATAATGACAAAGTATTTAAGGTCTGCTGGGGCCTAAAAGGGCATGAGGTGCCCCAGGACCAGATGCCTTGCTGGTCCCGTGTGCTATGTGTTCTCTGGCTGTTCTAGCATTTCCGTCAACTTGCCTGAGGTCACACAGCTAGTTAGTCACAGAGATGAGATTAATGGCAGAAGGGAAGAGAATTAACATTTGCTGGTCTCCTGGTCTCTACCAGGTACCATGCATCCTGCACTTGCCGGAGAATTACTAACCCTGGTCTAGAGATGAATGCCTCCCACATAGTCCAGATGTTTCACATGTTTTCTTTCTTTTTTTTTTAATTGAAGTATAGTCAGTTACAGTGTGTAAATTTTCTGGTGTACAGCATAATGTATGTATGTATGTTTTCATATTCTTCACTTTTTCCTTTAGTGGCTTTTTGAAAACTTTGTTGAGGGTGACAGTTTTAATATTTTTGATGCTGCCACCTAACCTCATTTCCCAGGCTCAGCACATGTTTTTATGGATGTCTGTTCCCGCTCTCAGCCCCGCGGGGGCCTGTTGGTGATTCATAGCAGGCCCCACACTCCCTGAGATTTGCCGCATTTGATCATCTGTGTGGGCATCTGTGTGGCTGAATGATGTGGAGATATAAACTGATTTTTTTATCTACAGATAAAAATTGTAGAAACAGCAACAATGACAAATGTATTAGGAACCATTCTTTTTAAGTAGGAGTTCAGATCACTTAAAATATTCACCTTCCCCCAACTTGACCATAGCTCCGAGTTTTAGAGTAAATGCATTTTATTTTAACTTAATCATATCTTTAAGGGTGCTATCTCTAAATACAGTCACAACTAAGGTCCTAGGGGTTAGGGTTTCAACATACGGGTTTGGGGAGGACACAGTTTTATCCATAACAGGCAGAACAGGTATTGGGGAACAATCAGAATCTCTTGCTGTATATTCTGCCAGCATCCCCACAACTGGATAAAGAATAAATTCTTTGGAGCCATTTTTTCGGTCTCCCCTTTCAAGTCTGCTACAAATCAAGAGTCCTAGAAATTAGGGCAATGCTTTCTACCTACAAGTGCTCAGTGCACACTTGCAGATGATGGTGGTCACCACCCAAGGAATCCCAGCTCGAGCAGAGACGGGCAGCTAGGGTTCCTGATTCTCCACCACCAATTCTTCCCACCAGGCTGCACTGACTCCTTTAAGACCTGACAGTAGGAACATCACTATGTGGGAACTTAGAGTCGTGTGTTTTAGTCTCAGATTTTCCACGTCAGAGATTACAAGGCTCTGAAGCAGTCCTTGGCAGCCCCAGTTTTACACAATTCTAGGGCTTCTAACAGAGACCCCAGCTGGTATCAAACTATTTTAAACCCTTATATCATGAGTCATTTGAATTTTTTCTGGATCATTTTGCATCGTTTTGTTTTTTGTGGCCATTCTACAGAAGCTTTAGGAGGTAAGGGTAGGTTGTGGCAAGGTTAAAGCCAGGATGAGACAACTGCAGGAGAAGTTGGAAAATCAATGCCCAGCCTCTCCTGGGGCTGGGACAAGCGAGCATGCCAGCAGCTTGGGCAAAGGCAACACGGGCCTCAGACTTGGAACAACATTTTTTTTCACTTTTCTAACTAGCTTGCAAGCTGTCGCCCATTGAACCAGAGTGAGATTGAACTTGGCAAAGACACAAAGAGAATTTCCCCTTAAAATATGCTGACAGCCTCACTCCCCAGGCACCTCATGGCTCCATCACAGAGTTATGTACTTCTCTATAGCTAGACTCATCCCCAAGAGGCCATGAAGTCCCCACGGAGAGCACTGTTTGTACAGACTGAGACACAGTCCCTTCTTCTTGTCCATTTCTGCCCTAGCAACAGCCACCTCAAGTGTAGCTTCTGGAAGCCGTACAATATAGCTAATTGTTTGCATTGGACAGTAGTGTGTTTAGAGCTTATGCATCTAAACAGACAATTATTTTCTGCTATTTGCGAGTGGCACTGCCTGCCTGGTGACTTTGGCAGATGGAGAAAGGAGCTAATCCGTAGGTTATAAGCAGAAGGGTTATTGATGAAATGTCACCATCTGTTGGTGTCATTAAAATGATATGAGTCATAAAGAGTTGCTTTCGTTTTTTCTCAGAAAAAGGTTAGCCTGGAGTTTAGAGAGAAGTCACTAGATTGCAGATGGCAGTGGGGGACCAGACTTGGGGGGAGTGTCGACCCTAGAATTGGGAGGAGCCTTGATGAACTCATCATATCAGCTTATCGGGTCTTCAAGGAGGTGCTGGAATCCTCTGCCTGAGTAAAACCACTTACCTTGCGTGAGACAGGGTTCTAATCAGGAATGATGCAAAGTCTCAACTCTCCCATGGTCTTCCTGTTTCTAAGGCATCTACCAGGTCAGCGGGGGAAGAAAATCATTTATTTGGATTGGGGGAGAAAGATCTTATCTGGGAGGGAACAGTTAAAATGCACCTCTCTCCTTCATCCTTGTTGGTCCCACTGCACAGAGACTATTTTTGTAGTCAGCTGACATGCTGGAGGCTGGTGAGCCCAATAGGGAGTGATACTCTCTGCCTCTGCTACATCTTCTGGGAGGAGGTGGAAGTGGCTCAGAAGAAGGGTCAGGGACAGCACGCCCATGCTTCTGTCAGGGATGGGAGCCCTCGGGATGGGTCTGAGAAGCAGTGGCTGGACCCTCGTGAACTGCGGAGCAGAGGAAACAGCTTTTGGTTTTGTTACTTTTCTCTGTTGACTTCCTCTTTTCAGCTTTGTTGGTTTCTGCTCTAATTTTTATTATTTCTTTTCTTCTGCTTACTTTGGAGTTAACTTGCTCTTCTTTTTCCAGTTTCCTAGGGTAGAAACATAAGCTATTGATTTTAGTTCTTTCTTCTTTTCTGACACACTGTGTAGCGAAGAGATGACGAGCATAAGAAGGGTATTTAATGAGAATCCAGACAACCAAAATAAACTGCGCCCACTTCCTCATTCTGCTTTATTACCTAATCCTCTTAATTCCCTCATATTTGCTGCTTAAAAATCTTTCACCCACTGCCAAGAACAGACACTCAAAGAAAAAGAACCTTTTTTCAGTATGGCTTAATATAACTTTTTTTTTTTAAAATACTGTCTTTTTAAAATTTGAACTCCTGGAGAGAGTATGGGGGTGATGGTGTAAACCACTACAAATCCTTTTGGCAGTGCTAGGGCGTAAGTTACAAGTAAGTACACATAGCACTGCAGCGAGCTGGGCCTCACACCCAGCCTTGCCCCTAGCCCTCTTTCTCTACAGCAGCTCGCCCGAGCCTGGCCCACCTATCGCCGCCTTAGGAAGAGCGGTGCTGGTGGGATTCATTGCTGCCGCTTGAAATAGTGCAACGTGCTGGAAGCCAGGGCCGCGGGGGCGGGGGCGGGGGCAGGGGGTAGGGGTGCGGTGCAGGAGCTGTTTGAAGACTGTGCAGGTTATTTATGTGGTCTCAAAAGGAAGCATCCGTGGAAAAGTTCCTCTTGATATTTTTAGATCTGATGCTTGGTCCTGCTGCGGCAGTTTCATCTGGAAACAAGCAGGGAAGGGAGTGATGGATGCTGCCTGCAGTGCTGTTTTGGATGCTCAGAGGGCCCGTCTTACAGGCTGATGGTCATCCTGCCAGGCCCAGATCCACCTTCTTTAAGTTCCTTCCAGCTCTGGGGCGTCAGAAGCTGCTGACTTCGGCGGGCAGGGAATAAAACGCTGGCCGCGTGCTGCCAAGTAACAAAGTCTGAAGTCTACCCCTGGCTCTGCGGCCCTGTGCGCTTGATGCCCACAGGTTTAGCGTCTGGCCCTCCTTCCACACTCTGGTTCTCTGCAAATATGATACGTGTTTGCATAACAAGCCTTTAGCCGGAGGTAAAATGGTTTCAAATTTAACTACAGGATTAAACGGGTTAAAAACTCACAACCACTCAATAATCCATGAACTTAATGATTCCAGGGCCAGTGAAGCCAGTCGAGTATTGTTACTGAATGGTTTCTGTGGTGACTTTCAGCTACCCAGTCAAAACCCATGCTCTTAAACTTCTTTAATTAAAAAAAATTCTTCCCTAAACAACAAGGTCCTACTGTACAGCATAGGGAACAGTATTCAACATCTTGTAATAGCCTATAATGAAAAAGAACAGGAAAAGGAACATACATGCATATATATAAAACTGAATCACTATGCTGTACACCAGAAACTAACCCAACATTGTAAATCGACTATACTTCAATTAAAAATGAAAAACAAAAAGTTAAATTCTTCCCAAAGATCCTGAATCCTGTGGCTTTCTCCTCCAGGAGAACGGAGGAGGAGGACGTGGGCACTGGACTCCTCTCTCTGCAGATTCAGTTTCTCCTAAGAGGTTCATTGACCGTGGCTGGATGCACTCCATTTGAATGATTGGTTCACGGAAGTGAGAACCTGGAAAACGTTCAGGGAAAGAAAAGAAAGCTCTTAAATTCTCATGGCCGAGAGACGTGTTGTTTGCTCCTGGGGTTCAGGCTGGGACAGGGGTCCTCTTACAAACCTAAAAATCACTCGGATGCAGCTGCTGTGATGACCCAAGAAGACTGATGCGTCTGGAGCCTCCCTTCTGGCTCTGCAGCCTGTGGACATTACTGTCTTTTTGTGTATTTTCTCTCTCTCTCTTTCTCTACAACAGACCACAGAGACCGGTGAAGATGAGGAGGACCAGCCTCTCAGCCTGGCCTGGCCTGCGGATCCCCGCAAACAAGTCACATTCCTCATTGTCTTGCCCATAGTGTTTCCTCTCTGGATTACCTTACCTGATGTCCGCAAACCTGTAAGTAAAGCATTTTTGAAACTGATTCCTTGTAAAAAGCACAGCATGGAACAGTATGCATAGTCTGCTTCCACTTTTCTTAAAAAGAAAAGGGGTGACACATACACCTGCATATACTTACATATGCCTGATATTTCTCTGGACAGATACACGGTGACAGTGGTTGTTCTGGTTATCGAATCTACGTAATGAACCACCCCAGAACTTAGTGATGTGAAGTGACAACCACTGTCTTCTGCTCGTGGATCCTGTGGATCAGGAATTCAAATGGGCACGTTGGGGATGGCTTGTCTCTCTCTGTGCTGTCTGGGGCCTCAGCTGGGAAGACTCGAGTGGCTGGGGCCTGGAATCATCTGGAGATTTCTTCACTCATGTTTCTGATACTGGGGCAAAGATGGTTCCCAGGCTGGGCTCAGCTGGGATTGTCTGCACGTGACCTCTCCATGTGACTTATGCGTCCTCACAGTATGGGGGCATCAGGATAGTCAGGTGTTTTTCACAAGAGACCAGGGTCCAGCAGTGGATGTTCCAGCAGCAAGAGGAGACGCCCCACGGGCTCTGAGGCTTTGTCTCGTAAGCCCCAGAGTCACTTCCACTGCACTCTACTGGCCGAAGCCGTCATTGAGTCTGTCCCAATTAAAGGGGAGGAGACAGAAAGTCTCCCCAGAATATATCAGTGTCGATGGCATGTGACGCCTTTGATGGGAGCAGTTTCAAAGAATCAGCAACCTTGTTTTAAAACCACCACAGCAATGGCCTCTGAAAAGGGGAACTGAAGGTCCAAGGCAGAAGGGTGACTCACATTTTGTTGAATATTTGTGAACATGAATTAATTCATTCAGCTCAAAAAGTAATTTAAAGAAACGCATTCATATTGTGCAAATGCCTACGTGCCTGGTCTGCTCCCTCCGGTATTATTATCATCACCGTAATCAATATTATCTACCATTATTATGCACTGGGTGCTGTGAACACAATGCCGTCTTGTAATCAGCGAAGGACAATCTGAATGTAGATCAAATCAAAAGAACACCCCTTCCCTGTCTTTTTAAACTGGGATCTTGGGCCATTGCCCCAAGAGGTGAAAGAACTAATAAGAGATAAGGAGAAGCAGCTCTTTTTATTACAACCCTACACACACATCCTCATTCAACAGAAGTGTGTACCTGCTATGTATCTCACTCTGGCCTTGGTGTTTTCCAAAAATGTTATAGTAGAACCTCAGGAAACACCTAATATAAGAATAAATGTAAATATATATACATATATATATTTAGCATAAGTAGAAAGAAACTCAGGGAAAGGAAATTAACTAGCTCCTGCCCGGTCACTTCCTAGGGCACACAGCTGAGATTCAGACCCAAGCCCATGTGACCAACCACACAGCTTCGGCTCATCCTTGTATTTCATGGTGCCAGAGGGTAGGAATCTGAAAACATCACTTCTAAAAGCATTTGGAACAGAATGCTGGGGTAACATCCAGCATGGTTTAGCATACGCCTTCGAAAGCCCCATGATGATCCCACTTTTCCTCACTTGAAAAAGATTGGAGGAAAATCCTGCCTTATTGGCCTGACCTGGAAATAAGCCAACCTGATAGAGAGCCTTGTCTTGTCAAATACAGCCAGGAATGACCCCTCATGTAAGGACTCCTGACATTAGAAGTTTCTGAGGAAAGGATGCATGTAGCAGGTGTGGCTCACTTAAAGCAATATCTAGGGTTCTTTGTTCAGGATGCTGTTACAGAGCATCTGCTCTGTGCAAAGGCCTGGCTTCCTGGAAACCTGCAGCCAGATAGCTGGAATGTGTTCAGTTTCGTCTTGGCTCACATCACACTGACATTTTTGAGACGTGCATGCTCACATCCGCTTACTCACTCATTATCTCTCTCTCCCTCCCTCTTTCTGTCGCCATTGCTCTGCGGTTTAGCCCAATGCTTTTGCTTAGCCCAGGGAGGAAAATTAGGGAGACAGACAGGGTTTTCTAAATCCCCACAGCAGGCCAGTGTGATGTGGCCCAGAGTAGAGGGGGCTGATTGGCTGATAAGACTGACGGATGTCCACACACAACCAAGGAAGCAACCAGGAAAATGTGCAGGAATGGGAGGACGTTGCCAATAACTCAAGGCCCTGGGCTGTCAGGTTGAATGGGACTCTTAGAGCAAGGGCTGACAAAGTGCTCGTCCCCTCTGACTAAACTGATAGGTCAAGGAAACTGTTAGGTAAGGTCAAAGTTCTCAACAGCAACTCCTGGGCAACAAACAGGACCCCACCATGGCAGTAGTCACATGGATGGCAACAGCTGCTTGGGCTGATGCTATAATCCCAAGGGGAGCAGAGCAAGAAAATGCAGCTGTACATGCTCTCCTCCGCAGTATCGTTAACTGGTCACTCACCATGAAATACACCATGAGAGCCAGCCCCTGAAGCGTGGCCTGGGGCTTTTGCTCACTGCCCCCACCCAGGGCCATCCCTGGATGGACTGGGGTTTTTTTTCTGTCTTATCTGAGTGTACCGTGTGCGGTTCCAAGCAGAAATGAGACTTTCAGGTGAAACATTGGATGTTTCTAGATTTCCTCAGCAAATATTTATATATGCCAGGCATCAGGCTTGTGCCCTAAAGATCTAAAGACACAGCAGCCCCAATATCCTTTAAGGAACTCTAGACTCAGTGGAGGAAACAAAGCATGCCCACATAGAACTACAAGGCAAGATTGCACAGCTGTGCTAGTGAGAGCAGCAAGACTCGATCCCATGGCTCCTGCCTCCAGAACATTCTCATTCTAGCATGTAAACTACAGTGGCTTTCCCCACATGACTCATGAGCTGTGCAACCTTGGGAAAGTCACTTTTCGACTCTGGACTTCACTGTTCCTCCTCTGTGAAATATAGGGGTAGAAGATCTCTAGGATGCCTGCCAGCCGTGACCTTCTGTGATTCAGGAAAGCATAAAGAGATAACCATCAATACAATATTACTAATTTAAGGTGACCATATATCCAGTTTGCCTGAGAAAGTCCCAGTTTACTCTCAAAGCATACTGGTTTGAGTTATATTGTCATTCTTTGCATATGTGAAATGTCAAACGAAAGCATACCAGTTGATACAAAAACCATTAAGTGGCTCCTTGCTCATGCTCAGCACCGGAGAGTTTCTTTAGGGTTGACCTTGTATCAGTTAGCTTTTGCTGTGTAACACACCACCCCAAACCTTAATGGCTTAAAACAACAAGCATTGTTTTTAGCCCATAATTCTATGAGTTGACAATTTAAATGGGGCTCAGCTAGACAGTTCTGCCACTCTCTTATATGTCTGGGGGCCAGTTGGCCTAAGGGTATGTCACCTGGAACACCTTGTCTCTGCTCCACAGGGTCTCATCCTTGAGCAGGCTAGCCTGGGCTTATTCACATGATGGCCAAGTTCCAAGAGCAGCAGGAATGAAAGGCACAAGGCCCTCTTGAGATCTAGTTTGGAACCTGCATGCTGAAATTTCCATCACATACTGTTGATCAACGCAAGGCCTAAGGCCAGCCCAGATTCAAAGGCTTAGAAATAGACCTCATCTCTTCCTGGGAGAAACTGCTGCCACTGGGGCCTCTGGAAAAAATATCCAGGGAGAGGAAAGACAGGAGAAAACTAGTAATTATCAGTAGTTTTTGAATCACCGATGTAAATGAACATCCCAAACTTTGACAATAATTACAAGGAAAACATGATTTTTTTAAATGTATACACCTAATTTCAGGGTAAATAGTACTCCCTCTTGTTTTTATTTCTGTGTCACTTATGTGCAAATTATATGACAGTGTTTGTTGCATTACGCACACTCCCAGCTCAGATAATTAACATGGGCTTCACTCTTGTAATGTTCTCAAATTAGTAGCTTTGTTTTAAAAGTAAAAGAGCTGAAATATAAACCTTAGGGAGGAACACGTCTTTGGGGAAAATTGAAAATAATGAAGGAAACAAAGACCCCAAAAGTTGTATTTTCTCATGGCCTCGGATGGGTGTTCTTACATAATAGGAATGCAACTAATGAGATATCAAACCATGGCCCATCAAAGCTAGGAAGTTACCTGAGAACCCAGTGAGGTTTTTGCAGTTTCTGTCATGCATCAGCTCATTCACCAAGTATTTGTGTCTACTGTGTACAAAGCACGGTTCTAGCACAGATGAAGTGATTGAGGCCCTGAGAGGTTTAGTGACTTATCTAAGCACAACCAGCTAGTAAGAAGCAAAGCCAAGACTCTAGGCCAGACCTCTACAGTTACTTTTACCTCCCTGAGTTTTAATTTTTTCATCTCCTAAAAATCAAAATGAGGTTACTGTTGTCTGGTAACAACTGCCATTATTATCTGAGTACTTACTATGTGCCAGGCAGTTTTCTAGACACTCTATGTGCATGAAATTCTCAGGACAACTAGATATTGTTATTCCCCCCATTTTATAGATGAAGAAACTGAGACTTAGAGAAATCAAATTACCTCAGAGCACATCGCTGGTAACTGCTGAGCAAGGATTTCAATACAGGTCATAAAAATCCAGAGAACACACTTTTAATCTTTAATAGGATTGCTTTGGAGAACTTTGTTAAATATGTATGCCCCAGAACCTTGCACAGAGGAAATGCTCAGTGAATATTTGTTGAATTTAAATAAGCAAGGAGACGGCCAATTTATGCAACCAGCTAATGTCCAGCAACATTTTTTAAGCCAAGAAAATATCACTCTGATGTACTCAAAGCTTCTAATGAGAACATTAGCTGTCAATTATATGAGGAAACCATTACACTGGGAACAAAATGGCCGGCACATGGACACAATTTGCTTTTTGCTAATTGGTATGAGGCCCATCCCAGCAGATGTCAGGCTCAGCCACCGTCACTAACCATAAATTGACATGTCAGACCTTGGCTTCAAGCGCTCTTCCTTCCAGTGAGACTGGTAACTAAATAATTGTACAGGTGCTACTGGGCGGTGGTGTCTGTAATAAGACCACAGAGTCCAAATAGGGGGAAGAGTCCAAAAAGAAATGAAAGAAGAAGGAATTACCTGGGCTGTGAGCTTGTAAATGGTAAGGTAGTTTGACAGTCGGGAAATGGTAAGGTTGGTCTGACTTAACCGAACTGTTGATGCTTCCAGAGCAGGAACAGTACGGGAGGCTGGGTGAGGCAGATGGCCGTGCAGCTGGAATGCTGGTCTGTTTTTCCCTGATGCTCTTTCTTTTCTGACAGTCAGAGTATAGGCTAGTATTATGCTGATGATGATCATTATGTGTCCGTAGCCGGGTACATTTTGAGCATTATTGGCCCTGTCTTTCTTTAGGAATGAGTATAACCTAGATCTCTAAGATCTAGGAATACATACTGTATACTCGGATGGACCTAGATTTCAGTTCCACATCTAGTTCACGATCTGGGTACAGAGTAGATGTCCAGCCTTTGCTTAACCCTAGTTAATGATGAAAACCTGAAATTTTACAAAGAAAAATTATTCTTAAACTTTTTTTTTTTCACTGAGCTCCTAATACGACACTAATTACATGTAGATGTCCTTAATTACTAATTGGCTTCTTCATGAAGACTCATAAGCATCAAATTTTGAATTAGACAGGTTTTCACTAGTATGTTGGTTTGAACTTAGTTCCTTTAACTCCTAGTCTGATTACTTACTTTCTGCCTTTTGATTCAGAATGTTCTATGGTTCAGGGATGATATTTCTAGATAAGAAATATGTTCAGATAATTTGATTCTGAGTTGTAATGTTATTATCAATGAACAAATGGTAAAGGTACCAAAAAAATTAAATAATAATAAAATATTAGTTAGTACTTAGTAAGAGAAGTAACCTGGAAAGGGAGCAATCTATGAAGTGAGGACTCTACCGGGATATCCAGGCCATGTGCTGTGTCATAAAGTATGGAACCGGTCCTCCACTCCCCTTTCAGGATGCTCTGAATCAAGCTAAAGACTGGCTGCTACTCAAACCACATGTGTGGCATCACAGCACGAGAGGGGCCCTTCTCTTCCCAGTGACAGAGCATCACCGTGGGAGATGAAACCCTCATTGCATCTGGGATCCTGAAACAGTGACTTGTGACCAGAGGAAGAGAATGCGGAGCCTAATCAGATAAATGCCTTGCCTGGATAAAACTTGATTTCTTAGCACAGGTATTGCCAAGGCTCAGGGAACCCAGTCTCTGGAATCCAGCTGAACTCCCAGCTTTAAAGGAATTTGCTTTCAAAGTGAATGTCTCAACCTCCACTTTGAAAAACTGACTACTTTTTTTTTTCCATAACCCATTACAGCGCTCAGATCTCCTGAAGGAGTCTGAGTCTTTGGCTGAAATATTCTCCTTCGAAGGAAAGAAGAGGGGAAGCATTTAAGAATAATGTTGTGGCTACTCACTGTGGCCTGATGCTGCCCCCAATTTAATCAAGCCCGCTAGGCTTTCAGACATCCCAGCTAACTAGTGGCCCAAGAAAAGCCACAACCCCTTAAAGAAAGAAATGGGTACTGTGAAATTTAACAGAATCATGAAAACATAGACTGAAAACCTGAAATCAGTAAAGAGAACATAAACCCATTTGGAGCAACAGAGACTGCGTTCATCGTTATAGATATGCAAAAGGTTACCACGTACGAGTTTATCTTGTCCTTTTAATGAAGCTCTCAAAAGTCATGGCAGAAATGTTCTATGTGATTGCTCAAGGTCGCCCCTTCAGACAACTGAGATGGCTTTCAACCAATTCAACCCAGGATTGATTTCTCTGGACAAAATTGGATAGCATTATGAAAGCAAAAAATGAGATTGTTCCTCAAAGTGGAATGCTTTGAAATAACAAGTGTTTGACAGTAATAGGTGAGAGACTGTCTTAGAGCCTTCTGCCATCTGAGCATGTTGCAAAGGATCCCAATTTTGCAAAACGGGCATCAGCAGGACACCGCTACCATCCAGTGAAAGCGTGGGTTTCCTTGTAGTGGGATGGATCAGAAACACTGCATTTGGAGTGCCTGATTTGGGCTGATGTTCAAAAGAAACTTTAAAAGTGCTCATACTCTAAGCCTGAGATTGCACAAAGCCCAGTGCTAGAAGCGTGATTGGATGTAACATAGTTAGGGGCGGAGAACAGGAGAGAAAACATTCCTGAGACTTCACTCTGCACCCACTGCCGAGAGCAGCGCAAGGGGGCATCTGCTACCTGTGTGTTCGCATGTAACACGCTGGCCATCCGGAGACTGGCCTCATCAGGAATCTGTATTGACTGTGGGGACGGCTTCCGTGTGGCTTTTCCTCATAATTCACGGGACTGTGAAATGAGCCAGTCTATTTTTGAAACTATTGATCCTTCCGGTTAAATGTAATTAATCCCATAGGTTTTCCAACATATGGATTGTTAGGATACATGGATTGAAACAACAGAATCTGATTCTGATAAAATTGAGGTGAAGAAAGAAAAGGAAGCAGAATAGGGGGAGGGATGATATAGAGGAGTTAAGGGATTGAAGGCAAGGCTGAGAAACCAAGGCTTAGAAAGAGCAGGAGCAGAGAGCATCTGAGCACCCAGCAGTAGGAACAGACCTTCTCTTCGAAAGACTTTTCCATCTCAGGAACTAGCTTCATGGTGATTTGGCTTCCACCAATTTCCCATTCCCAAGAGAAAATCTTAATGTCCTGGCTTGACCAAGGGTGGGTCAGTCATTGGTGTTGAGTGCTGTTCTACCAAGCCCATAGGCAGCGGGGGAGAAGTAGCTGCATCGGTGGTTTTAGCTTTGAGTCATCAGCTCACCTCGGTGAGCACTCACCCTCTCCCTCTCCCTGGTTCTCTTTCAGTCATCAAGGAAGTTTTTTCCCATCACGTTCTTTGGCTCCATCACCTGGATCGCAGTGTTCTCTTACTTGATGGTCTGGTGGGCACATCAGGTAAGACCCTGATAGCGATAGGCATCTGCCTGGCTTTTCTCTTGGTTGCCAAGTGGATAATCAATATGTTTGCTTTCTGAAACTGTCGCAAGAATTTTGCATCTTCCAGGATGCAAGGAATTTACTCCCCTTAACTCTTTGCTTGTCTCCTGGCCTTTCCCTGTAGTGTGAGTCAAATCAGCATAGCCCCAGAACTTGTGGATGAAAGGCCAAGCTAACTGCTTCTTGCCCTCTGCGGCCTGAAACCAGGCCAGCCCAGACCTGGAGGAAGAGCAGGGTTTTGCCAGGCTCAGCAGCACTTGCTTTCTCTTGGGCGGCCACTCACCTCATGATCTCATCAAACTGGCTCTTAGGAAAAGACCTGGAGACAAAGTGGTCTCTTCCTTGGGCCTCAGCTTACAAAAATGATGATGTGTTTCACTTTTACTGCTTTTAACTCAATACCTATCATGACGCCCATCAGTAGAGTAAACTCTCAGGAATTGTTTGTTGTAACGTATGAATGGAAAAATGAGATTCAAAAGTTTTATGTTCCTCGGGGGAGGGTATAGCTCAGTGGTAGAGCACATGCTTAGCATGCACGAGGTCCTGGTTTCAGTCCCCAGTACCTCCATTAAAGAATAAATTTATTTATTTTATTTATTTATTTATTTATTGCCTCCTCCCCACTAAATAAATAAATAAATTTTTTAAAGGTTTTACATTCTCAAAAATACTAATGGTAACCATTACTGATTGAGTGTGTACTACAAGCTGGGCAACTCACATCCCTCTGTCCTTGCACACGGGTAAAATTTGTCTACAGTGATGGTTGCACAACTCTAGAAGTATACTAGAAACCATCATACACTTCAAATGGGTGACTTTTAGGGTATGTGAATTACATCTCAATAAGGTTGTCTTAAACATGATACCACTTCACAACCATTAGGATGACTACAACCTAAAAGACAGACAATGCCATGTGTTGATGGGGATGTGGAGAAACAAGACTGCATACACTTGTCTAAACTCACAGAACTGTACATTGTTTTTAAAGAGTGAATTTTACTGAATATAAAATTATACTTACTGTATGAAAATTACACCACAATTTTTGTTAGAAAGAATATATAGCATTACTAACAAAATCCAATGGAAACATTGGCTGATAACCCAAGCATTATTCCTACAAGATATTTTATATTATTCCTGTCATAGTTATTTTACTGACATTTGACTTCAGATTACTTTTCCTTGATGTATTTCCAAAAGTCATTGGCCCCCTGAAGAAGTTCTCTTTGCCCCAAAGTCATTATTTTCTACATTCATTGAGAGACGTTTGCTACCAACACCCAGCAGAAATCATTGCAGGTCAGCTGCTTCTCAGGCTCCAGGTTTCCAAGCTAAAAGGACTGTTTGCCGTTTATAACATAAATAATGGCCTTTCCTAATAATCATTTTTATTCTTCCATGTACTGATAAAGAAAAAAAGTGGCTTTTTTCACTTGCCATAATATATTGTTTTCTAGCTATTTCTCTTTAGCCATCCTAGAAAACATCATCGTATAGGATTCCATCTTTTTCTTTACTTTTTAGTAATTATCTTAATTCTGCAATCTTGTTTCCTTTTGATTCTCTTGTAGGAAAGCACAAACAATGTGTAGAACAATAATAATTACCAAAAAAAAAAAAATAGAAAGTACATAAGGAGAAACCTTACTTTCCAGTAATGGATGAGAAGTTTCTCTTTCTTTTCTCCAAAGAAATACTTTTGTCTTTCAAAACATTCAGACAGCTGATCAAAACAGCAGATTCTGTTCTACATCTGTAGCTCTAATCCTATTGTTTGTACTTTTGAACTCTAAAAGCTATAAGGATAACAAGTGAATCATTCAGTAACCCAACTATTTTGTTACCCACAGTTTTACCAATAATAAATGCTGTTTGATACTATTTGATGCAATTATTTGCCTACTGTTTGGCCAAAAATAAGTGCCCTTCACATAGAACACTCTGTGCATATTTTCCTTTAGTTTGGGGGGTGTTTTTGTTGTTGTTGTTGTTGTTGTTGTTGTTGTTGTTGTTGTTACATTATGAATCTTCATCTTAGTAAATTTCATGGGTGATGAAAACCTGTGACTAAAATCTATCCCAAATCTTGTTAATTAGATGTTTATTCTAAGAGTCACATATAACCGTGTGTCTTGTTTAGCCAGTATGACATTTTTGCAGATCCTGATTAAACCAAGGCAAGGAACTGCATCTTGGAATATTGGAGCAGTACTGGACATGGATTCTGAGTGGCCCCATTATTTATTTCTATTAGAAAACAAAGGAATTCCCCCCAAGAGACTGCTGATGTCCTTTCTAGCTCTGAACTTTTCTGATTCTCCCCAATTTAATCAGAGTGCCATCCTATCCATGCAACTGTCCCCTTGCCTCTGACACACCAAAAGCCAACTTCAGTGTAATATACTCAGAGTGAGCTTATGAAGACTAGTTCTCCTTCAGTGAAAGCGTTTCTAGAGCCACCCAGATTCATCAGAGGTTTGACGTACGGGAAAGATTCTGTATTATCCATGTGATGTCCCACATTGTCGACTGACCCCACTAAACCAGCTCCTGTCCCTGCTGCCAGACCCGAGGGTTGCACTCCCAGTTGGGCAGGGAAAGGAGTAATGTCCGAGTTATCACAGCTTCTGTTTATTGAACATTCACTTTATGCCTGACACTATTTGCTATTTGCTTTATATGTGTCATCACATGTCATCATCCCAGCAGGTCTGAGGGTGGATATTATTATACCCATTTTACGTAAGAGAAAAACTGAGGCTCAGGGAAGTTGGCTGCTGTGCACCAGGAGTGGCCGGCTAGGAGCTGCACCCAGGGCTCTTTGTACCCCACACCAGCACTCTTAACCAGGCCACTGTAAGACCTCTCCCCAATTTCCCCATTCTTCTGTCAATAGTGGCATTCAAACTCTGAATATAAATTTCTTTAAGTCACTGCTTTAGAACTCCAAGAATTTAAATTATTAAGAATATATTAGGTAGATTGGAACATATTGAGGGTGACAGTTACTTAGTCAGCATCTTCAGTCTTTGAAAAAAGGTTTCACTCCAAATCTAACCCAAAAATGTCAGCAAGGAGAGTATTTTGCTTAAGTAGGGCACTCCTGTACAAAACTTTTCCTAGGAGAATCAGTGAAATGCTAGTAAAATCACCTAAGTATGCAGATTGATTTGTTTATTCAGCAAGTAGGTACTGAGAGGCTACTGCATACCAGGCTGTGTTCTGCTTGTCGGGGAGACCACGGTGACCATGGCCACGACCCTGCTCACGTAGGTGTTACTTTCTAATGAGGAGCAGTGAATCTGTGCACCACGAGGACAGGTAAACCAGTTCAGTAACCAGGCTCTAGAGCAGGCATGACCATCAGAATGAAAATAACTCCACACTATGCTTTTAAACTAGTGGGAACCAGCCTATTACTTACAAATTGAAAGAGAGATTTAGAAATAATTCCACCCTATTCCCCCAAAACCTCTATCCTTACGTGCTACATTGGTCCTTCACATTTTTTCCAAAAAATGCTGGACATTATCAGGTAGGCCATTGGAAACTAAATTGAAAGTTTTCAGAACTGCAGTTCTGAACTCCAGAAAATACATAAAGCTTTTAAAAGAAAGACCGCAAGCTGACAAACAAGCACCAGGAAGTTGCTCAAGAGAGTGAAGGGCTTGCATCTAAGGTCAGACCTCCAAAAGTCATCGGTCTTCAAAGGCAAAGACCCAAAGAGTAACAGATGCTCCCTGTCACTTTGCAATAATGATGTACTGTTCACAAAGGGTCTTCCCATAAATTATAATTTAGTGTTCACAGCCACCTTGTAAGGTTAAGTATTATCATCACCACTTTATGGCTAAGAAAGCGAGAATCAAAATACAATTAACACAGCTGTACATTATATATGATAGTTGTTAAGAGAATAAATCCTAAGAGTTCTCATCATAAGAAAAAGAAGCTCTCTATTTAATTGTGTATCTGTATGAGATGATGGGTGTTTACTAAACTTATGTGATAATCATTTCATGATGTAGGTAAGTCAAATCATTACGCTCTACACCTTAAACTTATACGGTGCTATATGTCAATGATATCTCAATAAAACTGGGAGGGAAAAAAAGCAAGATTAAAGACATTGCCCAATTGGTTCAGTTAGCAATATATCAAGTACTTAATAAATGCCGGAGCCAGACCTTGGACCGAGGTCTTCTGATTCTCTAACTGTTGCTTTCTCCATGGCTGCCTTGCTGATTTACAGCCCTGTGTTACCAAACCCAAAAGCCCTCCAAATCAAGTTTCCCATGGAAATGGTAGCATCTAAGAGTCATTGTTTAAGAGTGGGCTGCAGACACGAGGAGATGTTCAGGAAAAATGGGGACACTGGGTGTCAGTCCTTAACCTTCGATGGTAAATCTGCTTGAGGCTTTGGTGCCGTTGTCAGGCAGTGGCCGCTGGAGCCAGTGAGCAGTTGGCATGTACAGCCCTGGTCCTCTGCTTCCCCTGCCTGGCTTTAGTAAAACCCAGGTAGGCACTGGAGCCCTTTGTAGCTCTTTTTTGAGATTATGTATTCATTCTTCATGTGAACATTCTTGATCTCTCAAGTCTGGATGTCTTTCAAGTCAAAAATCCTGTCAGAATCCAACCATTCTGGCATATTCCTTGTTATCATCTCAACACTCAGCACAGCACAGGGTAAGAACTCATTAAAAGAGAGTTGCATTGAAATGTGAGTGGTTTTGTGGCTTCAAACACCCATGTTTGTCCCTGTCATGGCTTTCAGGTTGGAGAGACAATTGGCATTAGTGAAGAGATTATGGGTCTGACCATCTTGGCTGCTGGGACATCCATCCCTGATCTTATCACCAGTGTCATAGTGGCCCGGAAGGGGCTCGGGGACATGGCTGTATCCAGCTCTGTTGGAAGCAACATTTTTGACATCACTGTAGGGTGAGTACAGATAAGTTATACAAAGGTGCACAACAACTCCATCCCTGTCTTTGTCTTCTTAGAGACTGTGAAGACATGACCAGGACCTCAAAGCCCGTAACCAGCCATTACCAGTAGAAAGTAAAGACTGGGAACGTCATTCAGTTTCCCCGACTCCATTTTTCATTTTCAGAGAACTTTATGAAGAATAAGTTATCCCTAGACAGGCAGAAACACACACTTGCATACAGAGTGGGTCATACAGGAAATAATTTAAGAGAATTTCACCTATTAAATGGCATTGGCTACATGTTATGAATATTCAGCATTCAGATGTGACTGAGATACTCTGGTAGTTTTACTGGGTTTTTTTTCCCCCACGTTCTAACAGACTGGAACAAACATAGGCCCAGGAAAAATACCCCATCTCCTTCCTTGGAAAATGCTGGCAGATCTGGCATTATCATTTCTTTCTCTGTGCTGGTGAACATAGTCTAGGTGTTTTGAAAGTCAGAAGATGAGACCTGTTCTTACAGTTAAGCACACTGAAGTTCTCAATATGAATAGTCTGTAAAGTGGATCTGATTGGGGAGCAATGCTGTTATTTCTATCACTTCATTTAACTTGTCCAAAGTAAAAGCGGTCTCATAAATTACCCAGAATGGCAGCCCCCTGAGAAAGTAAGGCATACGGTATTTATCTTTATGTTCCCACAAGAGCGGGGCTCTTGGCACTTGAATTTGGAAAGCCACTAAAATGGATCTACTTTCTCACTGAACATCTTGAATATTGTTCTCTTTTATCTTTTCCATCCCCTCATATACATAGTAGTTGTCTCATCCAGTGTCTACCATGTGTACTGTACACACGTGTATCCATTTAAGCCACACAACCATCCTAAGAGGTATTTACAATCATCCCCATCTTCCAGATAAGGAAACTGAAGGGCCCACAGTTCACACAACTAGTGAATGAGATCGCTGGGATTTGACGAGAGTCTGCTCTCAACTCAGCACTATCTGTGCACAAAATCCTGCTCCGAGCTCCCCCTGTCTGAACCACCTCTGAGTTCCAAAGGTGCCCTCTCCTACCATATTCTCTTCCTTTGCTGGCACCTCTCACCCGAGGGCCCTTGCTGCTTGTCTGCCTAGAAAACTCCAACTTACCCTTCCAATGTCAACGTCAAATCCTGGCTTCTCTGATTCCCTTAAGCCTGCCCTGGGGGCTCGTGCTTCTGTACACTCCCTGTATATCAGTCTCCTGTCATGGTCCTGCCTGCTAGACTGCGAACTCCCCAGGAACAAGAACTCACCAAGCCTGATACAACGCCTAGTGCATGATAGTGGCTTGACAAGTGTTTGTACAGTAAATAGATGGATGGATGCATGGATGGATGGATGGATGAGTGAATGAGTGAATGAATGCCTGAAAAGGTGTATGTTTTAAAGGAAGGATGTCTAGTATAAAGTGTTCTCAGTTCCACCGCCTGCACATTTAGTTTTCTTGGTCAATCTCTTGTAAAAATAGAAAATATTCTGTAGTACAAAAAGATAAAACCCTACATATTGGGGGAAATTACAAGTGTTCTATGAAACATATGTTATGTTTTTGAAAAATATTCTACTAAATTCCAAAATGCTTTTTGTTCATTGTTCTAAAATTGCATATATCTTGTAACCTAAATGAAAGGTTAAAGAAAATCACCCCTAATCCTACTGAATAATCAGTTTTGACCTCCTGGAGGGCTTTTATTTTTCAATTTTATAGCTGTCTGTGTCTAGTACAGAGTAGGAATATATTAGTAAACTAGTAAATCTACCATTTTTCTTCATAGCTCTCATAATGAACATTCTATGGCTTCAAAATATTCTATCTTGTTGCTTTTAGTTTAACCATTATCCTTTAGTAGGACCTTTGTATTTTTTCCAATTTTCTAATATTTTGAGTGTTTTATGAACACCTTTATGCAGGAAAATCTCCTCTTTTAATTATTTTATTAAAATTAATTCCTTCAAGAAATATTGGTGGATTAAAGATTGTAAATGTTTCAGTGATCCCTGATGTAATACATGTTTCCAAAAGGTCTTCCCCAAGAGTTTATATCAATTTACAAAATCATTAGCAATATAGTGAGTGTAACAGTTTCTTCAGTCTTGCCAGTGTTTTCTTTTTGATTATATGATTAATACATATTCAAGGTAAAGGATTTAGAAAATACATATGAAGCATAAATTCAAACCAACACCACTCCTTTTTAATTCATACATATTTTACATTATTGAAGTTACATTGCAATTTGTATGTATACTTTTCATTTTAAATATAGAATCATATCATGAGTATTAGCCTGTATCATTATAAGTTTATGATTTTTAATAACTATATAACATTACATTAACTTAATAGTTTGCTATTTAACTAGCTCCCTATTATTAGAGATTAAGGTATCCCTGATTTTTCGCTACTCCAAATAACACTGAAATGATCATCTTTCAGAATAAAATTGCATCTGCATTTCAAATTATTCCTTATACTTGATCTCTGACAATAAACTTGATAGGTCAAAAGGGGTTAAAAATGTCATATCCCCCAAAGGGTTTTTACCTATTTGTAGTGCTGTAAACCACACCTTCACCAAATTTCACAAATTGAATGTGTGTGTGTGTGTTTAGCTTAATAAGAGTACAGTGGGAGGAGACGGGAAGAGTGTGGAAGAGGAGTCCCTCAGGACAAGTGTCATCACTGCTCTTGGGCGCTCCCCTCCCCTTTTCTGACTCTCCAGTGCTGATCACAGGATGCCAGGGCTGCCCCCTCCTGCTGAGAGCTGGAATTACATCTTGCTCCCTGAGCTGCCCTCTGGAGCCCCTCCCCTCCTGCCATCGCCCACTTTAGTAAGTGCCTCCCAGCCAGGCTGTAGTGGGCAAAGCACCTATACTGATCGTTGCATCAGTCACTTCCCAGGTTACCATATACACCCAGATGGAGCCTGCATGTGCATGTGTGAAGGTCCCGGGAATTCAAAGATGGATAACTTGTGGGCTCTGCCTTCACAGGCACTCTCTCCAGCAGAGGGGAGAGGGGTGTTAACTCACTGCCCCTTTAACCACACTACTTCTCTCCAGCTATTTGCTTTTCCTTTGGAAAACTTTGTTTCAAAAGGGCATCTCCTCTTCCACATCCCTGATGCTAGATCAAGGCTAAGTCTCCCTTAGCTGTCTGCTGTGCAGAAGGCTCAGCCGGCTGGATCCATGACTCCCTAGTCATCATTAGGTTCAATGGGTAGAACTCGGTGGCATCTCACCTGCCACTTGGAGATCCACGTGCCCCTGAGTCATGCGTCCCCAGCCATTTCCTTGCCCACAGAGTCTTCACCCACTCCCTGGGTGGACCTGGCAGTTGGCTTTTCTAATGTCCTTTCAGGAGTTGCCACTCTGGATGGGTAACAAAAGATATGATCATATTTCAAAAGCCAAATGAAAAGGGAGAGAATGGGTATAAAAATACATAATAGCATCTTTAAAATTTTCATCACAAGCGTAAGATACAGTCTTCCTCAAATCTTTCAGAAAGACCCTTTTTAAGTCAGAAGTTTATCCTATCTTTTCCAAAATAAACAGACTATGTCACATCATGGCCCCCACCATCCACATTTATTTTCACTTGCTCTTAGATTTTTAATTAAGTCATTGCTATTCTCTCTCTCCATTTAAAAAATAATAATAATTTGGCCATTTTCACCACTAATTTCTGTATCTTTTCTCCATTTATTGTCTCCCCCTCTCATCCTGCACAAATCCTTCAGTTCATCTCTCTGAGGCTGAATCCGAACTAGGAAGGAAACCAAAAAATTATTTCAAACCAGATTTAGAAATCAGCTGCAGCAGTCATGTCTTTGATCTTAGTCAACCTTAGAACAAATTCTCTCTGTTCTCCCTAATTTGGTCGGGAAATAGATAAAGGCTTTTAAAGTTCACCTGGCTTCCTTATATGACTTCCTGAGCCAACCTCGCCCGAGGCACAGTGAGCCTAGCAGGATTCTCGATTCGGATCATGGATCCCGAAGCTAACGTTCCATCACCTGCCTTCTTCGGTGCGTCTGACTGCTCCCCCGTGTACCCCGCCTCTCCCCTCACAGGCTCCCACTGCCCTGGCTCCTGTACACCGTCATCCACAGATTCCAGCCCGTGGCCGTCAGCAGCAACGGCCTCTTCTGCGCCATCGTCCTCCTCTTCATCATGCTGCTCTTCGTCATCCTCTCCATCGCCCTCTGCAAGTGGCGGATGAACAAAGTGCTGGGCTTCATCATGTTCGGCCTGTACTTCGCGTTCCTCGTGGTCAGCGTCCTCCTCGAAGACCGAATTCTTGTGTGCCCTGTCTCCATCTAACAGGAAAAGCCATATCTTGAGCCAACAGCATGGATGGCCCCTCCCCGCTCTGGGTGGTAGGCTCCTTGATCTCCGGAGAAGAGGCAGCTGGCACACAGCCCTGGGTTTGTCGCGTGTCCCTCCTGGGCGGATTCGCGGAGGGGTGGATTCTCGCTGGGCCCACGCGCTTCCCGGGCTGCTCCCGTCTGTGCCTACTGAAACGGCTTCACGCAAGAGACAGGGAGAACCGACCTCGGGGGGCTTCCCTCCCCGCACCACTGACAGGTACTCCTTGCTGGTCAGAGGTAACGTTCCTTGTTACGATGCAAACAATGACGGAGGCAATATATATACGTGTAAAATATACATATTATATATAGATGCACATGAACACACCCCTGCCTGTTCCTGTAGTGTACCTCTTCCTGTAAGTACACCTATAGAGTAGTACATACCTGTATACAGACACAAAGAAGGAAAAATTATGTATATATAAAATCGTATATATATATATACAAATACAACTGCATCTTTTCAGGGATAGCGCTAGTATATTTATAGTACCTATCTGAAGAGGGGCATCAACCTTCGGTCTGAGCTTTACCTCTTAAGTGCAAAAGGTGAACTAAGAGAATCATTGCTGTGACCTTCAGCTGACCTTGGACACCCTGGGATTCTGCCTGGTAAGGTGGATGTTTTCAGAAAACAAGTTGCTGGAGGGAGGGCTGGGTGGAGGGGGTCTGTAGGGGCCCTGAACAGAGTCCTCCAGGACATTCCCACAAGCCAACCCGGGAAGACCATCCGTCCACCCCAGCTGGGGTACACGGAACCCACAGGGTTGTTGGGACATTCAGAGGTGAAAACCCAGACTGGGTGGATACTGGTTTGGGGCACAGAGAGGTGACCAGGGTTGGGTTTGGGGCTTTTTTTTTTTAATATTTCCCCAGCATGCAAGTAGAAAATATAATTGCAAACCAAATTAGTGCTCTTCTAAGACAGCAAGACTACATATAAACTGAACCTAGATTGTCCCAACGCATGTCCTGTTATCATCAAAAGAAGGGGGCAAGTTTAGCTGTGACTGTCATTTAGACATATTTTGATGCTAAGGGCTCATATATAATCAAAATGCCTGTCGAGAGAGAATACGCACTGAGAAACACCATCCAGTAGAGGTGCTCAGTGGAACTTGCCCCCGAGTGGGAACGTAAGGGCATAGTTTTTTAAATCATCTTCCAGTGTGGTCATAAAGGGCTTCAATGACTGAAGAAATCATTGTTCCTCCAACCAGTAGAAAGAATTAAATTGACTCAGATCAATACTGCTTGGTTTCAGGCAGCTGCTTGGAAAGTCGTTTGCTCACTAGGAAGGTTTCTAAGTCCTGTGTCTAGTGGTGCCAGGACCAGGATTTGGTTAAAGCCCATGCTATGCAGGTGTCTCTCCTGCCATCAGGACCCCACCTGGGACTCTTTCTAGCTTCCAGAGGAGTCTGCAGACAGCATTCAACAGCTTCTTTACTCTGGCTTCAAGCCAGTCACTCCAAGGTTTTGATTTCCAGAGCATTCATAGGACATTTCATTTCATTCATTCAGTGCCCCCAAGTTCTATTTGACACCTTGTATGATTCCCCAGGTCTGTGTCTATAGAAAATAAAACTAGCAGAGAAAAAAATTAGGCAGACTGAATTGGTGAAACATAAGCAGAGTTTTTCATTTCCCCAAGTCATTCCCTTAAAGTCAATTGAAAAAGTGGCGGACGGCCCATTATTCTGTAGCCATCCTGCATCTAAGTTAGCACATACCGCGTATGGGGAACTACACACCTTGCTTCTTCTCTCCTGTCTGTTGTGTCGCTAATGCTGCTGTGACTTTGTGGTGAGCCCGTACCTCCTAACACAGGGAGGCAGGATGCCGAACTCACAACTAAGTAAAGAGGAAGGGGGACCTAAGAGCCCTGGAGCAAGTTCGGTATTCCTTCCACAAAACCTCAGCTCACTGCACGGAGCCCGGCAGTAACAGGCAGTGCCCATCGTGGCTCTTCTGAGTGGCCGCCATCTTGGTTTCAGTCTCTCCAACTTCGCAAAGTCAAGAGTTTGGTTGTGTGAGAGAAACCCATGTCTCATTCGTCAAGGGCAGGATTTTGTGTTGAGGCAAGAATTTGTGCTGGTTCCTTCAAGTGAAGGAGAATGAGTAGGTGAACATTTAGTTAACTCTGGTGGTTTTCCCTGTGCGTTACTTGAAGGGGAGCAGAGTTGTTTATTGTGTGGATGTGTATTATTGACTGGTTTATCAACTTGAAAGGAGGTTTGAATAGGTGACTCTGACTCAACTGCAGATAGATTCTGTAGAAGCAGAAAGGATGGGGGAGGTCTGGTGTAGCTTGTTCCTTTTCCAGCTTCCCCGTGCTCTCCCTGCCCCCTCACTCTTTCCCACTCATTCCCAGCTCACAGTGGAGACTCATCTGAGCAGCCACGGAGCATTTTACTTGCCTGGGAGCTTCCCTTCCTAGGGAGGGTTGTGGTCATTTGTGACAAGTTGCGTTTGAGAAGATACTGTTTCCCAGCCCAATTCCCACCTCAGTGGTGTGCAGTGTTCCCTCACTGGCTGGTCTGCAGGCACCCTCTCCTCGCCACTGCTTGCCCTTGCTTTTCCTCTGTAAAGTGTCTGTGAGGTTATGTGTTTGCCTTGGGTAAATCCAGAGAGACATGTATGTATAGAATGCAACCATGGATTTTTAGGGAGGGAAATAGATCAGTGGTAGAGTGCATGCTTAGCATGCATGAGGTACGGGGTTCAATCCCCAATACCTCCATTAAAAAAAAGAATTAAAACAGTGGATCTTAAAAAGCGTTTGAATATTTAACATAATTATAAGAATTTTCCACAACGTGGTTTCCTGAGTAGGTCATCTCTAATGCCTTTCCTGTATGCCTGTGTAGATACATATATAAACAAATGTCTTCATACCTAATCTATATATACACACACAATACCACTCACATCATCACCCTCTGACCCAGTCACACTCAGGATTCAAAAGCAGGAGCACTGAAGTGTGCCTTAGTGAAGGAAGAGGAAAATTGTGTGCACCAACAACCCAAGGGAACATTTCTTCCTGATCCCATGAGGTTTGCTTTTTGCCCAGGTACATGCCAACAGACACATATGCACCCGCCCCATATATATTCCTGCCCCAGGAACATAGATTTACAGCCTTATGGAAATGGCCAGCCAGCTCCCTAACGCTGATACAGAGGCAAAGAATGCACAACAGAAAAGTACAGGGGGAAAAAATTTAGACTACAGATACCCTCTTCGCTTTTCTGGAGCAGAGTATAAAATAATAACAAAAATTCAAAAGCCAGCCTCCTACTGTTCAATCTAAAATAAACGAGCTGTGCCCAAATGGCTCCATTTACCTGCAGCGAGCCCAGTAGGTCTTGCTTGTTGTCACCTCTCCTGTCAACCTGGGCCGTCTCAGGACAGGAGAGCAACTTGGTTCACGCTGAGAATACCCAGACAGAACCTTCTAAATTGCATCTGGGAGTGCGCATGCTGAGTCCAGCTGTGCTCTGAACCGGACTAGTTCCTGAAGAACAGAAGCTGGAGATTAGATGGTGTTTATGCAGCTTCCCGGACCTAAGCTGAGCCAGGCTGTGACAGATCAGGAAAACACAGTAACTTACAGAGACGAAGGACGAGGGTTGTTTTATCAAACTGGTCGATGCAGCAGAATTTCCTAGCGCTTTGCCCAGAAGATTATAAAAAGACGCAGGGACTGTTTCGTATTTGGGGAAAATGCTTTGTAAGGCTTCTAACAGGTGTCGGCTGACAGGGGCCATGATAATTTATTTTCTCGGGAAGATGTGAATCAGGTGTTTGGAGCCCTTTCAGCAAAACACAGCTGCCTCACTGATGAGACATTCGATAATATTAATGCACATCATTGCTGGGCAGGGAGGAAGTTGGCAGACTCCCCACCATTGCTCACAGCTCTTCAGCTCCTCTGTACCAGGGAGAAAGGAGACAAGCTATCAAGGGAAGCCCCCCTCCCAGACCGCCTTAACAGAAAGCTGAGCAGGGAAGTGACAACAGAAAGAGCTGCTGGCCAGATGGGCAGCTGGAGAAGGGGGACTCACGTTAAACGCTCTGCTGAAACTGCTGGATTGGGATGTCTGATACGGGTCTGATGACCCATCTGAATGCAGGCATATCAGCAAACGTCAGTGTGCTTTCTTTCTTTCCTACATCTGCCAACACACACTCGTGCACACGCGCACACACACGATTGTGAGGGTGCCATGATTCCTTACACCTGGACAGATTATTACTCCAGTAATTAAGTGTCTATACTGGAAGTGGCAACCCTGTTCTAGAAAAAATAAAGGGAAGCTGTTCTCAAGGTGATTTCTGGAGAAATCAGCTGTCTCCTGAAAGCTTGTTACAGAGGCTAACGCTCATTCTTGCTAAGCCAGTATCTTACATAACCACCTGGCTTAATATTTTTAAAAGCCACATCCTCAACTCCTATACGTCCCTTCGCAAGACTGTCTTCAATTAGTAGGTAAGGGCTTGTCGTGAAGAGAAAGTGAAAAAGTAAAGAATGAGGAGAGATAAGAAAGGAGAAATTCATTTACTTTTACTAAGATTCCCAAAAAAGCAAGTGTTGCATTGATATATATCCCTGTGTAGTTTAAAATAATTACAAGTGTCGGGCTTTTTTTTTTTACCCAATTTACATGAGCCTATATAGAGTCCCAGATAAAAATATATTCCCTTCTCAAGAAGGCCTTGGGAAGAAAGGTAAGGGGCCTCCGCTGCCTTTTTAAGTTCTCTCCTTGTCTCTGTAGCTTTTATGTTTCACTTTTAATCTCAGCGTCCCATTCTTGGAGATACCTTGCAAATGAGAAAAGCCAGGAAGGGCACACTCACAGCCAGCTCAACGCCATTACTTGTCCATAGTGCATCACAGTCTTTTTTTTTTCCACTTCACTGGGAGCTTTGAAACGCACGGGCTGGGAGAGTCCTTCTGTAGGAGGGGGGTCCGAGCATAGATGTTCCTGGTATAACCCAGCTCCACCAACTCTTCACATTAACAACCATCAGTGTCAGGGAAGTCTTCCTTCAGGTTAACCCCAGCCCTTCAAGGTGATGAATTCACCTATTTTCTTTTTACTGGCAGAGAAGAGCTGCACTGGGGCACTCCTCACTATTTACCCCTGGCAGAGCTGGGAGTCTCTACTAGGTGACCCTTTATCTATTTTCATCAAAGGTATCTTTAGATTTTTATTTCTGAGTCTTTTTCTTCAATCTGCCTAATAATTTTTAAATTCTTCTCTACTAAGTCTTTTAAAATGCCATATGTTGCTCTGAAATCTTGGAACCTTTTGACTAATCAGGACACAAGGATAAGGTCTGAACAGGGCTGAATGATGGCCTCAAACCCAATGCTTTGCTGTCTTTTTATGCAGCCCTCTGTGGTCCTTACCTTTAGAAAGTCACACTTCATTGCTACTTCACATTAACCTGTGTTTCCTGTGACTCCTGTACATGTCTCCAAGACGTTCGGGTGAAGGCAGCGCGTATCTCAGCTTGGCCCCGTGCACTTGGATGGGTGTGTCCTGTCTACCATGAGCCCCTCTCCATTGGGCCTTCTTGAGTCTCAGCCTGTTTCTTTCCAACCCCAACTTCCAGCTTTCCAGTCCAGGTTGGGCCTGGTGCTTACTCGCCTTCCAGGTTCTTACCACCAACCTCCCCACTTTACTTGGGCTTGGCAAGTCTAATGAGCATTTTCTCACATCTCACATCTTGCATCTTCACATTAAGGTGAAGATTCAAAAATGCTAGACCCCTGCCCCCAACAACTTATGTCTTGTGTAATTGACTACTAGCGGTGGGGGAAGTCCCTCCGAACTGATACCAAGATGTGTACAGAATTCACAACCACAAGAGAGTGAGTCATGGAAGTACCTTAAGAGCATCAGTAGGCTTCGACTCAGCAAGTACTACCAGGCACCTGTCCTCTGGTGAAGAGTGTGAACACTGGGTGAGGCATCGTCTGGAGGCCTTGGTGAGGTCAAGCTCACATGCTTCATTTTTAAGGTCATAATCCCATACTCACAAAGACCCCAGAATGGGGGAGACACCACTGGAGATCATTCAGGAACTCTGGACTGCACTTAAATGCACTGACTTACCAAAAGGAATTTGTATTTTTGCTCTCAGTGGGAAATGGGAGAAATGGTTGGACCACCTCTCATCACCCAGCATTGCAGCGCACTTACTTCCTCGTGCAGTGGGTTGGGTGGGAATTGTAAGATTGCTGATTGGGGTCCCGGCCTGGGACAATGGGCTACAGTTCTCTGGGACAATGGGCTACAGTTCTCTGGGACAATGGCTACAATTTGCTCCTGGATCTAGAAGTAACTAAGGCCTTGGGACTGACAGAAAGCACTCAACTAACTGAAAGAGTACACTAATTTTTTTAAATCGTGTCAAAAAAAATAATGAATGAAGCCTGAATCCCTGAATAAAATAATTTTAAGGCTGAAATTACATGCATGAATTAAGGATAGATAATTCCTTGCCATTTAATTAACCAAATCTCCAATTCGCATCAGGATAAAACTGAAGGACAATGGATGCCTTTTGGGTTTTCTAATTTTTTAATATTGCACTTTATAGTACTTCATAAGAGACGATTGTCTTAATTAAAGCCATAAAATACCAGTAATACATATATTCAGGGCTTCTGAATACAGTCAATCAGTAAGCAGTCCATGAGTCATTCCTGTTTTGTATTGTTTGTTGTAAATTGGAGTTTATCTGTTCTATTTTTCAAGGGATTACTTTTCTAGACAATCCTAATCTCCAGATAAATTTTAGGTGTGTACTTTAATAAGACTAAAAATCAGAGAAATGGTTCATTTCACGAAAGCACTCTTCACTCTCAAAATAGCTTGTTACACATTTCCTTTAAATAGCAAGTTCTGATGCTACATTTAAAGTATTTCCTTTTTTAAGTTACAGATTTACTGTTTTCAGGAGTCCATTTGTTATATAAAGCAAGGTTCACCCATATGGAGAGTGAAATGGATAATTAGCAAATATTTACTTGGAAAATTTAAGGTTTATTTGAGTTTATATAAATATAAGACGGATCTAAGAAGTTCCCTTATAAAAATGGCAAGTAGAGATACACAGTTTATCAACTTCTTATGCCTAAATTACAAACCTTCCTTGGGAGGACTTGTAAAACAGAAGACTTCATAATTTGTTGGGGTTTTTTTTTTCCCTTTTCTGCTAAAATACTCAATTTCTGGCCTCCTATGGTAGAATACTTACACACATATACACATAGATGTTCCCACAACTAAAAGCTTTTAATGTTTCACTCCATCACAACTTTTTATATGATTTGAGTGAAAGCTGAAAGAATGACTAAAAGGCACTAAGCCTAGAAATAGCCACCACTGAGGTACCTAAGTTGTCGATGTAGAGTAAATACATGTGTTAAATTGAACAACCTGATCAATTTTATGTTTAAATGGCCATTTGCCCTAAAGAATGATTGTCTGGAGCCAGAGCCAATGATGTTTTGATGTTTCTGTTTGGGGCTGTTTTGTGGTCTGAAGCATTTCTCCAAAGGGCAGAAACTCTCCACCTGGAAGAGGGAGTCTCATTGGCAGATAGTCCTGTTGAACCCTGCACACAAAGTTTATATTTGTGCCCTGCATCTAGCCTGGATGCTTTTCTTCTGCTCCAGTTTTTAAAAACTCCAGAAGCAACAGCTTCCATCAACAAGAAATCCACAGTCTCAAAAGAGCCATAAGAGAAGTGAAAACTAGCTTCCTGGTTTAATGAAGTGGCTGCTAGAAGGAAAGGAAAGGAAAGGTAAATTGTACTACTTTTGTTCTTCGCATATTGTTAAAACAGAGAAAATGTTGTCAACATTGACCCCAACGTAGGCATTTGCCCTTAACTTGTAAACTGTTTTTTGGGCACATTAATTACAAACATCAGAACGCCATTTTTGTAAAGGATCTTTTTAGGGATAGATGTCATCTCATGCTTCCTGTCTGCCTCCGTTTTAAAGAAGTGTTTTAACCTCTATCTTGACCCCTCCAAGAATCCAGCTGATGCACTTCCAAATTACTTTCGTCATTTTGTGTGTGTTTTGTTTGTTACGAGCAATTTTCACTGGATGACGAGATATATGGAGATTTTGCGTCGGTTTATTCTCTGTGAATATGTCTGTACATAGACCGAAAGCTATATTTATTTGTACATAGGCTGTTTGGATTAATGTGTTTCTGTCACATGGACTTCACCCTGATAAAGGGTACTTCTTCACTGTGTTCATGTTACACTTTCCACACCTTTGTGCTCCTACTACTGATAATCAACTCATAGAATATCTCACTTCCTGTAACTAAGTCTCCTCGGTGTGAAAAGTAATAGTAATAAAATTATTGACTCGAAGTGTTGTTTTGTTTTGGAATAATCTTTACCTTCAGCTAATCAGGACCCTTGGAATCTCAAGAAATTGACACAGTTGTGGAAGATTCACTGCAAGGATTCAAAGGAACAGAAGGACAACAGGAGTTACTGTTAATTATAACTACCATTACTGAAAAATCAGCCTCGCACCCTGAAAAACAAATTCAAACTCAGAGACAGAGTTTTGGGAGCAAAGAAGAGAGCCGCTTTATTGCTTTGCCCAGCAAAGGAAACTGTGAATCCATCCTGGGGTTGGGGCTTGGTGATTATATAGGCAAACAGGACAGAGATAACGAACAATAGAGTCTTTTACAAAAATTTATCTTATGTCGCGGGAACTTCTGGTGGTCCGTTAAGTAGGTCGTTGCTCTCGGTCTTGGTGTTATCAGGTCTGATCCCTCTGGTGTCAGCGAGGCTGTTGGAGGATCTGGCCATTCCTTCAGTGTTACCATTTCATGACCTTTCTGGAAAATAGCTTCTGGGTTTTGAGTACAATGGATTCAGGATAGGGTGTAAATCATAGCGTTGGGGCTGCTGAGCATGTAATCATTCAAGCAAGTTAAACAATAGCAGTAACAAGGAGTAAAACCGGTTAGTCAGTCAGGAAGAACTCCAAGAAAAATTAATCAAGCTGTGAGCTGTCTTAGCATCAGGGAAGCCATCTTGTGGCTCCTTCACTGCCACTTGTGGCGTGCTGGCTAATGTCGTGTGAGCTTTTCAGTGTCTGAGGGAGATTTGTGCACTGAAAGGACTCCTCTAACAACTGAATTTTAATTAATGAAATGTACTGAAAATTGTAAATTCAAAAGCCTAGTGTTCCCTAGGCTTTTAAATTTACTTTAGAAGTCTTGTATAAATCTATTGCTTCTAGATAAAAATAAGAATTCATACTCAGTTTTTCTTTGATTACACTCAATTAACTGATAACTTTCAAAGATTAAATTCTAAATAACTAACCGAGTTTATGAATTAGGTTCCCTCAGGAACTTTTACACATTTAACATCCCTGACTTCTCTCAAACACCTCAAAATCCTGACAGACTTACAAAACTAAAACCAAAATCTTCCTATGCACTTAGCAATCCCAATCAATCTATCAAATTTGAATAAAACATAGTAAACTAGGTTATCCAAAACATTAAAATGCCGTTTACAAACTTAAAAGTTTACTACACCTTTAAAACTAATATCATAAGTCTAATACGATACACATTTCAAATCGTACTCAGAGAATCTAGTATGCCAGATTGATTTCAGACACCTTAAAATACAAATACACACAAAATATCCCAATGATTATAAAGCATTCTTAAATCATACCAAAGTATTAATACTATGAATTTGACTTACTTTATTATCTCTGTATTTCTACAGTGTCCTCCCAGGCTTTAAAAAGTCACCCCACTATTGAGCAGACCTCCCACCTCTGGGAGGAAGAAACGATTGGGATCAGAAAGCCTAGCCTGGCTGCAAACGGCACATGAAGACAGATTCCACTTCAGTCCAGGTGTCAGGCTTGTCCAGGACATGAAAATGTTTGAGGCACACCAAAGTCACCAAGAGTCCCAGAACTTTTGGTGGCCTTAGGAATCTGTACCTACAGATAACATACAGAAGTACTAAACTTCTGCTGGTCAGTCTTGCCTCTAGGGCCATCTCATACATTAAACACAATTTGTGTATTTCTATAGGGACAGACCTAAGACATTGCCAACCCAGAGCTGGCAAACACTCGGTACATTACGCCACTCATGCTCCTTCACCCACAGCAAACATCAGTGATCAGGCACACAACCATACCCCTCTATACTGTTATAGCCGAGTGTTGCAGGCAGCCACCACCTGGCGGCCCCAGCAGCGCACAAGAGGAAACTAAAGTGCCGTGTCTTAGCCTAATCTATAAATGAGGACATGAGGACAAGATGAGCAGTGTTGCTTTCCTGGGGTCCTACTACAAAGCAGTAGAGCTGGACATTAAGACCTGCTTTTTGTTTTGTGTGTATGCTTTGCTGCAACTTTGCCAAACCCATCTGCGGTGTTACACATGTTGCTGTTTTATGTACCCAACCAGGAGGCACAGAGTCCCAGGGGGAGGGTTTGCCACTTACAAGGCAGAGGAGCTAGAGGCCTGTGGTACATTTAAAGGGCGTAAGTTAGGTCATTAGTTAGGTCATAGCCAGTGAGTAATAGCAACTTCTAATTAATGAGAATCGTGTAGGAAGAAAAGAAAGGCTTTTCCTGCTGGGACTGAATAATGGAATTTACAGTAAATAATGACAATCACCTCAGGGATAAAAAAATAAATAAATCGATGCCCAAATTTGGTCACAAAACTGTTGGAAGTTATGCATATAACTTTATCAGCTGCCAGCAGCCAGTGACCCACGTCCTTGAAATGGAATCAGGTCAGGGAAGGATGTAAACGCTCTGGCTTTCCTGTCTCCTCTCAAGAGCTTGCTCAAATGCACAATCAGTTCCCATGGGAGTTCCACTGGCCCTCAGGGAAAAGGAAAAGAAAAATGTTTTCCACAAGGGAAGTAAAGCTATTTGTTCCCCATTGGCTTGATGCAGGGATGGCCTTTAGAAGAGTCTGGGAGGTGAGTGGAAGACCTTGTCCCCAACATCCTCAGAATCCTCCTCCCTCCCTGGACTATTGCCTAGAATTTCATCTTAGTGCCTTATCTGTCCTGCTCAGGGATTCTCAATGAAGACGCAGCACCCAAAGGGCATATTAGAAACAGCTGGGGGCTTTTCAAACTCCACGGGTCAAACGTGGCCCCACCCCCAGCTGCTATCTCCCACCTCACCAATACGGGCACTCCCAGGTGAGAGCTGTAGCAAGCTCTCTGTGTGCAGCCTCAGTGTTCCATGGGGAAAAGACGGAGACTCCTGCTTAGCGTAAGGCCCTGATCCCTGTGGAAACTGTAACTGGCTCTAGGAGGAGTCCATGCCTTGAAGTTTCTACAAGTGACCGGGGAGCGTGCCTCGTGCTCGTGGTCAGGACCTGCAGTGTGCCAGGCACAGGTGTCAGCACTGGGGGCGCAGAGGAGGCTGAGTTCCAGCCCCGGTTCTCAAAGACTTCGTGGTCTGCAGAGGAGGACAAACACGTGACGAGTATAGGCCTTGTACTAGAACAAGCATCCTGGAGGGTGGTTAAGAAGCCAGGCTGCCCAGGTTTGAATCTCAGCTCTGCCACTTAACCAGCTGTGTGACCTAAACCTCTCTGTGCCTTACTTGCCCCATCTGTAGCTTCATGAGAATTGTTTTACATGCTTTAAATCTGTCAATATTTATTTGGAACACCCTAGAACAGTGCCTATCATAGTAGGCAATACACCCCGTTGGATAAGTGAGTGCTGTAATTGGGCGTCATGATGCCATTAGAGTTCACAGGACAGCCTGGTTAAGTCCATCTAGGGGTTCAGGGAAAGCTTCAGATAAAGTATGACCCCTGAGCTGAGAGTAGACTCTAATGAGGAAACCCTGACACAGATGTTAGCAGTCAGCTCTGTGCTCTCAAGACCAGGCCCCTTCTGCTCCGGGCCCCTGGGTCTGATGCTAATGTTTCCCTGGAATCACTGCGAGCTGACCTCCCCCCAACAACGGAGGTCGGAGGTGGAGGTGCAGGCAGGACTGCCCTGAGCCCGTTTTAGCATCCTGGGTGATGAGTGCTTTCTGAAATGAGTTGTTCTGTAACAGGTCTTGGATCTAAGATATATCATATCTTGTGTCCTTTCCTCAAGGACAAAGTTCACTTAAGGACCTTGGGTCATGGGTAGGGTTACTGCATGAGGGTCCCAAACTGCATGGAGTCCTGCCACCACTGCAGAGTGACACCCCCTCCCCACCCCCCCCCACCCCCCGCCCCAGGAAGGTCTGAGAGAAGTCCTGTGAGCCCCAGGAGGGAGGATGTTCAGGAGGCACTGATGATAGGGCAGGTGCTGCTTGTTTCGCAGAAAGAAGATAAATTGAAGCCCGCGCGCGTGCGCGCGCGCAACAGCCCAGCGAAGAGTGAGCCTGCGTGAGCGCACACGGCAGGGAAAGCGCTAGAGAAAAACCCTCCTCGGAAAGAAAGCTTTTAGAAATACGCAAAGGGTGTTTCTTAAGAGAAGGGACATTTTTCCTGTTCTAAAGCAAGAAATCTTAGTAACAAATCTAAAGAGCCTTACCTAGTCTCACAGGGAGCTAAGCAGGGCCCTTTCCTGCATCTTTCTGTCTCTGCGGAGGGAAAGGGAATGGTTCTCGAGCTGCTGAAACAGAACCTTCCCCCCTCCAGTTGTCTTTTATTTTCTCCCTTTCTGTTCTAAAACAACGACTCTAAAGAGCCTTACCTAGTCTCACAGGGAGCTAAGCAGGACTCTTTCCTGCACCTTCCTATCTGCGGAGGGAAAGGGAACCTTCCCCCCTCCAGTTCTTTCTTCTCCCTTTCTGTTGGAGTGCCGGCAGGGGGATTAGAAACCTCCTGATGGCTGCTCTGACACCTGCCCTAGTTTGGCAGGAACTAATCTATTGGGAAGAAGCGTGGGGGTGACAAGAAAGCAAAGGAGAGAATGTCAGATCAAAGCAGGCCAGCGGGGCAGCAGGCCCCGGCTTCCCAGCCTCCTGCCCTCGCTGAGCATTGCCAGATGCCAGGCTGTGGGGAGAAGGCGCTGCCTCCACGCACCCCAAAAGCAGATGGGGTCTAGCCAACACTACTGTTGCTGCCAGGCCTCCTTCCTGGCCATCTGTTGCCAGGGCAGTTGGGGGAAAGGGGACTTTAAGAAGATCTTCTAGAGGAGACTGCCAAAAAAGGGCCAGGTGGGAAGAGAGGGGCAGGGCTGACGACCCACACTGAAAAAAAGCAAGCGGGAAGGTCTGGGCGCTGCTGCCCTCTGCAGGCCAAGCGGTAGACTGTGAAGATGGCCCCAGCAAAAGTCTCCAGCTCAATCTGGGCGGTATCTCAGTTTCCTACCAGGAAGCCTAGGAGTAACAAAAAAGAGACAGGCTGGCGAGGTCCCGGGGACCAGCTGCAGCCATAGTATCACCAGGGAGGAGCAGAGGCTGAGCTGCCTTAGGGCAAACCTGATGGCCTGTGGGGTTTATCACCTAAATGCAAACCGTGCTGACATCTTCAGAGGGCTTTTTAAATGTGTGCGGGTGACTTGGGGTTTTCCAGTGACTCTGGAGCACCCCTGGCATTTAAGGGGCGTAGGCCAGCATTGCTAAATGTCCGCAAAGTGAGGGGAAGTCCCGAAGGGAAAATCTTTCCACTCAAAATGCCACCTGCTCTCTTCCAAAAAATACTGATAAGACCTGGCCTTGCTGGGCTTCCCCACCTCCCAACCTTGCCCCCATCACTGTTTCTCAAAAATAGGGACTCCGGGACTCACATATGTCTAACAACACCCGCAGTGCCTAGTTTGAGAACTCATTTCCATCCATTACAGGCAATGGCTGAGAGAGTAGAGGGGGGAGCTGTAACGTGTGTGCCGAAGAAACCAGGACCACAAGGCTAAGAAAACCAGGCTCTTCTAAGTTCTACTGAGTTATTGTCAGCACTGCCTAAAAGAACTTTCTGTGATGAAAATGAAATGTCCTTTATCAGTGGCCACTAGCCACCTGTGGCTAGTAAGCATTTGAAATGTGGATGGTGCAGTTGAGAAGTAAACTTAGTACTTAACTCATTTTAAACTTAAATAGCCACATGTGTTTCGTGGCTAGTCTGTTGTACAAGGGAGGATTGGTCATACAGTTTTGTATAAAAATGCTGTAGTGGGAAGCTTCACCCAAAATAATCCTCAGGGGAGGGAGACACACACACACACACACACACACACACACACACACACACAATGTTGGTACAACTAGCAATTAATCATGCTATTCATTAATCTCTTCTAAATGGAAATGGTGAAAGATTCTTTTAAGTGTCAGTTAAGGACATACAATTAATCCACTCAGTTATTCAGATTTAAAGAGGCTTGCCTCCTTCAAATGTTGGCAGCCAGCAGAAGCCAGGGACGGCAGCTCTGAGTCCACCAGCTAACGGACTGAATGAGGACAGTGAAGGCAAATGGGACCATTTCAGCAACTAATCTTTCTCTTCTCTTGACTTTAGAGACCCCCTGTCCTGTTTCTTCTAATCACTGTTCTTCTAAATGTTAAGAGAACGTAATCAAATGTTTACACCACAGAGTTTGACCCCTAGCAATGAATCTAGCCATGACTCAGTGCTGGGCAAAGCAGTCTTCCAAGATGGCAGGCTAGAATAGGAAGCCCTCTGCTGAGAAAGATGATGGGGCACGTCACCTGGTTAGCAGCGTTGGCATGTGTCACTTGGCTATTCAGTGCCCACTTAGATTAGAACCCCAGCTGCAAGTACCCGTCTGTTTTAGTAGATCTCGGAACAAGTGAAGGACTTCCAATTAAGGGAGCATTTGAATAAGACTTTGTCTCCTCTGGCCAGCAAACAGGATCCACTGGGCGCTTCTGCTCCAAACCTTGTTATTTGCCTTTTGAATTCCCCGAGGCTGGGCCCCGGGGAATGCAGTAAGCAAATCAGCAACAGCTGAAGTGAAGAGAAGCCATATCAGCATTTTCTGCAGAACTGGGGCCTCAGTCAAAACCCTGAGCCCGCAGAAAAGGGGGTGGGAGAAGCAGGTGATGAAAATGGAGAGTGGCGGGGCTGAGACAAGCTCCAGAGTGACCAGGAGGATTGGAAGAAATTCCGAAAGTTGACTGTCACGGCCCACGCAGTGTGAAGCATCACAAAATGAGGAAAGATAAACAGCAGATGGGGAAAGGAGGAAAAAGGCTGCACAAAACAGCGTTTTCTTTCCAGAACAACATGGGTCAGAAATCCAGTCCATGCTCTGCCTGGTGTCCTTGCACATGCTGAGCGACCTTTGAGGGCAGGGCTTGTCTTGAGTGGGCCCACAGTAGACCCTTCAAATACTAATCAGTTTGAAGTCATGGTGACTTTCTAAGCTGGTGCCTCTCAAACTCTGGTGCAGAGACAGCACCTTATGATTAGTTAAAGGTCAAAGTTTGAATTGTTATTTCAGTAGATTTGGGATGAGGCCTGAAATTCTATGTCTAACAAGTTCACAGGGAGGCCTACGTGCTGGTCTCTTGGACAACACTTTTGAGTTATAAGCCTTTATTTTTCCCTGTTGGTCACAAGCTAGCTCATTGGGGTGAGAATCACACCTGGAAAGGCAAGGACATCAATCTGATCCCCGTCAGTGGGGTCTCTCTGGTCCACAGCTGCAAACTGAAGCCACAGCTTCAGCGGGTGACTGTGGGCCTTTGTTAGACACACGCACCCTCTGGACCAGAGGACAGCCCGTGGGAAGGGCTGCCCGTGTGACAGCCGGGCTGCTGGGGCGGGGGAGGGGGTTGCCCTGAGCGACGGCCGCGTTGCTCTGTAGCACTAACCCTGTGCTCTCTCCTCCCCAAAGTCCAGTGAGCCCTAGTCCCTGGATGTTGATTTTAGAATCACTTTTATTCAACGTCACTCAGAAGCAGGATTACAAACTAGTCCTGTCCCCCGGCTGATGAGCTGATGTGGAGTTGAGGAAGAGCCTGAGCCCAGGTTGTGGCTGTGCTGGGAGCACTGCCGGGCTGGGTCAGCGGTGCCTGAAGTCGGGGAGAGATGGGGACAGCTGCTCGGGCACACTAAGCAGGCCGTGACGCTCTTGCAGGGAAACCTGTCTTGCCTCCTCTGAGAACCCAAAAGGGAGGCTGGCGGGCAGTCACGGGGCGAACCCCCCAGCGCCCCTCGGTGCACACTCAGTGCGAAGCCCCCCACGGGGCCGGGGCCACGGCCACACACTAAAGAATCAGGCCCCGGGTCCCCTGAGCCCAGTCCTGTTAGGGGTGCTGAGAACATTCCTCGGGTGTCCTCTCCCCCAACTAGGCTGGCTGCCTCCCAAGAGAACCTGCACCCAAAGGGCTCTCAGTAGGCTGAGCAGCACGGCAGACTCCACACTTTTTGAGAAAACTAATTTTAAAGAATCGGAAGACCTGAGTTTTAGTCCCATCTCTGCCGCTTTTAGGGAAGATATATGACTTCAGTTTCTTTCTCCAGAAAATGGAGTTTAACCATGTGGCCTCAAATTCCCTTTGTACTTGTTTGTAGGCTGTGGAGATTGACCATCTCAGGGGAAATTTAAACAATAGCACGAGGTGTCCATCCACACATCACAGCTGCCCTCCTTTCCCTTTGTGGCAAATTGGATTTTTTAAAAGACATTTTGGTCCTTGGTTAGTGAGTAACTGCTGTTTACACCTCAAGTTCTCCAGGAAGTTTAGTCCACGTGAGAGAACTAGGTTGGCAGAGAGTTGGTACTTTCTGCCTGACAAAGAAAGATGAAGTGTGAAGGTCCTAATTCAGAGTTTCTGGAACTGCTCTCTTGAAAGTAAAGGCAATGATCCTCAAAGGCCACCTGTGTGAAAATGACCTGGAGCAAATACCAAGGTCAAGGGGCAAAGGGTAGAGTGAAATAGCATTTTTAACAAGAATGATGCCCCGCCCCACCCCCGTCCATGTGATTCTTACATGCACAGAAGTTTGAGACCCACTCACTGGGGCTTCCTCCTCCCCAACAGTGATTCACTTGGGGTAGAGGTTGGGTGGAGGGGAGACTGCTTCACACACAGCTGTGCTCAGACAGCAAGTCCTGGAAGATGATTTCATTAGGTGCGTCTGGTGTTGGCTTCAAGGTTGCCTACTTTCACAGGTGTTTACTGGTTGGTGGAATCAAAAATAAGGTCCTCAGTTAAGAGATCCTACTTTATGGCTACGGCTTTAGCTTTGGCTTTATTTTCATTGGTTTCACACCATGCATTTCAAAAAGATGATTTTCTGTCTCCAGTTGAAGAAACACGTGTGTGTGCAGATACAGTGTGCTTCAAAAAAAAAAAAAAAAACCCAGGCACGGTCTGAATGCTGATCATATATTTGAAAGGCAGACATGCTATCGTAGACTCAATGTGGGATCTGACCAACGGCTCGGCGGTCGTGATATTCACGTGTACTCCGACCGCCTTCTACATTAAATAGCAGAAATGTTACAGTATCAGCATTAACCCGGATATTTGACTCATCGAAGTGTTTTAATTGGAGTCACTAGATTTCCATGATGTAAAATGTAAAAACATTAGAGAAAGGGAAAGAGAAGAAAGGGAAGGAAACAATTTGATAGCACTTGCCACCATTTTCTGTCTCTGGCCAGACTATGAGCTATAAAGGGCAGGAGAGAGACTATTTGCAAAAAAAAAAAAAAAAAAAAGTCATTATTCCTCTGCCTGTTCCCAAGTCTCTTGGCCATGACTATCAAGAGGTAGTCACCCTTCCCTGGAATCTGGCCTGGACTTGTAACTTGATTTGACCAATAGAACGACTAACGGGACATTATAATCCTCAGGAGACTGGCAGGCTTCCACTCATGCTCCTGGGACCTGAGAGACAGCGCTTGAGTCAGTCCAGGCCAGACTGCTGGCGGGGGGGGGGGGGGGTAGAGACAAGCCATCCTGGCTGAGCGAACCCCTCAGACCCGCCAGCCCCAGCTGACCCGGCAGCTGGCTGCAGACCCCGCGTAAACTCAGCCAAAACCACAACTGGCCAGCGGAACCTGGCCCAGTTTTAACCCACTCTGTTTTGGGGGTGTTTGTTACATAGCCAGAGGTAACTGATAGAGCGGGGCTTGTGTTTGTGTTTTGTTCGTCTTTATCTCCACCCAGCACCGTGCTTGGCACAATGTGACAGTCGATGAATAAATGTTGAGTAAGTGAATGAAGAAATGCACAGGTGAATGTGGCTGGGCCCGATGAGCCTTTAAGTGCTTCACTGCTCAGTGTACCGATGGCTAAAACGGCATCCATCCTTGAGCTCTAAAAGTAGGAACATTTCAGAACTCTGCCTTTCTGACAGCAGCGGTGTCCCTGTTATTAAGTAACAGACAGGAAACTGGGTACCCCCTGCTCTGAAGTCTGAGGCACATGCCTATTATTCTCTAAAGAACTCAAACCATTAATTACTTTTTGGAACTGCTTCCTCTGGAAATTCACTTCCTTAACCTATCTGCAGAGCAGCCCTGAAATGCCGACTCCCCACATCACAGAAATAACCCCCCCACCGTGGTTTGTTCCCTTCTGCGGAATTACGGGCTACATCTCCCCGGGGGCATAATCAGGGGCTGTGAGAAATGGAGTGAGGTATCTGAGTGTGCTCGCATGCCACCTCCAGAGTCTGACAGTCACCAACCTGCTGTTCATAAAAAGAGCTAAGTCCATACAGGCCTGATAAGAATTCAGGGCTGCCGCTGACAGCCAAGTATGTGGCATGTGTGCATCAAGGTCCACGACCAAACCCAAAAACAAGATTAAAGAATGAAAAAATAAGGCCTTAAGAAATACCTTCACTGCATATTTGCAACTGTACTTAATGTTGATAAACTGTTACAGCTGCCATGAACAGGATGGAATTCACGTCCTGTAACTGTTCAGAGTGACAACAGGGCTATGTGTGACTGCTGCTCTGTGATGATTCAGCTTCTTTCGTCACTGGTCTGTATCTGTAGTATTTGTGAAATCTTCATTTATACCTTAGGCCTTCGCTTGGATGGAACCTGTTTCATACGTAAACATTTGTTATTAGGATTCTTTTATCATTGGCCTGTGACAAAGTAGTACTCTCTCCCGCAAAAAATCACGAAGGGAGACAGAAAAGATAACTCGTCTAGGTCTTATTGGAAGAACTTCACGCAGAGCTCAGGACCTTTTGAGCCTGCTTAGGAGGGAAGGGCGTGGAGAGGTCACAAACATGACGTATGTGCACAGGGGGCCGTGTCTCCTAAGGTAGCTTCTAGTCAGAGAAGAGGCTGGGGACACAGTAATGAGAGACCCATCTTGGAAAGTGCATGTGCTTTGGGAACAGATCAACAGCTGCAGAAAACTTTACTGGCGGCCTGAGAAACATTAGTCTCCTTTGACCCTTCCAGGACTAAGGGGGATTGCAGACCTCAGGCCTCCTTATTCTGATTCTGCTGGCTGAGAATTTTGAGCCAAAGATGATTTTCATGACCAGGGCAATCACCCCCACATCCTTATTTCTTCTTACCCAGCTGATGGGAAAAGGACAGAGGAAATGGAATACATAAAATATTGAAAACCTGGGGCTTTTTTTCAGTATGGGTACCGGAGAATCATAAAGAAACCACTGAGTACTGACAAGGGGAGTAATTGCTATCCAGGCAGCAGTACGCAGAGTTCTAAGAGCGCCTGTCATGGGTTAAACTGCTGGCTTGGGTGACAGTGGTGGCAATGTGAATGCCGGTCACAGAGGGGGTCATGCTGGAGTAGGATGGGCCCTTAGACCAATGTGACTGGTGTCCTTATTATTTAAAAAAAAAAAAAAAAAAAAAAGAACCTGGACACAAACACCAGGGAAGAACACTGGAGAGGAAGGCAGAGACTGGAGGACACGTCTACATGCTGAGGAATGCCAAAGGCTACCAGCAAAGCACCAGGAGCCAGGGGAGGGCATGGAGAAGAGCCTTCCTCACAGCACCCCCCCCCCCAAAAATGCCAAGCTGTGAGGACACCTTGATCTCGGACTTCTAACCCTCAAAACTGCAAGACAATGGATTCTGTTGTCTAAGCCACTCAGCTTTTGGTACTTGTTAGGGCAGCCCTGGAGAACCAATACAGCACCTAAGATTCCTGCCCCAGGTATCCACATTCTGAATAAGTCCCTGTCCCTGAGTGTGAATGGGACTTGTGAACATAAGATATCACTGCTGTTGTTAGGTTAGGTTACCTGGCACAGGGATTCTGCAGATGTATTTAAGGTCCCCAGTCAGGTGACTTTGAGTTAATCAAAAAGGGAGGTCATCCTGGGTGGGCCTGACCTAATCAGGTGAGCCCTTAAAGGAAACTGAGCCATTCTCTGAGAGTTCAAAGCGTGACAGTGTGAGTGCCTACAGAAAAGGCCGGGGTGGCAAGGGGCTAAGGTTGGCCTGTAGGAACCAGGAGTGTCCTCAGCAAGAAAACAGGATCCTCAGTCTTTCAACCACAGGAACTGAATTCTAAATAAGCCTAGAAGGAAGCGTAGCGCTCCAGATGAAAAAGCAGCTTGGTGACACCTGGATTTCGGTCTTAGGAGACCCTGAGCATGGAAGCCAGTTATGTGACATGCTTGGACTTGTGACTACAGAGCAGGGAGGCAATAAATAGATGGTGCTTTAAACTAAGCTGACAGTATCTTGTTATGCTGCCATAGGAAAGTAATACAGATGCCAAGCTCTAAGCTATGAGAATAATTATTTTGAAACAACCAAAATGCAATATTGTGTGTGGGCTTTTTTTTATTATTATTATATTCATCATAAATAGAAAAAAAAAAAAGACTAGCAAAGCTCTTTGGATTCCCAGAATGCAACAGGGAAAAGAAAGTTTTCAAATACACTAAAAATAAGTCTAATTGCCATCCGTTGGTAAGGAGCACTCAAGAGAGGTCTTACATACCTAAGGAAGCATAACGAACCCACCCCCTCATCTTTCAGGCTCCAAATACATGTGTGGCTTAATAGGAGGAGGGGAAGAAAGGAATTTTCTCCTTCCCACTGTTACCCACTCAGAAGCAATTGGTGACAGGGAACAAAGAAAGCCACGTGACTTCTTATTCTATGGCCTGGCAGATAAGCTTGGTAGGGGAGGGAGGGGACCCTGAGAGAGCCTGCATCTTGGGAGTAATTTGACAGAAACCAGGCAGTCCACTGACAGTGGGCAACACTGACAGACTACTTCAATGGATTTCTAGGCCCAGCTTCTAAATAGTCTTCCTGTGCTTCAGTGTCTGTTTCATACTTGACCAAGAGAATTGGGAGCCTAGAACACAGAGTAGCAAAGTTGTCATGGGATTAAATGAACTAGTATATATAAGGTGTCTGACATACACAGCACAAACCTGATACTTGGTGGGGTGGGGAGGGTAGGAAGGCTAATGGCCCCTCAAAGACATCCACATCCTAATCCCCATAGTGAACATGTTAGGTCACATGGCAAAAGGGGATTAATTAAGGTTGCCCATGGAATTAAGATTTCTAATCAGCTGACCCTGAGAAGGTGCACAAGTGCAAGGTTTAAGAGAGATGTGAGTTAACGAGAGGTGAGGTGCCTATTGGACGTCCAAATAGATGGCCAGGAAGGACTTGGACCTGCAGGTCTGTCACTGAAGAGAGGTGGCTTGGACTATGGCACCAGAGGAGGGAGGTGTCCACGTGCACATACACCCCAGCTCCTGGGAAGGTGTGGGATGGGGTGTGGTTCCTCGCTGTGGCCACAAGATGACGCTGTCACCCGGCATTGCTTGGTAGTGGGTTATCTTGATTATTAGCTGCCATTATTGAGCACTTACTATATGCCCACTGCTTCTCTATACTTTGTCTAATCATTGTTTTAATAGGACACTTTTGAATTTGATAAGCCCAACTTGGTGCCCACCTACACAAAAATCTTTACCTCCTTTGCCATTTTGAAAATGAGGTTAGTTCTCCTTCCACAAAGGATTTAAACTTAAGAGTTCCCACTATACCTGGGCCCAAAGAGGTTGCATAACTTGGGAGTTTTCAGATAATTATAGTGAGTCCTGGGATGCTTCACAACTGGGGAAGGCCTCGCTTGTGCCATTGACAGCGACATGCTGAAAGGCCACTAGATGGCAATGTTACTCCAATAGTCTCACCTGGTCCCTCCCACCCCGGCGGCTAAGGCTTTCTTTGTTCACGGGCATTTATCAAGGTCTTTGTGCATTTTCTGTCCCCCAGGGTCCCTGGCCTTACAGTCAGCCACTTTGCCATCAGTACAATACAAAAAGCCTCTACTGACTTTATTGCTATTTGTTACCTTTATAAAAATAGCATTATGGTCTCTGTGCTCAATTGTAAAAGCAGCTGAATCACGTTTTGTTTTAGTGAGAAATATAAACTAAGCCAAAAAAACCCAGCAGAGGTTGATCTTTCCCTTTTCGTGAGTTAATACCCAGAAAGACTGGCCAGGTGAGCTGGGTGCCACCAGGCCTGCAGGTGGTCAGAGAGAGAAGTGCCCAACTGAGACAAAAATAACTCCTTAAACTGCGGGGAGGGGCTGCCAGCCCCCACAGGGTGGGGCAAGAGGAGACAGCCCCACCCCAGAGAGAGTGGAGGAGGAAAACCCACATAGATTAAAAATTTCTTATAGAAAAATTCAACAACATAAAAGCAGAATAGCACGACAGACCCAGACACGGTCTTGAGGCATGTCTGAGTCTGTAAACCAGGAAGAGTTTTGAGGAAGAAGTAAACTCACAGTTGAGGGCTCCTAAGGCCTAAATTCTCAGCCCCCTCGGTCTCCCCCCTCTGGCCCCTCAGTGTCAAGTCCTCACGAGAGAAGGGGGCTGGGGTTGGAGTGCTGGTCTTTGAGGGCACTCGGGGAGGCTGAGCTGTGGAGGTACCAATTTCATCACCAGAAAAGGTTTGAATCCTGGCTTAGTGTTCTGCCATGGGCTTCTTTATCTGGGTGGCTCCTAAGGACATCTGAATACCCAGAAAATTCTGCGTGTGGGCATTTTCCTAGGGAGAAGTCCCACTGCTTCCACCAGATTGTCAAAGGGTTCTGTGGTCACCCCTCACCCTGGCCAGAAAAAAGTCTAAAAAGCTAGTTGTAATGATACTGCTGATCCACTTTTTCTTCTCTGATGGTCATACTAGCCTTAAATTTTTTTTGAGGGGGAGGTAATTATGTTTACTCATTGTTAAAAGAGGTACTGGGGATTGAACCCAGGACCTTGTGCATGCACTCTACCACTTGAGCTATACCCTCCCCCCTTAGTCTTTTAAATATTATAACCTCCTGTTCCCCAACTCAGATCCAGTTGCTTGCCTCCCAGAAGTCAGTGAGTGTTGGTTGGAAAGGAAAGGTTGCTTTATTCAGGAGCTCAGCAATCTGGGAAGAACGTATCCAAAAACCAACTCTGAAGATTCTGCTCAACCACGAAAGTTTTTAAAAGAAAAAGGGGAAGTTAATTGTAGTTAATCATTTGGGGAGGGGGGTCAGAGTCTCCATTATCATCCACTCTGTGCAGACTTTATTCCGATTGGTTGGTGGTGAGGTACAGGCGGTGTTCCAGGAATCTTGTGCTCAGCCTGAAGTTACCGTCCTCCACCTGGGTCAGGGCCTTAGTTCCCACAGAACTCAAAGGTGTTATGTATATACCTTGAGGAGGAACCAGGACCTTGCTTTAGTTGCTGCACTATTGTTTCTTGACTGCTCCTCCTTTGTCTCCGCGTTCCCTCCCTTCCCTGATGAGCAACTGTTTAAATCTGCCCGTTGGAACTCAGGGAAGGTCAAGGAGGCTGAATGAAACCTATTTCCTACAAACAGGGAACACAGAAAGGATTTGTATCCGGGAGGGCCCCACAGGACCCTGCTCTGTGTCACTACAAATCCTTTAATTAAAAACAAATTTAAAAATAAAGAAAAATAGGTAGATAAGGAATTTTCCTGCTAAGCTCATTTACTATTTCCTGTTGTTAACATGATTCTCTTTCCATTGATTGGATGAACTCCAGCACAGAAGAGTTGTTTTCTCTATTTGAGATTTTTATATCCATATGACATAATTATAGAATTGTCAAACATAAGCTGCCTCTAGGTACTTTATACTGGAAATATGTAGGTGGATGAATTTCACAGCTCTGAGAAGAAACTAACAATTAACTAATTTTAAGTATGTTTAATAACAGTGATACCCAAATTCATTAATAAATGAACTTGAGCAAAAGTACTTTACAATACAATCCAGTAAACGCATTTTTCACTGTAGATATTGCAGAAATCATTTTGGAAATAAACACAAACATAGTCATTCACAGAAAATGCCACTTATGGCTTTAATATCAAAGGTAGCTATCACGGTCAGTTCACAAAAAGAGCATAAAGTGCAAAAGCTACAATTCTAAAGGCCTTAAATCACTCCCATGGCAATGGAGATTAAACGCTACCACAGCCAGTGGGCACCACCCTTACACGGCACACCCTGTACAAAGTACAAAACAAGGCATGTCTGAAAACACTCTGTGCTCTGACTACATATTGTGGTTACAAAATAGTCTTAAATCTGGTGTAACATATAAGGAAAGATATAATTCAAACAACTAATCCCTTAGAGTAGGGGCCATTAAAAAAGTCTGTAGGAGAATGACGTCTGTTGAAAAAAATCCATTGAGAATCCCAGCCTGGCCGGAGATGTCTTTGACCAGCTAGACCAGCAGCGCCCGCTGAAGAGCTGGCCAGCCAAGGTTCCCAGTTCACTTGGGGAGAAGGAACCATGAGAGGGGCCGGGCCCGGCCCAGCAATCAGCCCTCACCTGTCCCCCAAGATGGTCCCACGTCAGCCCCAGGGAAGGCTCAAATCCCGGTCCTGGCGCCTCCAACAGGGCACCAGCTCGGGTAAGCATGGCGAACTAGTGAGAAGGTTTTACACACCTGAGAAATGCAGCAAGGAGAATAGGTGATGGGAAAGCCTGTGCTTGACGACCATCAGGCTTAGTCCCTCAACAGAACGCCTCTGATCCATAATGAATGTTTTTAAGCACTCTTCAGAGGGACAGGCACAGAGGTCCCCCAAAGTGTGGCCTATTACCAAATAGATTCAGATAGCTCATCCCCAAGCACCTTAAATATATTCACTGAAGTGCTTGTTTTCTATTACAATAAAGGGGAGACAATGTTTTTTCTGAAAATCATCAAACTCTATAAAACAAGAATCATTGACTTAAATGATCACTTGGTAACATTGTTTTCTAATATCCTAAATCCAGTTCCTGCTGGGTATTGATTTTAGGCAAATTCTAACCAAGTATCTAATAGGCCATGCTGAGTAACAGCCATGACCTAACTCCTAAATGTCAAATCGCCACTTCCCTGAATTATCGGGAGGGGGGGAGAAAAGATTCTTGATTGCACATCAATTAATGAAATAAGCTATTCACTTTTTTAAAAATCTGAAAACATCAAAACCTGTAGAACCATATCTTTAACATCTAAGTGCAGAAGCAGATCAAAAAAATAGAATTCAGTTCATTATGTCTTAGGGCCCATTCACGTGAGGCTCATTAAAAGGGAAGACTCAGTAGTAAGTCTTAGAATCCAGTGATGAACACTCAGTGTATAGCTAACTCTAGTATATTCCAAAAACAGCTCTTCATGAGAAATGTACAACTGGTATTTATATTCCATTTAAGCTACCAGATCAACTGTCAGCTCTAAAAGATACCTATTTACAACGATACTGGGGGGGGGGGAGAGACAAGGAAATAAACCAAAATATATTAACAATGGTTGTCCTTGAGCTATAGAAATAGATTATTTTTTCTTCAACTTTTCTGTAATATCCCCATTTTCTTTAAAAAGCATGTAGTGCTATATATAAAAGCAATATAAATATAAATGTAAATATAAATATGAATGATGCCATAAACCTAACTTAAAATAAGACTAGTGTAGTCCTACGCCCTTGATTGACCATCCCATGCTGGCAAGCGATAGTGATTTCTGTTCAGAAGTAGTTATGTTTTGTCTTCAGATATACCCCATTCCACACTTCCTTCTCAGCCCTCATCCCTTTAAAGCCAATCTCTAGAAAGGCGTTCTGTTTTTCATAGCATAAAGCATTCCTTCTGAAACTCAGCTTAGTCATTGGTCTTATCGAAGAGGGTTAGAAACAGCCTTATGAGTTAGGGTACTCCCTTCCACCCGGCAGTCACATGTTACCCCTATTTCCAAAGGACACTGAGAACCTTCCGGAAGGGCAAGGTCAAAGCTTTGGGCGCTGGAAGTGCTGTCCCCCAGGGAACAGGCCCTTCACATCATGGGGAGACATGGTCCTCCTTAATGGCTGGGGCCGTGCTCCCATTACTGAAGAATTTTCAAAACAGAAATTAAATCTCACGCACAAAAAACATTTCCTACACTCTCGGCTTCCCCTTAATTACTTTTCCACACTAAAAAGAGCTGGGCTTAAGATACATCAAAGCTCCCTACTTGGAGCATTTTTATACTGCAGAATGGGTAAAAGCTGAGAACAGAATCCTTGCGTGGTGGGTCAATTTGAAGTAAGGGCGGTCTGACATTTCCCTTTAAAAACAAAAAAAAAAAAATTCTAGACTTGAAACCCAAACAACTTAACATCAGTTTTCCAATTCTCTTCCACGAGCCACCTAGGCCTCAGAGAGATACATTAGAGGTTCCATAAGCATTTAATTCAAATCTTTTTTTTTAACTATAATAAAGCTACATACACACTCATTCAATATCAAATTTTTCTACCTTGGAGGCCACCCATTTAATTTGCATTTGCACTGCCTTATATATTACTCAGGAAATACTGTAAGTTTAACCTCAATGTGAATTTAAGCTAATACAACCTATTTCACACATTAGGGCTCCATCAAGATTTCTTACTGCAACCAGGGTTGCTGCTAAAATAATCTGAAAACCACAGAAATAGAATAAAGACATTCATTTCTAAACTCTAAATTCAGTTGCTTATTGGACTTTGCACCTTAGATCCTGGGCAAATTCTAACCAGAGACTTTCTGGACATGTCAAAAAACTGCTACTGCTAAACTCTTTAGTACTTAGGACAATGAGATGCTTCCTGTCCACAGACAGAGGGCACTTCTGTCCTGCCCTCTCCCGTGGTGGAATGTTGCACAGCAAGAGATGCCTGACTTTAGAATGAGTATCCCTGAGGTCATGAATTTCCACCTCACACCTTGACAACCCGTGGAATCTTCCATTTAGCCCAATGGAGAGGAAATCAGTCGTAGCCAGTGTCACTTCAGGTAAGAGGAACTCAGAGGCCAGAGATCTGCCCTGCTGCACCCAAAGCAGCCAGTGGGTAGTTACAGCCAGCACTTAAGGAAAGCCAAGTTGTCAAATGCTCAGAGGAACCACAGGAAGCACCTCGTACTGTGAGAATAGGGAGTGTAATTCCCATTGTAAATATCAGAGAAAGAAGCAAGATTCTTGAGGAGGATTTCCAGAACAGGACAGCACACAGGATGCTTCTGATGAGAAGGAGCTTCTAAAACTTCATGTTTGCTCCAAATTTTGCACCAGGACCCCCACCACGATTGTCACAGGCCTTTGGCAGTGTCTCAGAGGTCAAGCAGTAAAGGGGTGAGGGGAGGTCTACGTATGGAATGCTCACACTGTAGCTCTTCTGTGTGTTGGAGGTTACTGGGGCGTGGGGCAATGTCAGCATTGAAAAATTGTGCTCATCTTCAAGAATGGCTTACAATGGAGTGTCCTTTTTGGCATAGACGGTTTTTCTCATTAGCTTCACCCCGATCTTAAGTCCAGGTTCCATCTCTCAGCAGAGGTAGCAGAAAAAGGATTCACACACGGATGTAAAACCTGTGTTATTGAGCCGCAAGGGGGAAAACCAGCCTCCTTAGCCACAAGCCCTGTGTGTGTGCTCCATCTGTTTGCTTTCGATTTTTAGGAGTTTCTCCAAGTGAAAATCGCTGGCGTCTCCCATCAGGCAGTCAGAGGGTCTTGTGCAGCGCAGGCAGGCTCCGTCTGTGACAGGAGTCCACTCCCAGAGCACCTGGGAACTGCGGGGTCTGGAGCGAGCTCTCTCCGGGAAGCGAGGCACGTGCAGTGCTGGGTCCCCCACGGGACTGCTGCGCCAGCACCACAAAGGACACAGCCCTACGGGCACCGCAGCCGGAGGCGACGCCGAGAAGACACACCTAGTGCCCCTCATCCCCTTACTTTCCTGGGAAAGGGCAAAGCACCCGCTCCTTCCACGCACCGGGAGACCTGGTGGTCCAGGCACACTTGTTAGGAACCAAGGGAACAGAATTCTAAAAAGACAGACCCCCACCCCTGACTCTGCGAACCCCTCTGGCAAGCAAGTGAAGTCTAGGTGCACGAGGGAAATAAAGAGAGAAGCCAGCCACTGCCTCGCTGTCACGTGATCTTGACTGGTGACTTCTTGTTGGCGCACAGAAGGGACACGTAGGGGACGCCGATGAAGGCCCATTTCTCGCTGGGCCAGAAGCGGATGACGGGGCCTTGCTCGGGGATCTCGGAGGCGGCATCAAAGTAGGCAAAACACACGCAGCCCAGGTAGGCGGCCAGGCAGATGAGGACGTGCCTGCGGAGGGAGACGCGGCGTGAGCCCCCGCGGCCCCTCAGCCTGCGCCTCCCCGCGGGCCACGAGCACAGGCCGGGCCTCTTCCAGTGCAGCAGCGGGGAGGGTGGCCCACAATCCTCACCCCCTCCTCCCGACAGCAGGAGCATGATAAATCCTGAGCCAACAAAGCTTCTTTTAGAATGTTCTAAAATACTCTGGCTTGGTAACAGGTAGGAGGGGTGGGGACGTGCAAATACCTTTGGGGCTCGACCTGGAAGACTGAGGCCCAAGGATTTAAAACAGACACTAAGGATGGACACGACTGAGGAGCGCGTGGGATTCGTCCCCACCTACTCACTTAATAACTGGCTGCAGAGAGCCCATGCCCTTCATTACGGGTAATTTTATACTGATTCAACTGATTTTGCAATTTAGTAAGAAACTTTTTTTAAAATCTTTACTGTGTCTAAAAAATTTTACATCAATCTTTATCATGCAAGGGAGCATTTAAAGGCATGTAACCCTTCTCTAAATCTTTTATTGAAACTTAATTCCAGATAAATTAAAGATTTAAAATACATTCTAAAAATATTTAAAGAAAAAGTTTTATAAACTTTAGTGGGGGAGGTCTTAAAATGACAGAGTTCAGAAACCCTAAAGGGAAAGGATGTGATAGCCACACGTAATGCATGTAAAGAGGTGTTAAAAACACATATAATAAAGATGGTTGGAGGTGTGCTACCAGTTTACTTAGCTGAGATGTGTCATTTAAGGGGTGTCAGCCATACTGTAATGCATGCAGAAGGGAGGAAAAAAACCTAGAGCAAAGATTGACAGATGGGAGGACATGAAAGTTTACAACCGGTATGGCACAAAATATCATGAACACACTGAAAGATGAATGGGAAACTGGGGTGAAATATTTGCACCATATGACAGAGCTAAAATCCCTATATTACAAACAACCCTAAAAAGGAAATCACATCATAAGATGTTGGGGATTTGCTATGCAATAATGAGGGTAGGGGTGGGTAGTGGTTGAGGGTGGCATGAACGAGGTTGGCCTCAAGCAGATGATACTGAAGCTAGGTGTTGCCTACCTGGGGGCTCCATGTATTACTCTCTGTACTTTGGAAAATGCTTGTACGTAATAATGACTGTCTACTACGTGTCAGGCACTAGGTGCTGGATATAAATTTTTAAAAAAACACTCTACAGGGATGACAAAGAAACTTAAAAGGCACAATTTAAAAGAGGAAAGATACAGTAAATTTATATTTGAAAATATGCCCAATAATACTAATTTTTTAAAAGACAAAAAAATAGAATTTTTTTCAACTAGTAACAAAGGTCTTTAAAATTAATAATATCCAGTATATGTGAAAGTGCCTTTTAGCTACACTATCTTATGACTGTAGTAAAAAGTATTAATTAGTATAATATCTTTGGATTTGGCAAACTTTTATAACCTAAGGAAACATTCAGGCATGTGACCAAATAGAGATGTTCACTATTAATTGTTTGTAAAAAGTGAAAAGTAACCTAAATATCCATTAACAGAGAGGTTGGTTAAATGAATTACAAAGCATCCATATTGTAAAATGACACAGGTTGATGAAGATAACATGTACACGTTGCTGAGGAAAGTTGTCTGTGATCTAGTATTTGGTTTAAACAACACAAGAAGGACCAGTCTGCATCATGTACAGGATGATGCTATTTTTGTTTTTAAAAAGTAAAATTCGAGAAATATATATAAAACACATGTAAGGATATACTTCAGGCTGTTAACAATTCTCTCTTTGGACAGAATTATGAAAGCCTCTCTTTCTACACTTCCCTGTTTAAATGTGTTATAATAAAGAAATAAATGTCACTTTATAAATGGGACCAAACAAACAATATGTGCACCAGATTTAAAAACAATCTATGTTTGAGCCAGTTACAAGCCTACTTCTGAATTGTACTTACATCACTAGTGTGATCAGGGAACTTGGATCAATTTGAAAACGTACTCTAGCTTGAAGGAGGTTCCATTTACTTAGGTGGATACATTTATCAAAACTTACCAAAGTACACACTTGAAATATGTGCATTTTCTTATCTGTAAATTATAACTAAAATGTATTAAGTGTATAAATACACTAATGGGAGTCAAGGTTGAACCTAAGAAATATTAGGCAACAGGTGGGTTCTGAGGTGGAATCCCCATTGTGCTGTTTCATTTTGTCTTGTCCTTTGCAAACAGATCTGGAAGTCCCCAAGTCTTAAACTGAGAGCAGCCTGGATCTCATGGTAGATAATATACAAGGTCAAACATCCAGGGGAATTCCAGGGAACTCTTCCAAATGGCAAAGTTTTAGGCATCTCCTGGTAGACGTTAAGCTTCTTCTGAATCTGGATCTAATCAAGTTTTTCCAACTCTACCACTAAAATTCCTCCCTGAGTGCTCTCAGTTTACAAGGAACATTCTAAAGCAGATTTGCTCTTGTTCCTTCATACCTTTTGCAATCAGAAGTCCTGGAGGACAGAGAGGGAGAGATGACGCTGGGTTTGGAGCAGAAGTGGTTCCCAGGAAGAAAGCCATTCAGTTTCCTCCTCGGCTCTCTGAATATAGGATTCTGCATGCAGTTTTGTAACCTTCACTTTTTTAACCTAATAGTGTATCCTGAGCCTTCTAAACTATACATGCTCTAATTCTCTAAACCAGCTCCAAGGCTGGTTTTATGTAACTAGGTGAGGGTGGGGTGACGCCGAACAACTCACCTTACTTCCCAGGGTTTCTGTCTCCACCCATCAGATGAGTGGGTGAGACTGTCCCTAGGTGACCTGTGAGGCCCATGCCTTCCCCCGTTACTCAGGCCCAAAAGGCGTGCTTGCTTCCTCTCGGGGACCATCCTGCCCCCACGTCACATCTGTCCCCAGCCTCCCCCATCCCCCCCTACCCTGGAGATCTAGCTAGAGCTCAGGTTACGGAGTTGGTTTTCCAGCTCCTTTCTGCTTTAATGATGGAGCCGGAGGTGAGAGACCGCCAACGTGAAGCACAACCAACCAGGTCGTTTTGCTCTGACGAAGCCAGCTCCCCGGGGCTGCTCCTGCTTTTGACAAAACTTTCTGCTGCTTCTGAAACGTCTGACAGTCTATGTGAGGAGAGCAGGCACCCAGGCTCTGCTCCATCCCTGTGCACACCTGTGCACCCTGCAGGGGGGTCAGAGCCCACAGCCAGTGTAGACCGCGCCTCATCACCACCCCTCCCACCCCCAACCCTAGGGCCGGGCTCACCACACGCAGTGCAGGTAGGGAAAGTGGACGGACGACAGCAGCTCACAGAAGGCCCGGTCACTGATCCAGCAGAAGAGGGCGAGGGTCCACCAGAGGCCGGAGAAGAGGCCCAGCTTAAATACACGCACGTTGTCGCACCTGCCCGGGGATGCAGAGAAGAGCTGGCGTCAGTCCTGCTCTCCTCCGGCCTCGCTGGCCACTTCTTCTCCGGTTCCTCACACCTCCCGGGCCCTTGGCACTGGGCTTCCCACCTGCCATCCCGTCACCCCCTGTGCTGATGGATGTAGACAGCACATGGACCCCAGTGGTTCACAAAGCCGCACTCCTCACCCAGGCCTCTCCCTGACTGCAGACTCACACACCACATGTCACATCTTGACATGTCCGCCTGATGTCCCACACTGATCTAAATGTAACGTGTCTACCTCGAACTCCAGATCCTTCCTTCTGCCCAAATCCTGTTTGCTCCCCACCCTCTCAGGGAAAGGTCAGTCCGTGCTTTCAGATGCTCAGGCCAAGAATCTTCCAGTCGTTCTGTTTCTCACACATCCCACATCCAACCCATCAGCTCTACCTTCCAAATACATCCCAAATCCAACCTCTTCCTATCATCTCCACTTGCATCCAAGCCACCAGCATCTCTTCCTGAGTTACGGCAGTCACCTCCGGCCGCCCTTGCTCCTCGTCACCTCTCAACACTCTGCCCCAGAGCCTCCCACGTCTCCCCTTTTCCCAGGGAAAAGCCATAGTGCTCACGGAGCCACGAGGCCCCAGTGTGCTGGAGTCTCCTGTGCCCTCCACCCCCCTCCTTTATACTCTGCCCCTTGCTGCTTCTGCTCATCACCCCCCAGGGACCTTTGCTATCCCTCAAATATCCAAGTATGTTCCTCCAGGCCTTAGCATTTGCTGTTCCTACAACCTGGAATGCTGTTCCTGGATAAGACACAGCTCCCCATGTCCAGGTCTTTGCCCAGCGTCACTTGTAAGCCCTGTGACGATCCCTGCCTTTAACAGCTGCACCAGCCCTCTCCAGCCACTAGGCGGCCCTCGCTATCACCTTCCTTCCTCTGCTTTTCTCTGTAGCCCTTATAGCCCCTCTGACATCCTCTGTTTTAGTTCTCTGTTTATGGCCTGTCTCCCCCACCAGCCCGTAAGCTGCTCGCTGCTGCACCTCCAGCCCCTGGAACAGCGCCAGGCACACAGAAGGCTCTCACTATTGCCTGAATGAAGGGATGAGCTCTGACATACCCTGGGACAAAATGTGCTTCGGAAACAATTCCCAACAGCTCAAAGGAAATTTCAACTGCCATTTTCTTTCCTTGTTACCAAACTGCTCTCTAAGTGGGCGACTTCTATTTCTCCGGGGAGAAATGCCCAGAGGCAGTTGGTGGCTGAAGGTCCTTCTAAACCTTCCCTGAGGGTCTCTTTCCCCAACAGATCACTCCCTGGTCAGCTAAGCTCCCTCGCTCTAAGGCCTCAGGGTCCAGCGTAACATCTGCACCCAAGGTTTATTGTTGAACAAATAAACGGTGTCAGAAGCCTGACTTGCTGGCACCTTTCCAGCTTCCTGACAGAAACATCAGCAAAAGCATCAGTGAAAACAAGATGGACAGCAGGTCAAAAGGACCTCAGAAGGCACACCAGCAAACCCCGTAGCCAGGAGGGCTGAACGCAGCCCTGGGCAGCTTCCTTGAAAGAATTCATAGAGGCCTGTGGTATACTCTCCGGTTTAGTGACTAAAACAAAGAGATGAACAATGTCCATTTTTCTCCTCAGCACACCCGACTCCGCAGGGCTCGTCCTCAGACCCACATCTCCCCCCTCCGCCCATCTTTCCATCTCTGCAGGTCTTGGCTTCAAGAGCATTTTCTCAAATAGACATTCTCTGACAGCCCCCAGCACCATCTCACTCCCCGTCACGTTCTCTCCTGATGCCCTGTCATTTTTCTCAATACTCATCACAAGCTAAAACTGTTTGCTTGTGTAACTGTTTAGCATCCAGTATCCAACTAGACTATAAGACCAATGAGAGTGGGACCTGTACCTGTTTTTTCTTATCAGTGTATATGCAGTGCCCAGAACAGGCACTGAAAAAGAGGCTTGCTAAATGAATAGATAATGAGGAAGTAAAGGACGATTTTAATTGGATTCTAGTGTTCTGGACAGGACACTTTTTAGATTAAAGGAAAAACACAGTAACCATAGTGACTGGGTACCACATTTTCAGAATCCGCCCTGGGCACTGTAAAAGGCACAACAGCAGCCTCTTGCCTTGCCATTTTAAAAGGGAAAATGAACGCCGACGAAAAGAAATACTAACAAATGCGTAGATAATGAGTCTGGCACAAGAACTACATCAGCTTAGTTTAACTAAGCCTTGGAGGTCTGACTCAAGGACCACACAGACACAGAGCTGTGTAGGGGCAGGACAGGCAGACAGGCCGTGAGGCGCGGAAGGCGCGGGGCGGCCGCCTACGAAGCCGTGTAGAGCCTGGGACTCAAGGCACCTGGCACTGTCCCTTCCTCTAATTCTAGAGGGCCGGGTCCTGCTATACGTTGCTGCCCAGGCTGACATGAACTTTGGGCTTATCCAAACCCGCACTCCCACCAGGTTTTATCCCCACTTTTCAGGGCTTACGTCACCGTGTCAGTGTGAGGTTAAGTGGAAAAAGCAGGATGAAGGTCCTGTATATACAGCAGGGCCCTTTTTTAGGATAGAAAAACTGAGAAAGGGGCTGCCATTCCTTTTTTTCTTGACACTTTGTAGTTCTCAGAGTTTTCCTTAATGATAAATTGACCCCTATAATCAGAGCAGAAGTCTATTTCAAAATATTTTCAGCATGGTTGAGTCACTTGGTGATGTGACAACACAAATTTCAGAAAACATCAGGTCATGACCCCAAGTCGTCATCAAATCTGTTTCCTCTTGGTCTGAGAGAAGGTTTAGTAAGGACAGTGAAAATACAGAAAGACTAGAAACAAGCCCTAGGAATGAGGCTTACGGGAAACAGAAAGCGAAAAACCAGTCCCGCCCCTGTTTCTTCTGAGCAGAGGGAGCTGGGATGAGAGACCTTTAGCTGAGATGTTGCAGATCACTGCTGATGACAAGCAGGGAAGGTTCTGGAAGGACATGCCAAGAGTGGCAGAGCATCCTCTTGTCTGGGAATGTTATCAAAGCAGGCCAACAGCCATCTCCTTCTTCCTTGTCATGACTCTGGTCGGAACCGGGACACAGCAGTGAATGCAGGCCTTGTCCCTGCCCACATGGAGTCATGTCACGCAAAGGAGACACTGAACAAAACAACAGTGCAAATAATCTTTTAACTACAGTCAGGATGGGGCTGTAAAGGAGAAGTTTGAGGTGCTATGAGAACATAGAAATGGTTGAGCTAAAACCTGAATGATAAGGAGAAGTGAACCAAGCAGGCAAGTCAGAAAGAAGGGACAGCGTGAACACAGACCTGGGGCTTGAAGGAACCAGGCCCCTGGGGGACGTGGGTGGTCAGAATGGCTGGAGGATGGAACGGAAGGGGAGTTTCCAGTGGGAGAGATCCATGGGCGGGGGCCACGTGGAGGATTCTTAACTTTATCTTAATTGCAATGTCCACCAGTAAAAAAAAAAAAATGACTGCGATCAGATGAGAGGCTCAGGGAAGGAAGAGGAAGCCAAACTTTTGGCTGGAGCCAATGGGTAAATGGTGCAGCTGGAAATCTTGAGAGTGAGAACTAGAATCTGGGTTTGGAAAAGTTGGATTTGAGGTGCCTGTGGCACATGGACTTGGAGAGGTCAGGTAGGCAGCTAGATACACAGTGGTGGAGATGGAAGGAAGGGCTGGGCTGGAGGCAGGAGCCAGGGAGCTATTCACATCTGTACAGGAACTGAAGCCAGGGGTAGATGAGAGCTTTCAGGGGGAAGGACAGAGGGAGAAAAGCAGAGAGGTGACAGTGCACCTCATGGGATCCATACACACGAAGAAGGAGCTGACATGACAGGCTGAAGAGGAGACAGACTTGGCAGAAACCCAGGAGGGTGTGGTGTCATAGGAATCATGGGAAAGAACGTTCCAAGGATGGGGGGTGGGGTGAATTGTGCAAACAGCTGAAAGAACAACACGTAAGATTCAGGAGGATCAAAAAATGATCATCGGATGTACAATCAAGAGGGGTTTGGGTATCAAAGTCGGGGCAGGAGCCAGACGGGAGTGGCTTTTAGAGGAAAGGAGAGGTGAGGGATGGAGACAACTTTTAAAGAATCGTGGCGGTGACATACGAGAGAGGAAGGGTAGTGGCTGGAAATAATGTGACTGAGCCCAGGCTGGGTGTTAGAGAAGATGAGAGAGACAAATGTTTTTCCAGGCTAATAGGAGGATCGTCTGGAGAGGGAGGGTGACATGGTAGACAACTCACAAGAGTAAAGCAGGCACAGGAGAATGGAGGGAATCCTCACTAGGGAGAAAGACTGACCCTAGATGGAAGGAGGGATGTTCCCATGATGCTGCAGTTGGCTAATGTCATGATAAGGACAAATTCACTGTTGTGATGACCAGCTTTCCAGGAGCAAAGATTTTAAGTATGGAACAGAAATTGCTTCCTTTATAATCACTTAAAAAGATAGTGTATTAAGGGAAGATATTTTTCCCTGCTTAGAGATCACAACTGTGAAGCAGAATTTCACCTGTAAAGTCATCTGCCCTAACCACGGGTCCTTCCCCATTTGTTCTTATGCAGATAATAGGAATTTAAAAGTTTCCCTTTCCTTAAGTTATTTAACACAATTATAGGCTAAAACAGATTATTAGACTCAGGAGTTAAAATGAAACTAGATTAGGGGGAGGGTATAGCTCAGTGGCAGAGTACCTCCTTGGCAGGCACCAGGTCCTGGGTTCAACCCCAGTACCTCCATTAAAAAGTATATAAATCTAATTACCTCCCCCACAAAAAAATAAAATAAAATGAAACTAGATTGCAGTGAATTCTCAAGAAGCATAGCTAAGTTCAGAACATTCCATTCACATCAGGCCTAATATCAGCTATCACCGCTGGACTGAGGTTACAAATCCATTTCAGATGTCTTTATGAGCAATTTAATTCTTTTCCAAAGAGCTTCAAGTTCTGTCAGTGTTCTGAAATGGGTCTCTTCCTTCCCCGGTTCTTGAAGACTATTCAGAGAACCCAATAAGACAAGACATGACAGAGTCCTTCCATGACAGCCAACAACTTTAAATACCTCTTCAACCACCTTTGACCCTGCCTGGTGTTGCTGACAATCAGAACAAACCCCAGAGGCAAAAAGCAACGGAAGCAAATAAATACATGTCTCCAATCAAAACGAAGACTGAGAGAAAGCTGATAACACATAACACAGAGAAACTCTCACGAAGGGGGATAAATAATAAGACTTCATTTAAGACCACCTATGTCCGTGACAATGAGTCATCAATTCAAATGCATTTCTAAAAGGGCGTGCAAAGAAAAAGAAGCATTTTCAAAGAGGATTATTACAGTAAGTGCAGTGTTAGATGTGTTTTAGTTGGGGCTAGAAGAAGTTGGTCATATACTCACAAGAGCTAAACTAAAATATTTCTAGATATCATCCTGAACTCTGAGCATACAACTTCACAAGGGAAAGTGCTTATGCAAATAGCAAAGGCTTTACCTGATAGATTGTAAACGAGAAACTGAGCCTCAGAAAGTAGCAATGTTGCTTTGTAGACATTCATTTCTTTCCTCCTTATTCTTGTCATATGAACATGTCTCTTCTCCTTTCTACAAAATTAAGTCTAGGCAGCTGGGTCGAGGCACTCACCAGGTCCTGGAGACGTCCTTGCTAAGCTACTTTTGGATCACTGGGACGCACTGCATCCACTAAACAGCTGCGCCCCGCTTTCCGAAAATGAGATCATTAACACTTGGAACAAAACCATCCAACTTGATTCCAATCCAATAGTCAGGAACTAATTCTTTGGAGGGTAACTCCTCTTCCACACTCAAAGGCAATCAAAGAAGCAGGAGCTGCTGTGCTGCTATCCCAGGGCCAGGCAGGAAGAGCTGCACCCACCTCCTTAGCTCTGCAATGAGCAGCGCAGTGCAAGGGACGCCCAGGGTCATCAGAGAGATGTTGTTGATGGCGGGCTTGACAAACGCCAGGCATGTTGTAACGGCAGACAGGACGCAGACCACCGCCTTGAACCTGCCCCTACGTGGGTCAAAGCAGACCAAAACCATTAGCAAAGGAGACCTTGTTTGTTTGTTGAACGCTGGCAAAGTACAGGCACTGGTGAAGAGAAATTCTGCACCAAGTACCAGGAGTCTAAACACCATTCTCACTGGCTCAGTGATTCTAGGAATGTATCCTTCAGATTTGATTGTTAGAAAATTTCAAAATATTTAGCCATGAAAACTGCAAAATTAGAATCAACCTAAGGGGGAGATAAGGATACTTTTTTTCTTAGTGGAACCTTCCTTTATTTTTTTTTTTTCAGATCTTTTACAGCATGATAAAGAGTCAGATAGTAAATATTTTAGGTTTTGCAGGTCCTATGGTCTCTGTCACAACTATCAACTCTGCCACTGTAGACAGTAAATAAGCGAAAGGGCATGGCTGTGCCCCAATAAAACTTGATTTGCAAAAACAGGCAAGGGACCCATGTGGCCGAAGAATGCAGTCAGCTAGCCCCTGTTCTACACGGTGAACAGGTACGACTTTTATCAGAAAAACAAAGACCATCTACAAACCATGAAACTTCCCAGTCTGAAAGAAAATAATGTCCTCTGTGTCCAGCACACAAAAGTGGAAGTCTTAAATTCTAGTGTCTGTATACTGACAACCCAGTCTACTACGCACTGGAATTTTGTGTTAACTTTTTGATGTGACAAATCTTAGAAAAACAGTTGATACCATCCTGACACCCTTTGGTGAAGGTGCTTTCGGTAGAAAGAGCCAGAAGTGGAGACGTGATCCTGGACACGCTCCTCCTTCCCTCCCTGGGACTCCATTTCCTTATCTATAAAATGAAAAGTCTGGACTAGATGACCTCTAAGGCCATATCCATGGCTGAAATTTAGGAGCACATGATTTTCCTGAAGTTTCTGTTATTCCTCATTAGCACAATTTACTTTGGCCAAGAGCCCTGGATCGGGTGACAGTTAGGAAGCTCATTTGAATGAAATTCCGTTATAAAGAAATCAAAGTGCATTGAAACCTTCAAAACACAAATGTATCTCTTAAAGAGGAAAACCATTTATCATCAAGGCACAGGAAATCATTGATCAAGCTGCCAGCTTTCTGCCTGGAAAGAACAGGAATTGTAGCCCTGAACTTTGACCAGAAGGGAAAAATGTATGGGAAAGGAGCCAGGCAGCAAATCCTCAGGAGAATCGTGTTTTTTCTCCTGCCCTTGGTGGGCATCCTTCAGCTACCAGATAAGTCTGTGGCTCAGCCTGGGGATGACAGCCTCACACAGCCCCAACTCCTGTCATGTGCATGGCCCTTGGGGACCCATAGTAACTCCAGCACTGGGTTTGAGGTTCTATGACACATGTCACGGCTTGTTGGCCTTATTAGATTGCATAAACATACAATCAGATACGTCCCAATTGCATCACGGCCCTGTAACCAAGAGTTTAAGATGCAGACACAGGATAGTGAGAACAACAGTGACTGAAGCCCAGAGATTCCAGCGAGACCCACGTATGTTCACGTTCTGCCTCCATCACTTAGTTAGCTGTGGGATCTCTGGCAAGCCACTAACTCCCCGAGCTTCAGATTTTCCACATGGGAATCAAGACACCTGCCTCGTGGTATTCTCACAAGTGCCTGGTACGTGGCGTGTGCTAGTAAAATCCACTATTACTGCTATCATGACCATCACTTGAGATTAAACATCATTTTAAATAATAACATCGCTGATTATATCACACTCAGGGCAAAGCTGACTGAGCCGGTGCTGCAGTCGCCATGGGCTCTGTATAGCCCTGCCAAAGAGTTCAAAGGCAGCAAGCCTGACCAAACATGCTTTCTTTGAGGGGAACGTGGGCAGACACCTCCCCTCCGCTCCCCGGAGGGTGTAGAGGTAAGTGCTTCTGGAAGGCGGCTTAACCAACGAGGGCTCAAACATAACCTATTTAGAACAAGCCCCTGATATTCACAGGACTCCAGCATTTGGTCCTGGAAGGTCCACCCCTGTCATTTTATAAGTAAGGAACTGATACGGCCCAGAGAGGCTAAGATGGTGGCCCCAAGCCAACCAGCCAGAGTGAGAGCAGATCGGGCCAACCCCAGCCTGCAACCTTGCTACTCGGGATTCAAAAACTGACCTGGACCACCAAGTGAGGGCTGTCCCTAGATTTTGTGGAGGCAAAATCATAAAAGTCACAGCAGAATAAATTCTTCAGAAAATGGATACAATTAGCCTATAATAGTCCTTGTTTTTTTTCTCAAAACAAAAATCTCAAACTATCTATTCTCATGAACAGCTGAGTGTATATCCTGACAATTCTTAGGACATTATAGGCAAAGTGAAATAAAGCCACTTTTTAAAAATCCCACCAATTACTCCTGTTTACATAGTGAATCTTATTAATTTCCCTGCTGTTCTAGGCAGCCTTACCTGCAAAATACTTATCCGAATTAGCCATTCATAGTAACTACTAGCACTTCAGTCTTTACTCAGTAAGACACTATACTACACACTTCAGGATATTCCCATATACTTCTAACCCCCTGAGGTAGACACTTTTACTATCCCCATTTTACAGATGAGTAAAACGACGTATCAGAGCTTTAAAAAAAAAAAAGGGGGGACTGTTATTCAAATCCATATTTGTCTGATCCAAAGTCACTTAGTCACCATAGTCTACCCTCCCTTCTCCAGAAATCTCACACTGGAACTACTCCTAATATGTTTTTAGAAATACTCTGGCAAAGTCTAGATCTTACACACACACAGAAATCTTAACGATCTTGTAAGTCAGGCAGCTAAACCACACAATCCCCAGTCTCCAGAAATCCTGCTTTTGACCTGAACTCCTTGGCCTGGCCCGCCATTCCACTGCAGAGCTGGCGCCTGCCCCCGCGTCCCTGGCGGGGAGGCCCACACAAAGGGGTCTGGCCTGCTTGCCTTGTTCTCCTCGTTACCAGAAAATTGAAAGCAGACAAATAGACTTGAAATCCTTATTTAGAGTGAGCTATTTTTCCTGTAAGATGGACTTTTTCTTTCTTTGCTCATTAAGATCATCAATGTTCATTCTCTCCTTCAACATGTATGCATATCTCAGAAATGCCAGGCGGAAATCTCCATGTGCAGTTGGTAGTAACGACAGCTCCCTCGGACAGAGCGCCCCACCATGTGCTCAGTACTACAGGAAGTCCTCTGCAGGGTCAGCTCACAAGAACCTTGAGGTGAACACAATTATTATGCCTAATTCTACAGATAAGGAAATAGAAAGTAGAAGAGTCAAGACAGGGGCGAGGGTAGGTACGGCTCAGTGGTAGAGCGCATTAAAAACAAATAAACCTAATTACCTTCCCCCACCAAAAAAAGTCAAGACAAGTTATATAGTTAGTAAGCAGGGAAGCTAGGATTCAAACCCAGGTAGTCTCCAGAGCCAGGGATATGGACATATCTAGTGTGCTCAGTGCCTCCAAAGGACTTCCCCCAAACTGAAGACAGGGGTCACATCTTCCCCAGAGAAATAAGTCCTAGGGGGTCACAGCCCTCCTTGCCTCACAGCGTGCTTCATTATTAAAGTTGGTGAGCTTTACTTACTACAGCACTGCCCCATTTTCTTCTCTCCTGCTCCCACCTTCAAGAAACAAGAAAAGAAAAAGATTCTCTACTAGGAACATATTACAAACTGTCCCATGGAATTTCAAACCCAGGCCTCTGGAGTACCACAAACAAATAAACAAAACCCTTATTCCCACATCTTCAACTTCTCACTCAGATCCCAGGACTTGAATGATCAGATCTAAGAGCAAAGTGGTCCCTCAGGTCTCAACCTAACGTACTGTGCTCAGGGGGAGCATGGAGGTGGCCAGTGGGCACCTCCTGAGACCAAGGCAAACGTAAGGGATGTTAAAAAGTCCCACCAGCAAAGCCACCTCGTGCCCCTGCCAAGTGGCATCCAATTCCACCATTGCCCTCCCCCAGCCCCACCTCCCAAGGCTTTCTGATCACCCCCCAGTCATTCTCCTAAAGCTGAACAAGGAAACGAGACCCAGCAGCACGTTGGATGAGGCTACCTCGGGCCTCTAAAGTGTACGTCCTCCATTCTGGAGAAGGTCTCAGCACCAGGGAGACCACATTTCAGCTAAGCCCAGAAACACCTTCCTTTCACTTCTAGTAAGCAGCACACACACGCGCTCGCTCTCATTTTTTGATAAGCAACCTCCTTGAGGTGCTATCTGCTCAATGGCACACAGAGATAATACTACTTAATTCAAGTCCTGCTGCCCAGGATGGAGGCCGTAGAGCTAATCTAAATGGAAGTATGTTTTCTCCCTACCTCATTTAAAATTCTGGTATTAAAAATCAACATGTGCTCTTCGTTTAAAAAAAAAAACTGTATAACAGTACAGATTAAAGGTAAAAGTGAAAGTTCTGTCTCCACCCCAATTCCTAAGAATAGCCAGTGGTAGCAGTCGCTGTCCTCATCCTCCCCGGCACTTCTGTGCATGTACAAAGACATACTCAAAAAGAGGCTAGTTCATTCATTCTAAAATAAGGGTGTTACACACATAGCTCTACAGTGTGCTGTTTGCAGCCAGTGTGTTTCATGGATGCTCCTCCACCTCCATCCAAGGAGAGCAGCCTCGTCTTTAATAGCTGCCTGGCTCCTATTCCCATTCAGGGTACCCAGGAAAACTGTTATGAAGTCTTTTATTTTTCCTAGTATAGCTCTTCCCTGGGCACACACAGCTTGCTTGATTGAATCCACATTTTTAGATTGCTTATCCATATATGGGTTTAAACAAAACACAGAGTGTACAGAGAACTGTGTGGGTGGTATGTTCTGGGAGCATTTCTCGTCTTTATAATGCTAACTCTCCTCTGTTACCTCAGTAATTAATAAACCTGCCTCAGGAAGACCTTCCCTGACCAAACTCTAAATCAGCATCCCAAGTCACCACTAGCCCCTTACCAGCTTCATTTTTCATCATAGCACTATCATACCCTAACGTTGTCTATTGATTCATAATTTCCCCAACTTCAGTGTAAACTCATCGAGGGCAGAGACCTGGCTGTTTTGTTTACCTGCTATATCCTAGTGCCTAGAAAACTTCATAGTATATCCTAAGTGTTCAAAAAAGAGTTGCTGGGTCAATAATCATATAAGCATAACACAGTGGATATTAAAGTGCAGCCCTTCCTGAAATTCTGGGTTTCCAGCCTGGAGATGTGTGTGTGTGTAGCTCTCATCAGAAGCAAAAACGATGAAATTTGAAAACTGCAGTATCTACAGCTCCAAGAACCAATTCCTTAGTGTGGATTCTACTGGAAACGTATAAAACTGGCAGAGCTGGGCTAGACTCAAGGCGATGGTACAGCGGAAAATCAAAGGTCTCTGAACTACCATTCAGTCCTTTCTCTTTCACTGAAAGTCTTTCTAGTTTTGCTCATATCAAATAAGGGAGATATCTGACTTTTTGTCCCTAATGTCAGATAAATTCTTCCCCAAGCATAGTAAAATTACCTCTTTTATCAGTGGATATTAAACAAGTATACGAGAAGCTCATCACGAGTTTGGACTCAGTAGCGTGTGATGTTTCCTTGATACATACGTCATAATAGTGGGTGCCAAACCTAGTAGTAAATGCAAAAATTTAGTAAGAGCTTACCTGTCGTTCCGAAAGATCTTTGGTAGATACCTTCTGGGGAACCACATGGCCAGAGCACACATCAGAACCCAAAGGATTGCAAGTTCATCAAGCATCTGACCCAGGAAACTAAGGGTTGCATGGAAGTAGACGGATCCAATTCCTAGAATCAATTACAACTAATGAGAAAGGTCACCGCGGAAGGACAGACCCACAGACTCAGTACACCGCTTAAGGACAGCCCTTCACCAACAGCTATCGCAGTCCCCAGATCGCTCCACCTCTCTGAAAAAAGAGACTGAAGGAAGAAACACACACCACCTAGGCAAGCAGACTTCAAGTCTGGAAAGAGGGGTTCAAGGAGGGCCCAAACACCAGCACAGGAGAACGTGAATAATGCCACAGGTAAGCCCCCTCTGCCCGCGTCCACTGAGCCTTCGTGGGAACAGGCAGTAGAGGGAAGTCAACACTCACTGTGAAGAATTCCCAGTCTGCCTGTGGGAGGAAGTGAAAAGTATACAAGTATTTCCCAGAACAATGAAGGACCAAACATCTAGAATTGGGTTCTGTTTTTAGAATTTTAGTCCATTAGAAACCACAGTTTCATCAGAGTCCAATTGTTTCACATGACTTTTCCTCAGAAGTTCTCAGAAAATTGCACTGGCACGACACCAAGAGCTATTACATAAACGAACTCTGAAATGCGGTTAAGTGATGATTATGGCCAACTTTGTTATGAGCCCATATTCAAAAGGGGTCCTCCTTTTGGCGTCTAGCAAGCAACATAAAAGTTTGCTAAGACGTCAGAGTGACTTTGGTTTACAAAACATAATGTTCAAAGGGGTCAGGAAGTGTGCGGAATCCCATTTCCTCCCTTTCAGCCCATGTCCGCAAATGCATCCACTTACCCACTACAACTAAAAGAGTCCAGATTAAGTAGATGCCACTGTTGAAGTATGTCGCATACTGACGAAACAAGCACATGCAGATGGGCGGTAAAATGAAAAACAAGGCGTTGCTGATCTAGGGGAGGAAATGTAAAACGAAAAGATGAACGTCAAATAAAAGGGCAAGAAATAAAGCAGCTTGTTCCCAGTATGTCCTGTGTAAATGGAGATGAATGTGGCCATACATCTTTTTTTTAACTGCAGCTGCACAACCAGGCAAACTAACTTCTTTAATAACCATTGAGGGGGCTCCTTCCCACCTCTTTGGTCATGGGAGCAGCTTTTAAAACACTGCCTATGAAAGCCGCCCATATTCCTCTCTTGATTCAACGAAGCAATGACTTATTTTTTTTCTGCACAGATTAATTAATGAGCATACTAATTTACTTGCATAATCATTTTTAAAAATAAGGCCTGCACTAAATAATGGTTTAAAAAAGAAAAGTTTCAGTGAGGAGGACTAGACTCGGTCCAGCCCCCAGTACTTTCCCAGCAGCAAGGCCAGCCTCTTCCCCTGGGCCCACGTGAAGGCAGGACTCTTCCTCATCTCTCCCCGGGGTCACCCTTTCTCCACTTTCTCACCCTAATCAAGAACCTACTTTAAGGTACAGATCAAACCTGTAAGTTCCTTCCTACCAACTTTAAAGTGATATCATTGCATCTTTCAGACTTCAGTGTGGATTTGAGCCTGTTACCTCTCGACGGGGCCTATGAGCTACCGGTGACCCGGGGTGGGAGTTTGGATAAAATGCCTCAGCTGTCCCAGGTGATATCCAGTCTCCAGTCTTGGAAATATGGCCAAGTCTCCTTTTTACCTGCCTCTCAATTAGTAAATGAATCAGGACAAGGGTCTATGCACTATCACAGCCCTTAACTTTCCATGGAATCATTTAAAGAATCAGATCTTTAAGAGTTAAAAATGAGAGATCTTAAAGACCATCCCTTGTTTTACAAGGGGATACAATTAAGGACCCAGACAGGCTCCCAGGCGGGCCAAGGTCAGAGAGGCAGTCACCCAGAGCTGGGGCTGGATGCTGGCCCTTCCACTGGCCCAAGCTGACTTTTTCCCTTCCAACCCACCCCCCGCCACATTCTGATCTCCTTGGCTTTATGCCTCACCTGGCATTTAAAAATTCTTGAAAGCATCACACTCTGTGCACCTATGACCTGTATGTGATTTAAATATGGCTCTCCTTTTGTTAGACATAGACATAGAAGGAAGAAAAGGAAGTGAAGGGGGAGGAGAAGGATAAAAATGGAATTATTATACTATAGGTAACTTAAAACCTAATCTTCTCCTTTCATACAGATGTGTTCTCCTTGTAAAAAAAAAAAAAAAAAAGTTACAAAGCTGAAGCCTCCTTTCTCTGCTCCTCCCTAAAAGCTCACCACTGTTCTCAGATTCAGTCCTCATTTTCTTCGCATTTTTGTGAATACATATATATCACATACTGCAGCACTGTCATCCTGCAACTTCCTTTTCTCATTCAACAATGTGCCTTGCAAACCTTCTCCTCTTAGTTCATACAGATTTATCCTACTTGCTGTAAGTACTGCAGATGGCAGCATTTTATTTAGCCATTCCCCAGTGGAAGGCACATTGATTTACGGCCCCATCTACAATGCCGGGGAATGTAATACATTCTGCTTTTTACCCCAGTACAGTTGCCCCTGGGTATCCGTGGGAGATTGGTTCCGGGACCCCCTCGGATACCAAACTGCTGGATGCTCAAGTCCCTTATATAAAACAAGATAATATTTGCATGTAACATACACACATCTTCCCATATACTTTAATTCATCTCTAGTTTACTTATAATACCTAATACAATATAAACACTACAATAGTTGCCAGCATACAGCAATTCAAGCTTTCTGGAACTTTCTGGGGGTTTTTCCAAATATTTTCAACCCACAGTTGGTGGAATCTGCAGATACAGAAACATGGATATGGAGGGCCAATTGGATGTTTATTGCCTCAGGTCCTCTCAGTGTCCCTTGCTTTGGCCATCTATCTATGGCCAACCTGCCCTCAAATGGCTCTTTTGATCTATGTTACCACTAGCAATGTACACATGAATCATTTTTAAGTGTATTTACACACTCTTCACAAAATGTGAGGTTGTTTATTAACACCTGCAGTAAAATCATGATACTTCAAACATTAATGCACGTCTTTGGGAGTTCAATTTAGAAGCACCATTTTAACATACAGTCCCAGATAACACTGAAATCACAGTATTGCTTCTGCACAGTCCACCTACTCATGCCTGCTGGCCTCCACCATGCCTTTAAAAGACATCAATCCATAAAAGGAGAAGACCAAATGAGAGGGAGACGCTCTCCAAGACAAAAAGAGGAAGGAACTCCTAAAGAAATAAGGAAAAGCAAACGACAGATTCAATGGCTCCATTTCCACTGAGAAATGAAATTTCCCCTCAAAGTTGTGTGGGTCACTAAAGTTGAGCAGTTCAGCCAAGGGGTATTTTTTAAAGCCTATTGTGGGATTGTCCTTTGGAGAACTGGTTTGTTTAATGCCTGCAGAACAGTTTTTTGTTGTTTTTTTTTTAAATGAAAAGGAAGGCAAAATTTTCAAATTTATCATTTCCTTAGAAAGTTCCTCATTCTATGAATTCCTACAAGACATCTGTGCCAAAATAACCTCACAAACACACTGCAGTCACATTCTGACGCATGTGAATGTGCACTTTCCCAGACAGAGGGTGAAAAGTGACAAAGCAACTGGCTCTACGTTTTTCTGAACAGCAAGTTTACGAACAGCTTTAAGGGACGTTACACTGGCTGAGTAGAGGGTCTATGTATCTTAATTGTACCCAGATTCCTAACTATCCATTCCACTGCTCCCTTTCTGCCTCTGGGATGACCACTGTCCTGGTATGCCTGGCGCTGAGGCGGGTTCCCAGGACATGGAACTTACAGCTTGAAAAATGGCAAAGTCTCAGACAAACTCAGAAATCTTCCTGCAAAATTCCCCCACCCCACCTCCCACAGTACACCAACCCCATGCAGAGTGCTAATAACACCTTGGTGACTTGTACACACCTCTACTATGGCCTTCACCACCCAGCTGACTATTTGCAGGTCTGGTGTCTCTAGTAAGGACAGTAGTTGCTCAGTAAATGGATAGAGAGATTGACAGATTGATAACACTACCCTACAGAGAGTGGAATGTGGGCTTTGGCATACAAGAACTCTACTTCCTTTATCTTGATGATTGGGGGCCGAGCTAACTGGGGGAGATGACAGATCATGGGCTGATTTTAGGCATATATTTTGCTTCGAGACTTTTTTCAGCATGAGTTGATTTCCTTCTGTCTCCCTTAGTTCCCAGCAGAATTCCCACAGGCCAAGCCCTGTGATTAAAAGGCAGACCCCTCTTTTCCAATGCTGCTAGGTCTGGGGTCTTTCTCTTTAGTATGACTGGGCCTTAAAACTTAAAACATACAAAGGAACTGAATTCAATAAAATTTGTGTTTAGAAGAAACAGTACAAAATGTGCACAAGCAAAAGGCTGTGGAAGGGCAGGATGTGTTCTTGCAGGAGATATTTGAGACTGGCTGACATAAAGGACAATGACAAGATTTGAGGCAATGGAGATTTGCAGGGGTCAAAAGCAAAATGCTGTGTGCTCCCAAACATTGCCAGTGGGAACACAGATCAGGGTACACTCTCTGGGCGGCCATTTAGCAACAATTATCAGCCTTCAAAGTACATACTCCCCTTGACACAGCAATTCCCCAACTAGAATTTGTAGCACCTGGAAAAGCACATCCAGATGCCTATTTGAGGGTATTCATTGCATCAGTGTTCAGAAACCAAAATGAAAACAATGAAGAAAACAGAAACTGGGGGGGAGGTGTAGAGAGGATATATATAGTTCAACTTCTAGAGCACATGCTTAGCATGCACAAGGTCCTGGATTCAAGCCCCAGTACGTCCTAAAGAAATAAACCTAATCACCCCCACCAAAAAAATTTAAAAATAAAAAAAATTTTTAACAATTTTAAAATTAAAAAATAATAATTCAATGAAATATATTTTAAAATAACAATTTAAAAAAACTGCCCTAAATGTCCACCAATAATGAACTGACTGGCTTAATAAATTATGGTCAATCCATTAAATGAAATACTGTATAGACACTGTAAAGAGGAAGATAATCCCATATTGGATCATACAGAATTATCTCCAAGACAAATTAGGTGAAAAAACCAAGGTGCAGAAGAGTTTCTGTAGTATGATCTCAATTGGGTTGAAAAAAACAATTGGGTTGTGGTGTGGATATACACTATACATACTTATTTTATATAGTCACCCAAATACATGTGTTTTTTACATGCCAGGAAAATGTCTGAAAAGAAGAAAGGGTATTTCTCACTTTATAACTTGGATACTCTGATATATATATATATATATATATATATATATATATATATATATATATATATATATATATATATATATATATATATATATATTTTTTTTTTTTACCATGATCATGTTGTTAATTCCAGTAAACAACAACAGCAAAAAAAAAAAAAAAAAAACTTTTTCCCCATCTCAAACACCATCATTAGCCTAGAGATCAAATGTCCCCATGCAGGAGTTCTAAGTGAAAGAATGACTGAAAAATACCGGCACTCTGCCAAACAAATAAATATAAGGTAGCTACAGTGGCACTTGCATCTTCAAGAGTAGTCTCCTAGTAGTCAAATGGACTGTCCAAGTTCTAACTCTAGTTCCGCCATTTCCTTGACCTCAGCAAGTTGCAAAAATCTGTCTAGGCCCCAATTTCTTCCTTTATTAAATGGATGTAATAAATAGCACCCACTGCGAAGGGTGACAGAGTACCCGGCAGAGCATCTTCACACGGCACACAGTTACTGGTAGCCAATAGCAGCTGAAGTTGTAGCAGTGATGTGCTACCCACAAGACCCATTAAGAAGGTTCTGCCGCCTCCTCCCAGTCTTCTCCTGATTTTCCATCTTCAATCCCTTAAACTTTTTTCCTCAAAATTATTAGTCATCATTATTTTCTTATAAAAAGGATAATTAGACCTGCCGCTTTACTGTGAACATTTAATGAGACCGTTATACCAAGTAATAGTTTACTGTCTTCCTCAATATGGAAGCCTGGGGGTTTGTCCTGATAAGCATTAGAAGATAACCAGGACTTGGGAAGATGAGGAGGAAATGGTTTTTGCTAAACTCTTTGGACCTACACCAACAAAGTTTGGTGGCCAACGACTTCTCTGAGACCCTTAATCTCTCCACTTCACTAAAGCAAATTCTGCGGTTTACAATTATGACAAAGAATAAGGTTTGTCAGGCCGACCAGCTGGGCTTATCAGCTGCAGATGAAGACCAACAGTTCATTTCTAAAAAAGATTTTGGCACTCACTTCGTAACAGCTCCAATGGGACTACACTAAATGTAAAGACAAAGTAAGCTCCCCCCGCTCACCCAGCACTCTGGGGCTTTTCAAAGCAGGCTCAGAGCAGCCATACGCTGTTCTTGGCCAAATAACCAGGACTGATTCTGCTGGCCTCAGACTCCACAGAAAATTACCTTGCTGGGTATGTGAGAACCTGTCCCCAGGCTGTCATTTCTTCCACTCTGGTGAAATCCTCAGTAGTATTCTCCACTTACAAATGGAGAAACAGTGTCAAAAACACTCAGCCCTGCTCCAGCCCATCCTCTGTGGGCACCTGCCTATACCTTGATCACGTGCTCTGAAACAGGTTGTACAATAGGTGAAGGGTGGCCACCTCCACTAACTGTCCGTCCTGGCATCTAGAGATAGCAGAGGCCTGGGTTTCCTTGAGGAACTAACCTGGTCGTAAAAAAAGAAGCAGGAGTGTTTGCTTGGGAGGGCAACCACGAATTTTGGCACCGTGGGGAGGGGGAGTGCAGAACTCTGGATTGTGGCCCTAGTCAGGACAGAAATGTGAGCATGGCAGCTCAGCTCGGTTTCCTCATCGATGGATAGAAGGACGAGGACTAGCTCATCAGAGCTCTCTCTAGGCAGTGAGCGCCTGACTTATACCAAGGACATTATCTCCAGCAAACTGAAGGGGAAAATCCCAAAGAACAACCTCAAATTCACAGTGACTCTTAAACCAGGAGTTCCTGTTTGCCTCGGGAGGACAGTGAAAAGATAAGCCACAGAAATGACCGTGCAAAGTCTTACATTTGGTACCAGAATCCTGAGGTATGGTTATAGCAAAGCAAAGAGGTATTTCCTTCCCAACTGCAAGCTCTCCCTCCCACAAAGACTGAAAGCCCACAGGATTCTGCACTCGGAAAGTTTCCACTTGCCACATCTATGACTGAGACTGAGACTTCTGCCGGTTCAGAAAACACGCACACAATCACTCCCAAATTTCCCTTTACTTTCCAGGCTGAATAACTGGAGAGCGCACAAGTCTGGGGGAGCTGAATCTGGGGCTGGTCTGAGACTGGGTACTAAAGGCAAGGAATTAAAAATTAGGAATAATTAACTTGATTCTGCCCCAAATTAACTCGACCCATTTTTGGTGTATGCGTGGTGCGGCGCAAGTCAGCATGGTCCCAGTGGGCCAGGCCCCTGCGGGCTGGGAGGTCTCCCCCTTTCCCTGGACTCCTAGAACAGGTATTTAGGGCAAAAACGCACAATGCGACCCAAGTGCGTCACGCCAGAGAGATCCTACGGGAGGAAGGGAATAGTCACCGCAGGTTCACCGCCCCCAACTGACCCAAACTGGAAGACCGTGCTGACAGGGAGCACTGGCTCCAGGACGCATGGGGACCAAACAAGACAATAGAGCCATCAGGAAGAAATGACCAGAGGAGGAGGATGAGCCCAGATGTCGGGGATAGGGAAAGGAGAGGACAGACGGAGAACTGGAAGGCGCGCAGGGCAGGGGGCGTGGATCAACTCTGGCCCTGGAGCGAAAACGCCTCAGATACTCTCAGAGACCTAAGTCCAGGCTCCCGGGGCGGCAGCACTTGGGAACAGCCCCCTCCCGCCAGCCCAGCTGCCACCCCGACTCCCGCGCCCCGCACCGTGTTGTAGAACTCGGCGATGGCAGGCACGATGGTGTAGTTGTCCTCGCACCAGTCCACCTCCGAGCTGCCAGCCCGCAGCTGGTCCCACCAGTGCGGGGCACTCATGGCCGCTCCGGAGCATTGGAGCAGCTGCTCCTGCAGAGAGGAGGCCAGAGCTGCTGCTGGAAACCAACGGAGGTTGTAGCGGCGGCGGCAGCTTTATGCACCACGGGACAGCCACCGGATGTGGCGCCTCTTCGGCCGGCCTCTCGGGGCTCTACTCCGCCTGTAGGACGTGACTCACTCGCAGACCCCTCCCTCGGCTCCGCCTCCTGGGGGAGCCCGCGGACTGAGAGCGGGCCACGCCCACCCCGGAGGCCGGATGAGCCGGGGGAGGGGGACTTGGGGAGGTGAGGATCGGTCCCCACACCTCTAGACGTGCCTGCTCCCAGCAGGTGGCAAAGGCCGTGAAGGTTGCCCACGTCTGCCCTCGCCCACCCTCGGGCTCAGACTTGCAGGTGTCCCCCATCCCCACTGTGCAAAGAGCACCTGAGCCATCCCGGGCAAAAATTAAAAATAAGGAGAAACCCAAGAGGACCCGGGCCTCTACGGAATCTTGGGAGTTTGCACGGACTTCCCTGCACGACACTGGGACGCCGGCACTCACACCAGAGAAAAGCCCGCAGTCCTTCCGAAGCCACTAAGTGCTTGCTTGGTGCTGTGGGCTGGGGCAGGAAGACCTTAGGGGCTGGAGTGGCGGGCAGAGCACTCTCCCACGCAGCCACTGCCGCCCACTCCCAGGTAGAGCACTTCTGCAATTTTGAGTATTTTCCTGCTCTCGGCCGCTTGGACTCCAGCGTTAGAATTTAATCTAGTCTTCAATTACATATAGGGTCAAACTTCAGCCATCCCGACCTCCACCTCCAGAACATCCCAGGTACAAGAGGTGATGACACATAGTCGCACTATGTGCCAGGCCCTGTTTGAACACCCGCTTCGTGCTCCCAGAGGGGGTCCTGTGAAGTGGCTTCTATCAGAAATGCCACTCTAGCCAGTAAGTGGCAGAGATAGAAACCAAATTCGGGATGATCTCAGATCTGCTCATAACTACTTTGCTTTTGCTGCTATAACTATTCTGGAGTTTCTAAATCAAAGTTAATCTGGTCCCAGCCATTCCTAGAGAAAGAAAAAGCCAAACTTTTTGTTTTGGGTGGTGGCTCAGGTCCTTCTTCCTAGGGCAGTTCTAGGATTCCAGGTCAAGGTGTCATGGCAGAAGAGGCCCTGGTCAGGTGACTGTCACTAGGATCTCCTTGTTCCAGCCTGCTTGGTACCCTGAAGGCCAGCGCCTCCTCAAAGGCCGCCCTCTTTTAGGCTTGACTGTCCAGTGGGGCCCTAGCTGGAGCTCCAGTGCCTTATGCCCTCAGTGTCCATTTTCCACGGACACGTGCACAGCCATTTGCTTGTCTTTCCAGATCTATCACTGGCAAAAACTGCAAGGCCCAGCTTCTCTCCCAATCTCCAGGAAATCCAGCTTTCTTTCTGGGGAGCCAAACCACATTCTTCCTTTCAGCTCTGTCCCAAGTCCTATCCTGTCGTCCTCCTAGACCGCCAGCTCCACTGTGTCCTAAAAATCCAGGACAGAGTGACCGTCTCCTAAGGTCAGAATTACCCAGATCTGTAGGATACCCAGCATGCACTGGCCACTTAAGAAGGAGGAAAATACTTCCTACAGACAAAAAAGAAAAACACATCAGTTCATTTCTCAGTGTGTCACAGAGCTGCACCAACTGTCTGACAGTGGTTTTCCATGTTGTCAAGATTTTACTCCTTCCAGTATTTTAGGTGAAAATATATTCATATTAACTCTAATGGTGTAAAACACACCATCATTTCATGTTTGTGACTTTCAAAGTGTAGGCCCCCTTTCAGGGGACTCAAAGGTCAAAGCTCTTTTCCTGTTAACACTGTGACATTACCTGCCTCAGTCTCTTACCAGTGTACACTGAAGTTTTTCTGAGGCTACATGCAGTGCTATGTCATTATCTCTCTGGCAGTTAATGGAGTGTGTGCTTATGTATTCTTTGTTATTAAAATCTGTGTGTAAATTTCTAATATGGTAAATATTGATATTACTACATAAACAAAAGTTCTTTATATTCCTCAATAATTAAGAGTAATTAAGTCCTCAAATCAAAAAGGTGAGAGCTGATACTCCCAATTAAATTATTGGTAAATGCTTCTTTAACATCTAGAATTTTAAAATATTTATTGAATGACAGCTTTTAGACTTACATTGTTATTATACATCATTGTGCACACATAAAAAGGAAAATATACGCAAAATAAATTCATTAAGAAATTCGTATAATTTCTTTACTCAGAATCTCTATTCTTCTGAATCATGTTTTTGACTCAAAATTATTGATGTCCTTAATTACCAGGTGCTGGTGAGCAGCATTTCTTAAAAGTATTTCACTATTGTTTGCTTTTAAGCCACTAATACCTTGTGGATGCATTTTGATGCTGACACATTCTTGATGTTGTTTTCAAACAACAGGCAGCATGTTTCTTTTCCAGATGGTCCTTATGATTTTTTTGCTGGAAACATGGAGATTACAGTTGCCAAGTCATCCCACTAGGAATAACCACTGAGTTTGTGCATGTTCAGGCAGTGACAGAACATCTCAGCCGCCACCTGGCCAACCATAATTATAAAATGCCATTCATTGTAAGATGCACCTGAATTTAAGAGATGTTACAGTGCAGAACAATGTCAATTTTAGTACCAATGAAATTTGGAATTCACTGAATATAATTCATTCCTCTCTCCAAGTCCTGCTAAGGAAATGACAGGGAATTCTCTTCCCAACAGGAACTCTTATTGTCTATGACAGATCTGTTTCAAAATCAAAGCTGACCACTTGGGTTCTGTCTAGTTACAACTGCACAGAGACAGTGCTCAAGCCAAAAGCCACTGGTGAGTGCTTTAAAGGATGCAAGTGACATTGCTCCAGATACGCCTCTGCTGGTCTTCTTGCAACTGTGTTAACCTTCTGATGTTTTCATCCACTCTCTTCATTGCTAACATTTTTTCAATGAATATAATCTTAGTAATTTAACTTCACAACCTATCATTAGGTAATTAATTTTGAAATGGCTTTATATTAGTAGTGTGTTGCCTTAGCAATTACTGTTAATGGTTTAATAAAAAATCTGATATCTGGAGTAAACAGCTTGGGGAGAGTGGAGTTAAGTGGGGAGCAGGGTGTGACAGCAGAAAACAGAACTGCTGATTCTGATGAGTTTGCTTGTGGTGCCTTTGGTCTAAATATGAGTCAGTGATACAGATCTAGGAAAGAGCAGGTTTTGGAGAACCACCCTCCCTTGCAGGGAAGTCAGGCTGCCAGCATCCTCTATTTTTACAGAATATATAACTATGGGTGTTTTTGGTCTAAGTAAATATAATATCCAGTTCAACTGGTTACACAAGTGGGAATCACCAAGTCACAAAGTCTGCCTTGGGGAAAAAATGCAAACACTCACGTAAGTGAAGCAAGAAGTGTCTGAGCAAAGATGAAATTTTCTGTCTTTTCCTGTTTGGCCAGAGATTTTCATCACTGATCTTGCTTGAGGCTTACTGTTCAGGCCAGTGATTCTCAAGTTTGTTTCCTACATTGGTAGCATCAGAACCATATAGCAACTTGTTAGAAATGCACATTTCTAGGTCCATACCCCACACCTAGTGAGTCAGAAAGTCTGGGGATGGAGTCCCTGCTTACCAAGCTCTCTAGCTGATTCTGCCCTCGCGCTCAAGTCTGAGAATCAACACTTAGCCAATGTGCGGCGAGGCAAAGCCTCACTCTTTGCTTATACACTCTTTAACTATACACTTGGCTTGCATTTGGTTTTCCAGGGAAGCAAAGACCACTGCTGCTCCCAAGGGAAAGAGGAAGAAAAGAGCAAGAAATCATCCTTTCATCAGGCTCTTTACCAGCAAACTGGGCTCAGAGTCCGACCCCTCTCCAGCTAGGAGAGGGGGAAACAAAAGAAGCCACCAAAGGTGGTGGTGGTGGTTTTTTTTTTAAATCTAAGACAAAAAGTCTCCAGGCTCAGAGCTGTGGGAGAGGGTGGCCAGAAGCAGGGCCTCGCCAGGGAAACACGACTGCAGCCACTCCAAGAAACAGGCCCCCATTTGCTGCTTGGGTGCTCTCCTGTTGTTGGCTGACATCCGTCAGAGGCCGCTTCCTGCCGTTGTCACTAGGTCTCTCTTCAGAAGTGCCTCTCTCCTTTCTCTAATGTGCACTGGAAAACCACATACAATGTTAGTACTGGGTGTATAACAGAAGTAAGTCAATTCTGATTTGGAAGTCTGAGGCTTTGCCCATGCCTGAAGTGTGTGTTAACTCGTGTTTTGACCGCCACTTCTGGAGAGAGAAGCTGTTCCTTTGTTAGATCACCGTAGCTGGCAAATGTGTAGCAGCAATTCTGAGCACCTGCTTTGTGCCAGGCTCTATATTAAGTGCTGAGAAATATGAGACAAAATCTTGCTCTTGGCATTGTGGAGCTTAGATGAGCAGAGGCACTCAGGCCATGGGAACACAACACGATTCTTGCTAAAATGGAGGTGCATACGTGAAATGTGGAAGCAAACGGGTTGGGGGGGCCAAGTCTGCAGAGGAGGCAGCCTCTGTATTGGGATGTGCAAGGTGTAGAGGATTTCACGAGGCAGAGCACTGAGGAGGGAGAATACTGTCAAAGGAACTGTATCTGCAAAAGGATGGAGGTCCGAGAACGCATAATAACTCAGGAAACTTCAATACTATGTTTCAGCTGGAAAAGTGGCAGAAGAGGAGGCTGAATTAAAGGACTAATAGATAGTGTGAAAAGAGTAGGTCTTTAGGAAGGAAACTTCAATGGCTGAAGAATAAAATAGACATCAGAAACTATTAATAATGTCTCTCAATAATCCAGGTGCGGGATGACATGGGCATGACTAAGACATGCATTCACTCTTATACATCGTTTATGCAACTACTGAATTAGCTCTGTGCCCTAGACGCTTTTCCAGGTGCCAAGGATAAAGTGGTGGGCAAAGCAGATGCTGCCTCTGCCCTCACAGAGCTTGCAGTCTGGGGGGAAGTCAGACATTAAATGTTGCATAAGTAACTCATTATAGCTTTGCCACATGCTATGAAAAAGTACAAGTCCCATGACAGCAGAGGGCAGTGGGTGGGATCTTGTCTGAAGGCAGCAGAGAAAAGCCTTCCACAAAGAAGTGAATTCTAAGCTGAGAGAAGTGAAGGTTGAGGCAGAGGAGGGTAAAAGGAATTGAAACAAAGGATGTGACTGAGATACAACAGTTGTGATAGATTGCACTATTGATTCCAGATACTTGACACACTCTGCCAACCCACGGACATGGGACCTGACCTTGTCATTGGCTATAGCAAATGGAATATGTATGGAATTGATTTGTCCATACCTGAACAGAGGCTTTGAAAGCAATTCCAAGTCCTGCCTCTCCTCGTTTCCCTTTGCCATACGCCGAATGGGGACTGCCTCTTCAGGCTGGATCCCAGAATGAAGACACAGAGAGCAGAACAGAGCTGCCGTCAACCCACAGCCAACTCATAACTTGAGCAAAAAAAGAAAACAAACTGTGTGTTGTCAACCACTGAAATTAGGGGGGGATTATTTCTTAGCATAACCTCATGAAGGCTGACAAATACAGAAGGAGAATTAATAAAGCTCAACTACTGATGAGAGGCAGGCTATGAAAGAGTGGGAAAAAATAGAAGACAACTTCAAATAGCGTAGCCTGAGTGATCAGAAGGTTGCTATGTTGCAAACCCAAAAGGAGGGAAGATAGTGATTTAGGCTTTGCTGTGTTGAATCAAAAGGATAGGTTGAACATCTGGGAAGATAGATTCTTGCCAGACCAAAGCCAAAAATAAATTTAAAAAGGGACATTATTGTTTGGACATACATACTGAAATACTTACAGACAAAATGTAATATCTGAGATTTGCTTTGAGTTTGTGGGGAACGGTGTTGGTTTGGTGGTTTAGATGGAACACCACCAGGTTTGAGTGGATTGTTGAAACTGGGTGATAGACACGTAAAACTAGTCTCTCTACTTTGTACGTATTTAAAATTTTCCATAATAAGTTTTTTAAAAAATTAAAGCAAAGGGCTTCAGTAAATAGTGTCTGCATAAGAACCCATGTAGCCGACAGCACCAGAAAGGCAGGTTGGGGAGCGAGTGCTGGGGGCTCGGCCTTTAAAGCAGCCGTTCTAGTCGAACCTGTGGTTGTTACCTGTCCCCTTCATTCCAAAGGGCACAGATTTAGCAGGTAGGTTACCCTCACCTGAGGAAGCAAATGGAAATGGCTTGAGAGGGCCCCCACCCCGCCAAGGCCTGTGCGTGAGAAGGCCCTTCCACCAGGGGAGGCTTTGGTCAACAACTGACTGCCAGCACCCTGGGTAAGGATCTGGTGGTGCTGCAGCCACAGACTCCTTGGAACCAGGAAACTCGAAAGGTCAGGGATTGGTCAGTGCCACGCCTCACAATCCAGGGGGCCCCTTGGGGCTGGGCTCTGTGGCTACTGACATGGGGCCATGAGGGAGTCTCTGGAATGCCAGAGACGTTATACCCACTCACAATGGCCTATACACTTCATCCTTCCTTCACTCTGTCTTGTCAGCCTTTCAAAGACCAAGAAACACTTTGGGGAAATGGAGGTGACAGGAGTCAAGGGGGAAGAGACCAGGCTGGGGTAAAATGTGAGTAAGGGACAGATGAAATTTATTTGGCAGAGAAAAAAGATCGGGCAGGAGCTTGAAGAAGGATTATAGGGGACGGTCCTCTAGTATACAAGGGCCTTGAGCAAATTTAAATGCCCAAGTAGAGAAACAGATTGAAAATGTAAATTAGAAAAAAAGGTAATTAATGACACTAGATCCTGAAGGAGATGGAAAGAGGTGGGATTGAGAACTCAAGATCTTACAATTGGCCTGGAGAAAAGAGACAGCATGGAATAGACAAGCATTGTTTTGTCCCAGAATATCCTCCTTTTCCGAGACTTTTTGCCTCTCCAGTGAGGACTGGCCACCTCCTGCCCCCAACTCCATTCAGATGGCTACCATAGGAACAGCCACGGTGATCCACTGTGACCCGACTCCATGGCTAGAGTCCATTGGTCCAGGAGTAGGTCTTGACCCAAGCTGGCTAATCAGAATGCATCCGTGGGAATTTGGAATCAGAACTGAGCTCTTCCAGCTCCATCTGGCTGCCTGACGGAATAGATCTGAACCAAGGTACTATCTGTGACGTGCTCCAACGGATGGGAGGGTTAGGCAGAACTGGTTGAGAGCATAAGAGAATGATGAAACAGTCCCAGAGAGAACTGTATGGACAAGAGACAGTCCAGATGGAAAAGAATTCACTGGCTCCAGCCAAGCCCAGGGATCTAGCCACATCCAAATGTTCCCAAGATACCCAGGAACCTTTATAGTAAAGTCACCTTTTTTGCTTAAGCTAGTTTGGGTAGGGTTTCTGTGACTTAAAACCAAATGTCCCAACAAAACCCTATGCTAAGAAAGAGGGGAATATGGAGAGTATATTGAACATCTGGGTACATTTTGAGGTTGAGAGAAAACTGAAGCAGTTCATGCTTCTGAGAGAAGTGGGAGGAAATGTTGTCTACTGAAAATGAGAGGTCTAAGTAAGAGGTCAGGGGCTTTAAAAAGTAGAAAAGATTGAGGCCAATGAGATTATCCTTTTTTACTAAATCCTCTGCTCATTATAATAGTTGGAGGCAAGGATCTAAAATGTATGTTCTGTAGATGAAGACAGTCAGTGTCAGGAAAATTCCAGACTAGACACCAAGAAGAGCCACAGGTCTTTAATCATTCTTGGTAACCATGGAGCCTAGGGAACAAATGGTAAAGAAGTTAGGGGACACTTGACCCTCCTCTGAAGTGTGAAAATTCATAGAAATTCAATCCTAAAAATATGTGAAGGTTCCTAAAGTGAATGGACCCACCACAAGGGCTGGGATTTCTCTTCATGAAAAAGTTACTGATTTTAGGATGGAACCTTTGAGATAACTTGTAGTGCTCATTTTAGAGAATAATTTGGGCATCTCCTTGCAGATACCACTAACTACAAACAACTCATGGATTTTTTTCGTCATGGTTGCCTTTCCAGCCAGTCACTTAGGAGCAAAACCTGGATGGGACCCAGGCTGTCTCTGAGCCGCAGCTCTCCCTGCCCTCTCTGTGGTGCTTCTAGGGTCTGTGTGATTTCCTACTGGATAATGAACTTGACTAGATTAAATCCTACTCTCAACTTCAAGCCATGGAAGAATCTGCTGGAACCCCAGTGTCAACTGTTGCCAGAATTTTCATCTGAGCTTGTCAGGCCCAGAAGGGACATCCCCCAGCTTCTAGCTAGATGCAGCCTAAATTCTCCTGTGGAGACCAGAACCTGAATTCCATTTGCATGATCAAAAGGAAAAGTTCAGCCCTCAGCAATTCCTTAGGGCAGTGATCATGCAGTGCTTGATAAAGAAATATTTTAGATAAAATATCAATAGACAGTAAGTGTGACTATGTAACTAATTATTGCTATGTTAGGGCTTAATTATGCCCTTTTATTTTTGTTTTGTGTTTGTTCTTTTTTATGGTTTCTTTTCCCATTTTCTTTTATGTTACTTGAACACTTTCTAGAATTCTATAGTGTTTTCAAGCATATCTCTTTATATAGTTCTTTTAGCCGTTGCTCTGGGTATTACATTATATATACGTAACTAGTATAGTTTACTAGTGTCACCTTACCTGTTCAAGTGAAGTATAGAAACCTCACCTCCTTTTACATCCTTCCCCCAACATCTATCATATCATGGTATTAAATATTTTCTCTACATACATTTAGAATCATCTGTGTTATAATTTTTGCTTCAACTATCAAACATTTAGAAAACTCAAGAGGAAAAGGAAAGTCTCTTTCATTTATTCACATTTTTGCTTACTGTGTTCTTTCTTCCTAATATTCCAAGCTTCATTCTTCTATCATTTACTTTCTGTTTAAAGAACTTCCTTGAGTCATTCTTTTAGAACAGGTGTTCTGGCAGCAATTAAAAATTTCTTTTCTTTCATTTAAGAATGTCTTGCTTTCCCCCAACCCATGAAGGATACTCTTGTTGAATTAGGATTACTTGCTGAATTAGGATTCTGGGGTTGGCACTTTTTCCCCCGCCCCAATGCTTGAAAAAAAATTACGCCACTTCCTTCTAGTCTCCCTAGTTTCTGTTGAGAAATCTACTATCATTCAATTATTTTTCCCCTTTAAGTAACATGTTTTAGCTGGCTTTCTGATGCTGCTTTAGTAAGGGATGAGGGAAGTAAGGTCTTATTTCTGCCAGGTGGAGATAAACAGCCAGATTGTCCAGTTGTCACCTGGTGAGGGACTCCTTTATTGGTGATGGGGGTGGAGGTCAAGGCTCTCCACTGACATCATGGCGGGTCTGGGTTAGGGGAGGCTCATTACTGGCTAGCGGGGATGCAAGTTCACCTCCCTTTGGCTTTCTCTGACACTACCCTAGCAAGATTGTTGGGAAACCTGCTTACAGCCTCATAAGGGTGGAAGTCCAGGTTTCCATTCGGCCTTTGCTCCTGTGACTAAGGTTAGGCCATAGTTTGGGGGTTCCCCCACCCCTATGGTGTGTAGCTAGTGTAGAATGTTATTATCTGAAAGTTTGTCTTGCTAGGATGCCCCTTTCCTGGTACTCTGACTAGAGAAGGCAGACTTTTATTGAGGATTTTTTGGTCTATTCCTGTTGGAATTTTGAGTTGCTGGCTTCTCCAGTTCTGTGTCTGTAATACATGAGGCAAAAAGAAAACCTAGGAAACCCAGCACCATGCTATTCCTTGGATTCTTCAGGTCTGTAGCCAGTCTGCCTTCTTTTCTCCACCTTTCAGATGCTTGTTTTATATATAATGTCCAAGGATTTTACTTAGCAGGAGGAATAGGGAAAGTATGTCTATTTAAGATTCCTGGAAACAGAATTCTATGGGAGCAGAATTTTATAGCAAGCCAGTGGTCTCTCTGATACCAAGGGACCAGATGAGTTGCTGAGATCAGGTGCAGATAGAAAAAAGAGAAGCAAGGACTGAGACCCAGGGAATCCCTGTCTAGAGCTTCCTAGAAAGGAAGCTAAGAAGGCACAGCTTGTGAGGTAAGGAGGGAAAACAGAAGAGGCCAACATGGCTGTAGTTAATGGTCTTTTTAAAGGATAGTTTAAGTGGGGACAAGATCCTGACTACAGCAGGTTTAAGAAAGAATGGAAACAAAGTGAAAGGAGCAAGTTATTAAAGCCACACATTGTGTGATGCCATTTATATGAAATGTCCAGAGTAGGCCAATCCATAGTGACAAGTAAATTAGTGGTTGCCAGACTGGGGTGGTGGGGCAATTTGGAGGAATGGAGATGGGGAATGGCTATTAATGGGTATGAGATTTCTTTTGGGGCTGATGAAAATGTTTTTAAATCAGATTGTGGTGATGGTTGCACAACTCTGAAATGTATTTTCAAAAATTGTATACTTTAAGCAGATGAATTGTATAGTATGTGAATTATATTTCAACAAAGCAATTAAAAAAGGAAGGAGGGAAGGAAGGAAGGGAAAAGAAAATGACATCTTCTGGGAAAAACTGTGGAACTTTCATGCAGGGCTGATTTCCCTAATATAGAAAGTGTTAACAATCCAACAGAAAAAAAAAAAAAAACAACCAACAGCAAAAGAACAGAAGAATACATAAAAAGATGCTTAACTCATAGTAATAGAGCTATAATGTAAAACTACATTAAAATAACATTTCTTCCATCTATCAGACTGACAAAATCCCAAATTTAGTAACACTTGGCAAGACTTTGGAGAACCGAGTATTCTCACACATTGTTAGCAGGCTGTAAGTGGGAGCAACCCTACAGAGAACAATTTAGAAGTGTCTATCCACATTACAAACTTACTTAAGCCAGGCATTTCTACTTCTAATAATTATCTCGTATTGTTACTTCTGGACATAGGGAATGATTTACAAGCAGGGTCATTCATATTATTGCAGCTTTCTTTGTTAGCAGCAAATAATTGGAAACAAATGTCCATTAGGAGGAAACCAGTAAAGGGCAATGAGAAAGCTCTTTATATATTAACAGAGAAATTCCCCATGATGTACTGTTGTACTTTTTTTCTTTTGGAAATATAGTCAGTTTACAATGTAGTGTCAATGTCTGGTGCACAGCATAATGTTTCAGTCATCCATATACATACATGTATTCGTTTTCATATTCTTTTTCATTACAGGTTACTAAAAGATATTGAATATAGTTCCCTGTACTATACAGAAGAAACTTATTGTTTATCTATTTTGTACATAGTAATTAGTATTTGCAAATCTCAAACTCCCAATTTATCCGTTCTCACCCCCTTTCCCCTCTAGGTAACCACAAACTTGTTTTCTGTCTATGAGTCTGTTTCTTGTAAATAAGTTTGTGTCTTCTTTTTTTTTCAAGATTCCAGATATAAGTGATATCATATAGTATTTTTCTTTCTCTTTCTGGGCTACTTCACTTAGAATGACAATCTCCAGTTTCATCCATGTTGCTGCAGATGGCATTATTTTATTTTTTATGGCTAAGTAGTATTTCACTGTATAAATATACCACAGCTTCTTTACCCAGTCATCTGTCAATGGACATTTAGGTTGTCTCCATGTCTTGGCTATTGTTAATAGTGCTGCTATGAACATTGGGGTGCATGTGTCTTTTCAAATTAGGGTTCCATCTGGATATATGACCAGGAGTGGGATTGCTAAATCACATGGTAAATCTACTTTTAAGTGTTGAGGAATCTCCATACTGTTTTCCATAACAGCTGCACCAAACTATGTTTCCACCAAAAGTGTGGGAGGGTCCCCCTCATGATATTGTTAAGGGAAGAATTCAAGGGGTAGCATGACACACATGCTACGTTACCATGTATATAAAAGAAGATGATAGAATATTTTTGTAGCAACCCATCAAAAAAAAAAACTGTATAAACAAACTAATGCTACAAGGTAACTGCAGGGTGAGGGGAGGAAACTGGAAGGTAGGGTGAGAAAGTTGTGCATATACCTCTTCATAATTTAAAAAATTTTAAGCCTATCTTTTAGATGAGAGAATGTGAGGTGAGGAGGTGGACATAATAAATGTAGCAATTTTTCTTAGTCTGTTTGGCTGCTGTAACAATAACACCATTGACTGGGTGGCTTATAAACAACAAATTTATTTCTTATAGTTCTGGAGGTCAGGAAGTCCAAGATTGAGGCAACAGCAGATTCAGTGTCTGGTGAGAGCCCACTTCCTCACAGACTGTCTTCTTCTCACGGTGTCCTCATATGGTGAACGGGGCAAAGGTGCTTTCTCAGGCCTCGTTTATAAGGGCACCGGACCCGTTCGTGAGGGCTCCACTCTCATGACCTAATCACCTGCGGAAGGCCCTACCTCTTCACACCACCACATTGGAAGTTAGGATTTCAACATAGGAATTTGGGGAAGACACAAACATTCACTGCATAGCACAATTAGTTACAGCTTTGCAAAAAGGAGGGTGTGGGGATTTGCAAAGGATGTGGTGGAGTCAACATGGGATTTCTTAAGACTAGAGGTACTGCAGCATATTTTTAGGCTGATGGGCACGATCCAGACGTTTAGATTGTTTCCTGACTTTTGCTATATTGCTGAACCTTTTAAATACCTCCATTATATCTGTCTGTCTGCTATCTGCTTATGTTTCTTTCTCCATTAGATAAAAAGTTCCCTAAAAGTGAGGACAATCTCTGTTCATCTCTGTATCTCTTGCCCCTAGTCTGGTGACATAAAGTAGGTGCTGACATAGGTGCATACGTTTGTTGAAGCATGGGGTGGAGGATCCCCCCCCACCCCCCATGGCTGGCCACCATCTGAATCAATCCACACCACCTCAGCACCAAGTTCAGTCTGCCGTTCCCTCCTTGTAGCAAGGTCAGCCTGAGTTGTAATCCTCAAGGAAAGCCTCCCCTAGGCAGCACAGCTTAGGAGAGGAGAAAGGAAGGCTTTGCCAGTAGCAGGAACGACATAGGCACAGTTAGAGGGACATGGGTGAGGATGGATGATGCAGTGGTGGTAGGGAGGATGAGGATAACTGACATTCATTGAGAGTCTACTGTGCCCCGAGAACTGTTTTTTTTTCATGTATTTATTTGTCCCTGACAAGAACTCTATGAGGAGATATTACCACCATTTTACACATGGGGGAACTAAGGAACAGAGAAAGTGAGTAAGTTTTCCAAGATCACATAGCTATTAAGGAATGAAAACACATGAGACAAAAGAAGATTGCCCTGATACTGTGACTTGATCTGACTAAAAAAATTCTTTTGAAATTTCCATCATCCCCTTTGCTTCCTGCCCACCACCAAATATTTCATAAATACATGCCAAAGCTTGTTTTCCATAACTCTGCAAAAACATCCCTTTGTCCCTGACCCATGGGGTGAGAAATCCATTGTAATTCTTGCTCCTGGATGCAGTTACAGAAAAGTCAAGGAGTTTTCCCAGCTTCATTTCTTTGACTTAACTTCCTTTCTCAAACACAGCATGGCATGCTGTAAAATTAGTTTCTTCCTACAAGTAGAAATTGCCCTTGAAATTTAGTTTTTTTCTGTCAGAAAAAATCTTTTTTTCCTGTTTTCTTGACATGAGCCAAATCTGAGACAGGTTACTGAAATGAACAAGGTCATTTCCTCCCTTACAGCTTCTCTTCCCTTCTGTGTTTATACCTCTCTGGAAAGAATCTCTTTTCCCAAACACACTTGAAAAACTCATTTACTCAGTGAGTTAGGGGAAATGTTACCTTTACTGATTGCTTTTATAATTACTTGAACTTGGTGCTATTGAATACCTAATGTGTTCTCTCCAGCCAGGATTCTCGTGGTTGAGAGACTCTACCTCTGGGCCCTGTTATGAGCTGAGTAGTGTACCCCTGCCCCAAATTCTTATGTTGAAGTCTTAACCCCCAGTATTTCAGAATATAACTGTATTTCGGAGATAGGATCTTTAAAGAGGGATTCAGTTAAAATGAGGTTATTAGGATGGTCCCTAATCCAACATGACTGGAGTCCTTATAAGAGATTAGGACACTGACACATGTGAGGACACAGAGAGATGGCCCTCTGTAAGTCAGAGAGGCCTCGGAAGAAACCAATCCTGGTGACACCTTGGTTTCAGACGTCTAGCTCCAGAATTGTGAGAAAATAAATCTCTGCTGTTTAGCCCCCTGGTCTGTGGCATTTAGTTACGGCAGCCCTAGCAAACTAACGTGGGGCCTACCTCTTTCATGGAGTCTACCACTCAGCTCCCAAACCTCTGTGCCCAACGGCCTATTGAATATCTCCAATCGTGTGTCATAGACGCCTAACACTCAGTGTGTTCAAACATCTCCCCATTTTCCCCCACCCTGGTAACCACTATTCTAATCCTATTTCCGTGGGCTCGGCTTGTTTTTAGGTTCCATACGTGAGATCATACAGTATTTGTCTTTCTTTGATTTATCTCGCTTTACGTAATGCCCTCAAGGTCCGTCCTTGTAAATGGCAGAATTTTCTTCATTTTTACAGCTAAATAATCCATTTTATATATATAAAATAATCCATTATATATATAATATAAAATTTTCTGTACCCATTCATCTGTCAGTGGACACTTGGGTTGTTTCCATGCCTTGCCTATTGTGAATAATGCTGCAATGAACATGGGGGACCTCTTCACGGTCCCATCAACTCCCCAGGCTGATTGAATTACCTTTGGAATTGCAGTCTTGTTAGCTTGGAGCCAGTTATGAGGATGTTGCTGGCTCTGCAGGGGGGTCCACGGTTGGAGGGCTTGTTACCAGGGGTTCAGGCAGGCGTGGATTCTCTATGGTCCCTGTTGGTATGGGACTGCCTCCAGCACCTTGTTCAGTAGGATGGTGTTGGGAGAGGGTCTCCTTCAGGTTCCACAGCTGGGTCCTCAGACAGCAGCCTGTTACCAGGTGTGTGGATATAGCTCTCACCATGTCACTGGGAGGACTTGGTAACTGGATGACTCCCTGGGTGGGCAGGACTGGTCCTGGACTGTGGCTGAGAAGGGCTGAAACCGAGGCAAAGGGCAATTTCAGGTTTCACAGCCAAGATTGAGGTATGCAGACCTGGCTCTGGAGCCATGGATAGACATGTCCCCTGCCAGGTCCCTGGGGGTGCTAGACTGTTCCATCACGGCTAGAGAGGCTGGAACCAAGTACAGAACCCTCTCAGGATTTCTGGGGGCACAGAATGTCTGCTGCTGGGTCCTTGTGTCAGTAGGACTGTTGGCTGACAGTGACTAGGACAGGCTGGAGCCCAGTTAAAGGGCTGTTTGAAAACCTACAGTTTGACGGAGTTTGGCAGGCTTACTTCTAAGGGCTCCCAGATCACAGCTGAGAGTGGCTAGAGCCAGTTCATAGGCCACTTCAGGATCCACAGCAGGACTGAGGGTGTATGCCTATGGTCCAATGCACGAGGGGGTGTGACTCCTCTTGGGTTCCTTAGTATATGGTGTTGGCAACAGAACCAAAGCCCAATGGGGCTGTAGCCGAGTCCTCAGATATGGAGCTGTTTCAGGTGTGTAGCTGCCACTATGGCCGGTGAAGTCAGCAGCCTAGGTTTGTTCCTGCCTTCTCAAAACATCTCTCCTTGGTCTTGGCCAGCCCCAGAGTTTCACAATCTACCTGGATCCCCAAACTACCACAAAGATACTTTTCTTACTGGATGGATGCTGCATGGTTGTTGGTGGGAAGGATATGAGCAAGAAAGCATTATTCAGCGCTCTTGCAGATGTTACTTCTTTGAATGTTCCTTTTATGAAGTTTTGACCTCTACATAAATATTACAAAAATTTTACTTGAAGTATAATTGACTTAAAATATTAGTTTCAGGTGTACAACATAGTAATTTGATATTTTTATACACTACAAATTGGTCACCATAAGTGTAGTTATCATCTGTCACCATACAGAGTTATTGACTATATTCCTTATGCTGTACATTACATCCCTGTGACTTATTTATTTTATAATTTGAAATTTATACTTCTTAATCTCCCTCACCTATTTCACTCATCCTTCTCACTGACCTCCCATCTGGCCACCGTCAGTTTGTTTTCGGTATCTATGAGTCTGTTTCTGTTTTACATTTGTTCATTTGTTTTTTTTTTAGATTCCACATATGAATAAAATCTCATGGGATTTGTCTTTATCTGACTTACTTCACTTAGCATAATACCCCCAGTTCCATCCATTTTGTCACAAATGGCAAGACTTCATTCCTTTTTGTGGCTGAGTAACATTCTATTGTGTATATGCCACATTGTTATGCATTCATCTATCAACAGACACTTAGGTTGTTTCCATATCTTGGCTATTGCAAATAATGCTGCAATGAAAAAAAGGGGTGCATGTATCTTTCTGAATTAGTGTTTTTCTTTTCTTCAGAAAAACACCCAGATGAAGAATTGCTGTATCATATGATAGTTCTATTTTTAATTTTCTGAGCAACCTGCATACTGTTTTCCATAGTAGCTATATCAATTTACATTCCCAACAGTGCTCGAGGGTTCCCTTTCCTCCACATCTTTGTCAACACTTGTAATGTGTTATCTTTTTGATAATAGCCATTCTCACAGGTGTGAGGTGATATCTCATTGTGGTTTTGATTTGCATTTCCCTTGTGATTAGTGAAGTTGAGCATCTTTTCACGTGCCTGTTGGCCATTTGTGTTTTCTTTGGAAAAATATCTATTCAAGTCCTCTGCTCATTTTTTAATGCTTTTTTTTATGTTGAGTTGAATAACTGTGTATTTCAAATAGTAACCCCTGCTGTATCATTTGCAAATATCTTCTCTCATTCAGTAGGCAGCTTTTTCATTTTGTTGGTAGTTTCCTTCACTGCACAAGAGCTTTTCGGTTTGATGCAGTATTTATTTTTGGTTTTGTTTCCCTTGTCTGAGGGATATCCAAAAGAAAAAAATATATATAGACATTGCTAAGACCAATATCAAAGAGCTTATATTTTTTTCTAGGAGTTTTATGGTTTCAGGTCTTACAGTTAAGTATAATTCATTTTGAGTTTGTTTTTGTATATGGTGCGAGAAAGTAACCCAGTTTGATTCTTTTGCATATAGCTGTCTGGTAAAATTTAAATGTGGGCTCTGGAGTAGAATCTATTAACTAAAAATTATAAGTTTCAGATGTGACAACTGTATTGAGGCTATGTGGCAGAACATCCTTACCCTTAGGAGACACATGCTGAAGTATTCAGAGGTGAAATACCATGGTGTTTGTAATTGAATTTCAAATGGCTCAGAAAACAATTGTGTGTATATACACACAGGCACACAAAATTTAAAACTATTGTACGTCAGTGGCCATTATCAGGAAAGTGAAAAGTTACTTAAAAAACGGGAGAAAATATTTGGACACTATATCTAATAAGGGTATAGTATTCAGAATTTATAAAGAACTCTTACAACTTGACAACAAGACAAGCCAATTCAAATTTGGGCAAAGAGCCCTTGTACACTGTTGTTGGGATTATGAAAATGGTGCAACTTCTATGGAAAACAGTATGCAGTTTCCTTAAAAAAATAAATAGAACTACATAAGATCCAGCAATCTCACTTCTGGGTATATATCCAAAAGAACTGAGAGCAGGACCTTGAAGTGATACATGCACATTTTTGTTAATAACAGCAGTGTTCACAATAGCTAAAAGGGGGAAGCAGTCCAAATGTTTATCCACAGATGAACAGGTAAACAAAACATGGTATATAAATACAATGGAATATTATCTTGTCACATGCTACAACATAGATGAACCTTGAGGGCATTATGCTAAGAGAAATAGGCCAGTCACAAAAAGACACTGGAAGTGAGGATAAAAACTTCTATTCATTGTCATTAAAGAAAAGAGGACATGCTTGCCTGGATAAGCCACAATATTGAATCTAAAAGGAAACTGTATATTGGTTTATAGTTAAATGAAAGTTTTACTGCTTAAATAAAAAACTGAAGTAACAGGTTTTTTTTAAATTTCAAAATTGATTTTTATTGCAGCCAAGACAGTGGAATTAACTGTACATAATAAACTATTATATATAGATACACTTCTTAAGTTATAGGGAATAAAGTTTATTTTGGCAGAGAGTGTTAAGACAACATTAAAGTTGCGTACATTAGTAACATAACTCAATATCCTAAATTTGATATAAATGTGACACATTTTCTTGCTTTCCTGTGTTCAGCTAAATCACCACAAACTAAACTGTTCTATAAAACTGATATGCTTCCATGTAAGTTTTCCAAATGATTCCAGTTGTATGAAGTATCTAAAGTAGTCAAATTCATAAAGACAGAAAGAAGAATGGTGGTTACCAGACTGGGAGAAGGGGGAGAGGGGAGTTGTTTAATGAGTATAGAGTTCTAGTTTTGCAAGATGAAATAGTTCTGGAGATATGTCTCACAACAATGTGAATATACTTAACCATTTTTTTTTACTTAACCATTTTTAAGTATACAGTTCAGTAGAGTTAAGATGGTAAATTTTATGTCTTTTATCAGAATAAAAAATGCATCAGGAAAAAAAAACCTGAGGGATAGACCTGGACTTGACTCTTTGCCTCCTGTTAATTTACTACCACTTCTATAAAAATAATGAGAGCTGAAAAAAAAAAAAGGGCAAAGGACTTGAACAGGCATTTTTCTGAAGAAAATACACAAATGGCCAAGCACATGAAAAGACGCTCAACATTATTAGTCATTAGGGAAATGCAAATCAAGACCACACTGAGGTACTACTTCACACTCACTAGGATGGCTATAATTTAAAAAAGAGAGAAAATAACAAAATAGCAAGTGGGAATGTAAAATGGTTCAAGTGCTGTGAAAACACTTTGACAGTTCCTCTAGGAGTTAGAGACAGAATTACCATATGGACCTATCAATTCCACTTCTAGTTATATACCCAAAAGGACTAAAGACAGATAATCATAGAAGCACTATTCACAATAGTCAAAAGCTGTAAACAGCCAAAATGTCCACCATTGGATGAATGGATTAACAAACTGTGGTCTATACATAGTGTGATATTATTCAATCATAAAAAAGGAATAAAATACTGATACATGCTACAACATGGATGAACATCAAAAACATAAGGCAGACACAAAGATCACAAATTCCATTTATGTGAAATATACAGAATAAGTAAATCCACAGAGACAGAACACAGATTGTGGTTGCCAGTGACTGGTGGAAGAGGGGAATGAGGAGCAATTGTTTAATGGATACACGGTTTCCTTTTGGGGTGATGAAAATATTTTGGCACTAGACAGAGGTGATGATTGCACAACACTGTGAATGTGCTACCTGCCTTTAAACTGTTCACTTAAAAAAATGAACAATTTTATGTCAATTTCACCTCAACAACAAAAAAATCACATACACCGATTTTAATGCATTATTTCACCGACCCTCTTTACATTAGCTATCAGATGATCAATCAGGAGTTAGTAGACTCTTTCAACTCTGAGTTTAAGCCTGCTTCACATTCAAAACTTTGTGATACTGAGGTGGAAGATGTAATATAATCTTGGAAAGTAAAAGTTATTTTGCAGGAGTTTTTTTCTTAAAGAAAAAATATGGACAAAATATGTAACAGGTAGTATATGTTCCTTCCTTCAGGGTACTGATTCAGGGTACTCGTGGGCTTCAAAGTTAGATCACTTGGGTTCTCATTCCCACGAATGTTCTGGGGAACTATCAAATGCACTGTATCTTTCCTACATCTTTCTATTCTGTAAAGAGTTGAATCATTGCTGATTCAAGGTTTACTATAACACACTCTCCCTCTGCTGGTTGGCTCCATATTACCACACTTTAAAAGCCTAATACCAGAGCTAGGGTTATCATCATTTAACAAATATTTACTGAGCCTTACTTATTATGCGCCCTGCACTTTGCTGCGTCCTGAGTATCTGGTGGTGAAGGCATGGCCTAATTTACCATCTAGCAGGGGAGATAGACCATAAGCAAACGATTTATGTATCATGATTAAATATTACTATAAAAGAAAACACTGCTACAGTAGAGGAAAGAAGTTCTATTTCTGGTTGTGTGGTCAGGAAAGGCTTCTCTTGGGACAGACATCTATCTATTCTGAAAGATTTGTATGGCGTTAACGAATGGCGACAGGCGAGTTTGGGGCTGTGGAAAGTTTGTGAAGCCACGTTAGGAAGCGTGGAAAGTTTGTGAAGCCACGTTAGGAAGCGTGGAAGTATTTAAGTGCACTGGGAAATAAATGGTGCGCTTCCAGCAAGGAAGAGATACAATTTCGCGTTTTAAAAAGACCGCAGAGGCAAGACGGAGAGCAGGGAGACTATTTGGGAGGCACCTAGACTTGGAGTAACTGGGTTACTGGCTTGCGCGACAGGGTGGCTGAGGTGTTGATAAAACGATGACTGCAGGGCGGGGAGGACAGGCGGATGACTGAGTATAAGAGAAAAACAAAACACAGCGTCTGGCTCTCAACAGCCGGAACCAGGGCAGGGCACGCACCTCAACTGGGAATCTTCGAACGGAGTTTGAGGTACAGGAGAGCCCAGGAGAGCTGAACTCCAATTTCGCCGTCCTTCGCTAACATCAGACGCAGAGTACCCCGGACCGACCGGGGCTCTGCTGTACCCGGGAAAGAACAAGCAGTGCAAAGTCTAACCTCAGTAACTATTCCGAGGCCGCTTTCCCAGAACCGCCCAACCGCTGACTAGCCCCACCCCCGGAAGTGCCGCCCACCCAGGCTTACTTCCGCTTACCCAGGCGCCCGATGATCTCGCGAGAATTGGAAGCGCCTATGTGACTTGGGCTCAGCGGAAATTGGTTCCTTTTTCGCGGCGCCTCGGAGGCAGTCGGTTGCCTCAGAATGAAGGTAAGGAGTGGTGGCGGGCGATGGTGTAGGCTTGGGGAACGTGGATGGACTTCCAGAACTCCGTCCTAGCTCTCCAAAAGCCTGGCTCTAGGTGGAGGACAGTCAGAGGGAGGAGATGGGTCGCCCTTTTGGCGCCGGAGCTCCTTGGGTGAGCGGATGGCGAGTGATTGCAGCTGGAGCTGCGCCGTGAGGGGAGCGCCATGGTTGGCGTTCTGGCGCCCAGCCGGGACAGAGGCGACTGTGTTGCCCGCCAGAGGCGGCACGTAAGTCGGGTTTCTTGCTCCGGAAGGGTGAACAGCTGCGGAACCTCCTAAGCGTCAGAGTCACTTGGCGAGGTTTGAAGAAAGTAGTTTCCTATTTTTAGTGCAGTGCTGGTTGCGCGGCATTATGCACACAGGTGTTTTAGTGAATAAATTTGGTATGAGAATTTCTATTGATTGTCGGGGGGGGTGTGCCATGAAGGGCTTTTTGCAATGGAGTAATTTTGTGGTGGTTCTGCGGTTTTCATGAAAATTCTCTCCCCTCCCCGTCGTGTAATCCTTAGCTGAACATCTCTTTCCCGGCCACCGGCTGCCAGAAACTCATTGAAGTGGACGATGAACGCAAACTTCGTACCTTTTATGAGAAGCGCATGGCCACAGAAGTTGCTGCTGACGCTCTAGGTGAAGAATGGAAGGTAAAAGCTTACGACCAAATTGAGTTGTTAAAGCTATTTAAAGAAATGGTAAACGTTGTTGGTAATTGGTATGTGTAATGGGGTTCAAACTCTGCGTTTTCTGACCTTGGGCTAATTACTTCCAGATGTCACTTTATTCGGTGGAGCTATCAGCTGGTGGGGTTAAGAGAACCAAATGGAAATACTACATAGTTTTTGCCTTGCAAGCTAATGGTCTCCAGAGTGTCTTCGAAAGTGCCAGGAAGGATTGCTTTTGACTTATTCGTTCGTTGCTCATTGATCCTTTTTTTTAACAATGTTTCTTCCCCAAGAGCTATTACCTCTACTAAAACATAAGTTAAAAGTATACCTTGAATGAAAGGTATTTGCTAATTGAACTTGGCAAGTAGGAAGTATAGATAAAAGTGACCAGAGAATAAAGTTTATTGAGAAGTTTCAAATTGGTCTTAATGAACTGTACTTCTAGCATTGAGAGTATACTTTATAGAGGCTTCAGTCCTTTGTTCAGCATTGTGTCATTGTGTTCTCTTGCAGGGTTATGTGGTCCGAATCAGTGGTGGGAACGACAAACAAGGTTTCCCCATGAAGCAGGGTGTTTTGACCCATGGCCGAGTCCGCCTGCTACTGAGTAAGGGGCACTCCTGTTACAGGCCAAGGAGGACTGGAGAGAGAAAGCGCAAATCTGTACGGGGCTGTATTGTGGATGCCAATCTGAGTGTTCTCAATTTGGTCATCGTGAAAAAAGGTGAGACATGTTAAGATAAATTTTGTTGTCATTGATTCAAAGTTGACTGTCCAATTATTTTTTCATTTGCAGTATCCACAGTTTGACCAATGGACTTTTTTAGCAGTGTGTGAACAATTTAGGGTTCATGCTTGTAAGGAAGTTGAATTAAAATGTCTTTGTTCACTCGTCTCCGTTAGGGGAGAAGGATATTCCTGGACTCACTGATACTACTGTGCCTCGTCGCCTGGGGCCCAAAAGAGCTAGCAGAATCCGCAAACTTTTCAACCTCTCTAAAGAAGATGATGTCCGCCAGTATGTTGTGAGAAAGCCCCTCAACAAAGAAGGTATGGGTGATTATGCACTTTAGGGCTTAATTTCATTGGTTTGTCATAGCATTTTGTTTGCATGTTAGAAGACAAAATCTCTGCCCACTGTTTACCTGGAATCTGAGTTTTTAGGAAAATAGTGGGGGAAGGTCAAGATTTGCAGTTGGTATTAATTCTTGTTATGTCTAGTGCTCTGCAGAGCGTTACAGTTTTTTTTGGAAATTGGCCTTTGAGTCGTCATTGTTGTGCATAGTCATTGAATGATAAATTCTCAGACATCCATTGCATTGGAGTTAGTTGAATGATAGAAAATTCTGGGATTATGATTGAAGGTGCTCTTACCCATGCCCCCAACACCACACTTGCTTTCTTAACGGTGGTTCTAATTTTTTTGTTTACAAAAGAAATACATGTTTTCATCAACTGAAGTTGCTTTAGTTTCTGGCCTTAATTTTCATTTGGGATGTGGATAGCAGGAGTTGCGTGAGAATTAGAAATAACTTTATTCAAAATACCAGGTTATCAGATGTGTGGGATTTAAGAAGGAATGTTGTTTATTAGGCAGCATAATCCATCGCCATTTGGATCTGTGGCAGCAGTGCTCTGTATCAGTATTTCTATAGTGAATTATATGAATATTTACAGTAAGTGAAATAAACAGCATGTGAGTTGGATTGGGTTTTCCTGACAAATCTGAAGAAATTCAGTCGAGTTTCAGTTTCCAGGACTGGAGGCTTATCTTAAGCCGGTATCTGGCATATAGTAAGTGCTCATTGGTCACGCATTCCAAATATTTGGACACTTTAATGTGCCAGGGACTAATTTTAAGTGTTGATACAGTGTAAGTAGACAAATTATTACCCTTGTGAACTTTACACGTTTTTTTAAAAAGGCAAATACATGGTAGTTCCTATAGTTGCACCCTTGGAAAGTACCATTGGAGTAGTGAGTATGCTAGTTGACATATGTTTATAAAATGATTCTTGTTTCTTTATAATTAAGGGGTCATTTATCTAACTTAGCAGAAACTGAAACATCGAGCAATCAGTCTTAGAATATTTACCTGAAGTGTTTCTTACTCCAGGGTGTCCACAAACTAAAATCATTACACAGAAGACTCTTGCTCCGAAGTAGATATATAATCCTAGGGGGAGTTTGAATACAAATCATAGGTTAAATGAAGATACTCTCGTGTTAATGGTTTCATTCCCCAGATTAGAAGGCTCCATTTTGAAAAACAGAGATTTGAGCACCAATTGGACTGTACTCTAAGACACAGGAGGATTACTTTAAAACAGTATTAATTATGCATATTTAACTTGTCTGAAAACTAAGCATTAACTGCATCACTATCCAACCATGCTTCAGAGATAGTAAGACAATCTAATTGTGGGAAGGAAATCAGTAGTAAAAGCATGGGGTATGACTTGCTTGTTGAGCAAGGTAACCTAAATTTACATAGGATCTTGAATTTGACATCCACACTATTGGTGTGGCTTAATAAGTTTATCTTTGTGAGGATTAAATGTGCTAATTAGGAAAACACTAGTACTCTTGTAAACAGTTAGCCTGGTCACTTTTAGTAGGACTTCTCAGATTTCATTATATTGACAACATTTAGCCCATCTTGGATTTTTGTTAAAAGGCTGGTAAGTATTTTGAGTTGTAAGGGGAAAGTTCAGATTTTATTTAAAAAGCCTCATACAAATAAATTTTCATAGGAACTGCTATGTTAAGTTTGAGTCTGTTTCTAATGTTTTGAAAATGTAAATAAGGATCCTGTTGAACAACGGTATTGAAGTGATTTGAGTCATTTCAATTTTTTAGGTAAGAAACCTAGGACCAAAGCTCCCAAGATTCAGCGTCTTGTTACGCCACGTGTTCTGCAACACAAACGTCGGCGTATTGCTCTGAAGAAACAGCGTACTAAGAAGAACAAAGAAGAGGCTGCAGAATATGCTAAACTTTTGGCTAAGAGGATGAAGGTAAGTCTTAAGATTTGTGGGAGCAGAGGTGGGTAGTCAGGCCTAGCTTTGGATTTGCATTTTTAACCCAAACGTCTGGTTTTTTTTGGCAGGGGAGGTAATTAGGTTTATTTACTAGTTATTTTTATGGAGGTACTGGGGATTGAACCCAGGACCTCCTGCGTGCTAAGCATGTACTCTAACCACTGAGTTTTATAAACCTCCCCCCAAACTTAAACTGTGCTCTGTTTTGTTTAGGAGGCCAAAGAAAAACGCCAGGAACAGATTGCCAAGAGACGGAGGCTGTCCTCTCTGAGAGCTTCTACCTCTAAGTCTGAATCCAGTCAAAAATGAGATGTTCTAAGAGTAACAAATAAATAAGATCAGATATATCCAATCTCCTTTATTGATTTCTAATTAATGATGAAACAGGTAAATGAAGGTCAAGATACTTAGGTCATAGAAAAGGGGGTATCATAAAAGCTAATGGTGGATCAAGTCTGCAAGAGATACCTGAAAATGATACCCTTAAAATACCCAGTACGGAAGAGACCATACTGGGACAGTGGAAGGATGGCCAGGACAGGGTTCTTTTGGCATTGGTGTGGTGGCTTAGAAAAGGATTTTTTTGTTGTTTAAATGAAGTTGATTTACAGTGTGTTAAAGTTTCTGGTGTACAGCACAGTGATTCAGTCGTATATATACATACACTTTCCGTTACAGGTTATTACAAGATACTGAATGTAGTTCGTCGTTCTCTGCTGTAGGACTGTGTTGATCTGTTTTATATATAGTAGTTTGTGTCTGCTAATCTCAAATGCCTAGATGATCCCTGCCCCCTTTCCACTTTGGTAACGGTGAATTTCTTTTCTGTCTGTGAGTCTGTTTCTGTTTTGTAAATAAGTTCATTTGTATTTTTAAGATTCCACATATAAGTGATATTGTATATTTGTCTTTGATTTGCTTCACTTAGTTTGATAATCTCCAGATTCGTCCGTGTTGCTGCAAATGGCATTTCATTTTTTATGGCTGAGTAGTATTCCATTTGTGTGTGTGTACACACGACATCTTAAATCATCAGTTGATGGACATTTAGGTTGTTTCCATGGCTTGGTTATTGTAAATAGTGCTGCTATGAACATTGGGGTGCATGTATCTTTTCCAATTAGTTACCATTTGATCTAGCAACCCCACTCCTGGGCACATATTTAGAGAAAACTGTATTTCAGTTTTTAAACTAGTTTATCTCCATACTGTTTCCTATAGTGGCTGCACCAAACTACATTCCCACCTACAGTGTAGGAGGGTTCCTTTTTCTCCACAGTCTCCAGCATTTATCGTTTGTGGACTGTCCGGCTAGTGTGAGGTGATTCCTCATTGTTGTTTTGACTTGGGTTTCTTTAATAATTGGTGATGTCAAGCATCTTTTCCATGTGACTGTTGGCCATTGTATGTCTTTGGAGAAGTGTCTATTTAGGTCTTCTCCCAATTTTTTAATTGGGCTTTTTGTTTTTGAGTTAAATGAGGTGTTTTGTATATCCTGGAAATTAAGCCCTTGTTGGTCACATTTTTTTGCAGATAACTCAGTCTGTGGGTTGTTTCGTTTTAGAGTGCTGTGCAAAAGCTTTTAAGTTTGATTAGGTCTCAGTTTATTTTTGCTTTTATTTCTATTGCCTTGGGAGACTCAGAATGTTTTGCTGATGTTCTCGAGTTTGTATGGTATGAGGAAGTGTTCTGACTTCATTGGTTTACATGTGGCTTTCCAGCTCTCCCCCTTTCCTAACACCACCTGGCGGAGAGTCTTTTTAGAAAAAGATTTTTAGCATAAGACATTACCTTTTCAGCAAGGCATGGAACAATGTAGGGGAAATAAATGACTAGGACTATTAATCTTTGATACACTTTATTTTGAGGAATACAATTTCCCTTAAAGATCTATACATAATACACAAAAAGTGCCCTTGTGAAGATGGACATTTGTCATGTGTAAAAAGGATACCTTGTTAAAAGCATAGTGAATGGATACCATTTTAAAATAGCTCACAATAGTTCACAAAGCTTTTAAAACCAGTGCAAATTTAATGCATTAACAGAAAGCTTTTCAACTCTAGTAAATGGTTATTCATATTTTTACTGTTTCATACTGAGTTGATTGTGCCTGTTTTTAGAAATCTGCATCAATGAAAGATGCAGAGAGAAAGTACTTTTTCTAATGTACCACATCTAGTTTCTTTAGTAATTGCAGTTTAGAACCTCCTTTCAAACATTACAGAAGAGATGGTCTTAAGGCACATTAGTAAGGGTGAAGAAAAGGAGCTCCTTTGCTAGAGTATCTTAACCACAGGTGAGTAAAATTTTCAAGTGGCTTTAACATGTAGAGACTGAAGCAGTGCTTCACAATTTTAAGTGTGCATAATAGGTCACCTGGGGATCTGGCACAAAGTAGATTGCAATTCAGAAAACTTCCCAAGGAAGCCAATAATGCCAGCCCCTGGACTGTACTGTAAGAAGCAACATTATTATTAGAGATTCCCATTGCTCTTAAGACTTTTCTATGTTTAACTTACTAATAATCATATATTACTAATTTATATTAATGTAAATAGAAATAGAATTTGTAGCATTTTAAAAAGATAACCAACCATAGTATATCATAGTATAGCATAGTTTGATAAACTATGGTTTGAATCATAGTGGGTAACTTACAGGCCAAAAGGCAGATCTGGTGTAAGCCTAGAATTCTGACTGATACCTGGGGTGATTCTACTGCATAAAACATGAGAACTTTATGCTGCTTTCTGATTTCAAGGAGTACAGTCACTAAAGTGAACAGATAATGGCTGGCCTAGACTATTTTAGCTCATGGAATCTGGCAGATGATGATCAGAACTTTAAAAAAGGATAGTGAAAATATTTTGAGGGTTTAACACGGCAGAAATGTTAAATGTGCCAAAAATGGAATAAAAGGGTTAACAACTGAATATCCCAAATTTATGGCAGATTTATGGTTCTGCAGGTTGGTGTATAGTCAGCCAATATGCAGTTAAATGCCAAATCCAAAACAAGTGTAAGGTAATACTAAACAGTCTGGGCTTATTTGAAAGAGTGCTTTCAGAAGTTCTCAGGGATTGAGTCTCATACAAGTCATTCTAGACATTTCCAAACCTGTAGATAATGACTTGATACCTGGTTTTCTGTCTGCTGTAAATTTTTAGTATCCTTTCTGTATTTAGAAAAGGCCTTTGAGCAATTATAGCACAAATCAGCCTCTATTCTAAATGACAGCCACGGGGTAAGCTTTCCAATATATAATGACTTATTAATTTATATATAAAGCTATTAGAAAGTTTATAATTTCATATAATATAGCCAAATATTCTTAAATATGTAAGGAGATCATCACAGGCTTTTTAGTGGAAAGTGCTTTGGTAAGTAATTTAAATTTATGAAGACTACAAAGAAATGGAGAAACAACTATTTTAAAGATTACAAAAAAATTGAACTACACATTTCAGGAGCATTAAAAATGGAACAGATAAGTATAGCAAACTTGAAGTTTTCATTTTAATCAACTTTTTTAAATATATGCAAGGTAATTCCAAACTTTCTATTGGGGCATTAAATGTTAGGTATTAAACCTAGTACCAAGTCTTAAGTTGTACAAATACATACTGAGAGAGTGCAAAAGTTCCATTTTTAAGGCAAGAATTGTACATAGTTTATGACAAGTTCTTTCACTTAGCACTTTCACGATAAATTGAAACTAGAATTTGCATAGGTCCTATTAACCCTGAAATAGTGAAACGATTGATAACAGTAACAATTTTTAAAAGATTATAGTGATAAAAGGGAGATATGTGCTGTTAACTGTACCATCTGGAAATAATTTTTATTACCTGATTTAGTCTGCATGATTTCTGTGAAGCAGGCACACGCAACCACTGGCTTTTCAAACGACGCAGAGAGGTAAGGCAAGTTTACTGTGTCTAAGGGGTATCTTAAGGCATGATGAATGTCAAGAGTGAGACATTTGAGGTCATGATTTTCTTAAGCCTACCGACAACAAGCTTAAAAAAGTTTTAAATTTAAGACTTAAATGATTCAACCTAAAAAACCCTGTATTTACAAATGCACAAAAAATAGGTATACAAATCTAAGTATTATACAAGAATAGAATTTATGTGTGCAGTGCAACTTTATCCCACAGGTTTTTAAAACTGACCCAATAGCAACAATTTATGTGCCTGAACAATTTCAGGGCCAAAGACAGTATACACAAGAATTGTTTCAATTTTCTAAATTATGAAGCTGATTTGATTTCACTCAAATTACAACATTTTTAAAGTCTTTGCAAATTAACAAGGTATTGGGAAGAGGCTAAAAGAAAATAACTGGATATTCAAGATACAATCCATTAAGGAAGATAATAAATCACATAAAGGATAATTTTGAGATACCTATGAAACACCTATAGTCATTAGTCAATTAATTGTTGGAGACCCCTTTCAGAAAACTATTGCAACATGCAATCTTAAGAATTTTAATAAATACATGGCTGTGTACACATGTACATAGCCACACATATATACACACATACACAAATAGATGCTCTTACAATTGAGATATTTCATTTCTTTTGGGGTTAGGCAAGTTTTAAAATGTGCCATTCCCCAAACTCAATAGCAAAACGGTTTCTCTAAACTACTACAGATAACTGAGAAACCCAAAATCAATTCCCACCAGATACACAGAGGCTGTACATCTTCAACATCAATAAACCCTGGGGCATTTTAATGGCATTTTTACATTTTGAGATGATTTGGTATGAATTATATTTCATTATATATTGTCCCAAGAGTTTTCACCAATTCATGATTTGGAATAAACCTTTACTGTCTCCAGGTTTAATCTATTCCGTCAGCTTTATGTGTCAAAAATCTACTGAACCTGTTAAATGAGAGGTGCTCCAAAACATTTCCTGCACCACTCCACGCTGATACTTGGTGGAGCATCAATTTTCTGCAACCTTTCAAGAATCTCTGGAGGTAAATTATTGTATGCAAGTCCATATTCATTGTCAAAAGCCTCTGAAAGATATTTTCAATACAAAAGCTATGCATTAAAAGATGGTAGTCAAATCACTTTATATACATCTTTAAAGGTGGAGGTATTTTTTAAAGGCAAAGTGGAGTATTTACCCATACCAGTTAGGATTTTTAAAATTGAGGAAATAAAACTAAACCCCCATTAATCCCCAAATAACCAACTTACCGATATCAATATTCTCTCTTCCAAGAGACACTAATGATAAGAAGAGGATTTCTCTGTATAAACTCCTATAAAATAAGTATTTTAAGGTTAATAGTCAAAGGGCATAAAAATACCATATGAAGGTTCCTTAAAATAGTGAAAAAAGTTTGTTCTGTAGTTAACAGTAATGTACCCATGTCAGTGTACTGGTTTTGATATTACACTACAGTTATATGAGATGTCACTTTCGCAAGAAGCTGGGTGAAGGGTCCATGGATCTCTAACAGGTAACTTTTAATTCTAAATTCTAACTCAAACTTTAAAAAGCAGTGTTCCCACATGACAAAGTAACAGATGGGCTTCTAAGTATGTTATGAGTCTAAAGCCCTTGGACACACAGTATGAAACTAACCCAATAGTAAAAGATAAATCAACTTTGGTTTGTGAACATAAAAATGTCACAAATGAAACTGAAAATGAATTGGCTAAGCTGTTAAAAAAGGGGGGTAAACTTATGAACTGATTTCTGACTATTTACATAGAGGAAAAAAAATTAGACGGTAATGCTGATTCTGATGTTCCATGTAGCTTTCTTGAGAAGCTTCAGAAGCCATACATGTCATTTCTAATATTCCTTCCCTGCCCTTAAGCTATAGATGCTCAAAACTGGCTGCTCTTAAACCTGTGAAAGATAGAATCTCTACCTCAACAGTTGAGATTACAAAAGGATCTATCTGCTTTCATGACGAATTCTTCCCCTATCACGTCTGAGACTATCTTCAAAAATGCCATTACTGAAGAAACTTGGGCGCTTGGAGACACTGTTAACGTTTGATAGAATTTATTATGTACCCCGTTCTGAAGCGTCTACAAAATTCATTTATGCTGAGACTGAGATGAGTACTGATCCAAGCTTGTTAGCAGACAATAAACAGTTAAGAGGATCAGGACAGCTCTATATTTCTTTGTAATTCCATCACTTCTTAAACTGTTTCTCTTCTCCTAAACTCAAGATATGTGTCAGGGCCTGACCAAGTAGTACGTACGTACAACGTTAACATGTTTATAGGTTTCCAGTGAAGAGCAGTAATGTTTCCCAAAGATTCAGTGCATTTTAGACATGATCGAACTGCTAAAATTTAATCTATTCCCTGAGACACTCTTAAAATGTTTGTACTCTAATATGAATGTATACATTTGGTTAGCACTTCCTAAAACAATCAGATGTTCTACAATGAGTATTTCTTTTGTAACTAGAAATATTTTTTAAGATAATTTTTTAGAAAACATGAAATTATTTCAAGTGACATCAAGCAGAAAATACTGGATTTATTACCTCTGTCTTTTCATGGCTACCTTCATTTGCTGTGAAAGCAGGTTGATGGGTTTAAGAACATCATTATGTTGAATGCTCTGCCTGATGGTTTCCACCAAAGTGCTTGTTGCTTGCTGTTCCTCTGACAGGACAGACAATTTCTTTTCAGAATCTAGTAATAAGAACACAGTAATAATGAATACATTTATTCACATTAATTACTGATTTTTTTCCCCAGAGTTGTAGCATTTTTCTAGTTGTCTATTCAACATCACCTTCCCCTTACAAGTAAAATTATGTAGCAATGTGAGCAGCTAAAAGATACTTTTCTTGCTTTTTTCAGATAGAAGAGGTCTGTCCCTTTGCCCTTTCCCTGAATTTAGGGCTTCCTGCTTAGGCTGAGTTGTGATAGCTTGTACTCCAGCAGCCATCTTGTGACCACCCTTACTGATGGAAAAAGTGCCTATCGTAAGGAGCCTGGGTTCCTGATGATAGAGGAGCTGCCTCTACTAGGTCTGGAGTGTCTACTTCATAAATTCTTTATGTGAGAGAATAATCTTCACCTGTTTTAAGATTCTGTTGTTTTCTATTGAACACAGCAGCATATAATCCTAATTGATACACAGGCAATTCTAGAATTATTATGAACAATTATTTGTACAGGTTTCATAGATTATAAAAGTGCTTCAGTGGCATACTTGAACTGAATTATACTAACATTAAAAATACACAAAATCAATGATGTAAGCTTGGCCTGGAAAAAGAAAACCTTAACACTGCAGGTAATCCCAGCAGCTATAAATTGTATTACACACACCCATGTTAGTTGAATTGGGACTATGTACCCAAAAGCTCCCTAGGTAGCCTCATTTTAAGCACCTGGCATAAAGCAAAGTTCTCTCACAATACAAGAGGAAACACTGGTGGCTGTGGGTTTTGAACTTAGCTCTTTTTACCTGCTAAACAGATTTGATTTTGATGCTAGGCTGTGATTTTAGAGCATATATGACCCAACTATAATAATGCAACTTCACTGTTCCTTAATACAGAGTTGTGCAACTATCACCACAATTTTTGGAACATTTTTTCACCTCCAGAAACAACCCACCTATTAGTCATTCTGTCTTCCCAACCCCTCAGCCCTAGATAACCACTAACCTACTTTCTGCCTCTACAAATTTGCCTATTCTGTTTCATATACATGGAATCATACTTTCTGTTCTCTTTTGTGACTGGCTTCTATAATGTTCTAAAATTCATCCATTTAATAGTATGTATCAGTATTCACTAATTTTTATTGCCAAGTAATATTCCATTGTATGGGCATTACATTTTTTCCACTGTTTGGATATTAAGAAAGCTGCTGAAAACAGTGTACCAAGTTTTATGTGGATGTAGGTCTTCATTTCTCGGGCATATAACTAGGAGTGCAGCTGCTGTGTCATATGGTAACTCTACCATCTTGAGGAATTGGGAAACTTTTTGATTCCAATCAGCAGTGCACAAGGGTTCCAATTTCTCTATATCCTCACTACTACTTGTTAGTATCTGTCCTTTTGATTACAGCCAATCTAGTAGTATGAAGTGGTATCTCTATGTGGTTTTGACTTGCATGTCTTTGATTTCTAGTGATATTGATCATCCTTTCATTTGCTTTTGGCCATTTGTGCATCTCTGGAGAACTGTCTATTCATATCCTGCCACAGTCTAAATGTTTGTGTCTCCCCAAAATCTGTAAGTTGAAGATGAATGCCCAATGTGATGGTGTTGGGAGATGAGGCCTTTGGGGGTGATAAGATCATGAAAGCAGAGTCCTCATGAATGGATTAGTGCCCTTAAGGGGGGGGGGGCATCAGAAAGATCCCTCACCCCTTCTGCCATGTGATATGAAAAGTCTGCAACCCACATGGGGCCCTCAACTGATGATACTGGCACCCTGGTCTAGGGCTTTCAGTCTCTAGAACTGTGACAAAAATTTTATAAATTAAAAACCTTTTATTAAGCTACCCAGTTTTTTGTTATAGCAGCCCAAACAGATTAAGACTGATCCTTTGTGCCTATTGAGATGATCATGTGGATTTTGTCTTTCATTGATACAGAGTATTACACTAATTGATTTTCAAATGCTAAGCCAACACTGCATGCCTGGGATAAACAGCACTTGGTCACCGTGTACAATCCCTTTTCTATATTGCAGGGTTTGGTTTGCTAGTATTTTGCTGAGGATCTTTATGTCTATATTCATAAGTGATACAGATTTTTAGTTTTCCTGTATGGCTTCGGTTTTTGTATCAGGGCAATGCTGGCCTCCACTCTTTGCAAGAGTGCTCTCAGGCTTGAACTTCTCCACAGTCCATTCCAAATAAAGTCATTTCCTTTGGGGAGAATTTCAGAGCTCTTTGCTCTTATAACCTGCCTCTCCCCTGGGCAAAATTCTCAGCCACTGCTCTGGAGCTGGGGCTGGAAACAATTGCCCTTCTCTTGGAACGTACCCCTACCTCGTACTGTTCTCCAGAATTCTATCATTTTATACTTTTAACAGTATATATCAAAATGTTTTCCTTCATATCCTCAACAATACTGTGTTAATTATTAAAATTTTTTGCCATATCGATGTATCTAAGTTTATATTTTCCTTTCTCAAAAAACAAAGCTCTATTTCACTAAATGATAATCAGATTGAACTCTTTTTCTTATGTTTGTGTTATGGACTGAATTATGTGTGCCCAAATCCGTATGTTGAAGCTCTAACCCTAAATGTGGTTTTATTTGGAGGTAGAGTCCATAAAGGTAATTAAGGTTAATGAGGTCATGAGGGTGGAGGCCCTAATACAATGTGACTGGTGTCCTTAGAAGAAAAGAGGACACCAGGAAGACGTAGGCATGTACAGGTAAAAGGCATCTGCAAGCCAAAGAACTAGGACTCAAGAAAAACCAAAACTGCCAGCACCTTCAGCTTTGACTTCTAGTTTCCAGAACCATGAGAAATAAAAAAATAGTTGTTTAAGCCACCCATTCTGTGGTGTTCTGTTACGGCAGCCCTAGCAAGAACAGTTTGTATGTGCATTTTAATGTTTCTTCCATTAACTGCCTATTGACATAGTTGCTCACTTACCTGCTGGGTTGTTTGTGGTTCCTTATTGATTCACAGGGCTTCTAAATACCGGATAATACTTTAAACCCTTACAAAAATATGTTCTAAATATAAGACTAAAAATAAAGCCAGAATCTTTGAGACTAGTATCCATACAATTGAAATTATGATCTATACCAACACACTCACTATACAGAATTTACTCTCCAAACACCTAACCAAATTGGTATTTGACAGATAGATCACCAAAATCACACAAAAAAACTTCAACTCAGCTGGAGACCTGATAAATGGGTCAGTGCAGCAGCAAATAAATTTGAACTAAAATGGAAAAAATCTTAGAGATATGAAAAATCAGAGATTTAAAAATAAAGCAAAATAATTTCTCATCTCCTTAATTCTATTTTTCCTCCACTAGTCCATTCTTCTTTGTTGCTAAATAGTATTCTACTACGTGGGTGGACTGTGCTGTCATTTACTTATGCATTCCCATGTGGATGGGTATTTGGGTTGTTTTCAGTTTGAGTCTTTTGTCTTTAACAGTACTTTACTTACTAAAATTCCTCCATGAGACATACAGAGGTTCTCCTGGTTCCTGGTGAAGGTTGATATTATCCCACAACAGCTGAATATACACGAGTTTGCTATCCTGGGACAGGGATGACAGAGGAAGCTAAAAAAGATCAACAAAGTATTAGTACCCCAAGCATAATAATACTAGTGAGCCTAGCAAAGCCTGATTATAAAAACAGTTTCGTTCTTTCAAGACTGAACCTAAAGTTCTGAGCAAACATTTTAATTTCTACTTATATCTGATTATGAATGTTATTCTTTGACGTGCATGTTTCTCATTCTGACTCAAGGACTGAATGACAACTTGGTAACCAGCACAGCAGCCACATGAAAAGATTATGTTGTGCCACTGGTGTATGTTTAGGGTATTGTGGTATCTCAATATTCAATGTCATCAAATGAGAAGCTTACTGTCTCCAGGGGAATCACGGATCCCAGCTCAAGGAGAGGAGGAGCTTCAGAGTCACAGAGCCAGACTGATCTTAGCGGCCCCCCCCCATTACTTATTAGGTAAGTCACCTAGCCAAAATAACCTGTCTAACTTTTGATTATGTCATCTGAAAAATATGGCTAATATGAGTCCTTTAAAGTGAGAATTTCAGCTGGGAATATTGTAATTCAGAATAAACGCTACCTTCTCTAGCTATCCTTGCAACTAGACATGATCATCTAAATAAGTTCAGGCCAAACAGACACATGTGGAAAGATTATGTGCATCTCCAGGAACTGTCCCTAAAGAAAGAGGACATACTCTTCATCATCCATTTTTCTTCTTAACTGCTGGCTGGAATGTGGACGTGATAGCTTGGAGGTAGTTATCCTGTAGCAGGTGTAAAGCCTGGAGATGAAGGTCATGCACTGCTGAGCAAAAAGAAGGATCTCAAGTGCCTAACACCTATACCATCCCTGGACCACCTATCTAAATTTTTAAGTCAGAAATAACCTATGACTTGTTAAGCCACTATTGTTCTTTACTTCCTGTTACCTGAAATCAAGCCTCATCCTAACCAACACCAATGTAGTGTTAAGTACAGAAGTTGGTATCCTACCTGTACACCTCCATTACAGTGTTCAGATGTGAGGATAAGTCCTGGCAAGTTACTAGGAAGGTCCAAACGTCTGAAGTACCAAACAAGGTTCCAGAAAATGATTGGATGTTGATTGATGAAAGAGGCCGTGTGGATCACCTGATCGCCTTCATTTTCTAGCAAAGACTCAAGTTCTTTACGAAGCACTAGAGGACTCAAGTAGGGCACGGAAACGGGGGTAGGATTGGGTCTATTTCCTAAAGGATCCTTAAAAAAATAAAAATACAAAAAGAAGTGAATACTATCTAATTACATATGTTTCAGAGTAGGTATCCATGAAATTATGCTTCTCTATCCTTTCAAATTCAGCTATTTCAGGGCCATTGCTACATGCAGTAGAACACCCTGATGAAAATCTACAAAAACAAAAAATACTTAATCATAAATATTCTTAAGTTAAATGATTACAAATGAAAATTATTAATCCATATACTAGACCCTATTTTAAAGAGAGTTTATCACATTAAGAGCAATAGCCTATGTATGATTGATTTTTCCTTTTCAATTTTTAAAGAACTTTGCATTTCTGATGTTTTATAATGATACCAAAAAATGTGACTTTTTCCTCCCACAATTCTTAACAGATGAGCCACTTTTTTGTGTTACTATCGTTGATGACTCCTAGAATTATATCTAACTTGTTTTTACATTTGATTGCAACAAAAACTATAATGTAGTTAAAGAGCAACTCTATAAATCAAATGAAACAATGAATGAAAAACATACCCAACCTAGATTTTGTAAGTTGTGCATATTATAGAATAAAACGTTTATGACCAACTGATTAATGAGTACCCATAGTGCCCAGATTGAGGTCTCCAAATACTGTTTCCCTCTAAAAGGAACCAAGGTTTCTTAAAGAAATAGCTGATTCTAGATCTAGAGAAAGAAATATATAACATGAGTATGAAACATCTTGCAATAGAAGAAAGCAAGGAAGCTTTAAAAAAAAAATTACAAAAAGGGTACTAGAGTTGTGTTGAAAGGGCTAAGGCACCAACCTGCAGAAGCTTCTAGCTGAGCACAGATGGAGTAATATAAGCTTCCACTAGGACAACAGCAGCAATAGATGTAGACATAACTGTTTAAGTCAGTGAGCTCATAAAGACATGCTACTGCTTCAGATAACTGATCACCTTGGAGAATGCTAGGAACTCAACTTGTTACTTTGAAAATTGGTAAATAAAAGGAAAAATACATCAAACATTTATCTTGCCTTTCCAATATAAACTGCATCTTTGGAAAACCAGACAGAAGACATGGGGGAAGTTTCTCTTTATAGATGTATTCCATATAATAAAGAAGATGACACAATTAGACTATCATTTTATAGCTCTATATGGATAACCTGAGGCATTACTAGCTACTAACATCACAAAGATAGTTCATGTCTCCTACTGCAGGGACATACCAGCACTGATGAAGCTGTCCTACAAAAATAAACCAATGAGCAAGATGGAACAAAAAAAACCCTGAATCTGATCAAGCTTCTAGCTGCAATTACCAATTTATGGGGTTATAATCAACAAGCTGCAATGGAAAAAAAGAGTCTACAGATTTAAAAAGACCAAAAAAACACATCAACCAATTACAAAGCTTGGACCTTATTTGATCCTGATTTATCAAACCACTAAACATACACATACTTGACACTTTTGAGACAATTAGAAATTTGAACAAAGACTGAATAATTTACCATTATTTGTTATTTTGGGGGCTCTGATAATAGCATTGTATTTTTATGAGTCCTTATCTTTTAGAGATAAATACTGAGATATTTACAAATGGAATGTATGTGGTTCGAAATTTGCTTCAAACAGATGTAAGAAACAAGTGAATGAGGGTATACAAGAAATATGAATGATCGTAAGTTAAAAATTACTGAAGCTATATGATGGGTCAAAGAGACTCATACTCTTATTTTTTTTTATATATTTGAAGTTTTAAACATTTTTTATAAACATACTAAGAACTTTTAACTGTCACTTTTCACATGAGTAAAATAAACCTACTACAGAAGAATTATGTGCTGTTTTAATAAATACTTAAATGAACACACAGTATAAATATAACCTTGTTACATACCACGACTTCCTGCAGACTGTTCGGAAGACTAACTGTTGAAATGCCACGAGACGGTCGCTGGGAAAAGTCCATATTTTGTAAGGGACCTCCAACACTGTGACTTCGAGTCAAAGATACATTTCGTTTTGATAAACTATTAGGTACAGGTGAAATTTTCATACTTTGGACATCTCCACTGGTTTTCATTATTTCATCACTTAAAAAAAATGAAGAGATGCTGTGTTTAGATTGTGTGAAACAATCTGTAGAGTCAGAGTATTTTCTACAATGAATTCTACTGAATATATCTGAGGAGAGTCAGTACCACTGTAGAAAAATTAATATTTCTTCAGGCATTTTTGTGAGATTGGTCAGAATAACGGGATGGAATGAATGACTCTGGTGAAGGGAGGGAAGAGCATATATGGTAGATAACAGGTACTATTTTTTAAAATATTTAAAAAAAATTTTGGGGTTTTTTTGAGGGGGAGGTAATTAGGTTTATTTATTTTAATGGAGGAACTGGGGATTGAACCCAGGACCTTTTGCATGCTAAATATGTGCTCTACCACTTGAGCTATACCCTCCCCTGATAATAGGTACTATTTTAAAAAGATTACATGCCCATTCAGTTGTTTCGCTAAAACATTATTTCATCTTTATTAAACAAAATCACCTAGAAGTATGTATAATACATTCAAATATGTAATGTGAGTTCATTGATAAGTATCTAATCTCTACCAGGCCATGATCCACCTAAGGACAGAAGGCAGATTTTATTTATTTTAACTTTTTACTGTTCAGCATAATGTTTAGGATACAACAGGCTCTCAAAAAATGTTTGATTCAATATTTAAGAGTAAAAAGTATACTTCATAGTAAAGAAAATATGTCTGGAAACTGGCAATGACTACACTAAAGGGGAAAATACTTTTTTACTGTTGACAAGTTCATTTTGTAAAAGACCACTGTAAAACATTACACACAGTTTTGAAAACGGTTTATCATCAGATTCAGTCATTAGATATTTAAATAATATATGGTAGTAACAATTTAAGGTTAAAATTTTGAAAATGTCAAAACGTATGCCTATATAAGCCAAAACCTTTAAGTTTTCACAAGGGTACAATTTATTATGAAGGGTTCTCTATACCCTCTGGTACCTTGATTCAACTGAAGAGCTGGTTTCTTCAGTTATGGTCTGGTTATGTTTTGGGAACTCCATAAAGCTGATCAAGTCAGGTTCTGCTGAACTGGATATGGGTTTCTGTTCCAAAGGTTCACTTGTCAATGGAATGCTGCCACTCTGTAAACTGTCACCAGAGGTACTTGGTTTCATAAAAAAGCTAAATACGGATCAGTCCAAAAAAAAAAAAAAAAAAAAAAAAAGCCTTTAAAAGCCCTAGAAGCCTCTAAATTTCATCATATTTAGAATCATTCTATGGTAAAATAGCCAACAATAATTTATACAAATCCACAGAAATACTGTCCATTTCAAACACACACACTCCTGCTCTCATTCTCTCGTCCAAAACTTTACAAATGAAGAGACCTAGAGAAGGTCATTATAGTTCAATATAAGGTCCCTTCAGCTTTGGAGAAACTCTAAAGATAAAGCTATGAAGGAAGATGGAAAGCAAAATATTTCACTAATTTTCTTAGTTAAAAAATCCCAGCATTTTAATATGTATTAACCTGTAATTGTTTATAATGCCCTTTTCACCCTTATAAATCTCTGTTTTTCTCTCTAGTCATTTCCACTCTCCTCTATTCTTTATTTTACTTTCATCTCATTTCTCTCCCTCTCCTTCTGGATGGGGATGGGGTGAGGGCTGGCCCTTGCAAGGGACATTAAGAGAACTTTCTGAGGTAATAGTAATGTTCTGTATCTTGATAAGGGTTTGGTTTGCACAAAGGTATGAATTCACTCTTCAAATAGTACATTTAAGATTTGTACATTTTACTGGATATACATTTAACATGAAGGAAAAAAACTGTAAATACTGAACTCCAGCTAATGATATGAATGCTGAAGTCTATGGGGGGAAAGTGTATTAAATGTCTACATTTTATTTTAAATGAATAAAAATATAGGACGGATTGGTAGGTGGATGAAGGGACAGATGGGTGATAAAGCAAGAAGAGAAAAACATTACTGTAGAATGTAGGGATGGATATTTGGGTGTTACTGTAAAGGAGAAAAATCTTTAAACTTGGCCTTAAGTTTGAAATTTTCCATAATGACATAATGGGGCGGAAAATCAATAATGCTTCTTTATATCCAATTTGAAAATATAAAATAAGCTCTTTCCCACAATAGCTTAAGGAATATAATTAACTCAACAAAAAAGTACAAACCTTATGGAGAATAATTTAAAATTCTTAACAAAAGTCATAAAAGAAGATCTAAAAAATGGAGATATATACTATGCTCACTGATAGAAGAATTTATATTGAAAACATCCATTTTCCCCAAATTAATCTATAAATCTAATTTGATTCCATGAAAACTCCAGGCAAATTTTTTTTAAGAAGTCAGTTACTCTGAAGTTTTTTATTAAAAAATAAGCAACTGTAAGAAAAAAAATTCCACAAGGGGGAACTTACCCTACCAATCAGACATAATATAAAGACAAAGGAATAAAAATGATACAGTATTGACAAAAAGAACAGAATACAGAATCAGAGCAAGGTATATACAGAAACTTGATATACGATAAAGGTTGACACTCCGTAACAATGAAAGGATGAAAAACTGGCTCATTATATGAAGAAAAATAAAGCTGGATCTCTATCATCATATGCAAAGGTGAGATGGATTAAAGACCTAAATAAAACTGGTAAAATATAAAGCTAACAGAACAACGGTTAAGAGAAAATTTTCATGTCCTGCAGATGGGACACAACTTTAAAACAGGATTCCAAAAGCACAAATCATAAGGTGGAAAATTAATGAATGATAACATCAAAATTAATTTCTCTTTAAAGAATTCATACCAAGAATATTCAAGACAAAGATTAACAAGAAAAAGAAAACAATACAAAAATTGGCAAAGGGGAGACTGATGTCAGCAAAATGGAGCGGGTAGCAAAGCTACTTTTGTCTCACCTCTTCAATCTACAACCAGTAAAACTATCAAAATCCCAAGGACATTTTTCACACAAATAGAACAAAAAATTCTATTATTTATTTGGAACCACTGAAGACCCCAAAGAGCCAAAGCAATACTGAGAAGAAAGAACAAAGCTGGCCATTTCACTATAGAGAGCATCACATGAAAGGGCAACAAGTAACAAGAGTTGAAGCCCCCTTTTTCTTGGGGGGGGGGGTGGAGGGAGGCTTTCAAAAGACATAATTAAGGTCACTGAGGCAGAAAGATTAGAATAATGACTAACACTAGAGTTCTGAATTACCTATAATAATCTATAGTAATTATATAACCTATATAAAAATAATATAATCTATAAAGCTTAGCTCTGAGAATTAACTACTACTGATAATCATTTATTAAATAAAGTGGAAAAGCAGCCTCCTACATTACTAGTATTTTCTACTCAAATAGTGAAAGTCAAGGGGCCAGGAAAGGAACACCTGGAGCATACCATGACTACTTCACTCTTCCCCCAGGAGTCATACCCAGGAGGGGGCACTTACCTCTTAAGGGAGCTTTTACAATACTAACCTTGCAGAGCCTCTCAAGTCTTTAAATTCTATATTGAGAAGAGGCAAGAAGTTGCTTTTACAGAAGGGACAGGTGGTATTCAAGTTTGAGTCATCTGCTGTCCATCCAGCCATAATTTCTTCATCATAAACTAAGGCTCCGCAAGCCCTGCACTGTGAACAACTTGACATCAGCACCTAAGAACAGAACGTGCACATGCTGAGCTCCTCCACGGTGAAAATCCGCCATCTTCCCGAGACGAACACAGAATTTTATTTATTTTGTTTATAAATTTGGAAATAACGGTTGAATTACTTTATAGGTAAACCTACCAGTTTATTGCCTTGCTTACATAAGCTATAAAACAAATTCAGCAAAATGACTTATTTTACTATTCTGTCCACAAAGATACTGCATATTTCTGTTACATGCCACTCTGAAATATAAATGTTTCCAGCCACTTTATCATGGGTGGAATACAGAACGTAATTTTACCTCCATTGCACAGTTCTGATAGATGCTAGACATGCTGGTGTTTTGAGAAGACCCATGGTCTGACTTTTCAAAGTCCTGCCCTTTTATGCCTCTTGGAAATGGAAGTTCACCTAGAGAGAAGTAAACATCATAACACATTATGTATGAAAATACCCTTATTCTTCAGAAATGCTTATTTAGACAGAAGTATTATGAAGCCTGCATTTTTCAAATGGTTTAGTATAGAAATGTACATAGAGAGAAAGTTAACAATAGTTAACTAAAACTAGCTGAAGAATATATGAATGTACACTATATGATTCTTTCAACTTTTCAGGACATTTGAAATTTTTCGTAATAGAAAGTTGGAGAAAATGAATAAAATTACAATTTAAAAAATTAACACACAACTAGGAAATTTCAGTTGTACAGCCTAGGGACTCTCACATCGTGGTAAACATCTAATTCATCCAGAGAGTTGGTCAAAAATATACATTTCTAAGGTCCCATCCCACAGATTCTGTCTCAAAAGTTTTAGCCTAGGGCTTAAATATTTGTATATATTTTTAAACAAAATTTCCAAGTGATTTTGATACACACTGAAGTTCAACAACTAATGATAGAATCCACAAACACAGACAGCGAAAAATAAACTCAGCAGGTGACTTGTAGATCACATAAAATAACAGTGATAGTGTGGTGTGGTGTGTATATTAAAAATCTGTTAGACCATCTCAACAAATGGGGCTTACTGTGTGTGTGGTGCAGGAAGGAAAAAGTATGGACATATAAACTAGAAGAAAGGACAATCCTTCCCCTTACCTGGTGAGTAATGCAGTTTTCCCGCATCTCCACTGCTGCTGCTACTGCCAAGGCTTGTGTTGCTCTGGGTAAGTTCACTGGGGACCAAACCTGAGATGCTTGTGTTAGGTGATATATTCTCCCCCAAAAGATGGTCTTCAAGGCCAGCTGGGAAGCTGTAATCTCTATTCGTTTCCTCCTTTAATTAAAGAGAATAAAATCCCACATACATAAATAATACCTTTTCCAATGAAAATATATTCACTCTACCCTTTTCTGAATTAAATTCCTTTAGCAGTAGAGCTCGGTGGTAGAATGCACACTTAGCATGCACGAGATTCAATCCCCAGTAGCTCCTTCAAATATAAATAAATAAATAAACCTAATTACCTCCCCCTCATAAAATAAACAAAAAACCCCAAACCAAACAAACAAAAAAACACAATGAGGTGTCACCTCACACCTGTCAGAATGGCTATCATCAAATAGCAAAGTCTATAAATAGCAAATGTTGGAGAGGATGTGAAGAAAAGGAAACCCTAGTACACTGTTGGTGGAAATGTAAATTGGTACAGCCACTATGGAAAATAGTAAGGAGGTTCCTTAAAAAGTTGAAAATAGACTTACCATATGATCCAGCAATCCCACTAAAAACACTAATTTGAATAGATATATACACCCCAATGTTCACAGTAACACTATTTACAACAGCCAAGACATGGAAGTAACCCAAGTGCTCATCAACAGACAACTGGCATAAGAAGATGTGATATACCACTACTAACCCCAACACACATACAGGAATATTACTCAGCCATAAAAAAGAATGAACTTTGCCATTTGCAGCAACATGGATGGACCTAGAGAATATTATGCTAAGTGAAGTCAGTCAGACAGACAAAGACAAATGCTATATAATATCATTCGTATGTGTAATCTAAAAAATAAAACAAATAAATGCATATACAAAACAAAAACATACTCAGAGGAATAGGAAACAAACTTACAGTTACCAAAGAGGGGGAGAGGGACAAATTAGGGCCATGGGATCAACAGATACAAACTACTATACAGAAAATAGATAAGCAACAAGGATTTACTGTATAGCACAGGGAATTATACCCAATATTCTGTAATAATTTATAATGGGATATAATCTGCAAAAAACTAAATCACTATACTGTACTTGAAACTAACACAACATTGTAAACCAATAGTACTTCAATAAAAAAAAAAACACCAGTTTTTGTTATCCACTATGAAATCTATCAGTTAAGCTGTAGGATGATTTCACATATATTAAAGAGATAACACAGGGGAAAGTTACTTCTAAAGTGAAGGGCTATGCAACTATAACATGGCATAACTATTAATTCAAACATTAATCATTAGTCATTAGTTCTTTCAAAGAAATAGACTTAACATGTTAGTTTAGATTGATCTATAGAATTATAAAGTGGTCCTGATATTCTATTTCATCATTAATTTCCTTAAATTTATATTTATGTTTGTCGTTTCAAGAAAAACAGGATATGTGTAACATTTTAAAATGTAAGAGTTACCAGAAAACTCTAAGTAATAATTTATATATAAAAAATACTCTAAACAATCCAGTAGCAGACAGATGACACACATAAAACATTCTTACCTCGTCATCGGAGTAGCTGTAGGCAGATGCTACAGCTACCCACATCTTACTGGCTACTGTTGCTGCTTGTTTCATACCAGATTTTAGCACATCTATCTTGGGCCCTGAGAGTATATTGTCCAGCTTCAACCCTGACAAAGAATTTACCACAGAACCCAAGGAACCATGTGGTGAAGAACGGACCAGTGCGGATAAAGAAGTTGAACGTTCCTTATGACCTCGAGAGGGAGTCTGCGGCTTGAAACGGCCAGTGAAAGTTTTAGACCTAGACACTGCAGGGGAGCTTTTTTCACTTTCAGGACTTTCCCGTGCTGGTGGACCATGATCTAAAGGGAGGCTTGATCTCCTCTCCAAAGGGTGAATCAGTGCAGTGGTAGTGCCAGGCTCTCTGTTTCCCTCTCCATGTAACTCCATGCTTGAAGACTTGCTACCCAGGGGGCTCTTTAGATTCATATAGCTTTCGATTTCATCAGCCAGATTACGTGCAATAACTGGAGAAAACAATTTATCTTCTGAATCAGGAGTTTTTTCTCCTATAGATTCAGTGGCTAAAAGCGACAAAGGATCTAGTCCAGTTTCCACATCTTCCCTCTCAACAGCTTTAGCAACACCATATAAACTACTTCTCTTGTTTACTAGATCTTTGCATCCTGCTTTCAAGTCTCTGGACTGACTGCTATCATGTTGTAGGCCGTCATACGTATCGTCTGTCACAGAAGTTTTAGCTACATTTTCATCAACCACAGGTTCTACGAGCTCTTGGGTTTCCTCAAGCATCTCTAATACCGTTGAAGATCTGTGCTCAGAATCCCGAGTGCTTTCAGACACACAGGTCCTAGTGTCAGCCAGATGACAGCCAGCACTCTCAAAGCTATGCGTTCTTACAGCATGAGGCGGAGAAGCCTTAGGACTCGTCAGTGCTGCTGTGAGAATCTTGGCATCTGCTCCCATCATCATAGCCACTTCACTTGAATTCAAATCCAAACTGCTCTTCTTAAGCAACATTCCTGCTCGACTTTCAGAACTGAAACTACAACTTCTCTCTGGAAAATGCTTTTGTCTTTTTTCTCCTCTATCACCATTCTTCTTCAGACTAGTAATTTCACTAAAGACTACATCTTCAGTTGGATCTTGAGTAGAAAACAGCACATTAGATGTACTACCTAAAAAGAGAAAGTATATTAAAAATAAATCTCTATTTTCTGATGTAACTTTTATCAAACTGTTTATTTTCTAATTTTTGAAAGTGACATATACTTAAAAGATTCAGAAAGTTTACATGGTATTCAAAAAAAGTACCAAAAAACTCCAGCTCTGCCTCTCAGAGGTAACATTTTAATGTACAATCTGCTTTTCATCGTCTATGCATATACACACATATTTTAAGAAAAGATCATTCAATATATGCTGTATATACTTGTACTGCTTACTAAAAGATATCACATTTATCAATAAATGTACATCTACAAACATGTCTTACATTTTAAGAGTTTTATATTCAATTTAAGAGATATATTCTGTGTTAAACAGTAAATTTAAAAAAGAAATAATCTCTTTGATCTTAGGTTTCATAGATTTAATTCAACAAATATTTGCCAGAATCTATCCTGCATAAAGCAAATTCATAATCATGGAGAAATTAAATATTTGCTATAGCCAAAGCCTTACTTCTCCAAAGTAAAATAACTGCCCCAACGTAAAAGAATCTAGAATGGAGTGCTTAGAATTGGCAAATCCCAAGAAGCCTGATAAAATCTGAGTAGCCAAAATTTTTTAAGACATATTCATTCCTTCAACAAGTATTTGAACATCTACTAGCATTCACTATGCGAGGTGCTAGGAATACAATGGAGAATAAAATGGACATGATCCCAGCCCTCAGAGGTCAATCCTGTTTAATCAAGAATAACAAAAATTATGCTGTAGGAACCTCTCCTGGCTTTGGGGGATGCAGGCGGTCTTTAACTCTTCGCTACAACATAATTTTTTCCACCAAGCCAAGACCAAAAGCTGTTTCCTATTTGCATCACTATCAGAACTTAAGTCTAACCAATCATATTTAGGATTCTCATTTGTTTTTAAAAAAGCCTAATAACCTAGGAGTTTTGGGGAGAAAGCTGTCTTTTTTCAATCTTCCAAACTGATTTCAAGCTTCTTTTTAATACTCCAAATTGGTATCTACTAATAATCACAATCATTCCAATTAAACAGAATGATAAGCATCTAGAGATAGTCTTAAAGCTTTCAGGGTTTAAATTAGTGGATTTTATAGCTCCAAAGTTTGTACCTGCTTTGAAAACTTCTACCCATACTTGAGAAAAAGATCTTTGCAAATTGACTGGTTCTCATATTGTTTCCAGAAATTTAGTGACACATTTTATTCAATTTTAAAATAAAACTGACTGTTTGATATATCAGTAAAAGCCCCATTACCACCTCCTCCTTTCTTAATAGAATAAATCTTCCTATATCAAGATGTAACATGGAAATAAAATGAATAAAATGGGAAGGAAACACACCAGTCCCCAGACCATGTCCATTTCAACATTCTGAGAGTCTAAACCCTGATGAAGAAAACTCTGTCCTTCTCCTTTTCATTCTTTCCTTTTTTTCTTTTTAACCTTCTATCAATAGGTTGGGAAAATAGGATACAGAACATATTTTTTTTTTTCAAAAAAACTTTAGCTCCACCTCTTGAGCAAACTACCTCCCACCCTCCCGCAAAAGAACTGAATTTGGTAACATAACTACCAAAAAAAGAAAAAAAAAAAGACTATAGGAATAAGGAGTTATTTCCATACCAATTTAAGAAGCTGGACAAATTAACTTCTATAAAGTCGTAAAATAGATAACTTACATACAAGACAGGGACTTCAGGGAACGTAACCGCAGCTACTACTAACAAGGACTAACTTCATTGTCTTTTAAAATCATATACTCAGATTTATGCCTTAAGGGTACTTGGGAGGCCTACAACATAACTGAAAGCATGGGAGTCACACACAACCGAGTTATTCATTACAAATACTTCATCACGAATAAAAAGTGGTTCAGGGTACTTATAATAATTGGGCCAAAATTAAATGATCCATTAGTATTTTTGTGTAGAACGTAGTGATGTGAATCTTTTTCTTCCATTTCCCTTCAGTCACAAGAATAACCCTGCCACAAAGAAGCCCTTGATTATGTGGTCACAGCACTGCCTCTCTGTCCTGGATGGGTACAGGAGGGCTGCCCTGCAATCCTCTCGTTATCAATCGAGAGAAAGAGGGATCGACCAGAGAACAGGCACTGCCACAAGAAAAGGTATTCTACATAACAACTAAACATACTTAATATTCTTCTTTTTAACAATTAAATATCTTTAAATAACTATTTTAATTTCTTCTTTAGCCCGTTTCTAGGATTCAGCTTACTTCTGGCTCTTCAGCATATTCATTACAATTAAGTCAGCAGTTTAATGTAATTAAAGATACATGTCTATCTACAGAAGCCTATTTTACATATTTAATGAGTAGTATGTAAAGACTCACCAGTGCTACTTTTCCTGCCGTTGACGTCAAATATGCCAGATGGAACTTTCACAATACTGCTGCCCCACGCAGGAGGTTCAGTGGGACTCTGTGGCTCTGCACTAGGTTGTGAATGTTTGGCCACAACAGCAGAGACATCACACGCCTCTGGGAAAAAATATTTGGACGTTATCATTCCTATTTTTGCCACTGTTGAACAGAAACCAAAATATATCTATATATACATATATATAGATAGATAGAGATATATACTGTGTGTGGTTTTTCCTCCAAGTGGGGATGCATACATGACTATTTTATTGCTGATTTATTCTGCTCTGTTTTATGCCATAAATGTTGCCAGTACTGACTGAAATAAATATTTTATTTCAGCATTCATAATCCTAACTAGAGCATTCTTGAGTGAATAAATTAGGGCTTTTGCCTTCGATTATACTCCTCATCACTTGTCAAGTAGAAGAGGGGCTGGCGTCTGCATAATTATGGAGCATAAAGTAAGTGGCATCCGTAAAGAAAGTGCACTTTTGTGTAAGAGGATAGGAAGAATATCTTATTACCATGAAGCCAAAATACTCCTCCATATTTCCGTAAAATGATCACTACAAATCATTTCTACCTCAATGAGTCCCTTAAAAAAAAAAAAAAGGAAAACTACATAGCCTATATTGGAACCTACCAATGAAAAATATTCACTTAGTTATTTGAAGGACCTCTAATGAAGGAGCATTTGAAAACAAAAGGGGCGCTGGAATACAAGTCCGATGACTCACAGTTTGGTCCTGGTTCCGTCACAAAGCAGTTATGTCACACCAGCAAATGAATTCCCCGATGGGGTGCTATTTCCTGCAAAACTGAGGGCCCACCTACAGAATCTCTGAAAGTCTCTTAATGAAATTCTAAAATTCAGACACTACCAAAATCTACCACATATAACAGAGTACATAATATCTAATAAGCCCAGAACTTACATTTCTAGAAATTATCACCAAAATGATCAAATAAGACTTTTAATTAAGGTATTTTTAAAGTAAAGCTAGTAAATATCAGTACTTAACCGTCTGTTTGCACTTTTGTTTTAGTTATCGTTTCTCTTGATATTTGTTCTTGAGGTACATGAATTTCTGCATCATCTTTTATAAGTTCATCCTTAGACCCATAGCCTTGGTCAGACTGACCACCTGTTAAAAAGAATGCAAGCTTACATATAAATGCTTTCATGTATTTATAACCCAGCTATAAAAACGTCAAAGAACTTTCCACCAATCTACATAATTAAACGTATAGAAAAAGAAGAGAAGAAAGCTCACGAAGCACACAAAACATTTTAAAACAATAAGAAGCAAAGGCCAGTAGAAACAGAAACATCAAAGACTAAAAATCATAATGCACTTGGAAGCACTGAACCTTAATTTCCTTATCTGTAAATTAATAGGTTTGGATATAATATTTTGGAAGTTTCTTTTGGAATACTTCCATAGAATGCTCCTTTTGTGTACAAAAGAGGAATTTAAAAAAAAAATCTGCATACTTTTGCAAAAGGAAATGCAAGAATAATAAACTAGAAAATAATAAAACTGGTTACCTACCAGAGACGGAGGAAAACAGAATGGGATAAAGAGAGAGGAAACTTTTCTAAATATGGCTTATTGAATTGTTTTCATTTTTGGAAATGTATCAACTTCTACATATTCAGAAAATTAAATCAACAGAACTGGAGGTGGGGGGGTAACTAAAATTGAGTGTAAATAGAAACAAATGAAATCAACCATATATGAATAACATAACCACACTGAAAGGATAGGAAAGGACTAATTCAAGTAACTTCAACGTATTATTTTAAGTATATACCTTAAGCCTGGGGGTAACAGTCAAATCCTTAACTCCTTAGGACGTCTGTTTCTCACAGGGGAATCGGTGTAGGAATTCTAAAATTATTTTATGTGTACTGTAGGACCCAGACAATGAGTAAATATAATGATGTTGGAAGCCAAGATTCTTATTATGGAATAAGAGAGATTTTTAAAGAATGAAATGAAGGTAGGCAAAGAGAAACCTGTAGGGATGATTTGGAATTACAAGTATTTCTAAAATAAATATACATATTTTCTACTTCTGCTGAAAAAGTCTAGAACAATAACACTCTAGTGGCGGCAAGCATTCCCAGAGCCTAGATCTTGGTTTCTAAAATCTACTGCCCATTAAAAGGAATCTGGGGTGTTTGAAGAAATGGTGGATTCCAGAGCTCAGGCAGGAAAGGTATACTAATGAGCCAGGAACATTCTGTTATGCAAGAAAGAAGGTGCTCAAAAACATGAATAACACACAATAGAAGAATGCCATCTTATACACGTGAGGAGAGGACAGAGTTGGCAAAATCACTACTTATAACCATCATAGTAAAGACTAGTCTAGGCAAGAAGCATTAATGGATGCTAAATTTAAAAGATACTGCGGAGCCTCAGAGTGTCTCCTCACAGATAGCTTATTATCTGCAAGGGGATAACAGTAACTAGTAGAAACCAAACACTGACAGCAGGTGATCAAAACATCACCAGTGAGGGGCAGACAGACACTGTGTGCCTCTGGGATGTTATCATCTCAGAAGGATATAGCACCATTGTTGTAGCAGAGCCATGGATGCATAACCTAATATAATCACAAGGAAACAGCAGACAAATTCAAATTTGAGAGCATTCCACAAAATAATTAGACTTATTCTTCAAAAAGGTCAAGGTCATGAAAGAGAAAGAAAAGGTGAGGAACTATGCCAGGTTAAAGACTAAAGAGAGGGAGTTAAAGTACCACACAGGACAAAACCAAAATACAGACCACAGATTAAAGTAGTCTATCACTTATGTAAGAGCAAATACCACTGAAGCATTAAGAGGTACAAAGGCAAGATGTATTATGGAACCTGCTGCCGCATAATATAGAAAAAAAATTTGCATGTGTACAGAAAGAAAATGATAAAGCAACTGTGTCAAGCTAAAAGTCAATGAAACTAGATGAAAGCTATTCAAGAGTTCTTTGTACCATTCTGAAACATTTCTGTAAGTTTGAAATTATTTCCAAATGTTTTTTTAAAAGTCTTTTTTGCCCTTAATGTTCTATCATTTAAAACTGAAACAAAGGTGAGTTACTAGAGGATCATTATAAAGGATGTCAATGAAAAACACATAAAACAAAAAATATAGTGCCTTCCACTTTCTACTACTTGTTAAACTGCCATTCAAACTTTGGGTTTGCCATATAACAAAAGAATTACATTTTTTAAATACTGCTATTTAGAATGCCTACTTTCAGTTAGTTTTTGAATTGGCCCCCTCAAAGCATTACAGTGCTATGAAAGGGACACTAGACTGGGAACTGAGTAAACTGATTAAACCCAGATATGCCCCACAACAAGCTAAATGATTCAGTATCAGGTACCAAGCAGAAAGATTCCAAGAGATAATCCTTAATGAAAAGAGTAACTTAAGCACCTGGGCTGGAAGTCTCCAAAGTATCAAACGACATCACCAGAAACTCTACAGAGACAGATATTCATTGTAAATTCAGTCAGGGCTTCAGTTATTTGAAATGCAACTGAAAAAAATATGTAAAAAAAGGGATCCGAAGTTTCTTCCCCAACTACTGGAATCTTCATACAATTACCCAGTGTTACTAGGAGATCATTTTTTTAATTAAAGGAGACAATTAAAAAATCTAGAGAGGCAAGATACTGTTTATCTATTATTACTACCATTATTATTATTATTCCTGGTGAAATGGTTTCATACCACAAAATTACTTTCTTGGTTTTTCATTAATGAAAGCAATTTATTCTATAAGCATTAGGAAAAAATACAACAGGAAATAAAATAAGGTAGTTTTAAAATGAAAGTCTCATAAAAATTCCTACATGTTGGAAGTTAATTTACAAAAAGAACTATAATTTATGTCTTTACATTGACTTTCACCAATTTATACATGTTTCTGTAATTACGAGGGTACTTTTTACCACAAGAATTCAGCTGATCAGTTTTAGCAAGCGAAAACCACCTCAACAGCTAGAATACTGAAATCTTTAATGCCCATAAAACTGACACAATGATGCTACAAACCACCCTCAATATAAGAACTCTTTAAAAAAAAAACAAAAAACTGTTGCAAGGCAGAGCATATTTTCAAATAGAGTAACAAATATGCTTTGCATATTGATTATAAAGTGTTAGCTGGATATTTCAGCAGTACATATATGATTACACGTATCTGAAGGAGAAAAAGCCAAGAAAACTCAAATTGTTTTCCATTTGTAACAATACTTAAAATACAACAAAATGTCTGTCCCCAACCCTTGCATTATCAGCAAAATTTAACCTAATAAATGGGAAATTACCTGAAGTGGTTAACATTCAAGGGTAGGATTAATGCACACGTGTATCCATAGCTTCACGTCATACATGTCTGTCTGCACCCCACACCATGACAGCCAAGGACAAATGCAGCACCAAGAAACAGCACAGAGCAAAAAGCAGAGCAACAAAGAGCAGAGAAAAGGAAACTTCAGTCATTGAGACAAGTTCATCAGATGAAGCACAGGAATTAGAATTCTTTTTAAAGAAAAGCTTGAGATACTAACAGTAACAACAACAACAAAAAAAGAAAAACACAAGAAGAAGGATGTGCAACACACACATATCTGCTCAATGTGCTATGTTAAATATGCTTATTTCTAACTCCAAAGGGCAGAGGTTAGGCCCAAGCTTTGAATGTAAAAGTAGCTTCAGCAGTTTCTCAGATTTTAGAAAGTGTCATTTAAACTAATGACTATGCAAAGAATACTTTTTTCTCATGGTGTGTGACTTATTTTCTTCCCTCTTTAATATTCATAATCTCACATCTGTAATAAATATTTTTCACTTAATGAAATAAAGATTTGCAATTGTGTCACTAAAAGTCAAGTTCCTCAGCTCACAGTTCCCAACAACTGTATCATATACGTTCACACATTAATGATCAACAACAACAAAGAAGCACCGCTCGAGAGCCTTCTGCACAGCACTCTGCAGTTAATTTACACCACAGGAAATAATGACAAGTAATCTGCAATCGGGGGTACTTTCTTCCCTTATTTATATACGGTATTTTTAAGGTACTCATATTGCACCAACTTGAGAGAGGAGGGTAAAATCTGTTTTAAAAAAATGAGACTTAACATGAGAGTAAGCGAAGGGTTAGTAAAATCCAGATTTTAGTACCTGTGCTAGAGTGATTATCAATGGAATCAAGCCTGATTAAGTCTCTGACGAAGACTGTGTGCTCCCCACTGTTAGCATCATTAGAACTATCCACGCTACCGTGGCTCACCGTGTCCCCATCACTTCCACCCGCGGCATTCTGAGGAGCTAAAGATAAGCACAACAGCAGTTCAAATACTCATGCGCTGGTAATCTCTGAAACTAAACATAAGCGACTCACAGTTCAGTTAAAGTTGCAGAACACTTTCTAAATTTCTGAGAGAAAAAATAACTTTGGACTAAGGCAACCTTTACCTACTCTGTAGATAGTGTATGAAAACACCAACCAGAATTTCATTTAATTTTTCTGCCTCATATAATTAAAAATTCATATGCCTATAGAGCTTATGGTTCAGCAAGAAAGTATCTTTCCAATCACATGTATTACCTGATATTGAGGAGACCTGTGACTTTTGCACGGTATTTTTAAGCGGCTGCCTAAACTGTGCCAAGCCACGTACCACATTCCGTACCTTCGCCCATAAGAAGATACCACTGCGGGTACTGCTAGGCCACGGGCTCTCCAAAACTACCTAAAGGTAAAATAAAGGTAAAAATAATGATTATTAGGAATATTTGAATCTTTTAAAAAAAATACATAAATATATATATATAATTATACCCCTGAAAGAAGCTTCTTGCATAATAAAGGTACAAAAAATGATTAATCTTAATAAGCAGCATATAATGCCTAATGTCAGTCCTACTTACCTTATTATAATAGCCATAAGTAATAGCATTGGGCTTTATCTTAGCAGTTTTCATTTCAAATAAAACTCTCACTGCTAAAACAGGGTGACCCCAAAGTCCACAGAGCTGCATTACTACTCGATAGCACACCTAACAAAAAATAACATCAAAGCATTAGTAGTCAGCATATTAATCTTTGACTTGTAGAGTTTTTTTTTAATGACTTACTCAATTCTTCTCAAAGTTATTAAGCACCATTTTCTCCTTTGTTCTGGTTTAAGGGTCTCAGTAAACTATTTTTAAAACAGGAAGTATCAGATTAACTATTCCACATAAAACCTTTGTGCACATGTGACATTTGTTTCAGTAACTAAGTTTTACACAAAGACAGTGACTATTATTCTCCATAATCTGAGAAGGAATTCATTTTTAAAATCAAGCATGATTAAAATAGCTCTTTCCCAAATAGTGTTTTATATTTTATGTCAAAGGAATTAAAGACAGCAGGATGCCTACGTAACAGCAACAAAAAATTCTGTAAACCCATGTCTTAAAAAAGTATGAAAAGGAAGTTAAAAACACTGGAATATTATTAGCAAAGGTTCTTCCAAGACCATGTGTTTACTAAAGAGGGCTAGATTTGATCATAAGAGCAAAGTCCTAAAAGTTAGAATCACTCAACTGGGAACTCCTAAAAGTTAGAATCTCACACTTGGAAGACAATGGTAAAAACTATGAAGAAAGAAACAGGAATCTCAAGGATCCCTGGCAAAGAGGTGAGCCAGTTTACAGTATAGCTCAATTTGAGAATAAGAAAATACACATAGAGACACTCTTCTTGGGACTTGTACACTGTGCTCTATTTATGACAGAGTTGTTTTAACAATTGTGAGTACCAACCATAAAGCCAAGCTGCCCTCTCTACTAAAGGGGACGGTAAAAAGATTTGAGAAAGGATATTTTATTCCAGAGATGAAACAGGAAAAGAGATGTGAAGAGGCAGAGGAGCATAAAGAAGAGTACTGTGAAGTTAGAAAAGGAGAGTATAATTTAGGAGCAGGAGGAGGTCAGAAACTATTCAGAGCAACTCTACAAACTACCAGGTTAAAGAAATGTTAGGAAACTATATTAACGAGGAACAAATAGGGGAACTAGGTAAGATGTATGACGGAATTGAGAAGAATACAGCACAATAGTTCTTCAAATACCTGAAGAGTTGTCACTTACAAGAAGCAGTAAATAGTCTGTGCAATTCCAAAATAGCCATAAGGAGGTGGAACTGGACTCGGCATAAAACACACACTTTCTAACAATGAGAGCCAACTCACATATAGGCAAGATCCTATATGTTACATCTCAGGTTTAGGTTGAGTCCTAAAATATCCTGGAGTCCTATCCAACTTTAAGATTCCATGAGCTACGAAGAAGTAAATCACTTTCTATGTCAAACTGGGATTAATCTGAAATTTTCCAAAACCATTCTAGACAATTAATTTATTCTGACATCTACAAAGTATTTGCCCAGTCTTCCAGGCTTACCTGTATAAGAGCCAGGCACCAAATTAAAGAAATAATAATCATGATATAATTTTTCAGTTGCAGTGATTTGTTACCTACAAAATGATACCTTTTGGATATCTATGGTAGATAAAAGATGGCCACAAACTCTTTGTTACCCCTCCTGTTGAGAGGTTTATATCCTTCCCCCTTGAATTGAGGGGGAAGAACCTCTGAGATCGCATGACCAACAGAATTTGCCTGAAGTGACGCTGTACCAATTTCCTGGCTTAAGCCTTAAAAAACATCAGTTTCCACTTCCTCTCTCATGAAACAAATGCTCTTGGAGTGCTACGCTATCATGGGAAAAGCCTAACTACCACAAGGAGAGGTCCTGAGACTACACAGAGAAGAGGGGTCCACCTGAGCCCAGTCTTCCAGACAACCTATCTAAGGTACCTGGCTGGCATTTGAGTTAAGCTGTCTTGGACCTTCCAGACCAGACCAGCCAGCAACTGATTATAACCAGGTGAAGCAACTAAATGCAATGTGGAGCAGAAATATTACCCAGAATCCTTCCTGGATTTTCAGCAAATTAAATAATAAGATTTAATAAAATGGTTATTTTAAGTCACTAACTTAACTGGTGGTTTGTTACTCAGCAATGTACAACAATATCTATACAAACAGACTGATGAGACAACATAAGAATAAGCTTGACACACCTATTTTATTTCAATTAAAATGCACTAAATACTATTAAAAGCAAAATGCATTATGCATTTTAAATTTAATTTAGCCTATGTGGCATATGCTATTTCTGGGTCTTCTACAAGTTTTATTTTAAAATCTAGGTTACTACAAGTTTTACAAACATAACATACAACACAAAACTGTCAAATTAAAACATTAAGTATATGAATTAGACAATGAGTTCTAATGGAATATGAACCTAAAAATCAAAATGACTTAACTTGCTGGGTAGCCTTGTGTGTGTGTCATTTAATCTAAGTTTCAAATTTCTTTCTTTGTAAAATGTAGCTAATATATAAAATTGCCTCACAGAGTTGCTGGGAATACCAAAGGAAATAATGTACATAAAAATACTGTCAAAACTTTAACGTGCTATTCTATGTGTAACCAATAAACAAGTAGTAACCAATAAGTAAGTAAAATGCATCCAATATGCCAAGCAAATATGCATCCTTAAGTTTTAAAATAAACAAACACTTCTTCTTCCAGTTGTAGAGATGTAATTACTTCAGGTGACTACAAATCTGTCAATATAACTTCTTAGAAGTGGGAATACAACAAACTAACCTCTAAGCCTTAAACCTCCTATTAGAGTATTTATTGGGGAGATGGTCTAAAAGTTTTCTAGCTTACTAGTTATAATTGCTCATTTTAGAAAACAAGAGAATGTAATTACTCGTTAAAAAAAAAAAAAAGACTACCACAGAACCTAAATATCTTTAGAGGAAATTACTTATAAACGTACCAAAGAACATGTAAGTATTGTGCTTTGAGTTTAGAGTGTGATAACATAGTAAACACTCACTCTCTCACAGAGCATACTTTAAAGCACTTCAAAAATGTTCCATGCTTTCACAAAGTTAAAACACATCTTAAAATATATCTTAGGTATAAAAACTAAGTCTACCAGAACAATTTTTTAAAAACACTAAAAAGTACAAGGTACAAAATACTAATTCTGACCAAGCACTTTTAATTTCCAAATAGTTTTATAAACATTAGATGAGAGAAAATGTAATCAAATGTGAGAACGGATATTTTAGTACTTGTTTTATAACTTTTATCTATTTGAAAAGTTTTTTTTAATAACATATGGATAGTACTTAGAGAAAACAGAACTTTAGTGTACCCACAAGCATTATCAAATCTCAATAATGTACATGCTGTATCAGTTTCAAATCTTTTTTATTTTAAAAAAGAAAAAAATTACAATTACTGCTGAAGCCTATAATGCACCCCTCTTCAACCCCACTTCTCTCCTAACCCTGTGTACTCTCCTTCTTCCCTAACATCCATTACTCTGAATTTTTATTCCAACTACATTGTAAATTCTAATCTGGTTCTAAGTATCATTTTTAGTTACTTTAACACCAAAAATAATTTTTAACGGGAAAAACAGCAAAAGAGAATGGCTAAATAAGTACCTCAATTTCTTCAACCGTTAACTGGGTAATCTCACTGTCTCTTAGGACGGATCTAAGGCTTAAGAGACTCAGCCCATGGTTCACCAAGTGCTTACTATCAGCCAGGTACTTGTCTAGGCACATTATGTACATTAACTGACTTAACCCTCAAATTAACCAATTGAGGAAGGAAACTAAATATCACTACCTATATCAGTGGGGCAATTTTATCCTCCAAGGGACACCTGGTAATGTCTGCAGACATTTTTGATTGCATGGAGCTACTGGCATCTAGTGGGTAGAGGCCAGGGACGCTGCTACACCTCCCACCCTGTACAGGACAGGCCCCCACAATATAGTACATGGGTCAAAATATCAACAGAGCCGAGGTTGAGAAACTCAGACTCACATTCTCAGATACATAATGTGAAACACATAAAGGTTATGCAAATCACTCTAGGACACAGGTCCCAAGTGGAGAGGCACTTACTAAAATAGCCTATTTGCTTCCTAATAAAATTACCTGAAAAATAAAATAAAGTCAATTTTGTTTCTATTTATCAAGGGCAAACAATATGGTCTAAGAAAGGAAGTCTCTGCTTCACTTCAAAGCCATTAATTTTTAAATAAATGTATTTTAAAATAAACAATAAGTATTAGCTCTATGAAACAGGATAATAGTTTTACCTTTCCTACTTAATGAAAATATTTGAGGATACTGGAAAGCAACTGAGACCTAAATTTTATTAAAAATACAAATAAAATTTATCTTAGAAACAGTAACTCAATTTGTTATACTTGCCTCATCTAGTGGATCCACATCTGTTTTCCTCATCTTAATAAGCACATCATATGCCTGCTGAAGTGCTCGGACCTTAGGATGAGAAACTCTAACATAGGCGGGGAGACAAATGAACCATAAACTATAACAGTGACTGAAGAGACACTTGGCCCACTGGGGTGGATTTGTATAACATCTCTTCGCCAATTTATGGGCTGATTTTATCTCCTAGAAAGAGAATAAATACAACATCATGACATTTACTAAAATTCATTAAGATGACAGGAAAAGTGAGAAGTAAAAAGGGAGGTAAGAAATTAACGTAAAATTTGACTCTAAGATCAAGCATTTTGGTTTTGCTTTTGTGAACGGCTTCCTGCTTAGTGCAACATGATTCCTTCTATAGAAGCACATTATACTGTACTGTAACTAGCTGCTGGCAAGTACGTGTGTCCTTAACAGACTAGAAATTCCTTGAGAGAGATCATTCATACTACCACAATATAATGGTTAATTACTTGCCCTTCACATAGAAGGCACTCACACGTGTGATGAAAGAGACTTAACCATGGATTGCTTATGAGTTCTACAATATCAATCCTGAAAAGTCAGTGTCTTCTCACTCTTCTCCCTGCTAAAAAGTTTAAGATGCCCTAGGCTACTTCCCACCAAGATTTCCACCCTATCTTCTGTGCTAATTCCGTCACTGATTCCTTCTTTGCAGGCAAAGTCGTCTGAGAAAGATCATAGATCTTCCCACCTAATAATTCATTTGATAGTCATGTTTTCCACTTTTGATTTTCATTCTAGTTTAGGTGTAAAAGAGAACAGGTATCAAAATCACCTGCTGAGTTTTATCAAACACTACACACTCCCAGAAACTACAGAGCCCTCCAGACACATCAGACTGCCACCGTATACCTCGCACTAAAGATCCCTCTGCTGAGATGTGTTCTAAATAAACATATTCTTATGAGGTCTATTTCCAAGACTTGCTTGGAAAAAAAATTCTGGTGAAAATGAGATTTAAAGACTTAGTGGCAGAATTTTCCTATTGAAAAAACTTGCTTTTATTAAGCTGGTAACAGTAAAAAAACCAACCAACCAACCAACCAACCAAACAAACAAACAAAAAACCTTTTTAGATGGCATTGAGAGAACTGTGCTGTATGAAGTTAAGGATCATGCCAGGATTTGGGGGACTGTATGTGAATTGGTACAACCTGAACTAAGAATTTCATTATAGCATAGGCTTTTGTAGACCCCCTCAAATATCAGTATGTGTATAAAGGATGTTTAATTTTAACTCACACTTAACCATAGTTTAACTCTTTATACCTAAATCAGATACAGTATAAAAGCAAGATGTCTAGGTTGTCCTAAGTTAACTCCCTTTGAAATGTAATATTTAGTATAAAATATATTTATATTAACCATGAAGGAAATGCAAATCAAAACCACAATGAGATACCATTTCATAGACACTAGGATGGCCATAATCAGAAAGACAGAAGATAATAAGAATTAACAAGGATGTGGTGAAACTGAGCCCTTAAACATGCTGGTGGGCATTTTTAATGGTATACCCACTTTGGAAAACAGTCTGACAAATCCTCAGAAAGTTAAACCCAGAGTTACCACATGACACAGCAATTCTACTTCTAGGAATATACTTAAAGAAATGGAAACATATATCCACACAAACACTTACACACAAATTTTACAGCAGCACTATGCCTAACAGCCAAAAAGTAGGAACACAGACATGAATGGATAAAGAAAATATTCCATACAATGGAATATTATTCAGCAATAAAAATACAATACTGATACATGCTGCAACATAGATGAACCTTAAAAACATAATGCAAAGTCAAAGAAACCAGTCACAAAAAAGTCACATATTATACAATTCCATTTTTATGAAATACCCAGAAAAGGCAAAACTATAGAGACAGAAAACAGATTAGTGGCTGCCTGGGACTGTGGGGATGGAGGAATGGAGGGTTCACAGTTTAGGGGTGTAGGCTTTCTTTTTAGGTTGATAAAAATGTTCCATAATTGATTGTAGTGGTGGTTGCACAACCCTGTGAAAATACTAAAAGCCCATGAATACACTTTAAAAGAATTAATTGTATGGTATATGAATTATATATCAATAAAGTTGTTTTTCTTTAAGTATATTTACTTCCCAAGGATTCTCTTAGAGCATAAACATAAACATTAGCCTCAGTATTATAAGCAGGGTTGCAAGAAATCTATTTTACTTCATTAATAACCATAGTGGTTCTTCAAATGGTTGCTGTGAAATAATTCTAAACTATGAGCTGCATATCACATATACATATTTTGCATTTTAAATTAACATGTATTAGATAAAGAATATCTGACCTGTTTAGTTCTCTTAGCCATGAGAGCTGGACTGTTTGTAATGCTACTCCCAGTAGGGTGTCTACTAAAACAAAGTTTCAACTCCTGCGGTCTGTCAAAAAGCTTAAGATCCAGTCTTGGAAAGTATTTGTAACTAAAATAAAAAGCAAAAATAGAGCTGCTGATTTAAAATACATTAACTATTTATACTATGCCAGAATTTAGGTGAATATTTCTAAACTTCAAATAATACCCAATAATATTCTCCAAAATCCTTATATAAAATTTTTTTTCTCAAAAGTATAAGATGATGTAATTATAAGATACACAGACTATCTACATGGAAACTTGGGCTTCTCCCCATCCTATATGTTATTTTCAACCAACCCCTGGAACATTAAAAAACCCTAATATCTTACTTGACAGAGGAATTAAGACTTTCAACAGAACTTATTTGTTCAATGATAATTTATATTAAAAAATAACATTTGGTATACTTTTGTTTTTCTTTATAAAAGCACCTTGCATTTCATTTTAAAAGGAAAAAAAAACTATAATATTTTTACATTAGGGACATGCCATAACTTAACAATTCTTTACTGTTGGACATTTGTAGACTACTTCTCAATTTTTGCAATTAAGTATCTTTGTACATACATCTTTGTGAATACTTTTCTTAAATTTCTTAGGATAATGCCCAACAACAGAGTTTTCTATGGTCAGAGTTTATCAAGAGAATAAAAATTATTATAATCACTATCAAATTACTTCCAGAAAGGTTATACTTACCTACACTGTAAAATACACTCTAATTAGTAGGATAGCCTACTCTTAATCTGATAAATTAAAAATGCTTCTACTCATCATTTTGGTTTGCATTTCTCTGAATCCTAGAAAAACTTAACATTTTCATATTATTCATTATCGGTATTTCTTCTCAGAAATTGCCTACTCACTTCCTTTGGCCAATTTTCTGCTGGAATATATTACCTTTCCTTATTTGATTTACCTTGTTTGCCCATACCTGGATTCCAATGTATAGTAAGTAAGCAAAAGTAAAAAAGAGTTCTATAATTAACATGCAATCAAAACAATATTTAATTAAACCATTCAATCCCAGGTATATATTTTTCATTCTTATGAAGCCCTGGTGATATATATCAATTCTATATTTTTGAAAAAAACTTATTTTATATTCCCTTTGCTCCAGAAATTCTTTTAGGAATACAGCCTAAGAAAATAACTGTATATATACATAAAGATATCGGTAGCAAAGAACTACAAACAAATCCACAGGAGACTAGTTAAACAAATCACAATAAATGCATGCAATGTGGTTATTCTTAAATTACAATACCTGGTATATCTCCATAAAATATTCATCTCCGTCAGTTCACTGAATAAATTCTGAAAATGACCTTCACAAATGATTCATATACATATCTACTAATAATCACAAAAGATAAATAAAAGCTGTGCCCAAACAGCTCTTTAAAAAACTCCTGCTACCTGTACTTTGGTGGCAGATCCGTTTCGTCATCAGGAGGTGGCTCTGGTGGCATTATGAATACAGTGTGCTCACTTTTTTGTGAATCATCTAGCTCTATCAACTTGGTATCTTCTGCTGAGTCAAAATCAACCTAAAAATAATTATTTTCTCCAATTAATTTGCAAATAAGCAAGGTCTCATCCTCAAATATCAAAATTTTAATTTAAGAAAAAAATACCTTATCTGTTTTCTCTGTGCCTTTATCAGGAAACAACTAGAAGAAAACAAAAGAATTCTTAGTGAAAAATGTCTACTTTTAAATTAACAGAGATAATCTTAAACTTATTTAAAAACTATCCTTTTTTTAATACTAGGCAGATAGGAAACACTTCATAATATATTTGGGGGGACCTTATACTACTAGGCTAAAGTATATTTCTCTTACGGCTATCAGAGTAGAAAACAATTTACTTTGGTTAATTTGTTCATAAATCCTCCATAAGCAAAAGATGGGCGATCACAAAAGTAATCTGGTTTCTCAAATCAAAAATTTCATTATTACTAAACCTCTGCATTAGTGGTTGATATTATCTAAGCTTTTCTTTAACTGGATGATACTGAACTATTAATTTTATAAGTAAACAGATATGTTGAATAGTTTTAATCATATCCCTGGAGTTTTAGATCACACTGACAGAATGGGAGAAAATTATTCAAGTCTTCCAAGATAAAAAATCATTAGGGGCCCATAAAAATCATAATGTCATAATATTCTATCTTTTTTGGATACTATCTCAAATTTTATATAATATATGGTTTGCATAAACAATCAACCCCAAGATCCATTTAGGAAAAATAAGAGCTCTATTAAAAATGAGGAAAAAATACATGAGTCATCACTGTCAAGAATCAACTTAAAGTTCCTTAGGATGCGTGAGTAAAGCTTTAAAATTTAACATATTTCCAAATATCCTCCATTAAGACAGAAGAAACATATTAGCAAAAGTATTTGGAAAGACATTAAAACAAAAGAACACAGGACATTCATTACTTACAAAATTAAACTTTTTAAATGAACTACTAAATCTTATCTTATAAAAAAAAAGAAAGAAATTTAGGAGGTTCAATGAAACGTTCTTAATACCTAACACAAAACCAAAGTGAGCATCAAAGAGGAAAAATTAGCTATATGTATGGTAGCACAAGATACCATAAAATAAAATAATTCTTACATTAAGTCCAGTATCGGATACCTCCTTCAGATCGTTTGGGCTAATAATAATGATGATGATGATCATAAAGGTAAACCATTAAAAGTTTTTATAATATTGATATACAGGACAAACTTTTACCTTTTCTATGCAGTCGTCAAAAAAAGCCAATCCAGTATCTTTATCACTTACAAAACTACATTCTTCAATGAAACGAATAAAAATCTGAGTTTTGGATAAAAGGGTGTAGAATTTTGTATAGGCACGATCTCGACTTTTTAAAAATCCTGAAGAAAAAAAAATTACAATAAAATTCAAATTTTAAAGTTGAACTAGATGTTATATTAAACATTATTTTAAGCTTGTATTTATCTAGTTTTCTCTTTATATGTATATCCACATTTATAGAAGCTTTTAGTAGCCAAAGGCCCTTCTGCTTGATTCAACCACAGAACTTAACCCGTACCATTAACACTGAAATCTGAATGTCCTATAAGGAACCTCTAGTCCTATAGCTCAAGTACAAATTTCTGATACTCTGCATATTCTCAAGCAGAAAGGATCAAGTCCTTCTGCAATATCACCAATTATTCCTGTATTATCTTGGAAAATTTTCTGCTCATTGAAGTTCAGCAGGCTATTCTACCCATTCTCCTACTAACTCCTGACTTCAGGGACATTCTCTCCCTCATTCACTGATGACTAGGGCACCTAATTCAAAGTCTCCCCCTCTTCAACTCTGACCACCATCATTCTTCAACACCCATAAGCACCAACCATCCAACATTTTAATGAGTTTTTAATTCCTTAACTTTCAATGATCTATGGTCTATCCTACCTCAATTACCAACTTCTATGCATAGTCACACACTCACTGGACTTCTCTTGGAAGCACTGAAAACAGCTCTGCCTCCCAAATCTCTAGTTTACATATTACCCAGTGACCATTACCCCTGTCTGTCTGGTATGCCTACTTAAGTTCTTCCTACCAAGTCTTCTTTTAGGAGGAGAACTGGGGGAGGAAGGAGACAGGCTCACTGAAATATATAATCCATTCACCCTTTTACATTCTATGTACAACCTCCCATCTTCACTTCTCTCCCTATCTAATATTGCTTCTATGGCCACGTACATCATTTCAGTTACCTTCTTGTCAACACATTCAATTCTTATGCCCCCAGGATTTCAAAGTGTGACTATACTTGCAGACTGGGTCTTTAAAGGCATACTTAGGTCAAAATGAAGTAATTAAATTAGGATGGGCTCTGACTGGTGTCCTGGTAAGAAGAGAAAATTTAGACACAGATTCGCACCAAAGGATGATCACAAGAAGATACAGGGAGAAGACAGCCATCTACACAGCCAAGGAGAGAGGCCTCAGAGGAAATCAATCCTAGGTACCTAGTCACCTGGATTTCTAGCCTCTAGAACTGTGAGAAAATAAATTTCTGTAGTTTAAGCCGCTCAGTCCATGGCAACTGGTTACGGCAGCCCTGGCAAACTAATACACATGCCTTGTGCTTTTGTTCTTGAGCTTTCTTCCACTTCTTTACTACCACTAACAATAATAGCTGTTATTATGAGTACAGTACAGTACTTTTACTAGTTGCTTCACATACAATTTTCTCATTTAATCTCCACAACTATGCATGAAGTAGGTATCATTTCATTAATGACAAAACAGAACCCCAGAAAGACTTCATAAATATAATAAAGTGTAAATTCTAATTCAGATTTGACTTTTAATGCCTATTGTTTTTAGAAAGTCTTTCTTACTCATCTCCATTTATCTAAATTTTACCCACTCTTCAAAGTCATGCTCCTCTTCCATGAAGTCTTCCAAAATGCTCATTTGGAAAAATATTCTCTTTTTCTGAATCTCATAACCCCTCACTAAATTATTCTGTAAAATCTGTTTTATTGGGTACTTGTTCTATTTTTAAAAACACTATAGATTATTTTCCATTGGGTATCCCATGCATTTAGATTTTATACTTCTTCATATCCATACAAAATAACTAGTTGGACTTGGTAAGTGGTGACTAAGTATTTGAGAGAAAGTTATCCCAAAGCAGAAATGGTAAAGGACAAAAGGATTACTGGGAAAATAGAGATTTTTAAGAAAGTAACTGCTGGGTAAAATTACAGAAATGTAAAATAATTGTCATATGAATACTTATCTATTTGTAAGGTTGCTGCTACGCATATGTTTTAAAAGCAGCTGGATAACAACAAAAATTTTTATAATTCCCTAAAATACACATACTAAAAAGAATGAATACAGTATTTTCCCCTGGAACAAGGCTATATTTTTTGAAACTTTCAAAAAATTTATAGTCTTATTCCAAAAATTATTTGTCAGAGAATACTGTAAAGCCACGAGTGTACAAACTCAAGAATTAGGGGAAACTGAGAAAACACCTAAAAGCAAATTACCAGCTTTGTTCTACTAAGATAACTGACTACATACAGAGTACTATAAATATAAGCAACATCTTTGACATTTCATAATTAAACACCTCCAGTTTGCCATTTCTTGGGAAAAAAAATGGAGTATAAAAATTAATAGAAATTCTATTCACAGAGCTAGATTACAAATACACAGAAGTTCATCACTTTAATATAAATTTCTAAGAACTTATATATTGTATATTTTTTGGCAGCAATGCCAAATAGAAAATATTTTTCATTTCAATGAATAATTATATTTTTAATTCCACTCACCCTGTCGGTCAAACAATGAATCAACAGCTGTGGCTTTATTTGAAGGAGCCTCTGTGATTGGTCTGAGATATGTTCTATATCCTTTTAAAATGGTTGCCATAAAGCGCAAAAATGCTTCTTGAATTTCCATCTCAAGTTGTGTCATCTTCTTTTGCCACGAGAAATCTGCTTCAATTGGGGTCATCTCAATTGCTGAACCTTCTTGAGTTTTCCGGTGGACTGATAAATGAAGAAAGAAGAGAAAATGGCACTAATATATAGTATTATTTATGTAATGATTCAACAATCAAGGAAATTGTCAAAATAAAGCCCATCACTTCCTGAAATTCCTCTCTCCATTAACGTGAAGAGATCACTAGCAGGGGTTAACAAGAAGGCCCACGCTCAAAAAAACCACGAACCACAGTATTACTTTCTTACTACTGGAATTTTGTTTTTTAATGATATTCCCTTTAAGAAGAGCAAAATTGTGTTAAAGTTTAAGAATTTTTTTAATACAGATTCTTTCACTAAAAACATTCCTTCCTTTTTGCTCACATTTACCTGAAGATAGCTGGGGATACAATTTCTTCAAGGTGCTAATCAGATTTTTGCATGGCTTTTTGGGAAGTTGCTTCCAGTTCATATTCTTTTTTTCATCTGATCTATTAAATAAAAACATAATACAGTTTGTTAAAATCTGTTTTTACTTAAGCCAAATGCTAATGTCCAACTAAAAAAGAAAATGGAAAGGTATTTTTTACTGAAGTTGCAATTGATACAGACAGCCTGAATAAGCGGTTTTCAAGGAATTTCTCTTCTCACTTCAGTCAACTTCAGTCAAATGTGATTATCTCATTCTAATCCTCCAACATAGATTTTCAGTGTTAGGGTTATGAACACAACACTTAAGTCTTGTTTCAAAGTTACATCTTAGAATTATATTTTATAAGTGGCAAACTTAATTTACTTGATACTTCAAGCTACTTATCAGAAAGAAATCTCAACAAATATCTGAGTCAGATATAATAGAGCATGTTATCACAATTCAACTGAGTCAGCATTTAAAAAAAATCACTTTGGAAGTTCAAAAGAACGCTTTAAAGTAATACATGAGACAAAGTATTCTGATAGAATTATAAACATGTAAAACTCTACAGAGATGAAAGCTCAATGTACCAGCCATGGGCTGGAGCTAATGCTATACATCAAGAAAGTATCATTTATGAACATCAGTGCTAGTATTTTAAATTATTAGAAAAGTTAATCCATCAGCATATAAAAAAAAAAGAGAGCAAGATGATGTTTATTTTAGGAATGCAAGGTTGTTTACTAGTAACTGATTTTATAATGTAATTTACCACATAAAAATTAAAGGGGAAAAACTTAATGCTCTTCTCAATAGTTATACAAAGTCATTATAAAGTTCAACATCAACTTATAATTTTTAAGCAAACCTCTTAATCTAGAAGTAAAAGGAAATTTCCTTGATTTATTATTAAGCAATCAAAACCCTAAAGCAGGGCTAGCAAATCTTTTCTATAAAAAGTCAAATAGTAAATATTTTATGCTTTGAGGACCTCTGTTACAACTACTCAAATGTGTCACTGTAGCATGAAAGCAGCCTCAGGCCATATGTAAACGAATGATCATGGCTATGTTCCAATAAAATTTCATTTGCAAAAATAGGCCTTGGGTGAAATATCAGTTCTTGCTTTAAAGCAATAAAGATATTTAATGCTGAACTGCTCAAACCATTCCCTTCGAAGTAGGAACAAGACACTGGTTATGGTAACTCCTATTCAACATTACAAAAGGATTCTAGCCAGAGAATTAAGACAAGAAATTTTTAAATATTATAAGGACTGCAGAGGATGTCATTGTTTCTAGCCAGAAAATTGAAGAGACTCTACAAACAAATTAAAATAAATTCAGCTAGGTTGCTGGGCAACAGACCACTACATAAAAGTCAATAGCATTTCTATACCCCAGCAACTAACAAGTAGAAAATGTAATTTAAAATACCATTTACAGTAGCAATAAAAACCATAAGGTACTTAGGAATAAATAAGTTTAACAAAAGACGTGCCTGATCTTTACGGAAAAAAAAAAAAAACTGAAAAGGTTAAAACTTTTTAAAGGCCTATGAAGTAAAATACCACATTTATGGGTAGTGAGACTTTAAGTCAAAATGATATTAGCCTCCAAATTAATGTACTAACTCAGTAGAAGTCTAACCAAAATCACAACATAATTTTACATGGAATTTAACAAGCTAATTAAAATTTATATGGAAAAGACCAAATACAGTCAAAACAATTTTTAAAAACAGGGTGTAAAGGGACCTGCCATCTCACATTACAACTTTAAAAAAAACAATGTTACTGAGACATAATTCACATACCATACAACCCACTCACCTCAAGTGGGCAATCGATGGTTTTTAGTATACTTAGAGTTGTTTAACAACCACAATTGATTTCAGAATATTTTTATCACCTCAAAAGGAAACGCCACATCTCCTCAGTCACTAACCCACAATTCCCCCAACCTCCTATCCCATGGTAACCCCTAATCTACTTTTTGTGTCTTGGGTATTCCACAGAAATGGGATCATGTAAGGTATTTCACCATGATGTTTTGAAGGTTCATCCATGTTGCAGACATCTTAACTTTTTAAGTCATTAAGAGATTGTGATACTGGCAAGAAGCTAAAATAGACCAAATTAACAAAATGGTAAGCCTGGACACATATCCACACAAATATAAAAACTGATCCGTAATGTTACTGACACTGAAGACCAGTGGAGAAGAGATGAACTGACTATTCAATTAACAGTACTATGTGACAACTGTTAATTAACATGAAAAATAAAATTGTATCTCTATGTCTTATCATACACCAACATCAAGTTTAGCTAAATGAAAGACTTAAATGAGAAAGCCAAAACCTTACAACTTTAAGAACATCCAGAGTAATATTTCATGACATCAAGGCAGAAGATTTCATATACAAGAATCAAAATGGCAATCCATAAGTAGAAATTGGTAAATTTGATCAATTAATATAAACTTCTGTTCATCAAAAGACACAATAGAATGAAAATACAAGGCATGGTGTGAGAGAAACTATCTGCAATGTATATAACAGAGCAAGAATTAATTCCAGATTATAAAAAGAACTTCTTCTACAATTAAAAAAAAAGACAAACAACCCAACAGAAAAGTGCACCCAGAAAAGGAGGGAAATTAAAATGGATATATGTAGGTATATGTATGGCTGAACTACTATGCTGTACACCAGAAACTGACACAACATTGTAAACTGACTACACTTGAGAAAAAGAGAAGGAAAGAAAAAAAAAAAAAGAAAGAAGAGAGGGTAAAACCAAAGGGCAAGAAGAAATTAAAATTCTTCATTTGCTACTAATTAGGGAAATACGTATTAAAACCAAACAGAGAGATCCCATTACCATCAAATTAGGAAAAATCTTAAAGTCTGACCATAATAAGTATTGGCAATGATATGGAACCAACAGAAATTTCATCTGCTGCTGAAGAAGGGTCAGCGTAATGTGCAGTAACTATGCCTATCAACCAACATTAGCTCTTCTATATATATGCTTAAGAGGAATTTTTCTCCATGTACTCAATAATGATCAGAACAGCTCTAATCATAATTGTAAAATCTAACTATAATCTAAGTATTCATATCCATGAGCACTGATAAACACTGAAAATGAAGTAGAGCTACATGTGTAAACATGGATGGACCTATCAAGAATGTTGAGTTAAAAAGCAAGCCACAGAAACCTTTACAAATATAAATTTTTAAAGCATGCAAAATAAAATATCATTTATACTAGCATATATAATAAATGTTTCTAAACTACATGGAAATGATGAACACCAAATTCAAGATTAATATGGGTGGTACATTCATGCAAATTATTTACATTATTCTCTGATTCTTGAGTATCTAGAACATTTCATAATTCTTCAAGTACAACTAAGCAAAGAGTTCAATTTTAGAAAACAGTGTTTTGATCAATAGAAATTATACAGAAATTATTTAAAACAGGGCAAAACTAAGCATCTCCATAATATTATTTTATTCAGAACAGTAAATAAAAAGATGTAAACATTTGAGTTCTAACTTCATAATGACTTCCAAAAGAACCACAATGTACACAATCTTGAAATAATTGTTTTTCAAGGACAGATGCTGAAAAAAAAAAGTGTGCTATAAGAAATAATATTTAGTGCTTACAAGTAGTTCATTTTCAGGCTATAAGCAAATCTAAATATGCACAGAGAGATCACTAAAGCTGGCACACTTAGAGGAAGAGGACATGGAGCTCATCTTCCACCATGCACACATGAAAAAATACACCTACATGTGGAATAATTCTCACTGAAAACTAACTGAAAACTGGCAGAAGGACTCCTGTACAACCAAGGCTATAAGAGAGATACACAGGGAAGAGAAGAAAAGTGATTGGGTCAGGACCTGTGCATCTGGGAGGGGACTCAGAGGAAAAGGGAGAATACATGGGTGGATACCCACCCAGAGGAGTGAGCAGTGAGAGCCACAGATAAGGTGCTCCAGGCCCTGGAATCCTACATGGGGGAGACAAGTCCCCTTGGCTGACTGGAGGACCACTGGGAAAAATAGGAGGCAAAAAGAAAAACAAAAAAAGAAAAACAAATTTTTAAAAATGAAAACAGTTTGAGAGATCTCTAGTGTAACATTAAACATAGCAACATTCACATTATAGGGGTCCCAGAAGAAGAGAGATGGGAGATCAAAAACGTATTCGAGGAAATTATGGCTGAAAATCTCCCAAACCTGAGGAAGGAAACAGATATCCAGGTACAGGAAGCACAGAGGGTCACAAACAGGGTAAACCCAAACAGATCCACAACAAGACATATCATAATTAAAATGGCAAAAGATAAAAAGAGAATTTAAAGGCAGCAAGAGAAAAACAAAGAGTTACTCACATACAAGGGAACCTTCATTAGGCTATCAACTGATTTCGCTGCAGAAACTCTGCAGGCCAGAAGGTGTGGCATGATATTCAAAGTGCTGAATGGGAAAAAACCTGCAACGTAGGATATTCTACTCAACAAGATTATCATTTGGAATAGGAGAGATAAAGAACTTCTCAGAGAAGCAAAAACTAAAAGAGTTCACCAACACGAAACCTAACCTAAAAGTAGTGTTAGAGTCTTCTCTAAGTGGGAAAAAAGTAGGAATCTAAAGGAAAGGAAAAAATCTCACTAGGAAAGGCAAATACACAGTAAGGACTGAGGGTCAACCACTTAAATAAGCCAGTATGAAGATGAAAAGATACATATAAACATTTATATATATATATATATAAAGCAACAATAACTACAATAAACAGTTAAGAGATAAACATGGAGATGTAAAATATGACATCAAAAACATAAAATGTGGGGAGGGGAGAAAAAAACAAATTTTTTACAACGTGTTGAACTTAAATGACTACCACTTATGACAAGTAGATATAGTTATAGGTCAACAATATATGAACCCCATGGTAACCACAAAACAAAAACCCCCAAGAGTTATAAAGAAACTAAAAAGAAAGGAACAAAAGCATACTACTAAAGAAAATCATCAAACTACAATATAAGAAACAAAAAGAGTAACAGAGAACTACAGAAACAACCAGAAAACAGGTAATAAAATGGTAGCAAGTGTTTAACTATCAATGATTACTTTAAATGCAATAGACTAAATGCTTCAATCAAAAGACATAATTTGCTGATTGGATATAAAAACAAGACTGTTCTATATGCTGTTTACAAGAGACTCACTTCAAAGTTTAAGACAAAAAAAGACTCAAAATGAGGGGATAGGAAAAGATATTTCATACAACAGAAATGGTAAGAAAGTCGGGGTAACACTCACATCAGACATAATAAACTTTAAAACAAAGGCTATAACAAAAGATGAAGAAGGGCATTATACAATGATAACTGTACACAATACAAAAAGATATTACACTCAACACATATGCACCCAATACACGAGTAGCTAAATACCTAAAGAAAATACAAACAGACACAAAGAGAAAATGACACTAATAAAATAATAGTAGGGTACTTCAACACCCCACTTACATCAATGTACAGTCAATAATGCAACAGTGGTCTAAAATGAAACAAAGACCACCCGGGCTTATTAGATAGCTACAGGACATTACATTCAAAACCAGAAGAATATACATTCTTTTCAAGTGCACATGGAATGGTCTCCAGAACAGATCACTTGCTAGGCCACAAAACAACTCTCAACAAATTTTTTAAAGGATAGAAATTATTTTATCAAGTATTCTTTCTGACCGCAATGGTATGAAACTAGAGATCAACTACAAAAAGTAAAACAGGAAAGGACAAACAGGTGGAAACTAAACAACATTCTACTTAAAACAAAAACAAACAAACAAAAAAACAGGTCAATGAAGAAACCAAGTAGGAAATCAGAAAATACCTTGAGACAAATGAAAATAGAAACACTATACTCCAAAAGCTATGCAATGCAACAAAAGCAGTTCTAAGAGGGAAGTTTATAGCAATACAGGCCTTTCTCAAGAAACAACAACAAAAAAAAGCCGACCACCACCAACAAAAGAAACAAGAAAAATCTCAAATTAATAACATAATTTACCACCTAACAGAATTAGAAGAAGAGCAAAGCCTCAAGTCAGCAGAAGGAAGGAAATGATAAAGATCAGAGGACATTTTAAAAAGAATAAAAACAAAACCAAAAACAAAACTATAGAAAAAATAAGTGAAACCAAGAGCTGGTTTTTTGAAAAGATAAACAAAATTGATAACCCTTCAGTCAGGCTCATCAAGAAGAAAAAAGGACCCAAATTAACAAAATAGGAAATGAAAGAGGAGAAATAACAACCAACACCAGAGAAACACAAAAAATCATAAGAAAATATTATGAACATTTATATGCCAACAAATTGGGTAATGCAGAAGAAATGAACAAATTTCTAGAAACACACAACTTACCAAGACTGAATCAAGAAACAGCAGACAATACAAGAAAAGGAAATTATAGACCATTATCTTTGATGAATATAGATGCAAAAATCCTTAACAAAATATTAACAAATTGAATCCAATAACACATAAAAAAGGATCATAATCCATGATCAAGTTGGATTTATTCCAGGAATGCAAGTATGGTTCAACACACACAAATCAATGTGATACACCACACTACCAAAAAGAAAGACAAAAATCACATGATCAGCCCCACAGATGCTGAAAAAATATTTTACAAAGTTCAACATCCATTCATCATAAAAACTCTCATCAGAGTAGGTATAGAGGAAACATATCTCAACATAATAATATGGGCCATATATGACAAACACATAGCTAATATCATACACAATGGTGAAAAGATGAAAGTCTTTCCTGTAAACTGAGAAACGAGAAAAGGATCCCCACTCTTACCACTTCTATTTAACATAGTATTGGAAGTTCTAGCCACAATAATCAGACAAGAAAAAGAAATAAAAGCCAACCAAATTGGAAGGGAAGAAGTGAAACTGTCACTATTTGCAGATGATATGATACTTTATATAAAAAACCCTAAAGTTTCCACCCCAAAACTATTAGAATAAATTAATTCAGTACAGTTGCAAGATACAGGATTAATATATGGAAATCTGTTGCTTTTCTATACACTAATAATGAACTATCAGAAAAAGAAAACACAAAAAAGAAATCCCATTTAAAATTGCATCAAAAAGAATAAAGTACCTAGGAATAAACTTAGCCAAAGAGATGAAATACCTTTACTCTGAAGGAAATTAAAGATGATACAGAGAAATGGAAAGATATCCTGGGCTTTTCTTGGATTGGAAAAATTAACATTGTTAAAATGGCCATACTACCCAGAGCAATCTAAGATGCAATCCCTATCAAAATACCCAGCATTTTTTCACAGAATTAAAACAAATAATCCTAAAATTCATAAGGAATCAAAGACTCTGAATTTCCAAAGCAATCTTAAAGAAAAAGACAAAGCTGGAGGTATCACCCTCTCAGACTTCAGACTACATCGCAAAGTTACAGTAATCAAAAGTCTGATACTAGCACAAAAATAGACACATAGATCAATGGGACAGAACAGAGAGTTCAGAAATAAACCCATACACCTGCAGTCAATTAATCTACGACAAAGAAGGCAATAAGATACAACAGAGAAAAGACAGTCTTTTCAAGAAATGGTGTTAGGAAAACTGGATAGCTGTATGTAAAACAATGAGATTAGAACACTGCACCACACCATATACAAAAATAAATGCAAAATGGATTAAAGACCTAAATGTAAGACCTGAAACTATAAAACTCCGAGAAAAGAATATAGGCAGGATACTGTTACGATTTAAGTCAAAGAGTATTTTTTTGTATCTGTCTCCTAAGGCAAAACAAGTAAAAGCAAAAATAAGCAAATAGGACCTAATTAAACTCAAAAAGTTTTTGCACAGCAAAGGAAACCATCAACAAAGTGAAATCTACATAATGGGAAAAAATATTTGCAAATGATAGGACCAACAAGGGATTAATATCCAAAATATATAAACAGCTCATACAACTCAGTATCAAAAAAGCAAACAACCCAATCAAAAAATGGGCAGAAGATCTGAATAGACATTTTTTTCAAAAAAAGACATACAGATGGCTAAAAGGTACATGAAAAGATGCGCAATATTACTAGTCATTACAGAAATGCAAATCAAAAGCACAATGAGATATAACTTTACACCTGTCAGAACAGCTGTCATCAAAAAGCCTACAAATAACAAGTGCTGGTGAGGATGTGGAGAAAAGGCAACCTTTGTACACCATTGGTGGGAATATAAATTGTGTAGCCACTATAGAAAATGGTACAGACTTTTTTCAAAAAACTAAAAACAGAATTACCATATGATCCAACAATTCTGCTCATGGGTATATATCCAGAAAAAATGAAAACACTAATTCAAAAAGATACATGCACCCCATTGTTCATAGAAGCACTATTTAGAATAGCCAAGATATGGAAGCAATCCAAGTGTTCATCAACAGATGAATGACTAAAGAGGATGTGGTGCATATATACAATGGAATATTACTCATCCATAAAAAAGAATGAGATCCTGCCATTTGTAGCAACATAGATGGACCCAGAGAATGTTATGCTTACTAAAATAACTCCAAGAAAGATAGAGGGGGAGGGTACAGCTCAAGCAATAGAGCGCATGCTTAGCATGCACAAAGTCCTGGGTTCAATCCCCAGTACCTCCCCCCTAAATACAAATAAGTAAGTTAACCTAATTACCTTCCCACCAAATTAAAAAAAAAAAGATACTGTTTGATATCATGTACATGTAGAATCTAAAATTTTTTTAAATGAATAAAAACAGAAACAGACTCACAGATATAGAAAACAAACTAGTGGTTACTGGTGGAAAGAGGAAAGAGGGGAGGGGCAACTTAGGGGTATGGAATTAAGAGATTAAAAAAACTACTATGTATAAAATAAATAAGCAACAAGGATATACTGTATTGTACAGGGAATTACATGCATTATCTTTTAATAACTTTCATTGGAGTATAATCTGTAAAAATATTGAAATCACTATGCTCTATACCTAAAACAACATATTGTAAATCAACTATACTTCAAGTTTAAAAATGTATTAAAAACCAAATAAATAAACAAGCAAATGCAGTAAAAAGCAACCACAATTATACAGTCTTTAAAACACAATGGTAGATCCACTTCAAAATTATTTTTTAAGTTACAGCAAATGTTTTTTTTTCCTTAAGTCGTTCTTTTGGTTCACTTAAGGCTATTTTCCCAACCAATTCTACTGCTGTGACCAATGAGGTCTCATCCCAAGTTCTTACTCTATTCATTTTCTATCAAAATCAAACAGGAAAGAATAAAAGGACTCCAGGAATAAAAGGTGGAATTTGGCAGCAACACTAGGGAATTTTCAATACTTACTGCCCTTTCCCACTTTTTTTTTTTTGGTGGTGGTAGAGGGTGGTGGAAAGGGAACTCCTAAGCATCCTTCTAGAACTGCTTCTTTTATTAATATGGTGCTCTATTCTCTGGACCCTCAGTTATACTACTGCCGCACATATTTAGTACCTCCAGTAAACACAAACTATTACTGATTTTTTTTGGCAGGGGGGAATTAGGTTTATTTATTTAGTTATTTATTTTAATGGAGGTGCTGGGGATTGAAGCCAGGACCTCCTGCATCCTAAGCATGTACTCTAACTACCGAGCTATACCCTCCCCCCATTTCTGATTATTAATATCAATTTATCTACAATACCTATAATATTTAAATCTTGACACCTAAGGAAACAGCATAATATTATCCTATATTGTTACTAAAGTCAAACAGGTAAATCTATTTTTCAAAAGTCTACACACAGATTTTGAATTAAACCTAGATAGCCTATCATCTCCTAAGGTCTGAAAGCAGTATTAAACCTTTTTTTAATCCATATTCTCTTCTGATAAACATAAATATCTCCTGCCTACTGTTAACATTATAAACTGTAATAATATTGAGGATGTTCTTTTTCAAATCACAAAGCGCTCCAGGATTCTGAAACTTGTCCTGGTTGAGAACCACTGTATTAAAGATGAAGACTTATTAACAACTTTTTAAAATATCATTTCTAGATGTTTTCAATGAGCCATAACTACATGAGAGGAAAAATATAAATTGAGAAAATATAAAAAGAATCAACTTACACATATAACATGTTTGTATCCAAGTCAATGCAAACAACATCTTGTGGTGGGTCATGAAGATCAAAATACCTTGAGTCAACTCCAACTATAAACGGAAAAGGTGCACTCAGCACTGCCGCCAGTGAAAGAGGACAAAGGGGAATATATGGGCATTGCCACTGAAACGGAAAGATCATCTGGGGAGAAAGTTTTAAAAAATTAACCAGATTTTAAATTTGCAATGAGAATTATGTAATTAACTAGTATTACTGAAAGGGACCATTAAAAAGCAGTTAAGTGAGTTTCTTTTACCTTAAACTTCATTCCGAAAGTTAAATGACTATAAAATACTACTAGGCAATACCATTAACCAATGTGATAAAAATCTTCAAGTGTGACAATGATCACAATCACAATGAAAACGCTAATAGCTCTTTGCATGTTACTTGTTGTAATGCCTAGAGAAAATCCACGTTCCCACTTTATGGAGAGAGTCAAAGAAGAGAGAAAATTACCCAAAATATTATAAAACAAACTCATGATCTTTAACTCATGCATTTTATCCACCTACTAATCCTCAAAATAACCTTTGACTAAAATCCAATGAAGAGCACCAAGAACTTTAAAAAATTTAAAATGACTCTCTTGGGAACAGTAATAGTCAAATGAAAATTTCAACAAAAAGATTTCCTAACTGTCCAAATAAACATAAAATGATCCAACTTCAGTGAAGCTTGGTGTCTTAAAAATATTAGTCAATATAAAACATACCTCAACAATCTTTACTAGCCTTCCTTTATAAAGCTAACTAACTAAATAAACCTAATTATATCACTGTAGTCTTTCCAAAAAAAAAAAGAAAAAGACAAGTTTTGACAAGTAAAAAAAAAAAATTTAAATAATCAGCTAACATTAAAAATTTAATTATTGATGGTAAAATTTTTCCTCTACTATAAAAATCCTTGCTATTTTTCAAAGTCTAGTCCAATTATGACCTTACCCATCATCACTCATCCCAAATAATTGCCTACAGAATTTACAACCTCTGCCATTTATTCCAGATGGTTATACAAAACTGGAATTCTGTCTTGTCATTTATTTACTTATCAAGTATTTGAGCACTTAATATGTACCAAGCACTGCTCTAGATGATGGGGTCATAACCACAAATAAAACAAAGATTCCAGTCCTCATGAGGTTTATATTGTAGCATAGAGTCAGCAAACTTTCTGTAAAAGAGAGTAAATATTTTATGCCTTGCAAGCCATATTATCTCTGCCAGAAATATTTAACTCTGTCTTCATGTATGAAAGCCGTCATAGGCAATATGTAAATAAATGGCCTATGTTCCAGTAAAATTGTGTTTACAAAAACAAGCGGCAGCCGGGAATTGACTCACAGGCCATAGTTTGCCAAAACCTGGTCTAGAAGAAAAAGACTGAAAATAAACAGAAGACATAATAAATAAAATACACACCATGTGAGAGAGCACTAAGCACTATGGAAAAAAGGAAAAGTAAAGCCAAGTGCAAGGGATTAAAGTTGAGAACAGGAGAGAGAGAAAGCAAGTGACGCTGAGCTGGAACCTGAAGGAGGTGAGGGAGTTAGTCAAGGGGACATCTAAGGGTGGAGCACTTAGAAGAAAAGGAACAGATAGAGCAAAGGTCTTAAGGTGTGAGGTGTGCCTAATATGTTACAGGGGCAGCAAGGCCACCGTGGCTGCAGCAGAGTGAGCAAGGAGGAGAGAAGTAGAAAATGAGATCAGACAGAAGATGGACAGAACTACTCGCAAAGGACCTTAACAACTCAAGATTTCCTTCAGTGAAAACTATGTTCCATTCAGCAAAAAGGTTACGTTACACCTCCAACTACGTAAGAAATTTCAGAACAAAACTGTCTGACAACTAAATGATACTCTTGTCTTCATCTTTGACTTTTGCAACACAGTCTTAAATAGGGTCAATTTTACAAAAATATTCATTGTTTCCATTAATTTTTACTATGGGGCTCCATTAAATCTTCAATATTCTTAGCTTTGTCAAATCATTCTCCTTTTTCTATTTTTTTTAACCGTGCCCGCCACGGTGAGGGGCATTTTCAGCCCCCACAGGGCGAGGTGGTCCCCACGGCTCCCAAAGGTGTGCCAGGCTGCCACCCTCCAAATCATTCTCCTCTTCAGGCAGTGTTCCAACATTCATTACATACATTTCATGCCATCTTGCATTTTCATAAGTCTTCCAATTTCACTTTCAAGAGAGTGGGCCACAAAGATTCAGACAGAGGGGCATAGATAAACACTAAACTTTTAAAGGAAGGAGTGGGAACTTCATAAAACCGGTCAGTCCATTAACAAATATTTTCATGTTGTAACAACTTTTGCCGACACATGCAACTGTGGAGGCTTGGAAAACTGGTATATAATTAGCATTTTTGCCCCCTATAAACCATCTCAAATGTTTATTACTATTTTCAGTCCTAGCAGCATTTCCCTGACCAGATTAAGATCTTGGAGACTATCCTATTTGTTAATTTAACAAATATTTATTGAATGTTTACTCCATGCTCTTTAACTGTGATAAGTGCTGAGGACACAGGAGTGAAAGAGACTTAGATCATTATTTTCGTAACAGTTACATTCTTAAAATGGAGAAAGGAAGAGAAGGGAATCAACTATTTTAAATTAAACTAATAATGGAAAATAGGGTTAGAAAAATGAAACATCCAAAATTCTATACTATGACCTTTAAAGCCCTATCTGATCAGACCTCTTTCTAATTGCAATGGGAAGCCATCAAAAAGGTTTTAAAACAGGGGAGGACTTGATGTAACTTTTACTTGTTTTACACAATAGCTAAGCATTTGTACATTATCCAATTTCACAATCATCTAGATTTTCCCAAGTTATTGGCTTGCAATGATTAAAAGTTAAAATTGGGAGAAATTAGTTATGTAATTCATGTGTATAATTTTAGGGCAACTGAAATTGGCCAGAGCCTCTCATTTAATATAAGCTTCATTCACAAGTTTTATTATCATGTAATCATATAGATTCTCCGAACAACTCTAAAATATGAAAAATTAGAAACTGACATTTTCTCTCAAATAGAAATCACTTTTCCTTTTAAGTATTTCTCTTTGCCACCCTATTACATTTATGTAACTTCTACTGGTAATTTCAGAGCTGCTTTCATTGAAGGAAATTTCCCTTTAAAGTAATAATCCTGTCAAGAATTTTGTACTAAAATGAAAATTCTATACTTACAGCTACAACAGCTTCGGCTACTCCAGTCAACACAGCTGGCCTAAGAGAATGTAGCAAAATTTTACACTCAAGTAAAACAAAGAGCAGCAGTGTTGCACAATTCTCAGGACCCAAATTCATTAACAAGGTGCTAAAGTTGGCTCCACTAGAAAAACAGAGAAAAAGAGGAATTATGAACTATTTCTCTAAAATGTGTTAAGATTTGTTTATTAAATTATTTCCTACATATTAACAATTTAGAATCTAATATTAATTTCAAGTTCTCATTTAGTTATCACTGAAAAGGAGCAAATGCAATGAGATGGTATAAGAGAATGATTCAAACTCATTCTTTGATAACAAAGGGGCATTTATCAAGAAAGATTTTCCCAAAGAACAACCATTTGAGCTGAGCTCAAAAGAAAGGATGTAGGGGTTGGAGGCACAGACAATATATGCAAATGTCCTGAGGCAAGAAAAAGCAACTGTCATGTTCAAGAAACTGAAATAAATCTATTGTGACTAAAGTATAGGGGGAGGGAGTGAACACAACAAAAGAGTATACCTGAAATAAAAATGATATTTGCATTCTCAAACATTTATACTTGCATTCTCAAAAGGACACACTGGCTACAGTGTGGAAAAAACTGAAAGAGTGCAAGGTTACTAACTAAGAGGTTAACAATGAAGTAGTCAAGGTGACAGATCGTGCTAGCCTGGACTAGTGATGCAGATGAAGAGAAGCTAACAGATCTGAGATTTTTAGGAGGTAAAATCAGTTCACTCTGAACATTTAGTTATTAACTGGATACGGGAGGAGAGAGGAGAGGAAGAGGAAGGTATTCCCTACATCCAATATTGTAACTCTCTTAAGTGTTCCATTTTAAAATAGCAAGGCCATCCACCCAGCTATCAAAGTTTGAAACATTAAGGCTATGCTTACACAGTTTGTAAAAATTACACAACTGTATTACCCGAACCCTTAAAATGTTTTAAAGCATTCTGCTCCAAGTGAATAAATATATCATTTTAGATACTATTAATTACCTTAGTGGTAAAGGTGTAGAAACTGGCTGTGACAATATTAACGCATCATGGACTGATAGCTTAAAAAAACAAAATTAATTAATTAATTAACCAAGCCAATTCTGAAACCTAAATATTTAGATCAAGGGTAAAATGGAAAACAGTTTAATATGCAGACTGATACAGTTTTGGAAACATGTACTAAAATATAGAACAATAGCTGTATTTACTTAGAGGTCCTGAATTAGTTCTTTTTAATTAAGTGGTTAATTCAACTGAATTCTGATTCAATTAATTGGTTAAAATACAGTTGTTTAAAAATTATGGAGTAACTGCCTTTTAAAGCCTCAAATTTATTTACTCTATATTTGGAAACTGCTTAATATATATTAAAACTTTGCTGAACTGAAGAACATTTAAAATTAACAGTATTTGACTTAATGCTACCATATCACATATAATGTTGATAACCATCTTAGCAAAAATTTTAAAATACCTTGCTTCTATAGATCAGTGCTACTCAAAGGGCGAGGCTATATAGACTGTTAGTGGTCTAGGAACAGACAGTATATAAATAGAGAGTAAGCCATTTAGAAACTTTTATGGCAGTGTAACTCTGCTCTCACATCCAAGTACACCATCAGTAAACTCACGTCATTGGACAGGTTATAGACCTGTTCATGTCTATATGGATCTCACATGGTAAGCTACATATGTGACAAGCTGTATATTTATATAGGTCTGCCACTGACTAGAAATAAAAAGAAACTGGTCCTTTAAAACAGATAGTTTGAAGAGCACTATTATAGACTACTTCACTCTCACCCTCCAACCATAATCCATTTCATATCTAATATTTATTAAATACTCCAATATTAAAAACATGCCATAACCTAAGTCTGGGTTTTACATTATTAAAATCAGGTACATAAAGGTCACGCATGGACCAATGATGTCATGAACCAAGTATTATAATTACTGCAATTCTGAACATCCGAAATTTTAAAAAAAAGTAGAAAGGATGTTCATTGAAGACATAAAATACAGGAAATGCAAGGACTTTATAAGTGCCTATTTTTCCACCTTAAACCCAAAGGGCCACAGAATCCACCCTGCAGTGATCGGAATGAATTTATGCAGCGCTCCCCTCAAATATACTCTTTTTTGATTACCTGTACCAGGATTCTTGGTCTTTGTGGTGAAGGAAAAGGGATGTTTTGCATAAAATGTGAAATGTGCCTAGAAAAAATTTTAATATAATTACTTTTCTAGAATAGAAATAAATAGCTTCACAGATTTTTTAACAAATCTTACATATTATATATCATCCCAGATCTGACAAACTCACCTAAAACTTAAGCTAAATAAACAAATTTACTTGGTGTAAATACATGTACTCACTCCACTCAACTTCTGAGATGCACTGTACTTCCTGATTAAAAGTCCATATTTATATACCCTATTATCATCAAGAAAATAAAGAGTAACATGAATAGTTTCCATGAAAGAAGATAATATTTATTGCCCTGGTTATCAGTACCAGTATGGGGAGTAACTAACAGTGATATAATGAATCAAAACTAATACAGAATTTAACCTTACTAGTTAATATTAAAATAATATAGTTCTTTTACTATAACTTTGAGCAAACCACTTGTCCTATTTCTCCACCTATTAATAATACTTCTTAAGTTTTGAGCTCTTAGAATCCACTAATATGCAAAGTATTAGTTACTTCAACTGAAAAAAAATCACATACACTCATTCTATTTTCACAAACTATTCACAGAACCTTACTTTTTCAAAGGCTGCTAACTTATCATCAACATTAAATTTACTTCTAACAACTTTTAATCTGACCACTGAAAGTTAAATCTAGAATTATGAACCATTAGACTGGCATTCCAGTAATACAACATGAAAGCTGAAACCATACTGCTAAGCCAAATTGTGTAAGTTTATGCATAACACTTTACTATTTTTTAAAGTTGATTTTTCAGCAGCATTATTTTAAAACCTACAGATAACTGCCCCTCTCTATTCCACTAAACTAGTACACTTTACTGATATTCTTTCTGCTATAATGTGAAATTTTGGAAATTTTAAGAAAAGTCTGTATGTTTATTCATACTAAAACATGTTTCCACAAAGCTCCTAACTTGGTTTTTTAGCAGGGTACATGAGTTATTTACTATAATAATCAAATCAATGTGCCACTAGAAGTCAGAAAAGATGTGGTTTTAAAAAGACAGTGGATCCAATATAAGTTTCTTGCTTATAAAATGTAATGAAGGAAATCACAAATCAAAGGGAAAACATCCAGAATTTTATCAATGCCAAAACCAAAACTTCACTTTTAATATAAATAGACTCACCCTTATTAATTCCTACATCAGTTTAGAAATGTTTTAACTTGGAACATTTGGATGTTTGGGGTGGGGTGGGGTGGGTGTGTGTATCAACAGTCACTTTTCTCTTAGTTATTCAAGAATGAATAGGAAGAACACACAAAATACAATATTATATATAAGTTCTCTTCTCAGCTGAACTCCCAGAAGATGATTACATGGTCATCCTCACTACCAGTCCTCAATTTTAAATTCAGAGTCAATGACTAAGGTGAAGAAAGGGAGCAAGTAAAAAGTAGGATGACTTTTATGCTCCTTCCCATTCGACTCTGACGCTTCCAGTCAGGGAAACAATGAAATGTGTATAAACACATCCAATTTTTCCACCAGACATCCCTCAAGAGTCATTATACATACTTTTCAATGGGAAGAGGATGTGGTCCAGACACAGAAAGTTTGTAGATAAACATGAGAAATTTTCTAAAAGCTTCAAAAAAAGGCCAGTGTGAGAGTAAACAAATGCATTTGTTTGAATTGATGGATTTGGAGACCACTTTTCTCTCCACAGGTGTCAGCAGGCCCAGTTGCACAAGCTGTTTCTCTGTGAGAAGTTCTCGAGAGTAAGGTTCATAAAATTGGATGGCAGCTCCATATACCTACAGAGAGTAAAAGTACTGTTAAAAAAATATGAGTTTATTTTTAAGAATTAATTTCTCTTTTTCTCTTGTTCCAAAAGAAATATTTGCTTAGAGTACATATGATAGATAAATGGGAAAAAAAATCTCAAACATTGCTGATGGGAATATAAAATGGTACAGCTACTGTGGAAAACAGTTTGGCAGTTCCTCCAAAAGTTAAACAAACAATTACCATATGATCCAGCAATTCCACTCCTACAGATATACCAAAAAGAACGGAAAACAGGGACTTAAACAAATACCTGTACGTCAATGTTTATAGCAGCATTATTCACAATAATGGAAAGATTCAAACAACCCAAATGTCCACCAACAGATGAATGGATAAGCAAAATGTAATACAGTCGTCCCTCAGTATTTGAGAGGGATTAATTCCAGAACCCCTAGTGGATACCAAAATCCACGAATGCTCAAGTCCCTTATAATATAATGTAGTACAGTCGGCCCTCCTTATCCACAGGTTCTGCATCCAAGGATTCAGGGGGCTGACTGTATATATATGAGAAGGAATGTTATTCATCATTAACAAGGAATAAAATTCTGATAAATACTGCAACATGGATGAACCATGACAACATTATGCTAATTGAAATAAGCCAGACACAAAAGGACAAATATTATATGATTCCATTTATCTGAGCTACCTAGAATAGATATATTGGTAGAGAAAGATAGAAGAGGTTACCAAGGACTTAGGGTAAGGGTGAAGGAAGCTTCTGTTTAGAGTGATGAAAAAGTTCTGGAGATAGATAAGTGATACTTTTATAAATCTTATAACTATTTAGTCACTATATATGTGTGTATATAAATCTGCATATATCATATATATCATATCAACCCTTGTCTTTATAAAGACAACACTCCCAGAGACAATTATTTCAAAGTGATCTCAGAGATTTTTAACACAAGCAATATGACAAAAGCATCTCAAAAAGGCTTTGTTGTTCTCTACTGGTCAAAGTACATTTGGTAACTCTTAAATGTTTGAAAATCATAAAATACTCATTTATATTTATTGCTTTCAATGAGAGAAACTATAAATGATCATGAAGCTAAAAAGGTAGCTTAGTTGTAAGCCATCCAGTTAATATAACATTGGAATTCATTTGTTGAGTATTTTACTATGTTCCAGACACTGTACTAGACACTTAACCTTCATTATAATCTTTAATACAGTGGCTATAAACTTGTAGACTGTAGAATAAGGACACAGATGTATTTTCATTTGTTCCGCAAGAGTTAGCCTTGGTTAGTTATACTTTTCAATAAAACTGATTATTCTATCAAACTTCCTAAGAAACTCTTTAATTTTTAAATTTCTACTAGATCTGAGTTTTATTTACTGTTTATTTCCTAATGTTTTTTTCACCATCTCTTTTTCACTCTAAATTATCATTCTATGTCATTATTACTACTTTACACATGTTTTGAATTTCTGGCTATTACAAATAAAGTATACAAATACACATGTCTTTCGAAGGATATGTAAACGCCTCTCTCTTGGAATATGCTCAGGAGTGTAACTGCTGAGCCACAGGGTTGTTTCTTTTCCTTGCTGATAATGCAGCAGTTCTTTAAATATTCTGAAATATAAACCCCTATGGAACACGTACAGTGTCACATTACTTTCTCCCGTCTGGAGTCTGCTTTTTCAACTTCTTATTGGTATCTTTGAATGAACACATGTTCTTAATTCCAATGAGGTCCTACTATTCATCTTTTCTTTTATGGCTAGTGCTTTCTGTATATTGTTTAAACTATCTTTGCTAATTCTGTCAATTTTAATGTTACTTATCTTCTTACCCTCACTGTCATAGTTCAGAAATTAGCCATCAATTAATAGTCATCCTTTTGAAAGTAAGTATGTCTTCTCTTTCTGGTTCTTTTTTGTCTTTGGTGTTCTACTTTTACTATAATACTTATTTAAAGGTGGTCTTATATTTTTATTTTTTTCTGCTGAAGTTTCAGTGTATCTTTAACCTGAAAACTCAATTTTTATCAACCCTGGAAAACTCTCAGCCAACCACTAGCTTTTAAAATGTTGACTCTCCCTTTTCTAGTCTCTCCTTCTGAAATGCACTAAATATCTATTGGTCCTTTTGATTCTATCTTCTACATTTTTAAACTCCTTTTCTATTTTACGTTTTTCTGTGCCACATTTGAAGTAACCAATCTTCCATCTCATTAATTCTCCCTTCAAATATGTCTTATTTGCTGTTTAAACCATTCACTAAATTTTAAGGACCATGCTTTTCATTTCTAGACATTTGATTCTTTATTCAATCTGTCTATTCATTTTTTCAAAACATTCCGCCCTTTCCCTAATGTTCTGAGCCCCTCTATTAGGTCTTAAATCATTTCAATTATATATTCTTTTATAGTATCTATGATACTGTCATGCTATCATTTCAATGCCTTAAGCGTCTAACCCAGCTCTGATTATGTCCTGTTGACTATTCCTATGGTCCCTATGTCTTCTAACTTTTACTAGAACCTCATCTTGAGGCTTGGGTTTTGGGGGTTCCTCTCCAGAGAGACTTTATATTTGCTTCTATAGGCATTCCAGAGGTATCAGCAACCTGATAGCAATTTTCATGCTGACTTCTCACTTTGGGCTTTACAGTACAAATTTAAACTGAAATGTATTATGTGCAAATAATCCTAACATTCAAATAAGACTTTATCTCTTATTAATCTTTTTATGGGATTAAAAACATGGACAAAATAGGCCTCTCTTGCCTTCTGAGATGGCCCACACTGTCCATAGCATGTGTATCTCCCTGAATCAAACTGCTTTCACTCTAAAAGAAAGAAAAAAAATAAGGCAAAACAAAAAACATGAGCAAAATAGGAAAAAAAAAACCTTTTCAGCAGAAGAGGCTGTCAGGACAAAAGTTGAGAAAACTGGCAGTGGGTATTTGCTCTGAGGATCCCAACATTCAATTGTAGCTCCCATCGGAAGGCAGAAGAGAGGTACAGATTCCGACAGTGGAAATGACTCATAGTCCTCTTCTGGATATCTAAAAATTAAACCTTTTGGAGAAAGGAGACAATGATAAATTTCTTTTAATAGTTACTATTGCACAAATTATATGTGATAAATATTAAAAGAATAATTTAATGGCAAATTTTATGGAAATATTTAGGTATGAAGTTTCAAAATCACTATTTCTCCTGCATATCAGAAATTAAAATAAATGAACAAATTTACCATTTATTTTTACTCATGGACTTACAGTTCATTGTAACATTAATATGTATTAAATACACTAGTTAAAACTATTCAACAGGATCATCAACCTTAATGTATTTTCCGTGCATACTGCCAACATCTTACGGAGAGTGGTAAAGAAACATACAGGAAAATTTACCAATTTTTCAGTTAGTCTTCTATAAAAGAAAAAAAAATTCAGGGAAGGGACCAGTATTATGAAATAATACCAAGGCAACAGAAATTATCACAGCCCCTAAACTTGTCTAGAGAGAGAAGCAGTGAGAAGACATGCAATATGAAAAGTCAGTAAGCCAGAAACCCTTGTGACTGAGCAGAGAGTACGTGAGATCCAGGAAGCAGGAGCAGGGGCACTCTGAGAAGCATAACAAAGCCCCCGTGGGCTAAAGTACCCACATGGCAACAGTTCATTAGCCTCTGACATCTCCAATGCACAGACTACCTCTAAGTTATACACTTGAAAATTAGTAGCAGAATTTTGAGTCCAAATTCAGTCTCCAAAATTCTGTATTCTAAAATACGTGTCTCATATCAAATACCTGAATACTTTCACAAAACTTGTTTCTGTAAGTTTTTCTTTAGGTAACAATTTCTCCCCACCAAAAAGAAAAAAAAAATTTTAAAGAAATCACACATAATCAACACATTACAGCAATATTATCAGAACATTTTAAAGTGATACTGAAACTTGTTAGTTGTTGCCTTTATTTTTATATTATAAATTAAATGGTTTGATTCATTAGTATGAATATCTTTATGAGGACAACTAAGATTTCTCAAAAATGGATTTGCCTGACTTCCCTGAAGTAAAACTTTATTCCAAAAATTGTGCACAATCAAAAAGTAACTGACACTGCTTTTCACAAAGTATTCCAGTATCTCTTCTATTTACAACTGGAGCATACCTGTATTTTCAGTTTTTATCCCACCATACCAGTGGGATGAAGAGGTCACACTTAAATCTTTACAGCCCTTGACACTTTACTGTGCAGTTAGAATGTGGCGATACATTTCTCAAACACTTCATGGCAGAAAAGTTTCTCAGGCCCTTCTCTCCTCCATTTAGCTGATTCTTTGCAACAAGTGAGAAAGGAAGCAAGTCCACCTTTCATGGCAAGTAACATGTGGTTTCAAATCAGACACACAGAGATAAGAGAAGGAAATATAAGAAGTAAAGATGCAGTTTGACACCCTTCTGATTGTCAAAATATAAAAGTGCAGAGAGTAAGCGGTTTCTCACTCAATTGTTAAGTCTATTAGTGTAGACTAAAATCTTGAATGTTTATTTCACAAATGCTTGCTTGGGATAGAAGTTTCTGTTTAATTAATACAGTATTTTTGTTGGTGAAGGGTAACATTAAAATATCTTGTAAGTATGTAATATATTTAAGAAAACTTATGCCTTTACATGCTAAAGTTATAGGTAATTCAATTTATGAATAGATCAATTCCAATACTGCATAAGGAAGCATATACTGTCTCTTGTAACCAAATGTTAATGTACAACAAGTCCTACAGTAGCAGAAACCATTTTTTTAAATGTACTTACCAGCTTTATATGCTATTGCATTAGAAGCAGGCACAGACTTCTTATAACACAGAAACACACTGGAACCCCACTGTAAAATATAAATTAGGTTTAAAAAAGACAAAAAGGTGAAAATAAATTGATATTGCTGAATGTCTTCTAAAGATTTTGATTATTCAGGGAAGTCTATTTAAAACATGTTTATCAAACAGACTATGTAGTATACAACAGAGCAAAACATGAAATTGAAACACTAAAAAGAGTAAAAAAATATTGCTATAAAAATTAAACTGATGCGAAGGCTGTTTCAAAAAGTTTAAAATTCTGTAATCACCGAGAGGCTGCTTCTACTTGAAAGAGATAACACAAAACAGAGTGGGTGCTAGAGCCCCAGCTAGGAAAGACTGGGGTCACTAGGGTTCTATGAAGTCATTCTCTCCAGAGGCAAACCAGTGTTGACTAATAGCCGTGGGTGCATGGGTCATCTCTGCCTATACCTCATTTAAGCTAATATTAGCTTAATTTAAGACATTTTTCAAAGTAAATGTAACCCTACAGTAAACTCTAGAGTCATAAAACTATAAATCAAATGTATATGTTGCATTTTCTTCTTCATTAGCATGTAAAACTACAATATTTAAAATAAATATAGGGGAAGTCTCGACCCAGTCAACTTGCAGTTGTCCTTGACGACACCACTGAAATCCCAAAGCTAATAAAACCTCTATATTAATGTAACATAGGCAATTCAGCAGGTAGCAAAAAAAAAAAAAAAATCTGACTTTAAGTATGTATCTTCTGGATGAAATTATTCTAAAACATCAGAGAGCTAAGGATTTTGTAAGTCATTATGAACCATAAAAATTAGAAAGCTAAAAATAATAAAAACAATCATGAAAATATAAACTGAGAGTAAAAAATAAGCACAATGAAAAACAAGAGTCCAAAAAAAATTTTTTTTTGGTTTTCATATGAAATTTTAGAAATTAAACTTATTCTTACCATTCCACAATTCAAGTTTTTGTCAACTTTGCAGAAAGTATGAGGAGGGGTTTCTCCTTTACTGGTTACAATAACACAGATATCAGTTACAGCCAAGGAATTCTGGGGTCGAATTAGAGGAGCCCTTCGGTAAGTGATAAAGATTCTTTGTGAAGTAGTTGAACTGTTGTTGACATTGGCACAGCGACCGTAGGGTGTGGCTTGTATCACTTCACATCCTGGAATAAGCCTTTCTTTCCCATCATACAGAACTCTGCATGGCAGGGAGGGGAGAAATAAGTAAATAAATAGGTGAACACATTTCAGGTTAATGCTGGTTTTCTCTTTGAGAACAAAAAAAAAAATTTATTTTGGTCTTCCCTACTGTTTTCCAATCTTAACTGCAAACCAAAACTAAAATTACTATACCTCAGGAATTATAAATCTCTTAACTACTATTTTCAACAATAGAATATAGCTTTAAGAAGTATAAATAAGATCAAACAACCTGATTTTTTATTGCTTATAACAAGAAACATATGAAACAAAAAAGGAGCATACAACAAACATCCTTAGGTCAATTCTCACAAGTTTTATCAAGTATTCAGATGTTTCCACATAATTTTCCTTCCTAATTCCGGTCAAAATTTTACCTTTAAAAATCCTTTGACTGAAACTACAAAACACTGTTTAAAGAAATTAGAGATGAGCTAATAAAGAAAAAGTCATCTCATGGTCATGGATAAGAAGACTTAATATCAGTGAGATGTCAATATTCCCCAAATAGATCTACAGAGCCAACACAATTACTATCTAAATTCTAGCTGTCTGCTTGTGTAAAAAAAAGGCAGTATGATCTCAAAGTTTATATGTAAGTGCAAGGGACCCAGTTATAGGCCAAAGCAATCTGGAAAAAAAGAACAGACTTGGAGGATTCACGCTTTCCCACTTCAAAATGTACTACATATCTGCACATCAGTACAGTGTGGTACTAGTGTAAGGACAGACATACAGATCAATGGAATAGCACAGACAGTCTGCAATCAAACCCGTACACTTACAGTCAATTGATTTAGACAAGACTGGCAAAATAAATCAATGGGAAAAGAACAGTCTTTTCAACAAATGGTGCTGGAACAACTGGATATCCAAGTGCTAAAGAATAAAGTTGGATCCCTTCCTTACACTACACACCAGAAAACCCAAAATGGATCAAACACTTAAATGTAAGTGCTAAAATTCTTAGGAAAAAACATAGCAATAAATCTTTGTGGCCTTGAGTTAGACTAAGCCTTCTTGTACATGACATCAAAAACACAAATGACAAAAGAATGATAGATAAACTGGACTTCATTAAAATTAAAACCTTCCATGCTACAACTGATACCATCAAGAAAGTAAAAGGATAACCCACAGAATGAGAGAAAATACTTGTAAATCATACATCTAATTAGGAAATTCTTTGCAGAAAATGTAAAGAACACTTACAAATCAATATATTAAAAAAAAACACAATTTAAAAATGGACACAGGACTGGCAAAGGATATATGGAAATTCTCGGTACTATCTTTATAATTCTTCTATATAAGTAAAATTATTTAAAAATAAAACATCTTTTTTTAATGGGCAAAGAATCTATACAGATCTTTGTCCAAAGAAGATATACAAATGGCCAAAAGTATATAAAAATATGTTCAATATACTATTAGCCATTAGGGAACTGCAAATCAAAACCACAATGAGATATCACTTCACATTCATCGGGATGGCTGGAATAAAAAAGACAGATAATAACAACTTGGTGAGACTGCAGGAAAACTGTAAACTTCATACATTACTGGTCGAAATCAACCACTTCAGAAAATAGTTTGACAGTTCCTCAAAGGGTTAAACATAGAGTTTTCACATGATCCAGCAATTCTACTCCTAGGTATATACCCAAGAGAAATTTTTAAAAAGTGGAAACAATCAAATATCCATCAACTAATACATGGATACACAGAATGTAGTACAGCCATGTAACAGAATATCATAGATCACCAAAAGGAAATCAAGTATTGATACAAGGGACAACGTGGATGAACCTTGTAAAAATTTTAAGTGAAAGAAGCCAGACAAAAAAGATCACATATTGTATCCATTTACATGAAATGTCCAGAACAGGCATGCCTATAGAGACCCAGAGTAAATTAGGAGTTGCCTAGGGCTAGAGAGTGAGAAGGAGTATTGGAGAGCAACTGCTAAGAGCACGAGGTTTCTTTTAGGGGGATGAAAATGTTCTAAAATTGATTGTGGCTACGTAACTCTGTGAATATACTAAAGACCATTTAATAGTACATTTTACTATTAAATCACTATTACAGGTGAACTGTATAATATGTGAATCATAGTTCAATTAAGCTGTTAAAGCCCAACTAAATATTAAAATGGCAAATGAGGAAACAGAAAGAACAATGAACACAAAAGAAATCTACTACATGATAAAGATGGCATTTCATTACACTAAGGAAAAGATGGACTTTTTAACTTAATAAGCAGAGCTTGAATAAGCAAACTCCCATTTGGGAAAAAAAACAAAATTTTTTCCTATACTTCACTCTATACACCAGAAAGGGCTCCCAGTGGATCACAGATGTAAATATAAAGAATGAAACAGTACTAGTATGAAAAGAAAACCTAGCAGTGGGAAGTGTTTATAATTATGATGCAAAATCTAGAAGCAATAAAAAAGTAAGAAAATAAACTTCATAAAATAAACCTTGCATGACTTAAAAACACCGTAAGCCAAGTGAAAAGACAAATTACAAGGGGAGAGGTAAGGGGAGTACCAAAATAAATAAAAGGGATTAAGATGCACAAACTACTAGGTATTAATAAATGACAAGGCTGTAATGTACAACACAGGGAATATAACCAATATTTTATAACTTTAATGGAATATAGTCTATAAAATATTGAATTACTATGTTGGATACCTTAAATTAGCATAATATTGTTAGGTCAACTACATTTCAATATTTAAAAAAAATTATAAACTTGAAGAAAACATTTGATGACTCATTTAACAAAAAGTTTATCCTCTTAATACATAAAAATCTCCTTAAAAAAAAAATCAAGGAAAAGGACAAAAAACTACTTCTAAAAAAGACATCAACAGTTCACAAAAGAAAAAAGGTTAATGGTCCTTAAACACATGAAGAAATATTTAACCTCATTTAGATTACTCTGACATACCATTTCTCAACTGTGAGACTGACAAAAATTCAAAAATATCATCGCATACTTTGTTGATGGGACTTTGGGGAAAGAAACAGTCACATACGTTGTTGATGGGAATATAAAATGGCACAACCACAGTGGAAGGAAGTTTGGTAACATTTAACAAAATAATGCCTTATTTATCTTTTAACCCATCTAGGATCTACCTGAAAACACACCTCCACAAATATGTAAAAGTATTTGTACAATGTTATTCACCAAAGCAACAGGCCTTGACTCTATACCCCCTCACATTCCAGGTACCCTAAACCATTGCTTCTGGGGGTTTTGTTAAGATACAGATTCAGTAGGTCTACGGCAGTGCCCGAGATTCTGACTGTCTAACACACCCCCAAGCCCTAAGAACAAGACTGGCCCATGGATTACACCTTGAATGAATAGCAAGGCCGTAACTATCACCTCTTTCCTTTAAAGTCAAGCTTTCAAAAAGAAACCTCTATTGCTCCAATTTCCAATCATTTCTCAACCCTTTCTAATCTGGCTCCTACGTCCAATGACCCAATAAAGTTGTGTGACCCACCATCCCAACTGTACTGACTTGAAGGAAAATCAGATAAGCTAAAAGGGTAGACTTTACTAAAGGAGCTAAATGGATGCTACATAAAGGGAATGTAAGATAAGGATAAATCATCCTTTGGCTTTGGAAATTTGAACATATAAGGATCTCAGGACAATTTCATCAGAGTTCTATTGAAATAGTGGAGGAAATGATAAGCCAAACAAGTGGTAGGCTCAAATGCAGCAGCTAACTTTCTTAACATCTGAACAACTATCAATAGAACAACCAGCAATCAATTGTTAAAAAAAAAACCAGCATGGGACAGTCAGGGAAATTTGGATACATGACGATATTCAGAATGTAATCATTTTTAGGTGTGGCATTGTGGTTATCTTAAGAGAGAGAGACGTAAAATCAATTGATGTCAATACATCACATTACAAGAATGAAGGAAAAATTCACACGATCATCTCAATTAACAAAGAAGTGCCATTTGACAAAACCCAACACACTTTCATGATAAAATCTCTCATAAAACCAGGAGTAGAAAGGGTCTTCCTTAACATGATAATCGGCATTTATGAAAAGCCCACAGCTAACATCATACTCAATGGTGAAAGACTGAAAGCCTTCCACCTAAGATGAGGAATGAGACCAGGATGCCTGCTTTCATCACTGCTATTCAACACCATGCTGTAAATTCTAACCAGGGCAGGGTGGGCGGCAGGGAGCATAAGCAACATGTAAATGAGGGACTAAAACTATCTCTATTTGCAGATGGTATAATCCTATATATTAAAAATCCCCCCAAAATACATAAGAAAGCTATTAGAGTAAGTTAGCACAGTAGCACGGTCTAAGATTAACACATAAAGTTAAAATTCAACTGTGCTTCCATACATCAGCAATGAATAATCCACAAAGAAAATTAAGAAAACAATCCCATTTAGAATAGAATCCAAACAAATAAAATACTTAAGAATAAAATTACACAGATGAAAGACTTAGACACATAGGTTGGAAGACTTAGTATTTTAAAGATGGCAATACTTCTCCCAAACTGACATTAATGCAGTCTCCATTAAAATGCAATCTCCATCAAAATTCCAACTGCATACTTTGCAATAAATGGATAAATTAATCCCAAATATTTCCCAAGATGCTCTCAAATACCTACGTTTTTACTAACTGATGATAATTATAATAAGCAGAACATCTTCATACATGACATGTATATATGATAAAATACTATAGGTATTCTAAAAGCATTATCTTATTTACAGAAGAGTCAATGTAGACATTTTTGGGGAAAAGGCTTTTACAAAGTATGTTTGTTCTTCATTGGCTGTGGACTAGATACTAAACACCTCATGAAAACTACACTCCTTCTAAACTGTAAATACTTTCCTCCTGGCACTACAGACCACACAGTACAACTGCATTTTCTAAAACAGGAATGCTCCTTTGCCAAATGAGTTCAGGGTTTCACAAAAACTCATCACATAACCCAAGGAGCTCCTTACAAACATACTGTCTTTTATTATAGCTTCTTGTTCTTTGATGTATAATTAATAAGCTTATCTGACAAGAACAAACAGAAATGAAATCACATTTCAGGCTCTAATGCCTTCATTTCAATATTCTTTTGAAAGGAAAATGATTCAACTACAATGCAGAGAAATTCAGTAAGGGTGGACAGAGATATGTAATACCTTACTATACTTGATCTTAAAGTAATCATAATAGAACTATCAAGGATTTTGAGTATCTATTCCCATGCATCTTAAATAAATTTTATTTCCTTCACTAGAGCAAACAAAACAAGTCACTGTACCCAATGTCAGTAAGGGGTGGTTTATCTCTCCCTCTCTTGTAACAGAGGAACAGTTCTGGGCTTTTCAGACTTCCATAGTTCAAGTTTGCTTGAAGAGCTGATGGAGTGGCTTCAACACAGGTATAACCTTCAGGTACTGTTTCCCCAGCTGATTTGTTAATAACTGCAATGTCTGTAATTGGAGCTTTAGGCCCAGTTGGCTTAGTATCTAAACGATTTATTTCTTGATCCAAAAGAGTAGACGTATCAGTGAGACCAGCCACAACAAAGTAGTCAGTCACTCTTGGCCCTTTGTCTTCTATCATGGCTGCTAATATATTTCCTAGAGGAAAGAAAAAGGAAAAAAAAAAAAAAGACATTAATAAAATGCTTTACCAGACTCACTAAAATTAAAATACTCCAGAGTTAACAATGAACAACTAGCACACTTCCCCAGGTGGATTTATAATCAAAGTGTTATCATTCTGTAGAGGAAGATTTTTTTTTAAGATATTTTATTTTATTTTCTTCCATTTTTATTGAGATATAATTGCAGCACTATGTAAGTTTAAGGTATACAGAATAATGATTTGACTTACATACATCATGAAGTGATTACCACAATAATTTTAGTGGACATCCCATACAGATACACAATTAAAGAAATAGAAAACAAATTTTTTCTTGTGATGAGAACTCCTAGGATTTACTCTCTTAACAATTTTCATATATAACATACAGCAACATTAACTGTATTTATCATGGTGTACATTACATCTCTAGCACTGATTTATCTTACAACTGGAAGTTTGTACCTTTTGACTGCCTTCATCCAATTCCTGCTCCCCCTACCCCCTGCCTCTGGTAACCACAAATCTGATCTTTTTCAATGAGTTTGTTTGTTTTGAAGTGTAATTGACCTACAACACCATGTTAGCTCCTACTACACAACATAAACACATGGTGATTTGTAATAACTCACTGAGGTTAACGTGGATGCCCCATAATTCACTCATCTACTCGTAACTGATGACTATTCGGAAAGCTTCCAAATTTTTCTATTGCAAAAATGTTGCAATTAACATCTTTGTACATGTATCTTTAGTTAGTTTACTTTTTATATATATATATATTTTTTATATAAGTATAGTCAGTTTACAATGTTGTATCAATTTCTGGTGTACAGCACAATGCTTCAGTCATATAGGAACATACATATATTCATTTTCATATTCTTTTTCACTGTAAGTTACTACAAGATACTGAATATAGTTCCCTGTGCTATACAGTATAAAACAACCCACATAAAGTGTACAATTTGGTAAGTTTTCACAAATGTATATACCCGTGAAAACATACCACAATCAAGATAGTGAACATATCCATCAACATCCAAAATACTCTCGTACCCCTTCATTATGCCTCCACAGGCAATGAGTGACCTGCTTTCTGTCACTATAGATTAATTTCTATAATTGATATAAATGAAAGCATACAGGATATTATTTTTTTGTCTGGCTTCATTCACTCACTGTAATTATTCTGAGATTCATCCATGATGTTTATATCAATAGTTCACTCCTTTCATATTCCACTGTTGACTATACCACAATATGTTTATCCACTGACCTATATTAAGAGACATCTGGGTATTTTCAGTTTGGAGCTATTGAAAATAAAGCTGTCATGAATACGCATGTATAAGCCTTATGGATATAGGCTTTCATTTTTCTTAGGTAAATTCTGGATGGAATGGCTAATCACCTGGTAGGTGTACATAGTTCTAAAAAAGTGCCAAATAGTTTTCTAGAATGAGTGTACCATTTTACATTCCTAACATCAGTATATGAGAGTTCCAACTGTTCACCATCTTCTCCAACACTCTGTAAGGTCAATCTTTTAAATTTAGACTAGATTCTAATATGTCTATACTGATATTTAACTGTAGTTTTAACTTACATCTTCCTAATGACTAGTGATGTTGACTACCTTTTCACTCTTTTGCCCATTGTTTAACTGGGTTTTTTGTTTACTCATTATAGAGTTTTGAAAGTTCTGTACTCCAGAGATAAGTCATTTATGAGGTATATGATTTTCAAATATTTTCTCCCAATATGTGACTTAACTTTTTATTCTCTTACAGTGCCTTTTGAAAAGCAAGTTTTTACTTTTGATCAAGTCCAATTTATCAATCTATTCTTTAATAGATCATGCTTGTAGTATCATATTTAAGAAAACACTGTCAGGGGGAAGGTGTAGCTCAGTGGTAGAATGCATGCTTAGCATGCACGAGGTCCTGGGTTCAATCCCCAGTGCCGCCATCAAACAAACAAACAAATAAATCTAATCACCCTCCCCACAAAAAACAAAAAACTAAAAAAACACTGTCAATCCAAGGTTACCAAGGTTTTCTCTCATGTTTTCCTCCAAAAGCTTTATACTTTAAAATTTTACATTTAGATCTATGGTCCATTTTACTTATTTCTTTATATATGGTGTGAGGTATGAATGAAGATTCACTTTTTACATACAGACATCTAATTTTTCCAGCACCACTGTTGAAAATACTATCTTTACTCTACTTTATTGTTTTTCTACCTTTGTTCAAAAATCAATTCTCCAATATGCATGTGTTTATTTCTGGATTCTCTATTTTGTTCCACTGATCTATTTGTTTATATTTCAGTACCATATGGTTTTAATTACTGTAACTTCATAATCAGTCTTGAAATCAAGCAGTATTAGTCTTCAACTCTTTTTCAAAATTGTTTTGACTAGGTCCTGTGCATTTCAGTAAGCATTTTGGAATCAGCTTGTCAATTTCTACCCCTCACACCCACCAAAAAAGCTTAGTCAGATTTTAACTGGAATTGTGTTGAACCTGTAGGTCAATTAAGGAGAACTAACAGTATTGACTCTTCAAACCTATAAAGAAGGCTTATCTCTGAATTTAGATTGTTTTAAATTTATCTCATTAATGTTTTATAGTTTATAACATTTAAGTCTTTCATACCTTTTGTCAGATTTATCCTTAAATACTTAATAATTTATGCTAGTGTAAATGATACTGCTTCCTTCTAAACTCAATTTCCAGTTGTGCATTGCTACTATATAAGAATAGAACTGCTTTTTATATATTGACCTTGTATAATGCAATCTTGCTAAAGTTGCTTATGAGATGCCTTTTCTTTTTCTTGCCATACTGTACCGACTAGAACATCTAGTACAATGTTCAAGAAAAATGCTGATCAAAGAAGATCTACAAATGACCAATAAGCACAAAAAGACACTGAACGTCATTATCATAGTAGCATTATTCACAACAGCCAAAAGGTAGACACAACCCAAGTGTCCATCAGCAAACAGATATCAAAATGTGGGTTATCTATACAATGGAATATTATTCAGCCATAAAAAGATATTAATTTTAATAAATGTTATAACATGGATTAATTTTGAAAACATTATTTTAAGTAAAATAAGCAAGACACAGGACAAAAATTATGTGATTCCACTTATACGAGGTACCTAGAATAGGCAAATTCATAGAGATGGAAAGTAAAATAGAGGTTACCAGGGGCTGATAGAGGGGAGAATGAAGAGTTATTTTATTAGTGAGTATAAGTTTATAGCTGGGATGATGAAAAAGTTTTGGGCATAGATAGTGGAAATGGTTGTACAATACTGCCAATGTATTTAATGCCACTGAATGTAATGATACAAATGATTAAAATGATACTACGTTATGTATATCTTACCACAGTTTTGTTTTTCTTTTAAAGAGAGAATGTATCAATAAACATCTCTCCATATTAAACTTTTAACTTCTGTTAAGTTACAGAATAAGTTCCTGGAGTCACCTCTCTAGATCAGAGTATATAAATGCCTGCTTATATACTCTGCTATATGTTATCTTCTTACCTTTAGAAAGAATATACCAATTTACTATGTCAACAGTAATTTATCTATGACCCAGTGAGTATTCAAATTGTATTTAAGTTTACTGTGTTAGAGTAAAAGTGGTGAAGAAAGGTTGTTTCAATACACATTTCTTTGCTCAAAAAGAGGAAGAGAAAGAAATGTTTTGACATCTTTGTTTTGTTCATAATCTTATGGAGAAAGCATTCAGTCGTCTTTTATCAGTAAATATAATAATTGTACATTTTTCATATATGCTCTTTATCAAGTTAAGGAAGTTCCTTTCTATTCCTGAGACTTTTCTCAGGAAGAGATGTTGAATTTTATCACACTTTTCCTCCATCTACTGAGATCATATGGTTTTTCTTTTCCTGTTTTTTAATATAATGAATTATATTGACTAATTTCTGAGGTATTAACCAACCCTGTATTTCTGAGATAAATCCCACTTGCTCATGATATATTATCCTTTTCATATATTCTTGGATTCTACTTGCTAAAATTTTGTTTGAAATTTCATATATGTTAATGAAGGACACTGGTCTGTAGTTCTTTGTTGTTTTTTTTTTTTCTTTCTTGTAATGTCTTTATCTGATTTTGTCATCAAAGTAATGCTAATTTCACAGAATGAGTTGGCAAGAATGTCCTCCCTTCAATTTTCTGGAAGAGTTTGCATAGAACTGTTATTATTTCTTCCTTAAATGTTTGCTAGAATTCACCTGTAAAATCACCTGGGTCTGCAGTTTTCTCTGTGGGTAGGTTTTAAACTATAAATTCAATTCCTTTAGTACATATAGGGCAACACAGGTTACCTATTTATTCTTGAGTAAACTTTCACAGTTCGTGTCTGTCTTAGTCCATTCAGGCTGCTATACCAGAATACCATAGGTTGTGTGGCTGATAAACAATAAATTGATTTCCCAAAGTTCTTGAGGCTGGGAAGTCCAAGATCAAGGCACTGGCAGATTCAGTGTCCAGTGAGCTGGCAATATTCCTAGTTCATAGAAGGCTATCTTTTCACTGTAACTTCACAGGGTGGAAGGGAGCCAGGGACCTCTCTAGGGTCTCTTTTAGAAAGACACTAATCCCATATGTGGGGGTTTCACCTGCATGACAGAAGCACCTCCCAAAGCCCCAAACTCCAAACAGCATCACACGGGGGATAAGGTTTTAACATAAGAATAGGGGGCAGACATTCAGTCTATGGCAGTATCTCTCAAGGAATTTGTCCATTTCATCTAAATTGTGCAATTTAGTGGCATAAAGTTGTTCGTAATACTCCCTTACTATCCTTTTATTATCTGTAGAATATGCAATAATGTCACATCTCTCATTCTTGTTATCAATAAGTTTATGTCTTCCCTTTTTTTTTTTTACCTGATCAGTCTGGCTATAAAACTGCCAATTTCATTGATCTTCTCTAAGAACCAGCTTTCAGTTTCAATGATTTTCCTCTAATGATTTTCTGTTTTATATTTCATTAATTTCTACTTTGATCTCTATAACTTCCTTTCCTCTGTTTTTGTAGACTTTATTTGCTTCTTCTACTATCTGAAGGTGGAAGCTAAGGTCACTGATTTGAGATCTTTCTTCCTTTCTAATATAGGCATTTAGAGCTACAATGCTCCCCAAGTAATGTTTTTAGTAGCATCCCACAAATTTGGGTATGTTAGGTTTTCTTCTTATTCAGTTCAAATTACCTTTTAATTTCCCCTTCTTAAAAGTATATTTTCTTTGACTAATGGGCTATTTATAAAGTATGTTTATCAGTTCCCAAACTTTATACTTGGAAATTTTCCAAGAATCTTTTAGTTACTGATTTCTCACTTAATTACACTGTGGTCAGAGAACATACTGCATATAATTTGAAGTATTTTACATTTATTGTTTAAATCTATTATATCCTTGCTGGTTTTCTGCCCACTTGTTCAATCACTTATCAACAGAGTAATATTAAAATCTGACTATAATTATAGATTTGTCAATTTCTCCTTTCAGTTCTATCAGTTTTTGCTTCATGTATTTTGAAGCTCTGTTATTAAGGGCATAAACATTTAGAATTATTATGTCCTTCTGACTGACTCCTTTACCATTATGAATGACCTTTTTTATCTCTGCTAAAAATTAATAAAAGCTTTGGAAAAATATTAAAAATTTGTATAGACTTAGATATATAGTTTAATAATTAAACTTCATTTTCCAACTCCAACCAAGATAATCTTTCAAAATCCAAGGAGGGTATAGCTCAAGTGGTAGAGCGTATGCTTAGCGTGCAGGAGGTTCTGGGTTCAATCCCCAGTACCTTCTCCAAAAATAAATACAATAAACCTAATTAACTGCCCCCACCAAAAAAATAGTAAAAAATTTTTCAAAATCCACTTCACCTTACTGTTTAAAACGGCATACATTTAAATAAATACTGTTAACATCAACAAAACATTATTAACTTTTAACTTACAAGGCTAAATGTAGTTTACAAAGTTCCTCTCACTGTAACAAAAAGATTTTTTTTAAAGGTTCAAAAAATATCTGTGTGTTCTTTGGTGTTCCAAACCATACAGAATGAATGACCAACATTGTTTATACCACAAAGAAAGTACAATATTATCAAAGTTATTTGCTACATTTAAGCAATTTAAATTAGGGCCTTGGTGATGCCATTTAGAAAGCATTATCAACATCAGTTATGCTGGCTGGGTTACAGAACTACAAAACTGAAAAAGTCAGTCATTTCAGATAAAATCAGTTTCTTTTTCACAACACAAAGCAGTCTAATTCTCTCTCTACTGCTGCACTTGCAACTGAAAGTTTGGTAAAGAAGGAGAGCTGTAAAGGGCAGCAAACAAATGCTTTAAAGGAGTCATACGAATGTAAGAGTTGTGGGAACTAGAGAGCAACAAATGCTTTAAAGAAGTCATACGAATGTAAGAGTTGTGGGAACCAGAGAGCACCAGCAGCCACTACTAGTCAGAGCCATCCAACTGCTGCCAAACAGAAATGGCAAAACCATAGCTTCCTTTTTGTCTTCTTAAGAGAAGCCAGAAATAATCAGGATTTTTATGTAAATCTCCAAGTTTTAAAATAGTAGCAACTAATTCAAAATTCTTTAACACTAATAAATTAAAACAAAACACATTAGCAGGGTATATGCACCCTAAAGATTAAGTATCTAGAAGAGAACAATTTTAAATTTCATTTAAAAAAACTATTGGCTGAGTCGTGGAGCAATCGCTCGCAGTCACCTCTGCCAATGGGCTCCATGGCCTAGAGTCCTCATCCCTACCACCTACAATTGTGCACCAAGGCCTGCTAGAGGTCACCACCAAGGTTTCCACCAGCCCACCAGCAAGATAATGGCAGCCACCCCCTCCAACGGCTCACTCGTGGCCACCCACGACTATTAGCAGCACTGCCCGGGCTCCACTTCCAGTAACAGCTCATGCAGAAGTGTGGAGTACCCTGGGGAAGCCATCTCCCACCCGTGGGTCTCCCCAGAGCTAAGCCAGACCCTGGTGGACTAGCTTCTTTTTCATGAAATCCACTCTCCCATTCATGGGCCACAGTGTTGGAGTCCCCAGAGCTCTCAGAATCGCCCCCAGACCTTCACCGGCAGGATCACCTGTGACCTGGCTCTGGAAGCCACAGGGAAGGCAGCTCTTGGTGGCTAGCCTGGCAAAACCAACTCTGGGCCCCCGTCCTGAGTGGCCACCACCAGCTGCCAGGCTTCTTTTCAAGGCGGTAGGCCCATTAAGAGCACCCCGCCACCACTTTCCTCCCTCGCCCAGACTAAGTAGGCTACAGCCACCAGAAACAGTTGGGTTCTTTAATATGAAAACAGCAGAACACCAAAAAAGAAGTTGAGAGAACCCCATGCTTTACCCCCCAAGCCACACAAGAGCCTTCCTGACACCTCGTAACAACTGCGCCTTGCACCAAATAGAAAATAAACTCCAAGCAGCCAATTTCTTAAAAAAATTTTCTAAATTGACCTGGTTAAATACCTTTACCATGAAAGATACGTGAACCAATGAACCTAACTGTGTATCACATTGTTAATATAATCACATAGAAGGGAATGAAAAAAGAATGAATCCAAGTAAATTTTGAACAATTTTCTTTAACATGAAGAACTGAAGAGAAATCTTAACCCTTCCTTAGAAGGCTTGTTTTTTATACCTGTATGTTTGTAGCAATTCTGAAATTATTCTATATGTACTCCATGACTAAATGATTGTTAGAAGCCAGAGTTCTTGCTGTGAGAAAAGGAAGATATAAATAAGGGATGGAAGACAAGAATCCATGTTTTAGAATGGAATGAAAGGTATCAGCATGAACTCATGATTTTAAGAGAGAGAGAGAGATATACACTAAAGGCAATGTGGTATCCTGAATCGGATCACAGAACAGAAAAAATCACAATTTGTATTAATGTAAAAATTAGTGAAATTAAAATAAAATTTGGATTTTAGTCAATAGCAATTTAACAACGTTGATGTTTTAGTTTTAATTAATGTACTGTGGTAATATAAAATGTTAGCCATAGAAAAATACAGGAAATCTCTGTACTGTCTTTTCAGCTTCTCTGTAAACCTGAAATATAATTCATATATAACAATGTTTAAATACATGTCTGTTAGCATTACTGATGACAGACAAAAAAAAGTGGAAACAGTTCAAATGTCCATCAACTGATGAAGCAATAAAATGCAGTACATTTATACAATGAACTATTGTTCAGCAATAAAAAGAAACCAAGTACTGTACATGCTACAACATGGATAAACTGTGGACACATTATGCAAAGGGAAAGAAGTCAGTTACAAAAGACCACATATAGTTTGATTCCATTTGCATGAAATGTCTAGTATAAGCAAATCTACAGAAAGACGAAGTAGCTGGCTGCCAGGTCTGAGGTTTGGGGGAAATGGGGAATGACTGCTAATGAGTATGGGGTTTCTTTCTTGAGGTGATAAAAATGTTCTAAAATTGATTGTGGTGATAGTTGAATAACCTGTGACTACACTAAAAACCAATAAATTGCATACTCTAAATGGGTGAAGTGTGGTACGTGAATTATCTCAATAAAACTGTAAAAACAGATAAACATTTAGCTAGTCATATCAAGAAAAAAAAGAGCCTAAATAAATAAAATCATAAGTGAAAAAGGAAAAGTTGCAACCTACATCACAGAAATACAAAGGATCATACAAGATTACTACAATTATGTGCCAATAAAATGGTCAACCTAGAAAAAATGGACAAATTCCTAGAAATGTACAATCTGTGAAGACATACGAGAAATAAACAGAAAATAAGAACAGACCAATTAACAGTAATGAAAATGAATCAGTAATTTAAACACACACACACAAATTCCTAACAAGCAAAAGTCCAGAACCAAACGGCTTCATGGGTAAGTTCTACCAACCATTTAGAGAAGAGTTAACACCTATCCTTCTCAAACTATTCCAAAAAGTTGCAGAGGAAGGAACACTTCTGAAATCATTCCACAAAGCCACCATCACCATGACACCAAAACCAAAGATATCACACATACATGTACACACACAAATATAGTCCAATATCACCAATAAATACGGATGCTAAAATCCTCAAAAAAATATTAGCAAACGATTCAATGATACATTAAAAGGATCATATGCCAGGGATGCAAGGATGGTTCAGTATCCACATATCAGTCGTGTAATACACCACATTAACAGACTGAAGATTAAAAATCAAATGATCATCTGAAGAGATGCAGAAAAAGCTTTTGACAAAATTCAACATACATTTATGACAAAAACTTTTAACAAAGTGAGAACTGAGAGAACATATCTCAACATAACAGAGGCCACATATGACAAGCCCACCACTAACATCATAATCAATAGTGAAAAGCTGGAAGCATTTTCGCTAAGATCAAGAAAAAGACAAGGATGCCCACTCTTACCACTTTTATTCAACATAGTATTTAAAGTCCTAGCTATAACAATCAAACAAGAAAAAGAATAGGAACCTATATTGGAAAAGAAGAAGTATAACTGTCACTGTTTGCAGATGACATAATACTATACATAGAAAATCCTAAAGACGCAAGCAAAAAAAAAAAAAAAACAACACTTTACTAGAACTCAATAATGAATCTGGCAAAGTTGCAGAATACACAATGAATATTTGGAAATTGAATACATTTCTACACATGAACAACTATCACAGAGAAAAATTAAGAAAACATTTATAATTGTATCAAAAAGAATAAAATACCTAGAAAAAAATCTAATTAAGAAAGTAAAAGATCTGTACTTAGAAAATTATAAGGCACTGATGAAAGATACTTAGGACAAACAAACATGAAAAGATAAACAGTGCTCGTGGACTGGTAGAATTAATATTGTACTAACCAAGGAAATCTACAGATTGAATGCAATCCTTATCAAATACCAATGACATTTTTCACAGAACTAGAGCAAATAATTCTAAAATTTGTACAGCAACACAAAAGACCCCAAATAGCCAAAACAATCTTGAGAAAGGACAAAGCTGGAGGTATCACACTCCCTGATTTCAAACTATACTACAAAACTACAGTGATTTAAACTATACTACAAAGCTACAGTAATTCAGGGTACAGTGATTTAAAAAGTATGGCACGCACACAAAAACAGACACATGGATCAACGGAATAGAAGAGAGAGCCCAAAAATGAATCTACTCATAGGGGCAACTAATCTATGACAAAGTAGGCAAGAATATATGGTGGAGAAAAGACAGCCTCTTCAAGAAATGGTGTTGGGAAAACCAGACAATTACATGCAAAAGAAAAAAACTGGACTTTCTCACATCATTCACAAAAATAAATTCAAAATGGATTAAAGACATAAATGTAAAACTGGAAACCATAAAACTTCTAGAAGAAAATATAGGCAATATGCTATTTGACAAGGGCCTTAGTGATGTTTTGGGGGGTATGTCTCCTCAGGCAAGGGAAACAGAATAAACAAATGGGTCTACATCAAACTAACAAGGTTTTGCACAGTGAGGGGAACTATCAAGAAAACAAAAAGGGCACCTAATGAATGGGAGAAAATATTCGCAAACAATATATCCCGTAAGGGGTTAACATCCAAACTGCAGAAAGAGCTCATACAATTAAACATCATCAAAAAAAAAATCTGATTAAAAAATGGGCAGAGGATCTAAACAGAATTTTTTTTTAAAGAAGACACATTCAGCCAACAAGCAAATGAAAAAAGATGCTCAACACACTACCCTCAACAGGGATATGGAAATCAAAACCACAATGAGATATCACCTCACATCTATCAGAATGGCTACCAACAAAAAGACAAAAAATAACAAATGTTGGCAAGGATGTGGAGAAAAGGGAACCCTCGTACACCTTTCATGGGAATGTAAACTGGAGCAGCCACTATGGAAAACAGAATGGAGATTCCTCATAAAGTTATAAATAAAACTCAGATACAACCCAGAAATTCCACTTCTGGGAAAGAAAGAAAGAAAAGAAGAAAAGGAGGAAAGGAAGGAAGGAAGGGAAAGAAAAAGAAAAGAAAAATGTGCAAACATATATGCGTGCGTGTGTGTGTGTGTGTGCGTGCGTGCACCCTTATGATCACTGCAGCATTATTTATAATAGCCAAGAAATGTCAGCAATCTAAGTATCTATTAATAGATGAATGGATAAAAATGTTGTATATAGATACAATGGAATATTGCTCAGCCATAAGAAGGAATGAAATAATGCCATCTGCAGCAACATGGATGGACCTAGAGGGTGTTACACTAAGTTAAATAAGTCAGACAGTGAATGACAAATACTGTATGATTTCACTTATATGTGGAATCTAAAAAACAAAATAAATGAACAAACATAACAAAAGAGAAAAAGAGTTGTAGATATGGAAAACAATCAGGTGATTTCCATAGGGGAAGAGGGTAAAAAGATGAGTGAAACAGGTGAGAGAGATAAAGAGGTACAAACTTCTAGTTGCAAAATGAGTCACAAGTATGAATTGTACAGTGTGGGGAACAGAGTTACTTATTATGTAATACCTTTGTATGGCGAATATCATAACAAGATTTATTATGGTGGCCATTTTGAAATGTACAGAAATATCAAATCACAATGTTGTGCACCAGGAACTAACACAGTGTTGTAGATCAATTATATTTCAAAAACAAAGTCACAGAAAAAGAGATCAGATTTATGGTTACCAGAAGTGGGGGAGGGAGGAGGGGAACTGGATGAAGGTGGTCCACAGACACAAACTCCCAGTTATAAGATAAGTAAGTACGAGGGATGTGAAGTACAACATGATAAATACAAGCAATACAGCTCTATGTTATATATGTAAGTTGTTAGAGTAAATCCTAAGAGTTCTCATCACAAGGGAAAAATTTTTTTCTCTAATTCTTTAGTTTTTCTAACTATATGAGATGATGGGCGTTCACTAAACTTACTGTGGCGATCAGCTCACAATGCATGGAAGTCAAATCATGCTGTACTCCTTAAGCCTACACAGTCTATATGTCAATTATATCTCAATAAAACTAAAGGAAAAAGACCAATCAAGCTATTGGGTAGAAGGCCACTGGAAACAGACTATACAACTTCAAAGTTTTTCCCCAGAGATGCTAGTAACTAGAAAGAAAATGCACATCACCAATGCGGTGGCATTACTTTAACCAACCAATCGAAGTTGACATCATTAACAACTGTTCTGGTATTACATGCCTTCTGATGTGAAGCACTAAGAAGGGCACCACATTAGTTATGCAGTATTCCTAACAAAAATGTATAGCCTTAATCATGAGGAATTAGGCTAACAAACCAACCAAAGGGCAGAAGTCTTAAAAAAAAAATATGTACACACACACACACACACACACACACACACACACACACAAAGCGAAAGGGAAAAACATGCTGTTCCAAATTAAAGATTAAAATCTCAGCATCAAAATGAGCGATGAAAGATAACAGGAAAATCTCTGAACACTTCAAAACTAAACCCACTTTTAAATATTGCATGATTCAAGAGGAAGTTTAAGGAAATTACAAAATATTCTAAACTGAACAAAGAGTAAGACAACACATTAAAATCTGTGGGATACAACTAAAGCAGTGCTTACAAGGAAATATATAGCAGTAAGTCCTTATAGAAAAAAAAGCAAGGTCTCATATTAACAATTTAAGCTTCAATCTTAAGAAACTAGAAAAAGGACAGAAAATAAACCCAAAAAAGCAGAAGGAAGAAAATAATATAGCATAAAGAGAAATAAAAGAATGGAAAAAATAAAACTGTCCCCATTCACAGACACGACTGTCTAGGTAGAAATTTCAAGTAATCTACCAAATAAATAACAACTAAATGCAATGAGTACTCCTAGAATGGATCTGTGAACAGGAAAAAAAAACTGCTGTAAGGTATAGTATTGGAAAAATTTCAATGTAGACTATATATTAGATAATTTTGTAACAATGCTAATTTTCCTAATGTGATTAGTGTGAGAGAATGTTCAAGTCTTTAAGAAATACATGCTGAATTTATTCTCAAATGGTTTACTCAAAAATAATAATATGCACAGAGAGAAATTGCTAATGTGACAAAATAATAATTAGTAAATCTAAGTGAAGTGTATAATGGGAGTTCATTAAAATACTCTTCCAACTTTTGTTAAGGTTGGAATTTTTTTCAAAATGAAGTTTTTGTTTGTTTGTTTGTTTTTACAATAGTTTCTGTCCTTTGAGATTTCAACAAAAGTATAGAGATAAATGGAGGAAAGTGGGAAAGGTAGGAAAATAAGAGAGTGAAATAACACTGGTTTCAATTCAAGAAGTATACAGAAAAGCATAACTGCTAATCTGAGTAGTCCCAATTTTAGCTACACTGTCTATAAAGTTGGAAAAATAGAATATAAAATCTGCTACATTATGTTATGTATGTATGTATGTACATTTATGTACATGTATATACACAGAGAAGTGCAAAGGCAAAGACCTGATAAATTTAATGTTGTCCCCAGGGATTTTTTTTCCTTTGCTTACTTTAAAAGCTAAATCATCATTCTTCAACTTTATTCACTTTGAGCACAAAGTAACAATCAGAATAAAATGAGACAAGTTTCTGAAACTCAGCCATCTGGCAACCTCACCAATTCATACACAGCCAAGAACCAGCCATTAAGAACTGCAATAGATATCACAAAGCAGCAAAACATACTTTATGCATTTCCGTCTCTCAATTCACAGTCTATTTAATGACAGTTTACAAGAAGTTCTATTAAATTTATTTGAGTACTAAATACACAGTAGAAGTAATAACACAAAGAAGAGAGGTAAACATACTATCAGATCAAAAAATTAAGTGTCAAGGAGTGAGATGTCAAGAAGGTGACCTAAGGGCAGAGTTAACTAGATCCCTACCTGTAACAGTAAAGAGTCACACGCACCTCAAATATACCCAATGGGTATCCCTGCTTTGCAAATGTTCTACAGTATTTATAATCACATCATCTACTTATTATGAAAAGGTTCACTTACTGAACAATTCTTTTCTCACCATATTATCTATGTATTAAATATTAAAATTCCATATACTAAATATACATTAAAAGCCTATATAATCCTATAAAATTTAACCTCTATTGTTTCATTGGCCAATTTCCAAGTTGACTATAACAGTTAATTGTAACAATTTTATACGTTATCTGATCTGGTTGATAAACACCCTTTTCACCCTTTTTAAAACTTTCCAGGGTTATTCATCTGAGCTTATCAAGTTTTGGGAGGAAAAAAGCTGAAATCTTTGTTAGGAAGAGTTCTAGAAGATTATTTAATGAGAATAGGCATCTTTACAAAAATTAAGTTCTCCGGTCAAGTGCAAATGGTATGGCTCTCCATATTACTCAGGTGTCTTTTTTTAAAGCCTTCAAGTAAAGTCTCATGATGTTTTTCAACCAGGTCTCGCACACTGTTTGTTTGGATTATTGATAAATATTTTACAGTTTCGTGGCTAACGGGAAGGAGCTCTTACGTTTGCTAAACAGTCACTGCCAGTACACTAGTAACTATGGCAGAGCCTCAGACCTTGTTCTAAATGCTGGGAATTAAAGCAATGAAAATACCAAATGCCTTGTCTTTATGGTTGGGGAATAATCAGTAAACAAGTACAGACTTATAAATAAGTGATTTCAGAAAGCATACATGCTATGAATAAAAATAAAGCAAGAAAGAGGGAAAGAAAGTGATGGTGGAAGTGCTAATTTTTATAGTACAATCAAGGAAGACCTCTCTGAAGAAGGAAGTAAAATCTGAGCAGAGGTGTTAAGTGACAGGGAACAGTAAATCATATGATGACAGAACACATTCCAAGCAGGAAGAAAGTAGAAAATAAAAGCCTAAGACAGGTAAATAACTTGATCTTTGAGGAACAGCAAGAAGGCCATAGCTCTAGAGCTTAAGGGAGTATAGGAGATACGGTCAGTGAAGGGGGAAATGATATAGGACCTTTCATGCTAAGGTAAGGTCTTTAGGTTTTATTCTAAGCATGCTGGGAAGCCACATGCTGGGAAGCCACTCCAGATGCAAGTGATGTGTTGTTATTTATGTCTTTAAAAAATCAGGGGAGGAGGTAACAGCTCAGTGGTCGGGAACATGTTTTGAATGTACAAGGTCCTGAGCTCAATCCCCAGTACCTCCATTAAAAATTTTTTTTTTTAAAAAAATCACACTTGTTGCTGGAAACAAAGTAGAGGGAAAAAAAGAACAGAAGCAGGGAGAGCAGTTAGATGGGAACTGCAACAATCCAGAAGAAAGATAATAACGGCTTATATTAAGGCAAAGAAGTGGGTGAGACAAGAAATGGCAGGATTTGAGATACAGTTTAAAAGTCAAGCTGCTACTGATGGACTGGAGGTATGAGGGAAAAAGAGAAAGTAAGAATGGCATCCAGTCTGTGGCCTAACCAAGTATGTGAATGGTGGTGCTATATACTAAGATGGTGAAGTCTGAGCAAAGAGTAAATTTGAGGAAATAAACCCAAAATTCTGTACTGGACAAGTTTGAGATGCCTAGTACAATACCGAAGATGAAAAGGCAGTCCAATATAGTGTGGAGTTTGATAAAATACCGCAGCTGGGATCAGGAGCAAATTAATGATACTTAAAACCACAAAATTAAATAAGACACCCTAAAAAAGTGACAAATAACGATAAAGAAAAGGTATATGGCCTAAGCCTAGGGCACTCCAACTTTTCAGATAAGGGAAGAGTAGCCAGAAGACAAGACTGAGAAGGAACTGCCATAAATCAGAAAAGAATCAGGATTATACAGCAACCAGAAAACCAAGTGAGGTTTTTTCCAAAAATAGGGACTGATCAATCACGTCAAATGTTAACGAGAAGTAGAGTAACTTTAAGACTGAGAGTGGTTTTAGTTGGTGGGGGTGAGCAAGAGCTAGCCTGGAGCAAGTTGGAGAGAAAATGCAAAGAAAATAAAGACAGTATGAGCAACTCTTTTTGACAAATTTTACTATAAATGAGAAAGAAAGGTTTGTGTGGGAGAAACAGAGAGAAAGATAACACCAGATGCAAAATCCTCAAACAGGCAAGAGGATGCAGCACAGATGGAGCTGTTAGCTTATAAAGAGAGAAAGATAAGAGTAAGGAAAGAAAAGAGATTAAATAGTCTTCTTAGTCATAAAAGTGGAAGAGCAAAATGACAAGGTAATGCCGAGGGCATAAGAGATATCTGTGGCCGTGAATTTAAAGTGAGACCAGTCAGCACTGTTTGTTTGTTTTCTCCAGTCACTCAGTTGCTCAGGATCAAGGGAACACAGAGTCTGCAAAGAACTGCGTTCGATCAGAGCTGAAATTTTGCTCTGATTATAGTAAAGAAAGCAAGAAACAAGAGAGATGATAACCTGACCCAAAAAAACAGTACAGAACTCTAGTAGACACTAACGTTTGCATTCAATGAATCAATGTCCCTGAGTAAGGAAAGAAATTACCATATGTGGGGGCAGATGGATGGTAAAAAAGTGGTGTGACTAATGGCCTGGTGGTCTAAAAAGAATCCAAGAAATGTCAAAATATGGCACTAAAGTATATAAGCTGACAAAAGAGAAGATGGAAGTCAGAGTTAGATGCTTAAAATATTTTAAGTTAAAGATCATGATGATAAAGTCTAGGATAATGTTTCTCTATTTTAACTACACATTGGGGTCTGCTGGAATACTTTCTTTAAAAAAAATCAGACCAATAAAATAAGCATTTATGAGTGTGGCACACTCCCATCAGAATGTTTTATGCTAACCAGTTAACTGTAATATACAGACAGAATTAAGAACCAACAGTCTTTAGTGGGATCATGGAAATGAGTAGCTAAGGCACATTAGAAAAGAAACTTGCAATCTGTAGATTCAAGAACTTCTAATGAAATTGTCTTCTGTTATTCTCAATACAAATAAAAGCATGAAATATATTCCAAATATCTTACATGCATTAACTCATTTCATACTCCTAACAACTGAACAAAGTATACATGAAGTATTATAAAACTATGTGAAGGTAGACTGTGGTAAGTTAAAGATGCATATAATAAACCCTAAGGCAACTAGTAAAAAAAAAAAAAAAAAGAAAGAAAGAAAGAAAGAAAAGATATATAGCTAATATGCCAAAGTGGAGATAAAGAGAACACTAAATACACTCAATCCAAAAAGGAACAAAAAACAGATGGGACAAATTAAAAACAGATAGCAAGATAATAGATTCAAATGCAGCCATATCAATAATTTCAGTAAATTTAAGTGGTCTACCATGACAAATGAAAACATATGTCCATAGTACATGAAAAGATAGCTCATCATCATTAATCATCAGAGAAACTCAAATCAAAACCACAATGAGATATTACCTCACATTGTCAGAATGGCTATCATCAAAAAGAACACAAATAACTAATATTGGCAAGGATGTGAAGAAAAGGGAACCCTCATACACTGACAGAGGGAATGTAAATTGGTGCAACAATTGTAGAAGACAGTTTCGAAGTTTCTCAAAAAACTAAAAATATAATTACCATATGATCCAGCAATTTCACTGCTGGGCATATATCTAAAGAAAATAAAAACACTAATTCAAAAAGATATATGCCCCTCAATGTTCACAGCAGCATTATTACAACAGCCAAGATATGGAAGCAACCTAAGTGGTCCAGCAACAGATGAATGGATAAAGATGATGTGGTGTGTATGTGTGTGTGTGTGTGTGTGTGTGTGTGTGTGTGTGTGTGGACACACACACACAGACTACTACTCAAGTCATAAAAAATAACAGAATTTTGCCATTTGCAACATAAATGGACTTGGAGGGTATTATACTTAGCAAAGCAAGTCAGACAAAGACAAATACTGTACAACATCACTTATATGTGGAATCTAAAAAGTAAAGCAAACTAGTGAATGTAACAAAAAAGAAACAGACTCACAGATATAGAGAACAAACTTGTGGTTTACCAGTGGGGAGAGGGAAGAGGGGAGGGCCAAGGTAGGGGTACGGATTTAAAGGTGCAAACTACTATGTATAAAATAAATAATCTACAGGATGTATTATACAGCACAGGGAATATAGTCAGTTTTTTTAATGACTACAAATGAAGTATAACCTTTAAAAACTGTGAATCACTATGCTGCACACTTGAAACTTATATAATGTTGTACATCAACTATACCTCAACAAGAAACAAACCTGGAAAAAAACACACACATCCATATAAACACTTGGATACAGATATTCATAGCAACACTACTCAAAATAGCTGACATGTTGAAACAACCCAAATCTCCATCAAATCATGACTCAATAAAAAAAAAAAAAGGTGGTATTTCCATGCAATGGAATATTATTCAGCCATGTCAAGGAATGAAGTACTACTGATATATGCTGTGACACAGATGAACCTAGAAAGCATTATGCTAAGTGAAAGAAGTCAGACACAGGGTCACATATTGCACAACTCCATTTACAGTAAATATCCTGAACAAGCAAATCCATAGATAAAACAAGCAGACTAGTGGTCGCCAGGAGGAGGGGAGATGGGGAACAGGGAGTGACTGCTTAAAAGGAAAGGAGTTTCCTTTTGAGGTGACAGAAACACTCTGGAACTAAATAGTGATGACAGTGGCATAACACTGTGAATGTATTAAATGCCACTAAATTGTACATTTTAAAGTTGTTCAAATGGTGAATTTTACATTATGTCAGTTTTGCCACATTTCTTAAAAAAATAATAATAAAGTACTGATATATCCAAGAACATGAATGAAACTCAAAACATTATCCTAATTAGGGGAGGGTATAGCTCAGTGGTAGAGTCTGTGCTTAGCATGCTCCAGGTCCTGGGTTCATCCCCAGCACCTCCATTAAAAAATAAATAAATAAACCTAATTACCCCCCCTTAAAATTTTTTTAAATTAAATTAGAAAAAAAACTGCAGGAAAAAACACGTTATCCTAAATTAACAAACCTAGTCACAAAATATCACATACTGTATAATTTTATTTATATGGAATGTCCAGAATAGGCAAATCTATAAAGACAGAAAATAGATTAGTGGTAGCCTCGGGCTGGGGTGGGAGAGAGATGGACTGGATTGTGACTGCTAGTGGACATAAGGTTTCTTTCTGGGGTGATGGAAATGCTCTAAATTATGCTAATGGTGGTAAGACTCTAAACATATTAAGAACCACTGCGTTGGACCCTTTAAATGTGTGAATTTTATAGTGTATAAATTATATCTCAATTAAGCTGATTTTAAAAAGGAAATTTTAAGTGGTCTTAAACATCCTTAAGTAAAGACAAATTATTAGACTAGATTTAAAAAGTAAGACTCAATACTTTCTACAGGAAATATGTTTTAAATGTAAAGACACAAATGCATAAAAAGGATGACTGACTTGACAAAGAAGGAAAGAAAATTCAGTTGACAAAGGATAGTCTCAACAAGTAGTAGTGGAAAAATTAGATGTTCATATGCAAAAAAGGGAGCGACTGAGACCTTACACTTTCTATTAAAAAAACTCAAAATGGATCACAGACCTAAGTATAAAATGCAACACTATAAAACCTCTGGAAGAAAATACAGAAGAAAATCTATATGTGATCTTGGGTTTGGTGATGAATTTTTAGATAAAAGACCAAAAGTAACATCCATGAAAGAAAAAATTGATATGGTAGACTTCACTAAAAATTTATACTTTTTCAGAAGAAGGTGAAATGCAAAACTAGCATTCAGCATTTGTTTTGCAGCAAATAGTTATAGAGGCAGCGTGCACCCCAAACAGAGCAGGGAGACTGGCATCTCCAAGCTCCTTCCCCAGGAACTACACTCAGCATCAAGCCAACATAGCTTTGAACTGTGTCTGTAGGCATCTGTGCTTCATCTAGATTTACCTGTGCATCCATGAGCAAGATGTGTCCCAAGGTAATTGCTTCTTCACTTTATACCATTTTTGTTTATGAAAGGTTTCACAGGAAACCTCTATTTTCATATAGAAGGGGAAACTGTATACTAAATGAGCCTGCAGCATTTTTTTTTTTTACTGTCAGAATGCACAAATAAACACAAACCACAAACCCACATGCATGGGTGTATGTTAAAGGAGCACAGGAGCCAACTAAAAGAGCTCCCAAATGCCAAGGCTGTGACAGTTTGAGCAAATAAAGTAGTACTGGATTATAACCCAAAGAATAAAATACATACCCATAAGCCCATACTGATATAAAACAATGACACAAATAAATTAATAAGTGAAAGAAAGGAGACAACTCTCCCATTCAAAAGAATTCTAAATAACTTATGTAGACATTCTGCTCTTAAGAAGTGTGTAATCCTCTACTCAAGTGTAGGATGAGCTTAGTGACTTCCTTCCAAAAAATATAGAACAGAAAGGGGCTACTAGAAAACACATACATGTGGCTTACACCATTTCTAGTGAAATAGCACTCTTCTAGCCACTGCATTAAGGCAAGAAAAACTAAAGGAATACTGATTGCAAATGTAGGAGCAAACCTGGCTTTCTCTGCAGACATTATGATTACGTATCAAGAAAATCCTAAGGAATCTACATAAAAGCTACTAGAACTAGAAAGGGAAATTTAATAAGAAAGAATACAAAGTCAACATACAAAAGAAATTAATCGTATTTTTACATACTATCGAGAAATATTTCGGAAAAAGAAATTTTAAAATGCAGTATCTAACAATAGTCAGCATCAAAAAATATGAAATACTTGGGGATAAACTGAACAACATATGTGCAAAAGACCTATAAAATGATAATTATAAAACACTGCAAAAAAAAAAACCCTAAAGATATTTAAATAAATGAAGAGATATGCCATGTTGTTCAAGTATCAGAAAACTCACTATTATTGAGATATCAATTCTCCCCATCAGGCTTTTGGTAGAACTGACAAGCTTATTCTACAATTTATTAAGCAAATGCTAAGAATGTAGAATAATCAAAACATTTCTGGGGAAAAAAATGGTGAAGGACAAACACTACTTGACTGCAAGGCTTGCTATAAAGAAACAATAATAAAGACAATACAGTACTGGTATACGGATAGACATCTAGACCAATGGAACAGAAAAAGACAGCAGAAATAGACCCATACTCAAAAATAAATAAACAAACAGGAATCAGATCACATACAACCTCCGAACTAGTAAGGGGAACACACAAGGAGGAAGAAGGGATGGATTAAATTCTACAGAGTAAAATAACAAGGTGCTATAACAACAACTGATCTCCCTAACTAGACAGTGTAATCAGGAAAGACTTGTCAGAAAAGTAACTTTTAAATGGAATAGTACATGCAAGGGTTCTAAAAGAAGGAATCTGAAAGTAGGCTCATGTGACAGATGCACTGTGGGCGAGGAAAAGATAAGGCCAAGGACACTGGGCTTTTCACTTGGAGTAAAATGTTTGCATTACATAATAGTTCTCAATTCTATTTCTTTCCCATCCCTACCACTGCTCTTCTCAATTCTCACCTAGGTGCCTACCAGATCTTCTAGCTGATGAACGTGCATCCTTACTCAAGCTGCTCTCCCAATTCCATTCTTCACACCTGAGCCAAAGATATTTAACAGCTTAAAATCATTAAATGGCTCCCTGTTCCCTACAAACATGATTTTTATTTCTTGTTTGACTTTTAAGACCCTTCATGACACAGCCCTTACTTGCCCCTCCAGCTTATTCCCCACTTCCCTCCAAAACTACCTGTGCCTCCACACTAAATTACTTGCATTTTAATAAAACTCACCACATTCTTTCATTACTTTGTGCCTTTTCACATCATTCTTTGAGCTTTAAATCAAATGTCTCCTACGTAAACCATCTCTAATGCACATCAAACACACTTAGGTATTTCCCTCTGCTCCTATAGTATCGTTTGCTCTATTCTAGATTTGTCATGTGGTAGTTACGGTGCTTATCTACGAGAGTGTTTATCCCACTAGACTTTAATACTCAGACTGTACGTCATTCATCTTTTTATCCCTCACAGATAGCATAGTACCCATTTAATACATGCTTTGTTCCACAATTAAAAAACAGAAACTCCTAACATTTATGCTTTTAGGATCTAACCATCCCTAAGTTAAGATATAAATGAATCACAAATACACAATGACAAACTAAATTCAAAGATTTCTTTGAAATATTTCAAAGATTTTTTAAATCCTATAAAATGACTCTTCCATAAGTCAAATGATTATAAATTGAGATTTGTAAATATTAAATTTGGTAGAAATGAAGTACACTTAGATATCTATGCCCCACAATATTACTATAAGAATTAAGAACTTTATAAGAATATTATTATATTGAAAAGTAAAACTAACAGACACAGAAACTTGTAGCAAGTCAGTAACAGAATTAATGAATTTGTATTTTGATCCCTACTCAATGAATTCAAGTCACACATGCGCATCTAGTTTTTCACCCACTTTCAGCTCTCAGACACCATATTACAGGAACCCTCATGATCTACTGCAAAGGAAGTAGTTCAAAGAATGTCCACAATTTCAAAAGTTCAATTTGGCTTGGACCATTATACAAGCAAAATGATTTAATTATAGCATTATTTTAAGACTGAAAAAGTGGAAGTACTAAAATATTAAGAGAGAATGATTAAATAAACAGTGACAGTAAAACTCTGCAATACTACAAAATCAAAAAATAGCAATATGCAGCACCATGCTATGTTTAAGAAGACAAGTATATAAACACTAACCACAGAATTATACACAAGTATACATAGGATCAGTATAGTATTATACTAATATATAAGTATAGAAGAATTAGACTAGAGAAAAATGTAAGAAAGATGACAATTTTTTCTTTTGAATTTCCTTTAATCGTGTTATATTCTTTTCCAATAAAACGTTCTCAAATACCACACAAAGCTCTATTACACTTATTTATATGTACTATGTACTGACATACATTTTAAAAATTTTTTAAGTTTATAAAGTACCTAACTTCTTCCCATGAAACACAATCTTAAATTTCAGATAATAAAATTATCTGATTTTGGAATTTCCTACAATCTGATGCTAAAAACCTACCATTTTACACCAGCTGTACTACATAAACTCACTCCCGAAGTTTCAACTCTTATAAAGGAAACTTCAATTTCAATAAGGCATCCCATGACTGCAAGTCTGTCAAACTGACAGTCTGAAAGAGGAGGTACAACTTGTTTCTAAGTTTCAGCAAACATATTACATTGGAAATACAAATTATAACAGAAATTGTTTTGCAAATCAAAAAGACCAAATGAGACAATCTCCCTCTGACTCAGCAGCTTTCTTTTTCACTTTACAACCTGTACTTAAGTTGCAAGGATAACACTGAAATCTAACTTTGAAACTGAGCAGCAAAACCAATGCAAAATCAGTATTTATATTGGCAGGAAACTCCAATGAAAATATGAGATGTTTTGGTCTCAGCTGGGATGTATATAAGAGCTGCCTCCTTAAGTTATTATTTATCATCAAAATCTCTTCAATATAGCTACAAATTAGTTTTTATTGCAGATACATAACATGTTTCTTTATAGAGAGCACCTCAACCAAATAACCTTCCAAGTCTGGCACCATGAATTGTTACAGCTTACACCACTGTAGTTCCTTGTAATTTAAAACACTTGCGTTTTAAGAACAGTCTCCACACACCAACTCTACTGCCAATTTCTAACAGCTGAAAGCTCAAGTTTATACTACAAAATACTGTATTTACTCTCAAAAACAGAATGCACTCATTTACAAATTACACAAGGGTAAATTACTCCAATATACAACTTCAAAATTTCTAACATCATAGCTTTTCCATTATCCAAATTAACGAGTCTAAACAGTAGTACTAAGTGAGGTACTATGGCCAAAGCCAACTGACACATTATCAGTTCAGTAAAATTAGAAATACAAAAGATGGATCCCTAATCCCAATCATTTTGCAAAACAGCCACAAGAGATATCAATGAGGGGAAAGTGTGGATTGAGTCTGCCATTACTAGAAAACGAGTCAAAGCAAGCCTATGAGAGGCAGATTAACCTCACGAATACAACTCTAAATTTATTTCTGAGTTTCCAGTCTCACACCGAGAAGGCAGTTTACCAATTTTTTAAACAGTAATACAAAGAATAGGGCAGAAAATAAAATATAGGGGGCGTTTTTCATGGTAATATTGATAAAGAACAGGTATCCTTCAATGCTCAGAGATGAAACTTTCCTCTTAATTTTGCTCTTATCACGTGTGCACATAAAATCCTACAATGCGCTGCATTTCAGATAGCTTAATATACACGATCACCTCAAATCAAATATTTACTGAAAACTTAGCGCCTTAGCACTAACGTTCTCTAATCTTACTATACCTTTCACCTTCTAAAACGGGAGACGAGTAGGGAAGACCTATCGCTACGGTAAATTTGGGTCTAGGGAGAACACCTTAACGCGAGTTTGCACACAATTAAGCAGGCTCAGTAAATCAATTACCCAGACTACAATGCTTGACAATTTCTCTGAGGCAAAAACACGCCAGCAGCTGAGGGTTCATTACTGGAGCTGACTCCCTCACACGTAACGAGCAACTTCGGTAAGTGCCCTAAATTTTCCCGTGTGAAACAGACACGTAATGACGAAGGGGGTTATATTTAAAAACTGGATCATTTCTTATTTGCTCTGATGTGGCCCGATCTTTGAGAGGGAAAAGCTCTACGAAACAGAGGGGGTAAGGGGAAGACATGACAGCATCCTCAATGCAGAAAAGTTACAGCTCTTTACGAGAGTCAGCACTAGGGGCTCATTAGTTAGTTTTATTTGTGTTTAGTCTCTCGGAGTTGAATGGAACCTGCCTCTCTAAAAATCATCCCCAACAAAGAAGCCCCGAGGATCTGCCACCGTAACGCGGAGAAGGAAATGTCCTCAATTCACCTGCGACACCTGCCCAGATCCCCAGTTCTCCCCCGACCCGGTCTCCCAACCCCTCTCGAGACCCCCGGCCTTAGCTCTTCACCCGCTCTGCCCCTACTCCCCAGGAACCTGGGTCCCTACCCCTGGACCCCTGCCCCCACCCAGACAGCCTTCGCCCAGGCGGTCCCTAGGGCCCAGACCCCTCGCGCTTCCTTCCACGCCAGTGGCTCTCAGGAGCCTGGGCGGCGGCGCACGGAGGCCCTTCCTGGCGCAGCCTCTCCCCCATCCCATCGTGCAGGCTCCGGGGACTTCCCGCCCCCGGAAACCAAGGAGAAACTAGGCCGGGAACGCCAGCGCCGGCCCCCTCCGCCTCCTCGGCGACCCCCCGCAAGCGGGCCCTAGGAACTCAGCCCTTGGAATTGCTACCTGCCCAGCGCCCTCGCGGCTCGGGAGCGCGGGCCCGGCGGCCGCGCGGCGCAGGGTTCCTCCGCCAAAGGCCCTCCGCCGCAGACTCACCTGTCGTCCGTTCCTCCTTCAGTGCCACCCGGGCACAGCCCCTTCCTGGGGCATGAACGAGCCGGCTTCGCGGCCTGGGCGCTCTCGGCAGGGAAGGGCGGGCGACTTGCTCCGGCGGCCGCCACGGCCGCCACAGTCCGATCTGCGCCTGCGCCGCCCCACGGGCTGGGTCTCGAGGGGCGCAGCTTGCAGCAAGGGGTAACGGCCTGAGCGCGAGCCTCACCGAAGGCCGGCTGTGCTGGCGGCGGGTTGCCTAGGAGCTGCGTGCAGCACTGCCGCCCCGACAGCTGACGGCCATGTTTCTGTTCTCTTTTTCTTTTTTTCCTCCCTCTCCTTCCGCCCCTTTCCACAGAACAGCACTTTCCTTCCCCTCTCCCTCTCCCTTTCCTACTGCGGGGGCGGTGGAAAAGGGCGCGGGGGAGGGGTGGGGAAGGGAGGGCGCGGGGGGCGGGACGGTGCTCCAGCCCCGCCCCGGGGGAGGGCCGACGCCGCGCGGCCACGTCTCCCCTCCCCTCTCCCCCCCCCAATCCCCATCGCGACCCCGGCGGGCCGCGGGGTCCCAGCCGCACCAGCCTGCGAGGCCCTCCTCGGAGTCCGCGTGGTGGGTCCCGAGCAGAAACAGAGCCGCGGAGAAAGGGCCCAGGATACAGCCTTCCATCGCTTCCTGCAGGGCTCAGACTCGCCGTGTGGTGCGGCTTTATTGCCTTGGCCTCAGGCAGGTGGCGGCTGCGCCTCTGGGTTTTTCTGAGGCGGGTAAAGTGACACTGAGTCGCTCGAAATCACTGAGGACAGTGCAGAGAGGGATGCACGTCTCTGGACGAGAATTTTCCTTCCCAGGGTGGGAGTTGGAATCCCCACGTATGACTGGGGACCTCGGAGGCCGGAGAAAGACCGCCGACAGGCGCTTCCCGAAGTCCCGTCCCGAGTTCAGCGCCGGATGAGAGAGCCCTTGGCCCGCGCTCCATCTCGCTACTTCGGCCGAGATTTCGGGATGGGGACGCCGAATGTGGAAATCTCTTGTTTAAAGTAATAGTTCTCTCCTGCCTTCTAAGTAAGTGTAGCCTCCTTATGTACACGGACGCATGCATGGTTGGTTCCCTTAATGCAAATTTTGCGAGATATTGTTGATTACGTTTGGAGGTAATTACATATGTAGTTTTCATGTATGTCATATATAATTTCATATATTATATATATAAAATTTTCGTACGTATAATTTTCATGTATACATATGAAAAATAACTAGTTACTTAGGAAGAAGCAAACAGTTCGAAAAAAATTAGGAGAACTTTTTCACCTCCTGGCCAAAATAAAAAAATTGGCGAGTGACTTCACAGATTCCAGGCAGGTCACAATTAGAACTAGCAATATTTGTGCATGTCTAATGAGTATTCATATACGTAGCGATCATTTTCCTAAGAATTGCTGTCTCCTTATTAAATCTGTATTTTTGCTGGAAAGTATGAGATTAAACCTCAATTACGAGGGCTCTGTTGTCAATTTAAGAAGTTTACTGCATAAATGGGTAGTTTAAATTGTCTATCCAGTAGCAGAAACTATTTGCCTAACCACGTTAGCATAAGAATTGATTCAGTAGAAATGCACAGCATAGAAATAAGGTTTATTTAGTAATAGTTTGGAGTCTTTTTGAGCCTGCTGGAAACCAATCTGACATTGACCATCTGGACAGAAGTGTATAAAGGAACTGAAGCTTCAGAATTTAGCTTCTGGACTTCTCGTCCTTCCTTTCTCAAGGGCAAATTAATCAATAGTTTTAAAACATTTACAAGATTCTAAAATGGGAGCATTTCATGAACACTCATAGATTGAGTTTTTTCCTCTTTTCATGGTTTTTGCACTCAAAGAAATGAAAAATGAAAGAAGCCAGTGTATCTCTTCCATTTGACAAATTTTTCTCAATTTGCAATGTAGGATTTAAGGATGTTCTTAATTTCTTCTTAGTAATTGTCCTATACATGGATCATAGATTTGCATTGCTGTTTTCTACCCAAAATTTCATAGAATGAACTTACATGTTTTGGGCCTAATTTGTTGTGTAGGGTAGCTGTCCTTAACTCTGAAAAGTCCTTGATTCAGCAACAGCCTTCTTAACTGCACTCGTATGGGCCCAAGGCTGAAATAAGCTCATTTAAATTTTTAACATATAAGTATTTGACTGTCTAAAAAATGGGAGGGGAGCTGGAGAGCCCAGCATAACATAACATATAACATAATTGTTACAATGGTGATAGTATCACAGTTTCCAGTAAGCCTGTTTGGATATAAGAATGCATAGAAAAATCACTTAGCCCACTAAAGAGGGAAATACAGACAGACATAAGGCTGGACGTGGTCACTGCAGATTTTTGTGGATCAGCAATGCAAAGGAGTTGAATGGAAAAGTTAAAAAATTTCTTCAAATAAGCAAGTTGGTTTTGGCAGCCATCTTCAGTGCTGCAGCAGCCACATTATTTTCATCTTCCCAGTTTTCAAAAACTTGTAAACATTGCTTTTCATAGGAATATTCAAAGACCTTAATAATACTTTTTTGTCATATTCACTTTTTTAAATTCCACGTGTAAGTGATAACGTTATTTGTCTTTGTCTGACTTACTTCACTAAGCATTATACCCTTCGTGTCCATCCATGTTGCTACAAATGACATTTCCTTTTTTGTAGCTGAGTAGTACTCTGTGTGTATATATGTGTGTGTGTGTGTGTGTTTCACACCTTATTTATTCCTTTGTCTGTTAGTGGATGCTTAGTTGCTTCCATATCTTGCCAATTGTAAATACTGCTGCTATTCAACATTGGAGTGCATGTATCTTTCTGAATTAGTGTTTTTGTTTGCTTTGAATATATACCCAGCAGTGGAATTGCTGGATCATCTGATAGTTCTATTTTTAGTTATTTTGAAGAACTTCCATACTGTTTTCCACAGTGACTGCACCAATTTACATTCCCACCAACAGTGTACAAGGGTTCCCTTTTCTCCTTCCTTGCCAACATTTGTTATTTGTGGTCTTTTTGGTGATACCCATTCTGACAGGTGTAAAGTTCTTGTTGTGGTTTTGACTACTATACATATTTTAATCTTTTATTCAACTACATGTTTAACAGAAGCATTATAAATCTAGTAGTTTCATCTGATTATTGTAACTATTTTTAAAAATTCCTTAATCTCAGGATTCCATACTAGATTGTAAGCCCTGTGAGCGCTTATGTGTATTCACATGACACGTTCTCTTCCAAATCCCCAGTACCTAGCAGAGTAACCAGTATACCAGAGACTCTCAAAGAGTATTTGATGAATGACTGAAATAATTCAATCTGTGGTTCCCTTACTTTTTTCTATTCTGTCCTTAGGTTATTTAATTTTCCTTATCTGTAAAGAGGATAGAATGATATAAGTAAGATCATTTATTTATTTACAATAAGCTGTGACTATCAAATATACCAGTTCAGTAATCAGTACTTAGCCTAAGTGATGGACATCCTCTTGTTGTAGCTTACAATGATCCCTGCCTTCCGGTTTGTGCTCTTCTGTAATCCCCTTCCATTGAGCTTGGAGTGGACTCACTGACTGGCACTAACACAGAGAATACATCAGAAGCAATGAGGTCTCTCTAACAAGATGAGATTCTAAAAAAAGACTAGGGCTTCAGTCTTGGATTCTCTCTCTCATCCTCTTGAGTTGCTCACTATGGGGGAAGCCAGCCACCATGTCATCAGGCAGCCTTGTAGGTGAGTTCAGAAGCAGATCCTCACCAAGTTGAGCCTTGAAATGACTGCAGCCACAGCCAACACCGTGACTATAGTGTCTTGACAGACCCTGAGCCAAAATCACCCAGCTAAACTGCTCCCAGATTCTTTACTCACAGAAACTATGAGATAATAAGTGTTTCTAACTGCAAAATATTAGGATAATTTGTTATACAGCACAGTAATACCTGGAAGATAGCAAGTGCTCATTAATGGTAGCTCTTCCTTTACTGAAAATATCTGGGGTCAGCGTGTGATACTTAGCATCCTATAATGCTGAGTTAAATGAGTCTCCTAGTTCCAGTTTTGGTGGTTTCATAGTTGAGTATTGAGTAGCAACTACACTTGACCCTTGAACAACGTAAGTTTGAAATGTGTGGTTTCACTTTCATACATGGACTTTTCTTCAATAAATGCATACTATAGTACTATGTGATCTACGGTTGGTTGAACCCTCAGATGTGGAATTGTAGATATGGAGAGCCCGACTGTAAAGTTATATGCAGATTTTCAACTGCCTGGGGGGGATTTGGTGCCCCAAACCCACGTGCTGTTCAGGGGTGAACTATACTAACTTCATGGCTCTTTATTTTCCCAAACGGAAGAACTTGCTCCAGATTTCCTAGGATAGCCTCCTCTGTATGAAAATCTGAACTTGTTCTCTACTTTCTGAATAATCCACTTCTTGTAAACGGACAAGTTATTTGGCTCTAGCCCCTCATAATGAATTTTCAAAAACATGGGATTTGAAGGCCTGGTGCTTCATACCTGCAGGCACTCTCGGTTATTCTTTTAGAAAGCATTTTTGGTAAGAATGACATCAGTAACACTAGATCTGCTTTATTCCTCTGCTATCTAAACGACTCAGTGTGCTCTGCTCTCCACAGGGGACACAAGCACACTCTTCTCTTTGTGCTTCATTCCAGGATCTTATCTGTCTGGAGACTCTGTCTCCAATTATCAGAATGGGCTCATCTAGAGTCTTTGGAGGTTACTCAGCACATTCTTTATCCTGCTCTCTTTTCTAGGCCTACAGGCCAAACGGCTGGACTAGGAGTGGAAGGACTGACACAGGCTCTTGGTCTTGAGTCAGAGAAGAGAATGTGCTCCTGAGAACAGTGTCCTAGCTGATCCTAAAGACAAGTAGGGATTAGCAGAGGGAGAAAAACAGAGAAAGATAATGGGTAGAGAAGTTGAGGAGAAAGATGGTCTATATGAATATCTGAGACAAAACCTGCTGCCCCTGGCCTGCTTTGATGGGCTCCCTACAGTATTTTAAGTGGAAGGCATAGTCTTCCACCCTCAGTCTTTCCCCACTATTGGGAACCATTGTCTGTATAATGAGAACACCACCTTAGGACCTAATGACTCCAAATATGGCCAGCCACCCTAACTGGCACTTGTCCATATCTATCCATCCAGATACACTCCTGGTTTCCCAAAGGCAGCAGGACTGTTGCCTTTCCTGAGATCAACACTCATCTGCTTCCTCCAAACCCCTTTTTCTGGGCCTCACATCATAACAAATTGTCCTGAATACAGATCAAAAAATAGATGTATTCTTTATGTCAAAGATTAACCTTTAAAAATATTTTATATCAAAGAACAATAAAAACAATAAAATATAGACATAAACAAAAATAGTAGTATAATGAACTCTTCTGTATCGATCACCCAGGTTCAACTCATGGTTAATCTTGCTTCATGTATACCCTTCTGAGTCCTCTCTCCTGAGTATTTTGAAGAAAATACTCAACTTTTCATTTCACCTGCAAGCATTTCAGCATGTATCTCTAAAAGATAAGGATTTTTTAAAAAGCATATCCACAAGACCATTCCTGCCATTAAAAAGCTATTTGAATTAACATTTTTTAAATATTTTAATTTTTTAATTGACAAAGAACCTAGAAATATTGATATTGTGCCCTCTCTTACTCCTTCCCATTCCTCATGGATCTATTCCCTTGGGTACAACTCCTTCCCAGAGGGTTTGAGTTTGCCATACACCTCTTTGATTGATGGACTAGAATGTTGCTGTCCCAGTCCCAGCTTCTAGCTTCCTCCATGCTTCAGAGTATATAGGGTAGGGACTCTTTCTTTGAAGTTTTCCCCCCTAGAGATGGTTCATTATTCAGTTAAAAGATTCCATAATACATAAGGAGACTGCCTAAAAAAATCTCAAAAGTGATGTTCAATTTCCAACTTCTGTTTAATGTGAGTGCAGTAGACTAAATATTGCTTGACATGCCATGACAAAAAAAGAATTGGGATCTGGTGCTGATACCCTTTAACACCTATTCAAATTTCCCCCTCATTTTATGGTTCTTTTCATACAGAACAGGAGAAAATGAACTAAACTCAACTCTTGAGCTCTCTCTAAAAAGAATCAATAGAAAACAGAATTGTTTCAACCTCTTTTTGTTGTTCCAAGTTTAACTTCTTCATCCTTACATCATCTAGTCATCCCAGTGGCATTAATACTATCCGTGTGTTGTTCACTCACAAATTTACTGCTCTAGCTTCAAATTTCCCTAAACTACAGGCTCAACCATCAGACTACCTCCAAGGTCTAAATGGCATCTCACACTTTACATGTTCAAAATACAACTCTTAAGTCCCTCCCTGTCTTGCATCTTCCCCCTAAATTTTTCCTTTTGAAGCTGCCTCACTTCATTATATGGTACTGCCACGTCCTCTGTCTTACTAAATGATGTCCCCCCTCAACCACCAGATTCAAAAGTGGATCACCTAAACTGGTAGTTAGGGAAGACATAATTTGGCACGACAGAGGAGAAATGAAACAGGGGTCAGCATTGGGAGGACTGTCCAGCACTTTCAGGGTCCAGCACCAAGGAGCCTCACAAGGACCAGAACCTACAATCACTGATTGCCATTCAGTGGTGCACAACATGCAGTCATGTAAAGTCAAATGAAGTGGTCACCTTAGCTGTGTGTCTGGTTATTGAAGTGCATGGTCCATCCATTGACAGCAGTCTGCACATAGCTGTCATTCTTGACTAAAAGAATGTAAGCCCATGTCCTAAGAGTTGAACCCCCTAATCACATTGACCATGTAAACAACTACCCTATTTTCGTTTTCCAGGATACAGGCCAGGGTGACCTTGACATCCACAGGAACAGTGGAGGTACAGAAGGAGAAGTCTTAGCACTAACACTAGAGAGGGACTGGCAAAAATGAAACCACCACCTTACGGAGAAAACGTGTTTAATAAGCTGTGTTCAGGCATGAGTTATAGTGATGTTGGCCATGAGTTCAATGTTAATGAATCAATGATATTAAAAAGTGTCTATAAACAGAAACACACATAATACAAGGTTATGTGTTGGTTGGCTGACACAAATGTTGTGGACAGAAACTCTCAGAAACCTGTTTATTTCCACTAGGAACAGTGGTTTAGTGTTTGCTAATTGAGTGTTCCCTAACTACCCTATGTAAAACAGCACTCACATTATATCATCTTGCCCTGTTTTATGTTTTCCCCGTACTCTGGTCACTGACATTTATTGCCTATTTGTGTATGTGTTTACTATCTCCCCTGCCAGTATCTAATCTCCATTAGGGTAGGAACTTTTATTTTATTCACTGTTGTATCCTTGGTACCTAGAACAGTAGTAATACTCCATAAATATTTGATGGTGAATCAATCGAATAAATTAAGCAGCCTTTTTAGGAGTCTGTTCTCTCCACCAATTTTCAGCCTTTATGTTTCTGGTCGTTGTTCTATCCTTAAGGTGACTGAAGGCCTAGCATAGGTAAACCCCACCTGACCCAACCTCTCCAGTCCTACAGATATGCCTGAGCGTGTCTGAAATCTCTGGGACTCTTATTATCCATATTTTCCCCTGTGCAATCTATATAAGAAGGTTCTTTGAGTTGGCTCCAGAGCATTCAATATAGTTATAAACAGTTCTATGATAGCAATAACCATTAGCTGACTAATGCCTAAAAGAGAACAGCAAGTTAGCAAATTCTGTCTTAACTGACTTAAATGACGTGTTAATTCTCAACTAAATGATTTATTTACTAATGACTTCTGCCTTCAGGAATCATTAGAGCATTTTTTTGAGCTTGTCAAAGGGAAAACTGTATTTGTGTTTACTATAGCCATAAGGTTACTTGCTATTTTAATACTCTTTTGATGTGCTAATAGCTCCTAATGAGGATCATTAATTAAGAAACTAAAAGAAGAAGGCAACATCCTACAGAAAATTAATCTATTCCCTAAACTTCAGATTCATATTTCCTAGGATTTACTAACCATTTCAGATTTCTATAGTCAAATCAAACTCAGCCAAAACTGCGTTCATTGGGAAAGAATAGAGCAGATGGTTAAGACTTTTGAATCCGATTATTCTTACTTAGTCCCTGGGCAAGTTATTTAATGTCCCTGTTTCTTTGTGCATAAAATATATCCATCTTGCAGAGTCACCTAAGATTAATTATCGTCATTTGCAACAACCATTTATCAAGCATCTACTATAGGCCAGTCACTATGGTAAGTGCTTAACTTTCATTGTCTACTAGTCCAACCCTACAGGGGAGTTGTCGTTGTGGTTTCCCACAAGATAACGTATGTATAGGCTCTGTCATAGTGACTGGCATATATCTGGACAGGGGTTGACATACTTTGACCTTGGGCCAAATCCCGCCTGATGCCTGTTTTTATAAACTAAATTTTGTTGGAACACAGCCATGCCCATTTGTTTACTGTTGTCTACGGCTGTTTTGCACTACAGTGGCAGAACTGAAGAGTTGTGACAGAGACCATACGGCCCACAAAGACAAAAATATTTGCTATCTGATCCTTTACAGAAAAAGTCCATCACCTCCTGTACTAGAAGACCAACAAAATTTGGCTTGATTTACTTTTCATCCAGACAGGAGGTCAGAAAAATAAAGCAAACAAGCAGGGCTAGAGAGTGGGTCACAAACGACTTGTCCCAAGGGAGCAAAGATTTTTAAGTGGAAAAAAGGAAGAATAACAGAAATGGATGTGAATAGTGGCCCTAATTTGTGACTTCAAGATATATTGCCTACTGCAGAGTGAGCAGCCTCCAATACAGAGTGACAAGCAATGTGCTCACAAAAGAATTCGAATTCAGTTGTGAGTTTGCAGGTGAGAGCCAGGTAGAAAGGATGTAGTAAAAGGTTGAGGCTGTAGAGCAGATATCTGTTTATCATGGGAAATCTCTGGAGGCAGAGTGGAAAGATTTGTAAAGGAAAAGCGAGAGCAGTAGTGGCTCTAGAATGTTTATAACAGAAGGAAACTAAGGGTGTCACTGATTGACAAAAGCATCACTTATCCATACCACAGATTGGGTGTAACTGAAGGAGACCCTGGGAGATCTGAAGCCACTGCCTAATGCCCCAGAGGCACTCTCTGCTAGTGGAAGGTTAGGGTTGGGAAGAGAAAGGTTGGGAATGGGAAAAGAAAGTGTGAGCAATAGAGAAAGGCATGACAAAAAGGAATTACAGTTTGAAGGGACAGAAGATGATGACAGGAATGATAAACATGGTGGAATCATCTGGCTTCATGATTTCAGTAGGATTCTTAATTACACATTTGCTTTAGCTCGGGTAGAAGCTCAGGTTCTAGTAGAATCAGTGACCTGATGAAGATGATGTCTGATCTGTACACTTTGTAGGCCAGAAATGAACAGGCCTTACAACGTCAGTCCTTTAACTGTTTATAGTCAGCAATGTTTATCAATCAAGTTGCTTTCATTCTTTAACCTATTGGAATGACGGCAATCAGAATGCCAAATTACAGAAAGTTATTTGAAATATTTCAGTGGTTAAAAAGAAAGAAAGTGAAACCATACTGTCAGAAGTTCTTAACCTTGGTTTTTATTTTTCGATATGCTTTTGCTTTTGCTTTTTTTTCTTAAGATAGCACCATCTTTTAAAATACTTTTTTTATTGCAGGAAAATCATGTAAAAGGACCGTGATTTCTGGAAAGTTTAAAAAACAAACAATCGTTCACCTCCAATGTTGTTTCAGGTGAGTCCTGATTCATTAATACATACTCCCCTTCATTTCTATTAGATTTTTTTTTCATCATTCAGTGTTCACAGTCTTTTCCACTATGTATTTTGCCAGTCATGGCATCTCTAGAATTTTTAAGCAGAGTTCAAACTTGTTTAATATTGATAGAATCAACATCTTAGGGTAACTTTTCTGAAGGTTCCATTCTACTTTGGCACAAAACTCAGAAGCATTTTTAAGTTTACTTGTTTAGATTAAGTTCAATGACAGCTTATTTTCTTTTTCACTTTTATCCTAATATTCTCCAGCTCTTTCATTTTTTAAACATATGAAAGTTATTTTAGAACTGGACTTACAGACAGAAGACACCTAAAATCAAAGCACTGTTAGTAATGTCATCCTGGTGTGCTGAAAGATAAGGTTTTTGAGCTGAAATGTGGGAAAGGATTTTACTTTTAGAGAAAGGCCCACAATTATCTGTATAATTCAGCCAGGAAATCTATCTAAATTACCATTCGTATTAAGTAAAGGGAAGGCCAAAGGCTGGTAATTTTTCACTCATTAAGTGAGTGTTAATTGAATATCTACTATATGCCTGCACTGTTCTGGGCACTGAAGATGCAGTAAGACAAAACTTACAGAAATTCTTGGCTATGAGAAGCTTATATTCTAGTGAGGAAAGAAAGACAATAAACAAGGAAAATAGGATAATAATAATACATAATATGGTTGAAGGTGGTAAATGTAAGAAGAAAGATTATGCTGGGAAGGGGGAAAGGGCTGTTGGGGAAGGGTGTTGACAATTCTTAATAAGGACTCCAATCAGCTTTGAACACTAATTATTTTTCAAAATGCTTTGGGGTTTACGAGATACTTAGCTGGAAAGCTTGAAGAGGATTCCAAGAGCCAGGAATTGGGACTGGTGGTAGCTTGCCCAATTATCTGATTACTTAGGACCTTACGCATAGCCGGAACATGATTTCATCCCTAGCCTTCCCTGTCTTCATCTCCACGTCCACTTCTCCCCTGCCAGCTGCTTTTAATTTACCCAATTAAAGTGAAAGGAGGGGGAAAAGGTGCTGGAACTATTTTTGCTTATATTTTGAGCCTGATGCATTTTTTTAAAAATATAAATTCTGATGAGTTCTAGAAATGAAAAATATATAAAAGCAAAATTCCCATAGCTTTTGCTATTGCAGGTAAACTGATCATTGAATCCACTCAGAATTTCTTTCTTGAGAGGTAGCACAGTGTCCTGGAAAGAAATGAGTCAAGAGTTTGTGTTTTGGGTACTCATATGCCACTACGTACCTTTGTAACTAGAATCAGGTCCTTATCAGAGAAACTCTAAAATGCTGTGATTCTTCCTCTTTTTAACCAATTCAAGTCATTAATTACATAAACCTAGATGAAATACAGCTTCATTTTTTGTTTCAGGAAGCTAAAATGTGGCTAAGATTATTAAACTGGGTTTTGTGTGTGAGTTAAACAGAATATGGATGTTATGACTAAGTTACATGACTCCTTGATCTCCAGGAGTGCTTTTCATTAGGAACATGTATCACACTCTTTGCTTATATTTATAATTTACATCAAAGTGGATTTTTAAATGTAGAAAAGATTAATTTGCATAAGTTAATATCAATTTTGATTAAAATCTGAATGGTTTTAGGAAACTGCAATATTTATGTTAAGATCCCTCTAGGGCAAGTTTTTTTTTGAACCATGGCATTGTGTTGCTTTATAGATGAATGAAAACTTGATAAATAATGATAATTAGTTGTAATAGCTGCCAGGAGGTTTGATCAATGTATTATGTGTATATTAACTCAGTTACAAGTTATACGTATCCCATGAAGTAGGTACTATTATGTCTTCCATTTTATAGTTACAGAATATGGAATTCAGAGAGCTTATATAACTTGCTCAAGTCCTTGAGCCTAAATTTGACCCCAGGTCTATCTGACTCTGCCTGGCTCATTATGAATATTGCTTTCCTAAGGAAGAACATTCTCATATGAAGTGGCTAAACACTGGCAGAAGAAACTGCCAAGAGATTTAGGGAGAATTTGGTGAATTTTGTATGAAAGCAGGGATTTTGAGCAGATGGTCTCAAGTGACCTCTGTCTATCCCAAAGTTTGTACACCTGGAGCTGCCAGTCCTTACTTTAAAATATTACTAGTTGTAATTTTTTAGCAAGTGAATATTCATTAATTCTGACAGTTGTGTTTTTATATGCAAGAGAATCCTCAATATGTCCTTCTGATCTCAGAAGATCATTCATTTATAAACGTATTCAAATAGTACATGCAAACTGCTATCAAAAAACCCCATAAAACTCAATTGAAAGTACAGTATCACCTCACACCAGTCAGAATGCCCATTATTAAAAATTCCACAAACAGTAAATGCTAGAGAGGGCATGGAGAAAAGGGAACCCTCCTACAGTGTTGATGGGAATATAATTTGGTGCAGCCACTATGGAAAACAGTGAAGATACCTTAAAAAACTAAAAAATAGACTTACCATGTTATCCAGCAACCCCACTGCTGGGCATATATCTAGAGAAAACTCTAATTCAAAAAGATACATGCATCCCAATGTTCATAGCAACACTATTTACAATAGCTAAGACATGGAAGTGACCTAAATGTCCATCAATAGATGACTAGATAAAGAAATGGAATACTACTCAGCCATAAAAATAATGAAATAATGCCATTTGTAAATGCATTTGCAACATGGATGAACCTGGAGATTATCTTACTAAGTGAAGTAAGTCAGAAAGAGAAAGGTAAATATATGATATCATTTATATGTGGAATCTAAAAAATGATACAAATGAATTTATTTACAAAACAGAAACAGACTCACATATATAGAAAACAAATTTATGGTTACCAAAGGGGAAGGGGTTGGAGGAATAAATTAGGACTTTGGGATTAGCAGATACAAACTACTATATATAAAATAGATAAACAACATGGGCCTACTATATAGCACAGGGAACTGCATTCAATATCTTGTAATAACCTATAATAAAAAAATATGAAAAAGAATATATATATGTATAACTGAATCACTATGCTGTATACCAGAAACTAACACAACATTGTAGATCAACTACACTTCAATAAAAAATAAATTGGAAATGTGCAAATAATGGAAGATAGTTGTAATTTTTAAAAAGTTATTTGTCTCAAATTAAAAAAAAAAACACCTAAAACTCAACATTTATATATTTTAACATAGCTTTTTGCCTTTACCATATTGTCCAAGAGTATTGCACCTAAAGCACCTTTGATAACACAGCTCCTAATTTATTTCATTAGGATTTATCTATTGCTTAGTGTTTTGGTATATAAAGATACTTACCATTTCTCTTGCAGGTCATTATTAAATAGCAGTTTGTTAGTTGCAGGTTACCAAACACAGACAAAAATTATAACATTGCTTGAAATATTTTATAATTAAAATTTGTCAGTAAGTTGGTTTCAGTTAGTCTAAGAAGTGTTTTTTTTATTCCCAATTAAATTTCAGGTAATATGCTGATTAGATTTCATTTAATAGTGACTCATGATTTGAAATTATAGTATATTGGCCAATATTAATTGATGTTCCCTCAACTTAGGTCTTTAAGTAAAGATATGCTTTTAGACATTGATCACAATATACAAAAGGAAATTGTCAATAAATATATCTGCTTTCTTGATGTCAGTAGATCACATTAGAAACAAAAATGTTATGGAAATACTATAGTAAAATAAAGCAGCTCTATCATGAAACTGGGCCATATTCTGCCTTTTCTGTAGACTTCCGAATCAGGTAATGTGAGATTATTTCCACATAGAAGAGCATGTAAAAGTACTGCATGAAAGAAGAGCTGTGTCTTAAATATACATGTCCAAAGTATAAGAATTCAATAGAGAAGTTACTAGGGACGAGGTTTGAAGGGCCAGGGAGTAATTCATGTTCAAGTCATCATCTCAAAGCATTAGCTTTGGGCACAGTTTTTGGCCCAAGCCTGGGCAAATTACCTAAGTTGGCACAATTGTATTGAAGGGAAGGGTTTGGGAGAAAATATGCCCTGTTGCTGCTGGGAGCCATCTAGAGATAATAAGGGAAGCCAATCTCAAAGACAAAGCTAGTTGACATGGGGGAAGAGCAGAGAAATTCACAGGGAAATGGAGCCATAGTGTGAACTGAACCCAGAGGCCTGTCCACCTCTGGACTTCCATTTGTGTGAGTCACTAAAATTCCTTATTTTTGAAGCCTTTTGAAGTAAGTTTCTGATACTTGAGCTAAAAGCATCTTAAAGGAATTCTTGACATGTTAGGGATCTTTTTCATTATATGTGTTGTAAATATTTTCCCTTCAGACCACAGATTGTCTTTTGTTCGCCTATCAGACACTCAAATCCATTTAAAGTTATAAAGATTAAAACAAGTGTGGTATCAGTGTTCAACTAGAAAGACAGGTCAGTGGAACAGAATATTTAACTGACAGATTTTAGGATACAGAATAATTTACAATAACATAAAATTGGGGAAAGATGGATTTTTATTAGTGTTTTGTGACTGGTATCACAGCAAAATAAATTGTAATTGATCAAAGGTATAAATGTAAAGCCATAATAATGCTAAAATAGAAAATAGAGTAATTATATAATCTTGGACAAGAAAGGTCTATGTTTGATGTCAAAAGTAAAAACCTTACAGGAAAAGATACAGTTATACAAAAATTAAAATGTGTTCCCTTTTTCTTGTTTAGCATTTTTCAATTGGGAAAGCCATATATATTCATTGTGAGTTCATGGTACATTGACATAAAAACATCAAACAATACAGGGTTATATAAAATAAATAATGTCCCCTTCTTTAATCTCTCACTTCATAGGTAACTACTTTCAAAAATATGTATTATATATTTCCAGACCTTTCTCAATACATATATACACATATATAGTGTGTTCCTAAAGCATAAACTTTTCAAAACAAGAATCAGTGTCAGTGACATTTTGCATCTAGTCTTTCTCCCTCAACAGTATATCATCATGCACATCTTTCCTTGTCAGCAAATATAGAGCTACTTTGCTCTTCTTAACATCTGCCTTGTATATTCCATTACATAAATGAATGATAATGTATTTAATCAATTACTTATTAATGTATATTTTGGGTTTATCCAGTCTGGGAAACTTCCATACAGAGGAAGTTATAATAAATGTATGAAGATTTACTATTAGTATATATATCAACTTTTTCAAATCAATAGTAAAAAATATAAGAAGCACATTTACATAAGAAATAACATAAAATATGCTATTTATGTGGGAAAATGGACAAAAACAATGAAAATGAAATGCAAACAGCAATTAAATATATGCAAATATATGGCAAATAAATATTTGCTTTTACTAGTAATAGGGAAATAAACAAATTAAAACAGTGAGATATTACCTTTCATCCAGCAGATCAGCAAAGAGGAGGGGGGAAAAGAATTTAAAAAAGGAAGTGGTGGTATTGGGAAAAAGGCATTTTTATAAAGTAAGAGAGAAGTGCTAAGTTGTAATACTTTTAACAGGGCAATTTGACAGTGTTTATTAAATGGCTTAAAACTATGCATAGCTTTTTGTCCAACGAGTTCACCTGCAGAAATTTTAAAGAAAAAAATAACTAAGGCTACATCTTAGTTTTCGGTTCAGGTTATTATAGCATTGTTTAAATCCAGCAGTTTAAAAATAATTTAAAATAGTAAATATTCACAACTGAATTGTAGGCCATCTATGAGATGGACTCCTATGCAGCATATTAAGAATGATGCTGTTGAATATATATTTTATATGAAAAAGTACAGTCTAAAAATAATGTGCACAGATGATTGCTTTTGAAATTAGTGTGAATATCCACATGTGTACACATATGTATAGAAAAACAGTGCCACTGAGGTTGGTGAGGTCATGGATAATTTATTTTCTTCAATTTGTTTAACTGTATTTTCAATGAATGCGTATTACAATCATCTAATAAGCACTATAAAATGTTTAAATCAAGAGTATGCTTTGATACACGTTAACAAAAATAAGACAATCTATCAGAAGTAGACTGAGGGAAAACAAAAGTGAACAGAGAACAGCTGGATTGCTGTTGGTAAGGGAGGTTCGCTCTCTTCTTAACAGTAAATAACTTTTTAACAGAAAACTTAACAGTAAATGACTTCCTGTGGATTTGTAGTCTACTGTGTCATACGAGGCTGTGTCTTTGAGCAAACATAAACAAATGGGACCTAATGAAACTTAAAAGCTTTTGTACAGCAAAGGAAACCATAGACAAAACGAAAAGACAACCCACTAAATAGGAGAAAGTGTTTGCAAGGATGTGGCCTATGATAAGGTGTTAATATCTAACATATATAAATAGCTCATACAGCTCAACATCCAAAACAAACAAACAAACAACTTGATTAAAAAATGGGCAGAAGACCTGAATAGACATTTTTCCAAAGAAGAAATGTAGATGGTCACCAGGCACATGAAGAGATGCTCAACATCACTAATCACCAGGGAAATGCAAATCAAAACCACAATGAGATATCACCTCACACCTGTCAGAATGGCTATTATCAGAAAGAATTCAGATTACAAATGTTGGCAACAATATAGAGAGATGAGAACCCTCATACACTGTTGGTAGGAATATAAATTGGTGCAGCCACCGTGGAGAACGGTATGGAGGTTTCTCAAAAAACTAAAAATAGAACTGCCATATCACCCAGCAATTCCACTCCTGGGCATATATCTGAAAAAACAAAAACACTAATTCAAAAAGACACGGGCACCTTAATGTTCATAGCAGTATTATTTATGATCACCAAGACACGGAAGCAACCTGTGTCTATCCACAGTTGAATGGATAAAGAAGATGTGAGATAAACGTACACAATGGAATACCATCAGCCATTAAAAAAGAGTGAAATAATGCCATTTGCAGCAATATGGATGGACCTAGAGATTATCACACTAAGTGAAGTAAGACAGAGAAAGACAAATGCAGTATGATACCACTTATACGTGAAATCCCCAAAATACAACAAACTAGTGAATATGACAAAAAAGAAGCAGATTCACAGATCTAGACAACAAATTAGTGGTTACCAGTGGGGAGAGGAGGGGGAGGGGCAGTATAATGGTAGAGGATTAAGAAGCACAAACTATTATGTATCAAATAAGCTAGAAGGATATATTGTACAACATGGAGAATACAGCCAATATTTTATAATAACTGTAATGGAACATAACTTTTAAAAATTGTGAATCACTATATTGTACACTTGTAACTTACATAATATTACACATCAACTATTCTTCAATTAAAAAAATTCCTTTTTTCAAGATGTCTTTGAGACTAGCATCTCTTTATTCTCAAACCAAGTGAAAAGAGAACAAAACAGAAGAAACTGATAAGGACCTGTAACTGATCTGGAGGGTAGGGGGCTGTGAGAAAACTAAACCTCAGTTAACTCCTGAAGTAATTCTGTGTAGCAGGAGAAGAGTATGGACTGGATTAAGCTAGAGAAAAACCTCGCTGAGCTCTTGTTACCAGAGGAATTTTGAGACTAGTTCGGCCTGAAATGTGGGGACCATCTTGGCAGGAGACCTTTTATAAGACTTACATTCAGGGTCAATTAGAAAAAAAGGCCTTCCTACTTGGTCTGGGCATAAAACCAAAATGTGATATATTTTGAAAGGTGGTAGAAGTATTACATTTAACTTATGTATATGCATTCAGTAAAATCTTGCCTGATAGTAGTATTTAACAATAACCCTATGTGTATTTTTATATTAGAAGAGGGATGTAAAAATATGTGACCCTACCTCTTGGTTAACTATTCCTGCTCCTAAACTCCAGTTTTTGGATGATGTGGCCCTAGTTTACATAACACCAAACGTAATTTATAGCTGTGGAACAGAGGAACAAACAATGACCAGAATGCTGAATTTGAGACTTAAAGCTCTAGTGAGAACATCAAACCCAGCAAAACTATTAAGAACATACATGATTAATGGGCAAGTGGTTTTTGCAAAGTTGGGCTGTTACATTTAGATTTTTGGCTCTGGCTTGTTATAGCATACAAATGGTAATTCTCTGTTTAATAAATCTACAAGTGATGACCTCTTTCAAGTGAGTCACACAGTATTTTCTACTTATATCACAACTGAAAATTCTCAGAACCTCCTCCTCAACATAATAATTTAAACAAATGTAAAGTGTGCTAAATTAGTTGCTTAACATCGTTTGCTAAATACCTATACTGGCTGATTTAATCTATAACATATAGTCTGGTATCAAGGTTGGCTGCCAGATATGAACTTCTGGCTTCATGAGGGATAAAGTGACGTCATCTCCCTCCAAGCTGGCCAGATCCACTCATGTAGGCAACTGCTTATATTTTTAACCCTCTTTAGAAAAATATACAGAGGCTTACTCTTTGATACCAGTCTTCCTGTACTTTCTTTGCAGTTTGAATCTTACTGTTGGCATTTTCTGCATTGGCACTGTGATTTGTGAACTCAGCCTTTGATTCTGATTTTAGTTTATTTGGCTCTTTATATTTTGGATCCTGCCTTTGGCATGTTTTTTCACTTTTTTTCCATCCCTTGCTAGTATCTTGATTCAAATTCCTGAACTTAACACCCCCTGCAAGCTCCACCCATACACCTCTTAAACTGAAGTATTATTTCCTAAGTCCTAGAGACTAAAACCACAGGGGAAATATTAGCTCAGCTAGAAAAGCATCTTTCTTAGTCTCTAGATAATTATCTCTTCTCAGGTAGAGGATTCTCTCATAAAAACCAAAATCTGTTAATTCAAAAAACATTGTGCAAGAATTATATGTTTCTGCATGCTTTTTCCCCAAGGGGACAAGAAGAACCTGCTAGGCTAGTTGCCATTGCTCAGTGAGAAAAGAATTTATGATACACACTTGAAACCTGTCTGTCTTTCATTTAACACTCACCTCCTCATTTACTCCCCTGAAACAGTTGCACTTGCCTACACAGCTTGTCCGGTGCAAGGATGGTTTATTAGAAGGAACTAAGGTTTCCTTGTACCTTAGTTCTGTTCTGGTGTCATTTCACTGTTAAAAGTCCTCTGGTAAATTTGTATCTGTGAACATGAAAATACATGAGGCATCAGATACATGGTTACTTAGCATGAATTTGGCTGAATACTGTTAGTTTATTGTGAGAATGTGAATTTGATGCCAATTTGTTTGAGTTATAATGTTAAATTATTAATACCCCTATCATGGGCCTAGAGCTGTTTGGGTTACTTAATAACTGAATATCTGAGAGTATCACCATAATGCTATCATTTTGGAAATGCAGATGTTTTCTTTGGTACAATTTGAGAAAACCTTAATGACAAATAAGTTTCCCACTAGCCTGCTACAATGCCTGAATTCCACTATGAGAGACTCCTATCTTTATGCCTTGAAAGGAACTCAAGATACCTAATAAAAGATACTTGTAGGTGTATGTGTGTGTGTGTGTGTGTGCACGCACCTGTGAATTTCAAAATGTTAAAATTATTTGGAGACTGTAGGATTACTATTGGTTATTTTTATTTTCTTCGTACTTTCCCTATTTTCAAAAATTTCTGTATTGAATATGTACACTTTCATGATTAGAAAAAATGCCATAAAAATTTTTATGCACCCGAGGATAGTAAACATCTAAAGCTTTTCTCAGCAGATAGCACCTTATTGAATATGTATTTCTCAAATCTTCTCCATTAATGCCAGGTAACTAGAAGCCAGACTCCTTCAGAAACTGGCATAAGATCCTAAAGGAAGTAAATCCTGATATTGATAGTGTTCTTATTCTTAAGCAGAACACATATTCTTAGAGTACATGCTTTTGTGTATCTGAAGTATCACACTAAGGTATTTTTTAAAGTTAAAGAAAGACCCTAAAAGGGTCAAAGATAAACAACTTATTTTCCCAGTACTTCCCAGGCCTGCCATGGCAGGATTTATGCAAAGGGACTTCTCTATAGATAATGTTGCAATATAAGGATCATTCCTAAAAATATTTCAGAAACTGGAATGTATAAGACAGACCCATATTAGGCTAAAGTGTACCTCATTTTATGGTAAAGTTTAAGCTATTGAAGTTCAGCTTAATTAAGTTGTGATGGTAAGCATCATAAGATATTCACTCACATCAGATTCATGCTTCTGTTCAATGTCAGGTAAATTCATCCTTGATTTCATGGAAATCCAAGGATTAAAGAAGGGGTAGTTTCCTCCAAGGGTAGCTAATTGTCTATTCCATTTTCAGGTGTATTTGTTTTAATGTACAGTCATCAGGGATCTTGTTAAAATGCAGATTGTGATTCAGTAGATGTAGGTTGGCCTTAAGATTCTGCATTTCTAGTAAACACACTGGTGCTGTCCACACTGCTGGTCCATGAACTCCACTTTCTGTACCAAGGAGTTAGACCACAGTTCTAGGAGTAGATGTGCCAAGGCCCTCCCTCGGATATTTCTGTTTGAGGGCTGCCATTTCCCTCGTTCAACACAATCTCTACCAACCTTAACAGCACCTTAGCACAGTCTCTGCTCCATTTACCCCGTCCCTCCCTCCCCCAGCTCTTCAACTGGTTTCCTGTTCTTAGGACTTCAAGTATTTCCCTGTTCTACAGCTGTAAGACTAGCAGCCAGTTCCTCGTCTCAGTAGAGACCCTTTGTTCTACTTCTTGAGGTGCTGCCACCTGGAAGGGAGGGCTGTACCGCCTCCCTCCTTCTTCTTGGGATCTGCAGACCCTTTGTTTGTATTTATGGCCCATTAACTACCTTTATCTAGGAGATAAGAAAGATCAATGGAAACCAGCTGCCCTTTGTTCAGACTAATTCACTAACTTTGATATAAGCCTTTCTCCTGCTCTCTATTTTTCATCCAAAGTTTGCTTTTTATTTTATAGGTTTGGGAAAGGTGGGAATAGCTCCAGCCTTGTTTTGATCTCAGTTGGAATTCCTTAAACTCTAAGGTAAGTGGTAAACATTTTAGAAGCCAATAGCTACTAGACTTTGAGTTAGCTGTTTTAGGGCCACAGACTTGAGGATAGGAAGAGGCTTTCAAGTTTTAGTTCAACTCCTTCATCTGACAGTTAGGAAACAGAAGCCCTTGGAGTTTCTGTACTTTGCCAGAAACTGGGGAGCTGAGTCCCTGCACCATTTCAGCTGTGCTGCATGGTGCTTAGAGGTGGCTGTGCAGAATTGCTTTTGTTTGGAGGTGTGGAGGCAGAGGCTTTCTTCCAAGTCTCCAAACCTCAACCAAAGGAGCTCCATTTATAATATTTTCCTCTGTTCCACATGCTAGACTTTCAACATAGATCTTATTTGACATCTACAAAAAGTTTTAAACCATTTTATTTCATTGTGGTGCCTGCAAATTAATCTTAATCCACATCTACAGTTTAAGAGAGTCATATTTTTCTATTTTCATTTTAATTGTGGAGTGTTACACTTAGAAGGATAGAACTTGCATTATCCCAACCATTCTCTGTTATATTTTCATGGTATTTTTCCAACCCTTACATTGGAAATTACATGTAGCCATTGACTGATTTTCACCTGAATCTTAGTAAATTTAACAGCTTTATTGAGATATCACTCACATACTGTATGGTTAGTTTTATGCATCAACTTGACTGGGCTAATGGATGCGTGGATAGCTGGCAAAACATTTTTGGATGCGTTTGTGAGGGTGTTTTTGGAAGAGATTAGCATTTGATTCTGTAGACTGAGAAAAGAAGACCCACCCTCCTCAGTGTGGATGGGCATCATCCAAACTGTTGAAGGCAGGAGTAAAACACAGAGAGGAGGAAAGTGTGAATTCTCTTTCTCTTGGGCTGGGATGTCCAGACTGGGAGCTACCCCCTTGGCTCCCCTGATTCTCAGGTCTTCAGGCTCAGACTGAATTATACCTCTGGCTTTCCTGTTTCTCCAGCTTGCAGATGGCAGATTATGGGTTTTCTCAGCCCTTGTAACCATGTGAGCCAATTCCTATAATAAATTTCCTCTTATGTATATCTACATATATATCCTATTAGTTCTGTTTCTCTGGCAAATCCTGATTAATACACCATGTAATTCACCAATTTAAAGTGTACAATTCAGACCTTTTAGTGTGATTACAGAGTTGTGCAATCATCATCAGTTTCTAAATGTAGAACATTTTCATCACCCCAGAAAGAAGCCCTGTATTCATTAGTATTCAGTCGCCATCCCCATTCCCCCAACCTCTGGAAGCTACTAATTTACTTCCTGTCTCTGTGGATTGCCTATTTTGGCTATTTCATACAAGTGGAATCATACAATATGTGGCCTTTTGTGTCTGGCTTCTTTCACTTAGCATATTTTCATCCATATTGTAGCGTCCATATCGTAGCACCATATTGTTTCATTCCTTTTTATGGCTGAATAGTATTCTCTTGTATGGATATTCCACATTTTGTTTATCTTTTCATCTTTTGATGGACATTTGAGTTGTTTCTGCTTTTTGGCTATTGTGTATAATACTGCCGTGAATAATGGCAAACAGGCATTTGTGTGAGTGCTTGTTTTCAACTCTCTTGGGTATATACCCAGGATTAGAATCACTAGGTCATATGATAATTCTGTGTTTAAGTTTTAGAAGAAATATCAAATTGTTTTCCACAATGACTGCACCATTTTACATTCCCAGTAGCAATGTACAAAAGTTCAGATTTTTCTACATTCTTGCCATATAAATCTAGGATATATAAAGAATGCCCTTATCAGATAATGATTTGCATGTATTTTCTTCTTTTCTGTGATTTGTCTTTTCATTTTCTTTCTTTTTTAAAATTCAAGATGGTTGACTTACAGTATTATATTATCTTCAGGTGTACAGCATAGTGAGCCAGTATTTTTGTAGATTATGCCCCGTTACAGGTTATTACAAGATAATGTCTATAATTCCTTGTGCTGTACAGTACATCCTTGTTGCTTATCTATGCCTTTTCACTTTCTTGAAGGTATCTTTCAAAACAAAAGTGTTATACATTTTGTTAAGTCCAATATATTTATTTTTTTCTTTAGTTGTTTGTGCTTTTGGTGTCATAGCTAAAAAACCATAGCCTAATCCAAGGTCCTGAAAATTTACAAATATGTTTTCTTCTACGAGTTTTATAGTTTTAGCTCTTACATTTAGGTCTATGGTCCATTTTGAGTTAATTATTGTATATCATGTGAGGTAGGGGTCTAACTTTATTCTTTTGCCATGTGACATCCATTTGTCCCAACATCATTTGTTGAAAAAATTCTTCTTTTTCCATTGAATTTTCTGGCATCCTTGTTGAAAATCAATTCACTGTCAATGTCAAGGTTTCTAGATTCTCACTTTTATTCCATTGATCCATATGTCTATCCTTATGCCAGTACCCCACTGTCTTGATTATTATAGTTTTGTACTAAGTTTTGAAATCAGGATATGTGCATCATCCAACCTTATTATTCCTTTTCCAGATCGTTTCAGCTATTTTGGACCCTTGCATTCACATGTGATTTTTAGGATCAGCTTGTTGGTTTTTGCAAAGAAGACAGCGAGGATTTTGTTAGTTGCGTTGAATGAGTATATCAGTTTAGGGAGTACTGCCATCTTAACGATATTAAGTCTTCCAGTCTGTGAACATAGGATGTCTTTCTATTTATTTGGGTCTTTTAACATTTCTTTCAACAGTGTTTATAGGTTTCAGAGTACACGATTTGGACTCCTTTTGTTAGGTGTACTCCAAAGTATTTTATTTTTTGATGCTATTATAAATGGAGTTGTTTCTTAATTTTATTTTTGAATCATTCTTTACTAGTGTATAGAAATATGATTTTTAAAATTGATCTTGTCCCCTGCAACCTTAATGAACTTATTAATTTTAATAGTTTTGGCAGAGTATTTCTTAAGATTTTTCTATATGCAAGATCGGGTCATCGGCAAACAAAAATTGTGTTACTTTTTCTCCAATCTGGATACCTTTTTATTTATTTTTATTGACTTTTTAATTGCTCATGCTGGAACCTCCAATACAGTGTTGAATGGCAGTGACAAAAGTGGAGATCCTAATCTTCCTCATGATGTTGGGAGCAAAGCAGTCGTTTACCATCAAGTACAATGTTATATGGGGTTTTGGCTATTTCAATAATGCCAGTGTGTATCCTGGTAGGGATGTTCAGGCTGAGGGTAGAAATAATAGAAGAGAGCTCAGAAGAAAGACCTGGGTTACATTTGGAAATCCTTAGTATTCAGATATAGTTGAGGTCACAAAACAAATGAGATGGTCCAGACAGAGTGCATAGGATGAGAAGATGATTAGGGATAGACCTTTTGGGAAATAGCAACCTTCAATGAACAGAGAGGCTAAGAAGAACCCTCAGAGTAGTAATTCTCCAACTTGAACAAGCAGGGTTATCTGGGGAGCTTTGTTAAAATACAAATTCCCAAGTGCTATCCCAAGAAATTCTGGTTGAGGAGGGTTTGGTCTTGGCATGTGTGTTTTTAGAAGCTCTGCAGGTTGTTTGGTTCTCTGACCTCTTTGACCTGCACATCGTCCTCGATACCGATTTTGCTTTGAACACCTGTTTGTGTTCAGAGAGGAGGTGACACACTGACTCTTGAAGCATTTCTGAGCTGCAGGTAAAGTTTCAACCCGTCGGCCAAACTGTAGAGACATTGAAGTCATCTTAGAGGATGGCCTCTCTCTTATTCCTGTTATCTAATTGGTTGCCCAGTCTTGTCAGTCACACTTCAGGAATATCTCTCAAGCCCACCTCCTCCTATTTCTCCCACTTCTTAGGGTATTCATCCTCTTGCACCTGGTCTATAGCAATTTATCTGTTAGGTCTCTTTTTTCTCTGCAGCTATCGCCACGCTGCCACCAGAATTATCTTTTATCTATTACGTTATACCTTTGTTGAAAAACCTTTAATTGCTCCCTGATATAAGGTGAAATCCAGCCTCCTTTGGTGTAAAGGCCCTTCCCTGCCTTACTCTACACCTTCCCAGCATCAGCTCCTGGCACCTTTCTCCTTGTACCTCACAGTATTTCACTTCTACTGCCTTCGTCTTCCCCATTCCTTGCATAATAACCTCTGACATCCTTGAAGATCCAGCTTAGATGTTCTCTTCTGTAATGTTGCCCCTGATTGACTTAATAACTTATTCTCTTGTAACTGTAACAGTGCTGGGGGAATGATCAATGTGATCCCCAATAAATATAGAAAGAAAAAATCAGAAATTTTAAAATTTATCTGTGTATATGTAAGATTTTTGATGCAAAGGCAGAACAGTTTATTGGCTGAGAACACAGATTCTAGGGCTAAACTGCCTGGGCTTAAATCCTGATTCTGCCACTTGCTAGCTGGTTTTGATTTGGACAAGTTACTTAAACATTCTGTGTCTCAGTTTTCTCATCTGTAAAAGTGAGTATCATTCCAATCACTTATTGCTGTATTTCAAACCACTCTAAAGCTTGGTAACTTAAAACAATACTTCAGTATTATCTTCCAAAGTTTTGGGGGATGACTGAACTCACTGGTTCTCATCTGGGATCTGTCATATGATTGTAATCATCTGGTGACTGGGACTGGAATTATCTGTAGGCTCCTTCACTCCTGCCTCTCACACCTGGGCTCAGGGGGCTGGAAGAGCTGGGGCTGCTTGGGTATTTCTCTCTTCATGTGTCCAACTTGGGCTTTTTGACTTGGCATCTGGCTTTCCCCAGATCAAGACATTTAATAACATAACCTCAGAAGTCCCAGCATGTTACTTCTCCTGAATCCTGTTAACCACATAAGTGACAAAAGTCAGGTCAGCTTCTGAGAAATTAGCTCTCACGATGGAAGGCGTGTCAAAGAATTTACAGCTATTTAAAATCCATCGTGGGTGTAGTAAGAGTGCCTACCTCAGGTTGTTATGAGGGTTAATGGAGTTAATGTTTGTAAAGTGCTTAGAATAATCCTTGGCACTTAGTAATCATATAGTTTCAGCTCTTATTATGAACATGAGTGTAATTTACAGATATAATCTATTTGATTGTATACTCAATTTTTTTTATGATGGAAGACATATAACATTTGAGAACTGCTCTGCAGTATCATTTACCAGGTTTTTGCTGTTGTTGTTGAGTGTTAGTGTCCTTCTGAACCCACTACTCTGCGAATTCTTCAAGGTCAGGGACTTTGTCAAAGTTTTTCTTTATTCTCCAGTGCTTAGTACAGCATCTGGCACACGGTAACTGCTCAGTGATTTTTTTTAAAATAAATGCATGGAAAAAAATGAATGGAATAGGATAACATTGCCTGGGTTAAGTGTGGTTCCCAGAACACAGAACTTTCAGTGCTAAAACCAAGAAAGTCTCAGGCAAACCAGGACGAATGGGTCATAATGGAAATAAACAAATGAATGCTTTTTCCAAAAGAGACCTAAGATGAAACATGGTGGTGAAGTGAGGTTACTGGGCCAGTCCACCAAAGCTTGGCAAACTCATAAATGTGTTAAAACTTTTTTTAAGCATTGGAGATTTTTGGTTTGTTTCTTCTTTAAATGAAAACTTACTTGAACACAGTACACATAAAACAGACAAAGTGGACCCTGGTTGACGTGAAGGGCAGGGCACCTAGAGCTTTGGCTCTGACTGCCCCCTCCTTCCCTCTCTCCCTTTAGAAGCCCTTCAAGCATCTCTGAAAAATCCTAGGGTATTACTTTGAAAGGCACTGATGTAGTAAATCATAGCTCCATGACCCCTTAAAGTCCCTGAAATCTGACCATTTGGTTCCTCTTAAACTAATATTCTACAGTCTGGAGCCTCCATCAGGGTGAGTGCTATGAGATGGGTAAGGCAGGTGGACAGCTCCAGGGCAACAGAGGGGTGGAGGGGAGGTTTCTAGCACAAGGAAATAACCTGGGCCAGATCTTTACAGGCTCCCCAGAAACAGGAACAGGGCCATTTATGAAAAGGAAGCAGTATCAGCACCTGGAGAGCTCAGGGGCAAGAAGGGTAAAGCAGAAGGGGCCACTCGTTTGCGCTATCATGTGCAAGTCAGGAACCAATGGACTTCATAAACATTTTATCACTCCTATTTTAAGAGAAAGAGCTCTTGTATGTATTAAGACCCTTCTACAAGTGAATAATCTTTGTCACAGTAATTCATTTCTAATAATTTCCACTAAGGGCACAATCAAAAAAGTGTGCAAAGATAGATACAAGAAAAAAAAAAGATATACACAAGGATAGTCATTGCAATTTTTTAACAGTAAAGGACTCCAAGAGAAAATGGTACATGAGCTGAACATTAAAAGGTGAGCATTGAACATTACCAGGCCTATTGGGCAGGGAGTAGAAAGAGGTGAAGATATTCCAGTTAGGGGAAACCGTATGTACCAAGGTACAGAGATGTGACAGGTCAGTGTACTGGGAAACTATAAGAAATAAGGAATTAACAAAGGATACACTGTAAATGGGGGAGAGGATGAGGCTGGAAGGGAGGAAAAGGTCAGAGGCAGAACAAAATTGTAATTTGTATTTTAAAAATCACAGTAACTTTACTCTTTGAGTGAAAAACACATTCTTTAGGTTGGCACGCATACACAGTGAAATAAGAAATCTAACCCCATGAATAGGAAATTCAAACCAAGGGAAGTAGTGAACTATCCTTGAGTTTAAATGTTACTTGAAACAATAAAATAAGATTAAATGAGTCATGGTGCTTTGATGTCGGTGCATTCATCTCCATGTATGATCCATTGGTCAAAGTTCAAGAACTGGTTATCTTCATAAAAATATTGCTCTTCAGATTACAAAGTCTTCACAATGATTCCAGAATTATTTGTCTAATGTTTTGTTTCTTATGCAAAAAGTCATGTTTTAACCAAATTGATTGTAAAGCAAAAATTTGCATATTATTCATAGATTTATGCCATTTGCACAACAAAAATTGTTCCAAATTTACCATTATCATATTGACTCAGTCATTACCTGCTGTTGCTGCTATTGGCTTGTTTTTAAACTCCTCTTATAGTTTACTGGGCACAATCAGCATCTTTCTGTTACTTCTACTACTAAATAACCTTCTCAAAGTAAGTTTTTGGTCTCACCTCTTCCCACCACCTCATTGTTCTCTGACTACAAGATGACCACCACCATACCATTTATTGCTTCAACAAACACTGGGTCAATGACAGCGCTTGATCACAGGTGGAAGGTTATCAGATACACCCGATTGGCGAATTGAAACAATTGCATCTTAAAATGTCCCTATGTAGGCCTCAAGTATTTAAGAGTCTCAGAGGAAGGTAATTGGTTTTGAAGGAAAAATTCATAGTGAAAGAACCTGTCTCACAACTTGGAATCAAAAGACTATAGAATTTTAGAAGTGCATGCCAGTATGCATTTCAGAAATTATTTTATCCATCTCCTTACAGATAAAGTAACTGAGGCCTAGGAAGACAACATAATAACTGTGTGACCTTGGACAATTTACTTATTTTCTCTTCCCTCACTTTTCTTATCTATTAAATTGATATTAGGATGTGGAGAAAAGGGAACCCTCCTACACTGTTGATGGGAATGTAAACTGGTGCAGCCACTATGGAGAACAGTATGGAAGTTCCTTAAAAAACTTAAAAATAGACTTACCATGTGATACAGCAATCCCACTCCTGGGCATCTGTCCAGAAAAAACAAAAAACTCTAATTTGAAAAGATACATGCACCCCAATATTCACAGCGGCACTATTTGCTATAGCTAAGACATGTAAGCAACCTAAATGTCCATCAACAGATGAACGGATAAAGAAGCTGTCGTTTATTTATACTATGGAATACTCCTCAGCCATAAAAAAAGAATGAAATAATTGCCATTTGCAGCAACATAGATGGACCCAGAGATTGTCATACTAAGTGAAGTAAATCAGACAGAGAAAGACAAATATCATGTGATATCACTTATATGTAGAATCTAAACAAATGACACAAATGAACTTATTTACAAGACAGAAGTAGGCTCAGAGACATAGAAAATGAACTTATGGTTAACACAGGGGGAAGGAGGTGTAGGGATAAATTAGGAATTTGGAATTAATAGATACATACTACTATATCTAAAATAGGTAAACAACACAGATTTACTGTGTAGCACAGGGAATTATATTCAGTATCTTGTAATAACCTATAATGGAAAAGAATCTGAAAAAGAATATGTGTGTGTGTGTGTATAAAACTGAACCACTTTACTGTACACCTGAAACATTGTAAATCAACTATACTTCAATATAATTAATTAATTAATTGATCTTAGCAGTACTTAGAGAGTTATTGTAAAGAATAAATGAAATAATGAAAGTGAAGAATTTAAAGCAGTGCTTAGCCCAAATATATCATTCAATAAAAGTCTGTTGTTACAACTATGGATACAACAATGAACAAGGAGTCTTGAGTCTGCTATTAATTTGTAATGCACTCAGAAAGCTCCTGAGTTTAAGCAATCTATGAAATGACGTTGGACTAAGTCAGTGTTCAAGTTGTGCTGTGGAGAACTAGGGCTCCCCAAAGGACTACAAGGCAGAGGATTGGAGACCAGCAGGAGACATTTAACCTGCACCCTCCTTCAACCAAAGCTATTTAGCTTTCATCTTACTTCATACATTTTTGTTTGAATAAAAGAGTTCTGCTAAAAAAAAATAACTACTTAATGAGACCATCTTTAAGATTCTTTCAGCCCACGAGTCTATGATTTTTGCAACAATCACGCTGTGTCCCCCTGTTATCCTGGCTTCAAAATAAAGACAAGGGCTTTAAAGTTTTAAGGATAAGATCAACTTATGACTATAGGCACAGAGCCAGGACAGAGCTCTACATTTCCTGTCAGTAAAGAAGAGCCATGATAATCTCTTGAGATTAATGGGAAGAAGATCCTCAAATGATTAATCCTCAATAATGGTTATGGGTATTCTTGTGTCTTGTTTATGGGGAAACAAATCCTGTGTTTTTCCTTCTTAGTTTCCTCTTGAGTTGTTCAAGGGATGCATATTCGTTTGGATAGTGCTGATGACTCTCTACTCTATGATTACCACATTTGTTACCCCATACTTTTCTGGGTAACTTAAGATTCAAGTTTGCTGAATTAAATTTTACTGAAAAAGAAAAACTTGAGAGATTTCGCCATCACTTCTATTCGGATTTATTTTTTAAAAGATTATAGAGTAGTTATTGCCATACTATTTACACATCTAGGTGAGGATATGTATATTTCAGGTGCAATTCTCTGATATAGTTCTAATTTTCAAGGACACTGCCACCCCAGTTGCAAAGCTCTAACCAAAAAAGAGGTTGTAGGTATATCAGAATATTAAATGAGTGAAATTTGTTGGTGCTCAGCAAGCTTATGGTGTGTTCTGTTGGATTAAATTATTATAATAGTCTTGTTTTTCTTGCATTTCAGACTTTCTCAGGATAAAATGTGTTTAGATACACAACTACTATATCAGATTCCAGTATATAAATTCCATACTGTTCTTTCTATCTTGCCTTTTCAAGTGTCTCTGAACTAATGTTTCCATTGTATAAAAAAGTTAAAAAGCATTGATTTTCATGAGATAAGAAGTGTAACTCCATCTCAATGCTTATAGCAGCATTATTCACAATAGCCAAGACATGGAAGCAACCTAAATGTCCATTGACAGTTGAATGGATAAAGAAAACGTGATATATATATAGGTTATATATGTATGTATGTAGGTATTATGTGATATATATAAAATGGAATATTACTCAGCCATAAAAAAGATTGAAATAATGCCACTTGCAGCAACATGGATGGACCTAGAGATTATCACACTGAGGGAAGTCAGACAGAGAAAGACAAAAATTACATAATATCACTTCTATATGGAATCTAAAAATTAATACAAATGAATTTATTTACAAAACAGAAATAAACCCATAGACATAGGAAATGAATTTATGGTAACCAAAGGGGAAAGTGGGGGGTGGATAAATTAGGAGTATGGGATTAACAGATACATACAACTATATATGATAAACAACACAGATTTACTGTATAGCACAGGAAACTATATTCAGTATCCTGTGATAGCCTATAATGGAAAAGAAGCTGAAAAAATATATATGTATAACTGAATAATTTTGGTGTACACCTGAAACTAACATAATGTTGTAAATCAACTCTGCTTTAATCAAAAATGAAAGAAAAAGAAATGTAACTTTAAAAGGTATGCAGATTTCTACTGTGTAATTTTAATTCTCATGTAGAACACACCTAGTTCAGACTGTTACAGGGCATTGCAGTCAACACAACAGATCTGAATATACATGAGATAACATACTTCTGAATTTTCATGAAGGTTTTACTAAAGCCTAAATTTCATACTAAGCAGTCTTACATATACATTTTTTTCATATGATGGAAAGTACTATATATACAATGAAAATGAGATCTTTTGTGTAGCCGTGACCCCTGTCTCTTGGTTCATCTACCCAGAGATGACCATTAGTCCCAGTTTCTCATCTGTCATTTGAGGGATATTTAATACATTTTTCTGATATAAGAAAACAAAACTTCAAGACACATCATTCTATTTGATCCTCACAAAAATTCTGTAAGGTAGACAGAAGTTTCCTTCCTGATCATAGAAATGAAAATGGAGGCTCAGAGAAGTGAATCAATTATTATAACTCTGTTCTACAACTAATAAGTTGATCACACAGTCAGGTCTTTATTAAGCACCTCTTGCATCCAGGCATTGTGCTGAGGAGTAGAGACAGGATTCCAAGTTGAAATGCATTGTACCTCGATGCTGTTTCTGTTACTTGGAGTCATGATTGAATGCTTCAGTTGAAAAGACTGAATGTAAACATGTTTAACAGAGAAATCTTAATTCACCAGTGTAATATACTCAACACTCTTCTGCAAAAGCTGAGGACAGAGGAAAGAGAAAAGTAAAGGTTGGTTTCTCGAAGTATAGTATTTGCCTGCCTAGGCATCTAGGTTTTTCATCTTAAAGATTTCTGAGGAAACCCCAACAGTTACAAGGAAGTGTTGCTTTTGGTTTAATGTTTATCCGGCTAGTGCACTCCACCCTTAAATGATCTTAGTGACTAATAGGACTGGCACCAGTTCTCACTTACCAGACACAAATTCCACTTACCAGCTTGTTGGGGTTTTTTTTTTTTTTTTTTTTTTTGTGCCTTCTGTTGATCTGCAGTCATAGGCAAAACTAGACTGAAGAACTTCTTAAAATAAATGAGAATAGGCAACGATGCAGTTGCTCTTCAATTTTGAAATCGGCCTGGGACAGTGGCCTCACCTAAAAAGTCATATGGTCTGTCGGTTGGTCTTATGTTCCCTGACAGTTAGAGGACCCTCCCTGGCCACCCGCAGTGACTCAGAAGGCAGCTGCAGAGAACAGGAAGGCCTGGGATTCACGTGACAAGCCATCGGCCTTCATCAGGGCAAACAGAGCAGGTGGATGTCTCCCTCCTACCCTGCCCCCCACCCCTCAGCTTTAGGTTGCGTTTCTGGATTTTCTCTTTCTTCTTCAGACAGCTCTGAATTTTCTCCTTGACCTAGTTTCATCTGTGGAAAAATGCTGTCTGGAAGGGCCTGCTGAGATTTTGTCTGGGCCTGCATCCCTGAAGAAGGCCAACAATTTGTTTGCACACCAAGAATGGAAAAAATGTTTCAGTGCTTCAGAGATTACTGAACACACTCTTTACAAAATGAATCAATTCCTTCCAGCAGAGATAATTTGCACTAATTGGGAAAACAAATGATGCTGCCAATAGTCAGTAGCCAACCTCTAGATTTCAATAGAGACCCCTCACCCTCACAGTTTCTTGCAGTTTTTCTTGGCTAGATTTAAGTCATTATTTCCCAAAGTGTGGCCTGAGGGCTACCTACATTAGAATCATGAAGATTAAGGAATCACCATCTCTAGAGAAGGAAGCCGTAATCTGTGATTTTTAACAAGCCCCACAACTCATTTTATGCATGAAATTAACTCAGCTAAATTAGGATTCACAAGCCTTCATTGGTAACATCAAAGGAGACAGCCTGGTGAGGAGAAGTGTTGTTAATCCCTCCCTTGTCCTCCTCTCCCTATTTCCTCCTGTCCCTGCCAAACTGCCATTTCTGATAATATTGCATGGTCACTGTAGAAGGAAATAGAGGAAAGACACATTAAGGAAACGGCAGTGTTTTCCCTCTATTGTACTGCTGTGGGAATGGTTCTGTCCACTGAAGAAAAATATGCAACCTAAAAGTTGAGGGTTAAGTTTTACTCAGGGATCTTACTAAGAACTATAGCCCAGGAGACAGCCTCTCAGATAGCTCTGAGGAACTGCTCCCAAGAGGTAAGGGAAGAGCCAAGGTATAGAGGAGTCTTTTGCTCAACAAAACAAAACAAAACAAAACAAAACAAAAAACTAGTTAAATATGGAACGATTACTGCTAATTACAAAGAACAGACATGTCATGTTAATGATTTTAGGGCTTTTCTATGAATCTATGTATGGGAAGATGCAAGGATCTGGGTACATTAAAATTATTTGTTAGATATGTATCTTAACTGTCTGGGGCCAGTATCCAAAGCACAGAATGCTTCCTGTTTTTCTCTGTCCTGAATTCTCCCCTGGGGCGCACGATTTCAGTGGTGGGGGTCTGCAGTGACTAATGACTTGATCCTTCAAGAAGTGGGATGGTAGGCAACATTCTTTGTTTACTGAAATGGCAGGCAACATTCCCTGTCCCAACAGTTCCCTGGCCTGTGCTGGAAATGTGAAAGGTCAGACGCCCAAGGTGGCCAGACAGGAGAGAAAGAAGACCGGCCCCTGGCCAGGCAGCCAACGCAGTACATCCAGCACTTCCTCAGTGTTGTGCCCACCTTTGGCCAGAAAAAGGACTCCAATGCCAACTCTTAAATCCTTTGTAATCCCAGTATTCTCTAATAAAGCTACTTTGCCCAGTCAAAGAAAAAAAAAAAAAGATTTCACAAATGCCTTGAAAATAAGCATCTCTAAAAGGACTGATTTTAGAAAGCAGTGGACCAGATGCTTAAGAATCATCCACAAAACTTGCTAAAAATGCAAATCTTCCCCATTCTGACTAAGTACATTTGGTGTGGGGTCTGGGAACCTGCTTTTGTTAAAGCACCTGAAGTGATTCTAATGCAAATTGATCTGGGGGCACATAAGGATGTCACTTGTTTAATGTACTGGAGCAAGTGATAGACTGGAGAAGCAAGGCAGTGTCCACAACTGGATTTCACAGCTAGAACAGCAGTTTTCAGAGTGTAGTCTATAGACGCATGGGATCTCAGAATTTTCAGGAGGTTTGCAAGATCAAAAAAAATTTTTTTAATAATACAAAATGTTACTTGCTTTTTTCATGTGTTGACTTTTGCACTCATTGTCCAAAATCAACGTTAGGTAAAAGTGATGGCCTGGGTAACTTAGTGAACAGTGGTATATTTACTAAGATAGAAAACATAGGAAGAATAGCCTAAGGGGAAGAGAATGTGAAGCTGGATGTGTTGAGTTTGAGGTGCCTATTGAACATCCAGATGGAGTTGGTCTGTAGGCATGTATGGATCTGGAGCTCAGGAGAGAGTTCTGCACTGGACATCTCTGCAATGGATAGTAATTGTGCTTCTTCTTTACATACATCCTAATTCTTCTGATGAGATTAAATCTCCCTGGCATTCTCTTTTTGTCCAAGGATACTCAGTCAAGGATACACTTACCCATCTGTGTAACCTTGAGCAAGTTAAAAGAGCATCTCTGAACAACAATAACAAAAAAGAGCATCTCTGTTTCTCAATTTTTCTCATCTATAAAATGAGGATAAAGAAACTTGTATTACAGGATTGCTGTGAGGATTATAGGACTTAATATATGTTAAATGCTACATAATAGTGCATGGTACATAGCAAGCGCTCCATAAAGATTAGCCATGTTTCATAATTTTATGACACTTGTACTTTTCTTAGTAGCACTTGTCATAGTTGTTGGTGTATAATTACTAGATCATAAGCTCCATGAGGGTTTGGGTCTTGATCCCTGCAGGACCTGTAGCACTTGTAGATGGTAGATGCTCAATAAATACTTATTAGATGAATTAGTAAGTATACTTCTCAGGGTTGACATTGTACTGTTGTAAATTCTTTCCATCTTTAAGCTGCCTTTGATTTAACTCAGATCAACAGGTTGGAGAAGTGAGTTCACTGTGACTTGTTCTTTGCTCTGTGGTGTTATGTTCCTCACAACCCCATGATGGTACTCCTACACGAGGGGTCAGTAAGTATTTAGGGGTTCGTTGATTGAGTGATGTGGCTGATTTCCTGACCCAACTTGGTCTGTGGACAGATACAAGGCAAAGAGAAAAATTGGGGAAGTAACTCTTAGGTTACATTGTGGTTTCTCTCTTTTTTTTTTTTTTTTTTTTGTTCTTTTTCTAATGAAAGTACTGGGAATTGAACCAAGTCCCTCACCCATGCTCAGCATGTGCTCTGCCAGCTGAGCCATACCCCCACCTCTTAGGTTACAAAGGTCAAATTTTCACTTGGATTTGTTGAAATACAGCCTGGCTTCCACAGGCACTCGCCTATTTTTGTCCACTACTGGTCTGAAAAATCGGATACCTCAAGGCTAAGGGCCTAATGGCCAATAACCGACTACTTCATTATTTCAAATATTACAGATAGCACTCAATTCCATACATGCCCATATTGTGAATTAGTAGCTGTGAGTGTAACGAAAAGTGTTTGTCTTTTTCATCTTGTGTTTTGCAAACGGATGGGCAAATGTTCACTATTCTTCTCTTTGTTGTACCAAAATCATAGCGCTATCAGAGCACCAATAACTCACTAGCTATGTAGCTTTGGGTAAATCATTTCTCTCTGGAAGTTAATTTCCTCATTGATAAAATGAGGAGCTTGAATTCTGGCCTAAGTTCTCTTCCAATTCTATGACTTTTTTTTTCCCCCTAAATCATTCAATGCACCAGATCAAAGAAATTGATTTTTGTTCAGTTTCCCCCTCTATTCACAGGGAGAAAATAAAACTGTCTTTCCATAAATCTGGAGGTAAACTGTTTTTTTTAATTGTTCGTATGTGACTACAAGGGACTTTTCCTTGAAAATACAATACTGAAAACACAGACTTCTTTATTCTATTTGGCCATTAGATGTCGCTCTAAATCCAGGAAGTGTAAGAAACCAGCCATGCATTATAAAGCTCCTGCTTGGTCCTCCGGGGCCTGAGCCTTCCCATGGAATCTGTGGTTTGCTTAGTCATGTATTGGTGTTTGTGTGTCACTGTCTTGCCCTGTATAGCCAAAAACCCCCTCAGCCATCCAGAAAATGTGTTCTGCAGATGTCCTTATTTTGCCAAGTAAGTCAACAAACAGTAGTGGAGCACTTGGCTGACAGACATACCAGGATCAACGCACCCCACGCAGAATTCCCACTCAAGGTCTTGATTGAATCCAGCTCCTCCGTGGAGCCTTATCTGACCCTCTTTCTAACCCAGAGCACTGAAGAAAAATCTGTCGTGTTACCTTTATATTGTGTTTGTTTACAAACATCTCCCCCAATTCTAAAAAGGATTCCAAATCACCTTCATAATAAAAGAAATGTACTCTAAAACTACAAGGAAAAGCCATTTTCACATAGACTGGCAAATATCCACAAATCTGATAGTATATTTGGTTCAGGGTCTAACAGGCATTCTCATTCATTCTGAGTGGAACTGCACACTTGCTCATGCTTTCTGGAAGACAGTTTGGCGATCTGTCAAAATTTGAAACACGGCAGTTCTTCTAGACATTTTCCCCCAAAGATATATAGCACTTGCACACGTGCACAAACATCTGTGTAAGGAGATATTCACTGCGCAATTGTTTGTGGTAGCCAAAGACTGGAAGTGACCTCAATGTTCATGAACAGGCACTGGTTAAATTGTACATCTCACAGTGAATTACTATGCAGCTGTTAAAAGAAAGAAGTACATTTGGAGGTACCAATACAAAATTGTCTGCAAAATATATTACTAGAAAATTGCTAGGTACAGAAAAGTGAAGGAAGTTGTAACAGTTAATGTTGACTGTGCACTTTAAAATGGAGTTTCTCGTTTAATCTTTATAAGAAACCTCAGAGGTAGGCGCTTAACCACCATGTCACAGGCAGAGAGATGTTAAATCATTTGTCCAAATTCAAGCTGTTGCTTGGAAGAACTGTTATTTAAACCCACATAGTCTGGATTTCAGGGCTTTTGCTCTTTTTTTTTAATATATATTTTTATTGAAGTACAGTCAGTTTACAATGTTGTTATCAATTTCAGGTGTACAGCATAATGCTTCAGTCATATAGGAACATACATATATTCTTTTTCATACTTTTTTCACCATAGGTTACTGCAAGATATTGAATATAGTTCCCTGTGCTATATACAGTATAAGCTTATTGTTTATTTTATATAAGCATCTGCAAATCTTGAACTCCCAATTTATAGATTGCAGGGCCCTTGCTCTTAATCCCTGCAACACATTTACTTGTAGTAGTGCAGGGGATACACAGATGCCGTGAAAGTCAGGGTGATGTATATGCGCCACATGGATTCATGACATCATGGCAACAGTGGCCACATCTGGCAGGAGAACTGAGGCCAATGGATCAAGGGTGGAAGGGATTTTTTTTTCCATTCTACACAAGTGGTTCTCAGCCTTGGATGCATATTAGAATTACCTGGAGAACTTTTTAAAAAGCAAGGTTACCAGGGTCTGTCTTAGGTCAACTAAGTGAGAAACTCTGGGAGAAGGGCCAAAGCACTGGCATTGTTTTCAAAGCTTCCCACCTGATTCTAATGTGAAGTTGGCATTAAGAACTACTTTTTAAACCCTCTTGTACCATTTGACTTTTTTTTTTTTTTAACAATAGCAAGTATTACTTTAAAAAGAATCTCCGAAAGGAGCACTGTGTCTTCTGACACGGATCTCTGGAGAGCATAGTTTCCTGCTTGACACATTGCTTTATTGTGTGAAAAATTCTCTCTCTAAAAGTTGACATATTAGACTGGTTAATTTAGCAAAAACAAAACACATCGTTTTTACCAAAAATCCTTAATATGTATACTTCAATTGACAAATTACCTATGACCTGATATAATCTTTAAGTGAGTTTATTCTATTTCCTTTTAATAATATAAGAAGCTTTCTGGCCTAACATGACCTTAAAACACTGTAAATTTGTCAGCTGTATCTGTTTCTTGGTAAAATAGCGACCAACACAATTATTTAAGTATACACTTTCACACGAAATCATCTTTGTAATCCCAGAGTACAAAAGGGCTGATACTCCGTAACTCTGAGAAGTTAGCAATTTACATAGAAAACACGTTCAGAAATGATTTGAGTTCATCAGTCACAATTCTGTTCTCTGTTTCATTGACATATAATAACTACAGGTGGGCTTTCCAGAAAACTCCAGTGAAAGCTTTACTAGGGGTAAAGTAGGACACTGACACCCAGGAGAAGGGAAGCTCATGCCAGGTCAGTGATTAATAGGTCCTAGGTTGATAAGCTGATAAGATCTGGGATGAGGCAGAGTAACAGTGGCATCACTCTTGACAGACTTGAGTAGGGGAAAGGGAATGCTGGCCTGAGGGAGGAGGAGTGGTGCCGAGTGTGACAGCTGGCCAGTGGGTGATCAACTTAGACTGCCCAAGGCCTGCCTGTGGTCCCTCTGCCCCCACAGTGGGTGACCATGAGCATTATTTTGGCATCCTCTGTCATATTTCTTTCTCCCCTTGGAAAAAAAATGTCCTGGCTTTCACCACCTCTGATACCCTTCGTTCTTGAGGAGTGCTTTAAAATCGTTTTTAATTGATTGTGCATTTCACAACCTGCACAGGGGAACTGAGGCACAGTCAGAGACTTTCCCACACCACCTTTCAGTATAGAACCTCGAGTGTTACCCTGGTTTCATAGTGAACTTTGGTTTCATCCGATGAAGACTGAATTTCAGCATTGCAGTTTTTATTTAGCCACCTGTGGATTACTTAACCCACTTAATATTTGCTCTCATTTTTACACCTTAAAAAAGCCCTCCGGTAAAAGGCTCTCATTTGCTTCTCACACAGTTATTGCCAGAAAACAAGAAACCCAGTCACATCCTGAATATTCCTTGCTGCCTCAACAACAGACCTAAATCAATAGCAGGCTAAAATAGAATTATGGAAAAAATGTAAATTTAGCCCAGAATACCTATAACCAATTTATTTTATACATTGTCAGAGCAGCTAGACATTTATTTAACAAACAGTTATTGAGTACCTGGCCTTTCCTTTCATTTTCCTCCTGATTTATAGTTAATAAACATATTTGGATACTCTGCACCCTTTGTGCCAGGCACTACTGTTGGCACTAATACATCACTTTGTTTACGCGTTCATTTCAGCGGCTTCTACCTGTATTCCCCGCCTAAAAACTGCCTTTTTCCTTCTTGTGGCTCACGTTTTGCTTCTGACTCCTACTCCTTTTCTCTGTTATTTACTCTGCTGCCATTGCTTTTCTCTCTGGTTTACCACTCTGTCCTTGGAAAACTTTCTATTTTTTCTGTGATCCTCTCTTTCCTCCCCATCTTTTTCCTTTTAGCCTGTCCTCCCTGTATGTTAATCAATATGAAGAACATTGAGAGGAAACTCACAAATAGGTTTCCTTAAAATACTTTTAAGTTCTGATTACCACCAACAATGTGGGAGTCTTTGGTGCTTCACATCCTCACCATTAAAAAGATTTTAGCTACTCTGGTGGGTGTGCTATCTCATTTGGTTTTCGGTGGCACTTCCCCAGTCACGAAGGATGCTGTGCTGCTGGCCCCTCACTTATCTTCTATGGTGAAGTGTCTATTCAACTCTTTTGCCCATCTTTTTCAAAGAGCTATTTGTCTTTTTTATTATTGAGTTGTAGGAATTCCTTGTATATCCTATATCAGACCAATTTTTCTTTTGTGGTCATTGCTTTTTGTGTCCTATCTAAGAAACCTTCCCCTAATCCCAAGTCATGCAGACATTTTCATGTTTCCTCTAAAAGCTTTATGATTTTAGCTTTTGTATTTAGGCTTGTGATCAGTCTCAAAATAAGTTTTGTGTATGTTGTGAGCTAAGGGTTAGGATTCATTTTTCCCACGAGAATATTCAGTTACTTCAGCATACTTTATTGAAATGACTTTACTTCTTGGATGGTTTTGGTGCCTTTCTTGAAAATCAAGGGCCATATAAGGATGGGTGGTTTGCATTTTAAATTTCTTTTGTTATTGATTTTTCATTTTATCTTGTTGTGATTTGAGGATCTGGTTTATATAATATTGATTTTTTATTTTTGGCCACCTTCTTTGGCTTAGTACATTGTCAGTTTTATTAAATGATCTTCCTGTGCTTGAAAAATAGGCTTTTTCTCTAATTGTTGGTTGCAGAGTTCTATACAATCCTTTGAGGAAGTGTTTTGTGTTGTACAAATTTTATACTCTTAAAAAATTTTGTTTTGGCTTGAGTTCTCATTTTTTGAGATGTACATGACAATATTCTAGCTTGGCATGCTTGTGGGATGGAAGGGAGGCCAGTGTGTGGCTCAAACAGTAAGGAGAAGAGTAGGAGTTTTGATCAAAGAAGCAGTGGGGCCAGATCATGTCAAAGTCTTTGGATTTTATTATGAGTGAGTTGAGCCAACTTTGAAGAGTTGTGAGCAGAGAATCACACTGATGCTGTGTTGAGCATAGAATAGGAGGGTGTGGGTTAAGTGTTCCATAAGACACTGGTTAAGTGACTGTTGTAGATGGCCAGGCAAGATAAGATGATGGTTTGGACGAGGGTGGTGTAGAAGAAAGAGGTGAAAGGGGTCTGGATTCTGGAAGTATTTTGAAGATAATGCCAACCGATTTTGTTAATAGTTTAAATGTGGATTGTGAGAAAAAGAGAGGATTCAAGGATGACTCCAAGACTTTTGGCCTGAACTGTTAGAAGAGTGGAATTACTAAGTGCTGGGGGAGGGAAGTGTATGTGTATTTCCTTACAGGCATAGCCACTGTCCTCTGTTTCTTCGCCACCTCTCGGTAGTGCCTTCATGAGCAGAATCCTAAGAAATATAACAGGGGTAATAGCTAATATACTCCTAGTACTTATGTGCCAGGCATGTTACCACTAACAGAAAGTTAAATTAAGTCATTAATATACATTTATATTTCATCATTTAATCCTTACACAAACCTAGGTGACAGGTTCTGTTGTTACCCCATTTATACACAGGAACAGTAAGCCCTATAGAAGTTAAAAAACTTATTCGAGGTTGTATAACTAGTAAAAAGGAAAACTGGGATTTTTTTTTCTTTTTTGTTAAGTTTTCTCCAGATGTAGCATGTCACTTTTTAAAAACCATTGTTTTAATTTTTGAACATGTGACAGAATCACATAGTTTATAATTGAAAAAAACAAATTTCTCTTCCAACCTTTTTCTCAATCATCCACCTCCCCTCCCATATGCAATTAGTCTTAGTTACTTCAATATTCTTCCAGAGATATTTTATTTCATATGCAGGCAGATATAAAATAAAATATTTTCCCCCTTTTTTTTCTTCACAAGGGTAACATACCTTATATGCTGTTCAGTACCATATTTTTCCACCTGGGTAACTTTCCACATGCTTATTGCCCTAACTTATTTAATTAGTCCCATATTAGTAGACACTTAGTATGTTTTTAGTCATTTGTTATCATAAACAGTGCTGCAATGAATTAACTTGTTCATATGCCATTTGCAAAGGTAAAAGCTGGTATTATAAGTGAGCTCTGTCTGATTTATTTATTTTTAAGTTTTGGTAAATATTACAATGTTTTGGGGTTTTTTTGCCTTTCAGATTTTATTTTATTTTTTTAATACCTTTATTGTGGTATGATTCCTATGTAGTGAACTACACATATTTCAGATGTACAATTTGATGAATTTTGATAGATGTATACACCCATTAAACCACCACCACAATCAAAATAGCTAAGACTTCCATCATTCCCCAAGAAGTGCAAATTTCAAATTCCATATTTATCCCTTCCCACCCTCTTTACTCACTGGAAACCGTAAGTTTGTTCTCTGTGTCTGTAAGTTTGTTTCTCTTTTGTAGATAAGTTCATTTGTGTCCTTTTTTAAAGTTTCTACACATAAGCGATACCATATGGTATTTTTCTTTCTCTTTCTGGCTTACTTCACTTAGAATGATGATCTCCAGGCCCATCCACGTTGCTGCATGTCTGACTTTAAAGCTACTTAACTTCTACATCGCATTGCCTCCTCACATCATTGATTGATTTGAAAGGATGATTCTCCTTAACCCCTTTACCCCGTGACTCTTGGCTCCTAGCCCGAGGTGTAGCCATTCCTGAATACCTCTTAGGTTCATAAACACTCCATCTCCTCACTTCCGTCTTCCACACTCGCATGACCCTGATGACAGAGTCTGAAAAAAGGGAAAAATAAACTCAGAGCACCTAAGAAAGTTTTTCTTTGCTTGTTGGTTTAAGGTAAATGTACTTCGGGAAGTAACCCAGAGGTGAAAGTGTCTGGGGCAAATGGAAAAGCTTTTCTAAAATGAGCTGATGATCTGACTCCTGCAAAGGCTGACTGCACACCAGTGTCTAGAGCAGTATTTCACCACATCCTGTGTGACACCTAGCACTCATCGTTTTTGTCTTCCACAACTTTTCATTATGCGTAGAACGAACTTTGTCCTAGATTTGAGTCATTTCCTGTTAAACTTAACATCCACTCTGTGGTGCTAATAGCTTCACTGGTAGTATGATAAGCTGAACGAATAGCTTAGCAGCTCTATCTAGTTCTGAAATTTGGTCTAGTTTTGTATTGCCATGACACATACTCCTCTGTGAACTTTCACCTAGATACGTGATTCCCTGAAATTATTATTAGTATTGCAGATGGGCCTAATAATTCTTTTTAATACATTGATATTTGAAATATCTCAATACATCATAAATGTTGGCACATACATTTAAAATTAAAACCGCTCTTTCATCTCAGCCATAGAAAACAGCATGGCCTCTTTTTCCATCCTGTGGTGTAGTGATAATTTATACTTATTGAATCCTTACTGCATGCTAGGTATTACTGTAAGCCCTTTGGGTTACTCATTTACTTAACTTTAGGGTTACTCATAAGAGGTGGGTTCTATTATTATTATTATCTCCATTGTATGCGCTAGGAAACTGAAGCACAGAGAAACTAATTAATTTGCTTAAAGTAATACTCGACAGCTATTTAATAGGGAAACTGGGCTTTAGACCCCCAGCAGTCTGGCTTTGGAGCCTGTGCTGTTAACCAGCAGGCTATGAACTTGTTAGGACACAAAGCTCTCCATCTATCTTACTGCTACAGCCATTGCTACCTGCCCTCTTTATCGTTCTGTCCTCCTTATCACCATCCCTACCTCCACCATCTTAGCCCAACACTGGCAAAGCTGAGTTGGGGAACCAGCTGTTAGAACACAGTAACCTGATTGCATGATGTAAAAGAAAGCCGTGATTCTCTGATTGGGAAATTGGTAATGTTACCAGTGGCTCTGTAATAGCTGAGAATGTTTCAATGAGTCCTTATGTAGAGGTCAAAATATTGACAAGGAAAGTCAGTCTTTGTCCTGGGATAGGTTTATATTCCAAGCTGGGCCCAGGAATCACCCATGATCCTAATATGAGGTAGGTATAGACCAGCTTTAGACTGAAGGACATTTGTTTTCCCACCCCTGGCTTCCTAGAGATTCAGACTTCTTCAGTGTTTCCATGGGAGCAGACAAAACTAGCTTTCTCTTCTTTTCAAAATAGCTGTCCTTCCTGAATATTTCTTGACTCCTCCTCCATCGATCTCTCACCAATCCATCCTCCACACTGCTGTCAGAAACCACATAATCCCAGTGTAAACTCCTCTTAAATTCTCCCCAGCATCACTTTCAGAATAAAGTTTAAACTCCTGAGCTCATCACACCAAGCCTGAATGACCTGGTCTCTGCCTCTTTGGCTGCCACTCCCTCACGTACACCTTTCACTTCACTTCCTGCTACAGCTGTGGCAGTTCCCCTTTGTTCTAGCCCAGCCCCTTAGCCTGCTTTTCAAGGATCTCTTAGACCTACCTTTCAATCCAAGTTTCCCACCATCTTCCAATATACCTACTGTCGCAGCCTGACTAGGCTAAGCCTGCCCAAGAATACCAAGCACCTCACCGATGTGGTTCCCTTCGCTATCATTTGTTCTTGAAGATCCTGCTTCAGCGCCACCTCTTTTATGAGAGCTTCCTCACAACCACCTCCCATCCCACTCCCAGACTAAGTGTTAACCAAATCACTATGCTGTGCCCCAGAAACTAATACAATATCGTAAGTCAACTATACTTTGATTTAAAAAAAAAGTTAAACAAAATGAGAGAAGAAATTTACCATATGCTTCCAGACATCTGATAAACATATTATGTACATTTCTTCTTAGAGAGGAGTTTTCATTTTAAGAATAAATATTAATTTATTTTTATATACAGTGGAATAAAGACAGTCTCTTCAGCAAATGGTGTTGGGTAAACTGGACAGTAGCATGTAAATCAGTGAAGCTAGAACACTCCCTTACACCATACACAAAAATCAACTCAAAATGGATCAAAAACTTAAACATAAGACAAGATACAATAAACCTCCTAGAAGAAAATATAGGCAAAACATTATCTGACATACATCTCAGAAATGTTCTCCTAGGGCAGTCTACCCAAGCAATAGAAATAAAAGCAAGAATAAACAAATGGGACCTAAAGAAACTTTCAAGCTTCCACACAGCAAAGGAAACCATAAGTTAAACAAAACGACAACCTACGGAATGGGAGAAAATTTTTGCAAATGAAACCGACAAAAGCTTGATCTCCAGAATATATAAGCAGCTCATACGACATAATGAGAAAAAAACAAACAACCCAATCCAAAAATGGGCAGAAGACCTAAACAAACAATTCTCCAAGGACGAAATACAAATGATCAATAGGCACATGAAAAAATGCTCAATATCACTAATTATCAGAGAAATGCAAATCGAAACTACAATGAGGTATCACCTCACACCAGTCAGAATGGCCATCATTCAAAAGTCCACAAATGACAAATTCTGGAGAGGCTGTGGAGAAAAGGGAACCCTCCTACACTGCTGGTGGGAATGCAGTTTGATGCAGCCACTATGGAAAACAGTATGGAGATTCCTCAAAAGACTAGTAAGACTCACCATGTGACCCAGTAATCCCGCTCCTGGGCATATATCCAGAAGGAACCCTATTTCAGAAAGACACCTGCTCCCCAATGTTCATAGCAGCACTATTTACAATAGCCAAGACATGGAAACAGCCTAAATGTCCATCGACAGATGACTGGATAAAGAAGATGTGGTATATTTATACAATGGAATACTATTCAGCCATAAAAAATGACACCATAACGCCATTTGCAGCAACATGAATGTTCCTGGAGAATGTTATTCTAAGTGAAGTAAGCCAGAAAGAGAAAGAAAAATACCATATGAGATTGCTTATATGTGGAATCTAAAAAAAAAAAGGCCATAAATACAAAACAGAAGCAGACTCATAGACATAAAATACAAATTTGTGGTGGCCAAGGGGGAGAGGGGTGGGAAGGGATAGACTGGGAGTCCAAAATTTGTAGATACTGACAGGCATATGTAGAATAGATGAACAAGATTATACTGTATAGCACAGGGAAATATATACAAGATCTTGTGGTAGCTCACAGCGAAAAAAAATGTGACAATGTATGTTCATGTATAACTGAAAAATTGTGCTCTACACTGGAATTTGACACAACATTGTGAAATGACTATAACTCAATAAAAAATGTTGTAAAAAATATAGCTGTGTTTAATTCAATTATGTAAACTTATAAGATTCCATTTCACAAAGCTTTCTGTTTGGTTTACATGCAGACTTTGAGGTTTCTTTTGTTGTTGTTCTTTGTTTAATAATTTGTCTTCTACCATGCTCCTCTCCACTTTTCACTAATGCCCTGGGGTTTATTTTATGCTGGCCAGCCTAGAGATTCTCGGAATTTACACAGGCCAGAAGCGCTACCATTTACAGGTTGCCCTTATGGTTTGGCAGAGGATATAATAAGCCCACAAGTGCTAGTCTAAGGAAGAAGCTGTTTAAGTATGTTGAAATGGTGTCACCAGGAGAATGGGGACATTGTGTAAGCTGTGTGCAGGACACTGTTTAATATGCGGGGCAGGGTGAGGAGACGGAGGAACCAGCAGGCTCTTACTTCTAGCTTCTTCCTGGAATTGGCTGGCAGTGGTCTGGCTGGCTGCTTGCACAAGTTTCCAGGACTCCATCATAAGTTTATTCTGAATGGACAGACTGTTTTGTCAAAACACTTAGGGCTTCCTTTGGTGTGCATCTAACTGGGAAAGAAAGCAGGAACCCCTTGGGGCCAGTATTCTAGGAATAGTGGACCCTGAATTAATGCATGGAAGAAAGGCTACAGAGTAAGGATGGTGGTAGAGAGGATTCAAAGCAACTCGAAAAAACTGAGGCAAAACTGAAGCAACCCTCAGAGGCAGCAAATGGGAGCACTGTAATGCTCACCTCCTGCTCACATGCCCCAATGGGGACAGAAAGTATGGCTGGAGAGTCGGAGGTAGATGCCAAAGCCAGAAAGGCCAAGAGAAAGTGAGAGTTCGAGCAGCAGTACTTGATTTGGTGAAGAAATGAAGAATGTCGTTTGGGAACTGCGTATGTACACAAGCAGGCCGGTGATCAGCAGGAATCAGCACCTCACACGTGCGAGTACGCACACAGACAGGGAGAATGAGACAGAGAGAAGGAACATCACCTTGTCCCTTAACAGCAGTTAGGATCCTCAGACATTAACTATATTTAGGTCTATCCCAAAGCCGGGGGTATAAATGTGTCCTCTGTTGTGTTTGTTGTATGGCAGGGCCTCCTTGAATATAGCGTGTTCTTCTTTGGGAGTCATGGAAACTGGGCTCTTGTGTGCTAAATTATTTGCATGCCCAGGATCACAAAATTCCTCACCTCACCTCCAACTTCTTCATCCACACATTTTGAGAGCTCTACCTAACAATCCAGTTCTAACACACGCCTTTGACTAAGCATGAAGTTTGTGGTTACCGTCGATACTAGATTAAACCCCTGTGGCCATTAGCCATTTTCTGAGTAGCCTGAAGAATCAAATATAAACAAGAGGAGGGGAATGAGGAGTAGGGGATAGGCTACCAGGGCTCGGGGGACAAGGACCTGAAGGGAAACTGCTCATACTGACAGACGAAGACAGTGCCTACAGACCCAAGAGAAGGAGTCACAGGAAGAGGAAGAGGGGGCTTCTGCTTTTTCCAAGATTTATATCTGCACAATTTCCTACCTAAATCGGATGATTGGTAAGAAGTTGCCAAACCTTCTCAAGGACCCCAACAGCTGTTTGGAGATTGAATTAGGGATTCTCAGTGATGGACAGGACCATCACAAGAAAGATTTACATACAGCTAATGATGGTAATATGTGATCCATTGCTAAGGGATATGCTGCTCTTTGTATATTAACCTTGTATCTTGCAATAATCTTTGCCATAATCACTTATTAGTTCCAGGAATTCTTTTGTTGGTTCTTCTGGATTTTCTACATAACTATCATGTCATCTATGAACAAATATAGTTTTATTTCTTCCTTCCCAAACTGTATACCTTTTATTTCCTTTTCTTGTTTTATGGCATTAGTTAGAATTTCCAGTACAATATTGAAAAGGATTGGTGAGAGGGGACATCTTTGTCTTGTACCTGACCTTAGTGGGAAAGCTTCAAGTCTCTCACATTAAGTATGATGCATTTTTGTTTTTAAATGTACTCTGTTATGCTTTCTGCTTACAAAGATAGAAATACAGCTCATTAAACATTTTCAAATGTTGTAAGAAATATGTAATGTGAAAAAGGAAGTGTTTTTTTTTTACAATCTCTGCCCACCTACCCCAAATTGCCATTGCCAGTTATTTGGTCTGTCTCTCAAGGTGACACACTGTGATTTTGAACCAGTTTACGTCTTACCACACAATATCTCTGACCAAAAAAGACTGTGCCACAAACTGAGATTTCTTGACAGTTTGAGGTACACATACCAAGCTGTGTGTATGTTTATATGTAGAATAGACAGAATAAATGTGATGAAATCACCCCTGTTCCTTTTCTGGGAAATGCTTTTAGTTCTTGATTTCTATCTTTTATAGGAAATTGTGTTATGAACTAAGTAGCCAGATAATTTATTTAACATGAATATGTTAAAATTTAGTTCAGTCACAGAGTGCCCTAATCAGAATTATCACAGTGAATGAATGAATGAATGAATGAACTGATTACTAATCATGAGCCAGATATGTGCTCACCTGTTGGAGAGTTGTCAAGAACATGGTAGCCTAGGTATGGTTTCTACCCAGTGATCCCTGAAGTTCTTATGAGCACATGAAGGGAAGAGGCCACGTCTTAGATGCCTAGCAAGGGTATCCTGGAGTGTTGGCTTGAGAACTCCTTTTGTAAATGGTTTTTTGGGAACCGTCAGTTTTAACTTGGACACCCTCATGGACATGCAACCATGTGCCTTTGGGGATGCACCACCCACCAAGCAGAACCAGAGATTGGTGCTGGCTACATGGGGATACATGTTGCTCAGAGAAGGCAGGTGTAGAGGCCTTAAGGTGACTATGAATGCATCCTGTGACACTGTGGCTGCTTCTGCACAGTTTCTGCTTCCAAACCCACACCCACACTTTTCCAGAACATTTAAGAGAACATGTCTTGGTTTATGAATTAGACTTACAATTCTGAGAGTCCCTAACTGGCCATCTCCAAGGAGCTGTGGGAGTTCCTTACCCAGGTACATATGTAAAAGGTCACAGCTGGATTTTCTAGAACAAATAAGCTGCCCTTATTTACTGGCTATCTGTAATCAAGCTGCTAGGTAAAATTTAGCAATCATCACTGATGCCTCTGGCTAATTGTTTAGTTTTTGAGCATTAAGTACAATCTAATAAAAAATCTTTTATTAAAAAAATACACTTTTCAGGGGGGAGGGCATAGCTCAGTGGTAGAGTGTATCCTTAGCATGCATAAGGTCCTGGGTTCAATCCCCAGTACTTCCATTAAAACAAACAAACAAACAACAAACAAACAGACTTAATTACCTGCTCCCCAGCAAAAAGAAAAATCTAAAAAAAAAAAAAATTCTTTTCTAGGTAAAGCTACAGAAACAATAAAAAGATTGTGGCTTCCAGGGGTTTGGGGAGAGGGAGGGAGGGAGGAATGAATAGATGGAGCACAAGGGATTTTAGGGCAATGAAATTATTCTGTATGATACTATAGTGTGGCTACATGTCATTATGCATTTGTCAAAACCTATTAAATGTACAATATCAAGAGTGAACCCTAATGTAAACTATGGACTTTGGTTGATAATAATGTGTCCATGTTGGTTCATCAATTGTACCAAATATGCCACACTGATGAGGGATGTTGAGGGAAGGGGAGTACATATGTGTGGGTGGGGAGGTCTATGTGCAAACTCAGTATTTTCTGCTCAATTCTGCTATAAACCTGAAGCTGCTCTAAAAAATAAAGTCTACTAAAAAAAAAAAACAAACCTCCCCCCTCAAAAAAAGAAAAATGAGCTGTAATCGTCCTACAAATGATAACCATAATTAACATTTTGGTATAATTTTTTGTAAAATCCCCATACTTTAATAATCTTTCAATAAATAGATGTTATACAGTTATATGATAAAGTTTTCCTTTCTCCTTTTACTTCAACTTAAGTGTAGCTATGATGTTTCTTTTTTTTTTTCTTTAGAGAAATGACTTATTATTTGTATTTTTCAAAAACATTTGGCCATGAATTATTTTTATCCAATCCTAATGGCAACCTTAAGGGTTTTAGATATCTGTGTCCTTCTGGATAAAGACACATAGAGCTATGGTGTTTACTTATGAAAGTATGAAAATATATTCTGTTAACTACAGACTGAGAAGCAGACAATAAATGAGTTTGCTCTGTTTATTTAAATGCACATTTTGTCAAATGGCTTTCTTTTTTACTTACATTTTTTGAAGAAGTTGTGTTTAAAAGAAAGGTTTATATTGATCCACAGAGCAAATCCTTGGACCTTGATTAGCATTGCTTTAGTTTGATCCTAAAATGGGCTGTAACATTTCTTTCTTCTTCAAACTGTGATGCTTCTGTATTTCCTCCATGAGTGTTTGTAAGTATTTTTTCTTCAGAGATATCTTCAAATAAAGAGTCATGTTCCTTATATTGGAGTCATGCGGGTGACTGGGTAAACAGCCAGCCTGGGCACACCACTGCAGAATATTTAATATTCATGGTATATTTAGTGAAAAAAATAAGCTATGGAATAATATTGGTAATACAAACCCACTTTTATGAAAATGAAAGTTAGATAAATATAGTTACATAGAAAAAATATGGGAATGCTATAATCCAAAATATCAACAGTGGTTATTTCTAGATGGTAGAGTTATGGGTGATTATGATGACTTCATTCATGTTTAAAGTTAAAATTTTTTCATAAATATGCATATATTACATTTTTCATTTTTTAATAATCAAAGTGTTATTTTATGGTAAGATCATAGTCTTTATTGATGAAAACCAAAATGATACTTCAATAAAGAAAACTGTATTTATTTCCATTATCCTCTTTCTCCCATTATCTCTCCTCTAAAACATTCATCAAACTAAGTGCTATGTGGTTTCCTCTCAACTCTTGAAAGGAGGTTTTGAGAAGCAGAAATTATGTCAAGAGGAATCGAGTGGGAGGAGGAATAAAAAGACAGCGAGCGTGTCATATGTATGACAGTCTATTTAATTCAGCTCTATATTACCTAGGTACATATGGAGTCAGCTATTTTGTATTTCTAAGATTATATCTAGTAACCTGGAAGGCCAGCCTGAAGCTCCTTAATGTGTGTGTTTTGGGGGAGTGTGGTGTTTTTGAGTCCATATTCCATTACCTTCCTCTTATACCTAATCAAAATCTAAGTGACCAGTGTAAATGGGGGGAAGGGGCGGGCAGTAGCTAACTGATCTGTATTTCAGTTTCAGAAAAATGGTCTTCCTTTTCTTCTTCTTAGACAGTAGGCTAGAGTGATTTAAGTTTGCTAAAGCTAAAAATGAAAATTTCTGGAGCATTGGAAAAGTGATGTTGCTTTGATAGATGCCATTCTCACAAGCATAACTTTGTGTCACATACCTATTTTTAATTTTTTTTTAAGTTCAGTGTTCTAACATTTAAAGGTCATCAAAAACAGATGGATTTGTTGGTTTTTTTTTTTTAACAGATATGTTAAAATAATATCAGGACTACTATTAATATGGTCTTAAATTTTAGATCAATTCTGAATTCTTGATGAATTATATAACATTCATAGTAGTGTGGCTATGCATGTCTGCTGAACTTTGGATCATGATATATACTTTTACTTAGGGAAGCTTTTTGGGTTTTTCTTTAGTGAAATATTAAATCAAATGTGGAACTCTGATTAACTGACTCAGATAAAAGGAATGACTTGTACTTGGATGACAAAAATGGATCCTGACCTTGAGGGTTTCAGTCTGCAGCTCAGAGAGTGGGCAGATTCTGGAAATGGCACTGGTGCTGGTTGGTAAAGTCATGTTTCTCACAATTTCCTCAGCTGTTTGTTGAATCATTAAGAACTGCTAAATTGTCTCTGTCAGAGGCCAACCTAGGAAAAGCATCTTTGCCAAATCCAAATCCAGAGCAGAATGTGAGGCTGACAGTGAATATAACAGCCAAGTCACTCCCGAAACTTTTGGCTCCATCATCTTTCCAAAATCAACATACTTAAACAAAAACAAAAACAAATCCACCTCTCCCACCCCTACTTCCCACCTTGCTCTCCACCAATAGGAGGTCTCAGAGAAATGGAAGGATTAGGCATTTTCACAAAGAAGAAGCCAGGCCCAAAGGACCATTTGCCAAGGGTAACTGGCCCATACCTTTTGCCTTCAACAAAACTGCTGAAGAAGCCATCCCAGGAGAAGGCACTTGGCTGAAGATCTGTGCCCAAGCCATTGTCGTGCATGCAGACACACATAGAGACCCACTGGGTTAGATAATCAGTAGAGTCTGTTCCTGCTCTAGGGTGGTCATCGAGTCTTTGTGGCCCAAATTAAAATGACCTGACTATGATTCTGAATTTCTGAGAAAGAGAAAAAAAGAAATAAACATGTTATCCACAGGCCTGATGCCCTTTGGGAACTGATCGAGCCTGGGGACGGACACAGAGGCAGTATATGGAGCCTGCGAGTGCAGGTGTGTCTGTTTGGGGCAGACTTTCGTAACTTCACGTACCTCCTTCCCTGTTGAACAACTCCTTCCTGATCCCCTAAGGAAATGCCCCTCACTTTTTGTTTTCGTTTTGCTTTCTTTCCTACTCCCTCATTCCCTCTTGCTCTTTAACTTTCATTTAACAAGATTTTACTCGTGTTCTATAGACATTTATCCTTCAAAGACAGCATGATATAGCTGAAAGGTTGTAGACAGGATCTTTGACTCAACTCTATAGCTTACAGAGTAAACTTGGACAGGTGCCTTGGAGTCAGAGCACAGAATAGGAATAGCATGTCCTTGCTACTTTTACATGAGAACATATTTTGTAAATTGTTTTTTAAAAAAAAGATTTTTATTAACTTATAAATTATCCTGGGAGAGAGCAGTTAATAAACTAGTCTTTGGCATTTGGTTTTGAGTTCATTTATAACATGCATTTGACTTTTTAGTTGAGAGCACAGACTTGTTAGGATGAGAGTGTATTGGGAGACTCCAAGCACACAAGGAACATACGTGTACCCAGGGAAAGGAGGATTCCCTAAGGAGGAGAAAAGGGGCTGAAAGAGTAAGTGAGGGCCCAGAAAATACTTTGTCTGCTTTTTTTCCCCCACGGTCAAGCCCGGATTGTTTGTGACCGGGATACGCAGTGGACCATGGCCTCCAGGTGGAGCTGCTCACGTTACCAAGGACAAAGGCCACTCATCCTGCAAAGCAAACTGTCATGCTCTAGCAACCCCAAATTGTGTATGTTCTTGGGGTTATTGGGCCTTGACGTTGGGAACTGGCTCTCTTTCTAGCTTTGGGGCTGGCCAGTAAGCTTGAGTTAGCGTTTAAATTAATAAATATATGTTATAAAGGGCAATTCTTTATGCCAAAATGATTTGATGAACAGGCTTATTGTTGAATTGTATTTTTGTATGCATTGTGGAGAGGCCATGGAGTCAGACACCTCACGTTCTGGTTTCAACTCTGCCATCTGTGGTGCCTTAGGCAAATCATTCAGCTGCTTTGTCCCTCAGAAGAGTCCAGTTTGAATGCAGCTCTCTTAAAGTGTAGTTCTTACGTTGTCTGTATCAGAATGACCTGGGCTACTTTTTAAACATTTCTGGAGGGTTTCCTAAATGAGGTGAATCAGAATCTCTGGGGATGAAACGGAATCCCCCTAAAACCGAGTTCCTCTCTCGAGTTTATGATGAACCTCTTTATCCAAAACTGTACTCCCTTTCTTGTCCCACCTCTGTTCCCCTCAGGATTGAGAAGCATCAAAGGAAAGGGAAGACTGAAACCAAGCAGGATCCTGCAGGGCCCTCCTGGGTACGAAAGCCCCACTGTGTCCCCCAATTAATTAAAAAGGATTTTTTTATTGAAGTACCGTCAGTTTTAATGTGTCAATTTCTGGTGTACAGCACAATGTCCCAGTCATGCATATACATGCATATATTTGTTTTCATATTTATTTTGCATTAAATGTTATTATAAGATATTGAACATAGTTCCTTGTGCTATACAGAAGAAACTTTTAAAATCTATTTTTATATATAGTGGCTAACATTTATAAATCTGAAACTCCCAAATTTAACCCTTCCCAGTCCCTTTCCCCAGTAACTATAAGATTGTTTACTATGTCTGAATCTGTTTCTGTTTTGTAGATGAGTTCATTAGTGTCCTCTTTTTTCCATTTTTTTAAATTCCGCATATAAGTGATATCATATGGTATTTTTCTTTCTTTCTGGCTTACTTCACTTAGAATGATGATCTCTAGGTTCATCCATGTTGCTGCAAATGACATTATTTTATTATTTTTGTGGCTGAGTAGTATTCCATTGTATAAATATACCGCAACTCCTTTATCCAGTCATCTGTTGATGGACATTAAGTTGTTTCCATGTCTTGGAGATTGTATACAGTGCTGCTATGAACATTGGGGTGCATGAATCTTTTTGAATTTGAGTTCCCTCTGGATATGTACCCAAAAGTAGGATTGCTGGATCATATGGTAAGTCTATTTTTAGTTTTTTGAGGAATCTCCATACTGTTTTCCATAATGGCTGCACCAAACTACATTCCTATCAACAGTGTAGGAGGGTTCCTTTTTCTCCATGCCCTCTCCAGCATTTATTGTTTGTGGACTTTTGCATGATGGCCATTCTGACTGGTGTGAGGTGATACCTCATTGTAGTTTTGGTTTGCATTTCTCTGATAATTAGTGATAGTGAGCATTTTTTCATGTGCCTATTGGCCATTTGTATGTTTTCATTGGAGAACTGCTTGTTTAGGTCTTCTGCCTATTTTTAGATTGGGTTGTTTGTTTTTGTTATTAAGTTGTATGAGCTGTTTATATATTCTGGAAATTAAGCCCTCATCAGTCTCATCATTTGCAAATATTTTCTCCCATTCTGTAGGCTGTCGTTTTGTTTTGCTTATGGTTTCCTTTGCTGGGCAGAAGCTTATGAGTTTAATTAGGTCCCATTTGTTTATTTTTGCTCTTATTTCTATTGCCTGGGTAGACTGCCCTAGGAGAACATTGCTAAGATTTATGTCAGAGAATGTTTTGCCTATGTTTTCTTCTGGGAGATTTATTGTATCTTGTCTTATATTAAGTCTTTAAGCCATTTTGAATTTATTTTTGTGTATAGAGTAAGGGATTGCTCTAACTTCATTGATTTACACGCTGCTGTCCAGTTTTCCCAACACTACTTGCTCAAGAGACTGTCATTTCTCCATTGTATATTCTTGCCTCCTTTGTTGAAGATTAATTCACCATAGGTCTGTGGGTTTCTTTCCCAATTCTTATTTGTAGAAAAGGTTTTAGTCTCCTAGGCCTTCCCTGAGTTTCAAAGAGTAGGCAAAGCAGTAAATAATTAAGGAAGTGAGGGAATGCAAAAACAAAGAAAAAGCAGCTAAGCAAGAAAAGTAATGACAGTAGTTCAGCAATAAAACAGAGTCCTAGTTGCCCCTGAAGGGATATAACTAACCAGAAATTTGACGATTAAGATTCCTGAGACATTACCCTGTTACTTCACCACCAACCATTAAGAAGACAGTCCATGAGCTGCGACCCTCATGTCAAATGTTGCCTTTTAAAACCCTCCCCTGAAAGCCATAGGGGAATTTCGGTCTTTTGAGCATTAGCTACCTGTTCTCCCTGCCTGTTACCTTGCAATAAATGCTGTACTTTCCTTTCGCACAAACTGGTGTCAGTAGCTTGGCTTCACTGCACGGCAGGCAAGCCCAAGTTTGGTTTGGTAACAGGAATGAGACCCCAGAATCTGTATTTTTAATAAGTGCCCCAGGCCACTGTCATGCACACAGAGACCTACTGGATAGGACCATAGACAGGATCTCTTCCTGTTGTCCAACCCAAGTTCATAGCCCAATGGACAGTGAGGCCAAACAAGCCAAAATGTCAGAGTTTGGAACAGAAAAAGTTTTGCTGCAGGGTACCAAGCAAGGAGAAGGGGCAGCTCACACTTAAAGACCCAAACTTCCTAATGGTTTTAGGGGAAGAGTTTTTAAAGGCAACATTTTGGGGCGAGGGCTGTAGGTTGTGTGACTTTCTGATGGGTTAGTGGTAAGGTAACAGGGTCATGTCTCAGGAATCTCAAACTTTTGGTTCCAACCAGTCTGGGGTGGAGTGCTTGTGGTCTGCATGTAGTCGCCATCCTCCACGGGTTAGGGGTCTCAGTGTCTGCAGATACTAGCTCAAAGATATGCATCGGATTGTTATCTATATCCCTGCAGGAGGACTGGGCGTTCTGTGACTCTATTGTCCTACTAACTGCTTAAGTCTGCTCTTTGGAACTCAGGGAAAGCCTAGGCTAGGCTGAAGCTTTTTCCTACAAGCAAGAAACAGGGGACGCAGAAAGGCTTTTGGACCAGGGAGTGAAACAGAGCAGCACCCTGTGGGGTGCTTCTCTTCATTCAGCCTCCTTGACCTTCCCGGAGTTCCACAGGGCAGATTCAAACATTTGCTGTTCAGGGAAGGGAGGGAATGCAGAGACAAGGGAGAAACAGTCAAGAAACAGTAGCACACCCTTGGCTCATGGTTCTGGTTTCTCCTCAAGGAATATATAGGACATTTTTGAGTTCTTCAGGGACTAAGGCTCCCCACCCAGGTGGAGCATGGCAACTTCAGGCTGAGCACAAGATTCCTAGAACACCACCATGTTACCTCAGCACCAACCAGTCAGAAGAAAGTCACACACCCTGATGTCCTCACCCCAAATTTTGCCTATAAAAACTTTCCCCCTAAAACCATCAGGGATTTTGGGTTTGTTGAGCACGAGCTGCCTGTCCTCCTTTCTTGGCCCTGCAACAAATCTTTCTCTGCTCCCTACACCGACATTTAGGTTTGTTTGGCCTCACAATGTGATGGGCACACAAACTTTTATCCGGTAACAGGAGAGCCCCACAGGATCCTGCTTGGTTTTATTCCTGCTCTAAAATTCTGTTAATTCTCATGACCTGAATTTTGGTTAGCTTTTTTTTTTTTTTTTTCCTGTGAGCAAAGCAAAATTAAAAGGAGAAAGGAAATGACATTGGCTAAGAACCTACTATTTGCCTGGCTCTGTGTTTGGCACCTTATACACACATTACCTTATTTTTCTGCACGATAACCCTTTAAGGTGGTGGTATTATTATCACTGTAGTATGAATAGATTCACAGTTGGGATATGTACAAACTTCTAGTTACAGGATGAGTAAGCTCTATACGTAATGTACAGCATGGTGACTACAGATAACTATACTGTATTGTGTACTTGAAAGTTGCTTAGAGGATAGTGTCAGGAATGAAGAAATTTTCCTTTTCCCCCTCTAGGTTCTTCTGGTTGGTTGGAGAATTGAACTGACATGAGACAGATTAACAGGGGAAGATCAAACAAAAGTTTAATAACAGGTATACAAGGGAGAAGCCCAGAAAAACTGAGTAACTCCTCAGAATGGCTGAAACTTTCATCTTAACCATCATTTTCAGCTAAAGACAAAAGAGGAGGTTGGGGTAGTGGTTTGGGACCTCAAAAGGGAGGAAGGCAATTCACATGAGTTGGAAAAATAAATATTTGGTAAATACATGTTTGCTGGGCCATGCAGGGATGATGTGACACAATTTCCCCCACCACACCTAGTCCATATTCTTTGCAGATATCCCTGGTGATAGCTATACTATTCCAGGAACAGGCCCTTTATCTAAATTCTTTAGGCAGCTAAGTGGGAGGTAAAAAGAAAGAATTTCTTAGTCTTCTGTTTCTTAAAAATAATCAGCCTAAATTAATCTTCATGCCAAAGAGACACATTTTGGGGTGGCAAGTTTTGCTCCCCTACAGTAATTTAAAAAGTTCTCATCACAAAAACATATAAAAGTTGTAAATATGTGAGGTGATGGATGTATCAACTAACTTTATTTTGGTAATTATTCTTCAATATATACATATGTAAAATCACTACACTGTATACCTCAAACTTACACAATGTTATATGACTACTATATCTCAATAAAGCTGGAAACAAAAAGGTTGGGATTCTGACCTAAAAATCAATATTCACCCCCACACACAGTATGATGCTATCCTAAGAAACTACAAAAGAGCACCTTATCTGTATACAATAGATCACTGTTTCAGGAATTGTTTCTTCATCCTTGCGGAATCACTGAGTTTCTCCTAATGTGAATATTAATTACCTGATATAATGATGATAATATAAAAACTATATGTGCCATCTTAATTTCTCTTTGCTTTACTTATTTATTTACTTATTTTAAATGTATTCTTTTTGTATTTTATGCATCTTCTAAGGCAATTTAAGTCCTTTGTGTGTGGTGGGGAATACACTGGATATAAATAACAGAAAGAAAGCTATTTTCTGTATTCACTTAATAATTGCATTCGCTTAAAGAGAATTAAAAATGCATGAAATTGTGACATCCCAGGATAATTTCAGTTTATAAAATCTCAAACCTATAACTAGGTACAAGATGGAGGGGAAGACAAATAGAATCAGATCAGAAATTGATTTTCAGTTTGATGAAGTCTATCTTCTGATTGCTTCTACTGGAGTTACGAATTTCAGACAGAGAAGGGCAGGGGCCCTGGAAGGCTAAAAGATGTGAAGTTCATTTGGGCAGAAGGAGGTTCATTCTCTTGGAAACCAAGTCAAGATGAAGCCCATGTGAAAGAGGAATTGCCTTTTCCCTTCAAGGTATTTGGAGGGGTGTGAAAAAAGAATGGCAGAGGATCAAGTTCAGGGGTGAGTGGAGAGGCAGATTACTCACGTCACCCAAGAAATTCTTCCTGCTGGTGACCAGTTTGAATGGAATTTTAACTGTTCAAAACAAAAATCATCTGGCTTCATGATTCATTACTTGTGACCCGTTATCTTTGTCTCTGGTCCATGAGAAAGGTAGTTTTATCTACTTTCTAGCTCAGGTGAAAAGAAGAAATGAACAGAGTGACACTTCCCCTGTGTTTGGATAAGGCTGTCTTGTGACAAGGGAATAGGAAAAGGCACCTGTGTGGGTTGAGATATGTTTATAGAAATGACACTGTAAAGTTATAAACAATGTGAGGTATTGTTATTTTTTGGATGAAGATAATATAGCTGGGAGGAGCCCTAGATACCATCTGACTCCATCTTATAGGCATTCAGGCCTACGTGGGCCAAGTGTATTTACTAAGAGCACACACCAAGCACTGCTAAACAGTGTAGATTCCAGAGTCAGGCATACCTGGTCTGAGGCCCAGTTCTGCCACCGACTGCTTGGTAATGTTGAGGCTGAAGAGGGCCTCACAGAAGTGAAGAGCTGAGTCATGCAGAAAGAGTAGAGTTTGCCAGACTGACAGGTACTCAAGGCAGGGGAAACAAGGGTTTGTCCAAAGAGAGAAGGGATGAGAGGAGGAGCACGCTTCCTGGAGGTGAATGCAGGATATAGTGCTTAGTGGGGAGGGAAGAAAAAAAACGGTGAGCGGTGGGGAAGGAGGCAGTTGCCCTACCTCTGCAAGAGGAAACTTCAAGCCAGATTTTTTTTCCTAGCTATTTTATTATTACTTTGTATCAATAATACACCCAGGTTGAGTTGCTCCAAACTCTACGAAATGTGTCCTTGTCAACAGGGCCTCCCATGCTTTGTAGTCCAGGAAGGAAGGTTAGACAGGAGCCGGGATATTGCTGGTTCCCTGCAGCCCCTTCAGTTTCCCCTCTGAGCAAGGCTCTCCTGGGCACGAAGGCTCTGGTGTGGTTAGAAAACATTAATAACAGCTCCCATTTATATGTACTTGGCATTATTCTGTTCAATGTGTTGATTCATTTAATCCTCACAGAATCCTTAGAGTCAGCACCACTTATTTTTTCCTTTTCTCAACTTTTCAAAACTTCCAAAAATATAAGTATAGCATACTTATAAAAATGTAAGTGTCCAGTTTAATGAATTTCCACAAAAAGAGCAGACACATGTAACTAGCACCTAGAACAAGAAAAAGGTTATCAGCACACAGTAGGTCCCTGGTGGCCCCATCCGGTCACTAGCCCTCCCCACCTTGCAAAGCAACTCTCATTCTTATTTTTTTTTTTAAAGAGAGTTTGTTTTTAGTGGAGGTACTCATGCAGGAAAAAAATAGACGTGGGGCGTGAGGAGGGCCGTGTCCCAGGTCTCGGTTGAGCCCCTGGGACGTGCCCCGCCAAATGTAGATCCTTGGATTTGAGCAGGAAAAAATTCAAGTGTGAGCCACAGTTAAGTAAAGGTAGATTTATTTAGAGAGATACATACTGTATAGAGTGTAAGGCAAGAGAAAGGCAAGGAAAGAGGTGTGGGAATTGGGTGCTCAGGTTAGAGTAACTTAGGTACACACTCCATAGACACTCTATACAGTAGGGCCCTCTCAGAAGAGGGAGCGGAAAAGGGCAGCCAGGTGTGGTGTTGCCAGTTTTTAATGGGCTCAGTAGCTTCACACGCTTACAGGTGGGACCATTCCAACTACCTTGGGGAAGAAGCTGGGATTCCCAGGAATTTGGCCACTGCCCACTCTTTGGCCTTCTGTGGTTAGCCCTGGGACTGTTTTGACGCCTGTGGGCATGTTATCGATCACACTAATATGTTAACAATGAGCATATAATGAAGCTCAAAGGCTACTAGAAGTCAAACCTCCCACCAACTTAATCCTTAAGGCCAACTGGGAGTTGAATCTTCCACCATTTCAGTGTAAAATTGCTGTCATTCCTTGGATGGCTCTGCCCTGTCCCCTTCCCTCCTGTCTCAGTACTGGGGATTGAACCCAGGACTCGTGCATGCTAAGTATGCACTCTACCCCTGAGCTATACCCTCCCCCACATCCTTACTTCTGACAGCACAGCTTAGTTTGCTTGTTTTGTACAGTATTATCTGTAGGCAGCTTCTTTCACTTACATTGCATGTAGCTATAGGTCTGTTTATTCTCATTGTTGTATAATACCCTCAGCCTTTCATTTTGAAACATTGAAAGCCCCAGCAAAGTTGAAAAACTAGTACATCCAATGAACATCCATATACCCTTTACCTAGAACACGAAGGACTATTATTTCCACTTTATACACAAGGAAACTAGGTCAAAGAGGAATTAGGCAACTAGCTCAGGTTATGACCCTGGGATCTAGTCTCACCTAGCTTGCTGCTTAGTCAGTCACGAAGGTGGTCAAATAACATAACATCTCTGACTGATTCTCATTATTAAGATGAGAGTAATAGTCCCCATTTGAGTTTCCAGATTATTGTGAGGCTCAAATAATAAGGAACATGTGAAAGTGCTTTGTGAAGAGTAAAAAGGTGTTACTAAAAAAAATACTGTTAAAAATGTAGGTGCGTGGGCCTCACTCCCTGTAGCTCCTGATTCAGTAGGTCTGGGGTAGGAGGCGGAATGTTTCACAAGCACCCGAGGTGATGCTGATGCACTAGTCCCCAGGCCAACCATGAAAAAACACTTCTGTAAAACAAAGGTTCTCAAACTTTAGAGGCTATCAGAATCACCTGGGGGACTTGATTGTTCTTGTCACTAGCTCCATGTTCTCCCAGACTTGAGAAGATGAAAGAAAGGAGCAGGTAAAGAATCCAGAGAGCTTTATGCTCTGGGGGCGTGGAGAGCCTAGCCCCCAACATTAGCCTCTGGAGCCCTTGCCTTCTGAGGCACAGAGAAGCAGAGGGAAGCTTGCTTATCCTTAAAGAGGGCAAGTGACTCACAGGTTTAAAACAAACAAAAAGAAGGAGGCATTTGTAGGTGAAAGGACAAGAGCCTTCTGTTGCAAAATAAAAGGTCAGATTAGTGAGAAGTTAAAAAAAAAACCAAAAAACCCCAACAACAACAACCATCAGGACTCAAAATCCAGTACAGGCCGTTTTACTTCAGGGCAAGGATAGATTAGTAATAGGCACACCAAACCTCAGCTTAGAGCACCAACAAAGATGGAGAGCAAAAAGAAGAGAAAAAAGTAGTACTTTGATTGCTTAAAGCACTGAAGATGTAAACACAGGAAAAAAACAAAACAGAGAATTTTGGACTTCTTAACAGTGATCTACGATAGTACTGTATTTTATTTTGAATTACCTGGTGTATGTAGGGGGGAGATACTGTAATTATTTTATTCTTGCTGGGGGTGTCCAGATGTCTTCATTCGTGTATAAGAGATACATTTTTAATGGGTCAGTTTAGAGCTTTAAATATGATAAACAGTATGTATGTGCATGGAACATTAGTTAAGTAATTGAGGTGAATGCCTTTGAGGGTTTCTCACAGTGCAAACTTGGTAACTTGACAAAGCCTGCTCCTGGGCTCCAGCATCCTCGCCGCCTTCGCTTGCTCCCAGTTCTGGAGGCCAAGGACCTGGCACCAGCTCCCTCTCGCACCTCCCACCTGTCCTTTATTGTTTACCTTCTCGGAGAGAGGGCTGGGGAGGCCGAGGCCCGCTGCGATGTCATCAGATCCCAGGCCACTCACTCGAGGAGAGGTCTGCTCGGGTGGTTGCACAGCTTGTTCACTCACATAATCTGGTGCAAGTCCCTGCATTTTACACAAGAAAAAACTAGGACTCAGATGTTGATAATTTGTTTCTTCAAAAAAGAAAAAAAAAAAGGCCAGTTTGCGAAGTAAACATAAGTAGCTAATGAAAATGATCTGTCAAGCCATGAAAGACATGGAAGAAACTTAAAAGACATATTACTAAATGAAAGAAGCCAGTCTGAAAAGGCTACAAAATGTACCATTCCAACCAAATGACATTCTGGTAAAGGTATAGCTTACAGAAACAATAAAAAGATCACGGTTTCCATGTGTTTAAGGAGAGGGAGGGAGGGAGGAATGAATAGATGGAGCACATAGGATTTTTAGGGCAATGGAATTATTCTGTATGTAGTGGTGGCTACGTGTCATTATGCATTTGTCAAAACCCACAGAATGTACAACATCGAGTAAACCCTAATGTAAACTATACACTTGGGTTGATAATAATGTGCCCATGTTGGTTCATCAGTTGTACCAAATATGTCACACTGATGAGGGATGTTGAGGATAGGGGAGTATGTATGTGTGGGTGGAGAGGGCTATGTGCGAATTTAATTTTCTGCTCAATTCTTCCGTGAACCTGAAACTGCTCTAAAAGAAGAAAGTCTATTCAAAACAAAACAAAAGTAGCTACCATCTGGGAGTGATTTGTGTTTAAGTCTCCCTAAGGAAAAAAAAAAAAAAAAAGACCAACCAACGGTATTCTCAGGCCCTTTTTAGAAATTCCGATTCCACTTTAAATTCCACATATGTTTGAGGAACTGACTTTACAGTCAAAAGAGTAGCAAAACAAATCTCTACAGGGCTGTCATCCCTTAGAATTTCATAAAACTTTTATCAGTTATTTGTTTGCTATAAGTAACAGTCAGAGCGTCACTGTTTCCGTTTTTAAAGAGTTCTATTCCGAGGGCTGATAGAAATCAACAGGTTAGTTACTGTTCATTTGTCCGCGCGACTCCTCCACCGCCTTTTGCAAGAGCACAGAGCCGGCGTGGGCGGCGGCCGCATTTTCCCCGGGGGTCCCCTCAGTACCCCCGACCCAGACAGCGCCCCCAGCCCACGCAGACGGGGCCTCCACACCTGGACGCTGAGAGGCGAGGAGGCGGGGACCCGGGCCTCGGGGTGTCGGGTGTCCGGGGGCCGCGGGTCACGCGGCGCGGGGGCGGGGCGGGGGGGTATATAGCGCGGCGCCCGCGGGCCCTGCGCTGTGAGCGCCGCGTGGAGTCTCCGGGGCGCGCTCTTCTCGTTGCTGCCGGCCGGTGGGTGCGCACCCCGCCTCCACGGGCTCCAGGACGGACGCCGGCGGCCTCGCGGCGGTTTCCGGGTCCCGGCTGGGAAGGGGCGGTCTCCTGGGCCTGCGCTTTTCCACCCTCGCTTTTTTGTTCATTGAGACTTCTCGTCTGCCCGCTGCTTTAATGCGGTTGTAGCTTCTTGGCTTGGTTGCGGGGTAACAGTTTCCATTTGTCCCGAAAGGACATTATTTAAAAGGAAACGCGTTAGAAAACCGTCTTAAAGCATAGTTTCTGTGGGGTAGGCAGTGACAGCCGAGCTGTTGATACTGGCGCGGGACTTCCCGCCTTAAGCGTGATTCTTCCTCTTTTCTGGTAAAACTGGGAACCTTGGCGGCGGCCTCAGGGTGAACTGATTTGCCGGGGAGTGGTGGACAGCGGGCTGGGCGGGTTCTTTCCTTCCCAGCTCCGCTGCTTAGCGGTGAAGCAGTTTTGTGTGGGTGTGGGTCGTTGGGGACACTAAATTTACATTTAAAAGCGCCCTGAAAAGTCTCATTTCCTTGGGGTAGTTCCTCCTGTGCTTGGTGTCCCCTGAACTAGCCTCAGTCCTTTAACAGGGATCAAGCAGTCCATCTTGACTGTCCAAGCTGTCTTCTACTTGAAATACCTTTTTAGTTTTAATACGGATTTTAACTTGGTTAGCATTTTTGAGAACAGGTATTGCTTTTCAAAAGGCATCTCCATTGTCCTGGTGGAAAAACAAGATAAATATATCAACAGCTTTGTTTTTCTTTGTGAAGCCTGTTTAATAGTGAAAGCTTACATATGAGCTCTGAAATCCTGCTTCAGGACGTGTTTGCCCAGAGCAGAGCTCTGAGAGCTGGACAGTGGGAAGAAGTTTGGACAACACTTACTTCACATTTATTCATTCATTCATTCACTCACTCATTCATTCATTCAACTTGAATTAGCATTTGCTTGGGTTGGGGAATGAATCTGGGAGCATCTTACCCCGGTGTCCTGAAATAAGTTTCTCTTCTGCAGATTTCGTCTCTTCAGGCAGAAAAATGGCACCACAACCGGTATGATTTTTAAACAGCTGTATTTTGTTTCCTTTCATGTCCCCATGTGTTTTGGAAATTCACACCTCCCTCTTCCGTTGTAGAATGTGGTGACAAGGGTGGCCAACTTGCCCTTGGTGAGCTCCGCTTATGACCTTGTCTCCATGGCTTACGTCAGTACAAAGGATCAGTATCCCTGCTTGAAGTCTGTGTGTGAGATGGCAGAGAAGGGCGTGAAGACCATCACCTCGGTGGCCATGACGAGTGCTCTGCCTATCATCCAAAAGCTGGAGCCACAACGTGAGTTCTGTTTCCCCCCCCAAAATGAAGCCCCCAGGTACTCATTCATCAAGAGGAAGCCCGAAGCTAGCCTGAATGTGGTGAATGCCAGCGTTTGGCCTTAAGCAGCCACATCAGGGAATCCTCAGCCATTCCCGAGGGACATCCTGCCTTTACTGAGTAACTGCCAGGTGACCTTCATTGTTACAGAAGGCCTACTTCATAACAGTGGCAGATGTTATATGAAAAAAAAATCCCTCAGAGATGCTTCTATATTGGCAGCTGAGATCACAAGGGGAGCCAGTGAGTGAACTGAAATAGCTTACTTCTTGGGACTACACAGTACACATGAATGCCTTTTTTTTTTTAACATCAGCATACAGTTCACCCACTTAAAGTGTACAATTCATTAATTTTTAGCATATTCAGAATTGCACAGGCATCACCATGATCGATTTTACATTTTCATGACCCAGCAAAGAAACCTCATACAGGTTTCTCTTTGGGATGATGGAAAAGTCCTGGAAATGATAGTGGTAATGATTGCACAATATTGTGAATGAAGTTAATGGCAGTGAATTGTACACTTGAAAATAATTAAAATGGTGAGATTTGTTATGTATATTTTAGAATAATTTAAAAAAGAAATAATCCTTATACTCACTGACAATGACTCCCCATCTCCCTCCCCCTTAGGCAACTACTAATCTATTTTCTGTCTTCACAGGCATCATATTCTGGACATTTAAAATAAGTGGAATCATAAAATATGTGTTTTTTTATGACTGGCTTGTTTCACTTAATGTTTTCAAGGTTCATTCAAGTTGTAGCATAACTACTATTTAATATGGAATAATCTATTGTGTGGATATGTCATTTTATTCATTCATTCATTATGGGTGTTTGGGTTGCTTTTACTTTTTGGCTGTTCTGAATAATGAATGCTACTGTGAACATTTGTATATAAGTTTTCATGTGGACATGTGTTCTCAATTCTCTTGGGTATACCTAGGAGTAGAACCTCCAATTTCTCCACATTATGAACTACTTTTGAATAAAGGTTTAAATCATTCCCCCAAATGGTATGTCATGGACTTTTAGGATTAAAGGGAACGTTTTAGAAATAAGTTTTCCAACTCTGCTACTTCCCAAATGAATTTAGTACTACTAGTGCTAGGTTTGGTCATCCTTGGAAAGTTGGGGGAGCTAGGACTGAAATATGGATCTTGTTAGGGAGACCCAGGGTGCTATTAGTGTACTGTTTCCTGGTGATAACCCTACTGAATTAAGTGTAGGTGGGTATTAAACTACGATGCAAATGCTAATTTTGAGTTTTCAGGTACTTCGTTCCCTGAATGAAGGTTCAGGTGAAGCCTGGCTTTTCTTGGCATTAACCTTAGTTGAGGCGACAAGGATGAGGAAGAAGCTTCTTGACCAGCTTCCTGCTTGGCCTGTCACTGCCTCTGTTTGCTCTTCCTCTACACCTTTATTTCCCTGTTAGTAGAAGAAAGTTGCCAGAAACCGAGCAAGAATCTTCTGTCTGAAAGAGAGAAACCAGATAATGCATTGTGTGGTATATGAAGATCAATATTTTTGCTGGGTTTTTTGTTTTGTTTTGTTTTTATAAAAGTAAAGGTTCAGGGTATAATAAGACATACTCACTCTTACCCAGACTGTTAACACTTTCACCATTTGTGATTCTTCTAGTTGCTGTTGCCAATACCTATGCCTGCAAGGGGCTGGACAGGATTGAGGAGAAACTGCCTGTTCTGAATCAGCCAACAAAACAGGTGAGCTTGGGACAAGAGTGCTGAGGCTTGCCACCTCATGTTTTTAAGTTTTATCTGTTTACCACAGGCTGTCTGTGCATGCCATAAACAGGTAGTACTTAACGTGTTCCCTCAACCTGGGATGTAGTGTTGAAAGAGTAATCGCCCTTCCTGAACTGTTGTCAGGTTATATCTTAAGAAGGAGAGATGAATTGTCCACCTTTGGTTTAGAATACCTTTAGTCTGATCTCTCTTAATTTGTGGCTTCATCTCAGCAAGTGAAATTGGTTTCTTAAATAACCGATAGCTATGTGGTATTGGATAAATGCAGAGATAGTAAATAGGGCCTTTTCTTGCTTGGCATCTGAGAGCTCGTCTTGTATGATGGATAACTGACATCTCTGCTTGTATGCTGGCCTTCTGAGGTTGTGTGCATCAGCCCAGGTGTGCATGGTACCTAAGTCTGTGCATATAGGCATACATGAGGGGCTCAGTATAAGCATGTCAACATGGAAAATGCCATTCTTAGAGTACCCCTTGTACCTGATCTCAGATTCATCTAGTTTAAAAAGAAAAGAAAACTTGACAAAGTGACAAATTTTATATCTGTTTTCCTCATCTGGTTATCCAACTACCTTTGAGTGGTGGCAGGTAGGGCATTTATACATAAGAAGGAAATTGAAGCTCATCAACTCAGCAACTTGTCCGAGACCTACAACTAGAAAGTGAAAGGGCTGATTCATTCTTGAACTCTTAAATTATGCTACCTTAGTTAAGACGGTAAATTTATGCCCATGTTTCTTACCAGCCAAGTGATTTGCTTTTTTCCTTGTAGGTTGTTGCCAGTGCCAAAGGTGCTATGACTGGGGCGAAAGATGCTGTGACGACTTCTGTGACCGGGGCCAAGGATTCCTTGGCCAGCACAATCACTGGGGTGGTGGACAAGACCAAAGGAGCAGTGACAGGCAGTGTGGAGAAAACCAAGTCTGTGGTCAATGACAGTATCAACACAGTCCTGGGAAGTCGGGTGATGCAGCTGGTGAACAGTGGAGTAGAAAATGCGCTCACCAAATCAGAGCTCCTGGTAGACCAGTACCTCCCTCTCACCCAGGAAGAACTAGGTAATTGGATTTTCATCTTGAAATAATATCTTATATTTTAAAGCAATCTTTCTAAACAGCTTCATTGAAATATATTTTATATGCCAAGAAAGTCACCTGTTTTCATTCTAAATTTACAGTTGCCCAACCATCACTAGAATCCAGTTTTAGAACATTTCTGTAATCCCAAAAGATAAAAGATCCTTCATGCCTGTTTGCAGGCCATCTCCATCACCCGTTTTCCACCCTCTCCCTGATCCCCAACCTCCTGAGCAACCACTAATCTTTCTGTCTTAATAGTTTTCCTTCTTAAGGCATGGAGTTGTTCATAGTAAGTTTTGAAATTTTAGGAGAAATTAGCCTATAGAAATATTTTCTATAAATAGATTGCCTTTAATGGGCTGCTGTATAGCATCGTGAATCATTTAGTGTTTACTGTAATGCCAAAAGAGCTCTAGTGGGAAGAGACCTGTGTAGATGACATGTGTCAGATTCAGTGATGTGTTGTTCTGGGTTGCCAAGCCCAGCAGCAGACAAGCGCTGTCTTGGAAAAAGGGGTGCATAATTGCTAGATGGGTGGGTGGAATCAGCAAAATCAAGATCTAGGTTAGAGTCCAGGCCTTGTCACTGACAGCTGTGATCCCTGACTTTTTTTTTTTTTTTGTCCCTTCTTTATAACTTCAGAAAAAGAAGCCAAAAAAGTGGAAGGATTTGATATGGTTCAGAAACCAAGTTATTATATTAGACTGGGATACCTGTCTACCAAACTCCGCTCTCGGGCCTACCAGCAGGCCCTCAGCAGGGTTAAAGAAGCTAAGCAAAAAAGCCAAGAGGTCATTTCCCAGCTCCATTCCACTGTCAACCTGGTGAGTATAACTTCATTTAAAGGAACCTGAAGTAATTTCATTTATCTCGAATATTGGGAGTAACGGTAATCATCCAATCATCAATCAAATCCAAGAATTTTAGTCTTAGCATATAAATAATCCAATAGAAAAATGGGCAAAGAGTATACAGACAAGTCATAGAAAAGGAAGTATACATAGTTGAAAAATACAAAGTGATGTTAATCTTACTCTGAGGGGTCAAATTACGCATGTCTGTCTTGTCTGGTGGTGTTGGCAAAGTTTGACACTGTGGGCAGTGGTGTAGAGAAAGAGGTACACCTGTGTTGCACTCTTCTGCGGGATTAAAGGGACTGTTCTAGGAAAGTTACAAACACCTATGCCTGGAGCAGCTTTACTTCTGGAAACTTACCCTACAGATAATTCTTGAGAGTTGCAAAAGAGTGTAAACAATGCACACCCACAATAAGGGACTGATTAAATTGGTACAGCACAAAGGACGACTGTGTAGCCATTAAGGATTGCCAAGTTACAGAACAGTATGTATTGTATGGCTGTCAGAAACCAGTTTATTCATGGAAGGGGAAGTAGGTGGCTGGCAACAGGGAAGAAGTTTGAGTTCCCTTCTCTTTTGTAATTTTAACTTGATAATTGGGGATAGGTCTCAAATACCAAGAATTTCTGTAAGAGTTTATGTTATCTGATTTGCATCATAGATCTGAGAACAGGCTAACATGAATGTCTGGCTAGTTTGTTCCTTTGTCTTCTTTCAATGTGTTCTAGATTGAATTTGCCAGGAAGAACGTGCATAGTGCCAACCAGAAAATTCAGGATGCTCAGGATAAGCTCTTCCTCTCCTGGGTGGAGTGGAAGAGAAGCACTGGCTATGATGATGCAGACGAATCCCACTGTGCTGAGGTAAGACCCTGGGACCGAGTCATCCGCTACAGTTTCCGAAGTTCTTACCAGACTTCGGATATTATTATTCCTCTTAGAATACTCTTCTCTATCAAAAGTTTGAATAATACAGTGTACATAGATTGTTATGTGACAGAAAAGCAAAAATGTGCAGTAACTTTGTCTAACAACTTACAGATAGGCATATTGCCCCTAACAGGATACAACTAACAGAAACATGGGTCTTGGCCTTTTTAATTTTTTTTTTTTTAGTTATAGTCAGTTTACAATGTTGTGTCAATTTCTGGTGTATAGCACGTTTCAGTCATACATGAATATACATATATTCATTTTCGTATTCTTTTTCACCATGAGCTACTACAAGATATTGAGTATATTTCTCTGTGCTATACAGTATAAATTTGTTTATCTGTTTGGGCCTCGGCCTTTTAATGGATACACATGCAGGCATTTTTACTGTCATAGTGTGTGGGTTTTTTTTCTTTTTTTTTTCGGACAGCATAAATCTAGGTGCTATGAGGATACTATACAGGAGGGGTACTAACTCAGCCTTGGAGGGAGGGTGGGTGAGTCAGATGGTTTGCTGGCAGGGATGAGTGGTAAGCTGATACTTGAGCGGTGAATAAACCAGGTGAAAGGTCAGTAAGCAGATGAATGTTCCAGGCAGAAGAAATCGTATATTGTAGTCCTAGAAAGAGATTCTTTGGGTTCCAAAAGCTGGTATACATTTGCCTTTGAAATCAAGATTCATTGTCTGTTCATATCACATCTTATTTGAGGAGAGAATATCTAAGTTACCCCACTTACATGGAGAGTATTTTCCTTCTGTCCCTCCTCCCCAGTTAGGTTTCTTCAGCTTAAGACCGTGAACTTTGAAGACTTGGGCACTAGTTCAAATCCCCACTTAGCCGTTTTCCAGCTGTTAACTGTTAAACTCTGAGTTTATGTTCATGTCTGTGAAATAATACTGCTGCTCTTAGGGTCATTATGAGGATTTTATAAAATAAAAGAATCTACACGTGTGGTGGACATATAACCAGCTTACTGCAGTTGGACTAATTCATACATAGCACTGTTGGATCCACTACTAATACTTAAACTTGTCTCATTTTCAGGACATAGAGTCACGTACTCTCACTATTGCCCGCAACCTGACTCAGCAGCTCCAGACCACGTCCCACACGCTCCTGTCCCCCCTCCGAGGGTTACCACAGAACATCCAAGACCAGGCCAACCACTTGGCGGTGATGGCTGGCAACATCTACTCAGTGTTTCACAATGCTGCCTCCTTTAAGGAAGTGTCTGAAAGCCTCCTCGCTTCCAGCAAAGGACAGCTGCAGAAAATGAAGGTGTCCTTAGATGATGTGATGGATTATCTTGTTAACAACACGCCCCTCAACTGGCTGGTAGGTCCCTTTTATCCTCAGCTGATCGAGTCTCAGAATGCTCAGGCTCGAGGTGCAGAGAACACAACCAGCCAAGAGGCTCGGCAGCCTGAGCACAAAACACATTAACCTGTCTGCATCAGCAGTGCATGGGGCGGCCAGCCAGATGACACCTCCTGATGCATTGAAATCTGCTAGACAACTCTGAGGTGGGGGAGCAGCTAGCGAGAAAAAAAGGTCCTCGATTGTAGTTGTTTTCAACTGGATTAGGAGCTTTAAAATTTCTCCATGAGCAGATAGCCCTCTTGTTTACCTGGCTGGTAAGAAATAAGTGATAGGCTGGTCAGAGCATAGCTGGAACTCAGAAAAGTTCCAGGGCATTTATGGTCTCATTCTGTTGCCTCTTTTGCTGACTGTGTGTACTGAATAAAAACTCCTTCATGTGGGCTGGTGTGTGAACTGGTGTCTGCTCCGGTTTGGTCTGAGCAGGCCTTGGCACTTGTTTGTCTCACAATGCATGCTTGTGCTACTCGAGTTTTTTGTTTTTCATGAAGGAATTCAATAAAATTCACTGCAGAATAGATCAGTTTTATGCTGTGTGTTCCATGTGCTTTGTGTGTAGCTTTCTTAGAACTGCTTTGCCTGTATGACAGGGAAACACATATTAATACACATGAATTCAAATGGCCTGTTGGGGAATTTGTAATAACACAGGAAGACTAATGTTAAAAATGGAGTGTTTGATAACAAGTTCTAAAGAAATTACAAGCTAATATTCCTCTAAGAACTGGGTGGTGGTGATTCCTTTCATTTGCCCATTTCCTAGACCCCTGAGTGCGGGGTTTTTAAGTCAGTAGAAGGACCTACTTATGGCTGACTGCCTTTTTGAAAAGAAATCAGAGCTTGGAAGTAAGCTCTTTAGTGACTGCATCCGTGTCCCATAAAGGCAGCAGCGTTTCTTGCCAAGGAGCCATCTAAAGTTTAGGCTTTGGAGTGAGACTGTTCAGTGTCCAGTCTCAGCTGGACTTAATGTACCAAGCTGTCACTTTGGGACAAAGTCACTAACCTCATTTGTGGCTGAGGTACCTTTAGAAGACCACATGAGTTTAATTAGGAAAAAAAAAAAGATTTCAGACCCCCTGTAGAAAATCTACATCCTGCCTAAGGTATCCAGACTTCAAGTCCCCTCGATGTGAGTCAGTTATTGAGGAAATACGAACTTCCTCATAAGAAAGCTTCAGTACTCCAAAACTTTTTTTAAAGCCGATTCTTAGAATTCATGAAGCAGCACTACATGCTTCTGCCTGCTCTGCTCAAATGTTACCTAGGCCGCCCTTCAGAAGAATCAAAATCTTAAGTTCTAATTTGTCTCTTCTTTCTGCCCTGCTTCACCCCTATTCCCATGAAAACAAGGAAGCAGCAAATAACTTTACATGGACTTCTGGTGTGAATGGGTCTATCGGAGCTTACCAAGCTAGAGAACTAATTTTTTCCCCTTTGAGGTAACTCCAGGAATCAGTAAACAGGTGAACTCAGTTGGAGGGGCTCCCTGAAATACTTGAAGCAAAGGAGCTGCTGATTTCTGGAAAGATGAACTATCACGATTTACAGGTGTCCAGGGTGGAACCTGTCCAGTCACTGACCTCCCTGTCCTCATTGTCGTAACAATGCTAATAAATTGTCTCTTTGTCAAAAAAAAAAATCCTGCTCCTTCTTTCTCCTTCCCAGGGGTCAGAAAGGTCAGTGACTGGCTTTTCTAGACTTTCTGTCTCTTAAAAAATCTATTGATACCAATTGGATATGACCCTGCTTCCATCTGCCTCAAAACTTCAAAGCCAATATTTTGTGGTTTATTCTCATCGGTTGGAAAATTCATATACTACAGCTATGCATAGGCTTTCTTGAAGGTAAACCTTTGCATTTCCCAATTATAAGAGTTATAGTACCAACTGAATTGCTTGTAAAAAGGAGACATTTCAAAGCCATTCTCCATGAGCAAGACAGGACATAAAACAGACCTCTCTTAGCTTCTAGAAGAACACCACTAGCCCTTGCTTTTTGCCATGAGCACACTGTTGTGGTTTTGTCTGACTTCGTGATTCAAGTTTGCGACTACACACGTTTTGTCAACATGTCTCGACATTTGTGGTGTCCTTGCATCTTACAGCTTTATTGTTGCATAAACTGGCAGTTTTAGTTTAATAGATTTTTTTCCCAAGGAGGACAATTCTTTTGAAGAAAAATAGCTGATAGCTTAGCACAGTCTCTACCCATGGCGGGTTCTTGAACATTTGGCTGCATGAAGCCTGACGTAGTGTGCCTGAGTGTTCAAAGACACTTTTTTCCCCTTTGCATGTAATATTGTATGAACTTTCTGGTTAGTTCTGGGCGAAAAAAAAGGAACATAGTCTATTAGCCGTTAGTGTCTTAGCCTTAGTTCTGTCATCTGTAAAGTAAAATTAGTGATGCTTCAACAGATAGATGTGTTTAAGGATGGGTTGTCTTTCTAATTTTGTGCTAGAGTCATGGGGGGACCACCTGTGGGATAGTGACATGTAGTGTCTTTAACTTGCCAGTTCCAGAGTGAGTATATAATACCATGATGAGGAAAATACACCCACTTTGGTAAGGCATGATAGATATCGAAGAACTAATGAAGTGAAAGAGGAAAACTAAAATTTGGCTTACCTGAGATACCCCTTTTAGAGTATCCTTTAGTTCGTGGAGGTGGCCAGTGGGGGAAGGAGGAAGAAGGAGCAGGATAGATATTTCTGGACAGATCTTTAAGTAAAGGGGTTTTAATGATGCCTTGGAGAGCAGGTGGGGAATGGAAGGAGGGCCAATGTATTTATTGTTTGTATCTCAAAGTGCAATTCATTCATGCTATGTGTCCACATTCCCAACAGGTGTCATATAATGTTGGATGTCCTATTTCCACAGTTGCTATTCGGTAAGGAAAAGATGCTGGATAATTCCACTGTTGTGTGTCTAAGTTCCAGGCTGTCCTGTAGCAGCCTACTTCATCTGAAAGATAGAGAAACTGGAAAGGAAATAGCATTGGACTGTTCAGAGAAGAATGAGAAGTCAGTCTCTTCAGGCTTGATCAGGGCAAACTTGTTCCCAAGGCTGAGTGTTCTAACCTCTTCCATGGACTCCTGTTGCCAAGAACAAATCTTCGGGGTCCAAGAGGGTGCCCCTACTGTAAGGCAGGGTATCTGCATCAGCCCGCTCAGCTGTACCAGGCTGTTCAGGTTTAGGGTAAAAAAAGAGTAAAGCAGAATCAAGATGCTTCTGGCCATCTACCTTGCAAGCACATAATCAAGCTGCATATTATGCAGAGGTTTCTGTTAAAATCAAAACCTCAACAGGGTTAGTCTTACGTATTTGGTGTCAGAGCTAATCTTGCACGATCCCTTTTATAGCCCTCTACATTAGAATTACTTTTATGTAAGCCAAAATTTTAGGTTTTCTTTTTACTTCATTAGTTCAATAATTATTTTCTATTTCAAAATCAGTTGTCCTAGTTCTGTGTCATGTTTATGAGCACTGCATGCATACTCACCTTTACCAGCAGGTTAAATTCCCACAGGCGCTGTTTTTATTTCTGTAGTAGCGCCACCTATCCAGAGCCCCCTGGCCACCACTAGATTACCTTTATGCAAATTAGAAAATAGTACCTTTCTCTCAACATGTGTAGTGCCACCTTCTGGAAAATTGTCACAGTAAATATGGGAGTCAATGAAGTTTATGAATGAAAGGTGCCCCCTTATGGTTGTAAGGTGAACAGCCTGCAAAAATTACATGGGTCCCTGGAATCCTGGCATGGTCACTTGGTTTTACTGAAAAGAATGACCTTGCAGGAAGGGACTATGGTTATACCACGGTTTCATAGTAAGCATGTGATTCTTAGTTTGGCCTCAGAATGTCTAATGGGCATTCTCGGCAAGAGACTCCTTTATGTTCCTGCTTCGATGATCCAAACTATGGTTTGTTGGTGTCAATGAAGAAAATTTATTTTGTGAATGTGTGAAGTGATTTCTCTTGTGCTACATTTCTAAAACCCCATGATGAAGATGGTCAGGAAACTGAGGTTGAAAAGAGATAAGTGGCAAAGTGGAGATTTAGTCTAATGTCTTACTGATGTCAAAGTGCTTATTTTCTCCATTTTAGCACTCTAGCCTCTGATAGGAGAAACTTGCTTCTTGTTTCCTTATTTGGGGCCCAGAAAATCCCTCTGCCTACATCTTGTGTTGTAGCTTCCTGTTCTACGTTTATTAAAAACAAATAGACTGATAATTGATGTTAAAATATATATTTATTAGAAATAGAAGAGGGAGCCACCGAGGTGTACCTTTTAACCTAAAAAGGCTAAAATTGGAATATTTGATGTGCCTGGCTGATGCTGTGAATCAGTCTGTACAAACATGGCTGGCTTTTGTGGATGTCAGATTGGATATAATCTTTGTAAAGGGAACATTCATGAGGGGCTAGAATGTAGTGTGATCTCCCCGAATAGAAAGCCTCAGGAATAGATGATGGAAGTTTTAACCTCAGACCAGACAGTCCTCTGAGCCCCTGGGTTCTTAGGGAAAAGTATAATAAGGGCCAAGAAATGGAGATAAGAGGCCCAATGAACAAAGCAAGATTCTCTCTTCATGTCTTTTATTTATGTTTTACTATTTTTATTGTAATAAAATATACATAGCATCAAATTTACCATTTTAGCTATTTTTATGCGTACAATTCAGTGACAGTAAGTACACTTACAGTGTTGTGCAACCATCACCACTATCCATTTCCAGAACTTCATCATCATCACAAGCATAAACTATACCCATTGAACAATTAACTCCTCATTTCCTCTTCCCTCCATTTTTGGATGCATTTCTTTTCTTGTTGTCAGTTGTTTTGCTTCTGTTAGGGAATCAGTTAATTCTTTCCCACTGCTATCAAGATTCTAGCCTTTATAACTTATTATACCTTACTAATTTTCTGCTTCTAATTTTCTGTTGGTTAAGAAACGTTACTTTGCTTATCAAAATTGTACCTGAAGTAAGAGTTAATAGAACTTATCCCTAAAAGCCTTTTCTATGCAGAGAAAAGCTAGGACATTGTGATGGTCATTTTAACTATTAAAAGACCCTTTGCTTCCTCAGTTCCTAGACATTTCCCCAGAGGGTTATAGTATTAGAAATCAGACCTATGGAAAAGTGGAGTATTATTGTTTTTAAGAGAATCATAGATTAATAGACAGACGAATAACCAGAAATGCTTTATAACTTGTATTTTCAAAAAGCTTTTATTTAATAAGCTTTACCACTAGTTGATTTCCTTTTAAAGAGACATTTCCTTAGTGCTTTTATAATATGAGTGAGTTGTGGAAATAAGACCATAAACACCTTGTCAGAAGGCATAGTTAGACAAAGTAAATTTCATGCATATGCAGTAATTCACGTTTCTAAGAGGTCACTTGGACTTAACAGTTCACTTCATTAGTGTTTGTTTGAATATCCAAGATTCTTCTTTTACAGGTACTTGATTTCACTGTCATAGACTTGACATTTGAGAATGATGAAATTCCAGATGTTATACCTTTGGAAGAGGAAGATGGACCAGATCACTCACATGCCAATGGCCCTGAGCCCACTCAGGGCAAAATGTTGAAAAACTAACAAGAAAAATCTTCTTTTGCTGAACACACAGTTTGTGTCACTTTAAGCTAAGCCTCATTTTTGCCCGTGTGCTTATTCCTGTGCCTTAGGGATTAATCTATTTTTTGGCTACTTGGTCTTAACTGTAATGAAACACTGATGGATCCAAACTTTTGTAAGAGATTCTAGTTCTGCACCATCTATTATTTTATACAATTCTTCAAAGTTTAATCATTGAAATGCCTACAATAAAAAAAATGGGCTGTATAATCTTGAATCAGTGTTTTGTTTTTTCTTTAAACTGATATAGTGGATTTAGTGGACTTTCTTTTTCCTTCCAGAATTCATCCCTGCTTTTTCTGGTAAGGGAACTTCTGTGTGTTTGGGAGTGGGGAAGTCCCAATGAGTCTGCTGGTCAAGGGTTTTTTGCTTTTCCCTTGCCTAGTGGAAAGGCATATGACTAAAAACAAGTCAACTAGGAGGAAGCATACCATGATGGTTCAGACTCTGTGTTCTAATCTTGGCTTTGTCACTTACTGGCTGTGTCACCTTCAACAAGTGACTTAGTTTCTCTGTACCTCAATTTCCTCATCTGTAAAATAAGGATAATAGTAGGTTTGTTATGAAGAATAAATAAATTAGAAAGTTTAGAGTAATGCCTGGCACAGAGCAGCATTAAATAATTATTAGTTAAGTAAATTGTAGAAACAACGACCAACCCAGTAGTGATGAGCATCCCTACTGCCCAGATTGTAGTTCAGAAATACCTTTTCCCACCAAAAGAAATCAGGGCTTCTTGAAGAAATGGCAGATTCCATATCTGAGGCAGGAAATGTGTAATGTGAGCCTTGAACTTCTTGCTATTTCAGATAGAGAAGAAGCTGATTTGAAGAGTTCCCATTGACTAAAGATGGGAAAATTTGAATTTCAATAAGGCTAATGGTTGCAATAGATTGAACCCTATCAAATACGAACCCTTTCAAATATCCAAATATATCATTATATATATATATACAACCTCACTGGTGACATTCAGGTGATGGTAGCAAACGAGTTAATTATCTTGAAAACTGGTAAATAGAAAGAAAGACTCAAGAATTTATCCTTCTTTATATCTTTACCACTTGGTAAACAAACAGTAAATGAGGCTAAACCTATCTCATAAAAGTAGTCTCACTAACAAATCAAAAAGAAGTGGTATCTTAGTCAGTTTGGACTGCTATAACAAATTATCTTTGGCTGAGTGGTTTAAACAACAAACATTTGTTTCTCACAGTTCTGGTGGCAGAAATTCTGAGATCAGGGTGACAGTGGAGTCGGGTTTTGGTGAGGGGCCCCTTCTGGGTTGCAGAGAGCTGACTTGTCTTTGTATCCTCACATGGTGGAAAGAGTAGAGAGAGGAAGTAAACCCTCTTATGACTTAAAATTCCATTTAAGAGGGCTTCACCCTTATGACTGCATTTAATCTTAATTAATTCCTAAAGGCCCAACCTTCTAATGTCAACATATTGAGGAATAGGGTTTTGACATATGAATTTTTTGGTGGGGCACAAACAATAATCCTGTAACAAATGATAAATTAGAATTTCACTGTTCTGCAATCACCAGTGAATTATGAATTTAGGCATTTAGCATTAATGCCTGCCGACAGCATAAATAAAGATATTACATGCTCCCTGATGAAAGAGCATACACCAACCATCATCCAGTCTTGCCAAATGGATTGGACATGACTCTGATTGATCCTCTGGATCCAGGTGCCAATTTGAAGGAAATACAGAGGACAGGGCCAGTGGAACATGTTGAACTGCACCATGAGGATGCAACCAGGAAAACCCAGACCATGGGAAATTATTCAGGTGGAATCAATTGTAAGAAAAAGGGGTGGGGGAATGAGGAAAACCTGTAATTAAATTATATTATTAAAATATAAAAGTCAAACTCAGGAAAAACGGGGAGTGGGGGAGAAAGGCAAGCCAACAAAGAAAAAAAAAAAAAAAAAGCAAGACTAAACTATAGTGTCTAGTGTTTAGGGAAGCACACTTGGGTGGCCAAACTACCAGACAACACAAAGAAGTGATTATTCTAAAAGTGAGACTGGTGATTATTTTTCGGGAAAGGAGAGGTTTCTGGGATGGCTGGAAATCTTTTATTTCTTGTCTGGGTGGGAGTTATGAGGATGTTCACCTATAATAATACATTAAGTTACTTTTAAAAAGTAAAATGGACTGCCTGGGATATAAATCGTGAGTAGAGTAGCACATGGGCCTTATTGTCTAGTCTTTCCATTCTTTATGCTATTCAATACCAATCTCATAAAAGTCCATCAGAGTCAGTTTTGCTGCTTACAGCCAAAGAGCACTAACTGATACAAGTGGCTTTGGCAAGTTATCACTAGCAGCAGGGTGGGTACAGATAACTTTTTGGAGAAGTTTTGCTGTAATGAGAAATGGAATGGTAGCTAGAAAGGCATTGGAGTCAAAAGATTTTTCATTTTTTAAATGATGAACAATATTACAGCCTGTTTGTATACTGATGAGAGAAATTGATGATGCAGGAGAGTAGAGGACAAATGGTGCAAACTCCTTGTGTTGGAGAAGAGGAATTCAGTCCATCGAATGAGTAAGAGGACTGGTTTTAGGCAGGCACACCTTGATTCACCCAGATTAACAAGAGATAAAGAAGACTGTGGGCAAAGATATTGGTAAACTGTTGATGAAAGTTCTTTTTTGGAAGTATCTATCAACTAAGAACAAAGGACATCATTGCAAGTGAGGAGTAGAAAGGAGGTATTGGAAGTTTAACGGAGGGAAGAAGATAAGTATAATTGTATAGAGAGTGAGATTTGAGGAAAATAGTAGGGCGGAGAGGACAGGCCCAAGAGCCTACTTGAGTTGTCATGAATTTTGGGTAATACCAGGCATCATAATTGCATTTAGCTGCTAAGCTGCAGGTATGGAGTAGGCAGAGAACTGGATTTAATAAGGATTTGGATTCTGCCAGATAAATCTGGCAGAAAGAGAAAGGGGCCAGGATGCTGAGAAGAAGTAGAGGAACTTAGAGGCCAGCGTATTGGACAGGTGGATATAATACATGGATATTGAAACCACCAAAAATTATCCCATGAGTAATTATTAGAGAGAAACAGACGATTAAGTGCTAAATCTCACGATGAGGTCTAGCAACCTGGAGATCTTACACATGACCTCCACAAGGAACAGTTGTGGGTGATACCATAAACTTCCGAGGAGCTGGTGGTTTTAGTGAGGCAATAATTGCCAGAGGTTACAATGAGAAATAAGTAGGATACCCACCCCACTTCCAGGTGCTATTGTATATGACATGTGGGGGAGAACACAGTCATCAATTGAGAGGGCTGCAGGGGAAAGGTGTGTGCTTAGGGGAGAGTCAGATTTCTTAGAGCAAGATGAAAGGAACATTCAGCACTTAAGGGCATGGAAGATTTTGCTAATAATGGACCTGAGGCTCAGAGGTTAGGTGACTTTTTCAGGGTAACACAACTAGTGAGAACACCTGAGGATAAAATCCAGGGCTTTTTCTACTATAGTAGACAACAGTCTATGGTTTTTACCTGACGTAGTAGGCCTATACAAGCAAAAAGAACCACAAAGATCAGAAAAAAACCCCAAGAGAAATCGCGAAGCCCGACGAGCCCGCAAGATCCTGCTTGTTGTTACGCCAGCGCAAAATAATTCCCCGGTCCCGTAATGACCTGTGGGTCTTGCGTGTTCTCGGCTGGTCATGACCGGAAGGAGCCGAGAGAAAGGCGCCTTGCATGGCGGGAGACATAGTCCTCCCAGGAAGTCCCTCCTCCCCAGGAAGCCCGTCGGCGCCGGCGCAGACCGCTCTTCCGGAAGCGCGGGAGACTCGGTTTGTGGTGGCTTCGCTTTGGCGGTTGTGCTGTACTATTGTTAGAGGCTCCATTTTCCCGATACTTCATAGTTTCAGGCCATTTGAGGCATTTGAGGCCATTTGAGGCGAAATGGCTCCGGGCGAGAGAGGAGCAGGCGCTGGCAATGGAGAAGCCGCCGCCGCCGGCACCTCAGGCTGCCCGTAGGGAGGGAGCCTGAGGGGCCCTCTGAGTCGTTTGAGCCTGCGCCTTCTACTTTTGCTGGGCCCTTGCCTCCCGCCAAGATGAGCTCGGCTTGGGTCACTTGTTTCGAGAAGGAGCATCTCTGGATGTATCTGCAGGCGCTCGGCTTCGAGCCAGGCCCGGCGACCACAGCCTGCGGAAAGATCGTGTCGCACACGCACCTCGGAGTGTAAGGACGCCCAGACCAGCGGCGCTGAGCGGGGGAGTCTGAGCCTGGTGGCGCTGGGGTGACTTGCCGTTTTGCGGACCTCACTGGTTGATGAATCTAGTAGTCGAGCAGATTCTGTGACTTGGCTCTGGCTACAAAGTCCCTGCGCCCAGTGGCTGCTAGCCTGGTGGTAGACACTAACAGTTAGGGGACTTTGACGGGAGCGCTTTGTAGGGGAGTAGAGTCAGAGTTGGGGCAAAACTGAAGGGGCGGGTTATTCCTGCTTTAGTAGCGAAGCTGGGTGGCCCGTGAAGTCGAGGATAATGGAAGAATGTGGGGAACGTCTTCCATTATGTGCGAACGCCTTTAGGACTCAGGAGCCTTTCAGGGTGGTTACTCTTTAGTTTATAATTTCTATCTCTTGAATTAACAGAATGAAGCATGCTACACTTAGCAAAACAAAAACAAACCACAAAACAACAACAAAAACAGTAGAAGATGGTATTAAGATGAGAAGTAAAAGCCTCTTCCTACTTTTCCGCTAATGTTGTGTCTCTGATCATACAACTAATTACTTTGTTCATATTCCTGTGTCTTAATTTATCAACTTTAAACAGTGTGTATTCCCCACTATAGGTCAAGGGAAATTTGGCATACATAGGCTGTTTCCTGTTCTAAATCTTCTTGACCTTTGTAATTATGTAATTTCGGTTCTTCTTGTGGCAGTGTTTAAATAATGTACTTACATCTCTATTTCTTGATATATCAATGTCAAAAGATCTTTTGATAATCCACTATATAATTTCACAATGAATGTAGCTTATTTATATGCTAATTAACTACCTTCACCTACAGTTACCTACCCTCCTCTGCCTTCTCCCTCTTGACTTTTTTCAGCTGTATTGTAACTGTTTTACTCTCAAGGTTTAGAGTAATTCAGTTTTGTTTTGTAACTATTTGTTTAGAAGTTACTACTATTTGTATGTAGAAGTGCTTTGTCTAAGAAGTCTAGTCTAAAGATTGACAGTGATTTACCAGCATTCATCAGGTTATGATTGTGTATTAATGAATACTCCATTTATCTCATAAGATTTGATGCCCCACAGAACAGTCTCATTTTTCTCTGTACTGGCAGAGAAACTTAAAGCTTCTCTAGGTCTCTGCTGAGAATGGTTCCAATTGCCACTGCATCCTTCTCTCCAGTGTTTTAGCAATCTTAATTTTCTTTGCTCTGGTTTAATTCAGTTGCAGTCTGCTTTTGAAAATTAGTTAAAATCTGTCAAGTCCTAGTCCAGTGATGATAGATTTTTTATTTTTAACATTTTAACATAGGTTTCCCCCTGCCACACCCCTACCCTGTGTCTTTAGAGTCATGCCAGTTAGTTATTGGGAGGGATCTACTATTTTGAAACTGATATCCCCTTTATAATATGAAAACCATGAACATGGCATCAAATCTACTTTTAAGTTTTAAAAAAGTTTGTTCTCTTATATTCATATATGGTAAAATTCATTGCTTTTGATGTGCAATTGTCTGAGTTTCTACCTTCTGTGACCATAATTGTGTAACCACTTTTCTCATAAAGTTAAATATACACTTAACGTATTATCCAGAAATTCCACTCCTAGATATTTGCCCCAAAGATTTGCATTTTGGAAAAATCATTCTGGTTACAGTACAGAGAATAGATTAGAGGGGGAATCAGGGCTTTGCAGTTAGGTAAACCTAAACTAAGGTGACAGTGGGAATGGAAAGAAAAGGTGATTCATTCATTTGTTTATTCAACAGGTATTAATTGAACACAGTATTGGACCTGGGTATACAGTAGTGAATACAGTAGACATAAACTTTTCCCTTATAAAATTTCAGTCTGGTGGGTTAACAAACCTTTAACAAGTATCTTATTAAAAATTAGAAGTGTTGAAGAGAGCAGAATACTATATGCAAAAAATAACAGATTTGAGAGATGATAAGGAGATAGGAACTTCATTTGTATTTGCTGAGGAATGGAAGCATTCCAATGGTAAAAGAGTTGTCTGGCAAAAGGATAAGAAACATGGGAACTTTAATGTTACTCTTCTTTTCCCCCCTAACTCAAAAAAGCTTATTTCAAGAAAATAGCTTTATATGTTCACAGAAATACTCACATCTATTTGTCATGTCATCTGTATTATGAGGATAATCAAACCACTTTTTTTTAAGTTGAGCCAATGGAAAATAGGTATGGGTCCTTTATTTATTTTAATTTTTTTTCTTAACAGAGATACTGAGTATTGAACCCAGGACCTCCTGCATGCTAAGCATGAGGTCTACCACTGAGCTGTACCCACCCTGCTTCAAACTACTTTCTAATGTCGTTAGGATTAGATAAAATACTTCATTTTAGAGCAGTAAGCACAGTTCTTAACCTCATATGATTGTAGTGAAGATTAGATGAGTTACTGCTTCTAAAAGCCTTAATTAAAATACTATCTGACAAATAATAAACTCAATAAATATTCAGCTATTTTTATTATTATTCAGAAAATGTTGGTTGATGTCATCATCCTCACCAGAGCATGTGCTGTTGTTTTCTCTACCTAAAAAGCTTTCCTTTTCTTTTTATAGAATGTTTTCATTGCAATAAAACAAGTTCTATCAGTTTTCTTCTATTTTATCTATATTTTCAGAATCAGCAAGTAAAAACATGTTTTTCTTAGTTGGCTATAAATATATACATGAATTAGAAAAATTAATTTGCCTCGACCTCTTGAACAAAATGAAAAATATTAATTTGTGTCAGATTCTTACACAGCTTCAAAGGATGTTCAGTTTTATTAACATTTTCCTTATTTTTTCCCCCTGTTTCTATTTCTTTTAAACCATTAGGAACATGTTTGACAAGCTGAACCGCGATGCCTTTCAAATAGTTTCTTATTTTTTGTTTCAAACGCTCGACCAGTCTCTCACCAAAGAAGTTTTCAAGTGAGTAAAAGTTATTTCATTTTCTTTTTGTAAAGGATTTGAAAGAGATTATGCCTTGATAAAAGTCAGAATTTCAGTTTTGGCTTTTGACTATTGTCTTGAATGGATGTAACAAAAGTCAGGTTTGAGTCTTACAAATTTAGTATTTAACCTTTATAAATTTGAGGGGTTTTTTTGGTCACTTATCTTAAAATCGTTGTAGATTTCATAAATAATCTGGATCTTGTTTTATAAAATTAATTCCTAACTTTCTTCATAGTCTTAATTATTAAGCAGAACAGTTAACTGGTACTAATCTATCTGTAGGCTTAATTTTGCTTTACTTGTTGTACGTTATCCCTTCCCTTACTCCTTTTTTTGTAGGCGATACTATTTGTTTTGTCTAATTTTATTTTGTAGGTCTCTGTAAATCCTTATATTTTTGTCAATGACATGTAAAAGTGTCAAGTGCTATAGACAAAAATCATTTCTGTTAATTAAATTTAGCCTATTGTCATATACTGTTGTATATGAAATAGTTTAAGGAGGAATAAAAATGTGAATACTCACTAGCCTTGGTTCCAAGTTATTTTGCATGTGACTTGGGTTTCTTCTGTCAGAAAAAGTGTTCAAATTTGTCTTACTGTTTATATTGTGTCATCATCCTCTTATATAGAAAAGCAACAAATCCATTGTTTAGGGCATTGTTTTTATTTTTGATAATTTATTTTTAATATTTTGCCTTCAGTTAAAGTTATGAGTGACCAGGAGAACAAGTATATTTGAAACATATTTTGGAAATCCCTGTTATTAAGGTATAGGGCTTCCTCTGCTCAAATAAAAATAGCTTTTCTGATTTTTTCCTCCTGATTATAAACAAAATACAACTCATTTTAAGCAATTCAGCAAATACAGAAAAAGTTAAAGAAGGAAGTAAAAATTATTCCTACACCCACCAACCAGAGAATGACTGTTGACATTCCACCTTTTTAGTCCCTTTTTTCTTTGCATGCTTAATTTCTTTCTATGAGTACAGAATGTGTGTTATGCTATAGAATATGAAAAAGTGGGACCCTAAACACATAATTATGCCTCAGAATGAAAATTTAGGCAAAAGTGGTTATCAAGAGAAAGCAATAGGCAAATTTTAAAGTCCATTATTTTCGACTAAAACTGAGGCAAAACTTTTCCTTTTAATAATTTTATTTTTTGTCCAGAAAACAGTAGTACCCACTAACTACTCTAGGAGCCGTAACCTCCTATGCCATTCCTTCTGTGTTTTTCATGTGTAACCATTTATGTTTCTCTCTTTTTTTCCCAAGGCTTAACATTCTAATTTACTTATACCATCTTTATGCATTAGTGCAGTGAATCCACTGAGAGTGTTGTCTTTATTAGCTGATTTTCATTAATTTTAATGACACATTTCTTAATTTAATATGTATATTTACTGATTTTTAAAAATTCACTAAACTGAATTTAACCCCATAGAAACTTATAAAGAAAAAGATCTAATTTTTTATAGGTTAATATCTCTTTTTAGGTGAAATTTATGAATGTTCATCTTGATTTAGCATTAATGTTTCTATATATAGGAGATAAGTTTTATGTTTTTAAATTTTGCTGAGTTTTTTTTAATCATAATTTTAATTTTGATTTTTGTTTTTAAGACTTTGTTGGCCTCCATTTGACCAAAAAAGTGATACTGAATTCCGAAAACATTGCTGTGAATGGTTAAAAAAGATTTCTGTAAGTATGCTCTTTTTTTAAAAAAATTGTCTTTCTTGAAGATGCAAACTTTTAAGAAGTTAAAAAACTACATTAATTTTTTTCCAACTCTATTGAGGTACATTAATTATTAGAGGTGAAATCTTTTTAATGATTTTATGCTAACAGTATAAGCAAGGAAATCAGAATAATACTTTTTGATAGTTTTTGGTTAGGATTCTGTATATTCCTGGGAAACCAGCTTTGTTGACTAGGTGCATTGGGCATGATTTTTTGAGTTCCTGGGAGTTTAGATCACAGTTTTTGTATAAAGGAAAGTTTTTTGACCATAGATTATTTTAACTTATGTCCCCAAATAGTATCAATAATTGTGGCTTTAAATCGAATTATTTTTTGTGACCAAGTCCAGGAGTTTAGAAAGAGTCAAAAATTCAACTTGGTTCAAATGGAACAATTCTGGTCAATCCTGTTATGTTTTAAAAACAATGTGATGTAAGTATAAAGATTATTGTTGATAAGGTCTTCAAATCATCTTATTTCTTTTTTCCTTAGGCTGAATGTGGAAGTAGCTTTCCTCAAGTTGTTGGTTCATTATTTCTTTCTCCTGGTGGTCCTAAATTTATTCATCTGATGTATCACTTTGCAAGATTTGTTGCAATAAAATATATAAAAACCCATTCTAAAAGTAAGTTTATAGTAGGAATTTTTTGTTTTGATTCTTAAATTTTTATTGTTATTTACAATTTGTAAATCATCAAGAGATTTTAATAAAATAAGGTAAGAAAAATATTACTTTACCTCATAAGGCAAATAGTTATTCTATTGGTACTGTAGTTTAAAATCCTCTCATGATGAACATAAATAGCAATCCAGATTATTTAAACTTTAAAAAAAATTTTTTTTAAATGTCATTTTTTTTTTGTCTTTCTCTGGAATATTTCTTTTTTTTTTTTTTTTTTGACATTTTTTATTGATTTATAATCACTTTACAATGTTGTGTCAAATTCCAGTGTTAAGCCCAATTTTTCAGTCATTCATGGACATATACACACTCATTGTCACGTTTTTTTCTCTGTGAGCTACCATAACATTTTGTGTATATTTCCCTGTGCTGTACAGTATAATCTTGTTTACCTGTTCTACAATTTTGAAATCCCAGTCTATCCCTTCCTATTAAATGTCATTTTTAATAGTTGAACCTGAATTATTAACTTCTAGTCAGAGTAGTTTTTGCTCAATACAGAAAAGGGAAAAAGCCCCACAGAAATGTACAAAGGAAAAAGAAACATTCACTGTGCATAATTCACATATTCAAGGATAACACAGTTGACATTTTTGTGTATGTCCATCACATACATTCTTTTTCCAAACCTGTAGGTTTTTTTTTTGATGGCATCAGGCTATCCATAGTCTTTGGGGCCCGCTGTTTTCCAATGTAGTGAATATTCCCCAGTATTGATGAATATTTTTGCTCTCATCATGGTTCTTAATAGCTGCAGTCCAGTGCACTGTGGGTTACTCACTCAATGCCTAATCATCAGACATCTAGGTTCCTGCCATTTTTTGTCATTAGAAACAACACTGTGATGAATATCCTTGTATGAAAACTCTTATACAGCCCCAATTATCTCCTCGTACATTGCCTTGTGTGTTGTCTCTGTCACATACACCTCTCTGTGTGTTTTTATTTTTATTTATTTATGTATTAATATATTTTTATTGAAATATAGTCAGTTTACAATGTTGTGTCAATTTCTGGTGTATAGCTCGATACTTTGGTCATATAGGAACATACATATATTTGTTTTCATATTCTTTTTCACCATAAATTACTACAGGATATTGAATATGGTTCCCTGTGCTATACAGTATAAACTTGTTTGTCTATTATATATAAATTAGTATCTGCACATCTTGAACTTCCAATTTATCCCTTGCCACCCGCTTCCTCCTCTGGTAACCATAAATTTGTTTTCTATGTCTGTGAGTCTGTTTCTGTTTTGTAAATAAGTTCATATTTTTATTTTTTATTAATACAACCCCTTAAAAATGTAGCTTGCTGACCTCACAAAAACAAGCCAGTGGGGCCAGATGACACCTGTAGGTTGTAGTTTGACTCTAATACATTGTATTAAATGTTGTGTTGAATTTGTTAAGAGATTTATTTTGGCTACTGGCAATGTGTTGGAATATTTTAGTTCAAAATTGCTGGGTTTTTTAAAATTTAATTTAATTTTTTCCCCTTAATGGAGGCACTGAGGGTTGAACCCAGGACCTTATGCACACCAAGCATGCCTTCTATCAATGAACTATATACTTCCCACCTCCCCTGATGTTGCTGTTTTAAAAGGATTTGATCTATTTGTTAAATCATAGAAACAAAATATTGGATTTTTAAGCTAAGACTTAAAAGAATGCTGTTTGTACCTTATTAAATATGCTGCTTTGTTCAGTTGGGTTATGCTCATAAAACATGGGAAGAAAAAGATGAAAAAGTTGATGCAGTAAAATCCCATTCATCTTCCAATCTCTAGAGATAACCATTGCTGACATTTTGGTTTCTTTTCTTTTAGGTTTTCTTTTTTCTTTTTTAAGTGCTCATGTTGTACCTATGTGTTTTAATTATTTTGAATAAATAATACATCCTCATGATTCAAAAATTGAAAAGTCTGTCTTCCACCTCTATTCTCTAAGTACCTATTTTTCTATCCCAGAAGCAGCCAGTGTAATCAGTAATACTAGCAAATATGTATATATTCTTTTTTTTAAAACTCTAAATAGTGACGTACATCTGGTTTTGGATCTTGTGTTTTTTATGTAACAGTGTATATTGGAGATCATCCCTTATCAGTTCATACAGCTTCCTATTCTTTCTCTCTCTTCATAACTGCATATTTGAATGGATGTGTCATAGTGTATTTAATCAGACATACTGACAGACATTTGGCTTTTTTCCCTAATCTTTGCTATAAAAACATTGCTACAGTGACAAACTTTATATATATATCATTTTGTGTATGTTCAAGTATGTGTATATATATATATTGTGTGTGTGTGTGCATACATATATATATATATACTTTTTTTCCAGTTTATCTTCTGTGCTTGATTTTTAAAACCTGTACATGTGATCTTGCTTTATAAGCATTTGCATATTTTAAATTTAATGCAACATAAGTGTTTTACCAGTTTTTCTATTAGATGATCTGTTCCAGTTACATGTAACCCAGACGATTTTATGTGAATTGTGTGGGTTTGGATTTAGCAAGAGTTTATTGTATATAAGCCTTTTGTATATAATAGGACAACCCATGTGTATTTCTGGTTTAAAACATTTTCACTCAGCTTGTTCAGTCTCCAGATGACTTGTACATCCAGTGAACTCTCATCCCCTGTTAAATATTTAGAAATTGTGGATATCTCCTTGTGGTTAATGCTAGGACCTGGATTAGTAATGTTAATTATGGTGTGGGGTCACTATTTTCCAGAATATCCATCTTTATTGTATTGAGCTGTCTTGAAGTAGGATTTATTACATTTTATTACAGGTAAAGACCTGAACTCTGAAATGTTTGGATATATTGTTCTCAGAGTCTGCTTTGATCATTAGTAACGTAGCCAAGAATTACTAGAGAATTGGAGATTGGTTTTATTTGGTTGTCTTGTCCTTTTGGTCTTACTAGGAAGAAGAAGTAAGCTGATGGCAGCAGTGATGTGATTTCACCTCATCTCTTTTAATTGATTTTCTTCCTTTGTTGTTAAAAGATCTTGTTAAGAAGTTGCATATTTATAACAATGCATTTGTTCATGGATGTATCAAGCTGTAATAATAAGTATTATTTTGGGCAGGTGGACTGTACAAGTTTGTAATTTTGTAAAATAACTCAACTTCAGATATTTTTTTTTAATTGCCTTCTTTAAAAATAGGTCATCCTTGCTTTTGTTGAAATTAGTTGTATCTTTTTGTGTATGTGGTTTACCAGCTTTTAAGAAGTTGTTAAATGAGGTTGTTAGAGTCTCTCAGCATTAACGAAATTCAAGTTTTGATGTTTATTAGCTTGTAATTCTAAGTTTTTTATATTTTATTTGTGTTCTATATAGATTCTTCTGTACATTTTGTGGAGACATTTAATATAAAGCCACAAGATTTGCACAAGTGCATTGCCAGATGCCATGTCGCACGTAACAGATTTTTACAGATTTTGCAAAGAGAAGATTATGTTACCCAAAAATATCAGGAAAATGCACAGTAAGTAATACTTCCATAGTTAAGAAATGAAAATTCCTTTCTTTTTGAACTAATGTAATCAATATTCCTTCAGTGGCAATAATTCATGTCTGTCAAAACCACCTGGCTGTTATCTTTCTGTTTTAAAGCCAGATAACTTCTGAATAAAATGTTTTAAACTTTTAGACATACTCAGAAAGAGAAAGAAAAATACCATATGAGATCACTCATATGTGGAATCTGAAACAAAACAAAACAAAACATAAATACAAAACAGAAACAGACTCATAGACATAGAATACAAACTTGTGGTTGCCAAGGGGGCAGGGGGTAGGAAGGGATTGACTGGGATTTCAAAATATAGAATAGATAAACAAGATTATACTGTATAGCACAGGGAAATACATATAAGATCTTACGGTAGCTCACAGAGAAAAAAATGTGACAGTGAATTATATATATGTTCATGTATAACTGAAAAATTGTGCTCTACACTGGAATTTGATACAACATTTTAAAATGATTATAAATCAATAAAAAATGTTAAAAAATTTTTAGGCATACTGTAAATGAAAGTTTAGAGAAAAGGAAGATATGGTAGTCCAAAATTCAATTTCTTTTAAACATGGAAATACATTTCTAAGCTATAATTATACTGCTCATTTTATTTTGTATCCTTTTTTCTCTTGATATTTCATTCTGTAAATTTTTCCATATTGCCATAATGTATTATTTTTAATGTCTACTTAATATCTGTTGAGTATCCATTAAGTAGATGTTTCTTCAAATAGATATTCCATAGTTTCTCTAACCATTTCATACTATCTTATAGTTATGTTCATCTACTGAGTACTTGTTTTTTTTTTTTCCCCAGTTACTTCTGTGTGCCAGTTACTGGTCATACACTGGTCCTACAGCATTAAATGAGATAGGCAAGGTTCTTAGTCCCAAGACATAGATTGTGTCTAATTTGTTTTGCTATTTACTTACTTACTTGTTTGTTTGTTTGTTTATTTATATTTATTTATTTGATGGAGGTACTGAGAGTTGAACCCAGAACCTCGTGCATGCTAAGCATGTACTCTGCCACTGAACTATACTCTACCCACTCCTGTTTTATAATTATAAACAACTATAGTATGATGATTTTTTAAATACTGTGTTATCTATCACAAAAGCTACAACATCCTTTAAAATCTCATTAAAACTCCTGTCTTAGGTAACATTTAATTTTATCCCCTAGGTATGTGAGACAAGGATAAGAGAGCAGGGTAGTCTTAACTGACCTCCAACGTTTTTACTCAAAGTCAGAAAGTATATGAGCCAAGAAGTTCTGGTCCATCCCAGTGGCCACCTGTATGTTAGATCGCTTCTGTAACTCTTAAATGGAGTCTAGAGTCCCGTCAAGACTGGCTGCTATTTGGAAGAATAGTCCTCAGAGGCCTTGAGCAAAGATATGGCAGAAAATACCAAAGCGGACTATACTAGTCAGTTGTAAGAGAGTTATAGTTGTCATTTTTTATGTTTTCTTGCAGATTGTCAGTTAAACAAGTACGAAATTTGAGATCAGAATGTATAGGACAGCAAAACCAAATAAAAAAGTAAGTAATATTTAGAGCTGAAAATTGCTTTAGATATTAAGTTTAACCTCCTGCGTATTACAGGTAAGGAAACTGAGATTAGTTAAAATAGCATATCAATAGCTTGTTGGTAATACGGACTAGAACATAATTCTGGTTCTTAGTCCAGTTCTAATAAATTAAGATAGCTTTGAGCTTGAATTATATTTTCATTTTTGATAGAAATTATTGTTAGTGGGTGGGTTTGCAGATTAATTAGCTCTTTGGATAGCAAATTACCGTATGGTTTTTTTTAAATGACTTAATGAGATTATTTAATTTTTAACTAGAATGGAACCCTGTGATGACCAAAGTAATATACAAGAGAAAATTCAAAAGGTAAGACAACTTTTGAAGAGAGATTTAATCTTTCTTCTGTGATATGCAGTGTTTGCTTACTCAATTGGATTCTTTATAAATTTCTCTCTTTGTAACACTTTTTTTTCTCATAAGTAATATATGTATAAAGGTATCAACAGGGTGCCTCTAAAACACTTGAATTATAATGGAAAAAATTAGCTTGTGATATATAAGACTATATACAAAAGAAGTCTTAAACGTGGTTAATTTAAAATTTTAGAGGGGAGGGTATAGGTCAGTGGTACAGTGCGTGTCTAGCATGCACGAGATCCTGGGTTCAATCCCCAGTACCTCTGTTAAAATAAATAAATAATAAATAAATAAAAACCTAATTAGCACCCCCCACAAAAAAAAAGGAAAAAATAATTTAAAATCTTTCATGCTAGGAAGGAAAGTTTAGCTTGGTTGTAACTTAATTAGTAGTATTTATGTAAAAAACACTAACTGAAGGGAAATATGAAACTAAAATGAGAAGTCATATTGATGCTGGTGTGACAGTAGGGAGGAATCTGGCAGACAAATGATCTGAGATTTTCAGAGGTTCTCTTTGATAAATGTAGGATAAGAGTATTTCTTAGACCTTTGTATTTCGATGAAATCTCTCAAGCTTTTTATTCTGATTCTGTGGTCACCAACCTACTTTGGGGTATCACGTTGACTTTTTAGGCACTTTGTTACTGGAAATGGTGAGGTCCCTCGTCAGGAAATAATTTTTCATTCGCTGAGTGAATGCATATTGATGATCTGCCATGTGCTGGGCAGTTTTTTAGGTAATAGGGTTAGAGCAGTGAAGAACACAGGCAGAGTCACTTCCTTCATGGAGCTTCTAGTTTAGTGAATATTAATATTCCTACTACTGAATGTGTTATCTTTAATTGTAAGCTTAGTAAGTTAGGTTGATATGAAACCTGTTAAGAGTTTTCATAGCAGTCTCTCTTGAGTTTGGGTAATGTTCAGATTCCCTGAGTCCTCTCAACTTGGAGGCATTGATAAGATAAAATTTCTAGACTTGAAAAAAATCTGAGAACCGGATCCTGGACATTTTGTACGTTTTCCAAGGAAACGCCATCCTGTGTGATCTCTAGATGGCCAGCTAGTGAGTCTTCCTTTGGGGAACAACTTTACTTTGAACTGTGGGAAAACACAGACACTAACACCAGTAGAGTAATTGTACTTGTCCACCTTCTTCCCACTTTCGTAAATTCTTTTGAGATGTAACATACAAAAAAAGTGTAAAAATCTTAAGTGTGTAGCTTGACAATTTCCTAAAGTGAACACATCCACATAACCAGCATCCAGTTTAAGAAACAGAATGTTAATATCACCCCAGGATCCTTGAGCCCCCTTCATTCATGAACTTTTCTTCTAAGAGTAAACACTGTTCTTACTTCTTATGCTGAAGATTAGTTTTGCCTGTTCTTGAACTTTGTATAAGTGGGAGTATATAGAATATATTCTTTTGAGTTCAACTTCTCTCACTCATGCTGTTTTATCCATGCTGTTGTATGTGTTCACTCTCATTACTGTTTATTGTTCTATTTTATGAATATAGCAAAATGTATTCTTTTTACTCAAGGTAATCCTTTGGATTGATTGCAGTTTTTGTCTGTTACAAACAGAAGTGCTGTGAACATTCTTGTACATGAGTTTTCATAAACATAGGTTAATATATGTTTTTTCACATTTTAACTTTTTGAAACTTGAGTGACTCTTAAAATTGATATATAGTGTTTTCTTTTTCTCCTGAAAATCTTTTATGATTTCTTCCTGAAAAATTGCCATTAGAATGATGGCATGTCAGAATACAGGAAATGCCAGTTACATCTTGATACTCTAAGGTTTCTTAGATATGTTTTGAAAATCATAGTAGGCTAGGCTAGATTCTCCTGATAAGTTATTTAAAGCCCCTTTGAAAGTAGTATCAGAGCTTTTAGTCTTTTAAAATACAGTTAATTTTCTCACCAGAAGCCATTCCAGGAATACTTCATTTGTCCCTGGGAGTGAGCATATGTTTGTGTTTTACATTTCTTTAATGTACGTTTAGGTTATATATAGACTAACATTTGCTTGTTTCTGTTTTCAAAGGTTCGGTCTTTGTGGGCTTCAGTGAACGAAACACTCATGTTTTTGGAAAAAGAGAGAGAAGTTGTTAGTTCAGTTCTTGGTCTTGTTAACCAATACACTTTAGATGGAACTAATGTTGCTATCAATATTCCAAGGCTTTTACTTGACAAAATTGAGAAACAAATGTGTGAGGTAAGCATTTGATAGCTAAGGAAGTGTTTGAGAAAATTGCCTTCATGTATTCATTTTATATATTATATATTATTTTTCTTATAATATTTTTCTGCTGTTTTCAGAATTTATTTTTGTGAGTGTATCTGGTAAATCTTTCATAGAGGGGTACTGTTAAGGGTGTGTGTATTTATCAACTTCTATTAATTGTCTGTACCTTGTATGGTGCTACATCATACAGTGTAGAAAGTATTTAGTAGAAGATGACCTGGTACCTAGTTCTTTGTAAGTTCTCCAAGAGAGCAACAGTGATCTCCTGATTGTTAAATTTCATTTTAAAAAGTCTCTATCCTCTGATTTTTCTTTCATCTTGATGCTGTTAAGTATTTTAAAGTCTTTTCTTCCTTTAGCCTTTGTGACCTCAATGTCTTTGCCCTCCTGTAGTGTTTCAGACTGCTGTTCTTTGGTTTCTCACTAGTTCCTTTTTCTCTAACTTTAAATGAAAATGTTCCCCATGATTCCTTTAATGCCCCTCTTTCTTTCCCACGTTACAAATTCATCTATATTTTCTTACCCAATTCCATGGTTTCATCAGCCTCCTGTACAATAATATTACAAAATTGGTATTTCCAGACTCTACCCTTCAACCCAAACTACATCAAATTATTTCTACTTGCCTATGGGACATTTCCATCTGGATAGCCTATATCTTTTTTGTTACTAAACTTAAAATTTATTAAGCATCTAGTACATGCCAGGTTTTATTACAGTGCGTAGAGGATATAAAGATAGACTATTGTTGTGAACCTGAAGAGCTTTCACTTTAGTACATAACATGTCAGGGACTTCAAATTCAGAGTATATAAAAATCAGAATCTGAAAACTCAGAGATTCTTACAGGGACTAGGCAGGTAACATATCTATAAATGAAATATGCTAATTGTGTGTAACAATAGGGATAAAGCAGGAAGTGATGAGATCTTTGGAGAACTAGTCATTTTCATGTGAAATATATGATTTTTTTTTAAATATTGGCAACTAATTCAAATGACTTTAAAACACTGGAACTGTGCAGGCCAAATAAACATGTCTAAATTAGGATTCAACCTTTAGGGGCCATTAATTTGCAACTTTTGTTAGAACATGAATTCATGATCTTTCTCCAAACCTGCTCTTTCTCCTCAATCTTTATTTTGTTTTCCACTTATTTGCATTCCTTTTATTCTAGTTTTCAACTTTTTGCATGGTATAAAAATGTAGCATGGCGTGTTAATTCTTCCATAGTAGTTTTCTTTGGATCAAAGTTATTTACAGTTTTATTTGGGGGTAGACATTTGTTTTTTTCCCCACTCTTTTTTTAAGATAACCTTTTAATATAATAGTGAAAAATGAGTATATTTTTGTAGCATTTTATTATATTAAGAATCTATAGTTCACCACTTTTTTTTTCTGAATCTTTAGTTGCACATAGGAAACGTTTATGAGGCTGGAAAATTGAACTTCCTAACAGTTATTCAGTTATTAAATGAAGTCTTGAAAGTAATGAAATATGAACGTTGTCAGGCTGACCAAGCAAGACTGATAATAGACCTTCACTTCCTTGAAAAAGAGACCAAATTTCAGAGAGAAAGATTGTCAGATCTGAAGCATATGAGGTACACTAGGAAGATCTTCTGTTATTTCATTGGGGGAGGAGTAGGGTGGTTTTGATAATTTCTTAGTACAACTTTTGTTTAGTTAACTCTGTAGCTTTGGCAGACAAGTAAGAAAATTTTACTAGTACTCAAAAACTTCATGTCATCAACTCCTAGAGAGATGTATGAGGTAGAAGGGAAAATTAATGTAGTTTTCTTTTGTCTGCAATATATTATTTGCCCTGAGTGATAATTCTTTACAGAATCATTTTAGCTTTTCTTTTGTAGGATCTACTAATAAAACTAGGCCTCAGAAAAGTTTTTTATATTGAGCAGAATGACTAGGAGTTGTGGGCTGGGCTCTCTTTAGAAATGGGTAGAATGTAGGGGTAGAATTTCAGCTAGAGTTTAGAACCAGGAGAAAAATTGTGTTTTAAAGATAAATGGAGTATAGATATGTGATTGCTATCTAGTCTGAAAAGGAAAAAAGTTGTTTTAGGTTCTAAACTCTCTCTGAATGAGAGAGCTTGTTCAATTTGTCTGTGCTGTATCGGTTGAACTTTCAGTTATACTTTCTTCTCCTTCTTTACAAACTATTGTATTCTTCAGTACTTTTTCGCATACTTTTTTACTATATTCATGTTTTGAATGAAGTTATTTTTTGTGCTATTGTAGGTATAAAATAAAAGAAGACCTCACAACTGTGAGACATTCTGTTGTGAAAAAACAAGGAGAATGGCATAAAAAGTGGAAAGAATTTCTTGGTCTGTCTCCTTTCAGTCTAATTAAAGGTTGGGCTCCAGTAAGTAATATTGAGTTGCCTTTTTGAGAATAGTTTAATCTCTTGCAATCTCTTGGTTTATCATGTTACAAATGACCTAGAAATGTTATACGTGTGTATGCTTGTCATCTTTGCATCTGAGCCTAAAGGTCAAATGTTTTGGTTTCTGTAATTCATCTAAATGTGTATTAGAATGTTCATAAAGCTGCTGTTTTGACTTTTGGGGGGGGTAGGGGGAGGTAATTAGGTTTATTTATTTATTTATTCTTGGAGGAGGTGCTGGGGATTGAACCGAGGCCCCCATGCATGCCAAGCATGTGCTCTACCACTTGAGCTATACCTTCGCCGCTGCTGTTTTGATTTATAGTTAATATTTTTAGATTCAGTGGATTGTATTAAAAAGAAAATGAGACATTCCTCTTGATGTTAGATATTACTACATTTGAGGCATAGTTGGAGGGCAAAGTTGTCCTTGTGTTCCTAATATACTCCTTAGTTTAAAAATTGTTACAGGATAATTTGTATGTTTGATAATTCTGTCTTTGTTAGGGAGACAAAATCATCCATTCATAAGATTAACTTAGTACTGTTATTGTGGCACTGAATAAGATGTGTGTATTTCAAAATGACAAATTCTGTGTTTTAAGGCTGTGGATCTTTTACCACCCATGTCTCCCCTTTCGTTTGACCCTGCCTCCGAGGAAGTATATGCAAGGAGTATTCTTTCACAGTATCCTGCTTCACTTCCAGGTTGGTTATTTATTTTTGACTCTTAAACCTCCTTCCCAGAATTATTTCTCACTATGGTAACATTTTTTTTTTTAAAACATTCTTTCTTGTTTTTTTCTCTGATTATTTTTTATTGTGGTGAAATTTACATGGCGTTTCAGTCATTGCAGTGTCCAGCTCATTGGCATTTAGTAAACCCAAAATTCACAAAATTGTGCAACCATCGCCACTAGCTAGTTCTGAGTATTTTTATTACCTTGTAAGGAAACTCCGTACCTATTATATCATAACGCCTTATTTCTACTTCCCAAGTCCCTGACAGCCACTAACATACTTCCAGTCTCTGTAAATTTGCCTATTGTGGATATTTTATGTAAATGAACTCATATAATGTGAGGCTTTTTTTGCCTAGCTTTTTTCACTTGCACCATTTTGTTTTGTTTATCGATTTGTCCTTTGATAGACATTTAGGTTGTTTCCAACACTCGGCTTTTATGAGTAATGCTGCTATAAATATTCATTTACAGGTTTTTGTGTTGAAGCCCATGATTTTTTAACATGAAAGAATAGTATCATAATTAACTGAATACACAGTTTCAACAGGTGACATTTTTGTTTTAAATGTGTATGTTTGTATTTTTGCTAAACCATGAGACAATACTTTATAAGTATTTTAGCATGCACTGCCATGAAAATAAGGACATTTTTCTATTTAACTACGATACTAATATACCTAAAAACTAGTAATAATTCTATAATATCTCATTTAGTTTCCTCAAATATCATACTATTATCACACTTAAAAATTAATTAATTTCCCTATAACATCTGATATCTATTTCATATTGAGTTTCCCCAATTGCCTGGTACCTGTGTACAAGAAATTGCTATTAGGATTAATAAATGTAAGATAGATAGGTGGAAAAATAAATGAATAAAAAAACTTGTGAATTACATAGCCAGTCTGGAGCAGGTAATAAGTATAGGTCACAGTTGGGTTCAGGCAGGTCATAGGTCACGGCAGCAGTTAGCATGGGACTTAGGAAGAAAAGGATGAGCACAAGTAGGATAGGTGATTGTTTTGGGAGTGAGGTGTATGTGGGAAGGACAGTGGTTGGGAAAGGTCATAGACCAGAGAGCACGGCTCAGAAATAGGTCATAGCAGAAAAGTAGATACAGAAGACCGCATAGTTAGATGAATGAAAAACATCCGCAGCTAGAACATTACTTATGATGATACAGTTACTTTGACAGCTCTTGGCATATTTGGTTGACGGTGTGTTCTCACTTCATCTTGGAAAGGGCCTTTGCACTCTTGGCAGACTTAGTCAGTATTTGCTTTAGATTTTTTTAAGTACATATGTAGTCAACTCTTTAGTATCCACCTTTCCCTGAATATTTTTTTTTAAGTTGAAGTGTAGTTGATTTATAATAATGTTGTAGTTTCAGGTATGCAGCACAGTGATTCAGATTTATTTTTGCAGATTATATTCCTTTATATGTTATTACACAATATTGGGTATAATTGCCTGTGCTATAAGGTAAATATATCTATTTTATGTATAGTAGTTTGTATGTTTATCTCATACTCCTAATTATGCAGGTTCATTGAGATGTGTCTAAAGGTAGATTTGTTTTTGTTTAGCCTGTTTGGAGCTTGTGTGTGCTTATTCAATGTGAAGGCTAGTATTTTTTCATACAGGACTTCAGGTAGACAGCAAGCTTTTCTAGTCCTTGGCAGAATTTTTACAATCCCTTTTCAGGGTCTTAGCAGCTGCAGTGTCCTGCTTTATGATGGTCTCTCAGATCCCAGCCTGAGTGGCCTGAGATGATGTTTCTTATTATCATGTAGGGATTAAATCTCTAGTGTTCAGTCTCTGGAGCCCACCTTATTGAGTCTTGTTTACATTGAGCCTTTTATTCGTTTGAATTTACCATGCTTGTCATGCTTTCCACCTTTGGTTCTGGCATGTGATGATTTTTATTCTTCTGGGTGTTCTTTTTATTCCCTTACATTTTATTTAGCAGAGCTACTGTCTTTATGGTAGGGGTCAGTGTCTGTTTCAGTTTGGTTTGCTTTGTAGTGGTGAGCCAGGTTTTTTTTTTTAAACCTTCTAAATGGACTGTTATGTCTTTCCCCTCCTTTGCTATCCTTGCATATTAAGTGTTGTAGTTTTCTTCATTTGTTGTATGTGATAGTGTTATTCTGCCTCCAGTATCTTATCTGTTCTGTATTACAGATGGCTGTCAGTGATCTTTCTGTAATGTAAATATGAAAATATAAAAAGTAAATATCCTTTTCATTTCCTGGTATAATACCAATCAATGACTTCCTATCACCTCTCAGTTTTAGAAAAAAGAAAAAGCTCTATAAATGCTTTTTCCCTTAGCAGCTTTTACCTTAAAGAGTTCTTACATACCAGAACAGATGTGCATCAACTCTGCCTACCATCACCAAATGGTGTTTACAGTTTTGCATCATCATTTTACTTAATGGTTGTCTACTAAGTTTGCAGTGTAGTTGTATTTGTGCTTATTTTGGGGATGTTTTATAAATAACAGTAACTCCATCATAATTAGTAGGTTCAGAAACATAGGGTATTGAAAAAGTTATAAGGTGGCATTATGATGAATTAAAAGGGAAACTTTCCATGGTATACACACTGGCTTCTTATATAGTATCACTTTGGACACATGTATAGTCTTTCGGAAGCTAACATGTTGAACAAAGAGGAGCCCCTGGAATAGCAAATCCTCTGTAATGTAGCCCTGGCTTTCTTCATCAGTTTCATTTCCTACCATATTTCCACTAGGTTCACCCTCTGCTCCAGCACACTAAACATGCACCTCATTCTCTCAGTATTTTCATGGCTTCTTCTCATTCCCCGCTCTAGGCTGGGTGCCTTTCTGCTTCCTTGCATTCTGTGCATACTTGTATCATAATACTATAGCAGTGTACCATAATTCTTCACTCATCAATAGTTTTTCCTGTACTGACTCCTTGAAGGCAGGTCTCCATTTTTAATTTCCTTTTCCCATTGTTAGTACAGTAATGACATATAGTTATTAAATTATACATTGAAGAATAAATGCATAGGTTGACTGATGTGAGAGATGTTGGGCTAAAATATGCTAAAACTATAACTTTTTGCCCTTGCTGGTTTATGTAGTAATTGCATTATCTGTGGACTTAAACATGAAGCATGGCTATATAATGTTGGAGAATTACAGATTGTCCCTTTTTTGGAAACTTAGCACGTACTATCTTTTTAGAAAAGCCTATTATACATATTCTCCATCACTGTCATGCCTATTACTTTACCCTTAACAATTAAATCATTGTTTTTTCCTATTAGCATTTATATTGTTTTATTTTTCGTTTTTCTTCTCTTTAGAAGTTGTTGTAGAACTTCAAGAGATCTCTGAATATTAGAATGTACAAACATAATTAAAGACTAATTAATTTTTCTGTTCCTTTAGATACACCTAAGCGACATAACAAGGAAAATGATAGTAGAAGAGCAAGTGATATACTGGAAACTAAATGTGATCTAGCCAACAGGTAAAACAAATTTCATTTTCATACTGATTTTTTTTCCTTCATTAATTTTAATCCCATCTTCAGCCAGTTTTCAAGCTTCTCTACTACAGGATAGCCCATAATTTTCTTCTCTTAACCAGACAGTATTTTTCTACTATACATCCACATTTTCAGGAAAAGATTCAACATTTCTGATACATGGGCATTTTTTTTCCTGTCTAGTCCTGTTTTTTTTTTGTTTTTTTTTTTTTTGATGGGGGTAGGTAATTAGGTTTATTTATTTATTTATTTTTTGGAAGAGGTACTAGGGATTGAACCCAGGACCTCATGCATGCTAAGCATGCTCTCTACCATTTGAGCTACACCCTCCCCCCCATTCCTATCTAAATGTTGGAATTCAGAGGGATTACCTAATTTTTGAAGAAAGAAACATATATGAAAATTGTCTACTGCAAGTTTTGGGAATTTTTGCTTTTTTGTGTCGGTGAATGTCTTTGAAACCACTTGTGGCTGTTGACTAAATCTAAGAGTTTAGGGACTTTCGAGATCATTTAGTTGGCAGTTTTCAGTCTGTGTTCTGCAGTGCCCTCTAGTTCTGTGGATGAATCGAAATTGGCCTGTGGCTGTCCCAACCTTTCCCACTTCAAACTAAGCAGCTCATTCTTTTATCTGTATCAGATATTGGGGTTTTATATGCCATTTGATAAAAAGAGTTCTATGCTTTAAACATTTTGGGGGAGACTTCTGATTTAATCTAATTCCAAAATTTAGCATATGAAAAAACTGAACATACTTAGTTTGTTGTAACTTTCTTCATTGCCTGTTTTCCGTATTCCATTTTGGCCCTTAAACTGATGCCAGATTATAAAAGCAAAAAATCTCTAAACTAAATGTATGTAATCCACTTGGGGAATATATTTGTTCTTTATTGAAATTAAACATTATTTGGTGTAAACACAGATGTACTAAACAGATTCCTTTATTATTTTGCATTTTCTGATTACCCTTTGACCTAAATAGGTGTCTTTCAGTTAAACTTCCTCATGTTAATGCAGCACAGATACGGAAACAAAATACTTGGGACAATTCTAAGTATTTAATTCTAAATTTTGAGTGACATGAGGCCCTCTTCATTCTATACATGCTTAATAAGTTAATAAGTTAATAATTTGAAACACTTTAACTACAGTCAAAACTTACATGTGAAATTATACTATTGGCAGTTCCCTCTGCAGTAATTTTCTAGTTCATAGAGAGATTGACTACTTGTGGAAGAAGTTTATTTTTATTCTTAGATCTGGATGTGATGTTGATTTTCTGAGTACCCTAAAGAAATACAATGAAATCTTCTGTGAAGACCTCATATTGAAGAAATTGTAAAGTTACTGGGCTTGCTAATTTTACCCCTTTACCACAGTTGTTCTTAAAGTTACCTTTTAGAGGGGAATAGTTGGTGCTTCCCAATCTCAATTATGTTTTTGATGTGTCTTTTCTTTAAAGAGCAAATTAAATATTTTGATTAAGATCTCTTGCTAGACTAAAGATTGATGAAATAAGTAGATTAATTAATAAATCCGATTTTATTATAAACTCCATTGAACCTCAAGATTCTTTTTTGAAGTAGAATGAAGTAGAAAGTACTAAGAGGTATTATCAGAATTCTACAGGAGCAAGACACTCAGCCCCAAGAATTTAATTCAAATAGAATTCTCTTAGTATAGGAAAAATTTGTATTAAATATATTTTGACTTTCACATTTATCCTTTTCCAAGCTTCTGGATCTTTTGACTATCTTTTGATACTTTATTTTACTTATAGATTGGGATATAGAAAAGAGGTAGAGGAAGGCTTTTGGTGACGAGGGATAAATGCTTAATGAGAAATGAAAGATTATTACTGCTTAATAGGAGAACAGAAGAGTGGTGAAGAGTTGAGTACTGGGATGTGGAAATGAACTTGTTGCACAGAGTCCTTTACTGTAAAAGGTATTTGTAATAAAATATTTCATGTGTGATGTGAATAGACTACTTAAAGGAAATACCTTCTTTTTTTGGCATATAGTTCAGCTATTATACTAAATATTTTATTTGTAATGGTATCATCTTACATCGGTATCCATGTAGGTAATTGGGAAATTCATATGTGGATATGATCAGTACAGCTATTCAGTTAAAAGCATGGAATGAATATAGTTTTTAGAGTAAGTGTGTTATTAGTCCTTTCACATGCAGTTTTCATTCACAAGTGCTAAATATAAGTAATCTTCTCCATAAATCTTCTGGCTTTTGATCAGTGAGCTCATGGAGGCTTTACCATCCTTAAAATCAGAGTTCAGTGATTGGTGATGGTTTTGCTGTACACTGTGGGTTCTACCTTTCTTTGTAATAGTTTCTGGAAAGGAGGGTTCTGTGATATTAGTGGTGGTGATGTAGTTCTTCTAGACCTTTAGCCTCTACAATTTCTCCTTTACTGCATTTTAAAGACAGGGCAGTATGATCTTGCATGCATGCCAAATAAAACACCCTTAGTCTTAGAAATTGAATTCCAGTCTCATAATCTCTTTTTATAATCTCTGTTTATTATTTCTCTGTTAATTGTAGACATATTGTAACAATAACAGCAGATGAAAATAAAAAGTAGTTAGTTAAAATTTCCGACAAATCACTTGTTAGATTTTTTTCCCACGTTCTTTTTTAGGCTGTATTTACAATTTTAAATTCAAATCAAAGTATGGATATAGTCTTGTATACTAAAATGCAAATTTTTCTTAACATTAGCATAGGATAAATGCATTTTTTAATTGTATGTTTACTTAACATGTTATCAATTTTCACAAAATAACTTTGTAACATTTCATTTATTTTTAGACTTTTAGGCTTTTCTCAAAATTTTTACTACGATAAAAAGCATGCCTTTTTCTTTTGGAAGTGCTCTTAGGTTAAATTCCTACAATGGGATCAACACCCTTTTTATCTGTTACAGTGGTAGGATTTCCTTGGCCTCAGTTTTTGGTATGGCAAGTGGGTAGAGAGTAAGGACTAAGCCAGGGCTGCTTTAAAGTTAACTTGAATTGAGATGTTAGCAAGGCTGATAGCATGTTGCCAATTCAGAAATGAGAGGGAGGAAGGTGTAGAATGTGGTTCCATCTTTCTCTGTTATGATGCTCTGCAAGAATGATTCAAATAGAAAAATTTGGTGGCATCTTCAAGTGGCATTTATTCATTGATCAGTCAATTTATCGATCAGTTACAAATATGTATTGCACTATGAAGCCCTAGGGACTGTGTTAGCCACCAAGAATAGTGTTGGGTAAGCCATAGTCTTTGTCCTCAAGGAGCTTACCAGTCTTGTGGTGGCATCTTAGTGGCTTTGGTCCATAGCTTGCTGGCCCTGCTTCAAAGGGCTTTTTGACCATTTTAATGTCAAGTTTATGGGAAAATGTGGATAAAATCACAGTAGATAGTAATTAGTTGTCTTTTGCCTTAGATACCTGGATTATATCCTGGTGATGCAAAGTTGAAGCTTGAGGAATTTCAGTGATTTTGAATTATGTTTGGAAGGCAAATGATTTCAAGAAGGGCACATTTGAAAAAGTTTAAAAAGCATATTTGCTATTATGTAAAATATTTGAAGAGCTATTAATTTTGTACTTTTCTGTTTATGAACAGAAAAGCCCTGACATGCTTGATTTTGAAAGTGGTCTCTATGGTAATCTTGCCTTTCATTTTACCTAGAATAGGAAAGTTTTTGGTCAATGAACAGACCCAATCCATGACTGAATCTGAGAGCACTTTCAAGATGAAGATAAATAATTAACGTTATCATTGCTTTGAAGGCTTAAAAAATTTAATAACTTATTTTGTAATTATAGTGAAAAGATACATAAGGTTTTCATGTTTACCCAAAGAGGTAAGAGAATCTAAGAGATTAAGGAATAGTGTGTGTGGAATGCAGCAAACTGAAATTGAATAACCATATGACTTTACTGTAAGTGTAATGTATTTGCTATAGAAAATTCAGCATAAGAGAAATTGATTTTGGACGTGAAATATCAAAAGAATCTTATAGTCTGTGCTCCAGTGAAATTCTGTGATCTGAAGCCTGAGGACATTATAAGAATGTGATTCTAGTTAATTGAGTTAATTTTTATCCTGTATTCAAGTTTTTGAGTTTTCATCAAGTCAGTCAACCCTTGTAAAAAATACTGTTATTTAAAATGCATAATGGATAAGGAAAATGTTCATAATTTGGGAGGTTGATACACAAATTGGGCTGAAGTGCTGCTCTAATTGTCACCATACCTCCCTATAATAAATTGCCTTTTGATGACCGGGACGAATTGAGTGAAATCGTAACGGACAGATACGGGGCAGACAGTTTCTTTAGAATATTCAGATACATCAAGTGAATGGAATTCTTTCCTACTCATAACTTGGATTTATTTATTTCTTTCCTTTTTAGCCCTGCTTCTTTCCTGTTGCACCCCATTTCATCATGGGGTATAAACAGTGTTACACTACTTGAAAAGGTACATTTTAAAACAATTTTAAATTACTTCTGACCATACTGACTCATGATAAAATTTCCCTTACGTTTGTTGATATGCCAGTTACATTAAGTTAAATTAAATTTCTGTTTTCTTATTTACCAGTATGTGCACGTTATGTATCATTGGCTATTACTTCTAAATGTGAATATTGAAATTTTTAAAGTGTGCCAGTGAACATTTAATTCTACAGTCATGTTAACAGCCTTTTGTAGGTTCATGATAACTCAGGGACCTCTAATGAAGATCAGTCACAGTTACTAAGGTTTTAACATTACATGTCCATCTTCTTCAGGACACGAAAGTGAGGACTCCTAGAGAAGAAAGAGAAACACTTCCTAATAAAATACCAGAAGTTGAAGTGGAAGACTCTTCATCATCAAATATTGCAAAGAATACAGAGAGTAGTGCATTTGGAGTGTCTCTGCCAGCTGAAAAAAGTGATCCTTTCCAAAAAGAGCAAGACCATCTGGTAGAAGAGGTTAGAAAAAGATTGTAATAAGTATATGGATATATCTGTTGTTTTCTCCATGATGTTGGAATTATAAGTGAAGTACAGTTAATTACCGACTACTGGGGGGTAATTTGGGAAAGGAGGTCATAGATAAAAAAATCATGGTTAAAGCAAAATTGGTCCTCCCAAAAGGTAGAAATAAGTATGAACTTTATTAGCTAAGATCACATCCATGGTTTAGAACCCACATCCCATTCTATAGCTATCCAAAATTATAAAAATAATACACTTACAATTTTGGAATTAACGATTACATAATTTTTTGGATAAGTACACTCAGTGATGATGTCTTATTAAAATACTCTAAATGTTGTCTGTTGCTTAGCTGAGCTTCCTCCTTTTGAATATTGGAACAGACTATACAGTATATAATCACTGAATGAAGGTTTTGTCCTTCTGCTTTTTAAATATTTCAAAAATGAATGAATACATCATTGTTCACGTACTTGGTTTTCTTAGCCAGCCCTCTGCCTTAGTACTATTTTACTTTTAACTGGCAAGTGACCACATAATACTACTATTGCTGAGTATTATGAAACGCAGTTTACACAGATTAAATGGTCAGGCCATTCTCTAATGTTATTTTTTTTTTTCATGTTTTCCATTGTTTGAATTTGGATAAACAGCCAGGAAATAAATCAGCTACTTTATATTCCTGAGAGACTGAAAGAAAAATTTGGTTTAGTGCATATTGATTCAGGTATTGGGGTTCCCTTCTGTTTCTCAGTCCTGATCAAAGTTAATGAATATTGTCCGAGTATGAGAACTAGATGTTAGTCATTTTTCTTATTTGTAACTTGAGGAGGTTGGACCAATTTTATGGTCTCTAAATACTTTTAATTCTCTAAAATTCTGTTTCTCTTTTAGTTGATTGACTTTATATTAAAGAAAAGGTGGTTAATCATTCTTTTTTTCTTTCCTGATGTGGGAAGAAAGGCACATTTTCTGGTTTAAGAGATTTTATAGTAGCAGTGGGATGGAATGGAAGAAGAGAGTCCTAAAATCTTAAAGCTCTGAAAGTGAAGTGAAATTATTTTTTTTTTTAATAGTGTCTATGACAAGGAATATTTAGTGTTTGAATTCTAGAGAAGCCCTCTAATTTCATGGAGGAGGTTAAACTGGGGTCAGTTTGTTTAGGGTCATAGGCAGTTTCTTTTTAAGTTATCTCGGGGCAGATGTTTTAATTTGCATGTTTTTGTTTTCCAGTTTTATTTAAATTTAGTTAGTATAGAGTGCTGTTTTCATATAGAACACTTTCTTTTTTCTATTTTATTTTATTTATTTATTTTTTAATTAAAATTTTTTAAATGGAGGTACTGGGAGTTGAACCCAGGACCTCACACATGCTAATAATAAGCACATGCTTTACCACTGAGCTGTGTGGCCCCACCCCCTTTTCTCTCTATTTAAAAATGTGTCCCTATGCTTTGTTTACTAGTTTATGTCTGATAATAAAGTTCCTGGCAAAGAAGTATGTTGTCAGAATGTATTCTGTTTATTAATGGAGGTGTTACTTGTGGATTATAATTGAGAAGAACCTGTGTACTTTAAAACCAGTCATTTTGGCGGATTAGAATTGTCAAGCTCAAAATTGTGGCAGATAGCAGCTTAGATCACTGGTCTTTCCAAGTATAAATACTTACCTTGTCTCTCTTATATAATGAGATGTTCATTTAAGATAAGGGAGGAAACAGGTTTTGGGTTTGATTTCACCTTAACAGGATAGTCTGTACGGAATGTCTGGGAGCTACACTGTTGAGCTAGTTTTTGTGTCATCTGCTGTGGGAAGGGCTGCTGACCTTAAAGTGCTTACTGTTCTTATGGCCTTTTGTTGCATTCTATTAATGGACTTGGTAATTTTTGCTTTACGTTTTTGTTTGTTTGTTTTAGGTTGCAAGGGCAGTTTTATCTGATTCACCACAGCCCTCTAAAGGAAAAGAAGCAAAATTAGAAGAACTGATTGACTCTCTAGTTTCTAACCCTTTCTTAACAAGGAACCAAATTCCCCGAACTCCAGAAAACTTAGGTAAGTTAATAATGTTTTCTGCCATTATTTTCTTTCTTAGATGTTACTGATATTAGAACCTTGTTCTGACAAATCTTCTGGAAACTCAACTTTAAAACTTTTTTATCTTTCAAATTTAGTGGCATTGATTCTATTTGTTTCGATATAGGAGACCTTTTATTGAAGTCCTAATAAGTGTGGACACTCTCACTTATGTGGCAGTCCTTCAGCAGGATTATTTTGCCTTGGTACTGTACAGTTTTGTTGTTGTTGTTTTACTTGGCTTTTTCCTGGAAAACATTTTAGTTGATCACTTTTTAAAAAATCCTCTGCCCCCCATGTGATCTGTGATCAACATTTATAGAGTATAGGGGCTTTGTTCTCTCTGGCAGCGACCAACAGCATCCACCAAAAACTCTGCATGCAGAGCTGTTTTCTGCCCTTCCCAAGCTAGTCCAGACTCCCCAGAACTTTCTTCTTACAACCTATATTGTGTAGGCAGAGTTCTGATATTGTTGCCTTTGTGTAGGCACATCATTCTGGTTGAGTGATTAAATATAATTTCCATTTTGCTCCTAGAAATGACATATTCAAAGTTAAATTTATTCAATTCAGGTTGAACTGGGCCACCGTCTAGATTGGTGGGTGTCAAGCTACATGGGAACTAAATTCTGGCCCACCCTGTGTGTTTTTGTATGTAAAGTTGCATTGAACACAACCATATTCATTTGTCACCATATCATTTATGGCTGCTTTCATGCTATGATGGCAGAGCTGAGTACTTGCCACAGACTGGATTGCCTAGAAAGCCTGAGGTATTACTATCTAGCCTTTCATAGGAAAAGTTTGCTGAGCCCTGGCTTAGATGGCCAAGAAAACATCTTTTTAACAAATGTAATTTGTATATGCTTTGTGAAAGTACATGCACATTTCAGAAACAGCTTTTGTTTTTATGTGTGATCAGCTGGAGATGGAGTTCTTTGATCTTAGTGGACTTTGATATGTTGTGGAGCCATGTCATCCAACTGGCATATCTATGGAACATTTACTGAGTCAGCAGTTTTATCTTGAGCACTAGAAATGAAATGTTTAATTGCATGCTCTGTTTGGGAATATTATTGATAACTTATGTTATTCTCCCCCTTTATTTAATCAGTAAATGAAATTAGGAGCTCATGGAGAAAAGCTGTTGAAGTGGAAGATAATGGAAGTACAGAACCAATTCAGATGGATCCTGAAAAGAGAGAAGTATTGACAGAATCCTTACCTGTGTTGCCTAATCAGGGAGAGTTTAGCATGGCCAGTTTTTTCTCAGCAACCACTGTATCTGATGTTATCCATTCTCATTTGCCTGAAGAGAAGGTTGTTTCAGATTGCCTCAAGTGTGTACCTCAGAAACCTGTGACTAGTCACGCAGGTGAACCAACAACACAAAATCAGTCAGATTTATTAAATAAGGAACTAATTTGTAAGCAAGATTTGGAGTGTACAGCTCTACAGAACAAGCCTTTAGAAACTAACCAAATAGAGACATGCTCTCCTGCTGTAGGCAGTAGGAGAGATGTGATAAATAGCAGTGAAGAGGACTATGTTACAATATCAGACCACTTGCAGGCTTCTTACAAAGATCCTTCCATGCATAAAAGTATGTTATGGAACTCTTTTCAAATCTCAAGTGGAATTAGTTCCAGTTTTAAAGATAGTGATTTTGGCATATTACATGAAACTCTTCCAGAAGAAGTTGGTCACTTAAGCCTTAATAGTTCCAGTAGTACAGAGGCCAATTTTAAACTGGAACCAAATAGTCCTATGCACGGTGGCATTTTCCCAGAAGATGTTGTGGGAGAAAGAGAGGCAACTCCAGAATCAGACATCAATTTACAGGCTATTTACAGTGGATATGAGGCTCTGAAAAAATCTCTGTCCAAACAAAAGGAAGAAACTTACCTCTCTAATCCTGAAACACTTGAAAGACACAAACCAGAATTGAGCCTTACTCTCCCAAACATGCAAACAGATGATATGCTTAACTTTTTGGGCACTCATGATTTGCACATTGACTATACAAAACCATCTTCACGCATGTCCCTTGGTGAAAGAAAACGATCTCTTTCACCACTAATTAAGTTTTCTCCAGTGGAACAAAGATTGAGGACCACAATACCATGTAGTCTTGGAGAACTTCTACCTAATTTAACAGGTAAGATTTAACTAGACCTGTGCGTATTGACCTGCTGAAGTTTTCTCTTAACTTCTCATAAAAATAGTATGCAGTGAATGTTATATGATCTTTATTGTTAATGTGATATAATTTACCCCTTACTCCTTCGCTAGGATGAGCAGAGTGAACCCATCATTTTTATGAGTACTTGGCGAATTTCTAGTGATGCGTATATAGTTTACAATTGGTGTGAGACAGGGATGAAAAACAAAACAAAAATACCCAAACTGGTTGATTTTTGTAATACAAATTCCTGAAAGTAAATCTCATCAGAACCTTCTTGGCTAGTGGAAGATGGTTCTAAAAAAGTTGAGAAATGCTGTTTTAAATACCATTCTTGTAACAAGGTAATATCTGTGATTTGCTTTGGAATAATTTAATGGGGTGAGCTGACAAAATAAGAAAGATCAGTACATTAGTTTCTTAGGGCTGCCGTAACAAAGTCCACAAACTGGATGGCTTACAACAATAGAAATTTATTGCCTCTGGAGACAAGTTCTGGAGGCTGGAATCTGGAATCAAGGTGTTAGCAGGGCCATGTTCCCTCTGAAGCCTTTAGAGGATGATCCTTCTTGACTCTTCTAGCTTCTGATCCCTCCAGGTGTGGGATCTTTGGCTTGTGGCAGCATAAGTCATCTCTTCCTCTACCTTCACATGACATTCTCCCCTTGGGTTCCTTGTACCTTCTTAAAAGAACACCAGTCATATAGATTAAGGGCCCATCCTACTCTTAACTGAATATGTCTGCAGTGACTCTTATTTCCAAATAAGGCCATATTCTGAGGTACTGGGGGGTTAGAACTTCAAGATATGTTTTTGAGGGACATTGCTAAACCTGTAACGGTTAGTATTAATAATTATTGAAGCTGGGTGATGGATACATTGGGTTCATAATAGTTAAAAAGAACTGCTCTTGGAACTATATGCAATATCTTATAATAGCCCATGATGGGAAATAATCTGAAGAAAAACAAAACAAAACTGAATCACTTTGCTGTACACTTAAAACTAACACAATATTGTAAATCAACTACAATAAAAACAAAACAGAAAAACTGTTCAGAAATGCTCTTAATACCATGAGGTATTAACTCACCCCAATCAGAATGGCCATCCTCCAAAGTCTACTATGCTGGAGAGGGTGTGGAGAAAGGAGAACCCTCTTGTTAGTGGGAATGTAATTCGGTGCCCCTATAATGGAGGAAAGTATGAAAGTTCCTTAAAAAACTAAAAATAGACTTGTAGTGTGATCCAGCAATCCCACTCCTGGGTATGTATCTGGAGAAAACTCTTTTAAGTTGAAAAGATACATGCGCCTCCATGTTCATAGCAGCACTATTTACAATAGCCAAAATGTGGAAGAAACATCAGTGTCCATCAATAGATGAATGAATAAAGAAGATGTGATACATATATCACATATATATATATATACACATACATACACACACACACACACACAATGGAATATTAGCCATAAAAATGAATGAAATAATGCCATTTGTAGCAACATGGATCGACCTAGAGATTGTTATACTAAGTGAAGTAAGTCAGATAAAGACAAATATCATATCATTTATATGTGGAATCTAAAGAAATGATATAAATGGTATGTATATGAAATAAATGATATTTATGAAACGAACAGATTTACAGATAGAGAATAACTGTAGTGATTCTTATAACTTATAGTTACCAAAGTGGAAAGGAGAAGGGAGAGATAAATCAGGAGTTTGGGATTAGCAGATACAAACTATTATATGTAAAATAAATAACACGGTCCTACTGTGTAGCACAGGAAACTATATTCAATATCTTACAATAAATTATGGAAAAGAATCTGAAAAATGCTCTTAAGACATTTCAGAACAGATAGAGATTTAGTAATACAGATTATGTATAATTCTGATTTGTTCATGATAATTGAACACTAGTATATTGAAAAGTATTCTAAGATGTATATATTGATGTCCTATAGAGAAAAGGTACCTCAGTGAGAACAGTGGTAATTTTGCTGTAGTTAAATATTTGTAAGTGAACTTTTTATTTAAGATTGACATTTGCTACCATTTGGAATTTTTCCTATTATTTTCTTTGTAGTGTTTACTTACTGTTTTCTCTTTTTTAAAATCAATTTTGCAGAAGAAGAAATCTTGAGTAAGAGCCTTGATGCAAAAGAATCTCCATCTGACTTGAGAAGATGAAGCAGTAGCCCAGTCAGTTTAATTATGCACTTAAGTTACAGCAGTGTCATAGGATAAAAACTGATTTATAATTTAAATACACATTGTCAGTGTAGCTGTATTTCAAGGTCCAAAAAATCCTAGATAATGCCTTTTAGCCTTCTCTCTTGTTTTCAGGTAAGGAGAGTATGTTTGGATTTTGTCTCTTTGTATGGATAAAGGATTGAAATGTGAAGTATTTGGAAAGTAAACATCAATTTATGTGAAGCCATTTTGATTTCTTAAGTAATCTGGTAAGCATTAAGTAAATGGCAAAGTAGTAGTTTTGACTAATTTATTATGTTATAATTTGTTTTAACATAAGGATGAGTAGTTTGTGATGTACTTTCATTAAGTGGTTAACATAGTAGCCATTGAATATATTGATCTTTCTTTTTAGGGAAATGTACAACTTTTATTGTTTCTTTATGGAACATTCTGATACTAAACAAAAAAATTGAGAAAAGTATTTTTTAAGGTGTGTACTCAAAATGACTAAGTTTGGGAAAGTTCTGAATAGGCTTTATGATGATTCAAGTAGGTTGATCCTGAAAAATGATGTTTGATGGAATAAAGTGCATGTGGTGGTGATAGTGAAGAATAGAGCAGAATGGATTTAGAAAAAGGAGAAAGATGGAAGATTACTAGACACAAATTTTGAGGAACATTATAAATCCATTTAGTGGGTTGTATAGCAGTTTTACATTTAGTCTAATTTAGACTTTGAGAATTTAATTTAACCCGTTTTTTTTTTTAACAGAAAATACGTAAATTAAAAAATTAGTCTGTGTTTATTGTTTTTTTGGGGGGGCATTGCTTTTGGGGAAGGGAGATAATTTTGTTACTTTCCTCAAAAATCATGAGTTCCCCACTGTCTACAAAATTCGGCTCAAAATAGCTTAAGAAAACTGAACTTGGGGTTAAAATAACTTGTTCATTGTCACACAGCTAAGTCAGCGGTGAAGCTAGGATTTGACCCTATTTTCCTTCCTTAATATACCAACAAGACCTCCTAGAAGTAAATAAGGGCTGGGATGTAGGATATGGCTGTAGGAGTGGACATCCAACTGACCTTCTGGACTCTGAATGGGAGTCAGATGTGAGGCCTCTCAGTGTCCTGCCTCACTTAAGTCATGACCTCTGGCCAAGAAAAGGGCTTGTCTTTAGTATCCAAGTGAATACATACCATTGTCCTCTGTGAACCAGGAGGAATGAACTGAGTGTGCACTGGAAGTGTGATAGCACCTACCATACTCCTGTGTCTAGCCCCAACTCTTAACCATCAAAACCTTGTCCGTTTGCCAAGAGTTGAAGGGCAGAGCTCTGGAAGTGGCTGGTCTTGATAAGTTCATTTCTTCACTCATTTGGGCTTATTTTGGGCTTGTTTGATTCCAGTTTGAAGGCCACTTTTTTTGTGAAAGAGAAGAAAAGCACATATAACTACTACCTTTTTGCAGTGGAAAAGAAAGAGGAAGAGAAAAGCTTCTCCTAAGGTGCTATATTTTATTAGTTAATACAACAAATTAGACTCTGCAGGTCTGCTGCGAAGTTATTCTCTAGTCTACCTTAAGAAACCCAGTATCTATAAATCCAAAATTAACACGTTAGGGAGGAGGTAGACCTGTCATATTAGCATCTATAAAGTGCCAGAACCATTCCTAGATACTTAATACATATTATATCTTTTAATCTTATACCTCTGTAAGATACTGATTATTATACCTATTTTACATATAATAATACCAAAGCTAGGGAGCTTAAATGACTTTCTAAAATAGACTCAAGGAATCATCTGGGATACATCTTTAAGGAAAATGTAGATTCTATAAGTCTAAAATGGAGATTAGGAATCTGTAGTGTTTTAAGTATGTTTCCCTGGTCATTCTTCGCCTCAGAAAAAAGCTTGAGAACCAATGCTAGGGGATATAGAGTCACATTTAGCCCTGGGGCACCTTAAAGAAGCCAGGTACATGATCACATACCTTACTACTTTAGGGATTGTTTGCTATCTGATAAGGAAGCTTAAGTTCACCAGTAAGTGTGGGCCCTGAATTACTGAGAATCAAAAGATCAAAGTATCTTTGGATATTATGGAGTTATAAAAACTACATTGTTAAGTGAGTCGTACTTGTGATAGGTTGAGCTTTTGGCATTCTTCCCTGTCATTTGTATGCCAGTATTATAAACAAAAGTATCTCTGTCACTTTCTCCTAAATCATTTTGATTATGATTTACTGCTTTCAACCTCTTCCTTACCCAATACTGCTCACATAGCTACTTTTTGACCTTAAGGGATTGCTTTGATCATGTCAGTTCCTTGTTTAATGAAGTGACTGTTCAGTGGAACATCTCTTTGTTCCATTAATGGTTCATTTGCTAATTCCAGAGTAGAGTTCAAATTTAAAGGCACAAAGGTCCCTTCCAGAGGTTCCTCTATTCCCCCTTCCACTTGATCTCCCACATTTTACTGAAATGCTTTGCTGAGCATGGGTCTTTAGAAATCTTAATTCACATTTCTGAAGCTAGAATATCTTACCTTCATCTCCCAGCTAATCACATTTTTAGCTGTGCTTTAGGGTTCAGAACAAATCTCACTCTTACCTTGAAGTTCTTTATCCACGGGCCTATCCTTTCTCTGAAATCTATTATCTTAACTTTTAGTCACTTAGTGTTTTTCATTTATTGCTTTTATCATTTTTTTCATGGTTGGATGTGATTTCTCCAGTTATATTGATTATATACATACAGACATACCTACGTAGATGTGTGTATGGCTTGTGTCCACACATACATATACTCCAAGGGCCATAGATCATCCTTAGCAGATATTGAAGTACTGAAATTGTTTTCTTTGCCTCATAAGTGATGGAATTAAAGGAATGGTAAAGAGGGAGGGCTCCTTTGTTGCTGTAAGAGTACTTTTTCTCATTACATTCATAGCAGAATGTACGTTATTTTATTCACTGTTCATAAGATGAAGGTGTATTAACTGACTTCTGTATCAATATGAAACTTTAGATAATGCCAGTATGTCCTAATTGTCTTAAATGTTTAAAGAGGACAAGCATGTAATGTTGCTTAATATATTAACATGTTATCAAGTGGAATAAAGATAATAATGTTAAAGAAAGTCATTTTGGGGGAATTTAATTGAAAACAAAAATACCAGTATTTTGAAACTGTTCTTTACGTGTTTCTTTCTTTAAAATTTTTTATTTTTAATTTTTTAAAATGGAGATACTGGGGATTGAACCGAGGACTTCCTGCATGCTAGCTACCACTGAGCTATACCCACCCCTCACCTTCCCATGTGTTTCTTAACCATGATCTATGAAGTCAGTTTTACCTAAAGACAGGAATTCTTGAGACCTGTATAAAAGGAAACCTTATTTTTTCCTTGCTCTGAGTATATTGAAATTAATGAAAATTTGTTTAAGGACACTTTCCTCAATGTAAAGAAAGTATTTGCTAAAGTAAAATACCTTTTTATAAAGGTTTTGAAATTCCCTATCACTTATGTTTAATGTCTGTATAGAGATAATGCCTCATTTGTAAAATGAGAGGTGAGGAGTTGATCAGAGGTCTCTTGGCTCAAAGATGGGATACTTAGATTTCATTTCAGACAATCTATAAGGCAGCTGAAGTGGGGCATTTTAGTTCTGTTTTTTGACTTCACTATACCATATTGCCATTCCAAAATCGGAACCTTAGAATCCTTCCCCCAAGGTATGTAACCTAAGAATCTGGTTCAATATAATCCAATTTCCAGATAGATACAGGTGGGAAAGCAGTCTTGCCCAAAGTGAAACACTAGTCTTTGAGAGATGTCACTTCCTGGGCTTTAGTTTACTCAAATCTATAAAATCAGGGAAATTACATGAAGGAATAATGCACACCTAAAAAGCTAGGAGGAAGTAGTGGCATGTAATGGTTAGGATCTGAAATCATACTGCCTAGGTTCAGCTGCATGACCTTAATAAGGTCATATCAGTTTTCTCATCTATTAAAATACAAATAAAAGTAATTACCTCACAAGTTGTGAGTGTTAAATAAGAAAACACACCTCAAGTATTTAAGAATACCTGGCATTTATTAAGGGCTCAACTACTGAGCTAGGCTTCACATCCAGTAATTTGGGAGTGGGGAGGAAGACTGGCTCAGTAGGTGGTACTGACAGCTTGACAGTACTGAGTATGTGCCAGGCACCATTCTAAGGGCTTTCCATGTTTTAATTCAATCTCAACAATCCAGTGAGGTAGTGCTATTCTTAACCATATTTTACAAATGAGGAAACAAGCACAGTAAAATTAGGTACCTTGCCCAGTTCACAGAGCTAGTAAGTGAAGACTGGAATATTAACCCAGGTTGTCCAGCTCTAGCCCATTCTCTTAACCATACTGCTACAGTTGCTATGAAACATTGCTAAAACAATGGGGGCTGAGATCACAAAATCAAATTCACCAGTTAAGCAATACTTGTAGGTAATCAGAATCTATAGATTTATTATTAACCACCTTCAAATTATTTCAAATAAGACCATATTTTAAATTGCTAACAGCAAATGTTTATTCATGATTGAAGCCAAGAAGAATTTATAAATGTATTTTAATACCTTGCTGATAAAATAACATTCCATCTTTGCAATCTGGTAAGCAATACAGGAAGATACTGTAAAAGCTTTGATGTGTATATCTATTATAACCAGGTATTCAGAACACACACACACACACACCCACACACACCCACCTACTTTAGTGTTACACCATACCAACTTTTCAGAAAGGCCATCTTGAAGCTCTACTGGATAGCTGAGTAAATAGCGTCCAAGGCTTAAGGACTGGGGAGCAGGGAAGAAAGAGATGGAAGTAGTAAGCAGCACACATTTCAAAGCCCACTTTTAAGCACACGACATTATGAATATTAAGAAAAAAAAGATGCGGGGGTGGGAGGAGGCAATTCAGCATTTTCAGAAAGCGCATTTGGCAATATTCAACGCATAAGGAGGCTGTGCTTGGGACCATCCACTCTCTCCAGCTTCTCAAAGTGTTTCCTGGCATTGCGAATGTTGATCAGAGTAGCTGCAGAAGGGATGGACGGATCTGACATAACCACCATCACGTATGTGTTTGATGTGAAGATGTCGATGAAAGCAGCGAAGTTAGAATTCCTTACTTCCATGCTCTGGAAAGAAGCGGCCAATTTACTGCAGCTCAGCTTGAACTGCTTAATAATGTTGCTGATCTTCTCGAACCGGTGGACGTCGCGCTGCTCTTTGCACTGGTAATGGGAAATGACCAAGAACGTCGCTCTCTCGAACAGCAGAACTTCGTCGGCCTCGATAATTTGGGCAAAATTGCTGAGGTTCATCTCCAGCTGCTGCACATTGGGAATCAACTGATAGACGATACTGGACCAGGCTTTGTAGAGCGTTTCATCCCAGATGGATGTTCGAAAACAAGCGCACTCCAGCGGGCGAGACAAACGCCTCAGGTCTTCCTCTCGCTCTTTAAAAATCAGGTCACGCTGATCCTCCTGAACCAGATCCATTTTGTGCACCAGGCAGAAGATTTTGGCATCAGGAGAGTTCTGGAGGATGGCCTCCAGACACGACTGGTAATAATGCATGTCCTTCTCCAGTTCGCGGCTCTCCACGTCGAACACGTAAATCAGAACCTCGACGTTACGGAAGATGTTGTCTCGCTGGCTGGTGAAGTAATTTTCCATGAAGGTGTCCTGACCGCCACAGTCCCACAGGTTCAGCACCAGGTTGCCCAGAAAACGGACGTGGGAGTGCTCCACATCAATGGTGGCACCCAGGCGCCGGGTGTCGCGAGCGATGTAATTTGCGAAGATAATCGACCTCATGCTGGTCTTCCCCGACCCGCTCTTCCCCATCAACAGCACCTTTTTCTTCATGGCTGTATTTGGCATCACCCGCCGGAGCTGCCGCGGACTGGGCCTCGGGGCGCGGCCTAACTGCAGCGCGCAGGGAGGGAGGGAGGGGCCGGGGCTTGCGGGGACTCCGCCGGCTAGGCCGCACCGCTGTGCGGTCAGGGAGGCCGAAGGTACGGGCTCGGAGCTGCAAAGGCAGCGGCTGCGGAGCTCTTCCTCAGACAGGAGCGCCGTGGGGCGGAGGGCAACAGCCGCTACGGACCAACGCTCGCCTTCCGGAGAGAAGAGTCTCTGCGGCTTTGCTGCCACCCACTTCCGGCGGCGATCTCGCGAGAACCTGCGCGCTCAGCCGTCGCTGCTCAGCCAGGTTTCACAAACCGCTTTTATAATGAAACCCAGCTGGGCCCACCTGAAGAAGAAAATGGAACAGAACCCAGGACTATGGTGTTCTGTCGTCCTATTTAAACCCGTCTTACGGTTGCGAGATGGACGTGTGTGGGCGGTTGGGAGAATGCTGCCATCTCGTGGCCGAAAACCCCGAGCCCACCACTCCGCGCTTCAAGAGCGCGGTGTGCTTTGGGGAGCTTTCAGGCCCGGGCAGCAGACAGGTGAAGCAGAGGAAGGCGGAATGTCTCAGCCCTTTTAGGCGTCCCCACATTCCCTGCTTTACTGAGTACAAGGGTAGGACAGATGAAAACTGTACCAAGGAGGAAAGTGAGACTCCCAGAAATAAGTGACTGCCCAGGGCTACACAGCTGGATTGTAGTAAATCCCTACAGGGAGGTATCCTGACTCCGTTAGTGCTTTTCCCACTTGGAAGCAAGTTCGTTTCTTACACCTGCTTTTCCGAAAATCTCTTCCTTTAGAATTGATAGTGAGAATTCCAAAGCAATTGTACATTACGTCAGTCCTCACGCTAACCCTATGAATAAATAACCTTATTTTCACGTCAGTAAGTCGAAGCTTATAGGGGCTAAGTAACTACCAAGTTACGCATCTATTAAATGATGAAATGCAATGTGTTTATTTTTAAAATATAAATTGTATGTATTTAAGGTGTACAACGTAATTTGATATACATAGTGAAATGAGTACAGTCAAGCTAATTAACATATCTTGTATAATTACCTTTTTTGTGTGTATGTGGAATCTGGAATCTACTCTCTTAGTAAATTTCCAGTATTCAATACAGTGTTAGCTATAGTTATTACGTTGTAGGTTAAATCTCTAAACTTACTCATCCTACGTAACTGCAACTTCGTATCATTTGACCAGTATCTCCCCATTTCCCTCACTTCACTCTGGTAACAACCATTCTCCTCTCTGCTACTATGCATTTTGACGTTTTTAGATTCTTCATATAAGTGAGATGATGAAAGCGTTTTTCTTTATGTCTGGCTAATTTCACTAAGCCTGATGCCTTCCAGTTTCATCCGTGTTGTGCAAATGATAGGATCCCCCCTTTTAAAGGCTGAATATTATTTCACTGTGTATATAAACCACCATTTCTGTTTTAAACACAAACATTTTTATATTGATTTTATGTTTAAAACTTAACACATTTACAGTTTTCTAAGACAACAAGAATGTTCTCTAATACCATATTCTACAATTGGATGTTGACGTAGATTTTAGCTAAAATATACCAACAGTAGAATTCCCACTGTCCCTTAGAGAAGTTGAATTTTTTTATTTTGAGCAATTAGTTATTTAAATTCTTCTGGTACTTATATTGGATTTTGGTGATTTTTTTCTATCCAGTTTTTTTTGAGATATACTTGACATATAACATTGCATTAGTTTTAAGTGCACAACATAATGATTTGCTATACATACATATTGCCAAACTATTGCCACAATAAGTTTAGTTAACACTCATCCCCTCACATAGTTACAATTTTTTTCTTGTGATAATAAGTTTTGAGATCTACCCTTAGTAAATTTCAAATATACAATACAGTATTGTTAACTATAGTCACCATGCTGCGCATTTACATGACCAGAACTTGTTTATCTTATAAGTGGAAGTTTGTTCCCTCTGACCACCTTCACCTATTTTGCCCACCCTCTAACCTCCACCTCTGGCAACCACCAATATGTATCTGTGAGTTTCTTTTTTTTTTAAGATTCCACATATAAATTAGATCATACAGGATTTGTCCTTCTCTAACTTATTTCACTTACATAATGCCTTCAAGGTCCATCTATGTCATTACAAATTGCAGGATTTCCTTTATTTTTATGGCTGAATTTTCTCTCTGATATATATTGATATATTGATATCAATCACATTTTCTTTATCCATTCATGCACCAGTGGACACTTAGGTAGATTCCATGTCTTGGCTGCTGTAAATAATCCTGCAGTGAACATGAGGGTGCAGATATCTTTTGGAGATAGTGATTTCATTTCCTCCGGATATATACCTAGAAGTGGGAATGCTGGGTCATATGGCAGTTTTTTTCTCCTTTATACATTTGTTTTAATTAATTATTTAATTATTTAATTGAAGTATAGTCAGTTACAATATGTCAGTTTCTGGTGTACAGTATAATGTCCCAGTCATACATATACATACATATATTTGTTTTCATTTTCTTTTTCATTAAAGGTTATTACAAGATATTAAATATAGTTCCCTGTGCTATACAGAAGAAATTTGTTTTTTAATCTGTTTTTATATATAGTAGTCAATATTCGCAAATCTCGAACTCCCAAATTTATCCCTTCCCACCTTCTTTCCCCACTAACCATAAGATTGTTTACTATGTCTGAGAGTCTGTTTCTGTTTTGTAGATGAGTTCATTAGTGTCTTTTTTCTTTTTTTAGATTCCACATATGAGCGATATCATATGGTATTTTATTTTTCTCTTTCTGGCTTCACTTAGAATGATAATCTCCAGGTCCATCCATGATGCTGCAAATGGCATTATTTCATATTTTTATATAGCTGAGTAGTATATCATTGTAAAAATATACCACAACTTCGTTATCCAGTCATCTGTCAATGGACATTTAGGTTATTTCCATGTCTTGGCTATTGTTTATAGTGCAGCTATGAACATTGGGGTGCATGTGTCTTTTTGTATTACAGTTCTCTCCAGACATATGCCCAGGAGTGGGATTGCTGGATCATATGGTAAGTCTGCTTTTAGTTTTTTGAGGAATCTCCATACTGTTTTCTGTAATGGCTGCACCAAATTACATTCGCACCAGCAGTGTAGGAGGGTTCCCTTTTCTCCATAGCCTCTCCAACATTTATCATTGATGAATGATGGCCATTCTGACTGGTGATACCTCATTGTAGTTTTGATTTGCATTTCTCTGATAATTAGTGACACTGAGCATTTTTTCATGTGCCTATTGGCCATTTGTGTGTCTTCGTTGGGGAACTGCTTGTCTAGGTCTTCTGCCCATTTTTGGATTGTGTTGTTTGTTTCTTTCTGTTATTAACTTGTATAAGCTGTTTATATATTCTGGAAATTAAACCTTATCAGTTGCATCATTTGCAAATATTTTCACCCATTCCATAGGTTGTTGTTTTGTTTTGCTTATGGTTTCCTTTGCTGTGCAAAAGCTTGTAAGTTTTTTTAGGTCCCATTTGTTTATTTTTGCTTTTATTTCTATTGCCTGGGTAGACTGCCCTAGGAGAATGTTGCTGAGATTTATGTCGGATAATGCTTTGCCTGTATTTTCTTCTAGGAGATTTATAGTGTCTTGTCTTATATTTATCCTTTAAGCCATTTTGAGTTTATTTTTGTATATGGTGTGAGGGAGTGTTCTAACTTCATTGATTTATATGTTGCTGTCCAGTTTTCCCAAAACCACTTGTTAAGAGACTGTCTTTTCTCCATTGTATATTTTTGCCTCCTTTGTTGAAGATTAATTGAGCATATGCTGTGGGTTTATTTCTGGGCTCTCTATTCTTTTTCAGCAGTGAAGTAATCTGGATCTAGATTTCTCTTTGTTTGGAGATTTTTGATGACTACTTTAGCCTCCTTATGTGCTATTGGTCTGTTCAGGCTTTCTATTTCATCTTGGTTCAGTCTTGGTAGGTTGTATGTTTTGAGAAATTTATCCGTTTTTTAAATAGTTAATCCAGTTTACACACATATAATTATTTGTAACAGTCCCTTGTGATCCTTTTTATTTCTGAGACATTCATAGTAATAGCTCCTCTTTCATTTCTGATTTTATTTGAATTTTCTCTCTTTTTAGTCTAGTGACAGGTTTGTTGATTTCATGTTTTTCAAAAAAAACCAACTTGAGTTTTGTTGCTGTTTTCCCCTATTCTCTATTTGACTTATTTCTGCTCTGGTCATTGTTATTTCCTTTTTTCTGTTAACTTAGTTTTAGTTTCTTTTTCTTTTTTCTAGTTCCTTGAGGTGTAAAGTCAGGTTGTTTGAGATCTTTTTTTTAAATGTAAGTGTTTATTATTACTTCCCTCTTAGTACTGCTTTTGCTGCATCCCCAAAAAACAATTGTTTTTGCTTTTGTTTGTTTTCAAAATATTTTTGAATTCTCTCTTGGTTTCCTGTTGGATCTAGTGATTATTCAAGAGTGTGTTGTTTAGGTTCCATGTATTTGTGAATTTTCCTGTTTTCTTACTTTATTAATTTCTAGTTTCATTACATTCTGATCAGAAAAGATACTTGGTATGATTTTGTTTTTAAACTTGTTAAGACTTGTTTTGTGATCTAATGTGATTTATCCTGAAGAATGTTCTGTGTGCACTTAAGAAGATTGAGTGGATTCTTCTGCTGTTGGGTGAAAAGTTCTTATATGACTATTTGATTTATAGTGTTGTTCAAGTCCACTGTTATTGATTTTCTGCCTGGATGTTCTGTCTATTATTGCAAGTGGGGGATTGAAGTCTCCTTCTATTATTGTATTGATGTCAATTTCTCCTTTCAGATATGTCAATATATGTTTTGTATATTTAGGTGCTCTGAGGTTAGATGTGTATGCATTTATAACTGTTATATATTCCTGCTGAGCTGACGCTTTTCTCATTATGTAATGACCTTCTTTGTCTTTAAAGACAGTTTTTTTGTTTGTTTGTTTTGACTGAAAGTCCACTTTGTCTGATAGAATTATGGCCACTCCTTTTTTTTTGTTTTGTTTTATCTTATTTTGTTTTGCTTTTTTTGTTACCATTTGCTTGGAGCATCTTTTTCCATTCCTTCACCTTTAGCCTATGTGTGTTCTTGAACTTAAAGTGAGGTTCTTATAGACAGCATACAGTTAGATCTTGGTTTTCTTATTCTTCCAGCTACGCTGTATTTTTTTGTTGGGGAATTTAGTCTATTTACATTTAAAGTAATTTTTGATAGGGAAGGATTTATTATTGCTATTTTGTTAAGTGTTCTGTTTGTTTTATAGTTCTTTTGTCCCTCTTATCTATTGCTCTTTTTCTTTGTGGGTTTTGTGTGTGTGTGCGTGTGTGTGTGGTGAGGTTTGATTTTTTTCTTTTGTGTACCAACTACAGGCATTTGCTTTGTGATTACCAAGGGCCTACATAAAATATCTTACAGTTTTTGCAGTTTATTTTAAGCTGATAACAACTTAACTTCACTTGCATAGAAGAATGCTCCACTTTTACCTCTTCTCCACACTGTGCTATTGATGTCATAATTTACATCTGTTAGTAGTATGTATTCATTAACATAATTTAGTTATGGTTGTTGAAATGGAATTTGAGCCATATAGTATAACTGCGGGATCTACTTGCCTACCAGTAGGACACACTGCCCTCCTAAAGATGTAGCATTGTTCTGTCCTTGGTCTTTAAGTAGGTGAATAAATCAGTGTTATTCAGTATCATTTATTCACAATTTATCAGTACCATCAGGTTACTTTTAATTTCCACAGGACATTTTTAATTTCCACGGACTATTTCTTATTCTGATTGTTCCTTTAAAAATATAAAACTATTTTTTTTTGATTAAACATTTTTTTTCTCTCTGAGGATATTGTTAACATTAGAGAAAGTTTTCATCTCTGTTTAGTCTTGATTTCTTCAAAATTCCTTTTGTTTGTTCTTTTGTTTTGGTCTGTCTTTCTTCATGTTAGAAACTTTCCTCAATTGCCCAGTGATCTTCAGCTGTCTGCTCCTGTTTAGTCAGGTAAAGCCTGTGGGTAGCACTGGCAAACTATGAGGTTCATTGAAAGGTGATCTAGCTGAGCCATTTCTTTGAGGAAACTTCTGTCACCTGCATCTTTAGATTTGTTCTATTTGGCTGGTTTGATTCTCCCAAGATTCTTCTACTGGGCTGGGATGACTCTAAGCCTGATAAACAACATTCTGGTCATTCTAGGAGAAGAAAGCTGGGGTCCTAATATTCAGTTTACAGGCAGACTTCACTTGATTTTCCAGTTTTCAATATGACACCCCATTCCTCAATGTCCTTGGTGTTTCCCCAATTCAGAGACCCTCTATTTTACTCTTTTCATGCAATAAAAACTGCTTGTCTTAGGGATTAGTGGGAGAGGAGCAGTTGCCCAGCTATGTGGAACTGGGGACTCCTCTGTGGGTCTAATCGCTTCTTTTTCAAATTTATTATTGAGGTGTAATTGATGTACAATATTATATTAGTTTCAGGCGTACAACATAGCGATTCCCAATTTTAAAGGTTATATTCCATTTATAGTTATTATAAAATATGGCTATATTCCCTGTGTTGTACTGTATATCCTCTAATTGCTTTAAACGGGTCTTCAATCAGTCCTCCTGTTTCTAGTGTTTTACTCCCACTGATGCTTCCAAATCTTGAATATTTTAGAGGTTCTGTGATGAAAATAATGCTTCTTTCTGGCTTTCCCTGCTGCTGGCTAAGGATTCAGCTTTCTTGAGTCAGCTAAGTCAGTTACCATTCTTCCTTGTGCTTTTCTGCTTCCCTAGATTTGATGTTATTATCACATTTCCTATCTTTACCCTTGCCCACTCATCCCATCACTCTCATTTTAGTAGGATTTTGGAGAGAGAAAGATAAATCTACATGTTTAATCTAACACCTTATTGGGAAATTAAAAAAAATCTTGACCTAAATTATCCAAAACTAATTAATAATAATTTGATAATGATACGGAAGGGGACATTCTGTAAGTGATTTTTCTCTTAAAGAATACTTCACTGAGGTATAATTTATATACTGTATAATTCATCCATTGCATTTAAGTGTGCAAGTCCATCACCACAGGTCACTTTTAGAATATTTCTACCACCCTCAGAATTTCTCTTGCTTCTGTTTGCAGTTAGTCTCAACCCCCAATCAGAGACCCAGGCAACTACTGTTTTGCTTTTTCTCGCTACAGATTTGCTTTCTCTAGAAATTTTATGTAAGTGGAATCATACAATGTATAGTTATTTTGTATCTGGCTTCTTCCTCCTAGCATAAGGTTTCTGAGGCTCATCCCTGTTGCTACATGTATTAGTACTCCATTTACTTTTATTGCTGAATAGTATTCCATTGTATGGACATATACTACCACATTTTGTTCATTCATTAGTTGATGGAAATTGGAGTTGTTTTCAGTTTTTACATTATTATGAATAATGCGACTATGAATATTCATATTAAAGGTTTTGTGTGGATGTATGTTTTCATAGATCTTGGGTAAATACCTGTGGGTGAAACTACAGTAAGTATATGTTTAACTTTTTAAGAAACTACCAAACTTTTTCTGAAGTGACTGTACCATTTTATACTCCTACCAGCAATGCTTGAGATTTCCAATTTTTTTCACATCCTTGGCGACAATGTTGTGTTACAGCCATTCTAATGGATATGAAGTGGAGTCTCATTATGGTTATAATTTGCACAGCTCCATCAGTGATTATTGATGTTGTGCGTTGTGTTGGAGGCCTTGAAGACTCCCCCCAGGCTCTATGATTTGTTAGGAGGACTCATAGGACTCAGCATATAGTCATGCTCAGGGCTATGGTTTATTACAGTAAAAGAACTCAAAGCCAAAGTAGCAAAGGGAAAGAGGCACACGAAGTGAAGTCTGGAGGAAAACAGGCACAGGAAGGGCTATCAAAACCCCTTTCCCAGTGGAGTCACACTGGATATAGTTAATCCCTCTAGCAACGAGTTGTGACAACACATGTGAAATGTCATCTACGATGGAATCTCATTAGGGACTCAGGGCCCAGGGCTTTTATTGGGGGCCAGTCACATAGGCACCATCTACCTAGCATGTACCAAAATTCCAGGTTTCTAGAAGGAAAGTAAGTATTCAGCATAAACCATATTGCTTACAATTTAGGCACAGTGAGCCATTATTATTAGACAATGATGAGAACTCTCCCTAAATCCAAGTTCTTAGCCAAGGGCAATCCTTGCAAGCAGGACTTTCTAAGGAAAGCAGTTTCAGTGTTGCTTTATTAACTCTTTCCTGCACAAGCATATTTTTGTGTGCTTATTAAGCATTCATATATTTTCTTTGGTGAAATATCTCTTAAGATCTTTTGCTCTTTTGAAATTGGGTTGTGTTACTGTGAGTTGTAAGAGTTCTTTGTATACTCTGGATAGAGTCCCTTATCAAATAAGTGATGTGAAAGTATTTCTTCCAGTCTGTACTTGTCTTTTCATCCTCTTAACAGTGTCTTTTGAAGAACAAAGTATTAATTTTTATGAAGTCTGATAAGTCAATTTTTTATTTCTAAGACTCATGCTTTTGGTGTATAACTATCTTTGTCTAACTGAAGGCACTTTGTCTAACTGTTTACATATATGCTTTCTTCTAGAAGTTTTGTAGTCTTTAGGCTTTACAGTTAAGTTTATGATGCATTTTGAGTTAATTTTTGTATGAGGTGACTTGAGGGTGTAAGTTTTTTTTTTGTAATTTCCCGTATATGGGTATCCAATCCAGTCATCCCAGCATCATTTGTTGGAAAGACCATCCTTTCCTCATTGAATTGCCATGTCACTTTTTTCGGAAATCAATTGATCATAGATGTAAGAGTTTATTTATGGACTCTCCATTCTGTTCCTTGATCTGTGTGTCTGTCTTGACTACTTTAGCTATAATTTTGATAATAGGTTTTGAAATGTGTCTTTGTTGTTCTTTTTCAAAATTGGCTATTCGCGGTTCTTTGCCTTTTGTGTAAATTTTTAGGATTGGCATACCAATTTCTTTTCTTTTAAATTTTATTGAAGTACCATCAGTTACAATGTGTCAATTTCTGGTGTACAGTGCAATGTCCCAGTCATGTATATACATACATATATTCATTTTCATATTCTTTTTCATTAAAGGTTATTACAAGATATTGAATGTAGTTCCCTATGCTATACAGGGAAATCTATTTTTGTATATAGTGGCTAACATTTGTAAATCTCAAACTCCCAAATTCACCCCTTCCCACCCCTTTCTCTGGTAACCATAAGATTGTTTATTAGGTTTGCGAGTCTATTTCTGTTTTGTCGATGAGTTCATAGTGTCCTTTTTTTTTTTTTCTTTCTTTCCTTTTTTTAGATTCCACATATGAGTGATATCATATGGTATTTTTCTTTTTCTTTCTGGCTTACTTCACTTAGAATGACCATCTCTAGGTTCACTGGCATACCAATTTCTATAACAAAAAGTTTGCTGGAATTTTGATAGGGATTGTACTGAATTTCTAAATCAGTTTAGGGAGAATTGCCTTAACAATATTGAATATTCTAACCCATGCACACGGTATATCTCTCCATTCATTTAAGTCTTAATTTCTCTCAGCAATTTTCACTGTAAAAGTCTTATACTTAGAGGATAAATTTATTCCTTGGTGTTTTATTCATTTTTATGCTATTGTGAATTGAATTATTAATTTAACTTTTGGATTGTTTGTTGCTAGTGTATAGAAATTCAGTTGACTTTTTGTAATTGATCTTGTTTCTGCAGCTCTGTTTAGCATGTTTCTTGTTTCTAGTAGTTCTTAAAAATATATATATATGTATATATAGAGAGAAAGTTCTTAGGATTTTCTACATATAGGATCATGTCATCTGTAGATACAGTTTTATTTCTTCCTTCTCAAGCTCGATGCCTTTGACTTCTTTTTCTTTCTTTTCTTTTTTTTTTTTTTTTTATTTCACTGGTGAGAACCTCCAGTAGGGTCTTGAATAGAAGTGGTGAGAACATATATCTTATCTTGTTCCTTACATCGGTGGGGAACATTCAGTTTTACTAATAAGCATGATGGTAGTTGTAGCTTTTTTTGGTCAATGCCCTTTATCAGGTTGAGGAAATTCCCTTCTTTTCCTAATTTCTTGAGGATTTTTAAATCAAGAGTGAGTGTTAGATTTTTGTCAAATGTCTTTTCTGAATCTATTGAGAAGATCAAGCAGTTTTGTCCTTTATTCTGTTGATACAGTATATTATATTAATTGAGTTTTCAGTGTTAAAACAACCTCGTAGTTCTGGGGTAAACTCCTCTTGGTCATGCATTTAATCCTTTAAATATGTTGCTGGTTTCAGTTTAGTATTTTAAAAGAATTTTTACATTTATATTCATGAGAGATGCTGGTCTATAGTTTTTGTCTGACAATTTGTCTGGCTTTGGAATCACAGTAATACTGGCCTCATTGAATTAATTGGGGAAGTATTCCTTTTTTTCTAAAAAAGTATGTGTAGGATTGGTATTATTTCTTTCTTAAGTATTTGGTAGAATTCACCAGGTCCCCCTTATGTATCCTTCTTGATACTTAACATCGTTCATAATGATACACTTGGTAATATTTCGATCACCTGCTTCTCCTTCTAGACTAAGTTCTATGAGGTCTCTGTCCCTCACCTCTATCATTCATCACAGTGTCTGGCTCATCATAGGAGATCAGTTAGTGTTTGTAGAATGGCTGAATGGTTGAATGATAGATGCCCAACTTGTGTGTCATGATGGGCTAGTCTTCAATTGGTGCCAGTGAAGTTTAGCAATCCCCCAAAATTTAGGATGCTAAAAAAAAATTTGTTCAAGTGCTTTGTGTTCAGAAGACTATAGATTTTTAACAATGTTCTACAAATAGTAAATTTTCCCATGGTATTCAGCAATGAGTTTGTGGGGTGGATTATAAGGTCACAGAATAAAAATTATGTCGTTTCCCTGAGTGCCAATTTTACAAAAAGATTTTGGGGGGAAATATGAAAGATGGCCATTTGGAGAAGTAAATGTAAAATTTCAAGATAAAAGTGCCATTTGCAATGGTCCCTAAGAACTCCAGCTTACCCATTCATTCTTTTTCCTAGGGGAAAAAGTTTGAAAAAAAAGATCAAAGTAGGCCTGAATCCCAGCTCTAGTACTCAGTAGCTGTGTGACCTTGCCTTTACCGCCTGGCTTCAGTATCTTCATTTGTAATATGGGTATGATAGATTTATGTCAGTTTTAAGAGACAGACTAGAGAGCTTAAAGGAAAGCAAAAGTGTTTAATGCATAGCAAGTGAGAGTATATTCTTCGTAGGCAAGGCCATTTTGAAACAGGGTTTGAGAGGTGTTTATATGAGCTGAGTTGGCGGAAACTAACAAAACACAGGCAGTAACAAAGAAGAGGGGGGTTGTCCCGTCTGGCACCAGCTCTACAGAAATGCCACTGTTGAGGCTGTTTTATCCACACCATCTTCATCTTTCAAAACCTCCACCCTCTGTTGAGGGCAGGGATATGGCAAGTTGGAAGTGCTGTCGGTTGTTGACAAGGCTGCTGTTCACAAGTTTGACTGGGGGCATGGTTCTCATCCAAGTCTGGGGACACGAGTGGGATATTCTTCTTCTGGAAGATTCACAGATTACGTTCAGGCAGCTGTCAGGAGAAGGCTGGTGTTCATAACCATAGTTCCTCTGTAAGGGCCATATGATGTTCGCTGTCAGTGGCAAGGGGTGGCATGCAGGCTTGTCTTTGCCTTCCAATAGCTCCCACCACTCCCTCATGTCCCCCCAGGTTTCCATCCTCCCCTTTAGGGACCTGATCTCCTACCAAGAAGGCAAGGGGCAGCTTCACCCTACACTGTTCTTAAGTATGATCAGTAAGCTTTGCTTCCCTCTGGATTTACTTCTTTTGACTTTCTAGAGTTGGGGTCAGTGAACTCCCTCTGTAAAAAGTCATATAATAAATATTTTAGCTTTTGTGGGCCAAGAGGCAAAATCTGGAGTATTTCCACACATTTTTGGACAAAATTCAAAACTTTATATGTAGACACCAAAATCTGACTTTTATGTTTCACGTGTCATGTAATGTTCTTTTAATTTTGCAACCATTAAAAAATATTTAAAAAAACCTGTTCTTAGCTTGCTGGCCAAAGGCAGGTGGCCAGCTGAACTGGACCTGTTGGCAGTAGTTTTTTGATCTCTGTTCTGGAGCCTAACATGGAAGAAAAAAATCCAAAAAAAATCTGGATATTAAGCGTTCTTCAGTCTAAGATGACTCTGACTGACTCACTCCTTCACAAAAACTAGTGAGAAGAGTTAGGAAGTGTGGGAGAGAAAAAGCAAGCACAGGCTTGTCAGTTCTTTAAGCTCCCATTTTCCATAACGGAGAGGTCATCACCTGTAATTCAAGCCACCTAACAGAGCGGGGGTCTTCTGAGCTTGCTTGGTGATCAGAATCACGTGGCTTCTGGTTAAAACTAGGGTTCCAAACTAGAGATTTTGATGCGAGTGGCTTCTGGGCAGTCTGCTCTGATTCTCAGGGTCAGGTGAGCTGAAGAAACATTACACTAGGGGAAGGTTGGTTGTAGAGAGGGCAAAATCATCTCCCAAACCGTGCTTCTTAGAGTGTGGTCCCTGACCCAGCAGATCAGCATCGCTCCGAACTTGTTAGATATGCAAATTCTAGGCTGATCCCAGACCTAACTGAATCAGAAAATCTAGGGTGGGATGTGGCAGTTTGGCTGTTCTCAAGCCAGGTGATTCTGATGCGCACTAAAGCTTGTGGACCGCTGCGAAGGCATCATTACCAGCACCTGGAGATGTGGTGGCCGCCCACGGGAGCAGCACAGGCCCAGGTGAAACTGCTTTTTTCTCAAGAGAGCACGGGCTATGGGAGGAGCTAAAGGCAGCGATTTCCACGAGGAAGACCCGGAAGTGGTATTTAAGGTCAGCCTTCGGGAGGTCAAAGGGTGGCTTTCTGTGGCTCCTAGAGGCAGAGACTGCCACCCAGTGTGATGACAGGGGGGTTTTCAGCCTTGTTGCCCAAGTGAGCATGGCGTTTGCTGATTGGCGCTCCCAAGAGCTTTCCAAAGCCATCATGTCCTTCGCTTTTCCTGAGGTTTCATGGCCCCGTCGGGGAGCTCGGTCCTGGGCCTGCCAGGTAAGCCCCTGGGAGCTTTCTGGCCTCATAGGCGGTGCTTGTGATATCACTGCCACCCAGGGGCGCCCCTCGTGGCCCCGGCGACGTCACAGAGGCCCCGCGGGGCCGGGGCAGCGCCCAGGTGCGCGGGGCCGGGGCGCAGAGGCCGGGGCGGCGCGTGCAGGCGGAGGTGGCCCGGGCCGCTCGCGTCCACGCCCCGTGCGGCTCTCTCGCGAGAGGCCAGCTCAGGGAAGGAAAGGGAAGACCGGACTTTGGAAGAGGGCCCCTCAAGTTTTCTTTGGAGTCAATATTGAGAAGACTTGTCAAGGCCCTCTAGCCTTGGCGTGCCCCGGCGAGGCGCTCGGGCTCTAGGAGGCGGCGGCGGCGGTGGCGGGGGATGGTCGGCGCGGACCTGCAGGCCTCGGGATGGCCCCGGTGAAGAGGAAGTGCATCTGCGAGCTGTGCTCCTGCGGGTAAGGCGGCCGCGCCCGGGCCTCGGGCCCCCGAGCCTCGGTTTTCTGAGTCCGAAAGCTAGGCCGAGACCTGACCCTGTGCTCCGGGTTCAGGCAGCGCCGCAGTGGATTCTCCGCTTGTCGGCCTCCTTTAGGTCACGGTGTTGTCAATTTGCAGTGATTGCGCCCGCGTTGAATCCGTCCCGGTGAACATGGTTGTTTTCAGGCCTTCTCCGTCTTCTGTCACCCCAGAGCTGCACGGAGGCGGAAAATGGGCACAGACCCCTCCCTGCAGCGCAGAAAGCATCAGACAAGGATAGAAAACCCCCGGCCGGGACAAATCATGCAATTTTTTTGTGGCCTCCTTTTGGAAGGGTCTGGGATAGGCAAGAGGAATCCTTTAATGTAACACAGTTTCTCAGAGGAATTATTGCTGTTGCTGCTTTGTCAGAAGTGTAAGGTGTTTGTAAAACTCGTGTTCATACTGGTGTAGCGTTGAACAAGAGTAAGGTAAAGGAAATTATGTCTGCACTGTCTTGTCTAGGCCCTGCCAGGTGTCTCTCCCCGTCATTGCCTTTAAGGACCATGCCTGGGAAACTGGCAAACGCACATGGTCCTAGGGAGAAATCTTACACCACCGACCCCTCTTCTGTATCTCACAGAGTCTGAGAAGCTTCTCCGACCTGCTTCCCAGGACATCTGAGCTGCTGCTGGGCTTGGGGACACAGATAAGAGGGTCGGCTCTGGAGTCGGCCCTCCTGGGCTATTGCTAATTGTGGGGTCTTGGACAGGTAACTGAACTTCTCCAGGATTCTCTAAGAACACAGTGTCTGTGGGTCTCTCCTTCCCTTTCTCCTCCTCTGGTACCTACTCCTCCACTCTGGGGTTCCAGTCAGCAGTCTCTGGTTTGACTCTTAGATCTATCAGCTTCTCTTCTTTCAGTCTCATTTCACTTCTCCAAGTGCTTGTTGATCCATCTGGTTATCTCATTAACCTCAACTTCAACCTGCAGTCAGCATGTTCCCTTTCTCCCAGTATCAGCTGCATTAATTGTGCCAGCAATTGTCCATTTACTCTGGGTTAAAAAATTTGAATCACCCCTTATCCTCCACCACCCCCAGAGTTTAGTCATCTCTAAAGTCTTGAGCCCTCCTCCTTTGCAATCTTTAATTGATCTATTTTCATTCTCATTCTCCCCTTTGGTCTCTAATTTTTATGTTTGGAAAGTGGTCCTAACATACCTTTCTAGTTCTCTCCTGTGATCCCCTTACATAAAACCACTCATATTGGATTGGGCTTACTGGCATCCCCTGAGCAGACCGTCTCACCTCCCGTCTCTGCCTTACCTTTGTTGCCTCTTAACTAAAATGCCTCTGCCCCCTCCTGTTGCATGACCTTTTAAGGCCCTGTATCAGTTGCATGTTTCATTAACCCAGACCTGTCGCTCCCCATCTGAGAGGGGCCCCATTTTCTGTTAATGGTCATAATAAAGTGTCTGGATGCTTTTGCCTCTATTTGATTGTATACTCTTGGAAAGAAGAGACCATATTTGCTATTTTTGTGGGTGTGCTCTATAATATTAACGCAATTCTCCATATAGCAGTCAAAACATCTTTTCTGAATAAAGGGATTTTTTTGGTTAAGGTGATACGCGGGAATGGATTAGGGAGGCAAGATCTATAGCTGTGCTATCTGTAGGTTAGCCACTAGTCACATGGGGCAACTTCGTCTAAATTAAGTACAGTTAAACAAAATGAGTATGTCACTCCCTCAGTGATGTACTCAGTCCTGTGTGTAGCCACATTCCCAGTGTGCAATAGCTGCGTGTGTGCAGTGGCTGCCCTGCTGGATGCTGCAAATCGGGAACATTTCCATCACTGCAGAAAGTTACATTGGACAGTGCAGATGCAGAGTCTCATTATTGGGAAGTCTTCCTCCTTACCCTTCATTAAATCTGCACAGAAATGGGTTTGGATAGAATGAGGAATTTTGTAGGTGTTCTCTAAGCTCTAAAAGTCCAAGGTTTTTTGTTTTTTTTTCCATTTTTCAGTTTTATTAGGTAGAATTGTTACAGTCTGACTGCACAGATTTTTTTTAGTTTACATATATGTACTGTTCCTTGTTTCTAAGAACAGTTTAGAGCTTTAGCTTTTTAAACTTACAAAGGAATAAAGCCAACCACAAAGTAAGAATCAACAGAATGTGGTAATCCAATCATAAAGGACAAGTCAAATGTGCTTACACATATTCAAGAAATCAATCATGTAAGTTATAAATAATTAGTTCATTTGTGTCTTTTTTTTAAAGATTCCACATATAAGTGGTATATACGGCATTTTTCTTTCTCTTTTTGGCTCGTGGAAGTCCAAGATTTTTTAAACTTTTCCAGCCTGAGGTGGTGGGAAAAAATGATAGGAAATCTGGAGGAAAAGCGTGTGTGAAGATGAACTCAACTTGTCCGAGGAGAGAGCCTTTCCGTGGGAGAGGGGAGACTCCAAGCCAGTCACTTGATCTCCTAGGGCTTTAGTTGCTCCAGTTTTGTAAAATCAGGAGACCTGGGGAGGCTCTTGGGGCTGCCAGGGAGGGAGGGAAGCCCACATCCCTTCCTTCCTCTTCCACTTCATTTCCTTCCTAAGGCTTTGTTTGAGCAGAGATTTCTTTAATGTCCTTTCAACTTTAGTTTTTGGAGACTTTGTTAATGGGGAGGCTCAGGATGCACACGGAGAGCTGAACAGGAGGCTTCCTCTGTGGAAGCGGCTTGGCAGAGGCTCCTGGAGCAGGCAGTGCTCTTGAAGCAAGTTCTCTCTTTTGGCCACGAGATGGCAGCCTTCTCCCGACCAACTCGCTGCCAGAGTAGCTTAAATGGAAAACAAAACCTTGGAGTTCGGGTTTTATTTAATTTTTTCTGTAGATTTACCTTAAATTTTCTAAAATGAGCAATTAGAGTTTAGGGCCCAGAAGAGCTCAGGAAGTGGTATACCTTGAGGAGTAGATTATGGATTACAAAGTGAAAGCGTTGCAAATATCTAAATCTAAAGATTCCAACCACTCATAAAACTTTGTAATGAGCTTTGCTGGTTCTAGAAAACCAGATTTATTTTCCTAAATTAAGCTCAAGGCTCTCTGTCTACAACAGCACTTCACTTGACAATCAAAATATGGTCATTGGAATTAACATGAAAGTATTACGATAAAGATGTATTTTCAATACAATCAACGCCAAATAAGCAAAAATATTTGAGTTGTAGAAATACAGTAAGGTGAGAAGTTAACAATTTTTTCTGACCATCTAACCCCTTAATTGTCAGACCTATATTGAGGGGTTTGAGTATTTGAGCGGAGTGACCCTACTTTAGTATATGAAAAAATTTTATCTGAATATCCCCAGCACTCACTATTACTGAAAAAAAAAATGGTGCCTTTCAGTTTTCATGATCATAGCACCTTACATTTCTGTAGTATTTTGAAAATTTTAAAAGCGCTTCTTCAACCATTATCTTCCTGGGGGCCCCTCAACAATGGGAAACATGGCTTAACTGGGAAATTTGATTCTTTGATCTTAGCCTTCATTTTCCCCGGGGATATTTCTGCTTACTGAGCTGTTCTTGTCCCAGATTACTAAATAGGAAACTGGGGGTGGGAGGAGGAGGGTTTAGGGGAGGGCTGTAGATAAAGTAAATTGTTAATGAGCATTTTAAAGCTTTGGATCTTAGTGGTCTCTAGCTTTTGTCTTACAGACAGGGAATTTGAAGCATTGATATTAATTTTAATATGTAAGAACACATTTTGTTAAGCTTTAGGCACAGTTAGGTCAACGATGAAGTTTAATTCTTCTTTTACTGTGTATCAGACACCACTAGATGTTACAGATCAGACTATGTTCTGTTTTCATGTCACACTGGACCATTTTTGACTGCAGATTATAATAGGAAGGCTCCCGTCCAGTTAAGAAATATTATCTGATGTAAAAAAAAAAAAGTGTAATTCGAAAAAGCCTTTTAGTAAAGTCATATAAATAGCAAATCTCTCTCCTGAGATTAAGATGTAGTAATAACTTTTTGGAAGCTCTTGTTAAAAAAAAAATGTGGTTAATCAAGGGATTGATAAAGCTTACTTTTATATTTGATTATTTTATGGCTTGCAGTGCACTATTTTAAAGACTGTGCAATCTTGCAGGAAATTCCAGGACTGGGTAATGTATCATGAAATATTTATGTAGCATTGGTAGCATGTGCAGCATTTCATAAAAAAGGTAGTCCCATAGAGGACTTGCAAATTGCTGAAAAGGATGTGGATTTGGCCCCTTCACAGAGCTTGGGGAGGAAGGTGATCTCAGGGGCAGTCATGTATCTGCAACTTAAATCAGTTATGTTAACCAGGGAGAAACTTGTTATTTTAATTTTGGAAAATATTTTCTTCACATCGATGGAAATTTCCTTAACCTTAGATTTTATTTTCTTAGAGTTTCTGTTACAGATTAAGAGGAAGAGGGAAAAAAATCGAGGAATTGGTTTGATATTACATGTTTCAAGAAGAATTCTTGTTTTTAATTTAAATAAAATTGACTTCATAAATTCTGATGAAGAAAAAAGACAAAGACAAAGAACAGCTTTTAATAGATGCTTGCTTGGTGACTTTTTATCTTTAACAGAATCCATATAGAGAAGCCAAGAGGAAAAAGAAACACCTTTCACTTTAACGTTGAATTATTTTTATTACAGAACTTGCGTACCTTGTTATATGCCCTTTAAAAATAATGGTATTCTTGTGATATCAGAAATGACGTTTGTTCATGTGTCCTTTCATCTTGTAAAATGAGTGTAAGTCAGTTTATATAGTCGAATTTCAGATATTAGGAAATTAGAATATAACATTGCCGTCATTCAAATTACAGCAGTGAAAATGATTTCCATCCTCCAGTTCATACGTAGATGAGAGTATAGAACCCCTGCTCTAATTCCATCCTGCCATGGGTAGTTTTAAACACCATCCCCTCCATCGCTATGAAAATGTTTTAGACTGACCTTCAGGGGATGTGCAGGTTATTTGGGAAGATGACATGTCTCGCGGGGGAAAAGTAACTAAGCTACAAATGAACACAGACAAGAATATAAGTGACACAGGGTTTCAGAGGTGGGAAGGGGTCGCAGGGCAAGCTATAGGAAGGGGAAGCCATTTCTTGGGGCGATTAGGAAAGTAAGTGCTGGAGTCAGACTGCCTGGTTTCAAATCCGGGCTCTGCTGCTTTTTATCTGTGCAAACGTGTGCAAGTCCATCTTTGTACAAAACACGGGTAATAACCACACCCTACTCTTTGGGCCGGCATGAGGTGAACACAGGGCTGACATTGAGCTGCGAGCTCTGAAAAAGTGTCCTGTTGCAGGGGTTGTGTCTACACCAGCTGCAGGGGCCCTGTGGTCCAAGAGACATGGAGACCTAACACCACCTGGAGCGCTGGCGCCTGAAGAGGGGTATCGTTCCAGAAGCATCACGGAGCGAAACTGCCCAGGGGCCGTCAGTGCCTCAGAATGTGCAATCAGGTGGCCAAGAGAGCCATGGATGGGTGGGAGCCACGAATAGCAGAGGTTAAACACTCTTGTCCCCAAAAGGAGTTCTTAAAGGAACAGTGTTTCTCTTTTTTCTTCAATACCCAGTATCTGAATTAAGCCAACTTTAAGTCTGTATTCAGTTAGACCTTCTGAGTGGATTTGAGGTTGGCTAATATATATATTTAAAAAGTGTATCCTCTCCATTCTATTTTTTTTTATTTTTACTTTATTCAACAAATAACTTACTGATGATTTATTATGAGAGCCAGCCAGGCATAGGCATTAGCACAGATTGTGGAGCCAGACCCCTGGTTCAAATCCTAGCCTTTCCACTTATCAACCGTGTCTTTTTTTTTTTTTTTTTTTTTTAATGGAGGGACTGGGGATTGAACCCTGGACCTCGTGAATCCTAGGCACGTCCTCTACCACTGAGCTACACCTTCCCCCCTCATCTGTGTCTTGTTGAACTATTTTACAGCATAGTCTTTCCTTCCGTGGAAATAACATTGCCTACATCAGAGTTGTTGCGAGGACTGTTGTTAAGCGCATAGAACAAGCCTGGCATACAGAGTAAGGCATAGATAAGTGTCATGAAATAACTATAAATAAGATGCCCTTCTGTGTTTTGGGCAGCGAGGCACTGGGAGGTGTGAGCAGGGTGTCTGCTCTCAGGGAGAGCTTGAGCTCCAGGGGAGAGTGTAAACTTTATTAATGGGGAGGTAGTGGAAAAGGTCTGCAGAGAATTACAGCTGGGTGGTGTGCCGAGGTGCTTGGGGAACCTGGTTAAATGTGGAGGATAGGGACGGTCTGCAAAGATTCAGTCTCCTCTTCAGTCAGATACGAGGCCATCTTGCCCTCACAGGGCCCTCTGCACTTGAGCCCAGCAGTGACTATGCTTCTCACGTTCAGACTGCCATGAACAAACATTAAGGTCAAGTTTCTGTTCAGTCTGGCACTTTCCAAGTCTTACAATGACCTGGTGACTAAAGACATCCTCGCTGCGTTCTCCACTGTTCTGGAGTTCTCTTTACAGGCTCATTCAAAGTAACTTTGAAGTGCCTGTGATTGTTTCCCTAAAAGGAGGAGTTTTTCTAAATGGCTGTCAAGTTAACCACTTACCTAAATACATCCATACGTTTTACATATCCAGAATATTCAAAAGCCCCTCATTCTTATGCTAACAAACTGAGTTGTAATGTAAGGAATAAGTTAAATTTCTGCCTGTGTTGGTCAGTTACTTAATTTCAGAAACATTATCTTCTATGTGATTATTTTTAAAAATCAGAACTTTCCGCCTTAACTCTCCCATTTTCTCTCACATGTATAATGTATTTCAACTCTGTTCTCCGAATGAAGTTTACTAATACCTGGGAACAAGAGCTCAAAATGAAAAGCAAAGAATTGATTGAATGCCGCCTTCTATCCTGGTTCAAATGGGAGGGCAGTGGGTGGTGTTTGGGAAAGAACTTGGAACCGTAAGAATGTTTGAATTCTAGTCCTGGTTTTGATTAATTGGAAGGTTTGTGAAGTTGTTCAGGTCCTTTAACATCTCTGAACTTGTGAAAAAAAAAATCAGTGATCGTCAGGTTTTTTTGTTTTTTTTTTTTTTTTTTTGATAATTGCCATCCTGACAGGTGTGAGGGGGTATCTCATCGTGGCTTTGACCTGGATTTCCTCAATGATTAGTGCTATTGAACATTCTTACCATGTACCTGTGTCTGTTCAAGTCCTAGGCCCATTTTGAAATCAGGTTTTTTTTTTTTTTTTTTTTTTTTGCTTTTCAGTTACGGGAGTCCCTTATATATTTGGGAAGTTAACCCCTGACTGGACATGTATTTTCTCCCATTCTGTCTGTTGCCTTTTCATATTGTTTATGGGAACACAAAATGGTGCAGCCACTATGGAAAACAGTATGGTGGGTTCGTCAAAAAATCAAAAACAGAGCTACCATGTGCTCCAGCAATCCCAGTTCTGAGTATTTATCCAAAATAATTGATACCAGGATCTCAAAGAGAGATTAGCACTCCCATGTTTATTGCAGTACAATACACGCTAGCCAAGATGTGGAAGGAACCTAAATGTCCATTGATGGAGAATGGATAAAGAAGATATTGTATTATACGTAATAGAATATTCTTTAGTTTTGAAAAGCAAGGACATTCTGCAATATGTGACAGTGTGGATGAACCTCAAGGACATTATGCTACGGGAAATAAGCCAGTCACAGAAAAACAGTTCTGTGTGATTCTAATTACGTGAGTTATCTAAAATAGTCCAGTTCATAGAATCAAAGTGTGGCATGGTGGTTGCCAGGGAAGGAGGGAAGGGGGAGAGGGGGAGTTTACTCATAAACAAACGTAGTTTCAGTTGTGTAGGTGAGTATGTTTTGGAGATGTGCTTGCTGTACAGCGTTGTACCTTGTCAACAACTCTGTGTTGCCCACTGGAAATTCAGAGGGTGGATCTCACATCAAGTGCTCTTATCACAATAAAACTAAAAAAAAAAAAAAAAATTATTGATCATCAAATAGGTAGCCCCTATCCTCTATAGTAGTTTTTTTCTTTATTTCACCTAAACACTTTTGAAGAAATTGTTTTTTTGTTTTGTTTTGTTTTGTTTTGTTTTTTTAATTGAAGTACAGTCAATTACAATGTGTCAATCTCTGGTGTACAGCACAATGTCCCAGTCATGCACATACATACATATATTTGTTTTCATTTTTTTTCCCACTCTATAGTAGTTTTTCTAGGCTTGGAGAATTTTCATGTCAGGGTTCTGAAGGTGTCTGCAGAGGTATTCTGGAGCCTCTGTTGGTGACCTTAGAGAAGAGAGGGAATAGTGGAGACAGGTCACAGAGCTGAAGACGGACAGTTGTTCTCTTGGCTTTTCCAAAAATTACCTAGGAGCTACTTAGAATGAATGAGGCTTCATGGAGGCCTTGTCTGATCTTGGGGTCATGTCAGATCTGGCTTCCAGCACATCGGCCATGTGTGGCTGCCCAGCCCTAGCTTTGCACCACTTAAAACCGTTTCAGGAAACCCAGGAGACTGCCGAGAGTTCAGTGTACCAGTTCCAGATCTCAAGAGGAAGCAGGCCTGGTTGGTCAGTCTGTGACCTGCTCTTCTGGCATCCAGGGTCCTTCCCCTTGGACAACTGGTTGAACTGTAGGGGTTACATAATACAAACTGGGCAGTTAGGGGAGGGGGCTGTTTTGTGTAAGAGGGTATGGGTAGGAAAAAAAAATGATGTGAAGAAATGATTGGTCTCTTGAAGGCTTTTGCCAAGATATCCCTGTAGATAAAGTTGGTGAAAGATGGATTGGTTGAGAGTATAACTAGATAGATTCCCAGCTCATTGAATAAGCAGGCCCGTTAGAGTGTCAGCTGATGGCTTTTTGGCTACTTGGGACGATATTACTAGCACCATGCCACAGCGCTCCAGCATTAGCTCTGTCTGCTCAACATTTTTATCAAAACTTGGATGAAGACATAACAGTCATTCTTAGGAAATGTACTGAAAACACAAAATGGGAAGGAGATAGCAAGTGATAGACAGGATCACTTAGATTCAATTCTTACCTTGACGGGCTGGAATGCTGGGCCCCAAACCAAGCTGAGACTTTTAGCAGGAGTAAACATGAAGTTCTACATTGGGGATGAAAATCAATTATACATGTTGCTAATGGGAGAAGCTTGTCTTGGCCATAATTTGTGCAAAAGTCTTTGGGTTTTACTTAACCACAAGTTCAGTAGGATCTTGATGGTACAATGTGGCTGCTTAGAAAGATTAACTTCATTTTAGGCTCAAGTAGAGTGTCAGGTCAGCAGATGAATTACCTCATTGGACTCTGGCTTGGTCAGACCACAACTGAAGGGTGCTTTTCTGTTTGGGCACTGTATTTAAAAAAAAATTACCCGCAACTGATCACAAAGGCCAGGTTATGGGGAATTCATTCCGCAAGTGGGAGACTTGAACTTGATGAGATCAGGAGCTGGATAGAGTGTCCACTAGGCTATTTTCTGCAGAGGAGGGGCTGTACTTGTTCTGGGTTGTTCAGAGGGTAGAACTAAGACCACTGAGTGATGACTTCATGGAAAGCCGATTTGAGGTCAATCCAGAGAAAGAAGAATTTTGTAGCAGGTGGAACCTTAGGAACTAGAAGTGGACTACCTTTGGCTCTCGAGCTGGGCGTGTGCCTGTTTGGATGCCGTGGAAAGGATTCCTACTTGGGCAGGAGCTTTGACAAAATGATCTCTAGGGTCTCTTTCAGCACTGAAAACCCAGATTTCTGCAAAGGGAGAATAGCATTTATTTTAATATGATGATTGAACTTGAAAGACTACCGCACAGGAAAAAAACTCTGGGTACACGTGATATGAAGAATAAGCTGAGATCCATATGTGCCTGAAAAACCAAGGAAGTTAAGAGGGTGATTAAGGCATTTATATTTAATGCATAAAGCACATGTGCAGGCTCGAGCCTCCTGTCTCTGTCCACTGCTTCCGCTGAACCTGCCTCTCTTACTTGGTGCCCCTGCTTTTCTGAGAGCCCTTTGATAACCTTCAGGTAATGTATAAAAGAACTTCATCTTTTGCTTCTGTAACTTTCCCTGATTGTGTCCACAAGTAGAAGTTCATCTTAAGGAAGCCTTTGTGGGCCAGCCTGGGACTCCAGCCACCATGTGAAGCAATACTTTTGTGGGAAATGTATTTGAAGTCCAACAACCAGTGTGTGGACTTTTGTGTATGTATATTTATATATTTTTAATATATATTCAGTGAAGTATGGTCAGTTTACAATGTTGTGTCAATTTCTGGTGTACAGAATAATGCTTCAGTCATGCATGAACATACATATATTTGTTTTCATATTTTTTCACCGTAAGTTACTACAAGATATTGAATACAGTTCCCTGTGCTATACAGTATAAACTGTGTTTATTATATATATATTAGTATCTGTAAATCTTGAACTCCCAATTTATCCTTTCCCCCCATTAACTATAAGTTTGTTTTCTGTGTCTGTGTGTCTGTTTTTGTAAATAAGTTCATTTTTTTTTTTAGATTCCACAGATAAATGATATCATATGGTATTTTTCTTTCTGACTGACTTCACTTAGAATGACAGTCTCCAGGTCCATCCATGTTGCTGCAAATGGCATTACTTCATTCTTTTTTATGGCTGAGTAGTATTCCACTGTATAAATATACCACAGCTTCTTTATTCAGTCATCTGTCAGTGGACATTTAGGTTATTTCCATGTCTTGGCCATTGTAAATAGTGCTGCTATAAACATTAGGGTGCATGTTATCTTTTCGAATTAAAGTTCCCTCTGGATATATGCCCAGGAGTGGGATTGCTGGATCATATGGTAAGTCTAGTTTTAGTCTTTTGAGGAATCCTCATACTGTTTTCTGTAACGGCTGCCCCAAACTACATTCCACCAGCAGTGTAGGAGGGTTCCCTTTTCTCCAAAGCCTCTCCAGCATTTATTGTTTGTGGACTTTTGAATGATGGCCACTCTGACTGGTGTGAGGTGATACCTCATTATGGTTTTGATTTGCATTTCTCTGATAATTAGTGATGTTGAGCATTTTTTCATGTGCCTATTGGCCATTTGTATGTCTTCACTGGAGAATTGCTTGTTTAGTTCTTCTGCCCTTTTTGTGGGTTGGGTTGTTTGTTTTTTCAAGTTGTATGAGCTGTTTATACATTCTGAAAATTGAGCCCTTGTCAGTCTCATCTTTTGCAAATATTTTCTCCCATTCTGTAGGTTGTCATTTTGTTTTGCTTAAGGTTTCCTTTGCTGTGCAAAAGGTGTGTGGCCTTTTGAAATGTGTGCCATTGCACTGCTGGGCCTACCCATGCTTCTCTTTCCTTGTGATCTTCCACTGCTCACCACCTTGGGGCCTTTTCTAAATTGGGTGGTGAGCTTGAAAGCCCTCCTTGCTGCCAATGATGACAGTTCCTGTAATTCTGACACTCAGGAGGAATCAAACCTTCCAGTTTCTCATCCCTAGAAAGGGATGTTATCAAGGTGCTTTCTTCTCCAAAAGGAATTTGAGGAATCTTAACCTCACATAATAGACTATGATAAGAAGGAAAAACACAGTGAACAGTTCCATGTCTCCCATCCCTGTAGTGCACTTGTGTGCCTGATCTGACTGTTCATCGTGTGTGGATTTAGGGTTTTGCTGTCCTTAGTGTCTCAAGCTTCTAGTACCAGAATGAAGTATAGGAACACGGTGTTGTGTTTTTGTTTTTAATTTAAATAAACTTTTTTTTTTTTTTAAATGGAGGTACTGGGGATTGAACCCAGGACCTTGTGCGTGCTAAGCCTGTGCTCTACCAGTGAGCTATAGCCACCCCCACAAGGTGTGGTTATTTTTTAAGTGATGATGCTGGCACTAAGCAGAGCTTTTACAATCGTTGTATTATGCAGATTTCTTGGTTTGAAGCAACTGAAACAGACACTGGCTGGTTTTAAACAAATGAAAAGCTGTAGTGCGGTGCACAGAATTACTGGGAAGAGTAGTGTGAACCACGGATGGAAGACGGGAAGGCACAGGAGAGGCCATGGGGCCATAGCCATAGCCCAGACCCCTCTCCAGAGACCATCTGGTGAGGAAGCTGCAGCTGCATTTACCACCCCTGGACCTAACCCTGCCCTGCCCACGTCCGCCGTCCAGGATGAATTCTTCACTCTCTCTCCACTTTTGCTTACTCGTTTTTGCACCATTTGTTCTACAATCAAGTTTAGAGATGGGAGTTTGTGATTGGCCAAGCCTTGGTCATGGGCTCAGTTCTCACTGTGGGGTTGGGGGTTAGGAGGGGTGTTTTTTCCTGGTTTCTGGAGGTGGGCACCACCTCTCACAAGATTAATGTGGTTGGGAATTCCTCATAGGAGATTTTCAGATGTTAGGCTGTTAAATAAAGAAATTGCTAAAAATTCGTTTACATTTCTGTACTAACTTATGAAAAAGAATAACAGCAGGGTTTCTCAGCTGTGGCACATCTTGGTTGTGGGGCCTGACCTGTGCATTGTAGGATGTTTAGCAGCATTCCTGGCCTCCAGCCACTCGATGCCAGTGGCACCCACTCAGGTATGACAATAAAAAATTGTTTTCAGATATTGCCAAGTGTTCCCTGGGTGGGTAAAATCACCTCGGTTGAGAATCAGTGGGCTAGAGGCTTTCTCAAACCATGGATTATGATTTGATAGCTTTGCAATAATGGCTGTGTCACAGGGGCTGGATCTTATACTATTGTCCTTAACAGACGAAGCTTCCTCCACCTGGTGCCCCTTCCCCTTCCCCTGCATGTGAAGTTCTGAAATTTCAGTGTTGTCAAACTTAAGTGTCCTTCAAGCTGGGGAGCTCCTTGAAAGATGTGAATTCCTGGGCCCTGCCCCCGCACAGTTTGACTCTGTGGGTTTAAGGTCTGGGAGTCTGCAAGTTTACCAGTGAACCTCGTGGTTCATGCAGGTGGGCTTTGGACCGCACGTTAAGAAACATGTAGCTACTTCACTGGGTATTGATCTCAAAAACAAAAGGCATGTGTTTCTTTAAGGGGAAGAGACAAGATTTTGAGGCTTTCAGATTTTTCCAGTTGTTGATTAAAAAGAAGCGCGGTAAAGATGTGGTCTGTTCTTACAGAAGTTTTTGGCAAGAGTGCTTTGGAACCAGTCTTGACGGGTGACTTGCCTCTCTTGACTTGCCTCTCAACCCTCCTTGGGAAAAGGACTTCACAGCTCCTCCTCCCCCCAAATAAATATTAGTCAAACCTTGCAGGGAGGTTTTAATGCTTTCCAGGTCTCCCTGGCCTGTTTTGTGGTCTTGTTCATGGACGCCCTAACCTCCTCAGGGGCAGAGACCATGTTGCATCAGCATCACTGGCTTTACTTCCCCAGTGGAGCCTCTGTGGTGGGAGGTCCCACATTCTGCAACAAAGCCGTGGGCCTCCTGATCCTCTACACTCTTCTCTCAGGAAGCCTTAAATCAGAGCGAGAGGATTCCATCCACGGACACAGCGTTGTGCAGTTTGCTACCGTGTTTGTAGGGGGCTTGCTTGAGGCTCCTTGATTCTGTTTTTACTTCTCTAGATGGGACCAGGCACAGTGCTATTTCCCACAGCCATTTTTCTAAAACTCGGATCATGTGGCTGTGATTCAAAGCCTTTGGTAGTTGTCCATTGATCAAAGGACAAACTTGGCATCATTCATGACCCCACCCCGCCTTTCCAGCTGTTCCTGCCGTGCACCCCGTGTTCCAGGCTCCCGGAGCTGTGTACACCCTGTGTAGAACTATACTCGGTGTGCTAACTCTTCTAACTCCTGTCTTCCAGTCTCACCAGACTATTCGACAGGCTAGTGTACGCTACCCAGTTCACACACTGGGTGCTTGCCAAGTATTTTTCCTAAAAGAAGGGATTGGTTGCTAACATGTGATCTTTCCTGATTTTTAAGAAGTCTGGGCTTTCTCTCGAGAAATTAGAAAATGTGACAGTACCATCGCCCATGTTCCTAAGTGGTCGTGGTCTTCCTTGGCCCGAGAAGGGGTTTGTTCTCTCCGTGGGCTCCTTGCATGAGGGAAGGGGAAGTACTGCACAACTTTACCTTCCTGTTTCCCACAAGAGGGCAATATAATCTCTCAAAAAGTAAAAGGGACTGAACTTGCAAAAGCTGCTAGCTTGACCCTGTTAACCATAGCAAAGCTAGTTGGGCACCCAGCTGAGTTTTGCATGCTGAATGGGCGTGCAGCACGCTGTGTGCTGTTCACACTTTCACAAACTCCTTTTCCCTCCAGATCGTAGTTCGGTTCATCTGAAAGCCAGTTTGAGCTAAGCGGGGCTTGCACTTGGCTTCTGGAGCCGCCTTGCAGCCTAGGTGCAGGTTTGGAAGTCTGACAGAGACTGACGAGGAGGGACTGCTTCTAGGAAAATGCCTGGTTCGAGTGGAGACAGCTCACAGCCTAGCATTCCTTGCAGGTGCTTCTCTTTGGCGCAGTGTCTTGCTTGTCAGCACCCTGAGAGCAGAGCTGTCACCCTTGGGAATGCCTTAACACTAACCAGGCCAACAGAGACTGATGGGTTAACTAACATGGCTCTTTATTTAGAATGAGATAAATTTGCAGAAGGGGCTTAGAAACTCATTTTTGCTGGCCAGAGTGTACTTTCCTTTTAGAAAAATTAACAGTAGAAGCCTAAACATAATTGCCAGGTTGTTTGAGTTCTGAGCAAGGGGAGTGCTATGATTTGCAGGCTTGTGATGTTCTGACAACTCCACCCCTGCAGTGAGGCCTGGATGGGTGGAGCACGTCTGCCAGGCTTCCTTATGGGAACAGTGCTGTGGGTACCTTCCTGTGTTTCCCTCTCAGACTCTGTCTGTGCCCCCTGCCCTCCATGGTCTATGCCGGGCTTACAAGTCAATAAACAACACCATAAATTATTAGGTGACATTCACATGTGGCATTTTTCACTTTTGGTCTTGTTTACATCTTATCTATCACAGATGATTTTTTAAAATTATTTTTTTAAATTGAAGTATAGTCAGTTATGTGTCAATTTCTGCTGTACAGCATAATGTTTTAATCATCATATACATGTATTTGTTTTCATATTCTTTTTCATTATAGGTTACTTCAAGATAATGAAAATACATAGTTCCCTGTGCTAAGAAATTTGTTTTTTATCTTCTATATATAGTAGTTAGTATTTGCACATCTCAAACTCCCAATTTACAGTAACCATAAGTTTGTTTACTATGTCTGTGAATCTGTTTCTGCTTTGTAGATCAGTTCATTAGTGTCTTCTTTTTTTCTCATTTTTCTTTTAGATTCCACGTATGAGTGATAATCATGGTATTTTTTTCTCTTTCTGACTTACTTCATTTAGAATGATGATCTCTAGATCCATCCATGTTGCTGCAAATGGCATTATTTCATTCTTTTATAGGGCTGAGTGATATTCCATTGTATACATATATCACAGCTTCTTTAGTCAACTTTTGATGGACACTTAGGTTGTTTCCATGTCTTGGCTATTGTATATAGTACTGCTATGAACATTGGAGTGCATGTATCTTTTTGAATTAAGTTTCCTTCTGCATATATGTCCAGGAGTGGGATTGCTGGATCATACTGTAAGTCTATTTTTAGTTTTTTTGAAGAATCTCCTTACTGTTTTGATAATGGCTGCATCAAACTGCATTCCCACCAACAGTGTCACAGATGATTTAAATAATTCAGGCCTAAGTATTTTGGGGAGTGTTAGAGGTGAGGCCCCTCAGTACTTATTTTAGTGTGCTTTAAGATAGTGCAAAAGTTTAAGAAAATAAAGCTAACTTTTAATTGCATATGGTGACTAAGTACAGATACGTGAAAACAAAGGTTCCAAATCTTACTTTCTCTGTTGACTTTGTTGTTTGCCTTGGGTTAAAACAACAAAGCAGCTCATCTTTGCCTCATTTTTTGCCTCTTATTCTTTTTTATCCATCTGTAATGTGGGTAAGATTTAAAATGGTTTAATGAGAATGTGGAAATGTGGAAAAGTAGAGGAAGAGGAAAAGCATAAATGGAATAATTGTGTCTTGGGTTTTTTAAAAACTGGCTTTGGTGGTTAAACTTGTACATTTTTTTCTGTGTCAGATTGGGTTGAATAATTATCCAAAGCTAATACTGAATTTATGATACATACATATTAGCCCATGAATCCTGTTTTTGATGTTAGTTTCCACTAATTTGTCTGTAGTCAGGATGTTGACCCAGCTCTTTTTTTAAATCTTTTTTTTAATTGAAGTACTGTCAGTTACAATGTGTCAATTTCTGGTGTACAGCACAATGTCCCAGTCATACATATATGTACATATATTCATTTTCATATTCTTTTTCATTAAAGATTATTACAAGATACTGAATATAGTTCCCTGTTCTATACAGAAGAAACTATAAAAAAAAAATCTACTTTTATATATAGTGGCTAACTTTTGTAAATCTCAAACTCCCAGATTTATCCCTTCCCACCCCCTTACCTCAGTAACCATAAGATTGTTTACTATGTCTGAGAGTCTGTTTCTGTTTAGCAGGTGAGTTCATAGTGTCCTTTTTTAGATTCCACATATGCATGACATCATATTGTATTTTTCGTTCTCTTTCTGGCTTACTTCACTTAGAATGACAATCTCTATGTTTGTCTGTGTTGCTTGCTGCAAATGACATTATTTTATTTTTTTATGGCTGAGTAGTATTCCATCGTATAAATATACCACAACTTCTTTATCCAGTCATCTGTCAGTGGACACTTAGGTTGCTTCCATGTCTTGGCTATTATATATAGTGCTGCTGTGAACATTGGGGTGCATGTATCTTTTCGAGTTAGAGTTCCCTCTGGATATATGCCCAGGAGTGGGATTGCTGGATCATATGGTAAGTCTATTTTTAGTTTTTTGAGGACTCTTCATACTGTTTTCTATAACGGCTGGACCAAACTACATTCCCACCAACAATGTGGGAGGATTCCCTTTTCTCCAAAGCCTCTCCAGCATTTATTGTTTGTGGACTTTTGAATGATGGCCACTCTGACTGGTGTGAGGTGATACCTCATTATGGTTTTGATTTACATTTCTCTGATAATTAGTGATACGTAGCATTTTTTGTGTGTGCCTATTGGTCATTTGTATGTCTTCATTAGAGAATTGCTTGTTTAGTTCTTCTGCCCATTTTTGGATTGGGTTGTTTGTTTTTTTGTTAATAAGTTGTATGAGATGTTTATATATTCTGGATATTAAGCCCTTGTCAGTCTCATCTTTTGCAAATATTTTCTCCCATTCTGTAGGTTGTCATTTTGTTTTGCTTAAGGTTTCCTTTGCTGTGCAAAAGCTTTTAAGTTCAATTAGGTCACATTTGTTTATTTTTGCTCTTATTTCTGTTGCCTGGGTAGACTGCCCTAGGAGAACACTGCTAAGATTTATGTCAGATAATGTTTTGCCTATGTTTTCTTCTTGGAGATTGATCCTGTCTTGTCTTATATTTAAGTCCTTAAGCCATTTTGAATTTATTGACCCAGCTCTTTCAACCTAAGACTTAGTTCTGGGCACACAAGGAACAGGAATGCCTACTGGAAAAAATCTGCAGTCATTTTTATTCATGTGCTCAGTTTACTTGAGGGAGGATCTTATGGGCTCCAGAGTGTGTCTCCTTCAGCCTGTTTGTTGTTATAATCACCCATGGTCCTTGGGTCCCCAGTGCAAAGGGAGGAAGAGACAAGCTCATGTTTGATGTGGTTGTGCATCCCCTGCCTTCCTCATCGCATGTCTCCATAGGTCGTTCTACAGGATTTGGACAGATAGGACTGTTTAAAAAATGAGTTATTTGGTGCTGAAGTCCAGTCAGCATGTTTTCAAATGCCTTTTAATTTGTTGACCTTTGCTTGAGTTTCATGGAACTGTGAAGATAAGTAGAAGACATAATTGCTATTTTTAAAGAGTTTAAAATCTATGCAATTGGAGGATGTACACAAAACAGCCAGAGAGCAATGCAGAATGATGCAGTGTATTAACTAGGTTAGGGATTCTGGGGCTAGACAGACCTGCATTTTTTTTGTTTTTGTTTTTTTAAATTGAAGTATAGTCAGTTTACAATATTTTGTCAATCTCTGGTGTCCAGCATAATGTTTCAGACATACATATACATACATATATTGGTTTCCATATTCTTTTTCATTACAGGCTGCTGCAAGATACTGAATATGGTTCCCCAGACCTGCATTTTTTTTTAACCTTTCTGAGCCTTAGTTTCTTGATATTATAAAGAATGTATGAGAATGTAGAGTATTTAGCCTAGAACCTGGTATGTGGTTAAAAGTTCAGTATTTGGTAGATAATCACAGTAACTGGGTCTAATGTTCCTTTTTGCTGTTTTATTGAGGAAAAAATGGTTTTCCTTGTTTACTGCTCAGATAAATCACTTTGAAAGAAAATTTCCTAAAATACTATTATATGCCACTTTGATTTCTTTAATGACTTTTTTTTTTGGTGATAGCAGAAATTTGGACCCATTGATCCTGTCTTAAAAAGCGCCTTGATTACAGTTAGTGTGCCTGCCTGTAGTTTTTTTTTTTTAACCTGTTTTTTAATAGGCTGCTTCTCTTCTGGAGAATCAGCTAACCAAACAATGTATACAAAGGAGTCAAGGAGAAGAGAGCCTGTGGAGGGAACTCAGAAGTCAGCTCTGGGACAACTTAAGTGACGTGGATGCCCCCTGCGCTCCCACTCCCTTAGCCATGTTCTGAAAGACGGGGGTTTCCAGAAGTGGGGAATTGGATTGTTTGTTTGGGAGGACCAGAAGTGTAAAGAAACAGCGGGTGGCCCCTGGATCATCATTATTTCCCATCAGAGGTGAGCGTGATGGAAAGCCTGACTCATAAGCAGCAGAAAATGTGGGCTCCCGGCCTCACGCTGTCAGGGTGGCCTCCCCAAGGGTGTGGCCTCCCCATGGATGTGGCTTCCGCTGCCTGAGGAGGTGGTCAGAGCCGCTGCCACACTTCAGTCCCTCCTGGGAGGAGTCAGGTGCAGAATGAGTGCAAATGAACTTGCTAGGTCTCAACTTCATAGAAGACTTTTTTTAGGTTAATATTTGTATGGAAACATACAACCCCCACCCCCACTCCAAAACTTTAATGGACTTTGCTTCTTTAAAGAGTGAATATGCCCTTAAATTTTTTTTTTTTTTTTAGTATTCCCTTTTGAAGGTGATGGGAGTTGCATGAGTAAAGGCAAGTCTGACTGGCTTTGGTAATGAAAGAGTGTAAGAAAGTCAGGATTTCTCACAGCTGTTTTAGTAGGCAGAGTGCTTCCACTTGGGGAATAACACCACGAGAAATCTCAGTCTTCCCTGATACTTGTTCCATTTCATTCTGTGTACTCCTCGCCTCACAGATTTAAATACCAAATTGCTTCTATTACTTCACAGTTTCCACCCGGGGTCTCAGGAGTTTGCCCAGAGCCAAAAAAGCATCTGCCGTTTCCCACTTTTTGCCCCATCTTAGAACCGGGGGCTTCTTCTTGAGCTGTTGATGTCATCATCGCCATATCTGGGTATTCCTAGTTGAGTTTTCAGTTTCAACTGAACCTGTAATCTCAGAAGAGGCAGGTCTCCCCATGCTTTAAAAACCGACATCATCTTGGAGAGTTTTCTGGTGTGACGGTTTGGGGTGACTTAATTTTGAAAATCCCTTTTTAAAACGTTCTCATCTCTGCTGGGATTTTTTTATTTTCATTTTTTAAGTTTGGAAATTTTTTAAATAAAGATTTTTCCTCCCCTGCAGATACAGAAAATAGCTTTTAAAAGCATAACCTTGTTAGCATAAATCTTTGATTCTCTGAACAGAGAGGAAAATGACAGGCAATAAAGACAGATTCAGTTCTGTCTCCCGGAGCTATGTGGCACCGATCAAATGAAGCACCTTTGTTTATTTGAAGGCAGAATATGGATTTTTGTTTGGAAATAATGGTTTCCTGCATGTATGAAACTGGCCATTTTGACTCAGTTGATCCATCAATTAGCTGGATGATGAATTGCCTTCTAATTGGGGATTAGCATAGTGGTGTGCATGCTCAGAAGTGCTTCCAGAGACCTGGCATCTCCTTATAAAAGTCCTTGCAGTGACTAGGGCACACTTAACTCTCCCAACCCCTTCCCCCCTTTTAAGCCATTATGGGAAAGATTTTCTTTTTAAATTTTTTCCCCTAGCTTTACTGAAGTATACTTGACACAACTGAGATGTTTAAATTATACATCATGATGGTTTGATACACATTGTGGAAAGTTTCCTCCTATCTAATTAACACGCCCATCACCTCACCTATTTATTTATTTTTGGTAAGAACATTAAGTTTCATTCTTAGCAAATTTCAGTTATACAATATAGTGTTAACAACTATAGTCATAATGTTACATATTAGATCCTCAGATCTTATTTATTTTCTGGCTGGGAGTTTGGAAGTTTGTACCTTTTTACCAACCTCTCTCTGTTTTTCCCACCTCCAGTCTCTGGCAACCACTTTTCTACCCTGTTTCTATGAGTTTGTTGTTTGATTTTGTTCTGCATGTAAATGTTAACACAGTATTTTCTTTGTCTGTCTGGCTTACTTCACTAAACATGATGCCTTCAAGGTCCATCCATGTTGTCACAAAAGGCAGGATTTCCTCTTTTCTCATGGCTGAATAATATTGCCATGTGCATATAAACAAAATGTTTTCATGCATTGATGGTCACTTAGGTTGTTTTGATATCTTGGCAATTGTGAATAACGCTGCAGTGAACGTGGAGTGCAGAGATGTCTGGTAGCCTGTTTTCATGTCTCTTGGATACAAACCCAGAAGTGGGACTGCTGGTCATGTGGTAGGTTTGTTTTTAACTTTTTGAGGAACTCCATGCAGTGTTCCTTAGTGGCTACACCAATTTACATCCCACCCCCCCACCCTCCCCATTTGTCCCATCCTTCACCCTGTGACAGGGCAGGTGGGCCGAGTGCCATTGGAGTGACAGCCTGATAGGAGATGAGAGGTCAGCTTGCTGGCCTCTGAGAGGCTGGATGTGAGACATGGAAAAATGCCTCCCAGCTCCCTTGGGTCCTTGCATCACATCTGCTTCCTGACTGTCCACTGCCCCATCCCTCGAGAGCTCAGTGTCCTTTGGCTGTGCCAAGACCCCCACTGAGCCCCAGGCCTGCCTGCCCCTTGGGTCCCGGGCTTCACCACTACTCCTTTCTGTACTGACCTCATACTCCCTTTTGTTATTTGCAACTTGCATTTTTATTTTATTTTATTTTATTTTATTTTATTTTATTTATTTTAACATTTTTATTGATTTATAATCATTTTACAATGTTGTGTCAAATTCCAGTGTAGAGCACAATTTTTCAATTATACATGAACATATATATATTCATTGTCACATTCCTTTCTCTGTGAGCTACCATAAGATCTTGTGTATATTTCCCTGTGCTATACAGTATAATCTTGTTTATTTATTCTACAATTTTGAAATCCCAGTCTGTCTATTTCCACCCCCCACCCCCTTGGCAACCACAAGTCTGTATTCTATGTCTATGAGTCTGTTTCTCTTCTGTATTTATGCTTTGTTTGTTTGTTTTTTAGGTTCCACATATGAGCGATCTCATATGGTATTTTTCTTGCATTTTAATTGTTTGATGACTGATGTATTGTTTTAGTTCCAGTCCCTAGGACAGTAGTCTCTCGATAAGTATTTATTTGAATGAACAATAATTTTAGTCTATTGATGGAAAGCAGTCTGACTAAACTAATTCGTATTAAAATACAAATGACTGGTCCAAATCTTACATCATCATTTCAAATATTCTAGGGAATTTAGGCTTGAGTAAGCAGCATTTGTACTGTTAATTTATTATTTTTGTTTCAGAAATGTAAGATCTAAGAAAAAAAGTTTAAAAGGAAATACAAGTTCATGGTTAAAAAGTTCAGATAGTCCCCCAGTTCCCTTTACCTAAGGCACCAACTGTTTTTGATTTCTTTGTATCTTCTGGAAGTTTCTATAAATACACAAGCATATGTTTACAAATTGGAGCCTACCTTTTAAAAAATAATGAGATGTAAAATGCCCTTTTCTTATCCTCTGTTAATGTAAAGCCCTGATCTGATGGGCCACCTGTCTCTTCCCCCTCAGGCTCCCCAAATAGGCCGTATATTTGTCTTTAAAATTCATCACGTTCAAAACTGAAAAACTTCATCTTTTATTTCTTTCTATCACTGTAATATTGAGGATGAAGTTTGACTACACGTTATAAAATGTGAAATGACAGCGGCTTACACAAGATAAAAACTTATTTTTCTTTTGCTTAAGAGAAATCCAGGGCTGATAGGGCAGCTCAGGGACCCAGGCTCTTTCTGTCTTACTGACTCTCTCTCTGTCTCTGTCTCATTCTGTCTCTCTCTGTCTGTCTGTCTGTCTGTCTGTCTCTCTGTCTCTGTCTCTCTCTAATCCAGTACAGCTGTCTAACCTCCAATCACTACCTCTGTTTTCTAGGCAGCAGAACAAAGTAGTCTTCCCCACCCACGAATCGTGTACAAGTACACCTCACAGAAGTGTCATACAAGACTTTCCAGGTGGCCCAGCTGAAAACTGGGGATTCTATCACTACAGAAGGAGAGGCATATAGATACTGGGATAAATAGCTAGCGTTCTGCCAGTCACTCAAGTCTTCAAATATGGTGACCTCCCTTCCCCCCTCCAATTTCTTACCACGGGGATTCAAGATAACTTTGTGCTTCTTTCAGAAATCTTCAGTTTGATTTGTGAAAGTAAAGGTCAGTTCAGCCTGAGAATGGCCATGTCAGATTTTTGTGAAGAAAAAGTGACCGAGTGCGGTATTAACTCAGTGGAAAGCTCAGTGTGGTTTGACATCGCAGTTTTTTGAGTTGATCATTTAGATCAGATGTGGGCAAAGTTTCTCTGTAAAGGATCAGGTAGTAAATATTTTGGGCTTTGCAGACCAGATCCTCTGTCCTGCAGCTACTCAGCTGTGCCTTTGTAGTATGGAAGTGGACAGTACAGAGAAGAATGCGCATGGCTGTGTCCAGTGAAACTTTATTGTCACACTGAAACTTCAGTTACATGTATTTTTCATGTGTGATGATATATTTGTCTTAACTTTTTCAATTATTTAAAAATGTAAAAATCATCCTTAACTCACATGCTGTACAAAAACAGGTGGTGGGCTAAATTTGGCCCCAGGGCCATAGTTTGCTGATTCCTAATTTAAATGATTGTAGAAATGATGAGCTCTAAGAAACTAATGTTCTTCTGTTTTAAACAGAAGATGGTCAGCTAGTGTGAGAGTCAGAAATGGGGTGGAGGGAAGGAGGGATCTAAAAATATTTAGAAGAATTGACTTTAAGTTTTGAGGCCGCACATTCTAAAATGCTTAAAAATATATCATTAGATTAGGAAGAGAACCATATTTTTAAAGAAATGTGGTTTTTTTTAGTGGGATAAAATAAAGCATAAAATTTACCACTTTAACCAATTTTTAAATGTCCAGTTCAGTGATATTAAATGCATTCAGTATATGTGCAACCATTACCACTATCCATTTCTAGAAAACTTTCATCATCCCAAACAGAAACTCTGTACCGTTTAAAATAATAACTCCCTATTTTCTCCTCTCCTCTGCCCGTGGTAACTTATATTACATTTTCTATCTCTGAGAATTTGTCTATTCTAGGTATCATGTAAGTGGAGTCATACAATAGTTTTTTATTTTTATCTGGCTTATTTCACTTAGCATAAGGTCTTCAAGGTTTATCCATGTGGTAGCATGTTTCAGTTTCATTCCTCTTTAAGGCTGAATAATCTACTTTATGTAAATGCATTGTGTTTACCCATCTGTTGATAAACATTGGGTTGTTTCCACCTGTTGGCTGCTGTGAATAATGCTATGAACATTGATATGAAAGCATCTCTTTGAGTTCCTGCTTCCAATTCTTTAGTGTATGTGCCTGGAGGTGGACTTGCTAGAGTGTATGCTAATTCTATGTTTAGCTTTTTAAGGACCCTCCATACTGTTAACCTTATTCCCATTAGTAGTGCACAGTTTCCAGTTTCTCCACATCCTCACCAACACTTATTAAATTTTTTTTATGATAACTATCTTACTGGGTGTGAAGTAATATCTCATTGTGGTTTAGATTTGCATTTCCCTAATGACTGGTGATATTGAGCATCTTTTCATGCACTTATTGACCATTTGTGTAAATCGTTTGTAAGACATTTGTTAAGTCCTTTACTCTTTTTTTAATTGTGGGTTTTTTGTTGTTGTTGAGTTGTAAGAGTTCTTTTTTATATTCTGGATATTAATCCCTTATCAGATTTTTGATTTGCAAATATTTTCTCTCATTATGTGGGTTGTCTCTTCAGTCTCTTGATAGTATATTTTGATGACAAAATTTCTAATTTGGTGTCTGATTTATTTATTTTTCTTTTGTTGCATGTGTTTTTGGTGTTGCAACCGAGAAATCATTACCAATTCAGTGTCACAATCTTTCCTTCTGTTTTCTTCTAAGGGTTTCAAAGTTTTTATTCTTACAGTTAGGCCTTTATTCCATTTTGAGTTACATTTTGTATGTGTGTAAGGTAAGGGTCCAACTTCATTCTTTTGGATGTGGATATCCAGTTTTCCCAGTGCCGTTTGTTGAAGACTCCATTAATAATCTTGACACCTTCTGAAAATCATTTGGCTATATGTGTGATGATCTGAGCTCTATTCTGAGCTCTATTTTGTTGGTCTACATATGTGTTCTTTTTAAAAGAATTTATTTACTATTGTTTTTGTTTTTTGTTGGGGGGAGATGATTAGGTTTACTTATTTATTTTCAGTGAAGGTAGTAGGGATTGAACCCAGGACCTCATGCATACTAGACATACACTCTACCAGTGAGCTATACCCTCCCTGCAGCGTGTGTGTTTTTGATGCGTTCTTATGCCACACTCTTTTGATGACTGTAGCTTTGTAGTAAGTTTGAAAATCAGGAAATAAGAGTCTTCTGACCTTGTTCTTTTTTGTGAAGATTATTTTGATTGTTTGGAGTCCTTTGAGAGTCCGTATGAATTTCAGGATGGGTTTTCTATTTCTGCAAAAAATGCCAGGGATTTTGATAAGGATTGCATTAATCTATAGATTGCTTTGCGTAGTATTGCCATCTTAACAATATTAAAGCCTTCCAGTCAATGAACATGGAAATGGAAATGTCTTTCCATTTATTTGTGTTATCTTTAATTTTTTTCAGAAAATTTAGTTTTTGGTGTACAAGTCTTTTGCCATTTTTGTTAATTTATTACCAAGTATTTTATTCATTTTGATGCTATTACAAATAGGATTGTTTTCTTAATTTCCTTTTTGGATTGTTCATTGTTAGTGTACAGGAATTTAAGTGACTTTTGTGTGATTTTTTTTTTATACCCTCCAACTGTGCTGAATTTATTAGATCAAACAGTTAATTTAAAACACTTCTTTTGTTTTAGAGTTTTCATGTATGAGAATATGTCATCTGTAAACAAATAATTTTATTTCTTCCTTTTAAATTTGGGTACCTTTTATTTCTTTTTCTTGAATAATTCTCTGGCTAGGACTTCAATACTATATTGAATAGAAGTGATGAAAGTAGACATCCTTGTCTTTTTCCTCATCTTAAGGCAAAAGCTTTTAATTTTTCACCATTGCGTATGATGTTAGCTGTGAGTTTCTCATATATGGCCTTTATCATGTTCTGGAAGTTTCCTCCTCTTCCTAGTTTAAGTTTTGTTTTTTTTTAAATCAGTGGAGAATGTTGAATTTTGTCAAAAGCCTTTTCTGTAGAGATGCATATTACAGTATACAAGGGTGATTTCTTAAAAAAAAAAAAGGGTGATTTCTGAGGTTTGCTTTAAAATACTTTAGCAAAGGAAAAAGGGGGTTTGATGAAGCAAGTGACAAAATTTGGGTAACTGGAGAATGGGTGATGTTTTGGAAATTTATTAAATGATTATTTCTACTTTAGAGTATGTTTGGAAATTTAAAAAACTTGTATTAAAATACTTATTTTATTGTTTTAGATTGAATTCCCTTATTTACTAAAATGTCTATTTTTAAGTCATCATTGTTTGGATTATGTTTACCTTCTCCATTTAGGGTATATTGTGATCTTTTGCAGCATCCAACTATGACTTTGCCCTTTACCAAGGTAGAAAAGGTGTCTATGTTCTTTTTGTAAGAGTCTTACTCTGGCCTAAAGTGTTCTTGCCTCTGGGAGTTGGTGAAGATAATTCTGCTGAACTCTCGGGTATTGTGAATGTGCAGTAGTTTCTAAACCTGAATGACTTGAGGAAGCTTTGAAAAAAGTGTAGATTGTGTTGACAGATTGATCAGACCTGGGGTAGGACGTGGTCTCCAGAAGTGATGGGGATGCAGCCAGGTTTGGGAATCATTAAATAGGAGCCAGGCTTTAGAAAGGGCATGGGAACAACATCCCTCTGTGATCCCTCCTACTAGCCTAGAGAGGGTCTTGCTTTCATGGGGAGAGTGCGGGACTTGGAACCAGAAGTTCCAGTCCAGTCAGTAGAACTAGATGACTTTGGTTAAAGAGGTAACTTCACATTAAGAAAAATAAGTAGCCTGAACTATACCATTGGTGAGCTTCCTGAATGCATTATTCCATGATGAAACTTGCCAGAGAGAGAGAGATGTTGACCACTAAAAGTGAAGGGATTAATGTGGAATAATCCTGTGTACCGAAGGAGAAGGTATTTGTGTATTAGGTTGATTAAAGTTTTAGACAAATCACTCAACGGAAAAAAACAAATTCCCAAAGGACTTTTTTGGCGGGAGTTGACGGGGTGGAGAGAGAGTTGCTTTATTGATTTATTTTTATACTTGCTTTAATCAGCAGCAGTGGTAGAAATGTGGCATTCTATAGTTACTTTCCACATTTCAAAAAGAAAAACTCGATCTCTTCTTGGATGGTCTAGTGGAGCTGTAACCTTGACATAGTTAATAAAATTGTGTTATACAATGGGCTTTTCTTTTGAAGCCCTTAAGAATGTTCAGATATGCCTTATTAGCTTACTCAAACCAAATCGGGGGGTCAAAAAGATGAGGGCAGCCTGTCAGATCCCAAGGCCTCCAGGCACTGAGGTTAGCCCCAGATCACATCCAGGGGTGAGTGTGCAACTGCTAACAGATTCCAGTCTTGTAAAAATCCAGGATTCAGAGGGGCCTGGGTCTGAGAGACCCTCGCTGCAGCCTTTCCTTTTACAGACGACAGAACTGAGGGTTGGAAAGGGGTGACTTAGCCAGAGCCCTCTCCTGCTGAGCCCGGCGGTTTCCATTTACTAGGTCTCTGTTAGGATGGCAGCACCTTCAAAACACAGAACGCACTTCCCTGCCGGAAGCCACATCTTTCAGTGGTGACACCCCGAGGTGGCCCCCGTGGTCTTTTGCTTGTTTTGGAGAGATGCAGCGTGACTGCTTTTGTTGTTACAGCACTGGGTGGTCTGCTAGTGAGCACGTAATATAAATAACAACTAATAAATAATTTTACAGCAGAGACCCTAAATCCTTCCAGATAGTGCACTGGTGCGTGGCTGTCAAACACCACACACATCCTAAGAAAACAGTAACTTTAACCCATCCGTCTTTTACGTACACGGCACGTTGTTGTCATAAAGTTTTCCTGAGGTTTTAGTGGCTTAAAGGAAGAAAATGTACACCTAAAAACACACGTACACAAACACACGTACGTGTGCACACCTACCCTCGCTGGCTACATGATCACTTCTGTTTTTAGGAATCGCCAATTTTATACGTCTCTGAATTTTTTTTTTATTTTTATTTTTTGCTACTTTGGCTACAGTAGACGATTTTATTTCATACTGCAGTGAATTTGAGCAGACTTGGTATTTTTGAAATTAAATCCCTCTGATTTTGCATGCCGAACCATACTTTGGCGTTTTAAAACAGAGTGATAAGAAGATGCATTGGCTTTACTCATTTTGTGGTTTTCTAGCTCTTGAGAGCCGGCTACCTGAGTCCTGTGCTGCCTAAGACCTTGGGGTTTCCAGATGAGTTGGAGGTTAGGATTCTGGCCTGACCCCCTCCCTGAAATCTCCAGGCTTCAGCTTCTTCAGGTGGAAATTGGGGATCATACCTATTGCATAGAGGACAGAAGGACTAAGGGTAGAAGCTTGAAGCTTCCACCAGAGCTCCCAGCATTGGCCCTCCATCTGAAGCTCTCAACAGGAGTTGCCTCTCTTCACTTTCTAGATTTGCATCTCGCATCTTCTTCATTGAAACCTGCCCATAGCAAAGGCTGTTCTCTCATGAAGCTGTCCTGAGTTGAAATAGAAGTCTTGCTGCTCTGTATTTCCATATTGCACTGTATCTGGTGCCTCTCCCGTAGTGTCTTGGGCTTGATGTCTGCACTGTAATGGTTACAGGGGAGCTGCGTTACCCCCACTCCCTGCCCCTGGCTGAGCTGTCTGAGGACAGAGGCTGAGGCTGACCAAGCCCTGCGTTTCCTGCAAGACGTTACGCATGCTGCACACACAGCAGGTGTGATCATGGATGAGCTCTCAGTGGGTGTGTGGGGGTGGTGTTGAAAACAATTTGATAGAATGGTACATGCTCTAAAGGTGGTCACTGTCTTCCTCATCCCTGCTGCCTCCAGCCACCCATTTCTCTCTCCAGCCCTCTCACTTGGAAGGCTCTGCACCTGAGGGGGCTTGGCTTCCTCAAGGAGGTCAGATTTATAGAGGCCAGGCTGACTTGTCAATAGCTGTATGTTGTGACTGGAATTGTGTCCCCCAGGAGATGTCAGAGTGCTAACCCCTGGTACCTCAAAATGTGACCTCATTTGAAAATAGCATCTTTACAGAGATAATCAAAGCCACATGAGGTCATTGGGGTGGGCCCTAATCCAGTATGACTGGGGTCCTTATTAAAAGGGGAAATTTGGACAGAGGCAGACCCGTACAGAGGGAAGAAAATGTGAAGGCCCAGAGAGGACATCTAGAAGCCAAGGAGCCTGAGGCTACGAAAAGAGAAGAGGTGTGGATCTGACAGATTGTCCTCGCAGCCCTCAGAAGGAGGCTGCCTGCCAACACCTTGATTTTGGACTTCCAACCTCTAGAACTGTGAGATGGTGCATGTCTGCTGTCTAAACCACCTGGCATGTGGCACTTTGTTAGGGCAGTCCTAGGAAATGAATACATTATGTGAAGCAGTCAGGTTTTAACATTTTCAGCCTTGTTTCCTTATCTGTAGAGGGAGTGGTATGGCAAATCACACTATTTCGTAGGGTTCTTCTCAGAGCTGAACAGTGCCTGGCTTTTTTTTTTTTTTTAAAGATCTTTTTAAACAATTTTTTAACCTTTCTTTTTTTTTTTTTTTGGTGGGGAGAGGTAATTAGAATTATTTATTTATTCTTAGAGGAAGTACTGGGGATTGAACTCAGGAACCTCATGCATGCTAAGCATGCGCTCTACCACTTTAGCTGTACCGTCCCCCATGCCTGGCATTTTGAAAGGACCTCTATTAATGGTATACCTTTACTGTTACTCTGTAGACTCCCAGCCTTCCTCAGCCTTGGACCACTTGTATCTGTCCCTTACTGGCATTTCTTCAGAAGGTCGTCAGCCAGGTTCTGGTTTCTGTGGCCATAAGATCTGGAAGCCTTAATAGGAAGCAAATCATATTTTCTTGTAGGAATCTAGTTTGATTAGGGTTTCACTTCCTGACAAAGTGCTCAGCCACAAACAATCTGCAAAACCATCCCGTCCCAATAGGTAAGTGTGTGTTAATGGGCTGAGGCCTCATCCTTCTCTGGTCACCGTGTTGACTGGGAGTCTTTGTTAGACTATATGATAACCTGTAAGAATCTATCAACTTCCTTACTTTTGAATGCCTGTCATAGTAGGTTGTAGGAAGTAGGGCCTGGATTCTTTGGTGGTAGTTAGAAGAAAAATGAAAATCTGTGAATTAAAATCCTCCTCAGTGTATGGGAGGTGGTGGCATCTGGAAACAGGTGTGGGCTCAGTCTGACACTTGGAGCTGTGTGGCCTTGGGCTGGTTACTTAATCTTAGTATCTGTTTTCTCTGTAAAACAAAGGTGATGATCGCTGCCCAAGGTACAGACGCGCCTTTTCTACGTGGTACATACTACTTGACCAAAAAAAAAAAAAAAAAAAAGTTCCTTTCCTCCCTCTTCCCCATCCCTCAACGGTTAGAGTCAATAGCTCAAGTGTTGGTCGCTTCAGGCGTGATGTGGAGGTTGCTTTGGGGAAACGTAAGAGCTTATTGTGCCCCTTAAATTATTCTCAGCAGAAAGCTACCCACCACCTACATGCTGAGAACCTTTGAGTGACATAGGTCAGATTCAAAACTTTATTTCAGCATGGTCTGAAGTGAATTTGATATTCTTCTTACAGTTCTTTTGGTGATACCACTTCTGAGTTGTTTGTTTTTTAAAAAAAGTCTGAAAGTATTAAACATTTGAAGAATGAAGTATTATGAGATTGGGGTGTGTGTGTGCATGATGACTAAAATAAATTCTCCTATGGCTAGTATAGTTTAGTTATGAATGGGTCATCTCTAAAAATTAAATTTGAAGTTCTCTAAGATAAATCTGCATTAATAACTATGGCTATTTGAGCACTTAGGGCTCAGATAACATCAATACCCTAAAAATCTCTAAGCTCTTTATAAACATCATTGCAGACTGTATTAATATCCATATAAAACAGGACTTCAGTTTAAGCTTAATTGAATTAGTCCTTTGGTATTGAATGAGGAGTCCATTCTCCAGTTTCACTTAAGAAGTAGTGGACCAGGGAAAGAAAGAGACATAGAATGTTAGATTTTGGCATCGTTTTATTTGTTTTACTAATTTTCTAGTCTCAAAGCCGTTCTCAAGATGATTCCATTAAAAGGAGGTGGAATATTTGCCATTTTCCAGGAAAGTAGTGATCGATGATGGGGGAGAGAGATTATTCATGCCTTATAATCAATATAACTTCTTCTAGAACTGATTTTTGGGCACTCAAAGTCAAATTATCTTACTTCCTTTTAAAAATAAAAACTTACAGTTTCCATAGGGAAAAGTTCAAAACACAGAAGAAATTTCCAGAGTTTTTTTAAAATTTCTTTTTTCTTTTTAAAAACATGTTTTTATTGAAGGATACTCAGTTTACAACATCATGTCAATTTCTGGTGTACAGTACAATATTTCAGTTGTATAGGAACATACATATATTCGTTTTCATACTCTTTTTAAGCATAAGTTACTACAAGATACTGAATATAGTTCCCTGTGCTATAGAGTATGAACTTGTTTATTTTGTATTTAGTAGTTAGTATCTTCAAATCTTGAACTCCCAGTTTATCCCTTCCCACCCCATCCTGTAACCATAAAATATTTATTTATTTGTTTATTTATTTATTTTGGGGGGAGATAATTGAGTATTTATTTACTTTCTTTTTTTTGATGGAGGTACTGGGGATTGAACCTAGGACCGTGTGCTTGCTAGGCCTGCGTTCTACCACTGAGCTATACTTTCCCTCCTCCAGAGGTTTTAATACCCTCTTTTGATAATTATTTTCACAAACTCTGTTCAGGTAGGAACTTGGTTTGAGTAGCTGTATGATCTGGAAACCAGGGTAAAATGAATCATCGTAAAGACGAATCATGTTTTTCTGTAGGAATCTAGTTTTAAGTAGGGGTTTTATTCCTGATAAAATGCTCAGCATCATCTAAATCATAAACATGGCCACTCATGTTATAAAAATAAATATACAACAATATACATCATGTGATAATTTACATAATATGCTCCTAGTTGCATATAATGGGATTGCCTGTGGTACATACATTGATTACCTAAAGGCCCAAGTGCTTTATGAAACATACATTCAGCTTATAAAATGCACAGCTCTGCCATGATTTAATGTGTATGGAAGAACTTAATAAACTGTAGGGTGCTATACAGATGTAAGCTGAAATTTTATTAGCTTTGTACATACAGCCTAGCATAATACATGTGCAGGAAGACATTCCTAAACATCCAGTTAGGAATATTTTTTTCTCCTTAGAATTTGGAAAGCGCATTTGGGGGTTTGGGTGACTCGTGAGCTAGGATATGTAAGGAAGTTTGAACAGATGCTTTTCTTCTTTTGCTAATATTTCTTTATGCTGTATGCTTTGTTTCAATTATTTTTACATGTGCTTTGTATCCTCATTATCCCCTTTTAAGAGAAGATACCTTTAGCCCCCTTTTGAAGAAGATGGTGACAATCAGAGATAAATGGCACTTTCAGAGTCAGTTTGTCACTAGGAAGTCGTAAAACCCAAACTAAAACCTCTTCTTCCTGACTCCTCATTCTGTGCTCTTTCAAATACACCATAAGAACCTGACATTTTTTACCTTGGGATAAGCAGATGGTATCAAAATAATTGTAGCCATCCTAGAACAGTGCTGAAATTTGGGGTCACTCTCAAAGGAAACTCTTAGTGTCTGAAAGCCTGGAGTCCTCACAGAAGACTTCAGCTGTGACGGTTCAGAGAAGAAGACTTGAGTCTTTGCTCTTCCTTCCCCAACTCCCTTGCCCACCCTGCTCCCTGCCATAGCATTACTGAACACAGGTGGTCATGGCAGGAGGGCAGGTGGACAACCTGAGAGAAGCACATGGAAAGGGAAGGCAGGGGCCCATGTGATGCTTGTCAATTCTGCAGAAACAAACCCTGAAGTCTCATCAGTTATGACAAAGTTTGTCGATCAAAGTCAGAGGCTCCTCCTTGTGCAGTGACTAGAGGTCAGGGCCACTGTCATCCTGCAAGAGTTCCTTTTCTCCAGGTGTGAGGAAGAGGGGGAGGAAACACGTGGTGATCCTGGAGTTAAGGGCTGCAGAGTGTGGCCTCAAGGTCACCTGGGTGTCTCTGTGCTGAGATGATTGCTTCTACAGCAATAGAATCATGACTCTGTCTTCAGTAACATCCTGGTCGATCACCTGAGCTGATCATACCAGACAGTCATGTTGGTGGCTTTCTCCTTTATATAATAAATGTGTGGCATGCTGTGCGCAAAGCTTGGGTTGGAAAGTTGATTCAAAGTAGCGTGCGCAAAGCTTGGGTTGGAAAGTTGATTCAAAGTAGCAATTCATTCCAAAGAAGCACTGACATGTGTTTCATCCAGAAATCATAACTTCCCCATCAGAGCCACTGTTAGCCTATATGAAGCCTCTGTGCAAATTAGAAACAGGCACCCTTTTCTCAATACATTTTCCTTCCACGTGTCAGAAAATTGTCATGCTGTGGTATTAGAACAATACCCTTCACTAATGGCTCCTGAAAAACTGTCCAAATATGCAAATTGACAGTGTCTCTGAAGGGAACAGTGTCCTCTTAGATGTGTCACCCTGTCACTTGGGTGTAGTGCACTTCCCCTACAACTGTGCATGGCAGCCTTTGTTCCCCTGGCCTCCTTACTATTGAGTCTTTTTGAAATTCCAAAATGTTTCCAGGTAAAAGTCTTTACACTCCTAGTTAAGATGGTGGGATATTCTTTTCTGGAAGACTATGATTTCAGTTCTGTTAGGCCACGGGAAAAAAAAAGTGTTATTTTTCATAAGGTCAAGTCTCTGTGCCATTTTCTGAAGCATATGTCATCCATCTTTAGTCTGATTTGTTTTAAAACTATATTTACCTTCTTCTATTGTTTGTTTCTCTGTTCTTTAGCCATTTGCTGCATTTTGAAAACATGGAGTCACCCTAGTACAAAAGTCTCTTTTTATTCAAGAATCTTTTATCCAAATAATTTAGGACTTTAATAGAATATCCTCAGAGTGATAAAATTCCTGCCCAGAGGCTAAAAATTATTGCCATTATTAGGAAAATAGATTTTCTGTTTGCCAGCATTTGGAATAGACCAACCCAATAGGCAGTGCTACTATTTGTTAAATGAACAAATGAATGGATACATTGCGAAGGACATTTAGTCTTAACTGTAAACCAATTGCCTTTTTTTTTTTTTAAACCTGTTTTATGACTACATGTTATCACAGAAGGACTCAAACCTAGAAAAGACCATTACTATTTCTGAGTTAAGGACCCTTGCTAAAAACGAAGGAGCAATGATGTGTGAAGAAAGGATAGTATGTTTAAAAAAATTCCAGGACTGCTCTAATTGCGCTTTGATTACTCTCTCTGGGGAGTAATTCTTACTCCTTGGTAGGAAACCACGAGCAAGTCTGGCCATTTGGTTTTGTGAAAATAAACTTCATCTAATTTATTATTGACACGTTATACATACCTGCCAAATTTTCTCATGCTTTTTTCCTGACATGTGTCTGGCCTGATGGAGTCACTGTAAGGCAGTCAATGTGTTTTTAAAGAAATTATGTTTTGCTAAGGAATGTATGAAGATTGTTAAACCGTGTTGCACCTTGTTCTCATTAGTCTTTGGAATGCAGCTGCCGGAACAGAAAGGGCAGGGGAGACAGAGACAGAGTGGTGGCTGCGAAAGCTCTGGCCTCTCCTAGCGGGAGACCTCTGGGCTCCTTTTGGAGCTGCAGGAGCCAGGTTCTTCCTGGCAGCTGTGCCAGGAGGAGCAGACGGGGAGCCCTGTAACCCAAGCCCATGCCTGCTCTGTTGAGCTGACAAACCCAATAACAAAATGGATCTCCCCTCTCTGTGCAGTCCAGCTACAGTTGTCACACTGTATGTAATTAAACTTACAACATCCAGGTTTCCACCGAAAATACTCCCTAAAGCCAGGCCTGCCTTGGTTCATTAGCAGCAGGGAACACTGCAGAGCATCCCTAAGTTCCAAGTCCTTACAATTCTGCTTCCTAACATTTCTCCCTTGTCGGTCCCTGCTCCCCACTCCAAACAGCCCTGACTGCTTCAGGATCCCATGAGTCTTGCTTGAACTGGGACAGCAGCTTCCAAGAGTCCCAGCAGAGCTCCCTGCGCTCTCCAGTCCACCCTTCATGTGGTAGCCGGGGCAAGCTTCCAGAGATGCGTGGCCCTTTCTACTTCTCCTGCTTGGGGCTCATCTGGGATCTCTGTCACCTGCAGGATACAACGAAAACTCCTTTGCATGTTGTTGAAGGCTCTTTAAGGTGTGGCCTCTGCTGCCTTGTCCAGCTAATCTCCCAGCCTGTCTCACCTGTCATTTTATGCTCCAGGAATATAGGACTGTCAGTGATTTTGGAAATAATACCTTGTTCTCTCTCCTTCTGTACCTTTGCTCTTATTTTCCTTTCTTCCTTGGATGTCCTCCCTGCTGATGGTCCATTGGGCTGACTCTCCTTAGCCCCGTGCCACCTCATTTTTGAAGCCTTTCCTGATTTCCTCTGCTGATTTAGGTGCTCAGCATTGTGTTCCCTTGAGCTTTGTGTAAATGAAGCCATCGAAGCAGTCATGGAGAAGCAGAAATACTTGTAGCTCTTGACTGGACTTGGAGCTCCTTGGGGTTGATGATCATAGCTTTTAATTTGTTGCCTCCATAAACTGTCAGTGATTTGGTATATAGAAGTTCCATGAAGCGGACAGCCAGGACTCCAAGATGGCATCAGTTGTACCACTGAAGGAGAAGAGGCTCCTGGATGTCTAATTAGGGGAGCTGCCAAGCTGGATACTGATGCGGGATTTCACCCCAAAGGCATTGCTGGAGCGTTTCAAAGAGGTTACTACCGGTGTTACAACAAGTACATCAGCGTGAAGAAAGGGAGCGTCGCGGGGCTTTCCCTGGTGCTGGCAGCTTACGTGCTTTTCAACTATTGCCGCTGTTGCAAGGAGCTCAGACATGAGCGGCTGTGCAAGTACCACTGAAGGAGGCGCGCTTTGCATTCCCGACCAGGACCTTTGCCCTGCACCCCCGAATCCTTACACATCCTACTAGAGAATCACCACCCAATAAAAGATGACTGGTAAAAAAAAAAAAAAAAAAAAAAGGAAGTTCCATGCATGAATTAAGGAAAGATTGCCAAGGTACTGCCCAGTGAATCTTGAAAAGCAGTTCTTTTCCAAGACAGACATCTCTAAATCCAGCAAGTTAACACAGGAGAATGGAATGGCTTTGGTGAAGAAGCTCAGCATCTCAGTGGAAAGTGAGCCGAACTGCCTGGTTCACCTCTGTGCTTGTTGCTTTCTCTTGTATGTTGTTTTATGTACAAAGTCACCTGAAGGAAGGCTCTACCCAGGATCACCTCCACTGCCAGGGTGACTCTTCTGGAAGTCAGCCGAGGATCCGGATGGTGCAGGACCTCGTGCTCGTGGCTCCTCTGTTAAATGTGTTTCAGTGTATTTTGCAGAGCTTCTCCTAGGAGACTGGCTGCCTGCCCTGATGTGTCAGAGCTCCTGCCAGGGCCCCAGATTCGGGCTTTCTTCGGAGTCCTCTGGGGAGGGACAGTTTTATTACCAAGACATGTGATGTTCCAATCCATCCGGCTGCGTTTTGTAGTGAAATGTTGTCTTGTCTTGGTGCCTCACATTACAGGGTTGTCATTTTCTCTGGATTTGGGGGCAGCTGTGTCGTCCCTCCTTGGGCATGTCAATATTGTGGCCTGTGGCCAGTTTGGGTTGAGCTGAGTGGGGAGGACTCTGTCCCCACTCTGCAGGCTGCCCTTGGGAATGAAAATCTTCAGTCCTCAGAATGCACCCCTGCCTTAGCCACAGTGGGGACGCGAGAGGAAACTGTCCTGGGTACTGGCCCCGGTGAGATCTGAGAGGCCTGAGGAGGAGGGAGCCTGTGTTGGGATGGGGTTTTCCTCCCTCCTGGGGACATGATCCGGCTCACTCAGCCCCCGGGAACTGAATGCCTCTAAACTTGAAGAGTGTGGCAAACTGTAGAGCATGCAGAGCTGAATTAGAATCCTGTTTCTGGCACTTACTCTAGGACTTTGAACAAGTTGCTGAGCCCTTCAATTTGGTTTTTATGCTTAAAAAAACAGGGTGGGTTGCTGTGAGATCAAATGTGATACGTATCTGGAGCTCAAGAGTTAGCACTCCCGACTGTGAGTGTCTGTTCTTCTAATTATAAATATGCATTCTTCAATACATTTGAGAAATACATCGAGGCACAGAAAGGGAGAGTGATTTTTGTTTTTTGCATCCTGGACTAGATTCTGCTTAGAAACTAAATCTGCCGTCAAAGAACAGAGACTGGCCATCCCCAAGGACATGCGATGCAATTGTCTGGACTGGTAAGGCTCAGCCCAGAGAGGAGCCCAGCGTGCACGAGTGTGACTGCGCAGCTTGGGAGAGATGTCACTCTCAGGCTGACAAGCATTTTAGTCTGTTTATTTAGAAGAATCATCCTTTCTTACTGCACCAGGTCAGACCCTATACCTGAGAAGAAATTAGGTCATCATGTCTTGATTTCTGATTTTAATGCCATTCTTTGATTTCTCCTGTAAGTGAGCTGCCCCTACTGGTCCCTTTCATTTACTTTAAAATTTTTTCTTGCCATAAGTCTCACACACAGACACACACACACACACAGACACACACACACACACAGACACACACACACACACACAATGGCTGCAATGACTAGTGTCACACTGGCTCAGTGATGTCTCCGGGCTGCATGAGAAATTGTAATCTACTCCCTTCTCCAAAGCATCTGCTCGGGGACTCTTTGGAAAGGGTGGAGGGGGCAGGACACCTGAGTTCTAGTTCTTATTTTGCCCCCAACCACCTGTATGATTTTGGTGAGTCACTTGCCCTCTATTTGGCTTAGTTTCCAGGCTTCTTTGGAAATTGGTGAGGACCAGCCTTGCTTACCTCCCAAGGTGGCTGTAGAAATAAAAGCAAATAATGTAGACATGAAGGTGTTGTTCTGAGAATACCATGGGGCATTTTATGACTAAGAGTAGAGGTGAGTGGGGGTGGTCTTTTCCTCTCCTTTCCATTAGCAAGCTATTTAATGATCACAACCATGAAGAAATAACCTAGCAGCACAGGGGAGAAACAGGTCTGTTAAAGTGATTCTCATAGATGTTGTCCTGTCCATTTCCAGAGGTCCTTAGCAAAGACTTTGAAGTCGGTTTAACACTTCACACCTGCTCTGCTGTCAGGTGTTGGGCTAGGGGCTGCTCAGATTTGAATTTCCCAAGTCTGTGAGTCACTTTATTCCTTTGGCTCTTAGATGATGCTCTGCAGGATAACCCCATTTTAAAGGTGAAAATCTCTTAACTATGTTAAAGATGCAGGTGGAAAAAGACTGGAAAGTAATACACCAACATGTTAAATGATGGCTGCGTAGTAGAGTTCTCAATGAGTTTTTATTTTTTTTCTTTATACCCTTATGTGTTTTGTTTGGAATCAAAAAATACATATGCACTTCCTTCCATAAATCAAATGTGCTATTTAATATTAGAAAAATAGGGATTTTGAAAGTTTGTCTGAAAATAGACTTACCCTATGATCCAGCAATCCTACTCTTGGGCATGTATTTGGAGGGAACTGTAATTTGAAGAGATACATGCACCCCAATGTTCATAGCAGCACTTTTTATTTTTTAATTTTTTATTGAAGTATAGTTAATTTACAATGTTTCAGGTATACAGCAAAGTGATTCAGTTATACACATACATATAAATATGTATTCTTTTTCAGATTCTTTTCCCTTATAGGTTATTACAAGATATTGACTATAGTTCCCTGTGCTATACAGTAGTTCCTTTTTCTTTACATAGCAGCACTGTTTATAGTAGCCGAGACATGGAAACAACCTAAATGTCCATTTGCAGATGACTGGATAAAGAAGTTATGGTCTGTTTATACAATGGAATACTGCTCAACCAATTAAAAAGAATATAATAATGCCATTTACAGCAAGATGGATGAACCTGGAGATCATCATACTAAGTGAAGCCAGAAAGAAGAAAATACCATATGATATCACTTAGATATGGAATCTAAAAAAAAAAAAAAAGACACAAATGAACTTACTTACAAAACACAGACTCATTGAGATAGAAAACAAACTTGTAGTTCCCAGAGGGAAGAGGAGGTGAGGAGGGATAAATTGAGAGTTGGGGATTTGTAGATACTAACTACTATATATAAAATAAACAACAAGGTCCTACTATGTAGCACAGGGAACTATATCCTATACTTTTTTTTTTGTTTTACTCTATACCTTGTAGTGGCCTATAATGAAAAAGAATATGAAAAGGAATATATATATATAGATATGTATATGTATAACTGAACACTACGCTATACACCAGAAATTAACACAACATTGTAGATCGACTATACTTCAATTAAAAGAAGAAAGTTTGTGATTTATCACTATACTAGAGAGGACTAGTGTATCTAGAAACTCCCTGAAGGTGAGCTGGACCCAGCCCATGGGGAGACTTTCCTGATCCCGGCACAGTGCACCCTCCTTCCTCCCCTGCAGCTGCTCAGAGCCCGGGCAGTGGTGACAAGACTCCCCTTCAGGGCAGGCCTGCCTGATGGGCAGGGCGTTTAGTGAGCATCATGTACCAGTTTCGGTGGGTCTGGAGAATTAATGAGCTGCTAAAACTCGCCGCCTTCATCTCCTGAAGCTTCCTTTCGAACCACAGATCCCAAATCTGACCCACCACAGCCGTGAGCCACCTCCCACTCTTCTGATTTGTTTGCTTAAACACATGCTCCCAAGCAGCGCCTCAGTTCCTACTGTGGCTTCTGAGAGTTTAGGCCAAAAGGTGCCAGAAAATAGTTTGATGAAAGAGCTCAGCAACCTCAGAGCATGAAAATGACTCTAGAGTAAACCTGTTTCAGGCCTCCCTGTAAATTAAACTTCATAATTATTCTAAATTGTTAATCCTAACTTGTAAACACTTGAGCCAATCAGATTCAGTTCAAAAACCAGAAATTCCTTCCTTCCTCAAGCAAAACTCCCTTTCTAACCACCCTATTTCAGACTGTTTCTCTGGTGGGGAATTTCCTTTTTTTTTTTTTTTTCTTTGATTCCTCTGATCCAGCCGCCTCTTGGGTTAACCCTTAAGTGTCTTTCTTCCACACACTAGTTTAGGCCTCGTCATTTCAACACCAGACAACTCTAATCGGTTTCCCCACTTCTGGACTCTTCTCCCTCTAGTCTGTACACTTCCCAGATCAGTATTCCTGCAAAATAGAGCTGATCGGGTCACTCCCAATCCAAAACCTCCCCTGGGCTCCCATCACCCTCCCGTGAGCCGAGCAGGTGAGCCCTTCCCAGTGCGTTCCCAGCCACACGCTGAACTCCAGGCCAAGCACTGCAGGCAGAAGGGGGCTAGGGACCATCCCGTCAAGGGCGCTGTGCCTTCTCCTCCCCCAGCCTTTGCTCAGATACCCCTCTTCACCTCTGTCCACTCATCCCGCACATGCCAGAACTGCCCGCTCTCAGCCTACCTGCTGTTTCCTCTTGAAGTCTGAATTTACACATACCTTCCTACCCTCCCCCACATGAAAACAAACTGTCCTCATTTCTCTCCTCTGAGGTCCATCAACGTGCTAGGAAATTCCTTCTGTCTCTTGCGTGAGTAATATATTAAGCAAGTTGGGTGTGGATGTGCTCAGCTCGAAGCTACATGGAGGAGCCAAGACTGTCTTACTTGTCTGGGTCTCTCCATACTCCCTCACTGAGTGCCTTGAACCGCCTCTGTTTGTTGAATGCAATTGAATAGTGGGATTCAAAAATGCCTTTCAGTGAGGCATTGAGAATTTAAGAAATCTACTCATTATTTCTTACCTTCATTTGTGAAAAGTCAGAAACATTGTATCCCATTTTAGTAGACTGCCGTGAAAAGATTTTATTTTGCAGCTACTTAAGATGTTGAGGCCTGGAAGCCTTTCCTACTTTCTAACTTGAGTAAACTTTCTTTAAAGAAGAAGAGTAATTCTGATTCCATGAGAAAAAGGGAGCGTGGAGGGCTAGGGATGTGTGAGGGTTTTGGCTTCGGCTCAATGTGGGGTCAGATCTTGGCTCTTGGGAAGTTACTGAACCTCACTGATAGGACCTCAAGCTCTCCATCTGCAAAATGTTGACGTATCTGTCAAAGCTGTTGTGCAGATTGCAGGATGATGGATGGGAGCATCTAGAACAGTGCCTGGCACACAGGCATGCCCAAAGTGCGGTAATGGGGTAATTATTTTCGTAGCCATTACACACAGTTCAGTTGGAAATGGGGACATCTGTTAAGTGCAGCTGCAGGCCGAAAACCAACTTTCCATATTTCAAAAGCTCACCTTGCACAATGGCTTTTATTAAAATGTGAAATTGTTTATAAAGCAGAGGCTTACTTGACAGCTGACCCTGAAAATGGGGCTGGGCTTCAGCAGGAAGGGCCAGGTGTGCTGGGCTGGGCTGGGCTGGGCATCTCTGCAGGCCAGATCTTCAGGCCAGAACAAGCAGATGTTTGGTTTCCTGGGATGAGAAGGCAAGGATGGGGTCCTGTTGGCTCTTTATGGCATGTGGCTGTGAAGGACAACAGTGTGAAAGGCTGGGCTCTGGAACTGTGCTAATGGTGCTCTCACATGTGCATGGCTTAAAAACAGAGCCGTAAAAAATTCACCACTCATTGCATCTAATAAAGACTAAGAAAGGACCAGAGAAGAGAATGGGGTCAATTGGGTAACTGGTAGTTGACTATCCATCATGTACGAGGCTCTGCCTTTGGGTGCTGGGGGCAGTGATGGGAGTGATGGTGCAGAATATAAAGATGAGAAGATGTAGTCCCACCTGAATCTGGGTTTTTAGAAGTTTTTAATTTTTTTGAGTTCTAGACTTTTGAAACTATGGTAAAAGTTTTGGACTTTGTCTGAGGAAAGTGTATACATACATATACCATTTTCTGTATAATTCCAGGAGGCTTATGGATCCCTTGAAGTTCATTTAAGGTTAAGAACCCTTTATTTGGTAATTACAATCTAGTAGAAAATAATAACACAGACCTTGGGTTCAGAAACACCTGGTTTGAATTTGGTTCCACCCCCTTACTAGCTGTATGTGTCACTGAATGAATGATCTTGGATAACTGAACATTTCTAAGCCTCAGACATCTCATGTAGCTGAGAATAATAGCAGCGTCTTAAGGGGCTGTAGTGAAGATGAAATAATAAAGCTATTAGCGCTATCTGTGGCATGTGGAAAATGCTCAATAAATGGTAACACATAATTATTACTAGTGAGCCTGTTATAATGGGGCTGAGGAAGTACAGCAGATAAATTCCAATTAGCATCTGGGAAGAAAGTATGAAACAGTTTTCAGTTGAGGTCTGGTATACAACAGAATGTGAAAAACAGCATGGTGGGATTTTTCATCTGTATGAACAACAAATTTACGGTAACTGTCTGCTGCCTGTTGGTAAGAGAAGGCAACCCCAGCAGCATTCCTTAGGGGTGTTGCTGTGGTTATGTACTCCATGCAGATGACCTCACTGGAGGAAATAAATCTCTCCCAGTGACTGCTAAGTACCGACAGTGTTACAATCCATCAGCAATAATGAAGAAAAAGGATAAGATGATAACAGTTATGAGCTATTGAGGGGTTACCTTCGTGCTAAGTGTCTCATTTGTGCAGGTTTCTGGTGTCCTTTCCGATGAAGCTTGATCGCTTAGAAGAGCAGAAGTCAAAGATAGAGGACTTTGGGTGTAGTTGGAGGTCAGCAGGCTGTGTGTGTGTGTGTGGTGCTTGCTCAGGCTGGCAAAAACAGCTTTTTTTTTTATCAGCCTGCACTCATTTGACTGCTTTCTGAGCCACGAGTTTGAACATTTTGGAATGTGCCTGTTGAACACGAAGGTTTATCATGCGGAGTGTAAGATTTCAACCACAAGATTCAGAAAGGGGTTTCTGAGCTTGGGGGAGAGTTACAATTAACCTCGTAAAGAGTGCAGATGAAAGTCTTTCCCATAGTTACAATCAGAGACACTTGAGGCCACACTTTCCCCAGAGGAATAGTTGTTTTTTATGGCATGTTTTAAAGTTTTATTTCAAAAACAGTCAGCATCTTAAAGCAGAATGTAGTATGCTCCCCAGGCTTTCCCTTGCAATGTGTTTCCAGTTTTCTCAATCGTATTACCAAATTTCTGGATGTGATGTGAGTTGCTACCCTCCCCAGGTTCGCACACCAAAGGATTTAGCCTGACTTTCTTGTGCTCGTAGCAAGAACTCTCTCCTAAGCCTCCTTGCTGTTTTCTTCCGAGAGGAGAGTTCAGAGTCAGCATTATTATGTTAGAAGAGATTGTCTTTTTCTGTCAAGAAAGCTGGAGCCCAGAGAAGAGATAAAACCCTGTCCTGTCCAGTATTCTCTATTACACCCAGCAGTTAACTGCTCCTAAAACTCAAGAAGCCAGTTTCTTGCCTATATCCTGTGTTGGAATGCTTCCTAATTGTGTCCTGTGTCTCTGTGCACACAAGGGTATATCTGTGTGTGTGTTTTAAGTGCTTAAATATCATATGCCTTTTCCTAAGATGTAGAAAATGGGACTAATTGCCTTTCAGTAATAACCTTTCGTTGAATACCTAACTACTACTGCAGGGAATGACCATAGTCTGATAGCACCTGATCCCTGTTAGATGGCACAGTACTGCTGTGGTCAGTTGGTGACGGTGTTTGCATGGAATGTCAAGGTTAGTGAAGCTTACCTCTCTCTTGGTTGGCCTGCTTCACTCCCTCTCTAGTCCTTTCTCCTGGGCCTCATTGTCCCCTGAGTACCACTTTCAGAGTCTTCTGGATTTTAGTGTTTGAAGAGCTCTTTACATGCTTTCTCCACCGTAATTTGCCTTCCTGCAATGACCCAATTCTGACTTGGGTTGGTTGTGCACCTTGCCTTTATACAAGGCACGAGACTGTTGGAGTGGCCTTCTCACAGGGCACGATGCCTGCAGTCTGTTTCTTGACTCGTCCTCACTGCTGTGCTCGTTGTGCTTTGTTACCAACAGAGCCAGTCATTCCAGCCACCTGTACAAACGCTGTAAGCCTCCCAGTGCCTAGAGCAGGGCCAGCAAATGATTCTGTTTCAGGTGCCAATTCCAGTTGGTGGGTAGTGGCTCCCTGAAGTGTAATAAAGTGCTGTGATGTGTATTATCTGACATGTGTGGGGAGAGGAGTGATAGCAGATGTGCTGTCTTCCTTAGCCAAGAGGAGAAGGTGTAAACTGCTGAACATTGCACGTAGGTCTCTTCCTGGTCTGGTTTCTGCCTACCGATCACGTCCCACTCCCCAGCCCGCATCTTCCCACTATGCACTTCCTCCCCAGCACCCTTGCTGTCGTGCCAGCATGGCTTTGCATCTGCCAAACTTCTGCCTGAAATTCCTTGCCTCTTGTTTCTCCACTGCTTCCTCATCCTTTGGCACCCGACTTGACTATTACTGCCTTTGAAGCTTCCTCACATTTTTGCCCCTTAGCTAAGCCCTGCAAAATCACTCTTTTTTCTTTAGTTTCTCATTGCATTCTGCATATACATATTATTAACAAATTAGATTGTAATCACTTAATCGTGTATCTGCTCTTCTACTAGGCTGCTTTGTGGGAAGATCAATACTGATTGAGTTTCTTCCATATCCTAAATACGCCGGGAAAAGCTGCCCATCTGGGAAGCCCAGTGGAGTGGGAAGACAAGAGGGTTTTGAAGCTGACTTCCTGTTTGGAGTCCTGCTTTTTTACTAATGGGGAGGACATGCCATTTCTGAGTCTCAGGTTATTCAATATTGCAAATTAGGAATCATAATACTTAGGCCAGGTTATTGAGTGGTTTAGAAATAGGATTTCTAAAATGTGAGCATGTAATAGTAAGTCCTCAATAAATGGTGACTATTATTGGTTATCTAATTTATCTCAATTTTGTGAGGTCCAGTCAGAATTAATTTTAAATGCAGCTGAGCCTCAAATTACTTCCTTAAGGTCATAGATCAAATAAATTACTAAGTTAGAATTCAAACTCAGGTCCTAGTGGCATCAGGGCTAGTGTCCTCTTAAATGTGTTATTACAAAAAATTGCAGTGGTCTCAGACTTACAGAATTCTCTGTTCTGTTTTTACAATTTTGTGTATCCCCTTCACCTCAGCCAGATTTTCTAATTGTTAATATTTTACCTTAATTTTTGGTCACCCTCTCTTTCTTTCTACACATGTGTGTGGACACATCTGTTTCTGACATGCTCATCACCCCTAATGTCCCAAACAAGGACCGCTTCTCCTGCATTATCATTGTACAAGCATCCCACCAGGAGATCAGTGTTGATAAAACAATACTCACTATACAATCCACAGATCCTATTCATATTTATCCAAGCATTCCAACAATGTCCCTTTTTATTTCTGGTCCAAGATCCTATCTAGCAACTTGTATTCTATGTAATTAACCTCATTTCATCTGTATTCTTTAACATGAAAACATTCTTTGATCTTTTCCTTGTGTCTCATGCCCTTGGTAGGCCTTTGATTCTGTAGGACAACCTTCCACTTGGGTCTATCCGGTGCTTCCTCATGTTAGACTGAGGCCATGCACTGAGCTGTGTCTGGTGCATCACGTCAGGAGACACATGATGATGACCCATCTTACCACTGGTGATGTTAACCTTGATCATCTGGTCAAGTTGAGGTCTGCCAGGTGTCTCCACTGTAAAGCTGCCATTTTCCCTTTGTGTTTGATTAATTTGGTGTATAGTATTACACCAGTATACTGTTCCTTATCAAAAAATCACCCATCAACCTTAGTATCCATGCTCGACTCCCACCTGCATCCATCACCACCATGGTTGCTGAGTGGCAATGGTCAGTTTCTATCATTTCTACATTTATTACTTGGCTTTCTACTATAGGAAGGAGGGTTCCCTGCTTCGCTTCTATATGTATTTTCAGTGTGGACTCATGGTTCTGTTTTAAGAAATGAATTATAACCTGTTAACCATCATTTTAATCCTCAAATTGTTCCTGATTTGAGTTTCTTCAAGGTGGCTTTTGTGTCCTCTTGACAGATATATATTTTCTTTCTTTCTTTCTTCCTTTCTTCCTTTCTTCCTTTCTTCCTTTCTTTCTTTCTTCCTTTCTTCCTTTCTTCCTTTCTTTCCTTCTTTCTTTCTTTCTTTCTTTCTTTCTTTCTTTCTTTCTTTCTTTCTTTCTTTCTTTCTTTCTTTCTTTCTTTCTTTCTTTCTTTCTTTCTTAGTATAGTTGATTTACAATGTTGTGTTAGTTTCTGGTGTATAGCATAATATTTCTGATACATATACTTTTTCATTATTAGTTATTACAAGCTATTGAATGTAGTTCCCTGTCCTATACAGTAGGACCTTATTGTTTAGCTATTCTGTATGTAGTAATTAGTATCTGCTAATCCCGAACTCCTAATTTATCCCTCCCCTCTCCTTTCCTTTTTGGTAACCATAAGTTTGTTTTCTATGTATGTAAGCCTGTTTCTGTTTTGTAAATAAGCTCATTTGTGTCATTTTTTAGATTCTCCACATAAGTGAGATCACGTGATATTTGTCTTTCTCTGATTACTTCACTTAGTATGATAACTTCCAGGTCCATCCATGTTGCTGCAAATGGCATTTTCATTCTTTTTATGGCTGAGTAGTATTCCATTGTATATACCACAACTTCTTTATCCAGTCATCTGTTGATGAGCACTTGGGTTGCTTCGATGTCTTGGCTATTGTACATAGTGCTGCTATGAACATTGGGGTGCATTTATCTTTTTGAATTAGTTTTCTCTGGATATATGCCCAAGAGTGGGATTGCTGGATCATAAGGTAACTCTATTTTTAATTTTTTTTTGTTTGTTTTTAAGGAATATCCATACTAATTTCCATAATGGCTGCCCCAAACTACATTCCCACCAGCAGTGTAGGAGGGTTCCCTTTTCCTCCACACCCTCTCCTGCATTTATCATTTAAGGACCTTAATGATGGCCATTCTGACCAGTATGGAGTGATATCATTGTAGTTTTGATTTGCATTTCTCTGATAATTAGTGATGCTGAGCATCTTTTCACGTGCCTGTTGGCCATCTGTATGTCTTCACTGAGGAAACGTCTATTTAGGTCTTTGCCCATTTTTTGATTGGGCTGTTTTTCTTTTTTGTTATTGAGCTGTATGAGCTGTTTATATATTCTGGAGGTTAAGCCCTTGTCAGTCGATGCCCATCATTTATTAAGCATTTCCTTTCTTTCTGGCACAAGATGTTCCAGGCTTATCTTGTATTTTCTCTGCTCCAACCCTGAAGTCAACTTTTCTTCAAATTGTTCTGAGTCATTTTAGTGGAGGATGATATTTAGAAACCGAGATTTGATTACTCAGTGTGCTCATTGCAACTATATGTGCACACACCATCATACATATAAGTATGTATGTGTGAAAATGTGAAAGTAAGTAATCTCTTTGTATGTACTGAAAGCCCATCACTTCATACCAATACTTCTAATTTAATCCAGCACCTCGGAGGTCTTTCTAGCCTTTTTTCCATGTTTAGAAATCCCTTCTCAGAATGAGAAACCTGGCTCCTTTTATTCTCAACATATTCACTTACTTGTGCAGTGCAACCAATCTTCCTAAGTATTCTGGCTGCCTCTTGTGTCTGCCACCTCCTTATCTCCTACCTCTTATTGCCTGCTTTCTTAGTCCTTGGGGACACTGCCATCAATGTATTCCTTAGACATGAGGACTTCATTTGCCTCCTCACATTTTTGAATGCTGAGCACCAGTGTCAAGTTGAAATAGGAAGTAATGGACATGTACTTTTAGGCAGGGAATGTGTGCTTTTTCTTTTCAACACCGAACACAGTACCAGACATACAATAGGAGCTTTGTGAATGCTGTATGAATGAGTGAATGAATAAATGGGTAAGTGAACAAATGCATGAGAGAACAAACTTGTACTACTACTGTGCATTGTTTAACTTATGAGTGTTTTGTTGGGGTTATCAGAGAATGAGAATAGAGTAGGTAAGACCAAAGCATCTTCTCTATCTGGGAAAACTTTTGTGTCTCTTTACCCTTGCAAGAAGTTTTAGAAGGCTACAGGGGAAAGGGGCAGATATGGGAATAACCTGCTCAAGCAGCCGGAGGAGCTGAATGAGACTCTGGTCTGGAGTCAGTTGACAGATGAGGCCACTGGCCTGTCTTTGGTATCCAGCACAGCTCCAGGGACAATGGGACTGGGGACTGTTTAATCAGGAGGTGTAATGATGAGAAGAGGTGAGAGGCACCATCTGAGCTTTGACTGCTTCATTTTTTTGAGATTCCTCTGTGTGTGTGTGTGTGTGTGTGTGTGTGTGTTAGAACTAAGGCAACAGTCTGAGTAAAGAGTTCCTGTCCACCTATGTGTTTTTCAGAAATTCCATTTGGCTTGCAGTATTCCATGACATTTTTGTCCAGCTCTATTTGGATGTGCAACTTAATGGCAACTATGCTGACAATTGCTGGAGGCAGTCACTAATCTAAAGGTGCTAGTGCTTTAGAATCAGAGTTCCTCTCTAATAGTGGGCAACTGTAAATAAATATGCATAATATTAGTTTTGTGGATATTTAAAACCCATTACCGTTCCATCAGAGTTTTCACTGACTAAATGTACTACATGAGAATCCATAAAAATGCCTTGTTTTGTTAGAATCACCTTGACAGCAGATTCTGTTGAGTGACCACACAAAGTATCCTCATCTCTCTTGCCTGTTGCCCACTGTGGTGACCGAAGTAGCCTGACCCTTGACTTCACAGCTCCCCTTGCAGCTGGGGGTGGCTTAGGACCTGATGCCAGTTAGTGGAAAGGTCATGGAAGGTGGTTTTCACTTTTCCTTTGTCCAGTTGCAGAGGGTCAGATTCCTGAGTCCCTGGGGCTGCTGATGCTGTGTTCTCTCTATGGGCTTTGTCTCTGAGTGTCCTCTGGATTGGGGGTGGTCTCTGTCTTAGATCCTGAAAGACTCAAGGTTTAGTGTCATGTGAGCACCAAGAGGAGATCAAGAGGTGGGGGAAGAGCAGAGGAGAGAGTGTGAGGAGAGAGGTGGAGTCTGATGGAAGCTGGAGGGGTCCCGCCTTTGCGCTTCAGGCTTCCTAGAGTTTCAGAGATGGACACCCAGGTCCACTCCCCCGTTAATGCCCTGTGTGCCTTTTGCGCTGAGCTGGTCCTCTGTCCTCTGCAGCCCTAGGCTCTGTGCAGCATGACTCACACTGAGGTTTTGGGTCTTTTGGAAGCCTTCTGGTCGAAGGACAAGTGTCGTGAAGGTTGAGATAATATAGAGTTAAGAGCTGTGCCTTGTACGTAGTGCTCAGGAGATGTTAAGTATTCATATTGTTACCTTTGAAAGTATACAAATCTATTGGTGGACAGATTTTCTACCTTAATGAACAAAAGCTAAAGGCCTCATGGAGAACAGTTTTCATCCTGTCTAATAGAAACATATAGTGTTTATTTCTTCAGTGATTTGAGAAGAGAAAAAGGAGGTCACTTTGCAAAGATTATAGAGAGCCAAGAATTTTAGGTCTGTGAATCTCTCTCCTCTCTCTCTATTTTTTTTTTTTTTTTTGCAAAGAAAGGCTGTCTTCTACCCAAAATCAAGAATGGAATTAACACCCATCGTGTATATATATCTGCCTGTTCTCTCCTAACACCTCCTCATTCCCTAGGACTTGGCCAGCATCTGGGAGGTCCAGGAAGAAATGCTCTTTAAATCCTCTGCATTCTTCCAGAAGCCCAAGGGATTTAACAAGTTCTGATTTTAGCTAAAACATATAAACCAAAAAAAAAAAAAAAAAAAAAAAAAGAAAAAAGTACCATTTCTGTAACTCGGTTCTTGATGCCAGAAATTTTTGTGTTTGTCAAGTAACAAAGTAAAATTTGGGTCTTTTGTTATCAGTTATTGGGCTGTCGTTATAAAATAGGATATTTGTTTAGAGATAGAGTGGGTTGCCTTTAACATTTTATAAGGTCGTATTTTATTGAATGAGTGGGTTTCACACTGTCAGTATTAAGACACTATCAGTAAACTTGAATTTCCAGAGAAAGGAGTATATTGAAAAAGTACCATTGGAAAGAGGTAATTTAAAGAATTTCCCTTTAATCTGGACATCTGAGAAGCAGAGAAAAATCATTAACGAAATCAGAGACCACTTTGTCGTAATGAATTATGAACATACAGCATAGTGAAGTAATTTCATTCTAGCTGTTCATCTGTGGTAATAATTAAACTAGAAATTTAGCCTTCTGCTTTCGTGGGGAAAAGGGAAGGGGTGTCTTGTAATAGTGACTTCAGTCCCTTAGAATCAAATGCTTGTTTAAAAATATTTATGGTGCTCAAAGGACTAAATTTAGTGCAATAAAGTATTTTTCTAAAAATCATTCCACTCATTGTTTAAATTATTTTTCTTTCACCTTAATAACATTATAGGAGATTTGGCTCAAGTTTTGAAAAGCTCCTTAGAGGCAGAGGGGAAAAAAATGTAGATTAGCATTGGTAAATCTTTTTTGACAATGGCTATAACAGTTGTTGAAATTTTGGTATCAGTTGAAATTCTGAAGTTTTCCAGAATTGAAGCAAGCAGCTCTGGGGCATGGGGAATACTCAGTTTATGATGGGAAAGTCAGTAGCTTACAAGTGAACAGTGGAGAAAATCCTCACTGTTTAAATTAGACATTGGCTACTAGATTCAAATCCTTTCTGTCTATGTGTCTTGGTCTGCTGCCTGCTGCTGTGCAGGACAAAAGTGTCCCTACCTGGCTGCTCAGGTGGGAAATGAAATTGGGTAGGAGGGCTGGGGCTGGGGAGAGGTGATGGGAGATAGTTCCTCTCCATTACACACAGCATGAGACAAGTCCATGGTTAGAGAAGGAACGGTCCCAGAAATTTTGACATAGTAAGACATTGGCATTAAAAATCTGACATGGGGGCTGAGATACCTCAGCAGTAATTCTTGGAGCCCAAGGCAATGGAACATATATTAACACTGAGGTGCCTGGTAATTCCACAGTAATTCACAAGGCCTTGACAGCTCCCAGGCCTTTCAGTAACTCCTGGTAGGACATAAAAAGCAGGTTTGTACCCTAGAGATGGGATGTTAGGCTGCTTTTCTGAAGGAGATGGAGTGCAGCTGTGCCTGGAGCCCTGATCTTTGGACCTTTGGCCCCATGCAAATTGTCCCCAGTTCACCTGCTGAAAACGCAGAAATCCGGAGCTGTGGTGGATGCGTGAGTACATGAGTCTGGGCAGTGAGTGCACCTCAGCTGATGGCCAGTGTTTTATTTATAGACTTACCAGAACGTCCAGTTCTTTCCCCAAACTTGAAGCTAAGAGAGGAGGAGGAGTCTTTTGTGAACTACTGATTGGGGATAGTCTGACCTCAAAGATGACAGCTCAGGATAATCCTAGCCAGCCCCTGATCCTTCCAAAGGGGCTGTGAAAACAGCACTTGGTTGTTATTTATGCAAAATGAGAAAAGGGGCGTGTTTGAAGGCAGAAATTATGAAACAAATTAATGCATGTTGAGCTGTTGATGTCAGCTGGCTGGTGGAAATTAACATGGTGTATAGCGTTAAGTGTTGTCTTTTTACTTTAATTCTGTGAGGCATGTAACATGTTGAAGCATCAAGCCAAACATCTGGGGTTTTATGGCTGGTGGTGTTTATCCAACTGTTTACTCTCCCTGCTATCCGAATAAGATCCATGCTCAGTGGGTCCCGTTCACTGTTAAATTTAGTAAGTTCAGAGGCCACACCATCCCTAACTCCAAGCTCTTTGATCGTGGGAAGAGAAGTGTCTCGTATTTTGAGTGATCAACTTGAATTTTCGTCAGAAGGAAATTTGATATGTTGAAAAGAACATCTCAAGGAGTTAGCAAAACTGGCGCTGGTCCTGGTTTTACCACTGATTATTCTGTGAGATTGAGCAAATCTTGAACCCCTCCTCGGCCTTGCTTCCTTACCTGGGATATTGAGGGGCAGTTAATAATTTCTGCCCTGCTAAGCTTTTAGGATTGTGGGAAGACTAAGATGAGACCATATGGAAAAGCTCTGTAATCTGTACGTGTCTTACACCTTGTTTATCCAGCTATCCAAAAATATTTTAGGCATTATGCTTAGCTGGTTATATAATATTGAACAAGGTACCCTCCTTTCCCCCACTCCAAGGAGCCTAGTCTGGGCAACAAACAAGCATCCTTTAATATTGTGGGATAAATGTGATGATAAGAATAATTACAGGGTGCTATGGCTGCAGCGCAATCTTGGTTTGGGGGTGAGGTGGTGGGTCAAAGACAGTTATTGTTTTAAGATAAGGATTAAAGAGGCTTGGGTTGTTTTTTCGAAATGCCTGGAGGAGAGCCTTGGGAAGATTTGTTGAGCACAGCTGTCGGGTTTCATCCGAAATTCATGGGGTACTCACTAGAGGTCTTGACAGAGTGAAACACTAGTTAAGTATGGGAGCTTGCTGCTTTTTGGCTGGAGGACACTCAAAGGCCATGTGGGAACAAGCCCGGTGCAGCTGACACAGACTTCAGAGTGTGAGAAGGAGAGCTTCCTTTGGTTGCTGGCTCTGCACTTATCATCAGCTTAAATCAAGATCCTGTTTTGTCCCAGGTGGTTGGACCAAAGCCGTGTTAGCCTCGAGGGAACTCTTGCTTAAGCAGATGCACACTTGTTTTATGTGGGCCCTGCCTCATAGGGATTTGTTTTAATATTTTGTTAATTAAAAAAAAAACTTAAATCTGCAAAAAAGAGAATAGTGATGAACCCGCATCATTAATAATCAAGATTTTGCCACATTTGGTTCATCCATCAACTCCAGGCATCTTGTCATTTCACCCTACGTACTTCATCATACTTCTCTAGACGTGTGGACATTTTCTTACGTAACCACAGTGCCTTGATCACATCTAAAAATAGAGGATTTTTAGAAACCTTCTTGCTCTCTTTCCTTCCCAACATTTTATTATGAAAATTTTCGAGCATACAACAAAGTTGAGTATTTATTTATTTTTTAAAATATTTTATTTTTAAATTTTTTGTTGGGGGATAATTAGATTGATTTATTTAATGGAGGTACAGAGGATTGAACCCAGGACCTTGTGCATGCTAAGCACACACTCTACCACTGAGCTATACCCTCCCCCTGCAAAGTTGAGAATTTAAGAGTGCATGGCTGTGTATTTGCTTCCTAGAGTATTCTAACATTGACACGTCTCTCCATCTGGTCATCCCATTTTCCATCCATCTATCAATCCATCTTTTTAAATGTGTTTCACTGTAAATCGCAGACAGTAAACTTCTTCCCTTAAGAGTTTAGCATTCATATCATTAAGAGTTTAATCCCGGTTTCCTTTTTCTTTTGAGGTACATTTGCAGTGAAATGTACAAATCTTGAGGTGTGTTTGCTGAGTTTTTCAAATTCATGTGTAACTCAAATCTCTGTCAAGATACAGAACCATACCTGCACCCTGGAAAGTTCCTGCATACCCCTCCCCAATTAATCCCTTTTCTCTCTCCCTGTGGTAACCACTGATCTGATTTTTTTTTTTTATTAAAGGTTAGTTCTTCTATTCCAGAATTTCATATAAATGAAATCATAAAGTGTGCACTCTTTTAATTTTGTTCACTCAGCAAAATGTTCTTGTGATTTACCCACACTGTTGTGTATCTGCTGTGTGGCTGCAAGCAGTTTGTGTCTTTGAATTGTTGAGTAGTATTCCATTGAATGTTTATACCACAGTTTATCTCTTCTCCTACTGATAGACACCTGGGGTGTTTCTACTTTTGGTGATATGAATTAGCTTCTATGAACATTCTTGTCCAACTCCTTTTGTGAATGTGTGGTTTTTATTTCTTTGGATAAATCCCCTGGAATGGAACTGCTGGACTAGGAGGTAGCCCAGCATGTAGAAACTGTCATACCTTTGCCAAATTGTTTGGACCATTTTACATTCTTACCAACAATGAATGACAATTCTGGTTATTCCACCTAGCCAATGATAGGTTTTGTCAGTCTTTTTAATTTTAGCTGTTCTAGTGTGTGTATCATGGTATCTCATTGTATTTTTGGGGGGTGGGTTGGTAATTAGGTTTGTTTATTATTATTACTACTTTTTATTTCATGGAAGTACTGAGGATTGAACCCATGACCTCGTGCATGCTGAGCATGCACTCTACCAAGGGGCTATACCCTCCCCATTCATTGTGGTTTAAACTCTCCTTTTCCTGATGACTCATGATGTTGAGCACTTGTATATGTTTATTGTCCATTTGCATATTTCTTGTGATGTGTCTGTTCAGATTTTTGCCTATTATTTTTGTGCCTTTATTATTGAGTTATAGATGATGTTTATGTATCCTGGATGCCAGTCCTTTGCTAGATGTCTGTTTTGCAAATATTATTTCCAAATGTGTGACTTGCTTATTTTCTTAATCATGTCTTTTGATGAGCAGAAGCTTTTGCCTTTGTCTATTTAGCCAGTTCCTTCTATTATGGTTATTACTTTCTGTGACCTAAGAAATCTTTGTCTTCTAAGTTAAAAATATATTTGCCTATGTTTCCCTCTAAAATCTTTATAATTCTAGCTTTCACATTTAGATTTATGATCCAGTTCAAGTGATTTGTGTGTGTGATTTGAGGTTGGATTCAGGGATTTCTTTTTCAAAACCAATTTCTAGGCTTTGTTTACCCAGGAAGTGTCACACAACAGGGGTGAGCAAATATGAGTCTAGCTGCTGGGTTTTCTTTTAAGCATTTGTAAGTGTGCTGCTGGGTCAGGCCACAGTGGACACGAATGAGTCCCCTAGGGTACTTGCCCCTGTTCCTCTTGTGTACTTTCAGCAATCAAGTATTGAATGTCCACCGTGTGCCCTGCGCCGAGGCAGTGGTACCCAAGACCTGGCTGGCAGGACATCAGACTGAGCAAGGGGCTGCCAGCCTGTGGTGTGTGAAAGCGGGGGGAGAGCAGAATGAATGTGATTGGGGGTCCCCGGAAGGCCTCCTGGCAGGAGGGATTTTTGAGCTGAAATCTGGAGGAAGTGAAGGGGGATGAGTAAAATAGGGTTCTGGGCAGACTGTTGCTGGAGCTGAGGGGAAGGAGACATGCCAAGTTAGAACAGCCAAAGTCCACAGGCTCCCCTCACCCATCCCCGCGCCAAGGGTTGATTGTGTAAGAGAAAGAGAAGGTGCCTTGACATTTGGCATGTTTGTTTCTGTGTCTCTCGCCAAGCCTCAGTGGGGCATTGCCAAAATGCCTGCCCTGTATCTCCTAGGGGTGCCTTGACCGATTGCACCTTCCTCAGTTCATCCAAATATGTTTTTCACAGAAGAAACTCTCCTTCCTTTTGACTCCTAAAGAGGAAGGGACTGGGAGAGCCCCTGAGGCACTCTTTTGTAGCCCTGAACACGCTCTCTGTTGCTCTCCCCAGGCTCTTGGCTTCTCCAAGGACCACTGGCTTTTGCTGACTTCCTTCCTGCCCACTCAGCCTGATGGCTGCACGTCCCAGCAGAGCTCCTCTCCTCAGCACCCGTCGTCCCACAAGTCCTGTAGCCTCGCCTTCTGCTGACCCAGAGTATCTTTCCCCAGAGCTCCTGAGCATTGCTGCACAAAGTCCTAGTTGGGCGCCTCTCCCTCTCCATCACTCCTCCTTGGAAGCAGTTCTGCACTCTCTTCTCATCGCCCCTTGACTGCACTCCTGAGAGTGCCCTGTTCCTGCCTTGAGCCTCTCCACCTCATCTGCTTGCTTTCTCTTGATGCCTTTGTGCCCCGGGTCAGGGCCACCAGACTGGTGCTGCTCACGTTTCCATTTCACCTCTCATTGTCTCTTTAACCTCCCCTACCTTCCCTCCTTAATCATACCTCCTTTGTAGTCCAGGCTCTGGCTCCATCACTTGTTTTTGCTTATCAGAGAATCCCTGTCTGCTCATCTGTTCCTCTACCTACGAAGATGACCTGATTTCACTTCTTTTTTCCTGTACCCCATGATGATAATCACATAGTTGACAATTCTTGTGTACACCCTGGGTAACGTCTGAAGCTCCTGTAGGACTTTGCTTGTTGCTCGTGCCCTCAGATTTTTCAGCCTGGTCTCTCTCTCCACCTCCACTTCCTCAGCAGCATCCATTGCCTGGTTCCAGCCCAGTCACTCTACTGCAGCTGCCCTCTACTGACCATGTGAGATTTTTCTGTGGCATTTAACTCTTGGACACTTTAAATCTTTCATTTGATCTGTCACTGAATTTTCTTTTGTCAGTTTTTCCTCCTGAATCTTCTTTATCCTGCTCCCTAAATATGGCGTTCGTCAAGTTTGGGCCTTGGTTTTATTCCCTCTTCATTCGTGCTTTTATGCCTTGGTTATTGATGTCTTCCAAATGTGTGATTCCTGTAAGTCAACATTTTCAACACTCTTGGGACATTTCCACCAGAATTCCCTCCCTCCTCTTCCTTCCCTTTTGTGCATGGGTTCATTCATTCATTCATTGATCGCCCATCCCCATTTTCCTGACCCAGTACCCTTGACAGACGTGGCTAATCAATCAATATGGTTGTTCTCACTAAACTTGGCTGTGACCTATGAATTTTTCAGTGTGGCCCCCTGGCAGCTATGGCTCGTTGGTACATCAGTTGCATCTATTTGTCATATTTGTACCGGATGGTCTTTAAGGTTGCTGGCTCTCCCTCACATATTTAAGGGTTTAGCTCTGCTTTGTGTCACCCCAGATCTGGTCCCCTGAGGGATCAGTCACCATCAAAGGGTTTAGTTTGTAATTCCATCTCAATTCCTTAGCAGTATGGGCAGAATATAAGCTGGAGTTACTCAGATTTCTCATAGTGCTTTGTTTCTTTGAAGATGTAGAAGAGCTAGGTAAGGGGAAGGGTGAGTCGTCTTGTCTCAAGATTGGTATGAACTATAGCCATGTGTGTTCAACTGGGGTCTTACTTGGCAGTTCATAAAAGCATTCTCACTTGTCCTTTTGCCTCTGGGTATATTATAAATATGAGAGAACAAATTTTACTAATTTTACTAAATATTTTAAAAGTTTAAAAGCCACTGCAGGTGGTTGAATACACATGCACTTCAGGAAAGTCACTGGCTTTGTCCATCCCCAGAGGCTAATTGGGTTGGCTTTGTGAGCTGTTCAGGGAGAAGACGGTTCCAGAGACCCGGGTCCTCCGCTGAGAAGACCCTGCCTCCTGGGATCTCAGCGTTCTTGTTATTCCAGACACCCTGGAATCTTTCTAAACCATCAGCATAGAACAAGGACTTTTTGGCTTGAGGTTTGGTGATGGACCTCCCCTGCTGCTAGACTGAGAATGCATTTTCTGCTCTAAGTATTTTCCTCCCTCGCACAGCAGCTGCGACAGGTCACAGGCTCCCAACTACTGGGCAAAAGGAAAAATGGGCTGCAAATCCTTGAAGAGTCTGCACTTTGAGTTTTAAATTGGGTTGTAAATGGAAGTGAATTATGTGGGAGTTGCTAGGAGACCTGTGTGGGCGGATGCTGCTGCTGATGGGCAGTGTGACCTTGGGCAGTACCCTGACTTCTCTTGATCTCCGTGTCCACATCTGCATGAAGCCGAAGGGCCGGCTGATCTCAAGGGTCCTTCTAGACCCAGCGTTCCATGTGCTTTGTTTTCCTGTTTGTTGTTATTACTTCATGTAATAAGATTGTCTGGTTTAGACAGGAAAGAAAGTTCTGTGGGAAGGATCAGAGTTTTAAAAAGCATTTGGAGTTGTATCTGTTTGTTGGTTTATATTATAAGGGTTCTGGGATCCTCTGGGAAGGGGAGCACACCCTGCCTTGGAGGGCTGAGTGGAGCTGAGGGACAGGGAAGGAGCAGGTCTAAGAGCTGCCTATTAACTGACTGCACTTAGGTTTATCAGAGCAGCTGGGAAGCAGAGGTGCCTGGTACAGGCCGCATCCCACTAAGCCGCACAGTGTATGGCTGTGACAAGCTCTGGAATCAGGCAGAAGACCTGGGGTTCTAGTCCTGACTTCATCACCAAGGCTATGTTGAGAGAACATCTCCTAAACCTCAGTTTTCTTGTTTGTAAAATGGGGGCAACAAGAGTGCTTCCTCTCATGGCACTGCTGTGAGGACCAGGTGGAGTAATACAATAGAACTCTTAGCCCATGAGGTGTAGAGTAATTGCTCAATAAACATAGCCTATTAATTACAGAGTGCTTGCCTTAGACTGGGCTGAGTGTTTTCCTCCAGTATCTGATTTAATGCACAAAATCATTCTAAGTGGAAGCAGTTGTTACCCATGTCCTACAGAGGAAGGAATCAAAGTTAGGAAGTGTTAAGTAACTAATTTTCTCAGCGTTGCACAAGCAGTTAGTGACAGAGCTAGGATTGGAAACCAGATCTTTCTGCCTCCAAAGTCCCGTTCCGCCATGCACTCTGCCTTCTGGTGTGGAGAGCCTCCTCACGGCTCAGCGGGGGATTCTGAAAGACCGTGGAAGAGGTGAGACCGGTCATGAGTGTCCACCCGATGCTGTTCTGCTTCCAAACAGGTTAGGAAGTTCATTTTGGCAGTCCAAAGTTATGTTATAGTAGCTGCTATTCATGCTGCCTCTTAATGGCGGGAAGAATTACCAGGCTTTTTTCCTGATGAACAGCCTCGTTTGCAATCATGAAAATTCTTAACCTTAAAACTAATAAGCAGAAGAGCAAGCACAGCAGTATAGAAGGTAAATGGTCCTAAAAGAGGGAGGAGGGACACAACGCCATGCAGACTCAGGAGAGAGAGTCACAGCCAGGGACAGGGTGCAGTGGGGTCCTCAGTAACTTCCTGGTGGCAGGTGGTGGCAGTGGTGGTGATGGCATTCAAGATGGGTCTTGAAGGAAGGGAAGCATTTTGAAACAGTGGAGGTGGCAGGAAAGAGCAGCTACAGGGTGCATTGCAGGTGCATAAAACTGAAGCTCAGCTCTGTGGAGTGAGGAGATAATGAAAAAATCCTCCAACAAATTTTTCATGTCTTTTAATGCCTTTGACTGTGTCACATGAAGCCTGGTCAGAGAGTCTAAGAGGCAAATACCCTATGTGTCAACAAAAATATTTCTAGGCATCTTTGTCTTTCCTCCACTGTATAGAGAACTTCCAGCATCCAGGTGCTTGCAGCTCTTCTGTCTGTCCCTTCATATTCCGAACCTGCACTTTCCAACAGGGAAGCCCCCAGCGCATGTGGCCACTGAGCCCTTGAAATGTGGGAGGCCTGAGATGTGCTGTCCGTGTAAGACATACTGGATTCTGAAGATGTAGTAAGAAAGTAAGATATCTCAATTTTAAAAATATTGATTGTGTTGAAATGATAATATTTTGAATAGATTGGGTTAAAAGTAAACTATTTAAAGTAACTTTACCTGTTTTTTTTTCTTTTTAATGGGGCTACTAGAAAATTTAAAATAATGTGTGGTTCTCATTCATGGCTGGCATTCTATTTGTATTGGATGGTGCTATTCTAAGGTACTTGTTGCATCCTTAAAGTTCCATCACCCATTTTAGGATTATCTGAGTCACAGATGGCTTTGATTAGGTGCATGTCAGGAAAAGGGCTTGGCAGTTTAGATTTGTTAGAGACCTATGTTCTGTCTGTGGCAACGTTACGTACATTGTTCTCTGAGCTTCAGATGTTTCATCTGCATAGTGGGGACATTGGATCAGATATTCTTCATGACCCCTTTTGATTAAAAAAATTCTATAATTCTAGGTTGGCACCAACTATTGTTAATTTTTCCTGGGTTCCACTGAAAGGTCTCTGTTGCTCCCTTTACCAAATATCGGAAAAAGTGTGGATTATTTCCTTTTACTTCTGGTCCTTTAGTCTTTCCTGGAGTGGAAAAACTTTAGAGTTCAGATAGATTAAGGAAACTTTCTTGCTCCCTTTTCTTTATTTGTTGGCCCCAGCTGGGCTTGTTTGAGTCTGTTCCTGAGCGAGGTGGCCAAGGCAGCTCCTGAAATGGTACAAGTATCAGAGAGCTTGGAGAAGAGGTCTCATTTTTTTTGGTTCATGACTGTGGAGACTACTTTTGAATACCCCATGCAGCATTTTTGTGGAAGGTTTCCTTGTAAATTAGGAAAATCTAAAACATTCACCTTGAACCAACAGTATTTTTATAATAACAAAGATGAAAAGTAACTATAACAAGTTTATACCATCTTAAGGCTTTTCTGATACACAAATCTCCAAATGAGACAAAAACAGGGCTGTTTCTAAAGGTACTTGTTCATACGCGGTCCTAGCCGTGTGAGCAGTGCTGGTGGCGATCGCTTCCCCTGGGGGTCGGGAGGCTGACCAGGATGCTCAGAAACAGCGGTGGCGGCAGCAGTATTTACGTACAGGGTTGGACTTACGAACGACAGAGCTGCATGCTGATTGTTGCCTGGAAACCAGCTTTCAATTGAAACAGTGATGAGTTCTCTGTATGTCTAATTCTCTTTCTCTTCTTCCTGGTGTGCTCTCTGAATACTGTGTATTTTAGTTTCTGGGATCAAAATTGGGTTGGTGTAAAAAATTAATAAAAATAATTCTATGCCATTTCTCGGTATAGTTACACTGAAAAGCACTAGCATGGAGTTTTGTTGATGTGACGATATCTGTTGATTAGAAGTGACCCAGCTGGTTTGTAAGGACTGTATGTGGGCATATGAATAATTGATACACTACTTAATTTTTTAAAATCGAAGTGTAGTTGGTTTACAATGTTTCAGATGTACAGCAAAGTGACTCAGTTATACACATGCATACATATATATTTTTTCAGATTCTTTTCCATTATATGTTGTTATGAGAAATTGAATATAGTTCCCTGTGCTATACAGTAGGTACTTGTTTATTTCATAGATAGTGGTGTGTTAATCTGTTTATCCTAAACTTCTTATCCCTCCCCTGCCCTTTCCCCTCCCTACACTACTTAATTTTTGACAACTCAAACAGCTGCCCTTTATCCACCTGTAAATAGAATAATATGGTCATGTATTCATGACTGTAAAATATAGAAACTCACTATAAATTACAATTTCAAATTATTATCTATTTATCATCTACCTGCATAATGAGGTGTAAAGTTTAATTAAGCATTCATTTATATACTCAGTATTCGTTTAATAAATGTTTGAATGCCTACCATGGAGCAGGCGGGATACGAGAGGTACCAGGAACGTAGCAGTGAACAAGATAGAAAAAGGTTCCGAGCTTGATTGATGACACAGGCAATAAACTCAGCAACAAGTGTGTTGACTACAGATGACAATAAGAGATGGGAAAGGCATGCATGTGATGAGAGAAACTGTGAGAGGGGAGCAGGGATGGGGTTGTTCTACGTAAGGATGATCAGTGGAAGTCTACGGAGGCAGCATTTGAAGTGAGACGTGAGAGACTAAAGGAGCCAGACTTTGAGTGTAGAAATGGCTTCATGTGGTCCCTGGTGGGTAGTGTTCTCAGCACTGAAGTGGTTCTGCTATGTGTGACGCTACTTGTGTGCAAGAGTCATATTCTGAATTGACCCAGGAACCAATGAGGAAAGATAGTATCCTGGCCTTAGAGCACAGCCTTGGAGCCCCCTGTAAGGTCAGGTATTAACCCCTTAACTGCTGGGTGATTGGGAGGTGCAGGGAGGGCTCAGAGGAGGGACTGGGTTGGCTCTGAGGGCTTGGGGGCCACAGCCATGCACCTATTATGGAATGGAAGTGTTTCAGTATTTAAACAAGCAGCATGGTGTATGTGATGGCTGCCCATCAGCCATGGTTGGGTGTGATTTTATGATCCAGGGAATTTTGACAGTTAACCAATTGTAGTTACAAATTATTTAAAAAATTCTGGCCAATTCACATAGTTTATTAGAGAAAAGGAAGGGTTAAATTCCTGTTTCAATGCTGGGCAGGCAGTCATGATTTTATAGTCCGGGTCACATTTTGAGGAGGTAGCAAACTGGATGTATTCTTCCCAAGAAGCTAACTAACCTAACTTTTTTTTTTATTTTAATAGGCGACATCACTGTCCACACATCCCTACTAAGATTTATGATAAAACAGAGAAACCATGTCTTCTCTCCGAATATACCGAGAACTACCCTCTCTATCACTCTTACCTGCCCAGAGAGTCCTTCAAGCCCAGGCTGGAGTACCAGAAAGGGTGCACGCCAATGGAAGGGCTGACCACGTCGAGGTGAGGGCAACAGTGTGAATATATGAATGTACAACACGAATGGAGTAATGTACAGTATTAAGGTAATGTTCAATAATATTGCAGTAATGTGCACTGTCAAGATGTACTATTACTGCCTTAATGTTAATTTATTCTATCTCTGAAAAAAAGTCCTGCATTTATTAGCCTGTTTAAATTTTCCCCGCACCCTCTTGAAGAGAATGGATTCTTGCTTGGGTGTGGGAGGAAGGCAAGATTAAATTGATCTATGCAAGAGCTGGAGGTTAAGTAAAGTAATAAAGAGAAATAATAACTAGCAAAAGGGGGCTGCTGCAGAAAAAGGAGTTTTGGGCTTTTGCACATAAGCTCCAGGTCAGCTTGGGTGGTGGTAGTGATGTTGGTAGTGGTAAAAGAGAACCTGAGTGATTTTGGAACCATACTGTAGATTTTGGACTAGGATCCCCTTGAGTGTTCTTCAAGAATATGAACAAAGAATATTTACTTTTAAATTACTCTTGACTTTTAAACTCTGGTTCTATAGATCCAGGACTGTGCAGAGGCTGAATCCCCTGTCTCAGGGTGTCACGGCTGCAGCAGTGTCTGTATTGACAGGGTGGGGAACGTGGCCAATCTCAGGATTGTTCTGCATGCTACAAGGCTCTGACAGAATCTGCTGTTGACAACTCAGTGACCTTCAGGTGGTGACCTGTGTCTGGTGACTCAGTGGAGTAGAAACATCTTTGAGAGTGACGGGCAGCATTTCACGTTGTGTAGCTTAGTCCCCAGATGAGACCCGAGAGATGGACCTGTTCTCTGCTTCTGATGTTTCTCCTCCCTTCGGGGCAGAATTGCTGTGAGGTGGAGATGAAATTGTTGCAGCACAACGCTCACACATTTCATGGTAAATTTTCTCCCTGTTGCTCCCCCTTTCTCTCATAATTTTGTGCTTTTCTAGTGAAGGTTGCAGATGGCCCAGGCTAAGCAGAACACTAATTCATCCTGCCCCCAGGTTTCCCCCAGGATAGGCCTGGAAACATCCCCTGTTGAGGACGTGAGTGGAGACATAGAGTGTTCTACTAAAAGCTGCTGTCTTCTAGATCCAAAGGAAGAAGTCCTGTGTCTGGGTTATGGGGCAGAAAAGACCCACAAGGGGAGGAATGAAGCCAAGGGATTCCTGGGCTTGGTGGGAACCTCTGGGCAGGTGCAGCTTGAGAATGGGAGGGAGTCGAGGGTCTTGTCTGACTCTTGACTTGAGTCAGACCACTTTTACACTGAGTAGTTATCTTGAATGATTTGGTGTAAGCATGAGGTTTCTGGGTCCTGCTTCATGAGAAAAAGTTGTAACCTACACAACCTGTTCTTCAACCTGTGACTTACTAAACAATATGAACTTTAAAGTTTGGGCTTCGATTGACCAAGGAAACAGCATCCTTAGTTTCTAAGTGTCTAAATATGACAGCAAGAGAAGTGGACCTTTCCGGAGCCTTGCTTTTCCTTTTAAGAAGCCATGGTCAACGCTGATGAAAAGAACTACGCTTGTGTGTAAGAGACGTGTGATTGGTAGAAAAGAAGAGCAATGTTGAGGAGTGGCTTGCAGATCTCACATTCAGCTTCTAGATACTGGTCTTCACATCTCTTTGTACCCAATTTACAGGGAATCAAGAGCATCTTATGGAAGGTAAAGCATAGGTTGGCTTCAGGTGCTGTTATATTAGGAATATGTTTCCTGTCCTAGAAATATTTGGATACTTTGAGGGTTGGATGTTGAGGGATGCTTTTGTTTGTTGCCCAGATGCTTTGGAGAATGGAGACACATCCTTTCTCTGGAGCAGGAGCCCTGCCCCATGCCCTGCGCTGAGGCCCCAGGAGAGCCCCGCATGCCCGCCCTCTTCCCAATGGTGCTATGCAAAACAAAAACTTGCCCTTTGACCTGTCTTAAATTATCCTTGCCTTGTGTCACTTACAGCAATAAACATATCACCCGGAAGGGCCCTCTGTCCCTGCCAGAGCCAGAATAACAAAATCATTCATGTTAAGATGTGGCCAGAGTGGAGGCATGCAGATACTGAAAGAATTTCCAAAACTAGTTGTTAATGATCATAAGGGCCTTAAAAAGAAGTGGCAGCATTAAGGTTACCCATGGGAAAGAAAAAGAACAGAAATCCTTCTCTTCTGTCTTTCATTTCCTTCCCCAGAAAGAGGGTGGAGGGAGATGATAAGAAGCTGTTTCTTCTCTCCCCAGTACCTCAATTTCATCATTTCACAGCTCTGTGCCTGCTGTGCTGGGCACTAGTTTCTAGAGGGCCATAGTTTCGTTCTCAGTCTCTCAGGATGCCTTTTTTTTTTTTTTTTTTTAAAGCTCCAGTGGGCTCAAAAAAGTAAGATAAATTAACAAAAATCAGGATTTTACCAACCATCTTTTGCGAACCTTCTAAACTCTGCAGAAACTCTCGTCCATATATGTGTACTTACAACAAACTGTGCCCCATTAGGAAGTGTAGAGATGCTGTCATCTGGGTGCTCAACCAGAGGGTGCTGGGGAACGGCATGGGTCAGCCCTGTGTCTGTCCACCCCTGTGTCTGCGTGGATGGCCACCCTTCTGCCCTTAGAACTCTTGTCAGACTGTCCCACCTACTTCCCTATCTAAGGGTGGACTCAGCTTAGTTTCTGAGATTGGACATGGGGTTGCCACCTGTCGCATGGAAAAGTCATGTGGCCCAGGGCTTGGCTGGGTTTGGTGATTAAGCCCAGACACAAAAAACACCTGGTTTCTGGAAAGGTTATCATCTCAGCATGAGGCATGACTACAGCTGCATACAACTCTTACTGACTGTAAATCTTGGGGATTTACAGCAGGTGCTGGGAGGGGAATGCTTGTGCTTTGCAGCCGTCCTTGATATTGAGTTGTTTCTTGCAGCCCTTGGTAATTCCCTCGCATACGATCTGCCTTTGGTTCGGATAGACCTGAGATCAATTTATGAATAGGAGGTTTACACTTCGAGCCTCATTTCCCCTCAGGCATGTCACTATGTGAAACACTTGGGCCCCTTTTTGGGACGTTATTTTGTTAGCTAAGTGAGATTCCCTAATGATGGGCCAAGTGGATAGCCTCAGAAGAGAGAGATACGTCGTCAAGATGGTGTTAGACCTGGATTCTAAAGGGAGCGAGGGCATGGGTGGGATGAAATGGAGGTGCAGAAGGGGAGGATGGAATAGGGTTCACACTTGATGAGTTTGGCTGCAGGGAAGAGGGCAGAAAGTTGGGGGCACAGATTTCTTCATTTATTGGCAAGACTGATAAAGTAGGAGGAAGAGCTAAAAGAGAAAGGGCATTTGGAATCCTCTCCAAAAGCCAAGAAGCAAGCAAGAAAGTTGATAGTAGGCTTGAGTCTTTCCCTCCCTACTGAATTTTACACAATTTATGTTCAAATACGTACTTCTCTACTCACAGCTATACCACTGGAGATACTTTCTCACTTCTATTGACTGAGCCTGAAAATTAATGAAGACATTAATTGCTTCAGTAAAAGTTCTCGGTACTAGACTTGCCTGCATAATTTAAAAGCCTTTGATGTGTGTCTTTAATTAAAGTTGGGGACATTTTGGCCATTATTTCTTCAATTTTTTTTGTCCCTGAGACCGTTCATTTCTTTCCCCCAATCTTTTTCTCTCTGTCCTTCAGATTGGACAGCTTCTATTCCTCTATTTTCAAGTTCACTGAGTCTTCCTCTGCCTCCATTCTGCTATTAAGCTGATCCAGTGAATGCTTTTATTTCAGATACTTTGTTTTTCAGTTTTAGAATTTGGATGTGGTTCTTTATATATATATTTTCTGCATCTCTTGTGATTTCCTGTCTTTTCATTCATTGTGACCTTGTTTTCCTTTTTGTACCTGAGCATAGTTAAAATAGCTGCTTTATAATCCCTGTCTGCTAATTGCAACATCTGGGTCTGCTTGGGGTTGGTCTTCATGATTATCTTCTTTTTTTCCTTGAGACTGGGTCACATTTTCTGTAAGTACATCAAATAGTTTTGGATTGATCCTGTACATTGTTAATGTTATGTTGTGGAGACTCTGGATTTTTTTACATTCCTCTGAAGAGGTTTTTTTTTGTGTGTTTTTTCTGTTTTACAAGCAGGTAGTAGGTTGATTGGGCTTAAAATGCAAACTCTGTGTCTTGGGTGTCAGTTCAAATTTCAGTTCAGTTCTTTATCTTTAGCATGATTGCCTAAAGTCTGTCCCATGCATGTGAGGTCAGCCAGAGATTTGGGCCCAGTTTATAAACAGAATTTGAGCCTTCCTGTCTCTGTTCTCTCCTTTTCAGGATTCCTTCCTCACTTTCCGGCATCTGTGGTTGTCTCAAACTTTGTCCTCTGGTTCTTCAGTCAAGAAAGATGGAAGGTTTTCTGTTCACATTTTAGCTGCCCTGCCTGGCACAGATTGGAGCCTGCCTTCAGATTGGAAATGCTGGGGAAAAAAAAAAAAGGGAACTTACACAGACTCACCCAGTACCATTCTCCTCTTCACCTGTTGGTTCTACTTCAGAATCTGCCTGTCTTGGTTGCTCTTTAGTGCTCACAGGTAGTTGCTTTTCATATTTTGTCCAGAGTTTATATGAAACAGTGACAGATGTTATCTTCAGCTTTAGTGTAGTTTGGGAGATGAGAGAGTAGAGAGGGAGACGGGTACAGTCAGCCCTCCAGCTCTGTGGGTTCCACATCCATGGATTCAACTAAATGTGGATTGAAAATAAGTAATTTCAGAAAGTTCCAAAAAGCCAAACTTGAATTTGCCATGCACTGGCAATTATTGACATAGCCTTTATATTGTATTGGATATTATAAGTAATCTAGAGATGATTTAAAGTGTACGAGGGAGTATCTGTAGGTTATATGCAAATTCTATACCATTTCATATAAGGGACTTGAGCATCCATGGATTTTGGTATCTACAGGAGGTCCTGGAATTAGTCCCCCACAGATACCAACGGGTGTCTGTACTGTGTAATTTAAATTCTGGAGGCATATACTTGGAGCCCCATCTGTCACAGGGAAGATAAGAAGGGCTCAGTATGTCCTTATCAAGGTCAGGGGCACAAAGCAAGCCCCATGAATCAGTCTAGGGATCTTTCTTAGTGTACTGGAATGGGCTCCTCTGCCTGTCTGCGGTGACATAATGGTTTCTTCAGAGGATTCCTGTAACCTGGGGGAGTTTCAGGATTAGGTGTGGGAGTCACAGAATCAAATCAATTGACACACAAAGAGCAAAGCCCCATAGAAGAGATGAAGAGGACAAATCATGAGGAGGAGTATCAAAGGAGTCAAGGGAGAGAGTATTACAAAAATGAGTGAGAGGATGGATGCTGTGAAGATGGTGCATGGGGATAAAGGCCCCGGGAGTAATGACTGGGTTTGGAAATAAGGTGGTACTTTGGAGGGCTTGGCTCGAGCGAGGAGTGAGTAGAATCAGATTTGACGGGTGGAGCATGAGTAAGGGATGAGGAGGGCAAGTCTGTATCTGTAGACAGCCCTTTCTAGAGGAGAGAAGGGGAGGGGAAAGGACCAGAGGGAAGTGGACTCCTGTGATGATTGTTTTAGTTTATTGTTTTCATATAAAAATGAGGAAGTCTGGAGCATGTTTAAATACTAACAGAAAGGATCCAGTAGGAAGAAAGGTTAAACCACTGACGGGCTCCTCAGGGAGGGGTCCTTGAGAAAGAGAGAGGAGATTTAAGGCAGAGGTAAAGAAGACTGGCTTTAGGTAAGATGGGGAACTCTTTGTTGAGGTATAATTGATGTACAATATTATACAAGTTACAGGTGTATAATATAGTGATTCATAATTTTTAAAGGTTATACTCCATTTATAGATATTTAAAAATATTGGCTCTATTCCCTGTATTGTATAATATATCTTTGTAGTTTATTTTACACATAATAGTTTGTACCTCTTAATCCCCTACCCCTATATTGCCCTCCCCTCTTCCCTCTCCACTGGTAACTACAAGTTTGTTCTATCTATGCATCTGTTTCTTTTTTTGTCATATTCACTGGTTTGTTGCAATTTTTAGATTCAACACATGTATGTGATATCATACCATATTTGTTTTTCTCTGTCTGACTTTATTTCACTTAGACGAATGTCCTCCAAGTCCATCCATGATGTTGCAAATGGCAAAAGTTCATTCTTTTTTATGGCTGAGTAGTATTCCAGTGTATATATGTACATACCACATCTTTATCCAGTCATCTGTTGATGATGATCAACATGACGATGAACACACTTAGGTTGACTCTATATCTTGGCAATTGTAAATAGTGCTACTGTAAACATTGGGGTGCAAGCATCTTTTCAAATTAGTGTTTTTGTTTCTTTCATTGTAATTGCTGGGTCATATGGTAGTTCCATTTTTAGTTTTTTGAGAAACCTTCATACTATTGTCCACAGTGGCTGCACCAATTTACATTCCTATCAACAGTGTAGGAGGGTTTCCTTTTCTCCACATCCTCGCCAACATTTGTTGTTTGTATTCTTTCTGCTGATAGCCATTCTGACAGGTGTGAGGTGATATCTCATTGTGGTTTTGATTTGCATTTCCTTGACAATTAGCGTTGTTGAGCATCTTTTTGTGTGCCTGTTGGCCATCTGCATGTCTTCTTTGGAAAAAATGTCTGTTTGGATCTTTTGCCCATTTTTTAATCAGGGTTTTTTTTTTTTTGAAGTTGATTTGTATGAGCTAGTTATATACATTGGGTATTAACCCCTTATCGGTCATATCTTTTGCAAATATTTTCTCCCATTCTGTACATTATCTTTTCATTTTGTCGATAGTTTCCTTTGCTGTGCAAAAACTTTTAAGTTTAATTAGGTCTCGTTTGTTTTTGTTTTTATTTCCTTTGCTTTAGGAGACAGATCCAAAAAAAATATTGCTACAATTTATGTCAAAGAGCATTTTGTCTATGTTTTCCTCTAGGAATTTTATGGCTTCTGGTCTTTCATTTAGAACTTTAATCCATTTTGAGTTTATTTTTGTATATGGTGTCAGAGAATGTTCTGATTTCATTGTTTTACACCAGGCTGTCCTGTTTTCCCAGAACCATTTATTGAAGAGACTGTCTTTTCTCCATTGTGTATTCTTGCCTCCTTTGTCGTAGACTGATTGACCATCTGCTGTGCATGGGCTTATTTCTGGACAGCAACTTGTCTTAAAATCGATTCCATTTAATATTATTGACTATTTGGGCATACTAATAAATTCTGAAGTTTGCATTGGTCAACATTAAAAATGGATTAAAAAAGAAGTATTGCGTGGCCCCTTTATCATGGTGAAAATAGCCTCTTCTCACTTCCAGGCTCATGACCCTTGTTAGCTGTTACGTTATAGTTTCTTTCCTTTTGCCAGACTCCTGTCAAAAGCCTTTCTTTAGCTTTACCCTAATGACTGGAAATCAAACTGTTACGACTTCCCAGCAGGCCCACTTTAACCTTTCCTTAACTCATAGTTTAACTCGGGGCCTTCCACGTTAGATAAGTTTTATGGCTACGCACCTAAAAGAAACTTAATATCTTTGACCAGTTGTTTTCTTGGTTCACAGTCAGAATAGGGACAGGCACCAGGAAATAGACCACAGGAAGAGAGGGAAGTGTTCTGAAAAAGAAAAAAATAAAAGCTACTAAATTTGAGCAATTTCTGGGAAGAATAAAATACTTTTACGTGAACTGGAAGGCTGTAAGATTATGTGAGGTTGGGGACACGCAGTTATGTTGTGGTTAATGATAGGTTTCCGTGAATGTTCTCAACATAAAAACATGAGGAGACACATAAATTCTGATTAAACTCACTCTTAGGTCACAGTAAATATTTTTGGATGGAGGATAAATGAATTAAACTTTAAACTTTTTTCTTCTCTTCAGAGGTAGATCACCAACCCCCGCCCCCAGCCCCGCCAAATCATTTGCCTTAGTTATAGCTGGTCAGTAAATTCAACTGTAGATGTCCTTTTAGAACAGAACTTGAGTTTTGTGCTGGAAAGGAGAGTCAGTTGACAATTTCATTCCTTAAACGTGGTAAACAAGAATTTTGCTGCATCGCGTTTTGCTTTTGAGAAATCAAGCTTCAGGAAAGTCCATGGATTGGTGAGTTTGGCTGTGGGCGTTTATTAGTTTTCCTGTAGAAATAGCAGAAATGGGGATATCAGCACATTTTAGTTGCCAGAGAGATGGGGCACCCTGGTAGGAAGGTTCTTGCAGCATCTCTGGGGGGAAGTTGGTTCCCTGAGTAGACGCTAACAGCAGGAGAGGCTGTCACGGCCTGTGTGCAAGGGTCCCAGGGTGCTGTGGGCCTGTGACAGGAGACTGCTGCTGGCTGCTCTGGGGTTGGGAGGGGGCCCCACGGGGCAGCTGAGGCATCATCCTTGTCCCTCATGACCCCTGCCCCTGGTATCCCATGACACTCTTTCTTGGGAGCAAAGAGGGCTGGACCCTTGGGTCACCATCAGTGAGCACAGGTTTGTAAGGAGCTGTGTGGTCTCAGGCTGCCTCCAGACCCCACTCCACCGCTTTGCAGTTAACAGGTTTTCAGGGCTTTTCCGTTTCTCTCTGCAGCCTAGGGCCTGAGGTTCCCAGCTCCCTGCTGCAGTGGGGTTAGCACTGAACAGACACCAGCCTGAGGTCCTTGCACACTAAGAAGGGTGGAAGCGTGGAGCTGACTCTTGGGTTCTTGCTCAGCCCGTTCCCTCCAGCCGCCTCAGGTCCCTGGGCTTCCTCTTGCTGTTGGCCGACCTGCCCCCCACCCCACTCCCCCAGGGAGCCCAGGCCACAGGCCGGGTAACTGCTGCTGAGATGTATTTTTAAACCTACCCAGAGGGTGTTACCAGGAGTTCAACTGAAGCATCTCCTATTTCCCCCTTCAAGCCCTAGAGAGACTAATTCCCTGCTTCCTAATTCCCTCCTCCCATCCTACCAAGCATTTTCAGGCCCCGGTTTGGGTTTATTGACAACCATGTGTATAATTCATGCAAGACAGGTTACAGCGGAGCGTGTTACCTCTGCTAGTCAAGCATGGCTCAGTCACGCTGCTCCAGATTTCAGCCGGGAAGTAGGTTTTATTAGTGTTTGGGCCTGATGTTTTCCTGTCCGGAAACCTTCCCCTTCCCTTGGCGAGGCTGTTTTGGCAAGCACCGTCAGGGAAAACCTACCTTCCCCTTGTCCAGTTGGATGACTAGGTTCCAGGCAAAGACAGGCTGTTGTGTGAAGCAGAAGCCCTTGGGGCGGGGTTGGGGGTGGTGGAGGGAGATGTTTGCTCAAGAGAGTTTGCCTGGGGCAGCAGGAGGCTGAGACCACCCTGGTGGGCGGTGCGTACCCAGGCTGAGCCCTGCTGTTGCAGGGTACTCCGTGGTGGTGGTGGTGGTGGTGGTGCCGCCGCGCAGTGGCATCACCTTTAGGACTGGGATGCTTTGGGAAGGGACTACTTCCTGTTCAGTGAAGAGCATCATGCCTTTTCTATCCCATTGTTTTCATGTACCCTGAAATAATGGGGGTACTGATGCCAGAAAGCCAAGGAATGAAAGATGCATTATCTCCATTTCTTGTCCTTTTCTTCTGGGTTTTCTGTAAGATCAAGTAGAGGAAGGAGGTAAATGTAAATATCAGCAGGAGCTATTGGGAGCGCAGAGGAGGAGGAGGTGGTACCTGAAAAATGCGAGTTAGCTCCACAGTGAGCAGGTTGGTGAGGAAGGTGGGGAGAGCTGGCGCAGGAGAGAGACCTTCTCAGTGGTCCAGAGTGGTGCGAGGGGAGAGCGGAGAGATGGGGTTGGGGAGAAAGGCGGTGGCAGGTCCAGGAAAACTTCCATACCGTGCTAGAAAGTTGGGCTTTATCTGGAAGATTTTTAAGCTGGGGAGTGAAGTGGTCGGATTTTTGTTTTAGAGAGTTTGCTTTGGCCTCACTTGGAGGATTGAAGTAGGAGAGGTGGAAGGATGCAGGGAGCCCAGGTGATAGGTGTCACATGACCACCTGAGAAATGCTCAGCCTGGACCTAGGGGGAAAGACAGACCAACGAGGTGGGGGAGGGCCCGTGCTTGGTGAATGACTGTCTGGAGCCATGGGGGTTGGGAAGGGGCAAATCCAGGCACCTGACTTGGATGAGAAGTGAGTGGTGGTGCCTTCCTTGAAAGTGGGAAACGAGAGGAGGTGCAGTTAAGGGATAAAAGAGAAGGTGACTTGTCAGCAAGCATTTGTAGAATTGGGTGGAATGGAAACCATGAGTCTGATTCCCAGGCAAGGGCCCCATGACACGTGCTTATACTTTCCTTACAGGAGAGATTTTGGGCCTCACAAAGTGTTACCCATGAAGATCCACCAGCCCAACCAGTTTGTCCCAAGTGAAGAGCATATGGATCTGCTCACAACGTATAAACAAGATTACAACCCCTACCCTATCTGTCGCGTGGACCTCATCAAACCTCGGGACAGCAAATACCCATGTGGTGATAAGATGGAGTGCCTACCTACTTATAAAGGTGGGAGCGTGCTTGAGGGGGAGGAGGGGCTGTGCCAGTGTGCAGGTCAGGAAATGGGTTTTATACACCGCCCCCCAACCCCCTGCCATAATGTTGAAGTTCGGCAAACGACTTTCTGTGGCTGAATCTGGCCTGTAGCCTGTTTTGGTACAGCTGGAGAACTAAGAGTGGCTTTAAAATTTTTGAATGATTTAAAAAAAAAAATGAGAAAAAGGCCGTTATTTTAGGGCATGTGTATGAGATATGAAATTCAAAGTTCAGGGTTCATAAGTCTGTTCTATTGAAACACAGCCACACCCACTTGTTTTATGCATCACCTGCGGCTACCTGTGTGCTACCACGGCGAAGTTGAGTAGCTATGACAGAGACCGAAGACATTTAATATCTGGTCTCATAGAAAATATATGCCAACACCTGCCTCAGCTTGCTGTTTGTATCCTATATTGGGGAAGCATTTCAAGTTTAAGCTAAGTTGGGTTCTGCCACTGATGGATTCATTCATGCCTTTAAAAATTTATTAAAATGTAACATACAGAAAAATGTACAAATATGATTATACAGACCAGTGAATTTTGAGTGAACATACATACAAATAGGACCCAGATTGAGAAATATGGCACTGATACTCCCATCCAGTAACTGTCCCCATCCAGGATAGAATCGTCATGCTGACTTTTAACATCATAAATTAGTTTTGTCAATTTTGAACTTCAAATAAATGAGTTGCATTCATTCTGTACTGAGCATCTACTGCATTCCAGGCACGGTGTTAGGAGCTGGGAAGGGAGCATCATGACCTGCCCGTGACTTCATAGTCTAGCAGGGGAGAGAGGATGTGGAGCTGTAAGTGTGGTGCGAGCCATGTAGCAGTTGCCCACTCTCTGGAGTGCAAGCCGTGAGGCTGAGACCCTGGGAATGGAGGCCAGGCTTGTGCCAGTAACTTTGCAGCTTTTGATGCACATGGTTGTCCAAAGAATATGTGCTAACCTGTTGCTGTCGCATGTTTGTGGATCTCTAAATGACTGTGACGAGAGTGGTTTTATTCAGCCAAGCCAAGGCTTAGCAGAGGGGAGGTGGGGAGGCTGGAGGGGATGCAGCCATCTTCCTGAAGCCCTTACAGGAGCTCCAAGTCTGTTATTCTGGAAGATTGCTCATGTGACTGAGCGTCTCTGCCTTTCTTTTTCCTTTTATCCTTTACCTTTGTGTCGTCCTTTTCCATTCTTCCAGAGCCACCTTCTGCCAAGCCACATCGTCAAACCCCCGAGTGGCTCCACCTTCATGTCCTCCGACATCCAGTCCTTCTGGCTTGCTCTCTATTTATGTGACAGTCCTGGCCTCGTTGGGACCTCCCGCCCACCGACGCCTCAGTCTCCCTTCTCACTGTCAGCCCTTCCGGTGTCTGTTCTCCGTGTAGCCTACTCCCTGTTAGGTAGCCTATCTTTACTCCCCCACTCTCCTGTCCTCCTGTTGCTTCCTCCTGGCAACAACCTAACCCCGCCTTCCCCCCATCGATACCTGGACACAGCTGAGCATCTCTCCAGTCTTGTCAGCGTGTATCTGTTGTCCACAGAAAGGAACCAGAGAGGTCTTTTGAAAATGGAAATGGCAGTTGTATCTGATCTCTTCTCTACTTACAGCTCCTCAAATAATTGTTTCTTAGGATAAAATTGCAAACCTTTACCAACTCCTGAGATGCCTTTCAAATTTTGGCTCCTCCTCTTTGAACTCCTCTACTCCGGCCACAGGAACTTCTTTCAGGTCCTTTCCTCCATTTCCTTTCTGTCTCGGGGCATTTTGCACTGCTAGGCCCTCTATATGGAGCACTCCTCCCTTCCTCCATCCAGTCCTCATCCTTCAGCGAGTGGTGGAAACATCACCCCTTCAGAGGGCCTCCCAGGCCTTCCCCAGTGCCAGACCAGACACACCCTGTTAGATGTTCTAAGAGTGACTTGTGTTCCTCATTTTGTAATTCACTGTGTAATTTTGTTTAACATTGTCTTCTTGGCCATCCTGCAAACCCCAAGAGGGCAGAGATCTCTTTCCTTGCCAGTTGCCCTCAAGAAGGCAGGCACCGTGGCAGACGCTTTACGAAGGAGTCAGCACGAGTTGGGTGCGTGGTGGAACGGCACTCATGCCTCTGCAGGGCTCCTTTGTCTTCCTCTTATCCGATGTTTCTGGAGGGCAAAAAATGGGCACTGAGCAGGTAGGAAAAAAGAGGGCAAAGCCAGGGCCCTAACCTTCAGCAGGGGAGGGGGCAGGATTGCCGTGGTGCACATCCAGCTACATCCTCTCCTTTCCACATCCTCTCTGTGGGTCACCCAGATTTATGAATCTTGGCAAAGTTAGAGGCTCTTCAGAGCAACTGCCTGCTCTGCTCCATTTCCCTTCCCCTGCTGGCCCTAGGTGCAAGGAGAGGTCTGGGGTGAGAAATGCTCCTTGCCTTACTTAGAAGTTGGCAAGGATGGAGTAGCCCAGTGGCATGGTTTGAAGGGCAGTCCCCCCAGTCCTCCTACAAAATACTTACCCCTCAGAGCAAACACACAGAAAAAGAAAACAATCTAATACTTAAGCTTTAATCTGTCCCACATTCCTCCCCTTCTCCAAACAGTTACATCTCAGATTGCCCTCTGCAAACCAGAGAGCAGAATTCTCCTGCTAAAATTGCATCATGGCTAACTTTTTCCTATTGAGAAAGTTAACATCGAGAAAGCCCTATTCTTTCCTCTTTAATTCTTCTTAAACTTCTGGCCCCTGCTGACTGCTTATCTGCTTACACAGAATTAATGAGCAAACACCAGTGAGGTATCAGCCGGACTGTTCTGAACCAGGCATGCTTAGACCTTCAGTTCTGTTCTGGCTCCATGTGTGCTTGAGGGTGGATTTCATTGTTCTCTGCGATTCAGGCTTAAAAACAAAGAAAGCAGCTTGTAGCCAAAGGAAACGTATTTGTAGTTAGAATTGACCTAGAGGTGCCAGTTTGCAACCTATCTGTCTTACTAGTTTTTTTTTTTTTTTGAGTAATACTTATCAGATTCCATTAATTTAAATGATTTATTTGTTCCCTTCCTACCCTATGATAATGGCTTTCGAAACTGGGCCTAGAATGCCAAACATGTATTCTCAGTTTTTAACACAGGGGATGCCTCAAAGAAGGTGTATTTAGTGAGGGAATAAATGAATGAGTGGTTCTAGGTGACACAGTTTGGCATTAGATTTACACAGATCCCCACTCAACCTGTTACTCTGTGGGTCCAGGCCAAGTGTAGGAGTGAAGCTTGGGGAAGACCCACGACATTTACTCTGCCCTTTGGTTGGTCCTGCACAACCTCATGCATGTTTGAGGAGCCACATCCTTGCCTTATCTCTTGGTTTATTACTCATTTGGTGACTTGTTCCTCTCATGGAAATTTGCTTCCGTAAGTCTTCCGTTCATGGTTTTATGGCCATATATTGATTCTCCTTCCAAAGGGGGTGGAAAAAAGAAACCTAAGATCAAGGTCTTTAAGTATGTGTATTTCAGTGGGTGCATCTGTATTATGTCTGTATGCTCTGCTTACTGTGATTCCATAGGAAAAATATGCAAACTTTTCTCTTTCTGCTCTTATGGCCAGCGCCTTTACTGGGCTTGAGAAAACCACCAGTAAAATATGCTCCAGCAGCATTTGGTTGTAATTTTGACATTTTCAAAACACTGTGCAATTGGAAAGATTGAGAGTGTAATTACTTGATGCTCAGCTTTAGGTTTAGCTAAGTTTTTTTTTTTTTAAGACATTATTGAACAGAATCCCTTTTAAAGAGATTCTTGCCAATTAACCACATGACACTCTGGCCCTGAAGGGCTTGTCCTGATGGCTTTTCAGGCATGTGAATAGTTTGTCTTGTGGAATTCTGAGGTTTTCAGGGTCCTGTGCAGGTTTTTTTTTTTTAATAATATATGCTGGATGGAGGAAGTTAGGAGGTTGGATAATAATGTGGTTTCAACTGTATTGTTAGGTATCAGAAATCACACGAGGCAACTTTCAGTTTAGGAACCTGTTTTCTTAACACTTCATCCATCACGGAAGAGGGCCAGGAAACCCTGTCCTCCCACCCCCGTGCACCTCGAGGCAGAGTGTAGGCACCTACAGGTAGATGCCCCTGTTTCAGTGAGGCTTGAAGTCTGAGGGGGAAACATGTGGTTTGTATTCAGCAAGATGGTTCCTTCTAAAGCCCCTAATGTTTTCAAGATGCTGATAGAGCCATTAATGGCTCTTGGAGAAAGATTAGATTTTCAATTAAAATGAAGCCAATTTAAAATAAATAGTTGGTAGTATTATTAGCCTAAAATAAGCTTAAGAGGGTGCCTGGGGGTGGGAATGTCAGGACTTACAGAGTGGTAGAGTGAGGAGCTTGACAAATTCTCTTCCCCAAAAAAGCAACAATAAAACTGGACAAAATAGTAAAAATCAACCATTTTAGGGGTCTGGAAATCAACCAAAGGCATACAACAAATTGAGAAGCATTTATTCAAGAAAAACTACTAAACCTTGCTTATGAACAGTGGGAGTGTGTGTTATTTTATCCTGGGGCTGCTTCTGTCACCCCCCCGCCCCAGTTCCATCTGTGTGGTGGTTCTGCCTGGGCAGGCTAGGCTGTGAAAACCAGCAGCTCTGCTGCCAGTGGGGGCTGATTGGAGTAAAGTGCATACCCGGGCATTTCAGTAAAAACAGTAGTGATCTCAATAGCAAAAAATCAGGAAGACAACTTCTGCAGTTAGTCTGAGGTTGCAGTACTAGTTGGAGCAAGCAGCAGGCCAGTAGACCAGTCAGATTTAACAAGGAGATCCAGAGCGTGAGACAGACACAGAGTGGGCCTTGATAAACTCATACATACTCTTTGTGGTCTGGAAGACTGATCATATGGGCAAAGCAGTGTGCAGAGTCAAGAGAGATCAGAGAAAGGGCCTAGAAAGGGCCTACTCATCTTTCCTGACTGAATATGATGCCTAGCGCATGTGCGGAGGAGATGTGGCCAGCCCAGCAGAAAACAAAACCCAGGGAAGACTCGTAAACTGCCTAATCTTTGACTGTGTTCTCCAACCCATACACGGATCCATTAGTAAGTGGTGAAAACCTTAGTGGCTTCAGGTGCTTAAATATAACTTCTAAGTTAATTGTAGGCTGATGACTAGATTACGCTGGTATAGGGTGGCTCTAAGGAAATAGACTTAAAAATAAAATAATTTAAAAAAGAAAAAAACTGAGCCAAGACATCAGTGGCCACGCATTGCAGGGGAGATAAGACTCTAGAATTAGTGCTGGCAAGTCATTAAACAAACAGCAGAAAATACTTCCCAGTGGGAGATGAGAAACCAGAGTTGCTGCATCATATTATCTAAAGTGCTGAGTTTTTAATGATTCACTGAGTCATAAAAAGAAGTAGGGAAGTGTGATTCATGAATAGTTTCTATTATTTTTTCCTATCTCTGAAGGGGCCCAGATGTTAGACTTAGCAGAAAAATATTTCAAAATAGGTATTACATGTATGTTCAAAGAACAACAGGAAACCACAGTTAAATAAATTATGACAACAATTTCCCATCAAATAGGGAATACTATAGAAGGAAATCATAAAAAAGAATGGAATGAAAACTATAGTTGAAAGGCCAATAATCAAAATAAAAAATTCATTAGAAGTGCTTATTAGCAGATATGAGCTGGCAGAAGAAAGAATCAGTGAAGATGGATATATCAAGAGAGGTTATCCAATCTGAAGAATGAGAAACAATTGATAAAAATGAACAGAAACTCCAAGATTTGTAAGATACCATTAAGTGTGGCAACAGACAGGTAATGGGAGTCTTAGAAGGAGAAGAAAGGGGCAGAAAAATATTTAACTGTCAGAGCTCCTAAATTTCATGAAAAGTATTACTCTGTACATCCAAGAAGCACAATCTAAATAGAGTAAATGCAAAGAGATCCACACCTAGTCACATGATAGTCAAACTGTTGAAAGCCAAAGGTCTGGAAAAAGCAAAAGAGAAACAACTCATCACATACAGGGAAATGAAAATAATTAATTTTCATCAGAAATAGTGGAGGGCTGAAGGCAGTGGGATGACATATTCAAAGTACTGAAGGGAAAAAAGAGAATTCTGTCAACCAAGAATTCTGTAACTAGTAAAAGATTATGCTTCAAAAATGACAAAAAAAGATACTGCCAGATAAAAAAAGACTGGGTGAATTTGTAGCTCACTGACTTGGCTTGCGAGAAATAATGAAGTCATTCAGGTTGAAAGAAAATAATGCAGAATGGTAACACAAATCCACACAAAGAAATAAAGAGCACTGATAAAGGTCATTATGGAGGTAAATACATACTTTTCTTTTAATTAAAAGGCAGTTACAGAACCAATCATTGTAAAACTGAGGTTTATGCCAGGAATACAATGTTGGTTTAACATCAGTAAACAAATTAATGTAATACACCATATTAATAAATTAGAAGGCAAACCTACATGATTGAAAGTCACAGAGAAAGCATTTGACAAGATCTGATACCCATAAAAGCTCTCAACAAGCTAGGAATAGAAGGAAACTTCCTCAGCTTGATAAAGGGCTTCCACAGAAAACCCTGTAGCTAACATCATATATAACGTGGTAAGACTTTCTCCCTAAAGTTGGTATGAAGGCTAGGATGTCACCTCTCACCAGTTTCATTCAACAGTGTATTGGAGGTTCTGGCCAGTGCAGTAAAGCAAGAAAAACAAATGCATCTAGATTAGAGAGGAAGAAATAAAACTGTCTTTATTCCCAGATAAGATAATCCTAAGGAATCCACAAAAAACTATGAGAATATGAATTCAGGAACGTGTCGGTGTTGAAGATTAATAGATAGAAATAAATTGTATTTCTATGTATTAGCATTGAAAATCTGAAAACAAATTTCAGAAAACAGTTTTCTTCACAATAGCTTCAAAATAAATAAAATATTTGGGATAAATTTTTTAAAAAGCAGTGTAAGACTTGTACACTGAAAAGTACAAAATAGTGCTGAGAGAAGTTAAATAATATCTAAACAGATGATGAGAGTCATCTTATCATAGACTGGATGTTCATAGATTGGAAAATTTTGATATAGGTAAGATGGAGTTTTACCCAAATTGGTTTATAGATTCAATGCTATTCCTATCAAAATTCCAGCAGGGTTTTTGTTGTTGTCATTTGTAGGTTGTCATTTTGTTTTGCTTATGGTTTCCTTTGCTGTGCAAAAGCTTACAAGTTTAATTAGGCCCTATTTGTTCATTTTTGCCCTTATTCCTTTTGCCTGGATAGACTGCCCTAGGAGAACATTGCTCAGATTTATGTCAAAATGTTTTGCATGTGTTTTCTTCTAGGAGATTTATAGTGTCTTGTCTTATATTTAAGTCTTTAAGCCATTTTGAGTTTATTTTTGTGTATGGAGTGAGGGAGTGTTTTAACTTCATTGATTTACATGCTACTTGTCCAGTTTTCCCAATACCACTTGCTGAAGAGACTGTCTTTTTCTCCACTGTGTATTCTTGCCTCCTTTGTTGAAGATTGATTTACCATAGGTCTGTGGGTTTATTTCTGGGCTCTCTATTCTGTTCCATTGATCCATATGTCTGCTTTTATGTCAATACCACACTGTTTTGATTACTGTAGCTCTGTAGTATTGTCTGAAGTCTGAGAGGGTTATTCCTCCAGCATCGTTCTTTTTCTTCAAAAGTGCTTTGGTAATTCTGGGTCTTGTGTGATTCCATATAAATTTTAGGATTGTCTGTTCTAGTTCTGTGAAAAATATCCTGGTTAATTTGATAGGGATTGCATTAAATCTGTAGATTGCCTTGGACAGTATGGCCATTTTAATGAAATTGATTCTTCCAATCCAAGAGCATAGGATATCTTTCCGTTTCTTTAAGTCATCTTTAATTTCCTTAATCAGTGTTTTGTAGTTCTCCATGTATAATCTTTCATCTCCTTGGTCAGATTTCTTCCTCAGTATTTTATTGTTTTGAATGCGATTTTAAAAGGGATTGTTTCTTTACTTTCTTTTTCTGCTAATTCATTGTTAGTGTAAAGAAATGCAACTGATATTTGTTAATCTTGTGTCCTGCTACCTTGCCAGTTTCTTTTATCAGCTCTAGTAGTTTTTCTGTGGCGCTTTTAAGGTTTTCTATGTATAGTATCATGTCCGCATAGAGTGACAATTCTCATATTCACATAGTCTCTTCCAATTTGGATCCCTTTTATTTCTTTTTCTTGCCTGAGTGCTGTGGTTAGGGTTTCCAAGACTATGTTAAATACAGGTGGTGGGAGTGGGCATCCTTGTCTTGTTCCAGATTTTAGTGGGAAGGCTTTCAGTTTTTCACCATTGACTATTAGGCTGGCTGTGGGTTTGTCATGAATAGCTTTTATTATGTTGAAATATGTTCCATCTATACCCACTTTGGTAAGAGTTTTTATCATAAATGGGTGTTGAGTTTTATCAAATGGTTTTTCTGCATCTATTGAGGTGATCATGCAGTTTTTGTCCTTTCTTTTGTTGATGTGGTGTATCACATTGATTGATTTGCATATGTTGAACCACCCTTGTGTCCCTGGGATGAATCCAACTTGATCATGGTGTATGATCTTTTTTATGTGCTGTTGGATTCTGTTTGCTAATCCTTTGTTGAGGATTTTGATTACAGATAGTTGCACAGTTCTGTAAAAGCTATTGAATTGTGTATGTAAGATGGTGCATTTTATGTTACACAGCTTATACCTCAGTGAAGCTGTTTTTTGTTTTTTAAGTGTGCCTATGGACTCCACTGGTTTTGGCTATATACTTCTAAGACTCCTGGGAAGCTGCTTTGGTTCTAATCCTTTGTAAACTTGTAAGCAAGAGAATTCCCTGTGGATTCAGAGAGTTTGCTAGGGTTCCATATTGGTTACTTTAGATGTAGTGATTGATGGACATGATGGGGGCAGTGTAGGACTTGGATGTTAGCCACGTATTATGAACAGAATGGCAACGGTGTAAGAGTGGCTGAATGGCAGGCTTGCTGTTTTATTTTACCTGAATTTCCAATTGCATAGCTGCTCGGAGGATCTGTGTGGTGAAGCTACTGTGAAAGCCTCCGCAGTGCTGTCTGAGGCTGACATCTGCTCCTCAGGATGCATGGGGGTCGTCTCTAGAGCAGAGGTCCTTTGGGTGCAGGCCTCGTGTTAGCGTGGCCATCCCAGTTCCACAGCAGAAGTTCCTCTTGAGACGGACATCCCCTAGGTATAGCTGGCCAGCCTTTTCATTTTTAATAAGTGAAATACAGTGCTTCTGTGATATGGGCTGTCAGAAGAGCCTGACTTTGGAGTAAACTGTGTAGTTCAAACTCTAGCTCTTAGCACCATAGCCATGTGACTTTTGGGACAGTTTCTGAGCTTTGCTTTTGGAAATCTGTAAAATGGAGACAGTCGTATCATTACAAAGAGTTATTAATGAAGATGAAACATAATTGTGTATAAAAAGCCCTGAGCATAATTGGCTGACATAGTCAGCGTCCCTTAATTGTCAGACCCAGATAGTAGAGTGGATTAGAGCATGGATTCTGGATGTGGATTTGCATCGATGCTTTTCTGCTAATAGCCAAGTGACTTTGGGCAAGTTCCCTATTTTTTCTGTGGCTCTGTTTCTGCATCTATAAAATCCCACCTTATTAGGGATGTCTGAAGATTAAAAGAGTTAATATAGAAAGCATTTAAAATACTGCCTATCACATAATCAGCTCCGCTGTTCTCTCACCAGCCAACACAGTGCCCTGATGCTCTTGGGGTGCCATATTTGATTTATGTGATTATATGTGTAGACTACAGGGACGTGATGGCAGTCACCCAATCGACAGCCAGGGTTGTGAATCCCCTGTCTCACTATACCCAGTGCTCCCTTCTCTCTCTGCTGATTCACAGAGGGCACCTTCTTCCCAGAGGAATGAAACTGTTTTTGGATCAGGTAAACCAGTGGTTACACTCTCCTGTTGGAATCAGTTTTCTGGCTCCTCCCATAGCTGTGGACCCTCTAAAATCCCTGCGTGCAGCATTGGTATGATGAGACTCCTGTGAATTTGTTCTGTGCAACAGCCTGCGTAAAGCTGAGGCATCACGCCCTTGGTTGAGGTGGTGGCAGCGATCTGCTCTGTTCTTCCTTTGTTCCTGGAACACCTCACTGGAGACTGGCTTGTGGCTTTGGGGCTCCTTGGAATACATGCAGGTTGAGTGACTTGATTTATGAGTAACTACCACTTCTGCTTTATTTTCAGCCGATTATTTACCCTGGAACCAACCAAGACGAGAACTGCTTCGTCCGCCACAGAACTACCAGCCGGCATCAACCAAGTTTGATAGTAGAACCACACACCAGGACGACTACTCCATGAAGGGCCTAGTGAATACCGTGAGCTGTAAGCCTCCGGCGGTGCCCAAGCTCTGTCACGTCCCCCTGGAGGATCTGACCAACTACAAGATGAGCTACATGGCCCACCCTTTGGAGAAGCGCTTTGTCTATGAGCCGGAGAAGTTCAGACCCTCTGAAATCCCCTTCGAAAGCTTCACCACCCACAAAGAATCATACCGAGGCTTGATGGGGGAGGCAGCCAAGAGCTTGAAGCCTCCAGCCAGGCCTTGTGGGCGAGACACGCCTTTCTCAACCACCACCGAGTTTCGTGATAAGTACCAAGCTTGGCCAACGCCCCAGGTGTTCTCCAGAGCTCCCGCCGCCTACGTCCCTCCTGAAGAGAAGATGGATCTTCTGACAACAGTGCAGGCCCACTACACATACCCTAAGGGGGCCCCAGCTCAGCCCTGCCGACCAGCGCGCTCAGTCAAGAAGGGTGGCCACTTCGAAAGCTCCACCACGACCAAAGACGACTACAAGCAGTGGGCCAGCGTGCGCACAGGGCCGGTCAGGCCCGTACCCCAGCTGAACCTCCCCACCGAGCCCTTGGACTGCCTGACCACCACACGAGCCCACTACGTGCCCCACCCGCCCATCGCTACCAAAAGCTGTAAGCCCCCCTGGGCTGGCCCCCGAGGAAACATCCCTGTGGAGGGCCAGACCACGTACACCATCAGCTTCACGCCTAAGGAAATGAGCAGGTGCCTGGCTTCGTACCCGGAGCCCCCCGGCTACATCTTTGAGGAAACAGATGCTTTGGGGCACAGAATATACAGGCCAATTTCCCAGACAGGCTCTCGGCGGAGCAGCTGTCTTTCTGTGGGTGATTCGGAAAATCCCAACCAGCAGGAGTTGGCAGTCTCAGCTTGATTGTTAAAAATTATAATTTAGAAATTGCACAGTACTTTTAAAAGCAGATGATTGAGTTATTTGTTGGACCAAAAAAAAAAATTCCTCAAAATGAAAAAAAATCTTCGTCATCATTTCTAGGACGCTTGAATAAAATGAGAATTAGTTGACTCAAGGAAAATGACATTTAATCATTGGTTAATTAGTCCCCTTAACCCTTCCCCAACTGTCTCCCCCTCTGGGGCCCTTTACCCTTGTGCTCATGAAATCAAAGCTGGTCTCTGAGGTTTCCCCCCACCCAGAAGTATTTTATTAACTTAATCATTGTATAAATTGACATTATGATTAACCCTTGCCAAGTATGAAGTGCCAAAGAATAAACTTTATTTTGGGGGGATTGAATGTGCAGGTATGTGCATTCACCCCACATGCTGTCTCTGCAGAGAGCAGGCTGTGTTCCTTGTGACCTTTGGGCAGATTTCAGGCTAACCTTCTCATTGCCTTCCTGTACTGATGGGAGTGCCTTGGGCCTGGTCTGGAGTCTTGTTTTAGGTTCTCTCTGCCCAGGGTTGCGTCACACATCATTTTTTAACCTCTTCACATTGTGATATACCAGCAAGAACAGTATTCTCTGACGTGCTGTGGGTCTAGTCATGAGAGATGGAGGGGGAGGAAGAGACTATGGCGGTCCCAGGGGAACATGGACCTGCCAGACCACTCCCACCCCAAACCAGTGCAGGCTCTGAGTCCAGGGAGGGCCAGTGGGGACCCTTGGCAACCAGGCAGTCAGCAGCCGGCCCTTGGGCTGTGAGCTCTTCCAAATGCTCAGAACCTGGAAAAAAATGGGTTGGGATCTACATCGTGTTACACGGTTGATCTGGATGGCATCTGGATGCCTGCCCTGTGGGGTAAAGAAGCTCCGAGAGATTATACACCTTGCCTAGGGTCACAGAGCTTGGAACACCAAAGCCACGATTGGAACCCAGGTCTTCTGTTTCAAGATCCAGGGCTCTTGGCTTCCCAACACCAGGCACCTCCCATCTGGGATGTCGTGGACCTCGTGGCTCCACAAACCACATCAGACCACGTTGTCTCTGTTTGAACTCCTTTCTGAAATCTGTTCAGCTAAAGGGAACTATGAAGTGGGGTAGGTTTCATTATTTGTGTTTCATCATTTTTCACAAATCAAAGAAATCTTGGCACTTGATTTGAAAACCAAATGGTGCTAAAATGCTTATAAAAATGCAGCAACCTCTTAAGCGCCAGCCCCTTGGCCTCTACTATGGCTTCCCCAGAGAACAACTGTAAATTTTTTGATCTGTCCCTGCTAATATTTTCCTTCACATTCCTAAATAATGTACATATACTGCTGTCTGTTGACTCATCGACTTGAGACCTGGTCTGTTTTGGTGGATTAGGAGTTCTAATTCTTATACATTCCTTTCTTCTCTCCCCCTTCTTCTCATTATAGTTACATGACAGTGTGTGGTTGTATCAAAGCTAGTAAGCTTTTATAATGTTTCTGATGAGTAGGAGGAAGACTGAAGAAGGATGGATGGACCTGGCTGACTGAGGAGCACTGAGCCCTCTTAGGGTGAGAAATTTCCTCTGAGCCCTTCCTTTGTGACATTTGGGGTGACCTCCGGGGTGACCCCAGGCTAGCTGAGCCACCCAGGGCATCCCTGCCTTGCCTGTCTCTCTAGGATGTAAGGAATTGGCGCTTCCCCTACCAACTGTCCTTACTGTGAAAGTGGTTAGTACAAGTGAAAAATTCATGAAGTAGGTAAAGAAGGACACAAGTGGCTGTTGCAGGTACTAGTGGAATACGCTGTCTCGGAGCGCACAAGGGGAGCCCAGCAGACCCGGCTTGCATCTTGTCCCTTGTCACCCACTAGCTATGGGACCTTGGTCCCATTTTTTAAAGTTTGGATAAAGCAATACTGGTCTCATGGTTTTGTTGTTTGGGTTGAATATAAGTCAGTCACTTCGGCCTGGCTCACAGTTAATTCATTAAATGTAGGTGAGGATGAGGACAATGGTGGTGGTGATGAAGATGGTTGCTGAATTCCGCCCGCTGAATCTGCCTGTGATTTCATCGGTCGGTGTTTACAAGGTGCAGGTAAGGATAACTGCTCTTCTTTCAAATTTTGTATATTTTGCAAAGTTAAAATACTTTTTTCATATAGTTGAATTACTTTCTAGTTGTTCTGAGTCAAGGTTGTTAACTGCCTCCCTGGAATTGTCATTTTAGGAAGTTAACTTGGGAACTTCCACGGGGAGGGAAAGAGAGGGTGAGCTGAGCCGACGGGGACTTGCTCCCCCTCCCCTGCTCTGTCATAGCTGCTTCTTATAATCAGTTCCATGTATTGGGCTTCCATATAGGGCTTTGTTGGAGAAAGATTCTTTTACAGCTGTGGAAACACATGTACCCTGTGCACACGCTGCTCTAATACCCCAGAGCCGCCTATTCAGCAAGCTTTGATGATAGAAGTCTTCAAACACATGGTCTTCTCTTGCAAATATGCACACATAATTTATGTCATATATTTCTTACCTGTTAGAATGAAGTGGGAGCTTAATCACCTACCACAGCCCAGGGTTCTTTAAGGCTTTCGGCATGTTATAAAAGAAAACTGTTGGAGACCAACAATAGAACACACAGAGAAAGGTTACGGCCAAACAGGGACCCTGCTCCAGAGCAGAATCCAGTACGCTCTGGGGATGAGGTTTTGGAGAGGAAAACAGGTAGGGCTTTTAAAGCCCAAAGGTGGCAAACTCTCCCATTTGAGGAAACTGGAGTTTCTGAGTGAGGCTGATTGGCAGGAGATAGTGGGGTTAGTTGGCGTGGAGCCCCTGTGTGGGGCGGATGTGGTCTGCTAGTTTGGGATATGGTACCCAGGAGCGTCTGCTGGGATGTCCCACTCCGATGGTGGTGTCTCCCTGCCTGTGCTGTGCGTGGGGCAGCCCCTGTGCCGGCAGGCTAGGTGGCCAGGGCAGGTCTTATCCCCTGGTTCACCTTCCAGCAGGGCCACCTGGGTGGGTAGACCTTGGCACATCACTTGTAATTTTTGGAGATCAGGAATCCCCTCTCTACTTTGCCTCCCAATTAAGGTATAAATACAGCATCAGGAACTCTCCATTCTACTGCTTGCCACATTTTCACAAGAGTCTTTGAACGTGGGCCCCCGTTTTTTGGCTTGGCTCCGAGATCTTATGCTGGGCAGTGGCTGGAGGGTGGGGAAGGTGGGACCCATTGTCAGTGATTCTTTCAGCAACCGCCATTTGTCGCTCTGCTTTCTGAGGGACCTGGTATTGCCGATCGTGAACCCCGGCCAGGCTCTGCCCGGAGTTCTGCTCCCCATCAGCCCCAGCTTTCTTGCAGTGTTTTCATTCTGGTCTTGTAAGTTCTGCACGTGTCAGTCATCACTCTACCATCTACTTCCCTTCTTCCAATTTCTTGAAAACCTTTGTTCACTGATAACCCTCCTCCCATCTTCCCTCGGGTGTCTTATAATTTCATTATTGCTTTATTGGTGTTGAATAGGGTACATGAGGGGGTGAGAAGGGGATAAGCTCCAGTTGGCTGCCACCGTGTGACCTGGCAGAGAGCCCGTTGAAGGTGACGAAACACTAATGGACTTTCATGGGGTCTTCTCAACTTTCTAGCACACCTGGAAGGGGACTTTTCCCCCTGGCAGGGCTGAAAGGCAAACCTGGGCAGTCAGTGTAGAATAAGTGCCAGGCCCACCAGTGTATGCCAGTCAGGGGGGCCCTGGATCTTGGGCCATTCCCTAGGGCTGTGCAGACAGTGCCCCCCCAACTCTGTCCTCGGCCCCAGTCATCCTCCTTCCTGCCCCTTTCAGACATTGCTAGTGACTTCATGGAATAGGGTCTGGGGGCTCAGAGAGAGCCCTCCACTGAGCAGAAACCGCAGCCCTGTTCTGACATCAGGAGCAGCCGGGGCCTTGCTGGGGCTGCCTGGCGGGGGAGCAAACACCCCCGCTCTGTCTCATGGTTTTGCTTTTACGTGGTGTCCTCCACGTACCTCTTCATTGTAGTCACATGGCCCTAAAAGCATTTGCAACTCTGTACACGGTGAGGGTAACTGTCCTTCCCAGCCTTCTCCATTCTTCTGCCTCTAACGTGGGAGTGAAGCAGGATCCCATGGCAGTGGGATCAGTGCGACAAAACCTTCCCAGCGGGGGGCGGGGCCGCCTTTTGGGATCTGGTCATTTAGGGCCTGAAGATGAGCTGAGAGACCCACTTCCTCTAAATGTGCTCCTCAGCTGTGCAGGTGTGAGAGGCAGGTGGGGGGTGTGCATAGGTCCTAATTGCAGATCAAATGGCCCCCTGGCTCCTCGGGCCTGCCCAGGCCCACATCTGGTTCTCAGGGCTTGAAGGGAAGCGGAGGAGCGGAGGACTGAGGCCCTTCTGAGCAGGAACGCCGGGGGCGGTGACAGGCAGTGGTATGCACTCCGCCGGGCAGGCTCAGAGTTTCCACGCGGCTGGTTGAGCAGGTGCTTGGCTTCTCCCCACTTTGGGGGAGCCCAGGAGCCTGTGAACCTTTCAGAACACGCACTCTGGATTCTGGAAAAGGCATCAGGACAATGCTATGCAGGGCTTCTGTTTAAGCCATATTTCTGGGTCACAGGTGCCCTGGTCTGCCTTGGATCCTTGGATGCCGGCATATGAGAAGTCCTGATGGCTTTTCCTCACCAAGCCTTGAAGTGTGGCTGCACACCCAACTTGATGCTAACTGAGAGGATTCAAGAACTTTCCACTCCTGTGATTGAATCTAAAACACTGATATTCTTGGGCTTTTACTGCCCAGACCAGCCAGGCTGCCTGCCTGTCTGTGACCTGCCTACCTCACCAGGACCAAGGCTCTTCTCTCAATGACAAGGGTGAAGCTTGGCTGCTTCACTGATGTCCTCAATCCCCATCCACTGCATGCTGCAGGAGCAAAAAGCAGGGGGCCCACAAAGACCCTTTGAACAGGCAGGCAGCTACTCGAGAGTTCCAGGCAGACAACATGCCTGAAAAATGACTGAAATTTGACATCTGTGCCAGTGAATGACTTATAAACTAAGAAATGGAATTTTTGTGGACTATAGGCTCTCCTGGGCTTAAAAAGAAACCAAAACTTTTCATTTTAAAGTTTCTAAGCAGGACTCAGTGCTTACCGTCAACTTGGAGGGGCTCATTTCTTGGCAAAGTTTTGTTAACACCTCTTATATTCGAAGATCAGTTATTTGGAAACTTCAGCTGTCCAAAACTGAGGCAAGAACCTGGAAACAAGCAGCTTTTAAGTTGCCAAAATCATTGACATGCATCTCATGTATGGAAACTCAGGTGCCGTGAGCAGCGCTCACTCAGCATATTGGCTCCACGCCCCCACTTTTTTTTTTTTTTTTGACACACACAGTTCTGATGAGCTGCTCTTACCTGTTGTCCTCGTCCACGGAAGACGAGGCAGACACATCTGGAGCAGAAAGGAGTGACATCTAATAGCTTGGTGGTAGAGGCCAAAAACATTTTTTTTAAATGCAGAGCTCAAAAGCATGGCAGCTCATGAATTATCCCAATGTGATACACACACACACACACCCCCCCCGCAACACGCATGCTCATACATGCATATTTTATTAAGTCTGGAAAATAGACCGTAGTTTGTGCTTATGAAGCCAATTTAGTAAAAAGAATAAAAAATCATACACACATTTTAAAAGTCTGGACAAATGTGTCAGCAGTGTTGGATAAATGAATTCCCCTTTGTCTCCTTTATCCAGAATAATAGGGGAGTGGGGATTTGGAGTATTTTAATAGGAGGTTAACCTCCAGGTAATAAGTGTTAGCCCAAGGTGTTTTCTGGGGAACCCCAGCCCTGTGATACGGGCTTCAGAAATGTTCACTGGACATAAAAGCTTGCATATTATATCCTCTTATTGGGGATTCATGATGCGTGTTAATATTTTCAAGGCTCTGTGAAACCCTATAGTAAAAGCACCTTGTTTAACTTTGTACAACCCAGGCTCTGAATCAGCATCCTTGCAATTACAAGTGCTCAAACCAGGAAAGGAATTCATTGGTTCGGGCAGTTGAACAGTTTAGGGCTTTATCCGTGGGCTTTAGGCACAGCTGGATCGAGGGGCTCGAATGAGGTTGTGGGGCTTGGTCTTCAGCTTTTGGCTTTATTTTCTTCTGCATTCCCTCCTTGGGCAGACCCTTTCCATGTGGTGGTTTCTAGCAGTTCTAAGCTTACAGCATCCTTTTAGCTAAAGGGCTTCTCCTTTCCTGTGGTTTCAGTAGAATTCCCTGAATTGAGTCTCTTTTGCCTGGCTTTGTCTCATGCTGATCCCTGAACTGATGGCCATGGCCAGGGACTTGGAAAATACTCATTATCTGGGTCAGAACCGGGGCCCACCCCTGGACCAGGCAAACTACACGAACCGTGAGAGGGCTGGGGGTGAGGTGGGTGCCCGAAAGAAAACTGGGATATGGTTTCTGGGGAAGGGAGGGATGAATGCTGAGCAGGCGGAAACAAGTTTCCAAGTCTGACAATAGAAGCCTTTTTATCGTGCAAAATCTACTGGAACACACATGGAGAAACACTGCCAAGAGCTCATCATCTCTTTTTCAAGGAAGTTTAGAACAGAATACAATAAAATACACACGCATGCAAACATGTGGTTGAACGTTCCTTTGATGCAGAAACTCAGTGGATCCTGCCCCGCCTCAGGGTCACCTCTGAGCCTGAAACATCCTGCTTGCTGACCGTTGGGACTGCTGCGCCTGTTGATAAATGGGAGGTTACGGTGCAGCCGGGGCACAGGGAGCCTGGGAAAGTTCAAGTACTGCATGCCGGACGCGAGTCTCCCGTGTCGTGCTCTCTCAAGTCCCCACAGCACCAGCACACGCCACCTCCCGTTAGCCACACACACCCTCTCTGCTGGTTACTCTCCTGTCCCGGCAGGGAGTTGAGGCTCAGAGAGGGCAAGCAACTTGGCAAATTGCCAACAGGCTTGCTCAGGGCATTTGATGAAATGATGTTTGTAAAACAAATCTTGTGAACAGTGAAGACATTTTCAAATGATGCCACAGAATTGGGAGAAAGGGGAGTGCTAGCTAGAGAGATGCAAGCTATTGAGGGAAAAGAATGGATTTTGGAATTTTTTTGTTGTTGTTTGTCAAATAACCCTTTATTAAATCGTTTTTCTTGTAGTTCTTAACTTGCTGGGCATTCCACCACACCACTGCTCATGTCCTCTATGTTGTCTTGAGGGTGGTGGCCATCAATGCTGCAGCCCACAGACCGGGCAGTCCCCAGGATCTCTTGAATGGTCCCAGAGGGTTCTTTAGCTGAAGACCAGTGCTGCATCTGTTGGGCAGAGCTGATAGTTTGATCGAAAGTGATGTTTCCACTGTGCTTAATGTTTTTCTGTTTCTTTCTGTCTCTCAGTGGTTCCTTGAGGACTTTGATGCTCAGGGCAGAGGCAGAAGATACCACCTCAGTCTGGGCCTGTCAGTTTCACTGTAATCCTCAGACTCTTCCAGTTGCCAGTTGCCTTGGTGATGTCGTCACCAGCCTTTCCTGGAGACCGACCCAGGGGGCTGATCTTGGAGGCCAAGGCTGACGTGGACTGACTTCCCTACGAGTACACGTAGGGTGTATGACTTTGATCTCACTGGGGTCGGACTTAGGCAGCATGGTGGAGGTGGCTGGTGTCAGATGAACCCGGATTTGAAGAAAGTTGCACCTTGGCCTCCTCTAAGCCGAAAGCTGAAAGTTGGAATGCTTTTTTTTTTTTTTAAGGGGCAATGGCTTCAGAAATCATTAGGTTGAAAGAACTTTGGGAATGGTAACTGCATGTGTGTGTCCAGTGACTCCCCACTGCACAAGATACTGAGTTAGCATTCAGACCTAGTCACTAATGGCTTCTGGACACACACAGACAGACACACAGAAATGTTGAACAGGTTACAGTCGAGCTTCTTCACGTGATGCTCACTTACAAGTCTAATATGTAAAAAGGAGTGATTACATCCAGGAGGTGGAGATTATTTGAAGAGCTCTTGAAGTTTTTAAGCGTTTGGTTTAAAATAGTTAAATCACTTTAGACTCTAGAAAAAGATCCCTTGCGATTTTCCAAGGAAAAAGGTATTTTCACCTTGTGATTTGGTAACATACAGTCACATCTGCTGTGTCTTTTATTTTAAGCTCTCAAAGGGAGGCTGTGTCCTCCTGATTACCAAGCTCTTGACGGTTGAGCTCTGAAGATCTCACGCATCTCCTACCTCTGTTTGCCCGTCTGGCCCAGGGGTCCATCTGACTTGAGACTGTTATGGTGCCTGTGCAGCCCTCTTCCCAGACTCCCAGGTGAGCCACAGTTCTCACCATGCCCTGGCCCCGGGCGCACCTCCAGGGGACCCACCCGCAGAGCGCTCTGGGGCTCCCCAGCGTCTCCCTGGCTTTCATTTCCTTTACTCCATCCAGTGAGTTTCTGGTCTGATGGGTGGTTACCCAGAAACCTTGCCTCCTCCCCCTAGATCTGCCTGCCTCTCCCCCTACAGAAGCTGCCATATACCTGTCATAGCACTGACCACGCTTTTCCTCCCCCCACCCACCTGTACACACATACACATGTGCACATACATATACACATCAGTTCACACTGATGTATTTGCAGGCAATAAAACAATAGTTCTAGCTGCTGTATGGGAGGTGGGTTGGAGGAGACCTGTCAGGATACCTTTGCAAAAGCCCCAGTGAGAGAGTATTAGGAATAAAAGTAGCAATCCATGGGTGCTGACTGTGGAAAGAACCAAATGGGGAAGAAAACTGGGCTGGAGATTCCCCAACACTTGGCCTTTGTAATCGGAGTAGGACACGTTGCTGTTAGTGGTGGGTGTGTCTGCTTTCCCGACTGGACTCCGAGCTCCGTGAGTCTCAGCGCAGGGGCTAGGCTTTTGCCCCTGTGTCCTCAGGGCCCAGCGTGGGCCTGGCAGAGAGCTGATGCTTAGCCAGAGTTTGTCTGGCTCTGAGGGAAAGGAAAGGTGTGTGATGGGAAAAGGAATTAGGGAGAAGATGAGGTGAGATGAGAATGGATAAAGGGCCAAGCAGGGTGAGGTCCGTTAGGACCAGATGAAGAGGATGGTAATTTTCCATCCCAGCTGGACCCAAGTTGCAAAGGCAATACCCTCATAGTGTAAAGGGAGTGGAGGATTCAGGTCATGGGGTTTGCTCTCAGGGGTCGTGGGTCTCCACCCCTTAGGAGGGCCTGCGCAGGTGAAGCACTGCAGCTCGGGAGTGACTGGTCCACAGACTGGACACCTGCCCTGGACCCTGGCTCTGTGACATGCTGAGCTCCAGCTCTGGGACAGAACGGCCTGGATGACTGATGCACAATTTCACCATCCTTCAGCTGACCCCAGCGAAGTCATTTCCTGGCCCTTTGCTTATTACTTAATGATGGTGGGGATTGGGGAAAGTCAACCAAGCCTAGGACACACGTCATCACCACACTCCTTGCCCTGACTAGTAGACATTTGCTAGAGTTGCCCACCTGCTAACTATGTTGTTCATAGCTGGTCTACCACCCTTCATTGATTTGTAACGAGGTCACCCCTGGCCATCCCAGGGACCTGGAGGAGGGCTGTTTATGTCATCCTGCAGAGGGAGGCAGGTTTCCCAGGCACGCTTTCTGGTCTGCATGCTGACTGTGCAATCTCTAAGGCCCTCCTAAGCATTCTGCTTAAACAAACATTATTTATGTTCGGCAGGAGAACCATTCCCCACTATCTGCTTTCTCTTCAGTCACATAAAACTGCACATTTAATTTCTGTTTACACATATATAAACTGTATCTTTAGGAGCCGCCTGGGAAATCCTTGGTTGAAGACGGATTTTTGCCTTTGGAAAACACAGAGGTGAGTGACATCTGTATATTGTGTTATCAGAGGCGTGACACGTGTGGTTGATTGGGACCAGGTGCTTCACAGAATCCATCTGAGTGAAGTTGTAAACCTCTAGTTGACAGGCAGGGTGACAGCCACTTCTCGTTAGCAGAGGCTCAATGACCAGTACCTGTCTTCCGGTTTTAGGGGTGGCAAAAAACAGTTGAAAACCTTGAGGTGCTATGAGTAAGAAGCTGAGGTTTGGTCAAAAATAACAATCTCTGCTCAGCTCACACACATTTGACCTGTGAAAGCATCTCCAAGTGGACAGGACGGGTGGGTGAGGGGCAGACAGTAATTTTAGATTCATCTTGGAGGACTGGCAGAATTGGGTTTTCAGTTCTTCACTGTTACTTCAAGGCTTGCATCAACCCCGGTATTTGCCCCACTGACAGTATGTGACTTGCATAAATAACCTGCCCTGATTTAACTCACATTCAGTGCAGTCTGAGTCTGAATCCTGAAGTCCTTAAACCACAGCTGGTTCGTTGAACAAAATGAGGGACAGAGAGAGAAAAAAATGAAAGCAGTGTCACCTTATTCAGTTTTCTAATATATTAGGAAAATTAACTTCCTTGGGTTAATTCTCCAAACAGGTCAGCTTTCACTGGGTTATTTCCCCAAACCTCCATCCTTCTCTCTACCCTCGCTGTTCCCTTATCCTCTGTGAGTGAATTTGCCAGTTTCAGGGGGCCCTACAGGTAGGTTATTGAGATCTAACTTGTCTCATTTTAGCTGAGAACCACAAGTAAAATTGGATTATTTCCTTTAGGTTTATTTGCAGGCTGAGGTGAGGGGCTAATACTACGCTGTTTATGAGAAAATCTACCATTGGTAAGTGAGAGATGCTTAATTTTATCTTTTATTTGTATATTTGCTATTCACTCATGAGTGACCTTTTTTTTCTTTTTAAATCAGAGAAAGTGTTACATGTACACTTGGGTATTTTGAATTGGGACTAGGATGTACATTGGGATTAGAAAATAACCTCTGTCTTGGGAGGTATTTCTGGAAGCTTATGAGTATTTTGGTCAATCTTTGAGTTGCCTACGTGGACTGTTGTGTTTTCTTCCAAGATACAGAGCTTGGTTCAGGAGCGCCTCCCTTGTTTACACTGTGTGTGCTATTGGACAGTGAAGGAATGACTGGGGTCTGTCTCAATCAAAAGTGGGAACAAAGGGGAGAGTCCTTCAGAGCTGACAAAGGGAAGTCATGTGAAATGGCAAACTTTCTGCCAGCCCTGCCCTTCCTCTCCCCGAAGTCTCTCCAAGGTATCCTGGCAGGTGAGGAGTGCCAGGCACCCTTCTGTTTCCTCAGCAGGGATTAGCCAGTTCGCCACAACTAATCCCATGGGTATCCTCTCTCCAAAGGGGAGGAATTTGGGGCGTAAGTGAGCTTTGGGGATGGTGGTTGATGATGCTGGTCCCGATGGGCCCACAGATTGCCTGGGCTTGTCTCGTCAAAGTCCTGGAAACTTGTGAGGCCAAGCCGGGGGCTCTAGCACAAGAAGTTACGACCCAGGACTGGCCTGTGGGTAAGATTGCAAACTTTTACACTGTGATTGGTGGCCGCTCGGCAGAATCTCGCTTTTCTTCCCTGCTGAGCTCCGTGGTTTGGCTGGAAAATTTTCCATACGTTCTGTCGGAGCCCTTCCCACCCTTTGCGCCTTCCTGGGTTTGTGCTCTGGCCTGACTCCTTCTCCCCCACCCTCCCCGGGGGTCTCCGTAGGACATCGGTTGCTGGCGTGTGAGGATTTATAGTTCTAGTGTTGGTCTTTTCTTTAAAGCAAACCCCACAGCTCTTTAGGAAGTAATTGGAATTTCAAGAAGAGCTTGCTGGCACATTTTGACAGTGCTCACAGAGTGTCATGTGCTGGGTGAGTTGCTGGAAAACAGGCTGGAGCTTGGCTTTCAGGCGGGGGGTCCTCTGGAGCGTCTCTCACAAAGGTCCCTGCAGAGACATCACCCGGGTCTGGGGACATGTGCGCTTTCACCGGAGCCTGTTCATAAAGAACTCTACAAATGTGCTTTGTCCCCCCTGCACTTTCTATAGTAGCTTTATTTCTATTAAAATGCTTTAAAAATAGGGAGCTAGGAGCCCTAGAATGCCATGAGAATCGACTTCAGGGGGTGAGAGAGCAATTCCATTAAATGTCCCTCTGTCATCTCCCACCAACCTCTGAACGGTAGGAAAGAATGGTGCACGCGCCTGGGTGGCCACGCACGGTAGGAGCTGGGGACAGACAGCTTAGTGGGTGAGAGCAAGGCTCTGGCTAAAAAGCTAGACTGCTCACGGTTTAGTCCTGGGGGACCTTGGGCTTCTCTGGGCTTCTGTCTACCCACGTGTAAATGGAGATAAGCACAGGGTGTGAGGATTGTGTGTCGCAATGCTATGGATGGGAGCCCCGCCAGTGGCGCACACCCCCGGAGGCAGGAAGCCCGGCCTGGAGCGAGGCTACTCCTGTACCTGGGTCTGCACACCCCCGCAGAGATGCCCGAGATGGCTCTTCTTCCTCAGGGTGCCGTGGCTCCCGTCTTCCCACCACAGGCATACCGCGTTTTATTGCGCTTTGCTCTACTGTAGTTCGCAGATACTGTGTTTTTTACAAATTGAAGGTTTGTGGAAACCCTGTGTGTAACAAGTCTATCGGTACCATTTTTTCCAACAGCGCTTGGACAAAATGTGTCCAGACTTTGTGTCTCTGTTACATTTTGGTGATTCTCACAATATTTCAAGTTTTCATCATTATTATATTTGTTATGGTGATGTGGTCAGTGATCTTTGTTGCTCCTGTGACTTGCTGAAGGCTCAGGTGATCGTTAGCATTTTTTAGTTTTAAAAGTGCAACTTTATATGTACTGGGAGACCAAACTATTCATATGACTTACTTTCTTGTGATACTTGCTTTATTGTGGTGGTGGTCTGGAACCGAACCCTCACTATCTCCGAGGTATCCTATACACAGGGCTGTGGATGAGATGATTGTCAAAGGCAGCCCTAGCCTCAAGTTGTGCCTCTCTAGCTCCTCGGGGTTCATTTACAGAGCTGGTCCTTCCAGGTACGGTCCCCAGCATCCCCTGCAAAGCTGAAAACTGCAATTCTTCCATTTTAGGCAAACACACACAAGTGGCCAGGAACCCCCTCACCCCCTGCCCAGAACAAGATGGGAAGGCTGAGCTTAAGAGAGACTCAGACGACAAGATGTAAATAAATAAGCTGTATTATCTGTACAAAAAAATATAAATACAGTTTGGTGTTTTAGAGGAGGAAGTGCCTCCTTCCACATTATTCAGCAGCCCTCATAATCTTCCGGCACTGCCGAGTCACAATTCACAGAACAAACAGTAAATGTACATTCATCTCATGCAAGGAGCACGCTGCTTCCCACCCCAGACCTAGGTCCTCCAAGCTCGCTGAAACCCACCTGCAACTGCTGCAGCCCGACACGCGCCGGAGCTGGAGGACACTGCTCTTCAGGAAATGTAAATATGGCCACTGGTTTTCAATAGCTACTCAACTAGAAGTAATCAGCCACATTAGTAGTAGTTTGGAATCTGTCTTCTGCATTCCATGCGTAAGTGTGGTGTCCTAAACACGTCCCCTCTTACTGCCCCATCATCCCGTGTTAGCTTTTATAACATATTCTGTACACAGTAAAAGGATCCAGAGTTAAACACCAGGTTCTATTAAAAATAGGAACAATACCATAATCACCACTGAGTTTACAGGAACACAACTGCAGGAAGTTAATAAAAAGGCCCCCAAATATTGTGTTTTTCTGGATGACAATGTACAATTATTAATATTGCACTTTTTTATACAAGAAATCCTAATAAATATTCACAAAAGATATACAGACATAAAAACATTCTCTTTTATTTTAAATAAACCTTACACTGAATTTTAGTAACATGATTTTCTTAGAGCCCATTATTGTGGTGAGGAAGAAAGAGACCCACCTCAACTGTCCATAGCTCATCTGGGGAGAACACAGATCATACTGTCTCCACCCACCCCCGCAACCCCAAACTCTTATTTGCAGGCTGGCTGGAAGATGCAGCCCTGATGTCCGTGGTGGCCCCGTGGGGTGAGTGACATTTTCCGAGTCTATATGAGAGGGGGCAGTTTGTCTGAGGGGTCAGTGACTCTGACCGCCCCGCCGCACCCCAGCTGCTGCTGAACGGTGGCTACTCGGGGGGAGACGGCCAAAATTATTTGCCCAAAACCACTCTGATGAATGAGCAATTTGCCAAATAGTCCCAGATTTTCAGTTTTACCCACTGACTTTGCTAAGCTGACAGGCGGTACTGAGTGTGGATGCTGTGCTGCCCATGAACTACTAAAAGTGATGTGTATTAATTCCGTAAAGTTTATAATATTTCATTGTTTTGGGGGGAATGAGTTGAAAAGCCTTCTGGGCAGTCTGGGAAGTTATCCTTTGGCTTTGCTGCTCTGTTCCATCACCCCGCCCCCACCTGTTGTATGAACATAAGGGGAACTCACTGTGCCCGGGAGGGGCCCCGCTCGCGTCCTGCCTGGCTCTGGAAGGAAGCGGTCGCTCCATGTGCTGGATACTCTGGCACGTTGATCAGTGGACTGGTTTTTGACAAGTTGACCCCAGTCCCTGGCCCTCAAGTGGAACAGCAGAGGCCATTTAGGCAGAAAACCCAGCCTATTCATGCTCAAAATGGCCCTGGCCTGCGGCAGTTAGTTCTGGGCTTGGGAACCCTTGACTTGGATGGAGACGGTGGGGGGCAGCCTGATGGCACAGCCAGACCCTGCTGGCTCACTGCCTCGGCCACGGATGTACAGGCAGAGGGTTCACTGAGACGGTGTGGGAACTCCTCCCCACCTGGAGAGGGCATGTCTCCTGCCAGGAAGTGGAGGCCCCTGGCCAGGCCGTGCCCTTGTTGGGGCAGCAGAGATTGGAGCACCATCGGCCTCCCCTGAGCCTGCAGGGGTGCTGCCAGGCATGCAGGCCTGGGTTCAGAGCTTCACGCAGCGGCCTGCTCACTCCCATCTGTCCCCTCCCTCCCTGCCTCATTTTCTGCATCGCCGTGTGCTTTAGGTCTGCTTGGACTGGCTCCCCTCCACATCTACCGTGTTTCTCTCTACCGTGTTGCTTCTCGTCACTCTGTGACCCCGCCTGAGTTCTGGGCTAGGGTCTCGGCTTGGATGGTGTCCTCCCTCCCCTACCTGCTCTTCCCACGGTGAGGGACAGAGGCGGCGGCAAAGACGCGTCGTTCAAACTCTGTCCGGATGCTTTACAAGCCCTCTGGCCACCTACCCTCCTGCCGTGAGTTATCTGCGGTTGGCTCCGGTGCCCTGCTGTCTGTCCCCTGAGGGCTGCGCTGGCGTCTTCTGAGGTGTCTCTGGGACCCAGGCTTGGGAGGGAGCCGGCCCTGCCAGGGAGCTCCTGCTGTCTGGCCTGGTCTGCTCTGCCACCTCCTTTAGACGGCTGTCCTCGTCCTTGCCCAGCATTCTGTCCTCTTAGCAACTGAAAGGGAAGGTGCGCCGGCGGGGGAGCAGGGGAGGAGGCTGACGAGGGTGTGTGGTGGGGAGGGGGAAATAAATAAATAAAATGAAGAAAGCTTAAGTCCTGTCCCGGGGGTTGCGCAGGTCCTCTGTGCGGCCAGGTAGTGTCCTTCCCCGCGCAGCGTCGTCACGCTTTGCCACAAGTTCCACAGCAGCGAGACTTGAACTGGCTGAGCTGGCAGAGTTTGAGCTGTTTGACCTTCTCACAGTACCGGGTGGTGTCTCTGCACTCCGCTGGGGAAGGGGACAGAAAGGACATGGGGAACAGAGGCTCAGTAACGGCTCAGGCCAGCGGGGCTGCCTGGGCTCTGCCTCGGGCAGGGACTCCCGTGCCGGGGGGCTGCGGTCCAGCATCTCCGGGCTGCTGTTGGGGGCCGAATGCGAGGGCTTGGCTGCCCTCCTGATAGCCCTCTTCTGTCCTGGGGGTGCTTGTCACCTACCTTTCCTCAGGACCTCCGAGGCTGGCTTGCCTTTTCCCGTGGCATTTGAGTACACGTCTCTCTTCCTTCCTGAGATGGTTCCCAGGACTAAATTCTCCACTTCAGACTTCAGGGTGGTGCGCAAGTGAGGCCCTGCCTGGGGGTCCCGCCCCCTGCAGCGGGGACCTCCCTTCCTCTGTGAAGCTTTGTGGGCTTGTACTCTCCCCGAGCCTCTGCCCCTCCCCCCGACCGTGGCTGACCAGAGCACTGGCGTCCCAGTTCGGCCCTGGCCCAGACTAGCTGGCTCTTCAGTACTGGCGCTGACGTGGGCTGTGGATATCTGGGACCAACACAGTGAGTTTGAAATACTTTCCTACAACAGTGGTCCTGGGTGTGGGGGCTGCTGACAGAGGGGTGAGACTACATAAGAGAGCACAGGCAGTCCTCCCCAGCGTGTGAAAAGCCGTGGGACTGTCTGCTCACAGGGCGTCTGTCTCAGCATGGGGAGGCCCTGGTTGTGGGGAAACTGCACTGCAACATTTAACAATTTCCTCTTTGCCTCATGCTTTGTGTCCTTCCATGGGGGGAAGCACCTCCAGTTTGTTCTGGGTCTAGAGGCAGAAAAAGTAGATGCCCCACCCAACTGGGATGCCGATGCTGCTGCTGGGCAGAAGAGAACCCAGACTCGAGGGAGGACGGGGACAGTGACTATCAGACCCAAGGGCGCGGCTCCTGCACAGACCAAGCGGTGCACATGGGGCCGGGAAGGAGGGAGGGGGCCGGCAGGTCATTGTTTTGTGAGAAGTGGAGCCCTGATGGGTCTGCTAGTGGGAGGTGCTCTGTGTGTTGCTTCAATGTGAACAGTGCTTTCTCCCCAAAAGCCATTGTTCTACTACTGTCAGTGAGCTGGAGGCTGATTTCATCCAGCACTTGGGCCACACCCAGCCATCTATCTTGGGCCTGGAGATGTGCACGTTCATGGTTACGAACCCATGCACCCCTCTGAAGATACCCAACTCTGGCCCCAGCTCACAGTCCTTGGGACAGCTGATCTAATGCCCTTGGCTCGGGCTCGGGCCCCGCCCCCTGTACCAGATGCCTTGGGGGGAAGTTGCAGAGGCTCTCTGGGGTGGGAACGTACTGTTTTCACATGGGGTGATGTTGCAGCGCTGCCAGTTGGCGGGCCGGGGCCCCCAGGAGCACAAGTGCTCGGGCACCGCCTTGTTGGTGCGGGCGTGCACGCACTCCACGCGCCGGGATTGGAAGCCGTAGTTGCCGCAGGTTGCTGTGCACAGGGTCCACAGGCTGACCCTCCAGTGTACGCTGCAGGCTTCTGACCAGCAGTTCTGGGTGCTGATGGGCCTGCAGGAGGAGCGTGGCAGGGTTAGGGTCTGCCACTGTGGGGGCCAGATCACGGGGTTGGGGTTAGCAGATGTGAAAACAATGCTACAAACCCCAGCATGTCAGGGAACCCTCAAGAATTCCCAGTGCTGCCAGACCTGGACTCTGATCTCTGCTCCGTTACTGAATGGTGGTGGGATCTCAGAGGGCCCCTTCCTCTAACTGGGTCTCTGTGCATCCCTGCAATGTTTGTGTCACTGCATGACCTGAAAACAAGCTCTACCAGGGTGGGGGGCTGGGGCCTCTGGTGGGGGTAGGGGGACGCCTGGCCAGGGGACTCTACAAGGAAGTAGGACAGGGGCTGGATAGGAATGTAGGTTGAGACCCAGGGACAAGGGTCTCAGTGTAGCTTCTAGAGGGAGGGGCTGGTGGCGCCTTTGGGGTCTGGTGGACCTGACCTCCTGCCCACTCCGTGCTATCATTCATCTCACAGGAAAGCCCAGCCGGGCCCATTCAGTAAGCACAAGGTTACTACTGCGCTGTCTACCGTTAGGGGAGAATGGAGGTGAAAGGGAATGGAGTCTGACTACGTGGACCATGGGCTGCTGGAGGAGAAATGTTTACTCACCACCATCTCTCTGTGCTGTTGACACCAGGGCTGGGGAAAGGAGGTTCGTGGCTTTCTCTTACCTCGGAAGGGCACTGCACTGCTCCGATGGTAAGGTGATGCCATCTCGCGTCTGGCAGAAGACTTGTCTGTGCTGCACAGCGAGGCCGGGCCCGATGCAAGGCCCATTGCACTGGGAAGCAGAGAAAGGTGACATCTGTTACGTTAGCCAAGTCATGGGGGAGGCTGCGTGGGACACAGGATCCTGGTGCAGGGGTTTGTTTGAGGTCTTCAGATCATCTATGTTGGTCCTCTTTGGGCCAACTTAAAGGATACTCACCAGCCCAGTTTCTTTCCTTAGTGCCACAGCAGAAGGGTTAGCTTTGCTGTGGTCTGTGAGCATTCTGCTAGCCGTTGGCTAATGGTGGTGTACAGCCAGTTGGAGATGTCTGCCCCTCCCAGATGAACCATATGAAAGGTTGCTTGGCAGAATGTACTAGGAATGGGTTGGTAAGCTTTAGAGCTAAAGACCTCTAAATAATCCCCCTTCCCTCCTTCAGTCCAGAGGGTCATTTAGTTTACTGTTTCTTGCTAAATTCATCCAAATCCATCATTTCTTTTCCTTTCTTTGGGTGTTCTTCAAGATGAACCCGTGGTGGCTGAACAAAGGTAGACTTAGATGTGTAGTCAGTCCATGCTCCTGGAGTTTGCAGAGCCAGACTGTCATGGTCAATACCCTGACCAATAATGGTGTCTGTAAAGTACAAAAGTTGCACGCCCTCAGCCAACCTCTGTTATTTGAGTAGAGCAAGGGGACAGATATCCCTTGGAGGTCACTCACTTTAGAACATAAAAAATGTTTTTAAAAATTTTGCATTCTTTTTTATTGAAGTATATAGTCTGTTTACAATGTTGTGTCAATTTCTGGTGTACAGCCTAATGTTTCAGTCATATAATTCATTTTCATATTCGTTTTACCATAGGTTACTACAAGATATTGAGTATGGTTCCCTGTGCTATACAGAAGACACTTGTTATCTATTTCATATATAGAAGTTAGTATCTGTAAATCTTGAACAAAGGTTCTCAACTTGGAAGTATTTAGACTCCCAGGGGCTCACAAGGGGGCTGTTAATCCTTAAAATTATAGGCAGAAACCTTGTTTAAATTTTTTTCTTTTAAATTTCTGACCCCTTCACCCGTTATTCCCACCCTCCAGCAACCACCAATCTAGCCTCTGTATCTATGAGAGAGACCATATGGTATTTGTCTTTCTCTGACATATTTAACTTAGCATAATGCCTTTGAGGTCCATCCATGTTGTTGCAAATAGCAAAATTTCATTTTTTATGGGTGAATGAAATTCCATTATATATACATACCCCATCTTCATCTATTCATCTAACAATGGACACTTAGGTTGTTTCCATATGTAGGTTATTGTAAATAATGCTGCAGTAAACAAAGGTGCAGATACCTTTTCAGGTTAGTATTTTCATTTTCTTCAGTTAAATACCCAGGAATGGAATTGGTGGATCAGATGGTAGTTCTATTTTCATACGTTCCATAGTAGGTATACCAATTTACATTCCCACGAACAGTGCCTGCGGGTTCCCTTTGCTTCACATCCTCACCAGCCCTTGTTATCTCTTGGCTTTTTGTTAATAGCGATTGTGACAGGTGTATAATGATATCTCAGTGTAGTTTTGATTAGTATTTCTCTGATGATTGATGATATTGAGTGAACATCTTTTCATGAACCTGCTGGCCACTTGTATGTCTTTGAAAAAATGGTCTATTCAAATCTTCTGTTCATTTTAAATCAAAATTTTGGTTTGTAAATCAAAATTTTTTCCTATTGGGTTGTATGAATTCTTTATAATTTGGGATCTTAAAACCCTTATGAGATATATGACCCACAAATATTTTCTTCTATTCAGTAATTTATCTTTTCATTGTATTGATGGTTTCCTTTCTTGTACAGAAGATTTTTGAGTATGATGTGGTTCCATTTGTTCATTTTTGCTTTGGTTGTCTTAGATTTTGGTTTCAAATTTTTTAAAAAAATCACTAAGACTAATGTTAAGTTTACTACCTACCTCATACCATACACAAAAATAAACTCAAAATGGCTTAAAGACTTAAACTTAAGACACTATAAACCTCTTAGAAGAAAACATAGGCAAAACATTCTCTGACATAAATCTCAGCAATGTTATTCTAGGGCAGTCTACCCAGGCAGTAGAAATAAAAGCAAAAATAAACAAATGGGACCTAATTAAACTCATAAGCTTTTGTAAAGCAAAGGAAACCAGAAGTAAAACTAAAAGACAACCTACAGAATGGGAGAACATGTTTGCAGCAGATGAGACTGACAAGGGCTTAATTTCCAGACTATATAAACAGTTCATACAACTTAATAACAAAAATAACAACCCAATTCAAAAATGGGCAGAAGACCTTAACAAGCAGTTCTCCAATGAAGACATACAAATGGCCAATAGGCACACACACAAAATGGTCAATATTGCTAATTATCAGAGAAATGCAAATCAAAAATACCATGAGATATCACCTCACACCACTCAGAATGGCTGTCAATCAAAAGTCCACAGATGATAAATGCTGGGGAGGGTGTGGAGAAAAGGGAACCCTCCTTCACTGCTGGTGGGAATGTAGTTTGGGGCAGCCATTATGGAAAACAGTACAGAGATTTCTCAAAAGATTGAAAATAGACTTACCATATGATCCAGCAATCCCACTCCTGGGCATGTATCCAGAGGGAACCTTAATTCAAAAACACACATGAACCCCAATGTTCATAGCAGCACTATTTACAATAGTCAAGACATGGAAACAACTTCAATGACCATCAACAGATGACTGGAGAAAGAAGCTGTGGTATAGTTCTACAATGGAATACTACTCAGCCATAAAAAAATTGCCATTTGCAGTAACATGGATGGACCTGGAGACTGTCATTCTAAGTGAAGTAAGCCAGAAGGAGAAAAAAAAAATACCATAAAATATCACTCATATGTGGAATCTAAAAAAAAAAGAAGACACAAATGAACTTACAAAACAAATGGACTCACAGACATAAACAAATAGGATTACCAGGGGGAAGGGGGTGGGAAGAGATAAATTGGGAGTTCAAGATTTGCAGATACTACTGTATATAAAATAGGTAAATAACAAGTTTCTGTTGTATAGCACAGGGAACTATATTCAATACCTTGTAATGGCCTATAATGAAAAAATATAAAAAGAAATATGTATGTATATAACTGAATCACTATGCTGCACACCAGAAATTGACACATTGTAAACTGATTATAAATAAAATATACATGCAAAAAATCAAACCAAAATAAAAGCACATTTCACATCCATCTGGAATAAACAAAATCTGATTTTTTTAAAAGAAGTTTACCACCTATGTTTGTTTCTTTTAGGAGTTTTATGGTTTCAGGTCTTTCATTCAAGTCTTTAATCCATTTTTAGTTAATTTTTGTGTATGATGTAAGGCAGTGGCCCAGTTTCATTCTTTTGCATCTACTTGTCAGTTTTTCCAATAATATCTTTTGAAAAGACTGTCCTTTCCCCATTGCATTGTATATTCCTGGCTCCTTTGTTGTAAATTAATTGACCAGATATGTATAGGTTATTTCTGATCTGTCTGTGTTCATCTTATTTGGAACCCTATGGGCTTCCTGGAGTTGGATCTGTTTCCTTCCCCAGGTTAGGGAATATTTCAGTATTTCTTCAAACAAACAAGATTTCTGCCCGTTTCTCTCCCTTTTTCCCTTCTGGGACTTAAGTAATGCAAGCTCCTTAATCTGCCGTCACTTCTTTCTTTTTTTTTTCTCCTGCTCCGACTGGGTGAGTTCCACTGCTGTAACTTCTGTTTAGTACTTACATTTTCTATCTCTTTGTTTAAATTCTCACCCTATTCCCCTAGCTTAATTCATCCATGCACTACACTTCAAAGAGCAGCACGGCTTGAGGCATTACAAGTTACAGGGAATTACTTGATCTCAAAATCCTTTTGATATTTTTTGTATTGGTGGTATTGTTGGGATGTGCTTCAAACTATAGCTGCCCGCCAAACCTCCATATTCTACTCCTGTAAGAATGAAAATGGTAATTTCTGACAAGAAAATCCAGATACAAAGATCTGCTCCTTCAGCTTCCTACCTCTTTGAAGTCTATGAAAGCCTGTTTTTATGCTGATTTCAGTCTAAATAGAACTAAGCACCACCCCCTCAGCTCCAACAACCTGGCTTCATGTAATAATTCAACTTTCTTTTAGTTCAGTGTACATTTATGAAGCACCTGTCTTGGGTGGGGAATGTGTTCGATAAAAGCACGTGTGAAGGAATGATGGCAAAAACAGCCCTGGAATGTTTTTAGGAGAATTATATGAAAGGTAGAAATATAAATGTGACTGTAAAACATGTGCCAGATCATGAGGAATACTGTATGCCATCTGACGAGTCTGGATTTTAATATAAAATGCCACTTTGTTGGGGAGGCACCTAGAAGGATTTTTTAAGCAGGAGTGTCATGATCGGGGTTGCCCTTCAGAAAGATTATTCTGTCAGCAGTATAGTAATTGAATTGGAAAGTGAATAGACTGGAGAAAGAAATTAATCTCGGTAACAAATTATGCTGATTAAAATGAATGCACTGGGAAATGGAAGTGGAGAGCCCCTGGTAGTGGGATTGACATGGCCTCCAGTGGTGCCCTGACAGGGGTAAGAGACAGGGAGGGAACTAAGGTAAGTCTTAGGTTTATACTGAACAACTGGGTCAGAATTTGTTTTGAAGATGTTTAGTATGAAATGTTTATGAAATATCCAAGTAGATATGTTTATTAAGCATGTGGATATATAAATCTGTGATGTAAAAGAGAGCCGTACTACACATTATCCATGTGTGCAAGTCACTAATAGACAAATGGTGGCTTGGAGTTAAAGGTAGTATGAGGGGAGGGGAAGCATGAGATGAAGAAAAGGCTTAGGGCAGAACCCTGGGGGACACTAATTAAACTGCAAGAAGAGGAGGAAAAAAAGAGAAACTCATGAAGTACAGTCACAAAGACCAACAAAGGAGTTTCGAGAGAAAAGGGTCAGTGATATCAAAATGCATCAAAAAGAACTAACAAGGTAGAGTTACGAATTTGCCACTTCCCAGTGGAACCTGACTCACAGGCCGTTTCAATGTGGCAATTGGCAAAGAAGTCAAACCAGCAATGAGTAGAGAGATGAATGAGAATGGAAGAAACAGGGCTCTGGGGAATTCCTTCAAGACTTCTGGTTGTGGTCAAGGGACATGAACCAAATGGCAGACCAGGTAGCTCTAAGTCCTTATTCCCACACAGAAACATCAAGAAGCAGCTGGAAACTGGCTCAACTAACCTTATAGGAATTCTGAAAAAGTTCAAGGTCTACAGCAACTTAGGAAAACTTAATAAAGAAAAATCCACCTTCAAAACAATAGGAAAATTTGGGGTGTTTTCACTCGTCCTTCCCCAGCATTTGGCTTTGGTCTAGAGGCAGCAGCAGCCCATTATCCTCCCGCAATCTGCAGGGAGCAAAGAAGATCCTATTTGCAATGTGTGACGTCCTAACCTGTCAGAGGGCTACCTGAAGGACTGGGCTCTGAGTCACCTGACTCAGAGCTCAGGTGGGGCAAAGTGGCAGCCACTGCTGGTGAAAGCTGCAGGGGGACTCCTGTCACTTGGGGCAAGAGATCACAGAGACATGCAGTAGGCTACCTGAGGCCCTGAGGACAATCTGAGGTGAGAACACTTTGGAAATTAAGACATTCAAAGCAGCCATATATAAAGTGGAATTCAGAAAGCAACAAGCAGGCTCAAGCAAGACATGCTCAGAAAAGACCTAAGAAGACCTTTGACTTTTTCAGACAGATTCAAAGACTGGGAGAGATGTCTTGTTTTTCAAATGTTCAATTTCCCTGAATAAATTATAAACCATACAAAAGAAATAGGGCATCAAATGTATTACACAAAGATTTTAAAACTGACATAAACATGTTCAGAGATCTAAAGGAAAACGTGAATAAAGAATGAAAGGAAATCAGAACAGTAGACAGAAATTTTGGAGCTGAAAAATACAATATCTGAATTGAAAACTTAACTAGAAATGTTCAACAGTAAGCAGAAGAAACAATTAGCAAACCTGAAAATAGGAAAGTTGAAATTAGTGAGTCTAAGGAGCTGAAAGGAAAAAAAAAAATGAAGAAAAAGTGGGACCAACATACATCTGTGGAAGTCGTCCCAGAAGGAGGGAAAGGGGCAGAGCATTCATCTGATGAAATAATGGCCAAAATTTCCAAATGTGATGGAAGATGCAAATCTGCAAAGGGAACCACACTGAGATACATTATAATCAAACTGTTTTACAGATAAACACAAAGAATCCTGAAATCACCAAGACAGACTCATCGGGTAACAAGGGATCCTCAGTAAGATTATGAGGCGATCTCAGCTGAACCCTTGCAGGCCAGAAAGTAGTAGAACTGTATCTTTAAAGTGCTGAAAGAAAACAAAAAACAAAAAACAAAAAATTATGAACCTAGAATTCCATATCCACTGAAAATGTCATTCAAAAATGAGGGAGAAATTAAGAGATTCCCAGATAAAATCAGAGGGAGATGAATACCACTCTACCTGACTGCCAGAAATATGAAAGGGGTCGCCGCAGGTTAAAGAGAAAGGCTGCTACACAGTAACTCCGAGCCATGTGAAGATCTAAATATCACCAGAAAATGTAAACACACAGGCAAATATAAAAATTGGTATTCTAAGTTTGGTTTGTAACTCCAGTTTTTATTTTCTATAGGATTTCAATGACAAATGCATTAATAGTTATAAATGTGTTGGTGGATATGCTGTGTATAAAAGATGTGATTTTTACATTATTAACAAGTGGGGGAAGGGGAAAGAGCTGTAGAGGAAGAGTTTGTGTCTGGTTGAAGGTAAGCTGGTGTAAATTAAAATGAGATTACATATAACATCCTAAAGTTATAACAATTTTGATAGAAACCAAATTAAATATCTAGACTACACTCCCAAGGGAAAAAAAAAGAGAAAGGAATCAAAACATCAACTAAACACAAAAGACAGGAATGGAGGGAATGCTTTAAGACACTTGAAACAAATACCAAAACTAAGTCAATTCTTTCTCATCGGTGATTACTTTAAATGGAAATGGAAAAAACAAACTTCTCTAATCAAAAGGCATAGTATCTTTTCACCACAGTGGATGACACTAGAAGTCAGCAGCAGAAGGAAGACAGCAAAATTCATAAATATGTGGAAATCAGCACACACTTCAACAATGAGTCAAAGGAAGAAAATCACAAGAGAAATTAGAAAGTACCTGAGACAAGTCAAAACATGCGATGCAGGAAAAGCAGTACCGAAACAGAACGAGCAAGCCTTGGGGAACTAAAATAAGAGCAGCAAACTAAACCCCAAGCTGATGGAGGGAAGGAAATGATAAAGAGCAGAGAAACTGTAGAGAAAAATCAATGAAACCAAAAGTTGGTTCTCCCACAAGATCTACAAGCAATCAACTTTTGGCTACATTGACTGACTGAGAAGAAAAGAGAGGACTCAGTTATAAAATACACAATAAAAGCGGTAATAGTACCAATGATTTTATAGAAATTAAAAAGATTGAATAAGAGTACTATGAACAACTATACGCCAGAAAACCGGATCATCAGATACGATGGACAATTTTTCCTAGAAACAGGCAACCCATCAAGACTGAATCAGGAAGTAAAAATCTGAATAGACCCATGACTAGTAAGGAGATTGACTCAGTAATCACAGGCCTCCCAACAAAGAAAAGCGCTGGACGAGAGCGCCTCACTGGAGAATTCTACCAATATTTAAAAAAGAATTTATGCCAACTCTTCTCAAACTCATCCTAAAAACTGAAGGAGAGGGAGCACTAACTCTCCCTAACTCATTCTGTGGGGCCAGCATTACCCTGATACCAAAGCCAAAGACACTCCAAGAAAAGTAAAGAACAGTAGCCCTTCTGATTATTGATGATGAAATTCTCAATAAAATACAAGCAAACCAAATTTAGCAGAATAATAAGAGTGTACACCAGGAACAGGCAGGATTTATTCCTGGAATGCAAGATGGTTCAACACATGAAAATAAGTCACTGTAATGCATCACATCAGCAAAGTGAAGGGAAAAGCCACACGATCATCTCAGTTGATGCAGAAAAAGCCCTTAACAAAATTCAACACTCTTTCATGATAAGAACACTAAAAAACTTGGAATAGAAAGAAACTACCTCAAAATTTATGAAAAACCCACAACATCCTCCTCAACAGTGAAGACTGAAAACTTCTCTTATGATGAGGAACAAGAGTGCAGTGTTCACCACGTCCATTCAACATAGTATTGGAAATTCAGAATAATTAGGCAGGAAAAAAAGAAGCCATCCAAACTGGTTAGGAAGAAACAAAATTATCTCTTCACAGAGACATATAAAAACCCTAAAAATCCCAAGAGCAACATTAAAAAACCCTCTTAGAGCTAATAAATTCAACAAAGTTTAAAGATAGAAAATCAATATATAAAAATCAGTTGCCTTTCTATACATAAATGATAAACAATCTGAAAAGGAAATTAAGGAAACAATTTCATTTATAATAGCACCAAAAAGAACGAAATACTTAGGAATAAACCAAAGAAGTGAAAGATTTGTACACAGAAAACTTCAAAATGTTGCTAAAAGAAATTAAAAACGCACAGCTAAAACAATCTGGAAAAAAAAAAGGGAGGTCTCACACTTCATGATTTCAAAACTTACTATAGAGCTTCAGTTCTAGCATGCAGTCAGATATATGGACAAACGGAACAGAACAGAGGGCCTAGAAATAAACTCTTGCATATACGGTCACGTGAAGGGTGCCAAGACCTTTCAATGGGGAAAGGACAGTCTTAAAACAAATGGTTCTGGGAAAACTGGATCTCCACAGGCAAAATATACCATAGAAAATTAACTCAAAATGGACCAGTGATTTAAATGTAAGAGTTAAAAGCACAAAACTATTAGGGAAGAGCTTCATGTTAACTGGATTTAGCAATCATCTCTTGAATATGACACTAAAAGCACAAGCAACAACAAAAAGTAGATAAACTGGACATCATCAAAATTAAAATTTCATCAAAGGACACTATTAACAGTGAAAAGGCAACCTACAGAAAGGGAGAAAATATTTGCAAATCACAGATATGATAAAGGATTAATATTCAATATATAGAGGAAAAGTACAACAAAACACAAAGCCTTGACTAGACATTTCTCCCCAGAAGATGTACGACTGGCCAATACGCACATGAAGATATGTTCAATCACTAGTACTTAGGGAAATAAAATCAAAAGTACAACAAGATAGCATTTCACATCCATTAGGATGGCTACTATCAAAAAACCCCAGAAAATAACAAGTGTTGGATGATGTGGAACAATTTGGACTTCTATGCACTGTTGGTGAAAATGTAAAATGATCTAGCTGCTGTAGGAAACAGTTTGGCAGTTACCTCCAAAATTAAACATAGACTTACCATATGATCCTGCAGTTCTGGGCATACTCAAAAGATGAAAGCAGGGACTTGAAAAGATACTTGCATACTAATGTGCATTATTCATTATTCATGATAGCCAAAAGATGGAAACAACCCACATGTCCGTTGATGGATGTATAAACAAAATGTGATATATACTTACAGTGGAATATTATTCAGCCTTAAAAAGGAATGAAATTCTGATGCAACACAGATGAATCTTGAAAACATTACTTAAAGTGATGGAAGCCAGACAGGAAAGGACAAATGCTGTAAGATTCCACTTATAAGAGGTACCTAGTATAGTCAAATTCGTAGAAACAAAGTAGAACAGTGGTTACCAGGGACTGGGAGAAAGGGATAATGGGAAGCTGTTGTTTAATGGGTACCAAGTTTAGTTTGGGATGATAAAAAGTTCTGAATACGGATAGTGGTGATGGTTGTACAATATGAATGTACTTAATGTCACTAAATTGTGCACTTACAATAGTTAAAATGTTGAATTCTTATGTATATTTATCACAATAATAATTTTAAACAGAACTTCCAGTTGTCAATGTTAAGGAAGCATTTGTACACTTTCTCTAGCCCTTCTGTGTCTTTGTGAACAACAGTGTCACCCTAGAGCCTTCAGAGCCCTGCCTTTTATCTTCTGATTTCACGCCTTCTAGCGTCATTTGATCAGAGAAACAGATGTAGTACTGTCCTCGGCCATAGCAGGAGGAGCAGTAACTGGCTTTAGACATACTTGCCCAACCTAAGAGGACAGCTTTTACCTTAAATCCTTCTCTTTCTGTGCTCTGATTCTTTAAGCATCTGATGAAACCTGGAGCATGGTGGTAAAGAAAATGTCAAAAAATACAAGATTTGCGGTTCTAGTTCAAGATGGTGATACAGGAAAATCCCCAATTCACCTCACACAGATACACTGAGTCTACAGCTGCGTATGGGAAAATTTCTCCTTAAAACCTAAAGGCTGGCTGAATGACAACCCTACACATCAGGCAAATGAGAAGAAAACCACATCAAAGCAGAAAGGAGAGGCTGGGACACAATCTTGCCATCAACCCTGCCCTTGGTGATGCCACCCCTAATTGGGAGAAAACTCAAAACTTGGAGCTCTCCCCAAGGAGCGAAGGGTTCAAATCCCATGTTAGGCATCTAAACTTTTGGGACCTGTATCTGAGAGATGGGCCCCAAACATTTAACTTTGAAAACCAGTGAGGCTCTTGTCCCAAGACCTACTGGACTGTAGGAATTTGGGAGACAGCTCTTAAGGGGCCCATGCATTCAAACTTACCGCTCTCCCTGCCACCCTCACCCCCTAACAGGGGCCCAGCGAGAGACGGCTGATCCCACCCAGACTTAGAGTAACGGAGGCTCGTCTGCTTAGAGTCAAGCCTCTGCCTGGCAGTAGTCACCTAATTTATCCCGCAAATCCAGGGGCCTGCTGGGGCCTGGCCAGGACTGATACCAGTGAGCCCCAGCACCTCCTGGCGGGGAGGCCTCCTGCGTGCTTGGCCCTGGAGGCTGGAGGAGTTCACATTCCTGTCCCTGGGACTGTAAGGACCGGTGTCACCCCAGAAGGAGCTCGTATCCCTGTCTGGGGCTCCAATTTTTAAGCTGCTGCCAGGGGACACCTCTACACAGCCCGGCTCTGGCAACCAGCGGGTGGGTTGTGGGTCCCACAGGCCTGTAAACAATGGAGAAAAGAGTTCTTAAACAACGAGCACCCTGAGGGCAAAGCAAGAGGCCACAGCTTGGCATTGCCGAGAAGGAGTCCAATTTGCTAATCATCTCGGTTGTGGCCTGAGGGGCAGGGTTCTAATTAAACATGTGTCTAGGGCCTGGCTGGAATCCTTTCCAGAGACCTCAGAGGGTCAGCACTGTTCTGCACTCTCCCTCTGCTATACTCCAAAAGTGCGTGTCTCCTGGAGAGCTTTACCTGCAGCTGGTGCCCTGGTTTTTGCAGCTGCCACCCCAGGGATGCCCCCTGATTGCCTGGCTGTGGTGAGCAAGGGTACTTACATTCTTCGGTCCCACGTGACTGTGGCGATTGGATAGATGGTTCGTTCCCGGCTACCGCCCCTGGGGCATTGTGCATACAGCAGACGGGGGCACACCTCCCAGTCTCTCTGTGGAGGAAACCTCTTTCCTTGTCCTGGAAAGCTCTGGACTTATGGACAGGCTTCAGGTTTGGCACACATCTCGTGGCCCACCCAGCTACTCTCAAGGAATGGAGGCTGTGGATGCTGTCTTGGCACTCTCCCTCTGCATTGCTCCAGTTCTCCTGTATCTCCCAGGAAAGCCTGCACACTCATCTGGAGCCCTGATATTTGTGGCAGCCATCCAGGGGATCCTACCGGATCACCTGGCCAGTGGAAATGGCACTTGCAGTCCCACAGGACTGTACAGATCTGCATACTTTCAAAGGCTGCTGCATGAGAATTTGGCTTCCCAACAGCCTGAATCTAGGTGCTGAGAGCCTCTCCTTGGGGACACTGACAAGCCTTGGCACATCCTCAATCACAGGAACTACTGAAAATATAATAGGCTGCTGGGACAAAGCACAAAGCTTTGAGAGACGACAGAGAGCTGGAGTACGGTCAGAAGATAAGGCTCATCTTCCACACAAGCCACTTCCTCAAGACTGGGAGAGGCGGTACAGAGCCAACAACGACTCAGCAAAATGAAGAAACTGAGGAATACGTTTCAGATGAAAGAACAAGATAAAACCTCAAGGAAAAAAAAATCTCAATGAACTGAAGATAAGTTACTTACCCGGAAAAGAATTCAAAATAATGGTCATAAAGATGCTCACCAAACTAAGAAGAAGAATGGATGAACGCAGTGAGAACTTCAAAAAAGAGATGGAAAATATAAGAAAGTACCATAGAAGTCATAGAGCTGAAAAATACAGTAACTGAACTGAAAAATACAGTACAGGGATTCAACAGATGAAGCAAAAGAAATCATCAGTCAACCTGAAGACAAGGCAGTGGAACTCACCCAATCAGAGGAGCATAAAGAATAAGAACAAGTAAAGAGAGCTTAAGGGCTTGTGGGACAACAGCTAACACACTAACATTCACACTGGGGGTTACAGAAGACAGAGAAAAGGACTCAAAACCTCCCTATCCTGGGGAAGGAGGTGCACATCCAGTTTCAGGAAGTCCGAAGTGTTCCCAACAAGATAATCACTAACAGTCCTACAACAAGACACATTATAATTAAAATGGCAAAAGTTAAAGGCAAAGGAGATAATCTCAAAAGCAGTAAGAGAAAAACAACCTTTTATATACAAGGAAGCCCCCGTAAGACTTAAAAGCAGATTTTTAGCAGAAACTTGGTAAGCTAGAAGGAAGTGACATTATATATTCAAAGTGCTGAAAGAAAAAAACTTCCAACCAAGAATACCCTACCTAGCAAAGTTACCATTAAGAATTGAAGGTGGGATAAAAAGTCTTTTAGATATGCAAAAGCTAAAAGTTTATCACCACTAAACTGGCCTCTTAAGAAATGTTAAAGGGACTTCTTTAAGCTGAAAAGAAAGGGTACTAATTAGTAACAAGAAAATATATGAAAAATAAATCTCATTGGAAAGGTAAATATGCAGAAAAGGTAGTGGATTAATCACTTAAAAAGCTAGTATGAAGGTTAAAAGGACAAACATAGTAAAAATAACTATGATCATCATAATTGGTTAAGGGATACACAAGATAAAATATGAGACTGACAAGGGCTTAATCTCCAGAATAAATAAGCAGCTCATACAACTTAGTAACAAAAATACAAACAACCAATCCAAAAATGGACAGGAGACCTAGACTAGCAGTTCTCCAATGACTGACAAATGGCCACAGGCACATGAAAAAATGCTCAATATCACTAATTATCAGAGAAATGCAAATCAAAACTACAGTGACGTATCACCTCACACCAGCCAGAATGGCCATCATTCAAAAGTCCACAGATGATAAATGCTGGAGAGGCTGTGGAGAAAAGGGAACCTTCCTACACTGTTGGTGGGAATGTAGTTTGAGGCAGCCATTATGAAAAACAGTATAGAGATTCCTCAAAAGACTAAAAATAGACTTACCATATGATCCAGCAATCCCACTCCTGGGCATATATATGGAGGGAGCCTTAATTCCAAAAGATACATGCACCCCAATGTTCATAGCAGCACTATTTACATTAGCCAAGACATGTAAACAACCTAAATGTCCCTCGACAGAGGACTGGATAAAGAAGCCGTAGTATAATTTCTACAATGGAATATTACTCAGCCATGAAAAAGAATGAAACAATGCCATTTGCAGTAACATGGATGGGCCTGGAGACTGTCACTCTAAGTGAGGTAAGCCAGAAAGAGAAAAATACCATAAGATATCACTCATATATGGAACCAAAAAAAAAAAAAAAAAAAAAAGACAAATAAACTTATTTACAAAACAGAAACAGACTCACAAAGAAAACAAACTTACGGTTACCAGAGAGGAAAGGGGATGGGAAGGGATAAATTGGGAATTTGAGATTTGCAGATACTAATTAATATAAAATAAACAACAACATCCTACTGCATAGCACAGGGAACTATATTAGATATCTTGTAGTAACTTGTGGTGAAACAGAATATGAAAACGAATTTATGTATGTTCATGTATGACTGAAGCATTATGCTGTACGCCAGAAATTGGCACATTGTAAACTGACTATACTTCAATAAAAATTTTTTAAAAAGATATAAAATGTGATGTCAAAATCATAAAACATGGAGAAGGGGGAAGAGTAAAATGTTGAGCTTTAGAATGGGTTTGAATTTAGAAAAAACTTAAGTTATTAATTTAAAATATACTGTTGGAGATACGCTGCTACAGATAAGCCTCTTGATAACCACAAAACAAAAAACCTATAGTAAATACATAAAAGATTTTAAAAAAGGAATGTAAGTATACCATTTAAAAAAGTCATCAAACCACAAAGGGAGAAAACAAGAGAAGAGAGAGGAACTACAAAACATTAACACATGGCAGTTAAGTACTTACCTACCAGTATATTTTTAAATGTAAATGAACTAAATTCTCAATTCAAAAGACAAAGTATCTGGGTGGATAAAAAAACAAGACCCCTTTATATACTACCTACAAGAGACTCCCCTTCAGAAGTCAGAACACACAAACTGAAAATGAAGAGATGCAAAAAGACATTCCATGACAATGGAACCCCAAAGAAACTGGGGGCCACACTTATACCAGAAACATTAGACTTTTAAAGAAAGACTGTAATAAGAGACAAAGAAGGGAACTGCATAACATTTGTAAATGTTTATGCCCCCAACACATGAGCACCTATATATTTAAAGCCAAATATTACAGACCTAAAGGGAGAAATAGCAATTCAAAAATAGTGAGAGACTGTAATACCCAACTTGTATCAATGGATAGATCATTCAGACAGAAAACAAGTAAGGAAACACTGGCCTTTAACGTAATATGTTAGGCCAGAAGCACTGAACAGTTATGGACAGAGGACTCCATCCAACAGCAGCAATACACGTTCTTCCCGAGTGCACATGGAACACTTTCCAGAATGGATCATATGACAGGCCATAAAATAAGTTGCAATAAGCTTAAGATTGAAATCATATCAAGCATCATTTCTGACCACAATGGTATGAAAGTAGAAATAAAGTACAAGAAAACTGGAAAATTTGCAAGTATGTGAAGATTAAACAACATGCTGCTGAACAATCGATGAGTCAAAAGAGAAAAAATATCTTGAGACAAATGAAATTGAAGTATTATATATCAAAACTTGTGGGGAGCAGCAAAAGCAGTTCTAACATGGAAGTTCATAGAGATAAATGCCTACCTTAAGAAACAAGGGAAGTCTCAAACAGCCTAACTTTACATCTTGAGGAAATGAAAAAAGAAAAAATGATGGCCAAAATTCGCTGAAGAGAGGAAATAACAAAGATTAGAGCAGAAATACAGATCAAAACCACAGTGAGACACCACCTCACACCTCTTAGAATGGCTATTATCAAAAAGAATAAGTAATGAGTGTTGGTGAGGCTATGGGGAAAAGGGAACCCTTGTGAACTCTTGGTGGGAATGTAAATGGAGAACCACTATGGAGAACTGTATGGAAGAGCCTCAAAAAATTAAAAATAGAACTTTGAACCACCATTCCACTTCTGGGTATGTACCTAAAGCAAATGAAAACACTAATTTGAAAAGATATATGCACCCCCCTGTTCACTGCAGCATTATTTATAATAGCCAAGATATAAAGGCAACTGAAGTGTCCACCTGTGGATGAATGGATAAATGTGTGTGCATATGTGTGTATGTATACACACACACACACTCATGCATACAGACACAGGAATATTAATCAGCCATAAAAAATAAAATCTTGCCATTTGTGACAACACTTACAGGCCTGAGGGCAATATACTAAATAAAATATGTCAGACAGAGAAAGACAAATACCATATGATCTCATTTGTATGTGGAATCTAAACAAACCAAAAAACAAAATAGATACACAGAACAGATTGGTAGTTGCCAGAGGTAAGGGGTGAGGGTGGGTGAAACAGTGAAGGGGATCAAAAGATACAAACTTCCAGTTACAAGATAAGTAAGTCTTGGAGATGTAATATACAGCAGGATGACTATACTTAATACTGTATTGTATATTTGGAAGTTGCTAGGAGAATAGATCTTAAAAGTTCGCATTAGAAAAAAAATTTTCTTTGGTAACTGTGTAGTGAAGGATATTAATTAGACTTATTGTGGCGATCAAATATCAAATCATTATGCTGTACACCTGAAACTAATACAATGTTATGTCAATTATACCTCAATTAGAAAAGGGAACCCTCCTACACTGTAGGTGTGAGTGTAGTTTGGTGCAGCCATTATGGAAAAGTGTTTTCCATAAAACAGTCTTTTCCTCAAAAGACTAAAAATAGACTTACCATATGATCCAGAAATCCCACTCCTGGGCATATATACGGAGGGAGCCTTAATTCAAAAAGCTGCATGCACCCCAATGTTTACAGCAGCACTATTTACAATAGGCAAGACATGGAAACAACCTAAATGTCCATCGACAGAGGACTGGATAAAGAAGCTGCAGTATATTTCTGCAATGGAATATTACTCAGCCATAAAAAAGAATGAAATAATTCCATTTGTAGCAACATGGATAGAACTAGAGATTGTCATTCTAAGTGAAGTAAGCCAGAAAGAGAAAGAAAAATACCATATGATATCACATATATGTGGAATCTAAAAAAAAAAAAAAGATACAAATGAACTTATTTGCAAAACAGAAACAGACTCTCAAACAGAGAGAACAAACTTGTGGTTACCGGGGTGGGGGGGAGGGGAAGGAGGGGATAAATTGGGATTAGAGATTTACAGATACTAACTAATATATATATATATATATATATATGTATGTATATCTCGAATAAACGAGTTTATACTGTATAGTGCAGAGAACTATATTAGATATCTTGTAACTTATGGTGAAAAAGAATATGAAAACAAATATATATATGTTAATATATGACCAAAGCATTACGCTGTACATCAGAAATGGACACATTGTAACCTGACTATATTTCAATAAAAATATATATATATGTTTAAAAATTATACCTCAATTAAAAATTCAGCATCCAAAGCCCTACTCCAGACCTGCTATATGAGAATTTGCATTCTTAACAAAATCCACAGGTGATTCACATTAAAGCTTGAGACATACTTGCCTAAAGAGTTTCTGAAGAAAGAAGGGGGTGAAAATGTTTGAGAGGAATGAAGGTGGAAAGAGCTATTTTTCTGTCTTTTAGGAAAAATAAGCACCGAGAATGATCAATGTGCACGTATGTGCCCTTGAGTGATCTCAATGATACGATGCAGAAACATGTCCCATGTGTAGTCAGATCTGTTCCCAACTGTAATTTCACAAGCTGCCAATAAGCCTTCAGGGCCTAGAAGCAGCGCTGCCTTGGGCTGAACGAGCGCTATCAGAAGGGGGCTTTTCCAGGTAAGAGAAAGATGATCTCTCCCAGGTGACGAAGCAAAGGGGAGCTCATGCCTCTTTGATTATGAAGCACATATGTTAGGTCACTGGAACTAAGGAGGGGTTGGCAGAGGCCCCAGAAAGGAGCCTCGGGCTGAGTGTGTTGATTGTCCAGGATTGAGCATTATCCCCGGACTTACCTGAGACAGAAATGGCTTATATACTGCAAGTGAGTTCTGTGGCCACATTTCTCCCAAATCACATTTGACCTTCATTAGAGATGGCTACAGTGTATTAACTTAATTGGAAGCTCCAAATGATTGTTTTTCAAAGAACACATCTCATGGTGGGGATGGTGGAACATGAATGCAGTGATGTGTAGATACCAGTTCTAGTAAGTTCAAGTTGCTAACTGCCCCCAAAACATTCAGTCACATTAGTTCACACACTTACACAAGGAATTAGGAGCCTTGTGGTTGCTTTGAAGTGATCCCACAGGGCAATCTTAATGGTATGTTTCAGACACCAACCAATCAGAAACTATGTCTGACCAATCAGAATGGTCATCCTACCGATTAGCACCAGCCTCTGACAAACCACAACAGCCATTCCCACATGGTGGGTACCAGCTGACTGTCAGCTCTGACAGGCAGGTCTTCGATGCCCAATAGATCTCCAGTAGGTTTGGAACCCAGACTTGGGGAGGAGCAGAGTACATACAATTATATCACTGCAAACAGGATTCTAAAACAGAGAAGGGGTCAAATGAGTAAGACAACTATTATTTGTTTAAACAGACGCCCCATCTCCCTGCAGTGGGGGAAACCTAGCCTCTAATTACAACAGGAGATCCAGACTTGTGCTCAGTCCTGCCTGGCCCAGAAATGACAGCAGTGAGGACCCCTCAGCGCCCACATCCCTGGGCTGCTTCTGTCCTGGCCTGGTGTGTGTGTCACTGCTCAGGTCTGCTCTTCCCCATGAAGAATCTTCAGTTTGTGTTGGTCTTTCTTCCAAGTCATAACTAAACATAAAATTTCCATTCCAAATGGAGAGAGTCATTGTGCCTCCTCCCTACATCCAGCTGATGCCCTATTTCTGCTCTCTGGGGAGCTCTCCTGGGACTTGTTAACCTCCAGCAGAGAATCAAGAAAGGCGTTGGTGGTACCAGCAAGGCTTCAAATTTTCTTGGCTTGAAACAGTGGTTCTCTACCTTGGCTGCCCATCAGAATCACCTGGTGGGGGGGGGGGCCTCCTAAAATGTGTCCATGCTTGGATCCTACCCCTGAGCAACTGAGTTAGAATCCCTGGAGAAACTTCTCTCGAAAGACCAATGTCCAGGCTGCACCTCCTGGAGATGCTCACTGTGCAACCCCAGGCCCAGAACAACACTGCTGCCCCCAGCTGGCTCTCATCAGACCTTTACGTCACCAGCCCCAGCACAACCAGTGAGAAGAGGTGGCCGCAGAGAAAATGAGTCTGAAGGAGTGTCTGAAGGTCCCATGATGGTCTGAGAATGGGAAGACAGAGTGGAGGGAAATCAAAAGGGAAGTTTCATGGCTGTGGGGCAGGTGTGTTAGTGTTAGAGAAGAATGGCCAGACACTTCCGGCTTTAGGAAGCGTCCTGGGCAGGGTTAGTTGACAAATGAGAATGTGAAAGGTCGACCATCATAGAGGATGCGGCTGAGGCAGCACTGCACTTCCTACTGTGGCAGGGTCCACACCTTCAGATTACGTTTCTAGTAAAACTCTCTTACCTGTCCCCAGCTGGAGAAGGCCCACTCCACACACAGCTGTTGGTTACAGGCCTGGGTGTCCACTGGCCGCTTGGCAAGCTGCGTGCACATGTCATTGGATACAGGAGTGGAGATCCCAGAGGCTTTCAGCTTCTGGCAGGTCACCCGGCGGGTCTGGATGCCTCCCCCACAGCTCCGGGTACAGGCGGACCAGGAGGTCACCATCCAGCTGGAAGAGGAAGAGTCAAGGCAAAGGGTCAAGCCTTGAGGAGAGGAACACTGCCGTGTACTCTCAGAAAAGGAGCCCCGTCCATCCTCCTGTCCTCATCACACAGCAGCTAATTGCGGGGGCTGTGTCCCTTCTCACAGTGTATGCTTGGAGTGGTGGGCTGAAAATCCCCCTCCCGCCCCGCCAAAATAGCTACTTCATATCCCTGGAACTTGTGAATGCTACCTCATTTGGACAAAGGGTCTTTACAGATGCAGGTGAAGATTTTGAGATGAGATTGACCTACACTATCTGGGTAGGCACTGAATATCATCACAGGTCCTTAAAAGAGAAAGGCAGAGGGACACTGGACACAGAAGAGGAGAAGACAGTGTGACCACAGAGGCAGAGGAAGGTGTGATGGGGCCACACCTGGGGCCACAGCCAAAGGACACCTGGAGCCACTAGGAGCTGCAATGGCTGAGGGACAGGCTCTCCCCTAGAGCCTTTGGAGGGGGTGCAGTCCTGCTGACACCTTTAATTTGGACTTCTGGCCTCCAAAATTGTAAGAGAATAAACTGTTGTCTTAAGCAACCATGTTTCCGGTAATTTGTTGTTGCAGCCACAGGAAACAGATACATTTGCAAATTGACTAAAAAGGAGTATCCTGAAAGAGTTTTCTGAAGATCAGTAGCTTTATGGCCCCCAAAGCCGTGATCTTACAGATGGAACACGATGGTCCTTGAGCTGGTCACGCTGCAGTGTGGTTCTGGTGCTTCCTAAAGGCATCCAAGCGTGTGGCAGAGAAGGGACAGTTTCCTAGGGAAATCAGATCCAAACCTGGGTCGCTTCCTGACCCCAGAGGCAATCGGGGTCTCAGCTAAGGCAAGTTCTGTCTGCTAGTATTCATTTTCCTTACCTTGCCTTAACCCACGTCTCATTTGATTTTGTTTGATTCACTCAGAAACAAAGTTCCTTCCAGCTTTCTGGAGTAATTTCCCACCTCCATGAGTCACAGTCCATAGGTCTTAGATCTCTAATACTGCATACGTGGTGAAAGTAGTTGTTCTCAGAATGTTAGGTTCCAAATACAATTCAGACCCTCCAATGTGAGGCTGACAAAGACTGACAAATGGCTTTTCTCGTCAGGCCAAGCTGTAAGCTGGGTGACACTCGGAAATCCTTGGTCCATATACAGATGCAAAGGGGTTTTCTTTGGATGTGTGCACCCTGGGTTAATTCTCAGGGAGGAGGGGAGGCAGTTTGGGGAAAAGTCAGAAAAGATGTGCTTTCCAGCCATTTCGTTCCATCTAGAGGAAACATTCCTTGGTTCTACTGCCTGGTAAAAAAAATTGTCTAAATGAAGTGGTTGAAGCAGCTGCCTGGGTCAAAGCAGGACTTCCCAGGACTATTCAAAAAGCCCACCGGGGTGACCCCTGCTTGTGTGCCAAGACGGGGGCTGACGTGCCTGGGCAGCTTGGTGGGGAGGCCAGTCAGAGGTGACCTGTGGCCGCTTTCTGGTTCAGTGGTGCCCCGTCTGGCTTTGAGGAGAGGCAAGTAGCAGGGATGGGGAGCAAATTCCTCCTAAATCTGGATCTGTGACTTATTTAGTCTGGTGGAACTTCCCCTCTGCATGCGCGTGAGGAGAGATACTGCGTGCAGATTTCCAGCCCGCAGGAGCAGAGCCACTTAGGAAGCAGGCAGAAGGTGTTTTAAAGCTCCGGGGGGCACTGAAACCCAAGCAGACAAGCCATTATTTCATCCACAGAAGTAAATGAGGCTGACTGACTCCGACTGTCACCACAGCACACCAAAAAGCCCCGGCATGTCCACGACCTCTTCTTTTCACACAGCTTGGCAAGGGCAGTCTTCCAGCCCCTCGTATCCGTGGTGAATGTCAGGCCTGCCTCTCAATCAACTTTTATTTCCAAATATCCATTTCAGCAGTTTTTCAGGAGCTGGGGCAGGGGCTTTGCGAAAGGAGAGGTACGGGCTATGTTACAGTTCAGGAAGGGTATAAAAGGACATTAATCATTCCCGTGGAAACCTTCCCGTCAGCAAGTCAAACTGCTGATGTTAATGAGTGTGTTTCATATTTCATTGAGGCTCTCCTGGTGTCAGCTGCTCCCTATGACTCAGCTGGCAAAAGACGAAGCGGCTGCCTAAGGAGCGGATGAATGTCCCACAGACAGGGAGTAAAGGGGCGTCTCAGGGTCCAGCCAAGCCCGCCCAGGCGCGGGGTGCCATGCTGGTGCCAGCTCGAAGCCCATCCATTATCCCTTCGGCTACTGCCTGCAGGCTGGGTCGGGGCTGGGGGCACTGCTCAGGGGGAGCTGCTCAAAGCTTGAGGAAGACGGAGAGAGGCAGAGACTGAGGGTGTCATTCTGGGCTATACAAGGGACCCAAATGCAGAGAATGTACAGTTGACCCTTAAACAACGTGGGTTTGAATTGCACGGGTCCACTTACATTTGGGTTTTTTTTTTCCACTAAATACCTACACTACAGTACTACACCATCCAAGGTTATGGAACTGCAGCTATGGAGGGCCGACTCTAACTTATAGGTGGGTTTTTGATTGCATGGGGTTGACGTCTGTAATCTATGTGTCACGCAAGGGTCAACTGTAAACTTGAAGTTGAGGCAACTATGGGAAATGGAGACTTTCAACTTTAGTAGGATGCAACCCTTTGTAGAAGGGACAAAATTTCCTCAGCTAAACTGCAGGACTAATTAGCACAGGTATTTACAGTTAGAAGAAAGGGGAGGGGCTGGGATCCAGGCTAGTCATCACTACCCCTAAGCACTTCAATGCAAACACATAGCTTCTCTTACAAACCAAAGAGCTGGTTTCTCACTGCAGGATGGGACCTCTCTCTTGCCAGGGCCTGGGGTGCTCCTGCTCCCTGGCCCTTGGGAAGCCCGGGCAGGAGTGCGAGGGAGCAAACAGCTGAGGGAGGAGGCTCATCCAGGGGGATGTTTTCTACACGGTAAAGAGGCTGGCAGGCCTGTAGGAAAGGGCAGCTCCTTGGAGATGTCAGGCCCCCTCAGTTGCACTCAGCACCTCTCACTCTCACAGTGCCAGACAAGGGCTGGCCGTGAACTTGGCTAAAGTCCAGGCCCATCCTTGGGCAGTGGGCGGCCCGAGCCGGCATCTGGCGCACTCACCGGGAAGGACAGTCTCTCCGGTTGCAGGCGATGGGCTGCACGGCAGGGCGCACCTTCCCGGCGCAGTGAGCGGGGCTGACCTCCGTGTTGTTCAGGAGACACCTCAGGCGGGGCTGCTGGACCCCCCTGTTCCCACAGGAGGCTGAGCAGGTCGCCAGTCTGTCCACAGACCACCAGTAATCTGGATCAGTAGGGAAAAGAAGATGGAGTTGATGCCCATGCACTCTGTTCCTTCTGAGCAGGGGCGGGGGGGCGGGCATGAGATGCTGTTATGCATAAAGTTCGGCCCTGAGGGGGGCTCCATTCCCAGCATCTCTAGACAAACCCCGTGGTCTCCAGGGACCTCAGACGGCTCATCCACAAGGAGAGCACAATAACCCTTGTCTCATCAGCTGCTTTGAGGTCTGAAAAGAAAGAAAGTGCACGCCCCAGCCCAGCGCCTGGCACACGAGCCTTTCTCAGTGGCTGCAGCTGTTGTAGTTTTAAGCCTACTTCCTAAAGTACTTTTTGTTCATATGGGTTTACCAGAAAGTGGCTGTTTTTCTACAAAGAGATATAAAAATCTGAGAGTTAACTTAAAAATCATCTTTAAGAGTATGCATCTGAGTTGGGCCTTGTTACAGAAGAACAGCCTATCCAGAGAGCAGTCATTTACATGAGACAGTGACGTCAGTCAGAGAGGCTGTTTCTTTAGATTTTCTATCGGGGGGTCTGGGGAGTCCTGGTAGGCAAGCTGTTAAAAAGAACTGTGGGCTGGTAAATTTTGAGTGCTTATTTGCAAAGTTGTGTATTAAAAATCTTGCAGATAGGCACTGCCTTCTGGTTGTCAACAGAGAATGGCTGGCTGGCAAGAAAATGGAGTGTTTACTTTCCTGTCTGGAAAGCCAGATGGTGGGGGAGGATGCTTAAGGGGAAGATCTTAGTGCTCAGAAAGCTCTCTCTCCTTACGCGCTAATACTGGCACAAACTCTGTCCTTCCCCATGGAACCCTCCATTTCACAATACACGCAGTACAATTTTATCTTCCCTAAAAGTATCGCACGTAAGCCACAGGTAGAGCCAGCCCATGGAAAACCCAAAAGCGTCGCTTATTTCTATAACAAGGCCAGTTGTGGCTCTTTTCTCATGTTTTGGGTTCATTCACAACCCTTTCTTGGGCTAGCGAGTGCTGGGCCCCACTTTAAGGGCTCTCTGACCTGCCCCTGTGCCTGGAAAGTTCACGCGTGAGCCACACAGGCTTCTCCGTCTGCTCATGGACAGGCCACAGGGAGGATGTCTGGTAAGCACTTGTCCTGTGACTGCAGCTGAAGACTCTCTTGGATGATCAGCAGGTCCCAGCACCAGCCCCGACCCCCAGGGTAGGGGATAGTAACCACACGGTTCAGATCAAGAGGTATTTTGAAACCAACCCAACAGAGAAAACTTGCATTTTCTTTCTTAACAAGCAACTTTGCATGTGTGATCTTTACTAGTTAAACCAGCACCAAGGAAACACATGTGCCTTTGCTCTATGGTGGTATCTCCTTGGTCCCGAGCAGCAGCAGCATGATGAGCAGAGGGCCCATTTATGAAAGCAGCACTGACTTGTCCAGGTTCTGCTCAGGTGGGGCCGGGGGGCTTTTCTGAAGAGCCTCACTGTATGGAGACACGGTTCAGCTTCAGTGTTTACGCTCTAGGAGCCACTGGAGGTCAGAAATCACTTTGTTCTACTAGAGAATTAGATTCTCAAGAAGAATTCAAGAAGCAAGCCTGGCACCAGAAGCCTGAAGAGTTTCTTACCTTGGATCACTAAGGAGGCCTTCTGCACGAGCATTCCCGCCTCATTCTGAGCAAGGCAGCTGAATTCCCTCTGAGACCCGCCACTAAGATTTGCAACCTGGAGAATCTGTCCGGCTGCCAAAATGTGATGCGTCAGTCCTGCGACAGTGGCAACTGGCTGGCCATCGTGGAACCAGGTGATATTAGGGGTAGGGTGGCCTTTGACGGGGCAGCCTGGAAGGAAAGAAGAGGAGAAGTAAGCCATTGATAAAGCCAGACAGGACACATTCCTGATGAGCTGCTTCAGTGTTTCCACGGACTTGGAGGGCACATATATGACGTGGCTTCCCTGTGGCTTTTTTTTTTTTTGGCTTCCCATTCCCAAGCAAACAGGGAATGTTTTTATTCTCTGGGATTCTGGGATGGTGACTGTTATTCAATTAAATAAAAATTCTTGGGGAACACAAAGTGCTTATTTCTGTCTATGTCCCTATAATAAGTTTAAAAAACAAAGCAATTGAGATTTACTCATTGAACATTTTCTTCAAGTTAATTAGTTCCTACACCAATTTTACGATGAAAGAAATCACTTCTTCAAATGCAATGAGCTGAGAAAAAAGCCACATACTATATCTAAGAATCAAACTTTAATTGGTAAAAGTCTGATGTCTGCCTTCATTTTATTCTTTATGTGATTTTCAAGCCAAAAGTTTTCAACAGAGACTAGGAAAACAATCTTAAACACTGATCTCATTTCTCTCCAAGTCAAGAACCTTGGCCTTCTGACAACTCTTCTGACAACCAAGCCTGCATCGGACGTGTACCAGTGTTATACTTATTTACATAGTCATCGAACATATTTTGATACATTAAAATTCCAAACTATTAAACTGAGATATGGTGTCTACTCAAGCCTTTGTAGCGTAGAACTAGTAAAATACTGATTGCAATTGTAAGAGAAAACTCATTACCTCCAAAGTTGTATTTGCTGAATTTGCTGTTGTGACTCCAGAAACTTAGCTTCCAGAGAAAATTTATTTGGAAGTTTAAACACATGATAAATTATTCGAAATTAAAGATATGGGAGTTCAGTTTTGTTAAAAAATAACTACTTAATGCCTACCGTTCTAGAGACAGTTAAGTTAGTTAAGACTGTCTTCTCTCTTACAAGGAGATCCCAGCTGGTAAGGGATGAAAGATATCATACCAATAAAGCTGAGATGTAAGGCAGAAGATGAGCTCGATGAGATGCACAGACGGCCACCTGCACGGGTGTGTGTGCCTGTGAATGGATTTTCTCACGTTGGCTTGTTCTGTATTCTGGGGACAGCACCATTAGAATTTTTATAGGATGGCAGCATTAACACAGGAGATGTTTTTAGAGATTCTCTAGCTTCCTGCCACAGGAGAAAAATGAGGCCCAGAGATGTTAAGATATCTTCCAAAGATCGATGCAAGCCTTTTATCTGACTCCTTGTCTTGTGTTCTATCCCCTAGGCCTGCTACTTGCCTCTTTTACTAATTCTATGCGACAAAGGCTTTGGTAATGATTTCTTGGATATGACACTAAAGGCACAGGCAGCAAAAGAAAAATTAGATAAATGGGACACCATCAAAATTAAAAACTTTTGTATATCGAAGGACATTATCCACAGAGTGAAAAGGAAACCCACAGAGTGGAAGAAAAAATTTACAAATCGTAGATCTGTTAAGAGATTAATTCTTACAACTCAACAACAAAAGCAACCAACCAAATTAAAAAATGAGCAAAACACTTGAATAGGCATTTCTCAAAGACACAAATGATTAATAAGCACATGGAAAGATGCTCAACATCATGAACTATTACAGAAATGCAAATCAGAACCACAATGAGATACCACTGTATATCCATTAGGATGGCTATTATTTTTTTTAAAAATTAACTAGAGTTGGTGAAGATGTGGGAAAATGGTAACACTTGTGCATTGCTGGTGGAAGTGTAAAATGGTACAGAAAATATTATTACAGTTCCTAAAAAAATGAGAGTTACCATATGATCCAGCAAATCCACTTCTGGGTATATACCCAAAAGATCTGAAAGCAGAACTTAAGACATTTGTATACCAATATTCGTGGCAGAATTTATGATACATTATTCATGATAGCCAAAAGGTGGAAACAACCCAAAAGTCCATCAATGGATGGATGGATAAGCAAAATGTATGACAAAATATTATTCAACCTTAAAAAGGAATAAAATTCTGAAAGATGGACAACATGAGTTACACTTGAAAACATTCATTTCAGTGAAGGAAGCCAGACACAAAAGGACAAATATTGTATGATACACCTTATATGAGAAACTTAGAGTGGCCAAATTCATAGAAACAGAAAGTAGAACAGTAATTAGCAGGGGCTGGGGGAAGGAGGAAATGGTGAAGTATTTAATGGATACAAGTTTCAGTTCGGGATGATGAGAAAGTTCTGGAGATGGACAGTGTGAGGTTGTACGACAGTGAGAATGTCAGTGCCACTGAGCTGCACACTTAAAAATGGTTCAAGGAGCAGATTTCATGTTACGTATGTTTTACCATAAGTAAAAGAAATGAGGCTGCAGCTGTGCTGGTGGACCAGTTTCAGTCCCAGACCTCAAAGGACCATGTGAGTGTTTGCTTGTGCTCTTGTGCCTTTGCCATCACTGTAGGAGAACAGGCCTGGTCATCCCAAGGGAGGATGAGACAACAGTGGAGAACAGCCAAGTCACTCCAGCCAAACCTGTTTAGATTAACTGAACTGAGTAAGATTGGCAAGAATAAATGATTGTTACTGTTAAGCCACTGAATCTTGGGTTTATTTTAATGCAGCCTTCTTTTTTTGAAGGTGGGGTGGTGGGCAACAGCTAATTGATACATTTAAGGAGTAGGGGCTTCCAGATCTTTCCCTGGGCCCACGGATCCAAGGCTTCCAGTGGGGTGGAGTTTCTCCCTGGGTGCTGACCTTGCTCTCACCTGACCTGGAACCTTCTTACTCAGCTACTCCCCACGTGCTCCTGGTGGCATCTAGGCATCTAACTGTCATGTGGTCTGTGGTGGTGTCGCTGCACTCCCGTTATGGAATGCGGGTGGGAATGGCCTTGGGGAGAGATAGAGAGAAATCAGTCCATTGGGATGGATGAGAGTTGCAATGGGGAGGATTTTAAAGGCCAGAATCTTGTCTTTTGGGAGCCCCTGCAGGTTTCTGAAGAGGAAGAGTAATCTAGGTTGGCTTTAGAAGAGTCATTAAAGTGATTCTTTGCAAGAGGCAGTGGCTTGAGAGGAAGGAGAATCTAGGATATCAGTTCAGGTGTGGCAAGAAATGAGACATACCTGCAAAGTTAGCTCTGACAGAATATGAGGAGGGGGTGGTGGAGACAAAGAAGAGAAGGAGACTGAAACACTAGTGAGATTATTAATAGAAGTACGTAAATTAGGAAGAGAAGCCACTTCTTATGTCCACCCTAGAAGATAGTAAGTTTAGTTTTAAGCATGTTGACTTTAAAGGTTGTGATAGGACCAAAGGATAGAAAAACCCATCGAGATGATAAAAATGGAAGTGAGTGATAAGAACTGGAGACAGCTTTTTGGCAAGAAGTCTCAAAGATGTGTGGAAGAAGTCTTCAATGAAAAGAGGTCAGGTCTCAGGACAAAACGGTGGGAGAACTCTAACACTCAGTGATTGAAGATGGAAGAAAAGGTATTAAAGGGGCCTGTGGGACAGGAAGAAAATTGAGACCCTGTAATGTCATGGGAAACCAGAAGGGAAAGTGATTAAAGAAACAGATTGTTAGCAAATAAGTGATTTATATAAGAACTTATGGAATGAATGAGTGGTTTCATTTGTTTATGAAAATAATTGACAAGACATACTCTTCCCACAACCACCCTCCACCCCCTGCCCAGGTCATATAAAGGTAAACTTCATTCTAACTCACATTTGAATGATCAAGAATTCCAAGTTAGTGGAATTGTAAATAAAAGTGCTCTGTATAATCAAAACATCCCATTAATGCTATGCATGCATATTTCTTATTTAACTTAATTTAAATAAATTTACTTCTGGGTCTTGAATCTTTAGAAGTGTACCAACAGCTGTATTATTAAGAAGATAAAGGATTAAAGACCAGGGTGCATGGGAATGCTTCAAATATTGCAAAACAGGAACGAGTAGATTTTGGCTAGAAAACTCTCAAAAAAACTTGACTGGGCATTCTAGCTTCCAGTAAGGGTGAGTAACTTGGCTGGTCTAGTCTTCCTGCAGATAACAATCATAAAATTTAAACAACAACAACAACAACAAAATACGTGAAACAACAACTCTTGGAAAGCACTGAAGAGTGACCAAAAGCAGTGGCAGAAACAGAAGAGGACTGTATCCTAGAAACCCAGAAACTCACAACAGGTGTGATATGCTACCTAGTGGCTTTTTGCCTGAGGAAATTCCTCAGTCCTCAGCTGGCTAAGGTTGTTGGAAAATGTATAGCTTCACTGGCTTGAGATGTCAGAGGACAGTGTCTGGGGACTGTTAGAATAGCTGGAAGATTATGGGGGAAATCCTCTAAGAGTCACAGAAGTGATAAACCTTAAAATCTGAGTAAATCCTGCCCAAATTCTTATTAGCTGATCCCAGGCAAATCCAGCAAAAGGCCAGCAGCTAGATGCTGACAGAATAGAGTGGAGAATTCAGTTGGTGCCTACTTCAGGGAAGACAGAGGTTGGAATTAGAGTCTAGCTAAATCAACTGCCTTTTAGAACAAAAACCAAACACTCTTTAGAGGAACATAACAGGATTCAAGGTCTCCCCAGTATATCATCTATAATTTTCAATATACGACTAAAACCCACTAGATAAGAAGAAATGTGACCCACACTCAAGAGAAACAGCAGTCAATAGAAACCAATCTTGAGATGATGTAAATGTTGTAATAAGTAGACAGTGACTTTTTTTTAAAAAAAGAGTCAAATAAAAAACATATTTCATTCACTCTGTATAGTGCTTGGAACATAGAAGATGTTCAGTAGTTTTTCTAATGAATCCATAAATAAATTCCAAGACTCCCACAGTTATTTCTGCAGATCCTCAATATAGTTAGCCCCCACCTTCAACATCATAAGAAAATACAAAATCAGTGAAAGCTCATACAGTTATCTGTCCTGATCACTGGACTGGCCAAAAGCTCCCAATCAGGGCCGTACATATTTAGATTTGGTGATTAGCCAATTTACTCCCATATTACTTAGTTGGGTGTTTTTAATTCCACGCTTAAAAGGAAGACTATGACATTTTCTCCTGAGATACGTCACTAATTCAGAGGGGGAGTGAGGGTGGGGGTGACTGTGTCTCTGAAGGTTTAGGGTAATGAAGTTCCAATAAATAGATTAGTGAGACTTCGCCCATGATTGCTATCAATAGCCACGCAGTATTTAGGTCAAGAATGAGGTGCATTCTAAATAAGGAGCTTGCAGATGCTTCCATGAGGTCTCGGCATCAATATGGAATTTTTGTTCTGCTATAATTGTTATCACATTGAAAGATGGCTTAGTGAGAAATGGCTGTAAAAATGACTTGCTAGAATTACGTATTTATGAGAGAAGATATATATGGATTCCTTTGTTTACTGACAATAGGGAAGACACTGAATTTGTTTTGTAACCTTTAAAGTCCTTCAACTGCAAAGGACCTTTCCCTTAATACCATCTTTGCCAGAGTTTATCAGAAGATCTTTTAAGTGTTTCCTTGAGCAGGTCATTTATTGCTTCTCTTTTTATTTCAGCTCCTAATTTATTAACTCGTCCAAAACAAGATTTCATGCCTATATTCTTCATGGCTCCTTTTTCCTCATTTAATCTCTTTTTGGAGATGGCAATTAATGTTCCTAGACTAGAAGCCAACGGAGGTCTGTTAACACGTACATGTGTGTACACAGACACAATTATTTTCTTTTTTTTTTTGTTTTGTTTTTGCTTTTTACATTTTTTATTGAGTAATAGTTATTTTACAATGTTGTGTCAAATTCTAGTGTAGAGCACAATTTTTCAGTCATACATGAACATATATATATATTCACTGTCACTTTTTTTTTCTCTATGCGCTACCACAAGATCTTCTATATATTTCCCTGTGCTATACAGTATAATCTTGTTTATCTATTCTGCATTTTAAAATCCCAGTCCGTCCCTTCCTACCCCCTGCCCCCTTGGCAACCACAAGTTTGTATTCTATGAGTCTATTTCTGTTTTGTATTTATGTTTTTTGTTTGTTTGTTTGTTTGTTTTAGATTCCTCATATAAGCAATCTCATATGGTATTTTTCTTTCTCTTTCTGGCTTACTTCACTCTGAATGACATTCTCCAGGAACATCCATGTTGCTGCAAATGGCGTTATGTTGTTGGTTTTTGCGGCTGAATAGTATTCCATTGTATAAATACATCACATCTTCTTTATTCAGTCATCTGTTGATGGACATCTAGGCAGCTTCCATGTCTTGGCTATTGTAAATAGTGCTGCTATGAACATTGGGGTGCAAGTGTCACCTTGAAGTAGGTTCCTTCTGGATAGATGCCCAGGAGCGGGACTTCTGGGTCCTATGGTAAGTCTATTCCTAGTCTTTTGAGGAATCTTCATACTGTTTTCCACAATGGCTTTCCTTGCTTCCCTCTCCCACTCTTAATTATTTAGATGTCTTCTTTTACAATTTTGTGTTTATTCTTTTTGTAATTCATGGCAGTTATCTCCTTTCCATTTACGAGTTTCTCATTTTTGTAGCATCCTGCTTCTTTTCTATTTAGAGTAGACGTGTCAATATTTCTTTTAGCATGGGTTTAGTGTTGCTAAACTCTTTGAGTTTTTGCCTGTCTGTGAAGTTCTTTATCTCTCTTTCTATTCTAAAGGATAGCCTTGCTGGATAGAGTATCCTAGGCTGCATCTTTGTTTCATTCAGGACTTTGAATATATCTTGCCACTCCCTTCTGGCCTGTAGTGTCTGTGTAGAGAAATCAGCTGAGAGCCTTATGGGGGTTCCCTTGTAAGTCACTCTTTGTCTTTCTCTTGCTGCCTTTAGGATCCTTTCTTTATCCTTGACTCTGGCCATCTTGATTATGATATGTCTTGGTGTGGGTCTGTTTGGGTTCGTCCTGTTTGGGACCCTCTGAGCCTCCTGTACTTGGATAAATGATTCCTTTAGGTTTGGGAAGTTTTCAGTCATGATTTCTTCAAATATCTTTTCAATCCCCTTTGTTCTTTCTTTCCCTTCTGGAACTTCTATTATGCGTAGATTGGCACACTTTATATTATCCCATAGGTCCCTAGTATTGTTTTCATTGTTTTTTAATTTGTTTTTCTCTCAGCTGTTCTGACTGGGTGCTTTCTGTTGCTGTGTCTTCTAGGTCACTTATTCATTCTTCTGCATTGTCTAGCCTGCTTTGCACAGCCTTTAGGTCAGCTCTGATCTCAGCAAATGAGTTTACTAATTCTACTTGGTTCTTTTTTATAGCTTCTATTTCATTTTTGACATATTTAATATCGCTAAACACTATTTCTTTTAGTTCCTTCAGTACTTTGATCAGTCCTTTTTTGAAATCTTGATCTAGTAGGCCATTGATGTCTATTTCCTTGATCGTGCTTTCAGGGGATTTCTCTTGATCTTTTAATTGGGAGTGGTTCCTCTGCTTCATATTGCTCATATCTCTCTGGTACTGTGGCTTAAGGAGTATCAGTTATCTAGTTCTGCTGAAGACGGTGTGCTCTTAATGATTTTATCGAGAGGTCTTTATGTCTTCACCCTGTTTCACGAACTCAGCTTGCTGTTTCCAGATGTCCTCTGTTGGCACCCTCATCTTTGCTGCTCTGAGTGGCTGCTGGATAGCAGATCGCGCCCCCTCCCAACGCTGGGTCAGGAGCTGAGCTCTTAACCGGTGGGTGGGCGGGTCACCTCCCCCCGATGCCGCAGTCAGATGCTGCGCTCGGGTGAAGCATGTGGGTGGATCATGCCCCCTCCTAGCACCGTGGTCAGGTGCTGCGTTCCTGCCAAGAAGGGGGGTGGCTGCCCACCCTCTCCCGGCGCTGGTCGCTCCGCTGCTCTGTGCAGCTGCCTGCTCCGCCTTGTGTCGGCAGTCTGAAGGCGGGCTTGGGGAAGACTGCAGAACAGCCCCGCCCCTGCTTCATGCCAAATCTCAGCTCTTTGTTTGTCTTGGTGGCATGAGTTCTTTGAGGTGCCAGGGCAGAAAGAGCCTATTTGCCTCAAGCTGTAAACAAGTCTCAGTCCTGCCTAGGAGGTTGCAGAGCCCTGGGGTGTGGATTCAGGGCTTGGCCCTGCCCCAACCGGGGCGCTGCGCACAGGAGATGGCAGCTGTGGCTGCGCCCTGCCTCTCTTCTCTTGAGAAGCGCCAGTAATGGCAGCGCAGGTCTGAGGAGACAAAGGCCACGGTGCCCCTCCCCCCAGGCACACCTGCCGTGTTGCTTTGCTTTTCTCACAACTTATGGGGGACCGAGGTGGTTCTACTCCTTATCTACCCCCAGCCACAGCGTGCAGCACCTTGCAGTTCCCCAGGGCTGCCTCAGTGCAGCCGCCTCAGTCATCTGCCCGGCTCAGGTGGCCTGTCCCGGCCCCAGCTGCTGGCTCGTGTCTCGGGCTGGGTGTTGCAGGGACCCTTTGTGCCTGTTTAACTCAGTTCTGTCAGTCAAGGGGTGCTCGGGGCAGATGTGAGCTTCGGAGCCCCCCCCCCATCCCGCTGGCCTCTCTGTTGGAGGTGAGAGACCCAGAGAACAAGCGCCAGTCCTCCTTTGCTACTCCCTCCCTGCGGGATTAGTCCCACACTGTTTTGCCTTTTCTTCTTTATTTTTTCCTTTTCTCCTACCAGATTTTTGGCATCTTTGTCTTTCGAAGAGGGCGATGTTCTATCAGAGTTCGGCAGGTGCTCTGGTTGGCTGAGTGGGTCCGTAGATGTGAGTTTTGGTGTATTTGTGGGAGAGGGTGAGCTACGAGCATCCTTCTACTCCGCCATCTTGCTTCTCTCTGACCAACAGTGACTTTAAAGCAACTATTATAAATACGGTTAAGGACGCAGAGGAAAATATACCATAATAAGTGAAAAGATTGAGTAGCTCAGTAGAGAAGTGGAAACTATGAAGACAAATTCTAGAGTTGCAATGTACAAAAAATGAAATTAAAAATTCACTAGATATGCCTAACAGAAAATTGGAGATGGCAGGAGAAAGTGTTAGTGAACTTAAAGATAGTTCCACAGAAACTGGCCAATGTGAAGAACAGAGGGGAAAAAAGAATGAAGGAAAATAGAGCCCCATGGACCCGTGAAAAAAAGTCTAATATACGTGTAATTGGAGCCCAGTAAGGAAAGAAATGAGAATATGAGAAAATAAAGGAGAAAATTAGACAGAAAAATATTGGAAGAAATAAAACTGCCCAACCTCCCAAAATTTGGGGAAAACAATAAAGTTCAAGAAGGTTAACAAACCACCTAGGCACAGTATAGTCAAAGTGATTAAATTAGTAGATTAAAAAAGATTTTGAAAGCCATGGAGTAATAAGGACTGGGTTTACTCTCTTGCTGTACATAACTAGAAAGCTGGACAAAATGTATGAAATGACTGTTTTAAGACATCAGACGACAGACAGTAGAGGGCTGTGATCCCTGGAAGAAGAGAAACAGATTATGAATGCCATGAGTTCCCTGCCTTCCTGCCTGGAAGTACACCTTGAGGTGCAGAGTAGGGAGGATGTATTAGTTTCCTGGGGTTGCCAGAACATAGTACTGCAACTGGTGTGTTGTCTAACAGTTCTGGAGTCTAGAAGTTTGAGACTGAAGTGTCACAGCCTTAGTGCCTTTGAGGGCTGTAGGGGTAACCTGTTCTGTCTGCTCCAGCTCCTGCTGGTTTGCTGGCTGTCTTTGGTGTCCCTTGGCTTGTCATCATTCCCATCTCTACTTTTATGTTCACATGGAGTTCTCCTTTGAATGCGTGCCTGTCTCTGTGTCCAAAATTCTCTTTTTCATAATGACACCAGTCAAATTAGATTAGAGCCCATTCTAATGACCTCAACTTAATCATCTGCAAAGACTGTATTTCCAAAGAAGGTCACATTCACAGGTTCTGAGTGTTAGAGATTTCAGCATCTTTGGGGAGACACAGTTTAACCCACAGCAGAGGACTATCCCAAGCAGAGCACAGCAGTCTGGACTAATTAATGAGGCAAAAAACAGAGTTCAATGAAGCTGAGGCACCTGGAAGTTGAGCAGAATTGTGGAAATGAGGGTGTTATGTAGAAAAAGAGCTCTAGAAATATGCATACATTCTTCCTGAGTCTTTGCCCAATTGAAGAATTACATGCATAGAGAAAAACTCTATAAGACTGAGCAAAGAGAAACCAGGGAGCTGTGAGCTTTAATATTCCCTAGAGTTCGAAGAGGGCTACAAGACCTTCCAGTTCTGACCAGCCAGAGTGGAATATCCTTGTTCATCATTGGAAGAATTCAGTAGAGACCCCAGAAGGGCCCTAGAGGAAAGACCACCATAGACCTGCCCTAATCAAATTTCAGAACAAGCTTTAAAAAGATCAGGTTAAACTCTGAATAACCTAACTACTTCAGAGAAGAAAATCCAACAATCACTAGAAGAAGACAACAAAATTGAGACATTTAATGGTATAAAATTTATACCATCTAGCATTCAATGACATCTTGGTAAGTCAAGAAGCAGGAAAATGTGACCCCTAACCAAGACAAAAATCAGTCAGTGGAAGCAGATCTAGAAATGACAGAGATGATGGAATTAGTAGACAAGGCTATTACAACAGGATATTAAAATATGTTAAATATTTAAAGTAAGAAAATGGAAGAGAATCAAATATACTTCTAGAAATGAAATATTTTTATGAAGTGAAAAATTCACTGGATAGGATTAATAGAAGATTAAATGCTATAGAAAAGAGATTTGTGAAATTGAAGATGCAGTAATAGAAATTAGCCAGACCAAAGCAGAGAGAAAAAAGACTGAAAAAAAAAATCAAGTGGTCAGACCTATGTTGGACAAAGATATGGTTACATGGGTATATCTGCCAAATGTGTATGGTTAAGATTTGTGCATTTTCCAGGAACTATATTCAGTACTTTGTAATAGCCAGTAATGAAAAAAAAATGAAAAGGAATATATATATATATATATATATATATATATATATATATATACACACAACTCAATCACTCTGCTGTACACCAGAAATTAATACAACGTTGTAAATTGACTATACTTCAATAAAAAATACGTAAAATAAGCTACAAGGATATACTGTGTGACACAGGGAATACAGGCAATATTTTATAATAACTATAAATGGAACATAACCTTTAAAATTTGTGAATCACTGATTTGGACACCTATGACATCCTATTGTACATTAACTACACTTCAATAGAAATAAATAACTAAATATTAAAAATATTTGTGCATTTTAATAAATGTAAATTTTACTAAAAAGGATAATTGAGCAGGGAGAGGGGTGGGAAGTAGGTGGAAATACAGACCAGGAATGGCAAATGTTGTTTGTGGAAGCTGGGTGTGGAGGGAATGTTGTTCATTATGCTGCCCTGTTTACTTCGTACATATGTGAAATTACCCATAATAAATAGAGAGAAATCACATTTGCACTGTCTGAATCATTGATCATCAGAAATAACTCAGTGTCCAAAAGAACTGCTTTTCACCTTTTCATGTATTCTGCTTATTCAGCTCTATGCTTTTTCTCTAAGTTTTTTTTTTTAACAAGTATTAAAAAAACCCCTGCTGTTTCAGCCTGTTATTTGCAGATGTTTCCTCAAATATTTTATAATCTGCCCAACTTAAAAATTCTTCCTGGTAGGTTCACCTTTGTTCATTCAGCTCCACTGAAGTCAGGGATCACTTTGACTTGTACCCCAATTCCACCAACTTTAGTGTGGTCGCTCTGTACGGCAGAAACTGCAGTTATCCTCTCATATCTGCCCTCTCCTCCTTAGTGTAAGTAAAGCCCTGAGTTTTAGTTAGGTACACAGTCACTTGGAATAGAGACATTTCCCTCCCCCCCCTTTAAATAACGTGTGGACCATGTGATTCCATTCAGTGCCACGAGAGGGAGAGGGATGCGTGCCCCTCCTGGGACATGGCTTTCACAGAAAAGAACCTGCTCTTCTGCCCTTTCCTCCATCCTGCTACTGAGATCGTGTATGTGGAGCAAAGCGTCTTGTCTTGGCTCACGTAGATGAGGACAATACTTCCAGATGTCAGAGCATCAGGAGTTAAAAAAATAACCTTTTGCCTGGGTCTCTAGGTGACATGGTGGGTTGCCAGACCACGCCTGGAACGTCTTTTTGTGGACTTCTGTGTGAGACAGGAATATATTCCTGTCTTGTTGATCGTTATTTTGGGTCTTTACTGTAGGTTGCCGAATGTATATCCTAACTATGACAGTCCTGAATATTCCTTCCTTACTGAGGCAGCCTCCATCTGTCAGACAGGTTACTGTACTTGCCTTCACATCTGGACACTGACCATGGACAGTGTGTGTGACCACTCAGCTTGGATTGAAAATGCTCTTAGGAAAGTCTACTTTAAATAGGAAAAGGAAAGTAAAGACCAAAATTAATTTTAACTAAATCAAACCACCAAAATTACAGGTCATCTGCCTTTTCCATCACTAATCTGTCTTTCAGTGCTTTTAATCAAATATATAACTTCTCCTTAAAAACTTCCTTTGTACTCAGAATTGGTATCCCCCTGGCACACATGGAGTGCAGGCCCCTGTGCTTCTATATACATATTTATGTGCATGTCTGTGTGTGTACACAGCAGTCTCTGAGGTTTGCCAGCAGCAAAAGTCAAAAGAAGGAATCTAACACGAATTCCCACTGTGTATGTTCCCAGTGAATAATTATCCATGTTTTCACGGCTAATGAGAAAACCTGGCTCGTCATGGGGGTTCCTTTCTGTCACGGACGTTTCTCATTTGTTAAAGTAAAAGAAGTATCAATCATTCTTTAAAGGTGAGCAAGCTCTCTGTGTGCCACTTGCAAGGACACGAGGAACCGTGTGCCGACGTACTCCCTGCCTCTAGAGAGACCCTGTTATAAGCCGCGCCTCCTCCCCCTTGGCTTCGATGAACACATTAACATTGTTTCATGCAGTGGCGAGCATCTCTTTTTCTGCCTCCCTCCCAGCTACGTGAACACTGACCATTTCCATCCTCCCAACCTGAACGTCTACCCCAGGAAACAGTCCATCACCAGGGAACGACAGTGCTCTCTCTCTTAGACCTCGGGGATTACAGGTCCTGGGTTGGGTAGATGGCCGAGAAGGAAGGGAAGGCTGCCGGGCTAATCACAGTTCTGGCTGCAGAAAGCCCTGGTCGATCAGTGCTCCTTAACCAGTGAAAGAAAATACTGCCTTTAGGCCTCCATTCTGGGGTCCACTGTGGCTCTAAATTGAGCCAAAGCCTGGTGTGATTCACATATGTGTGAGGATTTTCCTTCTAGCTTCACCTCCTTTTTCCTTTTTTTAACCACTTTAACAGGAGAGCGGTAAAAATTTAGAATGGGGAGATGTGTACAATAAGAAATCAAATTCCATATGAAATTGCATCTGCTGGGAGTCAGTTTAGCTGTGACCTGCCATTAGTTGACATGCCTGATCATGTCAAATTGACCTCCCTGACTTTCTTCACTGTTGTCTCCTATTTCACATGAGTTCCTGTAACTAAAATAGCCTCACTCAGGGAAACAGCCTGAGTTCAACAGGTGAGGGAAACAGGAGGAACAGGAAACTGGGAGGCCGGGTGGCCCTTGGCTTCCACTTTCTTGCACCTGCCGTGGAAGATGGAAGAGGCTGGCTCACCTTAAAGGGAGTGGGATAGGCTGCCTTTGACTCAGCCATCTAGAAAGAAGCCCTGACCTCATGTCGGGCATTACTTAGTGGATATGTCTGTTGAAGGGCTGAGAAGCAGCAGGATTTCTGGTCAGCTAAGAGATAGGGAAGCAGCTTGATTTGTGGGCTTCTTTGTAGGACAGAGCAAGCCAACTCAGGCACTCATCAGCGGCCTGTCACTTACGTGAGCCACACATCCGGAGTTTATTTTCATGAGTTCTTAGCCTTAATGAGAAGAAGGCAAGAGTTCAGACTTGGGTAGTCTCCCTTCTCTCCTCTCTTTCCAGCCAAAGAGCTCAGAAAAAGACAGCTGAGCTTGATAAACCGATTACACAGAGAAAAATGTAGATGGGCCGAAAGAGGTTTCCAAGGCAGGATGGTTGGAACATGGGGGTATGCCGCCTAAAAGAGGAGGAGAGGAAAGCAGGGGCTAGGGGTATTGCCTTATGTACCTGTCACCTAAAGGGGAAGGAAGCCGTGGCAGATTAGGACATGCTGTGCAAAGACAGCAACGACGTGGCGCTGTTACTTCATGGGCTGGCTCTGGGCCTGGCAGCATTTTCATTTTAATCCTGTATTTTTCACAGAGTTAAAACTTACTATAAAAATGATGTGTGCTGGGATGAAACTTGGCCCTTGGTGCAGTCAGTCTGGGAGTCCTTTCCTTAATTCAATTTTGCAAAACTAGAGAACACTCACTCAGTCCTTTAAAATTTATGGCGGGCTCTCCGTTCTGTGTGCGGCAGCTGGTGGGTACAGGCCTCACCCCGATGCTGCACAGGGACCGGACAACAAAGGCAGGGCAGCGGCCTCACTGCACTTTCTGGGGGAATCTCCTTTTAGGTGTGGGGTCCCCACTGGGTGACAGAGCTGCTCTCTAAAGCAACACTGAACGAGTGGGAACTGGCAGGAAGCTGAGAGACGTGATTAATTCATGTCGGTAAAAAACCTCAGTTCCTTACTCCTCATTTGTCAGCTGGACCCCAGAAGGCTGTGGGAGAAGACAAGCAACTTTAATTTTCACTCTGATTTCTAGGACCTCCCAATACGCTGGTCAAATAAGCAGGCCAAGACTATTCCCATGTACATTTGCCCAAAGAAAACGAACATTAAAACATTCCTGGAAAAAAAGGAACTCTGCAAGCCCATTTTCCATTCCCCAAATGTCTTTTTTACCCCTTGGGCAAGCTGTGGGTTTCCATTGGCAGGGGGCACACTAATGTCTCCATGTCCCCGGGCATCTGATGGAAGAACTTGATCTATTTCTCAGCATGAGAAGTAGCTCCAGCCAGATTTATGACTTGGTGAAGGCCTTGCCTTCTCCAAAATGATTTAGTTATTGCTCGACCACTGCCCCCACCCATAACCTTGGGATCCGGTTATCTGTTGGAAGTAAGGAAGGTGAGGTGCTACTTAGGATGTACACGTGGACAGTCTTGGCCCTGAAAATGTGACTGCATTGTCTAAGTTAGAGTCCGGCAGTGCTGAACAACGTGCTTACCCAGCGGTGCCTGGGCCACCTTTCAGGGGAGGGGACTTTGGGAAATTGGTCCAATTTCTTTAAATTCACAGTAGTGTTGATTGGGACTGAAGCTATCTCAAGTGAATCACACACAGAGTTCCCATGCGTTCTTCTCTGCCAGCAGCTCTTGGCATAAAACACATCTTTAAAAACACATCAGCATTTTTTAAAAGTTTCAAATTTCTGGGTTTATAAGTCCCTGGTTGACTCTACCCTCAGGCTGCTGGCAGGTGCTACCTGGCCTGCAGGACGGAAGACTGGGATGACCCCAGAGGAGGCCTGGCTGCAGGCCGCCTGGGGCCTGGGGCTGAGGAGGGAGTTTCAATCCACTGATGAGATGGCCTTTGAATGAACCCCAGAATGCAGATCATACTTGGGCCATACCACACTTTCGAGGAGGGTCCTCAGTCAGAACTCCCCTCTCTGTGTACATTTATGGATTACACCCACCGAGCCTAGATTCTGTAAGGAAGGAGATGGATAGTTCACATTTGGTCCAAAATGGGACAATATTTCAGGACTTTCAGGAAGTGCTCTGTATAATCAAGGTGCTACTGCTGTGAGAAGGAAATGACAGTTTCAGAGTAAAAGCCATGGGCTCTATGACTATTCCCTGCCCCTGAGTAATATAACCAAGTCACCCCCCTCACCGACTCCAGCCAATGGAGAGGCAAGTGAGAAAATATCCAGACTAGGTTGGGGAAAAAAAACAAAAGCCAGCAGCAGCTCAGGGCCAACAGGCCTTCAGGAACTTAGCCGAGGTTTGGCTCGGTTTATGGGCCAGAGCCTTTGCAAAAGAAATAAAACCCCACATACTCAAAAAAAAGAGCCTCTGCTCACGGCCTTGTCCACACCCCATTTCAGCTCTCTTCTGTTGAACCAAAGCCGCAGAACAGCAGTGGAGATGGAGAATGGCTAATTTTCCTAGCAGGTATCCTGAGAGGCCTCCCCAGGGCGTGCCGCAGGGTTCAGCGGCAAGTCACAGGAAGGAGGGCTGCCGACGGGGGCTCCAGAGCGAGCGCTAGCAGTGGAGCTGCCAGCCCAGCCTGAACACCTCTCCCAAATGTATGATGGCTCTATATGGCTCCTGGGGCTTGAGGCTCCAGAAACTTCTCAACAAAGTAAAGAAAACAATAAACAGTGTGAGTGAAGTGAATGGGGGCGGGCAGTTGAGCAGGTGAGCTGAAGCAGGGACACGAGCCATGAAGGGGGAGAAAGAAGTGAGCGTTTGTGAGGATGCTGCCTGCTGACTCGGCCGGGGGAGTCACAGGTTGTGGCAGGTGAGGTCTGGCCTTTGGCAGCCAAGCCTGAAGAGTGTGCGGTTTGTCAGGGGCCCCTAAATAGAGATGTCTTTGGAAGAAGAAGTCAGAAACCTACCACCCTGACTGGAAAGGCCAGGGAAGCGATGTCACGTGCATCTAAAGAGCGGAGAGTAGTTGTCCAGATGCCTCCTCCTTGTCTCACGACATAGATTTCTAGGACAGATTTGCTTTGGATCCTAATCCTCTTTGCATTTGGTTCCCAGATCTGCCTTGGTCCTGTATATTCCAGAGACTCCCCTGTGACATTCAGTGGGCTCCCTGAAGGCTTATGGGGGAGGTAGTATGGTTTGGATCCCTGGGGCCAATTTTGATCTTTGAAAGAACCATCTGGTTTTAGAGGCTCCTAGATGCAATGTAGTTTCTTTAGGAAACCTGGGACTCAGGACCATCTAGGCCTGAGTGTGGCCGAGCACACGGTGTGCTGTTGGGAACAGATAACTTCTAGATCAAACTCACTCTTTTTTGGGCTTCCGCATTCTCCACGGCACTTACACTGGGTAAAGGTGGAAGGTCTAGAGAGGAAAACGCACTGTGAAAACAGAGGTGTTTACCTGAACTCTAAACAGCTGCTGAAACTGAGAACTGAGTTTCTCAAAGGCATTCTGAGGACATCAGAGACATGAAAGCCTCTGTCCAGGTGTGGGCAGGGCAAGCACAGTGTGAGGGAGGGGCACGCACGTTATTCAGTGACCTCACTGGGCACCCACACTCCACTCTAAGACATGCCATTAGCGCTCCACGGGGGTTCTGCTCCTAGCGCTCTTTAAAGACTAAAGCTGGGAAACTCCAGAAAGCTGAGAAGAAAAGACAACTTTTCCCTAGAGTAGTAAGTTTTTCCCCCTAACATGCATATTGGGCTTCTGATTTTTGGAGGGGCGGGCGTGAAAGGAAAGTGTTTACAATAAAGTGCTCACATGTTGCCATCTCTTTGTCAAATAGTTTCTTAAAAATAAAGCAGTAGAAAGACTTTTATCATTGCTGTTTGTAAGGAAGCCTAGAGCAGGAGTTGGCAAATATTTTTTAGTAAAAGGTCACATAGTCAATATTTGAGATTTTGTGGGCCATATGGTCTCTGTCACAACTACTCAACTCTGCCAGTGTAACCTGAAAGCAGCCATGGGCAGTATCTAAATGAAAGGGGTCTGGCTGCGCACAAACAAACCTTACTTACAGCAGGTGCTAAAACAGACCTGGCCCAAGGGCCAGCCCCGGGTCCAGGGTATGAGATCATTAGAGTGTCTGTACCCTGAGAACACACCATGTAGAAAGTCACTAAATGCCTGTGCAGGATCTATTTTTACCTCCAAAGACAAGTCCCGTTTTCGTGAGAAGGAAGATAAATCCAGTACCTTCTTTGCCAATTAATAGGGTCAACTTGTCTTTAAAAATACCAATGCATGCTCATCACAGATTGAAAGTTAAGAAAAATGTAAAAATAAAAAAATCATAACCACTATATTGTTCCTTCACATATGTGTGTCTATCACTGAATAGATTAATAAATCTTGGCTAGTCTGTCTATCTGTCTATCTCATCCTTTTAAGTTGCTGCTTAAGATTTTGTATATGAATGTATCAGAACTTTTATTTGGTCAGGTCTCTATTTACAAACGATTACACTACTTCAATTTTTCACTAACATAATCTACTGTCTGGTGACATTTTCAGTATATACCTCTCTGTATCCAAATATCTCTTTAGGTTATATTACTGAAGTGACACTGCTGGTTTAAAAATATTGGTACATATTGTCAAGGTGCCCTCCAGAAATGTTATACTAATTTATATTTTGGGCAACAACGTATGATAGTACATGTCAACCAATTCTTGGCTATTGTGGCTGGCAGGCACAACAATGGCCCCTTAAAGGTGTCCACGTCCTAATCCCTGAAACCTATGACTGTGTTACCTCACATAGCAAAAGAGGCTTTACAGCTGTGACTAAGAAAGCAGGTGAGATGGGAGATTATCCCGGACTGTCCAGGTAGGCCCAATTAATCACAAGGGTCCTAACAGTTGGGAGAATAGAGGGTGAGGGTCAGAATCAGAGAGATGTGAAGAGACCAGCTATTGGTCTTGAAGACAGAGGAAGGGTCAAAGGGTATGCATGACTCTGGAAGCTGGAAAAGGCAAGAAGCTGGCTTTCCCCCAGAGATTCCAGAAGGAATGCATTCAGCCCACCTTGACTTTAGCCCAGTAAGACTCCTTTAGACTTCTGACCTCCAAAACTGTAAGAATAAATTTGTGTTGTTTTAAGCCACTAAATTTGTGGTACTTTGTTATACCAGCAATAGGAAATTAATACAAATTTCACAAATGTTTTCCCTCTTCACTAATCTCATATACAACAAATATCTCATTTTTATTTTTCCTTGATTAATAGTAAGATTAAATCGGTTTTTAACCTTTGATGTATAGCAAGTAGTGAATGTTGCTGGGTCACAGATCTCTTTGAGAATCTCAAGAAAGCTGTGATTCTGTCACCAGAGAAAAGCACCCTTGCACGTATACTAGGGGGCTTACAGAGTCCCCAGGGCTCATGGACCCCAGGTTCCCAACTCCTGAGCTAGAGAACAGGAGTGAAAAGTGTCCCAGCGATGCACTCGCCCATTCAAAGTCAGAGGCTTGAAACACGGCAGCATTCTCTGGCCACACAAGAACTGATCTTGTAAAAAGTGCTTGACCTAAAGGGCAGTCATCAGCACTCTGGCCAAGCTGAGCCTTCCTGCAACACAAAGTAGAAAGGGTGGGCACTGCCCAGGGCCCATTCCTTTAGTTCTCCCCCTGTCTTACTCTTTAGCTTCTAAGGTGGAAAGCAATGTGGTTGCTGTTTAGAAATTCTCACACCAGCACTGTGTAGGCGTTGAGGCAGTGGTGAGAGGAGATTGGTTTATAGAGCAAGCTTGATTGAGTAAGTAAATGCATTAAGGAGAGTATTACAAATATGGAAAGGGCGAAAAACAGAATAAATCCTGTGGTGTTAGATAAGAATTGGGGATACAAAGAAGGACTCATGGGTCCCAATGTACAGATAAATATGGAAATAGTGTGTTTGTGTGTGTGTGTTTGCGTATACATACATATATTCTTTACTTCTGTGCACTGAGAAGACCTGAGAGGAGTGACATTCCAGTAGCAACAAATAAACCTGACCTGGAGATCTTGGCTCCTAAATACTGTTCTGCAAAACTGGAGCAGGGCAAGGTCAAGGTGAGCTTGACCTGACAAAGTAATGAAGTTCTCAAAAAATGATATGGACATGTCAGAAGGTACAGGAGTCATCTTAAGGGGGCTCTCCTTGGCTAAATCTTGGATTATTTTTTTTTTTACCTCGAAATAATAAAAGGATAGCAATCAATTACAGCCCACTGGATATGACAGGAATCCATGAGTCCATGTAGATATAAAGAAGTAAATGAATAAACTGTAAGTTCAGTGAGGAATGAGGTATCTACCATAGTCTCAAAGCACCTTTTCACAAAATACTCATTACAAGAGAAAAAGAGTAACTTTAAGATCAAAAAGCCTGGCAGATACCACCTTGATCAAGTGACTGGAATTAACACCAGCTGTAATGGTAGAAAGGCAGTCATGGTCATGTGATCTGTGGCAACGAGAAAAGCCCAGCATCACTTCCGTGGTGTTCCTCCCAAAGATGCGTAACTTGAATATAATTGTTGAGGAAATATGAGACCAATCCAAATTGAGGAACATATTTCAAAATAGCAGGCCCATAATCTTCAAAATGGTTACGGTCATGAAAGCCAAGGGAAGCCCAAGGAATTGTGCCAGATTGAAAAAGACATGAGACGTGAGACATGACAACTCAATGCACTGTGTGATTAGGGGCTGGTTGCTTTTGCTAGTTAGGACATTATGGGGACAACTGGCAAAAATGGGAGGAAATATACACTGGGGGATGGGCTATCACGTCAGCTCTCAAATGGATCAGGTAGAAAAGCTCTTTGTATTACACTTCCCAACATTTTTTGTAAAGTTGAGATTCTTTCAAAATAAAAGTTTGGTAATTTTTCATTACCATAAGAAATTCTTGTACCAAATCAAGAAATAAAACAACATGGGAAAGGAGAGAGAAAGACCTGTTTTATACATCAAGACCTCAAGATCTGGAGGATTGGGGAACTGATAAAGGTAACCATTCAAAGTGGCAAAACTGCTGGTGACTCAGAAAATGAGTTGTTAGGGTTTCATTTCACATAGGTTTAATCAATTTTAATTATTTTTTTAAGACTTGAGAAGAAATCTCAAGCAGCATTTGAATAAGACAAAATTATTATGTTACAGACTTCGAATTGTCTGTGGTATTTAACGGCTAGAGAGGACCCATTTTCAGAGGAGAAGCTGGATGGAGACAGGAGAGAAAATCCTTCAAAAGTCATGGAACAGGATGTGTTTGTTGGTTTCTTAAAAATACAAAAGGCTTATATTTAATGCTCAGTAAAGCCGACTTAGCACAGGTTTTATTTTGCCTCTAATTTAACTTTTTATAGTATTTTTTCCTGCTGCAACCATGCCATTTTAGGAATGATTTTAATGTGCTTGGAAGAAAGATCTTCAGCAAAATCTCCAGGCATTCTCCATCACCCTGTTAGGCATTTCTGAACTCATGCCGATGAGTCAGTGCCTGAACCATGGCTTTCAGCAAAGATCTGAGATGCCGCGAAAGTTCATTAAAGTCAAGAACAGCAGGATTACAAGAATTAAGAGGAGGTACAGCTGTATTGTGCAGAGAGGAACACTGTGGTCATTTTCTTCTGTGCCTAAATTCTTTTTCTGGGCTCAGGAAGCTGGCAGGACAACAGACACAGAGACTTGCGCTGGCTTATCTCTCCTGATAGCATTTCAAAGAGTCACACATTAGATACAACGGTCCCTGCCATGTTCCAGAAAGGGCCTTGAATGAATTTTTGGTCTTATCTCCTTAGCAACAGGAATTACAGGGAGCTCATTATTTCTGAGCAGGCACTGCCAACAAAGAGATGGAGAATTCCATAATCATAATGGATTTTTCACATAAAAAGATTCCCGACAGAATGTTTTTGGAATGAAACTTGTCTTTCTACATACCTCTCAGAGATAAAGTATCAAAGGTGAAGGATGAAAGAGAGTTTGAACTTTCCAATAGATGGAGACATATGACTAGGTTATGTTTCCAGAATAAGAGTACCATTATTATTTTTTCCTTTGGCCTAACCTACCTCTGGCCCAATCTACCTTCTAAAAGATTTGCTTTCATAGGCTGAAGTGGGTAGCGAAAGGCAGATGGTCAACAAAATCCTTTTTGAGCTGTATAGGTTTTCAAAGACAGTGCAAATCTCTTTCTATTTTCAGGAATGTTACCAGCAGCCCTGGCATGGGGGCATCCTGGCAAAATGTCTCCCCAGGAATGCTCATGAAAACACTGAAACAAAACCAGCACTCAGCCACACCGTGTGTTCCTTGTTGGGATCTTAAGGGTGCTGAAATGTGATTCTGCCTCTCTCCCCTACTCTCCTTTCTGCCAGCAGAGGGAGGGTGTCTTCCCAAGTGGTAGCCCTATGTTTCCATGAAATGGGAGGCCCAGACTGTAAGCTGTGTGACAGTCAAGATATCATGGAGTTCCTGGCACATAGTAGAGGTGTTAGAAATACTGGTGGAATAGAGCTAGGTTTCAAGTCCAGATTTTATTCATTTATTCTTGAAGAGTTAATATATGATTCAAAATTTAAAAGGGAACAAAAGGGAATGCTGTGCAATTCTCCCTCTCACTCCTTTCCCCCTCACGAACTTCCTGGTTCCTCTCCTCTTAGGCAAACAGCATTCCCAGTTTCTTGAGTATCTGTAAGGTACTTTTTTGACATGAAAAAGGATATTCAAATTGATCCCCAAAGAAAAATCATACCTTCCTCTTTTTTTTTTTTCTTTTCAAGGGCAAACTATAATTAAATAGGCTTAAAAAAAAATTCTTTTCAAAACTCTGGAGGCCTTAAGGTCTAAGGAAGCCGTGACGTTAGACTATCAATGCCAACATCCACAGCCAAGGAGAGGATGTGAAAGGGTGGGTGTGGGTGTGAGACAGAGAGGTGGGAATGACTTCAAAACTTTTATCCAGAAGACAAAGGTATCCTAAAACAGAAGCTGGGTAGTAATTTTCCTGTTTCACAAAAGGTAGAAGAAACTAGAGCTAATTAGGGTAGGAGGTTAAATAAACTTGATCTCCATAATATTTGCCAAACTCAACTCTTCCAAATCTTTCCTAAAGACAGCAGGGTGTAACACATGAAAAGGTGGAAGACTGCAAACCCCCACAAGCGGCCAACAGGTGAGTGGAGGTGGAGATAACACCCTGCCTGAGTTTTGATTCCGGAACAGTCATAGATTTGCATGAAAAAACCAAGTGAATCCAGGCATCTGGCCTCCATAGACCAAGCACTGGATATAGAGCAGGCCCTTGTCCTCTGCTTTCCAGTACTCCAGTCTCACGTGGAGGGTCAGCTAATCCACACCCGTGTTCCTTTCCTGGCCTGTCTAATCCCATATCCTTCTTGGTGTCGCCTAGGACCCATTTCCCCATCAAGTCTACTCAGATGGGATGAGTTCTCTGTATTTTATGAGCGACATTCTCCAGGACAGTCGGCATCCTCTCCTAAGGCCCCTTAGGAAAACAACAGTGCAATCTGTATTCCTGTGAAGAGGAGCAAGTAAGGAAACCTTTCATCTCGTGTGACTCTCAAATCAGTCCTAGCAGACAGGTTATCAACCCCTTTCAGGCATGAGAAAGCTTGAAGACACACAAAGGTTGTGTGACTTGGCCTAATTCACCTCTGATTCATGCTCCTTACACCTGTCTGGGTTCAGGAGTGAGCAAAACCTCTTTCCTTCTTCTTGCTTAATTTACCTGAGATAGGCTGGGATTGTCAAAGGAACTTGACTAAAATGTATATTAAATTAACTAGCCAATATGTAAAGGAAATACAAGTAGCATAATATGGGTAAGTGAAGGAAAAGGTAGGTTGACTTGAGGCCTGAATCTAGCTTCTTTATCCCTGCCTCCAGGACCTGGCCCCCACGGGCATTCTTTTTTTTTCTTCTTCTTCTTTTCTAGCTTTTATTGACACAATCGACATATAATGCTATGTAAGTTTAAGGTGTACAAAGTGTTGATTTAATACACTTACTTATTGCAAAATGATCACCACCGTAGTGCCAGCTAACACCTCCATCGCCTCACATAATTACCATTTCTTATTGTGGTGAGAACATTTCAGATTTACTCTCTTAGTAACTTTCAAGTATATAATACAGTATCCCAGGGGCATTAAGTTCTTGTTCCTCTACTTCAGGAAGGGGAGGGCTGGGGCAAGAGCAGGTGCTGCCAAGGTAATGATGACTGAAATTAACCGAGCGCTCACTGCGTGCCAGGGCACAAGTGCTTTACACACATCACCTCGTTTACTCTTTTCAAAAAACCCTGGGGGTATATACAGTTATTACCTCCACTTTACAGTCAAAGGCAGAGGAATTCCAGGACTTGCTCAAGGTCATGCAGCTGCTGGCATGTGGCAGAGCCAGGCCTTCTGGCTTCAGAGCCGGTGCTCCCAGCTGCTGTGCTCAGCGAGCTCTAATGCGCATGTGAAGGGCCCCAAAAGACAGCATGGGGCAGATGGAGAGATGGGAAGAGAACTTCTAGGAGAGGAGGGAAACCTTGGTCTTTTATTATAAATTCACAGCTATTCTTCCTCATGGACTTACCACTGCTTCCCCACCATTCTTTCTCTGCTGATCTTTTCTCTCTCACTAGATTCGAAGTTCCTTTATGTCAGAGGACACACCTCATGCTTCTCTGCTCCTACCCAGAACCCCGCACACAGTGAACTCTTCTACAAGGCACCGATCTCCTGAGTGATTTTCAACCAGTAATTCACACTCACAATGGCAACACATTCCTATAAGGAAGAACTTGTGGCAGATCCTAGTGAAGAAGAGAATGGAATGGACTTCTTGGTTCACAGTCAGTTATGGAGGCAAGAAGTTAACATACTTTAGGACCTACTTCATACCAGGCACTAAACTGGGCAGGCTGCAGATGATCTCTCATTTAACCCTTAGTATAATTATTAATTCTGTGAGATGGGCATTATTGCTATGGTCTGCATGTTAAGTGTCTCCCCCTGCCCAAATTCATATGTTGAAATCTTAATGCCCAGTGTGATGGTATTAGGAGGTAGGACCTTTGTGGGGTGCTTAGGTCGTAAGGGTGGAGCCCTCATGAATAGGTTAGTGTTTTTATAACAGGGACCCCTAGTCCCTTCCACTTTGTGAGGACACAGCGAGAAGCTGCTGGCTAGGGATCAGGAAAGGGGTCTTCACCAGCGTGTGACCATGTTGGCACTGTGATCCTGGACTTCTGGCCTCCAGAACTGTGAGAAATAAATTTCTGCTGTTTATAAGCTACCCGGTCTGTGGCATTTGTTACAGCAGCCCAGACTAAGACAATTATTTATAAATGAGGAAGCAGAAGCTGAGGGTTTAAAAATGGGTCTCCTAATTGAGGTGCCCCCTCCTCTCTTCTACAAAGTGTCCTGTGAAGTGTTCTCTCTACTCAACAAAGTGTCCAAGCAACTGAGGCAGGAGGAGGTCTTAGGTCACGATCCTGCTTTGCTCTCTACCATGTGCCTCTGGGCCCTGAGGTGGCTGTAAACCTGCCTCTAGCACCACGCAAAGAAGCACAGAACCAGCGTGGGTATTTTCAAGAGCCGGTTCAGGGCTGAGGAAGGATTTATTAGGGAAAGAGTAAGAGTTCCTCATTTTCCCACTGATGGGCTTTCAATACTGTCTATTTTAGGGACATCCAACTCATTCACGTAATTCCTGTCAAACATGGTGAGGACGGCAGATGGCCTGGGAATTGTGTCCTGGTGCCAGGAAAGGGCAGGGGCAAGTGTGTGTGAGTTTCTCAAGGTCCCCATTTCCTGACTGTTTGGAGTCTTAAAATAAGCCCGTGCCTGGATGCTTGCTGTGGCCTGGAACAGTGGCTAGGCAGGGAGATTTACTGCCTTGCTTTTTGTGTCCAACTATTTTAAGGGTCACTTATGCTCTGGTGTCTTTTTAAATTTACGAATGTTCACTCCAGTCCAAAGAGCCGCTCTGCTCCTTCCTGTGGCCCCCTCATGAATGCCCGCTGAAATACTGATTTCGTTTTACACTCTGTGTGCTACAGAGCTTCCTGCAGTTCCTATGTGCTCTCTAGTCTCTACTTGGGATTTTACTTAAAAAAAAAAAAAAAAAAAAAAAAGAGAGACACAAAGTACATAAACATGGGCCATAAACAACCACAAAGTGCTGACTTTTTGTCTTAATAGCAAAGCATATTCTCTTTGTGGGTAAAGCTATAGGAAAACAGAAGCAGGTTCCATGTGACATAAAACGTCAGGGTCCCAATATAAATGAGGAAACAGATGCCAACTCATGTCTCTTTGAAAGGGTCAATTCCTCTTCTTTCCCTTTCCGCATCAAGTATGTGAGCCTTCTCCTTCATGGTTTTTAAAAACCTTTCCTCTGCATCACTTTCCATGCCACGCCTGCAGTTTCTGATGGGGAGCGGCCCCCACTGTGGATTAATTTTTACTTAACCTTTGACCATCAGAACTTGTTGTTTCCATAGCCATCTTTAGAGAGGAAGCAGTGATGATCTAAGTCTTCCTAACCATCATAGGAAAAGTGGCTTTTCAACAGGTGTGGCCTGGGGTCCTCACTGACTGTTGCCATGTGAATTTCCTCAGAATTGGGTTCAGGAAGTGCCCAATCTAGTCTGTACCAGAACAATCAGGAAGTGCAGTGGGTGGGGTGAGGGTGGAGCTATGTGGGACAGATGACAGAGCTACGATTATAATAGAAATAAGAGGTGGAAATGACTCACAAGGACTTCTAAGCCAAAGCTCTGCTCCCTAGCCCTGTTTTAAATTACCTGAGAGTCTCTAAGGAGCCTCTTCTCTCCCCAGGACCCAGGATCTAGCTGGGAGACGCAGGTGAGGAATACCTTTAGTAATACAAGGCGTTGTAGGTTAAGTGTCTCATCAGTGGTCTACAGACAAACCATGGCCTGGGGGCCAAGGCCAGCCTTGTTTTTGTAAATAAAGTTTTAGTGGACCATGGACACACCCATTCGTTTACTTATTGCCTATGGCTGCTGTACACTACAATAACAGAGTTGAGTCTTTGCAATATCTTATGGCCCTCAACACCTCAAGTTTTTCCTATCAGCTCTTTATCACAAAAGTTTGTGCATCCCTGGTCTAGAGCAGGTCCCTTAATAGGCATGCAGGGAGAGATCACTCACGCTAGAGCACTGCAGGAAGGCTTCACAGAAGGGCTTGGCTGTGCCTTGAAGACTTCTAGGATTTAGCCAGAGAGGAAGATAAGGGAGACAGTATTTCAGGCAAGGAAAACTCAAGGCCATGCAATTACTATGGAAAAGTTTGACTGGAATCGGGGGGGGGGGGGGGGGACTCCAGTCAGCCCTCTGTATCCACAGTGGATTGATTCCCTTGCCTAAATCAAACCCTCAATTCCTTTATATAAAATGGCATAGCATAGTTGGCCCTTCATGTCTGTGGGTTCCCCATCTGGGGATTCCACCAACTGCAGATGGAAATTTTAATCTGTGGTTGGTTGAATCTATGGATGCAAAGCCAGCAAATAAGGAGAACCATTTGTATATTTATTGGGGAAAAAATGGACATGTAAGTGGACCCCTGTGCAGTTCAAATCTGTGTTGTTCAAAAGTGAACTGGATTTGACTCAGGAATAAGATGGAAGGATGGATGAAGCGGCTAAGTCTGGGTAGCACAGAGCCTTGAATGCCAGGCTGAAATAACTGTAAATGATAAAACATACTATTTTCCAATACCAGCCTCTACATGGGTAGAAGAGGAGAAGGAAGTGACTTTGAAATTCCATTCAGGTTCTGAGAATCCATTTTTAAAAATACTGATGCCTAACTCCACCCCAGACCAGAGATTCCGTCTTAATTGGTGGAACACTTTTTTTCTTTTTGCTTCCTAAGTGACTCTACTGTGTAGTCAGGAACCCCTTCCTCGATGCAGGAAATAGCCAGGCACTTGCCAGCAGGAGCCCAGCTCAGGGCCAGGTAGATGTAGCAGGTGCACAACACATGTGAATCAAATTAAGCCAGCAATATTGGCTTGTACCAGAGCCAGCCTGATAAGCCTGTGTTTTACTAGAGTCAGCTCTATAACATTCAGTTGGCCACATGGTTGCCAATAAAAGAAATCACTTCTGCCTGCCCTTCCCTAATCCTGGAAAAGCCCGTGATGCTCAGTGCAATATTGAGTCTGTTTATAAATTTGGGCATTTATAGATTTCTTTCTCACTGTTATTTTAACATGAGCATTTACAAGGCCTTACACAATCTGTCCTCAGTCTTATTACCTCTGATCTTCTCTCTCCACACACAACCCTGATGACTCTGCTCCCGCCACCCACACCTGCCTCCCTGTTGTTCCTTGAACACATGGGCATGTCCCCGCCTCAAGGACTGCACGTTTGCCCTTTCCCTGCCTACGACGCTCTTCTCTTCCTCCAGACATGGCTTGGAGCTCACATTCAAGTCTTTGCTCAAGGATTCCTGTCGCAGTCAGTCAGTCCTCTCCTGCCCATCTAATTTAAAACTGCATCCTATCCCACGTAGGCTCTAGCCATCCTTCTTCCCGTAGCACTCACCCCATCTAACATACTCTGCCTTTTACTTAATTATGTTTATTTTCTATTTCCCTTACTACAATGTAAACAGTGTAACAGAAGGGATTTTTTTTTAAACTACAGTGAGGTAGCACCTCACACTGGTCAGAATGGCCATCATTAAAAAGTCTACAGGCAACAAATGCTAGAAAGGGTGTGGAGAAAAGGGAACCCTCCTAAACTATAGGTGGGAATGTAGACTGGTGCAGACACTACGGAAAACAGTATGGAAACTCCCTAAAAAACTAAAAATAGAGTTACCATATGATCCAGCAATCCCACTCCTGGGCATATATCTGGAGAAAATTCTAATTCAAAAAGATACACGCGTCCTAATGTTCATAGCGGCACTATTTACAATAGCCCAGACATGGAAGCAACCTAAATGTCCATCAACAGATGACTGGATAAAGAAGATGTTAAAAAAAAAAAAAATATATATATATATATATGGAACAATGGAACACTACTCAGCCATAAAAAGAATGAAATAATGCCATCTGCAGCAACATGGATGGAACTAGAGATTATCATACTGAATAAAGTAGGTCAGTCAGAGAAAGACAAATATGATATCACTTATATGTGGAATCTAAAAAAAAATGATACAAACGAACTTATTTATAGAACAGAAACAGACTCACAGACATAGAAAATAAACTTATGGTTACCAAAGGGGAAAGAGGTGGGGATGGTTAAGTTAGGAGTTTGGGATTAGCAGATACTAACTACTATATATAAAATAGATAGACAACAAGGTCCTACTGTATAGGACAGGGAACTATATTTAGTAGCTTGTAGTAACCTATAATGAAAAGGAATATGAAGAAATATATATATATGTATAACTGAATCACTTTGTCGTACACAAGAAACTAAAACAACATTGTAAATCAACTATACTACAATAGAAAGGTAACAATAATAGGAGAAGGGATTTTTATCTATTTTGTTCTCTGCTGCATCCCCGGCGCCTTCAGTGGTGCCCAGAACATAGAAGGAACTCAGCAAGTATGTGTTTATTGCATCAGTGCTTGGAAGGCTTTTACTCATCCTTCAGGACTGAGTTTGAACAGTTCTTCTGTTAAACCTTCTCTGATTCCCACTTTATCCAAGAAAGAGACCCCCCTCCTCTCTTCCGTCTGACTTCTTCTGCAACTCTTTAGAGCTTTTCTGTCTGTCTTCCTACTTCTCAGTTCCTCCAAGGCTGGGAGTGGGGCCCAGGACCTAGCATCGATGGAGACTGAGCAGGTGGGTGTTAAGGAAATGAGTCACGATTTAACAACAGAAGCTTTGGACAAGCCTTCTCCTCATCACCACCCTCTGTGCAGTTGTACACCTATGTAGGTCTCCATTTTTATCTAACACCTTTACTTGAGTGGACTGAAATGCGTCATCACCACATAGGAGGTCCAGTAGTTGCAAAGAGAAAAGCCTAAACACTCAGATGCTTTTACAGGAACCATATTCAATATCTTGTAGTAACTTATGGTGAAAAAGAATATGAATATGAAAACAAATATATGTATATTCATGTATGACTGAAGCATTGTGCTGTACAGCAGAAATTGACACAATATTGTAAACTGACTATACTTCAATTAAAAAAAAAAAAGGACGTATTGGTTGTGTGGATTATCTTTCCCTTCCATGTTAATCTATTTACCAAGTCCCAGTGGTATTACTCCCTACATATCCTTGAATTCATTCACTTCTTTCCATTCTCTCCAGTTCTCTAGTCTAAGACACGGTTATCTCTTACCTAGGATACTGCAGCCACTCCTAAATAGTGTATTTATCTAGTCTCTTCCCCTAGAATCCACCCTCTATGTTGTGGCCAGAACGGGCTCTTAAAAATGCAAATCAGATGATGTCCTCTCCTGCTTTTAAATCATGCAGAGACTTCCCATTGCACTTAGAGCACGTGTGGAAGTCTTACAGTGGCTCAGAATGCCAGCAGTTTTCTCCCACTGCCCTCTTCAGCCTCATCTTAGGCCCCTCTTCCCTTAGTCTTTACTATGATGGTTCCTCAGATGCTTTAGATGTTCTTGCTTCAAAACCTCTGCTGGTTCCTCTGCCTGAAATGCTGTGGAATTTGTGTCTGGAATGCCCTCTCTCCACTTAGGTAACTTCCACCCTGTCTCCCAAATTCAGCCCAAATATCCCCTTCTCTGAGAAACCTTCCCTAAACTCAGATCGGGGGTGCTGTCCTGACACAGGCCCCCCAAGCACCCAGTTCCTCCTCTTTTAATCACAGTCCTCTTGAGTTACTTTCCCCACCAGACTCAAAGTGCCCCCATTAGAATTCAAACTGGCACAGAACAGGCTCTCAACAAATATTTACTGAATGAGTAAGTCGATCGATCTTTGACATACTGCCTTCTTTAGGCTCTTTACCAAGGCTTTCAACTTCGAACACTGATATTTATTCAACTGTCTAATAAACCCTCCTACCTTGAGGGGTTGACATGTGAACAGTGACTGTAAACTCCACCTTTGACTCCAGACCCAGGTCCCCTAAATTCCAGCTCCAGCTGCCTCCTCACTGTGAGAGGATCTGTAGGAGCCGCCCAGTCACAACATCAGTGTTGGACAAAGAAACATCCTTTCACCTTTGAGCATGAGATTTTGGTCCACCAGAGCATCGGTGCACTTAGCAGAGACATCTGGAACTGCATCTCATGCCAGCTGGGCTCTGTGGTTCTCAGCCCATCAAATGAGGAGAGGGGAACCTGCCAGAAGGAAACCACCACTGCCCGACTGTGGCCTGTGGGCCACGGCCCGGCTTCTCTGGGGCTGAAAGGGCTCTGAGAAGGGAAGCTGTTCCCTGTGCAGGGCTAGGCCAGGGAAGCAAGCTGCTGCTGACGCCCAGGGGCTTCTGTTGTGTGTTGGCTGTGACCCTCGAGTCCCCAGCTGGGGAGAGGGGCCTCGCACAATGATTTCTTTTATGGAAAATTTTGCACACTCAGGTTTGAGCACCTGAATTGCTCTCCTCTTGGTAAATCACAAAACGTGAGAAAAGGTGTGTGCAGCTTGGCTCCCTGTGGCCCTACATGATATGAATTTCCAGCAGAGATGCACAGGAGTCCCTCTGACTGGGCACTGGAGCTTACTCACAAACCCTTATGTATATATTCCCTGAGACATTCTAACGGGTTCTGGACCTAAAGAAGCTATACGAAAAAGTACTGAACTGCTTTTCTTAAGCCACAAATCATTACCTGTATTTTTTTTTTTTTTTTTTTTTTTTACTGGAGGTCCCTGAGGTCATCTGATTCTGATAAAAGTCCAGGGCCTTTATAATAAGATTTTCTCTCTTTCCTAGACTTCCTGGGGAAGAACACTACTCCTGTTAAGTTATGTTCACTTTTCTCTTTCAGGCCCTTGTACTTCATGGAGAAAGAAAACACAGTGGCAGGATAGAGGACAGAGTGATCCAGACTATGATCCACCTCGGGGACAGGAGACATGTGACCCATACCACAGACCTCGGCATCCTTTCTGCATAATGAGCAGGGTGCACTTGATCAGGGGCCAGCAAACATCTCCTATAAAGGGCCAGATAGGACATAATTTGGCTTGTGGGCCACATGGTTTCTATAGTAAGCACTCAGCTCTGACATATGGTGTAGAAGCAGCCACAGTCAATTCCTAGGTAGGTGAGTGGGTGTGGCTGTGTGCCAATAAGGCTGTATTTACAAAAACAAGTCGTGAACTAGATTTGGCCCCTGGGCCATAGTTTGCCAACCCTGGAAGACATTATCTCTTAAAAGTAACTATGTAATAATCCTAGAACATGATTACCAAACTTGGGTACCAGCTTGATATATTTACTTATATATATAAAATATATTATACATATATTATATATTTTATATACATACATTATATATGTATGTGTGTGTACACACACACAAACACACACACACATATCTGTATCTGACCAAGATGGAGTAACAGAGACTGGATTTACCCTCCTGACCAAAATAATAAGAAAGTGAACAAAAAATGAAGCAGTGGTTTTCAACACACCGGACATGAGGCAATGAAGGACACTGATCCCTGAGAAATGGGTAATAAAATGAGGTGAGCCCTATGCTGCCCTGGCTTTGTGCCCTGAGAAAATTTCCAGGCTGCAGCCAAGGGAGACCCAGGTGGACTCAGTGGACTTTCTGGGTTTAGGAGAAGGAGCTGAAAGGGAAAATTTCCTGTTCCCATGAGCCAGCCTGGAAAACCTCATGATTCAAAGGGCATTGGCTAGAATGTGGTTGAAAGTGACAAATACATCATTGAAACAGAATAGAGAGTCTAGAAATAAACCCACACATATAAAGACAACTGATTTTCCACAAAGGCACGACGACAATTCACTGGAGAAAGAGTAACCTTTTCAACAAACAGTAATGGGACAAGTTGTGTACCCATATGCATAAACATGAACTTTAGTATAGACCTCACACTATATATACACAAACTAACTTAAAGTAAATGAGAGAGCTAACTATAAAATGTAAAATGATAAAACTTTCAGAAGAAAATATGGGAGAAAGTCTTTGAGACTATGGAGTAAGCAAGGATTTTTTAACTGTAACACCAAAAGTATCATCTGGAAGACAAAAAAATTAATAAGTTGAACTTCATCCAAATTAAAACCTGCACTCTGAAAAACACCAAAAGAGTGAAAAGATAGCCACTAACTAGGACATAATATTTGGAAAACATTTATTTGATAAAAGACTTGTGTCTAAAATATATAAAGAACTTCCAAAACTCAATAATAAGTAAACAAAAAACCCAATCAAAAAAACACAGAGCAAAAGCTGAACAGATACTTCACCAAAGAAGAAATCAGGATGGCAAATAAGCACAAGAATAGAAGCTCGACACTATTAGGTGTTAGGAGAATACAAATTAAAATCACAATGCCATGAAACTAGAAATCAACAACAGAGAAACAAAGGAGAGAAAAAAGGAAAGCATGGAGATTAAACAATATGCTATTAAAAAACCAATGGGTCAATGAGGAAATCAAAGCTGAAATTAAAAAATACCTTGAGACAAATGAAAATGAAAGAACAACCACACAAAATTTATGGGACACAGCAAAGGTGGTGCTAAGAGGGAAGTTTATAGCGATACAGGCCTTCTTCAAAAAAGAGAACAAAAACCACCAAAAGGCAGCAGAAGGAAGGAAATTATAAAGATCAGAGAGGAAATAAATACAATAGAGATTAACAAGACCATAGGAAAAAATCAACCAAACCAAAAGCTGGTTTTTTGAAAAAGTAAATAAAATCGACAAACCTCTGGCAAAACTCACAAAGAAGAAAAAAGAGAGAGCACAAATTAGCAAAATAAGAAAGGAAAATGGAGAAATTACAACAAATAAAATAGAAATACAGAATATCATATGAGAATATTATGAAAAACTATATGGAACCAAACTGGATAACCTAGAAGAGATGGACAAGTTTCTGGAAACATACAGTCCACCAAGACTGAATCAAGAAGAAACTGACCACTTGAACAAACCGATCACTAGAAATGAAATCAAAATAGCAATAAAAAACCTCCCTACAAATAAAAGTCCAGGACCAGACGGCTTCACCGGGGAATTCTACCAAACATACAAAGAAGAACTCATACCAGTCCTTCTCAAACTCTTCCAGACGATTGAAAAGGAGGGAATACTCCCAAACTCATCCTATGAAGCCACCATTACCCTGATACCAAAACCAGGCAAAGACACTACAAAAAAAAGAGAATTATAGGCCAATATCACTGATGAACATAGACACCAAAATCCTCACCAAAATTTTAGCAAATAGAATCCAACAACACATAAAAAAGATTATACATCATGACCAAGTGGGGTTCATCCCAGGGACACAAGGGTGGTTCAACATATGCAAATCAATCAACGTAATACCTCACATCAACAGGAGAAAGGACAAAAACCACATGATCATCTCAAAAGATGCAGAAAAAGCATTTGATAAAATTCAACACACATTTATGACAAAAACTCTCGCCGAAGTGGGTATAGAGGGAACATATCTCAACATAATAAAAGCTATATATGACAAACCTACAGCCAGCATAGTACTCAACGGTGAAAAACTCAAAAGCTTCCCACTAAAATCTGGGACAAGACAAGGATGCCCACTATCACCACTCCTATTCAACATAGTCTTGGAAGTCTTAGCCACAGCAATCAGGCAAGAGAGAGAAATAAAAGGGATCCAAATTGGAAAAGAAGAGGTAAAAGTGTCACTATATGCCGATGACATGTTACTATATATAGAAAACCCTAAAAGGTCCACACAAAAACTACTAGAGCTGATTGAAGAATTCAGCAAGGTGGCAGGTTACAAGATTAACCTTCAAAAAATAGTTGCATTTCTTTACACTAACAATGAATCAACAGAAAAAGAAAGTAAAGAAACAATCCCGTTTACAATAGCACCCAAAGCGATAAAATACCTAGGAATAAACCTAACCAAGGAGGTGAAAGAATTATACGCAGAAAACCAGTGATGAAGGAAATTAAAGAAGACTTTAAAAAATGGAAAGATACCTCATGCCCTTGGATTGGAAGAATCAATATTGTTAAAATGGTCACACTGCCCAAGGCAATCTACAGATTTAATGCAATCCCTATCAAATTACCCAGGGCATATTTCACAGAACTAGAACAAATCATAATAAAATTTACATGGAACCATCAAAGACCTAGAATTGCCAAAGCATTACTGAAGAGAAAGAAAGAGGCTGGAGGAATAACTCTCCCAGACTTCAGACATTACTATAGAGCTACAGTCATCAAGACAGCATGGTATTGGTACAAAAACAGACATATAGACCAATGGAAAAGAATAGAGAGCCCAGAAATGAACCCACAAACTTTTGGTCAGCTCATCTTCGACAAAGGAGGCAAGCCTATACAATGGAATAAAGACAGTCTCTTCAGCAAATGGTGTTGGGAAAACTGGACAGCAGCATGTAAAACAATGAAGCTAGAACACTCCCTTACACCATACACAAAAATCAACTCAAAATGGATCAAAGACTTAAACATATGACAAGATACAATAAACCTCCTAGAGGAAAACATAGGCAAAACATTATCTGACATACATCTCAAAAATTTTCTCCTAGAAGAAATAAAAGCAAGAATAAACAAATGGGACCTAATGAAACTTACAAGCTTCTGCACAGCAAAGGAAACCAGAAGTAAAACAAAATGACAACTTACGGAATGGGAGAAAATTTTTGCAAATGAAACTGACAAAGGCTTGATCTCCAGAATATATAAGCAGCTCATACGATTTAGTAAGAAAAAAACAAACAACCCAATCCAAAAATGGGCAGAAGACCTAAATAAGCAATTGTCCAAGGAAGACATACAAATGATCAATAGGCACATGGAAAAATGCTCAATATCACTAATTATCAGAGAAATGCAAATCAAAACTACAATGAGGTATCACCTCACACCAGTCAGAATGGCCATCATTCAAAAGCCCACAAATGACAAATGCTGGAGAGGCTGTGGAGAAAAGGGAACCCTCTTACACTGCTGGTGGGAATGCAGTTTGGTGCAGCCACTGTGGAAAACAGTATGGAGATTCCTCAAAAGACTAGGAATAGACTTACCATAGGACCCAGGAATCCCACTCCTGGGCAGAAGGAACACTACTTCATATATCCAGAAGGAACACTACTTCAAAATGACACCTGCACCCCAGTGTTCATAGCAGCACTATTTACAATAGCCAAGACATGGAAACAGCCTAAATGTTCATCAACAGATGATTGGATAAAGAAGAGGTGGTATATTTATACAATGGAATACTACTCAGCCATGAAAACCGACTACATAACGCCATTTGCAGCAACATGGATGCTCCTGGAGAATGTCATTCTAAGTGAAGTAAGCCAGAAAGAGAAAGAAAAATACCATATGAGATCGCTCATATGTGGAATCTAAAAAAAACCAAACAAACAAAGCATAAATATACAAAAATAGATTCATAGCCATAGAATACAAACTTGTGGTTGCCAAGAGGGCAGAGGGTGAGAAGGGATAGACTGGGATTTCAAAACTGTAGAATAGATAAACAAGATTATACTGTATAGCTCAGGGAAATATATACAAGATCTTATGGTAGCTCACAGAGAAAAAAATGTGACAATGAATATATATATGTTCATGTATAACTGAAAAATTGTGCTCTACACTGGAATTTGACACAACATTGTAAAATGATTATAAATCAATAAAAAATGTTAAAAAAAAAACCCACAATGAGAAACCACTACACACCTAGTAGAACGTTTGAAATTAAAAAGATGGACTATAGCAAGTGTTGGTCAGAATGTGAACTAGAACTGTCGGGCACTGCTGGTAGGGATGTAAAGTGGGCAACCACTTTGGAAAACAGTTTGGCTATTTCTTAACATGTTAAACATCTACCTACCATATGATCCAGCTATTTAACTTTTAGGTGTTTAATCGAGGGAAGTGAAAGCATGTGTCCATACATACGGAAGCTTCATTTGTAACAACCAGAAATGGGAAATGGTGTCGCTCCACAGGTGAGTGACTGAACAAGCTGTACTGTATCTGTACCATGGACACTAGTCAAAAATAGAAAGAAATGTGCTACTGATGCAAGTTACAATACGGACAAATGTCAAAATAATGATCCTGAGTGAAAGAAGCCAAATCTCCCAAAAGTATGATTCTTTTTATGTAACATTCTAGAAATCCAATCTAATCTATACTGACAGCAGATCAGTAGTTGCCTGTGGTGGGAGTGGGTAGGGCAGGGGTGTGAAGGAACAATTACAAAGGGGCACAAGCTAACTGTTGGGAATGATGGATATGTTCATTATGTTGATCATGGTAATGGTTTCATAGGTGCAGTCATGTCAGAATATAAAATTTTAGACTTTAAATATGTATTATTTATTGTACATTAGTTATCTCTCAATAAGGCTGTTAAAAAACGTAAAAGCTTCTATGTCATATACTCCCATGTTCACAACAGCATTATTAACAATAGCCAAGACATGGAAGCAACTTAAGTGTCCACTGACAGATGAATGGATAAAGATGATGTGGTATATACACACAACGGAATACTACTCAGCCACAAAGTCAAATGAATTTTAGCTATTTGCAACAACACTTATGGACCTGGAGGGTATTATGCTTAGTGAAATGTAAATCAACTATACTTCAATAAAAAATTTCATATCAAGCATACCTATATATTGGATGTTAAAAATCAATAAAATAGGTTAAATACCTATTAAAAAATGGACAAAGAACCTGACCAGGCAATTCATAAATGAATGTAAATGACTGATAAACATTAAAAACAAAATTATTGAAAAATCATAATCAAAAGATAAAAATTATACCACTTTTTGTATTTTATACTACTGTATATTCACCAATTAAAATGGTAAATGTAATAACTCTTGGTTATTGTTGATAATATTTGGGGGAAATGGGAATTCTCATATAGTGCTGGTGGATATTAACAGGGGTAAAAAACCTTTTTCGAGGGCAATTTGACAACATATTGTAAAAATCTAAAATATACAAAATTCTTGCAACAGTAATCCCACTTCTAGAAATTGATTCTAAATAAACAGGGATGTACACAAGTATTTAGGATTAAGAGTATTCATCATATCTATGTTTCTATATTAGCAAAAGATTGCACAGAATTGGGAAGTTCAACATTAGAGAATTTGTTGAATAAGATATGGTACCTCCTACCAGTGCAGCCATCAAAAACAAAATTATAGAAAAATATTTAGTGACAATGATTGGAAGACGGTTGTTATATACCATTAAGTGAAAAAAGTTACAAGTAGTATTTAGAGTATGATTTCATTTTAGACCAAAAATACATATAATGTATATATTAGTGGCCAGGAAAAAGATAGTTGCACTGGTTACCTCTGGGCTAGGTAATTATAGATCATTTTCATCATCTTTTTGCTTCTATTTTTAACTGCTCTACAATGAAGATGTATTGCTTTTAAAATAAAAACTCCAATACAAGTTATTTTTCAAAAAATATCAAAGTTAATGCCCTATAAGTGGTACTGTGAGAAATATTAGTGTTGGGCCTTAGTGGCCACAAAAAATATTGAACAGAAGGCTGCAAAAGGGTGCTTTGGGGAAGGCATTTGATGCTGCTGCTTTAAAAATGGAGCCCTGCAGGGTACCGCTTGGGCCTGGAGGTGGAGGCATGGGCATTGGCCTTGCCCTCCAGAACAGCTGGTGCAGTTTCGGCCTCCCTGCACAAGGGACAGCTGGAAAACAAGGACAAAAAAAAAATGAGGACTTGTCTTGCCTGGGACAACAGATTCAGTGAGGCTGGGTCCACTCTGCACAGCTGAGCCTCTACTGGATATTTTCCATGTCAGAGAGCAGAGTGTGAGGATGGCAAGGGACTCACTAGTCCCAAGTCTTCATTTACAGTTATGGGACGTGAGGCCAAGATGAACCCATGCATGTGTCACTCAGTGAACACTCCTTCTTGAAAGATGCAGCAGTGGCTTGAAGTGAAATCAATGCCAGAGTGTCTGAAAACTGAAACAGCCCTTTCTGCAACAGACGCACCTACTGGGAGTCTCAGCACTCAAATCTTTATGGAGAAGAGTTAGCTCTGACACATGACTTTAAAAACCCCAAATCTCCCTTCTCCCCTTCCTCCCACGAAACCATAGAATCAAAGCCCATGAGTTATTGTCCCTGTGCCACAGAATCACGGAGTTCTTTCAACGTGTTGCAGCCAAATACCTCGTAGATGGGAGAAATACACAGCAGTCTCTATATTTACTGGCTGCAATGGCGCTGGCAAATGGCTTTTCTCCTGTGTATCAACTGCCAGTGTGCTTCGTGGGAATGTTAAGATGAATTCCAAGTCAGAGCCTGGGCTGAGTGAGTGCCATGGATTGATTAGGGGTGACTTGGCTGTGGAAGGGGTGATTAACAAGGCTCTTTGCCACATATTTCCATCCTGATCTAGAACATCTGTTACCCTCAAAGTAGTGTTTCTTCATTAACTCTCTCCCACTACTGATTACTCACTCTTATAGAATGTCAGACTCATCTTTCAAATATTACTTTAACTGCATCAGTCTCCTACTTAAACACCCTCTGAAGATCTTTCCACACAGCAGATCTATTTCCACAGTCTAATAATCAAGGTCCTCCGAGATTGAATGCCGTTTACCATTCTACGTTCCGAGCAGCCCTGTGCAGAATCTCTTCTTTGGCCTCTCTTTGGCCTATTTCATACACCCAGAATGCACACTCTGGTCTGAAAGGACCACCAACAGGAGCCAGGGATGGGAGCCGGTCCAAACGGGAAGGAACAAACTAACAGATCAGGATGAGTCACTAGCCGGGAGGCTCGAGATAGAAGGAGGCTCTTAGAACATTTGTGGTAAGGGCTGGAGTCAAACCTGAGTGGACAAGCTCTGGCTGAGGCTTGTTCCTTTAGAAGGCCTACTTTCTACCCCAGTTTAGCTGCCTATCATCAGTTTTAAAGGAGAGGATTTTACAGCTTTTTCTGAGCAGATACCTGATATACATCCCACACTTTTCATCTCTGGGCTCATGGCATCTTCCTCACCGTGAGTGCCTGTTTCCTTTTCTTTGTGCCTATTTGAATCCCCACCCCAATTCCTTCAGTGCTCAGCTCCAAAGCCTAACAATGAGGCTATGTCTCAGTGACCTTCTTCTCAGAGTCCTGGTACTTGACATCATTCCCTAATTCATCTCCACAATTCCACATGGATCTCTCCTAGTTCTATAGTGTTGGCAAGATACTGACATTGACCACTAGAGTCCATTTTGCCCACGCAGTTACTTTCAGGGGCTTTATGGATACTGACTCAGTGGTTTATTCAAGTAGAGCAGTCTGTGTACGAACTAAGGCATTAAGATATCTCTTAATGGTCAGATTTAAATACCAGTCTAAGGTAACAAAGCCCCATAAACTGGAAATGGAATGCAGCAGCATAAAGCACACTGAATTCTTATTGCCTAAAATGAGACAAAATATTATTCCAGAATACGGGAGAAAGAAAGTAAAGTGGAAAAATATGAGCAGGTTAACTTCTCCAGGATGCTGAATGGCACCGAGTGACCCAAGAGTTACTGATTTTGAAAATAAACTGTTGCTGCACACCCTGCTAGTGACTGGGCTATGATAAATAGTTATGACAATCTCTCAGAGTGACGGGTCTAAAATAAAAAAGGTTTACAATGCACACATTTAATCTGTAATAAATTTACCACTAGATGCACCCTCTGACACCCCTCCCCCCCGCAAAAGAAGCAGTTTTAAACTGTGAATTCTGATCAACACGACGTGGAAACACTCAATGCCAAGTTCCTGTAAGTTATGAGAAACAGAATAGGGCTGCCTTTTACTCTATCTGTGTCTTATTTTCACCCAGATCAGGAACAAAGAAATCAGAAGCTTTTTCCCTATGCTCATATGCATTCTTCGCTAATTTCAGATAACAAAAACTGAAGGTAATCTTCCTGTGTTATCGCCCTAAAGATACCAAGCCTTGTAGCCATGTTATCACTAGTATGACTGGGAACCCATGGGCCTCCTGTTCCCTGCTAGTGGGTGAGGGTAAGGGTAGAGGTAGAGGAACTTTCCACACTGAACCAAGGGAATAATTCTGGTTACCACGACCAACATCTGGGGCCAAGACTTCCTCCATTTTGTGGACCTGATTTTCCCAGGCCTTGAAGGCCAAAGAATTCTTTTCCATCCCGACCATCTCCAGAGGTCATGCTGGGATTGTAGAGGTTGTTCTGGCATCTCCGTGGTCCTGGTGTGAGGGGCCCAGGACCTGGATACAATTCTCTGCTACACGAGGGCACCGGCCATGTGGGCAATAACTGGGTGAAGGTTCCCAATGACAGATTCCAGGGAAATTGTACCTGATGGCAACCTGATGGCATTAAACACTTGCCTTGAGGAGTCTGTCTGGGTTGGTATTAAGCCCTACCTACTGAAGGAGGCTTAAATAGATTGCCTGGCCTTGGAGAGGTACTGATAATGCAGTTTTCTCCTTGAAAGCTGGTTATAGCTCTAATTTAGGTAAGAGGAGGTCATAGGGGAGTCCTGGGATACAATTGGCAAAGGGAGATGAGATACAGAAGCTGTTCTTTACTGCTTTATCGTTCTCAAAGTTCAGAGCATCAATCTGATTGAGAGGATCTGGACCGTGGCATCAGCCCCAGAGGATTCAGAACAGAGCCACATTGGACTCTGAACAAGCTGGAGTCCAGACTAAGAACTGCATTCACCTCAGATGGAAAGTCAGCCAAGTTTCCACTAGTGAGTCTGGATCCTGTAGGCAATTTAGTGATTTCCTGTTGGCCACCCCCCACTGCTGCCTCCCTCCCACCTACAAGCAGTCACCCATCCATAAATCCTGTCCAGCCCTGGATTTCTGCCTAATGTTCCAGAGGGTTGGACTCACCAAGGAGAGCGGAATTCCCAGGATCCAGGACCAGCTGTGTTCCCACAGGAGACGTCAGCACCGAAGGAAGGTTCGGTCCAGTGGCTGAAAGCATGGCCCTGATGTCTTCCAACTGCGAGGGGACGTGGGGGGGATCTGTGAGAAGGCAGATGGTGGATCAGGCAGGTTGAAGCATCACTGCTGTTTAAGGGGAGAGGGAGAGGTGGGCATGCGTGTAAGTGTGTCTGTGTGTAAGGCGGGCATTACTACCATTGCCTTTAATATTGTTTTTCCCATAGAGAAGATGTTCCTATCAAGGTGAGTCAGAATTTCAAACATATTTGGTGCCTGAAACAGTAAAGTTAGTAATAAGCATCAGGCATGTTGATTTCTGGAACCCCTCACTGTATACCACTTATACCGCGGTGCCACTGGGCACGCTATAGACGTGCAGGTAAAGGGAAGCACACTATAAGGACACGTGAAAAACCCAGCACTTCTTCAGCATTTACTGTATGCCAAGTCCTGTGCTAAAATATTTTATACTCCTTGATTTATTTAACTCTTAGAACATCGTTTAGAGGGAGGTACTTTCTTTTGGTCTCCACAGACGGGGATACACCACAGGAATTTCTTATGTAAAAGGATCCTGTGAGTGTTTTTTTCTTTGAAGAAAAGGGTCCAGAAAATTGTGAAGCTGGCAATTTGCTTTGTGATGTGGATTTTTATGCCCAAGTAGGACCAGATAAGGACAGGGATGACTTGTTATTCAAAATCTTATAAGGAGTCAGGGCTGACATCATTAGGAACCAGTTAACCAGAGCTAAAAGTGACAAAAATGGGGAATGTGGTGACTTGTTCACTATTTCCATATAACAAATAAAGAGGCAGGGACCGGCTAAATGTAGTGGTAGGATGACCCCAGGTTCTCCTGGGAAGGAAGCAGGAGCCCGTCCCCCTCTTGCTGCGTCTCCTGCAGCACTGCAATTCACATTCCAAGGCCAAACCCCCAGCCCTTTTTCTCTAGAGCACTTGTTGCAGTGGAAAGAGAAGCAGGAATGCTGCCCTCTAATTGATGGTCATTTCAGCAGTGTTCAGTGAGGGCCTACTGTGTGCTTGCCACCTTGTTCAGTACTTGTTAGGGATGGCAAATAAATCAGTCACAGTGCTGTTTGAATCTACTTCAAGCCTTGGTAAAAGACTTTCACATACAGAAAACAATGATGAGCTTGATATATATAATTTAAACATTATAAAAACATTATATATATATAATGGATAATCTAAAAATATTCTTTACATGGTATACTGTAAAAACATCATGACTGGATTCAAGGACCCTCAGTGTGAACTCTGGCTCTTTTATTCACTAACTTGGGCAAGTCACTTATTCCAAGCCTTAGCTTTCCTCATCTATAAAAAGATGACAAACCTCATCATTCCCAAGGTCTCTTTCTACTCTGAAACACCGTGATTTTAGTGGATAGTGACAGTTTATTCACACCTAGACTTTCCTCCTCTCTTCCTTTTTAATATTCCCTCAAAAACATTGAAATTGAATATTGAGAGACATGGAATTCCCTCAAGACTATTGAAATTGAGTAGTGAATATTCCTTCAACAATATTAAGCTCAAGAAGCCTTTGTTTATTTAGTAAGACACAAAACGGGAGGTTATGTCCCCTCTTCAAAACCATCGATCTTTCTGAGCCAAATGTCAGCCCCGCCGGACGCCCTCACAGCTTCTATCATAATTTACTTTTTCAAGGCATATCCAGACAATCTTCCTAGGGGAACTGTAAATTCCCCAAGGACAGAAGTCACCACTTGTATTTATCCTAAAGCTCTACATGGGACTTAGAGGCAACCCTTAATGAATATTCGTCCAATGGGTATATGAATGCAGGAATGAGAGTCAGCCTCACGACACTTCAGGTCTCCACGTTACAGGTTAAGTCACACACTGTGGCATCAAACCTCAGCTTTACACAGGAAATCCCTCATTTAAAAATGAAGTCACATTTTGGGCTGATTTAAAAAAAGAAAAACATTACTCCTAGGTCTATAAAGTACCTATAAAAATGAACAAACTGATGAATAAAACCAAGACGTCTGATTGAGGAAAGCCCTAAAATTAAGGATCTAAGTAGTGATTTTTCCCCCATCCAGTTTGATTAAAATAGGAAGCCATTACGCTCTCCAAACGCCACGTGCACGGTCACAGCGAATTGGAGCTGGAACGCGGCAGCCCCGGCTCCCGGAGCCGGCACACTTCATCAGCGGAGCTGCAGTGGCTGCTACAGGTCCCATGCTTTCATCTCTGCTAGCAGAGGCCACGAGGAAGGGCTATTAAGGAGGAAAACCCCATGGCAGGCACCGTAACTCAGTGTGGGGCAACAGTCTCTGGGCCTCGGGCTCCAGACTAGCAGCGCAGCCAGATGAAACCCAACACGAAACAAATGACATCCTTCATGGAGCTGATTTTCTGTGGCTTCTTAAGATGACTAGAGGTTTATGCAGCCACTGGTGAGATGAAAACCCATCTGGGCCTCTCTGAAATCTGAGCGGGCAGGGGCTGGAGACTCTGTGCTTTGGTATATCATCAATTTGGGGTGGGAAAATACAAGCATACATACAGTTTACTTATTTTCCCTGAGGAAGTCCATCATGTGTGTGTGTGTGTGCATGTGTGTGTGTGTAATTATTCTCACATTTTCCTTTTTTCCCCTAAGAATGATGGCTTTCTCTTAGATAGCTAGCATAAGTGCTCTAATAATTGACTTTTTTTTTTTTTTTAAAGTAAGACAAAACAAGCTTCTTTACCGCATCCCACTAACTTCCAGACTCTGTGAGGAAGAGAAACAGAGGGTTCCTAATCCAGGGGACAAAAGGGTTATAGCTAGAATTCAGCCTCGGGCATCAGTGAGTGTTGGGTGGTGTCCCAGCAACTGTTGTTATTTTAAAATAACTATTTTATGCCAGGAACTGTGTTAGACTCAGCGGTTCTCATGTTTGGGGGTGCTAAAGTCTGAATGTTTGTGTCCCCCAAAATTTGTATGTTGAAATCCTAACCCCTTCAAGGTGATGGTGGGGCCTTTGGGAGATGATTAGCTCATGAGGGTGGGGCCCTCATGATGGGGACTAATGCCCTCGGAAAAGAGACCCCAGAGAGCTGGCTCTTCCCTTCTGCTACAGGAGGGCACAGCAAGAAGCCATCACCCCTCAGCCAGGCAGAGGGCCTCCACCATAGCTCCACCATACGGGCACCCGGATCCTGGACTTCCAGTGTCTCTCAGTTTCTGTGAGAAACAAATTTCTGTTGTTTCTAAGCTACCTGGTTGGTGGTGTTTTGCTATAGCAGCCCAGATGGACTAAGACAGGGGGTACAAGTGTGGACGTGAGGTGGGCTGGACCATGAATGAACTTCCTGAAATTATTTGAAAAATTTTGCTTGCATCAACTTTTCTGGAGAAGGTCTTCTATAGCTTTTTTCTGATTCTCAAAGAAGTCCTTAACACAGGAGGTAAGAATAACTGCTTTACTTCCATTGCCTCTGTTTGCCACATACCACCCCAAATATAGGCAGTCCTCGCACTGCAGGTTTCTACACAGAGACCAGCATCTACAGCTTAGCAAGGTTAAGTGTCTTGCCCAAGGTCACACAGTGAGTAGCAGTAGAGCCAAGGTTCAAACTGATGCCTGCTTGGCCCCAGTCTGTTTTCTCACTAGCGGATGGCCCCTAGGTGAGGGAAGAGAAGGGGTATTGATTCTACCTTTATGCACTTAACCAGATGAGGGACAAGAGGAGGTGGAGAGGGTGGGTTAGACAGGCCCCCCAGCGGGGTTCACCGGGGGCAGCCAGCCTCGAGGTGTTTACCTAGGATCAGTAGCTGGGTGTTCTCGGTCAGCTCCCCATGCAGATTGGCTGCCCGGCAGGAGTACAGGCCCTGATCCGAGGAGGACACGGCTGTGAGCAGCAAGGAGCCCTCGTGCAGATGGTAGGGGGAGCCCAATTTGCTTTTATTCCTGAACCAAGTTACTTCAGCTTCAGGCACACCTAGGAAGAAAAAAAACAAACTCATAGGCCAACACATTCAGGTGATCCCTGAGACATTTACAGCCTCTAGGCGGGCCCGCCCCGGGGCTGCCCTGCAGGAAGCACCTGCCTGGGCGTCTTCTACTGTCCTTCAGCCAAACTAAATAAGGCCTCTGACCTCTCAGCTGTCTTGAGATCTTTTGGTTTTTAAAACTGACACTGATGAGGCAGGAAGAGAGAGGCTGGTTAAAAGAAGAGGAAGGAGGCAGCTGGGAAAGGGCACTTGCCAGGATGGAAGAAGGGTACCCCAACTCTTTGGAGAAAACACCTAAGAATCAAACCTATATATCAGTGAAAATGAATGACTGAGACAGGAAACAAACATAATGAATTGACAGAGACAGGAAACAAACATAACACTCTTTTTTTCTTTTAATTGAAGTACAGTCGAAGTATATCTATGTGCTAGTTTCTGGTATATAGCATAGTGACTCAGTTTTACTTATATATATTCTTTTTCGTGTTCTTTTCAATTATAGGTTATTATAAGATACTGTGATATCTTCCCCTCCCCCTTTCCCCTTTGGCAACCATGTTTGTTTTCATATTTTTTTCCGTTAAGGGTTATTACAAGATATTGAATGAACATAGTTTGCTGTGCTATACAAAAGAAACTTAAAAAAAAATCTATTTTATATATAGTGGCTAACATTTGTAAATATCAAATTCCCAAATGTATTCTGCCCTCTCCTCAATCCAAGTTCACTGTTGTGAGAGTGAGCTGGGGAGAGTGTGGGCACATGAATTGGGATGGGGTTCCTGTCTTTGGAAGTCAGGCTCTGTCCTCTAGGAGTGTTTGGGACTGAATGTGTCCTCTACAGATTCATATGTTGAAGTCCTAACCACCCACAGTGTGATGGTGTTAGGAGGTGGGGCCTTTGGAGATTTTTAGGTTTAGATGAGATTATGATAGGGAAGGGGCCCTTGTGATGGGATTAGTGCCCTTGTAAGAAGACACTAGAGAGCTAGCTTGCTCATGCTCTCTCTCTCCATCATGTGAGGAGATAGCTGTCTGCAAGCCAGACAGAGTCCTTGTCAGGGACTGAATGGGCTGGCACCTTGATCTTGGAATTCCCAGCCTCCAGAACTGTGACAGACAAACTTCTGCTGTTCAAGTTACCCAATGCATTTGTTGGAGCAGCCTGAATAGACTAGGAAGGGAATGGCTTTAATTCCTGAGGAAGTTTTCCTGTGGTTAACATGCTGGAGGCTTCAGTATAGGGCAAGCCTTTGGAAGTGGAGACTTCATAGGTGGCCAAGCTCTGAGTGAGCTGAGAGTCAAAAAGTATGTGGCATTAATCCACAGGTCTCCGGGGAGCAGAAAATTCCATCCCTTGCACTATCTAGGCTGCTGACTCAGCTCACAGTATTTGCTCGTAAAATTCTTGGACATGTATTCAGGGCATGTTTAGAATGTCAAAGCCAGGAATAGTCAGAGCCAGAACTTGAGTGCTTTCCCTGAGTTGGGGCTGGATTTTGCCCTTAGGGTGAGGGCAGCGCTACCTTTAATGGGCAGCCTACTATTGAGAATGCAGGTGCCTTCAAGAGTTACTTGTGTACCTGTTCGTTGTCGTCGATGAACACAATTACCCACAGTCCACTCTGTGACAGCCAGCTCATCAGCCCTCATTTTGGTCCCTTAAGCACCTGTGGTTCCCAAGATCCAAGTGGCAGGAAGCAGAGAGGGGTGGGGTGCTCTCCTGCTCCCTCACTACCAGTAAGCTGCCTTGTGTGAATTCACTGGTGTCCCAGCTGCCCTGCTGCTGTAGGTGGGGTTTCCAGTGGTGGAATGGTGGCCTAAGGTGTATGGCCAACGCGGTGAATCTGAAGGGCCTTTCTCCCTGTTAATGGGGAACAGAAGAGTGAAGCTTGGGTCCCCTCTTTTGTTCAGATTACCCATGATTCAGTGTGAAATCATTAGGGACTGGTTAACCGGCTGAGGAAGGAGGCAAGGCTGCTGAAAAGAGTGGAGACTTGGGTACTGCAGCCCCGTCCCATCAGGGAGGGGCACACACTGCGATAGTTAATGCTCAAGTGCACGAGAGGGCCAGGCTGGCACTGTCTCTAGTGTACCTGGAGAAATCATGCAGGTAAAAGACAGAAGAGCTGAGTTTTCATTGCAGCACCACTAGGGAGAGCAAGAGCATCATGATGCCCGGCCGTGCCAGCTAGGACTTTGGACCCTGAGATCCAGTTTCATGCCGGAAAAAAAATTCCACAGTATTCAGGGGAAAGCCTCTGAAAAGTAAGTTGAAGGAAACCCTCCTAGTCATTTCTCTCCTGAAAGTGCAAGGAAAAATGAGGGCCTACAAACCATCTTCTGCCAGCACTCACCCCTTTCCCTCACCGTGAACTGCCCACGTACAGCCCCGGTGGGCACCTTCCTCCGAGGAGAGCCGTGGACAGCAGGCAAACAATCCCTGATAGGAACTGAGGCTGTTCCAGAGCGAGGAGGCAGAGTGAGAGAGCTGCACTAAACGGGCTTTCAGCTCCACCAACAAAAGCTGCTGACTAAGTGAAGGGTGGGGGTGAATGCTCTCGCTCTAAGACTGTGCCCGTGGACCACGGCGTGTGCACCTCCAGGGCCAGCACTCGTGGCGCCTTCTCCACATGTCACACAGGCAGCTCCTGCTGCTCCCCTATGTGTCCTTCTCCGGTCAGGGACGGGGCCCCTGCAGGGCAGCCCAGGGGCAGAGACAGGGATGGTGAGAAAGAGGAGGAGGAGGGAGAGAGAGACAGCCTAGGGATAGAGCCATTTCTCAAGTCTCCCGGAAGTGGCTGTAAACATCTTCCAGTCCCTTCATCACTCTGTACCTCATTCCTCTGTGAGATCAAGTGTGTTTAACAGGATAACACAGGGTCTTTACCTAAAGGGCTGAACTCCTCAGGTGAGAGCAGAGGGGATCATGGGAGAAATGGAAATGTTCAGGACAACAAAGGGTTGAAGGAAGTGACCTCCAGTCTCTGTAACACTGGAGACACAGAAGCAATGGCAGTGCCAAGGAAAGACAAATGATTTAGGAATTGTTCCTTGATACATATGCTAGCAAACCTCTCTGAGACTCGGTCAAACACGGGCCTGTGTCATGAACTTGCCGATGGAGGTAGAGTTGCTGGTGTCACATTTTGGGGGAATCCTGCCTAAGACTGTGAGCCTTAGGTAGAGAATGGCGTCAAGAAGATGCTTCAGAATGACAGCCCATCCTGCCATGACTGGCTCTGACAAAGTCGGAACAAGGGAAGAGGAAAAATAAACAAGGCATCATAGAGTTCTTTTCTTTTTCTCTCAAGAGATGACAATGATGCTTCAGAAAGTATCACCAGCCCTCATGTATGCCAGAGTCCCTTGAAAACGCAGCAGATATACATGTCTGACACTGACGTTTCGAATGCCTAGACATCAGGAATGCACTGAGGTCAGGAGCTATGCCCAAGCATCCTGAACATGTCAGAGGGAGAAGGAATGTTTGCTGAGTATTTGCAATAAGCCAAACATTTAATAAGCATAATCACTCCTGTTTCACAAAGATCCTATGAAGCATTATTATCAACTCCATTTTACTAAAGAGGAAAATGGGACTCAAAGAAATTGAGAAATCTGCCTAAAGTGACTTAGTTTGGATTCCTGAATGATTACATGGGCTCAAAGCCCCTGTACTCCCCCCTACTCCCTACCTCGCCGCCAGTGACCTACAACACGCAGGTGGGGATCCGATCTTAGATACATCTGATGCCACAGATTCGCATCTTAACAAGGATGTGGCACTGCCTGCCCTTATACCAGACTGCCTCCCTCGAGAAGCTCTGATGGCTGCCTTATTATTTCTAGTGCCAAATCCTTAAATATTTTCTACCTTTGGAATTTACCTTTCTGCTGTAAATGTAACACCAAGACTATTGTTAAGAGGGAACTTTCTAGAATCCACGGGTACTGCTTGGTAGTGCCCTTGTTGTTGAGAAGCTTGGTCAGGGTGTGGAAGATTATTATTTTTTTTTCCTAGACTGTCGTGATATGACAGCACATTCTACAGACAGAAAAGTCTGAAAAATGAGAGAAAATATACTCGCACACAGAACAAAGTCCAAAGCTGTGCTGCTGACAAGTTACGGGGACAGGCTCCACACTCTGGACTCCCTGGTGTGACCTGTGTCTAAAAAAGGAAAAGGAAAAGGACCAGCCTTTACTTTTCCCCCCTGGTGACATACCTTATCAGCAACACAGTGCCCTCTCTGCTGCTCAAAAGGATCAATAAATGAGCGTAGTCATAATGGGTTGTAACTTGACATGATTATAAGGATTAGTGTCTTTAATCTCCACTGAACTGCCAGGTCGGGTGATGCTGGAATATTCTCTTTTAAAATCCCAGACAGGATCTTCTTGTTAACTAGACCGCTTGCTGTACTTAGAAGGCGCTTGCCCCATGGCAGAATCAACACCTTGAAGTAGGGCATCCACTGAAAGGTGCGCCTTGACATAAGTTTGAGAAGCCTCTTCAAGGGCTTGGTGCAAGACAAGGAAAGGCTAGTGTAACTGCAAAGGCAGCCTTGGCAATTAATGTAAAGAACCATGGAGGTCTGGAGGGCAGGTTTTCAGTCCTCCACGTTTCTGCACGCTGACTGAGGCAGATGCTGATGGCTGTTTCTTCTCCTTCCTGGGCACCCAGCCAGCCTACACATCCCAACATACCTTGCAGCTGTGAGTGGCCACGTGACTAAGAGGGACTGTGAGAAGTAGTAATGTGTGCTGCTTCCAGGTATGGCCCTTAAAACCTTCACAGCCACCCTCCACACTTTGCTTTTCCCTCTTCTGGTCGGCAGGAGTAGAGAGAGCTTCTGGGGAGACTTTGGAGGGCATGTGTTCAAGGTCACAGGGCCACCAGTGCTGTGTGATGCTGAGTGACTGTGTGGGGCAGATTCTCTCCAGCTGACTCAGGAATACTCTTTGGACTCCTACATACGCAGTAATAAACTTCTATTGTTTATTGTTTGAGTCATGATACATTTGGGGGGTCTACTTGTTACCAGAATCTAGCCTACTCTACCTAACACACTGCCTATCATTGACACCTCAACTAGTGATTTCTACATGGCTAGTCCTGGCAATTTTATCTCCTAAGTCTTCAAAAGCTTCCCTTGTTCCAAACAAACTGTACCATAGTCTAGGAAAGCATGTAATATCTAGACCTTGCCTCCTCTCCCCTACCTCCCAGCCACACATCACACTACTTTCTTTTCTGTTCTCCATACTAGAGCCACACCAGCCATATTTTACTCTTTCAGATGTAACACATTCTTTCTACCTCAGGCCCTTTGCACATCCTGTTCCCAATGATTGATCCACAGTCCTCCGTTCTACCAGCTGAGCTATCGAAGGGTGCTTCCCAATGATTGATATACTCCCTCCTCCCCCAACCCTTTATCTCTGATTTATTTTCCTGAATTCTTCTCAGAGAACAAGTATGGGACTGGTATAATGGATTGGATCACTTTTCAAGAAGAAGCTTCATCTTATTGCTTAGTGCTTTTTATGCTTAAGGGTTGGGAAGAATTTATGAGGCTGCATTTTACATGTTGAAAGCATATGTGTGCAAAAAGTTATTTAATGAAAAACTGCTAACAATTCAAACATGTAAGACATGAGTTACTTTATGTAAATTATATAATATTCTTAAAAATAGACTATTATATAGCCATTAAAATTATGTCACAAGAGAGCCATAAAAGCCACTTGAAGCATCAAAGTACAAATAGTTTCCTCTGCCATTCAGCATTACAGCTGTCAGTATTTTGACTAGAGACAACTCAAGAATGATTTCTTTGTCCAGTACATTCACAGACCAACAGTTTAATCAAAAGCAGGCTCTTTCCCATTTGTGTTGAATAAAAACTTTATTTAATAAAAAGCATAATGACAGAGATACACAAATTTATTTTAGTTAACCATGATTAACGCAAATGGTTCTACGAATAAAAATTAAAACAAAGAATGTAATGGGCATGGCCAGGTAAACACTGGACTTAATAACCTAGGATTTCCCCATCAGATTACCAAGAGTGAGTCTGCATGAAGTCAGGAGACATGGCCCTAGGCAACATGGAAGAGTTGACCAAAGCTGGTTCAACTGTCCTGGGTTCCCCATGATAAATACTTCTCTACCTGGATTCTGGCTCTCTCAGTCACCTTCAAATGCCCAGTTCCTTGTTCTGCTGTCCTTTGCTTTCCATTCATTTAATCCTACCAATCTCAAACCTCAAGAGGAGACCCAACATGGTCCATTAGTTTGGTGCTCCATCTTCAAGGCACATGTTCCTAGTGATCAACTGGGGAGTGAGGATTCTGCACAAAGGACCCTGCCTTTGTCATCAGTGCCTGCATGGAGGTGCAACTCATTCACGGGAAGCCCTGTCAGAGGTTTCATCTTACTCCTGTCTGGGAGTACAGAGCCTGAAGGGATTGAGTTCTAGAAGCTTTCACTGATGAGGCTGGATGCACAGGCCAAAGGAAGCCTTAACAAGAAGAAGCTAAAGTATGATGAAAGAGAATGATTTATAGTTTTGGTTTTCTGGAGCTACCAGAATATTCCAGAGAAAACTAGACTTAGCTATTTTTTGCAAACAAGCTCTAGCTTAAGATCCTTCTCCTACTTACTCTAAAATGGGTTCTCTCTCGCCTTATAAATCACAAGTGGAGGTAAACCTTCCAATGATGGGGCTGAGATCTAAGATGAAGAGACCCTGAGAGGAGGAGACACCACTGTCTGTCCTTTCTGCAGACAGGGTCTGACCAGGGAAACCTGTTTTGGGTGCCAGTGTTGCCAGAGCTGCACCAGGTCTTTGCTCAAAACCTGCCAACCCCCACCTTCAGCAGGAGTTAACATAAATCTTTAAGTCACAGGGTCTGAAGATAAGAAAGGAAGCTAAAGTGAGAGATGCACAAAAACCAGATGGAACTGGGTGGAACCAAGAGGTGACGAATCTGACCTCCAAAAGACTCTGAATCTCATTATACACTGATTTTTACTACATTAGCATATTAAATGACACATCTACCAGTGGCCATGACCAGAAATGGACTAAAAAAGGATAAAATGAGGGTGGCACCCAACTCCCTCAGAAAGCCCTGCCCCTTCCCCAGGTGACTAGTGCACATGCCTCCTCCTCATCAGCCTCACTCCTCCTCCCTTTGTCTTTACTTTTTAAGAACAAATCCTTCTCTAAAGAAGATCCAGTATATATATAAGATGGGAAATGTGGTGTGTGTATATATATGAGGTTGGATGCACAAGCCAAAGGAAGCCTTACCAAGAAGAAGCTAAAGTATGATGAAAGAGAATGATTTATATTTTATATACACACACACACGCATGTGTGCACACACACACACACACAATGGAATACTACTCAGCCATAAAAAAGAATGAAATAATGCCATTTGCAGCAACATGGATGGACCCAGAGATTATCATACTAAGTGAAGTAAGTCATGAAGTAAGACAGAGAAAGACAAATATCATATGATATCACTTAGATGTGGAATCTAAAAAAAATTATTCATTTGAACTTATTTACAAAACACAAACAGACTAGCAGACATAGAAAACAAACTTATGGTTACCAAAAGGGAAAGGTTGGGGAAGGGGTAAATTAGGAGTTTGGGATTAGCAGATATAAACCACTATATATAAAATAGACAAAAAACAGGGTCCTACTGTATAGCATAGGGAACTATAGTCAGTATCTTGTAATAAACTATAATGGAAAAGAAACTGAAAATATAAATATAAATATAAATATAAATATACATTATCTATCTATCTGAATCTCTTCGCTGTTCATCATAAACTAACACAACATGGTAAACCAACTATACTTCAATAAAAAAGACAACCCTTCTGCCCCACCCAAAACCAAAAAATTCCTCTCACCATGTGGGTGAGAAGTTGATCGGTGAATTTGGTTCCTGTTTTTCCATTCTTTGGCCACTGAATAAAGCTTGTGCTGCATTGATCTCAGCTTCAGTTTTGTTATTTGGGATGTGAACCTGAACAGTAAAACAAACTTTTCCTGCCGAGGCAGAGGACTTCGACTGGGCTAGGGCCCGAGTAGGGTTCAAATAACTTAATTCGTAACTGCAGTAGGGTATATCTGATGAAGACAGCAATCAGGGGCCTGTTGCTGGGCCCCTGCACAAGAGCCACCCACTTCTTCTCTATGTCTGGGAGTGAAAACCCTTAGGATGGACATTACAAGCTAGCAGTTCAGAGGAAGGGAGCATCGGTGGCTGAGCTTTGTTCTGTTCTATGTTGGTGTGTTTGTTTTTTCATTGAAGGTAAACACCTTTATGAAGAGCATACTACCACCTCCTATTGTCTACTACTCCTCCACTTCCCTGTGACTTTCTGGCCCCTATAGGCCTCTGAGTTTGCAATGCCTACCCAACAGTAATGCCTAGATCGCAACTCCAAACAGAACTGGCTGTTTTCATTAATGACTTCTACCTACTTTTGATGTGAGTAAGCTCCAGGCTTCTGTTGGTCTTACCCCTACCATCCACTCCTGACTTTTCACCACCACTGCCCTTGAGACAGGCTGGGACCTGGGACCCTTTGCTGCAGTGCCTACACCTAGATTAACATCTCCTTGAGCAACAGAATACAAAGAAACTATAAGGGATAAAAATAACTGTGTGCGTTTGCAGTTGGGACAAATGAACAAGATACAAAAAAGACCAAAAACACAACTGCCACTTCTGAGGTGTTGGGAGCAAAAGCAGGGTACTGCGCATGACCCCTGCACACAACACCGCCAGGGGAGGGGGCAGACCACCTAAGCCACCCCTTCAGCCAGACCCCTGAACCCACCCCTACCCTCACCCCATTTAAGGGACTGGCTCCCCCTGCCTCAGGGAGCAAAGAAGGGAACCTGTTACTTCTTTTTGCTCCCTTGTGCTGCAGCACGAGTCCCTGTAAAGACTTGCCTGAGTTTCCTGTTCTGGCCTCTTACCAATTTCTACCAATTAAGGAATCCAAGAACCTGGCTCCCAGTATCTCTCCTCTAAACTACCATGATGGCTTCTTAACTGGCCTCTCTGTTTCAGTATTTCTTTTCTTCGTTTCACTTCATGCACTGCATGGCTCCTTAACGTCACTCTGAATTTACTTTTGTCTGAAGCCCTCATCCAAGCATTCAAAGTCTCCCACAGCACAGTTGCAACCCACGCTACTGCCCTTCCACACCATCTCTGCACTCTGGGTTCCAGCCAGACCAAAGCACACACTGTTCCCTTAAAGTCCTGAGGCTTTCCTACTTTCATGAATTTTCTCACACTACTTCATCCCCCTGGAACACGCTTTGCCCCCATCTCTGCATGCACTCTACCAGTCTGCAAGACTGCGATGAAACCCTCTCTTCTTCATCTGCCACTGTTTTCCTCTTCTAAACTTCTGCAGCACTTTCTACTTTCACAATGACTGAGGGTCATGCTTCAGCTTTCCTACTAGTCCTAAGTCTCTTAGAGCAGAATTTGTACATATCTTCTTATTCCCCAACCTAGCACAAGGCTCCATTAATACCTGAACAAGTGAATTAACACAGGAATGAATTTCTCACCTGCAACTTGGCAGTTAATAGTCACATTGACTCCTCCCACTGTTTTGATGGTGCTTCCTACATCGACTGTGATGGCGGGCTCCTCTGTGTTGATCACCGTCCCTCGGGATGTCTTCACTAGTGGCTTTCCTGAGGATGAGAAGGAATGTGACATTATATTAGATGGTGGTAGTGGGCATTCCCTTGAAACATGAGATGATCAATGATGAACAGATGATATACCCAGGCTTTTTCCACTGACCATGTTTTCCTTTGAAGAAACTGTAACTACACAATATGAAAACCATTCATCCACCCATTTACCCATCTAGCTACCATAGAATTCTCAGAAAAAGAACAAGGACTGAAGAATCTGAGGACAGAGCATGGAATCTAACAAGTGGGGATGATTTGTGTTTCTCATCATTAACAAACGATCCAATGCATCCCACTTTTTTAGGGTTAGTCAAACTCTTCTACCTTGAGATCACTGCAGATTCACATGCAGTTGTAAGAAATAACACAGAGCAATCCTGCTTACCCTCTACCCAGTTTCCTCCATTGGCAATATCTTACAAAACTAGAGAACAGTATTATGACTATGGCACTGACATCCATAACGTTAAGCTGTAGAACAACATTCCCATCACTACAAGGATCCCTCATCTGCCCCCAACCCTGCATTAATATTTTGGCAAACTTTAATTTGGTCTCCATTTCTATAATTTTGTGATTTTAAGAATGTTATGTAGATGGAATCATACAGTATGTAACTTTTTTGATGGGCTTTTTTTTTCCACTTAGGATCATTCTCTGGAGACTCTTCCAGAACTCACATGGTACCAGCCACAGTTACATGTATCAATGGTGTGTTCCCTTTTATTGCTGAGTGGTATTCTACAGTATGGATGTGCCAAGTGTGTTCATTCATTCACCTGCTGAAGGACATCTGGGGTTGTTTTCACATTTTGGCTATTCAAATAAAGTGTCTATAAACATTCCTGTTCAAGTTTCTGTGAACATATGTCTTCATTTCCTCTGGGATAAATGCCCAGGAGTGTAATTGCTAGGTCATATGGTAGTTACATGTTTAGTTTTTTAAGGAACTGCTGAACTGTTTTCCAGAGTGGCTGGATCATTTCACATTCCCACCAGGAATGTATGAATGGTCCAGTTTCTCTGCATCCTTGCCAGCATTTGGTGTTGTTATTAGTTTAAATTTTAGCCTTTCTAATGGGTATGTAGTGGTACCTCATTGTGATTTTAATTTCCATTTCTCCAATGGCTAATGATACTGAATATCTTTTGATGTGCTTATTTGCCATCTTTACATTCTCTTTGATGAATAGTTCTTCATGTCCTTTAGCATTTTCTACTTGGATTGTGTGGTGTTTACTGTTGAGTTCTGAGCATTCTTTACATTTTAGATACAAGTCATTGTCAGATACATGGTTTGCAGTAACTTTCTCCCGGTCCATAGAGTCTACTCCCCACTCTTTTAGTTTTTGTTTTGTTTTGTTTTGTTTGGTGGGGGGTGGGGAGGTAATCAGCTTTACTTACTTAATTACTTACATACTTAGTGGAGGTACTGGGAATTGAACCCAGGACCTTGTGCATGCTAAGCACACAATTTACCACTGAGCTATACCCTCCCCAACATCTTAACAGACCCTTTCACAGAGCAAAACTGTTTAACTTTGATGAAGTCCAATTTGCCAAGTTGTCCTTTCATGGATTATGCTTTTAATGTTAAATGTAAGAAGTATTTTATCTAGCCTTAGACACTGAAAATTTTTTCCTACTTTTTCCCTAAAAGTTTCATAGTTTTACATTCTACATTTAAGTCTGTGCTACATTTGGAGTTAATTTTTGTATATGGTGGGAGACTTAGGTTAAAGTTCATTTGCTTTTTGCCTATGGATGTGTCATTGCTCCAACACCATTTACTGAACAAGCTCTTTCTTCCACTGAATTGCTTTTGTATCTTTGTCAGAATCCGCTGGGTATATTTTTGTAGTTTTGTGTGTTCTCTCTTCTGTTCTGATTTACACGTTTCTCTCTCTACCAAACCACACAGTTTTAATTATTGTAGTTGTAATTGCCCTTGAAATTGACTCTTGAGGCTGATTCTTCCCACTTTATTCCTCGCTATTCTAGTTTCTCTGCCTTTCTACACGAATGTTAGAGTGACCTTGTCTACAACTATAAGATTTTGCTAGAGTTTTGACAGGAATTACACAACTCTGTATATCGATTTGGAGAGAACTGACACCTTTGGTGTGTTGAGCCTTCTAATCCATGAACACTGCATGTCTATTTATTTAGATTTCCCTTACTTTCTTTCATCAGAGTTTTGTAGGTCCCAGCATACAAGTCCGGTACATATTTTGTTAGATTTATACCCAGTTATTTTTTCCAGGGATAGTAAACGATACCGTATTTTAAATATCAGCATCCATGTGTTCATTGCTAGTTACAGAAGCAGTTGAGTTTTGTGTGGTGTGTGACCTTGCTGGACTTACATACTCGTTTCAGAACTTTTTTTGGGTAGATTCCTTGGGATTTTCTAAGTAGGTGATCATTCGTTCTGCAAATAGTCGTACTCCTTCATTTTCAATCTATATGCCTTTTCTTTCTTTTTCTTGGATTATTTCACTGGATAGAACTTACAGCACTATGTTGAATAAAAGTGGTGAAAGTGGGGTTTTGGTATTTTCAGTTGAAACCTGGACATTTTCACATTGTATTATGCAACTCTGGATCTTATTTAAATCTGTTTGAGCCGGCATTCTCTGAAATTACCCAGGTCAGGGAGCAGGGAGGTGCCGCCTGGTTACTACCCAGTGAAAGCAAAAGTCCAGGTCCTCCACTTGGCCTCCTCTGTGACCCATTAGGGGCTCCTCACTACTGCTGGGCACGGGTGGAGCTTCTGGCTCTCCATGTAGTCTCCCCTAACACTGCCGAGGGAGGGGCCTTGTTACTGCTGGGTGGTGGTGAAGACTCAAATTCTCTAGGAGGCTTTCTCTACCACCACCCCAGAGGGAAGAGTAAGGGGGGCGCTGTGGGGGGAGGGTGGAACTCCAGGATCCCCATGTGGTCTCCGCATTGCGCCCTTGTGGGAATGAAATCTGTCTTCTCAGATACCATGTCTGTGGGGGTGCTGGGGAACCTCATTTCAGTCTGACAAGGAGTCTAGTCTCCACACTCAGGCTTTGCTGGTGTGGGTGATGGTGGATCATAGTGTTTTCTGTGATGTTTGGAGTAGAGAAATAGTTCCTAGAAGTTTTCTGTCTTGCTAGGTTGCCCTTTCCTAGTTCTTTGCCTGCAGGAAGCAGGCTTTCGTTGAGACATTCTGCTGTTGTCATTCCTGTTGTATTTCCTGGTGGCTGGCTTCTTTAGCTCCAAGTTTAGGATTTGTGAAGAAAAAGGAAACCCCAAGGAAGTCACAGTTGTATCACTCCTCAGTACCCAAGGTCCCTAGCCAGTCTGCTTTCTCCTGTCCACTTTTTGGTCTTCTTACATTTGTTTTATATATAATGTCTGAATTTTAGCTGTATTCACTGAGAGGAAGAGGGAAAAGTGCATCTACACTATCTTCCCAGAAGTAGAAGTTCTGTGCATGTTACATTTTAATTGGCCTTTATCAGCTGAGGATAAAAATACAGCACACTTCATGTACATGACCACAAAACACAATGAAAAGATTAATTTACTGAGCACCTTTGGGAAATAAGGGTCCACATGAGATCATTTTCATATACCCAAAGCTTAATTTTTTTGTAAGCCAAATGGATTTAATTTTGTTCCAATCATTTTACAGGCAGAACAATCTACAATGGCATTCACTCTTCTGTGCCTTCATTAACAGTAAAGAAAACCATAATTAACAGGGCCCTTTGCAGTCCTGTACCTGCTTTTCAGACTTTGTTTTCTTTGTCATCCATTTATCCTTTCTTTCTGCTTGCACTGTCACACAGCCTCGTATTAGAAGCCATCCCTCCTTCTTCTCCTCTCCCTTTTAACTGCCTTCTAGGCACAGGTTATTAGCTCATTAGATCTACGTTTAAGGACAGAAACTTGAGTAAGGTTCTGAGGAGTTCACCTTTGAATATACGCATAGGCTCTCTCTACCTATTTGGGGGCCTTTTCCCTTATATCACTTATTTCACTTATTTTCAATACTTTCGAGATTATGTATGGAGAATGCAGTATTATTCCAGCTGCATTCTCTCATTAGCACCTGCATTAATTAGTCTCAGAAATCATTATAGTATGAAATCACTCATCTCCACATCAGATCATACATAATCTCAAATGTATTGAATATAAGTGAAATAACAGTGAATTAATGCTAGCATCTTTACCTTACCTCCCTACCCTAAGAAGCTCTAGCTCCAAATATACCTTAAATCTAACCAGCCCCTCTACTCCTATAATCTGATGCTGCCATGTTCTCTCTGGCTGGATTACTCCACAGCCTAACAGGTCTCTTTGCTCCCACTGTCCCTTCACTATAGTCTCTTCTCATGACAGCCAGGGTGACCTTTCTAAAACATGAATCAGATCACATAATTCCTATGCTTAAATTATTGTGTGTGTGTGTGTGTGTGTGTGTGTGTGTGTGTGTGTGTTTCAGTGCAGTCAGGACAAAATTTCAAGCCCCTTTCATGACCAATCATCCCCTACTTGTTCAGGCTCAGCTGTTGACCCCTCCTGCCTCACTGAGGCCACACTCTGCATCGATCACTGCTGCTCTGGCCACACTGGCCTGTGGTCCCTGCCTCCAAAACATCAACACATCTGTCCCAGACGTTCTCTCCCTACAGACATCCACCTACAGACTTCTGCACAGCTATCTTCCGGTCATTCATGTCTCCACGCAAATAGCAGCTTCTGCTGGAGCTTTTCCCAGCCATCTCATCTAAAACGTGCATCCCTTCACTCCCCCGCCAGCCATTACGTAGCTCAATGCCAATTTTGTTTTCTTCCTACGCACCAGAACTATCCAAATTTACCTTATTTATTTGTGTGTTCTCTGCCTCCCGCCCATCACCATGTAACTTCCATAAAATCAAGGATCACATCCCTCTTGTCCTCTTCTTTATTCCTATCACTTAGTCCTACACATAGTAGGTCCTCAAAAAATGTCTAGTAAATCAATCTAAGTGTACATATGGTGTGGTATGTGCATTACCTGCATTTGTTTTTTTGTCATAAAAACCCTGAGAGGCAGGTAAAAAATTTCCCATCTTTAATATAGATGAGGCACTTAAGCTAAGAAAAGTCCCATGGTTTGTCCAAGGCAAAAGAACAAGCAAGTAGTAGAGCTGAACAAGACCCCAGAACTTGGACCTCAAGTCCAGTGCTTATAACTGGAGATTCCAAACCCTGTCTGTGGACTGGCTGCCTCAGAACCCCCTGGGCACTTATTAAAAACATAATCTGTCCTGCTACATAAATAGTTGCCTCACTGTGTAATAAAAACAACTGTCAATGGGGAGAAGCAGGTTAGGGACCAGAGAGCTTCAGACTCACAATTACCAAGTTATTTTTCCTACAGGAATTTTAATAATAAAGGTGGTTTTATAGTTGCAAGTGTATAGCTATAAAATTCAAATGTCACTGAATTAAATCCAGCCCTTAATTAATTATATTGAGCTTCTGCTGAAAAGTAACGGCCTTTTGTCCTGTCACTAGAGGCACTGTTGTGAACACGTCTCCTTATGCATTCTTATTACCTTCATAATCCGTTGTTAAGACAAAGCACAGTTACCCAAGTACCTATAATTGAAATTTAGACTGAAATGATGCTTCTTAATCAACTGACCCTCTAAATCTATTAGAAAAACCTTGCACGTATTACTAAGTCACATTCTTGGACCTACGAAACCTGAATCTCAGGTGGTGGCATGGAACCTCTAGTTTCTATTTTGAATGACTTCCCAGCTGATTCTGACTTGCAGTCAGGTTTGTTAATTAATTAATTACACAGTGTTAGTTTTTCTTGATTCCTGGTGAGAGCTGAGATTTCTTTTGAGAGACCACTACTTCTCTAGCAGAAAATTCCAAGTTGGAATTCTTATTTCAATGGTCAACTACAAAACAAAACAAAAACACTTAAGTCCATTTTAGATAACCTGGGTCTTCCCTCAGTGAGTGAGTACTGCTGTGTGATGCCATGCCTCTGTGCTCGATTACAACCCCATTAACTAATATTACTTTACATGGAAGAAGAAAGAAAAATAAAGAAAAAGAAAGAGAGATGCAGAGGGGGAGTGAAATGATAAATTATGTATTTGTGCTAAGAGAATGCTAAAAAAAAAAAAAAAAAAAGTCACAGCATGCCTGGCCAAAAAGACTTTCACTATAGATTAAAGGAAAAAAGAGCATGAAGAGGGCTGAGCGATGATCACAGAGCCTCGGCAGTGTGTGCGGAACCTCAGCCGTCAGGCCCACGCCCACCTGTAAGCCACCACATCATCCCTGTGGGTCAGCGTCAGCTAGCAGATTACATAAGCATTCTTTTACGGAAATCGATGGGGTTTACTGCTTACTCTTTCACTGAATCTGTAAATCTGTGTTAGTTGCATGAGAGCTATACATCTAAGGCGATTAAGCCTAGTTTTATATCTATATACACTTATGAAAAATGAGAACATGGAAACAAAGGCAAGCTTTTCAATTTATCACGTCCAACATAAGCAATCAAGCCTCTTTAAGAGAGTCAGATATAGAAACAGAAGCATTAAGAGAATCATTTATTGTTCATTTCCTTCAGGCCTCATCATACCCTTAGATTTTGGATTCTGGCTCCTGTCGAAGTGACAAGGAACAGGGGATTCAGAGCCTCAGTGGTAAGTGGGTGAACCTGAGATGAGTGAACACTCGCATGTCAGTATCCATTGATGTGGAGCCGTGGCACCTTGGGATGCCTTTCCAGCAGAGGTGTTTGACTAAACAGGCACTGTCCTGACCCTGAAGGACCAGTAGCTGGAGAGACCAGCAGGACAGATGAGCAGCCCCAGGAGCAATGCTTGGAAATACATTCCTGTGCATAGTCTGGGTTCTGCCTCACGCCTCGTTCCCTCGTGTGTGACTCTGGGTAAGATCAAAACCCAATGGGAAAAAAAAAATCTAAACATATGTGCTTGAAAAATATCTTTGGCCCAGGAGAAGGGTGACTGAGAGAGGAGCCAGAGGAGATGAAGGTTTGTTTTTTGAGTGCAGCCAAGAGCAGACAGCATTGTAAGTAACTCTCAGGCCCAAAGTTCAAGCCTCTGCTAAGAGAAACTTTGTTTTCAACAGCAAGACGCCTTCCATTTTAGAAGCCCTGGCTGAGACAGATCTGCTACTAACCAAATCCCTTTCTTCTTCTTCCAGGGCACACAGTGGGGTCATGTCCCAGTCTCTTTGCAGTTAGGTGAGGGCAAGGCACTGAGTTCTAGCAGACGGAAGGCAAGCACAAGTCAAAGGTGCCACTTCTTGACCCAAACCATAGAAACCCTCTGGTGCTGTAATTTGAGACATGATGTGAGCAAGAAATAATTGACTACATTTTAACCATCATATATTTATGATTTTGTTTGTAAAGGTGGTTAGCAAATGCTAATTAATCCAGGTTTAATGAATATTTTTGATTCATTGATTGAAGGAATCAAATCGGTTCTCTTTCAATCCTTCGAACATTGTAAGTCACAAACGTCATTTAAAAATGGTTCTTTATGACCCTTAGCCACCAAAAATGAACTGAAATTTGAAGACTTCAGATTCTCCCTCTTAAGCTAGAGGTGATTTATGCTAGGAAGCGCTTATGTGCTTTCATTCCCAAGGAGAATAAGAAGACTTGTTGAAAGTGACTGGGAAACTGGGCAATGACAGAAGCCGGGACTGCAGGACGCAGGCTTGGAGATAACCTGAGAGCTCCAGGAAGGATGCCAAAATGGCAATTAGGTTTGAGATTATGATGCCTAAACTAGCAACTGGCAGAGTCTTCTTGGAGGTCTGCTCAGATATGGATTCTGGGTTATATTCATGAGGATTGAGCAACAAAAGTGCGTGGTAAGTAGTGATGCCTGAAGCAGGCAAGGGTGTGAGAAATGGAACCTATATGATAGGTGTTTAGACTCCATCACAATAGCTAAACGGCCTTAGGCAAGTTATTTAATCTCTTTGTGCCTTGGTTTTCTACTTCTACTGGCTGAGAGTACATAAGAGAGTACGGTAAGTACACTAATGCTTGTAAAATTGTTTGAATGATTCCTTCCTTCGCACAGCATGAGGTCTGAATAAATGTTAGCTATCATCAGTGTTATCTCCACTATGATACAGGAAGAAGGCGCTGATAAGCCGATACTTAGTTTTCGATAAACCAAGAAAACACGCAGGAAGGGCAAGTTTAAAGAAACAAGAAAAGGCAGGAAAGAGGAAAAGAAACAAATCCATTAGTGAGAAGGAACTTGACTGCTTCTATTTTGAAGAACTGTGCGGGTTTCGGGATAATTAGAAGAAGAAATACTTTGACTTCTCCTGAAACTGGTATCAGTCTCTGGACAGAGAGAGAAAGCTTAAGGATGCTCTCGTTGGATACCCCAGGAAGTATCTACTTCCAGAGAAGCTGTGAAACAACATCCGCCAGGCTGACTTGCTGGGGACGCCCACAACACTGTTCAAGAAAATTGTAGGGGCACCCACAGGAGCCCCAGATCTGATTTCAAGAGAAAAGTGAACAAGATAGTGATGCCCACTAATTAAAATATTTGAATATACGGCAATACGATGCTGTAAGTTTCACACACTTTCAATACCTAAAACTAAGTAAATTATATTTCATCCAGCTTTAATCAATGGATAATGCCTGTAACAAGTGAGACTATCAAAGCAATGCCTTAAAAAATGTTAGCCTCTACTTATACTGCAATTATCATAGGCCTCTTGTAAGGGCCACTAGCGTTGAATCTGTGAAAACTCTCTGAAATGAGAATTTCCAGTTGAAGAATTAAAGAACTCATGAGTCAAATAAAGTTTAAGGGACCACAATCAGTGTGAACCAATGAAAGCTTTTATAAAAATACTAACAACATCTTATACATTTGAAATCAGTAATGAAAAATCCTGGCTAGTCATGTCCAGTTACCATCCCATGCTGGCCAGAAACTTCAGAGGATCTGGCTACCTGGCAATTCAACAAGAGTTGCTTTGTTACAGATAATAGTTTTACATTAAAATGCATGATATTTTCCTTAGTCTGGTTGTCCTTCCAAATGCCTTTCACTTTTTATAGCTCAGGAATTCTTAACTCCTTCTTGTCCTGCTGTCTCTCTTGCAAGGTCTCCTTCATTCCCACCTGCTGAGTCAGTGTTTGACCTTTTAGTCAACTTTATCCCCTTTCTCTTCACCTATCCTACGATACCTTTTCCCTTCATCTGTAATTTTTCCTGGACTTCATTACAAAAGCTCTACTTCTTTGCCATCTAGTCTTCTAGTCTCCCAAAGATAAAGGAAGTAAATTAGTAAATGTTAGAATTTCAAGTGAGGGGAGTTTATAGTTGGCAGTGGTGGATGGAGATTGCTGTTCTTTATTTGTATGTAAGAGATTCATGAACTCTTAGGTCAAAAAAGACCCAAGTGTGCATCTATTGAAAATCCCCCCGTTTACAGTAAGGACACAGGTTTATAATTCTAAATCTGCACTTAAGTTTTGTAATGAGGCAAATTCTTTCCCCCAAATCTTACTTATTCTATTATTACAATAAGGTTCCTTTTTAATAGTAGTAAAAAACAAATATTTCTCTCCCATCCAAATCATTACCTGGTTTTAGTTAATATAATTTATAATCTAATAAAATAAATGATTACACTTTGGTAACACTCTAACTATACTGGGGAATGAGGTATAACATAGGAGCAGAGAATATAGAAAATGGAAAATTTAACCAGAGGGCACTGGTAGCCTCCAGGCTATATTCAGATCACTGACATGTTTAGTCTGGAAAGAATTTTTAAAAATTTGAGTTAGTTAGGCTCAGTGAAAAATGGAAAGATTAAAAAAAAGATGTGTGTGTTTTGGTTTGGCTTATATGGAAAAACTGGAAGGTCCATCAGAATTAGATTTGCATTTGTCTTTGAGGCGTCTACATCCTAATCCTTGGAATCTGTGACCATGTTGTATTACACGGAAAAAGGAAATTAAAATTGCAGCTGGAATTAAGGTTGCTAATGAACTGACTTAAGATAGGGAAATTATCCTAGATTATCTAGGTGGGCCATCTAATCACTCGAGCTCTTAAGTCAGAAGAGGGAGACAGAAGAGCTTGTCAGAGAGAGGCAATATGAGAAAGACTCAACTCACCATTGCTAGCTTTAAAGGTGGAGGAAGAGGGCCAAGAGCTAAGGAATGCAGCAGCCTCCAGAACCTGTTTACAGCCAGCAAGAAAACAGGGACCACAGTCCTAGGTCACAAGGAGCTAAATTCTGCCAACAACCCAAATGAAAAGGAAAATCACTCTCCCTTGGAGCTTACAGAAAGGAGTGCACCTCATTGACACCTCAGTTTTATCCTGGTAAGGCTATTCCTGACTTCTGACCAACAGACTCTTAACATGATATATTTGTGCTGCTTTGAGACTCTAAGCTTGTGGTAATTTGTTATAGCAGCAATAAAAATACTAATATACAGGCCATATACACTGTCTATATCACCAAAGTTGCTACTGCAACAAATAAGATGTGTAAACAACTAATAAGCGTATGAAAAGATGCTCAACATCATTAGTTATTAGAGAAATGTAAATTAAAACCACAATGAATTATCACTTTACATCCATAAGTATTCTAAAATTGAGTGTGGTGATGGATGCACGGGTCTGAAGTGCTAAAAAGCCACTGAGTTGTATATTTTAAATGGTTGACTTATACAGTATGTTTTTAAGAAAGTTTTTAGGAAAACAACAACCTAGGCTTGTAGTGATGGCTACACAACTTAGAAGATTTGCTAAAATATCACTGGATTGAAAACTTACAATGGGTGAATTCTATGGTATGTAAATCGCACCTCAATAAAACTGATAAAATAGTTTTAACCTAATTTAACCTTTTCTTGATGAGTCACGGTCAGCACTGTGACTACTAATTAATTATCCCGCACAAAAAATGAGGAAGAATTGATACTTCTTTGCCCTTGAGATGCTGTTTAGTTGGCGTGCCTTCAGTATAAATATCGCAGGGCCCTTAGGATCTAAGGAAGTAGGGAGGGCTTGGACTGCCCTTTCCTGAACATCCCCAGGCTGGATGGCTTTCTTCTGTTCCCTTGTTTCCACTGCCATTCCCTAAAGACATTTTTTGCCAATGCCAGTGTGTTCAGCTATTCAGGTTACTGTCACTATCTCTTCTAATTATGCAATTGAAGTTGATGACTCCTCAAGATGCTATGGGAGCAAGTGATGCTGTCATAACTTCTTTCGCATGTGCCACTGCAGGGGCCCACACAAAGACCCCACACCTAGCACAGCTGCATGATGCTGCAGCCTCTCCTAGAAACAACTGGCCAAGGATACAGTGTATCCCACTGCCTGTCCAACCACCCATCCTTCCCTCACCCCACTGGACAGATGTGGTAATTGCTTTCTCAGGATGTGCGACAGGCTGGCCTAGAACACTTGTACTGCCCTGTTTGTCTCCTCTAACCTACTAGGGAGCAGAGTAAGCTGGATTCTCCTGCTATACTCTAATTCCATTTTACCTAAATTCTATCAACACCAGGCCTCTTTGTTGGGCATGCTACACATCTATACAGATGGGGGAAAACTTAAGGGCCTTGGATACTAAGTATTGGATCAGATAATGAGGTACCTGGACGGCAGCGTGAAGTAGTTAATGGCCACTGCCCGTTGTTCAGAGCACCACCAGGAACAGAGCCCAACCTGTGTGCCTTTCTCTCTGATCTAGTGCACCGAGCACACCTTCCTGTGTCAGTCTCTGCCACTGATGACAAAGCCCTTGCTGAGTCTAACTCTCTATGAAGCCAAATCCTCCTCTGGTTAACAGAGCTGCTAGATGAAAAATTCAGAAATGCCAATTCAAAATGACTTACATTATGAAAACCTTACAAAACTGCTTGTCTTTTATTGTAGCTACTAAGTCATAATGAGGAAGGGGCAGAGAAAGAAGAATTTAAAAAGAACACAATTGCCTTTTTATTTTTATTTTCCCAGTGAGGTTTCTGTGATCTCTTTATTAGACACAATATGTGTCAGCTATTCAACTCATAAAAAAGCAGAAAAACATGCCAGGAAAGGAGAAATATTTTCTGTCTCTCTTTTCCTGTGAAAACTTTGGGTGAGCTCATCTGTCTTCTCTCCTTTCAATGAAAGATACGCTCATCCCCCAGCCCCCATCTTCTCATTTTCCATTGATGATGTCAAGCAGGCCTTACAGTATCTCTTTTGTGATCTTATAAAATCAATGACAACCGAAAACGTTTCCCTTATGGTTATGACCTCATCAGTGGTCTACACCTGTGCAGGCCTCATCTGCATTGCTAAGTAGATCGCCACTCCACTGATCCAGCCTGAAGCAATTTACCAGGAAACTACTGCTTTCCTTCAAAACGCTGCCTACCCCATTCAGATCTGGAAGCTTTCTGAGCAACCTGGCTGAGTGCTGAATCTGACTAGTTAAGATGGCTCTTGAAACTTTTCTTTGTGCCCACCAGACACGCTCCTTTACCTAACTCTGTTTATACCTGCACACAAAGTATTCAGGTGTTCAGAATGTTACGTATGTGACATTTTGGTGATAATCTTATACTCCTCCCTACCTCCTGCTACCCTCCCTTCTCATCGACAACCTGTGCAGTGAAACAGGCATCCAATTAAGTCAACTGAGGACAGAGAGGAACTCTGTGCCACTGGGTTGACATGGCTGTGAGTTTCCTGGCCCAGGGAGGCAGATACAGAAATATTAGCCTTCTCCATGCTGAGAGATACTTGAAAAGTACTCTCAGATCTCTGCAGCTTAAAAGATAAAATCAACACATAACTGGATGAGTTCAGAGAGAAGCAAAGGGCACTAAAAAACACATTCTATAGGCCCAAAGAGGGCAGAGCAGGGAAGGTCTGGCTGTGTTGGTATGTCTAAAACTAAATGGTGTTTATATATTTAAATAAAAATTCTGTAGAGAGTAGCAATGGACCTACAACAAACCTGAGAGGCTGAACTGGCAACACACTCAACTCAGGGTGGGGCAACTCAACGGGAGAGGTCTAGTCACGGACCGGGGAGAGTTCACAAGGCCCCCCTTCCCGTGGCCCGTGTGAAACAGTCCTCATGAACTCACCTCCCTTGCCCTGAATCCAGGCACTCCAGCCACTTTTCAGATGGCTAATTCAGCTTCCCCCTTGATACTGAGACACTGAGTTGTTAAGACATTAGAGGGGGGGGGGCTCTACAAAGGGTTTCCGTCTCTGAAAAGGCATCTCCCCTACTGTGAAAATAACCTGGCTTTTGTTTTATCCTTACAATAATAATCATAGCTAACAACTATTGAGTGCTTGCTACATGCTGGCACATGCATTAGCGTTTTACAAGAATAATATGCATTTCATCTTCACGAGAACCTTCTGAGTCAAACACCGTTATTACCACCATTTTACAAATGTAGTCGGAGTTGGGGAGGCTGAAGAAGCCACTCAGGGTTACGCAGTTTGGAAATCACAAAGCCAGGATTCAAATCCAGACCTTGCAGGCTTATCTGCCATGCTCTGCCTGCTCTTCTGAATTACTGTAAACAAATTTCCCCACATCTGGTCAACTCAGGTGCATTGGTGAGACCAAAGCCCACACACTCCTTACAAAATCATGGGGACACCTGAGTGCTTTGAGCCTCAAAAAAAATTTTTCCCCCTTTGGTCTACATTTATAGTGATGTCAAAGAAAAAAAAAAATCCACAATGTCTTTAAAGTACAGAAACACTGAGATATATGAGGATTTGATTCCAGGTAAGCAGAATCAGCTCCTAAGTCCACACTAAAGAATTTTCAGTGTGAAGACACAGTGAAATATACACGGAAGCAAAGTTGGGCTAATGTTTTACATATTTTAGAATCACTTTCAGGATGTGTTTCATTTTAGAAGAGCTAGAGGAAGGAAAGGAAACATTTATTGAGTGTGAACTATGCGCCTGGCACTGGGCTAAGTGCTTTTTCACACGTGCAATCTTATTTAACCTCACAACAACCCTGTAAAAGATGATTAATTTCCCTTTTACAGATGAGAACGAAGACTCAATGAGGTTATACACTTTGCTCAAGGTCACACAACTAATGAACAGTGAAACTGGTAATCAAACGTAGGAATGCATGATGTCCATCATCCCCGCACCCCCACTCTTATTTACATTATATGTAGGTTGTATATACATCGCTACCCAGGATTGTGATGAGTACATTTGAAGGAAGTTGTAACTATTTCTCAATTCTAGATAGTCACATATACATCCAGCACCTTCACTAGTCTGTAAGCATCACGGAGCACAGAACTCAAGTCCTACTGCTGCTATACGGCGGTAATACTTGGCAGAGGGTGCGCTCAGAACAGTAGCTAGTGAGTCACTTAAAACTGTGCGTGTAGACGCTGACACCGGGGTAGATGATAATCCCAGGTAAAGACACAAATATAACATAAACCTTTGAGCCTTAACTTCTAGAGTGACTGTTTGACAGATTTGCCAGCAGACCTGAACAAAGCCCACCAGCCAAGCACAAGGACGCAGCTCCCTAAGCCCTGGGTGTGGTCTTCGTAAACTACTTCATCGCTCAGCCCCTTTCCCCCTTTCCCTGTGCCTCTTTGGCTGCTCTCTCTCTTCCCCGGCTTTGAACATTTTGGCAGCCTCCAACAGCTCCTTTTCAAAGAGCTGAAGACAACCCTGATTTTACAATTGCCTTGCTTAATTCCAGACAGGTTTCCATGAATCGTATTAAATTCAGGTGAACAAAGGGTATTTAGTCTGTGACAGAGCTGAACCGTATCTGGATAAATATAAACAAAAGAGTTAACCTTGTAAGAGCCACTGTTTGCCAGCAGTTGGAAGGACGTCAGCAGTGCCCTGGCCAAGGCAGGCCGGAGGAGGCAAGGCAGAAGAGGTTTAACCAGACTGGTGCTGAGCATCTGGGCTCGGTATAAAGAGGGGCATAAAGATCGTGACTGGAATACATAAGGGGAAAAGCAAATGTTCTATTCACAAAAAAATACACATTAATAATATCAGTCTTTAATCTACCCCAGGACCACTAAGCTTGTCTTTTTCATTGTTGGCTTTCATCTTCTCTGCAAAGCCTCCTGCTCAAGGTCCCTTCACAGATCAGTCGCAGGTCGAGGGGCAGGAATACTGTTGCTGAACAGATATGCAAGGGAGTAGCACGTGTGACTGGAAAACAGTGTGACAACATAATCCCAGTGTGGACCGATGAGGTCAGTGTGGGGTGATGCGGCTTTTCTAGCATCTACTGAATCATCCGATGGGAGCGGCGATTGAAAAGAATAAATACAAACACATGCAACGTACCGCCACAAAGGCTGCACGGCCCAGATCTGAGAAAGGGGATCCCGGTTTGGCAGGATCGGTGGGAAGGTGGACGGAACAATGAGCTGGGAGTGAGGAGACCTCAGTTCCCCTCCCCCTGCCACCAGCTGAGTGTCTGTGTGACCTCAGGTTGTCTGGCCTCTGAGAATTGAGGGCCCTGATCCAGCTGGTATCTAAGGTCTCTCTCAGTTTCAAAGGCAAAGATCTGTCCTACGTAAGAAAGGTTTTATAAAGGAACATTACTACAAGATCACAACCTTGGGAGGCACTGTGCTCTGAATTGCAATTTTCTGCAGTTGTCACTGAATTTCTGAATATTTTGCTAACCTCTATGGAAAAAGGCAAAGTATTGGCAGGTGCATTACAGCAAGAGGTTGAAGTAAAAAGAAAGAAGAACACTTCTGCTCCAACCCACAACCACAGAATCCCAGCTACCCAGGCTCTTACAGGCTTCTTTGTAACAGGTGGGACAAGGAGAAACAGAAAGACCATTCAGTCGTGTCAGAGTCGCGTCAGGTCACGTTCATGTTCCCCAGCAGGCTACTTAGTTGTACACGTCTCCTCTGCTCCGTGTTCTTTCTGTCTGGAGTATTTCTCACACTTTCATTTATCAAAATTCTGCTCCAAGTCTAAGACCTCCCAGGTGGAATGAAACTGCACCCTCATTGGTTATCAGCACGTACTTCATATTACACATTAGCCCCCTTTAATTACAATGATAGATGATAAACTTGCTGAAGGCAGGGTGTGGATCTCGTTTACACATGTGCCCCCCAGCCCGCTTGGTATGCTGCAGACACCCACTCAGTGATCTCTGAATTGAACGGGGATGTTCATATTACCTGCTAATGTGACGGCAATGGAGACAGAGTCATATCCCAAGGCGTTTGTGGCATTACAAGTGTAGAAACCCACATCAGCTTCCACAGGTGACAGGATCTGTAAGGAATCATCTGGCTGTAGAAGAATCCTGGAGCAACAGAAAAGAAACGTAGACCTGGTCAGGTCGGTTGACTCCTTTCTGCCATTTGTTGTTGGTAAAGCTGGCAGGAACCTCAGGGGATATTCAGAACCCTGTTTTAGCAAGTGGCACAAACGAGCCACAGGAAATCAGCCTCTCTTGCCACTGTGATTGGTTTGATTGGTGTGATTCTGGTGGCAAGCCTAAATACGGAGGTTTGGGATTGCTTACGTGGTGTGTCGATTACTTGGTCTAAATGCTAAGAGTTGTTGCAGACAGTATATGCGCACTGAGTACATATAACACACACATCAGGGGTGAGAGGAGATGCCAGAATGGATGGTGCAGATCAATTTGGGGAAGGCTGATTAAGGAAAAGGCAAAGCTATAATATAAGGAGAAGTGGGGCTTGGATAGATGGTGGAAAGTAGGCAGAGCTTCCACATATGGAGAAAGGCACCTGTTAAGGCTTGGAGGAGGGAGGGAGGCAGGCAGGAATCAAATGCTGACAAGAGAATTTTGGCGCACACATTTGAAGGAAATTATACATGTAACTATATCTCAATTCTACTGCCTTCATTAGTCTGTAAATATCATCAGGCAGAACAATTAGATCTTATTTATTGTTTTATTTCCCACATGACTCGGTAGAGGGCTCTTATTCTGTGAAGAAGGTGCCATCAGAATGGAGGCAAAGTCTGCCCTTCAGGGTCATTCCAGAATCATCACCATATAGTTCAGATACTTTGCTTTACCTGAAAGGAATGATAAGACTCAAATTGTGAATTTCTACCATGAACTTCAAAATCCACTCCTATCTCAGTCTACTGTTTTTTTCTTTTCCAGATTGATGCCGTTTCTAAGAACTACCTGCAACATTAGGGCAGCTTAGCAGATGAATGACTAATGATGACCTGAAGCTGATGTCCTGGTGACTTGCTGAGGCTGATGATAAGTGCAATGTGTATGTGGAGGTGGGACCCCAGAAGCATTGTGGGGAAGGACTGGATGGGAACTTTGGAGATTCAGTGCCGGACCTGGCAGGGGTTTAGGTCAATAAATCATTCAACAGCACAGAAATGATTTAGTGGCAGCTTTGGGGCTCCCAGAGTCAGTCATTTCCATCTTCGTGATTATTTCCACCTCTCTAGTTTCCAAAGGCGCCAAGAACTGTTCACCTAAGACCATGTTAACATTCATCCATAGGACGCAAGCAGGTAAGGAGTCATTTTTCAAGAAAGGGGAAAGAAAAAAAAAAAAACATGAAAAGGTCAGGAGAACTCAAAAGACTTGGTGATGAAATTAAGACCAGGAGTCAGATCCCCTGTCCCAGCCACACCGTCTCCCACTTTTTCTCCACTATGTCTCTTTCTGGGTCCCCTCCAGACTCTATGGTATTTGCCATTTGGCACCGTCTCTAGTCAGCTCTTAATTATTCTGAGGTGGGTGACTAGTCTGGCAATGAATCAGGCCTCCTCACCTCTGCTATTGGCCTTGGGCCCATTGCATTGCTTTTTCATACCTCCTGTTGGAGGAAAGGCAGGAGACAGGAAAAGCAAAGCTTATATCAATCATTCTTCAGTCTGGCTATGTGTATGGGCAGCTCTGGTAAAAATGGGAAAGGAAAGAGAAAATCTTAGCCAAAGGGAAATTTCTGGATGGTGTGTGTTTGATTCAGTGCCATTCCAGATCATCGCTGCTCTTACAGGGACAGTCTGGCTTCTGTGGCACTGAACTAGAGTTGAGGCTTTTCGAGGGACAACATAGAGGCTAAGAGAGACTGTGAGAGAACTCACCATTCCTTCATCCACTCATCCATCAAAATTAGGGGTTTTCTCTCAAAGTCCAACAGTTACATGCTAATTGGTTAGTTAATTTCAAACTGCTAATAAGAGAAAGATGATATACAATTTACTTATCTTTAGTAAGCCATACAATATTTTAAATAATAATATCACTATTTTAAAAACAGGAATCTTCATAGATGCAACACAGTACCCCTGCTAAATCTTTTCAGGTGTTCAGGCTGTTTTAGATTTAAAAAATGAAACACTGACTTTATGATTTAAATCTTTACGATGTCCCAGGAACATGGATGACTCCAAAACAATTTCCAGGCAAGAATCAGGAAAACAAGCTTAACCAAATTTCAACAGAACTGACCACTTAAGATGACTGAACTTAGAAGATCATTACTCAGTTTTAGCACACTCAAAAGGCAGGGATTAAATCTGCTAAACTCCCAAGTCCGCTAGGATAGTTGCTTCCCTATCAGAACCTTATCAGAAAGGGTTCTTGAATTGAACGTTCAGAACAGGAGGCTAGAAGCCAAGTCTTTTGAACTTTATTTTGTTTCTAAGATTTACGTCATCACTGTTGGCAAATCTCTTCCTCTACCTTTCAGCTTATCAGCTTCTAAAATGCAGTTGAAGTATGTTTTCCTGTCCAGCAGAGGGAACTGTTAAAATGAAGTGTATAAGGAAGCTCTGGACCACCTTTTGGTATTTCCAGAGACCTTCCCATTGGTGATATTAGACATTCCAAATGGAGACGTAAATGCGAGCAAGGGGGGGGATGAAAAGACTGTGAGGAAGGAAGTGAGAGGGGCTCAAGATATTGGTCCACTTCCCCCCCCCCCCCGACAATTTATTAACTCTCTATATTCTGGTCATTTTTCTCTGCATAGAACTATTGCTCCTGCCTGATCTCATGCAGAGCGTCTAAGCCCCACTCCCATGCTGGGCCTGAACCACCTCAATTATTTTAAGTTGGGCTTCACTTTTACAACTGCATCAGTTCCTCCAGGCACTGGTGCTACTGAGCGAGCCATGATGCTCTCTGCCTGTATGAAGCCTGGAGAGAATTCCCACAAAGCTGGTGAAGAGAAGGGGGCAGGATCCACCACACTGGGCACAGAGCCATCAGGGCCTGAACTAGGTTGGGAATAATGGAAATGGAAAGGAAGGAATCTAGATTGTAAGCCTTAGCATTCACATTTTCTTTTATTCCATAAACTGTCTATACAAAGATAAAGAAGCTGAAGTATTTGCCTTCATAAAACAGTTTAAATATTGTCTTAGGACAAAATCTATGTGTGACAAAACCTGAATTTCTCATGTATTGCGTATACTTATTGTTTTTATTCATAAAACTGAACTCTTTAGCTTAAGGAAGTACATAGTTATTTGGTGTTAGAGTCATTTCAAATAGGGTTTTTCAATCCAGTACAATTCTATCTGTCGTGTCTTGCATATGCCTGTAAAATCAGTAGATGGGACTCTGGAGGCTGCCACTAGGGGGAGCAATACTTCCAGAGAGGGTTCCAATGCAGGACTCTCTAGGAAACATGACGAGGCCAAGGAAAGGGCTTGCTGGAGACTGAGGCTTGCTTTAGGCTCTCCTATCTAGCCTGGCAACTAAGGAGAGAGATTCTTGGAAAAAATATTTTTTCTTTGTTTTTCAGGCATCTACTCTATTAATTTAATTAAATTTGTTGGTAGCTGATTTCTGTCAGCTTCTATTTAGGTTTCAGACTTGACAAGCCTGTTTTAGAATGCACAGGCACAGAAACACAGTGCTGCTTTCCAAGCCAAACCAGAAAGATTTCTCGGGTTGTTTTGGAATTTAAGGAATTAGAAGATGAGGGGACACGGAATGGGGCATGATGAAGACCTACATTGCACATAGTACTGTGGTCACATTAGGTAGATTAATACTTGCTGCTTTCGTCCCATATCCACATTCCTGTTTGGTTTACTGGGCTAAAACTTACTGCTTTATTTCTCTGGCCATTGTTCTTCGCTAGAAAATGAAGGAACATTTTTGCTTTTCTGGTGGCCTTTACTTGTGTCTTTGTGACAGCTTGTCTTCTCAAGCATTCTACAAACGGAGAACCATCTGAGAGAGTACAAATAATTGTTTTAGTTACACATGGAAAGTCCTTGTCATCCACATGAGGAGGATACAGACAAAGCACTTGTGGGCCGGTCCTACCAAGCACGAGCTCCCTGAGGGGATGTGCTCTCCTGCACTGGCCACGTACAGAGAGCAAGTATGCTCATTTGAAAAGGAGACCGCTCCGGGTGTCTAGAGGAAAGGCTCTCACAATCCTGTATGTGGGGAGCTATCATGATGCCTTCTAAATCCTTGGCTCAACAGTGACACCACTGTCTTCTGCAGGCCTACCTCTCACAGTACTGTCCACAACCCACCCTGTGAAGCTAGAGTAGAGGGGCAGGTTTCCTGACTTCAGTCAAGAGACATGGAATCGCGTGGTGGTCTTGGGCAAGCCTTTCAACCCTATGAGCCTCTAAGTTCCTTCTGCAAATTGAGGACCTCAGAGAGTTCTTGTGAGGATCACAGAAAGGAGTGAGCTAACTGTTTCTATGGAACTATTTCTGAGAAACAGTTTCTTACTGTTTTCTAAGTAAAAAAGCATCAGCCTGAACATCAGATGCATCTAATAAATTAGTAATTTTTAATGGTACAGGTGGTGGTAACCTACATTACCATCTTGAAATTCTTCCTTGTCATTCCCAGTTGTCAGAGGAAAATTTCAAGCTCTGGACACAGAAATACCCATCTGCTCCATGGGCCATGATGTACCATCTCAGGCCTCTCACCCTAACAAATCATTCTTAAATCCATTTTAGGTCTCAACACAGGGCTAGAACTTGTATAGGTATATCCTCTCTCTTTAGGACAGTGTCTTCCTCATACTTGCAAAGTCACCTGCCTCACTTCCCAACACAGACTTGTCTTTCCACTCAAGGTGGCCTCTTTGACTCTCCTTGCACAGCTTTGGGCTAAATTCATGTTCTTCCTCCTGGTGATCCTTCCAAATTCTCCCCATTTCTTAAGAACAAGTTCAAGTTCAGCCTCTTGGGTTACCACAGTCCACAAGTATCCCTCCCTTTCCTGATCTTCCAGAGTTGTTCTGAGTTGTACTACAAACCCCTTTTCACTCTACAACGTTTCATTCCTTCAGTTCCACTGTCAACAAATAGTTCAAGGGCTGGGACTCTTATTTCTTTTATAGTTCCTTCTTCAGTATTCAGTATAGTGCTAGCATGCTGAATAAATACTTAATAAAACACCTGTGTAGTTACCTTGAAAGAAACGGAGCTGAAAATGATCATTTTGACAATACAGCTCAGTGGTTCAGAGCACAGACTCCTGGGCCACAGTGACTGGACCCCACCCCCAGCTGTATCACTCAGTCGCTTTATAACCTTGGACAAGTCGCTTACTTCTCAGGGACACAGTCTTCTCATCTATAAAATAAGGAGAATTACTGCCCTACCAGGGCTGTAGTGATAATTCTGCAGGAGTTCAGGTATTCCAAGAACACAGAAAAGTACTTGACGTGTAGTAAATACTGTGGAAATGCAGTTATTATTATTATTTTCTTGTTGCTGACATCGCCATCACCATTATCACTCACTCCTCTTGTCTCAGCCTATGTATTCTGGGCACTGGGAGGAGCTGCTTTGTCATGGATAAATTACGGAGAAATGGAGGGTTTTCAAGAAAAAAATCCGTAAGTCAGGGCCATGCGGAAGGAGCAAGGGGTTTTCTGAAGGAGAGAGCAGGGCATGGGCCACAGAGTGTTTACCTTGGTGGAGGCACTGGGGGTGGGAAGAGAAACAGAGGACTGAGGCCACACGGCACACTGGGTTGGCAACTGCCTCAATTCTATTCTTGACTCAGGAATCTTGGAAAGAGGACAACTAGTTATTTCCATAACTGTTTTAACATTATTAACCAAATACTGAAATTTTAGAATACTTAAAAAAAAAGCCAGAATCCTGCCCTTGCAAAAAAAAAAAAAAAAAAAAAAAGTATGTCCATATTAAGAGTAAAAGAATGAGAAGAAGCAAGTAAGTTAAAGGGTACCAGGCAAAGAATATCAGCTCCAAACTCCTAGGAGTAGATGAGGTCTTTTCCTTACCCTGAAATGCAGATTTTTTTTTCCTGCTGAGGGTTGTCTAAGATTAGGATAATCAAATCTACCACAAAGGGAGAGTGGGAACAGGTATTTAGCAGACAAGTGTACTAGCTTTATTAATTTTATTCTATCATGTGACTAGATTGTTACTATGATCCCATTTTAGAGAAGAAGCAAAGTTTAGAGAAGTAACTTGCTCAGCGGGTGCAGGGACTCAGGAAGGGGGAGCGACCTTTGACCTTTTAAAAACTGACTATCCAAGCATCCACTGGGGTCTAATAGGAAGGCACGTGGTTTGGCTTTGTTTTTGGTAGAAGGTAATTTGTGCCAAGATTTGTAGTTACTCAGGGAAATGGACAATCACTAACAAGAATATTGTGGATTTTAAATAGCTGGAAGGCATGTGGTTTGGCCTCGTTTTCCGCTGGGGGATAATTTGTGCCAAAGTTTGTAGTTACTCAGGGAGATGGACAACCACTAACAAGAATATTCTAGATTTTAAGTAGCTTGAAGCTGGAGGACACAAAGAACGCTGTGAGAAGACGTTCTCTGTGAGCAAGAATTTTTTTCTAAAACCAAAAATTATAGTAGCCCAGAGACTTGTAAGGGAGAGCTTTGTTTTGTTCAGATATTTTGGGGAACAGATTTGAGGTTCATGAAGAGTTTCATATCACCATTTGGCGAGGGCAACTCTTTTTTTTAATCTTTGCTGTTTTTAATGTAATTGCCAACTAAAAGTTATTTAATGCCGGAAGCCCCATGATTGCTCCAGGTGGAAATATAGGAAATATTTCTGGAATGGGAAAGGCCACCTGACCACACATTCTTAACCCTGTCCTCACACTTTCTTCCAAACCCTTCAGCTTCCTTCCCTTTGGAAAGTCCTTAAGTCTTAATTTGCTAATACGAGTCGTTTGATTTGCCTGCTGGGTCATTCATTTCAAACTACAGACCCGGCATAAAATGACTGACTGGGTTTCTTATTTACCTTGAAGAGAGATCATCAAACTCCAGTCAGCTGCCACCTGCTTTTGTAAATAAAGTTTCATTGGCACCCAGCCACACCAGATGAAGTACTCTCTGTGGCTGCTTTTAGGCTACAATGGCCGAACTGAGTGGTTGAGACAGAGATAGAGAGTCTGCAAAGCTAAAATGTTTACTCTCTAGCCTTTGACAAGGTTAGTTTGCTGACCCTGACCTAGAACACGGAAGAATCTTCACTTCTGGTTTGTTTCAGTGTCTTCCTCATTTATACAAAAATGTTAACCACTTTTTCAGAACTCTACCATTTGCTAGGATCATTTTTCTAGAAGAATAAATTAACCACTAGGGGAATTTTTTGAGACCTTCTAGACTTTCAGAGAACAGACAGTGGCTGGTTGTCACTGAGTCTCGTGTCCTCTCATATTCTCTGCTTTTGATTCATGCTGGTCATTTCCATGACCTTGCAATGATCTTCTATACTTTTTTTTTTCTGGGCTAAGGCCAAACATATTTACTGGGATGGCTCCTTTTTCTTCTGACTTGCTATTCTTACACTTTTCAACTGAGAAAAACATTTGTCATCCCCATTTCCTTTAGTTCCATAAAGGAAACAAGCCAAACCAAATTGAAACTGGTTTCTCCTTCTCTCCCTATATCTGCCCAGCCTCTAGTTTTCCTATTATCTGTAAACTTAGAAACTGCATTTCATGTGCTTATGACTTTTACATATAGCATGATTCACAACTGCGGTTCTGAAACTGACCCTGGAGGCATTTTCCATCTGATTCCCTCTTCCATTCTAAGAAGTTTCCATCTGTGGATACTCTGTTGCCCAAGCTAAAGCCTTCCAAATACTCCTTAATTCATCTCCTATTCAACACTACTTTGGAACACTGTCCAAAGCTTTCTGGGAAGTATAAACATTCAGAGCATACAGATTTCCCTGTCCTACCCGATCAGAAATGCCAGCCAAAAATTGTCACTAGAGTAAAAGCATTCTCTCCTGTTGTCTGGATTTAGGCTGAAAATTCTCCATCACACTGTGTTTTCCTAGACACCTTTCTATTTCTACTCTGAACAATTGACCAGGAGTCCCCCAAGTAAGAGTGAAGCTCCTGATTTTGAGACATCCTGGAAGACGGTTTGGTAAATTGGTCTCATATCTAAGTGATACTGATTATACAGTCAAGTGAATATCCACTGTGTGCCAGGTACTTTCCAGATATTATTTCTGTTCTTCACACCCTTGCTCTTGTGCAGGGAGGGTACGATCATTTTAATTTAACTAATGAGAAAGACAACGTTCAGAGAGGTTAGAGTGGACTCATGTGGCTACTAAGTGGCAGAACTGTTATTTGAACCTAACCTGCTGTGATTCTAGCCTTACTGTCCTCTACCACTGCGGGCTGTCCTCAGTGTTTGCTCCTCCTGACGAAGGGGGTGGGGCGAGTGAAGTGGGCACACCCAGACCCAGAAGAGAAAGAAAGCAGGGGCAGGCTTTTCAGGATTAAAAGGCAGGAACTCCTCGGCATTAGCCTGCTCCCTAGGACTCCACATGGATGGGGTATCACCTCCGAGTCACTTCTCCACCCCTAGGAAGGAATCGGCATTTTCTTCAAAGTATATAGTTTCATAGTCTTTTTCATGTTCACCTGCATTCCTTTGAAAAATCTCATACCCATTAGGAGAGTCTTGTTTAAATGCTTTAAGACTTATATTAGCTGAGCTATGAGTAGACTGTGACTATCAGCTCCCTCTTGGACCAAAGGTGTTGACTAGCAAGCAAAGATTTCCCTGCCAGTGTGCGGCTGTCAGTAGTATTTAGATCTTTCTCAGAGGAAGGGATCAATCTTCATCCAGCTTTCCTTCCCAATTTGGTAATCCAGCTCCCTGCGCCAGTTTTGGAGAATGTGGCTTTTCTTTTCTGTTAAGAAGTTTGCAGTGTCCTTACAGTTATTGTTTCTGGAGTTGGATTCAGATGTAGGAGGACTGAACATGTATTTGTCCATAATTACATGAGCCTCCTGGTATCTGATGTGGGGAAGAGTTATGGACAAGATTTTTCAGCTAGGGCTGCTCCTTATCCAAATGTAAATTGGAGTTGGCTTTTGCCTGAATCTTGACTCAAAATGTAGTCAAGAGTAGAAGGACCCAATAAGTGTTCAGTATTTATAAACAGTGACTGAAAAGCAAGGAACAGTTCAGCTTCATCTTGTTTGTGGTCTATGTATCTAAATACAAACGTGCACAGGCCATCAACACTGTAAACATACCCAGTTAGACACAAACACAGATGTGACAGCGACAATGTTTACTGAGTGCCTATTAGGGGTCCAGCACTGGGCATGTTTGCAGCTGGGTGCGTATATGTAAAGGTAGCACAAATGATAGAAGAAAAGGCTTTCCCTGAAACAGGTATGTCACAATAAAAACAGAAGCCTCACAAATTGGCAATCATCTGGCTAGAAAATAGAATGTTAATTTATGCGAGGTCTAGCTGACCTCCCACCTGCCCCACTGTGGCTTCTTTCTAAAACAGTGGCAAGTCCACGTATTCAACTAAGGTTAAAATCGATACAAAGAAACAGTCCCTGGAGCCAAACTGAATCTCACATCTCTGTGCTTCAATTTTAACATCTGTAAAATTGGGATAGTGACCTCAGAGGGTTATTGTAAGAATAAATGGGCACCTGTAAACACTAGAACAGTGTGTAGCTCCAAGCAAGTGCTCAATAGTTAGCAATGATGGTGAGGATGATGACGTGATGGGAGACAGGATGCCATAAGCAATCTACTCTGCACTTACTCAACAGCAGTGATTTGTAAATTATACAGCTGTGAGCCACAGAGCCTCAGGGTCCTAAAACTTCTCTAGTGGAGAACATGTGGGCAAGGCAGAAATGTTAAATTGGGAATGGGTACCACTCCAGAACTCTGCCATAATTGCACATTAGAGACTGGAAGTTCAGATTATGCAAAACCATGCAGACCACAGTCTCCAGTGATTAGGAAACCTCCCTCCCGATCACTGGCACTCATCATTCCTTTATTCATTTGGTCACCAGTTTCTTGTTCGTTATGTGTCTGCTATGTTCTGGAATGGTGGAGAAAATAAGAACATTCTTAAACATCTGCCCTTGAGGAAGAGTAACAACATCCAGAAGGTAATATACAAAAATAACTAATTCTAATACACAGTGGTAAGGCTGAGAGAGAGTATTACACAGGGTGCTATGTGGGTCGTGGAGGGGGTCATCTGACCCGGGCTTGAGGGGTAGGCTTCCTGTCAGGAAGGACAGGATTAGGCAGACAAAATGGGTTGGAAGTTCTAAGGCAAATTCGTCAACAGCAATTAATTGGACACTGCAGAAGGGCAGAACTTAGTGGGGTGAAGTGAGGGGGTCTTGTAGGAGATGAAACCAGAGAAGTAGGCAGATGTCAGGTGATAAGAGGTGCTTTATATCATGCTAGGGTGTTTGGAACTTATCCCCAAGTGCTGGAAGGCCATGAAAAGAATTTTAAGCATGGGAGCAGCATGGACAGTTTTGCTAGAAAGATGCTCTAGTGGTAGAATGGCAAATGATCCAGAGGAAGAGTCAGTAAACTTGTTCTGGAAAGGGACAGATGGCAGATATCTGAGGCTTTGAGGGATACCTATGGTCTCTGTTGTATATTCTAGTTTTTGTTTATATATTTTTATTAACCCTTAAAAATGCAAAAGCCATTCCTTTAATAATCCTTTAAATAAATTGGGTTCAAATCCCAGCTCCACCACTTATTAAGTGCAAGAACCTCGATCAAGTCAATCAAACAGCTTTGGGCTCGATTTCAATGGCTCTTTTAATGATCCTTTAACGGCCATTCTTAATAGTCCTTTAAAAAATGTAAAGCCACTGCCTGCCATCTGCCAACCCCTGGTCTCGAGAAGGCAAATATAGTTAGGAAGCTGCTGCAATCCTCTAGAGCTGACAAAGGTAAACCATGTACAGGGTGAGAACAGAGGGCAGTGGAGGGGTGACAGAGCCACAGAGGGGCCAGAATGGTCTAGAAGTATAGGCAGACCTCATTCTATTCTGCTTCACAGGTACTTTTTTTTTCTTTTTAATTGAAGGTTCGTGGCAACCCCATATTAAGGGGTGCCATTTCCCCCAACAGCATGTTCTTACTTTGTTTCTCTGAGTCACATTTTGGTAATTCTCACAATATTTCAAACTTTTTTCATCACTATTACATTTGTTACGGTGACCTGTGATCAGTGTCTTTGATGTTACTCCTACAATTCACTAAAGGTTCAGATGATGGCCAGCATTTTTAGCAATAAAGCATTTTTAGATTAAGATATATAGGTTTTTTAAAAAGACATTAACACTATTGCATGCTTAATAGTCTATAACAGTGTAAATACAACTTTTATATGCACTGGGAAACCAAAAAACTGTGTGACTTGCTTTATTGCAATATTTGCTTTATTGTGGTGCTCTGGAACTGAACCTGCAGTATTTCCAAGGTATGCCTGTATTTTGGCTTGGAAAGCTGAATGGATGGGGTACTCTTTACTGAGATAGGGATTCGGGAGTTTAGTTTTAGAAATACTGACTTGACCTTCTTGTGGAGCATCTGGGCTAGAATGCCCAGTGGACAGCTGTACATCTGAGTCAGAAGAGAGATTTGCTTTGGTGCCAGATAATGAGTGTCACCAGCACACAGGGGACGCTGGGGCCATGGGATGATGAGTGTAAGTAGAGTGAGATACCTAAGAGGGTAGCTAAGAGGTGGGCAGAGGAAGAGAAATCCACAAAGATGCCAAGAAAGAATAATCAGAGAAGTAGGAAGAGCTAAGTGCGTGTGGTTTCTAAAGTAGTAAGAAACTGTTTTTAGGAGGAAGGGCTCAGCCTGCGCAGAATGTTGCTGAGAGCTCAGATGAGATAAGAAATGTTGTGAGAGACAACTTTCTTCTCTTTGAATAAACAACAAATAACTTTTTTAGGGGGACAGCACTTTATCCAAGAGAAGTGTATGTTGCATGCAGCCTGAGTATATGAGGTGGGCAAACAGAAGGCAACTCTGTAATACACTGAATGGAAGTATTAGGGCGGACTTGAAACATTCATAATTAACAACACTGGGGGGTTAATAAGATAGACTTCTGTACGTGAAATATTTCCAGGAAATAAACTGGCTACTTGGAGGGTATAATATTAATGTTATCAAACTACTCAGGTACCAATAATGCACTCAGCCCATGAAGTGAGGCTGCAAGACCTGTCACAATGCAGCAACACGGAGGAGCCAGTCAATTACGGATACACATGAGCTACGCGGATTCAGTAAAAAAAGCAAAGGGAAAATGAAACAGAGTTCTCTTGTTTTCTAAATCAACTGGCACACAGCTCTCCGAAAAGGACTTTCCAACTCACCCCTGATGACTGAGCCATGAAGTCCAGTCCTCTTCTTTGTATTCAGGCTGAACTACCTGACCACACTTAGTAATTAACCTCTAACCTCTAGCTGGTCCAGAACTTTTCTAGAAAATTGGCAGATTGGGAGTCTTAACTGCCACCATATCTATAGCCTCCATACACACACACTTCGTGGTCTCTCTCAAAACCTAGGTACTATAGGAACTAAATCTAACCCACATGCAAGCTGGTGGAGTCTGGGAAGGAGGCAAGAGGATGGGAGAGTGCTTGGAATTCCTAAGTGTCATTTTAGCATGGAATTCTGTCTGACTGGACCAAATCTTTTAATAGAAGTGATAGCAAGTGCATAATTCTACTCAGAGGTTCACCTTTCTCCATTTACTCTCTCAGCTCTTCTTAAACATGTTCCTTGAACCCTGAACCTCAGAACCACCTGTAGGGCCTGTTAAGATGCAAATGACCGGGCCTTACTGTAGAAAGAGTTTCTAGGGTAGGGTAGGATGGGGGTGTTTGCATTTCTAACAAGTTCCTGGTATTTACTGTACACACTGAATATGGGAACCCCTCCTCTATCTCCTTTTAAAAGTTTAGAAGTTTCAAGAGAAGTACTGGGACCACTGGGGTTTAAAACAGACGTGAGGCCCAAGCTGTTGCATTCTCCATAAACCCTTCACTCTGTCTTAGTTTCCGCGGAGCAGGGACCTTTCCTTATTTACCATCTCACTGTCTGGTGCCTGTCACTGTATCTAATGCTCAACAAATACTTGGAGAGTTGAAGGGACAATTGCAAAGGGCCCCTTACTAACCCCCCAGCTTCTGCTCATGCTTCTCTCTAATCCACTCACCACAAAGCAGCCAGTGTGAGTCTATAAAAATGGAAATTAGGTCATTTCGTTTTCCTGGCTGAAATCCTCCAAAATCTCCCTGTGGTGCTCAGACTAAAACCTAAACTCCCTTTCCTGGTCTCTGGTCACCCTCGTGGCCTCATCCCACACCACCTCTACCTTCTGCCTGCTACACTACGACCAAGTGAACTCTTTTTGGGTTCTTTCAACACAATAAAGTCATTTTCCCCTTGGGAGGGGTGGGTGGTTTGCATTGCCTGTCCCTTGCCCAGAAACACTCTTCCTTCTGATGTCATATTGCTGGACGTTGGTCATCATTCAGCTCTTGGCTTATAGGTAACCTCCTCAGAGCACCCATCTAACGTGGTCACCAGATCATTCCTTATCAAAGACCTGTTTTAACTTTCTGCCCAACACTTTGTTGTGTGCTTTTCTGTGTTTATTGTCTTGCTTCACACTCATTCATTAATTCATTCACTATTTACTAAGAACCTGTTTAGTGCCAGGTACTCTTCCCAGCACTGGGGACACAGCAGTAAAGAAAGTCTCTACTCTTATGGACAGGCAATCAACATGTAAATGTGGAATATGTTAGATAACAATTAAATTCTGTGCATAAAAGAGCAGAGTTAAAGAGTTAGAGAGCGATGAGGAGTGTTCTTTCAGATAGAGGGATCAGGGAAGGCCTTTGTGATGTGTGCCCTCTGAGCAGATATCTGAATGCGTGAAAACTGCAAGAGAACATGGACTTTTACTTCATTCACTATAATGTTTCAACAAATAGGTATGTATCTAACATGTAAGAGGTAGATTAATAAACACCTATGGAATGAACAAATATGCATACCTCTCTCTTAGCACCTCAACACTGCAATCACTTCTCTGGTTTCCTAACTAGTCTCATTGACAGTGAATGAGCCTCCTTTTTCTCCATCCCTAGTATCTAACATAGGGTCTGGCTCAGAGTAAGCACAGGAGAGTTTGTGAAGTAAAGGAAGAAGCAGGGATTATAAAGAACCAGTCTCATAATACACTGAGGGACATCCTGTAAACTAGTGTTTGAGAGGCCGACATGTGCTTCAAAGAATCATGTGAATTCATTTTAACTAGTAAATTACATATATGATGATATGAATAGTATCTGAATTGTGAGTGGTTCTGCAAACCAGTTTCTTTCAAATCTAGCTCTGGCATATTTCAAAGCCAAGAAGTAACAGACTTCAGTTTCTTTCTACCTTGACCTATCTTGCTGGCTCAGGCTACTTAGAATATACTTTAATACATTTGCAAAGTCCTGTAGACCAACAGCCAGCCGAAGCTGGCAGACTCTTTCAGAAAGATGGATTTGGGTACTAAGCAAAAACAGACTAACTGAAGTATCACACTGGGCATTTCAGCACTTCTCTGTTCGAAAGTAAATGAGCATTTCTGAGCTGCTACCACAGACAGTAATGATGACAAGCAATGAAACCCAACACAAAAGAGGTCACCAACAGCCCAGAGCAATGCAGTCCCAATGGCAGCTCTGTGCCTCCTGCGTGCTCTGGGCAGATACATCCACTTCTTTTCTCAAACAGCACTTGGAAAACTGCAGAGAAAACTAAACTTCAGCATTATTTCTTACTAGCCAGCTAAGCAAAATGGAAAAATTATGATGTGAAAGATCAGAAACAGAAATCTCTTATTTTTCCCCACTGCATGCCATTAACTTGCATTACAAAGCTCCGTCAAGGCTACAGGTAGGAAGAAATCATGATAGTGGTAAAAAATGGAAAACTGTTTGCCCATTTCCCCCCACCATGTGCTTTCCCTCTTAATGTTATCCCCACTCCCACTCTGACGAATGTCCTGGTGCTTGAAGACACAGGATTTGCCCTCTCCTCTCCTAGGTCTAGAACTTTTCGTAACTTTAGCACCTGACCGCCATGTTTGTTTTTCTAGCTGGATGCCACTGAAACTTCTTCATCTTAAAGCCGTTAGACTCTTAATGCCCATGAAAGTGAAAATTAAAAGGCAAAAGTCATATTTCTAAATGGTATGTCAAGAATGATTGGTATCCTTGAGATTCCTAGGCCAAAAAATTGTTCATTGATCAAAAAAGTACTTGGAAAACACTGCATACTATACCCACTTGGAATATCACAACACACGTTGTAATGCTTAGAGTTAAAAAGTGGAGAAACTAAAATGATATTCAATTGAGGGGTAGTTAAATGCATTCAAGAAAAGTAATCAACTGTTAAAAAAGGTGATACATACTACTCTGAAATGTCTCCTAGACATGTTGTTGAATAAAAATCAATTCAAACTTCTAAACATGAGTAACATCCCATTAAAAAACATGAATCCTACGTGTGTATATGTTTTATATGTAACACAATAAAAGACATAACAATTCCAAAAGGATGTATACCAAATTATTAAGGGTGACAGCCCCTGGGGAATAGGGTTGGGGGCATGAAGGAGACTTGCATTTCTGCTTTATAGATTTAGGTATTATTTGAATTGTTTTATAGCCTCTTTATTACTTTCATAATAAAAAAGAAAAAATCAAATACTATATTAAAATAATAGAAGTAAAATCCAGCAGTAAATACATCTGTTTAGCTTTAAGTGAGGTCGTCCCCACTGATTCCTGCGATCAATGAATCTCTACTTTGTAGAGCACTCAGAAACAAATTTTTCAACAAATCTTGAAGTTACTGTGCTCAAGGCTGTCCCCACTCTCCATCAACACATGGGTTTTAACCTCTGTGACCTTCTGTGAATGAGCAAAGGTGGTAGATGGGACCTCAGAGATGATCTGCTACAACTCCCTCATTTTAGAAATGAAGGGATTAAGGCTGAGGAAAGTGAAGGGGTTTGACAAGACAAGCCTGAAGCCCTCAATCCTCATCTAACTCCTTCCACATCTTCCCTAGTCACCAGGTGACATCAATGGCCCATGATCCTTGATTTCATAAAATAAGCTCTAGCACTCAAGGAAATTGTCGGGACCTCTGAGGAAGCCATAGACTCAATGTTCTCCCCGTAGTTCCAGGCAGAGCAGAGCCCTGATCGTCCCCTCCCCCTTCCCAATGGCCTGCCTTCTCCTACAGCTTTTTGGAGGAAGTAGGCTCTATTCAAAGGAAGGGACCCTGGAAAAACCTGGTAAAAAAACAGCAGGGGTCTTGAGGCAACTTGGTATCCCTAGTGAAGTATAGGAGATGCGTGCAAACATGAACTTTTTCACGCAAAACAGTAAGAGCCTGAGTTGGGCAGGACTGGGTTTGAATCTGTTCTTTCGATTCTGCCTTTTACCAGCTACCTAACAGTGGTCAACTTCTTTAATTATCATGAGCCTTGGTTTCCCTACCTCTGAAATAGGGATATCTGCTCATGTGTTACACCTTGCAGTGGACATTAACTGAGTTGATGGCTATGGAAGTTGCTAGCATGGGGGCACAGTTACATTACTTAGTAAAGAAATGTTAATCCCTATGTTCTTCACACAGCCCACTGTGACTCCTTTCGATCTAAATAGTACCCATCCTGGGCAACAGGCCCAGGTAATACACATAAAACAGTACCTATACTTGAGAAACTGGCTGGCGGGAGGCATGCATGATTTGGGCACAATAGGTGTGACTGTGCAGTGACAGAGGTGAGTTCCACTGCACCATGCACCTGAGCACCAGGGTACCACTTTCAATCAGAACCCATCATCCTGGGGTCTGACACCGGCACTGCTTCTCCATGACCCAGTGGCCTCAAGGGGATTGACTGCAACTTTGGTCTGACTCACAAATTCCTTACAAAGATTTCTAGAAAGAACTGCAGGGATCTGATCAAGCAGTTAAGCTCATCAAGGAAAGTATAAGCTGGGGACCGAGAAGCAAACAACAGGAGCGGTTACCATCCCAGGCTCTCCAGGCACATTGTCTGCATCCAGACCTTATCTTCAGTGTTTATATGCGGGTCCAACACCAGTGCCTCAGCTTTCTCACTACCCATGTGGTAACAATAATGGTACTCACTCCACAGGGTTTTTTTTTTTTCCCATAAGATTAAACAAGGTAATACCTTTACAGCATTGAGCACAGTGTCACAGAAAAAAATTCTTAGATTGTTATTAAAGCTATTTGATCTGTAAGTACTCAGGCTGAGAGGCACTATTATTGGCATTTCAAAAGCACAAAAGACATGGGCAGGACAGATACAGGTCACAATTTGTTCATTAAGTCTCAGAAGAGTGGACATCAAATCTCAGTAGAGTCCAAGGAGTACTCTTTTGGAACCACGTAAATCTGATATTGAATCCTTGGTCTGGCTCTTACTAAAGTGTGATCTTCTGGGAGCTCCTAACCCTCAACCATCTATGTGAAACTGGAGGATAATGTCACTCTTGCAGTTGACAGTCAGAAGAAATGCAACAACATATAAATAAATGTGGCATTCTGCCTGGCACAATAAATCCTGGCTTCTTTCCCTCATTACTCAAAGCCAGCAAGCTAATGAAAAAGATTAGCTGAACAATAGCATTTCAAAGTACATTTAATGAAAACAGCATTCTTCATGGATTCAGAGAGGATACAAAGTTAAAATGAGGACTTTGGACTGGAGGACCTTAAAGGTTCCTCTCTCATCCATAGTCTACCCTTCTCCCATTGGCTGTTTATCTTATTTTTGTCACATATCTTGGCTCTGCCACCTAATAAATATGATCTTCAGCAAGTTGCTAGACTTTCTTTCCTCTTTTGTACACCTAGTTCTTAGGACTACTGTTAGAAGTTGGTGAGATAAAGCACAAAAAGAGTTTACACTTGCCTGGTAGATAGTTACTACTCAGTCAATGCCAGCTTGTTGTCAGGGCCACTATAAAGATGAAAAGAGGATGTATGTAGGAAGCATGGCATGCTGCTTGGCACATAGGTAGTATTCAGAAAATACTATCATTATTATTACTTCTTCCATCACTATTGATTTTACATTGTGAATGGCCATAGCCCAAGGAAACCAGTAAGTAATACATGCTGTCATCCCAGTAAAGACATATCAAAACAGAGCTACCAAGAGATACTAGAATACTTAATCACAGGTCTGACCAGGAATAAAACCTTTCTGGAATAAATAGTCTTGTCCAGTCCAGACAGAGGATGGGTTCACCCACGGGAGCAAAAGAAGCTGGCTGCACTTTCTCCCCAGCCCTGGGGGACCACACACATGGAGACAGCATCCTGGTGTGTAAGCTTTTCAGCAGTTCATCTCACAAAATGGTACTGTAATAATATCTTGGCCTGGAATGATATCTTTCTGCCAAAAGTTCAAAGCTATCCAGAAAGTATCTCATTAATCTTTGGGAGCCTATGGGGATTGGGGTTGGTAGGCATTCTCACTATTATTACCTTATAAAGATGAGAGCAGAAAGTTTAGAGAAATGAAATAGTTCGTCTTTGTTGCAATGGTCTATCAGTGACGAGAGAGGGCTTGAAACCCAGGATGCAAGCAATCTCTGAGGCCCAGTGCTTTAAGCCACAGCCTTGGAAACACCTTGAAGGAAGAATGAATAGGTGCCTCCCGCAAAATGTGGCCCCTTGCCCTCCTCCCTTCCCAGCCCAGGTAACTGCAGAGCTCACCTGTTGCTGAACTGAACCTCTTCTCCGTTCCTGGCCCAGCTGATGGTAGGCTTTGGGTTGCCTATGGCCTCACAGTGCAGAAGCACACTCAGTGTCCCGCTGGCCAGGGCCACAGTCTGCCCCAGGTGGGTGACCACCTCGGAGGCTGAGAGCTGCTGGGCGGCTGAGATCTTCCGCAGGATGACGGGCTTGCGGTGTGGCCGGCGAGAGCCGCCCCCCGCCTCCCCGGTGGATGAGGTCCGCAGGAAGCTGCTGAAGCCTGACACGTGATTATGAGGAGTGATCGCCACTGGAGGAATCCTTCGCTCAGGTGGCTTGAGGAGCACATCCTGGTGCTCTAGGTGGCTGCGGAAGATCTCCTGGGCCAGCTGGGCCACCAGGTGCTTGCTGTAGATGTCGCTGAGCTCCTTGGGTTGCTGGGAGAGGTTCCGGAGGATATTGTCCAGGCGCTGCTGATCAATCACTATGGCGAAGGGCACAAGGGCCTGCTCGGCGTTCTGGTCCTCCTCTGAGGACGTGTTCCTTTCTGTGGAGTCCTGGACCTCCCACGAGGCCAGGGGCTCTCCAGGCCTATCCCTCTGCTCCAGCAGCCGAGAGACAAGGTCATCATAGCGGCTCCCAGCATCAGCAGGGAGACTCCGCTTCTCAGTCTTGCTGCCGTTGGAGAAGATCCCGTTCTGGTGTTTGTGGGTCTGCAGGGTCTCCTTCGGGCTGGCCTTCCTCACTGCTAGGGCCTCCTCCTCGCTCCTCGGGCTCAAGGGCCGGGTTACCAGCTTCCGGTTGCCTCCAATGAGCTTAATCACAAACTGCTCCCGGGCAGGTCCCACTGAGCAAGTGTAGATGCCTGCATCAGAAGGCTTGAGGCGGTGGATCATCAGGTACCCAAAAGGGGCCATGGTGACATGGGCAGAGCTGATGAGGTGCTGGCCGTCTTTCTCCCAGGTGATGAGGGGCTTGCGAAAGCGCCGCGTGGGGCACCGCAGCACCACTGTGGTCTTGGGGAGCAGGTAGGCAAATCCCCCTACAACGAAGTGCAGCTTCCTCTGCCTGCGGGTCTGGATGTATATCTTCCTGGCTGCTGCTATGTGAGGACTGTGCTTTGTGGATGGCCGTCCGGGCCCTGGAATGAAGCAATGAAAGGGAAGCCAGATGGATGGAGAAGGAATATTGGACAGCAGAGAAATAGGAGTGAGGTGCAGTGATGAGAGAAGACAAAAGAGAGGGCGAAGAGAAGAGAAAGTGAGATGTTGGGACAAAAGAGAAAAGAGGGAAAGAAGGCACTTCAGAGTTTGCTTTGTCCAGGGCCTTCATCTACCACCTTCTGTTTTCCAGGAGGAACAGGCTACCAGCTGTGGACCATCAAGCTGCTGCCACCATCAAACCCTCGAGAACTAATGGGATGCACTGGGGCAACCTGCTATCAGCCTGTTGAGCTTTCTACCCCTAAAAAGCTGAAATGCAAGATTCTAGATGGAGGGTGATCCCAGGGGAAAGGCAGTTCCTCTCATTAAAGGGACTTTAAAAAAAGAAAGAAAGAAATCGGTATCATAAAAAGAGGCAGAGGACAAGAGAAGGAGAATGTCTTCCTTTTGAGTCCTGCAGAGCACCAAGGCACAGATGTACATGGAAGAGACCCGAGAAGTGTTATGCCTCTGCGGGTTAATATTAAACAGAACAAATCTGTTTAGAGTAGTTTAAAACCCTGGAGTGGGTAACATTAGACTTCATTAGTAATATGCTGACTCCAGCTTCCAGATCTCCATCTGCCAGCAAGTGAACTTTGCTCTACCTCCTGCAAACTGTTTTTCCAGTGAAAAGGAGCATCCTGCCTATAATTAAGATTCCTTTTCCATCTCCAGCTGAGCTTACCAGCCTATTGCCCTCTGTGGGCTTTACTGACCATCTTCCGTTTGTTGGTCTGGGTTTAGGGAAAGCTACTGCTCTTGGCTCTGGCCGTCTCCCTACCCCCCCAAGCGCTGGTGTACTCACTTGCACAGGTGGCCAGCATACAGGGCCTGATAGACGAGGAGAACGGCAGGGGAGGGCACAAGGAGGAATTGACAATAGTTGAGACCCCGGTTTTCAGCACCTTTCGGCAAATGGCACTTCGAGTCTGGGTACCCTCCCCGCAGCTCGTGGAACACTGGTGGGGAAAGAAAGGCCAAATGCTTGTAAATGCAGGAAACTAGAGGATAATAAGTTTTGTAGGGGCTCTCAAATTCACCAAAATATGAGAAAAGCAATAGCAACTGGGAGAGAGAGAAGTATTAATTATGTAACAATGTAGGAAGACACATCCACATCGCAGCCAGGTTCTAGTCTAAGATCTTGCACTCTCACATTTCCTGTGGACATTTCACCTGCTTTTATTTTTATTGGGCTGGGCTTTAGAGTTACACATAGATCCTGTGTTCAAATCCTACTTTGCTATTTCACTAATTGGCAGGTTACTTAAATTCTCTGCATCTGTTTCAAACTTCTTATACTTATTTTGCAAGACTGGGAATTCATATATTTTATGAATATATGATATGATATATTGTAAAATTGCACACATGGAAATGACATTTAACTAATACTAATCCCTTTCTCCTTCCTTTACAAAAGAACACTATAATATTCATATGTCAAGTATCAGATAGTTGTTATGCAGCTACTTTGTTAGGGGGTGGGGTGCTAAATGGTATGAAACAGAGATGTGCAAGATGGTTCCTAACCTCCAGGAGTTGGCATCAAATAATGAGAAAACACTGAAATCACTGTTAAAATGAAATAGCATATTAGGGACACAGAAATCAAAACCATAATGAAATACCACTTTATAGCCACTGGAATTTCCATTAATCAAAAAGACAGACAATAGTGTTATTATTATAAGTGAGGATGTGGAAAAATTAGTGCCTTCCTATATTGCTGGTGGGAATGTAAAATAGCATGGCCCTTTTAGAAAATAGTTTGATAGTTTCTGAAAAAGTTAAACATACATTTGCCCTATGACCCAGCAATTTCATTCCTGGGTATCTTTCCCAAGAGAAATGAAAACATATAGCCACACAAAGACTTGTATGCAAATGTTCATAGCAACATTATTTAAAATAGCCAAAAGTGGAAAATAAGAAGGGGAGAAGCAAGATGGTGGAGTAGAAGGACGCTTGTAGCTCACCGTCTCCCACAAATACACCAAAACTCACATCTACGGACCTACTCAGCCAACCAGAGCACCTGCTGAACTCCCAAAGAACATCACCATCTTTGAAAGACAAAGACGCCAAAAATCTGGTAGGAGAAAAGGAAAAAAGAAGAAAAAGCAAAACAGTGCAGGACCAGTCCTACGGGGAGGGAGCGGCAAAGGAGAACTGGCGCTTGTTCGCTGGGTCTCCCCTCTCCAACGGAGAGGCCAGCAGGATGAAAGGGGAGCCTCCGAGGCTCAGATCTGCCCGGAGTACCCTTTGACCGACAGAACTGAGTCAAACGGGCACAAAGGGTCCCTGCGACACCCAGGACACCCAGCCCAAGACGCGAGCAGGCAGATGGGGCCAGGACAGGCCGCCCGGGCCGGGCGGAGGACTGGGGCGGCTGCACTGAGGCAGCCCAGAAGGACTGCAGGAGGCTGTGTGCCATGGCTGGTGGGGGATACAGAGCAGAACAACCTCGGTCCCCCATAAATTGCGAAAAAAAAGCAAAGCGGAGCCACGGCCGCCACCTCCTCCTGTGCGCAGCGCCCGGGCGGGGGAGGGGCCGAGCCCTGAATCCGCACCCGGGTGTTCCACAACCTTCTAGGTAGGACTGAGATTTGTTTACATCCTGAGGCGTATAGGATCTTTCTGTCCTGGCACCTCAGAGAATTTGCACCACCAAGACAAACAAGGAGCTGAGATTTGGCATGGATCAGGGGCGGGGCCGTTCCGCGGACTTCCCCAAGCCCACCTTCAGAGCGCCGACCTGAGGCGAAGCAGGCACTGCACAGAGCAGCGGAGCGACTGGCTCCAGGAGAGGGCGGGCGGCCACCCCCACCCACCCCGTCCTAGCAGGAACGCAGCACCTGACCACGGTGCTGGGAGGAGGCACAATCCACCCACCTGCCTCCCCCCGCCCCCAGCGCAGCATCTGAGTGCGGCATCGGGAGGGGGAGTGACCTGCCAGCCCACCGGTTAAAAGCTCAGCTCCTGACCCAGTGTTAGGAGGGGGTGCGATCTGCTAGTGGACAGCCATTGGGGGCAGCACAGACAAGGGCACCAACAGAGGGCCTCTGGAAACAGTAAGCTGAGTTCGTGAAACAGGGCGAAGACACAAAGACCTCTCAATAAAATCATTAAGAGCACACCGTCTTCAGCAGAACCAGATAACTGATACTCCTTAAGCCACAGTACCAGAGAGATATGAGCAATATGAAGCAGAGGAACCACTCCCAATTAAAAGATCAAGAGAAAGCCCCTGAAAGCACAATCAAGGAAATAGACATAGATGGCCTACTAGATCAAGATTTCAAAAAAGGACTGATCAAAGTACTGAAGGAACTAAAAGAAATAGTGTTTAGCGATATTAAATATGTCAAAAATGAAATGGAAGCTATAAAGAAGAACCAAGTAGAATTAGTAAACTGATTTGCTGAGATCAGAGCTGACCTAAAGGCTGTGCAAAGCAGGCTAGACAATGCAGAAGAAAGAATAGGTGACCTAGAAGACACGGCAACAGAAAGCACCCAATCAGAACAGTTGAGAGAAAAACAAATAAAAAACAATTAAAATAATATAAGGGACCTATGGGATAATATAAAGTGTGCCAATCTACACATAATAGAAGTTCCAGAAGAGGAAGAAAGAACAAAGGGGATTGAAAAGGTATTTGAAGAAATCATGACTGAAAACTTCCCAAACCTAAAGAAGGAATCAGATATCCAAGTACAGGGGGCTCAGAGGGTCCCAAACAGGAAGAATCCAAACAGACCTACACCAAGACATATCATAATCAAGATGGCCAGAGTCAAGGATAAAGAAAGGATCCTAAAGGCAGCAAGAGAAAGACAAAGAGTGAGTTGCAAGGGAACCCCCATAAGGCTCTCAGCTGATTTCTCTACACAGACACTACAGGCCAGAAGGGAGTGGCAAGATACATTCAAAGTCCTGAATGAAACAAAGATGCAGCCTAGGATACTCTATCCAGCAAGGCTATCCTTTAGAATAGAAAGAGAGATAAAGAACTTCACAGACAGGTAAAAACTCAAAGAGTTTAGCAACACTAAACCCATGCTAAAAGGAATATTGACATGTCTACTCTAAATAGAAAAGAAGCAGGATGCTACAAAAATGAGAAACTCGTAAATGGAAAGGAGATAACTGCCACGAATTACAAAAAGAATAAACACAAAATTGTAAAAGAAGACATCTAAATAATTAAGAGTGGGAGAGGGAAGCAAGGAAAGCCATTGTGGAAAACAGTATGGAGATTCCTCAAAAGACTAGGAATAGACTTACCATAGGACCCAGAAGTCCTGCTCCTGGGCATCTATCCAGAAGGAACCCTACTGCAAGGAGACACCTGCACCCCAAAGTTCATAGCAGCACTATTTACAATAGCCAAGACATGGAAGCAGCCTAGATGTCCATCAACAGATGACTGAATAAAGAAGATGTGATTCTTCATTTTTTTATTGAGTAATAGTTATTTTACAATGTTGTGTCAAATTCTAGTGTAGAGCAGAATTTTTCAGTCATACATGAACATGTATATATTCATTGTCACATTTTTTTTTGCTATGAGCTACCACAAGACCTTGTATATTTTTCCCTGTGCTATACAGTATAATCTTGTTTATCTATTCTGCATTTTAAAATCCCAGTCTGTCCCTTAACACCCCCTGCCCCCTTGGCAACCACAAGTTTGTATTATATGTCTATGAGTCTATTTCTGTTTTGTATTTGTTTTGTTTTTGTTTTTGTTTTTAGATTCCTCATATAAGCGATCTCATACGGTATTTTTCTTTCTCTTTCTGGCTTACTTCACTCTGAATGACATTCTCCAGGAACATCCATGTTGTTGCAAATGGCATTATTTTATTATTTCTTATGGCCAAGTAGAATTCCATTGTATTAATATACCACCACAACTTTTTTATCCAGTCATCTGTTGATGGACATTTAGGTTGTTTCCATGTCTTGGCTATTGTAGTGCTGCTGTGAACATTGGGAAGAAATGTTCTGATAATGCGCTACAACACTGATAAACCTTTGAAGACATGCTAAGCTGAATTTTACAGTATGTAAATTATACCTCAATAAAGCTATTAAAAGAATTAAATAACAATAAAATAATTTAGTAAAAATATAAAACTAGAAGACGTGAAGTATTATAAAATTAACACTAACAACTGGTGAATGCTTATTGTATACCAGTGGTTTCTGGCCTAGTCTTGATGATGGCTGAAGTCTGGATGGGTTTAGAGAACCAGGGCTATGCATGGGTGGCAGGGAAATATCCAGAATCAAGGTAGAAGAGTTCAGTGCACAAGTTCAAGGTAGGTTTGAGGGCAGAGCTAAACCAGCTTGACTGAACAGAGGGGCCAACTGGAGAGTGTCAGGAGCTCAAGAGGTAGTTTGGGGCCAGACATTGGAGATGTTTAATTTTCAGACAGCATGTTTGGAACTATTCCATAAGGCAATGAGGAGCCATTAAAAAAGAGAGGAGTGAAATGATGAAAGAGGTGTTTTGAGAAGGTGAATCTGGCAACGGTGCCTGAGAGGGTTGGGAGTAGGAGACAGATGGCAGGCAGGGATGTCAGTTAAGGACGTTAAGCCACAGTAGTCCAGGCTTGAGATAATAAAGGCTTGAACCAGGGTCATGGCAGTGTGCCACGTTAACTTGAAAAATGACAGCAAAAGCCTCCAAAATACTATCTTCTATTTCTAAGTTTTATATGCTAGCCCATGGAAATGAACTATTTCATGCAATGCACTTTGATTTCTACCACCCTGAAAGACACTTAAGATGAAAAATATGGGGATGAGAATCAAATCAATTGCTTTTGTTCCCTGATGATGGTGGATTCCAGATTCCACCCACCCCTTATTTTCTTGTAAATGACAGCATAGCACCAAATCCAGGGATCAGGTGGGATGGAGGTAAAGAGCCTGGAAATTTTAAAAGCATGGTCATTTCAGTGCTGCCAAGGAGAAAAATGGAAAAATAGACTGGCTGTTAGAAGATCAGTTTATGATTTTGGTCCAGTTCTTTCTCTAGGCTCAATTTCCACATCTCTAAAACAGGGAAACTACCCTAGAGCCGGGTTTTCAAACTCTGTTCTTTAACATGTTGAGGAAATGATTTAGTGGCTTCTCGGGTGATCTGGAGACCCAGCCACTGGAGATCCGGGACCCCTTCCCACACTTCAACCAGGACAGCTTTGATTTGTTCTGTTTTATATTTCTGGCTTCATAGTAACATTTCAATTGAAAAAAGGGTTTTGTGGCTTTAATTTTTAAAAGAACAACTAGGCTATCGGCTCTTCTAAGTTCCCTCTAGCTGCAAAATTGACTATTCTGACTTTAACTTCTTTCATAATTTTGGGAGGGAGGAATTTCTAGAAAAATATGATTTAAAGATATTTAATAGCCAATTTTTTTCCAAGAGATGCAAGTGTTTCTTTTAAAGAAAAGAAGTAAGGTCTTCTGAGAGGTCTTTTCTCAGCATAGAATCTGAAAGCAATTTTATTTGAAGTGTTTAAAACTTTGGCTTAATTCTGTCTCTGAGGGAGTCTGTGCAGTAACCAGGAGATTAAGCCCAGATAGCTAAGGATGCAAAACACCCATAGATCATCCAGGTCTTCCTCTCTCCAGGGGGAGTTGTGTGGGGGTTGTGGAATGAATGTCTCATCCTAGCCAGAGGGCCAAGGGCAGGGATGTTGGGATGACAGGCCCACCAGAGCCTCTGTGAAGACCCCCAGGAGCACTGTGTTGTGACACCAGCTTGAGTTTAATCCTAGCGCATCAGTGATTACTTCCCACCACTCCCAGCCCCCTCTCAATGTTTGGAATTTCCATTCATCTATCCAGATAATGCAGACCCGAGTAACATTCTTTGGATGATGGCTAACTATTCCTAGTTCCCCAAATGGAACTTCTGCCTCCTAGGAAGACCAGCAAAGCTGGTGGGGGGCCTCGGCCATGACCCTGGGTTCAGCCAGTCAAGTTAAGTGCTTTCTTTAATTTCTTCTCCTTTTCCTGACAATGAGGAAGGATGGAAAAAAATCGTAACAATAATAATGGTTAACTTTTACCAGGCACAAAGGACTTTATACATATCATTTAATTTAAGCCTCCCAATAACCATGTTAGTAGACACTATAATCATCTCCAATATTTAGCAAAGCACAGTAAGGCCTAGAAAGGTGAAGTAATTAGCCCAAGATTATACAGCCAGGAAGTGGCAGAGTCGGGAATTGAACTTAAGTTTGCCTGTCTTTGAGTATGAACTCTTCACTACACAAGATATTGTTCTAAAGGTCTCCTTTACTTAAGGGGACTCATGGGCTTTCAATGCAGCCACCTTCTTCCCTGACTGCCTAATCACAAGGGCCAATCCTTCAGATTTCTGCATCCCATATGCTCAGAGGCCACAAAACTCGAGGAACACACAAGTGCAATGACACACACAAGTCCGTTCATCAGCATGCCACTCATGGACGTTGTAGACTTAAGAGAGCCACATCTTTTCCAACATGCCCCCAAGAGAGCCACTCACCTGGCAAACACATCAGTGCTCTCTCCCGCTCCGCTAGTTTCCTTATGATTTTTTAATATACGATCCCACACCCCAAATCAACAGTCTGTGGAAGAACTGTCACTAACATGTTCATGCATGCTCATACACATACACCCACACACTCATCCCACACACTTTTAATCTTCTATCCCTCTGAAATAAAATTGTTTCTAAAAGATGAAATAGTAATCACCTCCCTTCTGTTCTGAGACACATGGGGGAGCTTCCATCAGAAGGCAATTTTACCGCCTGATTATAAAACCTATGGTGATGTGGGTTGACTATCAATGCAGTGCCCTCAGTAGGTACCATCTGATGACCTTTACATGGGCTGATAAAATACGGGGCAAGAATTCTCAGAACGTAGGTTGAAAGACGGGGCATCTTCATTTTCAGAGGCAGCTTTCCCTGCTGTGGAAGCAAGTGTCTCTGGGACGTATTTCAACCAGCAGCAGCTCCCTCCCTTGAGCTGGATATCATACAGAGGCGGCGATGAGATCAGCGAGGCCAATCCAGATGCTTCTATGCAAGAAATGGGAGGGTCCTGAACCTGGTTTTGACACAGAGATTTTCACTTCAGGCCTAGTAATTCTGTTCTTGGCTAAATCTGCTTGTGAGGCAATACTTTCAGGGGGATTTCTTTATGGAAGATACACAGGTCTATGAAGCAGGGGGGAGTTGTAGGTAATTTAAAGAAGGAAGCGAGGTGGAAAATAAGTTGAAGCTGGGTGGCAACAAATTAATTTATGCTTGTGTTAGAGTAGGGATGATTTAGAAAAGTAGGTTAGTTGGGGGTGTATCCCTAACTCTGAGGTAAGTCAGGAGTGGTAAGGCGGATGCAGTCATCTCCCCAAATGCGAGGCAGCAGGGGAAATCAAGTTCTCCTGCTGGGAAGCTTCTGACAATTGAGAGCCAGGAAACTGACAGGAAAGAGGCAGGATTTCCTTGGCCTTCTTTTCCTAATAAATCATGTTCCTTGTTGTCTGGTAACTTGGAAGAGAAGAACGAGAGAGGCTTTGCCCTTCCTGAGGAGAGACAAGAAACATCTGGGAGGAGGAGAGGTAGGGAGATCAGGAAGGCGGGATTGAAGGTAGAGGGCACCCAGTATTCTGAGCAGCACCCAGTATTCTGGTGTTGTTCCATGAAGAGCCCATTTGCCACTCCTTGCTTCTGACTGTTGAGTAGGGCCGGCCCCTTAACTCATGTCCCTGCAGCCTGGTTAAAACCTAGTTACACACTACAGTATAGATGCTTACAAAAATTCTGTTCCAAAATGTTAGGAGGATTCTCTTGTTCTGTTCTTGCCTTCTATATGTGTAAGGTTGAGTGCCTCCTTTTTTGTCCTTATTTATCCTTTGTTTCTCCTTCTGAGCCTACATACCTCTGTCCAGTTAGAGAGAAGCCACTCGCTGGGACAGTCCTCTTTCTTGCAGGCTTGCTGGGAGGCTAGTTTGGAGGCTGAACAGAAGGTCTCAGGAAGCTCCAGGAAACTGCCATCAGCCATGCGCTGTTTGCAAAGGACCTCCCGCTTCTGGGTGCCCCCTCCACAAGTCCTGGAACACTGGGGAAGGAAGAGAACGTGGACTCAATGTAGGACAGCAGCATGTCTGACTGTCAATCCTTACCTTAGCCTTGGCTGAGTCAGGAGTGAAAAAGGAAAGGAAGAAAAAAAAAAAAAAAAGGAAGAAAACCCAGGAACCAGTTCAAAGGATTTTACTTCCTCTGCTTGAAAAGAATATTGTAGCAAGATCTACACCCTCCACAATCTTTTTTTGAAGTATTCTATTTTACTTTATGTTTTTAAATTTTTAAAAATTTTAAATCTAAGTATTGAATTTTGAATGAATTTTGTAGCAAGATCTACCCCCTCCACTCTGAAACTCAAGTATTTAACTAGAGCATCCAGGAATTTCAAGGGCCTTTAAATCTTAGAAAATGTCTCCTAAAGTATGATTTGCTGTCACCCAAGACAACTGGTTTAAAAGGTTAGTATAATAGGGTGTTAAACATTTATGATCCAGTGATAATAATCTGTACTGTTTCCAGAATGAACAAGACAGAGCTCCTGCCATCAGTGTCAATCCGGAGGAATGAACCTGCAGAGAAGGCAGCTCTTTCTCCCTGAGTGTGAACATCCACTCTGCCCTAGTGGAGGGGTGGTAGAGTTGAGGCTTGGTTTTCTGAAGAACTCCCTGGAAGACCTTTCTTGTAGGACTGGTGATTTCTTAGGGCAGTGGGACCAAGAGCCACTGAAATTTGGGATACAAGAGAAATATTCTTAAGTACTATATATATGAACAAACAACAAGGTCCTACTGTGTAGCACAGGGAAACTATATTCAATACATTGTAATGGCCTATAATGAAAAAGAATACGAAAAGCAATATATATATATAATTGAATCACCAATATACCAGAAATTAACACAACACTGTAAACTGACTATACTTCAATTAAAAAAAAAAAGAAAGAAAAATATTCTCATTTTAGTGGTTTTCAGAAGGACCCCAATCATACTGTTTACATGTAATTTAATAGTTCTGATCTGGTAGCATGAGGGGTCAGGAGGCTTTTATTCCAAGTTTTTGTCCCCTCCCTTGCCACTGCAAAGAAACCATCAGTTTCTAGGTGAGCACATGACTTTCTGGCATACAGACTGTATTTGCTGACCTCCCTTGAAGGGGCATGTGACTAAGTGCTGGCCAAAGGGACATTCATGGAAGGGTTGTGTGCAAGTCCAGGGAAATGTCCATAAAGAGGGTGTGAGATCTTCCCCTTTCCTTCCCCTCCTTGCTATCTGGAATGTGAACATGATGTCTAAAATTTAACATTCCCCTTTGGACAGTGCTGGGCAAAAAGGTAGAAGCAGCCTAGCTTCCTGATTGTGAAGCCACCATACCATCCCTGGGCGGCCTGTGTTTGTATGAGAGAGAAAAACGCTTTTCTCTCTTACTTAAGCCACTGTGACTTTGGGTGTCCTGTCATTTTTAGTCAATCTAACCCTAGCTAGAAAGACAAATAGTGTATGATATCACTTATGTGTGGAATCTAAAAAATACAACAAACTAGTGAATATAAGAAAAAGGAAGCCTACTCACAGAAACAGAAACCAAACCAGTGGTTACCAGTTCGGGGTGGGGAGACTATCGAGGTGAGGGAGTAAGAAAGAGGTACAAGCTACTGGGGTAAGGTAGGTTCAAGGATGTACTGTACAGCACAGGGAATATAGGCAATATTCTGTAATGACTGTAAATGGAACCCTTAAAATTGTATACAAATTTTTAAAACGTAAAAAAAGAGGCATAGGTACAAAAGCCAAGAAATATATAAAAGAAAAAAAAATCCAACCCTAGCTAATCTATCGACCCATAACTACTTTTTACAGCAGAAAGTCTAAGTAGTGCTCTGCTTTCTTCAAGAATAGTTCCTTTTCTTTAACCTGCTGCCCGTGTGCTTGTTGAAAATTAGTCCTGGGTGTGCAAAGCCTGGGAATTTGTGCTGCAGGAGCATCTCCTGCTGTGGCAGTGGCCTCTCAGAACTCACGGGGGTCTGTGCTCAATGGGCTGGACTCAGAAGCCAGGAGGCTTTGTGCCCATAGTGATACGATGTCCTGAGTACAGTCAGAACACTGCTGGGGCCCAGCTGGCACCTCTGACTCAGTGGTCCCAATCCTGATGTGCTTTAAAATCACCTGTTCTAAGTCCTGGGCCCCATCTCAGATCCATGAAACTCTGGGACGTGTGTCCCAGGCATTAACTTTTTAAATTAAAAAAAAAATTTCTTTAAATCTCCCACGTATTCCTGTGTAACCAGGATTGAGAATCATCTCTCCAAATGAATGTCCCTCCACCATTTCCAATGGGAATAAAATAAACCTGGGACCCAGGGAAGCCTTGGTTAGAACTGGTAGTTGCTTGGAGCCCCAACTGAGGAACTCTGCACTTTGTTTGCAATATGAATGGCTTGAGGTCACAGAGCTATTGGGTAATGAAATTGGAAAAGCGATCAACTTCATCTAATTAGGGCATTTAACCCTAGAGCTTTTCAAACTGTCCCAAACTATCCAAACCAGTGGTTGAATGACCTTTAGTTATGCTTTAAATGTCTAAAATTTGGAGTGAAAAGAATTTTCTTGAGTCCCACAGGGGGAAAAAAAAGTATTTTCTTGTGGCTGGATTCAACTGCCCACCCACTGAATAAAAGAAGGCTAACAATAAAGGTGAAACCACTCTATGAAGCAGACCTTGTCTCCACTTTACAGATAAAGAAGCTGAGGCTAGAGGGGTGAAATAATTTACATGAGGTGAGACCTGGTTTGTTTCCACTCCATGCAGCACTCAACTACCTCCCACTGAGAGCATGCTGTGGACTGGGAGGGGTGGACACAGCCAGAAAACCTGGCCTGTCCTTCCTGTGGTTGTAGGAATGCCTCTCTGCTTGCAGTGGAGGGGACCTGGCATGCTGCTTCAAGCTGAAGCCCCAGGCCTTCTAAGCATCAAGGCTGCCAAGAGGCTGGTCTCACTCTTTCCCCTAAATAGACGGGAGATGCTTCCCAATTCAATCCTAAGCCTCTACTCTAGGCCCAGAAGCTGGCCCACGATCCAGGTTGGAGACAAACCTTCTAAAGAAAACTCATCTACATGTGGTTGCCATGGAAACATGTTCTCCCTGGATCCTTTGATTTCTGAGTGGCAAGTCTACATCTGGACACAGCTTCTAGGCTATGCCACAAAGCTGGGTGTGTAGGTGGACAACAGGCAGTGGTCTACAGCCAACTGTTACTCATCACAAATCCAAAGAGTTTCTTCCAAGGGCTGGTCTAGCACATCATTTAGCCCTAATTAAGGGAAAAAGAAATCTATGGCCTCAGAGCTAATGATTCAAGCTGTGAGTGGCCCAGACCTTTGGCTTCTCCAGCTTGTTTCTGTGATTCCTTGGCTTTTTCATTTAATGGAGAAAACAAACATTTTAGTTCTTGTTTAGTAGCAGTCCAAGAAACTCTTAAAGGATTTTACTTCTTTAATGCATTTTATGCCCATGAGGCCCTACACTGCCTTCTACAAATGTAAATCCTCAATAAATATTTGTGGAATTGAATTAAAGTTGGTGGTTGGGGGAAATCTAAATTAGTGGCTAAGAATTCCACTTACCTAGAATAACCCTTCTTGTCATATGGACAACTCAGATTTTAAATTTGGTCTTCTGCATGACTTCTTAGGTAGCCTTCTCTATTTCTGTCAAATTCTCACTCTAACTAACCAGTTATTCTATCATCAGATTAATTATAAACCTTTATTGTTCAGCTGTTTTTCAAAACTCTTTTATAACTAGACAACTAATCATGTGGATTACTGATTCCTGAAGATTTGCCAAATTTAGGGACTGTTTTCTCCACAATTCTTTCCATTCAATGAATTATTAAAATTCTTCCATGAACTTAATGTAATTTTAAAGTTGTTCAAATGATAATTGTTGGAATAAAAAGTCAAAATTTTAAAAAATAAGTCAAAAATTTAAATCTTAAGCTCCGAGTGACCACTCCTCTAGGCCTACTCAACATGTCCACTTAAATGCAAACAGGCATCTTGCCCTAAATATGTCCAAGATGAAACTTTTGATTCTGCCTCTCCAACCTCACCCCAAATCCTCTCTTCTCCCGGCTTTCCCCATTCAACTGAATGGTGCCACAAGATCCAAGATGAAAACCTGGGAAATGTCCTTGAGTTTTTCCTCTTTCTCGCCACGTCTTCCCTGATACACAAACCATGAGCAAACACTTTCAGATTTTTCTCCAAAATAAATAAGCTTCACTTCTCTAATAAATGATAAAGTAGGATGCCACCATCTCCTGCCTGGACTGCTGCACAGATTCCTAACCAACCTCCCAGTTTCTAGTTTTCTCAGTTAGGGCCCAGCAGGAGAGAGATGGTGCACTCAACTTGAAGACAGCTAATCTCTTCTTCTGATGGCCTGCTGGGAACATCATTGGTTGAACACAACCAGAAGCCAGAGGGTAGAGGCTACACCAGTCAGCCTCCTGGGATACAGGCGGAGAAGGTAGATAGCGGATCTATAGGAGCGGCGGAAGATATTTAGCACATCATGGGATTGTGAGGGTTAAACCAAGCCATATATTTAACATGCGTGGCCTGAAGTAAGCCCTCAAGAAAATATTACCTGTTATTATCGTTCAAAAAAAAAAAAAAAAAAAAAAGGCCTGCTTAGGCCTTTGATCATGTTGTTCACTCTGGGAGCAATGCCCTTCACCTCTTTGTCCATCCAGAAACTTCCAACACACCCTTGAAGGCCCAGCTCAAAGACCACTTCTTCAGGAAAGCCTCTTCTAACCCCTCTGCCTCATGGTGTATGAGTCCCTGCCCACCCCTCCCTGCCCTGGAAGTGTCCTGCCTGTCCCCGCTGAGGGCTGGTTGCTGCTAGGCCTGCTATTTTCCTCCACCTCCCTGCAGGCACACAGGATTGCACCTTTTAAGGAAAGGGAATGCACTCATCTTTCTATTCCCCCAGTGCCTAGTGGAACGTCTGGCAAAGACCATACACTTCATAAATGTTTGCTGAACTGATGATAGGATGAACAAAAGAGCCAACAATCCAGATGTTTAAAAGATGTAAAACAAACATCCAGCTGATGGGCTGAACATCCACCTTTTATCGGGCTGTTTCATCATTAGCCAGAAGCTGCTTCTAGGTAAGTGAGCAGTGGGTTTAGGCCAGATGCAGCGTGTGCTCTGCTGGGTGCTCCAAGCCCCCAGGTATGGTGGACGACCATCTGGCTGAGCTAGTGTTGTCAGGGATGTGGCTTTCAAACGCTCATCTCATCTTTGCTCAGTAAGTGTCCCTGGGGTGTATGCTGATGAAAAGGTGGTTTTCAAAATTTTGAAAAACCAGAGAAGATGAAATGTCAAATGAATAAAGGTTCCAAAGTCTGTGATGACTTTGTGAACATGCTGCGGTTACCTGGTGAGGTTGACTGCTCCCAAGTGAGAGGCAGAATGCAAAGAAGAAAAAATTTTAAATGGAACAGCAAAAGAAATTTAATAAAGCTAAATGAAAAATGTCTGCTTTATGAATCATCATTGAAAATAATATTGCACTATGAAGAGAGAGATCTCTGGTAATGGGTATTATTTTAAAATATAGGCCTTAACCAGAATAAACAACCCAAAATAGCATTCATATTCTTTATCCTTGTTGCCATGCATATTTCATGATATAAGGTCATCGATTCATTAGTTTTCTAAGAAAATTAAATACTATACAATAAAAAGAACACTTAAAAGTTATCTTTCTATACAAAAATGCAATGGCCTGAGTGTCTTATACTTTTAAAGATTTTCCCATGATCAGTACATTAATAAATTCTGCCTGTTTTGACATTTTGGGTTTCATGTTGGTAGTTTAATTCACTGAGAGCTGAGATCATTTCCTTGGTACCTCAAGACATGAACACAAAGTTGTACTGAGCCCAACACAAAGTGATGGCTACATTCTGTTTCTTAGGTCAACTTTCCAATTTTAACATAATGTGCTCTGCTTACAGCTTCTAACTCATCGCATTAATTTCTTCATTCACTCATTCATTCTTTCATCAAACATTTACTGAATACTTGCCGAGTGCCAGGCATTGTATTATGTGCTAGGGAATTAAGATGACCAAAGAGTGGTTACTATGCCTCAGGTATCTGCAGTCCAGCTGGGGAGAAAACATTACTCTAAAATGGGATCAGTTTTACAAAAGAGGGACTACAGAGGAGAGTGCAACTAAGTCTTTATGGAAAGTTGGGGAAGGCTTTGCAGAGGAGGTGACAGAGGAGGGGTTGGCCAGGGAGATAGAGAGAGCAGGCAGAGTCAGACCACATGTGCGTAGATGGAGGGTATGAAGGGCGGCGTATCTGTACATCTCTGAGGAGTCCTGAGAAGTCAGAGCTGAGGGCTCATGCAGACGTGTAGCTGGGAAACGAGCCCAAGAAGGCAGATGAGCAGCAGATAGTGAAGGGCCTTGGACGACATAAATGGACATACTCTTTTGTTTTGAGGTATAGTTGGATTTACAATGTTGTGTTAGTTTCTGGTGTACAGCATAGTGATTCAGTTTTTTTTATATACATGTGTAAATAAATATAATATATATATACTTTTTCATTATAGGTTATTACAAGGTATTGAATATAGTTTCCTGTGCTATACATGGGACCTTGTTGTTTTATCTATTTTACATACAGTAGTTTGTATCTGCTAATCTCAAATTCCTAATTTACCCCTCCCTACCCTTTCCTCTTTGGTAACCATAAGTTTTTTTTCTATGTCTGTGAGTCTGTTTCTGTTTTGTAAATAGGTTCATTTGTGTCATTTTTTTAGATTCTACATGTAAGTGATACCATGTAATATTTGTCTTTCTCTGTCTTACTTCACTTAATAGGATCATCTCTAGGCTCATCCATGTTGCAGCAAATGGCATTATTTCATCCTTTTTTATGGCAGATAGTATTCCATTGTGTGTGTGTGTGTGTGTGTATGTATCAATCACATCATTTTAATCCAATCATCTGTCAATGAACATTTAAGTTGCTTATGTGGACACACTCTTAAGCCCGTGGGGTGTCATTTAGGATTTTAAAGTAGGGGGTAACATGATCCAATTTGTAGAAATGATTCAGGCAGCAAAGGTAAATGGTTTCCAAAGAGTTCTGCCCTGTGAGGTCTGTGTGCTATGGAGAAAAGGTTTCCTGGTCAAATAACTCTAAGTGACAGTGCATACCATATCCTTATTTGGGGGTTTTTAGCACATATTCATATTTTAAAGACTTGACAGAGGGTCTCTAGTAAAGAACCACTGATACCAGGTTGGGAAACACTGGATCAGCATTAGGTGAGACAGCACAGGGAGACTGAGTATGAAGCTGTCTATAGTGGTTTGGTGAGCGGTGAGGACTGGAAGCAAGGCAGTGGGGAAGGATGAGAGAGGCAGAGAGCAGTGGGGGTTGGGGAGACATAGGAAGTGGGATCAACAGTCCGCGGGTGTTGACTGAGTTGAGGGACAAAAGAGGCTGAGATGGCTCCCGCTCCTCACTGGAGAATGGGCTAGATGGTGGCCTCAGCCACACCACAGGACCCATGAGGAAGACTGGTCTCCTGGGGACTGTGGCAGGTAGATGGGTTCTCGACCTTGGTGTTAGACCTGTAAATTTGAGGTAACTTTGTGATCTATGAGATCGAGAGTTTCAAAGAACAGTTAGAGAGAGGGCTTAGCAATATAATGAAGTCAAAACTGAGCCGAACAAATGAAGGCTCAGAGAAACAGAAAACGTGAGGACTGGAAGCTCACTTACTAAACAAAATTATTACATGAGAACAGAATTTCTACTCCAACCACTTTTGGATTAAAATTACCTTGTTTATCAAATGTCAACCAAGCTTGCTTAACCCTGGAAGTACAAAGGGTGTACAGTGTATCTTCTGGATTTACTATTCTTGCTACTACACGAAGCAGGGGGGTGCATCCCCACCAAAATCCAGAGCAATTATTAGAAAGAGTTTTCCCCTAATATTAAAAACAGTAACACCTCATGTGTGAAACATGAATTCTGATCTCTGCTTTGCTGACATTTATAGTTGGTTTCTAAAGGTAGGATCATTTCTTTATGAAATACATGGCTAAAAATAAAATTAATATCCCAATACATTTTTTTTCTCCCCAGATACAACATTTTAAATAAACATGGTCTCTAACTTATGAGGATTTATATTTTGGTCACTGGAATATAACAAAACTGATGACTACATTGACTCTTCTTGCCAGAATTCAGCTCTCTAATAGAGACCAAAGTCATTCTTTGCTGTGTGTGTATTTCAGTCTAGAAAATGAAAAATGTAATCCTCCAGCATTTATGGTTATCATCAAAATTCTTTTTTTTCCTGAATATTACCAGCAGGGACTCTTCTCTCATATATCTTTTTACACAGCAAAACTATAGGCATGTTGAATTGTAATTCTGATTTAAAAGAAAAAAAAAAGGTTCGTAGGGAAATGGTCACATAATCACAGTTTTAAGCAAGGGGGAAAATACGAGCTGTGGTGACTGTTTCAGTTTCTACACAGATGTGCGCAAGATGTGTGTACAGTGGGTGGGCACAATCCTGAACATGAAACACAGGCACATAGATAAACAGAAATGATGCTTCAGAGTGGACTCTCTAATTCATTTCAGTTTAATCTTTCTAGCATCCTTCTCTTTTTTTTCCTCCTCATTTTGTTTTAAAGTTTTTTTTTTTTTTTGAATAAGAACAAATAAAGAAGAAGATTGGTAAGTACAAGGTCACAAAAAGTGGCAAGAAGTAGAAGACGGACTTGTAATCTCAAGGACCTTGTGCTAATTGAGACGTACAGGGGAAATGGGGTGAGTCAGCCCACAGGAGAGCAGATGGTAGTAGGCTGAGTAATGACCCCAGAGATCTGTGTCCTTACCACTCGTTATCTGACATGGTAAAACGGACTTTGCAGAGGTGATTCACTTACAACTCTTGAAATGGGGAGATTACCTGGATTATCTAGGTGGACCTGATGCAGTCACAATGGCCCTTCTAAGAGGGTGGCAGGAAGATCAGAGTCAGGGAGGGAGAGTGAAAGGACAGAATCTGAGTTTGGCATGAGGCACTTTGAAGATGGAGGAAGGGGCCATGTGTGAAGGAAGTAAGTAGCCCCTCGAAGCTGAAGAGGCAACTTAACAGATTCTCCCCTAGAGCTTCCAGAAGGAACGCAGACCTGCCAACACCTTGATTTTAGCCAAGGGAAACTGATTTCAGACTTCTGACCTCCTGAGCTCTAAGAGAGTAAATTCATGTTGTTTTAAAGACCCTGACTGTGTGGTAATTTGTTACAGCAGCAGTAGGAAACACACACAGATTAACTGCCCTCAGTAAGGCAACAGGTACTAAGTTTTATGTAAACTGCTGATTTTAGAGCTGGCAGAGATTTAACACTTTAGAAAAAAATCATGAAGAGGTCTTTGGAAAGCTGCACCACACAATGGAAAAGAGAATGGGTTTTGAAGCGTACAGACCCCTTTTCCATTTACTGGCTATGTGAGCCGGGGCAAGCGCATCTGCTCTGAGCCTTATTTCCTCAAAGGGTTGTGTAAGGATTAAAAGAGAAACTAAAGAGCGGTAGAACAAGCCCTACCACATCAAGCCTGAGTTCATGTTAGCCTCACAGTGCTTCAGTTTGCTCATCTGTACAATGTGAATAATAGTAGTAACTATCACATTAAGGTTGGTGAAGAGTAAATGAGTTAAATACGTAAAGCGCCTAGAGTTACACTTGATACAGAGTAAGTGCTGCTCTTATTAAAACTCGAAGAAGCTTCTGAAATGTAGCAAGTGTTCAGTAAGTGAATGGGCACATGTGCTGTCTACCTTTCCAGCACCATCCTCTATGCTGTTCACATACCTGTGCGGGTGCTGTGGGGTCTCACTGAGAATCATCGCTGCTGTCACTGACCTGATGCTTTAACCTGGAAGTCATGGGAAAGCTCCTGTTCGTGGGAGGGGTATGTGACTGGTAAGTGAGCAGCACTGACCATGAAGCCATGTGGCTTCAGTGAGGGAGGACAGCAGAGGAGTCCTGGTGGGAGATGTAGAACTCCTGCTGGCTTTACAGGCAGAGGGGACGGGAACCGTGCGTGGACAGGGAGGAGAGCGGGTAGATAGGAATGTATGAGCAGGGATGGGAGAACCACAGTTAGAGATGGGCAGAGGCAGGTGTGCAACGAGATGAAGGACTGACTAAGCCATCTGGCTTGATTATATGGCAATGGAGAGTCCCTGAAAAAAATCCTAGCTGAAGACTCATGATCAAGGTGTCTCAGACTGCTTTATGCATATGTAACAGTGGTTTTCAATCATGGTGCTGTAACACACCAGTTGTAAAAATGATCTTTCGTGAGGTGTATAATAAGTAATATACAGCCAACACCGATGACGATGATGATAAGTGTGTGTATTTAATAAATTAGAGAGGATTCAGAAGACTAATGCACTAAATATGTAAGTGTTTCAAAAGCCAATCAAAAAACCCAAAAAACTATTATAGCTAAATTGATAAAGATAAATCTTAAATGATTCCTTCACACAAGACCAGAGATGAAAACCAAGGGTACAGTATTAAGAGGTAGAACTGCAGCAACGACGGCCCCTTAAAAACAAAGCTAGAATGAAGAGATTAGATCTATGCTTCACTTCTGCTTAACTGTTTCTAAACTAAAATTCTAACATAAATCCTTGGACTTCGTATTAGCCCCCTCCAGACCTATAGAATGTGTAAATTTTGTCTATTTGTTATACACCAGGCAAATGCTCTATGAAGGACAAAGGAGGTTGCATTCCTCACTGGCAAATGACAATTCACATAATTTATGACCCTTGCCCCAAAGAAAAGCATATGCATGAGGTCAGTGGTAGCCCAATGTTCATAAAGCAAGGAGGGGGAGTTTCTCCCTTCAGACAGGCCAAGGTCCATCAGGTTGTTATCTGTCTTCCTTTAAAGGAAGTATTTGATCCCCCTTCTCCTGTTCTTTCATATGAACAAAGACTCTAAACTGGGTGTTGAAGGATGACAGACCTCAGCACTATCCCCTGGTACATCCAAGCAGCGCACAGAAAAGACCCTGTGAGTGCACAGCAGGTCCCTTTGTCCCAGCAAGGACTGCCAAGGAACCAGAGGGCTAACCGGGCAAATGCATGGTCCACAGCTGATGTCTTACCTGAGCAGTGTCCCAGGACAATAGCTGATCAGCCCAGAGACACTTAAATTACTATTGACTTATTCCATACAGCATGAACAATGACTTCCTCTCTCTTAATAAATGGTCAGTAATAGCTGATTTTGCCTAAAAAAACAATTTAACTCAAGAAGTAGGATTCTAGGAAATAATGTGAAAATAATAGCCTATTGTTTCCTCTAGGTTCAGAGAGATTCCTAAAAGTGACCAGTAACCTAAAAGTGATTCCTATGCACCAAATGCTTAACAGGGCTTTTTCTCTGGAAGATAGAAACCTTGGTGGCTTTCAAATTGTGTTCTTCATTTCTTATTATGTTTGAATATTTCTCACAATTATTATGTGTTGGGTATGAAACAAAATATTTTTAAAGGTCCTAATAAAGGTCCTTCACTGGATAAACTCCAAAGAGTTTTTACTATTACTTTCATGATCTGAAAAACAGACTTAACTCTAACTCATCTCAAAGGCTTCTCCCTAATGGAAGGAAATAGAAAAAGTTTTCAGAATAAATTCATGTCCTAACAGGCCCAAGACTGACGGAAAATGGAAGAGTAAGTGACTCTTTAGAAATCTATTGTTTCAAATAGGGACACTGGGGTGGGGGTGGGGGTGCTGGCAATAGACCAAGAAAGGTCATGTGTATGGATGTGCTCTAAAAATGGAAAAAACATCATACATGCAGTACATGTGGCTACTGAAGGAGGTTGGTGTTTGAGTGACCTTCATGGGTAGGTCAACATTATGACTTATAACTATGCAACAAACCTATCAGTAGGACAAAAAGTAAAAAAAAATTTCAGGACTTGTGGGTAATACTGTTGGTATATTCATTCATCTTACTATTCAATAAACAATCCATCCAGAACTTACTATGTACTTCATAGTAATACACAACTAATAATACAGAGACTTAGTTTCAACAATAGAGGTTGACTTGGGATGGTTCCTTGTCTTGTGTTATCATGGGTTAGTGGTACAGTATAAAGTCATGGATTCACACGAACTAAAGGTAAAGGTATAAATGCACTTGAAATCAGGAGACATGGCTCTGGATCAGACCTGATGATCTTGGGCAAAACCATACCTAAGCCACAGTTATACCATCTGTAAAACAAGGAGGCTCATACAGAATCCCTGAGGGCCTTTTCAGCCACAGTAGTTTCCAACAATGGGATATAGTAGAAAGGATCACATAAAACTCAGCTGATGTCCAACCCTAGATTTGCTGGCTCTGTGAGCCTCAGTTTCCTCCAACCTAAAATGAAGAAAATAAAATCACTTTTCCCTAGACTCTTGTGAGGATTAACTTCAATTAGGTATGTAATAATATATATATTTCTTAACAGAACACTGGTATCTAGATGTTAAAAATACCTAACATCCTCTTGACTTCCACAGACCATCACACAGTAGCATGGAGTTTATGAACTTAGCCACATACATTCAAGTGCTAAAAGGATATATATACACACATATATATACATACACACACACACACACACACACACACACACATATATATATATACAGTCAATGTTTGTTTCCAGATGCTTAAATGTTTGTGTTTTGCTCACTCATTACTATTTGATTCTTTGAGTGCTTTCCTAAGTCAGAGCCCAGAGGAGGGCAGGGAGAAGGAAGGGCTGTGCCCACTGGCTGTGAAGAAGGACAGACAACACGTGGAAATGGCACTCACCGGCTGCCACTGTGCAGGATACCAGGCTGGGGGGCAGTTGAAGCGGTTACACGCTTGTACAGTGCTGGGCTTGGGCTGGTGACACATCTCATCAGCCAGGATGACTGTTTCATTCATCTCTCTGGAAAGTAGGTGGGAGCAGAAGACATCTCTGGTCTGTAGGCCAACCCCACAGGTGAGACTGCACGGACTCCACTTGCCAATCTCCCACCTGGAAAGAAATCAGAAAGTAGGAGAGGGTGATAAAGTGGAACATCCAATTTTTACTCACAAAATCACCAAAAAATGATACAACCATGTCTATTTTGAGGAAACATATAAGCTTCGTCAAAATAAGGGGGTACGTTAGATAAGCTATAGGTTGAGCACATAAAGGCTTTGGGTATCACATATTAAGGGGTAGGTCTAGAAGAAGGCTTCCTGCTTATCGCTCTAGTCCTCATTCTTAGTAAGACTGAAACATTTGTGCTTTGTTTTACTTTGGCTTCAGAATGAAAGGTTGCTGGGTCCAACTTTCTTCAAACTTCCATCACAGCATGGAAATGTCTCTGTCTTATGCATAAATATTATCACTGCCTGGGACTGGAGAATGTAACAAAAGTGCAGGTTGCTAAATCGATCAGTCTTCTTGAGGGGGAATCAGTGGAGGGACTACATGGAGAGAACAGCTCATTAACTGGAAGGAGGAAGTCAAATACACACAGATGAGCCGAGTGCAGGAGTGGGCCATTCCAAATGGCCAAGTCTTGACAAGTCCATTTAGAGTGAGCTAAGGGCCTATAAAAACATCCCTCTCACTGCATTTCCCTGTTGACACAGCCTCCAAAATGGGAATGATAAAAAACAAAAACAAAAACAAAAACAAAAAAAAAAAAACCCCCCAAAAACCCCAAAAAAACCTCAGCTGCTTGGGCTTGGAATGAGAAGTGTTCTTTAATGATCCATTTTAGAAAGTCCTGTTTACAAAACGAGGCACAAAGATTCTACAAACAGAAGTTAGCCAAGAAAAGCATGGCAAGTAGACCCCTCGGTAGCTAGGCCTGCCCAGCTTTTGTAGCCAGCCCTGAAAACTGGTTTAAGAATCTTTGGCTTTAATGTTTTCCATCAGACTGTAAAACTGAGGGTAGCTCTCAATCTTCTCCTATTACTCTGATCTGTAACTACCTTTCCAACCCTGTATCTTAGCCATATCTATACCGAACTTCTTTGTTATTCTCAGTTCATGCCTCCTGGTTTTCTAGCCCTGTCTTAACTCAAGCTGTTACTTCTAATTTGGAAGACTTTTGGTCTTTCCCTTGCCTCTCAAAATTTCTTCTATTTCTATGTAACCAAATGTAAACCATATTTAAAGGATTGTCTCCATAACTGCTCCAGACGTTGACCATTTTCTCGCTTGTACTGCAGTTATCCTGCCTGTCAAGGGCCCTACTGGAATATACACCTCTTGAAGGTAACATCTGTGTGGGAGTCAGTTTTGTATCCCTTGCAGAGTTCATCATAGCACTTTCTAGATAGTTAATGTATGTGGTTAATATTTTTTTTTAAAGAAATGAGCAAATGGAAGGGTCCTACCATCATAGTGGACACATTACACACATCATTATCTCTCTTAATTACATCCTGACTATCATGGGGTGGGCTGTACTGATTTTGCCTATTTTAAAGTTGAAGGGATCTAAGAATCAAAGAGGCTGCTTGCCCAAATATCCGTAATTATCAAGTAGTGAATTCAGAATTCAAACTAGGGTGTGTCTGGCTCCAAAGCCTTTGTACTCTCTACTGTACCATCTTATCTCCAAGAAATACCTTGAAAATTACTGTCTAAACATTCACTAACTTAATTGAATTAAAGAAGACAGCTTGGGTTGAATATATTTCTTTTAGATCCTTGTGTGAATGTCTATAAACTTACTTTTAGACCCCTAGCTTGGGTAAATCCCAAGCTTTCAAATGTTGTGGGGTTATTGGTTTTAAAATCTGCCTACACATTCTTTGCCACTCCTCCATTCTGAAGATGGAGTTTTGAGTATGGGCTGAACTTATTGGCTCACTTGTAAGGAACAGTGAGGCAGATGTGACGCTATGGGACTTCCAAGGCTAAATCATAAAAGGTATCTAGACTCCACTTGGCCCTCTCTTTGCTCACTCTGGGCGAAGTCAGCCACCACATCACGAGGACCCGCAGACAGTCTTGAGCAAAGTCCACATGCAAAGAAACTGAGGCTGCTCACCAACAGTCAGCACCAACTTGCCAGTCACATGTGGGAACTATCTGAAAGCAGCTCTGCTGGACCAGGTCTAGCCTTCAGAGGATTTCAACCTCATGAGAGACGTTGAGCCAGAACTGCCTTTCCAAGCTGCTTCTAAATTTCTCATTCATTAAACTGTGACAGGTAATAAATGTTTATTTTTGTTGTGAGCACTTCAGTTTGGGGGAAATTAATTATGGAAATAGACAACTAATACAAGTATATATTCTCCCTCCACCCCAAATGTGCATATATGTCCATCAAGAGACAGATACAAGAATATTCAAAGCAGCACTATTCCTGCTAGCCCAGCTGGGGAACAACTGATAAGTCCATCAACGGTTGAGTGGATAAATAATTATGATATAGTCATACAAAACTATAAAACAATGAGAATAAACTACAATAAGCAACATGGAAGAATCTCACAACCATAAAATTGCGTGAACAAAACCACAACTGCACAAATTCATACTGTGATTCCACTTACATAAAGCTAAAAACTCCAAACTAATCTACAATGTTAGAAGTGAGGGTGGTGGTCGGCCTTGGTGGGGTAGTAACTAGGAGAGGATGGGGGTGGGGTGGGGGGCTTCTGGGATGCTATCCTGATCTGAGTGCTGGATCTGCATGCACTTTGTGAAAAATCACCAGGCCACAAGTGGAGAATTTGTTTATTTTTCTCTATATTTGTTATGTTTCAAAGAAGGGTGTTCTCCCCTCCCTCCACTTTCAAGTGAGATACTCAAATGTTGTGGGTATAAAATAAAATCCAACAGCTATGTCCAGTGTTGATGACCATTCTGTGTACGTTTCGTAAAGGAGCTGCCTACACAGCTGTCCCAAGGTCAGAACTCGTACTGTCATCTCTGCACCTCCACAGCCCACTTCCGCCCTCACCTCCCGCAGAAAGTCAGTGTCAGGGATCTGGAAGCACGGGCATCTGGCAGGCGTGAGGCCGCTTCAATACTGCTGGCAGAACTCTCAAAATAGATGTATCTGCTTACTCGTGATAAAAGTACATGATATTCTCAAGGAAGGAGGTCAACAGAAGCTATCTGTGTATTAAGCGCTTGGCTGATTCTAGGTCAAAGTGGTTTAATCAATTTAGGCCAAAAGGGGAAAACAGACTGTCCCACTACTCCCCTCCTGCATGGGGGCTTTAATTGTGAGCACTGGCTCCTGCTGGCTGCAGACAGCTGCCTCCCTGGATTCTGTGCTGTGGCTGTTTCTGAGGGAGAGACTGTAGGCCAGTAGGAGACAGTCTGGGGGCAGGACTGGCTGTGGCTGGCAGCCTGGGAGACTTACGGGCTTTCCCTGGAATTCTGGTTCTGGTTTCCCGTAAGCTCAGTGCTGAAGAGGACAGAGGCTCTGGGCATCAGAGGGCGAGGGCATTAGTGCCTGTTTCCCCACTTTATCTGATCGACTTTTACTCGTCTTCTCATCTTCATTGAAAATGTTACTTCCTCAGGGAGGAAACCCTCAAAAGGGTAAAATTCTCCTCTACGATACAGTTCCATGAATACTTCTTCACTCAGAAATTCTCAACACACTTGTTGTTTTCTGTTTGTTTCAGTGTGGTAAGAACTCATAACATGAGGTCTATTGCCTTAACAATATTTTAAGTGTACAATACAGTACTGTTGTCTGCAGATGCTGTGTTGTACAGCAAATCTCTATAACTTACTCATCTTGCTTAACTGAAACTTTATGCCTGTCAATCATAACTCCCCATTTCCCCCTCTCCCGAGCTCCTGGCAACCACCACTCCACTCTTTGATTCTAGGCATGTGACTGTTTTAGATTCCATCTCATTGAAGTGGGATTGTAGTATTTGTCCTTCTGTGACTGGTTTATTTAACTTAGCACAAAGTCTTTAAGGTTCATACATGTTGTTACACGCTGCAGAATTTCCTTCTTTTCTAAGGCTGAGTAATATTCTACTGAATGTATATATCACATTTTTCTTTGTATATCATCTGTCAATGGGTGTTTAGGCTGTTTCCACATCTTGGAAAGAGCTACTGAGAATAATGAGTGCTACAATGGATGGGAGAGTGCTAGTACCTCTTCCGGGTCCTGATTTCAAATCTTTTGGATCAATATCCAGAAGTGGTACTGCAGGATCATATGGTAGTTCTATTTTTAACTTTTGGAGGAACCACCATGCTGTGTCCTACAGTAGTCACACCATTTATTCTCTCACAGTATTCACCAGTATTCTCTCACAGAAAATAAACTGTGGGAGAATAAAGTGCTGTTGTTTTAAGCCACTCCGTTTGTGGTACTTTATTACGGCAGCCCTGGGAAACCAATATACCCTTGCAACCTCAGTGCCTAGGATGGTGCCTGGGACAGAGAGGATGCTCGGGAAGTCCGAGGGGACTCAGAGTGGAACCCAGTGAACTGTGTGTGTCCCTCTGGGCTTGTCACTTGGCTGGTCAATCTCTCAGCTATGTCCTCTAAACAACTGCCCACCCTCAATTTCAAATTCCCTAAAGCTCTGAACACCATGAGGTTTTCTTCAGTGTGGCACAAACTATTTGGTGACAAAGCTGGACCTGATGCCTTAACAGGCCACATCTCATTTGGTGTAAATATTTATACATTTTACTGCAGCAATATTAGCCTGTTGGATTATGGTATTTTCCACCCAGAACTTACTATGGGTGTTACATACTTTGTCTTAGTAATGCTAATGTATTTCTAAAATGTCCCAAATTCCGAATTCCAAAACACATCTGTCCCAGTGGTTTTGGCTAAAGGATCGTGGTCCTGTTATCTGGATAATGTAAGCATGTTCACAATCGTTTAACTTCTAGGCTTTGGGTGTTGGTTTCATTATTGGGCTCATGGCCAAAATGTTAGGGAAAAGGGTTCCCCCAGAATTCCTTTTCTATACTATTTTCTTTCCTCTGAGTCCTTTTTCTCCACATTCCTGTTTCTTTTTGCCAAAACCTGCTTGTAGGGAAGGCTCTGAGTCAACAGATCACAGTGATGTCTTGTACCTTCAGGCTGGACCCTGCCAAGCTCCTGCAACTGCCTCCTGACCAAGGGGAGGCAGGAGCCAGAAGGTTACCTGGCACCCACTTCCTGCCCCAAGGCTGGAACTAGTCTTTCTGCCCTCTGCCCAGCATCAGGTGTACTTGGGTTGGATTTTTGACTTTAGGCTTCGTTTCCTGATTCCCATTCTGTTTTTCTAATGGTGCTGGAGTTCTGCTCAAAGTCCACCTTACTGGAACGTGGTCCTGTCACTCCGTATCTGGCCAGTTCCTGGCCTTGGACAAGGCAGAGACCCTTTGCCATGAGCCATGATGTGACAGCAACATATTCAGCTGACATCATGAATTATCGCCAATAACAATACTAACATTTACCAGTGTTTACAATGAGTCTAATACTGTGCTAGTTGCTTTAAATAGGTTGCCTCCTTTAATCCTCTCCACCTGTGAGACATATGCTGTTATCGTTCGCATTTCCACAACAAGGAGCTGAGGCCTGGATAAGGTAAACGATGACTGTGTCAATGCCACCCCCATCACATCCAAGTCTCCCATGACTTGGACATGTGGGTGCCAAGAATGGGGCTGCCCCTATGACAGAGGTCAGCACAATGGGTTCTCTAAGCGCAAGTCTCTTTCACTGAGGTCCCAGCAGGACTCAGGGCTAAGCTTACCCAAGATGTGGGATACGTATCTGAACTTATGTACTATTTCTATCGACTCTACAAAGAAGGCCCTATCAGTTCTCCCATTTTATAGGGTGACGGAACAGAGGCTCTGGCCAGTTGAATAACTTGTCCAGAGTCACACAGCTAGTAAACAAGGAAATCAGGATTCAAACTCAGGCAGCCTGGCTACCTCTTCTTAAGGCAAGGATGACAAATCAGCAGTAAAAAGTAGATCTGAGATGCAAATTCGAGGACCCCTGGTGCTTACAATCTCAGAAAGCGACAAATGACAAAATGACAGATCTATTCCTCAATAATAGGAGCGACCACACGGATGCTGCCCAAGAACATGAACATACTGGTGGTTGTTTTTCAGTGAAGCAGCAGTGGAACTTGGCAGCCATAGGGAAAAAGCAGAGTGTGGTCCCCCCAAGCACATGTTTGTTTTTGTGAAGGTGGCCATCAGAGATAATTTGGACAATCAAGGACCCACGGTGGTTGGCGCTTCTTAGTGGCTCATGTTTGTATTTGCTACACAAAAGGAGGAATTTTTGCCTTCCTCTGGACAAGGGCTCATTATGTGAGTTGCCAAGGTTTTGCTCCCTGCTCTTTTAGAGAGGCCTCCGGCAACTCACTATTTGTTGCTGGCATAAATGCACATAATTTCTAATGGCAGACTCTCCCCACCCCAAGCTATTATCCTAAGAACCTTGTCTTACCTTTGCTTTTGCAGCAAAGTAGGGTTTGTTTCTCTATTAAAAATTTTAAATTGCAGTTTTATTGGGAGGCAAAATACCATTATAAATTCGGCTATTTGTGAGATGCATTCTTTAAACATGTGTGTAATGCTCCAACTTGACTATCCTGCCCAACATTTCTATCCTGTGATTTTTGTTAAGGTCCCCCTCCAAAGATACTTGTTTCCTTTAGAATGAGGTCAGGAGGTAGACAGCAAAAGTCAGTAATAAAGCAGACACCATGGGGCGTGGCCAGCTCTAGAAATCCTAAGGTAGGCAATAGAGAATCCTTTCTCCAGTGGGGCCACTGTCTTTGAGCCGGTCCCACTTTAAGGTTCTTGGACTATTATGAGTGGCTCCTAATGGATCTCCACGTCTTCCAGTTTCCAATCTATCCGTAGCCTGAAGCTGCCCCAATGTCAGTCCAAAATGTGAATCTGCTCACTTTACTTCCTCTGATTATAAGCCTCCCTCGGAGTCCAAGCTGAGCTTTCAGGGGAATTGGGGTCAGTGTGCCCAGGGCTCGGCTTTGGCCCAGTGCACCCAGTAGGGGTCGGGGTGGGGGCACTGTATGGCTGGAGCTAAACTTTCTAACTGGCTTTTCCTCCTTCCTTCCTTCGTCCACTTTTTTGGCCTGAACTTGAGCCTGAGGCTTGGTGGGGAGCGGTCCATTGGCCTGTGACAGGACTCAGCCCTGGGCAGGGATAGCTGGGGATCAAATGTTCAGTGAGGACTGAAGCAACACATACATACATGAAGGAGAATGGGAACCAGATTTCTTACTGTCAGAGAAAGGAGTTACAAATACGGGAAGTGAGAAGACAAGGATAAACCTTATAAAATTAGATTGGTATTGAAAATAGTGTGAACTCATGACTTTTAATGGATAGATACTTAGATAGACATAAATATATCAACAGATACAGACATACATATGTATATGTTTACATTATTTCTCTTGCTAAGAGATCTAGAAGCAATGACATTCTAGTAGTAGCAAGTACAGCAAGTGCCCAGATCCTGGATTCTAAACATCATTTCTCCTCTAAGGAACCAGTTCCTATAAAAATGCCTCTTGGACAGGGGCTGGGAAAATAAAAGGTGAGCCTGGAAGATCTTGTAACAGGAAACTGGGGCATACTCAAAGAATGATAGTGTGTAACTCAAAAGGACACAGGGGCCAGTTTGGAGGGGCTCCTACCAGCCTTGTCTGGGACAATTTGATTGTAGTGAATTTTAACTCTTTGAGTAAAATAGAAATTCACAATAAATAAATGAGAAAGCTCTACCTACAGTAGAATGTCTACTAATAATCAAGAAGGAATGACAGAATTTAGAAAGTCACCATTTGTCAGTCATCATTGTAATAAGAGTAATAATTGATTCAGGCAAGAATCATCAAAGGATATTAACACGTGGGTGAAAAGCTGATGAGAAACAGGGTGTTTAGCTAGATTATCTCCCCTCAAAATATTTATTTGTTACTTACTATTAATATGTTCAACGTACTTATTAAGTTTACAGTGGAAAACCTGGCTGACATCATCTTAACCAAGTCATAAGAGCTGACCTCATCAGTCACGGGTGGAATGGAATACCATTCATCATCTCCTAATAAAGTGCACTAAGAAGAACACAGCATACTTCTGCAGTGCTTCTGTCAAAATTCAAAAATCATGAGGGAACATGAAGCAAACCCAAACTGAGTGACATCTTACAGAGTAACTGGCCTGTACTCTCCAAAAGTGTCCAGGATAGGAAAGACAAGAAGAGACTGTCCCAGATTGAAGGAGTCTAAAAAGAAATGGCAGCCAAAGGCAACAAAGGCCCTGGACTGGATCTCGGGCCCATAAAGGGCATTGCTGGGACACCAGGTGAAATATGAATGGAGTCTGTGCATGAGATGGCGATACTGAATCCACGTCGTTTCTTGATAGATGCTTAGTTGTACGAGAGCATCCTTATTTTTAGGTAATCAGCACTGAAGTGTTAAGAGGCACGTGGGCTATACACCTGAAATGATTGTCAAATGGTTCCCAAATGTTAACAAATATGGAATTGAGGGGACAGGTATAAAGGAATTCTGTCTACTATTTTCACAACTTAAAAAAAAAAAGAAATTATTTCAAATTAAAGGTTACAAAAAGCATCCATTGGTTCCCTGTTACCCACAGGCCAAGGGTCAAATCTTATAATGTGCTTCACAAAGTAGTCCAAGGGTTATCTTCCTGGTGTCATCAGGAGTCACCCCTATACTCAGCTTGGCTGAGTACCCAGCAGAAGAGCACTGCTCTTCTCTGACTTGCAAACTCCTCTGCCTCTCAGGTTGGATCCTGAACATCCTCCTCCTCTCTGAATACTCTTCTGACGCCCCTTCCACAAGGCAGAGCTAGACCCTTCCCTGTATGCTACTGTCTCTTTTCTCCCAATGGCATTCTTTTCTCCGGCTCACCTTCATTGCACTGTAGTCATTTGTCTACTTATTTATCTCACTCACCAGACTCTAATGGCTGACTTATTGATTTTAACATCTCCAGCACCTACTACAGTGCTGACACATCGTAGGTGCCCAGGGTGGCTTTGTGGCACATAATGAAGCAGACCTTTGGCTCTGGAATTGGATTCTCTGTGAATTAACTGCACTCTGCCACTCTCTAATTGCATAACCCTCAGCAAGTTAAACAATTTACTCATATTTAAAATAGCAATAATAGCAATCCTCCCTTCAAAGGGTTGTTATGAGGTTAAAGTGAAAACATCTATGGAAAGGGCTTAAGCGCAGCGCCCGGCACAGATTAAGGGCTCTGTAAACATTAGCTAATACGAACTGTTATTAGTGGGTTCTCAGTAAATATTTGTTAGATGCATGGATGATTATTGTGAAGATAAAGTTTAACGAGCAGAGTGAGAATTCTTCCTAGATTGAGTCAGTCAAAGAAGGCACAGGTTACGGACACCAGGGGAAAGGACATTAGTGACACACCCACATGAACTTAGCAAAGCATACACTGCTAAGCATGGTGACAGATTCAGAAGGCGGAAATGAGCTCACCACTTTCAACATGATTTTAGCAAAGATGGGGAGAACTGACAAAGACCCAGGACACAGGGCAAACAATGTTAGGTAAGTAATAAGCTAACTGCTAAACTATTTGTCTGAAGCATGAACACTGCAGAAATTCAGGAGGCAGGCAGTGTGGTGCTCATAACCATTTGTAGTTATAGGACTGACTGCAAATCACAAAGTCTGTTCATCTACGTTATCTCGCTTGATGTAAGCAAAGCAGGCATCACTATCTCCATTTTATAGGATCAGCAAGCTGAGGCTCAGAGAAACAGGGGCTTTCCCCAAAATTGGGAAGGCTACTCAGCTTACTCCTTCTACCTTGCTAAGTCACTAAGGGATGGAGAAGGAACTTGAGAAGGGTCAGAGAGGACAGAGAAGTTAAGAAAAGCAGTTACTCTCCACAGCAGATGGATTTGCTACACCCTCTGTGTTTTAGAAAGCTGCTTAAAGGGGCCTAGGAAAAATAAAATAAAAGATCAAAGGAGATGTTAAACAATGGAGAGTACAAACATGTTTGAAGGCCAAAAATTAACCAAAAGCATACATGGTAAATAGCGTCATGAAAATCAGGGCTCTCTGTAAAAGAGGAGCTTACATGGCTCAGGAAACAGGAGATAGAACCATGATTCTCTTGGAAGCCAGCCTGCTTGGCATGAGGTTTTGGCTGCATAAAAATACTTATAATCAAGATTACCAACCACCTGATATGATAAAGCACTTATTTCCACTGGAGAACAGCGTGGTCAAAGTGACGACTTTAGCCATGCTGGCTGGCCTCACCTTCTAAATCATTTCTTAAAAAAATAATCAAGGTTACGAACATTGCAAATGATTTTTTTTTTTTTGCTATTAAAAAAAAATAGATAGCTCTTGAAAAAAAAAAACCAGCACTGGCAGCAAAATACACATTTACTCTCTCATTACTAGCACGCCATGTGCTTTAAACCTGCTTCCTTCACGGAGCATGTCAAAGAGCACAATGGTCCCCAAATGGCCCAACTGTACAGAGCATCCCCAGCCTTCCCTCCCAGAGCCCAACATTTCTCTATGGCATCCCCCCATTGTCCAAGAAACACCCATGTGCTGGTTTATCCACAGGCAGCTTGATTTAATTAAAACTTCTAAATTCTGTTTTCAGGTCCCTGCTCACCCCATCTTCTGGGTGACAGGACATTCAAATGAGATAAAATTTCTGCTGGCTGTTGTGATTCAGAGAGGATTCCTGAGAAATAGGTTAGTAGGGTAGATGATCTGCCAAATCACTTTCGCCTTTACGAGTTTGAGATTTTAGTTGGCTTGCTTAGAATTCTAGGTAGACAATTCCTCTTAAAAATAGTTGCAGGGTAGTCCTCCTTGTGGTCATGATCCTAGAAGGAATTACTCTGATCACAAACACAGGTGTCATCTGGCACTTTTCCTTTTCTCTAACACCATCTTTTGGGTTTTATTCTAGTTTTCTCTACTTTATCTTAATGGATTAGCATCCTCAGAGTGCTAACTGAAGGTCTTCCACTAAATGAACTCCCTTCCTTTCCAGAATTACATTCCTCAAACAGAGTGAGCTTCTGCCCCGCTTAACTACTTGTTGGCTTCCCAAAGAACCATGTTTCCTTGTTCACATCTGTGAATTTGCTTCCAATTTTTCCTTCCTGGAATGCTCTCCATGTTCCCATGTTCAGATCTGATTCAAGCCCTTCTTCAGGGATGGTTTTCCTCACCAACTCAGCCCGTATCAACCACACCCCCTTTGCAATCCTACTGGATTTACTGTTATTTGGCCCTTGTTTATATTCTAAAGCACTGACCATGTAGTTGTTCTAAGCCAAGTCTAGAGCATCGTATCTGACATAATTCTATTTGCTTACATGTTTTTCTCTAGTAATCATACCAACTAGAATATAAGGTTTTAAGATTTGGGAGTTCCAAGAGCATTGTTTGGCATCCATGAAATCAGGCCATAAAGGTCTCCATCTATTTGTTGATTTGCAGGTGACATTTCTCACTAAGACCCTACAAACCTAAGAGTTTCTCCCTGTTATGGGTTAATAATGTCCTCCACAAAAAATATGCTGAAATCTTAACTTCCAGTACCTCAGACTGCGACCTTATTTGGAAATAGGGTCTTTACAGAGATAATCAAGTTCAAATGAGGTCATCGGGGTGGTTCCTAATCCAGTATGACTGGTGCCTTTATAAAAAGAGGAAAGTGGATACAAAGACATAGAAAATGACCATGTAAAGATGCAGGATTAGACAGATGCATCTTCAAGCCAATGAACATCAAAGATTGTTGAAAAACCAGCTGAAGCTAGGAAGAGACAAGAAGGATCCTTCCCCTACAGATTTCAGAGAGCATGGCTCTACTAACATGATTTAAGACTTAGCCTCCAGAACCGTAAGAGAATACATTTCTGCTATTCTAAGATACCCAGTTTATGGTACTCTGTTATAGTAGCCTTTGCAAACTAACACACTCCCCACCCCGTTTGTTCTCTTTAATCCATGTATTTATGTTGTAAATGGAAGTCTTTCTGGACATCTATATTCATGGGTTTTTTCTCCGGGTGAAATGCTTGGGAAGGCCAGACCTTTGTGTCGGGATCCACAGATCTGATTCTATTCTCTCCTGCAACATTCTGCCTCCTCTTTCCTTTCATCATAATTGCTTTTGCAGTCTTGTAGACTTAACTTTTCTTCCACCCATGTATTTGGCCACTCATATACGCACGTGTGCCTATGGCCATGCATTCACTGAATGAAAACTTACTATGTACCAAGTATTATGCTGAATGATGGGGATGCAGAGATTTAAAAAAAACTGTTGATCTTAAGGGCTTTCAGAGACAACTGTAAGACACTCTAGTAAGTGTTAGTCATTTATTTATTTATTCAGTGAGTGCTTATTGAGGACTTTATGGGGCCAGGCTCTAAGTACAGGAACAGAGTGGTAAAGGAGACAGAGACTCTATTTTCACGGGACTTACAGTTCAGTCTATGAGATGGATAAACACAAGGTATAGGAAAACACAAAAATACAGCCTGACAGTCAAAAGGGAAGTGATAGTCATGGAAAACTTGCTGCAGTCAGTGATGCCTGGGCTGAGTCCTGAAGGGTGAATTACAGGTGGCGAGGCAAAGGCAGAAGTAAAGAGAAAGTATTCCCGGAGTGGGGAGGTGTAAGAAAGCATGACGCTTTGGGGGAATTCTAATTTATTTATTTCTATGCTCCGGGTTGGAAAGAACACTGAGTTGAAAGCCTAGTAAGTTCTTGGAAAATTCTGGTTCTCACTTCTCTCTGTTTTCCTCGATGTAGTTATGGGCGGGGAAGGGAGCCTGGGAAACAGGCACTCTGGGCAGCCAAAGCCCTAATGACAAAGGTGACTTTAAGTTCAAATGCACTGCCCCCAGGATACTGCTGAGTAGCACACACCTCATCAGCTGAGGGCTGAATGCCCAGCACCTTCCTTTCCGTCCATCCCAAGGGGTGCTAGGCTTTGGTGAGAATTCCAACAGGCTCACGGCACAGGGTGACACAGTGCTTCAAACAGATCCTACACCATGTTTAATCAGACCACAAATTTCACTTCAAACTTGGTTTGGCAGAGGAAAACAAAAGATAAAGCCATTTCCCCTGGGGAGATCTCTCTGTCTCATAGTTTGATATGTGAGGAGCCCGACAAAGCAGCAGCTAGCTACTGACGCACGGTGAGAAGAAATCCATCAGCGCCGGGACCCAGGACCGCACACACACGCATGCGCACTGCTGCAGGCAGCGCCCGCTCTTTGCAGACCAGGAATATTTCTATTTGCACGTACATTTCTACCCACAGGATGCGAAGAGCAGTGGTCCCTGCACTCTCTAGCCCTGAAGGCTGTTTACTTGAGGAGAAAGAGTGAGGCCATTCACAAATGTTTTCATATTTGACCACACAAAAGTGACCTAAAATTATTTTTCAAGTTAGGTTCAAAGATCTCTTCAAGTAGAATGTATGTTTTACTCTTTGATGGTTTGTTATCTCAGGGTGAGTTAAGGGATTATCATCAGGCTAACGTCTAAATAAATTTAAACCCTCATATTAGGATTTATATTGGCTTATTAAATCCCTCATTTGTTTTTGATTATCCATGATGCTCATTTATTCCCGGCCCTTTTATCCCTGGAACACTATTTTAAAACATGCCTGGATCTGAATAGCACTGACGAATTGCCCTAAATCCCTGAGTTATGTTCATAAAGCAGGAGACACAGGAGCATGACATCAAAGAAGCAGACTGATCCAGAACTTTGGATTCCAACAAACCAGAGACAGAACCTACTTCCACTTGTGTTTTATAACTTTGGCCAAGCAACCCATCTTGAATGTTAACTTCCTTATCTGTTAAATGGGACAATAACTGCAATAATAACTTCCAATAGTTACTGGATGCTGGTTACTCACGAGGTACTGATGTAAGGATGTCCCATGTACTGACTCGTTAATCCTCACAGCAGCCTAAATTAGAGGTACTACAATTATGCCCTTTTGTGTACGGGTTAACTGAAGTAAGGGACCCAGGTCACACAGCTAGTCAGTAGGGATCTAGGATTCAATTCTAAGTGGTCTCCAGTGTTTTAACTGTGATCTTACTTGCTAGATTCTAGATTACACAGGTGCTGGGAGGAAATACCACATGGTAGCTGCTGTGATTACTACTGCTGTCACTGTTACTATATTATTTCTCTTACACAAGAGAGGCAAATGGGAAGAAAGGGTCTTTCAGGATTCTTCTGTGTGTGTGTGTGTGTGTGTGTGCCTATTTGTGGTTTCTTGGAATGACCGCTATTACTATACTGAAATCAGAGGAACTGTTTTGCTACCCAGTTGTACTTGCTTTATTCCACCCACTTACTATAAGCAGCAGTTTGGTTTCATGCAGCTCAACATGCCCCAGGCCACAGAGAACTTTCTTGCTGCCCTCTGATCCTCAGAGCACACTATTTTTCCCAGTTAAAAAAACAGAAGCAGTGGGGCAACCTGATAGCTGAATTCTGAGTAAGAACGCTTGGATCCATATGACTTCCAAAAAACTGTGGGGAGGGTTTCTACCCCATGTCACATGAAGGTCAACTGAATTCCTAATTAGGGACTATCACTCACTGATACTAAACTACTAGAAAAATCCCCATACTCTACGAATGCAGCTGTTTTCTTTCTTCCCCTTCCATGTCCCACTTGACCCCTTATCCTCTACTCCTCAGACTCAAAGAGTAAAGAATGCTTTTCTAATGGATCGACATGCTATCTTCAGACAGGAGAAAAGACTTCTGGCCTGAGGTAACTGCTGTCTTCTCAGCTGTACATAAAATACTCAGTACATTTCTATAGTGTTCCTGAGGCACAGAGAAAGAACAAAAACTTCAATAGTTTGGTGAGAAAACCCTTTTTTAACCTAGTTAAGAGTGTATTATGTCCACTTCTGACCATCTGGGTCCCCTACTCTGTCACCTGATTCCAGCTCTTAGTGCATCTCCATCACCTGAAACTCTCAGGCAGCGCCTGTTCTCCAATAACCAGGCACTCTCATCAGTGCCTTACATATATTAACTCATCAACCTGCACAGAATCCCTATGAGGTAGGTATTATTTCATCCTTATCTTAGAGTTAAGGAACCAAGGACAGAGAAGAGTTAAGTGACTTGCTCAAGGACACAGAGTCGATAAGTGGCAGAATCAAGATTTGAACTTAGGAAATCTGGCTCTAGATCCTACATTCTGTCTCCCTGGACAAGTTTCTGGAGCCTACTTATTTACGATAAGCACTGAGCTTTAAGTTGAGAAACATTACTGTTCAGGCATGTAGTTTGAGCTCTGCCAGTCACATCATATCTTTGACCTCTCTTCTTTCACAGATAAAATGAGGGAAAAGTTACCTTCTGGGATTCTACAACCCCAGTCACTGAGAGAGACTCACTTGTCAAATGTTTAGATTCTAGACAAATCTGTTAGCCAAACTCCTTGTCACTCTCTGGCTTTTTTGAGTGTAATGAATGAAGCCTTGTGACATAGCTAACTGGGAACTGATGAGAATTCAATTCCACCAAGGTCCTCATGTGACCATGATGCCTCAGTCATCGGAAATGAAAGAAACAAGTTTCTGGTAACTGGTTGGCAAAATTGTTTCCTACAACAAACATGGATTCCCAATGATATTTGAGGACTGTGGACTCATGGTCAAGTCTCTGAATCCATCAGCATCACCTGCCATGGCCCTGGGTGGGAATTTCGAGTGGAAATCCACCCACGCTTCAACTTTTTAACTGGCTTTTCAGGTGGAGAGAGTTCTCTGTGAACAAATGGGTACATCTGCTGTTCAGAAAACCCATCCATTTCAGACACTGGTCTGTCCACAGAGGAGAGTTTGAGGCTTCCAAATACAGTAAATAGCAAACAATTAAACAGTTATGGGAATGGCATAAACATCAGGACAGGCTTGCATTTAGAGCCTCCCCATGCTCAGAGAGGTAACGGGAAGGGAACTGTATACATCTAAGGATGAAAAGATGCAGCAAGATGTCCTGACGAAGCATATAAGATTTCAACATACTACCGCCCTGTGTGTCAAGAGAAAGGAATCCAATCCCTGGGCCCACTTTCTAGACCTAAATCTTCAGCTGCAGCACAACCATGTGTGGTGAAATGCGGTCTACCTCTTGCAAACCTTGTTCTGCAGGACTACCCTCCTGGGGAAGTTAAGTAGGCAGGGGTGAGCTGGAAAACAGCACTTTTCTTTTCTAGATCAAGGGAGGGTCAATCCAGCCCACATGTGGTTTCACTTCCCTCTACCGTGGGTAAGACCATCAACCTCCATTAGATGAAGCACATGACAGTGCCTGTTTTCACAGGAGGCGATTCTAGGTGTGCCTGGGATGGGCCAGAAGGAAGAGCCTAGCAGGTAACTTAGGATAAAGAAAAGAAAAATGGAAGCTTTCCTGGCCCCCAAACTGGCATCTTACTATCTCCCCCTAGCTGACAGCCTACCATTAGTGCCAAAAAAAAAAAAAAAAAAGCCATAAAATTAAGCTTGACAGTGGGGTGCATCTTGTGAGGAAGATCTAGCCCCACTATAAGCCTCTCCCCCACTTCATAATTCTGGCCTCATTTTCCTCACAAAAACAGCATTGATAAAAGGTGTCTGTCTAGTCCTGGTGGATTCTACATCAGTAAATATCCTGCTTGTAACAATTTCCTTCTGTGTTTTTCCATAACTTGATGACTCCAAATAATGGACAAGATACAGGCACTGCAATCTTTAATTTTGCCTGCGTGTCAGTCTGGGGAAGGGGCTGAGGCAGGAACAGTGTGGTAGGTAGGGGTGGGGTGGGTGACAGACCACCCTCAGAGATTTTTTTAATTTCAGGAAATTCCCCCAGTAAAGGCATCAGTTATGTGTAGGCTTCATTTTCTACGATTGAGAGCTTTAATTCAGTTTCTCAAAGAGCATCCTGGATGTATTCAGTAACGATCTACAAAGTTCTCCCACATATACTTTTAATCTGAATAAAGGAGAAACCCACATTTGGTATGTGGGGTTTTACCAAGGCCAGAGGATGCATTTCCTTTATGTTTTCCCTTTAAACCTCAAAACGGTGAGAGCATCAGTTCCCAAACTGAGATTTCTTTGTAACATTGCTGTTTCTGTGTGTTAAGCAAACCTTCCAATGACATCTGGACAATAAGCAAGTATTCAATCAGGACTGATTAGATAGCTGTGTCCTAAAAACCAACCCTCTGGAACATCTCATGGGGCAAGAGATGAAGAGGTGGCTTAAAAGATGAGATGAAGGTAGAGTGATAACTCAGTATCTGGTATTTATGTAATACCAAGTGTGCAGAGAACTTTACAAAATTGTATAATCCAAGAGCTCCTGACCCTGACTTTACAGCTGAAGGAAATGGCAGGATATTAGTGGTCCTTCTGTTTTTCAGAGTTTTCTACCATTGCCTGAAGATGCAACACGAATACACTGCCTCGTGTGTTCTAGGTCCCTCTCTTGAGCCATCGAACTGCCTGAGAGCAGCATTGTACCTTGGAGAGGGCATGGAGTTACAGACAAATGATCAAGCTTCAAGTTTCTGTGTCTCCCACAGGGACAGAGATCCAGCAAATCTGGCAGTAAATAATCTGACGTACTTTAAACAGTTGGTATAATTGTTATTGCATTACATGTTTATGGGCCATAAATGTGTCAGCTCCATGGTAATTAACTGAGAGCAAACAGAGATAGTCTTACACTACAGGGGAATTAGGTACTGTAGGCTCATCTGGAAGATTGAAAGGAGACAGAAAGCAGGACACAAAGCTGCCCCAAGGGCTTTTGAAATACTTGGATTGGGACTTTAGAGGGAGTATCTAAGTAGTGTGTCAATAATATGTTTGATTAGAATTTTAGGAAGAAAGATTTTGACATATATAAGAGCAAGAGACTCACCCAGCTCAGTGGTCATCTCCTCTGGGCCACCTTCCCTGACCTAGATTAGGGGACCCATCTCAGGATTCCCAGAAGACAGCCATTCATATCTCTGCTACGGCCATTATGACAGTGCATTGTCATGATCTGTTTGTGTACTGGCCTCCCAACTAGCTGTTAATGCCTGGCCCAAGGGTCTATGTCCTAGACTTGTTTGTTTCTTCAGGGCCTACAACACAGCAAGAATTCCCTAAACGTTTGCTGAACAGAGCTAGATTTTCCCTTAACCAGCAGAAGAAGCTAAACCATCTGCCTAAGGCCAAGGAGAGAGTAAACTGTCTGAACTGGATTTCATCCTAGATTTGGACTCCTAAACCCATGCTCTTAAGGCTGGAATGAAGGACTGGGAATCAGTCACTTGCACCTTAGTAAGAATTAACTTAGGTAGTTTTGTTTTCCTAATTCTTACTTGAGTTGAACTGAATGAATGGGAGTGAGGTTAAAAGGAGATGAAAGAATTGGGTTCCTGGTATAAGTGGTAGAGAAAAGTCATCTGGAAATTTGAGTCAGTGGGCAAGGTGATTAGGATTAAGTCTCTGGGGGAGAGAAGACAGAGGTACGATGAAAGAGTCAGAGAAGAGAATGGCACAGAAAAGGAGGCAGGGACCCAGGGTCGCATGGGGGACATGGAGGGAAGAGAAATAATACATAAAGCATGTGTGTGTGTGTGGGGGGGGGGTAGAGAGAGAGAAAGAGAGAGAGAGAGAGAGAGAGAGAGAGAGTGTGTGTGTGTGTGTGTGTGTGTGTGTGTGTGTGGTAGAGAGAGAGAAAGAGAGAGAGAGAGAGAGAGAGAGAGAGAGAGAGAGAGAGTGTGTGTGTGTGTGTGTGTGTATGTGTGTGTGTGTGTGTGTGTGTGAGTAATGGTGCTGGCAATTTACAGCATGAACAGGCCATCAACTAAGTGGTTGTTAGTAGTGGCAGAGCAAAGATGCAAATCTCCAAGGCAGTCACCAATGTCTTCCAGATTCATAAGTCCAGGCTGCATCTTTCTGGATGACTTAGTATTTCTTTATAAAAATGTATTCTTAGGAACTGAGTATTTTGCCTAATGACTCAGTGCTGAGTTCTAAGGCATTCACTTTAGGTCTATTTGATTTCTCTCTTAGCATAGTTCATTCCCAATACATTTGGCTTTGCCCTGAGAAGTGTGTACTCTAATGAATATTTCACTATCCCTTAACTGTTAGCTTTCACCAAGAGCCTAGTTCTACCTTTGGCAACTGAGACTATGAGATGAAGGTTATCTTCTGAAAACAAAGAAAGAAGAGCCTGTTAATTTGTCTGGGATCTTCTCTAGGTTATAAGCTACTGTGGGGCTAGGAGGACTGGATCTTTGCAATGTGGTAATTCCTAGGCCTAGAGCTTGGTGCCTAGAATAAGTCAGGGATGGACGGATATAGGCGTGGATGGATGGAAGGAGGGAAGGAGGGATGGAGGGAAGGATGGAGAAATGGAGGGTGGGGAGGAAGGAAAAATGGAAGATGTATAAACATCATTAACAGAGGCAAAGACTGAACCACGAGCTCTTTTGTATCAACTTTAGAGTTAAACATATTTTGTTCCAAATTTGAACCTGCCTCTAATTAGTTACATGATCCCTCTAAAGGCTCAGTTTCCTCAGCTATAAAGTGAGGATAGGAATAGTAAATCTTCATAAAACTATGGGGAAGATTAAACAAAATAATGTATGCAAAGTCATGAGCCCAGTGCCTGGCATCTTGTAAGCTCCCAATAAAGGGAAACTCTTAGGGACAACCCACCTTGCTCAAAGATGGCCCATGAAGATTAGCAAGGATGTGAGGCCAAGATGCCCTGAACTTCTCTGTACCCTGGGATGGATTTTACTTCTTTCCTTTCTTCTCTTTTCCACGTCCTTCCTTTTTCCCTTCCCTTCTCTTCTCTCTCCCACAAGTATTTGAAGAGACAACTGGCTAGGAATGACATCATTAATACAAGCTTTCTGATTTCCCCCTGACTTGTCCCAGGCTTTTCAGACCATCAGGACATAGCTGCTCCTTTCCAGGACTCACACCTCACTTGCCCACTGGCCTGACTTCCTTCAGTCATGTCACACAGGATATTAACTTTTTAGGAGTATTTGGACTCTGTCGCCCCTGCTCCCACTTCATCACCTCATGGCTGTTCTTAAAAAACACACCTTATTGGATTAGGTGTTAAAATAAAACAGAATATCCCAACACCTGCTGCCTTTTGTGGGCATGGTGGAATCCTTGAGAACCAGCTGCTTTGCTTCCTGTTCTAGAACTGCCCAAGAGATCGGGCAAGAGCTGCGCTGAAAGCGGGCTTGAGGCTAGGTTCTAGCCACACCTCCTCTTTACTTTGCTTCCACACTAGCTGATCAAGAAAATTTAGGACTAAACTGCAATGACTCTAAAATAAACATGAAGGTCTTTTTGTATCATGTTTTCCTGAATAGGGAACTAAGAAAGAAGGCAGACCCTTATTTTTTTGAGCATCTGCTGTATGGGGTAGGAACTAGTTAAATATTTTATGAATGTAATCATCTTTACAACACCCCCTCCAGCCCCTGATCCAGCCAATTATATCTGTTTCACAGTTAAAGACAACTGAATCTTAGAGAGGTTAAACTGACTGACTTAAGGCCACAAAGCAAATAAGGAAGTCAACATCCATCTGACCTTAAAACCCACAATTTCTCCCTAATTCCAGGCAGCCTCACTATTCCTGGTGGGGAATAATTAGCTTTGGTGTTGCCAAGTCTCCTTTGGTTCTTGTCTTGAAGTCGCCCCATTCCCAAGTGTGGCTTAGACTCCTCTTAGGAAAAATGTGGTGTCTGATTAAAAAAAAAAATCATGCTAAGATGATAATGAGCTACACCTCTCCTAGAATGTCCCCATCAAGGCACACCATGGCTTCGGTACTTAACACCATTGCTAAGAGTAGAATAAGTATCAAGTCTATGCAATCTGGGTCGAGGGTCTTTTTTGGCTCTTTGAGTGACATGAGGAGCTACCTCCTGTCAGCCAGAAAAGCAGTTGTATGTACCCACTCAGGAACCAGAGTTGACAGCAGAAGTTACGGAGAATGCACCACCTTCAGCGGTTCTAGCCCAGAGCCAACAGCCTGTGTTTGTGTCTGCCTAGGGCTCTGTGATGGTCACTCCACAGGTAAACCCAGAGCCCCATGAGAAAGCCATGAGCGTCTGCAGGGTCTGGGAGGGAGCTGGGTTAATCCAATGACAATCATTCGAGGCTTCTTTGTGTCACTAACACAAACACCAAACAGAATTGCTAGCAGTCCCGGTAGAGATAACTCGGCAGAACAATGAAGGAAAAAAAATGGTAAAGACAAGAATAAAAAAGGACACTGAGTCACCACAGGAAAGAGGTAGTTGGCTGGGCTCTGCTTTCTGACAGAGCTTTCTGTAGCTGTGGCAGGTATGCTAAGAACTTCCTGACCTTGGGCTGGCACCACGTCAGGAATGATATTTCTAGAACGGTGCACTGTTTCTGAATGGTATCCCCCAGCTTACTGGGCACAAATCAGAGCATTCTCTTTTTCACTCCCTCATTTTTATGTTGCCTAAACATCTCTATCTCTTTCTCCAGGCTTCTTCCCACTTCGTTGTTTTCTAAGTTTAAGAAACTTAGTAACAGAGCTGATTCCTAACACTAAGGTCACGGAAAAGCTCTTCATCTCAAATTGCGTGAGGCCTTCTTTCAAAATTTCCAAAGAAGGCATCGGGTACACTTAGGCAGCAATAATTCTCATTTCAAAGCTTTGGCTAAATCATGGATTGCCTTTAAATTGTTACTTCAGGACTTCAGAAACACTGGATTATAGGGAAAGGCAAAGAAGAAAAGTAGACAAGATTTACTTTGGGAGTCTCGACTCTACTTCTGCTGATTGCTTTGTAAGCTGATGGTTTGTGAACTGTAAAACTCCACTGTTTCATCACCACCTCCACAGCAGAAAGCTGTTTGGCAGCGTTATTTCCATACCCATGGTGCTTACAAGCTGTGGGACTGATGACTGGTACAGATATGTCAGCTGTCGGAGCAGTGACGAACCCAGGAGGTTGTTTAGTTTAATAACTATCTTTAGAGGGGTAGCATTTAAAGTCTCCAAGATTAAAAAAAAAAAATGTAATGGCTTCTCCAGGACCATTCCCCAAACTCTGGCTCTACCTGCTACAGGGAACAAAGTGGGTTTGTTCATTCCTGTATCCCAAGCACAATGCCCAGCACACAGTAGGCAGTCAATAAACAAAGGTGGTCAAGTAAATATCTGCTCAATGGAGGCTGAATAAAGAGAAATTCCAGTTTTCTTAAAGAGCACTATAAAATTCTAAATCGAGGGATGAAGGGCATTTTGTGTCCTTTTACACATGGACAAACACCATTAAGGTACTCTACAAATACTCATCATTTCAGTGTTGCACCATCCTTGTGTCCTGAACGCTCTCACCTAGATTTTTCTTACAGAAATGTAAGTCTTGTTCTCTGATTTCTCCCGGCTCCTTAATTGATAGTTAAAGCCAGTTCCTGTTTTGTGACTGAAAGAGGTGCTTTGTCTTTGGGACTTCTATTTGACTCAAGGTATTTTCCTAACAGAAGTCTCCTTTATTTTCTCTCTTGAAAAACTTCAGTTTTGCGGATAATTATCATTCCCTTCAGGGAACTAGAATGTCAGACCTGGAAGGGCCTCGGGGATCATCCAGCTGCACCTCTCATTCCCACCCCTGTGATACCCTTACCTGGACTCAATCCTCCTGCCAGGTGGACTAACCAAGTCCACATCACAGTGCGTTGATGCTAACATACCTAGGCCGGAGGTCTTTTAATTACTTTTAATGAAGATATAAGGATGTAGGTTACACCAAGTACGCTATTTCTTTGTGACACTACACGAGAAAAAGTGCAGGTGCCTGTAAGACAACAAAAGCTAGCCACTGTTACCACTGCACCTCTGCTGGAAGTGCAGCCAGAGTCATTTCTCTCTAAGCAAATCTATCTGTTGTACTCCCCCGTTTTACTCCTCTTCACGGCTCCCCGTTGCCCTATAGGACATAAATACCAAACAACTTAACACAGAGCTGGCACCTGTCCACCCTCTAACACTAGCTCCAAACTCTTGTCCTTTCCTCCATGTTCATGCTTTTTCCTTCTGCCTGTAACATCTCTTCTCGCTCTTCGTCACCTAGATAACCCTTCCTTATGCTTTATGATTCAGCATAGGCATCGCCTCCTCCAGGAAGCCCTTCCCTCAGCCTCACACTCCCACCAAATCCTGTGCTTGTTTCAGTCAAAGCAGTGACAGTTTTGAAATCTTCCTCCTTTGTTAACTGATAACGCTGTTAGAATGGGGTTTATTTTCTTAGTCGTCCCTGAGGACCAGATACAAGCAGATCACTGTTCGTGAAGATACCCAGTGCATTTTTATTTTTTACTGAATTAAGATGTGAAACACTTTCATATACTTTGGGCACAAGGTTAACTTCAGTCAGTGGTCTATATAAGGACTTTGCCAGGGTCCAGGCAGAATTAAGTGGTCCAAAGGGCTGTCCAACTACACAGATAGTAAAAAACCAGGGAAGCTTCCCTCTCAGGACTTAACAGAATGGATTTTCCTCAAGCCGATGTTTCTATCTTTTTGCAATGAGTCATCTGTGCTTTCAGATGATAAGATGAGAAGGTTGACCCAACCCCTTGATTTTTACCCCAGATTCATGCAACAACTAAAGCTGTGCTTGCCAAGCAACTTTTAGTATCATCAAAGCTCATTTCACAGAGGTCTGAGGTTGATAAAAGAGGTGATGTGTAACCATGGAAAGGGCTCTCGTTAAGAGAAATGAAGATTGAGGCCCCGAGGCAAGCAAACATGTGACGTTAACCCTTCTTGAAATCAAAACACTGCTGAGGACAATTCTGATCACTGGGCCAACACATTCCTGGGCAGAGAAATAGCAGAAGCCACCACTGGGCCAATCAGGCCCTATTGTAAGAAACAGGTCTTGGCAAGTTCTTCTGTTGTAACTTGTCCATCAGTGGAAGAAAAGAGAGAGACAGTATGATTACGCACCTGGATTTACCAAGGAGGAGGATGACAATAGTAATAGCATGAGCTCTCCAAAGGCGCCTGAATATGGCCTCTAAATCTGGACTCAATTTCTGTGGACGCCAGTGAGCTTTGGTGTGCTTTCACTTTAAGCACTGAAAAGTTAGTCAGGACAGAGCCAAAAGGCAGCATATGGAAACTTTGGGAACACAGCAGAAAATAAACCATTATTTTGAGAGCATGTTGAACAGTAACCCTTAAAACAAGTTGTCCAAGGGGATGGTGCCTGTAAGGCTTTGAAAACTCCACCAAGTAAATTAAAACATGATTGTGCAAAAAGGCAACACCTTCTGCTGTAGCCATTTTAGGCTAATATAAAAGAAAATTAGAAATTGGAAATCCTTCGCTGCTAGTCTGCATGGATTTGGTTAGTGTACAATAAAATAGGCATTCTGAAGTTTGCTTTCAAAGAGAGACTCAGTGACCTTTAAGACTGTTAAGTTTTCCTTAACATTCTCGTCTCAAATAAGGATTCTCAAACTTCTTTTATATTTCTTACTGGTCCTACGAACCACCCCAGGTCTGAGAAAAGGGAATGAGGTTGGGGCAGGGGGCAGAAACCAAGTCCTGTTCCTGGAATTAAGGGCATTCCCCCCACCCCCTTTGACTGTTTATCTATTCTGCACCACTCAGCTGTTCTCTGTTGCAGAGAAATAAAAGTTTAGTTTAAAAAGTATGTTAGAACAAAGCTGCAGAAATTGCCTGGAATTTCCTTCATTTTCAGCCATCTGGCTTTCATTGCTTACTTCTCTCCCCTCCTCCACATACGTTTACCAAATCTTTTCAACACACACTGGCCAAGCTATCAAATGCTTATAATTAATAACAGTCAGACTCTTTTTTTTTTCTTTTAAGGTAGTGCTTTCTAGCTTTCCTAGGGCTGCTCATGTCACAGCTCTTATAAACCAGGGAGAGGATTGTGAAGCTTAATTATTAAGATTTTGTCAAATCAGAGAGAAAGTCAAATCAAATTTAAGTTCTGAATACAAACCCAAAGTATTTCTCACCCAAAATGAAAGGGAAAGGAGTGGAGAATTAATTTTTCTGAGTGCCCACTAGAAACCTATTTTAGAGATGAAGAATCTGAGGACCACAAAAGGTGTATGACCTCTCGAAGGGCACACAGCAAAACATGACAGAGCAGGATTTTAACACAGGTCTTAAGCTACCTGCAGGTTTTTATTTTGTTAGTCTTAGGAATAGAAAAGACCTTTAGTGCTTATTATTAAGGGAAAGATCAGGTTGCCAAACATTATATACAGTACGATTCCATTTACAAAGGAAAGAAACCCTGATATGTTTGTATATGTTCATATATGTATATACATTCATAGAGAAAGGTCAGGAAAGGTATGTATGATGCCATTAACCACCGTTATCTCTGGGGAGAAGGAACTGGGGCTGGAGAGCATGGTGGTGACAGGGGAGAGTATGCCTTTCTTTCTTATTTCTATTGTGCTTGAGCGTTAAAAATAAGAATATTCATGTAGTACTTGTATAATGACAACACTCAGCTTTTTAATTAGGAATAGGGGGCTGACCTCTTTCCTAATGACTGATTTTAGCTCTGTTTTGGGTACTTCTCCCTTAAGCGGGTCTCACCCACCAGTGAAGGTGGGCAGTGTGACAGGGCTTCTAGACACAGATTACTCAGAGGGTGGCAATGGCACCTCAAATAATTTTCCTTAATTGTCATGAGACCTTCTTTGTTATCAACTTTGGTGCCAAATTCTCACCATTGTCAGCTCCCAAGCAAAAATGGTCCTCATCTCTTCTGGCCAATTTCAAGCAAGGTTGTTAAGGGATTAACACCTGTCCTGGATGTATGACCTCCCGTCTCTCCACACGATCCAAGTCCTCCCTGGGTAATGCTGACAACCCCCTCAACCTCCATCGTGTCTGCGCTCCCCTCTGATAAAGTTTGTCCTCATGTTCTTACTTTGGGAACACCTGGTCATACGTGGCTGCTAACATAAAGGGTTATTTATCCTGAGGCTATTTCTGTTTTAAATCGGTAATTTAAAGCCTTAAATGTAAAGAAGAGACTCGAGTAACCGCATTTTCAGTACCACCTGGTGGGTGGGTGGGATGGGATAAGGGGAATGGAGAGGAGAGAGCATACTGGGGTCTCCCCAGCTATCGTTAGGGTCTAAACATGACTCCTAAAAAACTGGCTCCAGTCCTTTATATTCATTTATTCAGTAAACACTTAATAAGCACCTACTATGTGCTGGGTATTATGCTAGGCGCTAGGTGGTTAGAGAGGAGGAGAAGACAAAGCTGACAGCAAGGATGTGAAAAACTAGCCTTCTTCAATGGATGACTCTTTTTTTTAAGGGTCCTAAAAAAAAGGCACACAGTTGGTGTGCACATGGACACACACAAATTGGAACAATCAGGATAGCTCCTGCTTGAGGACACACCCTTCCTGCTGTGAACAGCTAGGTCTGAGACCATCTGCCAAAACCTGGTGAAGGCTGGACAGGCGCTCTGACACTGGCTCTGACAGTCACACAGGCCACCAGGAGAAGGCGCCTAGAGAGGACACGCCTTCCACGGCCTTTGGTAGTCTCTGTGCGAGCTGACAATCTGACTGCACGCAAGAGGAAGAGCAGGTCCCTAACTGGTCTTCCGTAAGACTAACAGCTTCCTGGAAAAGCTCCTTATCTTAACCAGTGCCGCCTCTAAGAGACACAGCCTGGTGACTAGGACTCAGAGCATCATTTCTGTGTATCTCACAGAAAATGCTATGGCTTTTTTGAAGACACAGACAGCAGCAAGAGTCAAGAGCCCAAAAGACAGTGTATGCAAACTCGGGGCTCATCAGGGGACACACCAAAATGTGCAGGGAACACTGATCCACGCACAGTAAAAACTGGGAATTAAAGATTTAAATGAGTCCTAACTGACTAGAAAGTGCTTGGGAAAACAACACACTATCATGCTCCTACTAAACACATTTTCTCTTTCATACACATCTGACATCGACATTCAGAAGGAGAGATCCCCCCCAGACCTCATGTCAGACTGAATATTTCACAGGAGACGCACCTCTGTATCTTTCTCACTGTTAAGATAAAAATCTGCATTGGCTCTTGGATGGATGAGAGATGAAGAGAGCAGAGCGAGTCACATCAGGCCACTTTGGCCCCCTTTGTTGTTTCAATCAGCTTCATTCTACAAACGCTCAACTGTGTATAGTTGGCCCAAGAAATCCCCAGCTGTGCCCAGGAAGAGGTTCTGCCTGTCAGTCTGACAGCTGGCTGGTGGAAATTAAAGCACTGTGTTTATATGGAGCAAATGCAATGTTAAGCCCAACAAGAGTCCTTGTTTTGGAGTTAAGGAAAAGGTCATAGAGTAAATTAAGCTTATCTAATTTAACCAGAGTCAGGACCTGGAGGATGGGATGGACATCCTGTGTCCTATTCCTTCTGTTGTCCAGGAAGGGAGGGGCTGAGTGGCTGCAAATCCCGGAGGATTTTGTTTGCCTCAGGTACTGACTCCTCAGCACTGCGTCAGCTCATCACAGCCCTTGGATATCATTACAACACTGGAACGTGGTTCCAAAGACCCCCATGCTTGTTTTTAAAGTGCTGGTAAATAAGCAGAGCAGAAATGACATCAATTATCAGCACGAAGGAGCAGCAGCAGCAGTCTATGTTTCTGCCTGCAGAGTCAGGAAGAGCTATGGGATTATTTGCACAGGACATGGTGATGGCAGACTGTCTACTACAGCTAGTTCACTTTGCAGATGTGGAAACAGAAGGGGCAGACATCTTGCCCAATGCCACACAGCCAGTGGGTGGCAGAGTGAGGATGAGAAGCCAGGCTCCCTGACCTGCTAGCCAGGGTCCTGGCAGGCTGCCCCAGCTCAATCCCTTCTGCTTCTTCCTGCAGTCAAATACAGGGGGTTTGGACCCCTTGCCCATGTAGTAAGGTCTTAGGCTCACTGGAGAATGGTGAGGGCAGAAGAGAGATGTAAGCAGGGACAGAAAAGGAGGTTTCTCAGAATTCTGTGCACTGGATCTAGGCTTTTCTTGGATGGCCCTTGACTCTATTTTACTGGCTGGCTGATTTTCCAGTTGCCTTGGAGAGCAGGGCACTAGTGGCCCTCTTCAGGCCTGCATTTGAAGAGAGAAGCCAGGCCCACCCTTCAGATCAATATACAGAACGACTTTGGTGACGAGCAGGACAGAGTCACTGCAGGACTGTGCTCTGATCTGATCCCAGGAGGCCTGTAATCTGTATCCTCTAAGTCCCACAGAAAGACATCTAGTTGGCGGAGAAGTAAGACAAACAGCATTAGCTTCACCAGAAAACTATCGTCAATTCCCATAGGCAACACATTGTGTCTTGTGTGATATTTTACAGAAACGCAAGAAATACCATTCAGAGACAGCCACCCCCATCATACCCAGGATATGATCCAGGAACATTCTTCCTCCCATCAGCAGACTTGAAAGTCTGGCTTTGGTTCTTTAAATGTCCCTCTTTGAATCCAAAATCACAGATGAGATGGCAGAATCATACTCACTCCAAACAAGTACCTGAAGGCAAGGCTCTCAAGACACCAGAAAATTGTGGGACCAAAGCATCCAATCCATTGGATAGATTAAGACTCAAGGCTTGGTAATAAAGAGACCCAGGCAGGGTTGAACAATGAAATGCTGTAACTGATTTATGTGCAGTGAGTGACACACACACAGCCCACAGCGTGCTACAATGAATCTATGTGCTGCGTGCATACAGATTTCACAGTGGATCAATTATACCGCCCAGATGCTTCAGTTCCTGCAGGCCACAAGCCCATCCATTACTAGGGTGCGAAGGCGTGGGACACAGGCTAAAAGGTGGCAGAGACCATCAAGTCTGTGGTCAGTCCACGTTCCCTTTAGGAGAAAGCAGCAGTGTGGTCTGTGCACATGCCGGCCATGCCACGGGGCTTGCTTCAGTGCATGGAGCTTTCTGGACCCTGAGCATGACCACTGAGCTGGAATTCCAAAGCCCTGGTTTCAATTAAATTTAAGTGGATTTGACTAAAAGTTTGAACTGATGCTAATTGGTTTTCAAAACACTGGATAACAATAAGCACTCTGGTCTTGCCCACGGACAGACGCACCCCATTCTGATCACGCTCCTTGGCAGCGGGGCAGGCAGCGTGCCTCTTACCTTGCTGGGCAGGGATCCAGACTGCAGGACTTCAGGAGCTGGGGGGGCCGCCGGCTGGTCACGCACAGGTCCTCATCAGTGGGCTCCCGCGTCTGTTTGTTCAGGCAGCTCACCACAGCCTCCTGGACACCTGTGCACAGATCACACCATCAGACCAGAGTGGGCATGTGAGGGGTGGGCAAGGGCAGTAAAGGTGGCTGGTGGGAGGTCTCTGCGATTGGGTGGGTAGATGGGGGCCTCCCTGCATGTCGGGAGTTTAAAGCCTGGATTGCCCATCTTGTCAGGCGTCTCTCCATCTGCAGAAACACTCCTAGCTTTGTGCCTCTTCAGGAGGGCAACTCCCCCAAAGAGGACAGGCTGCCACCAGTACTGCTGAAAAGCTTAAAAAAAAAAAAAGCCACCAAGCTATCTAGCTGCCAATGCTGAAACAGGGTAATTTAATGCAGAAGGGGAGAAGGGTGACCCAAAAATGGCCCCGAGAACTTCACACGTTATATTTTAATCAATAGGATATGGTTGTATTTGGAAGAGGGGCTCAGAGCCATGTTTTAATATTCAACATTTTGTAAACTGGACTTTGCTGGTTTCCTTCTGATTCTGGTTCATTTCTATAGTGACCAAGAGCAGCTTAGGAATTTGGAACAAAGAAAGAGAACAAGATGATTAATAACTGCATTCATGGAAGACAATCTTTTCTGCATTCAAGGAAGACAGTCTTTTCTACATCTGTGGAAGACAATCTTCCTACTGACACCCACACGCCCCAATCGCAGAGCTAACAAATCACGAGTCTGAGGAATGACTGGCAGAAGGTCACTCGGCGGGTCTTCCAAGGTGGGGTGCAGGATCCCTCGTGGAGACTTTCATGGAGCAGGGACACACGTAACCAGGTAATGTAATGTCCAGACATTGCAATCTGGTTCCCGGAGTCATAACAGCAAAAGCAAAAATCCACAGGGTGAACATTATTAGCCAAGTATTGAGTCTAGGAACTTGATATGCCCCATTCAATCCTCTCAACAACTCCATGAGGCAAACACTATTTTTCTCCCCATTCTACAGATAAGGAAACCGAGGCTTTAAAGGGTGAAAAGACTTGCTAAGGTCATACAGTTGATAAATGGTGAAGCTGTAATGGCTGTGCCTTAGCACTGGAACTTTGATGACTGACAGCACTAACATTCAAAAAATACTAAGAGGCTGTTACATCTGCTGCAGATCTTCAGGAATAACCTAGACATGCATCTGGAATCATTTCAGTGGAGTTCAGTTTAAGGAAGAGGAGAGAAAGGACATTCTTGATAGTTTGCTTTCAGTCACACATAGCTACGTATATAAACATATGTACATCTAAAGATATCTGTTGTTAAATATTTGTATACAGTTGTAGCAGAGTATGTGACCATCTATATAGTTTTTTTATAGAAATACACATCCATTTTCTTTTTAAAATTTTCTGTGTTACTTCGTTAATTAGTACCTAAAATAGTACAACGACCTATCACTAATCAGCCCTTACTTCTTTCCTTCTAGCTACCCTTTCTCCAAGAAGTTATCACCCCATTTAAGAGTGACTGCTTCCTGAGGTGATGCTACACTGACAGAAAGGTTATCCAGCAAGACCTTCATTTAAAAAGTGACATTTTAAAGCCAGAATTTGAATTGCCTTTCTTTTTTCCTAGTAAGTCTGATAAATCAAACATTAAAAAAGAAAAAAGTCACCATATTTGCCCTTTTGCCATGAATGACAATTTTCTTTTGTCCACGCTTTTTAAAAAGTTAAAAAAATGTTCTGGGGAGGAGGCCAAGATGGCAGAGTAGAAGGATGCTCGTAGCTCACCCTCTCCCACAAATGCACCAAGACTCACATCCACAGACCCACTCAGCCAACCAGAGCACCTGCGGAACTCTGACAAAACATCGTCCTCTTCAAAAGATAGAGATGCCAAAAAATCTGGTAGGACAAAAGGAAAAAAGAAAAGAAAAGGCAAAACAGCGCGGGACTGGTCCCGAGGGGAGGGAGCGGCAAAGGAGGACTGGCGCTCGTTCGCTGGGTCTCCCCTCTCCAACTGAGAGGCCAGCGGGACGGACGAGGGGCCTCCGAGGCTCCGATCTGTACAGAGCAGCCCTTGACCTACAGAACTAAGTTAAACGGGAACAGAGGGTCCCTGCGACACCCAGACCGAGACGCGGGCCGGCAGCTGCGGGCAGGGCCAGGCTACCCGAGCCGGGCGGAGGACGGGGGCGGCTGCACTGAGGCAGTCGTGGGGGACTGCAGGGGGCTGCGCACCATGGCTGTGGGTGCACAGGGCCCTCCATAAAACAACACGGCTGCTGTGCCCTGGGGGGAAGGGTGCACACCCCCATCTCTGAAAACCCTCGGAACGTTTTCGGGGGAAGAGAGGCGGGGCTCAGGCACAGCCGCCATATCCTCCGGCGCTGAGCATCCAGGCAGGGGCAGAGGCGAAACCTGCATCCACACCTAAGGGCTTAGCAGCCTCAAAGGCCAGACAGAGACTTGTCTACAGCCCGAGGCAGATAAGATCCTTCTGTCCTGGTCCCTCAGAGAACTTGCTCCGCCAAGACAAACAAGGAGCTGGGTTTTGGCCCGGAGCAGGGGCAGGGCTGTTCCTCCATCTTCCCCAAGCCTGCCTGCGGAGCGCCAACCCAAGGAGGAGCGCGCAGCGACAGAGCAGCGGAGCGATGGGCACCGGGAGAGGGCGGGCAGCCCCCGGCCTTTCCCACAGGCACGCAGGCCTTGACCGCAGTGCTGGGTGGGGGCACGACCCGCCCTCCTACCTGGCCAGTCTGCAACATCTGACTGCGGCATCGGGAGGGGCAGTGACCCGCCTGCCCACAGCAAAGGAGAGCTGCACCTGACCCAGTGTTGGGAGGGGGTGCGATCTGCTTGCTGACAGGCACTGGGAGCAGCAAAGACGAGGGCGCCAATGGAGGGCCTCTGAAAACAGCAAGCTGAGCTTCCAAAATAGGACAAAGAAAGACTTCCCATTAAGAGCACACAGTCTACAGGAGTACACCGCCCCCCCTTCCTTTTTTTTTTTTTTAAACTGTTTTTACCTGTTCTATTTTCTATTTACCCTTTTAATTTTTACTTCTTAAACAATATATACCCCCAGTTTTAATTCCTTTTAAATTTTTTATAAATATTTTTATTATTGTTTTTAAAAATCCACATTTCATTTTTATTTCTCTTGCTTTTCATGTCCTGTTATTCATTATACACAGGTTTCAAATACATTTTTTCCTCTTTTCTCCTTTTTTAAAGGTTTTTAAAGGACGTCTCAACCCGATTGCTTTTCTGCTTCAACTTGCTCTTCTATTATTCATTATACACTGTTTTCAAACCTTTTTTTCTCCCTTCTTTTAAAATTCTTTCTCTCTCTCTCTTTTTTTCAAGTTTTATTCCTGCATAGGCATTAGATAGATAAACTCCTTAAGGACCACAATAGATAACTGATACTCCATAAACCACAGTGCCAGAGAGGTATGAGCAAAATGAAGAAGCAGAGAAACCATTTCCAATTAAAAGAACAAGAGAAAACCCCTGAAAGAACGATAAATGAAACAGACATCGATAGCCTACTAGATCAAGATTTCAAAAGAGTGATCAAAGTACTGAAGGAACTAAAAGAAATAGGGTTTAGCAATATTAAATATGTCAAAAATGAAATATAAGCTATAAAGAAGAACCAAGTAGAATTGGTAAACTCATTGGTTGAGATGAGAAATGATCTAAAGGCTGGACAAAGCCAACTAGATAACGTAGAGGAACGAGTAAGTGACCTAGAAGACAGGACAATAGAAAGCACCCAATCAGAACAGCTACAAGATAAACAAATAAAAACAAATGAAAATAGCATAAGAGACCTATGCGATAACATAAAGCGTGCCAATCTTTGCATAATAGGGGTCCCAGAAAGGGAAGAAAGATCAAAGGGGATTGAAAAGGTATTGGAAGAAATCATGACTGAAAACTTCCCAAACTTAAAGAATGAATCAGATATCCAAGTACAGGAGGCTCAGAGGGTCCCAAACAGGAAGAACCCGAATAGTCGCACACCAAGAAATATCATAATCAAGATGGCGAGAGTCAAGGATTAAGAAATGATCCTAAAAGCAACAAGAGAAAGACAAAGAGTGAGTTACAAGGGAACCCCCATAAGGCTCTCAGCTGATTTCTCTACACAAACACTATAGGCCAGAAGGGAGTGGCAAGATATATTCAAAGTCCTGAATGAAACAAAGATGCAGCCTAGAATACTCTATCCAGCAAGGCTATCCTTTAAAATAGAAGGAGAGATAAAGAATTTCACAGACAAGAAAAAGCTACAAGAGTTTAGCAACGCTAAACTCATGTTAAAAGAAATTTTGACAGGTCTACTCTAAATAGAAAAGCAGCAGGATGCTACAGAAATGAGAAACTCACAACTGGAAAGGTGATAACTCATAAATTACAAATAAATAAACACAAAATTGTAAAAGAAGACATCTAAATCACTGAGAGTGGGAGAGTGAGGCAGGAAAACATAGAATATGTTTTTCTTTCTTTTTTAAATTTTTTGTTCTCAGTAGGATAGCTTTGAGATCATGTTACTATCAATTTAATAAAAACAGTTATAGTAATGGGCTAATAGACTTACAAAAAAGAGCAACCACAAGCCAAAAACTTACACGGGAGTCACAAAAACTAAATAAAATCCATGATAATACAAAGGAAAATTACCAAACCACAAAAGGAAGAAGAAAGGAACAAAGAGGAAATACCAAATCAACTGCAAAGATAAGTTCAAAATGGCAATAAACACACATCTACCATTAATTACTGTAAACTGACCTAGAAACGTTAATGGACTAAATGCTCCAGTCAAAAGACATAGAGTGGCAGACTGGATAATAAAGCAAGAACCTTCAATATGCTGCATACAAGAGACCCACTTTAGGGAGAAGGACACATATAGATTGGGAGTGAAAGGATGGAAAAGGATATTCAATGCAAATGGAAAAGCCAAAAAAGCAGGTGTAGCAGTACTGCTTTCAGACAAAATAGGCTTTAAAACAAAGGCCATAAAGTAAGATAAAGAAGGACATTTTATAATGATTAAAGGAGTAATACAAGATGAGGATATTACACTCGTTAATATGTATGCACCCAATATACGAGAACCTAAATACATAAAACAATTACTAACAGAGATAAAGGGGGATATTGATGGGAATACAATCATAGTTGGAGATTTTAACACCACATTAACATCACTCTACAGATCTTCCAGACAGAAAATAAATAAAGCAACAGAGAAATTAAATAATACAATAGAAAAATTAGATTTGGTGGATATTTTCAGAGCATTACACCCCCCAAAAATAGGATATACATTCTTTTCAAGTGCACATGGAACATTTTCTAGGATTGATCATGTACTTGGGCACAAAAGAAACCTCAATAATTTTAAGAAGATAGAAATTATCTCAAGCATCTTTACTGACCACAATGCCATGAAACTAGAAATTAACAACAGAGAAACAAAGGAGAAAAAAAGGAAAGCACGGAGGTTAAACAATATGCTATTAAAAAACCAATGGGTCAATGAGGAAATCAAAGCTGAAATTAAAAAATATCTTGAGACAAATGAAAATGAAAGCACAACCACACAAAATTTATGGGACACAGCAAAGGCAGTGCTAAGAGGGAAGTTTATAGCGATATGGGCCTTCTTCAAAAAAGAAGAACAATCTCAAATAAACAATTTAACCCACCAGCTGAAACAACTAGAAAAAGAAGAACAAAAAACCCCAAAAGGCAGCAGAAGGAAGGAAATTATAAAGATCAGGGAGGAAATAAATAAAATAGAGATTAAAAAAAACCATAGAAAAAAATCAATCAAACCAAAAGCTGATTTTTTGAAAAAGTAAATAAAATTGACAAACCTCTGGCAAAATTCACAAAGAAGAAAAAAGAGAGAGCACAAATTAGCAAAATAAGGAAGGAAAATGGAGAAATTACAACAAATAAAATAGAAATACAGAATATCATATGAGAATATTATGAAAAACTATATGGAACCAAACTGGATAACCTAGAGGAGATGGACAAGTTTCTGAAAACATACTGTCCACCAAGACTGAATTAAGAAGAAACTGACCACTTGAACAAACCGATCACAAGAAATGAAATCAAAATAGCAATAAAAAACCTCCCTACAAATAAAAGTCCAAGACTGGACTGCTTCACCGGGGAATTCTACCAAACATACAAAGAAGAACTCATACCAGTCCTTCTCAAACTCTTCCAGACGATTGAAAAGGAGGGAATACTCCCAAACTCATTCTATGAAGCCACCATCACCCTGATATCAAAACCAGGCAAAGACACTACCAAAAAAGAGAATTACAGGTCAATATCACTGATGAACCTAGATGCCAAAATCCTCACCAAAATATTAGCACACATAAAAAATGACCAAGTGGGGTTCATCCCAGAGACACAAGGGTGGTTCAACATATGCAGATCAATCAGTGTAATACATCACATCAAAAAGAAAAAGGACAAAACCACATGATCATCTCAATAGATGCAGAAAAAGCATTTGATAAAATTCAACACTCATTTATGATAAAAACTCTCACCAAAGTGGGTATAGAGGGAACATATCTCAACATAATAAAAGCTATATATGACAAACCTACAGCCAGCATAGTACTCAACGGTGAAAAGCTCAAAAGCTTCCCACTAAAATCTGGGACAAGACAAGGATGCCCACTATCACCACTCCTATTCAACATAGTCTTGGAAGTCCTAGCCACAGCAATCAGGCAAGAGAGAGAAATAAAAGGGATCCAAATTGGAAAAGAAAAGTGTCACTATATGCCGACGACATGTTACTATATATAGAAAACCCTAAAAGGCCCATACAAAAACTACTAGAGCTGATCGAAGAATTCAGCAAGGTAGCAGGTTACAAGATTAACCTTCAAAAATAGTTGCATTTCTTTACACTAACAATGAATCAACAGAAAAAGAAAGTAAAGAAACAATCCCTTTTACAACAGCACCCAAAGTGATAAAATACCTAGGAATAAACCTAACCAAGGAGGTGAAAGAATTATACACAGAAAACTATAAACCAGTGATGAAGGAAATTAAAGAAGACTTTAAAAAATGGAAAGATACCTCATGCCCTTGGATTGGAAGAATCAATATTGTTAAAATGGTTACACTGCCCAAGGCAATCTATAGATTTAATGCAATCCCTATCAAATTACCCAGGGCATATTTCACAGAACTAGAACAAATCATAATAAAATTTACATGGAACCATCAAAGACATAGAATTGCCAAAGCATTACTGAAGAGAAAGAAAGAGGCTGGAGGCATAACTCTCCCAGACTTCAGACATTACTATAGAGCTACAGTCATCAAGACAGCATGGTATTGGTACAAAAACAGACATATAGACCAATGGAACAGAATAAAGAGCCAGAAATAAACCCACAAACTTTTGGTCAACTCATCTTCGACAAAGGAGGCAAGACTATACAATGGAATAAAGACAGTCTCTTCAGCAAATGGTGTTGGGAAAACTGGACAGCAGCATGTAAAGCAATGAAGCTAGAACACTCCCTTACACCATACACAAAAATCAACTCAAAATGGATCAAAGACTTAAACATAAGACAAGATATCCTAGAAGAAAATATAGGCAAAACATTATCTGACATACATCTCAAAAATTTTCTAGAAGAAATAAAAGCAAGAATAAACAAATGGGACCTAATGAAACTCACAGGCTTCTGCACAGCAAAGGAAACCAGAAGTAAAAGAGAACGACAACCTATGGAATGGGAGAAAATTTTTGCAAATGAAACTGACAAAGGCTTGATCTCCAGAATATAAGCAGCTCGTAAGACTTAATAAGAAACAACGAAACAACCCAATCCAAAAAAGGGCAAAAGACCTAAACAAGCAATTCTCAAAGGAAGACATACAAATGACCAATAGGCACATGGAAAAATGCTCAATATCACTAATTATCAGAGAAATGCAAATCAAAACTACAATGAGGTATCACCTCACACCAGTCAGAATGGCCATCATTCAAAAATCCACAGATGACAAATGCTGTAGAGGCTGTGGAGAAAGGGGAACCCTCCTACACTGCTGGTGGGAATGCAGTTTGGTGCAGCCACTGTGGAAAACAGTATGGAGATTCCTCAAAAGACTAGGAATAGATTTACCATAGGACCCAGGAATCCTGGTCTGGGCATATATCCAGAATGAACCCTACTCCAGGATGACACCTACACCCCAATGTTCATAGCACCACTATTTACAATAGCCAAGACATGGAGACAGCCTAAATGTCCATCAACAGATGACTAGATAAAGAAGAGGTGGTATATTTATACAATGGAATACTACTCAGCCATAAAAACCGACAACATAATGCCATTTGCAGCAACATGTATGCTCCTGGAGAATGTCATTCTAAGTGAAGTAAGCCAGAAGGAGAAAGAAAAATACCATATGAGATTGCTCATATGTGAAATCTAAAATAAAACCAAAAACAAACAAAGCATAAATACAAAACAGAAATAGACTCATAGACATAGAGTACAAACTTGTGGTTGCCAAGGGGACAGAGGGTGGGAAGGGATAGACTGGGATTTCAAAACTGTAGAATAGATAAACAAGATTATACTGTATATAGCACAGGGAAATATACACAAGATCTTATGGTAGCTCACAGAGAAAAAAATGTGACAATGAATATACATATATTCACGTGTAACTGAAAAATTGTGCTCTACACTGGAATTTGACACAACATTGTAAAATGATTATAAATCAATAAAAAGTGTTTAAAAAGTTCTTTTTTTATTGAAGTATAGTCAGTTTATAATGTATCAGTTCGGTGTACAGCATAGTGTTTCAGTCATACATATACATACACATATTCGTATTCATATTCTCTTTCATCACAGGTTACTATAAGATATTGAAGATAGTTCCCTGTGCTATACAGCAGAAACTTGTTGTTTACCTATTTTATATACAGTAGCTAGTACCTATAAATCTTGAACTCTCAATTTATCCTCTAAGCTTTTTCTGAGCTTCAAAACTTTAATTTAAATAGATGATGGCCAGTTCAGGGTGGGGCATTTGAGATTTATGCTAGACACTGAAGATATTCCATCATATTCTGTAATTCTGACTACAGGATGTTCTCGTGGTTGCAGCTGGGATGAGCCACTTGAAATTCATGGTATGATGATATAGCAAAACATTTCACAAGAAATTATTGATATTGTCACTGATACTTCCCACTGGAATAGTCTGGCATTATTAAGGTCATGATGACAAGACGCTGGATGAGACAAACTCTTCCAGACAGACTCCAGAGCTGTGGTTCTGTTTGAAATAAAGTTTCTAATTCATTTGCCTACCTGGTGGTATTCCAGAGATTCTAAATATTGCTCGAAAATGAAATCTGTTTTGGCTTTAGTCAGCTATTGAAAACCTTATGAATTTGAGTTGACAATCCCTGAGGCAGGAAAGGACCACAGGGTTTTTTGTCATTTGCCTTACTTGAAAGGGTATGCTTCAGGGGCGTCTGAGGGGTGTATGAGTGATAGGACCTCTTTCCACTTTGTGAAACCCTTGTTTGTAGAACTGAGGTTCTTTCAAGACTGCAAGGAATGGGGTCACAAGGGTTAAAGTTTTTAAAAGGACATCAATAATCTTCTAACTTAGACATGTAGAACACATTTACATGACCTCAACCAATAATCTTAGATCAGGATAAAGATCACCTTCAGGGTGCTTAAGTGCTGACATTAAGAAGCATTCTATTGCCTTGGGTTACCAAAGGGGAAAAGGGGGAGAGAGGGATAAATTAGGAGTTTGGGATTAGCAGATACAAACTACTAAATATAAAACAGGTTAACAACAATGTCCTACGGTATACTATAAGGAACTATATTCAATATCACGTAATAACCTGTAATGAAAAAGAATATATATATATAGTGTATAACTGAAAAGAAGAGAAGCACACACAAAAAGGAAGCATTCTAGAGTTACTACATTCTCATCTAACACTTTCTAGAACAATGCCCTCGGCTTCCACAACCCTGTGTGTTCAGGGTCTGCTGTCATAAGGGCCAGTGGCCTCAGCATTCCTCGGTGGGGCTGGAGTTAGGGAGCTAAGGGCAGAGCTCTGTCGTGATGAAGGAGTATCTGGGACCAGCCCTGTGGCCAACACACAAGGCATTTTTGTGGCATGAACGAATGAAATGTCTAAAGGGCAGGGTGTTCCAAGCACAGTGTGCAATTTAGGCCAAGGGGTGGTGGGAATGAGGGCCTGGAGGAAGGAATGTGGAATAAGGGAGTGGCCCTCAAATGGGGGGCGTGGGAACTTGGAGGAGGGAAGACCCGTGAAGACTTCACCTGTTAGTTCACAGGACACTTGGCTCAGGGGAGTCAGGCCAGAATGTGAGAAGTGAGCTCACGAAACTTGTGTTCTTTCCAAATGGGCTAGTTTATGCTTTGAGGACATTTTAAACCAGCAACGAACACATTTAAAGACCTTCCTTTCTGATTCTGAGGTTTTCTTTCTTGACAGAAGCATAAGGAAGAGGGAACAAGAGGGACAGGATTTCACCTTTTATTCTTGCTGAAGTCAATGTCCAGTTTTGCCTCAGCTAGATTTTAATGTCAATTTTACCATCTAGGAGGCCAGTATAATAAAGCTGTTCAGGTTCAAATCCGCTCTCCTTGACCATATCTATCAGTTCACGAACGGGAAATTAAAATATAATAAGGAAGTGATAGTGGGACACAGGACACAGATCTGAACAGGTTAGGCTCACTTTCCGCCTTCCAGAAAATGGGATTTTCAGTGTTTATATCTCCCAGAAGAGCATCATTGTTACATAACATTTGACGACAGTGTGGGGAAACTCAGCCATCAACTCCAGCCTAAATTACTAACTAGTTCCTTCTGGTTGTTCCCAATGCTAAGTGAAAGGTTAATTTCGTGTTTATCCAATTCCATTTCTTGAGATGACAAAAACAATAAAATTAGCTTGACCGGTCTTATCACCCCAAATTGATTTATAATCTATCTGTTAATCCAGCATATTTTTGATTGGCTTCAGCAGCAATGATTAAAAACATATATAGCCTTGTGGGTTATAGTCTAGTGACAGATCAAAGTTGGTAATACAATAAAATGTTACTGCCAAACAATGACTTCAAAATATACGTCTCGTACCCTTAAAGAATTTTTAGTGTGTATGGACATCAACACGGACCATAGAAACTCATATACTTTCACCGCTTTGGAATTTTCAACTCTATCATCTCAGGCATAGATATACAACTGTAGGTAAGTGTTCACAGTTGTTGACACTTAAAGACCTAAGACATTTCAGTCACTTCACACTGCCTTGGGTATAAATAATATCCACTTTATGTTATACAAAGATGCTTGGTTCCTGTAAGCAGAGATCAATTATATATCAAATACACAAATGTCATTTCCAAATCATCATTTCCCGAAAACATTTTAAATTAAAAACATCTGGCATACTCTTGACACTGAATTTTACACCCCTAGTTGATCAGCAGAATGGTGAGAATCTTAGAGATAAAGGTATCTGGTTATTTACATATTCCATTACTGCATCATTTTCCCCATCTGCTCATAAAGCTCCAGGCTTGACTTATAACTGACAATCATAACTGAAAAAAAAAATTATGATCTCTCAAAGTACATTCGTTTTAACCAGAGATTGTGATCGTTCCATTCAGGTGATCATGGAAACTGGGGATAAACACACACCATCTGAACCCTTGAATCATTCATTAGATTGGAAAGAAGCCACTGTAGCCACCGGCTGTGGCCTTTCCACCTGACCTCTCAGCTCCTACCCAGGCTCGGAGATCATCAAAGCGGATTTCACACTTCTCCCTCATTAAGCACGGAAGAAGAGATGTTCTCACTGTGAGTGGGAGCACCACAGGAACGCAGATTAGCTGAGTTCCAAGAAACTGTCTTCCAGAATCAGATGGAAAAATTGAGGTTTTAAAATAACAGGCTCTCCATTAAAATACTTTGGAACCCCACGGTTTGAAATTGGAAGACTTAGAAACAAATGAGAACTTCGAGGTCAAGACTAAAAAACACGGATAAAACGACCTGATGGAGAAAACTGATTCTCTGCTTCTACTTGTTCCACAATCTGCTCCTTTTCAACTGCATGTAAACAATGTGGGCACGTGTATTCTTACATTCCCAGTCATGATGAGAGATGCTTTTTTAAAAGAGTTTCCAAAATGTCATGGTTTAGAAAACAGTTTGGGAAATAATTTAAATATATATATATTTTTATACCAATTCAGTAAGAAACTATGCTGAGAATGCAGAACCTTAGCTTGACAAAGGGGTTACTGACAGCCACCGAGAGGGATTTGATGGGAAGTCAGCCAGCACGTCATCGCCTAGCAAAATCTCTTGGGAGTAGACGTGAGACGGTGGTGATACCAATCTAATGTATTTTCCATAGCAGTACAAAAGGTCATAATCTTGAAGAATTAACTGTTGATTTAAAGGCCTTCTCCCACTACAGTTCCATTCATAATACCTGAAATAAACAAAACAAAACAAAACACCTGGACTACACCTAAGAGAAACAGGTCAATATACATGGGAACGTTTAACATTATTTAAATAATATTCATCTGATGAGAAAGCTTCAGGAACTTTCTAAGGGCTTAAAGAAGTGTGGTTTGATGGAAAGACTTTAGACAGAGAAATAAATAAATTTATTAGCCGTCCCAACTGTCACTCACTAGCTATGTGATCTCGAAGAAGTCACTCAGCTTCTTTGTATCTTAGTTTTCTCATCTGTCAAATGGCGGTGGGGTCAGCCTGGCGTCAGCCTGTCATCTTTAAACTCCTTTCCAGTTCCTGGTAACCACAGTGTTAACTGCCCTTTACACCCTGTCCCCGAGGGGATCAGCTGAGTAAAGCAGAGGGACGGCAGCCTGTTCCCAGGAACAGCAGACGCTTGTCGTCTTGGGTCTTGGTTTGTACCACACGCACTGAGGCAAGGGCGTAGATAAATGAAACTGACCGTTGACAGCACTGCCAAGTCGGTGTCAACTGTGTTTCTCAGTCAGATACCCTCGGATAGAGTGCAACAAACCAGAGTGACAGCTCAGAGTAACAGCATTAGTTGTGTCCACTCATAGCTGACAGTCTGAAAGCCACTCAAGCCAAAGGAGAAAGACATCTGTGTTTCATTCAGAACGCTTTACATTTAGATTGGCTTGCTCCCTTGACTTACTGGTCTTGGACTAGAGGCAGTCGTGTGACATGGTGGCATGCAGGGAGGGAAGTGACAGAGAAAGGACAAGAAGATGGCGAGGATCCAAGCCAGGTCCCCCCGCCTTACCTCCTCCACACGTCTCGGAGCACGTGGTGAAGCCCTGGTACTCCCAGTCGTAGAGCTCGTCGACATCCTGCAGGGCACGCAGGAGGGTGCTCTCTTCCGGGGTCAACTCCGTAACATCTCCGTGGCAGGGTCCTGCGTAACAGGGGCGCTGGGATGCCGGCCTGGGCCCTTCACACTCGTCGACAGGCAGGTCAGCCACGGATTGGGAGAAAGACAGGAGCACCTGGCACCTGACTATTCGCACCTGGGTCCCCATACCACAGGTGACCGAGCAGGCCGACCAGGCCTCTGGGACGAACCTGCAGTCCGCAAGCAAACAAGAGGACAGGATGAGAAGCCCCAAGCCGGAGACCGTGGACAGCGTTGGGGGCTGCATCCCGCTGGCTACCGTTGCCCAGTGCTGTGCCCGGATGTGCTCAGGGCTCCACCACTCTGCTCTGTGATGGGCGCTTCAGTGTGGCTGATGAACTCATCTGGCCCTGTTTCTGGATTGGTCTCTTCCTGAGTGTCATAGGAACTCCCAGCTGTAAGACATTCCAGCTACATACCACCTGCTTTCTCCCTGCTCTGCACCCACAGTGGCAGCTCTTCCGAGTAGGGAATTGGTTTCTTCTCTCTCAATCTAAATCCCAGCACTTGTGCCTCTTGCAAGATGCTGGCTATTCTTATAGCAGACCAATACTGATACTAAAAACTAAAGCAAAATAAGCCCTTAGAGATATTTAAGGAAGTAAATTTTTTTTTTTAGTCTGGATTTCATATTCTGTAACTTTCTTTGCTTTTCTGCTCAATGTGCCTCCCAAGATTTATTTATATATAGAAAGAAGGCTTTTTTTTTTTCTGTAAGTTTCCAAGAATGGTGCAAAGCCTTGTTCCTCACACATTCTTTGAATTAGTCTGGACTGCAATGCTTTTTATATCATAGAGAAAAGCCATGCTACGAATTTAAATCTGCAGGCATGTCACAGCAAATGAGAGAGCTTCTGCATTTGTACTGGTCTGGTCAACAGCCTCTACCCCCTCCCCACCGAGAGAACCACATGAATGAGAACTTGGTTTTTCTCTGAGTTTCTCCAGAATGTAGGACAATATCCAAATTCTGGGGTAAAAAAAGGCTTTTTTCCTCCCACTGATCAATAATGGTCAAAACAGCAATGACCTTGAGAGGGGCCTAGGGAACAGCTAACATTTTTTAAAAGTACACGTAAGAATCTGGAGAAAGGACTTTGGAATAAAATTTTTAATTTTTCCACGATCCTTCTGCTTTCTCACAGGGAGTCATGCTGCGGAGGCACGCAAACCTGGCTCTTTAACCTTGGCTTTGGCAGAAAAGGAAAGAACTGATAAGGCGGTTATAGAATTAAGTCCCAGCAAGTGCAAATGGTTCCTATCTAGTTAAGGGAAACTGAAATTCTAACAGGAGACCAATCCAACTTTTCAAATGGGAAGAGGCACAACAAAGATGTGGCCTGGGTCTGGGCCGTGTGTGGGGCAGGGAGACTGGCCAGGAGAGCCAAACTTATATGTCTGAGGCATGGAAGGAACCCTTTCGAGAAAGACCTGATGTCTGATGTTTTGAAGAGTCATCCATCTCCTAGGAGAGAATGAAGGTCACATACAACCTTGTCAGGGAGGTGGATGAGGGAGGAAGGGCCACTCAGAATTATTTCCAAGAAATTCTCATACAATATCACCTCCCTCTTTCATTTCTGAATTCTTAACTCCATCTTCTGGCACCAAGAGAACTTGGGTGGGGAAGGGTGGAAAGCATCCTAAAAGATGAAAAAGTCTCTCTCTCTCTAAGTAATGCTACTTGCAGCAGTTTTTTAGAAATAGAAAACCAAAATCAGCAATCAAAATAATTTTAACCCTCTTATTACACATTCACATATATCTGCCTGGGTCCTGGAACAAAAATCGTGACAAATACACCAGCACTGAATTTTACAGGCGCAGACAGAAAGGAAAATGCATGCAAACTATTTTGTAGACGAGAGAAGCCCAAAAGCAAATGATAAGCTTTCCAACTCTGACAAGAGTGTGATGAATAATGTCCTATAATAATGTGGTGCTGAACTGTGTTTCCAAATAAAAAAAGATGACAAGATCTCAGAAAGAACAGCACTCTATTGGCTTCTCCCATACAGCAAGCATCACTGTTCTGTCCACAGTAACAGCCCTCCTCAGTGACCATGACAAGAAACCAAGGATCAGATAGCTTTTCTGGTAAAGGGCCAGATAGGGAATATTTGAGATTTTGTGCAACTCTGTTGTTGCCACACTCAATTCTGTGAAAGTGGCCCTAGGCAGTATGTTAACAAAACAGGTGTGGCCGTGTTTCAGCAAAACTTTATTTACAAAAACTGGAGTAAGAAGATGGGACGGGTGATGGAAGGGTCTGAATACAGTCTGTGGGCTACAGTTTCCCAACTCATGCTACAGAACGCTTACTGGGGATCCCGAGCACACTGAAATTCATGGATAGTCTTCAAACTTCTTTGAGGTCTCTTGTTTCCACCTTTCCCCAAAAATATAAGCTTCCACATGTGACAAGTAGCTATACAGATTTGTTTTATTTTCCAGATTAAAAGTGAGTCCCAGATGAACTCTAATATGTGAAGGACACACAAACGGAACCCTCAGCTCCCCGTGCCTATCAGGGGAGCCACTCTGCATTTGCTCCCTGTCCAGGGCTAGGAAGACACACCAAAAGCATACAAAGCAGAAAGGGTGTGCTACCAGGGCCCTGTGAACTCGGCGCAAAGACTGAGACTTGTTATTTTAAAGCAGCATCGAGAAGAGAAGAGAAGAGAAGAGAAGAGAAGAGAAGAGAAGAGAAGAGAAGAGAAGGGAGAAGAGAAAAGAAATGTGTGTGTATTTTTGACTATCTGGATACTTAGGGTTAATCTGCTTTATGTCTCCCAAGTGAGAATCTTATCAAGCGTCAAATAGCCTTACTGGCTTATCTCCCAACCCACTATCCTGAGGTCTTCATCAAGTTCACACCAATTAAGAACAATTTGGTCTTTAAGTGGTGCTGTCCTTTGGCAGTCATTTTAATTTCTCTAGTGCATACACTGGATGATATAATATTCTCTCTCATGGAAGGCAGGAGATTATATTTCAAAAGAAAAATATCTAATAGTGCAAATGGCCAAGTGAATAATAACTGTTTTTCATATGAAACTTTCCGCCACATCCCTAGATCTCTCAACTCTGTATTTACTATCTTGAGCTTTCTGGCCCCAAGTGGGAGGAAGGAAGGTCAGGGAGAGGGCAGTCAAGTGAGGAAGGAGCTTTAACTGCAACGCTTAGAAGACTCATCTTGAATAGTTTTTGCTGAGTTAGAACCTTTCAAGTGGGGATTTTAAAATGGAGTCAGCATGGTTTTTAAAATCAGTATGTTAATCATTTTCATGTACAAATGTACAGTGTATTATTGAAGTTTAATTTGGGTAATTTAAAAATTCTTTTTGTTAGCAGCACCATGACCACATGAATGAAGAATGGCTTGGATAAGTGAGTTCTTTAGAAAATGGACTTGAGCTTCAGAAATGATATGATTTCTGCATTTAGTTTTCCCATCTCTAGGGTAAAACCAACAAACAAAACACTGGCAAAGAAATAATTTAGGATTCCGCCTAGACTTCTGTTTACAAGCTTAATTGTTCATCTCACTAATAAAATGCTTATCCTTTAATTAGAAAGATTACCATAGTCCCTATTATGAAATAGAAAACAGAGATAATCAAATTCACTTGTAAAATAACCAAAGTGGGTTACTTTATTAGTGGCTATTATGGAGTCAGAAGCAAGGACTGAAGTCATAAAAACAATCACTTTCTTAATATGATGCTAAACAGAAACAATTCACTCTTGGTTAGTCTCATGTCAGTGCAGATATTAGCCAGAGTTAACTCCAGTTTTTGCACACATGGTCTGATATGTAACTTTTCCTTTTCTCCTCTTCTTTTTCTTTCTCCTCCTCTCATACCCATTTGTTCAAAAAGATCACCGGGATTATTTAAAATAAGAGTAGCTCTATAATTGTGTTATTTTGATGCTGTTACTAGCCTCACTTCACTCTCCAGTTTCAAAATGCAAATTGAAAGCTGCAGGAAATTCCATTAGAAATACTTGATTTTGGTTTAGTTTTCAATCATACAACATTTGAGTTATAAATTGATAGGGGCTGTGGATTTATTTTTCCTCTTTCTTTTGGTGATTTTAGGGTGAAGGGGAGAGGAGGGAATGAACTGAATAGTGTAGGAAAAAATTATGAAAACTTTAAAATGGACCCAAAAGATGACTGAGTATTCTGTTAAGTGTGTCCTTCCTAGTTACTTCAGTCTTTCGTTGACAGTGAGTTATTTCACCACTCTATAAATTGCAGAAAATTGATAATGAAAATGATTCTTGCCCATAGAAATGTAGATGAACCGTGTCTAGAAAAATGCAATTGGTTGCCCTGTGGATAGACTTATTTTACATCTATCTGTAAATTCATTTCAGCATTCTTATTTGCCTAAATATGTTTGGTTCTTTTACATTTCCTTTGAATTGTTTGTAATATCTTCCTGGTCTCCTCATGAATTAATGAAGTAAATACAACATATGACAGATGTTTATTTTATATTTGCATGAGATTCATGGTTATTCCCTTTCTAAAATTTTCTCTTTTAACTAGAGGCCATAGAGGGATCTGGAGAAGAGTATATTGGAAAAATAAAATGCTGTATAAGTAATTCCATAACAAATTAACCAGGAAGTCTTTTACATAAACATGTCATTGTGGGGGGGGGGGGTGCTGAAAAAAATCATCATATGCTATTGGTAAAAATGGTATTTCATATTACCTCATCTTATTTTTAATCCAGTCTTTCTCTATTCTTTTTTGTTAGTTTTGAAAAGCTCGTTCTTCTCCTGACTGTGGACAATCCTTGAGACAGTAAAATCTTTAGGAAAAGGTGCAGTTACCTAAACCTAGCTGGGCATTTGGGCATCTGGACTAAAGAAGCATTTGGATCTGTGAAGAAAAAAAAAATGTTTCTGGGGGAAAGAAACTCAGAAAGGGAAAGGGAAACACGTACTTTCACCTACTTCCTTATTTAGTTATTCAATGTCTCTCAATGAAATTAAAAGGAAAGACTTTGGGGGGAAAAAAAACCCCCTCCAAACTAGTAAACAAACAAAAACCTTTGGAATGCTACAAAGGGACTGTAATTGAATCACTTTAGGAATTTTAGAATTGCTTGTAAAATCCATCATACTAAGACAAACTTAGAATGATTATTTAAAAATAGAGCTTGAGCATTATAGTTTTGAGAGAACACTTATCCAAAATATGCCTCCGCATTCACTGAGAACCACACCTAAGTCTTTCCAAATAAATGAGAATCGAACTTATTGTGAAAGATCTTTAGTCAAGGATACTTGATCTGCATGTGGAATTATGAAAATATTTCTCAACTGCTGTTGTTAGCTTACAGCTGTCTGGAACTGCAAATAATTCAAATAATTTATGCTGGTTATGCAATACATGTTGAAGTCTCCAAGCAAAATTTTACAAAGGTGTCCAGGACACCACTCTACAAAGCATCTAATAGCACCACTTTTTTCCATAGGTTCCTCAAATCCTTAAGTGTCATGCCTGAGTTATGAGAGTCTTCAGCACTGGAAGGCACCCGGTAGTATCACCAAGAATAGAACAGTTCTAGAAATTAACATGACAAAACAAATGACAATTTTGGTGCAGTCACCAATACAACTATCTGGAAAAAACAAAACAAAACAAAAATAAAAAAACAACCCAGTGATTGTCCTGTGTAGTGCTGCTAACCAGTGATGTGAAGAAAGGACCCAATACTGTAACACTCTGCAGTGGGAGTGTTATCTTTAGAGGTATTTTCCACGCAGCTAACTTCCTTTTCTCATGATAATGATGCCCTTTTGGATTGAGAGGCAGCTGGCCTCTGCAAGAATGCCTCAATGTCTTTCTTGCAGAAATGCTCAGTGCTGGAAGTGGGGGAAGAAAGGCTGACTGCATTAAAGAGCACATTTTCCTTTCAAAGAGACTTTGTACTAGAAGGAAATGCTGTGGGAGATCAGAGTTCTCTCAAAGTTCCGATGAGTCAGAGATGACTGGGCTCTTTCAAAGTCCAGGACCTCATACATTCGAGCACTGTGTTCAGCTCATCTTGTAGGTCTCATCCACCTTCCTGCACTGTGGTTCCAGACAAGGTATTAGGAGGAGTCCTACTAAAGGAGGGACCTTACTGACCATCAGGAGGTTGTTCTTTAACAATAAGAGAAAAGCCAGCAGCAGAGAGACAGTGAATAATCAGTGTTTAAAGGGTATTGGCCCCACACTGCTTGGGATTCCCAATAAATCCAGTCCTCAAAATTATCTTGTTCCCAATAGCATCCAGCACACCTGATCATGCCTTTTTTCTCTAAGTACTTTCTTCTCCTGACTTACATGACACCTAGCGCTCCTGGTTTTTGTTTTTCTTTTCTGGTCATTTCCTACACAGGCTCCTTTTCTAGATTCTTCTCCTTTCCTCAAGTTAGACTCTCCTCTCCATTTTCTTATAATAGTGATCAGTCTTCAACAATCAAGTGTGAATCTTTCTGGAATAACTATCTCCTTTACTAGGCCAAACCTCTGTGAAGGCAGAATTCACATAATAGGTGCTCAATAAATACTTTTTTTTTCCCCAAATGAATAAGTGAGTGGATAAATAGGAGGGTAAGCGTTGATGTCATGAGGGATTTGATATTGGGCTTCTTCTTGAGCCCAAGATGAAAACCAAGCTAGATAAAGAAACAACAGCTAACAAAAAAACACCTGCACTCTAATGTTCACAGCAGCACTATTTACAATAGCCAAGACAAGGAAACGACCTAAAGGTCCACTGACAGATGACTGAATAAAGAAGTTGTGGTATATTTATACAATGGAATACTATTCAACCATAAAAAACAACGTAACGCCATTTGCAGCAACATGGATGTCCCTGGAGAATGTCATTCTTAAGTGAAGTAAGCCAGAAGGAGAAAGAAAAATACCATATGATATCACTCATATGTGGAATCTTAAAAAAAAAAAAAAGACAAATGAACTTAAATATAAAACAGAAAAAGACTCACAGACATAGAATACAAACTTGTGGTTGCCAGAGGGGAGCGGGGTGGGAAGAGACAGACTGGGAGTTCAAGATTTGTAGATACTGACAGGTATATGTTGAATAGATAAACAAGTTTATACTGTATAGCACAGGGAAATATATTTAAGATCTTGTAGAAGCCCAGGGTGAAAAAGAAAATGAAAATGAATATATATATATTCATGCATGACTGAAAAATTATGCTGTACACCAGAAATTGACACAACATTGTAAACTGACTGTAACTCAATTAAAAAAAAAAAAAAAGAAAGAAACAACAGCTTAAAAACTCAAAGAAATTAAATCCTACTTTTCAGTTCCAGGCATTAGCATGGAAAAATCCAAAAAGCTCTTCCTGTTTTAGAAGTTTCTCATGATCTTTTTAAAAGTTATTGTGCCCAAATTTCGTAGCTGTAGTGGGTTTATTTATTTTTATTTCTTATAGCTGCCCTTGAGCAGTCTGTGCTGGCCTCTGTTCATCCTGGTGGGGTGCTAGGTTATCCTGTAGCTTGAGGTGTTTCAATCCTGTGTCTCTCATACTTCAGTTAAATCTCAGTAAAAATGCTGTTTTGTAGAATAAAAGGATTTGAGGGCAGCTCTGAGCCACAGGCTGCCTTCAGTAATTTATGCATGACTCTGGTCTAACATTGCTTTATTATACAACCAGCTACCCAACAGTGAAGGCTCCGGAGCATTCTGGAATTGTTCCTAGGTTACAGGAGCCCAAGGAGAACTCCTATTTTTCTGTCTACGCTTTAAAACTCCATACACACAGAGCCTTGGGAAAAAGAAAGACCACTAACTGTACGTAGCAGATACAGATGGAGCCAAATTATTCTCTTCACAAATGAAAAATGAGACTATTGAAGGAGAAGTAATAAAACGGCCACACTTAGGCTAACAGATTGCTTATTCTTATGTTTGCCCTTAAAACGGTCAACTAACCTGACCGACTGGTTGCTACTCACAGCTCCAGGCCCATTGCTAAAATAAAGCTATTAATTCTACTGTTTCTATTTAATTCCCGTAATCAACAGTAATAACCATGCTTGGTCTCTGAGTCATTCTCCAGGGAGAAGGTCACAACATTGTAACCTTACAAAATAGCCTGAATTACCAAGACCACACCTTGGGCGCTTATAAGATAGAGATTGAAAGAGTGACAACCACTAGCCTTTACAAAGTTGGTCACCTGGAGACACCATGACCACTCTGAGTCTTCTGAGAAGAAAATAATTCTGTTGATTGTTATCGATGCTTTATTGTTTAAGCTATGGCTATTTAATCACCCTGCCCCATTCCCAAGGTGGGTTCACAGTTTTGAAGGCACTAGCCTGCTGTGAGTCCCCTTTGCCTGGCAAAGTAATAAAGCTGCCTCTTTTCTTCTAAGCTCCAAGACCCTGTCTCTGAGTTTCTGTTTGGCTCGTCAGGGACGGCGGCCGATCTTCCACAACACTTTGACACTCGTTTCAGGCCACCTTTCTCTCCATTGCTTTTCTGATCCATATGAATAGAAAATGATTTAAAAGTTTGGTTTTCCTGAAGGTTAGTCTGATTATTTAAAAAGCCATGTCCTGGGGACTAAAATGCCATTATAGCTTACAATGCTATTAGTGCATTTGGAGTTCTCAGCTTAACAACAGAATGTAGATTTTAAGTCATATTATTTCCCCTGACTTTGATAAAAATCTAAAATATTGTAAACTCGGAATACTTTTCATGAACTATTTCTTCTTCACATGGACTGGAATTGGTTTATCTTGCAATTTTGTCAAGGTTTCTTTCTCTTAATTCAACAAGTTTGGCAAAGCTTTCCAAGGAAAAGTTCAGTTCATTAAAAATGACCTTAATGGACTTAACATATATTGGTGGTGACAGGGTCCATGCTTTATTTTGGCACACAAGGATCCCATTAATTTGTCTCTGCCACTCTCTAGGGCTCAGCTGAGCAATAGTTCAGATTTAGCTCGGAAAGTAGCTGTAGCATGAGCATTAAGTGGAGACAGTAGGTGGGGCTGACAATTTTTGAACTTCTTGGTTCTTTGCAATAAAGGCTTTTTCTAATGATTACATTAAAATGGCTCTGCCGGCTCTTTTGAATTTGTTACTGGTTTTTCTGTCTCAGCAAGCTAGGGGATCAACTGAATATAACTCAGAGTTGCGAGAGGATGCTTTTCCACTCAAGCTTTCTCTAAATTTTCCTTATTAATTTTGGCAGTATGTTATAGATTTCTTTTTGCTCAAATGAAAGTACCTAGCCCTTGTCCCTTTGTATAAATTCTTGGTAAAATTCAAAGTGTGACCCTTACTAGAGAGTCTTCAAAGAGTCTCAGCAAGAGAGCAGAGATGCAGGGAGAGAGTATTAACCGGGGAACCACTAGCTGAATTTGGGGTTATTTGTCCTTACTTGTGGTTCTCTCACATGCTGTATGATACAGCCTGCATGAGGCACAGATAACACCTGTCTCAATTTCGCCAACTGTAAATGAGTGATTGCTCTACATTCTCTAGGAAGATGAATGATGCTCGGAATGGCCCAATCATAATCACAGTTAACACCTGAACAGAGTTTCCTGTCTACTCCGTAATCTGCATATAACTTAATCCACTCGATAGCCTTATGATGCAGACACCATTATGTTCATTTCTCACACGAGGAAATGAAGGCCTATGGGGTTAAGGGACTTGTTCAGGGTCCCCAGTTACTACTGGGGGATCCATGAGTCACACCTAGGAGATCTGTCACTGGAGCCCACACTTTGGACCACTGTGCACGCTGCTGCTCTACGTGTAGCTGTGGTCAATAATTAGAGTGTTTTTCCTGTGATTCCAGTAGGGCTGTATTCCTGTAGGAGCACACACACACACAGACTCGCCCTCTCTCATCAACTCACTGTTGGCAGCATGATGTATCTAAGCAAAATTTCAAATTTTAGGAAATGATTTGTGGTTTTAGTGATCTATTTTCAACATCAAGGTAGCAATCACCAAGGTACACCTACCGATAACAAAATATCTGATAATTTGCTATGTAAAAAGATCTAATCATCTTTCCTCAGGAGCTAGTTTTGCTGTCAAAGTCAGATGCACATAAGTTCTATCATAATCTGCCAAACACCCGTTCACATTTACATCCCCCTAAACCCTTTCCATGTATATTACACTCCTCTTTCATGCATTTCTCCTGTTTGTGCATCAACACATGTACTAGCTTGACTCTCTTAAAATTGTAGCTCCTAGGAACATATAGCAGTGGAAAGAGTTTGGGAATTCAATAAATAATTCTCCTACACTCCTTGTGAAATCAGTAACACTACCATGCTGTGCACACCCAGACATCAAATGGCATTTCTTAAAAATAGCTAGCTCATTTGTTGAATCTGTGGATGACTGGCCAGTACTCAACACGCTGGTCACAATCTTATCATTCCTGTGGTAAGAATGTACTCAAGGTTTCTTGAGGGCAAGGACGATTGGGTTTATTTTTACAATACCTGCACCTGGCACAAAGTCTGGCCCAGAGCAGGTGATTTATGAGTGAATTTCACTTCTCTCATTATGAGGTGCGAACAATTAGCTGGTCCAGTGACTCTCTAAAATTATCTAAAATACACAATCAGCCAGAGACTTTTTATATTAAGCATTCTGCTGCTGCAGAGGATATAAGGGATGAGAGCCATTTGAGTAGATGGGGAGACCAGAAAGGAAGGAGGTGGAAGTGAGAGAGGTCACTATCCTTATGGGGATAAAGCCTGATTCAGTGTGGCCGGGATGAGGCTTTAGCCTTGCCACATGGCAAGTCTCAAAATGAAACGCTTTTGTGTTTTTTATCCTGTAATTCTAATGCCAACCATGTTCTGCTTGAACATCCTTTATGTTGGTTTAATGATCTGCAAAGAGTGTTTACATTTCTCAATCTCAGGTGAGATGACTTGATTCTTAAGAGATATATCTTTACACACACACACACGATATTTCTTTTTATTTTCTGTGGCCAGAGATTCACAAAGAGAATGTAACTAAGGCACCTCATTTTGAGGATATGAACAGCAAAACTATCTGGATGCATTACCAACGTTTGATTCCCTAAATATCTTTTGGGGGAAAATATAAAAACACGTGTCACACAATTAACATTTCTAACCACTTAAAAAAAAAAGTGAATTCACATTCTTAACCACTGAGTTAAGCCATCCACATTCTCGGACAACTTACTGGGTATAAATATGTACTAATGTAAACATATGCTTAAATATTATATATTTAAATACTATTTTCAACAAGGCAAACAAGCCATTTAATGACTACAGGATCACCATGGTGACTCTTATTGGCTTTTCTTTCTGTATCTGATTCCTTGTGGGTTCTGCTCACACAGCTGCATGACAGGAATTTCCCTGTGCCTCTTATTGAATCAGCCCCATCACTAAGCTGATGCCATCTGGCATCCAGATATTACCACTGCCTTCTGCCTGCTTGCCTCCCTCCTCCTTCCTTTTTAAAATGGCTCACACCAAGGTTATTTATGGCAATACGTCTAGGGCTGGGGTATTGTGTTGCAGGACAAAAATGTTTTCCTAACCATGCAGTAAAGCTGCTCACTGAAAACCTAATAAGATGACTCAAGATTTTTTAAGTGCAAGATCAAGAAGGCACTCAGAGGACCACCCCGTTCTACCTCTGAAAGGACACACCGTTAAGGGCTTCCACCTGGTGTGCACCCAGGTTTGATAGTGGGATGGTTGGTTAAAATGACAGTGTTGGTAGAGTGGTACCCAAAGGAACCGCCTGTCTCCCGCGATTTGTTCTGAGCCATCCAAGCAGAACTCCTGGTGACTGAAGTAAATCTTGGGTGGGGTGGGGGAGGGGGGACATGGCTTCCCTAGTCCTACCTTCCTCTCCCTGGGATGACTTGATTCAGAGAGCAGAAAGTCTAGAAAGAGAAAGGCAGGGCATCTAGAGCATCCAGGACACCCCTTATCCTTATGCCTGCCTCCTTTAACACATCACACCTTACAGGCACTGGGTGGCTTATAGTGGCCTGAAGGAGTTAAGGAAATGAATAATTTCCTTCCTATCTCAAGTCAGATTAGGTTTTTTTCAAGAAGGCCACCTGAGTAATTTCCTGCACAGCAGAGAAATGAAAAATTTTCAGCCTTTATGTATTTACGTAAAATTTGCGTTGTAATCTTTAACCACTGCCTTTCCTCCAAAGTTCTGCATTGGTTAGCTGCTTCTTCTTAAAGTCTTTTCTCAAAGAAGTAGAAAATACATGCTGTAGCAACTTTACAGAAATAATCGATGTTTTGCTTATTGTCCTTTTAGGTAAGAAATGTGTCTCCTTATATATAAACCATGTTTCTGTGAAATCAAACGACTAAATACTATTTGTTTACAAGTGAACTTTGGTCATTGTACTAATCTGTATTTTGGATTTTTTTTTTTTTCAATTTCTTGATTTTTTTTTTAGGGTGTGATTCAGAGACACAATTGTGTTCTGGCAAACCGTATCAGATTTAGATTCAAACAGGATGAGTCAGAGAAGATTCTAAATTGCTTCTGAATATGTAGATTACAATGTTAATTTGGTAAAATTAAAACTACAGATTGAATTTGGAAACCATTTCATCTCCTGCATACTATATTGTGAGCTCCTGGAGGGTGGGTGACATAATGTGCCTTATGTACCAATGCATAGCACAGAGCTTAGTACTTGTATTAAAGAAATTAACCTAGAAAATCATCAGTCAGAAAAACTGCTTTGGTCATAAATGAAATTTCTCAATAAAGTGCTTTCCTATATTTTTAAAAACGATGTGGCAAATAGGCCTGTCAGTGTATTCTAGTAAGATCAATATATAGTTATTGGTCAGTCAATCAATCAATCTACGTTAGTCTCTTCCTTGTTTCCTCTTCTGAAAAATCTGTGCCTAGTGGTCTTACAAGTTTCATGGCCTTGATCATACTAAGCAGGTATGGCTCCATGAACAAACAGGGCAAAGACCTGGAATCCATCTGATACCAACCCCAGGAAGAAAGGGTAAGAAAAGCTAATAAACTTCCTTTGCCCTCAGATATATTTTTCTTTCTCTTTCATTTTTGTGAGTGGCTATATTGCAAAAAAGCTGGGAGGTAAGGTGGGTAAAAAGCTGCCCAGAATTTCCCATCAAACCTATGCTACAACATCAGATGCTGCCTGGACCTTCTCACCTCTGGCCCCTTGGCAAGAGAAAAGAGGATGTTAGATTTTGGAGAAGAGGGTAGGCACGACTCTTTCATTTTCCTAGTTCAAAACTGGAAAGTATTTAGAGAGCAATCATAAGTTTTGAGAAACACCTTGAAACTGATAAATTTCCAAAGTGACAGCCCCAAAGCCTCATTTTACCCTTAGTAAGAGGAGTACACTTAGTTCAAAACCCATGAAAGGCAGTCTTCCTCTAAACCAGTCAGCTTCAAAAGCAAAACAACTTGTGGTTTGAAAGCTTACGAGGGTTCTTCCGACACAGCGGCTCCTTCTTCTAGTTCTTGAGCTTGTTTGTACCATGGCAGCTTGGCCTCTACCGGAAGTTTTTCTGAGAATTAAGTGAATGCACACAAGAGAGAAGAAATAAGAATCAATGCAGAATTTCAGGGAAATTCCATTTTCTTCTCATCAGTTCTTGATTTTGCACTGCCTAGAAGTTACAATGTTGATAACTGCAAACAATATGTTTTTAGGTACATTTCTGCCTGTGATGATAGCTATATGAAGAAAAAGAAAATCCGATTTTAAAATGTTTAGTAACACTAGTCTTTGTGTATATGTGTCCCCTTTATTATGTTGAAGAGCAAAGGAAAGTCTTTTTATTACCAAAGTCATAACTCTAGGCACTCAATACGCAGTTAGTCATCAAAGTATCTTCACTATTGCCTGTTGAAAAGACAGAGCACTACCTACCTTTTAAAACAAACACAAAGTATCATAGGTTAATCATAATACTTTCATAACTTCTAACTTGTCTTTTACCTTTTGGCTAAGTGTGAACCATACCATATTGTGAAAAATAAAACTGCTACTCTGAAATTCACAAAATGTTGCTTGAGATATCTGACACATTCAGTGCCAACCCAAGGCTCACTGAACAATTGAACAGGAGCGACTTAGGGTCCACGATCCATAATTTGACTTGTTTTGCCCATTTATCTAGCTTTGACCAAACCATTCAGGATGAGCTTCCTAATTACTTCCTGGGGAAAAAATGTGGAAAGGAAAAAGAAAGGGAGATTATAAGTGCTTCTACAGAAGTAACTGCCAAGATCCCCATTCTGACGTATTTATTAGAATCATTTATAGGCATATTTCCCTTTATTGTAGGAGCCAGCGAAGCTCTATCACCATTTTATAACATATAATTGGAAAGATGAAAGAAATGTGTGTATATATGCATACACCATTGGATGACATAGCTTTTAATGATGTTTAGAAAGCCAGACTCACTACTTAGTTGTGAAAAATCCAGATTTTATTCTTGATGGTTAACCACAATCTGCTTTTCTTTCTCTGAAGTGGCTTTATGAAGATGAATGAATACAGAATTGACTATTTAAGTTAGGGGCATCACTTCTCATCCTCTATGTGCAGCAATTGTTTATGGTTAGAAAACAAAGCAAGTGAGAAGTATAAAAGCCAGCAGGATTTGCTAACATTTTGAACCCAGCAACATGGTTTCTAGATATACATCATTTTACAGCTAGCCCACCTCTCCCAGACAAATGACTCAGTCCACGAAGCCACCTGTGACAGCTCAGGCCATCCTTGCCTTTCAGTAATAAAGCACTCAGCATGACACCAATGGTAGGCTTGTAATACGTTACTGTCGTTTTGAACTGAACCCTGTCAGCTGTACCAGTGGCCACTTCCTCCTGCATTTGAGGATGCTGATGGAAGTCAAGAGGTGAAGATGACACTTGTGGAAAACTTACTATACGCCAGGCAGTGGGTTAAACAGCCTATTTGCATAATATCTCATTTAACCCTCACATGATCTCAGACATAGTTACTATTAGTATTATCCTCATTTTACAGATGAGGAAACTGAGGTTTAGAGAGGAACATACTGATTAACATGAATCAGGATTTCTGGTATATTTTGGGGGTTTTTGGTTTCCTTTTATACTGTTAATTTAGATTTCATGATACTGTTCACTCCCACCAAGGACAACCTACAGCATAACAAAGAGCTACACTGTGGCTTGTTTTCAGAGAAACTGAATGGTTTAAAGAAATAAATTAAGAAACAGATGGGAATCATCTTTAATCTTAAAAATGGGAGGAAGATTTTTAAAAAAATTTTTAAAGACTTGATTGTTTAATTTGACTAATTTTTTTCTTTTTTAAAATGGAGGTACTGGGGGTTGAACCGAGGACCTTGATCAAACATGCTACGCACACACTCTACCACTGAGCTATACCCACCCCCTGGGGAGGAAGCTTTTAACGGGGAGTTCTTCTAAATGGTTTGTGACTTCAGAATTTTCTATTTCACTGACACAGACTATAAGAATATTAGCAATGAAATCAGACGAGTAGTCAAGCTAACCTGAGAGACCTAGTATAGTAATACATCTTGCTCACTACGTAGAACTTTTCTAAAATTTACTTTTTACAAACTATTTACAGCATCTATTAAATTCCAATTTATTCCAATTCCTCTTTCCAATTATGATTCTGAAATCCACTCTCATGTTAATTTTTAAATTTTCAATATAAAAAGCAACCACTTTCTGTTTTGTTGGTTTGACGTATGAGGCGTCCCTATGTATTTCACGCTTAGCAAAGCAGACAGCCTTGGATTCACTACCTTGTTTTTAACAGCAAGCAATGTGGATAGTAAGCCACACATACTTCTACAATAGCTCTATAATATCTCCTTTCAGGCAGATATATCTGACATTTTTCAGCCACAGTCTTCAACCAACTTCCTGACCTAGGAGTGAATCGTATCAATATGTGGTACTTAAAAACAATGTGCAAGCAAAAAACCATTTGAAACATTTTTTAAAAGAATTAAGTTCATTTACTAGGGTCTAAGGTACAAAGAGTAGTTACTAAGAACACTTTGGGATACTTAAAAGTATTCTAAGTTGAAAACAGCACTGAACGCACATGATAGTAGGAAGACTAAATAGAGTTCCCATCAAGTTACCTTTGGGTTTGTAGCAGGGAGTGGGTATGACGCATTCCTCCTTTATGTGGGGCTTGGTTTTCGGGCTACAGCCTCCAGTGTGCATTCCTCGATGGTCGATGCAGAGGACTACCCGGTATCGGAGGCCCTGGCCACATGTCACTGTGCACTGGAAGGAGAATGCAAGATAGGAGACTCACAGTCAAAGCCTTGTTGACTTTTCTTCATTTCCCACCTGAGACTTTTTAAAGGGCTGCTTTTAAAGTGGTGGATTTATACCACTTCTTACAAGTCCTTCCCAGGACTGGTAAGCCTTGTTCTATTTGGCTATTTCAGGGTGACGCTGGCTGCAAATTAAATCACCTGCAGTTTCTTAGCTTAGGATTCATCAGTCAGCATTCTTGAAGCACCCACTGTGTGCAAAGTCCCAAATCAAGCAGCAAAAAGAAGGAAAAAAGAAACTGTAGCATGTGCCCAATCTTGATGACCAAGACTGCACTTTGATTTTATTTAGTCATTTTGTTAATGACTGTCAAGTCCAAAATATAGGAAATGCCAGCTCCCATGTGGACGTCAAATTTTTTTAACTTCCATCACAGTTAATTTATATTGCAGCATAGCTGATCCAATTGATTATAGTGACATGCAAAAAAGGTTCAAAAGAACTGTTTCAATGGCCAGACACAGACGGCCCCTACCAGTAGCTCTACTCGCTTGGGAGCAAGTCGAGATAGAGAGAGGTCACACAGCCACAAGGCTGAGTGAACAGCCTTCTGCCATCTCTGTGGCTGGGGGCACAATGGCCGGTCTCCTCATCTTTCCATCTCTTGCCATTTCATACCTTTATGCACTAGCAGCCAGGAACCCCCAGATAACATTTCATGTTTAAGCTGCTGTAGTTGCTTCCCTCATGTCTAGAATGTTTGGGTTTTAATTAATCCCACCTCACCTTCATTCTCATTATGTTGCTATTTCCATTTCATCTTTTCTTCCCAACAAATCATAGACATAGTTTAATCTTAATTCACTCAAGACACTTTTTCGATATAGACGAAGTATACAAAATAAAAAAACAAAATCAAACTTTTGGTCTCCTGAGCTCTACCGTAAGAGCAGCTTACACTGCTTTGGGCTCAGTTATCTGGTCTCAATACTCTTGACAGACATTTGCCTCCCCTGTCCCTAAAGGGAACGTTACTGGGAGTGAAAGAGGCTTCTTGAAGTCACTTGAAGAAAGATGTATGTATACATACATACATACATATTTTTTTCCCTTACTCATTTACTTTTGGCTATGCGCCAGTCAGGGTAAACCTACTCCAGGGGCTAAACAGGTAGGCTTCTAGACCCCTTCTAGAGAAGTGGGAGTTGCACGGGGTGGCTGGTGGGGTCATGATGAGGAGAGGGAAGAGTGGACTTACTCTCCTAACGAACAAAGAAAGAAGGCACAGTTACCGGAGACCACTCCTGTGCCAGCCATTTAGGGCAGTCAAAAATGTTGCAGGGCTGCACGATGGGCATCTTAGGGGTGTACATGCATTTCCACTCTTCCACTGAGGTGACATGCCCCTGGATGTCCTCCTCCACACAGGAAACTGCCCGGCTCTGGATGCCCCCCCCACACGAGGAGGAGCACGCGGTCCACGGGGTGGCCTCCCACCTACAGAAGCAAGGGGAGTCATCAGGGTAGACACGCACACTGCCAACCTCCTCAGCGAGCTCTCCCCCCGACCCCGGTCCCAGTGCCCCTCGGGACGGTCAGGTTCTGAGAGGCTACGGCCCCAAGGACCAAAAGCCAGCTACTGCCTGAAATCTGATGAGTCAGAGGAAAGGACTCAAGGCTGGCAGAAGTGCTCTGTAAACCTCGAAGCTCTACACAAATGGAAGACATGGAGGAGAGCTGTCTACAAGGATACCTTGTGCCACGTGTAACCTACTCAAGAGAGGGCTTCTCAGTCCTTTAGTTTCAGTACATATTCTGGGTGAGGGTGTATGTGCATATGTGTATTTATGTAATATTTCTATTATTTTACATTTTATCAATATATATTCTGCATAGCTATCTATCCATCTATCTAATCCATCTATCTGTACCTATCTATCTCAATACTAAAATTGGTTTTGATCAGTTAACACTAATAGTTTGTACCTGGACTGATAGTTTTGACTTTCAGCACAATACTTTACTACTTAGCATGTGGATACTTTGACATAAGAAATTCATGAAAGATTACGGGAAACCACTCCTTCTCCCTTGCTTCTGCAGTCATCAACTTTGGGACTACATGGATTCAGCATAATTCTGAGGTTCAGACTGTGCCATCATTACTAGAAGGAGCCCAGGGGTGAATATAGCCATTGTCCTCTTGTTCCCCAGCTGTTAAGGGGTACTGACAGTTAGCAATCCCCCCTGTAAAGGCTGATGGCACTGGAATCTACAGATTCAGTAAAGTAAGGGAAAAAATAACAATACTGTCAATAGCATTTAAGAGAATTTCATTGATTTTTCAGATCTCTACACGGCTCTGAAGCATTTCAGACCAGATGACGAGAGAGATCTTTGCCCAATTCTTTTATCTCTTCCTGCATATTTAGAGAATGTCAAATTAAAAAAAAAAGAAAGAAAGAAACACTTGCATATAGTCTGCTTGTTGGTAAAAACTGCTAAGGAATCTTAAGATTTCCTTTAGAATTATGAGGGATATCATTGTAATGAGAGAAAAAACAAAATGTCAGCAAGTTGATCTACTTGAAGAGTTAAATTTAAAAATACTGCACAGGCATACTGTGGAGACATGAAATATTATCTAAGCAGGATTTTGTGTGCATTATGAGCCTTGTTTCTCTTCTGCATGAGCCTGGATAATGTGCATTTCCCAGTAACAGAGAATTTTCCTCCACATTTTCTCTGTACTGTTCAAGTCTAGGCAACAACTGTTATCTCTACTGCCAACAGCCTAAACGTGCTGCCAAGTACAATATTTTCCTATACATATTTCCCCAGGAGACACAGAAGACAATGTTATTTTGGGGAAACTGAGGCCCTCTGTTTAGCCCTTTAGGAACTTTCTGTTCCCTTTCAAGAGAAGGAAGCAGCTCTGTAGAGAGTTTCTCCTCCCAAAGGGTAAAACCAATTCTCATTTGCCTCCATGTAAATCTCTGGAGAGCTTCCCTCTGGAGGTGGATAACAAGTCTGATTCAGACGGAAATTGGGCAGAATGTATAAGTACAAATTCGCATTAAACTTGATTTGACAGTGAAATGGGACTATGGTTTTGAATGTACATTTAATCTCTTAGAACATTAAGATGCCATCAAAAGAGCACATTTTCTAATTGGTAGTCTAACATTCCTAAATGTGACCCTTCTCAGGAAAGAGTGATTAATTTCTGTCTCAACACTTGATCTGACCCATAGTGTAATTTCACCAAAAGTAGTATTTTTTTCAGTGCCAGAGATCACAGAAAGACAAATGATGCTAATATTATTGTAAGTATTTACAGTATGGTTCTAGCATTCAACTATAGTTCTATATGTAAAAAATTATCATGTGAATCCTTTACATAGTAATAGTGATATGTCAAATTTCAGAGCAAGACATCTCTGGGTGCTTTAAAGAAAGTATAACAAAAGCTGAGAGAGGGCATCATTTAGGATATCTTACAACAGGGACCAGGTAAGTGCTTAGAAAATTAAAACGCATGTCCAAGAATCTTATTCTGGAAGAATAACAGATGAGTTCATATATCATATATTTTAACTCCCTTGGCTTCTAATTTTTTAAGTACACAGCATGTTTAGATTAAAATTCTCAAAATTCAGGCTTATGGGGAAAAGTTTATGTATTAATTATAAATTAAAGATAATTCATCAGACTATATTCTTACAGTACATTCAGATATATGTTATAGTCAAAGACTGAGAGCAAGAAAAACAATCTAAAAAATCATTAGTTGTGTTCTGTATTTATACTTGTGGTCTAAAATCCACTTAAATAATTTCAGTAAGTAAAGCCTTCTGCCGTGAAGGGTAGACAACTGCCCTCTTAGAACTGTGTTTAAGCCTCAGTTCTTAAGAAATGAAAACACTTTTGTAGAAATAGCTTCCATTTACTAAGGCTTTATCAATAAAACAGGGTATCTAACTTTAGAATTAATTTAGTAATAGAAGTGCAGGGTAAGAAATACAGTCTGATGATCTGCTAGTCGGCCTTCCCAATTGCGGTGCTTGGACGGAACAAAGCCTATATGAGACAAGGTACAAACAAACAAGGAGGTTCATTTCAATCTGTCGGTGAGAATACTGAGCTTCAGACATCTGGGGGCAGGAAACCAAATATATACGAAATCAAGATTAACCTAAAATAGGCATTAGTCATACCAGAGAAATATAAACAAGAGAGATCATGGATACAAGAAAAATAATAAAATAAAATAAAAGAGTGCCAGTACAGGAAAAACATAAACTTGGTGTTCTCACCCCTGACACTCAACTGTGCCTTTATCTTGAAATACATGGCCTTCACACAAACAGACACAGGAGTTCTATGGATACTTGTTTTACAGATAGAGGAACTGAAATCAAATGAAATCTTGGCTCAGTTAAATTCATCTTTTATATTTTCATTCCATTTTTTTTTCCAACTTTGGTTCTGGATCAAACTAGCAGGGTACATCTGTAGCATTCTAAAGTCATTTATTGTCTTTATCAATATAGTCATAGGAAAGTGGGAGGGAGCTGACTCATGAAGTAATTCCTTAGCAGAAGAACTTAAAAAAACCCCAAACAACTACATACAGTATAAATCAAGCGCTCCTCTCTATGTGCTACCATTAGAATGGTGAAAAGTGAGTTTCCTGCCAGTCACTGGAAATATTTAAGTAGAAGCTGGATAACAACTTGCACTGGTCTATATGCATTAATTAAAGACATATGTGTGTGTGTAAGGTGTGAATACAGCTGCACTAAATACACATACATGCATATCTGTGTAAGTACATGCATTTATACATGTATGATGAATGGATGTTGTTGGGGGAGGAGTGAGAGAATGAAGTCTCACGGGGGAGCTGGACTAGATGACCTCAAGGTCCTCTCTTTTTGTATTTCAATTCACTAAGGATTTGAAGGTTTTCAATCACACTTTGCTTTCTTTTACAGTTTAGAATAAAATCATTTTCTGGGCTTTGTTTAATTCAAGATTGAGTAAATCACTGGGGATTACTTCCAACTATCTGTGATCTGATTTAAACCTTGGGTTCTGAATAGCAGCTGACTCCCTGAAGTCCAAATGAGCAAGAAGAATACACCAGAGGTCTTTCATAGAACAATGGTAGCTTCAAACCCAATTCTCACTTCTGCTCCCTAGGGAGCTGTTTCCAATGTAGCTGCTGGTGATACCTTCCGCAGCTAGCATATTTTCAGCTTCTCCAGTTTTCTTATGAATATATTAATAAAGGGAACAAGTTCTTTTACAAGTTCACCATCACTTTAATGATTTTTTTCTAGTTTTAAAAAATACTGTACTTTAAAAAAAGCAATATCGTGCATGGAATTTAATGTTTTGGAAAAAAAAAAACTCCCCTCCCTACCAAATGTTCTGAACAATAAGGATATGAAAAAACTGCCTTTTTGTATTTAATTATAATTTCTCTGGAACAAAAAAAGGATACTCAAAGCCCCTATGCAGAGTAATACCACATCTGGAATTCCACATTTGTGGTATTGGGATAATAATTCAGGCAGTGTTTGTTTAACAGTTAGCAACAGTGCTTTAATGACCAGGGTCCTATTGCAGAGGAAACATAGAAAAGGACAAAGAGAGTGAAAGAAAGACATAACATAAACCCACACACTATATCTAATCAGAGTGAATTACTGTGTCCACTCCAATGGAATCCGACCCTATCTTAGAATGGTTTTTGAGTGACAAGCTTACAGGCTAGTGTTATTCGAAAGCAGAGCTCAGGATGGGTTGCAAAATATACTATCTACTATCTTATTATTACAGAAAAACACAAAATCTATATCTATATTTTATATATATATATATATATACATAAAAGAAGCAGAAGACTAATTTACTACTTCTAGCATCAGGACGATTGATTTACGTACCGAGGAAGGGGATGGTAGAGGTCATAAGGCATGATCTGCTTGTATCCGTCACTGTTAGGAACAATAATGCCAACCCTCTGAGTAGAAGGTACACACAATAAAATAAACACTAAATGATTACATTATACATTTTTTTCAGACAAATGCAAAACAGTATTAATAAACTATCTCTGAAAAACAACACTAAAACAGTTCAATATCTTTATGCTAGCATGTGCTTCAGAATGAGGCAAGTTCTTTGAAAGGGCATCATTTACTATAATTAGTTCTCTGATCCAAGCAGGAAATACCAGTGGAAAGGGTGGTGGCAAGAAAACTTGGCACCTCATCATTAACTATGACACAATGAGCTTGTAAATGTTCTTTAATACCCCCCAATTATACATCCTCTGAGGTCATTATCATCATCATTATTAATGTTACTTCCAGATGCTCGCCAAGCACTTACAGTAACTGTCTCACTTCTGATGAAAGAGAGAGCTACATGTAAGAGTGTGTACCTGGGAACTGACAGTACTATGTAATGTGCCTTAGCAAATAGGTAATGTATCCTTGACAGATCTAGGGGTTTTAGTAATATCTGGAAAACAGCCACTTGGTTATTTTATAAAGGGAAGCAGAACTAGGGAAGGAAGTAGGCAACTGTCAACAAAAGTGAGTTCTCTACCAAAATAAAGGGAGAGCAGTTAAAATGAGGTGATAAACATGAAAGATCTTTTTTGTGGTCTATTAAACGTGACATAGTGCTAACTGCTATTATAGAGGTAGCTGTGATTATCTGACTGTTGTTAGTAGATGTAGTGCCCTGGGAAACCTGTGAGATTTAGAGACAAAAGTGAAAGGAGCCATAGGACAGGACATTTTAGGCTGTGTGGCTAATGGGATTCACAAGAAACGATACTACAGACTGTATGGGAGCCCTGAGGCCTTCAGGACTCCAATAAAGAACAGTAATCCAACCCAATGATTCCAAGTAAACCCTCCAATCGGCGAGACGTTGCTCTTGCTGAGCCCCCTAGCTTGTGGAAGATTTATTACTCATGAGTCTCAGATAAAAAGGCTAGTGCAACAGACACTCCACCAAGAGGGGCAGACAGAGAGCTGAACTCATGGATGTGGCCTATTTGCTGGGGCAAAGCATGGAAGGGCATGAGCAGAAGACACTTACTTTACAACTGACCAATGACAGCAAGTCCCTCTTCTGAATACTGAAGGAACCCACATACTCTATTCTGGGATGAAGGGATGGGTATATATTTATGTATTCATATTTACTATAAATGTATTCATATTTAAATAAATGAATTAAGACTTGCTTTGATCCCATCCTCTGACACAGTTGTGTGTTCTTTTAATATGGCAAACAAGCCCAAGCTTTTGGGTAGAGTGAGCGAGGCATGCTGTGGAACAGAAAGATAAAAAATAGCGCTGACTGGACATCATGACAGATAAAGAGGAAAGAGGGAGTGATAAAGGGTAATTTCTGAAGAAATTACCGAAAGGTAACGGAGAGATGAGAGAAATTAAGTTTGAAAAAATGGGAAACCAATCTTTGCATATAGATTTCTATTCCCAAGAGGGACAAACATTGGAGTACTAATTTAACTTTGTTTATCCATGAGTAAGTTTTGGCAATCATTTCTATGACTAAACCTTCACGGTGTTTGCATGTGCATTACCCTTAAGTAACAATGTTCATGAAGATGGATGCTGCCTTTTGAGGAAGCTCAAAATCCCATGGCTCTAACAAACCCAAGAACGGGACAAATATGAATGTGAAACATTTCTCCTTGTTTTCCCAAGTTGGAGAAACTTCCTATTTTCTGCCTTCTTTTGACAGGAAATCGGATGTGAAAGGTTAACCCTGTCTTTTGTTAGAATCATGTGATCTCTTTTCAATAATTCTTAAGTCTAACAATGAAGGAAATTTTCTCTCTAAAAGAATTGTATTTCATAGAATTCCAAACTTCTGAAGTTTATAATAACTTTGATCTGACGGTAGTTAATTAATGAACACACAGAAATGACTTTGCAGCTATGTTTGAGCTAACTCTCGCATCTTTGCTCCTGCTTACATCCAGATCTAGATGCAGAAATGCCTATCAGGGCCTTCTCTCCCGAAAAAATTTATAGCTATGACTTGTCATTCTCAATATGAGAACAAACTGCTACAGATCTCTGCCAACTGATTTATCAGCTGATGACATTTAAAGCGGAGGCAGTGACATTGAAAGAAAGAGGCCAGAAGAAAAGCAGGGGGATAAAAGAGAGAGTGTATAGAATTCAAGGTGTTGGGCTTTGCATTGGGCTGATTTAGAAATTATGTTTTTGTTTGAATAAGGAGCTTGAAACCTGGATTCAGCAAAACTATAGCTATATTTGTCTTTCTATGGCATAGGTCATGGTGAAGACTCATAAAATGGCTCTATGGCACCTGTGAAAACAGAAAGATATCAAAACAATGGTGCTCTGTCTAGTCCTGTTAATGCATATTCATGTGCATGGGCTCTGCTTTCCCTTGGGGTTCATGCCACGGCCCTGGCCTTTCACCACACTGTCAGAGGGGCAGGCAACGGTGCCTGAACCTAACTTTCTATTCCTTACTTTTAAGACAATCTTTTTTCTTAGGCAAAATGTACCCATTGAAGAATGATGAAAAAGGATGTCCTTGAGGGACTTTAAGTTCTTCCCATGTTTAGGTCTTGATTTGTATTTGAGTGTGTGTACATGCCTGAGTATTTATGTGTCTGAATACATGGGGAGTGGTGAAGATTGTGCAGAAATGATTTTAAAAAATGATCACGAAGGGAAAACTCAATAAACAGTTGGTTTAGGGGTAAAACCACTCATTCTCCATTGCCTTAACTATTCTGATCACTCAAGCACTTCCTATACTGGGCAGTGATCTGATCCCATCTAAAGTCCCCCAAATCAGGGGTCGTGATAGGAGAAGAGAAGAGGAGGATGAAGACGTGGTAATTCTGGATTCATGTGGTAGGAGAAGAAAGACATTGCAAAGCATCCTCACACACATTCAAGTACACACCTTGCGGACCTGTCCAACGACCGGGGAATGCTTCAGTGTTCTGACTGGCTCGTGGAATAAAATATTATGCAGCATATAAACACAAAGCTTTTTGAACCATTCTTAATGACATGGAAAATATTCAAATGTAATGTCAACTGAAAAAAATCCAATACAAAATAGAATGTACAATGTAATCCACAATATTAAGAAAATTCATGTATTCATACATCTATATAGTCATTTTCATAAAGTCTATATACATGTGTGTATGTGTGCACATGTGTATGTATTCTCATATGTTAGAAAAGGACCAAGGAGAGTTGTTAGTTCTTGGTGTTTGGATTATGGGTGGCTTTTTTTCCTTTCTTCTTATGTTTCTCTGTTTTCCAAGTTTTCTGTAATGTACAGGAATTAGAACATTTAGGCAAGACAAAATTCAAGTCTGAGAAAGTATAATACAGAAATATTTGGAAATATGATATAAATGGATGAAATGAGGCTATCACCTTAATTTCCCATGTCCCTTAAAGATGATTAAGTCTTTGTCCTGAAATCATCTCCAAAGCTATTTTAGGACAATATCCCTAATGAATAATCAACCCATATTGATTGACTCAAGTGTGAGATTTACACGTTGTGCTAAATCTTTCTTAAGAAAAAAATCCTAATGCAACTAACACCACGAGCACCTAATCTGCAGGATTCTGGGTTCTTTTTACAATGGAAATGAATCAACAGGAGTCCATTTCATGGTTTCAACCATCTCTTTGAGTGCCTCTTGCACGACCCCACGACTCTTTTCCTGGGCTGCAAAGCCTCTTTCTGACTTCCTGATAGCTGGATGTGCTCTCAATTTGTTCAGCTTTGTGTGTCCAGACAATTCACTATCTTCCCCTGCAAACTGCTTCTTTCCCTGTGATTACTGTCACTGTTCAGAGCACTGCCAACCTCCCATACTCCCAGGCTGGATACCATGGGACATCTTTGCTTCTTCTCTTTCCCGTGTTCCCTACACATACAGTTCCTTCAGTTGTGATGCCTGCCAAATACATCTCTGTGACATGAATTTAGACCCTTTTGCATCAGTCTCCTAATAGATCTCTCTGCCTAGAGGCTTTGCCTCCTCCAATCCAGCCTGCTCATTGCTGTCATAGCAACAGATAACATGATGCTCTAATGCTCAAGGAAATTTCTTAGTTAAGTGCTACCTCTTCTAAAGCCTGTCGTTATTTTCTCTCAACATCCGGCCAGAAATTCTCTCTTCCTCTTCCAAATACCCACAGCACTAACTCCCTTCATCACTTTTAACTATGTACGTATTTCTAACTAGGTGTAAGTTTTCCCTAGTTTAACACTATGGGGCAAAATCCATATTGGTTCTTTACTGTATCTTTTAACACAGTGCCCCGCCCAGAGGCAACTGGTAAATAATCATTCAATGAAATCATGCCACTGGTGCGAAGGTACAAGAGCAAGAAATACAACTACCGTCCAGAATGAAGCAAGCAAGCAAACAAGAACAAGGTTAAAGAAACTCCCAAACAAACTGCTACTCACAGTGAACATCTTTAGTCCTACTCCTTGCCTTTTGCTAGCTCTGTCATCTGTGTGAGGGGAAGGCTGCTTTAGGGGGTAGTTTGGCAGCCTAGGAAGGCTGCTTTGGCAGACAGAGGTGGTTGGGCGATCTAGGGCAGAGAAAGGACAGCTTAATGGCAACTGTGCTTCTAACCTGCTTGGCTTAACTCTACATCTCTTCCATTGGGGATCTCCCAGAAATAGCCATGACAGCTTTTAAAAAAGTCTTCTATTCCCTGTCTGTCTCACGTGTCTCTCAGATATCACGCTGCTCTGTAATTGTATAACTTACCACCCCTCCACCCCTTGGCAGTGTTGTGGGCCATACTCTAGAGGATTCTTCTTTGCCTTCACCATGGTACTAAGCACAGAACTTGGCACAGGATTGGTACTCAATAAAAAAATGAATGAAACTGTGGGTGGTGGAAGGAGTTCTGGCCTCAAAGAGAGTAATTCATCTCTCGACAACTCCAGGGCAAGAGAAACCAATCTCCTCCTAAACAACAGTTTAGAAAGGGGGAAGAGAGAAGCAATAAAAAGCTGGAAGAAACTGAAGCATTTGCTTTTTCATGAGTGGCAGAGTACAAAGGATCATGGCACAATGGACCCCCTGATGAGCTGGGAGAGGGAAGGTCAGTTCTCCTCTCTGCCAGCTCTCTCTCTCTGTGACCTTGAGTACATTATATTTGGACTTCTGTGTTGTTCTTCTGCAAAATCTATGTATTGGATGAAATCAGGAGTTTTAAGATGAAGTAAGAATGGGTGCCTGGAAACCCACCACACTTGGCCTAATCCTATCTGCCCCCCTTCTGGTAGCTACTGAGGGCAGAAATCAGAGCTCTGTGGACCATAGATCGAAGACCACTGAACTAGGTAGTCATCTCAAAATCTCTCCTACTTTAAAATTTGGTGACTTTATGAAACACAGTAGGGTTCCCTATTATTTGAAGAGGCAAGTTGGGAGCCAGCAAATGAAGAAATATTCTGTAAAGGTCACAATGAAAAAAAAAAAAACAAAAAACACAGTACCTACTAGGCAACGTTCATTTATCTTTTGGAACCAGACCAAAAGAACACTGCTTCGTCGTCTAGGATTTGAAAACTTTCTAAACGTACATATCTTTTTTTCTGCTATAAAACGGACTACTGCAGGGTTTTTGTTCATTTGACCCCAAATACCATAATTCTCTCACACTTATATTTCTGTGGATAAACATTCTTGATATTAAAGAATGCAGTTTTGAACTGCTTTTAAATAAATGGGACTAATATTTCCTTGGGCTCTGTTTAGCTCTTCCTGTATTGTCTAAATGATGTGGACATTGTTTGATTTGAGCAAATATCAGTATTTATGCTTATATGAAAGAGGCTTTGCTTAACTTGGGTATATGGTCAACTCAAAGACCCAGGGCACCAAACTCTGCATTGATACTATGGCTGGCAGCTCTGTGCTGGCTGTGGGGGTCTATGGTGGGTTTAAACCAGATCTCAGGGGTTGATGAAGGCATCATGCAGAACAAGGGTACCCATGGGATATGATGGCTCAGGGATCAGTGACCTGACTTATGTAATATAGGAGATACTCTGGAACTGGAAGCACTCAGGTTCACGACTTCATGACTCAGCTTTCTTTTGCCACCCTAGCTTGGAGCAGGTCCCATAACCTCTTTGGGCTTCAGTTTGTTTTAATCTGTAAATACAGATGATAATCTCTGTCTTCCTCATCTCTTAGAGAAGGTAAAACCGAACTGAGATGATAGATGTGAAAGCACTGTAGAAACTTTAAATAGAAGTAATATTAGGCAAGTCACTTTTCAGGTTTAGTTTTCAATAATGACAGCTGTATTGTCATATGACTTTCGTTGAGGGCTTGGCATTTTGCTAAGAACTGTACATGCATCATCTCATGTACTCCTCCTAGGTACTCTCTGACTGCAGTACTGCAGTTATTTTACAGATGGCAAAAGTAAGGCCTGGAGAAGTTAAGTACAAAAGTTATTTAGCTAGTAATGTCAAGCTGATAGACTGAAGTTAAAAATGAGGATGATGATAATACCTGTTCTATTAACTCATATGTCAATTAAAAGAACTGCATAAATAATTATACTTTCAAAAAGTTTAAAATATAAGAAGTGATCATTATTGTTAGTGATGAGCTGGCTTGGTAGAAGAACTAAACTGCCCTAATAACTGAGTTATAGCTGATTGTCTGAGCATGTGAGGTAGGTCTGTAATCTTGGGAAGAGTATGGCTACACCCTCTAAAAAGCACCAAAACTCTGCTTTATCTCATCATAAATGCATAAAAGTGCAAACGGGACTTCTGGATGGCATTTTTTATTGCTTACTCAGGAGCTGCTCGAAGTGGTGTATTTCAATGAAGTTGATCAAAAAGAAGAAAGTTGTTACTTTTCTACGTCACTGAGCTATCATAATAAAACAAAAAGAGCTTTTGAACAGGGAAACATTTCATTATACTGTAACTGCTAATTGAGTTAAACACTTTCTAGTCCCCTGGTACTGAGTTCTCCTTTTCTGGAGATGAGACATGGCACAAAACCCATGCGGACTCAGTGGCAATGGCTCATAGCTGGTTACGTGGGGATTATTAGACATTTACACATTGGGATTTCAGGAGTTGCTTCATTTCTTATCATTTCTCATGGCAATGATGTCTTAAAAATCTGATAAATGTGATTTACTTTCGTGAAGCTATTTCCTAGGAATCTGTGTCTCCTACTGTTATAACAACAAATAGAGAACTACTTTTCCAGACCCATGTAGAATGCTAGAGTTCCGTCTCCTTCCATGGAGAAGGAAGCGGGTTTCTGAAGAGTTTAGGAGTTTCTCTGAGGCCACGTCAACATTAGCATGACCGTGCTCTTAGTCACCGCAGCTGCAGCAACTAGCATTTACTGAATGCTTATCACATGCCAGGCACTCTGCTAAGTTCTTTAAGCCTATGACACCATGTATTCCTCATGACAACTCTGTGAGGTAAGTAGTTAACAGCCTTACTTCAGAGGATGAAAAAACTGAGGCTTAGTGGGAACAAGTAATTTGCCAAAGGCTACTCAAACCGGTAAGTGGCAGAGCCAGGATCCCAGGCCAGGCTGTGTTGCTCCAAAGCTCCCCTCCTAACCACCAGGGTACAGGGATAATCACTGCATCGCCATTGGTCTAGTCGCTCACCAAGTCGGTGTGGAAAGTTAGTGCGGTTGGGTTTTACATGCTCACTGCACACACTGCCTCTAATGATGCAGACTCTTCTTCTAAAGTCGCATTAGGACTCAGTTCTGAGATTTTGTTCACTATTTGGTCCATAGCCAGGGATGGCTTACGCAACTTGCTGTTAAATTAAATGGAGCTGGACAGAAAGAGGTCACTTGAAGTCACCAAGAACTGCTGCTTAGGGCATACACATTTGGGCATTTGCTTAGGGCTGTTACTCTGAATTCCTTCAGAGAAGGGGGAATCTGGGTGCGGTTTCAGCTAAAAACAGATTTGCTTGCTAATGATTGTGACCACGACAGTGCGATGAGTGAGAGCTTTTTTCACATGACTAACCCTTGCCAATTTAAGCCCCCTTCATTACTGCCTTGGAGGGAAAAGAAAAGGTCTGTGCCAAAAAAAAGAAAAAAAATCTGAAAAGGTGGTTCTCTGACTGTCTCACAAACAACGTCTTGCACAATTTCCCCCAGGCAGCCTTAACAGTCTCACCAGTCTCCTAGACTGATATCTAAGGCCAAATGGAGCATATTTTGCATTTAAAGACACTCTGAAAACATAAGGTGCTCATTAACTGAACTAAAACTCTGCCTTGTTGTTGCTGAACCACAGGCATACATTTGGAGACTTTCTGACCACATGATAGATTTTACCCTTCATCCAGAGGCAACAATGACACAAACCATTGCACAAATCAGCAGGCACTGTGTTAAAACAAATACTTTCCCCTTGTGCAAAACAGAGGCTATGATTATAGCATGGCAGGCACAAGGAGGCTTTATATTTCATTAGATTCCAAGTGTCTTAGCTATATGCAAAAGGGTGTTAAATGGGTGAAGCAGAAAACAAGTGAAACATGCCTAGATCTCTGGCATCTAGGACAGGCGTGCCTCTGGACTTCCAGGAGAGCCCAAGTGAGAAATATTCTTAATTTTAGCTAAAAGTCATTAAATTTTTAATTTCTCTTCTTCTTCCCTCCCATTATAAGCATCATTTTGGCTTCCTTTTTGAGATGGCTCCGGGCTAGGAAACAAAGTATTTTATCATTTCATAAAAATGACTGCATCAATGACAATGCAGCTAGGTAGGCTCAAATGTTGGTCCTGTAGTGAAAGGAATCCAAATTCCTATCTCAGCAAAATGTCAAGTTTTTACTTGTTACTACATGTCCTGGGCAATCAGGCTTGCTTTAGAGTGGGGGAAATCAAGAATGCTAAGTCACTGAATTCCAACTGTCTATTATATACAGAATGATTTCTCTATGTTATGAGCTATAGACAAAACTGGAGATAGAGCAAAAGTATTAACAGTGATTACCTGTGGGCACTGGAGATTATTAGTGAATTTTATTTTCATTATAGCCTTTGAACTTACCCACATTTCTGAGTTAGCATTAAGAATCAGGAAAAAGACATAAAAACATAAAGATTATTTTGGAATAGATGTCAACAACCTCATTAGCCTAGAAACCACTAGATAAATCAATCCACAACCATCGAAACCAGTGGATGTTGTTGGTGAGTGAAACGAGGAAGTGACAGCATTTATTAGTTCAAATATATAGTATCTACTTATTATAAAGCAAATTACTGAGAACAGTGAGGCTATTCTGGTAAACAGAAACATTGGATAGCAAGGATTATGGCTAATGGTTATCACATCCAGTTTGTTTCTGGTTTGTTTTGGTCTTAGATGGGTAGTAATGAGAAAATTCTTATCACAAAGAAGTAGATGCTAATAGTAATGGTTTTTATAGCTTACCTTGCAATCTTAGAATACTTATTTTTTCAATTAAACAGATGTGTTCAAGAACTTTAACAATGAGGGCAAAAAGTACTCCCTTTGTTAGTTGTTACAACAACTTCTACAATTTAGCTTAGTTTGAACAAGTTAAAATTAGTTTATGTTTGAATATACTTGTTGTGAGTTATTGTTTAAAGATACTTCAAAATATATAAAATGAAATTTAATGAAGCAACTCTGCGGAACAATAGGTTCTATAGACACAGTTTGAAAACCACTAATTTAATGCAACAAGTAACTCTCTCACCTCCACGTGTGGGTAGGAAAAATAAGGCCCAGAAGGGTAAAGCAATAAAGCCAGGTTACAGACTTTTTAGTGCCCTTTTTGCTGTCCATGGTACTTCCCAGTCTCGACAAGGAATAAACTTGGCTATCTGAATGGGATTTTGCTTTCATGTAATAGGCCAGAAATCCTAGTCTACTATACGAAAAGTGAAGAACTATCTCAATGGCTAGATAAAATAAATTTCTTTTGAAATTTCAAAATGTGTGACTTTATCTGTTCTAAAAACATCTTGTGTTTTACATTTTGGGGCTTCAAATTTTGGACACAAAGGTGTTGGTTTAATGTCATTGTGTCACCCTTGATTTTACTATTGGACAGTTCAATCTGGAGTAAGAAAACAATTCCTTGCGTGTTTGACTCTACTTTGGCAGATCTATTATCTCCTTTTCTCAGACCACCACTTCATGATTTCTCTTGAAATTCAGGAAGGTTGCTTTGATCCCAGGTATGCAAATCAGTTCACTGAATTTTACAGCAATCCTAAAGTATCTTAACCTCAGACTAGCATATCTACATTTCCTAAAGCAACTTCCTCTTAAACCTCTCCTACTGCTAAGTCTTAATTTTGACAGCTTTGTTTAACTACCTGTGTAATAAACAAGCAGCTTCCTGCCATTTGCTTCTAACTTTTTTCTCCTTTTCTCCCTTTTTTCAATCGCCATCTGTCCCGACATTTATACATGTGCTGTATTAGATGTTTTAAAGTAACATAGACATAGAAAAAGCATAAATTTCACAAACTTCTTTCAATGTAGAATGGCCTTTTGCTTTTGAATAATAACAGGTCAAAATATCACTCCAACAGAAAATATAGGTAAAAATCAGAAGCCAGAAAAAAAATGAGTAAATTTTTTCCGACTATAAACATTTTCATAAAATTGTTAACCAAATGCCTTTATCTCACAACTGTTTTTTATGGCCATCTCTTCACTGAATTTTTTTTCCAAGGGGGGGAAAAAGCTTTATGCGGTTGTGGGAAGTGAATCCCTATTTTCTCCTAGAAATACACACATGAATTTTCATGGAAGTGTGTATAAGACCTTCAAAGTCTCTTTATGGCTAAGTCAACTTGTTTGAATTGGGATAATTATGCTTTTCATGCACTGGTCTTTGTGGTATGGATATGAATAAAGATATATAATAAGCAGAATAATTTTAAAATAGAGTTGAATTGCATGAGCTAGAATTATCTTGGCTAAAAATATCCCATGCCTTAATATTTTCAAAGTAAAGAAGTCCAAGCTAAATTTAACACCTCATTTAGTTTTTATACTGTATTCAATCCTAAATACAAAATTTTCTGGTGTAATATGAAGCTAAATTAAACTTTACCTAAATTATATATTTATAAAATATCTATTCATCTGTTTCTTTAATGAAAACCTGTTATTCTAAGTTCACTTTTATCAGCTAGGTAGTAGAGTTTCTATGAGTAAGTAACAGCAATTTCACATCACGTGTAGACTTTAGAATTTATGAACATGAGGTAGAAAGAATATAAGAAAAGAACTTTTAAAAAGTAAACAGCAGAAAACAAAACTTAAAATCACACTGCCTACAATTCAAGATAGAATGATTTTCATCCACATTATTCACATTATTCAGTAGTAGTTTAACTATTCAAAGTTTTGTTTTATGAATATATAATTAAGTAAACTATGATTTTAAAAAATAACCTTGAAGTATTTCTCAGAAATCCAAGGGACTTGGAAAGGATTCTCCATTTTCTGGTCTTTGTGATTAGTTTTGCAGAAGAGTTTTCACATATCCTCTCTCATGTGTTGAGGATGAGTAAGCTAAGTTAACCAAGAGAGTTACCAGGAAGTGTTGCAATGAAAAAGGCAATTGCTCCACCCATGGAAAGATTCCTGACCTGCACTTCTGTGACTACTCATGAGATGTTTCATTCATCAGTCTGATTCTTGATCCTGCAAATAACTGAGGGCTAATTATGGCTTCCCCAAAGCAAACATATGTGAAAGTGTCAAATATCTCTTTAAAGCTCTTAATTAAAAAGAACTTTTAAAAAAATCTGACTGTTAGAAATAAGTCCTGCTTTCTCTTCAACGAAGGCTGAGTTTATTTAAATGCAGAAGAATTATTTTAAGACTGGTTTGGACTCCAGGGAGTCAGCACGGACCAGCACAGACTAAAAGGGGTCCATTGTGACCCTGGAATACGGTCTGCTCTGATTCTCTCACCAATCTGGTGACAGAGGTAACAGGGAAGAATCCTGACAACAGCGTGCCATCCCATTTGTTAAGGTCAGAACAAGTAACCAGAATGAAAAGAGATCAGAAGAGAAGATGACTCTACAGAGTGCTTCACCTTGTAGCTTCACAAACGGGAAATTCATAGACCCTGCGATGGCATTGAACAGCGGCCAGAACAGGGGTGTGGGCTCTAATAACACAGGACAGGGATGGATACTGGGCAGCAGCACTTATTTATTGTAAATTCCATTTTACTTCTAATTAAAAAATTTTAACTTAAGAAGCTTATCTGAACCTGGTTTATGTGTATGCTAAACAAACTGGTAAATTTGACTGACCTGGCTGGACAGGGATCCAAGTTGCACTCCTGAAGTTTGGGCTTGGGTTTGATGTTCTCAGGGTAATAGTGACAGTATTGGTCAGCAACCACGCGATTGCTCCGAAGATCGTAACACTCAGCCGATGTCAGCTGGTAACCTGCAAGTATCAAACCGTTCGGGCAAGTTTAAATGCACAGATCAATGCCATATATTCCCTTAGGCTTTTTGGCCATCTCATATTCATGGACATTTTCCCCCAATGCTCCAGTCATTTTCAGGACAAAAGTCAGATAAATAGAAGGCTCGTTAATTTTTGTAGACCTCAAATACTGTGTTTTTCCACACAAATTTTAATAATTATAGGGCTCGAACTACATAAGAATATAGCTAGACTGTAAGACTCTGTTCTAAGGACCATTCTTATTAATTTGTTTTGTATAATCTAAAAGTCTAACAGAATTCTGCATCAAAAATAGATAATATTTGTTTACCAACCATCTTATACAAGGGTGCAAAATTATCTCTCTTGCACCTGGGGCATCAGGTAGAAAAAACTTCTAAATTAAAAAAAAAATCAATACTGCCCTCCTTGTCAATGGGGGACCATGGAATATAACACAGATTTGGGTCCTGCCAGCTGCCTAGGAAAACTGTTTTTGGGGGGTTTTTTGGTGCCTTAATTCAACCTGAATGGGTTAAGCTGAGTAAATGGATGACTAAGACCCCAGCAATAACCATCATGAATCCCAAGTTTCCCTGCACAACTTAAAAAAATACTTCTTACTGTTCAATTTTTGCTTTAAAATCTTTCATTATTTCTCTAAGTCTCGAGCCAGTATTTTTTGGTTTCCATGACCAAATCTCCACTGTTAAGAGAATCCTCTTTTTTTCTTTAATAGTGTTGCTGAGTAATATTTAATTCTACTCATTATATGTTTTACCTCTCCTACCGGCCTCTCTCGTTTTGTGGATTTCTGGTGGGGTGGTGATGAGAACTTAGATTCTTGGGGTGAAAAAGAAATGTATATAGTGTATTTTTTCTAAATTAGGCTTTTTATATCATTCTAACCCTAATCAACCCCAAAATATATCCTCCCTAGGCAGTGGCTGAATATTGTTATTGCTAAATGCGTGTTAGAAAGTCAGATTTAGAGTGGTTAAAATTCTTGGGGAAGATTTCAGGAAATCAGAAGGACGCTTATAAACCAGATTTCCTGGCTTGAGGCTGTGTTCTCAGACTGTCCACAAAAATTAATTGTTCTTTAAAGACCTAAAAAAAGACTTTTTAACAGTTTTACTATAAAGATGAAAAGCATGAAAAGTAATGGATAAGAACACATGTTGCATTTAACTTTTTGTCTTATAAGAAAATCAAAAAGCAAAATAAGATTTTAGAAGTAAAGATACTGTTGTCTTTCAATTACATCATACCTAAAGCAGAGAATTTGCTAACAAGCTCATTATTTTATAATTTTTCCAGAAAGTAATTTCTACTCAAGGACAGAATGTATCATGGAGTAAAACACAGGCATAAGCAGTAAGTAAGCTGTAAATGTCAGGTTGCGATTTTTATAAATTGTAATTTGTCAGCTTAAAAATGTGGCTGTGAAGCTCTTCTCAAGTGTGTGAGATGAAAACTTCGAATAAAAATGGAACACATGACCACAATGGTCAGAGAGTGTTTTTATTTCAAGTTTCACAATATATTTGGAGTAGGAGTTCTTTGCACTTAGCAAAATAGTCAACTAGCTGAATCTGGAACAGAAACATAGAAAGGAATTTAGAGATGACTTCTTTAGGAATTTTCAAACTGTGGTCCACGGACGGGGAGGAAGGTTGGTTTCCAGATCCTTTAGATCTTCATCTGACCAGTATTTTTTTTAATCTGCCTTCCTAGTAAGATTTCCCTGAGGAAAGGGTTTGATAACTCAAAACATTTGAAAACCACTGATGGTTCTACTTTTTCACTTAGACAGGAGGCAAATAAAGCCCTAAAGAGGTAGGCTTATATATGAATCTAACATGAACTGCCTCCTTATATAGCAAGCCATTATTAAGCTTACTGAAATCACAGCCCAACAGCAGGTCTACGTGAAACTGGCACAGCAGGCATATTATTGAATTGTTCCTTCTTACAAAACATGGTTTTCATTTAAGAAGAAAAGAAGCAAAAAATTATTTCCTTAGATTTCTTTCTTTGAAACTGCTTCCTGTGCTAGTCATCAACAGGTGTATCAAAATAACATATTCCCATAAATATCAAGGTAATTGGCACTTTATTTTTAAACAAAGTAATTTTCTGTTCACCACAGACAAAGCAACTGGAAACACGATTTTACTGAAATGCTTACAGTGTTGAATTAATTGTCTTGTAAAATCAAGTGAAAGGACTTGATGGTATTTTTCACTGTTTTTAAGCTACAATCTAACATTGCTGTATACAACCTCACTCTCAATGATCTATTCACATTATGTAGACACAGGTAACACAGCTGAAGATGAATTACATCATATGCTGTTACTGTTTTACAAAAATTAATGGATAATCATTTGTCTCCATTTTGAGGCACTATCCTTCTTTTCTCTTGTCAAAATAATCTAGCGGTATCTATGTGGACTAGCTACTTAAAGCAAGCCAATTAACAGGCTTCCATGAAGTGGGAGCTAGAATTTATCTGATGTGCTCATTTTTAAATGACTATACATACAACTTTATATCCATTGAATTACCAAAACTTTAAAAAATGATAGTTCACAAATACTGACTCAGCTGGCAACAGAACTTAAATAGTCATAGAACTTGTTACCCTTCTGGAAAGAATTTTGGTAATATATGCCAATAGCCACAAAAATTCTGAAACTCACTCTTGTGAATTTATTCCAAGGAAATGATTTGAAAGGAGAAAAATATTTAGATATTAAGTTATTCATTACATTATAATACAGAAGTTTAAATGAACTGAGTATCTTCTATAGGGATATGGCTAAATGATTATAAAATAACTCAAAGAAATTACTATGTAACCATTTCAGTAATTATTAAAGAAAAATAGGTGGAGGGTGACCTTTTCCAGTAACACAAAATGTTCATGTTACAGACATGATGGAGCAGAGACAGGAATTCATGCAGTAACTCTTCAGGAGAGATGTGTTTTAACGTGTAAATAACACAAGTGGCATTCCTTTTACCACAAGGATGACGGGACAGAGCCCCAAAATAGCTAAGCCTATCTATGGTGCTGGGACTTTTTTTTTCTGGTAACAAACTACTTCCTTGAATTAAATTAACCTCTGCTTCTTCTTGGACACATCATGTTATGTAGTAGGCCTGACATGCTTTACTTGAATCCTGATAAATAAGTTAATTCCACCAGGTGAGTAGTTTGTTCTCAAATGAACAGAATCACCTCAAGAGTAAGCTGTTGCCAGGCTGTGATATTCCCTGTCCTGGCCTCCCCTGAAACAACGAAAGGAGTAAACACCATTTCATCTGCTGGGATTCTACAGACAGAATATGTTCATGGGGTGTCTACATTATTGGAGGCATCTGCCTCACAGGAAGGCTTCAGGATCTGGCCTCATCCAGAAGAAAGGATGTGACCCATCACTGGACTACCTGTCTTCCCTGTCCAAGTGACTCTATTCTTCCAACAGCTGAGTCTTCCCTGGGAGAGGTCAATAGCTCCTGGGCCAAGCAAACACCATTACCTCCTCCACAGGTTGCTGAGCAAGGGAAGAAATCCGTCTCCCTCCATCGGTGGATGATGGGCTGATAGAAGATGAATTGGACTGTGCTGTCAGCAGGCCCCGAGTTGCGGATCTGCGGGAGACAATGGCAAAGTAGAGGAACAGGGTGACAAAGAGGTGCTCTCTGGGCTTCTTGCAACTTGGACAAAGATGTGTGGTAGGACTGATGGTCTGAGGCTGTGTGAAGGATGGTACTGGAAGAGAAGGGGCAATGGCGGTACCACCCACCTTCTCATTCAACCAGCAAAGGATCCTTGCATTTACCATCATGATCACCCTCTGCCCAATTCTGTCGACACAGAACAGGGGATAGCAGTGTCTCAACTTGTGATTCTAGCAGGACTGTATCCCAAGCCACTTATTCCCTCTCTTTTATTTTCAACCTCTCTGTGTAACAGGTAAAATTCTGTTGATTTTCTAATATAGGTTCAGAAACAGACAATTTATTCTAACAAAATTATAAACGCAAAGTGCTGCAAAAAAATTAAGATACTGTCATTGGGTAAGAGAGAAAAAGAGTTAAAGAATTAAGTAGCTCTTCCCATTCAGAGACATACTTGGAGTTTCCCGGCAACTTAGTGATTCCTATACCTTAATGTGCACAGCTACCAATTGGAAACTTGCTAAAATGCAAAATCCTGGGCTCAAGACCAGAGATCCAGGCAGTTCAAATCTAGACAGTCCAAAAATTAAACTTTGAAAAACACCAACTTACACTACAAAAGCATTTACTTCAAGTAAAACATGTGTTTATGGAAATTACATCTTTTTTTTTTTTTTTTAAAGGGGGGATGTGAGGCAATGCTTCTTTAATGGTTTAAAACTACCAGGCTGAGGAAAACACTCAAACTGAAAAAGAAGAAAAAGTATCCAATAGGAACAATGCCCTGATTTCATGAAGACAGAATGACATGTCATACAACAGTTAGACAGCTGGGCAAGGGCAAGGCTTGGACTACTCATTATACTAAAGGAAGCTGCATGGACAACCGAGAGGACCACCTCTTACTCCAGCTCCATCACAGCAATTAGAGAAGCATCAGGGTCAGCAGAGCCACGTGGTCTAAGTCTCTTAATGTTTCCAAGCCACAGCACTGTCCCAGCTGCTGTTTGTCTAGGTTCTAGGTTAAATGGGTGGACTTGGGCTTCAGATTTTTTAAAAGATAGCCTTACTTCTTTCCTTTTCTATTACTGAGCTTGCAAACTGGATTAAACACTGAGGGTGCACAGGGAAAGAAACAGGGACTAGGTGCAAAACCCTAGATCAGTTTTTGGAGTTGGGATGAGAATATGAAATGTTCCCTAGAAAATCTGGAAGGCCTGGAAAGGAGAAAAAAGAAAGAGAAAAGCTACAGGATATCTCATCTTATGTTAGGATTCTGACCCACAAAGCATCCAGGTCTTTCCTAATTAGAATAAACAGTGATACGATTCCCTACTTTAAAGCAAAAACAGCTGAAGCAATACAGTGTCTTTCACAAACGGGGAGCATGGCTGACAGATTAATATTTTTCAGTCCTATGTGTCAGATACAGGATATCTAATTGCTTGCTTAGGGAGGTGGTATTAATCACATTCTTTGGAAAGCTCTCTCTGTCTCTCTCTTTTTTCCTTTCTTTCTTTTATTTTAGCTCACAGAAGTCGATAGCTCTCTTGGGATGTGTGGTTATCATGCTGGAAAGCTATTAGAAGAGGACTCTCATTTGAACACAAGCTCCATGAAAAAATAAAAAGGCCAGAACATTTGTTTAGATCTGGAGAGATGGATTATTTTGCAAGGGTCCCCTCTGGGATGCTAGAAATTAAACTAAGTCCTAGAAAGGTATGCGTGTGGGGGGAATCAAAATGAGGAAGATATAACATCAAAATACTGGGAGAAACCTTGTTCCAGAATAAATGTACAGGGTCTGGGCTTATCTTTTGGTTTGGTTAAAGAGACAAAAAAATGCAGCAGGTCCTTTTTTCAGCTCCCTCGGAATTATCAATAAAAGCACCTCAAGCTCAAAGAAGAAGGAATGAATGACAAGAAATGTTAGCACCAAGACAGGAAGGTTAGTAAACACCACACTGAAGGAAAAACAGGAAACTTAGGAAGAATATTGTTCTTAATGAGTTCAATGAAAATGATGGACAGTAACCACAGATGTGGAGACTCTATGCCCAGATTTGAAAAGAGATTGGAAATAACTCAGACATCTTATTTCAAATAGATGAAACCAATCATGATGCATCCAAATCTCTGAGCACATAATCTTGTTTGGTTCCTTCCACTCTGGTAACATTCTTGCTTCTCCCTTCTTTACACTCACCTTCTTCCTTTAGTAATAACAACTACAATTACCACAACAACCAGCAATTATTACATTCCTATTGTGTGCAGGGATATTTTATTTATATTAAACTGAATCTTAAAACTATTCTGTATTATATTCCACATTTACATTACAATGGGAAAAATGAGGCTCAGAGAGGTTAAGTGACTAGCTCAAGGCTGCACAGCAAGAAAACAGCAGAGCAGGGATCTGAATGCAGGTCTGACTGGCTCTAAAGCTGCCATCCTATCCATGGAACTGAGAATTATTAGCATTGGGAAGATAGACATTTATCTTTAGTGGTATCCTTATAACTCTTTTCAGTATCCTCTTAACTTTACATTTACACTTTAGAGTAGAAACAATATTTTAAATACAAAGAAGAGGCTAAATGGATGTCTAAGTTTTATGGCTTAATTGTTGCTTACAGAGATGAACGGCCATGTTCCTCTTCCTGGCTTTATTAATTCTGGGCTGCCGGGACCCTTGTTATCATTAGGGCTGGAGCTTCAAAACCCCTAAATTCTCAAATATCAGGTTTTGGTTCCCAAGTTCACGTTGAAAGCTCAGTTTGACACATAAGAAATATGTTTTAGGGAGCTAAACGATCTGGCATATGTAATTTTGACCTCTTCAAGTTAATAAGGAAAAAGAATATTCTGAACCAAGTTTTTCTTCCTATAATTACAATGGTTCAGTGTTTCTAACCCAATGTAATGACTTATCACATTGAAAGTAAAGGAGAAGACAAAAACCTAGGCACTTTCCATAGCAATTGATCTCACGGTCATGGCAGAGCTTCAGGGCAGTACAAATGTGTGTATGAGTAACTGCTAAGCTTCCAGCTTCCAGGCCATTGTAGACTCAAAGGAATCAAGGACAGACTTCAAACACACGAAAGACTTCAAGAACACACCAGCTCTTCCAAGTGAAGCACTATGAAATTCCATACTTTTTCTTCTCAGTTGGGAAAAGGATAATTTGTGAGCCTTGGGAAGGTCCCCAACTATGTTCCTTTCTCTTTCAATGTAGAAACTTTTGCCCCAGATGGGCGGGCACAGGAGCTGGTAGTCAGGGATCCCCCATTTGTCTTGCCTGCAGTTAAATTGTGCTCTTTGTGAGGACAGGTGGGCAAAAGGGAGCCATGGGCAGACCCGTCACTGTGCACCTCCAAGCTGGGACCCACAATGGGATTCGTCTTGGGCACCTGCTCTCAGGGCAGCCAGGGATATCATGGCTTGGGAGGGCTTGGACATGGGGGAAATAAATCTATAGGCCTGCTAGGGAGGGAATAAAATAGAAAACAGGTGAATCTATTTATTAAATGCCTCAGTCTACTGAATTCAATTTTGGGCTATTCTGCTGGTGGATGGTAATAGCAAATCCTCAAGAAACTGTAAAAATATTTTAAAATGCTCTGGTGGGCCTTCAAGGATATGCAACAATAATAAGATCTTTCTTAGAGCACTTACGTGTTTACAAACACTTAATATGGACATAGTTGTTATTTTATTGCCTTTCTCCTCCATACTCTGTAAACTCTGTGAAGGCAGGTACCATTTTGCTGATCACTCTTCAGCATCATCTATAATGTCTGGCACACAGCAGGTATCCAAATAATTGCTGAATAAATGAATACATGAATGAACAAGCAAATGAATTACATGCTGATCACAGTCCTTTTAAGAGATGTGCCTTTGCAAACAGTGGGTGTAATATTGGCTAAGGAGCAAATTATACACTGATTACAAAAGCATTTTAAAATATTTTTAGTTTCTTGAGGATTTGCTATTCCCATCTACCACCAGAACAATTTTGGAATTGCAAACTATAATTCGTGACAGACTCCTAGAAGAGTTATCTTTTTATATGTATCTGTCAGTTTTCTTGAAGATGTTACTGATCATTTCTTGTTGATAAAATGTTGGTAACATTGATAATGTTGATAAAATTTATGAAAAGAAGCAGTATTGTTATAACATAGCCCTTACCCAATAGTACTTTCCACCCTCCTTTGAAGGCTGTCTCCTTAGGTAGAGTAGGGCTTTAGTGTAGCAGAAAGGGCTTGTAAAAATGCTATTATTGGAATAAAACAGAGACTCAGTTATTCCACTGTTTTAACAGTTGGAAATGCTAAGATTAGGGATTGTTCAGTAAAAATAATGATAAAAAACTGTTAGCACCCAACTTTACTTTTACACTTCTTACTTTAATATAGTCTTCTAGTCCTCCCAGATTGCCAGACCTCAACACTGGGAGATACGGCAGTCCGGCCCACAGGCCTCCAGTCTCAGGGTTGCATGAGAGATGCTGGTTATGGATTTGCTGCCCACAGCCCTTGAGTAGTAGATCAGAGATGTGTCTTTGCAAATCATGAGTGTAATACTGGCTAAGGAACAAAGAGGTGGAAAAGATGTCACCACTGGAAGGAGAGTCTCAGTGCTTGGATAGAGAAGGAGGGCAGAAAAGAAATGACCAGAGTGGAGCCGGGGGGCTGGACTGGGCAGGGGTCTGCCACTCGCAGTGTCAGAGAAAGGTGAGGAGTTGGTTCTCTAACTCTGTGTCTTTACCCTGGCTGTTCTACTGGTAAGACAATGTGGGAAACCCAACAAGAAATGCAGTGTATTGTAATGGGAATCAATCAGCATAAAGAAGCGTATTTATTGGGGGAATCACTACCCGTAAAAGTTGGGTGGGAGGGTGGGAAAATGAATCACTATTAATTACATGCTTCTTTTCTTTCCTTTAGTTAATTTAGACTCTTCCACTCTAGAATATTTGGCTTACAACAATGATTCTCCCCTTGTAAGAACACAAGGGTGACTGGAACGGGGTGGCCATCTAGAGACAGGTTGGGTGGCAGGGTCAGAGCAACCTGGGATTAAACATTTGCCAAAGCTCAGCCTCCACTGGAGAAAAGAATTGATTATTTCAATCCTACCTGAGATTCACAGGCTGCCTAAGTTTCACAAAGCCTGTCTTAATCACATTAGCCCGTAGCAAGTAGCTACAGCTTTTACACACGCTATCTCATTCAATTCCTCACAAAGACTCTATGGGGGGATATTTTATTACCATTTTTCAAATGAGTGAACAGGCTCAAGGAGGTAAAACAACATACTCAAGGACACACTAAGCAGGAGAATATACAAGCTTCTAGAGTGCTTATCCTTTCTACCACTTTATGCTAGCATTGCCAAAAATGTTTGTACAGCCAGCATATGAAGTACAAGTTTTTGGAAGGCATAATCCCCTAGAAAGTAAGTTGAGAGTTTAGTCTATTTTTGAAGGTAGCCACAAAAGGAGATTCTAAAACATAATTTTGCAATCAATGGCAATTTGTAACAATTCTCACTGTGAGAAAAATCTTCCTTTCATGCAAAAAAAAGCCTTTTCCTCTTAAATAAACAAAAATGGTATTTTGGCAATAAACTTCCAGAGATGCTGCCAAAGACCATTCGGATCCCTGTGTATCTCATTCAAAAAGGAAGTCATTGCTTAAATTAATGTATAATGCAAAAGAGATTACACCTCAAATGATACTGAAAACTGAATTACAAACTGTGTGTATAATTTCTAAGCACCTGAATCACCAAAGATGATAAATTAACAAATGGTAATCTTTCATTTTTAGCTATTTCCTGGGGAAAATTAGGGAAGAAAAGGTTGCTTCATTATAAATCACTGGGGAAAAAAGGTAATTTTCTCCTTTTTGTCTATATCTTCATACATCCTCTGGCTCACTTGCAAGTTTGAATAAATAAATTGAAAAATTATATCATCTATTTTAGAATAACTTTACATTTATATGATTCTGATATTTTCTAATTAAACCTTATCTCCTCTCATTTGCAACCTGAAGCTAGGTTGCCAGGTAGGATATAATGCAAAAATCACTAAAATGATAGCTTAGCCTGTCTCTGAAAGAAGATCAGGTGCTAGGTATCTAGGAAAGTGTCAGAAATGCCTTTAAAGTCCGTATGTCCTTTAATACATATAGTTACATATAGAAGAAAAAAGATACACTCTTAGAAGCAACAGCATACTAAAAAGTGTTGTGGGCCGTAAGTAAGGAGATCAGTGGCAGAGGGAGCACGTGCTCAGCACGCACGAGGGCCTGGGTTCAGCCCCCAGCACCTCCACTAAAAACAAAAACAACAAAAACGACAAGTCAGTAAGGAGATGCGATACTTGGCCTTGGCTTATCATCAGTGTGAGCTGGCACACCACTCAACTTCCCTCAGGCTCAGTTTCCTTGCAGGTAAAATAAAGATGTCACATCTGGCCTACTTCAGCAATTGCCATGTGGTAAAAGTCCTTTATTCATCCAGCACTCCTTGGTGCTTATTGGTTTTTGTTTATTTGTTTTTTTGTTTTCTATGGAGGTACAAAGACAGATACAACTCTCTATCTGCCCTTGAGGAACACACAATGGGTAGATGTGATGTAAACCAGAATTTGAGGTTGAGTCACAAAATGCTGCTGTGAGGAGAAAGTCTCCGGTACAAGTATGAGTTAGTGAAGAAAATAGAGGAAGCAAAGACAAGAGCAGCAGTGACAGAGGGCACAGCATTATGCAAAGATAAAGAGTTACGCGAGTGCACGCGGCTGGGACCTGTGAGCAATTCAGTTGCTTGAAACAGGAGGTAAAGAGTCAAAGATGAGGCTGGAAAGGTAGACAGAATCCAGGTTACTCAGAGTAACAGATGCTATGCTATGGGTTTGCATTTTAACCCCAAAGTACTGCATGCAGGCGGGAGGCAATGCAGCATCACGTACAGGGCAGCTACAGTTTTAGAAAATCCACTCTGAAGGCAACATGGACAATGTCCAAGGCCACGAAACTAATGCACAGTCCATGGCATTCACTCAAGTGAGACGTACAAAGACCTAAACTAAGACACTGGCAGCAACGATGGAGAAGAAAGAACAGTTTTGAGAGACGGTGTGGAGGCAGAGCTTACAAAGTTTAATGTCTAACGAGGGGTGTCTAAGGGAAGGTGAACTGGTGTGAATCACAGGTTTCTGACTCGGTGGGGTAAATGGTGTGTTATCCCACAAGATAAGAAGTAAAGAAGATAAAGTAGGTTTCTAGGGCTAGACAAGTCCGATTTTGGACATTTTGAGCTCATTGTGCCTATGGGACATCCAAGTGGTGATGTGCAGAAGACAGCTGGACATATGAAATGCATTTGACAATGCTGTGAACTGTTCAGATGTGGACAGTATTACTTAAATTCAACTCCGTATTTTCAGTATGTGCATTAATTCTTGCAAGGCCACTAGGGAAATTAGTTTCAGTGCATCATTCAACAGTACTTTGAGGGCTTCAACAAATTAAGACACCTCTTGCCCTTTTTCTTTTTTTTTTTTAACTGTATTTATTTGCTCAACTGAAACTATTTAGTTACCTACAACATCATTTCTATTGTAAGCTATCTCTCATGGTTTGTGGCTTCCCGTCCATGGTCATGTGGTTGGCATCTGGACTGGATTAAAAAGGGCTACCATGCAGATGGAGACAGAGGACAGAACTCTGGACCCCTTCTCCCAACCCACCTCACTGCCTATTCCATTTTCCTGTACACATTCTTCCTTCCAGCTGCCATGGGGTCATCAAGCCTTAGCTTAAATCAAATGTCCTCTGGCTCCAGGTCCCATGATGAAAAATTTATGAAGTCCTGGACACATTACAAGTTTTACAGCTTTACAGCTGAAATCCTTCAGGTCCTTCTGACCTACTGAAGGAAAAAAAAATGTTTTTATTTTATTGTGATTCCCAAACATTCTTCCAGTGTGTACATTTTTCCTACAGAACGTGTATGTTGCTTCCAGCAATGTGTTTTCTATTACCTTGAAGACCAGGGGAGCTCTGAAGAAGGAAACAACTTGGTCTTGCGGCCAGTACAAGAGAAAACAGAACTTGCAGTTGGAAGCATGACCAAGTCTGTGGATTATTCATTTGTCTTTCTCTTTGACCGAGGACTCCTTACATGATTCAATGACTATATCCTAACTTGTTTTAAAAACAGTTTGTATCCCCCAACTAATGATACAGTGGTCTTTTTTATTAACTTACACACACACAAATACATATATATATATATATTTCCCTAGAACCTTATAATTATTGCATATTCTTATAAAGTCCAGGATGTAGCTCAACACCCTTGAATTAAACATTTCCTGGATAACAAGCTTTTCGAACCTATGTCAAAACCTGAAGTCTCTCTCTCTCTTTAGGGGATTATAACACCGGTTTGGATGGGACTTGAAAACAAGATACCTAAACGGGCTCACCTTGACAATGAAATCTGCTGTAAGTGGTCCAGCCATTCTCAGTATCTCTTTGTCTGGAAATTTCTGGAAGTCCACACTAGAATTGTCCACAAGAAAGATGCCTGTAGAGCTGAGACTGTTTTCACCTTTAGCCCCCTGGAGGGTTTTGGTTTCCAGATCTACATAATCAAACACATGAAGAGGAGAGAAGATGTTCCCAGGGCTACCACAGACCACAGGCAAGCACATCCCATGCGGCAGAGTCTAGAGCTACGTAAGGGAGAAGCATCATTCCTTACACGGCTGACACCACTGTATGTGACAGGAACAAAATATACAGGCACCCCTGGGTCACACAGGAATTTACTCAGCAAATGAAATTATTTTAAAACTCATTAGCCAAGAATTCAAGGCTCCCTGTCAAAACATCTTTGATTCCCCAGATGACTTCATTTGGGTAACCGACTTTACTGCAGTCCTATTCCTTTGACTAAACCATATCCCGTACATGTCTCATTGATTTCAGTCTTTATGGCCCTCGCTCTAGAATACTCTGCAGTTTTCCTTTTGCTCTGTGAGACCCAGAGTGCATCTCTGAGTTCCTTCAGCGTTCACTGCATGCATTACCTTGTATTTATTTGTGCTTTCTGGCTACTTATTGCATGTGTGTTAATGCTCACAATGAAGAAACTCTAGTGACTTAAGGGCAGGGAACTAACTATCTCCTTTACTTCTCTGTTTTTTAAAATCCTTTTTCTTAATGCATTTTGTCTTGTATGTGTACATGATATTTCATAAGAACTTAAGACAGAGAGAAGAACTTCTTGATCCCTAGAGCATTCCAATCTAAACCTGGCCAATGACAAAGCCCAAGAAGAACTTTTTGTTTTAGGAAATCAGAGCATGACAGGGATGAGGGTCATTATGATGTGGATCTCAAAGCAGGTTAAATTCTCATGAGATTTAGAGGTGATTTAGAGTAACTGCCTACTGCAGGAAGGAAGATGGATACACTAAGTCTAACAATGGTTTCTAACACTTGCACAAGGGCCCTAAGTTTTGACAGGGGTTACTGAGCAGAAAGTTGGGGCCCCTGGGTGGGGCTCTGGGTCTCCTACCCCACATCCCATCAGAAAGACTTCCCTCTTACATGTTTTGCAGATGGAAGTTTTGGGGTTAAAGACAACTTTAAGATCACTGGAGGTATTAAAGTACTTAAAGAATTTGTACTTAATTATTCTAGATGTTATCCACTCCAAATTCTCTACTAGAAGGAATAGCAACAGGCAGAAAATATCGATATCCTATTAAATCCCTATGCCCCTCAGATGAAGCCATGCAGCCCTTCTCTGGGCATAGGTCTGGCCTTCCTTCCCTGCTCCAGAGCAGAGAGGACCTCACAGAAGAACAAAGGCACATGGAGGGGATGCTGGAGTGGCAGAACCACAGTGGTGTCATCAGAGGAAAGCATCTCCTTCCTTTAGCTTTCACACTTCCAGCTACCTTGGGTGTCTTTGCACTAATTTGTGGAAAAATCTCCAGGACATAAATTCACTTAGATCTGGAAAAATCTTGGAGGTCTAAGCCTCTTGCTCCGGTTTGGCCCTAAATATTTAAGGCTGGCCCCATACTGGACCAGCTCTTCTGGGAGTGAAGGGCAAAAGGGTTTCAAGAGAAACAGGTTCACAGACTCATGTTACTGAATTATATTCCAAATACAAAAACAAAAGAGAAACTTCCTTATCTATACACATGTCACCAACGTATGTCTGTGGGGGAAAAAGCAGATTCCATTTTGCTTTTCATCACCTGTGAATATCACTTGCAGCTGTACCTATGAAATCCTTGGAACAATTAAACCAAACAAGGCCAATGCTTCAGCTTCTTAGCGATCACGTAATTAGGAAATCTGGGAGGCTAATCCATTTATAAAAATGAATTCTCCTCCTACATCTATTCCTTTGGGTTCTTTCTTCTGCAATGAAGAGTAAGTCCCACTTGGTGATGGTCTTGATCTGGATGTTTTATTTTAGCCTGTTGCTGCTCAGAAAAATACTGTTTTTGACTGAAGTTGTTACACCAGCAGTTAATTCTGTCCAATTCTTAAGGGGAAAAACAAATCATTTCAATGGTAACAGTGTACACACATATATCATCCTTTGACATGTGAACAATATATTTTTGGGAGTTTCTCAGGGTTAGAAAAGGACTTGGATCCATATAAGGTGACTGATCAGCATCTTTTAACTTTGCCTGAACTATACCTTACTTATTCCTTTACTTCACACGACCTCTCAAATCCCACCTTTCCTATGAAGGGTGTTTATTTTTATTTTTAGAAAGACTATAGTAGGCTATCTGAACTTTTACAGGCTCCAATTTGTCTCCTTCTTGTTTGTCTTTCTGGAATGATTTCATTTATAATCCAAATGCCAAAAGATAATGCTTGCTACCTAAATTGGCTTCTTAGGCACGTGTGTGGGAGGGAAGAGAGAGCAGAAGATGACAGATGTCTTTGTAGGAACTAGGGACAATCACAGCAGAGGAGATCAGAAATACTCAAGGGATCAACTGAAGTGGAAGTCTTTCAGTGAAACTGAATTTTGCAGAACATACTAGCATATCTTCTCTTACCCCTTCCCTTGTTTGTAGCCTATAATTTTCTGTTTGTAATTTACAGGTCTACATCTAAACAGCACTAAATGGCAATTAAAAAAAAAAAGATGTGGCTGTGTACTGCTGGCTTGGCATGACTGAAGACAATTCTTGTACAAACTCTTTCTTGTACAAACTCTGGTGGGGCCATGCTCCCATTTGATCTTTGGGGTTATGATTATCCTTCAATCCTGAATCCTAATAGTTATGTTCAAGATATCAGGGCCCTACATTATCTTCAATACATGGGATGCTTAATTACACCATGTGGTTCTCTTTAAATGCCATGGGATTAAGATTGTTTGGTGTTTCTATGTTCCCCAGAATTGATGAAGTAATGGAATGAGAGTAAGAATTAAAAGAGAAAGAACGAAGGAAAGGGAAGAAAGGTTGGAAAGAAGGAAAAAAAGAGGTGAGGCAAGGAAGAGACTGAGATTGATCAGAGAGGAAGAAGAAAGAGAATGAGAAGTAATATTCACAAAACCATGTGCTTAACTCATGAACAACCTATTGGGAGCATCTATTCTGTGTTTTTCTGGATCACGGTGGTTAGAAGTAATTACCACAGAGGTTTTGCTGTCTCATCAGGCAACTAGAAGACAAACACAAGTACTCCAAGTATCCTATTATGATACAGGAGAAAGATTTGTATTTCTGAATTTTAATCTCTTCTGGAAACAACAAAAATGTAATAATGACTAAAATTCCCAGTATCCAAAGAAGAACAAATGAGTTGACTTACACAAGTGATCAGGTCCTTTTAAGACAAGGCGAATATGTCTACTTCCGTAGGGAATAGCAACCACAGTATCATCCACTAGAGAGAAACAAAGCAAAGTCTTAAAAGCATGTAATTTGATACAAAATTACTGATTGTCCCCTATATAAGGGCACTAACTTACATACACCCCAAAAATAATAATTTGTTAAAAAGTTTGAAACGTAAACACCAATATATGTGAATCAAAATTTCCACTTTCCTCAGAATTAAACATGTTCCAAAAGCTGGTAACCAACTAACTCATGGGGGAACATGCCTGTTTAAAAATACATATTGATATACTGAAAAATGGATTTGCGAGTTTTAGTTTCTGATTTTAAGACCTGGTCTTATATTCTGAAATTTCTTTACAGTGGAGCAACTGTGTTGAATTACAAAAAGCCAATAAATTCTAATGTCCAAAGGAGAACTTTATTATATCAAAAGCTAGATTTCTGTCTAGTAAAGTAACTGTCTTGGATGAGTAGGAAAGGTAAGAATATTTGATAAAACATATTTATGTTTTTTAAACTTTCTAGAGCAGAAATCATGCTTTCCATTTCTTTAACATCCTTCACACTATCGACATCTAATACTACATATAGTGAGTGTCCATAAATGATTATTAACATTCCCCCCACACTCCCACTCTATTTCAAAAATTCTTTTTAATTGAATTACAGATCATTTAAAAATGGGTTACTTTTCATCTTCCTTGAAAATTGAACCAAATTTCATTGGAAGCAGTCCCCAAAGGTACATTTGTTAAAAAATTAGAGGTCTATTACACGCATCCCAGACACATCATAGGCATTCTAACTTAGATCTCTATTTGTGACAATAATACCTTATATTTCCAAGGCACTGAAGAGTTTCACCTTCACCTAAATTACACTATTTATTCCTTCACCTCAAACTTATAATATGGGCAAAGAGGATGCTTTCCATTCTAATTTTATAATGAAGAAATAAAGCCTCTAAGAAGTATAATGAGTAACCCAAGGTCAAAGAACTGGAGGACATTCCAGAAGACAAAGGAAGGCAGGTATTCTTAAACTGACCAGCATATTCAGAAGCTCTGTGGGATTCTGTTTCACATATATCTTTCCAATATTGTACATTACTATTTTAGCACTAGAAGAATTTCGTTTGAATAAAAGAATCCCAAAAGGTAGCCAATTTCTCTGAACCTTAACAGTATCATCCTGTCTTTGTCTTTCAATAAATGAATCTCAGAAATTCCCTAGCTTTTCTGATCTTTAGTTTCTCTGTTTGTGAAAGAGGGAAAACAACACTTTCCTCCAATACTGTGTGAGCAGAGATAGGTATGAATGTAGATAAGGATCCCATACGTAGATACACAGTCTGGAACACAGCAAGTATTTTGTAAATATTATTTTTCTCTCTCCATTCCAAATCTCCTAAAGGACAGAAACTGAAATACTGTTCATTTTGATGATGTTTTTAAATGCTTCACGGCCCCCCAGCACAGAGCCAGCTGAATGAGAAAGAAGAATCATATGCTCTCAATTCCTTCCCTAAAAGGTTACATTTACCACGTTTTCTACAATATTGAATTCTCTACTCACACTACAACCTGCTTGCTGTTTTTAAGGTCATACATTGTTAAGGAAAAGGCTGCATCTCGGATAGCTAAGAGTGTGTTGCATATAAGAACAAAACACATAAGGGAAACAGAAAAGGAACAAAAAGTCTTCAGACTGGGCCCACAGAGCTTTAAATGTCTTGCATACAGACATGGGGTTTGAAGTTCACAAAAGAAACTCAAAGCAGTTAAAACAATGGGATTTCTAGAAATAGAAAGTCTGTTTATCCACAGGTCAAGTAAAGTGCAAGTAAAAGGAAAGCTTTCTGTTTGGCCCTGCAATGCTCAGCGGCAGTCTTCTGACTCCCGCACGGCTCAGGCAGCCTCCCTCTTGCTCTGCTGAGAAGTCACTCACATTCCATACACTGGGGCATTAACGCTAGCTTTTGACTGACACAGTCCCTTTGAATACTCTCTCAGGAAGACGAGGAGGAACTAGAAGGCTGTCAAGGGAACAGGGTGGGTTGGAGAGAACAACCCAGACAAGAGTGGAATGTCTCCAGATGCCCCTCTGGACTTGCCAAGTCAAAGACAGATACGGAAAACTCAAGCTGGTGCAAACCTGAACAGTCAGCAGCACACAGCACCAGACGGTGGAAGAGCCATGGCCTATTCTCTGGTTCTGTAAAGCGCCAACCAATGACTGGCAGGCCGTCAGGCAATCAGCAAGTTCATTATTTTATCCCACAGATCGTTTCTGAGTGTCTCCTAGTGTCAGGCTTCATACTTGGTACTACAAAATGGGTAACCAAGAAGACAAAGCCCCACAAGATGGTTCCTGAAAAAGGGACCTAAGATAAAATATGTGGGGAAGTATCACATACCATACCCCAGTCATGGAAATTCCCAAGCACGTTAATTCATTTATTAAGATCCATGAGCTGAAGAAACTCATTTCACTCTACTTAACCTAGTGTGTTCCCAGTGTGTTTACCCAGGGAAACCTCTTCTTACATGTCATCTATTGACGCCAGCTGATATATCTAAGAATACTTTAAGATATGGTGCTCTTAGGAAAGCAAGATAGGAAAATATTTTAATTTTATTTTCTGCACGCTGATAAAAAGCTAGTCTTTGAGTTGTCTATGTATTGTTAATTGTCTCATTTGATGATAAATTCTCAATGATTAGGGGTGGGTTGGAAGTGCCTTCTACTTGGCATGTACTACAGTATTGTGCACAGAGGGGTGTTTAAGACATCAGAGGATGGGTGAGAAGTTTAATTTCTTCACCTGTCTCCTCAATGATTGATTCAGTCAGTATGGCCGGCCATGCAGGTGGCTATATCCCCTCTTACCGCGACGGGCATGTCTCTGGGTGCCCTTTCCCATGAAGGTATGCTGCTCTGTGATCAAATGTATCTGCTCTAATCTACTCTGGCTCTGTTGATAGAACCATGATGCCAATCTTCAGAACATATTTCTAGGTTATTAATCAACCATTCTGAAAGACCTGCTTCAGAAATTACATAACCTCTTTCTCAGTTCAATGGAAACACTTTCCATGGGAATCATCAGTTCTGTCACTTCACACAGAGGGCTTGCCAGTGCCTTTTCTCAAGGAAACTGTTCTCAGGGTTTGTACCTAAACTATGCCCTCAAAAATCTACAGCTGTATATCTAGTCCACATCTTTCTACAGAATATTTTAGATTTGTTTTTAGTTTCATCATATGTGGATTGATTGGTGTGATTTGCTGTTGTACCAGAGAAAGGTGACAATAATAATTTTTGAAAGGACAGGATTTTCTAGTCTCACATCTGAGTTTGTCTTAGTTTTAGACCTGTTGATAAGTTCATGATTTTAAAGATTCCTCTCTAAGTCTATGAGGCTGATACTTAATCTTATTATTATTTTTAAATGAAAGAGCTACTGTTAATACAGTTGGCTATATATACAAATAGTCTTCCCATGAAAACAACCTAAATGTCCATCAATGGATGAATGGATACAGAAGATGTGGTGTATATATACGGTATATATATACATATATACATACGTATCATCCATATATATCTATATATATAGATATATATATATATATCTGGTCTCTGTCTCTATCTGTATATATAAGATGGAATACTACTCACCAGTAAGAATGAAATAATGTCATTTGCAGCAACATGGATGGACTTAGAGATTATACTAAGTGAAGTAAGTCAGACAGAGAAAGATAAATATCCTATGGTATCACTTATATGCAGAATCTGAAAAAATGATAGAAATGAACTTATTCACAAAATGGAAACAGACTCACAGATGCAGAAAACAAACTTATGGTTACCACTGGAGAAAGGTGGGGGGGATAAATTAGGAATTTGGGGTTAGCAGGTACAAACTACCATATATAAAATCAACAACAAGGATTTACTGTATTGCACAGGGAACTATATTAAATATCTTATAATAAACCATAATGAAAAAGAATCTGAAAAAAATATAAATGAATAACTGAATCACTATGTTGTACGCCAGAAACTAACACAAAATTGTAAATCAGCTATACTTCAAAAAAAAAAAATTCTGCCAACCTTGAGGAGGTTTTAATGGTGTATTTTTTATGACAACTTTATTATTCTTAAAATATATCCAATAAACTAAAGTGAAACCAAGAATATGAGCCCTTCAAATCCCCCTTTTCCCCCTGACCCCCAGTTTATCAGCAGTTGCACATGGAGGATACACACTGGACAGGCCAGCCAAGGTGCATCCTCCCCTCACCCTTACAGTTGCTTAGGCCAAAAACTTTACTTCTAGTCAGTTAGAAAGTCCTACTGTCACTAGAGTTAAAATATCATATTTAACTGATTCTAAGAGGAACAACCTTTCAAATTTTAATGTATATGAAATCAGAATACACTTCACAATCAATAGTGTTTATAGTCTCTCTCTCAGGCAGAGGGAATAATCCTGTTACAGTTATCACTGCCTGCACAGGTGCCACCATCAAAACAGTCAATACGCCAAACTTGCAAAATGAATGTCAGCAGCTTGGAAGAAGATTCCAAGACAACAGTGGAGCACACTCTAAGAATCGAATGGTGGAGGGTGTTGAAGGGCGATAAGAAATCAGTCATGCTTAACGACATTCCCAAAGCGGGAGCCAAGAGTAGGCTAACTTATATATTTGCAAACCTGAATTATGAACCGAGCATCAAGACTTCTGCTTCCTGTCTAGATGAAGCAACAGGACACAGCTTTAATATCCTGCCCAAAACAATCAAAAAGTCAGAAAAAGTGATATGACACAATGGCTTTCATAACACTGGATGGGACAAAGGAGGCCAGTGATTCCTGAGATTCAGGAACCATGAATTGAACCCTAATACTGCCCCAGCCTTCTGCCTTGGAAGACTTTCCATGCCACAGCTCAGAAAGTGAGTACTTGGGTAGAACCCAGTGGATTCCCTGAGTTGAGGAGATAAAGCTAAGAGTCTAAAGAGATCAAGGTGGCTAGAGTTTGAAGGACAGATTACCAGATTACTTCTCTGTATCTGGAGAGGGAGGGACACAGAGACAATCTTGGAGACTTAAGAGGATTCCCTTTAGGTGTCCAAACTAATGGCAGCATGAGCATCCTGATCAGTACATGCATGTGGCAAAACTCCCTGAGGCGAGGAAAACCACACAAATTGGGCCACACAGAATAGAACCCATACATAAAGGGCTGGGAATGGTATCTTATTTCAGCCACCAGACTGGAAATAATTCATGGGACATCAAGGACTCATAAAAGTCTTGCTTCAGTAGTGGGGCACAATTACCACTAATCCAACATGGCTCTGGTCTTGCCTCCCAAATTTTCAGACCCCAAAGGATCAAACTGATTTCAAGTAACCTGACTGCCTCTAGAACAAAACCCAAGAATATTTATAAGAATACAAAAATATCTAATATCCAAGAAGTTAAAATTTGTAATGTCTGGAATCAGGTAACAAATTACCAGGCCTGCAAAGAAACTCCCAAAACACAATCCATATTGAAAAGAAAAAAAAAATCAATCAATCAAAACACAGAATAGACATTAAAATAGTTACTGTAACTGTATTCCGTATGTTGAAAAGGTTAAATATAAGATAAGCAAAGAAATCTCCAGGCCCAGAAAAGTTCACTGGTGAATACTACCTAGACTTTAAAAAAGAAGTAACATCAATCCTGTAACTTCTCTTCAGATGTACTGTATCTATGTTCAAGCCAATCCCTCCTCTAACAGAAGGGAAGGAATCACACTTTCCAACTCACTGTATGAGGCCAGCATCATACTAATTATCAAAACCAGACAAAGATGGTATAAAAAAGGACACTATAGACAACTATCTTTCATGAACATAGATGTAAAAAGCCCACAAACAATTCACTGGCAAATCAAATCCAGTAATCTAAATAAAGAGTAATACATTACGATTCAGTGGAATTTATTCCAGGATTGCAAGGCTGGTTCTTTATTTGAAAATCAATTATTGTTATCCATCACAATAAAAGTCTAAGGAATTTTTCACATGATCATATCAACTGAAGCAGAAAAGGATTTGACAAAATTCAACATTCATTCATTGATAATAATGCTCAGCAAATCAGTAATAGAAAAGAACTTCCTCAAAATGATAAAGAGCGTCTACTAAAAAAACCTACAGCTAATATCATACTCAACAGTGAGAAATTGAGTACTTTCCCTCTTAACACTGGCAGTAAGGTAAGAATATCCACTCTTGGAACTTCTGCTCAACATTGTATTGGACATCCTTGTCAGTACAGTAAGGTTGTAAATAAATAAGTGGTTTACAAACTGAAAAGGAAGAAGTAAAGCCATCCTCATCTGTAAATAAAATGTTTACGTAGAAAATTCAAAAACCCTCAGAACTAGTAAGTGAGTTTAGCAAGTTTGCAAAATATATGGCCAAAAAATAAATTAGTAATACATAACTGAAATTGAAATACAAAATACAAATATTTGCAGTAGTTGTAAAATAGTGAAAGTGGTATAAAACTAACTAAAATATATACTGAAAACTAATAAAGATTGATGAAGAATCAAAGAAGACCTAAATAAATTGATAGACATGAAATGCTCATAGGTTAATATCTTATAGTAAAGATGTCAATTCCTTCCCAAACAATCCATAGAACTAACACAATTATAATAAAAATTTCAGCAAGATTTTCTGAATATATGGACAAACATATTGTAAAATTTATATGAAAAGTTAAAGGAATTAGTACAGAGTAGCCAAAATGAGGTTGAAAAGAAGAATAAAGTTAGAGAAATCTTACTACCTGATTTTAAGACTTACTTTAAAACTATAGTAACCAAGACAGCGTGGAATTGGTGAAGGAATCGACACGTAAATCAGAATAAAGAGCCCAGAAAAAGACCCACATAGAAACAGACAATGAATTTTTGGTAGTTTTAAAGGCAATTCAAGGGAGAAAAGATCATCTTTTTAACAAATGGCTGGAAGAATTGGACATCCTTATATAAAAAGAAATTCAACCTAGATGTAAACCTTACACCTTATATAAAAATAAACTGAAAATAGGTTATAGATCCAAAGGTAAAATATAAAACTATAACACTTTTAGAAGACAGAGGAGAAGACTTTCTGACCTGGGATTAGGCAAGGAGTTTTTAGACATGATATTAAATGCATTCTCCACAGAAAGAAAAAAAACAGTAAGTTGGTCTTCATCAAAATTAAATCTTTTGCTTTGTGAAAGATAATGTTAAGCAATTTTGAAAAAAGAAATTACCTACTGAGAGAAAGTATTTTCAAATCACATATTCAATGAAGGACTTGTATTCAGAATATTTAAAGAACTCTCAAAACTCAATAGTAGGTTGGTGGGAATGCAGTTTGGTGCAGACATTGTGGAAAACAGTATGGAGATTGATCAAAAGACTAAAAATAGACTTACCATATGATCCAGCAATCCCACTCCTGGGCATATATCTAGAGGGAACCTTAATTCAAAAAGACACCTGTATCCCAATGTTCATAGCAGCACTATTTACAATAGCCAAGACATAGAAACAACCTAAATGTCCATTGACACATGACTGGATAAAGAAGTTGTGGTATATTTATACAATGGAATACTATTCGGTCATAAAAATAATTCGGTCATAAAAAATAAAATAACACCATTTGCAGCAACATGGATGTCCCTGGAGAATGTCATTCTAAGTGAAGTAAGCCAGAAAGAGAAAGAAAAATACCATATGATACCACTCATATGTGGAATCTGAAAAGAAAAAAAAAGACAAATGAACTTCTTTATAAAGCAGAAGCAGACTCAACGGACATAGAAAACAAACTTATGGTTAGCAGGAGGGAAGAGGTGGGAAGGGATAAATTGGGAGTTCAAGATTTGCAGATACTAACTGGTATATATAAAATAGGTAAACAAGTTTATACTGTATAGCACAGGGAACTATATTCAATATCTTGCAGTAGCTTACAGTGAAAAAGAATAGGAAAACGAATATATGTATGACTGAAGCATTGTGCTGTGCACCAGAAATTGACACAACATTGTAAACTGACTATACTTTAATTTCAAAAAAGTTAAAAAAAAAAAACAACCCAAAACAAAAAAAACTCAACAGTAGGAAACCAAATACACTGTTTTAAAAACTGGCAAATGACTTGAATTAACACTACATCAAAGAGGAAATAAACAAACATGTGACCAACAGAGTAACTCCTCACCCCACCCCCTGCAAAAGATGTCCATGTCCTAATGCCCAGAACCTGTGAATGTGTTATGTTACATATAAAGGGGGAATTAAGGTCACTGATGAAATTAAGATTGCTAATCAGCTGATCTTAAAAAGATTATCCTAGATTATCTGGGTAGCCCCAGTGTAACCACAAGGCTTCTTTAAATTTCAAGAATCAGATACATGACCATGGTCCAAGCCATCCATGGCCCATCTTACTGCCTGCTTTTCTCACCTCCACAGTAAGACCCACTATAGACTATTCTCAACAGAGAAGACAGAATGATACTTTTGAAAAATAAATCAAATGTAAGTTATTCTTCTGCTCAGAATCACCCTTTGACTTCTCTTCTCATTTAGACCAACAGCCAAAGTCCATATAAAATCCTGTAGTGTTTGCCATTCTTCATCCTGTATCTTACAGTCTTCCTGCTGTCATCATTTCCTTTAGCCTTCTGTAAACTGACCTTACTTCAATCACATCAGCTTCTTGGCACTTCAAGAAATATGTGAAGAATGCATCTACCTCAGGGCCTTTGCTCTTGCTTTCTCTATGCCTGGAATTTTCTTCTTCCTGACTTACATGTGGTACCCTACCTGTACGTCCCTCAGATCCTTGCTCAAGAGTCATCTTATCAGTGAGTCTTACTAACCTTTTTAACTGCAATCCCTTCCAACACCTTTGCCTGGCAGCCCATCTGTATCTCTGGTTCTTTGCCTTCTTTATTTCATTTTTTTTCCATGACTCCTATTGCCATAGGACACATATGCATTTTCTTTAGTTATTTGTTTAGTTCCTTTATCTGTCTGTCCCTCACACTAGTATGTAGGCCTCCTCAGAAAACTAAATTTTTTAATTGAAGTATAGTCAGTTTATAATGCTGCATCAATTTCTGGTGTACAGCATAATGCTTCAGTCATACATGAACATACATATATTTGTTTTCATATTCTTTTTCATTATAGGTTACTATACAATATTGAATATAGTTCCCTCTGCTGTACAGGAGAAACTTATTATTTACATCTTTTTTATATATAGTAGTCAGTATCTGCAAATCTCGAGTACCCAACTTACTCCTTCCCATCCCTTTTCCCCTCTGGTAACCATAAGTTTGTTTCCTATGTCTGTGAGTCTGTTTCTGTTTTGTAAATAAGTTCATTTGTGTCTTTTCTTTTTAGAGTCCACATATAAGTGTTATCATATGGTATTTTTCTTTCTCTTTCTGGCTTACTTCACTTAGAATGACATTCTCCAGGGACATCCATGTTGCTGCAAATGGCCATTATTCTATTGTTTTTATGGCTGAGTAGTATCCACTATCTCTATATCTATGTATATATCTATACTTATATCTGTATCTCATGTCTTCTTTATCCAATCATCTGTTGGTGGACATTTAGGTTGTTTCCATGTCTTGGCTATTGTATACAGTACTACTATGAACACTGGGGTGCATCTATCTTTTTAAATTAGAGCTTCCTCTGGCTATATGCTCAAGAGTGGGATTGCTGGATCATATGGTAAGTCTATTTTTAGTCTTTGGAGGAATCTCCATACTGTTTTCCATAATGGCTGCATCAAACTACACTCCCACTAATAGTGTAGGAGGCTTCCCTTTTCTCCACACCCTCTCCAGCATTTATCATTGTGGACTTTTCAATGATGGCCCTTCTGACGGATGTGAGGTGATACTTCATTGTAGAGAAAAATGGATTTTTGTCTGTTTTGCTCTTTCCTGTGTTTCCAGCACCTAAAACAGTTCCTCAGTACAGAGCAGGTACCCAAGAAATAGTTGTTGTCAAATAAATGTATGAGTGAATTGCCGCTAGATGAATGAATGAGTGGCTTGTAAGCATAGCCTGAAATCAGGTGCAAGGTGGAAATTTCTGTAAAGTTTTGTGCTTTCTTTAAAAAAATCATATGTAGTTTTCACTTTATAATATATAGAGCTGTATCTTATCATAAATATCGTTTATCTCAAAAGTCTTTGAGCCAGAATGATAGTCCAGGAGTACGTTAACCTATAGCCATTATAAATCAGCGTAAGCACAGTCTGAGAAGGAAAGCGAGCTACTAGGAGCTTCACTTTCTCCTGATATAAATTAATTTATCTAGTTCTTGCCACTCAAGGGAGAGAGAGAGTGCGCTTTAGGATAGCCAGGTATTTTCCAACATGCAGACACACTGGGGAGGTTTGCAAAGTTGCAGACATCAAATTGATGGCAAACAGGCCAGCTCTGGGTCTAAGCATATTCTGAGTATAATTGGAAAACACAAAATGTGGTACAAGGCAATACTATTTGAGAAAATGAGCCTTTAATTTCAAGAATCAAATTAGGCTAATGTTAGCTAAATTTGATTCTTTTTTTGGTTGGGTTGGAGAAGTAGGGAAAAAGCTACCACGAAGAATGAAAAGGCCAAACGTGATCAATGGACCACCATTTTCTTTAAAAGGGGAAAACAGTGCCTTGATCCAGCTCTGTATTTCTGTTGTCTGTCTTTGTATCAGGCAATAATGTCTTTTAATACAAAGATGGTTACTTTTTTATTTGCCAGCAAATGGCAGCCATGTGCTAAGTTCCTCCTACTTCTCCTGTTCTTTCTGGCACTTTCCACCATGGTCTTTCTCTGCTCTCCTATCTTTTCTTTGTTCCCCTGAGGCTTGATAACATAAGGAAAAAACTTGGATATAAGTTCAGAAGAAAATGAGTTCAATGTGGGGAATCGGAGTGCAAGGGGTTTGAAAAGAGCACGCGGCTGGCAAGGGGTTTGAAGAGATCGTTTTGGCTGAGCGCAGGGGAGGGACCTGGCAGAACTCCTCCAGGCCTTCCCGGGTGGAAAGCTGCTCACCTGGAGGGGACACTGGGCCCTGTGGAGCAGCCTGCTCTCCCCTGCCTGTGGGTACCTTCACAGTCTGTAACTTTGGGTAAAAGGTTCTTCTGGGAGTGCAGAAAACATAAATGAGGCTGTCTGTTCAGCATCTGCTATAGATTGCGGTGAGGTGCATGATCTGCTGGGCTTTTCTGACATCAACCATTTTGTCAGGAGGCATTGTCAGCACTAAGGTATCAATTGCGTTTTGTCATTATGGACCATCATCAGGTTGTGTATTATATCATTTACCCCCAGCCAGCCTTGAATAGAACACTTTGGAAAAAAAAAAAAAAAAAGGAGCTACTAGGGGTTAAACCCAGAACCTTGTGTGTGCTAAGCACGTGCTCTATCACTGAGCTATACCCCCCACCCCACCCCAAGAGCGCTTTTCACTGAGGTGTCTGTTTTCAGACCTGGAGATGACTTAGGGCTCTCAGTTTGCTCTAGTTTGTTCCTTGGTTCCAGTGATTCAGGCCCCAGTCACCCCTTACTAGGACAGTAAGAAGAATATGTGAGCTGAATGTTCAGGCTTTCCTATGAGGACAGGAAGGTGGGGGATGCGAGGGGAAGTAAAGGAAGGATTCCCACCATGAAAGCATGCCCTCAGAAGTCACTGTACACCGGCCACGGCACAAATGCATTTGTGCCTAACAGACATGACTAGATTCCTACACAGCGAGCGCTGATTCAACTATGTGACACCAATAAAGGCTTCAGCTCTTCTAGAATTTCTTAAAGAGTTCTATAAAAGTGACCTTTTAAATGAACTTTTTCCCCCAAATATCTCGCCGTGACTTCAGAGACTTATAAAAGAATTAAGCCTCTATCCTTCCCTGGTTTCCATCTTCTAAATTCTTTAATTTTTCATCTTCTAGAAGAAGTTACCAATACACAACCACAGCAAAAAAACTCACCTGAATGTACTATATCAATGTCTAATTTACCTCAGCATTCATCATTCTATCTGCTAGAGTCTTTTTTTCCCCCAGAATCACATTTTTCACTGCTTGACGGGGTGTTGGAATGGACAGAGTTCTGTAAGCTGGCACCTCCAAAGTTTCATGTGTTTAAAAGTTCCTAGTCTTTCTTCCTACTCCCCTTCTTCCCCAGAGCCTAGTTCCTTTTGGCAAGCTACCTTTTCCTGACTTCTCGGAATAGACTTCCAGTGCACACTACTTTTTTTTCTTGACCTACAAAGCCACAACTCCCCCATATGTCAAATGTTTTCCTCCAGCTAGTCAACAAGTAAAGAGAACAAAACCACATTCAGTAAAGATACTCATTCTCACTTCCCGAACCAGGGGAGACATGTGTGAAGAGGTACTCAATTGAAGATCTATTGGAGGACTCTGGATAACGGCAAAATTGAGACAATATGTCAAGCAAGGTCAAATTATTAAAAAAAAAAAACAAAAAACCTCATGAGTACAGGGTTTGCTCTGTTTCTATCTCTATCTGTTGTAGATTAGAACAGTGATTGTCACAGAGGAGAGTGTATGGTAAAATGATCTGGACTGCTGAGTGACTTTGTTTTTGGCTTGGGTATCATGAGAACATATACCATCTACCCTAGCAGGACCCAGCTGGGGAGATACTTGAGGTATCTTGCCTCCATCCAGCTAACTGCTTTACAAATGTCCCGCCATGGAAACAGTCAGCAGGGTTGTTGGACAATCCAGAGGAAGATATAAGTGCTTAGGCTCTGGAATCAGACTCTGGGCTTACATCTTGGCTCTGATACTTTATAGCTGTGTAACTCTGAGCAAGTCATATAATCTGTCTAAGCCTCAGTTATCTCATTCATAACATGGGGATAAACAGTACCTTGCTATAAGGTTGTTGTGAGGATTAAATGGGATGATTACGTAAAGTTCCCAGCACGTACATGTACAGTAAGCACACATTCATTGCACTGATGCAGAGAGACTAGGACACAACGGTCAATAAATGGCTTCACATCATCACTGTCCTGTATTAATTCTGGAGAAATCTGTGATCAGTACTGATCAAATATCACTTTTTAAATGAAGACCCTGTGATTTCACAGCGGTAGGAGAGAATTTGTTCTGATCCTCCCTCTCTCTCTGCTCTATTCCACCAGGCACGTCAGTCTACAGATCAGTCAGGGACCAGAATGCACTCTGTCTTCATGTTGGCCAGCAAAGCTCACGCTTGTACATCAAGTGTATCTGGATCCACATCTAGTTCATACCTAATGTGCTCCCTAAAGAAAAAGTTTCCTCCCTGGGGTTGCAATAGGTGACCTGACTTGTCCCACCTAAACGAATTCATAAAGCAGGAACATAAATCTTTCCACATTGTTTGATGGGGGTGTTATCCCCTAGTTGCTTCAGGGAGCTAAGCCAGGGGAGTATAACAGGTCAGAAGGCCCATGGATTGCCCCATCCCTGGAGTGGCTTACGTTTAGCTGCGGAGAGCTGGGATTTATACTGCCCTCGGACCAGCCTGCAGGTGGACCCATCTCCGTTGCAGACTCCACAGTTATCTTCCTTGATGGTGCTTCCCAGCTGGTGATCGCAGCCAACAATCTAACAAGGAAGAGAAGCAGAGAGGTAGGTAATTCAACCAGGTGCCTGCTGGTGGAGGGATCTGTGGTGAAGCCCATTGCCCCCAAATGACCCTCCTGTCATCCTTGAGGAGGCTAAGACATGCTTCCCATGAAGGGGACTGAATTCAGCTGGAATCGAATGAAGCTAAGGAAAAAAAATGTAGTATGGGTAAAGATGTTTTCACAGCTCATATGTACTGAAATATACAGGGTTAGGGAGTGAGGGAGAGGGAGAGGGAGGGGAAGTAATGGAGGGGAAGAGAGAAGGAAAGGGAAGGAGAAGGGGAAGGAGGGAGTCAAGTGGGGGAGAGACGGTGAGGGAGAGACAAAGATACTGAACTATTAATATTAAAGAATCTTAATTAAAGCATAATTCCCACTGTCAATAATTATGATTCACCCCAATCACAGAAAGAAACAACTGTGAGGCAACTGTAGCAGGAAAAATTTTATGAGTAATCTCTATATATTCCTTAGAATGTAATATGCATAAGGGTAGGGGTTTTGTGCCTTGAGTTCACTGATACATTTCAAACAACCAGGACTGGCAAATTGTAGGATTTCAGTAAATATTCGTTAAGTGATAGTTAAAATATCTCCTTTTCTAGCTAGCATTTCAATGAAGAAAAGAGAACAGAATCACTGTACTAGCTGACAGAACCAGATAAGTATACGTGTACATGCTGGGAGGGAAGGGTTGGTGTGGAGGGCAGCGGAGAGAGCCAACAGTGAAAGCCTGCTGTTGCCTGGCCCTGTGTTGTACCAGGCACGACACACACATCTCATTTATTCTCAAAACAATCATGCGAGATATCCCCGCTTTATAGCTGAGGTTATGAATCTTGCCAAGGTCACTTAGCTAATAAGTAGCTGAGTTCTAAATACGTCTAACAAAACGTTTGTGCTTAACCCAAGTCAGGCTTAACAAAATCACAAGTCTTCATCAATTACATGGGCAAATGTATTTGTATCTCTGATCTTGCCTTTTCAATGTTCAAGTTACAAAAAATTCCAATCCAAACTCAACCAGGTTGGACTTCAAGAGTTCTAGTTAGATCTAATATCAAAAGATCTATTCCACTCCCAAACTACTTCAACTACTGTTTTTGACAAAATAAAATGATAACTGTAGTGACATTTGAAGGGGCTTATGTCTACAATGTCCTCACCATCCATCCTGCCTTTCAAAAGCCTGGTTGTTGATATGACCTTTCTTTGAGGCTTGATTTTCTTTTTCTTTCTTTTTTTTTTTTTTTTTTTACCTTTAACTAATAATCGCAAACATATGTTTAGGCAAAGGTTTAAAAAATAAAAAATACAACTATTGAGTCTTGTGTTATATATGTGCTCTATTTTTAAAATGTGGTCATGTGTACATTTCCCCTAAAAGCATATGGGCATCTTTTAAAATAAATGGCAAAACAACAACTCTTTCAGCAGTCACACATGCTTTGAAACTTGAAAATGTCAGGAGAACATTGTGCCTAGTTTTTAAGTAAGGAGTGACGGGGGGACTGGTTCCATCCCATCTTTATGTGTTCACTGTGGTCAAGCTGCAAATGACCTCAGTATGTCCAGAGGCAACAGTTAGGCCATTTCAGAATGGATGCAACCTTCACCCACGCAGAGCCCAGTGTGTGCTGGCTTAAGACTTCTTTGATGAGCTTCTCTATAATTGCAGTGAAATTATTTTCAAATCCTTATTTGTAGATGAACCCACACACAAGCTGAGCAATTTTGCATTCATTCTTATATTCCAAGCACAGTGTGAAGTGGAACGCAGAAGTAACTTATTTACAAAGACAAACAAATTATTTAATCATTCAGCTAATAATGATTGCAGACCTGCTATGAGCCAGGCGCTGTGCTAGGAGTAAAATCCAATGGTGAGTTCAAGCACACGTGGGTCCACCCTCAGGGGACTTAGAGTCTAGTGGTGGAAGCAGATGTTACCCAAATCATCACACACAATACATGCAGAATGATAATCATGACGGAAACTATTAAAACACAGCTATGCGGTAGTCTGAGAGCATAAAGTATGGATAACTTGATCTGTTTAAAAAGGCCAAAGAAGATTTTCCTGAGGAAGAGTCTTCTGAGCTGAGAGAATGAGGAGTCAGAGTTAATGAGATGAAGGGGAAGTGTTGCTAGGAGGTTTAGTCTATCTTAGAGTACTGCCTAGCTAATTCAAAAAAAACAAATTTGCCCCCCACCCCAAATCATACTGTATTTGACATCAAAAGCAAAGACAACAAAAGCCAAAATAAACAAGGGGAGGCTATGTCAAACTAAAAAGCTTCTGTACAGCAAAAGTAACTATCAACAAAATGAAAAGGCAACCTAACGAATGGGAGAAAGCATTTGCAAATCATATACGTGACAAGGCATTAACACCCAGAAAATATAAAGAACTCATACAAATCTATAGCAAATAAACCAAACAATCCAATTTAAACATGCGCAGAGGATCTGAATAGACATCTTTCTGAAGAAGGTAAACAGATGGCCAGCAGACATATGAATAGGTAATCAACAACATTAATCATCAGGGAAATGCAAATCAAAAGCACAGTGAGACATCACCTCACATCTGTCAGGATGGCTGTTACCGAAAAGACATCAAATAACAAGTGTTGGCGAGGTTGTGGTCAAAAGTGAACCCTAATACACTGTTGGTGGGAATTTAAATTGGTGCAGCCACTATGGAAAATAGTATGGAAGCTCCTTTAAAAACTTAAAAATAGAACTACCATATGAACCAGCAATCCCACTTCCGGGTATTTCTCCAAAAGAAGTGAAATCACTATCCTGAAAAGACATCTGGATCCCCATTTTCATTGCAGCATTATTTTAAATAGTCAAGACATGGAAAAAATCCAAGTGTCCACAGATAGATAAATGGAGATACATATATATATATATATATATATATATATATATATATATATATATATATATATATATATGAAAAAAGAGAGAAATCCTGCTATTTACAACAATACAGATGGATCTTGATAGCATTATGCTAAGTGAAATAAGTCAGGAAAAGACAAATAGCACATGATCTCACTTACATGTGGAATCTAAAAAGACAAACAAAAAAACTCATAGATTCAGAGAACAGATTGGTGGTTGTCAAAGGCGGGGGTTGAGGGTGGGTGAAATGGGTTAAGGTGGTTAAAAGAGACAAAGTTCCAGTTACAAAATAAGTCATAGAGATGTGATACACAGCATGGTGACTGTAATAAATAATACTGTATAGTATATTTGAAAGTTGCTAAGAGAGTCAGTCTTAAAAGTTCTCATCACAAGCAAAAAAGATCTGTAACCACGTGTGGTAATGAATATTAACTAGACTTACCACAGTGATCATTTTACAATATACACAAATATAAAATCATTATTTTGTACACCTAAGACTAATATAATATCAATTATATCTCAATAAAAAAGATTATCAGAAGACTAAACCATCTGATTGCCTTAATAGAGCTGAATTCTTTGAGGAAATACGACTATCTTAATTTAGGCAGTATTACTAAAGAAATCACTGACTCTACTGTTGTTTGGGGTTGAAGACACATAATCTTAGAAGATACTCAGCTCCGTGGAAAGGCAGTGGGCATGGGAATTTACACTCTCAGGTATCTCGAACCTAAGTTTATTCTTTCAGTGAAAGAAATTTCAGATTTCTCAAAGGATTTAACTTTCTCTGGAAAATTTTTAATGGACTCTGATGTCTCTAAAGGAGCCCAAAAAGGAGATCATCATGAAAATCTCTCTCTAATCTGAAATATTTCTTATGATTCCAAAGCCATTTTAAGAAAAGAACAATCCAGCTTCACAGATCCAGAGTGACCGTCATATTAGGAATAGTTAATAGAAGGTGACATACTGTAAGGCTGACATGGCCAGACCACCAACTTAGTGCTCCCCAGTGTGAGTTTATGGGCCCTAAGATATGAACCAAGTCAGTTCTCACTGGGCTTTGTTTAACTTCAGAATAGAAAAGACAAACACCTCTCTGACACAATAGTTTTTTTTTTTTCCTTTCTGTATTACTTTCTTTTTAAGATGCCAAAATATTCTAACTCAATTGTTTTTAAAATATGTAATACTTTATCATCAGATAAAATGTTCTTATTTTGGTCCAAGTGGAAAATTATTTGCAATTATATCAGGAAAACCATTGCTGACATATCTCAATCTGCTGACCTTAAGTAACTGTCAATTAAAAATTAGTTAAATCATTACTTAAAGAGCTATCATTAATAACTGAGAAGAAATAAACAGGAATACAGAAATGGGCTTAGTTGGCAGGTGTAATGCCAGACCCCTCTGTGCCTTTGCATATTTCTGCCTGGAGTGCTCTTTCCCAGTTCTTTATTTGGCAGACTCCTGTTCATCCCTCAAATCCCAGAGTAAGTGTCTCCTCAAAACAAGCCTTTTTCAGATTCCAGACTTAACTACTTTAATGTTCTATGCCTCCTCAGCCTTTTGTTTATAACTCCATGCAGCAGAGAGTACAAACTGCCACCTCATAGCCATCTACCCTATTTTTCTCAGTAACAGAACTCCAATTTTATTCAGTTGAAAGAATACATTGATCATTGGCTATGTGATCAAGTTGTAATTAGTGAAATAATAGTGAGAGTGTTATGTGGGGCTTCTGGGAAGGCTGCTTACAAGAAGCTCCTTGGTTGGGGAGGGTCCCTTTCACCTGCCTTCCTTTCTATTGGCGTCAGTTGCCATCTTGAAAAATGAGACGATCTTGAGAATGGAAGGATGGCAGAGCAGAAGGATAGAAAGAACCTGGTTCTGGAACCGCACGTGGGTTGTTTACATTTGTACTTCTCTTTTTGTGAGGGAGTAAATCCTTTAAGGGCTTAAGCCACTATTTTGGGGTTTCTTTTATCTGTGCTCAATTCAAATAGTTATGTAACTTACACTGAGTTTATATTGAGTTTAATCTATCAACTTGTCTGTCTCCACAGCAGATCACCTGTTTTATTAATCTTTCTCTTTTACTTTAGCACAGTGCCTGGCATTTGAGATACACAGTGAATGCTGGCAAATCAATGAAACATGGCCAGTGTGAACCCATCTAAGCATGTCAGTCTGGGCCACGGTATCTGCCTGTGGATCGTGTTTATTTACATTCTCCAATTATCCGTAACATAACATAACACCAAACATACTGGTTTGCTAATAATTCCAGTGTAGGTTATAGATAGGCAACCTTAGACACAGCCACTGATGACATACATGTGTACCAAAATGTGCATATTTGTTGGTATGTGTGTTTCCATGTATCTGTGCACTCAGAGAAACAGACATACCATTAATGACAGTGAGAGGTCAAATCTAAACCTTTGTCCTGGTGCATGAACAAGAATTACTTTTAAGGGCTCGTATTTTTAAGAGATCCAGGTGCACCTATGCTCATTATTAGTAAAATGTCATGAAATGCAATGTTCAGATCACTGAGTTCCGAGACCCACCCCAGTCTGGACAAAACATTAAAGTGAGATAATGACCACTCATAACTTTGGCAACTACGTGGAATTTTTTGTAAAGGGTGGAAAACTAACGGAATATTTTGGCCTAATGCAGCTTATTAGTATTCTGCTAGTAGGTGTCAGCTCAATACAGTGGTGTAACCTCCTCCCAATTCAAAATAAATGCATGGTGGTGCAGTTTTTTTAAACAAAACTTTTGTCGCAGGTGATATAAAAGGTGAGAAGCTCCAAGGTGTTTTTGTTGTTTAAACATTCATGGGCCTTCAACATTTTCTTGTTTGTCTTGAATATATGCTTTTTGCATACATATATGTACACAGGCACACAGACAGGCAAGGCAGTTCCTCGTCTTTTGAGGGGAACACATACGCTTAACACTTAATTTTTCTTTATTCTTTTTCAGAATTTACTAAGGGGAGGGGAGAAAACGCTCCCTAAACAAAAAACTAGAATTATGACATGCAGTCCAAGTTGGCTCACAGATCCTCAGCACGTCCTGCAGATTTCAGGCATCAGGCCTGGAGTATGTGGTGATAGGAGTTTCTTCCTTTACACCTTACATAACTGATAGCAAGTGAACAGGCAGAACACAAGACTGAAATTCTCTAGACACTGAAATATGTATAATAAAATGTCTTCACTAGGAGCCACAGGAGAAAGAAAGATCACTGCACGGATAATTGGAGAATGTAAATAAACACAATCCACAGGCAGATACCGTGGCCCAGACTGACATGCTTAGATGGGTTCACACTGGCCACGTTTCAAATGGTTTCCCATAAGGACCTCAACTTCTAGCATCAAATACTGAGCCAGTGATGTCAAGCTTTTCTTGATCCAACATCATGAGGTAAGAAATTTTTAAATCCCTTTATTTTCAGCACTGGGAAAGACAAATATTGAAAATGAAACTCTGCAAATCTGATCACAGCTGCTTTTATTTATAATTATTTAATTCAGATAGAACTTTATGGGGGAAGACTGTGCTCTGACATACATTATATCTCATTTACTATTTATGTTAATAGGGAAAATCATCTATCTCCAAACTTACCTTCAAAAGAGATTTAGACATTGATCGATCTGTTTATGATTTAACCTTTCTATGAAAAGATTTATAGCATATACATGTTGTACAACATAATTAAATTAAAAAAAAAGGGAAATAAAAGTCAAAAAGATGAGTTAAAGCCAGAAAGAAAGAACAATACAGAATGCACACTGTGAAGTCCTATGCATTTTCTAGTTAGGGGTCATGGATCTGGATGTGAAGTTTCTAGAAAAGAGGGAAACATGAGCAGTTACAAGGGTCACAGCATCTGCTGGATCTTTTAGAAACTGTACAGGATAATGCATTCCTTATAGTGGACACTCAGTAAGTATTGGATCTTTTAGAAACTGTACAGGATAATGCATTCCTTATAGTGGACACTCAGTAAGTATTTATGTGACAAATGACAAACTGGCCCAGGAGAATCTTAATTACTCAAAGTACTGAAATCCTAGATATATCTGGTGTGACTTTCCTGAAAGACAATGCCACATAACAATGCCCCAGTAACAATGAAGCAAATAAATATAAGAAGTTGCAAAAGAGCTGGCTCTTCAATAATCGTCAATGAACCCTAGTGGTCGGGGAACATTTAGTGAAAGCAAATTTGAGGAAGCCAAAACAAACCATCCAGGTACAGAGCATTGTGATGGTCCAATTTAATCGAAGGCTAGAATTTACAGCACTTAGAGCTGGGCTGGCAAAAATACGGCACATGTGCAGCAACTTTCCTGCCAGGACCCACAGCAGACATTACTAACCAACCGCAGCACTCTTTGCCACTGAGATTTTATGCGCCCCTGGACCCTCTATGAGATTGAGATCTAGAAGCCAAATCCAATAGACTGCATGTCTTGCAAAAAGACTAAACCCATTTACAACTTTGGAGTCAGAGAAACTTTTAGACAATTCTCCACATATATTTCTCTTAGGATGAAGGTTCTCTGAAGATATAAATGATTTCAAGTATAGACTGCAACACCGGGTTCAGAGAAGATAAACAACTTTGCCAAGGTCACACAGCTGGTAACTAACAGAACCAAAATTCCAACGTGGGATTCCTAACTGTAAGTTATAGTAGGATGCCAATGAACCATGCGAGGATACACTATTCAGTGTTTATTAGGGCAATGGTGATAACAACGTTGAACATTCTTATCAAGACAACCATCACCAAAGCCAGACTTATGCACAGGGGTAAACAGATGCCTTCATCTGTACTCTGTGACGTGGAAGCACATAGAGGAAGTAAATGGGAAGGGACTACTTTTCATCTATACTTGTGCTCCATGCCTCTTCAATACAAGAAGATAGGATCCCTAGTCATTCACAAAGGTGCTCATAGTGGTCCATGAGCTAAGTGTAATGTTTCCAAAAGCCTAATGGATATATGTTTACCTGCAATAAAACTACATAAGGTCACCAAAACCTCAACCATCTCATTATACAAATAAGCTGAATCCTGATCTTTATTGCACTTATTTTAAAATTGTACTCAGGTTTTTAAGTCTTAAAACAAGAGGAACATTATTACTTAATACATGCAGTGTTTTGAATTGACGGAAACTTTCAAAACACAAGGCCTATACAAAATAATAATAAATGACCCCTTTGTGTTAAAAAGTTGGGGACCACTGGTATAGTCCTTTGTGCATTGTCCAAAAGCCCTTGGGGGGAGTAACACATGAAGTTGTTGATGATGCTTAAATTAAACCAAATCAACTGAGCATAATGCATTATGCTAGCTATTATGGTGCTGTGGGGAATACACATTAGGAGTAGGCATGGTCCCAATCTATGGTGAATGGGTTTAATCAGATCATTTCCTCAAAACAGGTGAGAACATAAAGAGAGCAAGAACACTAAGAAGCCTAAGGTCACAGGGGTATAGAGGAGGAGAGACAAAAGGGAAAACCACGTAGAGAAGGGAAAGTAAACTAGTGTTTGCCAAACATCTGCTATACTTAGGTACAGTATATATCTTCTCACTTAACTGTTTTTTAAATTGAGATATAACATTAGTTTCAGGTATACAACATAATGATTTGCTATTTGCACATACTGCAAAATGATCACCACAGTGAGTCTAGTTAACATACTTAATTCTTAGAATATCCCTAAAAATTAACTGAAATTATGTCTATTTTACAAAAATAAAACTAGACTCAAAGATTCAACAATTTGCCCAAGACCACATTGCTAGGAATTAGTGTTGCCAGAGCTGAAATCCAGGCTGTAGCACCATGCCATCCATGAGCGATCCCTCCCGTCTATGATGTACTGTGTTCCTCTTAGGGGTTAAAAGGGCAGCAGAGAGATAGGAAGAATAAGGATGAACATGTTTCTTTAAGCCACACCTTGTTGCCAAAAGCAACAGCAACCTACAGCTCTCAAGTACTAAGATTAAGCACCAGGGAAAAGTGGGATCATTGCATTCAGTAAGTTTGAAAGTCTATCTTTAATGGGTAGCATTTCTTTTTTGAGGGGGCAACTGAATTGATTAAAAACAATGAGTTGCGGAGGTGAGGGTATAGCTCAGGGGTAGAGCGCATGCTTAGCATGCCTCCGGTTCTGGGTTCAATCCCCAGTGCCTTCATTAAAATAAATAAATAAGTAAATCTAATTAGAAAACAACAACAACAACGAGTTGCTTTTTTTCAATAGCACAGATGCATGCCACAGGGAAACAGTGATAAATACCCACAGGCTATTAAGCTAAACGGATGATGTATAGTTCTCTGACACTCTAATACACTATAATCTGGAAAACATTTATGTGATGGCATTAACCCTCTTTCCTCCAGGTAAAGAGTTTCCAAAGGGATTCTCCCCATATGTGGCACTCTCCTCTGGGGTTTACCCATCACTGGTCGTACTTCTCAATTTCCTCCTGGATTCACTGGAGTCCTTATAATGTCCCACAGGGTCCTGTACTATCTGAGTTACCTCTTTGACCCCATCTCTCTCTGGGTTTCTCCCCTTGCTATTCTTCAAACACTTTCTTATCTTAGGACAGCACTGGTTGTTGCCTCTGGAACATTCTTCCCTAGACACCTCTAGAGCAGCTGTCTTGCTGCCTTTAAGTCTTTACTGGAAAATTTCACCTTACCAATACTGCCTACCCTGACCAGACTATTAAACCTGCATCCCTCCCCAGACCCAGGTTCTCTTACCCTGTCCCATTTTTTTCTTTTTACTTATGGCACTCATTTTATAATACAATATAATTTACTTATTTATTAAGTTTATTGTTTATTTTCTATCTCCTACTAGAATGTAATACCACATGGCCATAGTGTCTAATCTTATAATAGGCAACTAATAAATATTTGTTGTATGAATGAATGAAGTCAGTACATGGGAAAGGCCTCAGGTGTCAGGCAGGGACTGTGGTTTCAAAGAATTTTCCTCCTTGTCTTAACCCAGAACACAGTAACAGCTTCCATCACTCATGCTTTCTGCCACTAGTTTCAAAGACCAAAAAAAGAGCTCTCTGTCAAAGAGAAAAAGATCCCCACGGACGCATCATTTTACAGCAGTGTTATCTGAGAGTTTAATTTCCATTCTTCACTCTGCCTGCTATGTCTCTAGTCCTTCATCCACTGCTCCAGCATTGCTTGGAGCTGTGAATGCTTATTTTTGAGTGAGTCTTCTTATGACCTCTTATCCTCTGGGCACAGGGCTCTAGGCTTCACGCCCTAGTTCTGACACCAACTCTGGACCTGGAAGCTCATTGTATCCTTGATCTCCTGAGTGGCTTATTCTTGGCTCTTCCTAAGGGATGTGAGCTTGCACAGTCCCTGGCCTGACTCTTCTCATTACCCTGTGTGAGCTCAAGCCCTTTGGCTGGTCATCTGGCTGGACCAGAGCCACAGTCCTTCTCTACATCCAACCTACCTTCCCCTACCCTCATCAAAGGGTCAGGACTTCAACCTCCTCTGTGGTTAAAGTCTAAAGGAGGACCTGATTGCCTCGGAATGAGATTTGGCTAGGTGCTGTTTTTAAAGGGTCCGAGTTCTATCTTCTTAGTTGTTTGAGATATTTTCCTATGCTCCTTAATAGTATGCTTACCCTCTAGTTCTAGAGATGTTGAGGAACCACCAGTGGTTATATGGTATTTACCTCTTTATATTATAAGGTAAATGGAAGAAAGTGGAGAATGTCAATGTTAGGGGTATGAGACAGCTGACAGAAAGGGTGGTGAATTGATTAGATTGAGAATGTTTGTAAGAATTTTTCCTGTATTGCCTTTCTTGAGATCAAGACTCTCATCCAACCAATGGCTGGATAAACACTCTAAAAGGGAAACAGAGAATGACTAAGCCTTATTTCTAACATTTATTAAATTTCTTAGATGCCACCAGTCTGATATTATTTTGCTCCTTTCTTACTTATTTCAAAGTCTGGGCCAAATTCTTGTGTAAATTTATTGCTAAAACCATCTGGTTTTTTTTTTTTTTTTTTGGCGTATTGTTTTCAGTTAAAATAGTTTTTAGTTAAGTTTGTCTAGTAGTCTTCAGCAGAAATCCCAAGAATTAACCTAGTATAGACATCTGTGCCTACGGACACCAGAATTCATTTTTGGCATATGGTCGAGTGACTTTTCTTTAACAGGCTGTCTTCTCCCTCCCCTGATTCCAAAATTAGGGTGTCTGGAGAATGCGAAACAAAATTATACAAAAGCCTGACCTCTGACCTTGCTCCTGTCTCGAAGACTGTAAAGGACCCAAGAGGGAAAGTGTTGAATTTGGCCTCACTTCACATGGCATTAACTGTAATTCTTTGTGAACTGTGGTGACATCATGGTATACTTTGACATCACTGCTCAGACGCCCTTCTGCTGCTGGGCATAAAGTACAGAGATTTTGTTCCAACACAAGAGTCCTTTGTTGAGAAGAAAGGACAGCAGCTGGTCTTCTGCCCTGGTACAAATGTAGATCTTACTGGAATGTGCCTGTTCAGTAAGTTACCACAAAGTAGCCATTCTGCTATGAAGTTTAGAGCTCACTCACACCATAGCTCTGGACAATTTAATGAAAATTTACATCTGAAGAGTTCAAAATTCCACCTATGGGCCCTAATTCAGCAAAATTCTGCTATGATAAACCTTTCATTTACAGGTCTGGAGATGTCATCTGAAGTCAATATTCTCAAAGCAGTAGTGTGCTTGCTGTGTGTGCGTGTGTGTGTGTGTGCATGTGTGTGTAAGGCTAGAGGTAAAGACAAAGTTACAGTAAAGAGGGTGGTTCTATCTCCCAACAGTTCTCTTCCATTGTAATTGTTCAGGTATCTCAGATCTCCAGCCAGGAGGGCTTGTGCCTTGGCTCTCAGGTCAATTTCTGGTTACTTCCCTCAACACACTACTTTATACTAATTTGAAGCTTTCGGATAGTGCTATTAGTATTTTTATTCAAAGTCAGTCAAAGATGTCTTCAAATGATCTATTTATTTGCAGTTCTTTTCCTGGGTTCTCCACTGCCATTTCTGTCTCAGGGTAAAGCCTCAAAAAATTAATAAAAAAAAGTTTATACAAAAATATCATCTGTAAAATAACTCTGAACTTCTGTCCCATGTGGCTCTCGTGCCTGCACAAAGCAGAAAAGTTTCAGATCAGCTTGAGAAACTAGAGGTTATTAATCTCAGATTATTCCCAGAGGAATAAGTCATAGCACAAAACGTTTCAGTGGGATAGTAAACTACTTTTGTTTTTAAAAAGTATGTAATTTTTTATTCTGTCACAGAACAAACAGAGTCATGACATGACCCTCAGTTCTACCATGAGACTTACAGTTGGTAAAAGTATAGTTTTCACCTCTGCAATGTTCCCCTTACAGCCAACCAGACCATGGTGTCCCATCTCAGCCTTTCATCCACACATTCACTTCCCTGGCCATTTCTTACCCTTGGAGCATCATTACTTAAGCCAAAAATCTACATGTTTTACAGCCCTAAACCATGAGAGAGGCAGCATGAACTTGTGGAGGTGAAACAATGACTAAATTTGGATGTGATCATTTATCACCAATTGCTTGGATACATCACATATTTTCAGTGTGTGATTCCGTTCTCTATGAGGATAATCAGATGTGCTTTATCTACGTATCAGGATTTGAACTGATACCTTATATAAAAAGTGGTCTGGCACATAATGACTTTGACCACATATCCTAGAATTTCTGTAACAATTCTGTTTTCAAATCTTCTATTTTATAGTCTTTATAATTATCAGACCATGTGTCTTGGTCACTTCAGGGGACTATGGTTATTGTGCACATAGGATTTATTTGTTCTTTATGGGAAAATATGTCTGAAGCTGTAAAGTGTGACTTAGTGACTTGATCTCCTGCAGATTTATCCCATAGTGCTAGGTACAGGGTCAAGTTTGCAAAAGCTCAGATCCATTTCAGTTTTTGATGACCACAAATATGAAGTAAGATCACCACCCCCACCCCAATCCTGTACAAGAAATGGACTCTTCTTAAGAGGGCAGAGTAGATGGAACTTCACTGAAGAATGGTTTTTTAACTTCCCTCTACTCTGCTAAAGTAGCCAATGAAAGAGCAGCAAGCCTGTTGGGCTCTTTGGGAAATGACCTCTGGGAGTTTTAAAGGATTCTATGAGAAATGCAACAAAACAAAACAAAACACAAAAAACCTCTTTGGATTTGCTAAGGGGTAGCAAATTATCTCCTCTCCAGTTCACTTAAATGAAAGAGGAATGCTTAGAATTCTTAAAGCATCCTTCCTTAGATTTCCATTCTAGACCACCCATCTGGAGTTAATTCTGGGCCACTTTCAAATATGTAATGGCAAGTAACAAACATTAAATGTAAATATCAACACAAAATAGAGATTTACCAAAGTCATTCTTCTAAAACCTGAAATCCAGGGAAAGATCTATTTTCAGGGACTGGAGCAAGAGCTGAGAGTTTTCTCCATGGGAGCCTGCACCCATAGGGATGTGTTGATATGACAACTGAATTTAATGAAAGCAAGTGAGTACTCAGCAAATTCATCTTGGTATAGGTAATACTTAAAATCTATTTGTTTCAATGGGGAAGAAACCTTGAATCTGAAAGTGTAAGCCAAAAACAAATTTTTTTAAAAAAGGAAAAGTAGCCTGAAACTGAGAATCTGAATTGCTTATTAGTCACAATTAGGAAATAACCATTCAATCAGCAGTCGCAAAGATCTAAGAGGCATCCGAATGTTCATAGCAGCATTATATACAATAGCCAAGACATGGAAGCAACCTAAATGTCCAACAGATGACTGGATAAAGAAGCTGTGTTATATTTATACAACAGAATACTACTCAGCCATAAAAGAAATTTAATAATGCCATTTGCTGTAACATGGATGGACCTAGAGACTGTCATTCTAAGTGAAGTAAGCCAGAAGTAGAAAGAAAAATACCATATATCACTCATATGTGGAATTAAAAAAAATAAAAAAGGACACTATGAACTCATTTATAAAACAGAAACAGACTCACAGGCATAGTAAACAATCTTACAGTTACGGGGGAAAAGGAGTGGGAAGGGATAAATTCGGGAGTTTGAGATTTACAAATGTTAGCCACTATATATAAAAACAGATTTTAAAAAAAGTTTCTTTTGTATAGCACAGAGAACTATGTTCAATATCTTGTAATAATCTTTAATGAAAAAATATGAAAACAAACATATGTATGTATATGCATGATTGGGACATTGTGCTGTACACCAGAAATTGACACATTGTAATTGACTGTACTTCAATTAAAAAAAAAAGTCCTAAGAGAAAAGTGGATTGATTGATTTTTTTCTTATTTGTACTGGAGTGTATTTGATTTACAATGTTACTTTCAGGTATATGGCAAAATGATTCAGATATATATAAATATATATATATATATGATATATATAGAGAGAGATATATACACACACACGTATATATTTTCAGTTTCTTTTCTGTTATGGCTCATTACAAGAAATTGAATATAGTTTCCTGTGCTATACAGTAAGTCCTTGCTGTTTATCTATTTTTATATATAGTAGTGTATATCTGTTAATTCCAAACTCCTCATCTATCTCCTGCCCTTCACCCCTGGTCACCACAGTTTGTTTTCTATAGACTGGCTGATTTTTAATGGGCCCTCAAATTCCTGAGCCAGATGAGAGGTTAGCTGCTGGACTGTGCTGGAAGAAGGCTGACAAGGATCAGTCCTGGCCGCCCTTTCAAGCTCTAGGCTTGTGGGTTTGGGATAAGCAGCTGCATTCTGCTGAATCACTGCAATACTGACCGTAGCAAAATGAAATGCTGTTTCTTTCTTTTCAGACAAAAACAAATTCACTCAAGGCCCCAAGATTAAAAAAAGCAATGACTGCATACATTTTTTCCCATTCAGAAAGATTAAGAAGATTCCACTAGCCACCCACTCACATACATAAAAATGAATTCCGATTCTTTTCTATCACAGTCCTAGTTTAAAATCAGCTGAAACTAGACATTTCAAATCTGACAGAATTCAACATGCAGCCTGTGTCTAATTCATGAATAAAATTAAGCTCACACTTCAATGTGGAAATATTTTAAAATTCACGGGCGGAGGGGCATAGCTCGGTGGTAGAGCATGTACTTAGCATGCATGAGGTCCTGGGTTCAATCCCCAGTACCTCCATTAAACAGACAAACAAATCTAATTCCTCCCCCTTGGCAAAATAAAATAAAAAATAATAATAAAATAGCTCGACAAAAACTTTTTTAAATATTTTAAAATTCAAGTTCGTATAATAGTTGTAACTGGTTTTTAGTCAGTTTTTAAAAACCACCTAAAAAGAGCTAACACAGAAAGCTTATCCATGTGCTGTCCTTTAACTGTTCCAAAGGGACCCAAACGACCTGTCTCAGGGCCTTCACCTTACTGCTTCCTGGTGGACCATGGACAAAGAAGAAAAGAAATTTTTGTGGTTCATGCAGCAATCATAATTTGGCTACACCAAACAAAATAATATTTCTTCTGCACGTCTTAGGTATAAGGCATATAATTTGAGATAATTGGCTTATATTTTAAAAATAGGCAATCTGTCTTTACCATCACATTTATGTGAATCTAAACAGAAAATCCCCCAATTCTGTAAGTCTGGGTCTGTCAAACACCACATTTGTCAGAAAAGCAAGACTTAACCATTGATTTTAGAGTTTTCAAGTGTTACTCCAAATGGGTTTTTTTGCATGGTGTTGACCTAGTCTTCATGCCTTATTCTTTTTCCCCATTAAAACTCCACTATTTTAGGCAGGTACAGGTGTGTTACAAGGAATCACTTTCTGGGATATATATCAGAGAGTAGATGAAAACACTTGTTAGTATCAGCATGAGAATTGTTATGAACATGATGCTCCCTGGAACATCTGGGCATTGAATTCTCTGATGATTTCCAGCCCTCAGTTTTGAACTCTTTCTAATGAATATGTCAAGAATAAGGGGATAGGGATTTTTCTAAGATGAGAGCAGTGCCTGTCTCAGGGAGATGTGATCTTCCCAGCTAAAGTCCACGAGGCCTCTTGTTTTGTGGCTAATGAGTGGACGTTATGTCTGATTTGGCAGGATGGTAGAAAAGAAATACCACTAGCCACGATTATTCTGAAGAGCGAGAGATTAGGTAACTGTAGGCTGTGGTAATGGATAATTCTCACTGATCAAATCTGATGTCAAGAAGAGACAACAGCAAATAAACCATGAAAGGGATCTTGAGCCTTATGAAGTATCTACTAAGGGCCAGGTTCTGACAGGTGTTTCACAGAGTTCATGAAGCCTGCACACAAACTCTGGGACTGCACAGATGACAAAACCAAAGCAACTTCCTATGTCACCTACTCAGAAAATGGCAGAATTTGGATTCCAACTTCTTTCTAATGCATCATGCCTACTACTCTGGGCCACTTAATATACCAGAGGACATTTAAGTCAACAGTGTGTATATTCAAAAGAGTAGGGCTGCATCACGTGGCTGCAGCTGCTACTCACACAAGAGTACTCTGCTTTAAAAATGGTTTCTTTAAAAAAGTTTTTATTCAAGTATAGCTGATTTACAATCACACTTACACAATTGTAACTGTGTAACACAACTGTGTAACAATTACAATTGTGTTAGTTTCCAGTGGACAGCACAGTGATTCTGTTATACATCTATATTCTCTTCCATATTCGTTTTCATCATAGGTTATTACAAGTTATTGAAAACCGTTCCCAATAAATAGTTTCTGAGGGAATGTTTATAGCACATCAATTATATAACCACTGTATATCAATAATGTTCATGAAGTTTGTTTCTTTGCACCCAGCTAACAGTATTCGAGAGAGGAAGAAACTCCTGAAAGGCAATTTCTTGGGAGACATAAACTTCCAAAAAGATTCCAAGGTGTTTTCCAATAGTATGAAAATCAGCCCCCCGTAAATTTATTTTCAAGGCTTGCCTGGAGCTTGGCTTCAGCACTAAGTAGGTTATTACCTTCAACAGAGGGAAAACCATCTCCAGTAGCAGCTGGCAAGGCGGAGGAGAAGGGAGGAGGGAGGCAGGAGGAGGGACGGAGTGGAAACACACTGAACTTGGCCCAGACACAGCCTACGTCTGCGCCTAACCCGGCAGAGACCTCACAAACTCTGCCAATGACCCCGGAGGATGACCTCCGCGTGAACTTGGGATCTATCCCACGCAGTGTCAGGGAGGAGGAGGACACCCGACATGACACACTGTCAGCTCTGCAGGAAGCTGACTCGAACACTCAGCTCACACAGACAGTACCTGCCTCTGCTATACGAAACCAGCTGGGCCAAGCACCCACGCAGGATGCAGGAAGAGTATGTTCTGATGTCAAAGCACTTTTACCCTCAGCTCTGACTCTGTCAAAGGTCAAATAAAAACATCTGGACAGCATGGGAACAGAGCATTTTCACCTTAGTTTTTATCTGCGAACCTCACATAATTCCAACAAGTAGAGAAACTGGCAGCTTTAGCTCTAAAAACGATCAAGATTACAGGAGCCGGGGTGATGCAAGTACAAAATGAGGACCACAGGAAGCGTTCTGTGGGAAACTTGCATCCCACATATACTCCCGAAGGTGCAATTCTGTCTCCAGGCTGAATCAAAGAGTCATCTCCCTGATTTCTGTTCAGATCTCCTCAAGTGACGGCAGAGTTCATTGTGGAATACAATCATGCGTTGCTTTAAAATGTATACACTGTCAAGGTTATATTACTGGACCAAGTGCTTATCTGACAGTTCCACGAGTGATGAGTTCTTTTGCAATGGGATTAGAACTCTGTTTTAGACAACTGCTTTCTAAACTACGGTGCTAGCTACTGGGTCTAAACAGAGATTAAGAAGAAAGGCTCCATTCTGTAAGCAGTCATTGAAAAGGCAGCTGTGGATTCAGCCCGCAGCACAGGTACTTGCTACCATAAATCCACACCCACACCCCACAGCAGGCCACCACTCTGAAACCCGTCTCTGGCTGCAAAGAGGCACAGCTATTCTTTTATTTCCTTCCTGCAGACAGTATCTCACTATTGGCAAACTACTTCTTTGAGCCTGGGAGCAGCAGAGGGAAAGGTAGGGCAGAGTACTGGCCACAGGGACTCCACGCCCAAGCGTCTGTCCGTTGCCTAGAGAAGCTGAAGATGGTTCACATCACAGTCTCCATCACAAGGAGCAAGTCCTGCACTGCACCCCCTTTCTGGGAATGGTACTGTATGAGCTATCAAAGTGTAGAAGCCTGCAAAAGTCACAGCCCTCTTCACAGGGCTTCATAAGCTAGAAGAATGTGTGGAAGAGTAGGAAGCAGAGCTGGTGGGAATGAAAAATGGTGCAGCTGCTGTGGAAAGCAGTAAAAAGACTCTTTAAAAAATTAAACATAGAATTACCGTATGATTCAGTGATTCCAATTCTGGGTATATACCTGAAAGAACTGAAAGCAAGGACTTGAACCAGTATTTGCACACCCATGTTCTCAGCAGCATTATTCACCATAGGCCAAAGGTGGACACAACTCAAGTGTCCATCAACAGGTGAACAGATAAACAAAATGCGGTATATGCTGTTAAATTAATTAAATGAGATGCCATGAGACCTAGGGGGCTCTAACACCATGGCAGACTATGTAAGCAAACCAAAATCTAAGCCAGTAAATGCTTACAAAATCAAGCTTACAAAATCAAAATGCTAAGGACAACCAATCACAAACAGCCCGTAAGCTGTAAGCTGCAGCCGGTCAATTTTCTTTCTTCGTTCCTGCACTTTCCCTGTAGTCTTGGCCCTGGCTCCTGTCGTTGGAGCGCTCTGAACCACATCTGGTTTGATGTTGCCTGATTCTAATCCATAAATGCCCAAATCAACTCTCGACATTTTTAATATGCCTCAATTTATCTTTTAACAGTTCAAACAACAGAATACTATTCAAGCTAAAAAAGGAATGGAATTCTGACACATGACACAACAGGAATGGACTCTGAAGACATTATGCCAAGTGACATAAACAAGACACAAAAGGATAATTATTGTATGATTCCAATGATATGAGGTACCCAGAGTAGTCAGAGAGACTGCAGAAAGCAGAAAGGTAGCTACGAGGGGCTGAGAGGAGTCATTGTTTAATAGGTATGGAGTTTCAGTTTGGGAAGATGAGAAGGTTCTAGAGCTGGATGAGGGTGACGGTTATACATCATGTGTATGTACTTAATGCCAGTGAACTGTGTAACTAGAAATGGTTAAAATGTTAAATGTTCTCTGCTGGAGAAGATGTGGAGAAAAGGGAACCCTCCTACACTATTGGTAGGAATATAGTTTGGTGCAGCTGTTATGGAAAACAGTATGGAGATTCCTCAAAATATGAAAAACAGACTCACCATGTGATCCAGCAATTCCACTCCTGGGCATATATCTGGAGGGAACTCTAATTCCAAAAGATACATGCACCCCAATGTTCATAACTGCACTATTTACAATAGCCAAGACATAGACACAATCTAAATGCCCAGTGACAGATGACTGAATAAAGCAGTTGCAGTATATTTATACAATGGAATACTGCTCAGCCATAAAAAAGAATGAAATAATGCCATTTGCAGCAACATGGATGGACCTGGAGATCACCATTCTAAGTGAAGTAAGCCAGAAAGAGAAAGAAAAATATCATATGGTATCACTTAGATGTGGAATCTAAAAGAAAAAAGAAAAATGAACTTATTTACAAAACAGAAACAGACTCACAGACATAGAAAACAAACTTGTGATTACCAGTGGAGGAAGGGGGTGGGAAGCACTAAATTGGGAGTTCGAGATTTGTGGATATTGACTGATATATGTAAAATAAACAAGTTTATACTGTATAGCACAGGGAACTATATTCAATATCTTGTAGTAACCTATAATGAAAAAGAATATGAAAACGAATATATATGTATATGTATGACTAAAATGTTATGCTATACACCAGAAATTGATATAACATTGTAAACTGACTATACTTCAATTTAAAAAAAAGTTAAAATTTCTCTTATGTATATTTTAACCACAATAAAAAAAAAAGAACAGGATGTAGAAAAGTAACAGACACAAACAGTTAACACAAGGAACACATAGATGAAATGGGGTGAAGAAAAACATACATATAAGTAAACATATGCTATGTCTGTTTGTTATTGTTGAGGAGCTTTATAGTTATTCCTTTAACTTCTGCTCAACCCCTGGCCTCCTACCTGGACATGGACAAAGCCCCATGTGTTTGCACTCCGTTCTACCGCTGAGCAAGCTTAAAAAGGGGCCCAACCATCCTACACTGTGAAGTGCAGTGTAGCATACATAGTATAGGGTGGTAGAATCTGGGCTGGGCTGGGAGGGGATAGTGTAACAGCTTTGGAGCCAGATGGATCTGACTTTGAATGCAAGCTCTGTTACTTATTATCTGCATGACCTCGTCCATGTTACCACATCTCTGATATCTTGGTCTCTTCTTCTGGAAAATGGTACCAATCAAATCACACCTCCAAAGGCTGTTCTGAGGATTCATTGTAAGAAAGTAAAGCTCTCAGAGTTTAACAATAGGAGCAGCTCTTACTACCATTAGTTACAACAACAATACAACTATGGAAATTGAAGAATTGTAAAGGGACAGAAAGTGGATACTAATCTGTGTTTTAAAAATCATTCTTTGCTGTTCTTTAAAACTCAAAAGTGGAACTTTCATTTTATATTAAAATAAATATTCATCATTCAAATGACATGATTTGTTCTCTCAGAAGTTGCCCAGTGATCTAAGATGAGGGGAAAAAATGGAATTATTCAGGGTGTAGGTATCAAAAATTCAGAAAGAACCGACCATCACAAACACACTGGCTGTGCCCTTGGTCAGCTTTCCAGTCCTGCTGACTCTCAGCGTCCAACTTAATTATCTCCATATGCCATACACATCTCCACGAGGAAGAGAAGTCTCCACAGACCAGACACAGTAACAGATCATCTACGAGAGCACACTCCTTTATCAAGGTGGACAACTGAGAATTGTCTGTCTCTATTTATTTGAATGGGAGAAATCAAAGGGTCTTCTGTACTAGATTTGGGGTACAGATGGGGCTGATTTCTCATCAGAAGGGTTGATGGAAGAGGTGAGATGTGAGCTGTGAATTAAAGAATGGCAGCAATACTTCAAAACAACAAAGGCAGGCTGCCAAGTCTCCCCTCCCCCTGGCAAAATTGGAAGCAGACTCAGAAGGCTGGCATAGGATTTGAATCCAAGTAGATTCCGAGTCCAGTGCTGGTACCATGCTAGACACATTCCTCTTGACTGCAAACCAGAAACTTCATTCTTATGGCCCCACAAAAATCTTGCTGGAATCCATTAAGACACTGTTTGAACCCTGGTGAACTTTTGGCTGAAGAAGAGAGAAGATTCCTATTTGCAGCTGAAGGTTCATCTTGTCTAGTAGGAAAAGAGTTTAGTGTGAACCAAGACAGAAGTTTCCCATGGCTGGTCTATCACTATTAACTTCTGAGCATTTCCAACTCATCAGATTCACCCCTCAATGGATGGAGGATGCACTCACTGTCCAGGGAGCAGAAGGATAAGGTGTAACTACTCTGTCACAGGCGGTAGCAAAATCACATCCACTTCTTAACCAGGAAGACATTTCTTTTTCTTTTTCCAGTTGAATTATAGTTTATTTACAATGTTGTGTTAGTTTCTGGTGTACAGCACAGTAATTCAGTCATAGATATTATATCTATATATATTTTCTCATTATAGGTTATTACAAGGCATTGAATATAGTTCCCTGTGCTATACAGTAGGACCTTGTTGTTCATCTAGTTTACATACAGTACTTTGAATCTGCTAATCCCAAACTCCTAATTTATCACTCCCCACCTTTTCCCTTTGGTAACCACAGGTTTTTTTCTATGTCTGAGTCTGTTTCTGTTTTGTAAACGAGTTCATTTGTGCCATTATTTTTTAGATTCCACACATAAGTGATAGCATGTGATATTTGTCTTTTCTGTCTGACTTAACTTCACTAAGTATAATAATCTCTAGGTCCAGGTGTGTTGCTGCAAATGGCAATATTTTATTCTTTCTTATGGCTGAGTAATACTCCACCATATATACAGACCATATCTTTATCCAGTTATCTTTTGATAGATATTCAGGTTACTTCCACGTCTCAGCTATTGTAAACAGTGCTGCTATGAACACTGGGGTGCATGGATCTTTTTGAATTGGAGTTTTCTCCAGGTATATGCCCAGGAGTGGGATTGCTGGGCCATACGGTCATTCTATTTTTAGTTTTTAAAGGAATCTCCATACTGTTTTCCATAATGACTGCACCAAATTATATCAGGAAGACATTTCTTATGCATGAGTCCATGCTGCAGTCCCCTGTTAAAATTACTAATAATCCTGAAGATGACAGAAATCTAATGTAACTTGTAAAACTATCATCTTAATAATAGATTACTTCCTATTACATAAATAGATCCGGGATATTTCTCAGACTGAATCCCCTTTGGGGAAGGGTCCAAAATACAAATAGCTAGTGTCCAGGCTACGTAGGTAACAAAGGAGGCCCGGAAGTGTTGACAGCACCTCAAGGCTTCAGGAACTATTCAGCTCTGTCAATGGTCACCATGCAGACTACACCAAATACTGCACCTTTAATCTTTTTCAAGGCTATGTTGTGAATCAGATTTTTATTGGTAGTAGTATATTTAAATACTGGCAACTATTTCACATTTCCACAAAACCACACTACACGTACCAAACAAAAGTTGTCAGTGGGATATACTTGGTTGTTAGTTTGCAACCTCTGCTTCTGAGCCATGAAAATCATCCGGGAGAAAGTGAAAAAAACTACAGGCCAAATTAGAGAGACTCTTGGGGAATACTTAGGAAATTAAGAGGCTAGACTCACACAGCCTTGATGAAATCATTCTACGCACACACTGACTAAGAGGGAATGTTCAAACTGAGTGTAAAAATATTTCTCTGGATTAAAAAAGAAAAGCCCATGCATGAAGAGACTCAGTGCTCCTCTGGCCTGATGGGATCTTACCCCTTCTAAGCTGTCACCCCCTCAGCACTTGCCATATATGCTTGTCCCAGAGTCCACCGTGGGGAAGGACAAGTCAGGTACCAGGTTAGCTGCATCCACTTTACCACTGAGTATGTCTCTGCCTTAGCTAACGAAACATATCCTTTACCCAAGCAAGGATATCTTTACTATTCCTATTCAAAAGAAGGACATTATACTGTGTTGCTCAATAAAAGGCTGTTGCCTGGATGGGTGAATCAACAAATTAATGATCTTTCTGTCAATCAACAGTGATCCTGAGGTTTCTGCCTTAGAAGGTCAGAGTCATCTAATGGGAAGAATTTCTCCCTCTCCAGGAGAATCCCAGGGGACTGAGAGAGGACAGTGGTCAAGGAGAGTTGAGGACTTTGGATAACAAAACACTGGCTATGTTCTTTCATTTTAAAGTGACCTTGGCTACTTCTTCCCAAGCTTCTCTACCCTCCTTCTCTTCCCCTGAAATGTTTGTTTTTTAAAAGCACCTATAACTCTTCTGGCAAAGAAACTGAATTGGTATGTAAGTGCAACTGTCAACCTAAGTACTCATGGGACTAGCCCGCCACCAGCTCCTGGCCCCTGTGTGACTGCAAGAGTTTGCAGGTGCTGTGGGTTTGTACCTGGCATTTCTGGAGGAATGAAAGCAGTGGGGTGCGTTAAGTTTTTTAGAATGTTTATTGCTGGCAACGTTTTCCACTTGCATTTTATTTTATAGTACAACTTTTAAGCAAGTAGAATGTTCTGTGATAATTTGGCCATACAGGAGGGAAATTTAGCTCAGAGACTGAAATGCACTTAGTAATGGTGAAACAGACTAACAAAATAAATAAATAATCCAAATCAAAAGAAAATACTTCAAACTCTTGAAGGTTCTTAAAAACTCACATGAAAGGCACTTTAACTTAACACAAGTGAAACAGCCCTGGATTTGGAACCAGAAGACGGGTTTGAGTCTTCTTGGCTCTGTTACTTACTAGTGGGGAGACCATGGGTAAGTCACGTGCCATCTGCTCTGATGCTCCGTGTCTTTAGAAATAAAATGGGGAGGGCTTAGTTGGTGATCTCCAAGGACCCTTTCAAAGCCACTGTTTTCGTACTAGCTTTTCAAAGAGGCTCAAAACATCTTGAGAGGACGCTGACTTTGTCTTGGCCTCTGTGGTCTATTAACCACACAGAAAATTTCTTGCCTTTCTCTCTAAATTTTTCAGGTTCTTAAGTGTTCTCTTGGATCACAAATAGGTAGCCCACAGCAATAACACTTTGTTCCTTCTTGATGTGAACTCCCCAGGGCAGTCCAACCAAAGAGGCAACAGAAAGGACAGGTGGGGTTTATTATACTAATTTTAGGTGCTTGGGTGGACTTTCCTGACCCTGGCAAGTGGCCCTTCCTAGTGGTTAGTGGTGTTTCAACAGAGTCTCTGGCAACCACGAGTGTGATAAAACTTGAGTAAAGTTCTGTTCATGGCCCAAAATCTGGAAGGGTCTTGATACTTTAAATTGTTTTTCTTAAGGATTTTGACAATTAAATAAGCTACAACTTTATAAAAAATTAACCCTTAACCTAACCTGCTATTGCCTTGGAACTATGCCAATCAGCCAAGGGATATTTACTAATTGCCTTTTATATTTGGATTTGATTTTTAACATTTTAAAGGAATAATGAAGTGTCTTAAGACATCTAATTTCAAAAAGGCTTTCTATTTTTGCTATTTTAATATATTTTAATACTTTTTAAAAAATATTTTAATAATATTTTAATACTTTGCTATTTTAAGTTTTTTTTTTTTTTAAACCTAAGGCAAAGTTTCAAACCCTTCAAATTTCTGATATACTTAAACCTTGCATTTCAAGTTTTTGGGAAAACCAGCATTTTATAGCTGAAAGCTTGAGAGATGGAGAGAGCTGAACTAATTAAAATTATGTCTAAAGATCATCTGATTTACCCATGGAACACCCTGTAGGAGCAAATCATCTTCCAATTCATTTTCAAATATACAGTTGGGAAAGAAACTACATCACACTGGAATCCTGGTTGATACTTATGGCCTTAGGAAACCTGGCATTTTGTGAGTTTAATCCCAGGAAGGATCTAATGGCTTCAGCAGTTAAGAGTTCATCCAGAGAACCTGGTTGATATACTAAGGAAACCAACAGTTGTCTTGATGGAGAAGGTTCTGGGTAGATCTGAGCCATCTGCTAACCCATGGTAAATAAAGAGTGGATGGCTGGAGACCTCAGATTCAAAATTATTTCTAGTATCATAAAACAAAAACAAAAACATTTAAACTCATATAAATGGACTTTGTTTCACAGCCTGAAGGAAATGAGAACACAACAAGGCCCAAATAAATTAAAAGATTAAAAAAAGACATTTAGGATGAATAATTTATGTGATTTAGAGAGGACTCGGTCATCAAGAGACAAAAATAGTCAACAGAGAGATTTATTGATGTGTTGACCATTCTATGCAACAGTCTTATATTGAGTAACTCAATATAAAGAAACCAAAGATGAGTAAGACACAGTTTCTTCCAGTTAGGAGATCCCAAAGAATAGGCTAGTTGGTTACGAAAATCAATGTAAGACAAAGGAAACAAGAGGAAAAACAGGTGCAAGAGATGGGAAGGAATATCAGTTCCTCTGTGGAGTCTCACTGCAGGACTGGGAGTGTCGGGGAAGAGGGTGGCTGAGGGGCAGGAAAGCCTTCCCCATTCCCAGAACTCAATGACAGCACTCCTTCTAAATGCTCCTCCTATCTGCTCCCATTGCATCCTGTACTTACAGCTGCTTTCCCAGGGTTTAGCATAATGCCTAGCATTAGTAAATGCTTAATAAATATTTCCTGAATGAATGAATCAACAGTACTTAATCTCTCTAAGCATTATTTCCCTCCTCTCTAAAAATGGTAAAAACATAATGCTGTGTGGGCTCACATGAGGAGTAAAGGAGATAACATATGCTACATGCTTACATAGCAGAGAACCTGGAACATACATGCTCAATAAAGATCAGTTCTTCTTATTAATATTAGGCATCATTACCTCTATTTTTCATGAGAAATGAGTCTTAATTAACCTAAAAAATTAGTTTGTGATCACACAGATAGTAAATATGAATGTCAGACTTCAAACCTGTATCTGCCTGAGTCCCCAACTGAATTTCTTCCTCCCATCTCCTGCTGCTGCTGATTATAATTATTCAACTTTCAGCTTCATCACCCAAACACTGGAAGCTTCTTCAAGACAGCGATCATGACATTCACTTTCACATCCTCATAGAGCAGCCCTATTTTAAAAACCTACTGAGCCTATCTGGGCCTGATTAAACTGCAAGATTTCAAGTTCCCTTTTCAGTTTCAAAATAGTCTTATTTGAAGTCATTCAATGAATGAAATAGCAGAGTTAATATATAATGTAGCTAAATGAATAATGCTTTGTTGAGAATTTACTGAAGAAAAGACCTTCTCAAATCCAAACTTATTCCTTGGGGGAAAAAAAAAAAGTTGAAAGCTATCCAACTTCCAGCCAGATACCACTATCCATTCATTTAGCATATATCCATTAGTAACCTGTTGTGTGCCAGGTTCCAAATCAGTTTTAACACACAGAAATGAAAGAAGGAAAGAAGGAAAGAAGGAAAGAAAGGAAGAAAGGAAGAAAGGAAGAAAGGAAGAAAGGAAGAAAGAAAGGAAGGAAGGAAGGAAGGAAGGAAGGAAGGAAGGAAGGAAGGAAGGAAGAAAGGAAGAAAGGAAGAAAGGAAGGGAGGAAGAGAGGAAGAGAGGAAGAGAGGAAGGAAGGAAGGAAGGAAGGAAGGAAGGAAGGAAGGAAGGAAGGAAGGAAGGAAGAAAGAAAGAAAGAAAGAAAGAAAGAAAGAAAGAAAGAAAGAAAGAAAGAAAGAAAGAAAGAAAGAAAGAAAGAAAGAAAGAAAGAAAGAAAGAAGCCTTAGGGTTATAAATGACTTCTTGGAACAATAACAAATGAAGGGGACACCCACCTAAACTAATGGGCTAGTCACATTAACTCTGTCAAAGACTGTGCTCAGGTCACTCACAGCTAACACAGCCTTTGTATTTAGTCCAGACTTTTGAATTTTTGCACTACATTTTAAAAATGTCTTTTTTTGAGATATAATTCACATACCATAAAATTCACCCATTTAAAGTGTACAATTAAATAGTTTTAGTATATTTATAGAATTGTGAAAACATCACTAAAATCTGTTCAGAGGTTTTCACCATTCCCAAAAGAAACCCAGCGCTCACTAGTCGTCACTCCCTGTTCTACCTGCACCCCCAGCTCTAGGCAACCACTAATTTATTTTTTGTTTCCATAGATTTGCCTACTAAGGACATTTCACACAAGTGTAACAATAGAATATATAACCTTCTGAGACTGGCCGCTCTCACTTAGCATAATGTTTTGAAGGTTCTCTTATGTTGCAGCAAGTATCAGTACTTCATTAGTTTTTATTGTGGAATAATATTCCGTAATACGATTAGACCACATTTTATTTATCCATTCATCAGCTGACAGACATTTGGGTTGTTTCTGCTTTTTGGCTATTATGAATACTCCTGCTTTAAACATCTGAGGACAAGTTTTTTGTTTTGTTTTGTTTTGTTTTGTTTTGGTGGGCATACGCTTTCATTTCTCTGAGGTAGATACTTAGGAGTGGGATTGTTGATCCATACGGTAACTCCGTGTTTAACATTTTGAGGAATGGCCAGGCTATTTTCCAAAGCAGCTGCACCACTTTGCACGGAAAGGGTGACACAGATTTAATAGGATTTGAATTGTAGCTTTGCCTTTTTCTAGCTGCATGATCTTCTATGAGCCTCAATCTCCTTATTATAGATAGTAAAGATACCTCAAAGAGTTGGCACAAAGAGCACATAGTGACATGAATGATGCACTGTGCAAACTATCAACACAAAAAGCGATAAAATTTGAAAAAATTTTTTTCTAAATTAGATTTGCTCTGCTTTCATCTACTTCACTGAATCTCTTTAGGAAAACAAAACCAGTGATTTTGTCCTTCCCATTCTATGCTTAATTCCAAAGGAAAAAGTAAAAAGCTTTTCTAAGAAAGCTATAGAAAGAAAGTTTCTCAGAAATTGAATATCACGATGGAAAAAATTCCAAATAGCAAAGAATTCCTTTCATGAGTAGAGGTGATATATAAATAAAGGACCCAAGAGAGGTGGCAGGAAGGAGATACTGTGAGATGAATGAATCCCTACAGAGTGCCACTTTCTCTCTCTTAACTATCCAACTAGGGAGGATACCTCTCAAGGAACTACATGCTAATTTAACTTCAGTTTTTCCTAAGAGTGACGAACACTTAAGTTGACTTGTTATCAAACTAATGGGTTGTCACAGAAAAAGATGACCTGACAAGTTTTAATCATAAACAGGACAGTGACTATACAAACTTATTGGAAACACACCTTTCAATTAAGGCAGAGTTAAGAGGGAGGAAGAAAGGATATGAATTCACTGAGTGAAAGTCACTTGGCAGACGCTGCACTATACAAACACCGTCTTCTCATCCCTCACCACTGCCCCAAACCAACACCTGACCTTTCTCCTCTGTTCCACATCCCAGCGAACAGCAGCACCAGACTTTGCTCAAAGTAGAAACCTGAATATCATCTTAAATTTTTCTCTCCCAACGTATCTCAACATAATAAAAGCTGTATATGACAAACCTACAGCCAGCATAGTACTCAATGGTGAAAAACTCAAAAGCTTCCCACTAAAATCTGGGACAAGACAAGGATGCCCACTATCACCACTCCTATTCAACACAGTCTTGGAAGTCCTAGCCACAGAAATCAGGCAAGAGAGAGAAATAAAAGGGATCCAAATTGGAAAAGAAGAGGTAAAAGTGTCACTATATGCCGACGACATGTTACTATATATAGAAAACCCTAAAAGGTCCACACAAAAACTACTAGAGCTGATGGAAGAATTCAGCAAGGTAGCAGGTTACAAGATTAACCTTCAAAAATCACTTGCATTTCTTTACACTAACGCTGAATCAACAGAAAAAGAAAATAAAGAAACAATCCCCTTTAAAATAGCACCCAAAGTAATAAAATACCTAGGAAGAAATCTAACCAAGGAGGTGAAAGAATTATGCACAGAAAACTATAAACCATTGATGAAGGAAATTAAAGAAGACTTTAAAAAATGGAAAGATATCCCATGCTTTTGGATTGGAAAAATCAATAGTGTTAAAATGGTCACACTGCCCCAGGCAATCTACAGATTTAATGCAATCCCTACCAAATTACCCAGGGCATATTTCACAGAACTAGAACAAATCATAGTAAAATTTATATGGAACCACAAAAGACCTAGAATTGCTAAAGCATTACTGAAGAGAAAGAAAGAAGCTGGAGGAATAACTTTCCCAGACTTCAGACATTACTATAGAGCTACAGTCATCAAGACAGCATGGTATTGGTACAAAAATAGACATATAGACCAATGGAACAGAATAAAGAGCCCAGAAATGAACCCACAAACTTTTTGTCAACTCATCTTCGACAAAGGAGGCAAGAATATGCAATGGAATAAAGACAGTCTCTTCAGCAAATGGTGTTGGGAAAACTGGACAGCAGCATGTAAAGCAATGAAGCTCGAACACTCCCTTATACCACACACAAAAATCAACTCAAAATGGATCAAAGACTTAAACATAAGACAAGATACAATAAACCTCCTAGAGGAAAACATAGGCAAAACATTATCTGACATACATCTCAAAAATGTTCTCCTAGAAGAAATAAAAGCAAGAATAAACAAATAGGACCTAATGAAACTCACAAGCTTCTGCACAGCAAAGGAAACCGTAAGTAAAACAAAAAGACAACCTACGGAATGGGAGAAAATTTTTGCAAATGAAAGTGACAAAGGCTTGATCTCTAGAACATATAAGCAGCTCATACAACTTAGTAAGAAAAAAACAACCCAATCCAAAAATGGACGGAAGACCTAAACAAGAAATTCTCCAAGGAAGAAATACAAATGATCAATAGGCACATGGAAAAATGCTCAATATCACTAATTATCAGAGAAATGCAAATCCAAACTACAATGAGGTATCATCTCACACCAGTCAGAATGGCCATCATTCAAAAATTCACAAATGACAAATGCTGGAGAGGCTGCGGAGAAAAGGGAACCCTCCTACACTGCTGGTGGGAATGCAGTTTGGTGCAGCCACTGTGGAAAACAGTATGGAGATTCCTCAAAAGACTAGGAATAGACTTACCATAGGACCCAGGAATCCCACTCCTGGGCATATATCCAGACAGAACCCTACTCCAGAATGACACCTGCACCCCAATGTTCATAGCAGCGCTATTTACAATAGCCAAGACATGGAAACAGTCCAAATGTCCATCAACAGATGACTGGATAAAGAAGCTGTGGGTTTATTTATACAATGGAAAACTACTCAGCCATAAAAACCGACAACATAACGCCATTTGCAGCAACATGGATGCTCCTGGAGAATGTCATTCTAAGTGAAGTAAGCCAGAAGGAGAAAGAAAAATACCATATGAGATCATTCATAAGTGGAATCTAAAATAAGAAAAAACACAAACAAACAAAACATAAATACAAAACAGAAACAGACTCATAGACATAGAATACAAACTTGTGGTTGCCAAGGGGGCGGGGGGTGGGAAGGGATAGACTGGGATTTCAAAATGTAGGATAAACCAGATTACACTGTATAGCACAGGGAAATATATACAAGATCTTATGGTAGCTCACAGTGAAAAAAAATGTGACAATGAATATATGTATGTTCACGTATAACTGAAAAATTGTGCTCTACACTGGAATTTGACACAACATTGTAAAATTATTATAAATCAATAAAAAATGTTACAAAATTTTTTTTCTCTCCCATTATATTTCACCAGTCACCAAGTCCATGGAATCTATCTCCTGATTCTAAAATCTCCGTTTTTATCCCAATACCAATTTTTGGCCCACTCTAATCCATTGCCCTCAATAAAATACACATCTTACCTTATCTTGCATTTGCTTGAATTAATTCACTGGCACCCTTCTGCCCTCAATGTTACAAAAACCCAACCTTTTAAATGTAACTTACTTATCTCCTTCATGGCATAGGTCCTGATACCTCTGCAGCCCTTTACCTCTTCACTCTCCTTCAATTCTACGCACTAGTTAGGTCTTTCCAGCTACCTCTTCCTCTGAGCATTTCCTGATCTACTTACCACAGGCTAAACTTCTCCCACTGTGGCTCTACAAACTATTCAAAATTATATATACATAACTCAGTGGTAGAGTGTGTGCTTAGCATGCACAAGGTCCTGGGTTCAATCCCTGGTACCTCCATTAAAAAAAAAAAAGAGGGAGAGAGAGAAAAGACAATGATTTAAATATATATGTACATACACGTATGTTTGTATTATGTATATGCATATATGTATATGTTTGTACCATATACAAATACACAGGGACATGTGTTATTGTCAGTTGAATTGTGTCCCACCAAAGATATGTTGAAGTTATAACCCCCAGTGCCTGTGAGTATGATCTTATTTGGAAATAGCATCTTTGCAGGTATAATCAGATTAAGATGAAGTCATACTCAATTAGAATGGGACCTAATCCAATATCACTTGTGTCCTCGTAAGAGGAGAAAACAGAGACACTGGAAGAATGCCACGTAAAGACAGAGAGATGCACGGACGCAGTGGGAGATGGAAGCAGACACCGGCAGCTGCCACTAGAATCTGGGAAGAGGCAAAGAAAGATTCTACTTGGAGCCTCAAAGGAAGCATCGCCCTGATGATACACTAACTTTGGACTTAAAGACTCCACAAGAGGCTAGAAGCAGGAGAATAAGTTTCTGTTGTTTCAAGCCACCCGGTAAACAAAGCTACCATGTGAATAAATGTGGGCTTTCCATATCCTGAAGGAGAATTCAATTGAAATGATTCAAGTAGATAAGAAATAAAGTTAAATCTGTGTTTTAGAAGGAAAACTCCTCTTTCCACTGTAAACTCCTGTGTACAGTGAGGAGAATACAGCACAATGATGACAGTAAACTTTCCTGTACTCTTGGCTTATCTCCCCTCACAGTATCAACTCTGGGAGGGCAGGGACGTGTCTTTTTCTGTCCATTCTGTATTTCCAAGATCAAGCACACTGCTAATTTCTAAGTAAATATTTGTCAAATAAACAAACAAACTGAATTTTTCACAATAGCTCTACAAAGGTATCATTCCTGAGGGATGATACTTAATTCTGTATCCTCAGTCCCTATAAGAGTGTTGGGAAAACAATGTTCAGAAACTATCTTTTGTTAAAATTCAACTAGTAGGTAGTATATAGTTCATTTCATCTTCACTGTATCACACGAAGGGGAGAAAGGAAAGATGATGCATTAAATCTTTGAAGCAATGCCCTGCTTCCATATGGAATTAGATTACAAAACACAGAAGGAAAAACAGCCAAGTCTGTGTTTCTGACATCACCACCTTTAGAATAACCGGTAGACATTTGATACTAGTGACTCGGGTCACAGACAGAGATGGAGAAATAATCATTCCATTCAATTCATTTCGAACTACTAACCACAGGAGTTATTAAAAATGGAAAGAACTTCTTTGTTAGAACTATGGTTCACTATAACGTAGCCACAGTAAAGACGCCAAAACTCTGTGATTCAATTTATCACTTATTTCTTTACTGTATTATTCTTTTTACAACATTATCTAAGGCATTACTTGAATTCCCCTTTTCCTTTCTGAAATGCCTTGTTTTCTGAAATAGCACTACAGTATTACAAATATGCAAATTCATTACAAAAGAGCTGGCTTATACTTGCACTTTGTCTTTTGATATATGTATATTAGGTATCAACTGATGAATTTCATTAATTATAAAAATAAAACGCAATTCTCTGTATTTGACTTCAAAATAATCTCAAAATTGTTTTTAACAGCAGCACATGTTCTAACCATAAATTTCTGCTACTCTTTTTTTATACTGAAAACAGAAACTGGCTTTGTGCTTTATAACAAATATAAATGGGGTAATTTGGATAATGAAAATAAATGAGTAACAGCAGTACTAATAGAGCTGATCCTATTTGTGATGGCTCATTAACTCCGTACAGGATGCAATTCACTGCCCTGGATCAGAAGTTGACAATGGTGCAACGTGGAGCTATTAGCAGAAGAAGGTCGCAATAGGAAATTAACAGAAGGTCTGTTCATTCGCTGGGAAGTCAGGATCCCCTTTAGTATGTGTAACCACATTAAACCATGTAATCAAAAAGGCCACAAAGAGGGAAAAATCAAAGACAGAAATAATTTGGATACGACTATTACTACAAGCTCATAATAAGCACTTTAGTGCATTTGATTACTTAACTGTCACAGCAATCCTATCAGTCAGTTACAGATACCCTCATTTTGCAGATATGGAAACTAAGGCTCCAGAACTTGCTCAAAGCCATACATTAAAGAGTGGTAGAGCTTAGATTTAAACCTAGGCAGTATGACGTCAGAGCACTGATCTTAACTCAAATTGTCTTCCTAGCTGTGCCTTATCTCCAACATCTAGTCTAGAATGATGCTGAGTAAAAAAAACTCCAGTGTTTCTCAGTCTGAGATGCAAAGTGGGGCAGATATCAATACAACCACCCTACTTGGGGATAAAGGTCAGATTTCAAGGGGGAGGGACAGGGGAGAACATGGGTGGAAAAGATATTCACTAAACCTATTGTTTCCATGTATAAATGACAGAATTAAAACTGGACAAGATTTTAGCCCGTGGCAGAGGCTCAAGAAATAACACAGGGGGCATAGTTTAAAAATGCTGATAAACAGTGACATTCTCTGACCTCTAGTCTGCCATTAACTAGCTGGAAGATCCTGGGAAAATCGCATAACCTAGTGCAGCAATATTTCTCGGGCCGGACTAAATGATCTCAAAGGCAGTGCTTTTCAAATGCTGGTCTGTGTAGTACTATTAGTGACAATTTCTGTGCTCTGGAGAAAGAAAAATAAGTACAGGGGAGAGACTTTCTCACAAGAGAAACTATATTCACTTTAAAAGATTGTCCTTTATTCTGAAATTAGATTCTTACTGCTTTCTTGTTACTAAAATTTCATTTCTGAAATGATGATGGTGAAAGGACATGAGAAAAGGTCTCCTTTTCTTTTTGAATGTTCATAGCAGATGAAGAGATTGGTTACTTTATCTCATTCTATAAAGGTTTTTGAATTGTTACAGGGTTATGAAACTCCACACAGGGTACCACTACTTTGATACATTTTGCAACTCAAAATGTTCAGGGTATTCTCCATTCCCAGGGTACCTGACAACTCCTGAAGCATTTTCACATGCATTATTATCTCACTGGGTGCTCTATAGTCTGCGAGACAACCTTATTTTCCAGAGTGAAAATAGAATTTAAGAAGGGTAAGTAACTTGATCAAGATTACACACATCATAAAAGAAGAGCCAGAGTCTAATCTGTGTCTTTTGACCTTAAATCCTGTCTGCTTTCTAATTGGTAAGTGGTTCATAAATCTGGTCAAACATGAGGGTCATTAGGATAGTGTTCTAAAAACATTGCACAAATAAATCTGAATTTCTGGAGGGTGAAGCCTGAGAGTTGTGTCTTTTAAGGGCTCTCCAAGAGTTTCTGGAAGGCAGTCAGGTTTGGGGACTCAACATTACACTGCCTCTATCCCCCTGGCCTCACCAGGAGGAACAGGAAATTTGAGGTCAGAGCTGGGTGTCTCTGGGCAAGTACCTGAGCATCAGTCCTTCACCTGTGAAATGAGGATCATGTCGTCTAATGTGCAGAGTTGTAAATATTAGAAAAAATATATGTAAAGTGACTAGATAACATAGTTACTCAAAATGGAGGCTGTTTTTAAATTGTTGTTGTTGTTGTTATTATTATTATTAAGATTACTACTACTATTAGAGTGCATATGCTGCCTAATATGATGCTTTAATCCTACTGAGTAAGAATAAGGAATATCTTATAAACAGCAATGATTCTGGAATTTTCCCAAAGGAAGTTCACAGCAAATATAGATAACCCCTTCTTCATGACATCTCTAGCTCCCAGTTTCTTCCTCTGTGCAACAGTAGTATCTGTGAATTGCTAACGTATTTGGGGATCTAAAAGTCTACATCTTTGTAGTTTTATTTAAGGGTTAAAGGCCCAAACAGTTTTAAGGAGATGGATTTTAGTTGAGTATTAAACAGGCATAACTGAAATAATTGGTACTCATAAATAATGAATATCTTAGTTATGCTGTCATTTTCTATCAAGGCAAGACTATGGCCAAAGCTGGATGTTTGCTTCTCTACAGTTTATAATTTATATCTGCCTAGCATCAAAAATATTCGAAGCAGCTTACCAAAAAAAGTGATAATAAGACTACAATAAAGCCAGAGAAAAAGCTGAGAATTGCCAACAAATGAGGTAGAAACAGAGAAGGGAAAATAGTGCAGAGATGATGTCTTAAGGAAACCAGGAGAAGCTCTTTACAAAAAACTGCACATTTATTTTAGCATTAAGATTTTTGACAGTGTTTTAAAGATTATGAAAATATGTTTAATGTTTCTTACCAAAGACCAAAAATACTAATCATCAGTATACAGATGCAACCTAAAGGAAGTTTTTTTTTTCTAAGTAGGATGAAATCTGCATATTTCCACTCTTCCAAGGCAGCGGTGAATGCTTTTCTTTTGGTGACTAACTTCACTCTTGTCCTTTTGGAAAAGTATATACTGCATTTAAGTATTCCATCTTAATTCCTGTATCAATTTTTTTTTTTTGGTGGATAAGAAGAAAATTTTGTTTTGATGATGTCATAGTTTATTATTTGCAAAGTAAATTTTGAGGACTGTTATCCATTTGGGAAAACTTCTATCATATTTTTCTCTGTTCTTACTCTCTTTCTGATCCCTCCCTCCTTTTTATAAAATTCAAGTAGGTTTTAATCAGGGAAACACAGGATATCAGGGTAATGGTAGTAAGGATCCAAAATACTATTCCTGACAAATTCATATTAAGTGATAGTTTTTGATTCCCTGAACATAATTCATTTGATGTATTCTTTTAAAAATATTCCCTGCTCTAATTATAGTCAAAATGAAAACTCCTTCCTGGTTTGAGACATTGTTCCCTTTCTGTTCCTGCTGTCACTGGCCTGGCCCAGGCTCATGCTTCTCCTCACCTTGGTTGCTCTAAGAGCCTCCTTTTCAGCTGGTCGCCTCACCTCCCAGGTCCTTTAAGTGGTCCAGGCTCCACTTCAAGCATCCTGTAACTGCAGCTATATTCATCTTTCTAGAGCAGAGCTATGATTGTCTTTCTCCCCTAAAACCCTTTCTTGGCCTCCCACTGTTGATCATAGTCCTGTCTGCTATTCAAGCCTCCATGGTTTCTCCCAAACTACCTCTCTCTCTCCTGACTGTATCCTGGGGTGGGGGGTGGGGGGGAGTTCCCTGCTCTCTGGACAAACTACTTGTTAGTGTCTAAATGCAATCGGAACTCTTCCATCTCCTTTACCATACTATTATCTCTAACAAGACAAATAAGTGAAGAAAATAATAAGAACTGATTATAATTTCTATGTATAAGTCACCAATCTTTTCAGATAGTCTATAATTTCCATGTGCCCCCAAATCTAACAGGTCATACTTATAAGAATCTAAGTTAGGGAGGCATGTTTATTCTTGCTTCAGTTGCCAAGGTACTCAAGGCCAGCTGGCAGGATTAGTCTAGGAAAAAAAGAGGCCACGTTGAACTCCCATGCAACGGAAACAAATGAAACCTAATGTGCTGGCCTGTCTTGTTTGTTTTGGTTCATTTATCAGTGTAATATATAATATAGCACAGACAACTTCGGACTAGGTATCAGGGGACCTGAAATTTCGTCCCATTTCTGCCAGGACCAACCAAATAACCTTCAGAAAATCACGTAACTTTTCTGTTGGTTTTTTTTGTTTGTTTGTTCTTCATTTATACAATGGAAATCTGTCTTGCTTTGTTCAAATAGTATACACACATAAGAAATTATTATTTTTATTTGCCATTCCGTACAACATAGTCCTTTGTCTAGATCTATTTACTATTCTCTATCATTTCCAAAGCTTTTGCAGATTCCATAATTATATCTCAAAGCCACTGAGAGTCCTAGAGAAGGAGGCAAACATCAAATGTCACAAGCAGTGTTCAAATATACGGCTTTTTAGGGCATTGATTAGATCACCTGTTAGGCCTTTCCTAGCTTTAAAATAGTGAGATTTTATATTCAAATTTATATCTGAAATTCATATATCTCCTATATATAAAGAAACCTTCAGATATGTAAACATTACTCTATCCTCCTATCTAAGAAATGCTTGGATGCGTCACAAGTTCCTTGCCTCATGATTCTAGACCTGATGAAGGGTTAGTATGCCTGTCTCCCCTGCATACACATAGAACCTTGTAGGACAGCTCACATCTCTAATAGTCATTCACACTACAGCTATTCCTTTTACATCTGATTACAGATAGAGGTTTTAAACAAGCACGTGAACTTGAGAAGACAAATTACTGAAACACATTTTAAGTTTATTCTTATATTGTTAGTTGTGGTATTAGAAATTCTAGAGAGAAAAATTTTAACCAGAGATTTCTTTTTTGATTTTTTTTTTAAATGGAGGTACTAGGGATTTAACCTAGGACAAGCATGCTGAGTGTGCGTTCTACCACTGAGCTATACAATATATTCAACCAATGTCTTCTTGAGAGAGGCAAAGATTCTCTAAATGTCTACTTTGTGAAATAGTTAAGTATATGGTCAAATAGAGCACACAGGAAAATGTAGCAGCTGCTTGCTCCAAAAACTAGGCTGGTCATCGTAATCCAAAGAATAGACTTCGAAATCAAGATGGCAAACACACTAACTCCCCACCTGAAGTAGACATTGATAAATTGATACCAGAAATCAGTCCTCTTTGCTATCTCCATTTTAAAGATTTGCTGGGCTGAAATCCAACCTAGCTGACACTGGCATGCCTTTCTCTATAGGTTGCCTAAATTTTCAACAAAATTGCAAGCTACAATAAAGAAGCAGCAAATTCTCCTACAGTTCACTTGAAGATTTTAGAGCCAATCTCACCTGAGCAATTCTGAAGTTCTAAGTAAATGAAAGTCGATGCCTCCAAATACAAACACACACACCCCCTACCACAACATTTTAGGCACAACCAAGGTAGAGGTAATTTCAGAGTCTAGTACAAAAGTGATACACAATATTGAAGAATGTTCATTCTTCTACATTCAAGTGAGACTCAAGAAAAAAAAAAAACAACTCTGCCCACCTTTCCCTAAAACAAAATATAGCTCTTGCAGTTTTAACTGAAGTTGAATGTCAATTTTCAAATTTGTCATCATTTATAAACTCCAAAAAAAAGTAACACTGAGTGATTCAGATGGCAGGATTATGTGAAAGCTACTTACAAAAAACTCTCCGGAAAAACAGAAGGAAAAGAAGTGAGCACTTACTTGGCACAAACCACTGATGCACATATCCAAAGACTCTGTGTAGCAACGAGTCCCATCTAAGACTTTAGGTGCTAGTTCTACAACCAGGGCTGTTCCTTTGGCCTGGCACTTGAGGGAACATGGGTTGTCAGGGTCGTTAGACACAGGAAGCCACTCATAGAACTGGCCGTGGTGCTTGACATCATTATGAGCAGAGCACTGCTGAGCTCGGAAATCACCTGCTTCCGGTGGGCAGTCCTGTAGAAGAAGAAAAGGTGAGGGACAAGCAAAGGTTAAAAGGACAGCCCCGAACAGAAAACTAGAGCAGCTTTGTGCTGCAGGTCTTAGAAAACAAAGCAAATGTTCTGTCATTACAGATGGACCCTTCCATAGCATCTGAAAGGTCACATGGTTATTTGGCCCTCAACACGTAGAGATCTGAGAAAGTAATTCCCTAAAAATACATTGTCTGATTGAAGTTAAATGGGAAAGAAACCAGCTGGAAATAGAATTGATAGATACTAGTTGGGAAAGTAACCACCCTGAAATAGTTCCTCCAAGACGTTGACTATTCATGGGTTCCTCCACACTGTAATACCATTTTTATTTCCTTGTAATTTAGAACTTCATAGAATCACAAGGTTAGGTGAAAGTCTCTCGGTCACTTCCAGTTCTGATACCAAGAGCTATGACAATACTTTATTTTCACAACTAGCAGCAAAAAGGTATGACAGTTGCCTTCAGCGTTTTTTGTGTGATTGTTAGTCAGTTTTTCCTGAAACAGTACACATAGGCTGCACGGTATCTAGAATTAAACATGGAGAACAAAATAGAGAAAAAAGCATTATGCCTGTAATTTCTTTAACTTCAGGCAGCACAGCAGAGTGGAACGTTTTGGATTCTCTTCTCAGATGGGGGTGTGGCTGCAATACGGTGAGTCTCCTTAGGCCTGCGTTTCCTTGTGCTTAGAACAGAGGCAATAACAACACTCAACTGTCAAGGTCATGGTGAGAATTTCATGAGCTTGTGTCAGCCAAGTACTGGCATGGGGAAGACAGTACATGGTAGCTATTGCTGTGATTATCTAGCGAAGCCACTGAAGAGAAAGTGGTGTTGAAGAATCAACAGATTCTCTGAATTTGAGTTTTAAATCATACTGGCTGAGACCAGCAGAAAACAAGATTGTTTTAAATGTATACTTTATAAATGGTATTTTAAAATATAAAACTCTAACTATGGCTACTATCTAATGAATGATAAACTTCAGTGAAAGCAATTAAGGTTTGGCTTTAAAAAGTCAACTATCACCTATCCCTCGGAAAGGTTTTTGATAGATAGGTCTGTTTTCTTCTTCATGCATTCAGATTAGGATTGTCTATGGACGACTATAGAATATCCAGCTGTGGGAAGCCTTGTATTACAATCTTTTATCTTAAATCATGAATTTGCATGTGGCCTTTGGAAGTTCCTGATTTCTACATTATCCTTTTAAAGGGTTCTCTTATACAAGGTTTCTTTCTCTGAAAATCTATTTATATTCGAATAAGCATTGTGAGAATAGCATTAGGCTATTTTATAAAATGAAACTCCTGACTCTTTCCTAAAATCTTAGTGTTACTAGTAAGTCTCATATAAAGCTCTAATACTTCAGAAAGCATGAATTCTTTCTAGGTAAACTGGGGTATAAACAATTAAACACTTATTTTGGATGAACTTCAACTAGCTCAAAATACAATATAAACTCTGAAAGGCATTTTATTGTTAGTATCACATATGTTTTCTCAGAGTGAATAAAATGTAGTATTAAGGGACAAGAATAATTTTTATAACATAGGTGTAGATAGCTGGGTATCCAACAAGACTTAAGTGATTTTGAATATTGTCTGAAAAAAGTACAATTAAAATTCATTACTTAATTTTTTAAATGATGGGATATAGTTTAAAATTTTTTAAAGATTAATCAATCAATATAGGTGTTATACTTTGTCATGATATTTAGTGCTTGTTCTGAGAAATAAAACAAAACCCTCAACCTGCAAAACTATGCTATGAATCACAAAACAGGTAAATTGTATGATGCAACACAAACTCTCTGACCTTAAATGCTTTCACACCAGCTCCTTTCAGACCATATGTTCCAAGATAAGAGCACAAACAAACTGATTTAACATGAATTCTTTGTGGACTTGTGTTCCAAAAATAAGACCCCAGCTTGCCTAGTTTACAAACCCTACCAGTCTCCAACTAGACCTCATTTACTAGCTTCTGCCCAGAAATAACCCTGTGACTCCCTATGGCCCCAAGCCCAACACATCCTCTTCCCTCCATTCCGCCAAGTAAGACATAGACTGTCAAGGTGCTGCTCCCCCTTGTTTAGCAAGTTTAATAAAACCAGCTTTATAGGATCAACAAGTTTCCCTGGTGGCCAATGCATGGGGGATTCCACGGTTGAACTGATAGTTTAATTAATGATGTTTAAATAAAGTATTTTCAGTTGGATAACACCTGTCATTCCAAGAGTCTCTTGATGACTCAACAGTACACAAGAAATACTGAAGTGGACTCCACAAAGCAGAACATTGAGGAACTTGTTTAGAATGGTTCCAAACCCTCCTCATAATTACTTCTACCTTCTTTTTCGATATATAAAAGTGAATCAGCTATAAAGAACTTCAGGATCAGGCTGAATCACCTCTGCATTAAGTAATAAGGGTAATATATAATTAAGAGTCCTCTTAGTATGAACCTGGGATGATTTTCTGCATTTATCCAATTCCAGGAAAAGAGCATCAATTACATTTTAAAACTATTACATTATCTTAGGACAGACATAAAACGCCTACAGAGTATATTTTGAGTCCCTCCCTGTTCAGCAAAATGTATTGAGTCTTCCCCTCTTTACTAAAAGAAATCAAAGTCAGTCAAAGGTAAAATTATTAAAAAGTGAAATAAAAATATTAAGACTTTAAGGTTTTCTTCTCTGTAACAAAAAAGTAGACATATTGAAACACATCACAGAGAAGCAGCAAGCAAACAGATGTTCCTGTTCACAAGTCACCTGTATCCACTAGCTCCAAGAGCACCTGCTACAGGCTTTATGAACTTTCACTACTGGAGAAGTATCTCTGAGAGTAATAATGCTTGTGAATACCTTTACTCACTTTTATCACTACTGTCTTTGCCTCTGTCCGTATTTTTGAGGGGTGGGAAAATACACTTTGCTAAATTGAGGATGCACTTAAAACCTGGAGTTCAGATTTGGAAACTGAAATTGAACCTTTTTAATGTTTGAGTTTATTTGTACTTGGCAAAATGCAACTTCCTGTTTTAAGAAAAACGGCTTAAGAGGACTTACAAAACAGGTTCAGAAAGCTTCTTGGACATCAGATAGCTCTTACAAAATAACATTTTGATGATTTAAGTGTAAATGAATCAGAAACATATGAATCAAATTTCCCTTGAAATACCCGTTTAAAAATTAAGGGAAGAAGGATTTGGCAAAAGCTTCTTTTGTTGAACCCAAAACATCTCAAGCCTACTTTAAGACACTCACTGAATCCTTGATGCATCTGGAGTCACCCAGCTGCAGGAGTGGAAACTCAAGCAAAGTCATCATAGTCTCTTGTCCTACAAGTATCATAATAGTAACTACAACAGAGTAACACTTAATTGTGTAAAGATTCATTGTATACGAAAAGTTGTTAGTTTTTAATTATAATTTGGTTCATGAAAACACTGTAGTTCCTAATCCTCCTAAAAGTTAGATTTACAAACTGATGCCCTAAATGCTTTGCAAAGTATTTAACATTCTATCCTGGGCATCATCTTTGAAATACCTCATAGGTGGTAATGATGAAGACAATCAAAATTAATGAAAACTCCAGGTGCTATTTGAACTAAACACACCCCCTACTGAGAACCTGGCCAAAAAAAAACAAAAACAAAAAAAACCCACCATGGTGTGGGAAGGATGCACTGGACTAAAGACCCCCAGCTTTCAGCCCTTCATACACCCCCAGAAATACCATCCAGTAGAAATGGAGCAAGAGAGAGCAAAAGAATGCATTTCTTGGCCTTCTGTCTATTTCCAACTAACTATAATGCCTGTAGATTGACACCTCTGTGTCAGGCTACTGAGCTAGGACTTCCTCACTGTGGAAAAAAATACATTTTATTTAAAATAGCCGTATGATCACATGAATTGCTATATTTAGCCATTTAATACAATATAAAACTTGTTCTCTCCAATTTTTAAGCCCTCAATCCTATCAGCCTCAGAGTTTCCTTCTTTAAAAGCACAAAATAAAAGCTGTCCTTTTATGTGCTCCCAGTATAATTCATAAAGTCCATGGAGTTCTGCCATATATGAATTCAATTCAAAACATTTTCTGGTTAATCAGCTAGCCAGTGGGAAAGATAAGATGGATCCCAGATGTCCCCTGATGATGACAGGTGGATCAGATTACACTGTGGGACCAAAGAGGGTCAGCTTCCCAGAGTGTACTCACTGGATGAAACGTAAAAGACGGTATCTCAGCAGCTAAGGTGGGAGCATTGGAAAGGTCTTTAAAATGGTTTTAAAAAAATATAGAGAACAGAGTCAGGGTCAAGAAAAACACTACTTTTTCTTTATTTTTTCTCGTTTTGAAGAAGACATTTTCCTTCCTGAGGAATAGCCCTCTGCTTTACACCTATCCTTAACTATTGATTGGGTGGTTGGCCTTTTCTGTTACTTTTGTTATTTCACAGAAATGATTATATGAGTACCATGGTATAAATGCCATATTCTGATTTTATGGTTTTATTTATAAAGTCAACGTTAATACCTGATATTATCAGGAAAAGACTGGAAATTATATTTAGGTGACCACTGAAGAATATCTATCCTTCTTACTGCATTTCTCTACCCTGTAACTGTTCCTGTAAATTCTTGATCTCCCCTCCATGCTTCTTTGATCTATCACCGTCCATATAAGTTACTGTCCAAGAAAACAAAATTATAATTCCTTAATAAGGTATCTACTCTATCCTCCAGAAGTTTGGAATTGCTACTTCATGATGAAAACATACATAGAAATTTATCAGCTACTTGACAGATTTAGAAAATTTTATTAGTCCTAAGTCTTACCCTCAAAACATTAGGAACCCTCAATGTACTGATGGTAAAATGGGAAAAGATTACCATAAAAAATTCCTCTAAAATAAATGAAGGCTCTGAAAAATATATCCCTTAAAGCCCTTAAAGCTCTCAAACTCTTAGCATACTTAAGTGGACACTTCTTTTATATGTTGTGGTCTTTATTCCTTGGCTTTCTGCTTCTTTTATTCAAAGTTAAGATGAAACTACTAAACAGTAATTATCCTCTGATGCAATCCAATCTTACATGGTATTTTGTTCTCAAAAACATAATTAATGTTTCAGTTTCCATTTCCAACTCAGACGCCACCGGTCCCCCATCAAACTCCAGACTCATATATACAACTGCTTCCTCACCATCTGGATGTCTAAGACATCACAAACTCATTATGTCCAAACCTGGGTCCCTGATCCTCCTCCCCCCACACTACCCAATCTGTTTCCTCTACATGCTTTACCATCCCAGTCAATGCCAATTCCATCCTTTTCAGACCCCAAATCTTAAAGCAGTGGTTCTTACACTTGAGTGTGAATCAGAATCACCTGGGAGGCTTGATTAAAAATATAAGATTATTAGGTCTGCACCCTCCAGCGTCTCTGATTCAGTAGATCTGGGGAGGTTAAAGAATTTGCATTTTTAACAGGTTCCCCAATGATGCTGATATTGCTGGTTTGGTTACCATACTTTGCAAACAGCTACCTTGGAATGATCCTTGTTCCCACATCTAATACATCAGGAAAGGCTGGTTTTATACACAAAAGTATGCAGAATCTGACCAAAATCTTGTCCAAGCAACCATCATGTTTTGCCTGCATTATTACAATAATCTCCTAACAGATCTTCTTTCTTCCACCCTTCCTTTCCAAGAGACTTTTCTCAACAAATCAGCCAGAATGATCTTATTAGAGCAGAAAGTAGATCATGTCACGTTTTTGCTACACCTCTGCAAAGGCTCCTCACTTCACTCAGATTAAAAGCCAAAATCCTCACCACAGACAGAGATAAAGACCTGGCCCCCATCACCTCCTATTCTCTTCCTTACTTGGTTCCAGCCACACTGGATTCCCACTACTCTTGAACACGCCAAAAATACACTTACTTTAGGACACATGCGGTATCTATCCCTTCTGCCTGGAATTTTCTTTACCCAGATTCCAAGGGGTTAACTAACCTCAACCTCTATCAAGTCTTTGCTCAAACATCACTTTCTCAGTGAGACCTGCCCTGACTTCTCTATGCAAAACTGCAACTCCCACTAACGATTCCTTCTCATCCTTTCAACTTTTCCTTTTTCCATCACACTTTATGACCTTCAGGTACACTGTATAATTTACTTATTTATTATGCTTAATTTCTGTCTGTGTCCTCTCACTAAAGCACAAGGTCCAGGAGGACGGGGATCTTTAACTATCTGGCTGGCTTGCTATTATATACCAGTACTCATTTTTTTTGGTGTGTGTGGGGAGGGGGGTGGATGACTAATACATAGAATAAGTGAAACAGAAGTCATGTTTTCATTGTAGAAACTCCAATTCTGTTTTATTAAAATCATACAGAAAATCTAAATCTTGACAGTTTTTTAATCAAGAAATCTTAGAAAATCTTGATGAAATATCTACTTTTTCCCTCTTTTTTTAAAATACAGATTTACACAAATACTTTTCATTTCCGACACAAGGAAAACTGAGTAGGGATTCCTGCCTACTTTCTGAATCGTCCAGATTGACATTTTCTCCTCTATGTAAACAACTTTAACAGGGTGATAGTAAGAAACGTTAAATGTGCTGAAATAATTTATTATTCCATAAATAGCCAGACATTTGTAAATTTTATATAACACTCAGTGTTATATGCAGGCACAGTAAAGCACTGATGTTAAGGTATCAAGCTTTATCCCCAAATTCTGGCCACCTGCTTATACTAACATCAACGTCATCATCAAAAGCATTTATTTGTGCAAGACTGCTAGCTGCTATGTAAAATGAAATTAAACAGACGTAGTCCCTGCCCTGTCTAGACAGTCTGTATGGAGACAACTCTATTATATTTCAAGAGTGTAATATTTAAATCTCAAACATCACTCGGAGTACGAAGAATAGAAACTGGGGTCGACTTTGGAGGATGGTGCCACAGTAGGTAAAGGCCATTCTTGGCTCATTCTTTCCCCTTTTTGAAGATGCCAAAGACTTTCTTGGGAGACTATACAAGATATATTTAAGAGCCCTTTGTTTTGTTCTCTTTTTCCCTGGTATGAAAGATTTGCAGATTTTCTTTATTTTCCTTCTAAATCAATACTTTTGGAAAATAACATACTTAAGGGACGTAAGTGCCTATGAAAATTAATCCTTAACCATTTTAATGCCTTGCTATGGACCAGGTCTATGCCCAATAAAATAACATCTTTACAGATTTGTGATCCTGTAAAATAATATGGAACACTTGAGTTTATTCAAGTTTTGGGTGTGCCCCACTCTGTGCCTACTAAGTGAATGCGGGTTACAGGTCTATTAAACAGCTCTAAACCATTCCAATGGGTCTGCCCAGGTCCAGACATAAGAGACTCAAAATGTATGATATAATAAATCATTAGCCTCACCCTACTTACTCGATTAGAGCTTGTTATCTGAAAACAAATGCTCTGCCTGGCCAGTTTTTAGTGTCTCCAGGCACTTGAGAGCTGATCCGTGTAAAAACATTTAAAACACTTAGTTCTAAAAGCTGTTCCCCTCCTCCTTCGGGTAGCTTTTTAATTCAGTGCATTCCTTTTTTCTCCTTCAAACTGTGAATGAAAAATACTGCAAACCGTATCAGTAAACAAAGAATGCTGAAGCCATCAAGTCATCAGCGGCTGCCACAACCCCCCAGTGAAGACAAGCCTGCAGCCCAGCTTCTGCAGCCACTCACAATGGTGCACTCTGAGCGGATTCAGAATAAGAAAGGACAGGATACTGGCCCTAGATAGCTAGGTGCTTGTCAGAGGAATGAATTCAATGAGCCCAAATGTTTACTTCCTCCCATACATAGAAAAGCACTAAATTCTTTAACTTGAGATGCCTGGTTTTCTTTAGACAACAAGTAATCTTTTATTGTTCCAACTACCTGATCTTTGTTGTAAAGCTCCTATGGATCCTAGCTCCTCCCCTGCCTCTTTGGAGCAGTCCCTCAGAGCGATCTGAGAGGCTGTCATCCTGGCTCAAGTCCTCCCGCCAAACAAAACGTAACTCTCAACTTTTAGGCTGTGCATTTATTTCAGTCGACAAAACAATGCAGACTTTTGGAATCCAGTTCCCTAGATGTATTTGTAGGACTTGGTTGTTGTCATGTTATACTCTTGAATTTTCTCAATTTTTGAAAATATTTAGCCCTTGAGGGCTTTTTATTATTTTTAGCTCTTTTCTTTGAATGAGCTCCAATTTAGCAGTATCTTTTCTTAAATCAGCATTTCTGACTTTTTACTTTTTTATTGTCTAAAATAAATGTTCTCCCCACCCCACCCCCACCCAAAGTAGCATATTTGAAGTGATAATTTGTAATCCTTTTTGGACCACAACATATGTTTTCATTTTATAAGCACACAATTCTGCAGTTTTTTGTTTGTTTGCTTTTGGATTGCATTTACCAAAATACTTGTGGTGGAGAGTCAAGTTCAAGGAAAGACTAGTACAAGGGACACATTCCAGCATGTAAGTACTTAACCTGTTACTACTGCTGGGGCCTGCTGCATAACAAGCTCACTACTTTTCTATGTATAAGTGGGAAAGATAAGAAAGCTTGATATATTACAGAGGAGCAAATACTGAGACAGAAGCTGTCTTCTGGAACACGTGGTGCTTATGCTAGTCATTTAGAGAAAAATGGAAAAAGACACTGTCCAGAACAAGTCAAAGATAAATACAGGCATCCCCAGCTTTTCCGAAATTTGCTTTATACCACTTTGCTTTTACGAAAGGCCTTACATTCATTCCTGTTTTCACTAACCGAAAGAAATTCGAAGAGGATTCTTGCTTTTATGAAAAAAGGTGAAAAGCAAAAATTGTGTTCAGCATTTATTTTGCAGCGAGCCCAGCCATCTACCCCCAGCAGGGAAAGTGGCTCTACCAAGCTCCTTGCCCCGGGAATAACCCTCAGCATTGCAGGATCAAGACACCATAACTTTGAACGGAATCTGTGAGCATCCATGCTTTATCTCGATTTATTCTGTGCATCTGTTAGCAAGATGTGTCCTAAGGTCATTGCTTCTTCACTTTAAGCCATTTCAACTTAGAAAAGATTTCATAGGAATGCTCTGCTTTCAGATAGTGGGGGAAACTTAGTACCATGTTAGACAATTCAGAGAACCCTAGCATCCTCTCCCTCCCTCTCAGTCTGTAAGAAACTGCCTAATGTTGCCTGCAGGCTTAACTTCTTTTCAGCTGTCACTGAGTCCTGACAGCTGTCTGTTTTCCTGGTAGTGTGTCTAATCAATACTACTTTTGGGAGGCATGTAATACAGTACCATGAACATCTCTTGAAATACTTTTTTGTACTTGAGTACTTGAAATACCTCTGGGCACTCTTTCGGTAAGTTTTTTATAGCACACAACTTAAGGTTCCCCTGAGTTAGTTCCTGCAAAGCTGACATCAGGCTGCTATTTGAATTATTATCCAGTCCGTTCACTCAAGTTTATACTCAGAGTGGAGCCACTTTCCAACTGGGAGAAGGTTCCAGGTTCATGGGTGAAGGAGAAAGACATCTATTCTCCAGTCAATGGAATGCAATAGGGCCTCCTTCAAGCTGGATTCCTCTTTGGATGGTAGATTCTAACCCTGACCATAAGTACAAGTCAACCTGGAAACAGACAGGATGTTCTCTCGTGTCACATTCTCCAAAGAGAGGAAACCAGATGTCCTTAGACTTGTCCATGGTACCAGGGAAGATCAGCTGTGTCTTTCCTTACAGACTTTGGAATGAGGGAAAGGAAGTGGGATCACCATGCATAAAACAATCAAGAGTTTAATGACTCTCTTTCTCCCTTCCCTCACCTCTTTCCGACTTCTAGATCAGAATTCCTTTTCCAGACACTCGAGTTCATGGTTTACTATATAAATGGATCCTTTAAAAGAAGTCTCCTCAGGTTCCTGGAAGCTTCATAATGGGTATGGTGGCCATAGTGTCCAGATCAAATGTCAGACTGAGGATAGATACGGTAACACCAAGAAAATCACTGAAAGTGGGATTATCTTAGAAAATCTGAAAGCCATGGGATTGGAACAAAGCCAAAAGTAAAAGAAGCAGGGCTGGGAGTTTCTTCCTCAGTGGTGTCAGGCAGCAGAGTTGGGAGGAAGGGAGGCCCCCCTTCCCCGTAGCTCTTCTGTAGGGGAGTAAAAGCTTCCCTTACATAGCCAGAGAAGGCATCCACCCTTCCTTTTACTGTGGTCAAGCGGAACCTACACTGTTTGCTATATATCTCCAGTTCCCTGTCTAAATCTCCTCCTTCTGTCTTTCCTAGGAGTCGAGGACCTTCATTCTGTCACTAATCCTACCTCTGCCTCCTCTTTCTACATCCCAGACCTCCCGTTCCTCCTGCGCAAGAGGATGGGTCCGTCAGTGCTCCTTTAATGCTCTTCTTACCAGCTTCCAAATTTGCAGCCATAAATCAGACTGCTGGGCACCACTATAAGAACACAGTGAAAGGTGCCAGCTCCTAAACAAAAGAAAAATTCTACCCCTCCATAGGGTCTCCATATTCACCCTGGCCTAAAAGTGGCGGGCACTGCCATATGGTGGCTCTATGGGCAAAAGGGACATAAATGAGATACTACCACTAAAACGTTTACATCTGCACTGGCACAGTAAGCCCTCGATACACGTCAGGTATTACTCTTACTCCCAGCACCACGAAGGGGAGAGCTGCACACTCTAGGGAACTTCAGAGGACCCAGAGACAGTGCCTGGTTCACCGAATTTTGCCTTTACTGTAGCCTTCCTGCCTCTAGAACTACTTTATTTGGTTGCTTAAATTTTAATTAAAGAGACTTAAATGAATGTCTTAACATATGAGTCTAATCAAATGACATCATGTGCCAAATTTCCTGGGTTATAAGTTGAATAGATGACAACACTCCGCTTTGTTCATATGTGCTCATGCTTCTCAGTTTGTTGATCTTGGACTATGGACGTATTTTAAGAAATCAAAAAAGAATTAGAGACATATAGTTGCTGAGCCCTGAAACCCAGGGTTTTCAGGTTGTCCTCTGAAACTTTAAGCACAATGGCCTCTAAGCTCCAGCCTCGTCCTCAAGAGCACTTGGCTCCAAAGCTGAGTTTCCTCTCTTCTTCCTATAAAACTTACATTTCCTTCAGAGGGCTGTACTTGATTCAGGAAGAGGAAGGGGAAAGCAAATGGACCAAACTTATCTACAGTAAGGTTTGGGTGAATAACAACGCTTTCTGCTTTATCACTCCCAACAGCTGTTAATTGCACGTGTTTGCAAAACACAGAAACTTTAACTCAGCACTAGGCTAGAGTGAAAAGTCAGATATACTCTCTGCCTTCACGATGCGAACAATGTAAAGGGGGAAGATAAGTGTTGAGACCATGAATTAAGCTTTTATCCTAATGACAGAATTATGGACAGAGTGGCAGACAATTCAAAATTGGAGGGTAAGTTTTGGACCTTTCTTATCTTGTCTCTCTTTAAGGCAAGGCTGAATCTGAAAAGGAGTGAAGGAAAAGGGCTGCTGAAACTGTTTCTCTCCCTGAGTGCCCTCAGTATTGCAACTGGCTCAGTCTGCTCTTCTTGTTCTGTATGGTGTGACAACGCAACAAATACCTCAGCAGGTTTCTGCAGGGAGCTGGCCTAGCTTTGCCTGTTCTATAGCCTCAGATCTCCCCACTTCTCCCCGTCCAGCCCACAATTCACATTAGAACATCTGCCGTTCTCTCAGTGCTTTGCTCCTTCAGCTGAAATTATCCAGTATGGCCTCCCTGTATCCACCTGGCTGACTCCTTAAAGCTTAAGTATCACTTCCTGGTGTCCTCCTCTGGCAGCTCCCTCTGAGATACCATAGCATCCTGTACATTCCTTCACCCTTGGACTTAACATGCTGTATCGTATTCTTGGTTTACCACAGGCCTAGTATCAGCTTGGTACAAACTTGATGATAAGTAAGTATCTGTGAAGGGTTGAGTTAAGGGGCTTCCATATGCAACAATATGTAGAACAAGATACTTTGAGGAAGCTTCCTGCTACAGAACACCTAAAAATACTACATTTAAGTAAAAATAACATTTAAAAACATGCTAAATGCACAGCTAAACTGGCAAGAAAGTTTCCTTAGAGACAAAACCAATGATAAAGTATAAATTCACAGAGGAAATTGATGGATGTCCAAAAGGGATCTGCTGGGTTCTGGTGGTTTAGAGCTTTCTATTTTAGTAGCCTATAAGAGCAGGAAACAAGGGATAAAGTGTATAGACTGCAAGTTGTGGAAAAGGATCAAAATCCCCTCATGATGCCAAGACTCTAAGGAAAACCCTTAGAGAAAGAGTAAACTAGAGAAAGGAAAAAAAAAAAAAAAAAAAAACCACTTAGCTTCTGGAAAAGGCCAGAAAATGGAGACAGTTAAAAGTTTAGTGGTTTCTGGGTAGGGAGGGGGAGTGATGAATAAGTAGAGCACAGAGGATTTTTAGGGCAGTGGAACAATCATATTCTGTATAAAACTGCAATAGTGGATACCTGTAATTACACATTTGTCCAAACCCATAGAATGTAAAACACAAAGAGTGAGCCGCGATGTAAACTATGGACTTCAGTGATAATGATGTGTCAGTGCAGGTTCACTGATTGCAATAATGTACCACTCTGGTGGAGGGTGTTGACAGTGGGGCAGGCTATACATGTGGTGAGCAGGGGGAATATCAGAGATCTGTGCTCTCTGCTTGATTTTGCTGTGAATCCAAAGCTGCTATAAAATAAAGTTTATTTAAGAAATAAAATGGGATTACACCAATAAAACAAAACCTACTCAGCTTCACAAAGGGAAATAATAAGGAAACTTGCCTGTCTCAGCTTGGCTATGGGTTAAGGATGGAGACAGTAGTCTCTTTCAGGATTCCTAACAACAGGACTCATGAGAGTTTAGGACACAATTTGCACAATGTCGAAAATTTAGTTTAAAATGGTCTTGATTATTACTGATCACTACCCCATCTCAACATCACCTCCCTCAAAAACAAACATAAATTCTCCCAGAAAGTACACAAGTAAATCCAGGCTACGAGGAATTCTCTCTTAAATTCCAAAAACTGTGGAAATACACAGAAATATCACAAAACATATGAGGAAACAAGGTAGCATGAGATGGCAAAAACAAGAAAATCAAACCTACAAAAAGTTCACATAGTGAAATTATCAGACACAGAATACAAAATAAGAAAGTATAAAGTGCTTAAGAAAATTTTTAAAAAGAATGGTGGAAATATAAGCAAAGAAAGCAGAATCTGTTATATTTTAAAAAGAAGCAAATAGAACCTAGGTGAAAAATATAAGTGACATGAGAAATTTGACAGGTGGAAGAAAAAGTGTATTAGACACAGCAGGGGAGATGAATTGCTGAATGGAAGAAAAGAGTTGAAGAAACTATAAAATTGTGGACCGAGAGACAAAGATATAGAAAATATGAACAGCAAAATAAAAAATACGGACTAAATAGAGAAAATAATTTCCTGAGTATTTCTGGAAATAATTAAAAACACAAATCCCCAAGGTCAGAAGTCAACTGAAAATCTAACAGGATAAACAATGATCTGTTCCTCCACAGATCACAGATCGTAGCTCACTGCAGAATACCAATGATAAAGATACAATCATAAAAGAAGAAAGAAAGAAAAGACGATGGAAGAATTAGAATGACAACTGACTTCTCAATACAAAAAACGGAAATTAGAAGTCAGTGGATAGTTATCTTCAATGTGTTGAGCAAAGACAACTGCCAACCTAGAATCATTTTCACAGCATGTCTACATTTTAAGAGAAGTAAGTACAGATATTTTATATAAACAAACAAAAAACAACAAAGAGCACTTATTTTCACTGAGCCCTCACTAAAAGAACTTCTAAAGGATATACTCCAAACAGAAGAAAAAATGAACTTTAAAGACATCTATGATTTAAGAAAAAATATAGATCAAAGACAATGGAATATTTTAAAGCATATCTAAATAAACAATGACTATGCAAAGTAATCTACGGAGACAATAAAGATGAGATGACTGTATAAAGCATGGATTATATAAAATATCAAATCTGTGGGGTTAATAAATATAGAGCTAAAACACAACAAAAGCTCGTAAGTCTGAAGGAGAATAGTCAGTGTTAAAATTTCTAAAAGATTTGAATTTTTTGATAGGCACATATATACATATACATGCTACCTAACCTTAGTCTTTAAGTGCACACATTAACATTTAGAATATCCACTGAAAGAATAGAAATTGATGTATGACTTTAATAGCAGCAAAGGGAGAAGCTAAAGAAAAAGTGTCTCAATAGTTCAAAGAAGGCATGAAAGGAAAAAGAAAACACTAAAAAAATGACAAATAGAAAGCACAAGATGGTAGAAATAAATCCATATTATTGGTAATCATAACAAATGCAAATAGAACAAAGAAAGCAAAAATCATCAGGTTGGAATTAAAAAATATGTTTACACTGGCTACTCATAAACTTAAAGGTAGAGAAAGGTTGAAAGTAAAAGAACAGAAAAGATGTATGAGACAAATCTAACCAAATGAAGGTGGATTGGCTATATTAATATCAGATAAAAACAGATTTAAAACAAAAACCATTGCTACTGATAGAGATGGTCACTATATTATGAATAAAGGTTAAACTCCCCAGGAAGATAAAACTATTTTAAAATGTGTATCTACATAATAAGACAGGTTCGAATAATTCCAAACAAACCACAAGGTGAAACTGGCAAATTAAACAACAAAGTGTAATATTTTTAAAATCCTTCTCTCAAGCAGGTTAAAAAAATGACTGAAAATGTAGGAGATTTGAAAAACACATTGAGAATACTTGATATAAATAGAAGCTTACACCCCCAGATCAGGGAATACATGTTCTCTCCAAGAACACATGGGTATTAGGTCATAAAGCAAGCTCAAGAAACTTCAAAGAAATAGAATGAAAAGATCATTTAAAAAAAAATCACAATGCCATTGTTAGAGAATAATAAAGATAATTTTTAAACTGCCATATATTTACACATTCATAAACAGGCTTGTAAATAACTTATGACTTGAAGGGACCATACTGGAAATTTAAAATTACTTAGAACTTGAATGATAATGAAAATTCTTCTTGTCACACTATGGAAAGTAACCAGAGGAGTACTTTGTTGAATGTTTTCATGTGAAAACAAGACAGGCTGAAATTTAACATACTAAGCATCAAATCTAAGGAATCAGAAAAAGTACAGTAAGTCTAAAGATAGTCGATGAAAGAAAGTAACACAAATACCAATGAAACAGAAGATACAAGACCATAGACTCAACAAAGCCAAAGGGTGGTTAATTGAAAAGACTAAAAGAATAGATAAACTTCCAACAAACTTTATAAAATGATACAATCAAGAAAAAAGAAATTCCAAACACACACTATGAGTGATACAAAAGGGAAGACAGCTACAGATAGTCAGTTAAAAAGATAGTAACAGAAAAAAAAGTATGACTAACTTTAAACCAATAAATTTGAAAAGTCCTAGAAAAAAACTATTCAAGAGAAAAAAAAAGAGCTGTTCAACAAGAAACAGAATAAAAGTAAATCTGTACACAGAATTGATTATTTATCAGGCACTGTCCTACCTTGTTTATATATATCAACTCCTTTCATCCTCACACCAACAAAAATGTGTCCCATTTTACAGATCAGTAAACTGAGGCACAGTGAGGTTAAATGACTTTTACATAGCTAATTGGTCAAAGTTGACAGTGAACCTAAATAGTTTGGCTCCACAGTTCATTCTCTTGCCCCCTATGCTATATTTTGTATGCCTTTAAAGAAATCCAATTGGTAATTAAAAATCTTCCCACAAAGACAAAAACCTCGTTCCGGATTTTACAAGCAAAGTTTACTAAACATGCAATGAACACACAACTGCATTCTAAAATAATCCTTTTCAAAGATTAGAAAAGGAGAGAACATTTCCCAGTTCATTCTATCAAAACCAGATATGGTTTGTATGAAGAAAGAAAATTACTCATAAACATAGATGCAAAAGTCCTAAACAAAATACTAGCAAACCAAAACCAGATGCTATGTAAAAATATATATATGACCAAGTTGGGTATATTCCAAGAAGTACACCCATAAGATTAGACACAAATTAAAAAGTCATATAATATCAAGCATTGGCAAGGATATGGAACAAAAACGTGTATAATCCTAGTGGGGGTGTGAGTTGAAGCAATTACTATAGCAAACTTTGGCATTATCTTGTCAAGTCTGAACAAGCACTAGGTTGTTTTGCATTTTTTGTTTACTGTCCTTTTTCTTTGATTCTTTTTTTCCCTCTAACTTATACTAAAATGGTAAGTTCCTCTGTATTTTCTAGTATTTCTTCTGCTAGTTTGGAGACTACAGATGACATTTCTACTCTTTTAATGGATACTTCATTTTTTAAAATAAACATCTCAACTTAAATTTTCTATAAATCTAACTTTGTGTTTCTATCATTTTCCAAATACAAAAAAAGATTCTAATGCATGCTAAACAATGAAATGCTATTAATACACAAACACGAAATAGAAGCAATATTGGTTTTCTACTGCTGCCTTAACAAATTACCATAAACTTAAGATGCCTAAAACACAAATTGATTGTCTCACAATTCTGTGAGACAGAAGTCCAGGTACAGTGTGGCTCAATTGGATCCTTGGCTTGGACCTTCTCTGACAAGGGCAAAATCAAGGTGTTGGAAGGGCTAAGTTCCTTTCTGGAGATGAATCACTTTCAAGTTCAAGTGGGTTGTTGGCCAACTTCAGTTGTATGGGGTTGTAGGACAGGGGCCCTCTTTCCTTGCTGGCTGTTAGTTGGAGGCCATCATGCTCCTGGAGGCCTCTCTCTGGTCCTTGGCTATCACCTCAATCTCAGGGCCAGTAATACACATGAAATCCTTTTTGTGCTTGGGCTTTCTATGACTTCTTTTGCCAAATCTTTTATTGCCTCCAGTTACAGAAAAGAGCTCTGCATTTAAGGCTTCACATGATTACAGTAGGCCCACCTAGATAACCCAGGCTACTTTTCCTGTCTTAAGGTCTATAACCTTAATTACACTGGCAAATTCCTTTTTGCTATGTAACATAATACATATTCACAAATTTCGGGGATTAGGGCATGGGTATCTTTGGGAGACAATTCTGCCTACCACACTGACTATAGCTGTCAGGACAGGTTAGCTGATTCTGAAAATGCAAACAATCTCCAAACTTCCAAATCAGCACAAAGACTTATTTCTACTCATGCAATCTCTGACTCTCTGGAGCAGCTTTACCTATAGAGTAACTAAGGTACCCAAGATGAGAGAGGATGTACTATCTGATAGGATGGTATTTCTCAAGCTTTGCTGTACAGATCCTTCATCTGGGGATCTTGTTAAAGTGAAGATTCTGATTCTTCAGGTCTGAGATGGAACCTGCTTCTCCAGTTCTCACAGGAGCCCAGCGAATGCTGATGGTGCAGTCCCTAAACCACCCTTGGAGAAGGAGGGTTTCAGAACACAGTCTCCTTGGTCAGTACTACAGGGGAAGGCAGAGTATGGAGACCTGCAAACTGACCCTTAATCATTTCATTCTGAAGGTAATGTGTATCACTTCAACTCACATTTCAGTGGCCAAAGCTACTTCTATGGTTATGCCCAATCAATGGCTTAGAAAAGTCCACTCCTCTCATTAGAAAAAGAGAACCAGGAACATTAAGGCAGGGCAGTAATGTAACATGCATGCAGACATAGATACACCTCTTTGGGCTCATCAGTGTTTTCCTATATGCCCACCTGTTTTAGGGTCCACCTTTTTCTTTCTGAAATACATCCTGTATTAATTATTTTACTGAAAGTCTGCAGGTAGTGAACTCTCCAGTCTTTGTGTATATAAGAATATGCTTTTTTAAAAATTAATTTATTTTTTATTGAAGTACAGTCAGCTATAATGTGTCAATTAAGAACATGTTTTGATTTTGTCTGGATTCCTGGTCAACAGGGAAAGGTACCAAATTCTACAATGACAGTTACTTTTCAGTAACACTTCGAAGATATTAGCTCATTATCTTCTAGACTCCTGGGACCAGAAGTTTTGGCCATTAATCTAATTTCCATTCCTTTGCAGGTAATCTGCTGTTTCTCCAATAGCTTTTCATATTCTTCCCTTGAATGATGGACTCTATTTCTGATGTTGGACTATGATCTGTCTGGGTGTGTATTTTTATTTTTCTAGTTCAGTACTTTTACTGCAATTCTAGTCTGAGGACTCTTGTCTCTTTTGCTTTCTGGAATATTCTAAATGTCATACCCTCCATTCTCTTCCTTGGAAATTCCTTTCACACACATGTTGGAATCTTTTACTCACTGACTGTGTCTCTTAACAGCTCTTTCATATCACCTTTCTCTGGAATTTTGAGCTGTATTTTGAATAAATTTCTAACTGTTATCTTCAAATTCACTACTTTTCTCTTTGTGATAAGTCTGGACTTATCTTCTCTCTTGAAATCTGTATTTCAATCACTACATTCTTTTATTGCAAAATTTCTAATAGTTTTTTTTCTTTGTCCATCTATTCTCACTTCTACCCGGTTTTCCTCCCTCACTTGTTGGATCCTTATTAGCCACTTTTCAAATGTGTTTCTTTTAAACACACAGCCATTTCTCATTATTCGTGCTAGTTATGGTCTATAAAGTTGATGCAAACACTGAACTAGTGATCTGTTAACCATTGCTCCTAGGGGAGATAGAGTTCCTTTGGGCTTCTGGTCACAACAAAGCTGAGCAATATGTAGCTTTGCTTTATGTGTTTCTATTTACAGATATCCTATTTAAAATACATTGCTAATTCATTAAAATTCATTGAACTCACAGCCAACAGCACTCTAACTCACGCCTGAATAAAACTTATCTAACACACTCTCCTCCAGAAGCACTTCCCAGCCTTCTTATGCTTAAAAATACTAGACAGCACTTCACTACTGTGTCTGGGGTCATTTTAAATAGCAGTAAAATCCCCAAAGGAAGTGCAAAAATGTGAAACACTTGCCACTAAATAGACTGTAAAAGGTTCACTTGTTTTGAGTCTGAGAGCCAAAACAAAAAGGCAGAGTCTCATCCTGTTCTACCTCAGCTGGGAATGCATTCCTTGGGCAACTCAAAATTTGGGTCCTTCGAAAAGATACACACACCTCAATGTTCACAGCAGCACTATTTACAAAAGCCATGATGTGGAAACAACCTAAATGTCCATCAACAGATGACTGGATAAAGAAGATGTGGTATGTATTTATACACAATGGAATACTACTCTGCCATAAAAAGGAATGAAATAATGCCATTTACAGCAACATGGAAGCACTTAAAGATTATCATACTAAGTTAGTCATAGAAAGACAAATATCATATGATACCATTTTTATTTGGAATCTAAAAAATGATACAAATGAACTTATTTATAAAACAGAAACAGACACACAGAGATAGAAAAACAAACTTATGGTTATGAAAGAGGAAAGGAGGGGAGAGTGATAAATTAAGAATTTGGGATTAACATATATGCACTACTATATATAAAACATAAACAACAAGGACCTACCGAATAGCACAGGGAACTACATTATCTTGTAACAACCTATAACGGAAAAGAACCTGAAGAAAGCTGAGTCACTTTGCTGTACTCCTGAAACTAACACAACATTGTCAATCAACTACATTTCAAAACAAAAACAAAAACAGAAACAAAAACAAATTGGGGCCCCTCTGCTCATGTCCGTGAATAACCCAGGATGGACTGAACCTACAAATAATGAGCATTGACTGTATCCATTTAAAAATCTTTGTCAAACTGTTTCATACACTTTTATCTGGAGTGAATGTTAATTTTGCTGGCTTTCTTACTGGTTTCTTTCACGTGCTTTGGAATTTTTATTTCTAGGTTTATTTTAATGAAAAGATGTAGCTTTACTTTCTTTTTTTTCTCTCCATCTTTGTCTCTGCTAATAGTTTTGAAATTATTGCCACATTTTTCACACAGCCCCCTGTTCAGAGTCATATTACTAGACTGGGATTTTGGATTTTAATCCATAATGAGGAAATTCCAAGTCTAGGCACAGAGCTAAAGTGTCATTTGGTAGCTGCAGTTCATGATGTCCGAGAGCCTCTATGTCTACCAGCCACTCTGGACTCACAGCTTCAGGTAAGGCTCTCATTCCAGGCAGTAGGTATATTTTTAAAAACGTCTTTAGCTTCTCTCCACACAGACAGGTCCTCCAAGCTACTGACATGGAGTTCTCTACCTGGCTCCGGTGCCCCTGCTTGTATAAAATAAATTTACTCCCTGTTATCCCACAGGGGTTGAGATGCTGCTAATCTGTGCTTCCTTCCAGTCATAGAGCCAAAAAGCCTTTGACGTCAGCCCTGTTCACTATCTTGCATTTATGTATTTATGTTTCATTTGTGGTCCATGGACGTTGCAATTTTGCCTTTGACCCTAGCTGTGTCACTGTTTTATCATTTTCTACTTTATCTTTCCTTGTCGCTTGTTTGGAAATAGAGGGAATAACAGATTGATTAGAAGTCCTCTTAGCTCTTTCCATATACCTTTCTTTCACAACTTACTCTCCATGGGCTTATAAATATCTGGATTTGTGCCTTTGTCTTCCTGCCTCCAATTTCAAAACATTTGAGAGTAGACAGTCTCTCATGTAAGTCTTTTTATTTTCAGCTGCTCCTAACACAATGCCTTGCACATAGTCAAGAACTATCTGTTGAATTAAACAGTAATAGGAAGGTATGCATCAGCTTGTTATAAGAAACATTCTCCTGGTAATTAGCATTGTACCAAAAATATGTAAGATGGATTATTTTCTCCCCTAGAAATCATCAGGAAGAATCTAAAAGACCTCTTAGGAGGGATATTATCAAGTAGGAATTTTCATACTCTTTTTTGTTGTTATTGCAGCACAACTGTTTTTTCCCCCTAAAGAATCTCACACAGGATGCTAATCAATAAAGCAGATAAAGCAGAGCTCTTCCAGGTGAAACAGAGGTAATGGACCTGGAAACCTGACTGTTTAGCTTTCATCTCCCAGGAGTCATGTTAAGGTACCCACCCAGGAAGTCATTATCACACTATAGTTCTACAAAGGATTGAGAGGCTGGTCTAAATTACTTCCAGTATCTGTAACAATTTACAGTAAATAATTCCCAGTAGTATTCTAAAGAAAGAAAACAAAAAATTAAAAAGTTAGAAATTATACTTTGTAAAATGTCATGATATATTCTGAAGCTACAGCTTCGGAAGGAAAGGAGGTTTTGTAATGAAAGGTTGCTTGGGAAAAAGAGGCTGGTACATTATAGGATACCGGTGTTGAGTGAGTTCTGAAGCATATTTGTACCCTGAGATTCCACAGAAATGAAACCTAACGAATGCCTCTTTAACCCTCCTTCAGTGATGACTAGATTTCACCCAAAACTCTCAACTGGATTTGAAACCGAATGAAATACCCTCTAAGAACCATGTGGAGCTTCTGCTCATAGTAAGATGATAAAGAAAAACACAGCCAAATCTCAAAGATAACCTTTAAAAATTTCACAACTTCCTCTGAAAAGGAGGAGAGTGGTTAAAATGCAAAGTAAAACATGGAGAAGATTCCTAGACACAGAACAGCCTACAAAAGCGACTTAACTAATTAATGACCCTAGCGCAGTGGACTCGGCACAAAGGTCTCTCAGTGGTCTCTCAGCGGGAAAAAACATGTAAGAGTTTATACAGCTTGAGTTCCAGCCCATCTTGGTGTTATTTGGAAGATTTGCTGCTGCCTATCATTTCTAGTCTCATGGAAACCAGGCTGAGTGGAGACAAGTATTTGCACGTTTAGCAACCTATGCACGGCAGCGGGTTTGGTTTCATTCCACGGGGCGCTCTGCCAAGGGATGAGCTGCAGTAGTAATTTCTCTGTAAGTTACTGTCAAATTCCCGCTTTAAGCTTCTATCTGGGTCACCGGAGGCCAGCATATATCTTATGCAATTCAGAAACTAGGACTTGGGAAAGTAGATTTTTAAGGAGTATTGACTCAATAAATTTATATCCTCTTGACAGGCAGAGGAGCTCAAAGGGGAGGGAACTTGGTCTGCTTTCAACTAGGATTCTTGGGTTTGTCTTCCCTTTTACACATTAAAAATTCTTAGCAGTTCATATACGTCTCGCCTTGGAGAATTATAATTGCTACAGTAAATTTATTTGAATGTCTATTTTCTTAAAAGAAGCGTATGTTGTAAAAATGAGCTTTTAAGCTTTTCATATTTCAGTTTTGTTATTTGCTAAATGAAGAGTCTAGATTGTCTACGTAAGTACAGTCTCATGTTACGGGCTTCAGCATTATTCAAAACGTGCGGCGCCCTTCTTAGCTCTGTGACCTAGATAAACTATTTCATCTCTTTAAATGACAAATTTCTTTATCTGTAAAATCAGGGTAATATTCACTTTTCAAGGTGGTTGTGAGGATGAAAAGAATTAGGGAATGAAAAATCATTATTAGCACCATGCCTGGCACATGACAGATACCCCAAATACACTAGTTTCTTTCCAGTTCTAACATCCTACAAGTCTGTGACTCTGTCAGGATCCCTTTGAGGTGTACAATCAATGTTCCAATCATTTTCCATAAGGAGTCTGTGGCACACAGAGATTAAAGCTGTTTGCCAAGGTCACGGAACTTGCTGGGAAATGGGCTCAGAGCTGCTATTACCTATACAGGAAGTCTCCACACTACAGAAGACGATGGTTTCAGCCTTGAATCCTCTTTTGTCAGCTGACTGATGAAGGATTTTTCTTTCTTTCAAAAATCTATCAAGCTAGTACTGTACCATTAATAGTAAGACACACATTTGCCAAAAGCTCCTGCTGAGCTTTCTCCTCAGAAAGTTTCAATAAGGCAGCTGATCCTGACAATATTGAAAGAAGCAGATTCAGGGCTGACCACACAGCGGGCCTTTGGTGCGTACAAACAGCCTTGGGAAAGCCAGTGCTTCCTACTATCGATCTAAGTGCAAAGAACACAACTCTGATACAAGGCCCTTTGATTTCTTATCAGTCAGCACCAACTGGACCTCTGAGTGTGATTCTTCTGTTCAGAAAAGCCAGCTCCTATCACTTTATACTTGTAAAGTCCGTTTACAAGTATTGCCAGCCCTCCCTCTAACATTCTCCATGTGATGATGCTGGCTTAGAAAAAACTATGATCAACTTAGGGGGAAAAATATCTCCTATGGTCTTTTAAGTATGCCAAGGATGCCAAGGAACAGAAGCCAGTTGTGTCCTACCAATCTATTTACCTTTATACCCTCCCCTACAGTTGGAGCTCTTCCTATCACCCTGAGTTGTGGACAAGAGTGAAAGTGTCCTTGTCGGTAGAATTCAGCTGCCCTGGAAGAAAGTGTTCAGTGCTGCTGGGATACCGTAAGGGGCGGTTTCACTAGGCCCTGTCTTCTCTAAGACCATCACTGAACTATCTTTGCCAAAGGTAAGGTGGAAGAAAGAATTATAACGCATTGCTGTTCAGTGTCTCCCGTGTATTGACATGACTGCAGTGATTCCTGGAGAAGAAGACTCTCAAGTGACCATGACTCTCGCTTCTGCTTCATGACTGAGGGAATCGAGGCGGTGAGACACTGAGGAGCTCGCCTGACACAGACTGAGTGAGGAGCACAGACCCTGAGCCCGCGTTCTCCCCGCAGGGTCGTGCTTACCTCCCGCCACTCCCAGAGCATCGGAGGTTGAGACGGAGAATAAGATGCCGAGAACACATTAAGGGGAAAGGAAAAGTAGAGAGACTCCAATGAAGACATGTCAGAAAAGGCATTAAGAAAGAAAAATACAGCAGTCAGGAGAGGACCTAGGGGAGAAGCAGAGCAGAAGGTCCTAACCCGCTGGGGAGGAACCCCACCCCCCACCCCCGGTCTTGGCTGGCTGCCTGGTAACAAGCCCGGCCAAGAGATCTATATCCATCAGATCCACCCAACAAAGGGATCTGCGAATCATTAAAAAAAAGTTTATTTCTTTATGCCACAAATGATAAAACAGTCATAAAATAGGAGGGTTTTTTTTTCCAGAGTAATGGCTGCAAATAATTTCAACCATCATTCCGAAGGCTCCATGTTTAACTATTGAAAAAGAAATGATGTGTTTTGAAGCCCAATCAACCCCCAGTTATCCACAAGGCATGTTGTGTACTTGCATGTAGAGATGAATTCATTTGCAAGATGGCCAAAGCTCAGTTAGCATAGGTTGGGGAGGGCCTCTGTCCTCAGAGAAAGGAAAAAAGTCATTGATCATTTCTTACTTCCTAAAGGTTATTTTCTTTTGTTATCTAATTTCAGCATAAATAAAAAGAATTGTGGCCCAAGTCGGAAATTTGGGTATTTGTGAAAATGTGTTCCAGCAACGGTGATTCTTCTCAAAGCTAAAAGGGAAAACACACACACACCACAAAGCCCTATACGTCATTAAGTCTCATTCTACATTTGTTCTAGATTTGTTATGGGGGAATATTAATTGGTCCCTTGGGATAGGTTTCTGAGTATATACAGCAATTCCAACCAAGTGTTTGTCTGGAAACAAAGACTGGTAAGCTTTGTCACTGACAGAGAACTAACTGTCCAGCCTAAGGACCAGACAGTGTAAAAGTCTGTTCTATACTTCATCCAAAGGAAGGGGAATTGTAATTCTGCAGCAATGCCAGAGAGGTCTGATGTTCTGATTTAGTACATGCCTTCTCCTACTAGACTATAAGCTTCATGAGAACAGGGGCCTTATCTTTCTCTGCCATTATTATGCCTCAGTGCCTAGAAAGTGTCTGGTACATAGTAGGTTAAGGTAGAAATTTTGAATAATTTCTATTCCTATTTTCATAAACTTTCTCATTATAGCCCGTTATCTTGAAAGGCTCAGCTCAAATGTCACCTTACTTAGAATGCCTTTCATTCACTCACTACATGTGTTGAACAACTACCTCCTGTGTGATAGACGTTGCCAAGCTACATCTGTTCACAGTCCTTTTAATGTCTCAGGAATCTTTCTCATGGCATCTCTAGCCCAAAAGGAACACTAACAGTTCCATGTATTAAGTAGTTAGGTCCAAACAACTTAATGGGTATTTGTTTCCTAACGACTCAGTGGCCATTTGAAAACAAACAAACAAACAAAAAAACCCTATAACTTGAAAGAGAAATAGTACTTTACTTCATTTGTGAACAGCCACATCTTCACACCGAAGGGATGTATGTACCTGTGGGGCACTGCACCCCTTCTCAAAGTCGAAAATCAGATTGGAAAATGTCACCTTCAATTTCTATCCCATGTTGACTTTCCAAAGTACTTGCTTTTCACCAAAGCAACTTTGCAAAGATCATAGGAAAAAATACAACATGACCTGGGAGTTTACAGAGTGCCCATCAGACATCAAGTATTGCCGTGTTTCTGTTGAATATTTAAAATATCCCCCTGCAGCCCTGGGGGCTTGCTGTGTTCCCTATACACAGTTTCAGAAGCATGGTGTCTACACTTCATGCTGGACACTGGATGTACAGCAGTGAGACAATCAGATGAGGTCCTTCCATGACCTCTTAGCATGGTGTGCTCATCTCCACACACAGAGTTTGTCACACATTAGCTAGTTACGTGTATTTGTCTTTCCTACTAAGACCCTGCCTAATTTCCCGAGGGCAGATAGCTTCTTTTTATTGATATCAGCAACTCCTAACATCCCTAACACAGAGTAGGATTTGGGTGCTTAATAAATATTGGTTAAATAAATGAACAATTAAACAAAAGAATGAATAAGTGAACAAGTGACCAAATAAATGGCCCTGAAAAACAGCACAATGCCTTATCTTCAGCTGTTGAATAATGACTGGATTATGAGAAAGTTATCTTCCTTCCTATCTTAGAGGTGCCTCTTGGCTGGAAAATGGCCTAGCGCCTAGGCTCACGGACTGACTCCCTAAGTTGTTATTTACTACAGCATCTGTCTAGACTCCAGGGATATTTCACAGGTCTGAATGTTGTTCCAGAAAATTGAAAAAAAAAAAATCTGGCCAAGAAAAGTGTGTAGCAGAATGTTCATTGCTTCCATGAGTTACTATTTGACTCTTGACATAAAGCACCAAATGTGACAACTTTATTCTGTACAAAGACCCTAGGAGAAAAATGGACATAGGGCTCAAAGGGGAGTTTGCCTTATACTGACCATTAATAATCCATGTGAAGGACTCCATGAAAGCTATGAAGCTTTACAACCCCAATGATGAGAATCACTGGCTAAGACGGGTGATCAAGGTCTGAGGCAAAGACAAGAACTCTGCCTGTGTCCTCGCTGGCTCTCTTTGCTCTGACTCTACTATACCGCCAGCTGGGAATCTCTCACCACAGTACTGCCAGTCACTAAACCAACATAGGTATCTTCACTGGTCTACATTCAGATCCAAATCTAGTATAACCCAGGCATAATATTTTTTTTAAGAGTTATCAGATTTTAGAGCTGGAAGGGATCTTTGAGATCATGTTGTTCAACACTCTCCTTGTTGAAGTGCAGAAACTGAGGACCCCCAAAAGTGATCAACTGGCCTAAGATCATTCTGTTCTCTGGCCATCAGAGCCACTGCTACATCTCTTGTTGGAAGACATTCCAGAGCAACAGTACTGGAGACCAGAAAAGCAGATTGTAGCAAATGAGGATGAAGCCAAGTGGCTTAGAAAAAGACATCCTCCTTTAAAATATGCCCCACATCTTCCCAGCATTCCCTCTCCAGTCCAAGTGTCCATCAGTGCTCATCGAAACTACTGGAATCGCCTGCTAACTGGCATTTCTGCTTCGACTCTCTTCTTTTCCATCTCTCTCCAGAGTGACCTGCAGACAAACCTAGTTTTTAAAATCCTAAATCCAACTCAATTTTCCACTCCTTAAAATTCTCATTAGTTCCCTTTTGCACTTAAACTATAGCACTCCATGACATCCTGCATGATCTAGCTCCTGTCTACCTCTGGCTTTCTTTTGTTTTATCTTCTAATACTCTCTTTCCCTTGTACCCCTTTCTCTAACTCTACTAGGCTTTATTCTTTCTTTGAACATACTGTCTTCTTTCACCCTGCAGAGCCTCGGCAGTAGCTCTTCCTCCTCTCTGATTTGTTCTTCCTCCGATGTCCACAGAGCTCATTCCCTCCTGTCAGTCAAATGTCATTCCTCAAGGGGACTTCCCTGATCTTCCAGTTGGAAGTAGCTACAAATCACTTAATTCTCTGCAGAACACTGATCAGTACCTGTTATTTTTCCCTTTAAATAACTTGTCTGTCTGCTCCTGTGTAATCTGGTTTCCTCCATTAGAATGAAAGCTTCAGGAGAACTAGGTCTTGGTCCTATTCACTAATGTACCTCAGTACTGTGAAAGATTCTGTGCTCAACAATTTTTGGAACGAATGAACGATATTTTGTCTTTGTGTGCTATAAACACTTTTAGTTGTTTCAACCATCCCTCAAAATGCAGAAATCCCTGCCCACCCACCTCCCCCTCACTTCTGATTGCTCCCTGAGAATTCTAGAAGAGATACAGAAATGTGGTTTCCCAGCAGTAATCTTGAGAACTTATTTTTTGAAGAACAGTAAAGTGTTGCAGTGATGTATTACAGTCTCCACAAAGAACTTAAGAGCTTCGCCAGCTACTGCAGGCACCTTGGCTTATTAGGTTGCTAGCTGTGACCTCTGTCAACTAAATCCTAGCTCTAGTGAAGATGAAGGACAGTGACAAGGAAACAGTTTATTAGAAACATGGTATTCCTCTAAAAGATTCAGAAGTCCATTAAAAATGCCTCATTAAGATCAAGGGGTTAAGATTTGAGGCTTCATTTGAAAAAACAGGAAGATGGGACATAAAGATAGCTTTGTGAGGGGCCCAGGGAAGGTTTGAGACCCAAGAACCCACTTCATTGCTCTGTTAGTTCACAGCTGCTGTTCCCCCTGTAGTGCCCTCAGCCTTTCCTTTCAGAGACAGAGAGAGAAAGCCTTGCCACTTTCCCAGAAAAGAGCAGAGACTGTCCAATGGGAAAGGCTGGATGAACTACATCCTTAGGAATGAGAATAGTCTACTTGGACCAGCTGGAAATGATCTAAGAATGTACCATGACTCAGAATCATACAAACAGGGGAAATTTAACTTTCTTATACTGATACATTCTGTTTATAGAATGATTAACAATATAACCCAAAAGTGTATGAGCTGATGTTTCAGTCCAGCCAGAGAAATTGGGAATCTGAGGAGATGTTTTCAGAACCCAAAGAACAATTATGTGTAGCAAGTTCAAAGACTAGAAATAGAGGGTGAATCTTTGCGGAAAAGTGGTTCAGAAGAGCCCTAGGAAATTGTCCAGGGATTAAGGAGTGACCTGGAGGCTAAGCTAACAAGAGGCCCTCAGGTTTTTCCAAAACAAGTATCTGAAAAGGGAATATTTAATTGAATTGTTCTGAACTTTTTAGTTTCAAAAATTATGACAAGATTCTTTCTTGTGAAATTTTCATTTGTTTTTTTGGCAATGTTGCTTCTGTCATGGCCAAAAGCCGGGGGGAAAAAAGCATCAAAATACTGGAAGACTCTAGGTTCTTGTAAAAAATTCAGTGTCAGTGTGATTCTACAAGCTGAAAAGAGTTTGACTCGTGCTATGGGTTTTAAGTAATGTTAGGTCAGTCCTAGCCAGCATCTGTCTATGAAAATGCTCATGATAGCAAGGAACTTGTGGGCTGTTTCTGAAGAGCTTTAAGGAAAGAGTAGACAGACATCTACTTTATGCTTTAGGCATTCATCTACTTAGGATAATCTGAACCCTTTCTACTATTCTAAAAGATAGAAAGAAAAGGAATAAAAGTTAAGGAGATTCTTTAATAACATCATTTTAAAAATCATAATATATATCACCACAATAAAAGGGATAATTAAAAAAAAAAACCCAATGAGCTGAAGTGTATTTACATCAAAATTTTTGTTTCATACTATTACTAAAACAAACTTGGTCAAAACCATTTTTTTTTTAATTAAGGAAAAAAAAACTACTACAGCTATTTGATCTTTTTTATCAAGTGACAGTTGAGTGAAGGGTGCATGTGTGGTGAAGAAGATAAGGACATGGATGTGTTATGTGGTACGCAGTGTTCTAAATGGAAAGGGAGAAACAGACTAGGCAAAATTTTCTACTGAACAATTACTTCCACTCCCAATTATCAAGCATTCTTTGAGCATAAGAGTTCCTTATGCTCTCCCTGGTCAGACATTTAAAATACATACCCTGTTCATTCATTTTCATCTTTCCCATCTCATCTGTTTTCTGGCCATGGGTCACCTCCATTGTCCATTTTCCCTATGCCTGCTTCAGTGCATCTCAGTGCCTGCTTCAGTGCATGCCAGACTTACGTCCTAACACCTTCCTGACCATGTTCTCTATAAGAACACACTCTCTAGCCTCAGTGGAGCCCTCTGTGCTGCCAACAATTCTTTTCTTTTGCTTTGCTGGCTTCCACTCAATTTCCCCAGTGGCTGTGCCAGGCCTTCATGCTGACTTTCCCAGGTCTGACTTCCCTCCTTCACTACAGCAGAAGAGGACTGAGAAAACTTCTCCACAGAGAAGTGTGAGCCTGTCCATCACAGGCAGCCTCAACTTTTCTCTTCTTCGAAAGCTTTCTCATATCCCCACCCCATCTTTCTCAGTTTGTTCGTTTCTGTTATTTAAGAATAGAAAGTATGTCCTTTTCTCTGCTCATGATTCCTTCTCTTGTCACCTAGTGTCTGCTTTGGGATGTGTGGCATCCAGTCTACCCTTATCTGCACATTTCATCAACCTCTCCTTCCAGATCAACTCATCTCCTAGGGATCTCTAAACCAACCAACCAACCAACCAAACCAAACAAACAAAAACAGCCTTCCCACCCTTCTGTAACTCTACAAATGATGAAGTGTCTCTGTCAACACTTGTGAAAAGCTTCTACCCATTTTCTCATTAATATGCTTTACACACTGTGATCTTGATTTCATTCCTAACATATAGGAGAAAATGCTCTCCCACTGGCCTTTTCTTCAGACTTCATCCTCTTGGCAGCATTTATCATACAGTGCATCTCCAAAACTTCTCTTTTACTTCTTCAGCTACCTCTTTTGTGGTGCTTCGTATGGCTTCTTTTTCACCATGTCCTTTTTCTTTCTGAATGCAGCCGTGCACCCAAGTCCCAAGGGTCCCTCCTCTCATCATTCTATTTGCTCTACCTAAAAACTGCTATCAGATCTTCAAACTCTGTATTTCTTAATTTATGCTTCTATCACTTGAGCCATGATCTCTTTTTTCAAAGATCCAAACCCCCACAGCTTAGTTGAATATAACACCTACAAGTCCAGCTTGTAAGTTAAACTCAACAGTGCCTCTCAATAAAAATTACTATTTTCCCCTCCTAAAGCTCCTCTCAATGTTTGTACTTCTTTTTAAAATTTTTATTTTTGTTTTTGGTTTCTTTTTGGCGGGGGTGGGGGTGGATAATTAGGTCTACCTACCTAATTTACTCTGCCCCTGACCTATATCCTCCCCCCATTGTTTGTACTTCTGATAATAACATTCACCATTCTTCCAGAGGACTGGTACTCATTCTGCATTTAACAAATACCTACTGTATGCTTAATATAAGTAAGTCAGCAGTTCTAGGCACTGGGGATAAAGGGATAAAGAAGTGGACAAGGTAAATGAGGCTTCTAGCCTCCTGGAGTTTACATTCTAGAGTTGGGAAACAGAAAACAAATAAGTAATCAAACAGGATAAATTTTGGTAGATATAAGTACTAAAAAAAAAAAAGTAAAATGTGATTGATTGACTATTGTAAGGGATGGGGTTGGGCAGTGGGACAATCATATTAGATAAAGTGGTCAAGGAAACCTCTTTGAGGAGATGGTATTTGAGCAGAGGCCCAAATAAGAAAGATGCTCTTCATGTAGATACCAAAGAAAGCTGCTCTAACAGAGGGATCAGCAAGTACTAGAATCCTAAATATGTCTATGTTTCTGCTTCCTTTATTCACACCTCATCACTGTAATGTCTCTAATTTAAATAGCTTGTTAAGTCTTGCAGAGAGACTTTAATTTTGATCTGTCTTATACCTATTTCCTCCTGGATTAAGCCCTCATTACTTCCTACTCCCAGTATGTTTCCCTTTCCAGTGCATCCCTCGCATCACCACAGAATTAAGCTTCCAGTTGAACTCTGCAATATCATACATTCACTCCACAACCTCCAATGAGCCTCCATTGTGCACTGGACTAGTCTAAACTTGAAAGCCTCACATTCAAATCTGTTCAACCTCAAAATATCTTTCAATTCTTCTCTTCCATACCGAGAAGTACAATCCCCCTCAAATTAGTGTCCTGAACACACCTTCCACGTTTCCATCTCCAAAGTTGCCCTTCATGTCTCCTCTCCTGGACTGGCTGTCACCCCCTCCAACCCAACCTGGGCCAGTCGCAGCCCTCCTAGCTCCTTAGCTCTCTCTCAAATCACCTCTTTTTTGAAGACCCTTCAGATTTCTTTCTGCTTTTAACCCATAAGAACATCATCCCTTTCTTACAACATGTCATATTTTGCCCTAGAATGTGGTTATGTGCACATCTGTCTTCTCATTCTACTTTCCTTACTGTAACACAGATGTTTTAAGACAGTGACCACATGCTATTTATCCTTGCAGTAGTGCAGTGCTTCACACACAGCTGGCACTGAATATTATTTGTTGAACAAATGAATTTGTCAAATCTGAGTCTGATTAACTGATATTTACTTCATGATATCCAAGTGGTTTACCTTTTATCATTCCTCTTACTTGTTCTCAGGGGACCTAGATGTAAAGTCAGAAAGCAGAGTGAAATACAGAGAATCCTTTTTTTGAGATGGTCTAGTTAGTTTCAAATGATTAAATGCTCGTATTGAGGAACATTAAAAATACCTCTTTTTTGACCTGCATAATCCATATACTGTGAAATAAATAACCCTTGGTGAAGTACTAACTGGTTGATTTCTGCTCAGGATACATAAAACTGGTTACTACTACTCAATGCTTAAAAATACATTATCACAATCACAGAACTTCAACACTTACCACATTACTGCACGTTCTATATCGAATATTTCTTCCCTCACAGCTCCTAGGTCACAAAAAGAAAAAAAAAAAAAAAAAAGAACTCATTACTACCTATGAAAGCCCCCAAATTTGAGCTGTTTTCCTATAAAAACAATTTCCTCTTAATCCTACTGTAAGAGCCTCTCTTTCTGAGTATGCTCTTAGAGGAGTTACTATCAAGTGATAAGTTGAGTACACTTGAAATTGCGTATGTAAATTGATTTCTTCATGAGGGTTGAAACTAAGCAGTCATTTTGTTTCAGAAGTTGTCAGAATAAGTGCTTATAGTGAATTCTTATTTAATCAAATAAATTTTAATGCAAGATTTTCTCAAAAATATTAACATTAAATGAATTCTCTCAATTGTTTCTAGTACAAAACTAAAGATAGATTTCACTAATAGAACTTAGATCTTGAATATGATAAAAATTGGACTTAATATTCTACATGTCTTTTAAAATTACATTTAAGGATATGAAGAGTCATAATTCTTAAAGATTTATTTTCATTTCTAAAATACATGCTTATTGTAGAGGTTTTAGAAAAAAATATGACACAAAAGGAAAAAAATCTCCCATAGTTGTCTCATCTAAAGATAATCACTATTATTTTGATTTATCAATTTCTTTCCAGTGTGGAGGAAATAACATCATTTATACATGTAATTTTTCCACTTTATAGCTTGTTTTTTTCCACTTAAAATTCTTTGGTGCTATTTTCCCACCCTTCTGAATAACTTTAAAGACATCATTTTGAGAGCTACATACTATTCCATCAAATGATATGATTTGTAAAATCATTCCTTCATTTCTTGTCATGTAAGTAATTTCCAATTTGGGGTTTTATAAATGATAGTGCAATAAACAACATCCACGCATATATTTTATCCAAGTTTCTGACTATGTCTTCAAGAGAGATAAGCTTTTAGATGGGGAATTACTGCACTAAAGGGAATCAACTTTTATAAGGCTCTTGATAAACACTGCCAAATTGCATTCCATAAAGGTTGTACCACTGTGTACGCCCACCAGTAATACATGGGAGTTTCCATTTTAGTCAACTCTTCTGAACAAAACCATTAATTTTTGATTAACCATTCAATGATGACACTTAACAGTGGTACTCTGCTCTTTTAAAAATAACTCATACTTAAAAAAAGACAAGTGAAATATAATAGGAAATTCTGAGAGAATGATTATACTACTAATAGTTATGGAATTCCAGGTACATTTCTAAGTGTGTTGTGTGTATTAATTTATATGCTTTTCTCAAGAACTCTGGGAGACAGGGTACTATCATTACACCCGCTTTACAGATGAGAAAACTGAAGCTGAGGGAGGTTAAGTCACTTGCCAAAATTACACAACTATTAAGGAGTAGAGCTGAGATCTGCAACCAGGCCCTTTGGCTTCAGAGCTTATACTCATAACCATGACGTTTACTGCCTCCTAATTCATTGTTTGCTCAACACACATGCATTGAGCTCCTATTATGTGCTGGGCAATACATCTACTTCTGAGAATACAAAGAAGAATGGATATGATTTCATCTTCACTATTTAGAAAATTACTCATATAATTATAATTCAGTGTAAGAAATGCTAGATATTGTGTTAGGTATTAAGACTATTATCAAAAAAAACTGTCATCTGAAAATACAGTTACACAAAGGCTATCTTAGGAGATAGGTCCCAGGCTTGAAGACTTGACTATAAACAGATTGACAATATTAATATTCATTAAACAACAGAAGGTGTCAAAGGAAAGAAAGGGCTAGCCAGGCATTAAAATCACAGGGAAAAAAAGAGAATGAAAGAAATACTAGGTTGTGAGTGCCCAGCCCAGCAAAGTCCCAGGCTAAGGGCCAATGAACTTCAAGTCCTTCTGGCCCCATCGACTAGGCTGCTGCCATCACCAGAGAGAACACTCACACTAACTGAGCTGATGCCAATGAATTTTCTGTTCCTCCCAGGAGGACCCCTCATTCCAATGCCATGATGATCAAGCAACTTGACAAGAGTGGTCTGTTTTCATGCCTGCTAAGGGGCAGACTGTGCTTGCCATGCTGACACGGGTATTCTGGTCCATGCTATGGACAGTTCTATTTCTCACTGTAAATTAATAACTGGCATTCTAATTTGAAATATTAATCTCGTCATTGTGAGACCACTTCCAAGAGAAGCTAGGTTCTTGGTGTGAACGCTGAAAACTTCAGGTTTCTGAGTTTAAAAAGATGAGAGCTAGCCTCCAGTTGATGGTAAATTTACAAAGTAATTAATTCTATGACCTGGAGGGCTTTGGTAACAAGCCATCTAGACATCAGTGTTGGCTGACTGTGAGATGGTTTTCATTTTTGAAATTCCTAGTGTATATGTGATAGGGTATAGTGGTTAAGAGTACTCACTTTGAAGCCAGAATCTTTTTTCTGGACTCCTGACCCTATTCCTGAGATGTTATACCTTAGTTTTGTCATCTGTAAAATGGGATAATATCACATATCTCCTGGGATTATTATGAGGCGTAACTGAGTTAATATTTGTGAAGTACTTTGAACAGTGCTCACATATTGTAAGCATTATGCAGACATCTAACAAATAAATTGTGTGAAATAGATGTACAAGTATAATAGATATCAAAAGAGAGTTACAGTTATGTGGAGAAGAAACTGTAGACAAAGATGTAGAGGAATGAAATACACAGTGTGTTAGCACATTTTCAAGCAGTTCTGTTGTTTGGGTTTATGTGGGAAATTGCAGGAGATGAAAAAACCTTCTAATCGTGAATTTTGCAATAGGCAGAGGGGAACCACTGAAGGTTTTAAGCCAAGGGAGATACAATGATGATTTCTTGTTTTTTAAAAAAATGTTTCGTATTAATCATAAAGACCTTCAAACACTAAGGTTTTTCACCTTCCTTTTATTTTCTTTTCCTAACATTATCTCCCTGGAAGGGATAATGGAAACACATCTGAGTTAAGATGTGTCTGATCATCTGGGTCTAGACTTTGCTCTTCTCTTTGCATGAACCTCACATCCTCCCAGGGTTTTTGCTTCCTCATCAGTCAAATGGGTATCAACATGGCAGTGCATGACGTTATGGTCACCAACTGAGATAGTTTACAGAGGCTCTAACTAAAGCCCCTGAGGTTATTACAGAGATAATGCTTACTAAACATACGAAACAGAAAAAGGCAGAAAAATACCTACTTCAATAATTTAAATAAGCCTTTTCCCAGATATTTTAAACTATGAATACCTACGCATGTTTTAAAAGCATCCCTGACATGGACCTAGAGATTATCATACTAAGTGAAGTAAGTCAGACAGAGAAAGACATATCATATGGTATTACTTATATGTAGAATCTAAAAAATACTATAAATGAACTTATTTACAAAATGTAAACAGACTCACAGAAATAGAAAACAAACTTAATGGTTACCAAAGGGGAAAGGCATAGGGAACAGATAAATTAGGAGTTTGGGATTAACAGATATACATTACTATATATACAATAGATTAAAAAAAAAACAAGGATTTACTATGTAGCACAGGGAACTATATTCAGTATCTTGTAATAACCTATAATGGGAAAGAATCAGAAGAACATATATGTGCGTGTGTGTGTATGTGTATATACCTGAATCACTTTGCTAAACACAGTATTGTAACTCAATTACATTTCAATAATAAAAAAGCATCCTTGCATAATAGGAGATGTAAGCACATAATGTACAAGAATGACTTAAAATGCTTCTTATTTAGCAAAAACAAAACAAAAACAAGCACAAAACATAGCAAAGGGAAAAAAAACCAAAAAACACTTGCCACCATTTCCAAAGAATACCCTGTAATTGTCTAACACCTAATACTGATTTGCAAATAATTTAGTTATGCTACTGAATTAAGTCTTCCCTTTATTATATTGTATTACTTTTTGAGCAAGAGCTTATTTAACTTGACTGTAATATGATATTAAAGTGGTAATGCTTAAGTTAGGAAAAATCTTTATTATTGAAAGACATGATCAAATTGTGAATAATAATATCAATACGAGTCTCTATTATACATAGAGTGCCTGCTGCAGGTATCCGGTCCAGGATTAGGTATTCTGTGCCCATTACCTCTAACCATCCAGCAACCGCAGGTTTTGTTATTCCCACTTAACAGATGAGAAAACTGAGACTGACAAAGAGTAGGAGACTTAAAGCCATATACTATACAGAAAAGAGAGAACCAGGGATTGGGGCCCCGGTTTGTCTAACTCCAAAGCATATAAGACAATAATAATAATAATAATAAAGGAACAAGATGTTCTTGAGGTGTATATAATACTGGGTTAAATCTGGGAGGCTTAGCAAGGAGTTGGCCCGGGGTTTAACTGCCCCTTACTTTCTCCATCAATATATCACTTGCTTCTCAGTTCTGGTAAATCCACTTCTAGTGAGTAAATGACACCTAGACACACATTATACATTTGGAACATGTCCAAGAGAACCATGCTCGTCAGTAAAATGTAACATGAAGGCGCTTCAGTGCAGAGAAGCTTTTATTTTTCAAACATCCCAGTTCATAAAATCTGAATGCAAATTTTATTTAAGTAATACAGTGACTATTCTACCACAAGGATTTTAATTCTTGACAAGCGTGAATTGCTTCTTCCAAAGCATTTATCTGGGCACAAAAGCCTCATATGAGAATTGAGCAGCAAAAAATATTTTCTTCTCATTTAAAAAAATTCTATTTAAAAAGCTAGTTTGTTAATATAAAACAGCTGAAGGATTTTCTCCACATTTCAACAAACTAAAATTCACCTCTGGAAATGAAAACAAATATTAGAAATTTCAGTCCAAAATGGTTTCCGAGAAAGTGTACAGACCAGTGATAACAGAGGATTTAAGTAAATACATCTGCTCAGTGCAAACTGTGAAACGGTCACCCAATTGTATTTAGAGTTAAGTACCATACCAGTTAATGAATCAGAAACTAGTTCAAGCAGAAAAGAACAAAACATAAATAAAAATACATTTCAAAACAAATGTGCACAGGAAGTTCCTTATTTATATCAGCATTTTATGTGTACCCAGTCACTTAGTAATTTTGATTTAGTTCCTTCTCCCAAGAAAAGGAAAACACCTTGGTCACAAGCTGTATTTGTGAATTATTTAGACTTTAACTCACTTATAATGAGATTAGTATAGGCTTAAAGCATACTCTATTGGTCTCCAATTAACACAGAACAAACCATCCAAACTCTTCCAATCTTAAATTCCTGATGTTACCTTAGTTTCAATTACCATAATGTAACAACCTTAGAAGAGATGAGTTTCCCTAGAAAATTAAAAGCCCTCTTTCCAGGCTTTAGCAATTTGTTGGCTTCCCACCCTCCCCCCATCCCCGGCTTATATAAGTCTTTAAAAGGGGAGAGTATATTCAATTTATCTCTCATCAGGAATAAAAATCTGGTCAAATACATCAATTTAAATTAAAAATTCTCATCCCTTCTCTAAACAAACAGATCCTTCTGATGACATAACCAGACTTTATCCTTGGTGTGAGTCAACCATTTCAAGAAAATCTGGTAACTGTGTATTTAAAACGCCAGACTTTTGAAGGGCAATTGCACTTACACTGGGCTCATGAAGCTTTGCCTCTGATTTCCAAAAGCCAAAGAATACTAATAAAAAAGAACAGGTTACTGTATTTCTCTCAACATCTCCTGCTTTTCAAATATGGACATATGGGCAAAGAATTCTGAAAGAAGACCGTACATCTGCTCATACTCCTCTTTTTTAATCACCCAAAATGAAACTAAGAACTCTTTACAAGAGATCAGACATAAAACCACGTCAGCAATTTAAGCCAGAAGGACTCTAGGTCCTTAGAGTGTGGCTCCTAAGGTGACCATGAACTGGACAAGACAAGCAGAAAGAGAGCCCCAGCCAGGACTTCATGGAGTACTAGAGCCCTGTCTCCCTCCCTCTCTCCTTTCAGCTGAGCATCTCAGGACTCACAGGAGACGTAGAGCAGGAGGGTATCCCTAAGGAGCCAGATAAAATACTTGTACACTTCTGGGGCATTTTACAAAGACCTCAAGAGGAACAACAAATTCTGAGACCACCCAAGAGGGTGAAGTGGACATGCACTGTTTGGTTGCTTTTCACATCCCATAGACACATTAACCTTAGAGTTTCTTTCAGGAACCACTTGATGCCAATGAACTTAGCCATTAGAAAGGAAGCTATATGAGCCTCTGGACACTGTGTGTAAAGCTATCTCCTTAGATGCTCACTATCCTAATCCACTGATCAGACTGGATGCTCAAAACCTAGGGGCTAGAGCCAGAGCCTGGGCACCACAGATGGTTAGTAGTGGTGTTGCCTTGTATGGGGGAGAAAAGGAGTTAGTAGACATGCCACTCCTGTGGGTCTCCTAAGTCCCAAGTTTTCATTTTTCCCTTAGCTCTCTCTGTCTCTCTTTTGTGCTAAAAGAAGTCATTCTTTAATGCTCTTGGTTTTACTCCATGTTTCAAACAGTTATTACTTAATTCTAATTTAGAGTGTCTTTCAGGAGAATTAAGATGAGCTTTGTTCACGTGGAAACTTATTTGTGTAGCACTTGGTCTCAAAAGGAGAAGTCAATTCAGTACTGTTCCTTCTTCAGAAAGTATCTACATAAAAGCAAAGAGTAGAATGGTGGTCATCAGGGGCTCGGAGGTGGGGGAATTAGGGAGATGACGTTTAAGGATACGAACTTGCAACCAGTAGGTAAGTCCTGGAGGCCTAACTCACAGCACAGTGACTATAAACGAGATAGTATTATAAACTTCAAAGTTGCTGAGAGACTAGATCTTAATTGTTCCTACCACATAGAGGCATTAGCTAATGCTAAAAAGTGATAATTATACTGCAATATATGAATGGATCAAATCGTCACTGTACACCTTAAACTTAGGTTATTATATGTCAATTATATCTCAACAAAAAAGAATCTACAGATAACTATGCTTATATTGTATATTCATTATATACGAAAACTAAATGATTGGAGATGTTCTAGTATGTATCCCTAGTAAGTAAATTATTAACATGAAGATTTGAAGTATTTTTAACAAACATTTAACGAATGTATATTGACTCTGAACATGAATCCTTCTAACCATGCCCCTCCCCCACCAACAGCCATGTGCTTCCAGACAACCACCAATCTCAAAATAAGAAATTTGCTTACAAAAGATTCTCCATAACAAATAATGTTTAATCTGGTAACATTTGCCTATGAAATATTGATCTTAAACATTGAAGGGTGTCTTTAACCTTCTTCCTGGCAAACCCCAGTTTGTTTTTTTCCCACCTTTCTTTAGAAAGCACCACCAGAATTCTAGGAATAATGCATCCCCAACACACACAACCTCCAGTGGAAAAGTACTTTTGAAACTTGGAGACAGAGGTCTTTGGTACCATAGGACTTACAAATGCAAACATAAAAAAACCTCTCCCCTCTTAAGCATTTAGTTGAAAGGTCCCTGAATCCCATGTAAGAGCCCCATTCGTTTTGCACTGCCTCTTCTGCATGTGATGTATCATGTGGCTCCAACAGATTAGTGCTAAGGGAGAGATTTATTTTTTTTCCTGGCTAGATAGATATGCAAGCCAAACTATTATGACAACTTGATAAATGCAGCTTTTGAAAATGCTTTCTGTTGTAGTAATACAACAAACAACAAGGGGGCACGCGGCCAGGCGTCATCCATCAGTAGGTGAGGTGGCTGGAAACAGACACAGCCCTGGTGTCACCAGCTCTTCTCAAGCTGCTGAGGTTCTAACATGGCATGAGGGACTCAAAGAAGAGTCGGCTTGAAAGCTGCATTTTTAAAGCCATTTTAAACAGAAGAGGGGGTAGCGGAATCTCACACTGAAAAATGGCACCGTAAATTGAGTCCTCGAAGTCCAAGTGTTTCTTTGGCAGAGGTGACGTATTTTTGTAACCTTAATTTTATAATTCAGCACTTCTGCTCGATACTAATCTCTCATTCTAAAAACATTCTGAATGCTATGCCAGCTTGTAGACTCTGATTTATGTATATATAGAGAGTTGCTAAAACTTAACGTTTTATCAAATTCAGTACAAAGGGAAATTGCGTCGGTTTTGGGAAAACATTAGAAGATGACATCTTCTATGGTTGTGTGATCTTTCGCCACAGTGAAATAAGGAAAGTATTGCTGTACTTGTACAGATTTTTGAGCCACAGTTAAGAGGCTGCAGAACTGTTACATTCAAATTTGGACCCACGTGAGGATATTTCAGACTCAATTTTGAAGTGTGTGCTGTGAGTTTCAAATTGGTTTATTTGCTATCGTAAGTGTTTGGTATATTCTAAATTTAAAATTAGAAAATCAGTACCAATTTTTTCCCCCAAACAAGCATGATTTTACATCTCTCTGCTAGTTCTTCAAAGACCGGCCTGCCCCAACAGAGCATCGAGTTCTCACAAACATGGGCTAGGGCTAGGGCTCTGAAAATGAGGATTGTGCTCATGTCATCAGAAGAAAGAGAGAACAATGACATTGGTACCACAGTGATCATGCCCAGCTTCTAACGAAGCCAGAAACTGCTCCGAGCATACTGCTCAGATAATCTAATGAGACAACGTACAAGCATGCAGTCTGATGGGGAAGATGAGCCCCGGGCAGGTTCACAAGCTCTGGGAGAATGCTTTCTGATATACTGTCACTTCACACACTTATTGAGCATCCAATCTGAACCAGCACTAAGCCCAGCACTGTGAAAGATACAAACATGAGGACTCCCCCGAATCTTATGAAAGCTAGAATCTAGTGGGAAAAAAAATCCACCTGAGTCTGAGCAGAATACACATCAGTATAACATAGAGTCAACAACTAGTAGGCGTGGTCTGGGTACTAAATATGGAAGGAATTAGACAAAGGGACAGGTTGATGAAAGGAAGTAACCTAGGAAGGTGGTATCTTAGGAGGGGTGTCCTGTATGGGCCATGTGAGTCCCAAAAGTGTGATGGGAGGAAGGGGAATTCAAGAAACCACCTTCTCTCCTGACTCCTGCTTGCCAAAGTACTACTGGCCCTAACAGTCAATTCAGTCAATTCACCCAACATCGACTGGGTGTCTACTCTGTGCAGAACAGGAAGACAGAAAGAAAGGCAAGATAAAACCTGTGCCCATTGTGCTGATAGTCTAGTGGGGGGCAGTGTCTTCTAAATGGCTATAACACCAGCTGGACTATGTAGAAGTGATTCAAAGTGGTGCAGACATAGTGCCTTTTAAATATAGCAAAGTGAGACTAGGGGCCACTGCTGGAGGCAACTTTAAATAACATTGAGGGTTGTGTGGGCAGGGGCAACGAGAGGCATTGTAGGCAATGGGCTCATCAGGAGAAGAGGTGCAGAGTCAGCAAAGTGGCCAGCAGTTGCAAGGGGCCAGAACATAGTCCTGGATGTTTTTCACTTTCGTATTTTTATTTATTTGCTTTTCCCCTTTGCAGTCTATTTGTGTGGTCTCTAAGCCCCAGTGCCCAACAAAGCCTGGTATACTATTAGCACTCCACAAGCATTTACTGAAAATGGAAGGAAGGAAGGAAAGAAAGAAAGAAGGAAGGAAGGAAGGAAGAAAAGGAGACAGGAAGGGAGGGAAGGGTAGAACAGAAGGGAATGCTATAATAATTTCAGGTCACAAAGAATTTTTGGCCTCTTTTGTTCTCATTTTTGAACCTGAAACCCAATTAAAATCTTTCTACCATAAACCAAAGATGAAAAGTTTAAAATGAAATGAAATAGCTACCAAAGGAAAGACATTTTGGCTCTTTTCTACAGACTTGTTTATTTTCACATATTTATTCCAAGTTGTATTCGTCACCACAATGCATTTGTTCCCTCAGAAAGAGGGCGAGGGGCGGGGGCCGGGGAGGTTGCTGCCTTTGGCTTGAGATCCACTAGCAGGAAGGACATGCATTTTATAATACATACACACATGCCATCAGGTTTGCAAATGATCTTACATTTGCTCAGTAGCCAAAAGAGGCAAAGAATGAGAACAAAAACAAATGTGTTTTACCAACATCAAGTCCAACTTTTCCATCTTCCCCATGAGGAAAATGTATATTATGAAACGCTAGGACTCTCACAACCTCACCCCATACAACCCTGGGGCTGGGAATTTGAGAATTATTTTGGCTGAGGACAAAAGTTCTTCCATCCGCCCATATTACCCAGATGTCCGCCTGGAGAATCACCACGTTTTTCTTTAAAACCATCCATATTAAGAACAGCCTTTACCCCTCTTCCTATCTAACAGCAAAATGGGTTTTGATTGCACGTGTGGAGAAGGAAGGTACTCTCTGAGTCACGTGCTCAATTTTGGAGTTCAAGGGCACCTTATATATTTTTTCAATATACATATTTATTGGACACCTATTCTGCACCAGCCACTGCCCATTTGACATCATAGATGAGCAAATTAACCCCAGAGAAACTAAGAATCCAACCCAGTGTCACACAGCTAGAAAATAGTGGGGCCAAGATTCAAAATTAGTAAGTTGATAAAAAATAGAAGAGATAATCCACAATATAGGATAAAGGTTCCCTCAGAGGAAATGAAACACACCGTTTTAAGAGCCAGATTCCCAAACAGGTGACTATTTCTCACTTGGAAAGGATCTCAATCACTGTATTTATGTGCGATTCATGTGTGTAACATCATATTTATGTGCGATCAAAGGGACAAAGATATTAAGAGCGATACAAGAATTTCATACACTGGGAAATGGATGCTTTACCTAGAGGCAGGAAAAAATAAGTATAGAATGCTAAGTTACATTATATTTACGTGCAATCATAATGATGTTATGTGTAACATTATTAAACATCATTATGTTGGCATAATTGTCTATGCTAACCACAAAGAGCTGCAAGGCCAACCTCTCCCTTGGCTTTGGGGTAGGACTCAGTGGTCAAGATAGAGTGATAGATGCTGAATTGAAGGTGGAAAGTTAAATTCTACTTACTCTATGGTTAAGAAATTCAGTGAATCTGAGGGGAAGTGGACTTCAGAGAATTTGTATAAACCACTCCAGTCCCTGGGCATTAGCTGAGTTATTCACTAACAACCTAGAGGCTTAAAGGGTGATATCTATAGTCTTAATAATGGAATAGAAGAAAATTTCAGAAATCGCTCAGTTTATTTGCCACTTTGGGCAAAGCTGATCTTAAGTAATACTACACAACTGGAAAACCACACAGAAAGGTTACAGGAGTGCAGGGGCAATCACCACTTTAATGTCCTGACGTGCTGGTGTCCATTTTTCCTCCCACACTGCAGATTAAATCTTTTCATAAAAACTTGAATGAGGAAATCTATCAGAAAATTTCTTCTTTTCTTCATTACCCCAAACTCTAAATCCCCAGAGAGCTGGAGACAAACCTCATCATTTCACTATCATGCCCCCTAACAGAGCAGCAGTTTTAAGGCTCGATATGCATTAAAGCCACTAGGAGATCTTTTTCAAAATTATAGATAGCATGGCTCGAACCCCAGGGATTCTAATTTAATTGCTCGTCAGTAGAGCCCAGATATTTGTATTTTTTATAAAGCTTCCCAAGTGACTCTGAAGTACAGCTGGAGTTAAAGAACCACTGCTACTGATGTATTATCTATTTACAGAATTGGAGGGAATTCTCTTAGTTCTTAAAATATCTTACAACTATAATCAGTAGGAACTCAGTATAAGTGATAGAAACTTAATACTATGATAAATTTCCAAGAGCAAATGCCTGCCTGTTGGTCTTTACACCCTTAATTATACTTAGCAACTTGCATAATACATAGTAGATGTTGAATAAATATTTATCAAATGAATGAATTAAAATTGAAGAGAGTCAGTCTTAGAGGTCATGTTTCTGAGAATTTATCCATTTTTTAGATTATCCTATTTGTTGGCACATAATTGTTCATAATAGTCCCTATCACCCTTTTAATTTCTGAGATATCCATTGTAATGTCTCCTCTTTCATTTCTGATTTTATTTATTTGCATTTTCTTTTTTTCCCCCTCAATCTAGCTAAATGTCAATTTTATCTTTTCAAAAAACCAACTCTCAGTTTAGTTGATTTTTTCCTATTGTTTTTCTATTCTCTATTTGATTTACTTCTGCCTTAATCTTTACTATTTCTTCACTCTGGTAACTGTGGGCTTGGTTTGCTCTCCCTTTGGGCTTAGTTTGCTCTCCCTTTTCTAGTCCAGACGAATGACAAAGAAATAGACTGAAGCAGTAATCTGAAACCTTCCAACAAAGAAAAGTCCAAAACCAGATGGCTTCATAGGTGAATTCTACCAAACATTTAAAAAATAATGCCAAATTTTCTTAAATGCTCCCAAAGAACAAAAGAGGGAGTCCTCCAGACTCAAAACCAGTATCACTCTGATACCAGAGTCAGAAAAAGACACTACAATAAAAGAAAATTTGAGACCCATACTCTAAAATAAATATGGATGCAAAAACCTTGGATAAAAACCTAGTAAACTGAATTCAACAGCATATTAAAAAGATTATACTATATGCCATAACCAAATAGAATCTATCCCTGGGACTCAAGAATGATTCAAGATATGCAAATCAATGTGACAAGCTACATTAACAGAATGAAGGATAAAAACCACATGATCACCTCAAAAGATGCAGAAAAAGCCTTTAACAAAATTCAACAACCATTTATGATTTAAAAAAAAGCTCTCAATAAAATAGGTATAGGAGGAACTGATATCAACACATCAAAGGTAATATATGAAAAGCCTACAGTTAATTTCATAATCAATAGGAAAAAACTGAAAATTTTCTAAGATCCAATACAAAGCAAGGATGCCCAATCATTCAACATAGTACCAGAAATCCTAGCCAGAACACTTAGACTAGAAAAAGAAAGAAATCCAAGTTGGAAAGGAAGAAATAAAATGCTATCTGCACATGACATGATCACAAACGTAGAAAACCATGAACACTCAATGACAAAACTCTTAGAATTAATAAATGAATTTGATAAAGTTACAGGATACAAAAGCAACATATAAAAATTAGTGGCATTTCTGTACATTAGCAACTAACTCTGTGAAAAGAAATTAAGAAAATAATTTCATTCACAGTAGCAACAAGAATAAAATACTTAGGAATAAAATTAACCAATGAGGTGAAAGACTTACACAAGGTAAACTATAAAACATTGATATAAAGGAAATTAAAGAAGACAAATGAAAGAGATTCATAGATTGGAAGAATTAATATTGTTAAAATGTTCTTATTACCCAACGTGATTTGCAGATTTGATGCAATCCCTATCAAAATTCCAATGCCATTTTTCAGAGAAGTAGAAAAAAAATCCTAAAACTGATATGGAAGCCCACAAGATCCTAAATAGCCAAAGCAATCATGAACAAGAAAAACAAAGCTAGAGGCATCATACATTCTGATTTTAAATTATATTATGAAGTTATAGTAATCAATAAAGTATGGTCCTGGGATAAAAATAGACATATAGACCAACAGAAAGTAATAAAGAGCCCAGAAATATACCTGTGCTTATATAGTCAACTGATGTTTGACAAGGTGCCAAGAACACACAATAGGGAAAGGACAGTCTGTTCAATAAATGGCATTAGGAAAACTGGAAAGCTACTTGCAGAATAATAAAACTGTACCCTTATCTCACACCAAAAATCAAAAATTAACTCAAAATAGATAAAAGACTTAAATATAAGGCCTTAAAGTATAAAACTACTAGAAGAAAACATTGGGAAAAAGCTTAGGTAACAAAAGCAAAATTAGACAAGCAGGGTTGCATCAAACTAAAAAGCTTCTGTACAGCAAGGAAAACAATCAACAGAGTGAAAAGTGGAAGAAACTGCATAGTGGAAGAAAATACTTCCAAACTGTATGTCTGATAAGGGGTTAATTTCCAAAATATGTTAAAAAAAAAACTCATATAACTCAAGATTGGAAAACCCCAAATAACCCAATTGAAAATGGCCAGAGAACCTGAATAGACATTTCTCAAAACAGACATGCAAATTGCCAAAAGGTACAAGAAAAAGTGTTCACTATCACTTAAGCATCAGGGAAATGCAAATCAAAACCACAATAACATATCACCTTACATATGTTAGAATGGTTGACAACAAAAGGTAAGTGGGAGAGGATGTAGAGAAAGGGAGACTTATGCATTGTTGATGGGAATGTAAACTGGTAAAGGCATTATGAAAAACAGTATGGAGAGACCTCAAAAAATTAAAAATAACTGCTGTATGATCCAGCGATCTAACTACTGGGTATGTATCCAAAGGAAATGAAATCTGCATCTCAAAGACATATATGCACTCAACGTTCATTGTAGCATTTTTCATAATAGCTAATATATGAAAACAACTTAATGGTCCCTTGACAAATGAATGGAAAAACAAAATGTGGTATATACATACAATGGAATATTATTTGGTCTTAACAAAGATGGGAATCCTGCCATTTGTGACAACATGGATGAAACTGAAGGACATCATGCTGAATGAAGTAAGCCAGACACAGCAAGAAAAACACTGAATGATCTTGCATATATGTGGAATCTAAAATAGTGAAACTCATAGAAGCAGAGGACAGCATGGCGGTTGCCAGGTGCAGAGGAGAGGCGGAAACAAGGAGATATTGGTCAAAGGGGACAAAGTTTCAGTTATGCAAAATAAAAGAGTTCTGGAGATCTAAGGTACAGTATGGTGATGATAGTTAACAATACTATACTGTATACTTGAAATTTGCTAAGAACATAGCTCTTAGACTAAATCTCAACACAAACACACATACATACATACTATGCAGAAGTGGTGGATACATTAATTATGGTGCTCTTTTCACAATGTATATACATTTATCAAAACATCAAATTGACATGTAAAAATAATATATATTTAAGGTGTACAAAGATACCTCAAAAAGTAGTTTAAAAAAAAAAAGAAATTGAGGAGAAATAAAAACTTCAGAAAAGCTACTGAACTAACCAAATAAGGAATTTTTAAATAAACTGAAAAAGACAGCCAAGAGTTACAGATCCCCAAAATGGCTAGTAAAGGTTATGGACACTCAACACACTTCCAACAATCTTTTAGACCAACAAACAGGTTTATGGGACAAACCAGGCCATAAATTGGCCCCAAACATTCCAGTCATTGGCTTTAGTGTATTCTCCTCCTGAAAGAAGATCAGATCTTGGAACAAAACATCCCTCTAAGATAAATGAGCTAGAATATTAGAAGTCCTAGTAATACATTTAGACTAGGCTTTGACCCAAAAAGTAAAAGGAAGGCAACCACAAACTCTTAAACGTATATCCCCAAATGTGTGATCCCTTCTCACTCAATGAAAAGATCACCTCATATAAATGACATGAGAAGTCAGACTCACTCTGAACTTGTGTATCTTTCTTTTAAACAAACCTCAAACATTTCCAAGGAAAACAAGGCTGGTAACATACAACATAAGATGAAGAATAACATAAATCTTGCTTTGGGGCTCACTTGGGCTGAAAGTTCTTAAACTTTTAAGACCTGTTAAAACAGGTCTTGTGAACCTTATATTGGATGTTATGACAGAGATGAGATGATTTTAAAAGAAAAAAATATTTAAGAAGTCAAATCTTAACACTAAAAATTTTCTTTTGGTATTTATTATACAGTGTAGAAATTATTTGCTAACTAAAACTTATATTCATGTTAAGTATCAATATTTTTATGGGAGAAAAATTGTGTTTGCAATTAAAAAATCAGAGGAGTTAGCTTACTTTCCCTTAGCATAATTCTTAAAAAAAATGACAAGTTTTAATGATCTTCCCCATACCTGTGATATAAGACTCCCTGGGGCTATTTATTTTAATTTTTCTGGGTTTATATTGACAACATTCTGGCAGTCACATCCCTTTGCAATAACATCATAATCTTAACTTTTTTTAGGCACCTCTATCATGTGATGATTTTCTCTCTTATTCGTCTAATAGTTTTGTTCAACTCAAATTTTTATTCAACTCAAAAATTCAGTTCAAAATTGATTAACTTTCAAAAATGTTTTCATTCTCTATGGGTAAGCCTTTTTTTAGTTATTTGGATATATATATGAAGTCAATAAGTCTTTCATTTAAACAGTTAGGATTTAACAAAATAGTCATACTCAATATATTAAATAACCTATAGTATTAATCTATTAATCCATATTATTAATTAGTCTGGTGTTTAGTTAGTTTGGCATTTCAGTAAGTAAAAAAAAAAAAAAAGATCATAAAAGATCTTTAAATCTTCAGCCACCAATGCAAAAGTTGACACCACACTTAAAGAGTATCAGCTATCTGACTCAGTGCCATTTCAAGTGATCTGCAGTTTACACCTTTGACCTTGATCTTGGCACAGCCCTAATACAGTGGTACATGTGATGATATACACACTATTCTTAAGAATCCTATGCATCTGGAATTCCTTTTGGGCTAAAGACAAACCCAGAGCTCTCAGAGACAGATCTTTAGTATCAAATTTTTAAAAATATGCTTAAATAACTTAGGTTGAAGAAGGATCATTTCCACTAAACAACACACAATACTAGGTTAACCAGACAAATGCATTTGCTAAAAATATTATTTCAAAGTATTTAGTGGGAGAGGTAGAGAATTGGAGAGACAAGAAGCAGCTTCTTAGGGTAGTTAGCAGATTGTTTAATTCACTTGTAATAAAATAAAGTACAAGTAGGTAGAGTCTGTTTCCTAATTAAAAAAAAATAAGTCAAAGCACACATTATAAACCACTTGGTGATACAAGGTTAGCAGCAATAGCATTAATGGAGTTATTCAATGAAACCTAATGGAATCTTAAAGAAATGAGCGAAAGTTGTAGAAAAAATTTTACACAGTGCCTTTCTTTACTGCTCAAATCAAAGTTTCATGGAAAGGAAATGATCAAGCCTACAATATCAGAAATTAGGAAAATCAAGCACTGCTTACTTTCTGTGCGCCTCGAAAAAAGACAGGGGAGAAGCTGAGGAAGATTCAGTATCTCCCTGGGTCAGGGCTGTTTCCCCAGCATCAAGCACTCCCAGTTGAGAATGAAGGAGTTTATATTTAATGCTTGTCCATATTTTCAATCTGCTTTGCCTCCACTGACTGTTTCTTCTGTAACCTTCAAAAGATCATCTGAGGGATGATGCTCTCTACTGGGAAGGTTAACCACGCCTCCTCCAAGCTCCCAATCCATCAGGAAACACACTTAACCCCAGAAAATGAACCCCTGTCATCTACCCCTTAAATCTGTCTATTTGAGCATCCTTTACAGCTCCATCATAATGGGAACAGAATAATTATTATCAGATAAACTTAAAAATATCAGACCTAAATGTGACAAGATCGTATCACAAGAGCTGGAAAAATTGGCCTAACAGGTTAACTCAGCAGGTGGATGGGATTTACTTGGGCTGAAGTGGAATGCTGACCATTAGACTACAGAGCACACTCTGGTTACCTGCTGGGCTTCTAAGGACATGTACATTCAACCTCTGATCTTTCCCAAGAGTCATTAAGCTACTTAATTGAATCTGGATGCCTAAATCTGGAGTGGAGAGACGAAAGAAAACCCATTAAGTTTATTAAACCTAATTGTCGATAAATTGTCACAGAAGGTCATCCCTAGTAGATTACAAAAACAGCCCCTGTTCTTTACCACCTCTATATTGCCTGCCTTTCCATGAGAACAGTTTTGTTCTCCCACTGTGACTTTGGGCTTGGCCAGCTAACTTACTTTGGCCAATGTATACCTTCTTAAAAAAATCTATTTATCTATGCCCAACAATACTTTGACACCATTCTTTAATAGAGCTTGTGTTGTGAGGAGAGTTTAGGCTCAACTGTCCTGATTCTGGTTCTCTCGAGAAAAACAACATATAGGTTAATTCAGCTGTCCAGTCTGTTCTTTTACTATTTCTTTATGTTCTTACTAGATTTGGAAATGCCATCTGTTTGAAGACTTTTTTTTTCATCTTCAAACACCAAAAGAATAGATGGTCCATTCCTCTCTCCATACTTTTCACTTCCTATTCACCGCAGTATGAGTTTACTGAATGTATTTTTTTAATATCTGAAAGTCAAATAGAGACACATCTTATGTACTTCAATAATTTTGGCATTTACATTCTACTTCTTCAGTTCATTATAAGTAGATGACAACTGGTATCTTCCATAACATGTTAATAAAATCTTAATAACTGGAGTCTTAACTTATAGGTGACAGTATGGTATTTTTGAATTTCATAGAACATCACTATTTGACGATTTGCCAAATGACAGACTCTTACTTGTGATTTTAATTTATTCCTAAAGTTGCTTCTCAATCTCTCACTCGGTACAAGATTCTTGCAATGTAACATTCACATCAGTGAGCCAATGTGAAAGTTCTCATAAATTTCTTACCAGCTTTGTGAGATATGTTTTGGCTCATCCCTGAAGAATATTCAAGCATGCTAATTTGGGAAAACTACATAATAGGAACATTCCAAATTTGTACCTTTGGCTTTACTGATAAATGTTTATTATCAGTTATACCTCACAGTAGTACCACCACGTAGCATCAGGTAGTGCAGATTTAGCAAGTTTTTGATATTCAGGATTAAGAGAACAGGTGAATCGTAAGGATGAAAGGTCTGTTCTGTCCCGTCAGCTCACAGATCTGGTTTAACATGAAGCTGGCCTCTAAAGAAGACAGATAAACTCTCTAGTAGATGCAAGACTTATCTTCAGTGTAGACCAAAACACCAGAATGGCTAAATACTGCAATTGATCTGGTATCTTTCATGATATGCCTTTGGTTACGTTTCCCAGTGTATGTCATTTCCACTGGGGCTTGTCTGGAACTAAAATTGTCTCTAGTTATCAATGGATTCAGTGAAGAACCATCTATTGAGCTCTTATTACCTCTCAGACTATTTAGACCTCGGAGGTACAGAAAAAAGTAAGACTTGGACCCCAATTTCAAGAAATTCTCATACTTCTTAGAATAAGTTAACATTTTCCTGAAACTACATCTCACCACTTTCTGCTGTGTATGAAAAGTCTAGAAGAATCAGCAGATGCATAATTTTTCCTTCTATTTCACATTTTATAATATACAGTAATTTTGATCAAACCTCTTTCTTGCCACATATAACACTTTTCACCATCAAATAAAATCTTTTATTAAAAAATATTATCATAGTACTTTATATTTTATAGTTTGGAGAAAAATCTAGTCATAGACCACACAGCTCAAGAAGCAGTTCTGAATTATTATTATTCTAAGTAAAGACTTTCCATTCTAACACCTCAAGCCTTTTCCTTTTAGCTTGGGAACTGTTAGCCACCCTTACCTCCCTCCTTCATCATCACACCCACTATTCATGCCCTAATTCCCACTGCAGTTTCTATTTTTCCAAATCTTCTTTTATTCAAAACTCACCTTTCAGTAAACTGAATGACCTTAGGGAACTTCTGGCCATTACAACATTTAAAAAACTAAACCAATTTATCTTTCATATGCAAACTACTTGGTAACAACGGAATCCAACTAAACTTAATATGCTGTTAACATGAACAGTTTTCCTATTACTGTCACCGTAATTATTAAGATGGTGCCAAATATATTATGGAGCTATAGATATTAGATCCATTTTTTAAATTGAAATATAGTTGATATACAATGTGTTAATTTCTGGTGTACAGCATAGTGATTCAGTTATACATATATATTCCTTTTCACATTCTTTTTCATTATAGGCTATCACAAGATACTTAATATCCTGTGCTATACATTAGGACCTTGTTGTTTATCTATTTTATATATAGTAGTTAGTAACTGCAAACCCCAAACTCCTAATTTATTCCTCCCCGCCCTTTCCCCCATGGTAACCATCACTTTGTTTTCTCTGTGAGTCTGTAAATAAATTCATTTGTGCCATTCTTTCAGATTTCACATGTAAGTGATATATAGATCCATTTCTAATGATGAATTCTCCTTCTAGTTATAACATGAAAACAGATAAGAAAATTAGCTTGGTGAATGAGATAAATTCTGTATCACTCATCACATATGCGTATATAAGTACCTAGCTGAAGAAGGACATATTTAATTCTTTGGACCTTCCTTCATTTGGACTTGCTCCGCATTACCCTCAAAGTGTGCCTCCAACCTGCTCCCCTGGGGCCTTATGGAAGCCCCCCACCCCCACCGCTGCGGGTTTGGGACTTACCTGCTGCTGAGGCAGCGTCTCAGTGAGTACGAGGCCCCTCCTCCGCAGGTGCGTGAGCACTCGCTCCACGGGCCCCAGGCATCCCACAGGCCGTCCCGGTCCTCCTCAGAGCGTGCTGTCCTGGAGCTCTGTGAGGAACAAGACGACGGTCAGTACAAGATCTCCACTTGGAAACGTGTGTGCTAAAGCACGGGTCGTCTGTCTGTCTGTACCTGCTGGCCTTGTTGAGGATGAAAATGGGCTCAGATTCTTGGATTCTTTCCAATTTGATATTGTGCATATGTCTGGGGAGAGGAATAGTCGAGTTTCAGGACCCTGGACCATAACTGAAAAGGGCGCGGGACTGCCCTACTGGGAGCAAATAGAAAGAACAAGGTGGCCAGAAACAGGCATCAGGGTTAGAGGAAAAGAAATACCACTGAAGTCAAAATTTTGCCCAGAGTTCATGAATCTACTTCTTGCTGCTTTGTGAAAAGAGAAGCTGGGCTCAGAAATGGTTCTGCTCTGAGAAGCCTGACACGTGCATACCAGCACTGCTTTCCAAACTTAATGTTTTATACAATTGACTTTTTTTCTTTTAACGAAGCAGCATCATTTCCAGTTCTCAGATCTGCCAATCAGAATAACTACATGAAGTAACTTTAGTAATGTAGGGATTGGCTCTGGACAGATTTGCTTGTTAATGACAGACTTTCTAAGTGAAATCTACATTCAGTATAAGGAAAACTGTTATGTATAGGTCTCTGTGTAGTGCTTCACATTTCTTAGAAGAGGTGAAGTTTGTGCCAATTTTATAGTAGTTAATAGAACAGGTTCTGGAGTTAGAAACTGCTTAGTTTTGGATGTAGATTCTGTTTTGTTTTGTTTTTACTAATTACGTATCCTTGTACAAGTAACTTACCACCTCCCGATCTTCAATTTCCTTTTCTATAAAATGAGGATAATATTATATTCATGCATACACATGTATACTATAGAAAGATCAGTTATGTAAGTTTAGCTTAGGACTAGTTTCAGAGTAATCTGTGAATATTAGCTGTAATTATTATATTATTATAAACTGAAAATGTCATCTATATACTTACACAGTTGTATTAGTCTGTTCATGCTGCCATAACAAAATGCCAGACTGGGTGTCTAAACAACAGAAACGGACTTTCTCACAGTTCTGGAGTCTGAAAGTCTGAGATCAAGATGCCAGTATGGCTGGCTCCTGGTGAAGACTTTCCCCTTGGGTTGCATATAGCTGCCTTCTCACTATGTGGTCACATGACCTCCACTTTTTGTGAGTAAGGGAAGGGTGAGCAAGCTCTAGTATTTCTTGTTAGAAGGGCACTAATCCCATCACGAGGGCCCCACCCTCATGACCTTTTCCAAACCTAATAATTATCTCCTAAAGGCTCCATCTCCAAATACCAATACACTGGGCAGGACGGCTTCAACATATCAAGTTTGAGGGGATACAATTCAGTCCATGGCAAGAGTTCTATAAATAGTGTCAACTGTGGCCAAGTTACTTAACTGAATACAAGTGATATCCAAACAATAAAGATGGTATCTTTTCATGTCAAAGACATACAAATGACAAATGTTAAAAATTCAGAACTATTTGGAAAAAGCAAGCTATAAAGAAAACGTGCATGTTAGGCAGCATGACAGTTCCACCTTCACTTTTCTGAGGAGAGAGAACAGGCAGTGTAGAATACCGGGAGAACGTGGAATATGCAGGTGATGGGAAGGTAATCTCTAACAAAGCACTGTGAGAACTTGAGATGATGTAAGTAAAGTGACCAGCACACAGCAGGCTCTACAAATGGGAGCTCTTATTATTACTATTTGAAAAGTCTTTCTCACACCCTAACTAGTTATACTCAAAGCTGTATCGTCCAAGCAGGAGGACCCCCTGGAAAAGAAAAGAACATCATCTCACTTCTAGAAAACTATTTTGCAGTAATGGGATTCTTTACAAATCAGTTGCTTTGGGGCTCATTTGTCAAACTGACTACTCCTTAGAACTTTCACAGCCTGTACAAATGAAGTCACAAACCTGGCCTCAGAGTGTTGTATCAAGGATTCTCTGACTGGTGCGTGCTTTATTTAGATTCCTAAATCACGTGAAAGACAAAGTGGGATAGACAGTGGTTGAAAGCAGAGAATGCAGACCTGCTCAGCCTGGAATGGAACACTGGCTCCCAAGCCTCCTAGCTTTCATTCTTCTTATCAGAATGGGGATAATAAAGCTATCTGCATTACCGAGACCTTGTGAGGATTAAAACAGTTAACATGTAGAAAGCACATATGGCAGAAATAACCCAAATGTCCATGGAAGGATAAATGGATAAGTGAACTGTGGCATACTCATACAATGGAATATTATTCAGCCTTAAAAAGGAAGGAGATTCTGACACATGCTACAACATGGTTGAACTTTTGAGGATATTATATGAAGTGAAATAAGCCAGATACAAAAGGACAAATATTTCTAAGATTTCACTTATATGAGGTACCTAGAGTCATCAAATGCATAGAGACAGAAAGTCAGTGGTGGTTGCTAGGGGTTGGGGGAAGGGGGAAGTAGGGAGTTGTTTAATGGATACAGGGTTTTCATTTGGGAAGATGGAAATAATTCTGGAGCTGGATGGTGGTGATGGCTGCTTAACAGTGTGAATGGACTTAGTGTCACTGAACTACACACTTAAAAACGAGTAAGATGGTATATTTTATGTCATGTATGTTATACTACAATAAAAATAAATATATACAATTTCAGAAGCTCATAAGGCCTAAATTATAAGCACTATATAAGCATTTGATGCTATTGTTAACATTGTGGTTTATTTAGTATTACTAGTTGTTAACCTCATTCGTAAACATACATGGGCCCTGAAGGTTATAGGAGGTCTGCTGCTGGGAAGATACCAGTGTTTTGTTTTTTGTTTGTTTTCCTGCTGAGTTGAGTTGAGACAGTGCACTCGTAAGGCTCAACCTTCTTAAAACCCTGACTTTCCCACAGCAGAACCTCCCAGTCACCTGCTACACTGTATTACCCAGTGATATGACCTGTGAAGAGTTTGAGGTTCCTATGAAATGTGGCAGAGGATAAGAAACAGAAACACACTGGTTACCCCCAAACCTGTCCTCTCTAAAGGAAGTAGTTATGGAATTCAAAGCCTGTTTTTTTAGGATTAATAAAACCAATCTCTAATCACAGCAACAAGGGGTATTCTTCTTCCAAGCTTAATTAACTGGGGAGGGAGAAAAGACCCTTTGCCATTGACATATACATAACCAGTCTCTTGCTCACCCATTAAATTCATTCCTCAGACTTTTTAAAAGCTTACTGTGCATCTCCTGACTCCCGTTGTGTTTACCCTGTGTGACCTGAAGATTGTTCTGTTGGGAGAGTATTTGCCTGATGCTGTCATTGTTTACGAGACAAACATACCCCGCGCAATGCCATTCCCCTTATTTTACTAAAATTCAATATGACTGAGATGAAAACCAACATCACAAATGCTAGCATTCATGAAGCAACTAAAATAAGCAAGATGAGTGATCACAAGTGATACAATCCAATTACTACAACTGAAAAAAAAATTCCACACGCGGCATTCACATTTGAACTCCATTTCCATGAGAGGTAAGAACACCAGAATGCCAAATCCTTGGGACATTTCTCTCTGGTGGCTCTCTGGTTAAGATATTTAGGAAATAATGTATGGTTGAGATTTTGTTTTTCTAGAGAAGTAAATTGTTCCAAACTCTACTAAAGTTGCTGGATATTTTTGATGTGCTTTGTCTCAAGAGGCACTAAAATGGCTTTCAGGTGAGGGTTCACTCATTAAACATCTTACCTCATTGCCAGTTAACAAGTTTTGGCAGAACTAGACATATTAAGTGCCCACATTTCTCTAAAAAACATCGCTCATCAGCCCAGAAGCGAGTCGTGGACCTATTTCTCAAACTGGAACGAACTCCAACTTTTAACAGGCAGAGTAAACATAATTCATTTCAACTAAATTCAGGTTTCATGTTAGAGAAAATAAAGGGATGTTCCTCCTTTTTGTGCCAGATTTTTACATCTAGAACCAGAAATGACATTTCAGTAATGCCTTTCAGATCATTTAAGACTTAGAAGTATCTGCTTTAAGACATCGTTAAGAGGACTTTCATCATAAATAACTTTTGTGTCCAGTCCAGGACAAACTCTTGTTTACTCCTCCTCACTTCACAGGAGCATTTTTTTTAAATTGTAAATTTTGAATTGCATCTAGGAAGAAAAAGTGAGGCAGAAGAAAACAGAAATAGATAATGAGTTGCTTAAAAGCAGTGCTGATTGCTTCTGAAACCACAATTCCACGTCCCAGCCAATGGTTCTTGATTTGATTTCCATCACATAAATGTAATATTTTGATCTCAATGTCTCAGAAACAAGGTCATGGAGGCTATAAAAACAGTGATCTAGAGATTATCACTGACCCCACTGTTGGAATTTTCAGCAAGTGTCAGGTGAGATGATGGTGTTTAGCTACTAATGCCAGAAAGCTAAAGCGCAGCCATTAAATTCTGTATGTAACCGATGTTTTACCAATAGGAGATTTATCAGAAAAGGTCAAAACTGCATCTGATATTGAACTGGAGGGGAAAGTCCATTATAAATGTCCTTATTATAGCACTTATTTTTCTCCATAGTCATTGAATGGATTAGAATGGATAGTTGGCACCTTCTGTGAGTTGGCATTTCAGAAATCCACTGAGAGGAGAGAGTCCTGAGTCCTGGTTCTGTAATTCTGTGAAAACTGAACACTTCCCTTGAGTTACTCAATTTAGAAGAAGTCTAGCTATTTCTAGATCATTGATGCCACATGATGACCTTTGTAGCATTGATGATGACTCCTCAATCAACTACAGTTGACCCTTAAATACTTGGGGTGAGGAGTGCTGATCCTGCACTCAACCAAAAATCTAGTATGATTTATGGTCAGCCCTCTCTATATGCCATTCTTCCACATCCACATACCATGTAGTACCATAGTATTTACACAGTATTGAAGATATCCGGTATAAGTGGACCCAAGCAGTTCAAACCTGTATTGTTGAAGGGTCAACTGTATTTTTGTGTTAGAAAACTCAGCCGTCAACTCCCCAGTTCCAGCCAACCTTGCTCCTGGGCAGGTAAGTGGCTCCAAACCTCAGTCCATGCCAATTTCGTAGAATATAGACTATGGCCAACATCATCATATACCTCCTAGGAATATTAAAAGATGATTAGAAGAGCTTCTCTAAATCCATCAACCTCATCTCGCCATTACTGGCTCATTTAAATGTGGTTTTCATCTGATGGTTTTGTGGTTGATCTCAGAGGCAATTGCAGCAACCAAGTCTCATGTGGACAGTGCTAAGCCTGACAGGTACAAGGAGCTACAGACTTTGAGTAATCACACGAAGCAGTGTTTCCCTGAACCTCACTGGCCCAAAGACACTTAAACTTAGAACGACCTGTGTACCACTTTATCCAGAACCCTCTTTCACTGGAACCCGAACAGATTATCAAGGACTGATGAAAGATATTGTCGGATGAAGCAAAAGTTAGCCATAAAAACTCCGTAAAATTCTGTTTGTTCAGAGACACAAACATATAGACAGAGCACTTAGAAAATATTTTTTCCAAATGCTGTAACAAGAGGTCAAGCTGTATAGAACAAAATGAAAACGAAACTAGGTGCCGAGGAAATGGATGATAGGTTTTTGTAAAACTGAAATCATATAACAGATGAAGTTATATTATAAGCAAAGTGTTTTTCAGACATCAACAGGTCCTCAAAGCAGCAAAATGGGTTACCGGATGAGTGGAAGAATGGTTCTTACTATTTCAAGATCAGCGAGCAGCCACCTGAGTCTCTGGTTTTCCTCTTCTGACAGACAGACCCATTTAGCTCAAGCCATCTGGAGCTGTGTATGTGACGGTACCAAATGGATGTCACACACCTTGAACTGAAAAAGAGGGGCGACTCCTCCAGTGATGAGAGAACCATTTTTCCTGTGGTGTGCCCATGCAACGTGGAGAAATCTATACACAGAAACATCCTGTCCATGTATCAGGCTTTGGAAATGAATCTCCAGGTTCCATTTTTAGCTCCCTTATATCACGTCCCTATGAATCTTATCTAATCCCTGGCTTTTTCAACAACTGGGAATATGGATTCTGCCGCCAACTGTATGCGGTCGGGGTTGTGAGGCTCTGCTTCTGAGAGCTTACAGACGTTAAGCGGTAACTGGGCTCTTGTAAAAGTCTGTTCACTTTTTCATGTACTTTCTTAAAGAGCAGGGTGTGTGGATACCGAGGCATGCGCCTTCCCAAATACTTGCTGCTGGCTTTGCTGAGGAAATTTGGATCATCTGGTTCTTATCACAGCTGCACTGCTGGGGATATGATGATCTGTCAGTGACACAGTGCACGGTCTTTCAGAGGCCACTGCATCAAGCCTGTCCCTTGCTACTGAGGAGAAAAGGCCATTCTGGTACTGGGTGTAAAAGCCATCCAGCCTGCGCAGGACATCTGGGTACCTGTCCTTTTTCTTCTGCCGCACCCAGGCAGGTACACACAGCACACCCTGTCCCATTCCTGTTAGGGCACCTGACTGCACCTCAACCTGGAGGGTGGGCGGTGAGGTGCTGGGATTTATCGAGTGCCTATGTGCCAGGAAGCATGCTAGAATTTACACCAATTACCATCTTTAATCCTCCCAATAAACCACGTCAGGTTGGAAAACTTCTTCCTATTTTACCAATGAGAAAACTGACTCTCAAGAGAGGCTGAACACCCTGCATCATGGTGCAGGAGATGGTGCACAGGCCGGGGAGTGAGACAGACCTTACTAGCCATGTGCTAGTAAACTGACTAGAGCCCTCCTTTGTCAGATCTCTTCGAGCCTGAGTTTCTTCATCTGTGAAATGGGGACATTAATATTCTCACTAGGGTCATAGTGAAGATTAACCGAGAAATCATACTTAAGGTGCCTAGTGTAGTTTCTGGCATGTGGTGTTAATTATTTCATCCCTCCATTCAAGCCAGGAATACACCCTTCCTCCCTGCCCCCATTCCCCACATCACACAGATAGTACCTGGTACAGCCTTTTTTTTTTTTTTTTTTTTTTAAACACAAGGTACTGAGGATTGAACTCAGGATGCTAAGGATGTGCTCTACCACTGAGCTATATCTTTCCCCACAGCCAGGTTTTTTATCCATAATCTGATCATGTTTTGTGCTGCCTGGCTTCAGATTTTCACCTTCCTTTCCATTTTGAACAGCACTTATGAGTACACGAATTTTTTTTTTAATAGCAAGACAAGAACTAAAGTTCTTGCTTTTCTTATAACAGAAAGTATTTTGTCCTCAGAACTCTTTCTCAATCTAGGAATTACAACTTGGAGATGGAATTAAGACAGCTTCATTACTTTTGAGGAAACGAAAGCCTGACTCTGGTCAGTGTCAAATGCTTCAGGAAGATTTTCATTTCAGAACCAGGGTAACTTGATGTGTTTGTATTTTCTCCAAGGCCAAGGCTGGGTTACAGCTCATCTCAGAAAGTGCTGAGAAACCTCTGGGTGGAAGGCTGGACCAGAACACAATTTCATAGCCAGCTGAATTCAAATCAATAATTCCTGATACGAGCAAAGATTAGTATTCAGGAAATCTGTGACTGGTCATGGAGTATTTTGAGTCAGTTTATCCCAGGGAAAGGCCTAAAAAAAATTCTAGCATTGTCAGTTTCTATTACTTTAAAAGCATACACTTCACAAATAGAAGTACTCTGCTTTGTGGTAATACTGATAGAATATAAACATAAATACTCCTATGCAGTTTTTTTTTCTGATAGAGATTTCAAACTCTCAGTTTGGATGAAAATCTATATACATGTATATATATGTGTATGCATATACATATGTATATTATGTATATACATTTATATGTGTGTATGTGTGTGTATCTGTGTGTGTGTGTGTATAAAAATCTTCAAGACACACTCTGAGAAAGCCTGGAAGATTTAAAGAGATTTTTCTACTAGTAAGAGGTTGTCAGCCTAGTTTTCTTTTTTCCACTATAATAATTTTCTTTTTAATAACAACTGTAACAGACAAACTCCTGAACCTAGGGGCTGCTCAATTAGGAGTAGAAGGCTGAAACTGGTAATTCCGTTTCTTTCACAAAGGAAAAGTAGACAATGGGAGAATTGTATGCTGTAGAAACTGCAGTTGTTTAGGAAAAAAAATCATTTATGCCCTTGTTTGTGCTGACAGTCATTACGGTCTTGGCCCTTGCACTGGAGGGATATCCTGAAGCCTTTAAACTATTTCGCCTCAAGTGTGAAACTTATGCCATTTTCCCTGGAGTTGGAAAAATGAAGCTGCTCTTCCTGGTTGCTGTTTTTTCTAGACTAAGAAAGAAAAAATCTCCAGTGGAAAAGAAGACATAGGCTAAGCACCAAGGAAAACAGTGAAGAGTCACCACCCGGGGCTTCTGCACCCTTCTCCCCCCCCAAAACAGGCATACTTGAAACACCCCCTGAAATGAAATTCCCACTCTGCATTTTTGTAAATTCCTGACTTCCTGGTGAGCCAGTTAGAAGTTTCAGTTTCCATTTCCACTTCATCCAACCCGAGCTCCGTCCAAACTGTGACTCCCATCAGCCATAGATATTTTCTGCAGCCCTGGCAAATTTTGCTGAAATGCATTTACAAAAGCATCTGTAGAACTAACGAAACATCTGAGGCTCTGGGAAGCACATGTTGGGGTTTGGAATCATAGAGAAAGAATTCCTGATGGAGAAAAAGCTTACTTTGTGACTCCTTGAGGAAACTGGAAAGTTAATAAATTAATGTGGCTTTGAGTGTGCTGAGCAAAAACCCAAATTATGATTGATAATAGAGAAGTTGGAAGAAACGACCGGTTAATTTCACACTGCTATCAAGCCTTTGGTTTTAGGAGCACTTTCCTCGCTCTTCTTTGGTTGACCACGGACAGTGCCAACTGTGCCAAGAAAGGAAACTTGCCAAAATGGTTCTGAACGAAGCTCCCAAGGACCCCGCGGGTGTGATTTAGGTTCCCTTCCTATGGTCACAATGGGGTGTCTTCTCCCTCAAACGTGCCATTCCAGTATTGTGGAATGAATGTTTGGAATTGAAATCTAAAACATTCTCTGACTCAGTATTATGTTTTCTTCTTTTCTATGTTCTTATTTCTACTTTTGCTTATATGAAATTCCCTTTACCCAGAAAAAGTAGCAGGAGGATAAGCTTTTACTATGTCAATATTTTGTTTAATCTGCAATTATTTGATCATCCATGCATTGTCAAGTTACAGAACACATGAAACTGAAAACAGGACTTTGTAGCTCTTTAGGATTATTATATTAATCAACAATTATCTTTCCAGTTAGAGTGTAAACTCTCTGAGGGCAGGAATTATGCTTTCTATTTCTGAGCTACCTACAGTTAGCATTACTATGCATGCAATTTAGAAGAAAACCTAACAAATTTGGACAAAAAATTGATAGAAGGTGAAAAGCTTTGGAAGTATATTTTGTTTTAAATCCTAGATTACATTTAATTGTCATCTGTTTCTTAAAAACAGACACAGGACGTGGGGTAAGCATAGGAGTGGGGTGGAGTGGGGTGAAGTTGGGGGAGAGCACAAGAAAGGGGGAGAGACGGGAGGCAAAAGAGAGAGGGATATCTAGTTACTTAAAATTTCCAAGTGGTTTCAAGTTCTGGAACTTTATTCTTTTTTCCAGTTCAAATATGTACCACCATCCAACCCCCTCTACACTAGGAAATACGTTTTGTCAAAAACATTGCACCTGTAACTCGGATGCACATTTTAAAAAGCAGTAACTCTCTCTCAATTACCATATCTCTGTATCTTCAATAGATAACATTTTCCTCTAGTTTTAACCTATAGCTGCAGGTAGCAGCTAGAATGATTGAAACAAGTTTCACGAGTTTTGCAGTTTGGCAGTAAATCATTTTGAGGGTCTACTTATGGTCCTGATGATACTTTTCCACCATCAATGTAAAGCAAATCAATCAAGAGCCCCAGCATCCAGAAGCATCATAACTGCTTAATGTAGACTCATGTGAGTAATCAGCAGATTTCCTCTACATCCTACACCCTACTCAATGCTCTGGGGCCAGGAAACCTTGTAAGTAAGGCGCATGGCTGCCAGCAAGTTGATCTGCTGCTTCGAAATGACTGTCTCCCATCCAAGGCTACCATTTTAGCAGCCCCCTATTTGATTCTCAGTGTCTACCTATAACTATTTAGCAGCCCCCTATTTGATTCTCAGTGTCTACCTATAACTACCTATAACAACCCCACAGCCCTCTGCCTCTTGGCTTTGGAGGGACCCGTTGCTTTCTCATGAACGTTAAATTCTAATCCTGCATGCTTTGCTTCTGCTCACTCTCCTGAGTCCAGCCTTGGGCAGCCACACTGCTTAGAGGCTTTATAATCCAGTACAGAAGATAAACAACAACAACAAAATATCTGATGGCTCAACATTCTCTACATTTAACCAGACACCAAGTCTTATCACTCCCACTTTTGAAATGTTTCCTTTCTATTCCCACCCTCTCCCATCCCTACTTTCACTGCCTCAATTCTGGTTCTAGCATTTCGTGCCTGGTGATTTGCAATAGGCTTCCCCTCTGATTTTTTTACCTCCAGCCTCTCCTCCTGCCATTCTGTCCTCCACACTGCTACCAGTTATCTTTCTAGAATGCAGAGTTAAACCGTTTCCTCCTTAAGAGACTTTCTTTGGTTCCACTGCCTGCCAATAGCTGGTGGCATCTAGTAATGGATTCCAGGTAGACCATGAGGACTCTAACTGTATGAAACATTTTGGGTGCACGTGCATTGTTACCATGTTTCTGCAAAGAGGACTCAGAGCTTTCATCATGTTCTCCAAAAAAGGTTAAGAACCACTGGGCATAAGATAAAGTCCAAATTATTAGGGCAGCATATAACACCTTTCCTAACCTGACCTTCAGTCAACATGTTAGACTCATTTCTGCTGCTCCTGATCACTCACGTCCTCTATGCTCCAGTGACAGGGCACAGCTGCTCCGTCAGACAAGCTGCATGGGGACCTCTGACGCTCTTCCTGATTCCGCTACTGCTTAGCTTACCTTCCTTTCCATCTCCCTCGTATCTTACTACTTTCTTCAACTTGTGTACTCCTGCTCCTGCTTTAAGATGCAGCTCCAGTGTCATCTTCTAGTGGAACGTTCTCTAACCTCCAGCTAGAATCAATCACTGCCTCTGCTGTGTACCCTGAACATATTGCTAGCACTTAATACACATGGCTACTTTAGCACTTGTCAGCCACTACACGGTAGTCATTTGTGTACACATCTATCCCAAAGAAAGGACAGTGTGTTCCTTAAGGATCATGACAAAGATGAATACGTCTTTGAACCCCCAGTGCCTCACAGAATAGCAGATATGTAATTGGTCTCAATGCACATTCATTGAATGAATAATTAACACAAGGCAGGCTAGGACCAGTTGTAGCTGAGTGTCTAATTCATAACGGCTGTCAGCTTTTGCTCTCATTTATATACAGTCAGATTCTCCAAAGACAGAGCAGGGAAAATATATACGCAGAAGCTACAGATAAGTAAAGGGAACGGAAGAGGAAAAAGTTAATCTGACTCATGAAAGAAAAAGACGATCACATTTCTGCTTATTCACATGTCTTTTTATGCCAACTTTAAATTTACCCCAAATGGGAAAAGCTGAAGGATGATTAACCTGTCACATCTTGCCTTAAGCTAGCCTCATTCAAATCCTAGATGCCTATCTGCCAAAGAGCCCTCATCACTGAGTAAACAAGAGTCAGTCCTTCTGCAACACTCAGGAAGCAGTCCTTTGTGGAGATGAGAGTGCTGGGATTATAAGGGAATCAAGATGGGCTGGGGAGGGAATTCTGACTTGATTAAAGGCATAGACCCCCAATCAATAAAAAAGTAAAAAAATAATAATTAAATTGTATTTTCATGAATGCAACAATTAGTATAGTAGAGATCACCACAGAGGACAGAAAACTCAATGTTGAGCCAGATTAGGAAAAATGACTTGAAAGAAGCAAGTTTGAATACAAGTTTTAAAGTAAGGTTTTTAGACTGGGGAGAATAGATTCCCATTTGATCCCACGTAAAAGTAATTCTTAAAAAGTCAAATTCTAGAGGTGTGATGTTTAAAAGAAATTAACAGAGGCAAAATATTGACATCAGCCCCTGAAGACAAGGACTATGTGATTATTCAGCTTTACATCCCAATTTCTAACACAGGGTTTGATACAGAGATTGGTGTTCAATGGAGGTGTAATGTTTAAGTGATTTTTTTTTTTTGTGAGCAACTTTAAGATGTTTCAGAGAACGGATATGGATAATACTGAAGGAAAAACTTCTAAACGGGAATACAGGTCAGGAGTCAGGACTTGGACATTGTGGTATTTTTGGCCAGATACTTCCTGAAACATCCTAGTCATAAAAATGTCTACAATTCTAAATTAGCCTATCTCATTTAAGCATATTTATAAATCAATTTTCCAACTTGTCGACAAGACATGAACATTTATTTGCTTGACTTAACTCAGGGTTGCTGTAAAAATTATTTAAAAAATAGAAGTTCTAAAATATGAACATGTTGACAGTATTAAATTGCTAAATGAAATTCAAGTAGATGATCCTATTGCTAAAGCTGTAAAAATCATTTTATTAAAAATAATTACTGAAACAAAGAATCTCTACTGGGGACTCTTTTTCTTTATAATTATCAGTTCCCAGCACCTCTGTCAAATCCTAGTGACTTCTGAATAATAAAAGAAATGCTAAATTATAATCCGAACTTTTTGTTGATAAATGTGTACTATTTAATTCTTTGAAAATCAGTAACTACTTGTAAGCAAAAATTTCCCAAATGATGAAATAAAAGTTAGCTTTATATGACAGTTTTCAAGTTTTTTATTGACTTATTTCCTTTCCAAGTGTTAAGGAATAATAGTTTTTCTTTTTATGCTGTTTCTACTAATAGCTACGCCAGTAATTTTCATGACAATTTATTTTGTATCAAAACAGAAACTGCTTTTGTGGTTCTCTACTGGTATAACTTCTAGTGTTGTTTTTTTTTTTAATACTCAGATTTCTAGATATATTTTCAACACATTATTAAGTCTTTTATTAGTAACAACTGAGAGTCTGTTGTCATATAGCTTTTGTCTTAACTACAGCAACCAGGGCAAACATTTTCTAGTGAAACGATTATTTATTTCACAAATACAATAGCCTACATTTTTTTCTTTAATAGTGTACAGAGTATATTGTAGTATAAGTCCTTTATTTTAAATCACTGCAAGAAAGACTGATTTCCTAAAAGGACTTGTCTTTCTCGGTCAATTATAATTTGTCATCATTATTCGTCAACAATGCAGATCTACTTGCACTGAGATGGAAAACAATACTGGTGATTAAAGACATATCTACCAGTAAGTAGTCTTTCTATCTCCCAGTCAAGTTCATAGAAAACACTTATGTTTTTGAGCTGCCTAAATTCTCTGTAAGCATTTTGAAATCATAGTTGAAAAATATCATTCAGTATTGTATATACAGGAAGTAATACAATCTTTCATTCATTTGTAAATTAAATAACGATGTCAAGGAGCCATTAGTGAAACCACTTATTAAATGTTTATTAGCATATGAAACATAATATGGTTTCTGTGATTCCTGTGAGCCTTCCTCTGACCCTCAACGCTTGATAAAGTAGAAGCAAATATATTTTCTCCACGAATTTATAAAACTTAATTTTTGCTTTCACTGTGCAAGCCTCTTGAGTCTGTCAGCTTTTGGTTTTCAGCGAGAATAATTCTTTTTCCTTCAGCGTCATTCATTATTATTTAATGGTAGGGATAATATTTAAATGCACTGCATGAACCATGGTTAGCAATGTGAAAAGTTAATAGGCTGACGTCAAAAGCAACGTTATAATCACTAAAATGCCTCAGAAATATATGAAAATGGCTCTTGGCCACAGACAATATCAAGATTGCCCAGGCGCACCACAGGCATCTTTTTTTAAAGCCTGTTTGTAACAAGCAGGGAACGTGAAGGTGCTAAATCATGGTTTACTACCCCATTTTCCTCCCAGCCTCTCTGTCTCTGGAGCTGGGACTCAGAAATCAATTTCACACACGGCTGCTATCAGCATTCTTTGAACTGTTAAGACGCAAGCCCTTTCCCCCCGTTTTATTAAAAACAAGCTCACTTTTATCTCACAGCTCCCGCTTTGTGCTTTCCTGCCTTTACTTTCCACTTTGTCAGTGGTGAGTTAAATTGTCTTCTGTCTCCTTTCCTTTCACTTCTCAACTTCTTGAAAAGCCAATCCACGTCCACTGCACCCACTTCCTCGATACCCCTGAGGTATCTTCCTGAGTACCTTCCCTCAGACCTTGCTGTGCGATATGCCCCCCTGGCTTCTCTGGCAGTGACTCCTGGCCTGTTCCGCCCCGGCCGTTTCTTACTCACCCTGACTAGCAAATGTTGGAACCCTCAAGGTTCTTTCCTGGTTCCCCTTGCTCTGCTCTCTACTTTCCTGTTGCTCTCAAACACTTCCCCTTGCTTGCACTCTTCTCTTTGCAGATGAGAGACAAAAAACATCTCTATACCAGTATCCAGGTTTCTGTTTCCACTTACCTGGAAACCTCGTTAGTACCTTAAACTCAACACGTCCAAAACCAAACTCAGTATTTGGGCCCCCAATCCTTCTTTTAGCACGCCTTCTTAACACAGTTATAAATAAAGAGACATTTCTATAAAACATTTCACCTCCCTCCAACCTCTCTGTCCTCTACCTCACCGCCCCCCTCATCCCTCCACACATACACACACACACACACTCACCTGTACTAAATATTTTACTTCTGCAGTGTGTCTATTTTCTGTTCCCTCTTTTCCACTCCATCTGCTGGTGCCCTAAACTGGACTCTTTTCACTGTTATGTGTATAATACACAACTGGTACCTCAGTCTGCTACTAGTCCAGTATTTCAGCTCCTCTGCAGCAAGGCTCTCTGTCAAGAGCTGTAGGTGAGGTTGGAATGGTGATCTGGGATAGGGCCTAGAGTTCCAGCTGAGGGATTGGTCCTTGAGTAAACTGACAGCTGAAGCCAATGAAGGCTTTCAAGCAGGGCATGATGGGAGTTCGACAGTTTTTAAAGTACTCCACGTGTTCATCTGATCCCCATTATAGCCCCACGTGGTTCAGCAGGTTTATGGGCATTTTAGAAAAAAAGAGCCTACTAAGGTTGGGGGATGGGTAGTGCTGTAAAAAGGGTAAGAGAGAAATCCACCTGACAACCACTTCCCCAACAGATAAGAGGAATTTAGAATCTCTGTATGTCTAAGTAAGTAAGTGGAATAAGGATGGGTTAAGAGTCAGTCATCCGGACAGGAATTAAACTTGGTCTGAGGAAAGCCAGGGGAAATAAGACCAAATATGTAATCTATTACAATGGCCATCTACAAAAAGGAAAATAAAAGATCAGGTGACTAATATATGCAGATGACTGGATATCATCAGAGTATCTGTTTTATTTTGTTTCTTCCAATCAGGCTCAGAAAGGTTCTAATTTCTATCTTGTACAAAATGTGCATGGTTCCTATTTTCAAATAAAAAGTTTATGCATTCAAAAGGCTAAAAGATTAGACTCCAGATTACACTACAAGCTATTAACTGGAAGAGTTCCAGGTCTCTTTGTGAATGCTACCTAACGTAATAGGATAATCATCTTCAAATCATGCATCATAATCCTCCCTTTCTCTTCTCTCTGTCCTTGTCTCTCTCTCTCACATACACACACGTATGTACCATTTACAAAGTGCATTCACATCAACTATATCAGTTACTGGAACTGAAATAGTGTCTGTTTCAGGGAAAAGTAGCTCCTAAGGTTTTTGTTTTTGTTTTTTGAGGTGGAGAGGGTTCTAGAAGATATCTTCAAATAAGAGACAAATCCCCTAGCAGGTGAGAGGTGTTTAGAACCTTTTAAATATTCAATTAGGTCAATGACTATCAATTCTGACTACATATTCAAATTAGCTGGGAACTCAAGAAAAATTGCCAACGTCTGGGCCCCACCCCAGACCACCTGATCTGAATCTCGCTGGGGAGGGAGGCTGGAGGCTGCCCAGACATTTTGAGTTCCCAGTTCCTTGGTGATTTGGATGCAGGGGAGGTGTAAACACACTCTGGATCAGACAAATGTTTATGAGTGAACTCACAGTGTCACCTTTTGGAACCAATATTCATCTTTATTCTGTTTTATACTCCCTGGTTTCAACAGACTCCAGACCCCCCCATCCTCCTCATTAAAAAGGAATCCTAGTTTTTCTTCTCAGTCCACTTGAGATTCCATGGGAGACTTGAGTTACCAGGCGAAGCTGTCAGCTGCCTTGAATCCAGAAAAAGATGAGATTGGTTTCTGGGAATGAGATAGAAAATTTCGGCCTTGTAGAAGAAAGGGAGGGATGGTAACTTGTGAAGTTTACTGGGCACTTGCTATGTTTGTTAGGTATAGGACTGAGTAGGCTGCATGGCTCGTTTTAATAAATTTCACAGTAATCCTTTGAGGAAGACGCTATTGTTGGTGCCTGTTCTGCAGATAAGGAAACTGAGACACAGAAAATAATACAAAGGTTACAGTGGAGGAGCCAGGATTTGGATTTGGGTCCAGGCATTCTGGCTCAAGAGTTCCTGCTCTTAGAACTACACCAGTGATTCTCAAATTGGTGTTTATCAGAATCAGCTGTAGAGCTAAAAAAAGCACAAGGTGCCCAGGCCTGCTGAAGTAGGAGGGGCCTGGACCGTCATAATTTTAACAAGTGCTCAGCTGATTCTGATACCCATCAAAATCAGCAGCTACGGCATTATACTGTATTACTTAAAGGTAAGAAAACTGAGACACATACCCATTAAGAAGAAAAGAGATCTTTCGTAAGGGGGCTTTGAACTTATTATGGGACAGAAATAAGTTGAGCTCAAGGTACAAACTCTCAGTGCCTCAGACTGGCAAACAAAGATGGGAGCCATCTGCATCAGAGGACTGAACAACAGGAGAGAGAGGGGAGGGGTCCATGATCCTATTTCAGTAACTGAATTTCAAGCTTTGCTCCCATTGGTTAGATACAGGAAAGCCCACAGTACACAGTTCTATCAGGTCCAAGATGCCATACATTGAATTCACATTATTTTAGGTACCATTAAGAATAAAAAAGAGTCACCCATTAAACTATGACCTGCTATCCATTATAAGGCACATCAAAGTTTCTAAAATCAGAAAGAAAAAAACTGTGTGTCTTAGGATCGATGAAATATGGTACAAGCAGTGAACTCTAATGAACTTGGTTCTGAAACCGTGGAAATCACTCAGCAGGTTGGGGAGGCTCCTGCTGACAGAGTCCAAATAACATAGTTCCAACAACATGGAAAATAGTCTGTACTGCATATTTTAATATAATTTGTTTGCTATAAGAATTGAGTATACGTCCACTAAAAACAGAGGAATTCACACCACCTTAGGTTTTAGTACTCCATTTTCTTATCTATAAAAGGGTATAGTAAGGCTTATCTGAGATGACATATAGAAACGGATAGCACAGTACTTAGCACACAGAAGGAGACTGAAAATCACATTTTTCCCCTTTGCTAAGTCCGATGAGATTTTTATGTTGTTTGCAGTCAAGTTGTGGGAAGGAGGACGAAAAGGAAAAATAGATGTCCAAAATTAGAATGAAAATCACAAGGACCATATGATTTAAAACATAAGTACTTGTTTGATACTGTTCCAAAGTAAGTCTGCTTTACGAGGTGAGGCCAAGCTATAATCAATTCTGTACTAACGCTGAATAAATTGGAGATTCTTCATAATTAGCAGAAGAAATTACATACCCAGGAGATGCCAATACCAGATCAAAAATCTGATGCCTTAATCGGACTCGTAAAGAAAAAATAGACAATATAATTGTGTGACATTTAACTCACACTTTCTTTAATAGAATTTGTGGGGTTTTTTTTTTTAGTCACAGTATATTTTTTATATGAAATGATGAATTTGTGAATTTCAGATATGGTTTTTTTTTCTTTTCTGAAGACCACAATTAATATTCCACTGGGGCAGATATCTAAAATTTAGACCCTGAAGGCTGCATCTCTTCCTGGAGTTTCAGTTTCTTGCAAAGGGAATTCCGCATGTGGAGCCCATTTTGGATAATGGGGACGCTGTAAGAATTGGTGCAGAGATACTTGCCAGCTTCTTGTGGAAAGATTCAGGACTGTGCCATGAATCTGAAGAGGTGAATAGGGCACTGTTTGGTGGGAAAACAGGGAGATAAATAGCCGCACACAGGGAAACGCGGCAGCCTCTGACAACAAGAATCACCCCAAAGTACCAAAACGACCCCGCGCAATGGGCTTTGTGTTATGTGAGGGTCATAAAAGCTTTCAGAAAAGCACAGGCATGTCCCTTTGAAAGAGCCTCTATGTATCTGGAAGGGTTCACTGAGAGTGAATAAAGGGTTAAGTTGCAGCAGTGTGGCCATCTCCCTAGAAAGACTGGGCTTGAATTCTCTCTTTCCCAGAAGACTGACAGAAACTTCCCCAGGTTTTAAAGAGTGTTACATTTTTTGCTCTGGAAGACCTTTAACAATTTGGAGGGGGAAAAAAATCTCTGACTGTAGGTCACAATTTTAAACAGGGAAGCCTTGAATAAAACGATTCATTCCTTCCCACATCCCTTCGGCCCACAATTGAACACCTACTCAGTGCCAGGCTCCAGGCTGTCTGCTGAGCAGGGGGCCCTAAAAAAGCCCTAGCACACAGCTGGTATTTTAAGAGCCTCTGAGCCCAGAAGACCACAGGGCTTTTTCCTGCAGCTGACTATATAGCCAGATAGCTGGGTCTTCTCCCCTCTTCCATCACTGCTGCTGTTGCCTTCACGGCTTCCCACCAGGAGGCCTTGCAACCTCCATCCGCGGGGCCTCTCCACTCTGTGTGGCCACCATGGCTGTTCTTCTAAAACATAAATTTGGGTCAAGGCTCCCAGGCATGGCATGCGAGGCAGTGCAGGAGCTACCTATATTCCAGCCACTGGGATTCACCCCTCGGACTCACCTTCCTTTTCCTTTCTGTGGCAGGTCCTTCTGCCTGGAATGCCCCCTGTCCCTCTCTTGTCTACCTGGTGAACTCCCACTGGTCTCACTTTAAATGTCCCACCTTCGAAGTCATCCTCACTGATCCACCTTGAAGCCCAGTGACTGCCTAGCCCGGAGCCCGGGACACGGCAGACAGATGTCTGCTACCTTCTCCCGTTTCCCTCTTTGTTCTGCTGTAGCATTTTATTTCCTCCACTCAGCCTCAGCCTGGGTTATCTTTTCAAAACTTTGTTTAGAATCTCTGAGCTTCCTGGAGAGTGTGACTGTGTCTTGTTCATCTTTGTGTCCCAAGAAAAGTATCTGGTATAGAGCAGGCCAGTCCGTGACAAAGTTTTTCACTGATACAAAGAATATATAAAGAGAAAAATAAGGGCACTGCTTAGTTCTCCATAGAGCTAAATGTGTTTTGCTAGTTTTTCTTCTGAAATGATATACTTGGAACTTCGGGCTTATTCAAATAATCTTTCTTATTTCTTGCACCACTCGTAAAACGAAATGGAATTATTGGGACAAGCATGAACCCTGCTTGTGTTGGAATCTGCACTCTGCCACTACTAGCTGAGTGACCTAAATAAAGCATATTATATAACCTCTTTGTGCCTTAGTTCCCCATCTGTAAAATGGGAAAAATAATAGTCACTGCTCCATGGGGTTGTTGTGATGATTAGATAATTTACTATATGTAAAGTATGTCTCACATTGAAACAAGCACTCTCTATAGTAGTAACTACTATTATTTCATTTCTGGAACTTAGGTAAGAGAAGTTTATTTCATCAATGTCCTTACTTAACAAAATTAAAACATTAGAAACTTTGTTTTTCATACATCCTGCCTACCTGCAAACATGACCTTATTTACTTTTGAAATTTTAATCATCTGTGACATCCAAATTCTGGGAATCACTTTTTTAATTACTTAGAACTCTAAAGGGGACATAAAGGACCAGATTTGAGTCCAAGCACCACCAAACTGAAGTTAGCAAAGTTAGCAAACTACTGGGGTAAGAAGACCCACCTTGGATTAAGGCAGGTTGGGGCTGGTTGTTAGGGACGTGGCAGAGGTGCTGGAAAACCAGAACCCCTCCTAGCAGAGAGCTGGGAACATGCTGACTGGTTGCCAGATGATGCTCAAAGATTTGTAAAGGTCCTACATACTAATGGTTTCCACAGAGCAAGCTAAACCTTTTGAGGAAAAACCTACTGTCATTATTGCTTATATGCTGTTGACTAGCCTTTTATTCATGTGAATGAGGGACTGGTCTAAAGGTTTCACTGCGTGAGCATATTTCTAACATGGAAAAGACAGGTGTTTATGTATCAAATAAACAGAGACAGAGTAATACACTCATTAAGCTTTGGTTTCAGTCTCACTAAAAAAGAGGATTCCAGCAAAAAAAGGAAAAAAAAGGCATAACTCAAAGAAGTGACCTGAAATATAAATCTTTAGAGTTTTAGAGTTTTTCTAACACATTCTTTCTTGAATCACTATAAATAGTGAATTAATGTGTCTATTTCTTTAGGCAGAGATGCCCTTACATAAGCAATAGTTAAATACACAGTTTAAAGAAAATAATATCATGACAGCAACATAAAACCAATGGAACCTACTGGCCAATTAATTCCTATGCTCCCCTCTCCCAATCTCAAATCCTTTCTGATATTACTTGTAGAAAGACGCATCTTTAGAACCATATTTGTTTCATTCAACACAGTTCACCCTGTACCCCGCACAGGCCCTGATATACAGCAGGCTTTCAATGAATATACTATTTTGTCCTGAAGGAAGGGAAGGAAGCTAACACTTCTTGGAGACCTACTATGTGCAAGGCCCCACATGAAATCACTTTCACATACATATCAACACTGTGTATTTCGCCTTCACACTGTTCATCAATATGGAAAGCAAGAGAAACAAATTTTATTGATAGGTTGTAGGTCTAGTTGAGAGACAAGCTATAGATTTCAATCCCCTCTTCTCACCAGGTCACCCCATGTTTATAAACCAACCAAGATCCTAGAGTTTTCATGCAAGATGATTTTCCATCAGCTTCATTGCTTGGTTTGGTTTCTTCTACATGTGACATTTCAATATTTCAGCCTTTCTCTTCTATAAAGGTCCTCAGGGACCATACAGTATACAAGAAAGAAAATGAATTCTTTTTCAAAGGGGTATGGACTCAAAGGAAAGAGATCCCAGATTCCAGGATCTAGATCCATCCTACCAGGTGTTTGTGGCAAATATGTCTTCAATCTCTTTGCCAACATTTATATTTTAAATTCAATTATCTGCAAAAGAAAAGGGCTGAAATAGGTGATGAATTCATTGATTCAGACAACAAACTTACACTAACTATTCTGTGTATATCAAATGCTTTGTCTCGTGCTGGAGATATAAAGACATTCAAGACAAAATAAAAGCCAACTCCTGCCTTCAAAGAGAGCCCAGTCAATTGAGGTCACATTTTATGTGACCTCAAAGATTCCTTTTAATTCTAAAACACAGCATGTCCTGAGAATGCAAATGTCACTTAAACTCACTCTATAACAGTAATTTCCAATCACGTTTGTTATCTTAGACCAGGTCCAAGACCTGAAGTAGAAGTGTGTGGCATACTGTCTCAATGACAAATGGTTATAATAACTATAATGAAAAAAGAGACGATTTCTAAAAGGCTTTCCTCTAAATCTGACTTCGGCACCTGAACAGTAGGAGTTCCTATTGTTTCCAATACCCCTTTTCATTTCTGGTTCTCTTGATGAAGTATAATATTTGAACAATGCTCTGGCAGACTGAGGCAAAGTAGGCTGAGAAATTGAACACCCTACCATAGCTGACTAAGGGAACAAAGTGAGGGATATTTATTTTATTGGCTACTTTGAATTTATTATAGTTTACTCATAATTTCCTGTCTCATTTCTTTAGTGCTCTTGGAATTTACATCAGGATGTCTTAGGTTATCACACTCCTTCCCTCCTTTGTCCCAATATTTATGCCAACAGACTGAACTGACTTTGAGAAAGTCCCTGGACAAAAAATGAAGGGGAAAATACCCAAAGGTTTAGTTGGAGAATGGCAGAAGCTTTGGAAAAAAATCTGAAAAAGCAATGAAGATGAAAATGGAAACTCTGTGAAAATTAATGTAGTGTAGAATTGGCGAACATACCACTTATTTCTTTAAACAAATAGAAGAAAGAACCCGCTTATGAGGTGCACCCAAATAATTCACAGGTGGTGAAACTATTAGAGTCCTGCAATTTCTTGCCTCAGAAGTGGAATAAATCTCCTGGATTCTAAATGGTGTAGCTCATACACGTGATTTCTCTGCCATTCCTGTTCTCTCAACTAACCCCACCTTTCCATGAACAAGGTCTTTTTGGTTTTATTGTAATTAACTTATTTTAATAACCACTTTAGAGAAAAATCTAGTGAGGAAGGGAGACACAGCCTACTATCGTAACTGCACTTACAGAAATATAATTCCAAATGGAATGTGCTTCTTTTTTGCCTGGATTTTGGTTATTACAAAGTAAGCACAATGTAGTGGAAACTACTTAACATTGAAATCTGCCAGCATGGCGCCCCAATGATAGTGGGCAGATGAAAACTCTCTAGATACTGGTTGCACATAATTAATGATAATTCTCATGATGCTTCGAGAAAAGTTTTTCGCTAAAGAATTTATTTTTAACAAGATACTGTTCTAGTGTGTTCTGCTGTACAAACTGATACTCTGAATTATAAAAATTGGATGTTTGAAGTCAAATACTGATAATGTCCATGAAGATGAATAATCTGTGGAAAGCCATAATTTACATTTATGCATCGATAAAAGGATTAAACAGCTAGTGTCTAAGCAGATGGAAAAAAGTTACTTACAAAATAAGCCATCTTGTGGGACAACTGAAAACAATTATATCCACCACAAGACTATTTCTACAGGGAGTATTTTTTTCAATTGAAAAAAAAAAATCACTGACAACAGAATGTCCAAAAACCTACTAGGCTCCTCACTGCAAGGACTGTGTCTGAAACTGTCTTCCATGGAGCTTGGTTCTGTGTTGGGTATACAGCTGGTGATAGATAAGTGGTTTTCACATGAATGAAAGTAATCACTTGAAGTTTTATAGTACTTTGGAGTTGACAAAACACTTTAGCAACTAATGCTGCATTTGCCTCTCACGGTGTTCTGGAGAGTTAGGTGGGATGGGCCATCGTGCATGGACTGAGGAGATAAAAGCTGAAGCGAATTATGTGACTGGGCCATGGTCATAGTGCTGGAATCAGCACTACAGCCCAGATGTTTATACTCTAAAACTGGGGCTCTTTCATGGCACTTGGACACCTTCTAGAAAAATTCATCAAAAACAGTTGAGACTAGGTATATTAAAGAAGTGTGCTTTACTTTATATGCTACTGTATGAAACATGTTTGTGTGTGTGTGTGTGTGTGTGTGTCTATGAGTGTGAGTCTGTTCCCCTCACTGTCACTTGTTCACCCCTTTGTTTTCTGACATCTGCCTTTGGAGCTGCACTGGTGTTATGCCTCGATTTCTACTTCTTGGGTTCTTTTTCTGTTTTCTCCTTGGGTCTGTGTGGTTCTGTGTCCTTGGCCAGGTTGTGTGGTCCTGTTCTGCTCCATGAGCTTCCCATTGTTTACCACAGTCCCTGCTGCCTTTTTTTGTTTTTCCCCCCTTATTTTTCACTGCTCCATTCACTTCTGGATTTGATCTGAAAAAAGGACACAAACCTATTTTCCTATTTTGCCACACAGCCCCAAGTACTTAGAGCACTCTACGTATGGAATAAATTGCAAATCATGAAGATTAAACCACCATTAGGATGACATGTCATCTGCTTATTTTAGTTTTCCCATATAATAAGTGGAAAGTGGTATTAGTACTTACTCATGGGCCTGAAGGTCAACTAAATTTGAAACATATGTTATTTTCAAAGGTTTTCAGTATAACAAACAACACCTTCCCCCAAATCTCAGTGTTTGAACACAACAATGGTTTATTTCTTCCTTGTGATTAAATGAATGTTCACAAGTGTAATTCTGTCAGAGTGGCAGGGTGGGGCTCTGTTCCATGCAGTCACTCAGGATTGAGGCCTTCCATTTGGTGGCCTTACCACTTTCTAGAGTCTTGACGTTCTTTACTGCATTCTCTGCATCCAGAAGCCATGTAAAGAGAGAGTTCTTGGTGCTTGGAGGATTATGTGGAGGTGCCAGGCCTAGAAGTGCCACATATCACTTCTAACAACATTCCATCCACCAGAACTCAAACATATTGCATCAACCGATCACAGAGAAAGCTGGGAAATAGTTTATCTTTGTGCTCCATAGTACAATGAAGCGAATTTTGGTGAATCCATAGCATTTTCTCTGCTAAAATGAGAGCTTATAACTCCCTTCCAGTTTTATGAAACTGTGGCTAATATAAAGGCACATGGGTAAGGTGGGGTCCAGGTGGGGAGATCTCTTTAAAAAATAAAACATTTGGCAAATATCTTGAGAAACTCTTTTTTATATCTAACATCATTCTGCCCACAAGAATGTCATGAGCTTTGCTGGTGAACCAGAATTGGTGAAATGCTTCACATGTGGAATGGATGCTCACGTTTCCCCCTGCTACTTGGACTGTACCCTCTTCTCAGCTTTTCTTAGCAAGTCAGTCTTATTTATCCATTTACTCTTGCATTCAACAACATTTACTGAGACCTCATTACCAGGCATGCTGATAAAGGTAGGAGGAACCAGTCATTCCTTCTGCTGTCACCCACAAGTCTCTGGAACAGACAGGAAAATGAGCACAGTATGAGAAGTACAATGAGAGGCAGATGCAAGGAAGCAGAAGAACTAGAAGAAATTACATTTAAATTTTTTGTCAAGAATACAACTAATTATTCATGCCTCTGACAAACAATTACTCCATGCGGCTACACTGGTAGAATTTGAGGTCGGGGTATTCAAACAGAAATTATTCCTTCCAATAAAGGTTATGATAGTTAATGAGAAAAGATACAATGAAATAAGACATATTTCTATGACTGGAATAGAGACTATTAATAAACAGAGGAAACTATTCAAACTGAGCTTCTGGAAATACAACAAGCAAAAAGCCAGGGGTCACTGTTGGCTGCAGGCTACTCCCATTGGGACCTCTTTTTGACACAGCCAGGAGATGTCTAACTGCTCTACATACTAGGTGCTCCCAGTTAGCAAAGTCCCTGGGAGAAGAAATCAGAACAGTGAAGCTTTATTCAGTGCAGTTTTTAATCGTGAAATTCGGGAATTGGGGAGATTTAGTCATTTATTTTTGAGCTCATGGAAAGAAGGGGTTGATAGCAATAGCTTACCCAGTTAGCAGGCGGGCTCCCCACACAGCTGTGCTGGCCTATTTCAATTAGGATCCTTTCAGACTGACATCACCTCTGCTGTGCCAGTCTTAAGCCGCTCAGGAGCCAGCACTGCCAATCAAGCCAAAAGTCAACCACATGGGATGGTTTTTATGATGGAGACAGAAAAATGACATGAACTTGTCTCGTTCTGGTGAAAACACAAAGTGTGAAGCCAGCTCTCTAGACAAAGAAAAATTAGTAAAACCAGCAAGACTTTAAAACTTAATTGAGACATATTTTCCTGTGATTATCTCAACATACTTCATCAGTAGGTTACTCATGATGAGTCAAGGAATGCTTTCACTCAAGAAAAGACTACGGTCCTCCTGCTACAAAGAGGTCACTTCTGGGTCACTCTACTCATGAGACCACAAGAAACAGTAGAATCTGCTGTGTGAATGAAGGAAGGGTAGAATGAAACTTAAATAATTAGACCTGGAACCTGAAATAGACAAATTAAAAGCAAAGCTGTCACTTTACCAAAGACCCTGGACAGTATATACAAAGTTAGGAAACACTGAATGTATGGAGAATTAGGGAACCACCTGAGTCTCTTTACATCCTTTGTTCTCTTAATTTAGTTCACAAACCATTATGATGCCTGTATATACAAGACAGTCTACTAAGTGCTGTAGGAAATGCAGAAATGCATAGGACACTGTATTTTTCCTGAAATAGTTTTAAATTATATTTTGATTAAGCCATAATAAAGGGGAGAACCAAAACACCAGACTATGCCTCATGCAAACATAAATTGTGTGCAAAATGTACTGACAAACTGGGTAAAAAATGAGTAGCAAGGACAAGGGTTAACTACACTTCACTGATTAAAATTGCACATACCCTGACTTTAGTTTTGTCATAAAGGTATAGGAATGAACTTTGTGTGCTCCTAAGTTTGAGTAATAGCCTACCCCGTGGTAGAGAATTGCTTTCCACTTTATTCGCACATATTGGTAAAGGAAAATCAACGTGTATTAATACTCATATAAATGCACAAATACATTTATTTATTCACTCTCTTTCTTTCAAAAGCCTTTAATATATCCACAGTCTTTCAAGGGAAAACTCTGCTGGTGGAACAGGACTCTTTTGTAGTTCAGTAGTGACCACTATTGGGCAAACTTCCTTCAACTTACATGAAGCCACAGAACTGATTCACATGAAAATAATAATGGGGGCCAGAAAGTGGTCCTAAAACAGACTGAAACACTAAGGAAAAAAACCCAGGAGCCTGAGAAAACAAGAATGGAGCTGATCCTGTCTAGACAAGAAACGTCACAAAAACATGAAGTAAATAATGTTTAAAGAAAGGCCTCACTATGTTCCGCAGATTTACGTGAAATATCCTTAAGCTTGATTTAAAGACAATCTAGGCATGAGAGTAAGAAATAGAGGTGGAGGAAACAGTTACAGAAATGTGCTTGTGCAGGCACATGGGGACACACACACACACATACTGGAGCAGGCCACAGTCTGCTGTCAATAAGGGATTTAACATTCATTGCCCAAGCTAATGGTGCTTCTCGCCTTCCAAGATAGATCCACTTAGATAATAGTGGAGGAGAGTGCCAGAGAGACTGAAGGGAATGGGCTATTGTGTTTGACTAGTTTCCATGTATAAATTAGTGCAGAGAAGAAGAAATTCAACAGAAAAACACATGTACTTTATTATAATTCTGAGTGTTACTCTTGCAACTCCCACAATAGCAGGCGAAACAGCTTAAAACCACTTAAAAGAAACAAAAGGCAAATGCAAATATGATTAAATGCCTTTCTGACAAGAAGAGATTTGACTTCAAGTTGGGATGGACACATATGTCAATGGCCGGTCATGGTTTCTGCCACATTCCTTTTCATCTAAACAATTGGAACAAAGGAGAGAGAAGGGAAAAGAGGAGCAGGGTGGGAAGATGGGGGAAGTCGGGGTATGTGGCTTGAGTTGACATGAATATCAGAATGAAATTCTCCTGATCAGTGCTACTGTCCTACTGCATCCAGAGTAAAAATGAAGTCTATGATGTACGAGTTTTGCATGAAAATTTTGTTGGTGACCAAAAATAGATATAAAAGACACAGGGACTTTACTCTCAGGAATAACACTCCAATAGGAAAGGGTTTTGACGAAACTGAGGGTGAACAGAATTCAATATTTGTATACACTCAACAACCAAGTCATGATACAGATGATTCTGCTATCAGTGATACGAAGGCTGCTTTGAAGTAGAAACTTGGCTTACCACTAAACAAATGGGATGTTTTCCAGTTAAGTAAAAGAGATCTTTAAAAATTGCTTACATTAACTCTAAGACTAGACCAACTCTTGTAATGTATAGAAGAATTACAGGAAAAAACAAGCCACCCAGTTCAATTTCTCCATCCAGACCCAAGGATGAGCTGACAGTGCCACACTCCTAGTTCTAAGTCAACTATTGATCAGGCTACAGGTCACTTCCTCTTAAGCCAATAACTTAATTTCACCTACAAAGCTAAATGGGGCAGTTAATCAGCAAGTGTATCAAGTGCCCATAATATTGTACACATCTTTAATGGCCAAGAGGAGGCAAAAAGCCTAAATATCTCCAACAAAGACTCCAGACCAACCTAGGCCACTGTTTCCATCACTGCTAAACATTTTACAACCGTAGTACAACACAAAGTATTTTTCTCTCCATTATTTCACCCTTGAGGTCAACTATAAGCTTGTTTCCTTATCTGTAAAATGGAGTTTAAAAACGTCTTATCCGCAAGGTTATTGTGAGGATTCTTTGCAGTGAATGAATTTTCAAACAACTGGCCTCACAGTTTGGCACCGTCAGATATACAATACATGGCAGGTTAATGCTGTTATTACTCTATACAGGGATGTACTTTGCCACTCACCAGTCCTTTCTTTTTTGGTGTAACTCTCAGAATCCTAATTCATTTAAATACAGGCATAAAACAAGCCTGGGTTTTATGTCATTTTATCCTCATAATACAGTTACTATAATTTAAGCAATATATGTTTCAGGTTTTAAATCTGAAAGAAGCAAACACTTCTTTTTTCCCCCACCTAAGTGCAATTATATGCTCAAATGCATGTATAAATACTCAAGGTATCAAAGAGAAATAAAATGCATTTACCAAGTAGGTAGCAAAACAATCTACTCCTGAATGGGAACTTTTTTTTCCAAAGTATAATGAGATCAGACTTCCATATGAAGATACCAAAGAAGTAATGTGTACTGGTAATTTGCCTTATGGTGCAATTAAATGGGAAAATAATACATACTTCTTAAAAATCACAAAGTAGGGAAGACTAAGGCAAACTAACAGTGTGTATATAAGTAACACGTCCCACATGGAAAAAATGAGACACCTTTCATAAATTGCTTACTCCTCTAGTCATAAAGGACACCTAAACATTCTGCTTTTTATATTCGTCGGAACAGCTAAAATCTTACGGTTCATTCATGCTTAAAATTCAGTTTGCCTTTAAATGTCCATGAAAACTTGAAACTATATTTCTATATCCACAGCATTTGCAATGCAGCTTTACGAGTTCTTGGCTATAATAATGCAAATAAGAAGTGGAAATGTTAAAATACTTAATCACTGTCTGATGATCTGATGAACCTTCTGGGAGTTTTTCAATTTGTGCTAAATAGCTTGCTTCCCTTCTTCAAAATTATATAATGCAGATCAAATTTGTCAGAGCCTAATCAGAACAAACATCCCTTCACCATCAATGAAATGGTTCAAACTTATATGCGTGTTATATTTTTACCTTTTCCCCTTCTTGCCTGGTTACCCTCTGAGGAAGTGCTGGCACGCCATAAATGTGAGAGGGAGAGCTACAATCACGTTTGTTTGGAATCAGCCTGTGCAAATTTTGGAATCAAACCTTCAGATGAGGTTTATGAAGCTGCTTGCCCAGAACACTCTGGTTTGAAAAAAATGTGCATTGCTATTAATATTTTGAGTGTAGATTTTTTTTGGACAGTAAATGTTCATTTTCTGCCCATAAAACCAAGTATGAGTCACAACGGAACGTTTACTTCGAGTCAAAAATGCAGTGTGTGCTGATGTTCAAGGCAGAGCGTCTTATCACTGTGACTGTGGAAAGCAGCCGCACAAAAAGTCAGCATTTTCTTCTTCTTCAAAAGCAGATCTGAGATCAAAGACTATAATCCTCAATTCATAAATACTAGCATTAACTTGTATCCATAGATGACTTGCAGTAATTATCAGCCATACTCTGGGTTGGCTGCGGAGAGGTTTTCCTTCCCTCTTTTACCTGGTCCCCTAGCACACGTGCACAGAGGGAGAAGAAATCATAAAAGGCAGTGGCGGAAAGCCCCTCACAGCCCATCCTTCAAAAAATTACAGGAACACCACAGTGATTGAGCTTGATATCAGGATGTCTGTTACCTAAATTCCAAGCATGCACACCACCTTTGTACAGCCCTCGGCTCACAACTCTATGCAGTATATCCCAAAGTTCATGTCTCAGTATTACTATATACCTCTACTTAATTCCACAAAGTCTTACAGACTTTATTTTGCTTGGGCAGTTGGGGTTCAAGTTCTGAAAGAAGCTTTTTTTTTTTTTTTAAATCATGTAAATTACTTTACCTGGCGTTTGAAGATAAAGATACACACACTCACATACACACATATACACAGCACCCCAACAGCACCCAAACTAAATGGCCACAGCAATGTATTGAAATGAAAAGGCATTTACCAGGAGCAGGAAAGCCAGAAAGAGGAACGGTGTGCCAGGAGTTGCCCGACGGCAGCATTCCATGCTTGGATCCTTGCCGGAATCCGAATCGGACACTGAATAAGCTGCTAAGTGCTCCTCTGCCTGCTGTCACATCCAGGACTGGTGCTAACACTCCAGCCCTGCCTATCAGCTTCCATCAGCCCCGCTCACATTTCCTGACTGAGGGGTGGGTGGGTGGGAGGATGGGTGGGGGGTAAGCTGAATGGAATCTCTCTCGGAGCAGGCAGCCAGCCAATCAGGCTCCTGCTAATCAGACACGCTGAATAACAAAGGGGGGGGACAGAGAAAGTGTAACTGTGTGAGGGGGAAGGGGGGGCGGGGAAGGACGAAAAAGAAAGGAGTGCGGAGCACGCAGCAGAGCCAGAAGAGAAAGGCAAGAGATGCAGAATTGCAAAAGATGAAGGAGAGCCCTGTGCTTTTAACTAACCTGGTTAGTTCTTTGTGAGACGCGTTTCTATTTGCCCTTTGCTCGTGCTGATGCCTGTTGCTTTGTAAAGTACAGTAGCTCCCTGTGACTCTGTATTGTTCCATTCGGGAGAGAAACCTAATCCCTGTCAATATATAACATATGCCATAAAGGGAAAGAACCACAGACAAAAAGTGACTTAATGTGCCCTTTAAACGTGTTCTGTATGCACTTTATTTCTCTTCCATAAAGTTCCTCTTTATTTCCCCCCTTGATTTAGAAAAGGGGGACTGTATAACATTTTGAAAGTTCCTCACTAAACTGAAGTAGAGGCATAAGTTACTTTGTGTATTAATGATTTGATGCAAAGAAGAAGAAAACAAAGCGGGTTACTGCTTTGCTAAGTGACAATTTCAAACAGCCCAGGTTGACTAATGCTAAAGGCACAACTAGAAATTTAGATTTCCCTCACTTAAAAAGAAGCCCTTAACAAAGACTCTGGGATGTGTGGGGCTGAAATTCAGGGTTGAGGAACAGCCTGGTTTTGACACACTGCCAACGCTCAACTATCTGCTTTAGCAGGAGGAGGGAAAGGAAGGGTGAATTAAATCCTCAGTTAATCCCCAAACCTTTTATCCAAACGTTTCAGCCTCCTCCTTATCCATGTCCTTTATCGGAGCTGCTATAATGCCGCAGTAAAGACCGAAGGGAGTTTTACCTCCTTTTCCTGCTGTTGCAAGAGTGCTGGATGAGGAGGTGACCTTCCCGGTCCTGTCCAGCCCTGGAGGAAGGGCTGATGGACAGTGAAACAAGAGGGCCGGGCCAGCGACAGCAAAAAGAAGGTCCAGGAAGCTTCTGAGTCTGGTTAAGCCACCAGCAAGCAAGCTTGGACTCTACCGGAGGAGAATATTTTTTTTTACAGTTTTAGAAAAGCATCAAGTGTCAAACAAGGACATCTTTCTCTTTATCTGTTAAGGAAATCATGGAGTTTTTGAAAGAATGAAATAGCAAACTTGGCCTTACATTTCCTTAGGTGTGTCACCAGGAAGTTCTTCCTTTGTAGATCTCCTGATAGCCCAGAAATACAGATGGTGGAGGTAGAAGACATTTAAAATTAATGTTCTTTCCTTTTATTAGTAAAAAAATACTGACAACAGGCATGAAACACACAAATATGGAAAACCTGATCAAGCCATAATAGGCATGTGAATATAGGCAGGGCTGCTTCTAGACATACCTGCCGTGCTGCTTTTCAAAAAGATGGAGAGAAGCAAGTTGTTCAACCTCAGTCAGGTTCCTTACTTCATATGGTGTACCACTGAGAGACAGAAGAGCTGTAAAAATCCCATTTTCAACCTTCTAGGAAGATCAGGGCACACAAGTATCTATCTGCCTTTTTCCTCACCTAGGAAACTGGATCGTACAAAACCACAACAAAGAGGTCCTATTCTTGAAGTACGCTTTTCCCCTTCAGAAAGATTAGTTTTACAAATCTCTCAAAAAATTAGCTAAGGCTCATAAGCTAAAGATACTCACAAGGAGATGTAAAAATGCTTGACTGGCATTATCGGAAATCCTCATCATATTAAAAATGGATTGATGGAAGTAAACTTTCACTCAGAAAGCTGCATGTTATCTCTCTCTTCTACATACTGGAGCTTTATGCTATGGGGTTTTTCCTTCTATCAGTGTCATTGGCTAAAGGGTTTCAACTTGTTCTGAAAAATAGAATAAAAATGGAATATTTTATCTAATACCACTTCCTCCCTCCTCACACGTAAACATCACTCATCAGGCAGACCCAAAGGGAAGAACAGGTGGGAGAAGGCAGAGTAACAAGAATGATAATAATACAATACTGTATGGAGAAGAAGAGAGAAAAAGAAAAAATTGGCATGCTCAGAGATAACCAGTAGTCACTTCAAGGTTAGTCTAATTCCTTCCTGCATTGGAAATAAAGACTGTCTAGATATTTGGAGTCACAGATTTCTGCCTTGGAATTTTGATGAACATGTCAATGCCCAGAAAGATGGTCACCTCAATGAAGTCACTGAATAGTATGATTATTTTTAATTCAAGCCCTAGGCCATATATTGAATGCCCAGAGGATGCCTGCCACAATGTCTCAGGCTTCTGGTCCCTTTGTGAGTAGTATTTGCTTTCCTCTTGGGGCTGCCCAGAGAAGCAAGGAAAAGCCACTGTACAGTCAAGCATTACACCTTGTAGGGCAAACTCTCAGCTGACTGTAATTTCAGAAAACTAAGAACAAAATCAAGTTAGGGTGACTGGGGTAAGTTTAGAGGGTGAGCTAATTCTGGTAATTACCAAAGTCTATGGGTTACCTTTAAAGTCTACGAAGACTTTATATTTATACCTAGAATCTCATTTGACTTTTTGACCACTCTCTGAAGTTGGTTAAGTACTCACCCCATTTTACATACTTGGAAACTGAGGCACAGAAAAATTAAGTAACTTACCTGGGGCCCCACTAGTTAGAACTGGACTTTGAACAAGGTTTTCTGACTGTAAATCACTCTCATCTCATATACATATATATGCATATATGTATGTATGTGTATATATATATATGTATTACGTACGTATACGTGTGTGTATGCAGATATTAGCAGTGGTGTCATACTGCTTGGAGAAGGGCATTTACAGTAAAGGCAAAAGAACAGAAGGCAGGCTACCCAGGTTTTACAGTGGGTATATGGTACCCAACAATGGAAAGTATATTTTTAGTCTACAACTTCTTTGTCTCCCATCTTTGTCATTTCTAAAACCATTTTCAGTGCCAAGGAAAAATCACATAAAACCCTAGGTAATCTAGAGCCATACTAGCAGCAGCCTGGGAAAGGCCTCATATGGCATCTGAGCAGGGCGTTGGCCGCGTTCCTTTTTTCCTCTCTAGGTACCTAAATTAAAGCCGTCTGCCAGTGTCTGAGCACCAGCAGCCGCAGCAGCAGTGGTGGTGGCGGCAGCAGCTGCTATAATACTGGTTCCTGGTTCCCTGCACAATATATTAGGTGAAATGAAAGGAGCAGTAAGCGAGAGAGTGTCAGAGCTGTCTGAAGCATCATTCCAAGTGGTATGGATTGAACAATACTTAATTTAAAAAACACCAGCTTGGACAGGAGCAAGCTGTTAACATTCCGTGTGCTTTATGGCAGGAAAGAGTGAGCTAAACTCTCGGAATTTCTCTCCCTGGGGAGAGTGCCTTACGGTGTTCATTCGGAAGCCACCTGTCTCTTCCCGAGGCGGGGCCTCCTCGCTTGGCCCTCTAGCTGTAGTGACTTGTCCGGGGAGGACTGAGGGTCTTTTGGAAAGGACTTGGGGTGGGGAGTGACAGCGAGGTGGGTAGGGCCCCATTGCCCCTCTCCACCTCCCAGGGTTTTACTATTCTCACGGGCCCGTGTGGAAGTGGTTTGATTCCCCTGGCTAATTCTGAAAATTAAACGGAGGGGAAAATGGAGTGAGGATGAATGAGATAAAAAACTACAGGAAGCCGATTGCTGGTCTCAGAGGCAGAGCTGGAATTTGAGTAGGAGTCAGTAGCTCTGCCATTCACCTAATCATCCTCTACCACCCAGGCCACCGGAGACTGTTCACCGTTAACTTTCAAATCACCTTTCACATGTGACCTAATGGGATGTGAGCAGAAACTTCACCAGGGAGAGAGTGATCACTGTTCTTATTTTATAGATAAGAAAACTGGTGCTCTCCTATGATAAGTGAGTTCATCTAAGTTTCTTATTAGCAGGGGGGAAATTGGATCTATATCTAAGGTGGTCTGACTTCCCCCTAGACAAGCCTCTGAGAAGCTGATGAGAACAGCTACATTTACTAAGAGTCTTCCATGTGCCAGGCACTGTTCTAAGTACTTTCTATTTATTACTTCATGTAATTCTCACAACAATCCTATGGAATAGGTCCACTTACTATCCTCACATGGATGCTATTTCTGGTGGATTAGCCATCAACATTCAACAACCAGTGCCTTCTTGAAATTCAGAGGCCAGAAACCTAGAAACCGCATTTCCCAGACTCCCGTGCAGCTAGTGTACCAGAAGCCATTTTGATTTGGCCACTCGGAAGCACTCCCCTAAGATTTGGAAGGCAGAAGTGAGGCAGAGACTGCGCTTTGCTTACTGTGCTTGTAGAAATGGCTACAGAGCAGTGTGGTTTGCCTGCATCCATGCTAATCAGTCGCTACCTTTCTGGGTGTCAAGAGGCAGGCCTGGGATGTGCAGTTTATTAGCTGGATCAGAGAAGGAGGCGTGGCTTGCAGTCCTTGCATTTCCACTGAGCAGGTGAATTCCCAGCTATGGAAGAGACAGCAGAGACAGCAGCTCCCTTGGTGACCTGCTGCTGCACAGCAGCACAGGAATCTTCCAGAAGCTCAAACTAGAGTCTTTTTCATTAACAATTCCAGTTTACTGTGGGTTAATTAATAACATATAACACTTTCTGCTTAAATGTGTGTGTGTGTGTGTGTGTGTGGTGGGGGAGGTGATTCAACTTATTTATTTTATGAGGAGGTACTGGGGATTGAACCCAGGACCTTGTGCATGCTAAGCATGCACTTTACCACTTGAGCTATATCCTCCCCCACTTTCTGCTTAAATTAACAAGACTAAGTTCTGTTTTCTTTGCAGAATCCTTGACTGATTCTTTAACACAGGAGAAAACTGAGGCATGGAGAATTACATAACTTGTCGAAATCACAAGATCTGAATCCAGACCATCTATGTCCCTAAGCACTAGGAAGCACTGCCTCTTTGTTGAGCAAAAGGCCACGAGAGTTCAGAGAAGGGAGAGGTCACTGCTGATTTAAGAACTCAGAGAAAATTAAGTATCCAAATGGAAAAACAACAGAAATTGAAAAAGACCCTGGGACACACAAAGAATTGTAGGGATTAAAAAAAAGAAGGAAAAGGCTTTACAAGTGAGGAGAACAGAGTAAGGAGAGAGAAAGCAGGAACATGTGAGACCCAGGCTTTGACTCACCCTGACCCACTATTTTAGGCCTCTTAAAGGGGAAAGATAGACTTTTAAAAATTTTTTCTTCCATAGTCTCAGATCCCACGCTCAGTGATGTCCCCTACAAAGTGTCTAACACCGTAAGTTATATATGCAAGGGACTCAACAAATTTTAAATTTTGATTGTATTCATCTCTAGCTGCCTGAAGCACCAGGAGCCTCTGTTTACATTTTTTCCTCTCATCGACAAGGCTTCACTCAGGGCTCCTCACACTGTAAGGACTTGGTTAGAATCTGCGACCCTGGCCAGTAGCAGAGAGGAACTGTGGAGGCTGCTTGGTGCGATGGAAAGAACCCAGATAGCCACAGCTGTCCTAGTTCCTGCCAGCAGGTTCTGAGGAAATAAAATGCTGAAAGCCCCTGATCCTGTTTTTTTTGTTTGTTTGGTTTTTACTTTAAGCTGTTCAATGATGAGACTACTGCTTAGGACCGAAAAGCTGTCGTTGGAGGGTGGAGAGAGGGGTTTGCAGAGTCTAGCTGAGGGCTTGGTACTAAATAGGAAATCAGTAAATCATGCCCAAGCTAGATGGTGTGTAGGTCAGTGTCCACTGGTCATGTCTTTCACCTATTCTGTGTGTTTGAAAATTCTAATAAAATTCTAGGACAAAATCATTGTCAAAATTTAGATTCTAATTCTAGGACCCCTGCCCACCCCCCTCCTCAAAAAAACAAACAAACATAAAAACCCGAAAAAAACAAACGAACAAAACAAAACTGATAGCAGAGCACTAAACTGCGCTGAGAGGCCAGAATTATTATTCATCACTCTCAAACTGATGGTCTCTGTACCTTCTTGTTCTACATTGCTGGGGTTATTTATGTCATGGGTCTCAGAGACTTGTTATTGAATTAGATTCCACAAAACACTTATTAAGCACCTACTGTGTGCAAGGCATGACAAATAGAATTCTGGCAAAAGATAAGCTGTCTCTCACAGCCTTTTTGACAGAGAGACACCAATTTAATCTCTGAGGTTTGAATTATGGTTGTAATATTCACATATTATACCCAAGTGTAATATATAAATCCAAGGCCCTTGAGTCTTAGTTCCATACTATTTCCATGACATCATCCCCTACAGATAAAATAATTATACCAGAGCCAGACAATACGGTGAAGGGGTGTGAACAGATTTATAGACAATATATAGAGAAAGCAGGATTAAAATGCAAAAGCCAAATTCCTCAGCTTGGCATTCAAGGACCTCCCTGATCTGCTTCCTGTCCCAAGATAACACAAAGTCATGCTCCAGCCCAAGTGAAATACCTGATTTACTCCAAGCCTCCAAATCCTCTTACTTCTGTGTATTGTTTCATCCTTCTGCCTGGAAGATCCTTCCTCCCACCTCTGCCTCACTAAAAATCATTTTTATTCTTTAAGGTGTAGAAAATGTCAGCTCCTCCTCCACAAAGCCTTGTACATAGCTGGTATTAGATAAATATTTATTAAATTAATATGTGTGTTAATTAACATATGCCATGTCTATAGTTACAGTAGCAGGGAAAAAGAAAAAGAGGAAAGAAATGCAAGAAGAATTACTAAACAAAAGAAAATATTTTCTCTAAAAATTAAGGGAAAATGTAAATTACATTTGAAATAAAATTTGAATTTCAGAATAGCAATTAAACCATAGAAAATCAGAGAACTCCTCCTCTAAAATAAAAGAGATCATTGCGTGGCTTTCAATTTCATTCCTGTTAATATGCTGGTTATATGTGCTAACAGCGGCTAGATGGATGGTTTACTCTGTTAAGTTAGAGAGATTACCTCCTATCACAGTTATAAATACTGTCAAAGAAGTATCAAAAATTGTCAAATAGTGAAATATTGAAAACTAACCTTTAAAAAAATTATAGTACAATTTATTTTTTAAGTTTCTGAAAATGACATGAGGTTTGTGAGTAAAACTGGATGTTTTTACCTTTCCTACTTGAAAATGTGGTGGGCCTGTCTTTGGAAAAGAATTTCATGAGGAATATGGAACTTGGTAACTGTGGCAAAAGGAGGAAAAAAAAGGATAACAACACGGAGAATCGAATATTAGCCAACAATAAACAAAAGCACTACCAACATGCAGGTGTCCTATGGGAGAATATAAGGGGTGTGATTAGCAGAAAACAGGTAAAAGAATTCAGAGATTTATCTTATTAACATGAGAATTTCCTAGAGGTTAAAATTCAGTATTGGTTTCTCAGTACAGAAACTAGTAGTTAGGGAAAGTATAGAGTTCCAAGGATAAAGGGGAAGACCCCTCCTTCTTAGATATGATTGCAGGGTGAGGACCAATCATGGAAGCTTTTGGAAGCAGATGGAAGGGACACAAGTCCTAGCCTTGAGTTTCTTGCATTTAAGGCCAACAAGCCAAGGAGGGAAGTTCACTATGTATCACTTGAGCATACTCTGAGGAGGAATACCAGTGGGGGCATGCCTGGGATGTACAAAATAAAGAGGCAGCAAGGTCCAAGGCACGTGACTGTGGAGGTTTTGTCACTGTCTGTTCTAGAGAGGCACATCCTTGTCCAAATGGTCCTATGGCCTAGGTTTTGGTGTTGGTGTTTGGTTATATGTCTTTCTTTTGCCCCTCCTACCCCGTTGTCCCTTCACCTTTCTATTCGTTTGACTGGGACAGGCATGCTTTTGTCAATTGCATTATAAGTAGAATGACTTTGTAAGTAGAATGCATTTATTTTCACCCTCATCAGCTTGATTTTTAAACTCTAGCCTGCATTTTAAGGTAAAGAATATTTTAAATAATATATCTGTGGCAGAAATATTAGCTGTCTCCTAATATCTGTCATTCTTCTTTTGCTTGGGTAACAAACATACATGGCCACCCAGAAAAGAGACATTTCCGAACCTCTCTTGCAGCTATGTGTGACAAAGTTCTCATTGAGGAAATGTAAGTTGAGATCATGGGTACAATTCCAAGTAATGCCCTTAAAGAAAAGAGCATTTTCCGCTTCACTCTTTCCTCATTTTTGTGGTTGGAATGATGATGTGAAGGCTGGAGCCGCTATCTTGGACTGAGATAACCTTGAAGTGGATACCATGCCCCAGAGAAGGGGCCCTGGCTGCCTGACACTCTGGGATGTCACAGCACTCCTGGACTGCCTACCTCCAGATTATTGTGAGAGAAAGGTGTTTAATGCAACATGTATATTTTCACATAACTTATGGGTGGCAGGACTATGTAAAACTATCAAATAAATATATGCTAAGCTATGTATTCCTCTAACAGCCTACACCACCAGAAAGCTACAAGCCTGGCCCCATTTCACACTGGCCTCTTGCACAACTGCCTTAGTAGATCTATGAGTAAGCATTATGCCCCTGGTTTTGTCTAATGACCAACATAGAAATGTGTATACATGAAATACTCTTGAGATCTTGTATAATTATCTAGGACAATTTTGCTTATGTAGCTCAATTATATGAGAATTGCTATGGCAAATTCTCAGAACATAATGGTCAAATACAAAAAGCTTGTCTTTGACAGGCTGGTATGTTTCATTTCTTAGATAATGAGAGTTCTATAAGTTTCTCTGAGTTTCCATCTTTGCTTGAGATACTAGGAAGCTCAAAATAAAAACTTGGTCTTAGTGTCTAAATCTTTCCTCCACTTATGGTTTTAAAAAATCCCCTCCTTCTTCCTTTCTTGATTTTCACATTAAAAAAAATTCATGTTTTTTTTTCTTTTTGTTTACACTGCAGATTTACTCTAAACAACTGTTCAATGTGTTTGGAAGAAGGTGGGGTATAAATATACAAAATAAAACACTGCAACTGTAAAACAGGACCTGGTTATGCAGAATTCTGAAGGAGATGGTGGAGTAAGAGAGTGATTTCATGCTGATAAAAACTTTTTCTTTATCCTTATGGTGACTACACTCATTTTTGCTGCCATCATGATTTATTAAGCTTTCCAAGCCTATCCTAACCCTTGCTAAGGTTTCCATTTTGTTATCTTTAGTTGTTTGGAGAAATTTTAAGGTTATTTAAGAGAACTTACTCAAACTGGATTATTCCTTCTTATATATTACTTCCATTGATATAATACCATTGAAATGGAAAAATTAGATCCCCAAGTCAAATTTAATACCTTAGTAGATTTCATAAAATACTACAATTTCATTTGTACAGGCTCCATTAATCAAATTTCTGATTTAGCTGAAATGATTTTCTCTTTAAGCTATTATTTTAGATAATGTATTTGGGGGAGGGTCTGGTCATTGTCCTGAGTCATCTGATTTACTGACCGATGTACTATTTCTGCCGGGTTCTAGTTGACCCAGTTGCTCAGAGCCTCAAGTTAGTGAAGCCTGGGGTCATGAGGGCACTCTTGCCATACACTATAAAAATATATTACTGGTGTCAAGAAGACTGGGAGGGAGAATTAATGAATCAAATAGAAAATCATCACCACCATCAGAAAAAAGAACAACAACAAACTACTCAAACATCAGACTATAAGACTTGAAGACAATGTCTGCATCCTGCTTGTTCATTCCATTCCCAACCTTTGGCACGTCTACCTGACACACGGTCGGAGTTCAATGAACATTTGCTAAATGTGTGAATTAAAAAAGCAAAGTTTGATTCCTCAAAAAATTAAACATAGCATTACCATATGATCCAGTGATCCTACTTCTGGATATACACCCAAAAGAAATGAAAACAGAAACTCAAACAGCTATGTGTACATCCATGTTCACAACAGTATTCATAATAGGTAAAAAGTAGAAGCAACCCAAGTGTCTGCTGACGGATGAACGGATAAATGAAATGTGCTTTTCACCACATTTACATATATACATACAATTTACATACAAGGGGGTATTATTCTCAGTGGTAGACGCACAAGTTCCGGGGTTCATTCCCTATTACCTCCATCAAATAAATAAATAAATCTAACTGCCCCTCCAAAAAGCCAAACAAACAAAAAAATGAAAGAAATTTGCTACAAAATGGATGAACCTTGAAAACATGCATGATTTCACTTATATGAGGTACCCAGAGTAGTCAAATTCATACAGGCAGAGAGCAGAATGGTGGTTGCTGGGAGCTGGAGGGAAGAGGAGAAATGGGGAATTCATGTTTAATGGGTACAGAGTTTCAGCTAGGGAAGAATAAAAAAATTCTGGAGATGGGTGCTGGTGATCACTGCCCAATAATTTGAACGTACTTAATGCCACACAACTGTGCTCTTAAAAATGGCTAAAATGGTGAATTTTGCATGATACAAATTTACTACAATAAATATTTTTCAAGAAGAGAAAAAAGAATACAAAAGAAAAAATGATTTACATCTGTGTAAAAGTGATACGAGTGAAACCCCCTGACGTGGCTCCTAATCCTTGTCCCAAGTAACTGGAACTCAGTGTGACAATGGATACAGTGAACTGGTTCTGATTGCTAAATTTTCTACAAGTTAAAAAAATATAGCAAGCACAAGCTTTACCAAAGCTATGCCAACAATGCCACACTCACTCAAAAGGAAAGTAAATACTAGGGAAGCATTTCTATGGACCAAGTTTTCACAAAGGTAGACTGGATTTGGTTCTCTCAGTTTAAATGTAAATAAGGCTGGGCTCCCAGGGCTTCTTCCTGTGGCCTGGAATGTCCTCCCTCTCATTCTTCTACTGTTTAAACTCATGGGTTCCCCACTCTCATCTTATAAGTTCGTCAGAGAGGCCTTCCTAGATCTTCAATCTAAATTGTCTTTCCTATTGTTTGTATCCAATACTTGTTACATAGGACCTATCAGAGTTCACAGTTATTATTTATTTGTATTTATTTGTGTGATTACAATTTCAATGTCTCTCACTCTCCCTTATTAGACTGTAAGCTCTGTAAAGGCAGGAATCATGCCACTTTTGTTAACCACTGTAATCAAGTATTGAGCGCAGGGTCTAGCACATAGTAAGTATTCAATAAGTATTTGTTGATTGAACAAATTTATTTCTAAGCAGAAGTCTTCAAAGACATTGGTAACACTCAATTTCTTAAGCTGAATAATAGATAACAGATATTTTGTTATTTTTTAATGCTTTATACACGTGCAAATGTATATAATTAATACCCATATTATATATACCTTAAACATATACACACACTTTACATGTATATCTGCATATGTATTTATTTTTATTTTATTTATTTATCTTTACATTTATTTCCCAACTGTTACTTAATGGGCCAAGGAAGTCAAATGTTATTTCCATGTGTCCATTGCCTTTCCTGCCTGCTATCTCAAAGATCCCAACTGTGGTTCACAGTCTTGTTCTATTTCTTCCTCTCTCAACCCTGAGTTAGACAGGTTAAGACAAGCAGCTTACTGCTTTGCAAAGGCAACCTCATCTTTAAATTTTATCCTGGGATACCAGTCTAATAATGATAGAGGTACGGTAGATTAAATAAAAAGGCAAGGGAAATTCACCTACATCTACCTTATATATGGATAAAAATGGTGGAGTGAACACATCTATCAATAATGATATACAAGCCAAAGTGATACAATTTGCTCTCCAAATTAAAGAAAAAAAGATGATACATATTAAATTTTTTAATCAATAATAATATATGTCATATAGGTTAAAATCTGATATTTAATTTGATACTGATATTTATTGAAATCTGCACACTTCTGTATTATGTTTCTTAGCAATAAGATTTATTTTGCTTATTCTTCACACAATTTTTTTTTTGGATGCACAATATTCCCTTTGAGGAGGAAGTATAAGAATATAGGACTTGTTTGAAAAGTTATACTCACTAAAAATGAGATTGGAAACAAGTATTTTAATTTTTCTCACAAAATGACAATGTTCAATATCTTTAAATGGCCAGTATAATGTTTTTATGAAAAGCTGGCAAAAGCAATCTGTGGTGCCTTTTGCTTCAGGACTCTATAATTATTTCTCCCTCTTTTGGAGGGTGATTTCCATGGAAACATGAGTTTGCTCATCATAGAAAAGATGTCATCCACTGTGTGTGTTGCAGCAGAATAGCTCTGCTGTTTAGACTTCAAAAGTGTTATGCCAGAGACTTCTTGTGGATGATCCAATGTAGTATTTTCACAGGTCTGTTCAAGGAAGAGCTTACTTTTGCAAAGAACGAAAGCCATGAAAAGAAGCTGGGGTTAGTGATAGTACCTGGGTGTAAAACCTGCATGTACAGCTAGTAAAATTTGGAAACTGAATTCATTCTGCTTCAGATTTCATTTTCACCCCTGTTAAATCAAAGTACAACACAGGCATCACAAAATCTGCCATAAATAATTCTTCACAACCGTCTGCTTCACTTTGAGTGTCCTGGACTCTCTCCAGCCATAAAACCTGGATCTACTTTTACCACTAAAGAGGATAGTACCCCCTCAGTCAGGGCTGAAGAAGGTAAAATTAAAAAAGAGCTTTCTATTCAAGCAGTTACTCTGACTGCTGCATCTTACATGGCAAACAAACAGGGGTTTCACCATGAAGTTAGGCAAGTCCTTGAAAATCTTGACAAGATTTACAAATGAGATATGGTGTTTATTTATTATTTTTAAAACTTTCCATTGTGCTCTTCTTGGTAATGTAATATGATATATATTTTTGCCAAGAATAGGGTGGGGTTGCTCCGCGGCTTAGTTGATCATGAAATGTCATGCTTAACACTTGAGTCAGAACATCAAAACAATGCAGTTCTGGAAAAAGAGTGCCAACAGCCTTCCCACTTCTGCTAGATTCAACTTTCTTTGAGTTGGGAGCATTCGTAGGTTTTCTCGTTACTATGTCTAGTCATGACTCCAAAAATATTCTCTGCAAAGCTGGGATTTTATACTTGCTTGCCTCTCCGTTCTGAGGATATCTTCTTCCCCGGCAGCCTGCCTTCCTCCCACGTTCCTTTTTCCCCTCTGTTCCATTCTAGTTTCTTTGTCAGTTACTGTTGGCTGATGACATTGTTCTTGAAGGGGTTAAAATTAAATGGGAAGAATCATTTGGGATTACTTTTCAAATAACCCAACAAATCCAACTTCTTAAGCAGTCATCTCCTTAGTTCTGTTGGAGATTTGGGAATCATTTTTTAAAAATTTGATGTAGTTCAATACTTTCCCAGAGTCTGACAAACTAAGCCAGAAGGGGGGTTTCTCAACTCATGGGCTCCCGCGGTATGTAGGCTCCCTGAGCGTAGAGACTTGTTTATTCCCATTCACCCCTGTAACTCTAGTGTCTAGAATAGTGCTTGACAGATTGAAGGTATTCAATAAATATTTATTTAATTAATGAATAAAATAACTAATGAGGTAGGGTCCCAAGTGTAATAGAGGACTTGATGTCAAAACATCTAGGTCCATGCCAAGAAACTAGATCCATATTGGTAGAGCCAATATAGCCAGTAAAACACTAATAAAGTCTGACCAATGAAATACAAAGGATACATTGTTTATAATGTATGATTTCCCAGATAACATAATTTGTAATATAAAAAATAAGCATTTTATATTCACTATAAGTAGCTTGAGAGCAGATCCTACATTCTCAAATAATATTTGTTGAATGTCTAAATAATGGAAAATCCATGTCCACAGAACAACTGTCTCAAGCAGATGAGTGTAAGGCTTCTACAATTCGGTTATTATGGCCACTTCTAAAATATAGAGCTAAGACATCAACTTTCCCCTCTTTTAAAATACCGGAAATAACATTTCTAGTATTTCTATAACAGTAAAAAAATTTTAGTCCTGTGTTATTTCTTAAAATATAGAAGTTCTGTTTGCTTAAAATATATCCACTCAGGGCAGCAAATAACTGTTTTTTTTTTTTTTTAAATATTGTTGATAAGGGAACAAGACATGCTCTGAACTCCTCAGAATGTGCATGGAAATATTTTTGTCATAAAATCAAAGGGCTGAACTAGATTTGCTAAAGTCTCTTCCAGCTCTAACATTTTATGACTCTGGCCTTTTTAAAAAAGAAAAAAAATTACTCATGGGGAAGTAGTGTCTTTGTAACTCACTCAGAATTTTCATTGTTATTGGACGGATACTCCACACTGACTCAGCATATTCTGGCTCATGTTTAGTTCCTAGTATACTAAGCCTCGATAAAGTCTTTTTCTTTTAAGGATGCTCTGGAAAGCTTGTGAAATATGCTGAGGAGAGCCTATTATGAACCATAATTGAGTTTGGGCATTGATGGTCCAATAAGAGAAGACTTGAAAAGTCATGAGCCATTAAGGCAAAATTATGTAAAGTGCTCAGATCTCACGTTCAGCCTTCTGCAGAATGGTTAAAGCATTATTTTTCAACTATGGGTAGGTCATGAAATCAATTTAATGTGTAACAACTAGCATTAAAAATGCAAGGGAAAAAAGTAGTAGTTTAGAGTAGACTAGAAAATACTGAGTGTATATCATTTAGTAAGGGTAAACATTGTTTGGTGAAACTTTTATTTCAGGTGTGTGTGTGTGTTTCAGTGTAGATGCATGCATACTAGGCATAATAGGTCATCATGTGCAACGTACTTCTTGCAGGACACATTCAGAAAAGTCTGAATTGGTTTAAATGGAAACAGCCTTTCCAAGTTTCTTCAAATTCTACAATTAGTTCTATGAAATCCTGAATCTCATGGGCATCCTTTGTAATTACAGAAGGGAGGTAGGGTTGGAGTAGAAAGGTTTCCTCGGAGAAAAGAAGCACCAAACTGACCCACTGATTTTGAACACCAGAAGCCAAGGTCACTGACCAACCTCTTCCACCTAATGGATCTGACTGGAGACACAAGCACATTCCCTGTTCTGTCCCTGGTGGAGGGTGGATGTCGGATATGCTTAAGTGTAACTGTGCCTGAGTTAGGACAGAGTATAGGTCAACCAAAGGATTTAAAAAACCAAACAACTTTGTGTGTGTGTGTGTGTGTGTGTGAGAAAGTGTAATATTCATACAGAAAAGTGCAAAAAGAATTTGTTTTCCATCCTGAGGGGAAAGGAAATTCACTGTAGCTTTCTCCAACTCTTCTTTCCCTTTTGACATCCTGTGTTTCTGTCCAACGGCTTTCTCAGAAACCATAGTGGCTTCTGGAGGACAGGGAGGAATATTCTAGAAGTGGAAATACCTCATGTAGAAATCACTCTTTTCTTTTTGGTGTATATCTATAAAACTTTCTTTCCTTGTAATTTGATTTTACTTTAAGTGATGAGCCAGTATTTCCATCTTTTATTTATCAAAACTGCTTTTGGTGTTTTTTAAAAAAGTAAAACCTCAAAGTTAGCTCAATAACTGGATGGTCTTCAGCTCTCTAGCATAATAAGTTATTATGCACATAAAGTACTTGGAAAAAAATTTTTCATAAGGACAAGGAGTTTATAGATTTTGCAGTGTGACAAATAGGGGATGAGACAATTTCTTTTAAAACCACACACAAAGTACATGTTTAGCAAAGGGCTAGAGTATGTCAGGGACTGTTATAGATGCTCTGGGATAATAAGACCAGCAGATAAGATCCCTGACTTTGTGGTGCTTACACTAGGCAAGGGGAAAAGTATGAAAAAAAATTAATAGGGTAATTTCAGGTAGCAGTAACTGCTATGACACAGAGAAAACAGGAGTGACCTCATGGTGGATGGAGGTGTAAAATTGAAATTTCTGGTCACTGAGAACTTTTGAGCCACTATCTCAATGAAGAAGGAGGTAGCCACAGTTTCCAGGGAGATTAAAGCAAGTCGGTGTGAGTACTGATACTTAGCTAGCTATTTTTAAAAATCTTTTGACTTGACAGAAAATGAAATAGAGATGTATTAGCTGAGGAAAAGAAATCCAGGTAGTAAAAGTTGTTCACAGATGTTTATTTTAAATGGATCCACTAGGTACTAAGGAAAGGGCCTCCACTTACCATTGTATAAGCTGTCAATGAGGCCCCTGGAGTTCTAGAAATGGCCCACCTGAACCAGAGCAGCTTGCAACCTTCGTGGCCTGGTCAAGAGATATCATATATCCTAAAAGGAAAATCTAGTTGACCAAGCAATCAAGAGTACCAGCAATGAAATCTGCAGCAACTCGCTGGCATGGGATTTCAAACATGGCAGGAAAAGCGTGCATCCATCCACCAAGCTCCGGAGAGTGGGTTTCACAAGGCTCGTGAAGCACTGAGGCCTCTTAGGTAGACCTTTGCTACAGTTTGAGGAATAGTTTTGGGCTCACTAATCTCAGAGGAGTATGGAAAATCTGAAGACTATTCAGAGGAAGTCAACAAAGATGATTAAGAATTGAATAACTGGGCCTCTGAGAAAAGGTATAGCCAAACTGGAATTACTTAGCTGAGATTATTTATCTTGGTGAAGACACATCCAAGGTGTGGCTTAATATGGCCTTCAAGATATGAAAGGTAATGGTGACTAACTGTGCTCTATGACCTTTATGAAGAGAGTAAGTTGAAATGGGAGGGTTTTTAGCTAAAGATAAGAATTTTTTGGATTATAAACTATCCAAAATAGAGTTACCTACCCAGCATTTGGGGTCTCTTTCTTTAAACTTTAAAACAGGGGCTATTTCAGCCCCTTCCACATGGATGAGTTTGGTGGTCCTTGCCAAATTCAATGTAAAATTTTGTGGGCATATGTATACATATGTACATTTTTTTTCCTGGGAAGAGGACTGGCAACTTTTATTAGATTGGATCCATGCCTAAAAATGCTTAAAAATCACTGCTTTTTTAAAAACGATTATACTCTCATCTGCTTGGATCTGTTGAAGAACATTTTGTCTGAAGTAGGAGAGTGGACTAGATGTCCTTTCAGGTTTGCCTAGCATCTTATAAGCTACTTAGGAGATTTTGAGACTGCATGCACGGCTGCTCTAAAGATTTTTTTTAAATGAGGAATTTAATGTTTGGTTTTAAATAATTACATTTAAGTGAAAAATGCATTAATGAACATATATGGGGATACCCGTCATAAAACTGGAGAGTAAGTGGTACTTCTTGGGAATAGTACCAGCTTAAAAAACGCTTGCAACACATGAGCAAATGGGAGAAGGGTATTCTGTGGAATATTTAAAACATATGGTTTTTGTTTGTATTTCTTCCAAATGTTTGAGAAAAGCGAACAACTTGTACCTGTATACAATCGTGACTATGAATGCACTATTCTGTTTTAACAAAAAATGTATTTATAAGCAAGCAGTAAAACATTGAAAGAAATCATAATGTTAATAAGTAGGAGGCTATCAGGTTCCATATTAAATTTCTCATACCTAGAGCTGACTTTGCAAAGAACAGTAATTTTAACTTGATGGATTAAACAGTTTTCAATGTAGTATAAGTTTCAGAGATCTACAAGAAGTGATGTAATAAAAATCCTAATCAATCAGGCACAGAGATAACATCTACACCCATGCACCTCTATGAATTTTGCAAGGGGGAAAAACTGCAGCAGCAAACAGGTGAAACACAAAATTCTATTTTGTTCTTAACCTCCATGTTGGAAGCAATAATAAAAGGCAGAAAGTCTATGAGCCTAAAAAATTCATGTGTATCTTTGAAGTAAATGTGGTTGATTTTGCATAAACTTGCAATCACTTTTTCTTATTTGCTCATCAATAATCCTTTCTTTTTTTGTATACAATAATTCTTTTGTGAAACACAATGAAATCTTCAATTCTCATTAGGTCTGGCTCCATTATTTGAAAAATGGGGAATAGTACAAGCCAGTAGAAGAACTGAGAACCAAAGACAAAGAGAGAGAAGATGGGATAGAACTCTGGATTCTCGGTCTGGTAGCACAAAGCACAAGCCAGAGTTGACAGAGTAACAACTGAGAGTGATAGGTGCATACTCCTATGGCATATTCAAGACAGTTGCATCAAATCTTTGGCCTCTGTCCCTTTCAGACTTGAAGAAGAATTGCATGCAATAAAACAACAAGTTCAGATACAGTAAATTAATAATACATGGAGCTGAAAATGTTAAGGTTTCATTTCTGGGGTAGCTAGATAAACAAATATATTTACACAAGAGCTGTTTGAGTCATACAAATTCTAGGCTAGTACGTATGGAATTGGTAACTGCTTTTCCGAAAGTTGCTCAAATAATGGTTTCAGTAACGTAACTCTTTTCTATGCATTCACATCACCAAAACGTAGGTACACAAAAAGACCCTCATTTCAACGGTACTTCATTTTACAGGCGTAAAATCAGATGGAAATTATAAACATAAAATCATCTCTAAACTGATAATGAGCTGGATTGAAAAGATATATACATAGTGACAGCAGGTTATCATATGTGGTTCTCTTATAAAAATTGATGCACAGGTGTGTTCTCCACACTGAGGTATTCATGAGGGTACCCAAAGCCTTTCTGAATATCCAACATGATTGATTTAAGGGGAAGAATGTCCACATTCTTAATTTCTACATATACTTTTTCCTAAAATTGAACTGCAGTACCATGCACATGCAGATACAGTGTTCTGATATTTTCCTGTCTCAGTTCCCATTTTTAAAGCACATTTTTTGGCTTTTCAAAAGTACCTGCAACTTACATTGGTATATTACCCCAGGGCATAAATCTAGGGGCACTAAACAAAAGAATTACTCAAATATTGCTTTCAGTGAAGCCTCCTTTAATTAAGGTACCGCAAACCTTAATTTCTGTCTTTCCTGTCTTTCCCTGTTTTGTGGACTTTTCTGTAATGACAAAGCATGACTTTAAGAATAGAATATTTTGGTCTAGGTACAGCTACTCTGAATCCAGATGTACTGTAGAGTGGGCAATGGGATTGATAACAATTTTTATTCATCCATTATTGTCTCTTCTATTATCCAACTATTATCAAAGGAAGTTTGTTAAGGAATATTAACAGGGCATCAACTTATTTTATCCAGGTCATGAGAAGTTCTTTACCATATGCATGAATCTATGGATCTATGTATGTATGAATAAATAAATGAATACATATATATATATATATGCATCTGCCTTCTTAGAATTAAAAAGTGATACTGTTTTCAGGCAGCTAAGTATTAACACATCAATTTTCATTAAAAATGAAGACAGATCTTTTCTGACTTTGCTAATTAAGTTACATGACAAATATTCTTTACCACTGATTGAGTCAAATCTGCAGCCACAAAATGCTTTGTTTGGTGTTTTTCAAACAGAGATTTATTGAGGTATAATTTATATCCAGTAAAATCCACCTATTTTAGGTCTACAATTCTATGGGTTTTGACAAATATATATAATTGTCTAATCACCATGACAACCAAGATATAGAATTATTTCCATCACCCCATAAGGTTCCCTCTGTAGTTAATTCTCTCCCTACTTTTTTATCACTGAGTATACATCTATTGTATGAATGAACCTTAATTTGTTTATCCACTCACTGGCTGATGAACACTGGGTTGTTTCCAGTTTTTGGTGATTATGAATAAAGCTGCTACAAATATTCCTATACATATAATTGCCTGGTTATATATTTTCATTTCTCTTGTAAATGCCTAGGAAAGGGATTGCTGGGTTTTATGATAAGTGCATGTTTAACTTAATATAAGTAACTGCCAAACTGCTTTCCAAAGTGGTGGTCCCATTTTGCATTCCCACAAAATAAAAGAGTTTCAGTTTCTCTGTATCCATGTAGCATTTGGTATTGACAGTTTTTAAAGTGTTAGCCATCCTGCTGGCTATTAAGTAACAGATCATTATGGTTTTAATGTGCATTTCCCTAATGACTAATGATGATGCACATCTCTTCATGTGACAATTTGCCATCTTTCTCTATTCTCTGGTGAAATGTCTATTTAGATCGTTTGTCCAATTTTTATTGGGTCATTTGTTTTCTTATTACTGGGTTGTGAGAGGTTCTTATGTATTCAGGACATAAGTTCTTTATCAGTTATATGTTTTGCAATTCCAAGTTTTTGACAAAAGTGTATTTAAAACATGGATGTTGTAATACTATTTTATCAAAATACATTGTATCTGCAAAGGTATATTAAGTTGACTATATTTCAATTTACCTAATTCTCCCTGAATACATTAAATTAAACAAGATGCCTTTAAGAGAAAGAACAGCAAGTATAATTAATAATCATTTAATAAGTCTTGGTAAAGCAGGAACAGATTCTAATGACTGTGTTATAATTATTTTTGCTGGTCAAGCCATTTATAATTCTTTGCTTTTGAATGACATAATTGAGCTATTAGTTGATACACTATTAAATATAAATTTTGATGGGTAATCACTAAGTGATTTTTGCTATATAACTTGGGAGTTCAAAGAATTGAGTTATATTAGAGAATTCCTTCAACCCCTAAATTCATTCCTCTTACGTAATCAATGTTCTTTAGCATTTACATGAATAAATGTGAACATTAGAAATAGGATTTATGAGTAACCTTGTCTCATTCTGGCAATAAATAATGTTTACCCACTGACAGATAGATGGGCTAGTTAGGAAAAAAGAAAGCCTCATATATTTTATTTAGAGAAGTATTTTTTAGAAAGTGTATCAGTTATTAAAATTTGTATTATTTGTGTTATTGTTTGAGTACTGATAATAACTGAAATAATATCACAACCCAGAAAAACTTTTCTTCAAATCTAGAGACTTAGGAACATAGAAAATTTAACAAAAATTAAATTTCCTATCATACCCCTATTCCTTTTCTATTCCTTTTATGCAGATTTTTTCTTCTGCTGGTGATCATAATTTTAGTTCTTTTTTTATTTAGTAGAAAGGAGAAAACTTTCAATCATAAAATATATTAAGATAATATGAGTTCAAAGAGAAAAGAGAATGAAATAAATTTGTATATATATGTAGTGGATAATTAATGAGTGTCTAATTGGTATAATGTTAAGATTCCAGTAGAAACATCTAAAATTGTCAAAACTTATAATTCTCTGGATATCATATCCTTGGCAACTATTTTAACTTATAATGACAAACTTTAAATATTAACTTAAAAATGTGCCTCTGGTAGATGATTCTCTTAAAATCTTTTAGGGAGTTTGAAAGTAAAAATTTTGAAAGGTAGGTCATGACCTTTATAATTCTTTCCCTTTTCTCCCTGGCAGTTGTGACATTTGGCCCTGACCTCATTGTTCTAGTTTGCAAGCTTCTCAGTTTGCGATTACAATAGCAATAATTTTCCCGGGACACCGAGTGGGTGACTAGCTCATTTAGTGCCCGTGTCCTTCCCACGTGGGCTGGCAGCAGACTCTTAGTGGTCGGTGCCAAGCTGCTTTCTCCAGGGTTCAGCCTGACCATTCTTCCTGTGTAACTCAAAAAAGCGTCATCAAAGAACAAAACACCCAGAGTGATTCTTAACTGCGTATTCAGAAATTTATAAAAGGACTTATTATGGAGGCTTGAGGTTTTATTTTTTAACTGGTTTGTGTTTTCTGGTCAGACAAATACTTTGTGCAGGAAGAGGGGAGGGGTGGGCTGAGAGAGAGAGAGAGTGAGCTTGAAAAACCTCTTGTTTTGTTGGAGTCCTACAAAGTGTTTTCCAAAATCTTCAAAGCTTGGGACACAACTTATCAGCCAAACTGAACTGCTCGCATCCCATAAATGCACATCCATGTGTACTTGACACCTGCTTTTTTTTTTAATACATCAAAGTTTGGGCTCTTCTGTATTCAGAGCCATCAGGTCCCCTAGGGCCACGCCAGTAGAGAAAGGAAGCAAACTCATTTGGTGTTTGACTCTTAGGCGTGTCAGACTCCTAGGAGGAAGGTATTTCAAGAAAAAAGGAGCAGAAAGACATTCAGAGAGGGTCTAGCACGATGTTCCACGAGAACACATCTACCCCTGTGTTCTGCGAACTCCCAAACACACACTTCAAATTATAGGACATTCTGTTTTGCATCAGGTGAAACAAACAGCCTGACTCCCCACTAATGAGCTGCAGGACAATGCCATTGCTTTTCTTCCTTTCATTGGCTCTATATTTTCCCTTTTCTTTTTGAACACCGAACTGAGGTCTGTGTGGTGTCTGCCCCCTCCCCCCTCCCCATAGCTTTGGCACTGGCTTCCCCCATTATTCCAATGAGTAATGACACCCAGGGCAGGAAGCCAATCCTACGGGCGCTGCTTCACACTTTCCTCTTTCTACAAAATAAAAAAGACCCAAACCAAACACCACACGCGGCAACTTTCGGCTTCAGGGATTGTGACTAATTTCTAAGCCCTCTTTGCTCTGTAGTAGAATCTGGCTGTCATTTGACATTTGGCTTTTTTTTCACAGAGCCCTTGAGCAAACTTTATTTACAGAGCACAATGACTTTTATTACTACATAATACAGAAAATATTTGCTTCATTATGAAGCCAACTGAATATTGATTTTGATTTTTGTTACTTGTGGTAAACAGAGTTCAAAACACTCTCTATTACCGTCATTCCAAACTAGTCACAAACTATGTAAACAGTCCGCACAGAGGTTGTGTGGCCCACGTCTTGTGACTGCCTCCTTCCAGCCAACGGAAAATTTCGTTTAAAAAATAGAAGTTCATGTCAATTTTAAATTTTCAGGCAACTTTTGCCCCTCAGGACTGTCTTTTAGGCCATTCTGGTGGTTGCCTTTTATGGGAAGTTACCTCACAATGAAGTCTTTTCAAGGTACTTTTGGAACTAAACCTTCTCTTTGGATCCAGTCCAAGAGAGGCTTAATTCTGCTCTAAGACAAACAGTATTGCCCCAAACATCAAGTTATATTTTAGGTAATACATAGGTAAGAACATATGTTGTTAGAAATACGTGTGTGTACCCAGATGCATTTCATCTATACTTAGATATACTATATTGACTTTGCTGATTCCATTTAGTTTCAGAACCAACCCGCCTGTGTACCTCAACTGGCTTTTATAAAAGACTGTCCAGACTTGAAATGGACCCATTTGGCCATTTACATGATCTAGTTTCTGCATATTTACTTTACAATAAACATGTCAGTCCAAACTATTGGCATTTGCATCCTGGCTCTTTGACTCTTTGTCTTTAATACTTTTTGAAATTTGGTAAACTTTTGACTGATTTTAAATCCCAGCTATAAACCCTGTACCAGTTTATTTTTGCATCTTAAAGAAAGGAAAAAGAAATCCAGAGTAGCAGAATATTTTTAGTTCCTATTGTTAAATGCTTTGAGAAACCCATGTACACCAACATGAATCCAGATGAATATTTGTATCAACATTTCTCCCCCTGGACATAACTTCCCACTGAGAATTTGGGAGTAAGATTTAGTTTCTGTCTTAGACTTAAGCCTACATCTAGAGTTTCTGTAACTTCAATCCTAACAGATCAGTTTGGAGCTGGCTTTTTCCTTTCTCTACTTTTTGGGACGTTTATAAAACTTCTGCCTTCCTGCTAATGATGCTCACACAATTGGGCTAATGTTAGTGTCATATAATAGGAAACAAAATCCTGGGTCCTGGGATCAGGTCTGGAATCAAACCCTGGCTCTATTACTTCCTGGATGTATGGTCTTGAGCAACTTACTAATCTTCTCAAACCACAGTTTCTTTTATAAAATAAGGAAAGTAATACTATAAGAAAACTATCATAAGGTTCCTCCAAGAATTAAATGTAATAATATCTAAGAAGCATCTGACACATATTGCATGTACAGTAAGCACTGGCTCTTTAGTACTTTTAGTATATCGTGCTGATTATTTTGATAAGAGTAATTTTTTAAACTGTAGTTTCAAAAAAAATTAGGCTTTCTATACATATGCAGAAATGGTCAAAGATGCTTTATAAAAACTGCAAAACAATTTCAAGATGTCTCCAAGCAAGTAGGTTGTCAAATACTTTCAGTATTTTATATGTGAGTTTTGGTTAATATTCTCTTCTTTGATGTCCATTTGGTAAACTCTTTGTTTACAGCAAATCTCTCTAGTCTTCAGTTTCCCCATCAATAAAATGGAATGATAAAACTCTGAAACCTTAGAAAAAAGCAAATGCCAAAGATGACTATGAACTGCCTATTTTGTAAATAATGGGATGTTGAAGAACTATTTCACATATAAGTAGTGTGATTAAAAGATGTACCACATCCTCATATTTAGGGATGCAGATGAACAACGAAGTTTTCATCTTATCAGGTCCAACATTCAATTCATTTTTGTATACCGAATCATGGTCAAAGCATTTATTATCAATGATCTTAATTTTTTTTCTCCTAAGGATAAAATATATATTTGATGCTTAATAGTAGTGACAGATTTGGAACCAAAGTTTATACTTTTAGGGACAATCAAACTGAGCCAGTGATGAGAAACTCTGGTTATCACTGCCAGAACAATCCCACAAGAACTTCAGTCTTGAGAACGAACCATTCCCACCAGGGAAAATGAGTACACACAGTCATTTTGTTGAAGAATAGCACAGTGTTTAAGAATTGAATTTGGGAATATAACTGACTGGGTGTGAATCCTGGATCCAGAACACTCTATTTAACCTTAGGCAAGTTACCTAAAGTCTCTCAATTTCAGTTTTCTCACCTGTAAAAGGAAGCTGATCATAGTACTTACCCTACAGGATTATTGTGAGAAAATGAAATTAGACATGTCAAGGATGAAGAGAAGTGTCTGGCACAAAAAAAGTGCTCAATGTTAGTGGTTGCTGACATTACTGGTCTCCTGGTACAATTCACAGAGTCTTTACTTTAATTGGTAAGAGGCATTTTTTACATGAGGATGAAAATTTTAAGAATGCTGCCTACCCTCATGTCTTCATACCATCATTTGGCTCTCACTTCGCTCATACTACCATTACCACCTGCATCTGTTCTCCTTTTCTCAGTTACTTAAGGTAAAGCAAAAGACGTAACCCTGCCTTCAAAGAGTAACTACTCTTTCCAACAGAGAAAAGATACACATAGGTGAAATACTGGGAGTCTGCTTGAATGCCAATCCTCAAAGCTTACATTTTATCCTTTAAAGCTAAAAATTCAAAGTGAAGACTGGTAGAGTTTTACATATACATAATACACATTTTTTCCTTTTGTTTGCATGTAAGGCAACGTTGGAGGAACACAGAGTTTGGAATCAGAAAGACTTGAGCTCAAAGCCCATCTCTACCACTGAGCAGCTGCGTGAACTTGGGTGGGTTCATTAGACTCTCTGAGTTCTCATTTCCTCATCTGTAGCAGGGAAGATTGCATGCTAGCTCCAAAGATCAATGTGAAGATTAAATGTCATTGCAAAGCACTCAGCATAGTGTCTGACCCTTAGTATGTTCTCAATAATTTTCCTTCCCCACTGACTACATCAACTCAGAACATGAAGATTCTAAGTTATCTAAAACCACAAAGAATACAAGTCTTGTATTTGTGATACCACGGTAAATCCCTGCAAGCTTTCTTTTGTCCATTTTATCCTCCAAGTAAAATGGCTTCCAGACACACCCCCACCAGAACAGTATCATTCCGACAGTAGGGGCCATGCAACTGCTCATCTTACCTAAATTTGAAAACAATCAACATCTCTGTCATTAAAACACAAAATGACCTTCCTTTCACAATCACTTATTACTCCTTCACAGACAATTAACAAAAAAACAGGTTTGCTACTTAATACTTTCCATCCATTTCCACTTGTGGTGTGTATAAACAATCTATTCAAATGTATGCTGGGAATATTTAAAAATCTATATAAAGAGAAAGTCCTACCTTTTTTCCTCTGAGACAGTAGTTTCTCTGCCTCCCTTCTCCCTCCCCCAATATGGAGCTGTAAGGCATGTACACTGAATTCATGATTTGGACCACAAGTATACAGCAGATCTCTTCAGACCCTTATCGAGAAAAACTAAAAATCAGTACATACCTACACTGAAATACAACTGCAAATTCACCAGACCTCTGATTCACCCAAGGCTGATTTGTGAAGTCATTTTCTCTCCTATAATCTCCAGCTTTCGTCTGCTTACAAACCATCCCTCCCCTTCACCTGCCAACTTTGAATGAGTTCTATACCTCTAACTTCCATGGCTGATTAAGGAGCAAAAGATAAAACCCAGGAAAGAATATCTCACTGGCTTTGCCTTTCAATCTGCTTTTCAGAAGGTTCAGTTTTCGTTTGCAGATAATCCTTTAACATTTATTCAGGCACTGGTATTCATCATACAGTGAAGGAGAAAGACAAAAGTAATGTATCCTCAGCTAGATCATAAAAGGTTGTCAGCTCATCAGTGACTTCCTATGATGTCATCAGCAACAGGAAAGCTAGAACAGTTAAGCTCCCAAAAAAACTGAAGATGAAATTACAACTTTAGGATTGACTCGGTTACGTGGCCGAGTGTGTACAGCAGAGCTGAATTTAATATATGTTTCCTTATCCCTATAAAACACATCAAAGGCCAGATTTTCAAAGCCCTGCATGGCTGGCCATTTGGAAAGAGGTATATCCAGGCTCCCAAAGCCTTCATTTTAAGCAGATGGCAGTGGCAACTGCAAGGTTTGAAATTGCAAGCCCAGGCTTATAAAGGCATTGCTTAACACCAGCATTGACTAAGGAGGGGTTGTCAGGGAGGAAGCCGGAACCACCTTCAGTTCTATAAAACCAGGTAATGTGCTGACTTGCGGCACGTAGCAGAAGGCTGAGTAGAAACTCAGTTCCTATTCACTTTTCCCTGCCCGGGCGCTCTCCAGGACAGCACAGACCAAATGACTGGTAGGCCACCAGGTGGCGCCCTCTCGTCCTCTCAAATTTATAGGTGATGGCCAAGCCACCTGCCAGGAGCTCCATCTTTTAAAAGTTTAAAGGAAAAAGAATAAAGTGTCAGGTTCTCCTCCTAATCACAGCAGCTGGAGGTAAATTATTAAACCTGTTTGGAATCCTGCTGTTAAGCTCCTCCTTCGAGACTGTAAAAACAAACATCTAGCAGGTTTGAGAAACTCAATAAACATTAAAGAAAAAAAATAAATGGAGGCCCCAGGTTGGTTGGTTTGTTTTTTCCTTTTGGGGAGAGCACAAAACATACATCCAACTGAGCTGCTAATGTCTGGAGCCATCTGAAAAGGCAGTGTCTCCCAACTTTGAACTTTAATAACACCCTTTGAAAATCTCCATAGAAGATATGCATTAAATCTTTAATAAACACTTGGCAAAATTTCAAAGAATAGCATATTTTACTTGTTTTCTCTTTCTCTCTCACATTTTCCTCAAACTTAGGCCATATTACTACAGAAAGACTGAAGCTGCAGGTCTGCTATGTAGATAGAAATATACATTTATTACATATCCTAAGCTACTTTGAAGTGTAACATTCTCTTTAAAATTTAAATCAAGCTCTTGAATATAATGGCTCTTTTAGAGTAAGGCTCTAGCTTATGTCTTCAGAAGATATTTTGAGTCTTGTGTGTGAAGGGTGATAAGGAAGTGAACACTTTTAATACTCAAGGCCACAAAGAAAATCCAACAGTTGTTTTCCTACAGCCAAAACTTTATTCACAATTGGTATGTGTATATTAGCATAACAGCCATTACTGTCCGGCCATTCCAAAGTAGCCATTTCCTGGGTCTGGTTTACTTTGCTTCAAAATTTATTATATTTTTTGCCTTTTAGATATTTGTATACTTGTGCAGCACCAAAAACTTATTTAAAAATTGAACTGAAGACCTTTTGTTCCAGGTAACCTAGCTCAAAACTTTATGTTCAACCATTTGGAGAAACTATATTTCAAATGCTATCCCTCCCTGGCTGAGATCATTACATTCAAAGTGTCCTGGGACACACATATATAAAGTTTTGTTTTGTTTTGTTTTGTTTTTTTGGTCTTCTTAGCATCTCCTGTTATAGAAAAAAAATGGATTCCTTTTATAAACTCAGCAAGTCTTTGAAGAGGCATCGTGCCATTCTTTATCTTCTGACATTACACATGAGGCTTCAGCTTGTTTGTATTTTCTGTAGTCAATTATTTTCTTCTCTATGCCAGTCCATGGTGGATTTCCCAGATCTCCTATCCCCAACAGAAGGAAAACCTTGGATCTGAAATCCTGTCTTACTTTAAAACTGATTAGAAGTAAGATGTGCCCAGCAGCCCTGTGACTAAGAATTAATATTTGCCCATCCACACTGATCTGTCTCTTGTCTGGGTCTCCCAACAGAACAGATCAGCTATTAGAAGAATGAATAGAGTCAGTATTTTCCTTTCTTTTTAAACATCAAGACATAATTCACGTACTACAAAATCCACTCTTTGGAAGTATGCAGCTCAGTAGTTTTGACTATGTTCACAAAGTTGTGCAACCATCACCACTGCCTAATTACAGAAATTTTCTGTCACCCCCACAAGAAAACTCCATACCCGTGAACAGTCACTCCCCATTCCTCTTCCCACAACTTCCCCCAGCACCTGACACTGTTAATCTATTTTTTTCCTCCATGGATTTGCCTCTTCTGGGCATTAAATATAAGCGGAATCATGTAATACATTGGCTTTTATGTCTTTCACTCAGCATAATGTTTTTAGGGTTCATCCATGTTGTAGCATAATCAGTATGCTATATTCCCTTTTTTTGGCTGAATAATATTCCAACATTTTCTTTTCCAATTGCCCATGATAAATTATTGCTTATCTTGGGTAACTTGCTAATTTGGGTCTTTGAATAGTCTCAAGAAGAAATAACACTATGTGCTAGTGTTATTAAGCTAGTAAGAGCGCAATTAAACAGATTTTGAAGTCAAGAAATTCCTGGTGCTCTGATGAATAAAAGAAAATCAAAATTTCTTTTGATTTTCTCCTCTTCCATTTTTACTTCTCAATAATGATCATTGGAAAAAAGTATCTTTTCACTGGAAAAATCTCTAAAGTGTCATCATCTCTTCAAGATGGTATGCAAAATATTAAATTGGGGGCAATTTTTAGGAAAGCTTAATTATAAAATAAATAAACATTTGATTTTGAAACAGTCTATTGTTTACTAAAATAAAGTATCATTTTTATTTATCCAAAATTTTAACCTAAAATATTTTTAATGAAGTAAGTCTGTTAGACTGATCACTATATCCTAATTCGTAGCATTGTATTTGGCCCAGAGTAGGTGCTTGGTGAATGAATGGATAGATGATGGGTGGATGGACAGGTGGAGGGATGGATGGACGGACATTGATTTGGAAATCACACTATAGCCTTTTTAACACTAAGTAATCTTTAGGGCTGATAGAGGATATTCTTTCATGGTTTGAACATTTATGTTAAGTAATGGTATACACAAAATATGAAGCTAAAGGGCACACAGGAAAAACATACTACTGCTAACTCTTGTATGCTTTCTGATGCAAGGACTTGATTATTTATCAGAGAGAGTTATATAAATAATATATGGTAAACTATGTCGAGACTGCTTTATAATTAAAAAAAAGAGTAACATGTAGAGGTGTGGTTCTTTGATGAGAGAGGGAAATGCAAACTAACGTCCTGAAGAGGTAGTAAGTGCCAAGCACTGGGAATATGGAGAATGTTGAGCAGTGGGGGATGTGCCAAGAATAAGACATGTTCTTTGCCCCTCTAATAATTTACCCTCTTTTGGGGAGGAGGAATCTGCTGTTCCTCCATGGCAGATGGTTTACATGCCATTGATGGAGAAATTGTGTCAGAATCACAAGGAGTTTGGTTGGTTGGTACACGAGTGCCCCACCCCTTGCTGTACACTGGTGCGCTAGCACACCTGCCCTGGGGAAGCTACGGAGGACGGCAGGGCTGTGCCCTGCACCACTTACTACATCTTCCTTCTCTCAGCTATCAGGCCACATGCTCTGCTGGGAGGTGTTTGTTGCTGGTTCTCCCATCTTAGTGTATTTTGCCCTTTCCTCCATTACTCAGCAGCCTTTATGTCCTGATTTCCCCTTGCCATGACGCTACTTTAATTTTTTGCTTTAGAGGTAAAGTCCAATGTTTATAACAGAATTTGCTAGAAATCTAACACACCCTTTAAACAATGCTACTGTTTTTACAGGTTTGTTATTGTTTTTGTGGGTGTTCTGCTCCCAAAGTTCCATGTGTATTGAATGGCCTGCCCTGATCTAATTTTCTATTAAATCCTGCTAGTTTTAGTGCACATTTCCCAGGATACAAGACTTTTCAGAAATGTCTACTGCTGCACAGTAATAGAATTGCCTGTATACATAAAAGTAGAACAATAAGTAGAATGGGCTACATGAGACTGTAATAAGAAAATTCTAAGCATGATCTGCAGTGGTTAGCAAGCCAATGCTATAGTGAAGCTATCTCAAGATTTGGAGGAAGATTAAAAATTGAATAAAAATAGCAAGTTACTGGTTGGTATGAGGCAGCACAGTGTAACGATTAAGAAAGCTCAAACACACAGGCAGTCAAAGGGTTGACCACTTTTTTATTATATTACCCTGGACACACAAATCATCCCCTACATCTCCATTTCATTATCTATCAAATGACAGGACTATATGAAGATGAACCGGGATGACAGGGTAAACTGATCGGTGCACCGCCAGGCATTCATTCAGGGAGAACTGATTAAACGACAAGCACTCACTACTCTGGAGTCTGAGGATAGGACTGCAAACAAACTACAATGTCAATATTCAGTTTTTAAAAAAACAATAGCTATTATGATGGTGTTTCTCATTTCCTTATCTCTGCCATATATTTTTTTTAAATGAATCTCTTCAGTAAGGAATAACAATGACTAAATTCAGTTGTTAGGAAGTTACATATTCTTTACTGCACTGCTGGAACACACCGTTAAAAAAAAAAAAAAAGAAGACAAAGGCACCAGGCATGATCACACTGTCCAAGGGACACAGGATTTGCCAATGCAGGATATCCAAGTCCCTGGCAGGACAGCTGCTTATGACCTAGGAAAGACGACTGTGTTTCTTAAGATGTTTCTAGAACGCAATGCACAGGAAGCTTCCAAAAGGAACTTTGCAGAATACCAATATGGAACCATTCAAAGAGGATACGGAACAAAAAGACCTGCCACCCTGTCATCATGCACAGCAGGGAAGTGTGTATAGATGGGGGAGGCGGTACAAGGGCTCTGGAAGGTGGGGGTGGGGGGGCTGTGTCTGCCTGGGTGCTGGGGACCACGCACACTCGGTGAAATGTACATTTGGTGAATGCACATTTGATAAAATGCACAGATCGGATTCAGAACACAGAGGCGGGGGTGGGGGTCGGGGAGAGGGGCTGCCCTGCATGTCCAGACTCTCTCCGCGCCGGCCCGTCTGTTTGGGTAAGCCGAGCGAAGGGTCCTCGCTGACTGCGGAGGAGCTGGCGCCGGGCAAGGGATTTGCAGCCAACAACAGCAAATGGTGGCGGCGAGGAGGAAGCCTGTGGTGCTGCAGCCCCCTCTAGGGTAACATTCAGGAGCTTGAGAAGAAAGCCAATGCAAGAGGGCAGCTCGGAAGGGACAGGCTTGAAACCTGATCGAGGGGACGGGGCTGGGGGAGAGGGGGAGGAAGCCGACGTGGTTCCAAAATACTGCCGTCAGGTCCTGCTGACACCAAAGCAAAAACATCCCTCACCACCCGAGGGGTTGGGAGGCTGAGTTCAGCTGTCCGTGGGGGTGGCTGCCCTGGTGGTGTTGGGTTCCTAGCAAAAGTTCAAAAGCGGGGATTGCTACTCAAAGCAGAACTTGGCATGCGCTTTTCAGAGAGGGGCTCTTTTCACCAGAAGTTATTTTTCAAAAATAACAAGTTTGGGGTCTCTTTCTCTCTCTATGTCTCCTATCATTCATATTCTTATTCTGTCTCTCCCTCTTTCTTTCTCCACCCACGATTAAGACCAGAAACGGGCAACAAATGCTTTCCTGACACATCAGGCCAATGAGCAGAATTTATACTCTGCTCAATTCTGTCTGGCCATTTGTGAAGAATAAACAAGACCCGGCATACGGCCACCAGGCACAGGGTCACAAGAGTCCCCACCGCCCCCCATCAACTTGGGGGTGGCCTTGCTCCTCTCCTGTCCATCCCAGCACACAGCCTGGATTAGCAAGCAGGGCTGTATAAGTGCCCGGGAAATGGTGCCTGGTCTTGGCATTGAGAGTGTATCAGTGTTAACAGCTGGGTGCATACGTCATGCTCAATAAGGATTTAGTGGCAACATTTGGTCTCCTATTAGCCCAGCTCTCAGGCTGTCTTCTTGCCAAGGCTGGGCAGCTCCAAAGGTCATGTGACCCCCTGGGAATACTACTAGCATTTAATGAAATGCTTTGCTTATCTCTGCTCTGGGCCAAGGGCTTTGTTTCTGACTGAGAAGAAATCACCTCCAAATATAAAGTGATCTAGTGTCGGGGGTTGCCCTCCTAAACTCTAAAGAGTTGCCTCTGTATGTTAGGCTCCGGGGGGTTAGTTAGCCTAGAACAAGTATTCCAGGGGAATTCAGAAAGGGAGGGAGACAACAAGGAAGGTAGACAGGAAAGGACCTTGGTGACATCCTAAGGAGTTTAGACTTGACCTTGTAGCAGTAAGAAAGCAGCTAAAGGATTTTAAGCTTTGTACAAAACAGAGTAATAGACTGCAGGCTGTCATGACTGGAAAAGGAGGTCCCAGGGGAGAAATGGGAGTGAGAAATGAGGGTCTGAACCAAAGGATCAGAAGCAGAAATGGAGGGAAGGGAAGGATGCAAGAGAGGTGGATGAGATAAAATTTATGGGGCACGGTGACGATTTGGCAATGGGACACAAGGAGAAAGAGAAGAACATGAGAAGAAATCCAGCTGCATGGGTGCCTTTAAAAAAGATGGGAGTTTAAGAAGTAGGTTTGCAAGTAGAGGCAGTGAGTTCTGTCTTGATGTACAGAGTGTGAGGTCCGCATGGCAGCCAATGTCCCTCAATGGGAATCCCTCTCAGCCACAGAGAATTGCCTTGCCAAAGATTACAAGCCTCCCAGATGGCGGCTGGTCGCCAGTGACTGGCTGATGCCCGGATACAAAGGCTCAGCCCGCTGGCTGCAATTTGGGACAACTCTAAAGGGGTATTCGGCTCTTGAGCTCTCCTTAGGCTGGACCACAGCCTCCTTGTGGGTCAGCTTGTCACACCTGTCTTCTTCTCTCTTCCTTATAGGTGTGTCTCCTAAGAGTGCTCCCCAATCAACCTTCTGCAGGTAACTCTACCCCACAGTCTGTTTTCACGGACACTGTGTAAGGGAGTGTGGTTAGAGGAAAAGGATTCCATGAGGATCACAAAGAAACGAGAAAAGATGTGACTTTGGAAACTAAAGGAAGAGGCAGTTTCTGGGAGCAGACAAGAGTCAATAGTACTGAACACCACAGAAAGGTGCAGAGTAAAATAAGGGCTGAAAAGGGTGTGCTGAACAGCCAGGAGGTAGGCCACGGACAAGCCCGGGCAAAAGCAGCTTAACGGAGCAGTGGTGTAGAAGACAGTGAGCAGCAGGTTCAAGCCTTAAGGAGCAACACGGGGAAGTAGAGAGAGCCAGTGCAGACGTCTGTTTGAAGAAACTTGTATGTGGAAACAGAGACCAGGTGGTGGATGGCAGAGAAGGATACAAGATCAAGGTCCCCCTGAATAGAAGAGAACTGACTGAGGCAAAATAGCCAATGCAGAGAAAGAGGATGATGATGCCGGGGAAAGAGCAGAACATTAAGGGAGTGATGTACTTGGGGAGGTAGGTAGGACGCCATCCAGGCTATGTCTTCCTGCCATGCTGGCTGCAGGGAGGTACGGAGGTGATGGAAGAGGTGAGCGTGGCTGTCCACTGTCTTCTACATCAAGCCCTCAACCCTTCTCTTAGCACTTAAGGTCTTACACTACCTTCTTCAGCTTCTATTTCTGTCCTTGTTTCCCCTTAATCACCTTCACACTTGAAAACCTCACACCAACTCAGACCACTGCAAACACACCAAGGTCCCCCTAGTTCTATTACTGCTGGACCTTTTCTTACCATTTCCTTAGCCCATTCTCCTGGATTGACCCAGGGTTCTCTGTTTTTAAATATCTGCCTGTTCTTTAAAGTAGAAGGTCAAATACTATCTAACACATTCTTCTTTTGTCTCTGTCCTGGCCTCAGTGACTTCTTCTCAGGTCGATGAAATGGATGTGAGAAGTGAAGTTCACTTCATATCTGCCTTGTGTACTCTTCCTGAGAACCCTCCCCTGGACTTCAATTCTCCAAGCTCACCAAACAGATCAGATGCCCACTTCCAAGCTCCATTATACAGTCTCAAAGTGGTGCTTTCCTTTATAACACAAACCACATATACACTTGTGTGAACATTTAAGTCTGGTTTCCCCATCAGACCATGACTTTGTAAAGTCAGAGACTCATGACAGAGTAATTCCTGGTACACTTTTTGGTTGGATAAATAAATGAATGCTTGCTACCATCTACCTTAGTTATCTCATTTATGAAAGTCCTCAACAAGATATAAATTCCGTATGGATAGAAGCCATGCATTTGCATCTTTTTATTTCCTGAATGTCTAGTACAGATCCTTGTACATAATAGTTACTCAGTATACCTTAGCTGAGTGAGCAATCAACAGTTTTTAAACTAAACTTGAAAAACAATCTCTAGACCATGCGATCATGGGCTGACTGGTATTGGGAACTCCTGTGCATTGGTATCTGAGATCCCTGCATGACTCTCATGTATTCATCCATTCAAAAATATGTACTTTCCACGTACCAGAAGTTGTGCCAGGTGCTAGGGATACAGGGATAAGCAAAACCGGATGTGGCCCCTGTCCTTGTGGAGTTTCCAGTTTATTAGTGGACTCAGACACCCATCAAAACTCATGCAAACAGATGAAAAATTCCAACTATGATAATGATTGTGAAGATACACAGTGCTGAATATTGAATGGAATGATGACAGCACAGTGAGGCAGGGTACAGGATGGGGGAGGCAGGCAGAACCAGACCCTGCAGGGCCAGCAGATCAAGGTGAGGATGTAGGCTTGATTCTCTGAGCAGAGGGAAGCTATGTGAGTCAGGGTGAGAATGACATTAACCAGCTGCATTTCTAAAGTATCACTCTGTCTTCAGGGAGGAGAATGGACTGAAGATGAGACATCCTTCTCAGAATTTTTTGGCTACTCCCTCAATCTAGGAACTGGCCAGGCACACCATCATATCACCTGTTTCATTTTCACCAAAATCTTTATCATTAATGAACATTTTCTTTCCTTTTTCTAATCTTCGGTTCCCATCTGCCCCAGCTTCCTCCTGCAGGAGCATGTGGGTTCCATGAACTCTATCTTGTTCTTTACTATAGAATGTGTAGAATTCTTCCTGGCACATAATAGGTGTCCATAACATTTTGCCAACGTTGAATTTTAAATTCTGTTGTTGAAAGGTTGGACAGAAGGGACATGTTCTTGGGCTTCTGGGAATAATATTTCTTTTTTTTTTTTAACGAATGTAGCTTAGTCTCCTCGTTTTTCCATGGAAATAGGCTTCCAGGACCTTGCCCAAAGCTTTTATGACATTAAACTCTTTTAAACAAGGGGATTTTGGAAAACCTCTTAATAGTTCTGTCTTTATGGGACTAAGAATGGAGCTAAGTATGAATGCGCACCTCTCTCTGTGATTGTTCTTCTCTAAGCTACTGAAGCTATGATCTACCAACTACCTTTCTGAGCTGGAAACATTACATACAGGTTTAGCATTTTCTTGCCAGACAACTTGTTATCATTAAGCATTGTGTGTAAAACACTAAAATTTATAGTTTTACCAGTTCCTTGGATGGTGGAAAGATATGAGAATTGCAATTAACATTCTCCTGAACAGCAAAGCACTATGTGGACATACTCTATGTTGAATCCAGTGGAAATTTCACATTCTCTGTCAGGACATCTACAAATTATGGACCAGTTTGGTTAGCGTTTTGTGAGTTATTCTGTTGAAACTTGTGGAACTATTTGGAAGTTCTCTTAGTTTCCTGATAAATGTGTAGTTTAGGGTCTAGCCAGTCTTCAGGCTTAATTAGCTTTGTGTGAATAAACTGAGTTTTCTGTTCAGATCTCTGGGATTAATATAGAACTGGTTATAAAATCATGGCTTCCTTTTCAAATTGTGCCTTTAATTTGACGTGTATGAGTAGCTGCCCAGTTTTTTTCCGAGGTGTATCACCATTTTTACACACATCCAGATCAAGTCTATGAAAAGTGATTTGGCTTCCCCAATTTCAGCACCATCGAGGAAATTTTAAAAAAATTTTAAATGGCAGTATTAAATGGAATAAGTTCATTACAGTCCCTGGGAAATTTCAATAATTTCTGTTATAGTTTGTAGATAAAATTCTCCAGTCCAGGCCAGAGGGAATAAGGAATAGTTCTGTTATGTTTCATTTCATAAAGGTATTTGTCTTTTCAGGGGAAAGAAATACAAACACTGGAATCAATTTTATTATCATGGCCTTCAACAGAGTCTATATTGAGAATCAGTTCACAGTCACTAAAATTATTCACAACCTTCATGTGATGAAGTCGTATCAATCAAGTTTTTGTCTCCTGTTTTTGTTTTTTAGTTGTGGTCAGCATGATAAGGGCCTACTCAATTATTCCCATTTTGCAGGATGTGTGCTTTCCTCTCCTTTAAAAAACAAAGTTAACAGGTTTGGTTCCTTAAAAAAATCTAACCAAAATTATTTTAAAGGTTTAAAACAGTGTATGTGTCCACAGTAGATGAGAGAGATGGAAATGCTGTACTCTAATCCTCCTGTCTACTAACCAGTGTTGCATATTTTGAGTAAACACAAAAAGAAACTGAATCTTCCCATACAGTTAAGGTTTTAAAATCACAGTCAAAGTAGGAAACAAGAAGGTAGGGAGAGCTGCTAGTATCAGAAAACTTCAAAACCCACAACTAGAGGTACTGGTATTAGTTTTAACTCATAGAAGAACCATGCTACTGAAAAATGCCACAAATGAAGGACATGATGAGAAGGTGAAGTAAGGTTCTAACAAATCCTGTTTCTTTTACCTGAGCAACACTACTCTGACTAGGAGATCAGAGGAACGACAACATAATCATGAGCTCTAATGTCTGTGTAATTAGCTTGATAATTTACAGATGATCTTCATGTTTATTATTACATTTATTCCTTACAATAATTGTATGAGCATCAAGCCAGGTACTAATAATTCTCATTTATAAACAAAGTGTAAACAGAGACTAAAAATGATCATTTGAGGCTCACAGCAAGCAAGTACTAGAATCTGGGCCCTCTTAATCTAGTGTGTGCATTTCTACTATATGATTGTGCTTGATTTTAGCAAAGCATTTGATAATCTTCGGTGGTGTGCAATGGGCAAGATAGAACAATATGAACCACATAAGATTCTAGCTGAACTCTTTGCAGATGGATGAAAACCTGCACCTTCAATTCAAAACACATTTACTGAGCAATTACTATGCACCAGGCTCTCTGGTAGGTCTAGTGAAACTGGTAAATCAATGCCAGTAAAAGAGAGATGTGAAAGATGCGGTTATCTTTGGCGTTTTCATCAGTGATGTGATTAAAGACAAGGAAGATATTTTTAATGTAATCTGCGGTTAGTACCCAGCTGAGATGAGTAGTTAAAGAAATCTGAGGAACTAGAATAGACCAAAATTAACAAGCTGGCCTCCTTACTGGGATCTATATGTTAGATTCTGAATTTAGATTAAAAGGAAAACTCTATCATTCAATATGGAATGGGGGAAGAGACCAGTGTTTTGCCATTCATGGTTCATGTGGAAGTGTGTGAATTTTTCGTTTTCTATAAATTCAGCAAAAGCAGGGTCATATGGCTAATGGAAAAAGTGTGCAATTTCACGCCACATGAATAAAAATAAAACTCCAGCTTGTAAAGACAAGAGTTCTGCTGTATCAGCATCAGTTTGATCATGAGTAGTATGTTCAGTTCAGGGGATCACATTTGTAGGGTGTTGATCATCTGTTCATTTTGGTGGGTAAAGACTGGTCATGGGGAGAAAAGATGGAGGCTATTAAGATGAAGCAGACAGGACTTTGGAGCAACTGAGAGATTTTCTTCATCAAGGCAGAAGAAGGTAAAGACTTATTCTTATGGCTCCATACAGCAGAAATAGGACCCATGGGTGGAAATTTAAGAAAGGCATATTTGGACTCCATGTTAGGGAGCATGTTTCAACATTTGGAGCTGTCATTAAGGGATGGGTTATCTCAAAAAGTGGTGTGTTTCCCATCCCCGGAAATATTCAGACAGAGGCTAGATGACCATCTGCCAAGGAATGCAGCAGAAAGGATTCCAACTTTGAGTAAGAGTTTGGACTAATGACCTCTAACATTGCTTCCAACTCTGTAAGAGTTGGAGTTTCTAGTAGAGTGTCCTATGCACAAATTCTTCTACCCTGTGAAATTTGTTGTAAGTCTTAGAAATCTGGGTATTTGAACATCTCAAAGGATGTTCATAATTGTCTCTGAATGAACATGTATAGTGTCCAGTATTTTCTATAAACATCTTTGCAGGAAGTAGTTTCCCACACAACAAATTGGCCGTAGGCAATTTTTCTGTAAAAGAGAAAATAACTGGTTTACAGCTTGGTTTCAAAACAAATTTTATGTTATATGAATCTTAGGCTCATAATGGTCTATACAGTGACCACCAGATGTGGCAGTCTTAAAATAGTGGATGATGAAAACTACATATAGCGACTTGACACAAAGTACAGGGTTAAGAAAACTTACTGAAAGTGAGAAATAAGAGAGTGTAAAGCCAGATTGCAAACTACACTAGAAAATGATAACGTATCAGTTGGAATTCCTTCACTGAGCATAGCCAGTTCCACACCCATCAAAACCGAAAGCTTACCAAGCCATGGCAAATGTAAACTAAGAGGCTAGTAATTCATGACAGTCTTTGGAAGCATGAATTATGGATCCTTTAGCTTTTAGATACCACAGCTTGTTCTCTAATGCCATTTTGACCAAATTTACCACGCAATGTTAGAAGCTGGAGGCAAAGGAAGAATCAAGCTCCTCCCATCACCCCAAAAGAAATAGTTCTGTGATTCCTGATGAGTATACATTTCTTGAAAATGGTTAGCTTTTTCCCCCCCCTATTTGACAGCAAAGAACATGATGTGGACAGAATTCTGGTTTTTGGCAGAATCAGGCTTGGATAATTTGGTGAAATATAAGGAATGGGCATGTGATGGAACATTTAAAAATGGAGTTCAGATATGTAAGCCCAGTTATGTAGGCTACATAAACTGGTAAGAAATAGCAGCATCCCTCATCTGCTTTACTTCCAAGGAAATGTGAAGGGAATTACAGCAGGGGTTTTTTTTGATACCATAAAGAACTTACATCTGACATTAGAATATGAATCCTTGGTGATTGACTTTGGGAAAGGGAGTATCAGTGCTTCCTCTGAGATAGACCCGAATCCAACTATAACCATGAATCTATACACATTTTAAATGTAGTCAAGTATTTTTTGTATTCATTTTTTACAATAAAATCTTCTCAAATGTTTATTAACTTTTCATGTTTCACTATGTACTTTTTAATGACCCTCTTTTATTTTATTTTCATTATTTTCTCTTTTAACAGCAAAACTTACAGCCAATTAGTCGTGCACCAAAACTGCTTGTGGCAAAGATTCTTCCAGGTGCAAGGGGTTTTTCTGGGGACTAGGGCAGCTGACAGAGGATGGATTGGTCTTGCCTCAGTATCCCTGGGAGAGAGGAGGTCACAGAGCTGCTTTTAGGTCTGTGATGCCAGGAGGTCAGGGAAACAGTAGAGGTCAGTTTGGGATGGGACTAGAGGTGTCACATTAAACTCATTTAAATATGTGTACCTAAAGCATATTTTAGTTTTCCACCCACAGCTAAAACATTTTCAAATTCTGTACAAACACACACCTGGAGAAAGGTTAGAAACAGCTCAATTCCAAGTCCTAGGGTTTATTGGGATATTCCTCTGGACTGACAACCTCTTAACATAAACAATGCCAAGAGGAAGAAATGCTGAGCTTGGCATAAGCAGGTGATTCAGGCAAATACCCTAAGAAGCCATTGTGGATTTACAAAAAAATAAAGCTACTGCTGAAAGCTTGTAATAACACCTGCTTATGATACTTTTAACATCGTGCTTTCAAAGTGTCACCCGTAGTCCAGGGCAGGGACACGTCACTTGGTGATTGTTAATAATGCAGAATCCTGGGCCCCACACTCCAGACCTTCTGCATCAGTACAAACAGTTCAACGTGGTCCTCAGGGCGCTGCTATGTACACAAAATGTTAAGAAGTCCTGCTTTAAAACTTATTACAATCGGGTCAACAGAGTGAGTATGAAATAAAATTTTACTTAATGGAAGAAGAAACCAAACTTTGTGTTTTGAAAACAGAAACAAAACTTTTAGACTCCTCCTCCCACTAAAGGGGAAGGATTAATTAGTAAGAGAATTACTTATGCCTAATGAATAAAATTAATGATGTTTTGCATTTTAAATTAATGTTAATCTCCGGTCCCCCACCCCGGGATAGAGAGGCCTGTGGAAGCATTGTCCTGGGTGATTCAACTTTAATTAGACCAGTGACTGGAGAATCAACAGAGTCAATTTCAGTTTAACTTAAAAACGCTCCTTAAAAAAATGCTCTTTTATTTACCATGTTAGATTTTCTGCTCATATGAGCAGAAAGAGTCACATCAAGACCCCAACACCAAACAGAAACCCAAAGCATTTTTAGAGTATATCATGAGAAGTCACTTTTTTTCCCTTAACCACACAGAGCTCTTTTGCAATCACAATAAGGTTTTGCAGAAACGTGGGGTGAAAGCTGTAAAAGTTATGAAGTCATATTTAGATTGACTAAGAGGTTACAATTTCCAAGTAAAGAGAGTAATGTTTCCAAAAATAGTGCAGCTGATCTAGTGGCAAAGAATATGCCATTATGAAATACAAAATTTATAGATGCAAATACGCATATGTGTATATGTATATTTATGTACATATATAAACTCTAAAAATGTTATGAACTAATGAAAATAGCAAGTGCTGGTGGGGTTTGCAAAAATGCTACAATTCAGACACACATCATTAAAAAACTCATTGATAAATCATTGGAACTTATAGCTGACTTTTGATTTATTTTTGCACTGACTGTAGTTGTGACTCCAGGGAGATGTTTATACACTGACAATTTCAGTGAGGAGCAGCAGCAATAGCTAATCTGCTCAGTTTTTGAACTCTTAAGAGTTATGCTTTGAATTAAAGAAGATTTATGGAGGGAGTGATGGCCTTTTATGGATTACATGCTAAAGATCAGAATGAGTAAGAGAGAAGGCATTCAAAAGAACTGAGGCTTTTTATTTATATACATTAAAGAAAAATATAGCTGAGATGGTCAAAAATCATATATATTGCCTCATTTTTATATACAGCGTAATTTGCCTTCTCCAATTTACATGCTACTGTTTGACTGTGTTCTGACTCACAGTGTCTTGCAATTGTTGTATATATGTGATTTTTTTTTTCTGCAAACAAGAAAGATCCTTACAGTCTTCAGGGACCATGTCTCATAACTTTTCTGTTCTCTTGAGTGCCAAATACAATGCCAGGTATGTAACAGATTTTATAAAAGCCTATTGAATTTCGTGGAAAAATTATATAATGACCTAAAATTGCTTTACCATGCTTGGATGACTGTAAGATGTTAAGACAAAAGGTAACCCTCAAGAAATAATGTATTTTGGAGTTGGGGGCAGGGTGGATGGAGAAGGAGGGAAGCAAACTGCCTGACAGCTCCAGCGTTGCAGTACTTTGCAACATCAGACATCAAAGACCTGGACTAGGCACAGAAGAAGGATGAGGACTCTCCTCTCTGCCATGCACTAAACACAAACCACATCCACTTACGCAGTCAAGGGAAATGAGTGGGGATCGAGCGGGTTTCATCATCTCCAAACTCATTCTGAATGGCACGGTGGGCCCTGCCCCTGCTTTACAATGGAGAGAGAACCAACACATAGCCGCAAGCTTAAGCAAAACTTCTTGGCTAACTGAAAAGTTTCACAAAACGTAACCTGCCTGGCTTTGTGCTTAACTCTTGAAGCTTCAAGCCTCAAGGGAGGTCCTGGGCTCTTGCCTGAGCATGAACATCTCTAAAGATTTTAAGAGAGCAAGTCTTCTCTTGAGTAGCTAGCTAGCTACTCTAGTTTAAGTTAAATTGCACTGAAAGAAAGGTTATAAGACAAGAGGCACAAAATTGTGGAAATTTTTTTAAAAATTCTATTTCTCTTTACCATCTACTGTCTTCTTTACCTTCTACCATTCAATATCCATTTATGGTGACTTTTATTATTTGCTTTGATGTAAAAGTCAGCTCACTAATATTTTAGCAACATACATCTGTGAAAAAGCTAGGTTATCTATTTTTGCTACCTACCAAATTGCTTTCATCCCCCATATCCAGAAGGATTCACGGAAAAATCCATTGAAAGTATTTTTACTGAGTATATCCCTATTCAGCAATTCAGCAAGTCATTTCATACAAATATAAACTGAACTCTTTCTAACCAAAGCTGAAAATTACCAAATTCATTCATAAGGAACTAAAAATTGTGTGTACTGGGATTTTGTTAGATTTATTTAATTCCAGGTTTTCCCAACTTGCTTTAAACTGTATCTTAGATGACTAGACAAGCAGGAGGAAAAAGGCATTTGGGAACAATAATCCCAGATGCATCAATATAGCTATTCTGCCTAAAATCTTTCACGAGAGCTGTAATTTCAGAGCAAGGCCTTACATGAGATATATACGTATTTTTATCAAAAAATGTTTGCAAGACATGACAATTCTCCAACCCTAGTAATAAAATCTTTTGTTCACACTGACCTGATTCATTAAGGAATAGCCTCTTTGGAAAAAACACAAAGGTGAATTGTTCTCTATTCTTCATTTCATTAAGGGCTGGAGATGCTCCTTTCAGACTAACAGCATGGAAATTTAGAAAGCATGCAGGTTCTTAATTCCAGCCCTAGTGTGAATTCTGCTAGCTGAGTGACCTTAGAAGTGGAAATATCTCTGGGCATCAGTTTCCTCACCGGAGACAGCAAGACCTCGTGTTTCAATGGGGGACCTCCAGGCTCAGAGCTTTGTACCACACTAACGACTCTGTGACCATTGGCAGATTACTTAAATTCTCATCATTTGAGATGCTACTAGCTCAGAAGCAGAAAAATGTGTTTAAAATGATTAGAAAAACTCTTAACCATAGGAAGCAATCAATAAATAGTAGATATTATTAGTACATAATTTCATAATTATGGTTGCCACCAGAAGGTCAAAAAGCTGAATTCCAAAATGCAAAAGAAATACTGAGTTTCTTAAACCCCTTTTCTTATATTTAGGGAATTCTTTGCCAGTCTAACTTAAGAGAAGTTGAAAATGCAGGCATCCCTTTAGGGAGGGGAAACAACACAAATGCAAAATGAAAACCTGCTATCTAACAAGTTCTCTTCTACCCAAGTCCTCTCCTGTCTGGGTCATGGAGATTTCTTGGGTATCATGTCGCTGGCCAGCGGACTGAACCCTTGGCAAGGATTCTCCCTCTCATCCTTGGGTTTTTGCACCAAGTAGTTCCATGAATCAAGCCCCTCTCATCTGATCTATTTATGATTTTGAGAAATTTAGGGGTCAGTGCCCCTCCACCAAAGAGCTCCAACTAGGATTTCTGAAGCTACCTTTGTTGGAATAAACTGAGCGTATGAGGGGAAAAATACACATACCTCATGCTCAATATTGAAGCTCAAGCTCTTAGATGGGTAAGGATTTTTATGGGAAAGTTTTCATTGATGGTCTCCTCTGCCAGTAATAACACTTCCCCCCTACTCTTTTTTTTAAATTTTAGAATCTATAAAGTTTTCTTTTTTAATCCATGTAAGTATTACTGTGAAGTCAAGAACTATACTCTACCAGAGTCAGGGCCATAGTGAAGTAAGAAGCTGAACTTTTTTATTCTTCCAAATTCTTTTAGGCATTGGAAGTACTCCTGGAACTTTAGCAGTGTTTGGGGATTATTACATTTCTGGTGCTTGACTAAGGGCATCGTTTGGGGTGACATGTTGGAAAAAAGAGAATTCCTAGATAGGGTAGCAAATTTGGTTAAGGGATGGCTGTGATAAGACTGAATGGATACATTTTATACACATCTTGCCCAGGTTGTTTGATGCTACTATGGGAACTCCCATAACTTCAGTCATTTTACAACTCCTTTTTAAGAGAGATTGAGAGTGAGTAAATGCACACATGAACCCCTATAGCAGAACTGTGATGCAGATATCATCAGTTCCCAATTTTAGACCCTATCCCTCCTCTTGGAACTTCAGTAGTGTTTCTAAAGTGTAATTAAAGGCTTTAATATAATAGAATATTACTCAGCCATAAAAAGGAATGAAATTTTGCCACTGGTGCGATGTGAACGGACCCAGAGATTACAATACTGAGTGAAATAAATCAGACAAAGACAAATACTGTATGATATCAATTACATGTGGAATCTAAAAAATAAAACCTATGTATGTGGCAAAACAGAAACAGACTCACAGATACAGAAAACAAACTAGTGGTTATCAGTGGGGCGAGGGAAGAAGGGAGGGGCAAGATAGGGGTGTGGGATTAAGAGATACAAACTACTATGTATAAAATAGATAAGCAACAAGGACATACAACATAGCACAGGAAATTATAGTCTTATAATAACTTTTAACAGAGTAAAATCTGTAAAAATACTGAAACATTATGCTGTATTTCTGAAACTAATATAATATTATAAATCAACTGTAGTTCAATTAAAAAAAAGCCTTTAGTAGTTCAACCTTGTTTTCAGGCAGCTGGCAACTAATATCCAAATCATAGTTGATCAACTGCTCTCTGAAATGGAACGGATAAAAGGTTGTCTGAAGACTAGTGCATTTTGGATGATGGAGCTTCAGACACCATGATGGTGTTGAAGAGTATAGTGGGTCAGAAAGGGGTGGCTCCAGGACACGTCACAAAACCTCAAGATTCTGCTGGAAAGTACAGCCCAGCCTGGCCATACATGAGACTAGGGAGGTGTGAGTGGCTCAACCAAAACACCACCAGAAAGACAATCTAAAGCACTTCTTCCTATACCATATGTCAGTTAATCATCTTAGTTCTTTGAAATAAACAGGAAAATGTGGGTAGGGCTTTCCCTCCTCCTATATGCTTAGTGTTTTGATTCTGCTACTTTTCCTACTTTAACATTCATTATTCAGTATTATCAAACGTCATCATTACTGTGCAAGCTTTTCTGGAGAATTACCTCCCTCACGGTAATTGTTTTACTTCTCTTGTGAACTTTTATCTTGATTTAAGGAAATGGTGACTCATTGTTGCCCCACTAGACTATGAGTACTGTCATGGAGACTGTCCCAGAACCATTTTTCTAGTCCCTCAGCTTAGCACAGCACTTAGTCCCAAGTACTCACTAAATGTGTTGCTGGGCATGGCATGAATTTTCTTACAGCATGAGTTCAACAGAGCAATTGTTTTCAGCCTCACTTGCTTGTGCTTTGATTGGCTGGGAGGGTCATCAGAGAGTCTTGGAGATGTAAAGTCATTAATAGCTCTGTTTCTTGTTCATTTCCTCACCATTAAGCAAGGCCGTATCTAAAACATCCCAGACAGGAGGAAATTGATCTTATTTTAGAAGACATTCAGAGATACCAATGAAGTAATAATTTCTTTGAGGTTTATATTTAGCATATCTTTGAATAATTAGCTCAAATGTTCTCACGTTGAGCTACATTTTTGCCTTTTACTGAGAAGCATTATCTACATACCAAAACTGTCCCCATTAGCCCAGTGGGATAAAGACTTGGAGGATAAATGCTATTAAGGGATATGTTTATTTTAAACTTAAGCTGGAAAACTGAAGACATGAAATTTAGGACTGAAGATATATATACATTTTACATCTTTAAATTCTTTTAAGAGGCCATGGAAACCATCCTACGTTGTAAAAAAGATGTAGATTTCTTACTTAATTTTGCAAGATTTCAACATCCAATTTTCTATAATGAAGCTCAGGCAAATGTGCCTTTCCCTTTCTCTCTCTTCTAAAAGCACATCCTTGTACCTCTCATAAAGCATCATGCCATTTTTATCTTGTTTTATAAATGTTTATCATCTTGCTAATTGAGGCTATATTGCCTTCAAGGAATTGCATCTCTCTAGGTGCCCGACACAGTGCCTTACTTCTAACGGGTTCCCCATTAAGGTTTATAGAAAGAATAAATAATGAATTCATGCAAGCTACTTCTCTCTCAAGAAATGTCAAAGAAAGAGTGAGATTGAACATATGTGTTTATATGTTTAATTATTAACAGGGCTGGGGGTAAGGATCTAAGAGGGTACCAACAGCACCAGAGACTACAAGGTAATCAGTTCTTTGTTGGCATCTCTTAAAATGCATATTTCCTACACAGGTGACCTATGACAAACAACAAGTTTAAAGCCCTCTTTCTTAGCTTCTGGTTAATTTATGATTTTTTTCCATTATCATCTAAAACATATATAGAAAGAAAATCTAGTTTTAAATTGTCCAGAAAGTAATTTGTCTTTCCAAAGCAATAAACCATTTTTAGGCTCAAAGCCAGGTTAGTTTCTACATATGTAATCCCTTGGGGCCCTTAGGTCACTAGCAAAAGGACTTGGAAAATTTAATTAAAGAGATTTCCAGGAAGGGGAAAGAAATGAAAGAAATTGGCCACCACAACACGAAGTAGTTTTTATATCCTACACAAAGGTCTAACAACACAGGACACACCAAAATCTGGAAAGCACAGAGGGGGACCTTCCAGAAGATTCTACAATGAGCACTATTTAATAACTTAGCGCTACCATTGACCCTGAGAAAGAACATTAGAGGTCAAGGAATTTTATTTGATCACTCAATCACATTTAAGTATTATTTGTTCCATTCAAGACACTGTCCTAAGTGTTAGGGATACAAAGAGAAACAAGATAAAGTCTTTATCCACAAGATTATCTTTAGGGGAGGGAAGCTAAACAGGAAAGCTGCCATTTGCCACACAACCTGATAGGAGCTGTGATAGAGGCCATCCTAGACACTAGAAGAGAGAGAGGAAGAAAGTTCTGCATCCTCAGATGAACACCCAGGAAGGTTTCCCAGGCATGCCTCCCTTGTGTCTTTCATGAAGACCAGACAAGGAAAGATACTACTTGTAGTAAGGCAAGATAGGGAAATGAGAGAGGAATGAGGGGCACTACATGTGAGGCACAGGTAGTTAGAGTAGCTGGGGCACAGGATACACATGGATGGGAAAGGAGGTTCAGGAAAGCAGGGGAAGATCATGGCTTATATTATTAAGAAGAGTGATGATAAAGAAACCACATAAATACCACAAACAGGATGTGTCCAAATGCCACAGGAACATGGCTTGACATTATTCAGAGAGAAGTCAATGTCAATTTCCTGATCTAGAAGGAGAGAATTCAGTGACATATATGAAGATCTCACAGGAGACGCTAGATAATCAGATCAAAGAGACAGCAAGAGACTGTTGTGATAAGACTATAAACTTTAGGGACCTCACCAAAACTCAGAAAATGGCAGATATCCTAAATGCACTTTCCAGTGGTTAAGGCTGCTTGTGTATGTATAAGATTTCATTCAACAGCAGGATATACTGCACTTTTAACTAAAGAAAACCATCAGGGAAAGTTTATAGCAGACCAGGGAGAAAAGAAGCAGAGATGAGCCAGATGCAGTTATAGGTTGTCAATTTTATGACACTGTTTAATAGATACAGGCAATATAACATTTAAATGGCTACCTATATTATACCTAGTTCTGTTATCACAAAGGTATCATCAGTTCCAGCATTGAGAAAATCAATACTAAAATTACTCTGCTAACATATAGCAAATTCTGATGAAAGAAACATCTTGCAAGCATTACAATCTTCAATCCCTGACTATCTGTTAACAGTCCAAATGCCACATATTACTTCCATAATAAAGTAATATCCCATTGATAAATACAGTATTGCATTTGAGTAACTATGCAAAGCTTGTAAAAACTGCCATTTATTGCACACTTATTTTATTGCACACTTCATTTGTATTATTGCAAAATTTGTACAAGATTTTATGACTCTACTCCTAAGGGTGAGAAAACCAGCTCTGAGAGGTTAAGGAAGTTGTCCAGTATCACACAGCTGCCAAGTAGTAGAGCTAGGATTCAAACCTAGGACTGTAAAGTTCATGCTCTTTCTTTTATCAACAGCAATCTATACGCATAATATTATATGTGTCTACATAAAATAGCTACAGCTGTGTCTCCCTCCCAGCCCAGCTGAAAGATGGTTGGGAATCGTACAGGGGCCCAGGGAAGGAATTTCAGTGACGTGTGACCTCCCTCTCCTCACTTCCTCTTTCAGGTGTTCAACTTTTTGTAAGGCTTCATCTCTGCTGATAAGGTCCCAGTCGTCAGTCTGACCTCTTCCTCAACAACTGTTTACCTTCCTGTTCTCACCTCCTGCCACTATCCCTGCTCCCCTGCTAGGTAGATATTGATGATTGTGCCCAGTACATTTTCTTATAGAATCCAGACAAAATCTCAAATTTCCACTCAACCCAAAGCTCCAAGCAGCTATTACCACTCAATGAGCATTCGAGATGAAAGTTGTTTGTTTTCTGCAGCTAGTCCTTTCCTCTGAAGCACCTTAAGGAATGCACCATTATGAGTAACTCAAAAGACTTACTTTGCTCCAGTTAGTCAGCAAACTGTAAAGAACTTTTGGTGTGCGGGTTGCTGAATGCATTATCCTCTCAAACCCTCTCCCACTCAACATGTCCATTGCTTTCGATGATAACAGCAAAGAGTATGAAAAGAATATACACGACAGAACACAGAGGAATGGACCCAGTTCCCCTAGTTCCTCACAGGGGCAGACTCAAAGTTGGGAGGTCTTGACAGCCAGAGAGGAAGAAGAAACCCACCAAAGTCAGAGGAACTCAGAGCTGGAGACTTGCTGCCTTTCTTACCTAGGCACGAGGAGAGGCCAAGTTAGCCCTCAGGAGTCCATCCTACCACTCACTGTACAAGTGACTCCTTGCCTGACCCATGTACTTCTAATGCTAATCTAGAATCTACAGTGGTCTGGTCATAGTCAACATGCCACTCTCGTTCAAGTCCTTATCACATCACACATGGATAACTAGAATAGACTCCCTTCTCTCAGGCATTCTGTAATTGTCAGAGGTTAGGCATTCACTATTTATTAAATGAATGAAACACGTGGGAATGTAGTCAGATGATAAGCCTTGAAATACCACCTCTGCAATGTCAGTTCCTTGCCCTCAAACTAATGGTTTTCTAGCAAGTAGTTCAGGTTTCATCACTTGGAATTTAAGTCTCAACAATCCTGATCCAAATTACTCATGACATTTCATCTTCTGTTCCTCCTTAGTTCTCCGTTCCAATCAGAACAGTTTATTTAGTCTCCACACCGCCACCACACATGCATGTATGCCTGCCTACCGTGCTGGTACCTGCCACCTTGCTCTGAATTATAAAGACCACCTCCACCCCCACCGACCCTGGGGAGTTCTACAGCTGCCTCTTGCATGCTGCATCTGATTCACCCATTTGGGGAGGGAAATAAAAATATTATTGCCTCATTCTTTGAATCATGTATATTTCTTATAGTAAGCATAGCTGCAGTACTAGTCATTTATTCTTTATAATAGCTTTATTGAGGTATATTGACATATTACATATTTTTAATCAATTTTGTAATTTTTTGCTGTTACCCAAAGATGTTTGTAATAAACTGCTGCATTATAAGCTGATAAAACAACCTCTACTTTATGATACCATTTATTTTGCAAAAAACAAAATGTGTATACTACACATAGGGGAATATCTATTAATAGTGGTTAACTCTAAGTGGTGGATTTTAGTTTTTTTTTAATTTTTATTTTTAAAAAACCTTATGTTTTGAGTTATACAGCAAAAATGACTTTTTGATTCTATGAATTTTAATAGAATCTATGAATTTTATTAAATAGAATTTAATAGAATCTATGAATAGAGGTCTATGAATTTTAATACATGTATGGATTTGTATGGCCAACACTATATTAAGGATACAAAACAGCTTGTTTATTCCGAAAGCAGTCCTTCATGCTATCCATTTATGGTTGAACTCCACCCCTTACTCCTAAACTCTAGTAACCACTGATCTCCAACACAGTAATTTTGTCTTTTAAAAAATGTCAAATAAAAGGGATCATAGATTGTAACTTTTTGAGACTGGCTTCTTTAACTCAGCACAATGCCTTTGATATCAAAGTTGTCGCGTGAATCAGTAGTTTGTCTCTTTTTATTGCTGAGTAGTGTTCTATACTACACATGTACCACAGTTTGTTAATTCAGTCCTCTGTTGAATGTATCTTGGGCAATTTTAGGTGATTATAAATAGATCTGCTATAAATAATCCTGTCCAGGTTTTTGTGCAAATGTAAGTTTTTATTTCACTAGCATAAATACCAAGCAATGGAATTGCTGGGTTATATAAGTGTATTTATAAGAGCAACATAGCATTTTAATTTTGATTAAGTCCATTTATCAGCCTTTTTAAAAACAGATTGTGCTTTTGGTATCATGTCTAAGAACTCTTTGCCTAATCCTAGGGCACAAGGATTTTATCCTGTTTTCTTTCAAAAGTTTCATAGTTTCACAGTTTACACTTAGACATATCATCTATTTTGAGTCAATTTTTATATAAAGTGAAAGGTTGCGGTTGCTTTTTTTTCATTGCATATAAATGTCAAATGTTTTCAATAGCATATGTTGAAAAGTGTATTCTTTCTCCACTGAATTGTTTTGTAGCTTTCCCAAAAATCAATTGGCCATATCTGTATAGGTCTAATCCTGCGCTTTTTATTCTGTTCCATTGATCTACATGTCTCTCTCTTTGTCAGTACCACAGTGTCTTGATTACTGCAGCTTTATAGTAAGTATTTAAACCAACTAATGTAATTCAACTTTTTTTTCCCCAAATTTTTTCAGTTGTTCTGATTCCTCTGCCCTTACACATACATTTTAGAATCAGCCTGTCCATATATTCAAACAATTCTCCTTGGATTATTACTGGAAATGCATAAAATCTATAAACCAATTTGGGGAGAATTAACATCTTTACTACATTAAGTATTACAGTTCATATGCTTCTCTGTCTACTTAGATCTTATTTGAATTCATTCATCAGCATTTTTTAGTTTTTTGGAAACAGATGCAGTACACGTTTTGTCAGATTTAACCACATTTCATTTTCCCCCTATAAATTTATCTCTATTATTAAGAATATTATTGGTTTTTAATTTCAATTTCCAATTTTACATGGCTAGTATATAGAAAAACTATTAATTTTTGTGTGATTTTCTTGTGTCCTGTTATCTTGCTAAGCTCACTTAAACTTTAGGGTTTGTTTTTTTTAATAGATTCTTTGGGATTTTCTTTACAGATGATTGTAATCATGTCTTCTGCAAGTAGAGATAGCTATATTATTTCCATTATAGTCTGTATACTTTTTAATTTCTTCTTCTCGCTTCATCAAATTGGCTAGGACTGCCAGTATAATGCAGAATAAGAATGATGAAAATGTACAGCCTTGCCTTGTTCCCAATGTTAGGGAGAAAACATTCAGCCTTTCACATTAAGTGTATTACCTGTAGAGTGTGTGTGTGTGTGTGTGTGTGTGTGTGTGTGTGTGTGTGTGTGTGTTTTGTAGATTCCTTTTATCACGTACAAGTTCCCTTTTATTTCTAGTTTGCTCAGAGATTCTATCATGAATGGTACTGAATTTTGTTAATTTTTTCTGCATCAATTGATAGTCTTTATTCTTTAAACTATTACAGTGTTAGATTGAATTGACCAATTTTTACCAAAAATAATGTATCAGCCTTGCATTTCCAGAATAATCTTTACTTGTTTGTACTGTACACCTATCCCATCTTCAGGAACTCAAATTGCATAATATTAGGCCACTTAAAGCTTTTCACAACTAACTGATGATTTTTTTTTAATTTTTAAATTCTGTGTATCTCTATATTTTATTTTAGATCTATTAGTGTATCTTCTGCAACTAAAAAATTAGTTGACTAATTTTTTCTTCTGCAATATCTAATCTGTTTCTAACCCCATTCAAGGACTCCTTCATCTTGGATATTATATTTTTCTTCTTTAGAAGTGTGATTTGGTTCTTTTTTATATGTTGCCTGTCTCTACTTCACTTCTGAACATGTGAAATACAATTTAAAAAACTTTTAATTTCTTTGTCTGTTAATTCTAATATCTGTGTCAATTATGGGTTGGTTTTGATTGATGGATTTTTCTTCCTTTTTTATAGGTTGCATTTTCCTCCTTTCCACAGATGCTCAGTTTTGACTGCATGCCAGACATTGTGAACTTTCTCTTGTACTGGAAATTTTTGTATTTATGTCAACATTCTTTAAACTTTTTTGGGGGTGGCAATTAAGTTACTTGGAATCAGATTGATCCATGGGGGTTTTGCTTTTAAGATTTGTTAGAACCAGAGCTGTGTGTAGAATAGAGTTAATTATTCTCCATTACTGAGGCAACACTTTCTAGCACTTTACCCAAAGGCCTGCAAATTGTGAGGTTTTCCAGTTTGGCTTGAGGGAATAGGCATTATTTCCCATTCTGTGCTAGTGCCAGGTATTCTTGCTAATCCTTTAGGGGAGTTCTTTTCCTGCCAAGGAGTACTTTTCTTACATGAATGCACTGATCATTACTTTGCTAGATACTCAGATGGGACCCTCTGCAGGTCTCGGGAGTTATTCCTCTGTGCAGTTTTCTTCATTGTTAGCCTGTCCTGTAAACAAGACATGGGTTTTTTTTTTTCCCAATTCGAAGATCATCTTCTCAACTCAGGGAACTTGCTAGGTTTTTCTCAGATTCCTACTCTCTACACCAAAGCCTGGAAACTCTCAAGGAGGTAAGCTGGAGCAATCACTCACCCAATTAGTTTACCATCATTGAGAGGTCACTGTCTTCACTGTCCCATATCCAGGGTCTGGAAAACCACTGTTTCATATATTTTGTTTTTTGGGGGGCTGCTTCAAGCATGAGAGTAAACTGACCTCTGTTATTTCATCTTGGCCAGAAGTGGAAGCCCTTATTTCTTTTAAAAAATGCTTAATAGAAGCTGTTGATGTTGAAAAATACATAAATAATCTATTATCTGAATATAATGAAGAAATTCTCATTTATTGAAAGACCGTGTTTCTACCACAGTCAACTCTTTAGAATGAATCAATAGGGAGAACATCCTATATATTCCAGATGTTGATAAATGCATTAATCAGCACATTTTATGACATCTCAGATTTAGTTTCTTTGAAGCATAAACCTCTTCTGAAGAATTAAAATTTAAAACTGATAAAGTGACAGGATTTTACGATACAAACTTTAGAGACTTTATTGCACTCATACTTGAGTAGTCAAACTGCTGAGAAAATATCTTTTGTTGATTAAAAATGCCAACTGTATCCAGCCTCACTGCCCTTCATCAACTGACAACTCCTTTTGCTTTATTGTTATTCACTGTAATGCTCCAACAACTCAGATTCTATAATTGCACAAAATATTTAGTAGTTTAGACAGAATTATGCCATTTTTTAAAACCAGTATCTGAGAAACAGAAAATGTAGCCAAGATATCATACTGTGGCCAATCTTCTATTTTAAAGCTCTGCTGGAAATCCCATAAACATGTCTTGAATAATTCCACCATGATGGAAAGCAAGAAAAATGGGACAGGAAGTTGTGTGAGGAAAAAGACTTTACAACCAATACTTTGAAGCTACAACAATTCAATAAGAAAAGGGAATGAAGAGTGAGGCTCTGGGGTAATTGAAACGTTTTCTTCCATCTTTCCTTTACTTAAAAAAAGCATCATAAGTCAATATATTGTACCAGATGTGCTGAGATAACTCTCCCAATAGAAAACATCTAAAAATGCTATGGAAAATATTAAAAATTACTTCTTTTCTTTAAATCCCAGTTAAGCTGGTGGTAAACTAATTATTATAGAGATGGAACCAGTGGATAAACACATTTTCACAGAGAAACTACCATCCTGAAAAGATTTACAAGGTAAATATGCTAAGTGCTTAAGTTGTACAAATAAGTCCACTCTTACACAATTCTTTCCAAGTACAGAAAAAAAAAAAAAAAGAAATGACTCAAATTTTCTGTGTGGCTACTAAATCATGAAAAAATAAGGCTCTGTGTGTGTGTGTAGAAGACAACTCTCACTCTTGAACACAGATGCCAAAATCCTATACAACATATTAACAAATCTTATCTGATAAAAAGAACCAAAGCTTCTTGGAGAAATGGCTAATTCTACATCTCGTGAAGGAAATAAATAAGGTTAGCCTGGGAAATCTCATGTCAGAAAGCAAAGAGTCTTTTAAAGATAGATGGACCCAGGTCAAAAGGGCACAGGATAAAATGTGATGAGGTTCCCACTTGTATAATATCAGACAATTTGAGAACAGAAACAATAACTATATTGAACTAAAACATACCAAAAATATAAAAACCTGACCATAAGGACACTAAAAACACCAAAACAAAAATACAACCACCTCATTGGTCATCAATGGCGGTGGCTGGGGCAAAAACTTATAGTCTGAAAATTTATAAATAAAGGGAAGAAGTAAATCATTTATCCTGAATTTCCTGTATGAACTCTATTTTACTGTACCTAACAAGTTGATGAGAGAGTTCTATGAAAAAGAATTCAGTTAAAAAATGTAAAACTAATGACATAATTAGCCATCATTATTTTATAACCCCAAATGAAATATTTGTGGGCAGTAATCATGGATCGATGTTAAAACCATCAGGTAAATGATGATAGGAAAATCTGCAATGGGGAAATTAGGCTGACCCTCACTTGAGTCCACTGATGAATCTTAACATGACTAAGGGTGGGACATTCAGCTACTTTGTACCTCACAACATGATGCAACAGGCAGGACACAGCACCACCTATGATGTAGTCCTACCTAAAAAATTGCACCTGAATTCAATAATGCTTCTAAATCTGAATTTCACTTAAAAGGAAAAGTGGAAGCTAGAAGGGTAAGTGAAATGACACCAGGAAGAATGTGTCAATCAGTGAAAACTGAAGTGTAGAACATTCTGGGACAAATAACCCAAATTTCCCAACAAATCAAAGCCATGAAAAAGAGGGACCATACATGTCTGTTAGCAGGGACAATCGTTATAGAATAAAGGAGATTTAGACATAACCATGCTATGTAACTTGCAATGCATGGATCTCATTTAGATAATGATTTGGAGGGGAACAAAACAATGTAAAAAGATACCTTTGAGAGTCTCCTGGCAATACGAATATGAAATAGGTATTAGATTATATTAAGGAATTCCCATTAATTCTCTTGGATATAATACTGGAATGGTTGTTACATATTTTAGTAATACCTTTATCAGTTAATGATGCATATTGAACTATTTATGGGTGAGATGACATGATGTCTGAGATTTGCTTTTAAATAATCCACCCTAAAAAACTGGGGTTGAGAGAGCAATGGATAAAGCAAGAAGAGCAAAATGTTGATAAATTTTTGAAGCTAGGTGATGACAGAATTAGGATGTGTATTACATTTCTCTCTCTTTTATGTATATTTGACAATTCTGATAATATACCCAGAAAGTATAAAAAGGATAATATATTATAATCAGGTTGAGTTGATTACAATTTTTAAGTTCTGTTTAACATAAGAAAATCTACCAATGTAATTTAATGCAGGAATAGATGAAGAAATGCAGGTATCTCATTAGATTCAGGAAATATCATTAATAAATTCAACAACCATTCACACTAACACATTTCAACCAGGGATAGAAGGAAAATTGTTTAATGTCATGAAAGGCAGCTAAAAATGTACATAACTATTAAACTAATCACTGAAATATTAAAAGTATTATATTTAAACTCAGGAAGAAGACAAGGATGTCTGTTATCAGTGTTCTACTACAATGAATGTCCTAGCCAGTACAATTTGAAAAGGGTAAAAGAAGCAAGATACAGAAATTGGAAAGAAAGGAAAAAGTTCTCATTATTTATACATCTATGCTATTCATTTTTCAGGCCTATCCTGTGATAAACATACTCAGATTTTAATTGATGAAACCAACAAAATGTATTTTGTAGGCACTCAATAAAAAAATTCTAAATTATGTAGCTATATAGGCTATATACATGTAAAACATAAAAACATGATCTTGTCCTTTTTATTTGGCTTGAAATGTCCCCAACAATGGTTTTGTCTTCCCTGGTTACAACAGTGTAATGGCTCCCTCTTTTCATAGTCTAGCCGCTGGAAATAAGCACTGACATTTCCTAATACCGACAGCACCTTGATCATGCTTCTCTGACCCCATCCTGCTCTTTCTGTTCTCAGCTAACAGGGAGCAAGTACTTCCTACTGTCACCTTTGGGCTTCCTATTCACACCTCAAAATATTGAGATAATGCTAGTCGATCTCTTCCTTGATTCTCATTCAGGTCATTAAAGATCTATGGTTGGTGCTCTTTCGAATATATGTATGTATATGCATGACTGGGACACTGTGCTGTACACCAGAAATTGACACATTGTAACTGATGGTACTTCGATTGAAAAAAAATCTATGGGTTTTTTAATTCAGTGGATACATTTAAACCTTTTTCTTGCTTGATCTCTCAGCTGTGCTGGCTGTCGCTTTTGCCATTCCCTTCTTAAAATTCTCTCCTCCATTAATTTCTAAAACATTGCTTTCCTCTAGTTTCCTTCTACTTCTCTTGCTGCTACTTCTTGTTCTGCATCATGGGTTTCTCATCCTTTTCCTTTATCCCTCTGAAACTAACTGTCGCTCTCATCTCCTCTTATTCTATCCTGGATTCTATCGCTTCCTATAGGATGAGAACTCTGAAATCTACCTTTCCAGCTCTGCTCTTTTTCCTCAGCTCCAGATTATAAACGTGCCATGCACCTTTGTTTCTGTGCACACTCTTTCTTCCCCCTGGATCAACCCCTACTGCTCGTTCATTTGGCAGAATTTTACACGTCCGCCCATTAACCCCAATGCTGATCTCTGTTGCTCTTTTCAATTCCCCCAGGCAGGTTTGAGTTCTTTCCTCTGCTCTTCCTGCACTTTGAATATACTTCAGTTAAAGAAATTATCTCATTGTTTAAATGTTGGTACATGACCTCTACTGAATGGCAAAAGACTACAGAGGTGAGTTTCGATTTCCATCTTTATTGTCCCACTACCTAGGACAATGCTTGATATCCAGTAGGAGCTTAATAAACGTTGTAGGTTTTTTGTTTTGTTTTGTTTTGAGAATAAATGAATCTTCTGTTGTTGTTTTAAACCTGCTTTCCACATTCATTCTCAAATTCTATTCCCACAGCCTCCCAAGAAGTAGATATGATTATTATGACCTCTATTTCACAAATGACGAAAAACAGAACTTTGTCATGAGTATATATTTATTAAATGGCAGACTTAGGACATGAACCCATATCTTCTTTCTAGCTCCAGGGTTCTAGTCACTGTATTGGGGCAAAATGCAATTGAGCAGCTTGAGTAGAATACAACAGATACTAATGTTAACTTTTGTTTATTTGAATCAGCTAAAGGCTATTGATTAATAGAAACAGATGAACAGTTTTCCATTGAAAAAGGAAAACCTCCTCATGGAAATGAGCCCTGCCATTTTACTTCTACTTTCATGACCAAGTTCTTGAAACAGGATATTCTTCACCAAAGGCTGCATGTTTTCTCCTTGGTCACGCTTTCAGAAATAGAAAATGGGATTGCTCTTCAGATCTAGATCTTCCTGAGTTGGCAAAGAAAAGGGGTGTTGGGGGGGACACCTAAAATATGAGTGGATTGCTTTCAACCTGCATGTCTTGCCAATTTGATAATGGATATATAATTTGTTTAAGACTTAACATTCCCAACAAGAGCTAAACAACGAGGTTTAAAGATACTTACGATAAATTAGTTGGGTAACTTCTTTATAACATTCTTTGCTTATAATTCTTTAGAGAAAGTGGAAACATTTTCCAAAAGTAGTTGTTTTTCAAATAGAAATAGAGCCAAACCAAGCTATTCAGAGCCATGAAATTGTCAGGCGAGGAGGAATATCCATAAGGTTACATTAATTGACATGAGTCTTATTTTGCCTCTTACTTTTTCTCTCTCATTTTAAGTCTCTTTTACCTAAATATAATACACTGTTTTGTAAAATTCTGGTCACTGCTAGAAATGATCTTCAAAGTAACTGGTACCATTAAGCTAGTTTTAAATAAAATTGAGCCGTATATAATTCTTTTCCCCAACCTTCTGTTTTTCCAAGTTTTCCCCTTTCTTCTCTCCAAAAGGAACACTTGGAGGACCACAAGGGTGGCATGACCTTTTCCTCTCATCTGAGAAGAATCCTCCCTTCTCATCTCAACTTTTGTTTGGCCTGACTGGATTCTGCAATCCCAGCACACAGGGTGGTCCAAGGCCAAATCTGTAAAGTTAAATCTGGAATTTAAACTGTATTTTTTTTTAATTTATAATTTTAAAGACTACTTTCCATTTACAGTTATTAAAAAATATTGGCCATATTCCCCATGTTGCACAATACAGCTTGGAGCCTAACTTACAACCAACAGTTTGTGACTCCTACTCCTCCACCCCATATTGCCCACCCTCCCCAACCTGCCAGTGGTGACCATTAGTTTGTTCTCTATATCTGTGACTCTGCTTCTTTTTTGTTATATTCACTAGTTTGTTGTTTTTTAGATTTCACACGTAAGTGGTATCATACAGTATTTGGTCTTTCTCTGCCTCACTTACTTCACTTGGCATAATGCCCCCCAAGTTCATCCATTTTGTTGCAAATGGCAAAATTTCATTCTTTTTTATGGCTGAGTAATATTCCATTGTATATATATTACATCTTCTTTATCAATTCATTTGTTGATGGACATAGGTTGCTTCCATGTCTTGGCAATTGTAAACAATGCTGTTATGAACATTGGCACGCATGTACCTTTTTTAATTAGTGGGGTTTTTTAGATATATACCCAGGGGCGGAATTGCTGGGTCATATGGTAGATGAACTGCAGATGTACAGAGAAGTTGGAAAAATTCCCTTGTCATCTGCTGCCTGACTTTCCTATGTCATCATTATCATCTTCCATATCCATCCTCTCAAGAGATTCAGAGTTTGGAGATATCTTGGTGGCTGCCTACCTAAGCAAGTGGAGAAAACACATAAGGTGTGTTGAGGGTGAGGAACAGATATTTAAGGGCAGGGAATAGAAGGTTTTTGCTGTAGCTGACATGACTGGAATCAAGGGATTCTCTGCCTTTAAAAAAAAAGGTTTTTTTTCCATCACTGGATATATAGGCACACCTCATTTTATCACGCTTTGCTGTTTTGTGTTTTGTGGATACTGCAGTTTTTACAAATTGAAGCTCTGTGGCAATCCTGAGTCAAGCAAGTCTTTGGCACCATTTTTCTATCAGTGTTTGCTCACTTTGTGTCTCTGTGTCACATTTTAGTAATTCTAGCAATATTTCAAACTTTTTCATTATTATATTTGCTATGGTGATCTGTGATTAGTAATCTTTGATTCTACTTCTATGACTCACTGCAGGCTCCATAACATTTTTCAACAATAAATATTTCTTAATTAAGGTAGAAGACTGTTCTTTTCCAGATACAGTGTCATTGTACACTTAATAAACTACAGTATAGTGCAAACATAATGTTTACGAGCACTGGGAAACCAAAAAATTTGTGCCGCTTGCCTTTATTGCACTATTCACTTTATCATGGTTGTCTGGAACTGAACCTGCAATGTCTCTGAGGTCTACCTCTAGGTGGAACTGTATAGCATCACAAGGATAAGATGCAGCTATGCAGGTTGAGCCTTAACCCTTATGTCATTAGGCTGGAGGGAGGCAAACACTAGAGGTACTTAGATGCTGGAATGGAAGTTGAGCTCTGGAAATTAAGGAAGAGAGAGAAAAGAAAGTTGCTGGCCAGACTTGATGGCAGAGTGAATCCAGGGACCAAAGGGTGGGAAGCTGAGAGATGAATCAAAGAAGATGGAGAGTAGGATGTGTGGAGAATGGGAGACTATCTGGAAAAGGGGGAAATGGAATAAAGAAGTGAGTAATGGTTTATATTCCAGGGAGTCAGGAATGCTGAAAACACCTAGTTTGTTCAGCTTCTGTAATGGGAAACTTTGCAACTGTCAGTGGTGGCACCTAGAAATGGAATGGAAATCTCACTGATGAGCTTAAATGGAAATTTACTGTTTTTCCCTCCACCAGGCACAATGCCAGGATCCTGACAAGAGAGGTGATGAGAGAGGAGAAAAACTGATTAAGATACTCAGACTATTTGTTGAAAGATGCTTAGGTGAGTGGAGAGAAATGTAGATGAAAAGGAAAGCCTAGGTGAATTCATCATCTGGCCATTCTGAAAGAGAGCAAGATTACAGGGCACCTCCTCAGAGGCTGACATGAGCCTGGTGAACAAAACCCTGATATGATTTAGATCTTTGTTCCTGTGAGTTCAAAGCAGCTAGAAACACATTAAATCTGCATTCTTTGAGCTATGGGAGAATGAAGGTTTTTAGGTTCAAATATTCATAAAATCCTTTACAACTAATAACTGTCATGATTATACTTAAAATTATTTGGTGGTACAAAAGGAGAAAGCCTTTGAAGTATTCAAGAGTTAATCATATAAATTAAAAAGTGACGGGTGAGACAAAAAGATAAAATGTTTCTATAAAATGATAATGACTTAAAAAGCATAAACTCACTTCAGACACTTGAAATAAAACTTAGTTGACTTAGATTTAGAGAAACTAAACTGTGGTGGAGGAGAAACGTATTCTTGAAAAAAGTTCCATGAGAAAAGACAGAATAAATACCCTTACTCTTATGAAAATTATATAGCATTATTTTATTATGAGCCATAAAATGATGGAACAGGAGGCCATCACCTCCTCATTGTTTCTTTCGAGTGATCATTCCATGTGGAGCTACATTTGAGAAATTCCTTGGAAGTCGATTTTGACATGAAAGCCTCACTGATATACTAGAGCAATTCCTCCCTCCCTCCCTAAAAAGCAAAGAAACACTTAAAAGTTAATACATGTAAACAACTATAAAATATTAATTAAATCTTTTTGAGTGATACAGTAAGTGGTCTTAAACTTCAGGTAAAGAAAGCAAAATGCCAGAAGCAGTTCAAGGGCCAGATTGTGCCAACTGACTAGAAAAGAGAAATTTGAGGGAAAGAGGACAGTATGGTAAGGAGAAATGAACTGTAGTTACTTCAGATCTCTATGTCCAGTAAATCAATGAATGCCATTAGAATGCTCCAATTGTGAGTTCATCAGCTGATTTCTTCACCACTCAGGCATTACACACATTTTTGGTGACAGCTTTCAGTGCTTTAGGCTCTAGGCTAGGGGCTGCTGAGACACAGAGGTGCAGGCAAGGTCTCCTCCCTAGAGGAGCTAGCTCGAAACAAGGAGTTTGGAAGTTGCCCCTCCATCCTAATGAGTGAAAAGCCAAACAAATCAACAGCTCTTCTCAGATTTGTAAGAGAACTACAGTCACAGGGCAAACCACTGTCCCCCAAACTGGAGAGACAGACAGGAGGACACAGAGAATCACAGCTGACTGGGACAGAAATGCATGAGCAGAAACATCCGTGGGAACCAACGTCAGGGCAGGCTAACCTATACTATAACTGCTGAGTCGCCAGAAGCTCTGTGCGAACAACGCTGAGAGTGAAAATTGCCAAGAGGAGCTAGGGCATTCCCTGTACTTCTGTGAGCTTTACTTCTAGGAGCTCAATCAGGTCCTTGCAGTAAGCTAAGAAAAATTTCCTCATGCTTTGGCAGAAGGAGAGGAAAACGAACCATTCTGAAACATGCCAGAACATTCTGCCCTTCTTAACAAGGTCTGCCCTCAGGAGAAACTAACCAGAGACTAACCCCCTTGGGAATTTTACCAGAACTTAACTGACCTGGAAGAAGGAAAATACCCAAGTCCAGCCCACTCTAGTCCTGTGAGCTGGAGAACTGAGAAGCACTTGTGAAGTTCATAGCCCAGAGAGGCAGCTCACTGACTGAGACCTTAGCAGAGGACCATCAAATGTTTCCCCTCGCCTACACCTTACCACCACATTACTAAAGACCTATGTAGAGAAGTCCTTTTACCCAATATATCATATATTTACCCTCTAACAAAAAACCACAAGGCATATACTAAAAGGCAAAAAACATAGTTTGAAGAAACAGAGCAAGTATTAGAACCAAACCAGATATGGTAGGGATACTGGAATTGTCAAACCATGAATCTAAAAAAATTCTGATTAATGTGCTAAGAACTGGAACTGATATAGTAGCAAGTACACAAGAAGAGATGAGCAATGTAAACAGAGAGATGGAAATTCTAGGAAAGAATAATAAAGAAATGCTGGGGACCAAACAAACACACTGAAACAGACATAAAGAATACCCCGAATAGGCTCATTACTAGATTGGACATGGCTCAGTAAAGAATCTCTGAGTTTGAGGATATCACAGTTAGAAACTGCCAAAACTGAAAAGCAAAGGAAAATAAGGCTGAAAAAAACCCAGAAGAAAATATCTATTAACCATGGAACAACTACAAAAGATGTAACACATGCATAATGGGAATACCAGAAAAAGGAGGAAGAAAAGGAAGAGAAGCAATATGTGGAGTAAAAAATGACAGTATTTTCCCAAATTAATGTCAGATGCCAAACCCCAGGGCCAGGAGGAAGCTTAGAGAACACCAAGCAAAATAAACTTCAGACAAAACCCAAAACAACAAAACACAAACATAAAAACTATACCTCTATATCTAGACATATATTTACATCGTCAAATATATATATTTACAAAATCAAAGATCAAGGAAAATTCCTGAAAAAAAGTTAGAGGGGAAAAAAAAAAGCACCTTATCTGTAAAGGAACAAGGGTAAGAATTATACCAGACTTCTCAGTCAGTGCAGGCAAGGAGAGAGTGGAGTGAAATAATTAACATGCTGAGAGAAAAAAGCACAAACGAGGATACCGTACTCTGCAAAATGACCCTTCAAAAGTGAAGAGGAAATAAAGACTTTCTCAGACAAACAAAAATTGAGGCAATTTGTGAAATTCTTCAGAGAGAAGGGAGAAGATTTGGATCCGAATCTCAGTGTGGTATTGGTAAAAGAATAAACAAATAGTTCAACGGAACAGAACAGAGAACTCAGAAATAGACCCACAGAAGTACAGTCAACTGATCTTTGACAAAGGAGCAAAGGCAATAAAACAGCAAAGACAGTCTCTTCAACAAATGCTGCTGGAACCAGTGAAAATTCATATGCAAAAAATTAATCTAAGAATAGATCTTATATCCTTCACAAAAATTAACTCAAAATGAATTACAGACCTGAATGTAAAACACAAAACTATAAAACTTGTAGAAGATAACACAGGAGAAAATCTAGGTAACCTTGGGTTTAGTGATGACCTTTCAGGTATGACACTAAAGTTGTGATCCATGAAAGAAAGAATTGATGTGTTGGACTTCATTAAAATGTAAAACTCCTTTTCTGTGAAAGATATTATCAAGAGAACAAAAAGACAAGCCATGGACTGGGAGGAAAATATCTGTGAGAGACGTATCTCATAAAAGATTGTTACCCAAAATATACAAAGAACTCTTAAAACTCAACAATTAAAAAATGGCCCAAAGACCTTATCAGACACCTCTCCAAAGAAGTTATACAGATGGAAAATAAGGCTGTGCAAAGATGCTGCATATCATATGTTATTAGGAACATGCAAACTAAAACAATAAGGTACTGCTACACACCTATCAGAATGGTCACAATCCAGAACACTGACAGCACCAAATGCTGATGAGAATGTGGAGTAACAAACTCTCATCTATTGCTGATGGGAATGCAAAATGGCACAGCCAATTTAGAAGACAGTTTGGCAGCTTCTTACAAAACTGAACATACTCTTACCATACAATCCAGCAATCATGCTCCCTGGTATTTACTCAAAGAGCCGAAAACTTCTTTCAACGCAAAAATCTACACACAGATTTTTAGAGCAGCTTTATTCATTCTGTCAAAACTTGGAAGCAATCAAGATGTCCTTCAGTAGGTGAGTGGAAAGTATATCCAAACAATGGAATATTATTCAGCACTAAGAAGAAATGAGCTTGAGAAGACATGGTGAAATGTAAATACGTATTACTAAGTGAGAGAAGTTGATCCTAAAAGGTTACGTACTACATGATTACAGCTACATGACGTTCTGGAAAAGGCAAAGCTATGAAGACAGTAAAATGATCAGTGTTTGCCAGGGGTTAGGGAGTAGGAGCAAAGAGCAGGCAGAGCACAGAGGATTTTTAGGGCAGTGAATTTATTCTGTATGATTGTACAATGGTGAATATATGTCATTAGGCATTTGTTCAAACCCATTGATTGTACAACACCAAGAGTGAACCCTAAGGTAAACTGTGGAATCTGGGTGATAATGATGTATCATTGTAGATTTATCAGTTGTGACAATGTACCACTCTGGTGGGGGATACTAATAATGGGAGTGGTTAAGCATGTGTCGGGGCAGAGGGTATAATGGGAAATTTCTATGCCTTCCTCAATTTTGCTGTGAACCTAAAATTGTTCTAAAAAATAAAGTCTATCATAATTTTTTAAAGTTTATTGCAAGGAAGTGTGATGAATGAGCAGTTATTAGGTTCCAATAATGTTGCTTTCATTTAGATATATCCAACTCTGCAAAATGACCAAAATCCTATGTTATAAATGCATATCTAATATTTAAATATTTATTTGTACTAGAAATGCCAGTTGTGGAGCCTACTTGCCCCTGAACCCCTTTATGGGAGAATGATTTGCATTCAAGGGAAGCCCCCAGAAGCACAGCTGAGATCAGGGGAGCAGGTTCTTCACCCTGAACACATTCTCCTGAATTACTGAATTTATAAGCATTTTAAAGGTAATATTATCAATATCTTGATAAAAAGGATTCCCTATGATGGAAAGACTGGAAGAAACCTAGTAATCAAGAGGTAGTATTCCTTTCAATGGGATTTCTCCACCATTAAGCAAGAGTAGTGATCTCAGCACCCAGCTGGCCTAGTTCCCTGACTCACTTTCCTAATGTTAGAACCCGGTGATGCCTTGGGGCAGTCCTGTTCAGAGCATGTGATACTGTCCCCCATCCTCCCCAATCCCCACCATAGGCCACTGTTTTTGGCATTGGTACTTAAACTCACAGCAACCACTCCTGGAGGGAAAAGACGTAAGCAGAGAGATTAAGCTGAAAGGCTGCAGTAAAAGAAGTGAGAGATCAGAACTGGGCTGCATGGGAATCAAGAGAAACTGTGAGTAAGAGGGAGGCATGTAATAGAAGAAGGTATAGTGTGGACAGAAAAAGCCCAAGTCAGTTGGAAAGAAGAGACAAATGAAATCAGAGGTAGAAAGTTAATGAACTTTAAGCTTCAGAATCCTCAACTGCATGAGTCCCTTCCAAGACCCTGGGAGGGGCCCTGCCAGTGTGTTCATATGAACACAAGTTGGACCAAAGATCGCAGAAATAAAATATTTAAACCACAACTGATTAAGCCTGCTGTCTCTCTTCACTTCAATTTCCCCTTCGTTACACTTTCTCTCTGGTCAAGCTTCCTTGGAGTGATCCAGAGTATGTTTGAAATCCAGCTAGGGGAAAGCTAAAATTGGGGTAGATTCAGTTTGTACTTAGGGAGGTGTATTTATGTTGTTCACAGTTAGCTTACTGAGAGTCATTCTGGTATATGAATGGCTTCTAGGAGTACTCCCACTCCTCACTGTATTGACCTACCCAGTGTCATGACAGACACAGAAGTGCCAGTCCAGAGGTCCTATCGGGATTTACCCTGATGTAGGGGGCAACTTAACACCAGAAGTATGTGGATAATGAGAAGAAACACGTTTTAAAATATATGGAACTAGAAGCTAGTCTGTGGAAAAATTCTTCCATTCATTAGACATATAAAAACTTCAAGCTGAGGATTTGGTTTTCCTTGACATCAAATCAAAATGGAAATTCACTTCTGTTAGAAACATATTCTTTATACAATTGTAAACATATTATACATTTTTATGGGAAGTACAAAATAGAATTTATTTGAATTCCTGTGTCTGGAGTGCACAAACCAAGAGTAGTTCTACAAACAGCAAGTATTCTGTAAGAGCATATTATGAAAGAAACTTGATAAAGGTTTTCCAAATTGGACAACAATCATAAAAGCTTGCATGATATAACCAATGCTGAGAACTTAAGTTAAAAGCAACTTTAAAAACATCAACAAAAATTGTTCTGATTAACCATCCCGGAGGAAAGGCTGAATTATGTTTGCTAAGCTCACTATAAAAAATGACCAGTACCAATTTGTTGACAGACAACAGGATGATCAAATATAAAGGTCACATATTTAAGAAAAATTCTTACAGAGGTATTTCAATAGCTAATAAAAATAGTATTTCTCTGTCATAGAAAAAAAGTCATAAAGGCTTTGAAAAAGAGTAAGTTGCTAGGGTCAGATCTGAGTCCAAGAACATAGCGGAAAACATCATCCTGAGCACCAACAGCTAAAAGTCACATTCCACATAAAGCATTGTTACTGATGGCCGCCAACTTACAGTGCTACCGCGCATCTAATTAGGTTCCTTCTGGTGGTTGTTACTGTGAACAGAGAGCCTTCCCCAGGTGACATCCTATAATTAGGGAGTTTATTTTAAGAACCTATGTGGACTGGAACCAAAACTGGAAATCTGTCTGGAGCCAAGACAACCCTAGGAAATCATGGCCCCTTTGTCATGGAGCAAGCCAGTTCCATGGCTATGGCTTCTTTAAAATTTCTTTTTTATACTTTTTCTGTAATCTTTCACAATAAAACATGTTCTTTTGCAAAGCTATGGTATAGTGTATTCGAAAATGGGAACTTACAAATATTAGGTCAATTGCTAAAGCAGATAACAGAATTAGAAAAATTTATAGTCCCCTTCCATCTTTAAGTTAAAGAATTGTCTCAGGGCAAAGAAAAGACTGCTGTGCTTTCTTCAGCTCTCACTCTACAGATGTTTCTGACACTTGGTACCAAACAAATGTGACTCTAACTACAAGTTCCCCAGCAGCTTGGAAAGTACTAGATCCACCTCTGTAACTCCAGGAGGGAACAGCTATCTAGTACACAAGTGGTACTGTAGTGACTGCGTGTTGAATTGAATTTCCCTACCATGATACTTCTCCAACATATTATCTTAGGTTCTGGCCCTGGGCATAACCATCATTTTATCATTTTACATTCACCATCTAGTTTATCATTCTTTAGCATCTGACACAACGCCTGACATATAATAAATACTCATTGAATATTTGTTGAAAGAATGAATAAATGAAGGAAGGAATACTTTATTGATGGAGGGGGTTTGATTATTTTTTATCCTCACGGCATATAGAATTGAATCACTCCCTTATCTAAAACCCTTCAGTGGCTTCCCATTAAAACAGGTCCATTCAATCTGCCTTCTGCTTATGTCTATAATCACTGCTAATAGAGTCAAAATGAATAATCATAATCGAGATCAGCTCCTTAAACTGTGTAACACAAAGAATAGACTTTATGTGACTTTCGTGGTAAAATGACCATGAAAGTTTGACGAGGTTTCCTTACTACTTTTCAGAGCATTTACTATTCAATTGTGTATTGTGACTTTTTAAGAGAGGAGCAGAATATGAAAAATTTTCCAAATTTAATCCATGTTAATCACTAGACTCATGTTCCAGAGTAGAAACCGTGATCTCGATCCGAGTAGAGAAAAATCTGCATATATCTAGCACCAAATACAAAAGTTACCGGGTCTTTCTTACACTTAAGAACATCTTAAGTCCATTTAACTCACCATGATCTCATACTTCTACTTTACAGTAATGACACTATTTTGTTCTGACACCATGGGAGGATATATGGGTCAGTAACAAAGTAATCAACCACTCATATGTCACATGAAGCATCAGGGTATTTCTTGAGAGTCAACTATTCAATGTGAGTGAGAAGGTTGAGCCCACTTAATTTGAGAAATTTTGTAAGACGATGGTCCATTGTGTATTTGATGGAAAGGGAGTGTTGTAAACCAGGATCATAAAGCCAGCTGTTATACTGAATATATTTTCAGTGTCATTTTACATCTGACAATTGCATTTTGATGTGCACTGCCTTACACAAGACAATACTGCATTGCTCTAGGGGTCTTTAAAATGTACACACCTCATTTGGACATTAGCCTCTAAAATGTTCCATCTTGGTGGAGGCTGGGAGAAAACATCACGCTGAACCCAGAGAGGCTTATCCAGTGATAAATGATCTTAAGACATCTGGAAATCCAGTTTGGAGTAGAACAATGAGGTATAGATGTTCACCCAAACCTTCCAGAAGTTAAGAAAACATAGGCAAACCTATAAACACCAACCTCTAAACAATTTAAGTTAATTCCTTTCATTGATCCTAAAATAAACTTTTTTTTTCTTATACATTTCAACATCTCTGAAATTTGAGATATGTCTTATATAATCCAATAGCAATTTACAATCACTTTTGTAAATCCAAACTACAAATCTGTGTTTGCATTGGGTTTTGGTTCAAATAATCAGGAGAGACTTTTGTTTTTCCCTTCTTCCAGTCAGTGCTAATACTGAGAAATGTAAGTTTTTTTGGCTGTCTTTTTGTGCATGGTGATTGTTTGTTGTTGTTGTTTCATTTACTCATTTAGTAAGGATGTAGCTGTCATGTGCAATAAGCTTTTTTTTTTTTATAGTATAAGACTCTCTTAGATTATTAACTATATGAGATTCCTTGTCTTGAGCCTTTTTCTTTTTGGGGTGCACATAAAGTAATGGTGCTTTTTTCATCAAGGCATTATGGATTCAAGAAATATAATACTTATAAAGCTCAGAGAATTTGCCCTTTTCTTCTCCTGGAAAGAGTAATATGAAAAGGCAGGATTTCCTTTTGGGATGATAATATCATATTGGAAAGGAAGCAAGGCACTCTCAATTCAGGCTAAGTTCATAACTCAACTTCACAGACCATTGGGAAATCATTCAAGAACACTACTTATGGGTAAGAGCAAAAGAGTGGGGAGAGAGAGGAAATGAATATTGGAAAAGAAATCTAAACAAACCTGAACCCAGTGATAATGTCTAATTTATGCAAATAAGTTGAAAAATAAGAGATCCCAGGACCACAGTAAATGGCACAGGGTGGAGAATAAACATAATCATCAGGGATTCTGTTAAGAGTTAGGCCACTATTAAGATGTAAACAGGCATAGTGTTTAGAGAATCAATCTATGTATTTCTTAGGACCCCTTTTCAGGAATGTGCTTATTTCCTATGCCTACAGCTTAAAAATGACAAAGTAAACAAATGAAGGTCTAAAAATTACCAGAGTGATTAAACCTAGCCAACTAAGATCATCATGGCAAAACAAAGGTATAGTTTTGCTTAGGGGGCACAATTTGTAAGTAGATAAAGGCTTGTATTCTATTTTCACTGAACAATGTTAACATAAAACTAAAAACTGCAGCATAAGAGACTTAGGTTTTAAGGAGTGACAGCAAACTTCCTCTATCTAAGCCAGAATCTAATTTTGTGTTGGGTTAGTCCAGGGCTAACCCTGACATTCCAGAATTCAGTCAACCTTCTGACTACTTCCATATTGAGCTAAATTTTTCTTAGCCATGGGCACCAACTTTCTAAGCATCACTTGGGACTGTGCAAAGGCAGAAACACCTGGGAAACAAGCCACCAGCTTAATGAGAAGGACAGGAGTGCTTTCAGGATTGGACAGAGTAGCATCCTGTCTGCCTCCTGGGTTGCAGGAGAAGTCCTAGGAAAGACTTCCTCAGAAACAAGATCCAGCCTTAGAAATCCTTAGCCTCAACTGTCTAACTCAAATGTTGACTACCATAAAAGGTTTCCTTCTAGAGAAAGGCCAGTATGAAAGGGAGCCACTTAGGAACATCTGGAGAGCAGAAGACAACAAATTGGGATCTTGCATATCCTTTTTGATGTATATATCACCTCCGCAGAGAAATGGCACATTTGTAAATTTTAGTTTAGCTTTTAGCATACCACTCAGCCAACAGGCATCTGTGTTACAGACCCTAAGAAACTAAAATGTGTCCCACTTAAACCAAGCTGAATTAAGACTGGTTAAACTACCCTTCCCACCATCGTTCAGTTCCAGACTCACAGGCTCAGAGACCTTTGCTCACTTGCAGTTAAGAAGTACAGGCCTGGATGAACCCAATTCAGGATGTAATTTGGTCTAGGGCTGCTCCAGAAACTACAGAATTGATTCTGTGTTGACTCTCCAACCATCCACTTATTTAATTTTGCCAAATAAGTGCCCCATTAGAAAATGGGTCAGTTTCTATTATGTCACTTAAAGTACAGGTTTCAGTCTTCCTTTGGAGAGAAAATAGGCATAATCTAACAGTCTGGTTACTAAATGATCTCACTCCTCAGTGGATGAGATTTCCGAGTAAAGCATGGGAGTTTAATTCTATCCTGAATTGCTATACACTTCAGGTCAAGATCTAGCCTAGCAGCAACCAACATTCACATTTTTTCTTTTTCTTTTTTAAAATCTCTTGCGGAAAAAGCAGGATTTAAAGCCACCACTGGTTAAACATATACCTCACTTTTTAAAACCTAAGTAAATTCAGTCTGGCTTCCTGTGAGTACTGTTTTGAAATGCAGTTTACAAATCTTACTGATACTTTTCCATGACATAATGCAGGAAAGCTGAAATAATACTCACACACCTGGAAATGGCTTAAGAATAAAGCAGGAGTGAAGGGGGGGTGGGGGGTGGCAGAGAGGAAACTCTCTGACAGACCTGCCCTGAAAAATGCACTATTTACCAAGTTGGTACATCAAAACTTAGACTAGGTGATAAACAGAATTACTTAAAACCAAGGATTCCAAAACCCTTTGAGCTACTCTTTCCGACAAATGCTGACTCTGTAACACTGTATGAAGCACCACAGTCAACAGACACAGGTCCACATCCTTTTAGTCTGCAGATACTTTTCCCACAGCCCTATTTATAACTTGACATAATAGGAAGTTCTCTCTTGGCAAAAGAGCTGATTAAGTGTTCCATTTAACAGTGTAATGCAAAGAATGCTTTCTTTGCTTCAGACCTGCTGTTCTCATATTGTCTCATGCTGTCTAAAATGGAGATTTAGTAACTATTTTCTGGGTTGGTGTGCCTTTGTGATGAGTGTAATCTGGAGACACAGAATGAATAATTAAATTCATGTTGAATTTCTAATCGCTTTCTTTTACCTACCCTCAAGGCCATTATTTCAGCCTGTTGTCTTTGTAGCTTGAGAATATAAAATGTACTTTCTGTGATAAATTTAAAGCAGAATAGTTTATCACAGATTTCTCTCTCTCTCTCACAGAATGATCCCTTTCATTTATACTTCTATCCTTGTTGATATGGTCTGATATTTATAATGTCAGGGATACTACATCCATTCAATAAATAAAATCTGAAAAGAAAAAAGAGACTTACTGAGGAGTGGGGCCAGAAAAGAATGCTATGAATAAATTCTGCTATTGGAGTCTGGAATCTTAGCTCCAGGCGTAAAGACTTAAAAAGCTTTTGACTCTTTTTACCAATCAACTCAAGGAATTAAAATAATATGACCTCCACTGATTTTTATTGTTCAATTGTCCATCTAATTGTTCATCTTCCTCTCTTTTAAAAAAAAAAATTCTTTGTCCCAGTTGTACTTTTAAAGCTAAAGCAATCATCTGTTAGAACTAATAAATGAATTCACTTAAGCAGTAGGGTACAAAATTAATATATGAAATCTGTCACATTTCTACACACTAATGATGAATTTTCAGAAAGAGAAATTAAGAAAACAATTTCATTTATAATTCATCAGAAAGAATAAAATACCTGAGGATACATTAACCAAGGAGGTGAAAGACCTATATTCTGAGAACTCTTAAGATACTGATGAAAGAAACTGAAGACGTCACAGATAAATAAAAAGATGCACTGTGTTCATGGATCGGAAGAACTAACATTGTTAAAATGTCCATATTACTCAAAGCAATCTACAGATTCAATGCAATCTCCATCAATATACCAATGGCATTTTCACAGAATTAGAACAGATAATCCTAAAATTTGTAAAGCACCATGAAAGACCCTGAATAGCCAAAGCAATCTTGAGAAGGAGGAACAAAGCTGGAGGTATCAAGCTCCCTGATATCAAATTATACTACAAAATTATACTAATAAATAAAGTATGGTACTGGCACAAAAACAGACACATAGATCAATGGAACAGAACATCGCGCTCAGAAATAAACCCACACACACATGGCCAGTTAATCTATAACCAAAAAGGTAAGAATACACAATGGGGAAAAGGTGATCTCTTCAATAAGTGATTCAGGGAAAACTGGATAGCTACATGCAAAAAATGAAAGCAGAACACAATCTTACATCACATATAAAAGTAAATTCAAAATGGATTAAACACTTGAATGTAAGACCTGAAACTATAAACCACCCAGAAGAAAACAAAGGCAGTATTCTCAGTGACATCGGTCTCTGATATTTTTTTGGATCTGACACTAAAGACAAGGACAACAAAAACCAAAAAAAAAAAAAGCAAATGTCACTACATTAAACTAAAAACTTTCTGCACAGCAAAGAAAACCATCCACAAAATAAAAAGGCAACCTCCTGAGTGGGAGAAAATATTTGCAGAGGAAGTTTTTTGAAATAACCTACTACACTGTTCTCTTCCAGTACCGCTGGGCTGAGCTAGCGCCACCTTACAAACTACATGCTACTAAGAGCAGCACGTTGACAAGCATTAAATGTTTCACACACATTACATCATTTTTGCCCTCATAACAACACAGTAAGGCAGTGGGACTGGTATTATTAACTATGTTTTTTATTGATAAACTGAGACACAGATAGTTTAGGTGACTTGTCCAAAGTAAGCTAGGAAGTGGTTGATCTAGACTTGAACCAAAATCATCCGAGTGTTTAGTCACTGTCTTTCCTGCTGAACCATACTCCCTTTCTAATTAAAGTTTCTTTTTAAGGACTAAATACATTGGTTTTTAAGACAGAAATGTACTCCCAAACATTGATTTTGGAAGAGGCAAGAAGAATTAAGCATGGGAATAATTCCCGTGCCAGTGAATATGTTGGCCAGACAAACCCATATGTCAATTATTTATATCTGACTTTTTAGTATGGTTGTTTTGCAGAAATTTTCCAAGCATTCTTACCCAAGTCATCCAAAGATGACTATTCTTTCTGGAAATTTGAGTAAAATCCTGTTAGTATTTACATTTGGGAAGGAATTAAAATATTCCTAAGAAAACAGTTCTACTTTTGCTAAAGCAAAATAGACCTGGAATTTTAAACTTCTTTCTTAAGGGTCATCAAATCAACGATTCTAGTGAAACTGGTATGAAGAAAGATGTCAGTGGCCAGTTCCAGCACGCATGCTGTTCTATTTGTCTTGTGAGGGTACCTCGATTAAGGTTTCATGAATCGTAACAGTGATGTGTGAAAGAAATACCTTGTTAGAGGTGCTCCAATAAAACATTTTGTTCACCCAAGTATAAACAAAATGTTAACACTGAATCATGCAAAATAACAAGCAAGAATAATCTCTCATAGGGAGTTAAGAAAACCACACTCAGGATCTCTGTTGAAAGAAAAAATGACCAACTACATACACTCTGTTACACCTTGCTTACTAACAATTTTAACGCTAGAGTAAATAAATACAATATAATCTACAAAATTCAGCAAGCTATGGTAACAAGAATTTAATTCCCAGTAAATTTTTTTTTCTCTGATAATCTTGAAGATTGATATGGAAAAGGTTTTTACAATCTGAAAGGGCAAAGAAAGAGATTTTAAAGTATCAGAGTTTTGACAGGGGAAAAGGTGCAAAAAAAGGAGTCTAAATATCAAAAGTGCCCACCATGTTTCTGATCCAAAAAGTTAAATGAGATCCTCACCGACAGGGCAGGGTTTTACTGTTTATTAATCAGAAATGGTGTGAATTCACAGGAGACGCAGCTCACTCATGGCTGCCAGGAAGCAGGGCTCATGTAGATTACTCATTTACAGCCAAAGCAATCATTTTCACTGGACGACCCCAACATCAAGCCTATAGCTAACAATTATAAACAAATTAACACTTCCAGTTATCTCAGCATACATTATGAAACCCCGTTAATCTTGGAGAGCTCCGTTGGACAGGCTTACTTACACTAGTAAAGGTTTAAGTTCTGTGGGAGCTTCGCTGTGAAGTTTTAAAGGTTTTTATAGGTTTATCTGTGTGCTAAAGTGAACTCCGAGATGCTTCCTTAGAAAATATCTTGAACCCAGTTATCTTGGTTTTCCTCCATGGGGAAGACAGAAAGACTTTTCCTTAGGTATTCTTGTTAGGAGTTTGTCAACACTTCTGAGAGGATGCTGGCCAGACCCAAGGCAGATGATTGTTACAGCCTGTGGCTCAGCACCGTCATGAACAGGGAGAACTAGCTGTGCTCCAGATGCTCGCCACGGGGTAAACATCTCATGCTGCCTGCCGTGCGGTGTATCAGCCAAGGCTGACCAAGAAAAAGAAGGTTTTCGTCTGCCTGAAGGCTAGTCCAATAAATTCAGATCACTTTAGGACTCAATACACAGACCACCGGTGTTGATTCATGAAGCCACTTGTTTACAGTGAAAATGCCAGTGCCGCTCATCGCAGAGTTTTCCAGGCTAGCAGTCGAGATTATCGTACCTGACATTTCAGGGCTTCATGCCAATCCCTTCCCCTAAAATTACTTTCTAGTCTCTGTGCCACAAACGGTATGTCTCCTTGTGGTTTTCTTTAATCTTACGGACACTATCGATCATATAATGATGCTCCCTATCTCCTGACCCCCTTTGCATTAGCAGTTAGGAAGTCTAGAGCCACATTTGTACCCCGCCTCTAATAAACATATAGGACATCATGGCAGATACTTTGCTAAGTTCTGGCTTAAATAAATATTCTAATTTTTAACTTATCCAAACTTTATTACCTATTTATTTATAATTCCTTTAACCTCACTGCGCATATTCCTCTATATATATTTTTTTAAGCCCTTTTGGAACAGTGCAACTGACACATGAATGTAAGATCAGAGCTGTTGCCGTGAAGAAGAAATCTGGGGCTCTCTGTGGGCATCTTCAGCTATACTTTTCTCTAAATATGTGCTCTTAAAAACTAGTTAATGTAAGATTATAATTTCAATTATTTTTCTTCTTAATGATTTTTACTTCTTTTCCAACTGAAAACAGAATTTATTTGTAAAACTGGCACAAGCCTAAATTCTAGAATAAATTGAAGAGTTTCAAAACTAGCTCCCGAAGTCCAGAATCATGACTCTGCAGCACAGAGTTCACCCAACTTGATAAGCAATGTCTCATGAGAATTCTGAGCCAGGGTCTTTGACATTAACAGGCAATCTGTGAAATCCACAATTATGCTGATTCAATAAAATCCCCTCTTCAAGGACAAAATAGGATTCTTCCAGTTAGAAAGGCAGACAGATTTCAAACCCTGAACACAGAATAGCAAGACACTGGCAGAGATGGGGAGGGAGCAGCAGTTTTCTGTGGTCTAGTTAGTCATCACCACTCTCATTACTCTCTTGCTTTTTTTATTTTAATAATAATATGGTGCTTGTCTGTCTCTGCATTTGCAAAGTCGTCACTAAAAATTAACTCCTGTGTTTAGAATTTCATGTATTTATGATTGTATAATTTGAAATAATTTTTTCTATGAGTGTGCTTGTCAAATTTGACTCCTACACATTGCATATGAACCTACAAACTTAGGATCTAGGACACGCGTGGCCACATAAGAATTGTGAGGCTCAAGACTCCCAAGAAAAACTACAATGCAGTTGGCTGAACTAAGTCCAGTGAAATAATTTCAGGAATTAGGATGTAGGATGGCTGTTTTGCTAGGATAGAAGAGGAAGCCAGATGGGCAGCCTCTTTGCATTCCTCAGTGCATGTTGAACACTTTGGTTCAATTTTGGAAATATATTTGATGCTCAATTCAAATTTTTAATTTGGTGACTGGATTGACATTGGGTTATGTATATTAACCAGTTTACATCTGCTGGAAGATACATGGAAAGCAATTCTTGGGATAATTAATTGACGTGGCCAATACACAGCCCCGAAGACGTCTTTATACTTCAGTAATTAAGCAAAGAATTTAAAACTCTGTTCATTTTCTTTACAAAGAAGAAGGAGAAGAAGAAGGAGCAGAAAGGAGGAAGAGGAGGAGGAGAAACAGTAGTAGAGGTGACTGTGGTAAAAAGACATCTAAAATATTTGTATTGCTTGAGAAAAGTACAGAAATGATGATTAGTTTTTTAACTTACTGAAATCAAATACTTGCTAAAATTTAATGTTACTCAACTAAAAACTGAAATAAACTATTTAGCTTCCAAATCAGTAAAGGAGGGGAAAAGGAGAATAGTGAAAATACAGAAAAGGGCAGAATACACCATAATTCGAAGTAAAATGCCATAACGTGAAGAAGAAATGTTGAATTGGATCAGACTATGAGCTAAGCATATAAGAAATAAAAACAATTTCAGATAGAGTTAGGCAAAGTTACTGAAATAGTTCAGGTAAACATCTATCAAGAAAAACAAAAGGAAAGAGAGGCCCCTTATTAAATAAGAAAAATCTAAAGATTCTCTAAGGGGAGAGAAATATTTTAAAATTTTGTATGAGGATGTCTGATAGCAGATTTGTAGGGAGGCACATGGCTACCCTGGAACAGATAAATAATCCTGAACCCTAGTATCGCAGTATCTTTCATGTGATGTGATCCCTAATTATGCCTGGTTCCAGTAATTGCTTCACCACTAACCAGCATGGTTGAGAAATCACGGAGGGCTGAAAAGCTGAACCATATCAAATCGAAGGTTCAACACTCAGCAATCTGTCATTCTGTTGCCATTATTTTGCAATGGGAGAACTAGTAATCATTTTCCAGGAATCAACTGCGTATTTTCAACTTTAAGAGAGTATTTTTCAGAGGGAGGGATATATTAGGGATTGGGGATTAACAGACACACATTACTATATATAAAGTAGATAAACAACAAGGACCTACTGTATAGCACAGGGAACTATATTCAATTTCTTGCAATAACATATAATGGAGAAGAATCTGAAAAAAATGTGTATGTGTATGTATAACTGAATCACTTTGCTGTACACCTGAAACTAACACTATAAATCAACTATGCTTCAATAAAAATTATAAAAAAATAAGTAAAGTAAAAAAAGTATTTTTAGCACTCTTTACCAAACACCTATTTTAAAGCGAAAAGACTGTTCCTATAACAAAGAGGAAAGCAGTTAGAACTAAAATCATAATATTCTGCTGACTTAAAAAAATAATAGTCAAGTGCAGATATGAATTAATGGTTTTTGGATACTTGTTTTATTATACATTCTTTGACTGCATGGGCATTTATATGCTGCCATAAAATTATTATTGTCATTTTAGTGAGGACTAGAGAGGATGCAGGTGGGGGGAAAGTTACTTGAGAAACAAGAGTGAGCAAGTGACATTCTCACATCATTTAAAACAAATCCTGCCACCAACTGCCTATAACTCCCTTCCTGTGCCATGTGTTGCTAGTTTGGGACTATAAATGTGACAAGCATTAAGTGAAATGGCCGCCAACTACTACTAGAGTAGGGAAAACCACAATTCATCATGCATCAATTATTTAAAAATTAATTTTGTGCTTTGAAAAAAGAGGGCTGAATTTTCAAAGGGGGATAATTAATCTCTTCATAGTTGAAGTTAAAACTTAACATTCATTTTATAGCTAACATTACTAAAAGCCTTGGAGACTCCCATATGGACAAGGTGTCAGAAAAGGAAGAGTTAGAAGAAAGGTTTTTCCTTTATTATTACATATCCTTTAAAATCACGGTAAATAAACACATAACATTAAAAAAATCATTATAATGAAAGTATTATTCAAAGTAAATTCAAGGAGTAACATAAAAGTAAAGTGAAATGTTTTAAACCCATAGGAATGTGAATTCCTCATTACTTACAGAGGAAACACAATTCATTTCCCCACAGAATGTGTCACACCATTCCTGCCCTCATCTGATGTCTGGCAACACTACTTCTTGGAGGTTAATGTGGGAATCTGAATTAGATAATAAAGCCAGAGGCCCAGGGAATTGTCCAAGAAATGCAGGCAAAAGGTCAATCCTGAAGAAGAATTTAGGTGGAAAAGCTGTCGTGTCATATTTTCTATGGTGGGTAAAAGTGAAAAATTGCCCAGAGTCTCCAAAATAGCATCATTTCAATGCCCTGCCCCTCCACCTTTGGCCCGCAGTCTGTCTCCATTTGGCTGTGCACTCCCCGGAGGGGCAGGATTTATGTCTGGATTCCTGGTGAGTCTAGCACAATAGGAGGAGATCAATGAAAGTTTATTACTGGGTAGACAAAAAAACTGGGAGATAAAATCCCAAAGCATAGATTTACAAAGAACCACCTTATTCCTAGAGGTGGTTCTTTGTAAAATGTTGACAAAGAGTGTAGGAAGGGAGTGGGAAATGGTAGAGTAGATGAGGAAGGAATAATGGGATCCAGGAGATGTGGAAGCAGAATCGAGACCTCAGTAAGCAGAACAAGTGGGGAGGAGAACATTTCAAGACTAAAGTGACAGATGAAGTAGAAATGTCAAGGAGAAGGAGAATTTAAAAAAAAAAAATCCTCTTGGGTTTGACCAGAAGGACAAGAGAGATTCAAGCAGTTCAGTGGAGAACAGATGCAGTCATGAGAAAGGAAATACGTCACAGTGGTGAAGGCAGCTCATGCCTGATGGACAGGAGGGCGTTTTTGGAGTTAAATCTCTTCCGATGAGACTTCTTGGGATGAGAGCAATTGAGGACATCAAAGGAAGAAACAGCTAACATGTGCTGAACATCATCGACCATGATCAGCTACCAAGCACTTGGTAATGCAAAGCCTCACTACTCAGAGTGTGGTCCACAGAGCAGCAGCATCAGTGTTCCTTGGCAACTCATTAGAAATGCAGAGTCTGGAGCCTGATCAAGATATCCAGACCTACTTAACCAGACTCTGCGTCTAACCAGACCTCAGGCGATTCACATGCACACTAAAGTCTGAAGAGCACGGTTTCAAATTTACATTAAATTTGAAAGGAGTACAAGAATGTCATGTTCTTTATTCCTCCATGCCTGAACTCAGCCTCATCACAAACCTTCAAATTGCCATCGGGTGGGAACAATTATTGCTCTACATGTGTCACTTCCAGTTGGGGCAGTGTCTTTCAGTTTAAAACTGTCTTTTTAAGTATATCATTAATTCTAGTATATCATTAATTCAAGATTCAACTTCAGTCAAATGGACAATCTCAGAAGTCTTACATCTATTTTTTTTTATTGTTGATTTACAATATTGTGTTAGTTTCTGGTGTATAGAATAGTGATTCAGTTTATATTTATATATAGATATATACACAACACACATATATATAATATATATATTCTTTTTCATATTCCTTATTAGTATAGGTTACTACAAGATATTGAATATAGTTCCCTGTGCTAAACAGTAGGACCTTGTTGTTTATCTATTTTATATATATTAGTTAGTATCTGCAAACCCCAAACTCTTAATTCATCCCTCCCTCTATCTTTCCCCCAGTACAGTCAATTACTCTTTGACAAAGGAGGCAAGAATACACAATGGAGAAAAGAAAGAAATAGGAAATGTCTATTATTTATTGCTCAGGGACAAATGACCCTGAAACCCAGCAGTTTAAAAGTAACCATCTGGTGAAAAATTTCTGGCGATTCTCTGGGTCAGCTGGACAGTTCTGGTCTAGGCTGGCTTGACCGATCTCTGTGGTCAGCTGATGGCTGCAAGATCAGAGAAATGCTTCTCTCTCCTGGGCCTCACTTTTGCAAATGAAAGTCAGAATTTTAAGGCTTTCAACCTGCACTCAGTGTGGAGAAGTCTATGTTCTAGGGAGATTAAGTCTTCTCATCAGTCCTCTTCTCCGTCTATACAGCCAAGAGCAGCTTGGACAGAAAGGTGTCTGAAGAGTGAGGGGAAGGCAAGGGATAGAAGAAAGTCTGGGAGAACAGTGACATTTTTAATATTTAAAAATATCCATTATATTTGTAACAACATAGTACTTAATACTCACAATACTGCTTCCACAAAAAAACAAAAAACAAAACCCAAAAAACAAAACCTCCACAACCTTGTAATAAAGGTATTAACAAATGAGGAAAGTTCATCTCAGTGTATTTAAGAAACTTCCCACGGTGACAGTGTGTACATGGTGGGGCCAGAAATGGAACCTAGTCTAGCTGTCCCTTTCTACATCATTTAAGGAAATGTCTAACGACAGAACACAGTGTTGCTGTTCCGTATTCACCCTCAGCTATGTTCCATCACTTGAAGTTGTATTTCAGTGCATGCCTATTATAGTTTTCATGTGCTCCCTCCATGTACTGACCATCCTTCCATGTGGCATCTGGCCGTCCTTTGGAAATCCAGCCCATAAAGAGGTCCAGCCTAGAAGAGCTATGTTACAATGAGCACTGTTCATCAAAACTCAGAACTTTGTCAGTGGGGGTCTCTTCCCAGTAGGTGTTCAGCAGGGCTGGGAGGTAATTTCAAGCAAACCACAAGAAGTATACTGCAATGTTGTTCCTAATCCAGTCTCACGCATATTCAGGGTGTATCCTTCAACTACTGGTCTCCTTCCTGCTATTAACATATCCCTAAACAGGCTCTGGGTTTTACAGCTCCTTTGTTTCTTTGGAGATACTGATATTTCTTTCCTTTCTGTTCTATTAGATTCCATGTGCCTGCAGAGGTTCTCCAAAACAAACATTCCTCCCACTGTTCCCAATCTAAGGCAGTTTTCGCTATTAAAAAAAGGAAAAACTCATCTTACCACAGTTGAAAGGGCAAATGGCTAAATTTAGACATGAGTTTTGGAGTCATCTCTCCTGCCAGAATTCTGGCAAAATTAAAATTTCCAAACAATTCTGATTTAGAAAGTCACATGTGGTAAAACCAAGACAGGGGGTGGGAGGTTTGGCAACTCGTAATACGAGGATCACTGGAATTAGAGCAGGAAGACAGCTTCTCCACCAGCTTCTTAAACACTTAACCCTTCTCTTGACTTGAGCTACTCTTCTCTGTCAGTCTAGAAAACACATACATGATCATCAAAAGTTCTTAGTTTTAAAAGCTAGTCATTTTCCAAGCCACTCTGCAAGGAAGGGAAAATCTAGAAAACACATACATGATCATCAAAAGTTCTTAGTTTTAAAAGCTAGTCATTTTCCAAGCCACTCTGCAAGGAAGGGAAAACTCCCTTTCACCTGTCAAATTTCTCTAGTGGCAGGCTGAGAATCGATGCCATTGCTGCAGGAATCTGGTTTATTGCCTCTATACACCAGCAGTCATTGGAAAAGCAGAAATCTTCAGGAAGGAGCCAAGATATAGCACAGGAAAAATATTTCATTGAGCTGTCCAGAAACAGTCTTTTACAGGCGATGGAAGGGGAAAAGGAAACATCTAAAACCACTACACTTCAAATAAAAGGTGCAAACGTTGGTGTTTTTTCTTTTATCCCTCAGCTGTCTTTAAAATGATCCTCACTGATTAGGGTGAAATATTTCACCAGGAGAGTATGAAGAGAGTCAAAGTCTGATTCTCCCCTCCCCTGCTCTAAATAAGCTCTCAGTGGTAGTTTTCCAAAAGGGGTCAGTTTTCTTTTACTTCTTTACAGAGCCAATGACACCATGACCCTTCAGTGAGTGTAAATTCCAGATTTCTGCACACATTTCATTAAAGGAAACGTCTGATGCTCTGTGAAAGAGAAGAACCTTCTTTCTTCTCTGGGTGAAGCCTTTCACCCTCTACTCCCACTATCACCCAGCAATGAGGGATTACACCACACTGAGGAACAATGTGGGGTGGACAGTCCTGGACACAAATAGTAATGTGACCTTGGGCAAGAAGCTTAACCTACCTGAGCCTCAGCTTCACAACTTGTAAAATAGGACTAATAATACCTGCCCAAAAAGTTGCTCAAGAAACTAAACAGAAAATAACAAATAAATCCGGCACAATGTAGGCACTTAATAATTGGTAGCTGTTATTAATACTACCATAGTATCTTTAAAAAAAAAACAGGTACAAAAAGCTATTAGTTTTTCACAACAGGAACAAAGTAAGTCTTAAAACTTGTGGGAAAAGGTAAATGGATGAATGGACAAACCAAAATAACAATTTATTGATTCACCTAAACCCCTTTTCTATCCCTTTCACGTATTAAAACCACTTCTATGAAGGAGGTCTAATTTGCTTGGGTCAGCAGGTGGGGTGAAGGGCAAGCTCTAGAAAGAACTTAATCACTGTAAGCTCAGTGTAAGCTCTCATTATCTGAATCCCACAGATGAATGTTACATTTCATTCCAATTATTTTTACTCATTCAAATGCACTCCACCTGCATGATTTTGGCCAGGAGGAGAATGGAAAGATCTAGAGAAAACAATAGAAAACCAAATAAATACTGAAATATGTCAGCATACCATGTGGGACAAAGGAGCTGGATCGGCAAGAACCACACACTATCCACATGGGTTTTCCATCAAGTCCCATGGGAAGATCCAGAGCTGTTTCAGAATAAAGGGTTCTCCTGGGTGGAGATGACCCACTCCTCTCACTGCATTTGGTAAAGGCTTATGCTGCATATTTTTGTGGCATGGATTCACCTGAATCACAGAAATGTGAGGAAAACAGGATGGAGAGACGTGGAGGTGAATTCAGCCTTAATGAGAAAAACATGAAAATTCTTTTTTTTTTTTTTTTAAATGGAGCGTTGATACATAAAACGTGAACTCTCCAGATTGACCAAGTCATTTGGAAGTTTATTCATGGAAATGTGCCCTTTCTTCCTTCCCCAAGTTTTTCATTAAACTGCTCTTTGCCTCATGTAAAAAGTAGCAACGTTTTCTGTTCTTTTCCCAGAAGGGATGACCAGAAGACTAAAGTCGACAAGTAAAACATTATTTATAACTCAAAATAACTATTAGGGCTTGGTGTAGAATGGAGGGAAGAAACAGAAAATCCAAATTTGCTTTATAGTACCCACTTAAAGTACTATACATATTCCTTAATTTTCTCATTCCCTTATTTTTTATTTCTATCTGTATATCAGATCTTGTATTCATTTTGTTCCTCTCATTCATTATATACTCGTTTTATAAATTGCGTATTCATTCTAAACATTCCAATTTCTCATTTATTCAGTTTCTTATAATTTTCTGTCTTTTGTAATCCTCCCCCATATTTTCCTTTCTGAGTTCTTATACTAGCAAAATCAAGTGAAAAGAGAAGCTTACGGAATTAATAAAATGGAGGAAATGCTGTGACAAATAAATAGTGAGAAATCTTAAAATAGATACAGTGGATGAAGACATAAGAACAGAGGAGGAAAAGGAAACAACAAGAATAGAGAAAGCATGAGAAAAAACAGAAAGTAGGAAAATCGTCAACATTTCTTCCTTTAACAGCCCCTGAGTACTCCCCAAACTCAGCTACCGCATTTAGTATGTGCTTTATTTCTTTACGGCTATGGAATGGGAAAACAGGAAAGGGGGCTTTAATGAAACCACTTCATCCCAGTGGGGTGATGGAGAAAAGGAAATGGCCTGAGAACGCAAATATGGGAAGTGCTGCCCCTTTCCTAACTTCCTGATTCACAGCTACACCTCCTTGGAGTAACCGTGCCTTTTATTTTTTGTTCCATGACACAGCTTATGTCTTTTCTCATCTTTATCCCCTATTTATCATTTTCTATGTTCTTAAGCTCTCATCTCTCAGAAAATCAAGTTTTCCCTTTCCCTCTTCCTAAACTTTTAAGGCAGCCTGTGGATTCTCCGGCAGCCCCATCAGCTTCCTCTCCCGTGCTGTTCACAGCTGTCCTGTTACTGCCACTCGTCGCCCGCAAGCCTCTTATGTCAGAGACCATCATCCTTACTCTCAGTGAGATGCGTAAAATGACCCTGCCTCTTTCTTCATAGAAAAATAACTAGAGGTATTGGTCAGGAGCTCCCTCAAGCTCCTTGCACTCTCATGACTGTCTGCTAACCTCGCCTACTTCAGTGATCAAGTGTTTCACAGTCCAGAGCCCATTCTTTCACCTAGACTCTCAGTCCCATCCTTTCTAAGTGCCCTGCTTCATCCATTATTTTCACCCTCACTCCTGTCTTGATCCCACTAGCTTTGTGATGCTAAATACATATAATATTTATATATAAATATTAATATAGGACTGGTCAAAGGATGATATTAAATTAATTAAGCAAGGAGGCCACTAGATTGAGGTGGCTTTAATGTTTTGGTGACTTACGTAAGCAAACCAAAACTAAGCCTGTAAATGACTAAGGTTAAGAAATTGAAACCTAAGGATAACCAATCACAAGCAGCCAACTAGGCTTTAAACTACAGCCAATCAAGTAATTTCCTTTCTTTGCTTCTGCCTTTTATGTAAGTCTTTCCCTAGCTCCTGTTGATGGAGCATATCTAACCCCTTTGGTTTGGCACTGCCTGATTTGAATAGAGTTTTGCCCAAATAAACTCTTTAAAATTGTTAGTATGCCTCCGTTTGTCTTTTAACGATATGACCAGAGAGGAAGAGGAAGGAATGAACTTAATGAATAAGGTAACGGTAATGTATAGAGTAAAGAAATAGGGTGGGGTGAAGGGGAGAGAGAGCAAAGGTCTTAAGGAGGAGAGGGGCTTGCTCTGAAGACGATGGGGAATGAGAAATGGGATTGTGCTGGGGATTTGATTTGCATTTACTTCAGAATCCTGGAAGAGATGTGAGTAAAGACACCTTTTTCTGTATGATGTCTTTCTCTTACTGTGACACAAAACAAGAAAATTGTCAGTGGGTGAGATGTCGCTTCAAAAAAGTTACATCTCTCCATCTTTTAAAATAAAAGCAAAAACAAACACGCAAAATTTGAAAAGCCCCCTCAATCCTACGTCCCTCTCCAGCTGTATTGCCAAGATTCTTGAGAGATTTCTTCGTTCAAGATCTCTACTTGCTCACTCTCATTATACTTTTGGAAAACATAGCTCAAAAGAGTTACTATTTACCAAGGGTTTACTATGTGCTAGACACCTGAGCTTCAGACATATTATTTCCTTTAGTTCTTAAATGACAATCCTTCCATTTTAATCTGGTTAAGGACTTATTTCTTAGGCCAAAGGCAGAACTAAAAGCAGGCCCCCATCTCCTTTCATTCAGTGGCCTTACACACATATTGCGAAGCCAGCAGACAGGAGTAAACAAAATCAATCTTTATTGCCTCTTCCCCTCATGCTTTTACTCAGAAGAAAAATAAAGGAAAGAAAGTACTTTCTCTCAGGGAAATGAGGTCATGTCTCATTACTCAGGGAGCTCAGTGTAGAGTGAAAGCCAGTGTGCTAGTGGGAGTACCCACAGCAGCCATCAGGTGCTAAGAAGTATCTTGTCAATCTCATCGCACGAGCACAGTCATGGCATTCATGGCTATGGTGTCCATGTACACCTTGGTATAAAGTTGGTAGTTTCAATCTTCAAAGTCTCCCTTGGTTCTGGAAGACCCCCTGTGGGCAGTGCTGAGGAGGCTGATAGAAGACCATCACAGAGGACAATGGGAGCCTGAGAATCAGCCTGCAGATTTTTGCCCCTCTGCTGACTCCCAAAGGCAGAGCCAAACCACCACACACTCAGATACTCTTTGGGGAAGGAAAGGAAGAAAGATATCTGAAAGGACTGCTGTAAACTGAAAGGAGATGGCTAGAACATTATCAGGTAAGTGTAAGTTTCCCTATTATCCATCCAGTAGGACGGGGATCTTATTATCAAGATTAAACAATTTTTGTAAACAATGCTACATTTTCTTTGTATGTAGGTATTAGACTAAATTCCAGACCCCACAAAAAAAAAAAAATGGAAAGCTCCATAGCCAATGCTTAGCTTAGAATGATTTCTCAATAAATAGTGGCTGAGACAGTCAATTCAGGAGTCATTTTGTGACATAATATTAATGATCTATTTTTTAGAACTAGGAGGCTCAATTAAAGGTAACCGAATCCTAGAGTTGAATTGGGAAGGGATTCTAGAAATAATTCAACTGATTCTATAATTTTAGAAATTGCAGCAGCAAGTTCCAGAAGATAAAGGAATCCCTGAGCATCATGCAGATTGCTTTCTTCAGGCCTTTCCTGACAGCCAGGTCCACTCTCACTCAGTCATCACAACACATCCAGGAAAAATGTTATTTATTATATGATCTTCCACCCTCCCCACCCCCTACCCCTGCCCAAGCATTGTGAAAAAGTTAGTGAGATGGTTCCACAGTTCGCTGCTTGGTCCCATTTTGTTATTTTTTCTATGGTTATGATTTTATTACGATTTGTCCCATACACCAATCTGGGATCAGGAAGTGGTTGTGTGTAGTAGAGAAAGTATCTATTTTAGAGACCCCCACATGTAACCAAACCCTTCAATACTGTATTGTATCTATAATAGATGGGAGCAAGCCTTCAATTAAGAGCCAAGCCAAGAGATCTTGATAATAGAGCTTAGTGATTACGTGTCTTTATAGTGCTGGTGAACACGCATTAACCATAGGAAAATAAGACCTGTGAAATTTGGAATCAGGATGTGTGGTAATGGAAAGGGTCTTGGACTAGTGGTCTGAAGACCTCAGTTCAAGTCTAATACTAAGAACTTGGGCCAGTCTGTATCTTCTCCCTCAGTTTTTTCTCAGTTATAAAACATAGAAGATTCTTGCCTCACTTCTCCTAAGGTGCTCATGGCAATCAAACTAGATACTTACTTTAAAGGATCAGCAGGCTGTAACAGCTAATCAAACATGTAATGTTGGTGTTCCAGAAAAGCCTGAGCCATCTCGTGCTATCCACCCTTCTAATTAGCCACCAGTATCCTCTATGCCCTTTTCCTCCTCTAAACCTTGGTGATGACATTTAGTGATTTCCTTGCTGGCACTATTTAGTCCCAAGAGCTACCATTTCTAAGTTTCCAGGTTATCTTGTTACACATTCCTTCTTGTTTTAGATGCTATATAGCAGATACATCTTATTTTGATACTTCTAAGCTCCAAGCCTTTGTTCTCTAAATCAGTCATTGGGGAAGTGCAGTTAAAGGATTCCCTACTGACTGTTTTTTTTAATTGAAGCATAGTTGATTTACAATGTTGTGTCAGTTTCAGGTGTAAAATAATACAGGTAAATTTTCCTACTGACTTTTAAGTTGCTTTGCCAATAAGCCTCTTCTTGCACACATTAAAGATAATTTACAGGTAATGCACAGATAATTTTGCCTTTCTTAGAATTACCTGGAACCTCACCCCCACTGTAGGGATATGCCTGATGATGAGAATGGGTCATGCACGTTCAGAGATCTAATACCAGAACTGAGCCTAGCTAGAGCCCTTGTGGGCAAAGTACTTACCTTTATTTTTATAACATATTTACCCTTCAAGTTCTAAGTTTCATCAGAACTACATCTGGCTCCAGAGAGAGATTCTAAACTAGAATAAGATCTGCTTCCTCACATCCTAATGCCCACATTTATTTGTGATTGTGAAATATATTTTCCAAAATTCAGGATACCATACAAAAAATGTTTTATAGTGTCATGTATTTTATGGTTCTAAAACCCTATTTAATATAAGTTCACTATTCTTTTGTGTTTAACAATGTATGCTTAAAAAACTACATAAACCTATCACAATAATAAAACTATTATGCTATAGCAAACATATATTTATAAAGCAAATAGAAACACCCAGTAAACCTAAGAATAACAACTCAGATAATATCAGATTCCACTAAAAAGAAAAACCTCCCTCTTGTGCCTAGTGTGTTTTTAAGGTTTGGCAATATATGCAGTTTGCAATGTGATGTAAGTTTCAGATGCACTCCACCCTTATTAAAATACCAATTGCAGGAGAAAGACATTTCATGTATAATCATAAGCTATTATTCTAATGATGGAATGCATGATAGCTATGCTGAATTTTGTATCAGAAAGCAAACCTAAATTAAGATCTTTTAACAGGATCAGAATGGAAAATGCATATACACATACATGGCTCAAAATACAAAGCATCAGAATATGAACAAAAATTCTATGAGCACTGCAAAGGACCTTATTCTACCTGAGACATGCATTGCTTAAGTAAGAAATCATTTAATAAATTTAGATAGGTTGCTATCCAATATAGCAAATAAAACAGAATCAGACATAAAGGTCAACCAAGAATTCCTATAAAAGGTATTTATTCTCTTAAACAGTGACTTTGAATGTAGTATCCTGTACCAACCAGGACACATGCTAATGTTTAAAAATGGCTCTATCTAGAATATTTACATTTAAATATCTCCCTCAACCTACATGCTAGTTTTACAACTTGACATAGTCACTTGAGATTACTGTACCTCAATTTTTCCATCTAAACAAAAGCAAGAGCAGTATCCTTTGTCTCCTTCTACATCCAATTAGTTAGAAATTTGTGCCCAGCTCATATTGGGCATTGCTGAATTCAATGTAAAAGTGCTGTGCTCTCTTTTAAATAAAGATGTTCTATAAAGTCTTTTGTATTTTAAAGACTGGGAGGGTTAGGAAAACAGCCCTCAAATAAACTTCAGTCAAATGGACAATCAGGGCAGTTCCACCCTCTCAGACTTGACAGATGGCTTCAGCCCATGTTTTCCTTCCTGCAGTCACATGTTTTCTTCATTTTCAGCCTCTAAGAATTTCTTCTAATATATAGCTCAGATATGCTTTAAAAATGTGATTTTAGTATTTTAGTATCTTCAGGTGTTCTGTATCTATGATATCTAGACTACCATGTTGCTAGCAACTACGATCCTTTTTCTATTTCCAGTGGTTTTAATTCTACTATTTCTCCATCTATGGTTTTCAGAGGACACCTCTGCATTCTCTCTGTCTTGCTTTTTACATTTCTTCACCTCTTTCTTCTTTAATTATCCTTTCTCATTTACTCTTGAACCAATGCAGCTAGGTATTAGAGCTGTAACATGTTAGAAATGAGGAACTGTCAGCTCTGATTTTTTTTCCTTCCTCAATCATTAATCAGAAGAACTTTGTTATGCATCACCTTATCTATAATACAGACTCACCACAAGTACCACAGCAATATTTTAAAGGTCGTCTGTAGTAATTGCAGCTGTGTGGCAATTTATGCAAAGTGGTTCATAAGCATTTCTTACTAAAAAAAAAAAAAGGAAGAATTATCTATTCCTATTTTATTAATGAATAAACCAAACCACAAAAACTTAAGTAATTTAATTTAAGGTCACACAACTTGGAAGAGGTAAATCAAAACAATATTAATCTGATTTCTAAGCCTCTGTTATTCCTATGCTGCTTCCCGAAGAATATATTAATTCTGGTATATGATGGTCAGTTTATAACAGGAAACTAAGAAATCAAATTGCCTACACAGCTGCGTTGATGACTGTTTATTTAGGAGAGACCTCAGAAGAATCACATTACCTACTGCCAACAATTTGTGGCTAGATGCCTGATGGGTGAGTTGGTGGAGTGGTGTGAGTCTCTCAGTTAACACCTTATCTAGACAGGAAGGGTACTGACTTTCCTGGGGAATCTATGTGCCCATCAGTGCTGAAGTTGTCAACATCCTATGTTTGAACGAAGACTCTTCTAGGGGGAAGCCACAGGAAATATCAATTCTTGATTGGATAGTCTCTTCATCAGTTTGCTTTGTCTCCAATATCATTTTCAGGTTATGAGGCTGAAGAGAGGAAGTTCTGTTATCTACCTACTCACCCCTGGCTAGCTTGTGTCCTTTCGTCCTTATTTAGAAAGACAATCTGTTTAATATTCATGCCAGATTTTCTTGGAATCAGAGTTAAAATGTCAACATTATGCTTATTTAGATTATTTTCCTTTGGCTACCTGGTTGGATTTCTTTGCTCACATTAATCAACAGTTCGTTGGATTTCATTAAGTTGTAATTAGTGATAATGTAATAACAAGAGCATAGTTTAGGCTACATCCAACTACCAACAAACTCTTGTCCCAGTAGTCCCAGTAGTCCCAGTATTTTTGTAAATTTAGCCTCTAACACAGGGTTCATTTGGAGAAAAGACATAACAATTCATCAACAGCAAAAGTGCAGGGCTGGATTTACCCTGCTACCCAGACTTAACTAATGAATGACACTGGATGGACTCTTACAGCCCAGTCTTTGTCTATGGATTATGATTATTTGTGCAGGAATCAAATTATTTAGTATTATATTCAGTGATCCTTCCAGTAAAATGCCAACTCCTCAAGAACTAGAACACAAAGGATCATTTTGCTGTTCAGCATACTTCTCTCCAAATAATTAAAACAAGTTCAAGCTGAATATATGGAATGTGAGAGGAATAGACTATGGAAAGAAAAAGTTAATTGCTAGAATTTTTTTCATTTCCTGAGTTGGCCTATGTTCAGTCAATCAATTATTGTACATTACTGCAATACTAGAAATATTTGAGATTTCTAGAGATTCATAATATATTTGTTCCAACATATTAGGCACCTCATCAAGTCTGTAAATTTTTCCCCCAACTACCTTCTAAACTTTTTTTTGCATCCTTCCCTATGTTTCAGGGTTAGGAGCACAGAAAATTGTCATGGATCTTAACTCATCTGTGCCAATTCCAGCTTGGAGAGAATCTATGTGCCTATTAGTGTTGGAATTGTCAGCATCCTCTGCTTGAAGGCTCTAAGAGTGAGGAATTTCAAATGGTAAGCACAGTTGATGCCCAGTATCCATTTGTCACTAGTGTCTTTGTAATTGACAATAGCTCTACTCCATCTCTTTCCATAGGCAACACAAACTTGACCTAAGAGAACAGCTCCCTCTATGCACAAGAAGTATTTTATTCTCCCCAGCAGCTCTAACAGAGGGCCTCTCCAAAATAGGGATTCGACGTTGTGCCAAATTGTACATAATTGTGCACGATGAATTTGCAATGCAGGCTAAACTTGCTGGAAACTCAGCTGAGACCACCAAAATCATTTAGTTGGGTTTGGTTGGAGGCCAACCCTTTATTCACTAAGCTACAATGTCTCTAGAGCTTCTATTTGCCCAAGAATATCTGAATCCAGCACTAGAATCTTTCCCTGCATGAAAACTCAATCAGTGTGATGCTGCTTGCCAGTGATGCGCCTTCAAATACTCCAGGGGATTAAAAGCTGGAAACACGAAGAGGCTCTGGAGTATAACACAAACAACTCTAGATGCTGAAAAATTAAATTTTCCTTTGTATTTGCTTCAAGGAACAATACATCACTAAGTTCAAATCACTTAAACAGAGGGACCTACAACATTCCCTCCTAAAGCCTACAGTCACAAAGACGTTTATCAAAAAAATGACTTCTAATTTCAAAGGTAATCATATAAATACTGGGTGAAATGTTCAGTTAAAAAAACCCTCAGTAAAAAATTGAGACTATATCAAGTGAAAAAAGAAACACTAAAAGGAAATATATCAACATTTTAATAGTGGTTATTTTGGGAGTGAAATGATTATAGATGATTTCTCTGTTTTTTTCCCCTCTATTTTTGAAATTTTCTATAATCTAACTTTAATATTCTGTATAACAGAAAAATACATTTATTGGAAAAGATACTTACAGATGGTTTCGTTTCTTCCCATGCCATTCACATACTACTATAATGTAAGCCTGTCAACAGTATGACTTGTATAGGCACCCAAAGTCAGGGAAAACAATACCGTCTTGTATTTTATACAGCTCCTGTACTCCAAAGGGCACAAAACACATTTAAGAAGCCTTATTTCATAAGTCCAACCACTACTTTTCCAAGATACGTTTTTTTTTTTAACCAATTGTTAATTCCTGAGATTTACTCAGATTCAGGTTTATTCACTTTGTGGAACAGAAAACAAAATAAGGGAAATTTGAAAATAGATATTGTCCATTTTTCTAAGGGAAAATGAAAAGATTAGGATTATTTCAAGACTTGCTAGTAACAGAACATAGGAAGGGAGACCCATCGCTGCCATCCAAATCCTTGTATTAATCAGTGTGTATTAGTGGGTGTTATCTAACTTTTTCAAGTTAGATGTTAGATTTTTCAAAACATATTCATAAGGTGTGATGTTTCTAAATAGCAGTGCTATTGGCATTTTAAATGACACACTTCTTTGTTATGTGGGACTATTCCACACTTCAGAGTGCTGAGTGTCCTTATTCCTACACCCAAATTAGTGAGTGATGCACTCTTCTAGTCACTGACATAATTAAAATCTTCCAACCAATTTACAGTTGCCTCCCTTTGCCTGTCACTAATATAGAGTATCTTACTTATTTACCTCAAAATGTCAAGTCGCTAGTGCGAATACCATTAGTTCCATCTTACAAAAGAGGGAAATGAAGACCAATGAGTTTAAAAATCTTGCTCAGACTCTTACCTCCCTGGGAAATGACACAACCAACTGGAACCCAGGTTTCTGCCTTCCTTTAACCCATTACATAGAAACTGTGACAGGACTCTTGAAATCGGCTTCTTATTCCTTCAACATGTTTTTGTGTAGCTCCTTGATCACGTATCTTCAAGTTACTATTACTTCAGTATTGCTTGAAATTCAACTCAGTTCAGCCTGGAGTTAAAGCCATGGAGTGAAATAAACAGACAGGGGCAGCTGCTCAGGGATGGGTAGGACAGAGCATCTTCTGGGAAAGCTACGCCTGACATGTGGGCCACGCAAAGATGGGCAGGGCCTGGGAAACCACATTCTGGCTTCTCCTCACTGGGAATAACAGCAATAATAAAAACTCCTATTTATTGAGCACTAATGTAGCGCTAGATACTTTGCTAGATGCTGTAATCTTTAACTCTCACAATAATTTTGAAGGATTTATATTATTGTGATGATTGCTTTAGAGCTGAGGAACCTGAGGCCCAGAGATGTTAAGAAACTTTTTCAAGGTTACATAACAAGACTTGAGCCCAGATGCATCCAATATCAAAGCAGAGAGAGAGAGAGAGAGAGAGAGTGTGTGTGTGTGTTTATGGTGGGGGGTGGATATTAATACTGCTGTATGGAACTTTTGGTATAATGCCAACACTTTAATGAGAAACACCCTTAGGTTAAAAATAGTATGAATTATGCTTACTCCGTATCACACATGATCAAAGTGGCTGAATGTACCGAAAAGACCTGAAAACACAATTTTGGTACACAAGAAAGCAAAGTGTGAAGTTGCCTCCCTGATGAAAAGCTGTGAACACTGATCAATGATCCTGATTCAAGTATCTCTATGGTGAGTAAAATATCATTAGTAACTATTTCTGTGTGTGTGTTAAGCATTGTCCTTCCTCTCTGTTCTTTAATGTGGAACTATCTCTAGGGAATAAAATCACACTGTTGAACCATACATCACCAGTGAATGATTTAAACATACAATTTTCACCAAAGAATATGGTAGGCCAAACATTCTTAGGACAGCATTGGATTCTGGGTGCAGAGGAATGGAAAAGACGGGGAGGTGAAGCAATCAGAAAGAGCCCACGTGAACAGAAGAGGCTATTTTCAAATATATAATTCCCTAACAACTCAGTCCAGGACTAGCCTTATTTTGTACTAGAAAAGTCATTGCAGCTCAGTGAGTGCATGTATGTGTTTGTACGTGTGCCATAGAGTATACAGTTATTACAAAAATGAAATAATGGTTGAGCTGAAATTTACCAAAATTTATTAAGAGCATGACAGTATATCTGACTGTGACATGTACTCTAAAAACAGGGAAAGGGATCTAACTTTCTGAAGTCATAGAAATTTAAGAGGCCCCTCCACCTGTGACTCTGAAAGTCTGCTTTAGACAATGACAATAATCTCTACTACTTAGCATGTGATATTGGGAAGCAAATTCTTAATGATTCTAAATTGAAAAGATGGTCACGCAAAAGCTTATACATGAATGTTCACAGCAGCATTAGTTATAACAGTCAAGACAAGTAAACAACTCAAATGTCCATCAGATGATGAATGGAGAAACAGATGTAGTATATGCATACAAAGGTGTATTATTCAGGCATAAAAAGAAGTGAAGTAATGATATATAAGGTGGGATAGCCTTGACATCATTATGTTAAGTGAAAGAAGCTACAAACTAAAGACCATGTATTACATAATTCCATTTATATGAAATGCCTAGAACAGGCAAACCCACAGAGACAGAAAGTAGATCAGTAGTTGCCAGGGGGTGGGAGGAACTGAGAGTGACTGCTTAATGGTTATTGGGTTTCTTTTGGGGGTGATGAAATTGCTTTGGAATTAGTGGTGATGGTTATGCAACATTTTGAATATATTAAAAACCACTGAATTTTTACACTTAAACATGGTGAGTTTGATGTGAATTTTATCTATAAAAATGCAAAAAAAGTGGTCCTAAGTTTCCCTTGGAGGGAACAAATAACAGAAAAACCACTGAAGCCAACTATCATTTCCTTCATGTTCTTCTATTCTTCAACATGTGGGAAAAGTGATTCTAAGGTTAACTGGCATTCATTAAGCTCTTCCCTATGCCAGGCACTGTAATGTGACTAATATGTTTCTCAGTTATTCTCACAACAACCCTAAATGGACTACTGGTAACTTCACTGAACAGATGAGAAAACCGATTCACTGATGTGATCAACGTTATATTCTAGTAAATGGCAGAGCCAGGATTTGACCTATTTAGGTCTATTTAGTCTAAAGCCTAACACTCATTCAATATTCAATCCCTTGGAAAAGAGCGGGAGAGGGAGCTTTAGACTGAGCAATGATGAAGTCAAATATATTCTTTGGAGTCTAATCCATTGAATGCGGAGGAGCGTGGTGGGGAGTAGGACAGTAGTGTCGTTCTACTAAAATAATAAACTTGGAGATGAAGGTTGCAAGATTGCAGTGAGTGACAACTCTTCTTCATTTTCATGTTTTCCTATTTGAGGTTATGGAAAAACAAATGAAATACATATTCTACCTTGTAGCTGGCAATACTTACACAATTGAGTTTCTGGCATCATATCTGACTCTACTTAGGAACAAATACATAACTAAAGTATAAAGTTTAGATGAAGAAAAAGAACTAGATTCCGATTCTGAAATGTTATCCCTATGGAAACTTGAAATAATGAAAAAACTCAACAATGTCACAGGAACACTTAAAGCTCATCTCTGGTTACAAAATACCCCAAGATCTCTAGGAAGCATTTAAGATATTCCTGGGTTACAAAAACCCTGATCTAGAACTCCTTGCCCTCTGGGAACCCATGGGTCTGGGCATAGGCACTTAATCTTTATCCTTTATTCAATCTTCCACTCAAGTTAAATGCAGTTTGTTAATAATACTTCTACCAAAGGGATTACCAATGGTTGGACCTCAACATATTTTTCATTAAAGCTCTTAACGGAAACTTTCAGTTTTCTAACCTGGAAGGATTCTTCTGAACTAACTGGGGAAAAAGAAAACATTGATCTGGTGGCCCTACTCATATTTTCAATCAAGAGCATCCAAAGGTGAGGTTTCTGATTAGAGCACATACTCTAGGGTCTTTTCTACAAAAACATGTTTCCTTACATGCTTCAGATACTCAATACCTGCTTGTAGAGAGGATGCCCTGGCATGGCTGACACATATGTAGGCTTGGGAGGTGGGGACAATGACAAATTTAAGGTTTCTCAGCTTTGGTAACATTGCTTAATATATACTCAAAAAGCTCCATGTAAAAATATCCCTAAGAAACTGTTGCAGGAATCACCAGGGTAAGTTGTGCTATTGGTCGAAGATTTTTTTAAAGTCAAAGAAGATCTCGGCACAGATGTCTGCAATGTGTGTAGTATGTGAAAACTTTTATGCTTTTTGGAACATGAATTAATGGGCTACAGATCTCTCTTTCTCTATGAGGCCAAATTCTTCATTAACTTAGATCCACTCTTGCTACCTTCTCTCTCTGAAGATAAGAGCTTATTCCTTATGTCCTGATATGTCTCAACTTTACTGATTCATTTTAACACCTAGAAAGTAGTGCTAAGTGGAATACAAAAGATTTTCTTTTTAAGGGAAGTAGGCATTGAGTAGATACATAAAGTTTTTTAGGGTAGAGATAATAAAATTATTTTAGTACGAGTCATTACTTAGCATAGGTAGGGAAAGTCAAAGAAATTAAGCCTGATCCAACAATCCTTTTAAAGTCTGTTACCGCAAGGTGAGCTGACCACAGGAACTCAAACATTTACTAAATAAGCTCAGAAGCATGTCCTCCTTTTTAAGAATATTCATAGACTGGTCCAGAATAAAGTGGAGTTTTGGGTACTGTTCATATTTCTTATCAGCATCTTTCCCTAACTACAAAATATATCGAAGTAGCTTTAGAAATGTACTCTCAATGATATTCAAAAAGGGGTTTATGATTTTAGGAATCTTTTTTGCTATGGAATAACAAATGAGATGGATAAAAATACCATCTCCAATTTTCAACCCTGTTTTCTGTTCTATTGGCACCTCCTAAAATACACACATTGAGAAATAATTAGTCTTTTGATTAACCTGTTTTAGATTTTTTATAAAAATTTAAAATATATATATATATATATACACATATGTGTATATATACACATATATTTTACATATAAACATATATTTCACATTACACCTTTCAACCATTAAAGACTGCTTCAAGTTCAAGGATCTTAAAATAACTAGTGTTTGGTTCATTTTTCTGGCACCACCCGAGAAAGATGGCAAAGTGTTTTTCCCAAATAAGCGAAACAGCAGGATTCAGGGACCCCATCAGTGAGGGTCTCCTAGGCCTGGCCTCTAAATTAGGGGCTTCCAAACCCAGCTTTCCTGGGGCTCCATGGAACCCAGCAGGGATAGTGGGGCAAAATCAAGGTACTTTGTCTCTTTCCATCACCTAAATATCTATCTATAACCCATCATCACATTAGACACACACAACTTCCCACCGTCTACATCTGCATTGCTTCCTCTTTGCACTAACATCGTATTTCTCCTCCATGTTCTTTTTCAGAAATGGAGAGAGGAATAATGAAATCTGGAATATTACAATACACCAGTGATCTCATTGTGTCAGGGGAAATGAATTCTCATTTAAAATAAAAAGAAGGGATCATTCATCATAGCAGCAAAGTGTCCGAACTATTACTTCATGTGAAGATGTAAATTTACTTAAGGAATATGTAGTTAGCAGTTAGTTGCTGAAGAACCTAACAACCAAATGCAGATAAAATAATCAGAGATATGGATAAAAATGTATAATACTATTGGTTTGTATTATCAAAAGCTCTATATCTAAAAGTATATCAATAGATGATTAGTTAATTAAAATATGGTATATCCATACAAGGGAACACTATACAACTATTTTAAAAGAGAATGTAAATATTTATTTATAACAGGAACATATGTGCATGATATATTTATTGTCGAAGGAAGCATACAGAATATGATCCTATTTTAGCAAAAAAAGAAAATCAATATTTATAGTTATGTACAGGTATAGAAAAAGTCTGGAGGATATACACTAAACTATCAGCAGTGATTTCTATTTCTCTGAGGTTATATTTTGACTTTTTCAATATGTCTTTATATTTGACAACATCTTCTAAGTTTTTCTGCAATAGGCATATATTACTTTTATAATCAGAAGAAATAATGAGGCTATTACAATTTTGGAGGCAAAGGTGATTCAACTTCATAAACACACACAAAGATGGCAACCACTGATTTACGCTTTATAAACTGTGAAAACAGAAGCCCTGACTATGACTTTCCGTTGCCCCCTGGTGGAGCAATATAAGAATTTTATGGGCATCTTTGCCAGCTAAATTTAACCCATAAACTATGTGAATCCAAAGTCAGATAAGTCATAGCTTTATGACCAAGGAAATGCTTGCTCATTTCATCCTAACCTAATCTGGTGGATAAGCCAAGAAACATCCCTTTATTCTCAATAAATAATTATGGATGTCCATAAATTTACCTAAAACTTACGTAATGCTATCAATCCTGTTCACTTGGAGGTAAAATCCTCATAGCAAGCGAGGTAGGCCTTCACGTCTCCCAAGTTTGGTCACTGAAGAGAAAGAACACCTCAGTCTAGGATTAAGGCTGATTTTACTTTAGTTTAAATGAGTTAAGAAAAAGTAAATACGTGGAACCATGACCGGTACACACCAAGTGCTATGTAAGTATTAACCATTACGCTGCTGCTGCTACTACTACTACTGTTTTTGCATCTGTGATAAAGAAGTACTGCAAAGAGTGTCGATGAGCTAAGACTATAAACGAGCTGAGTTCCTCAGTGACTCCCTGGCCCCTATATATGGCCCCTGATATTCTGAGGTCAAGGATAGCCACGTAGATTGAGATATCACTACATCATAGGAACCCAGAATGGAAGACTCACTTTTCTGGGAGTGCCTGGTGAGCATATCATGCTAACACACTCGAGGGTCTAAACTACTACTATCATATAAGGATTTTTTTCAGCTTGCCATGTTTTGTTTCTCACTGCATTAAGGGCCTATGGTGGGCTTGGTCATAGCCTACCAAATACATGTATTTGCTTTTATATATACAGAATACCTCTGGAAGGCAATCATAAGAAATAAGGTATCTAACAGAGGTTGTATCCTGCTAGGAAGTTAGGTGATGGGGACTAGGGATGAAAGCTGACTTAGTTTTTCCCATACACACTTTTGTCCCTTGTATTTTTGGTAGCCTGTGTATTTATTACTAATCAAAAATAAAATAAAAACTTTTAATGGTTTCTTATAGGGAATAAATAGAAACTGCTTGATAGATAGTACCTTTTTAGATGTGGTTGGCAAAGAGAATAATATATTATCAGAGTACAAAGGCAGAGGGACATGAACATTTAGGAAGTTATCATAAGTACTGGGGTATAGAAAAAACTTGAACATAGCCCCTAACCTAAAAAAGGTGACAGTCCAAAAGAAAGGTAGACATTATGACAGTACCATGAGATGAGGCTTGTAATAGAATGCTAGGACAGAACAGATGAGGAATCCCCTGTCGGCACATGTTCTCTGGATAATGAGCTGTGAGATGGGTAGAAGGAAGAAGAAGAATATCCTTATAGAGTATTTACAAAGCATTTCAAAATCTTACAGTATCTACCTTTCAGCCATTTTTCCTACATAGTCAGTAAACTCTGCAAACTTGGAAAGTTCACCATGCGTGTCCCCTTCCAAACACTTCTTAAAATAATTGTAAAAATTGCTGCTAGCATCAATCTCTACAGTATGCTATTTGTTTCTCTACTCACAGATGCACTGAAGATAATAACATAGAAAGTATAACTGTTTTTTAAAATAAGAATAGAGAATAAATATATTTCATATATTTTAACCATGAGATAAAGAAAAAAAAGTTTGTTGGGTCTTTCTAAAATCCATTCAACCACTCTGTATCATTTGATTGAAGAGCTTAACCCATTTACATTTAAAATAATTACTGAAAAGGTTAGTTTCTTTAACAGGTGGTTTTGGGAAAACTGGATATTCACATGCAAAAGAAGGAAACTGGACCATTTTTTAACACCATACACAAAAATCAACTCAATATGGATTAAAGACTTACACATGAGACCTGAAACTGTAAAACTCCTAGAAGAAAAAATAGGGGGAAGGTTTCATGACTTTGGTCTTGGCAATGATTTCATGGGTTTGTCACCAAAACCATAAGCATACAAGCAAAAATAAACAAGCGGGATTACCATAAACTAAAAAGCTTCTGCACAGCATGGCAAACAATCACAGAGTATAAAATCAGCCAATAGAATTGGAGAAAATATTTGCAAACCATCTATCTGATAGGGGTTTTAATCTCCAAAGTATATTTTATTTTATAATTTTATAAAGTATATTTTAATCTCAAAAATATATAAGGAACTCCTACAACTCAACAGCAAAAACGCTAATAAACTAATTAAAAACAGACTAAGAACTTGAATAGACATTTCTCCAAAGAAGACATACAAATGTCCAACAAGTATATGAAAAGATGCTCAATGTCACTAATCATCAGAAGTGCAAATCAGGACCACAATATCACCTCCCAGCTGTCAAGATGGCTATCTTCACAAAAACAAGAGACAAGTATCGGCAAGGATGTGGAGAAAATGGAACCCATGCACACTGTTGGTGGGAATGCAAGGTGGTGCAACTGCTATGGAGAACAGGTATGGAGGTTCCTCAAAAAATTACAAATAAGCTGTCATATGATCCAGCAATTCAATTCCTGAGTATTTGTGTAAAAGAACTGAAATCAAGATCTGGAAGAGATACTAGTACTCTCGGGTTCACTGCAGTTCTATTCATAATAGCCAAGATGTGGAAACAACTTAAATATCCATCGACATATGAATGAATAAAGAAAAAGTGGAATATACATACAGTCGAATATTTACTATTCAGCCTTAAGAAAGAAGAAATTTCTGCAATATGCAACAACACAGGTAAACATTGAGGACACAATGCTAAGTAAAATAAGCCAGTCACAGAAAACTGCATAATCCCACTTACATGAGGTACCTGAAATAGCCAAATTCATAGACTCAGAGAGTGGCATGGTGGTTGCCAGGGGCTGGGGCAGGAGGGGATAAGGAGTTACTAATCAATGAGCATGAAGTTTCAGTTAAGCAAGGTGAACAAGTTTTAAAGATCTGCTGTTCAACACTGTAGCTGTAGACAACAGCAACATATTACACACTTAAAAATCTGTTACAAGAGTAGATCATGTTAAGAGTTATTACCATAATAATTAAAAAAAAACAGTTGTTAAATCCTACCAAGTACATGGGTGCCAGGACAAGAAATCTCGAGTACTTCCGGCTCTCAAAGAAGCTACAAATACAGAGTAATTAGAATGAGATAATCCTTGATATTTGAAATCATTGTCTACAGCCCCTAACTACCAAGTGGAATATAAAAGAATATTTATACAAATTTTTTTCTTTAAAAAATTTCTCTAATTTTCTTGTGACAAAGTTACCCTATACTACATCGGTTGCTTTAAAGAATCTGGTGTCAGGAAGATCGGCACACACGTTTTTAACAGACAATTAATACAGCAAATATTCTTCAGTGGATTTGTCAGAGCTGCAGATTAAGTCAGTCTTATCCAGTACTGCAATACCTAGACCATCGCAAGTCTAGAAGGAGCTGACAAGGAGGAAGGTGAAGTCTAAGCTTTCTGGGAGGTCTGACCTCTATTTCAGCAAGACTTCTTTCCTCCTTTTGGTCTAAACTAAGTATTTATAATTATTTTCAAAACGTATAATGTGCTATTACAGGCCAACACCCCTTTGCCGCTGCTTGAGAACAGGTATTATTAAGTATAGTTCTCTCATCACATTTCCCAATACTCTTAGAATCAAACATGAATGATACAAAAAGTTCTTATTTATGTGTTCCTCATTTGGTCAAAGATATGACTAATCACAACCTGCAAGTGAATCATTAAAACTTTATGAAAACTATCACTATGCAGCTTAAGCATCTTTAGCAAATCGTTTTTGTTTTTTTTTAAAGAAGAGGTTTGGACCACACACAGATTTTTTTTTTTTTTTAATCTTTCATCTTGAAAGTTATTTTTCTCTCCCCTCAAGGAGCCTGACCTGCTTTAAATCTTCTTCTGCCAGATGATGTAGTGTCTTGCATCACCTTATTGATCTATATGCGAGGCATTTGTTTCAATCTGTGTTTAGGCAGGCTGTTTATTAATTTTTGTTTTTCAATTTAGTTATCTCAAGGCAATGAGGTTGCAGATGGACTAATAAGTCCCATCCCGTGTGAGACACAACTTGTTTCTCTATTGCAAAAAGTCACCTACAAAAATTTAATTTCCTATATCCATACATACAGTATGGTGCTCTTCCAACTCTTCTCAGACAAAATTCTATGAAGTTCTCACCACCTTTTTTCCTCATAGAAAATTTTGAGAATATCACAGACGGCATTTTGCCTTGAGACCTGTAAAGTGTTCCTGCCAATTCCATAAAAGAGTGAGGTGGAAAACTGTTCTTTCCAATTCCCTTGTGTCTCTAATAACATGAGGTCTCTGGCCAAAATAAAACATACATCCTCTTCAGGTGAAGGGAAAGTGGAAATTCCAGAATTTAACATTTTGTTATGATGATTTCCAGTGTGAGATAACGCCAAAGCCAACTCTCTAGAGCTTTCTTTATTCCTACAAATCAGTATGTGGAATCAAGAAATCTCCCAACTCTTTGTTCCGGCAACTCTATTGCATTTCTAGACTTAAACTTGTGGGTTTTCGAAGAAAAAAGTTTCCCCCTGCTCCTCTCCTTCCTCAAAAGGCAGACAATATACCTTGACATTTATTTCAGGCATGGGGTGTAGGTTGAGGGGGGCCAGGAGGGGAGAAATGGCTTCACATTATCTTAGTAGGATTTCTTCCTACTTTCTGATTTTTTTTTCCCCTTTGGGACCAAATTCCTCAAAGGATACAATTTCTTTTCTTCCTTTGTCCCTTTCTTCCCTTGCCATTCACAGCAGCAGACCTCTTCAGGCATCTGAAAGTTAAAGCCATTGTTCCAAGGTGCAGAGCTTGGCTTCCACTGCCTGGGTCTGGTCCGCAGTGGTGGCATGAACAGCATCCTGTGGTTCTGACACACCTGGGGACCAGGTGGGGATGTATCAAAATAAACTAGGAGAGGAGAGTGTGTCACAGACCATTTGCCACTCTCATTAAAACTTTTCAAATCTGCTCCCTCTTTTCCAATTCTTTGGGGGTCTTTTCCATTTTGGTTATGCCAGGGCCCAAGTTAACCGCAGGCAGCTACAACACCGCATTGGGCTTTTTTTTTTTTTTTTCGTCTTCAGGGGTCTAGGCTCACAGAAAGTTAGAAAGCTTCCCTCAGACTCCATTTGGGCCCAGTGCCCTTCTGAAAGCTAAATACACACCAAGGAGGTTGTGGGCGGCAATTCTCCCCTTTAAGTCAGCCCTGTAAGTGGCTCCCAGTCTGCAGTTCACTGAGTAGGGCCTGTGACCCAGGGCGGGCTTATGCAGGGATGACTGAATTTCACCACAAATATATTCCAACCTGAAGGAAATGGGTAAATGTGTTGCTAGGTTTAATTTTCTGAAGCTGGTAGAGAAACTAGAAAAGCGTACCAAATAATCACTCTCTGCACTTTCCTCCAAGGCAGAGACCTTCTTTGGGGACCTCTGATGTAGAGGTGCCTTTACACTTGATGAAATCCAGGCAATAGGACCTGAGGATCACCGTTCTCAGTTAACAAAATAGGCAAGCAAGGCTCAGCAGGGGTAAGGACACAAGTTCAGGCTTCCAGAAAGACACAGAGGTGGGATTTGAATACAGAACTTCTGACACCCAAAATTTATGATTCTACTTTATGAGCTATAGCCACCTGTATCTTCTGGACACTCATTTACATAAATCCGTAAACTGTGATGAACAGATATGACTAAGGTTCAAGTTCTTTGTGATGTGGCCTCATGGTTTTTCAAGTTGCTTATGGCGATAAGAGTGATCATTAATCATGAGTGTCTCATTTACTTAGGACAATTATCAAGTCCAGTCAGCGTGCTGGTTAAGAGAGCAGACTCCAGAGACTGACTTCTGGCTTTCCAACCCTGCCTCTGCCATTGGTAATGTGTAGGACTTTGGCAAATTATTTAAACTCTCTGTGCTTAGCTTTTCTCAACTGTGAAAAACAGGTACAAAGTAGTACTTTATGGTACAAACATTAAGTGAGATGACAGATGTAAGAATTTAGTAGAATGGCTGGCAAACAACACCCACTTAATAAGATGGTTATTATTTTATAGAGCTATTATTATATATATTGCTATAATATTGTGAATTTCATATAGCTATAAAATAATTACTTTAGAGTAATTACGTTTGAAATAGACTTATAGCCTTATAGCTAAAAAATAATTATTTTATAGTAATTACATTTCAAACAGCCTTATATATTTATGCAGTGGCTTCAGTGGAGAGAAAACAAAGACCTGGGTTCTCTCCTTGGTTCTGCAGCACATGAATCACATGATACCAAGAGAGGCATCCTACTTTATCTCAGCTTTTTCATGTGTAAAATGAAATAAGCTGTTGGACTTGATACTATTTCCAGATCTTTCTAAGGATACGCACCTTAATGTGTCCATGACACAGAGAATTCATTTCTTACTATGTAGCAAGCACTATATTGTACATGCGTTTGCTCACTTAAATGTAACAAAAACATTCCCATTTTACAGATGATGTCAGTGAGGTTTACTTAGAGTTATTAAGCAATCTGCTAACCATCTTAAGTTTGCAAGGGGCAGTGTTGGGAGTAAGTGTGTCCAGGTCTGGCTGACTCCGGGTGCTGGCTCTAATCAACGTGCTCTGCTCCCAGCCTGTTCAGCGAGGGACTCATTAATAAAGTAACAGTGGTCCCTGTTTTAACCATCCAAGTAAGTAAAAATCCATTATAAACAGAAAATACTAAATCAGTTCCCTATTAGCAACAATGGCCATTTTCACTCCTAAAAAGATTAATAAGTGTGAGAAGCCCAATTTAAATCTACAATTGGCCAGAGATTAAACTAACACAGGTCTGTTTTGGAAGGAAGCTTTTAAAAGGCCAGAACTCAACTTTTCAAGTTAACGGGATTCAAACTTTCAATGCTTTCCTTTCTCCTTCCCTTTAACTAAATTCCACTTTGTATTTTTCATCTTGTTTTTGGAGTCTTTCCAAGTCACCTCTGTGAAGAAACACAAGGCCCTTGGCACTGAACTTTTGGGAATGTGCCCACATCTGCCTCTGGATGTCTGCTTGCCTACCTTTGATGCTGCATTCAACACCTAACTTAAAACAAAGCAGGGCTTGAAACAAAAAGCTACTCAGGGTACGAGGGATCCAGCTCACCAGTCAGTGGCTTGGATGATAAATATCATGAGCAAAAAAGGCCTGAAAACCTCAAAAATTGTTCAATATTTCAAGGCAGAGCCAGCTGATTTTCATTTCAGGGAGGAGAAAGAGCAGTGCTACGTTGCAGAGGAAGAAAGGAATATATGATGATGACAGGCATGCTGATTCATTGTTTTTTCAAATAATGCTGAAACATTCTAACTACATTGGTGTCATGCAGATCCTTCCCAGAGCTAAAGAGGTTTTGTTGCTATGCGCATATGTGCTTCTATTTATAATAAGGTTTTCATTTTGACATGATAACTCCAATTTAAAATATGGCATTCTTCTTCGTTTCAGTTCCTTAGAATCAAATATGTCATTCATCATCTTGGTGGTCCCAGTAAAATGCCCTGGAATTCTCATCCCCGTTTCCAATAGTTACGCATCCATCCATCCATATGGTAACAATATTACCACAACCAAATTCCTGCTACCAAAGACATCAAATAGTTCAACTTCAGCCCCATGCCCAGGAATATTTTCTTGTCTCAAGAAGGAAATTTCAATCTCTAAGTTATCAGGAGAGAATAAATGTCATATAAACAAAAGTAATGTTCTATCGAACGTACCATATTGCCCAAGAAGAGAGGGGTGACCGCTTACACATATGGTGGAAATGACAAGAGACTGGGGTGTGCTTCTGTTTCAAACAAGATGACCCTCTACAAAGCTTGGAAGAACTGAGTCAAAAAAAAAAAAAAAAAAAAAACCCACTGTGGCTGAAATGCGGGCTGCTGAAGCAAGGGCTCTGTGTGTTTGCCCCTGAACAATAGCTTTCTTATTCTAGGAACCTGAAGTGAGGGGGCTGAGATGAGCTGCTTCTACTGGAAAATGAATGGAAAAGAATGTGCTGGGAGGCTCCATGTTCTGACAAATCATCTCCAGTCTAGGGCTCTGTCAGTGTCGGGGTGAGCCCCTTGGTACATGAGCAGTAGCAGGGTGTGATGATGGTTAAGGAATAGGTAGGAATCAAGTAGCCTCAGTTCTTTCCCTGTTCTCTTGTCAATTAACGAGAGGATATGAAGAAAATCTAAAGCTTTCTGAGCTTGACTTTCCTCATTGAAAAAGGAGAGAACACGATGCACCAACATCGAAGGTCACTTTCACTTCTGAAGTTTGTACTGGGTACAAAGTAATAAAGTAGGACTTTTCCTACACACCTAGCAGAATCAGAGGGAATAATAGTAGCTATCTTTCCTAAGTGCTATCTGTTCCAGCCACTGTGCTAGGGTTTTCCCTATGTGATCTATGACCCCCCAAAAGCCTTCTTGGGTTCACATGATTGCCATTTTACAGGTGAGAAAACTCTACCTTGCCTAAAGTCACTCAGCTGGTAAGTGGCAGACCTGGGATGAAACCCCAATCACCCAGCTCCAAAAGCTCATGTTCTTTCACTGCCATATGATGGCACCGCCCAGCCTTGCTCTGAGGGGGGCATTGCCCAGATACTGATAACGCTGACGCTGGTAAGTCCTGGTTCCCCGTGGGCCAGCCATATGAAATGTCTGGAAACGTGAAGAACCACAAGTGGGGACAAACTCATCTGTCAAGTGGGGTAACAACAGGATTGCCTCTTAAATGTAGGACTTAGCAATTTTAAAGTCCTTAGACCAGTGCATGGCACAGAGTAACATAGCAACTACATATGTGCTTGTTACATTGATTCAAATATGTAAGAACCTCCAAGAAGTAGAAGGCTAAAGGATATGTAGTCTTAAAGAGCCAAAAGGGAGCTATAGATTGGGAGGGTTTGGGAGCTGGGTAGACCCAGAGAGGGGGCAGGAGAAGACAGTGACAAGAGGAGCAAAGTGAGAGGGCCAGGCCAACTGTCATCAAGTAGTCTGAAGTTCCTGACTTCTGCAGCTCAGAGTGCTGTGACAATGGCACCTGGAAAGTGGAACCCAATGGTAGCTGTTAGGGGAGCAGCTTCTCTCATCTCTGGAGATGCACATTCATTAACCTGTGGGTCTTCTTATTTTGGCAGTGGTAACTATGCTATATGACCTGTGAACATTCTTGCCATGGACCTGGATTCATATAGGGAACTGGGTCAGAGTGAAGTTGTTCATAAACAAAGTACAGCACTGCCTCTGGGTGATCAGACTAAGCTACAGAAATGGGAGAGAAGGTCTGAGTCACCTGGATTCTTTCATCATATCTGTCAGAAGCCAGGACCATGCCTCTGAGCTTAGTGGAGACATGTCCATCAGACGCCAGAAGAGGCTCTCCGGAGGAGAACTCTGCCTAAACAGCTCCACTGGAATGACTAGAGTTTCCAAGCTCCCTCGCTGAGCTTCCTCCTGAACCCCCTGGGCTCTGCACTCATATGAAGTCTTGGGCGTTAGCTTTCAAGTATGTGGTGTGGTCAGACCTGGCACCTGCTGCTACTGATGTTGTTCCCACTCTTACCTCACTGTTGCTCATTTTCCCAGCCTTGTGGCTCCACTGATATTTTCTCTAGGATTTTAACCTGCTACTTCTGTATCAGTGTTAATGGCCAAAGGGAACTCTGGGGTCCAACAATTCCCCATTCCTCATGATCCCAAGTATTCAGGTTTGGTCCCCTCTATGTGGAATGCCAAAGTTTGTTCTGTCATTCTATTAACAAAACCTATTTGTGAATCTCACATGTATATCATGCACTTGAAAGGTTCAAAATTTAAAGGACACAATTAGACATGGTCTCAAAGATATTAATAGAAGTAATTAAAATGTTATAAATAGCAAAAGTCTGGAAGACTTAGATTACCCCTTTGAGGCTCTAAAGAATTATTATGCAAAGGATGCAGAGAACAAATGAAAAATAATCAGAGTCTTAAGATATTTTACTTAACAGAGCTTCAGTATTTAGGGGGAAATCCTAAATTTTAGTGATTAAGACATTTTCCACTATCAAGTCAAAGAGAGTAGGTTCTAGATTGCGTAGTCTTTAAGACTATTATTCAATGTCTCCTTGAATTATATGAAGTAATTCTGGGGAAGAACTGATGGCTTAATACACTGTACTGAAGATGAAGAAATAAAGCTGGATTCCAGCAAGAGACATTCTACTGGACCTGAGAAGAGACTTCCATACAAGGAATTAAGAATCTTGTTTCCCAAGAGAGCAACCGTGCCTATCACATTCTTCAGAGGTAATGCTGTTTTAGTAACAGATTGAGTTTGGAGTACCTGCATCTGAGTCAAGGATTCAATAAATGGAACTTTTTTCAAGCATAAATGCCCAGGGACCCTGGGTTAGATCAAATGTATCACAGTTTATTACATCTTCTAAGACAAATACTAAGAAGTTTAAGGATCTCAGGTGGTGTTACCTATTCACTACTGTACAAAGCTTTGAAATAAGCTTTCATCTCCTCATTCTTTAGCCCAGCAGTTGACCTGTGGCATAGACATGTAAGAAGGTAAAATTCCAAGGGAGGATTTAGAACTAAGAACTATTTTAGTTCCATTGCACCGACTACCAATGACACACATATATTCTTTGGGAATAATCAGTCAGGATTATATATTCTCTTGGTTTACCAAGGAAGGCTGATTTTAAGCCAAACTGGCTCCTGCTGGACAAGGGCCTGTAATTGATACTCACTTCATTGATCACTGCTGGGGTTCAGATCAAGGATCTGGAACCTCATTTATGGGCATTAAATGCAAAGGAGAGAGGGAGAAGGAAAGCAAAGAAGTAAGGCTTAAGATCGGGTTTAAAAAACTAAAGGGGCAGAAATATTCTATAAAAATTGAAGTTGGGGACGCTTTCCTAAAAGAGAACTAAAACCCATAAGATCTACAAAACCATCCATCCAGCTTATACACATATTGAAGAAGAAAATTTTTAAGAAAGTAATAAAAAACACTCAGTCTAGTGAGAACTATGTTCACTTCCATTAAACTGAAAGTACAGCTTGTTATCTACACACCAGCAGCCTTATTATAGGAAGTACTGATAAGCCAGGGCTTATTGGTAGGGAGAAGTTGAGAAGCTTGGGATGGAATCTTCCTTGAGTTCAAATCCTTTTAAACACAGGACAGGGAGAGAGATGACCTTCAATTGACAGTAGATACAGTACTGAGAGGAGAAAATCCTCAGCTCTGCTCTTCTCAGCCCTGGGCTTTTTGTATGTCAAGGCTTGAGATGATTTCACATATTTTAACTTAATGCAAATGAAGGGGAAAAAAAAAATCAGTGTACATGTTTTCAAAGGTCTCAACTTCTCCAAACAGGTGCAATCACTTGGGAAAGAGAACAGATGAGCAGGAGTGGCCATGTTTGTCATCTCTTCACTCCACAAAACATCTTACTAAACCATAATCAAGTTTAAAGGTTAAAAGGTAAAGTTTTAAAGCTTAATGTATACACATATAATTTAATAAATAAAAAGTGATGGTATTTTCTAATATAAATATCCACATTGGAGTGATGCAGCTAAAACAAGATGAGCTACAAAAACTAATGGACCCTCCCAGGGGAATCAGGCGAAAACAGAACTAGGGAAAAATGAGTTGAATATCTGTGTAAGAATTATTTCCACTGTGCTGCAATAGCCTATCTTAAGCCAAGGACTTGAGGGATATTTTCAATACAAAAGACAAATATGTAGATATGTGTCCCCTTTCCCATTAGAACTGGAACCCCCTGGATAAGAAGCATGTTTCTTTTTTCCACAGGCCTATTATGGAAATCACCTCTTTGATTGTCATTATACTGAGATGCTGACATATTTCACAATATGTTAGTCAACCTTTAGGTTAAGGAATCTAAATTATCTAGAGCTTTTATTATATATTATATATAAAAATTCTTTGAGGACCATAGATGGTTACATGCATGAAGATCTGTCTGGGCTAATGGAACAATGGAAAATGTTCTAAATAAAGAACTGGAGAAGAGAACACTTAGCAGTGGTAGCTTTAAATAAAAATAAATAAGAATAAATTAAAAAATTAATGCAAGAGAAGTAATTTAATTCCATTGGATTTCTGTTTTTTATCCAAGCCTCAGCCTTGTGACCTAAATTGATAACAGACTAATTTGTTAAAGATTATTCTGCCTACCATATGAATTTGGAAGAAATGCAGAAATTAGCTAGATGAATTGGTTTATTTAGAAAATGATTTGTAAGTACATTAAATGTTGAAAAAATAAAGACAATACTGTCTGGATAATACCACTATTAGGACTAAGAACTTCAAATTTACAAACTAGCCAATGATGTAATTTCAGAATTAAAGGGGAAATAGCAGCACTTTAAATAGGCAGGAGAGAAATCTTTTTTTGTATACTTTTTTTATGACTCATTAAGTAAATACAAGGACTAAAAATGTGTGTTTGTGTGAGGGCACGTGTGTGTGTAAGTGATAGCTCACAAACACCTCTCTCAAGGGATCTCCAACAAAAGATTCCATGAAGCCTAAGTCATGGGTTTACAACACAAATTTGTATTGTGCTTAGAAAATGAATGCCATGGCCCTTCTGGGACCTGAGGCAGACTGTTTAGGCATATTCCCTTCCTTTTCCACATATTCTATTTCATTAAATGCTCACTAACACTCTGAGAAGTAGGTAGGTATCATTACCCCTTTTTGACAGTGATTTGAGAGCTTAAGTCAACTTGCCCAAGGATTCAAGGGACAGCAGGTAATAGAGCTGGGTTTGAACCTAGATTGGTTTCACTTCAAAGCCTAGGAAATCTCCACTCTACCAGTGTCATCCCTGGGTTAGTTATGAAGCTAGTTGATTCTTAGAGTTAAGGCCTCCAATCTAGGATCCATCTAGGTCCCATGTATATCCTGCTGCCTTGGTCAGGCCTTACGGCACAAGTTAAGAGTCCCAATGGTATAAATTGAGAATATCACCTATCATGTTAAAAGCAATAGTGCTGCTACATAATCCCAGTAAAATTACCCAAATAAGAACTTTTTTTGAAAACCAGGCAAAACTGTCTCCTCTGATGAATTGTTACTTTGCCTTTTTTCTTATAATGAAAGCTACATGTAATGGAAATTTCCAAGGAATTTCCTTAGCCAAAAATTATACTCAGTTACACCAACTGGGTTTGAATATTTGGTCCTTGGTTCCTTATCTTTTCTCTCTATTATCATTTTTAACCAACCTTATTGCACTTGTCTTATTTGGAAAGCTGTCACAAATCATCTTTGCAAGAATGGCATGGTATAAATAGACGGCAACATTAAAAAAGATAAATCACACCTGAAGCCATTAAAAAAAACTTTAGTGACCAGATACCTTACTTTCTAGAGAACTTGCGATATAAATTTCCTGACATTCTGTCCACTCATGCACAAATAATTACATTCTGAGATGGAAAAGAGAAAGGAAGATGAGGAAAATAATGGATTACTGAGCTTCTGTTAGGTGCCAACTGAGGTTAAGTGCTTCATGTACATAATCCCATCTTACTCCTCACATCTTCACAGATGATAAAAGAGAATCTGAAATTCACTAAACCCATGAAACCCGTAAGTGCCAGAGTTGGTATTTTAAATTCAGGTATGTCTGGTTCCTAAGCTTATGCCCTTTCCACTCTGCCAGCAGCCTCCTGATAGAGTCATGCTGAACTCAGGTTATTTCAGTAGGCCAGAGTATTCAATGTTTTTGAGCTTTGCTTATGGAAATAACTGTATAGGTTCTAATTTAAAGTAACTTTCCTAACAAACACATAGTGTTCAGAAAATTCTGCTCCTGCTGTATGTCTAGATTGCAGCAAATTTTTTGGAAAAAGAAATATCGGACTAGTATATATAACAAAAGATAGCAAGCTCAAAATCTGTGATAGCATGGGGCTTGCAGTTTTTAAGTGGTACGTGCTTTTGGAGAACTTCACAACCAGCATCTCCATTTATATGTAACATACTTATCCTTAAATACAAAACCATGAAAACTTTATAGGGCTTCCACCCTTCTGACTTGATATTGTGTAAAGTGTGTGTTTACACCTATGTAGGACACATGAGTTGGATGAGATCCAATCATGGGTATAAAAGTACACCGAGCAGTGTGCCTTTTGTACTTATATAATATATTGACTTTGGGCTTGTGCTACAGGAATTGTTCTTTGCCTCCAGCTCCTGAATTTACTACAGCTGCCAAACACTTCCAAAACCCCTCAGTCTCAATCCCAGGCCTGGAGAAATTCCACAGCCCTGGGAGATCAAGTTTCGCATCAATATTTTGGTGGGCTCCTTGCCAACGCCTTATCAAGGAAAAATATAATTATAGGCGAGACTGCAGCAAGCTGATTCTATAATATTCTCCTCTCCTGTCTCAGCTGCTAAAATATAATGTAATAAAAGTGATATAAGATACTGCATCTGCCCTCTCCATAATTCTATTTTCATTTCAGTTCCATGGCTTGATAAAGGAAGACTCCAAGCCGTGCCAGAGCTACTGATGCTTAGCTCCCAAAACTCTAGCATTTGATTTAGGAAAGTTACAGCTTAAACTAGAACTCATGATAGAAAGAAAAGATGGCAGTAGGGGAGATGATCTGGGGTCTTGTAGCAAACACAGCTTTTTTGGTTTTCTTCCTAGGACTGCTTTAATGGATAGCTCAGCTTCTACATCGTACGTAAAATTAGCATAGGGACCTCAATAATTCATACACGTTGTTTATGGGTCCTTGGGGGCATATTCTTTATTACCATGTGTAGTACATTATAACACCAAGCCATGGTTTAGGACTAAGTTCTGTTGTTCATTCAGTTTGGGTTATACCACGCTTTTACTTATGGCAGACACAGGAGGAAGGCATGATTCGATCTGTGGTATCTCAGAAACCATATGCTAACGCACTGGGGTTAAATAATACTTAGAACATACAAATGGCCAATAGGCACATGAAAAAGATGCCCAACATCACTAATTATTTGAGAAATGCAAATCAAAACTACAATGAGGTGAATGGTGAGAATGGCCATCATCAAAAAGTCTACAAATAATAAATGCTGGAGAGGGTGTGGAGAAAAAGGAACCCTCTTATACTGTTGGTGGGAATGAAAATTGGTGCAGCCACTACAGAGAATAGTATGGAGGTTCCTTAGAAAACTAAAAATAGATGATCTGGCAATCCCATTTCTGGGCATATATCTGGATAAAACTATAATTTGAAAAGATACAGGCACCCTATTGTTCCTAGCAGCACTATTTATAATAGCCAAGACATGGAAGCAACCTAAATGTCTATCAATGGATGACTGGATAAAGAAGATGTGGTATATAAATACAATGGAATACTACTCAGTCAGAAAAAAAATGCCATTTGCAGTAACATGGATGGACTTGAAAATTGTCAAATTAAGTGAAACCAGAAAGAGGAAGAAAAATACTATATGATATCACTTATATGTGGAATCTAAAAAAATGACACAAATGAACTTATTTACAAAACAGAAACAGACTCACAGACATAGGAACCAAACTTATGGTTACCAGGGCAGAGAGGAGTGAGGGAAGGATAAACTGGAAGTTTGGGAATAGCAGATATAAACTACTAACTATAGAATAGTAAAAAAAAAAAAAACCAAAAAAACAAGGTCCTTCTGTATAGCACAGAGAGCTGTATTCAATGGCTTGTAGTAACTTGTAATAAAAAATATGAAAAATATGTATATATTTATATGTGTAATTGAATCACTATGCTGTACACCAGAAATACCACATTGTAAATCAACCAAACTTCAATAAAAAAGGAAAAATGGTACTTAGAGTCATTATTTTATTTTTTACCAGCTTTACTGAGATACAATTGCCACGTGACATTGTGTAAGTACAAGGTGTACAGCATGATGATTTGATATATATATATTGCAAAATAACCAAAATGAGGTTAACATATCCATTATCAGGTTTGAAACACAGGCTTTTTATGGCTGCTCATGGGTTACAGGACCAAGTCCAGATTCCTTAGTATAGCACCAAAGACATTTCTACCATCTTTCCTCACCCCAGCATACTTTCTTAGCCTTATCTCTCATTCCTCTCCATGATTATTTTGTTCTACCTAGCCTCATTCCTTCTTCAGTCCCTTCAAATGAGTCCTATATTCTCATGCCTTTGCCATTTGTCCTGGCGTTTACTTTATCTTTTATGGGCCTCTCCTCCTTTCTCTGCCTGTGAGCATGCTCCACCACAAACTACATGAAAGATCTGCTCTGACTGTGCCATCCCTAATCCAAACAGCTAATTATTTCTCTCCTGGGTTCATAATCACCAACCTATTCCCCTACCTCCCCTTCCTCATTTACAAGAGTGCCTTTGGGTAAGATTCCATCTATCCATCTTTCATACGCTAAGCATCTAAAATAGTCACTGGCATGCAGTTGGTGTTCGATAAATATTGGTTAATCAGCGATTTCACAAATTTGCTTCTAGGAAGACCACGTATTTCTTAAAACACAGTCCTTAAGAATTTGCTTGCTTAGTGCTACACTTAAGGGTTGTATTTCTTTACGAGTGAGATTTACCTTGCTTGTGATATTGGATTCAGCAGAAAGGGTTCAGTTTCACCACAGTTTCACCACTTTCTACTGTGTGAATTTGCGATCATATTCCACCTGTCTGTAAAATGGAAAAAAAAAATTTGCCCTGCAGGAATATTATAGGGATAAAATACCCAGTATGTACTTGGTGCTCAACAAATGAGTTAATAGGATTCATCCTTGGGATGATAACATTGGGCCCCTAGCACACACACAGAAAGCAGGCCCCCAAGGGGATGGGACAAGGACATTGGTTTTCATTGGGAAACTGAGAAGCTACTGACGGAGTACGGAAAACACTGACTGGAAGGGCACACCTGGACTGTGGGGGCTGTAGTGGGTGACTGAAGGCCAGAGGATGGCTAAGTAGATACAGAGAGTGGCACAGCCAAGGGGAAGAAAGAGATGGGGAGACAGAGGGTACCCAGGAAAGCTAAGAGTCCCAACACCTGATTCCTGGATGGCTCAGGGTTCTAAAAATATCAGCCAGAATTTACTGAAGACTACACTCTGTCAAGTGGTTTACAAACTCTCTCTTGCCCTCAGAAATACATTCCAAGCCTTTCTTTGAGGTGGAGCAACTGAAGCCCAGGGAGGTTATGCAACTTGCCCAAGGAGACAAGGTTAGTGTGTGACAACATCTGAACTCAAATTTAGACGTTAGTCTCTGAAAAGTCATGTTCCTTGCACCACACCTGCCTGCCTCCTAAAACCTGTGCAACTGGCAACTTCTCCAGCCACCATCCTTATCTATTTCCATTAACTGACCAAATAACAGCATTCTATTTCTGAGTTAAGTTTTTACACTTAAAAAGGGGGTTTCATGTACATTAAGTCTCATTTCAACATTTGAGAAAGGCCAGGCCAGTTTTTAACCCTGTTATACAAATAAGGAAGCAGGACTCAGTAACCAAGTGCCTAAGAATTACATGTGACATATAAGTATATTCCCTAAGACACATGTTTATATACTGACACCACTAAATTGTAAACTCCCAGAGGTTATGGTCTGAGCCTGTCTGCTCAGCACTGCACCCTCTGCCTCGCACCAGACAGGGCAAACAGGAAGCAAAGAACAGTAAGTTTTCCAAGTGAATGAATCTACACATAAACAAGGAAATGAATAAATGAATGAATGAACGACATATTCAAGGGAAAGGCACGAAGCTTTGGTTTGGGCCAGACCCTTGGGGAACATGATTAGAAAGACAGGCCACTGCCTATTTCAATGAGGGGTTTTAAGCACTGCTTTCATTTGGAGCACTGTTTAACTTCCTGTGAGGAAAAAAAAAACAGTGATTTTTTTTTAACACTTAAAAGTATAAGTTCTACATACTTGTAGCAGACATATTTTAGGGGACTGCTTGGGCCACTGTCTGCGAACTGGTCTCTTGTCTTCTCTATGTACCCATGAAATTTCTCTTAATAAACTTAACACTTGAGCAAGTTTGGGGGGTTTCTATCTCTTGCAAAGAGCTTTAACTAGACATTCATGCTAACATAAAGGCTACAACTACAGGCCAGAACAGAGAAGGAATTGACAACCTAAGGGCATCCATGGACTGGGGACACACTGCCATTTCTGAGGGGTATCTCTGTGTCTTGTATCCTTTTGAGCCAAATGACTTTTTCTGGAGTTACTCTATTAGTGTTTGCATGAACCCTGACAAACCTTTCCAGAAAATTTACAATTATTAAAATTATTCATCATCTGTGTGTTCAGCTAGCCAGTGATACTAGCCAGTGTCAACCATTCTTTTAGGGAAAAATGATACTAAAATCGGATGCAATACAGTGTAGGGATTAACACACGTGTTTTAGAGCCAGGCTGCCTGGTCTCCTATCCCCGGTCTGTTATGCATACCTTCTGAGTATGTTTCCTAAGCCCTCCATGCTTCTTTTTCCTCATCTGTAAACATGGGATAATACCTATGCTATCAGGTTATTAGGAGGACCATCGAGCTAATATATGAAAAGTACTTGAAATTCAGAATGATACTTGGTTTACAGTAAGAATCTAATAAATGCTGGTTATTTTTAAGTCACAATTCATGTCCTCAAGGTCACAGAACAGAGAAAGAGAGACAAATAGGAAAATAACTGATTACATCACACTGTGATCAGCGTTCTAATAGGTAGTTCTGGTGGTTAAACATATGCACTCAAGTAAGAGTCAGAGCTGACTACAGCCTGCTAAAAGACACGCATACGCTCTCCCAGAAGTGAAAACTAACAAACTGGTTAACTGGCTACCTGACACCCAGGCAAGCACTTACGGAAAACAAGAATCAATTCTGCCTAGATATTCAGTTTCCTTCTCAAATTTTGCATGATCATCTTAATCAACGATGATCTTTTGCTCATTTATTGACTTGTAACACTTCTTTCACAGATGTATTCTATTATTCGAATCTCTTACTGTTACTTAGTTAAAGTTTTCTAATGTATATATATTGTCCTTACAGCTAGATTCTAAGTTACTTTAAAATAGGAAAATCATCTTAAACATCTTGGAACTTCCACAACCTAAAACCACGCTAAACAAAATTTGCTGAATGAATGAATGAGAAGCCAATCTCATTAGATTGGCAAGCAAGTTATAGTTCTTCCTAACATGTATTTTCCTAATTGGACTGCTTTGGAATTATTTAAACTCAAAATATACCTCTTTTCCCTTACGTGTCAATCTCTGGGTCAGGATATTTTGTAATGATTTTAACATTAGCCCAAAGGCACTCATATCAACAGACTATAATCCATTTGCCTAACAAAAGAAACAATATGTTGAAGCAAGAATTGGAAACTGGAGGTGTAATTGTTGGCTCTCTCTGCCTCATTCTGTGGTTTTGGAAACCCCTCCTTAGTATATGCATCTGTGAAATGGGAAGACAATTTCTGACATATTGCTGCCTTCCAGAGATAAGGGGGAAACAATGCTTACATGGGCTGACTGACTTTCACTTCTGCAGAGTAAAGAGCCTAAGTTCCCCTGACTTGAGTTGGAGGGTCAGTTTCTAAATTCCCAAAATAAAATGAGAAAAATATGCCCACAGCGTCTGACTCTACATGGGGTCATGAACAAATCTTTTCAGTTCACTTCTTGGAGCAGGTCATTTAAGTCAAGAGTAACACAATCACACTATGACATCATGCCAAACACCCCTATGTCTAATTTCATGTATATTTCAGTTTAATTTTGTAAAACACAACACCAGAAGAACATAGGGTTTTGCCCAGTCAGTTATTACGGAAACAGGAGTATCACTGCTGTTTAGAAAAAAACTGCGTGTAATTAAAAATGACCTACTGTGAAACTCAACAAAAGTGAAGGATCAGTAATTTGAGGTTTTTATCAGCTTGTGCTAAGTTTTCTCTCTACTCTGAACCAAAAAACAAAACCAAAAATATTCCATGTTTGTTAAACCGATTTTAAATATATTTGTCAGCTCTTTTTTCTTCCTTTCTATTGGCAAAAAAAGGGGTTTTGAAAAAAAAATTTTTAACTCGCCTCAATTTTTTGTTCATGACTGACTTTGCATTTAAATCTAATAGCAAGCAACAGGTCATATTTCACTTAAATAATGGCAGGTAGCCCTATGTTAGAGACCTTGCTACATAAAAGTTCCACATGAGGAAAAATGCATTCTGGGAAATAATCAACCACCACCAAGAGGTCAAGTATATGGCAAGTGGAGCTCTGATCTGCAAAACATTTCAATAGCCTTCATTCATTTACCAAGGTGGAGGGGATGAGTGGACCATGCAGGGCCAATGTGTGGCTATGCATTCCTCAGGAGCAATATGCTAACAGTCAAATGCTTCTAAATCAATTTTTAACTAAAAGATAAGATGCCTGATTTAATTAAATATCCAATGTATAATAGGATGTATTTCGTTACTTAAAAAAAAAACTCAAAGCACACTATAACCATTTTTCTTAATTATTTAGCAACCAATCTCAAATTATTGCTCCCTTTTTTTCTTGAGGTAGAAGATTACATGCAGGAAAAATGCACACATCTTCAGTGCATAATTTGATGAGTTTTGATAAAAGAACCCATGCATATATAATCATTATCACAATTGGTACGAATTTCTATCACCCCAGAAAATTCCCTGTTGCCTCCTTCCAGTTAAGCCCTCCTCTCAGAGGTAACCACTACTGATTTCTATTAACATAGGTAAGATTTGCCTATTCTTGTATCTCATAGAACTATTTCGTATCTGACTTCCTTCACTCAACATAATGCTCGAGATTAATCCATGTTGTAATACTGGTTCCTCTTTAAATTGCTAAGTAGTATTGCCTTGTAGGAATATATCACAGTTTGGTTCTCTATTCTACTTCTGATGGATGTGGGTGATTCCAAAATTAGGCAAGCCTGAATAAAGTGGGTATGACAATTCCTGTGTATGCCTTTTTGTAGATATTATGTTTCGATTCCTCTTGGGTGAATACACAGATGTAGGATTACTGGGCCATAGGGTATGTGTATGTTTGATTTTATAATAAACTATCAAACTTTTCCCAAAATGGTCGTACTGGTTCACACAGCCATCATCAAAAGATGATTCTGGTTGCCCCACATTCTTGCCAATTCTTGGTGTTGTCAAAGTCTTTAATTTTATTCATTCTACAGAGTATATAGTAAATTTTATATGGTTGTAATTTGCATTTCCCAGCAAGAATAACATTGTTCATTAGCCACTTGTGTTATCTTCCTCTGTGAAGTGTCTGTTCTTTTTGTGCATTAAAAAAACTGAGTTGCCCCTTATTACTGATTTGTGGAAGTTCTCTGTATATTCTGGATAAAAGGCTTTTGTCAGATATGTAATGGAAAAAAACACCTCCTAGTATGTGGCTTGCTTTTACATTTTCTTAATAATGTCTTCTGATAAAGATGAATTCTAAATTTTGATATAGTTTGTTATTTCCTTTTACATTTAATACTGCTTGTGTCCACCCTAAGAAATTTTTGCCTACTTCAGGCTATAAAGATATTCAAGATTTTCTTCGATGTTGTTACTAGAAGCTTTGTATTTTCAGCTTTTAAGGTTACGTCTATTACCGTTTTGAATTTTATTTTGTGCATAATGTGAGGCAGTGATTGATGTTTACTTTTTTCCTGTATATTTATCTAAGTGTTTCAGCATAACTGCTAAAAAGACTTGCCTTTCCCCATTGTATTCTCTTGGCAATTTTGTCAAAAGTCCATATATGTGTGTGGGTCTATTTCTGGTCTCAATTCTGTTTCATTCATCTATTTGCCCATCCTTGTACAAAACCCACACTGTCTTTATTACTGAAGCTTTATTTTAAGTCTTGAAATCAGGTAGCGTGTGAGTTCCTGTTTAATCCTGTTCTTCTTTTTCAAAATTCTTTTGGCTCTTTTGGATGCTTTGCATTTTTATGTAAGTTTAACAATCAGCTTGATAGTATCTGCAAAGAAGCCTGCTACAATTTTAAATGGCATTGTGCTGAATGTGTAAATCAATTTGGGGAGAACTGTCATCTTTAGTAATATTGAATCTTCCAATCTAAGCACATGGCATATTTTTTCATTTATTTGGCCCTTACTTGATTTCTCAGAGCTATGCTTCTGGTTTTAAGTACACAGGTTTTGCACATATTTTGTTAAATGTATTCCTTATGTATTTCATATGTTTAAAGCTATCATAAAAAGTAATTTTTTTAAGTTCAGTTTCCAATTGTTCCTTGTATACAGAAATACAATTGATTTTTGCATATTGAGTTTAGTGTCATTTCCCTTCATCTTGAATAACTTCTTGTAGCATTTCTTATGTATAGGTCTGCTGGCATCAAATTCTCTCAGCTTTCATTTACCTGAATATATGGTTATTTTACTTTCATTTATAAAACATATTTTTGTTGGATATAGAACTATATGTGGACTTGTTTTCCTTTAAAGGAAACTTTAAAAATTTAAAGTCTTTTAAAGGACTTGAAGGATATTTACACATTTTCTTCAGTATCAGATTATTTTAACGCTACTATAAAAATTATTACAAACAGTGGCTTAAAACAACACAAATTCACTTCACAGTTCTTTAGGTCAGAAGTTTGAGTACAGCATGGATTAGCTGTTCCTCTGCTCAGCAACTCACAAGACTGAAAGCCAGGCACTGACACAGCTTCACTCCCTCTGGAGATGTTAGAGGAGAGTCTGTTTCCTTGTTCATTCAGGTCATTGGCACAATTCAGTTCCTTGCAAAGTCCAAGGTCCTTTGTCCCTTGCTGACTATCACTTGAGGGCCATTCTCAGCTTTTAGAAGTCACTGCTTTCCTTGGTTTGTAGCCCCCTTACTCCACTTTCAAAGCCAGCAACAGTGCGGGTTCAAGTCTTCTACACTTCAAATCTTCCTTGCCACTTTTCCTATATTTCTCTGACTCCAGCTGGAAAAACTTTTCTAATTTTAAGGGCTTGTGTGATTAGACTGGGTTAACCTGGATAAGCCAGGCTACTCTCTCCTTCTCAAGGCCCATACCCTTAATCAATGTCTGCAAAGTCCCATTTTCCATGTAAGGTAATATTTACAGGTTCAGGTAAGCAGGATGGGAACATCCTGGGGTAGGGTTTCTTATTCTGCCAACCACAGCCTCCTTTCTGGTGGAAACTCAGCTTTCGTTTCAATAGTTGTTCTCAGTGTAGAAAGGCAAATCACAACAAATGCAGTTCTTTTTAAGGGTCAAATCCTTTTCAGCTTCTGCCAGCTTTTTGTCTGTCTCCCTTGTCTCCAAAATTGGATTTTTAAAAAAATATTTGTTGCAATTTGTATAGTTACCTTTGGGAGACTCAGCTAGTACCAAAACTGGAAATTTCTCCTTCCCTTGCTTTGGTTTTAAAGTTGGAGAAATACTATCGTTATAGTTCATAGTAATGAAATGAACGATACTAGCAAGGTGATTCGTATTATTTTGTATTTAAAGAAATCCATTCCAAAGATCAGTAGGCTGAGGTCACATAAATAGTATAAAATGGAAAGAAAAATTTCCAAGTGATTAAGAATAGAATAAGCTTCAATCCCAGCTCTTTCATTATGAATTGCATGACTAAAGGCACATAACTCATATTCCTTGATCCTATTTCTTTATTTGTAAAGTGTTGATAATAAAGTTACAGATATGCATTAAATAAAATTATACTCAGTAAAAGCACTCATCATAGAGCTGATGAGCATAACATAAAAACTGACACTGACATTGACATTGACAAATCACTGACCTCGTGTTTTGCATTGTGAGATGGGCTTTACGTCAATCATCTCATCTAAATCTCTCAAGTAGCCCTCAAGGTGTCCATTTTACATAGAAGGAAACAGAGGCTCAACAAGACTAAATAACATGTCCAACGCCCTAGGCTGGTAAGTGGCGGAGCCAGGTCTGCCCTCTGCTCTATTGGGGAGGCATCACAGAAAACAAAAACAGTTCTATTCACTCCTTCCAAAGCCGACTGCATCCTGTTTTCCAGGCACTGGGAGTCAGAGAAAATTCAGAGCTGGCGTCTGTCCTCAAGACGTTTACCTCCTCGCAGAAGCAACTGAGTAAATCCACAATAATTGCAAACATTGTGTCCACAGCTTTGATGAAATTGCTGATTCTGAGGACGCAGAGGAGTGCTTTAACCCTGCCTGGGGGTGGAAGTAAAAGGGGTCCCTCCTTCCTGAGGAGGGATCAGGCTGCATGCTGAAGTAAGTAGTCTGGAGAAGCAGGGGGCTAAATGCCTTCTAACAGGCTTTCAGCCAAACCCTGGTTACACGTAAGAAACACCCAGAATGGGGGAACTTTTAAAAAGTACAGATGCCTGGGCTTCCTTTGAGCAGTTGAATCAGAGTTTCTGGGAGTATGACGCAGAGATCAGTATTTTTAAAAGCTCTCCAAGAACCTCTACTATGCATCCAAGATTGAGAATAGTTGCTTGCTCTAACTGATGGCTAAAATACACTGTTAGATATAATGATCACATAGGCCTGGAGGCTATTAACAGTATTTCCTAAATTTCCCTGGTGACTGCACATTTGGGAGAAAAAAAGATCAACATGTGAGGCCCCCTCCCTTGAAGATTCTGTTTCAGTAGTCAAGTAAATTTGAGATACAAGGTAAATACTTCTCAAAGTGTCTTCCGGGGATGTACCAGCATGGCCTGGGAACTTGTTAAAAGTGTGAATTCATGGCTCCACCCCAGAACCACTGAACGAGGGATTTTCGAGTGTTGCCCAGTAATCTGTGCTTTAAAAACTCCCATGTGATTCTGACGCACACCTAAAATTTGGGAACCACTGGTTCGAGAGCTGCGTCAGGTCAAAGTCTCGTGATCGATCTGCATAAAACAAGATGCTTTACCCTATCTGCTACTGCAGACTATACTTTCAATCCAGGCCTTTGGTCAAAGTCAGTGTGAGTGAATCAGTGTCCCTCACTACTACTTTGAAAAACAGAAGTCCATGCTTTGGTGGGTGGTGGCCAGAAGCAGCTCACGCTCATGTAAATATCATTAAAAACACTCTTTCCGTTGAAGACTGAGCTATTAGAGTGACTGCCATTAAAAAAAAATCAATCATCCTTGCAGAAAGTTGTACGTGGAGCACTTTCAAGGAACTTTAAGACAGTGGGAGAGGCTATGGTTGGGGTGGGGGTGGGGGAGTAGACAAGCATCAACAGATACGATTCTTGTTTTCAAACTGAGAGTGAAAAATGGGTTCCCAGGATACACATTTTCAGGCTTTGCACAGAAGCCTTGTGTTGCTCCAGGAACGTTTTAAAAGTACCCAGAGGGAACATCTTGGCATAGCATTTTCTGTTATCCATCTGAGTACCTCAGGTGAAGCCATGTGCACACTCCAAGGCACTGGCAGGCAACAGGAATTCAGATTCAAGTCCAAGGCCAGTGCTCAAGGCCACCACTTTGCAGCCATTTCCTGTGACTCCTGATCTCACTTCAAGTTTTCTTCCCTTTAAATCCTCTTATACGCAATGGTGTGGCCTTTTAATTCCCATCCAATAAAGGATATGAAATCAGCTCAAGGACTTTTACTCTAGCAAATGCCAAGATGAACACGGTTGTGTTTTTAGACACATGAGGTGGTTTTAATTTCATGCACAGAGTCATCATCTGTCCTGCTCTCCAGAGGCCAAACTGGTCAACATTACTTGGAACCACCTTACAGATTAAAGTTCAAACTCCTCAGTTTGTCCTTCAGGACCCTCCAGATGGAAGCTAAGCAGTACCACCAGCCTCATCTTCACCACTGCCCCTCATTTACAGTCAGTGGTTGGCCATTACCTGCACACTGTACACTCTCTGATTCTACTAGGATGTGAACCTCATGGGAGCTGGGACTTGGTTTAATGCTGTTTTGTATCACTGTTTCAATAAATATGTCATTCTCTGTGCCTTTCTCCGTTCTATTCTGTCTTTGTTCTCTGCTCATTCGCCCACTTGACAAATGCCTTCTTGGCCATCAGGTCGCATTTCTAGCCACCTCCCACCCACTGGAGGCAGAGGGAGCTCTTTATTATAGCTGTGTAATAAGTGTATACATTTCAATCTCCCCCACCAGACTGTGAGGGTCTGAGGCAGGGACCAACTCTTTGTTAATATGGTACCTACAGGGAATGTTTTCAGCATGGGATCCCAATAGGATTCTATGGTCTATGGTCTTCCTGGAACTTTCGGCCAATTCTTTACTGCCTATGGTGTTTAGCAATCAGATCTCGGGAAACACTGAGATTAGAGATCCACATGGAATAAGCATGGGGGAGCTCGGTTGGGTCTGCAGTGATGGGAAACACAGGAGCTACCATTTTGAAAGCATCTATTATTTCCAAGCACTGTAACAGCCACTGTACTTGTTGCCTCGTGTCATTAGATCGTCTGGCTTGGTAAACACACTGACATGCTACTTGATTCCACTAGCTCCGAAAGAAGAGAATAATAAAACCATACCATTCTGGGGGACTTTGCCTTTAAGTATGTATTTTACTATGTATGAAAGAGAAACATGTTCCTGACTCTTATAAAAGTAATTTACAGTAAAATTTCACTAATTTAGACTCATGGGAAAGTCATTTTGAATTAATGAAAATATGAATTAAAGAATATTCCTAATATATATATACATAACAAAGACTTTTCTGAAATCATACTATTCATTCGGAAAAAAAAAAGTATAATTAGCATACTAAAGAGTCCTCAAAAAAAGAAATAAAGGTTTAGGCCCTTGTGTTACCAAGCTTGCCTACGTTAACAGCACCAAATGTGTTTGGAAGTAGTTTATTCCCTCAGTGTGGGTAAACAACCTTCTGGTATATATTTTTTTTATAATTGTGGGTTTTTTTCAGAAAATCCTTTGCTTCACTGATAGGAAAGATAAATTTGAGCCTGTATCCTTCAGGAAGGATTACTCATGCCAATTATCAACTGAGGTTTTGCTATTTTAATATCACATGACAAACAACCCTGGGCATAGTACGGAGGAAATGAAATAGATGTTTCCAATGTTCAAGGGCTTACAAGGTTTTCTTTCTTTTTTTTTTTTTCAAGGTTTTCTTATTTTAAAAAGGAAGCTTTGTCAAAATTCTGCTTCTTGAGGCCCCTCAGGGCCTGCCGGGGGGAGGGATAGAAGTAGGGGAAGTGGGCCAAGGTCCAGACCCCTTCCCACCATCACTTCAAAGAACCCCAAGTTCATGTTGCTTCACAAACAAATTGGGTTCCATGTGAGACTGCCTTTGAACCAAGTATTCTATAACAGAAAAGAAAAAAAAAGTTTGAAAGCCACTGTTTTACAACAGTGACAGACATGTAGAGGACATCTAGACAGGAAAATAAAAATATTAAAGTGATACTTAAATAGACTCTGAAAGATTTACATTTCCCTCAGGCCCAAGTTAAATGCATTTTATTAGTGTGGAGCAAGGTAGCTGTCTAACTGGGTAGAGAGCTGTGGGGAGAGAGCTGTCACCTCCCCAGGATCTACCTGAGAAGGCCTCGCAGAGGAAGGAAGAACAGAAAGCCTAGAGGGTGAAAGGAAGAAAGCCTGGCAGGGGGTGGGAGAGGAAAGCAGGGTACTCCAAGCCCAGGTGAAAATTGCAAATGGACTCCATGATGACTAAAAAGTGAAATCTTGCTGCTAAATCCATTCATGGTCATAAAAATGTCACCATGCTCCTCATTAAGTAGGACTGTTCTTTGCTCTCTTTGGTTTCAGCAGTGTCAGCTTTTTCACACTCTCATTACTGCCTTTCTCTCTTCTCCCCTCCCCACCCTAGGAAAACATGTTTTTAATTTTATTTTTTTTCTATTATTTATTTTTTAATTGAATACAGGTGATATATGATATTATGTAAGTTGCAGGTATAAAATATAGTGATTCACAATTTTTAAAAATTACATTCCATTTATAATTATATCAACAAAAAATATATAAAAATATATATTCCATTAATAATTATAAAATATTGGCTATATTCCTCATTTTATACAATATATCCTTGTAGCTTATTTTATACATAACAGTTTGTCCCTCTTAATTCCTTCCCACTATATTGCCGCTCCCCTTATCCCCTCTCCACTGGTAACCACTAGTTTGCTCTTTATATCTGTGTCTGCTTCTTTTTTGTTATACTCACTAGTTTGTTGTAGTTTTTAGATTCCACATATAAGTGGTATCATATAGTATTTGTCTTTCTCTGTCTGACATATTTCATTTAGCATAATGCCCTACTAGTCTACTCATGTTTGCTGCAAATGGCAAAATTTCATTCCTTTTTATGGCTGAGTAGTATTTCACATATACCACATGGTCTTTATCCATTCATCTGTTGATTGACACGTTTGCTTCCATATCTTGGCAACTATAGATAATGCTGCTATAAACATTGGGGTTTGAGTACCTTTTCAGATTAGTGTTTTTATATTTTTCACATATATACCAGGAGTGGAACTGCTGGGTCATATGGTAGTTATATTTTTAGTTTTTTGAGAAAACTTTCATACTGTTTTCCACAGTGGTTGCATCAATTTACATTTTCACCAACAGCATATGAGAGTTGCCTTTCACCCACATCCTTGCCAACATTTGTTGTTTGTGTCCTTTTTAATGATAGCCATTCTGACAGGAATGAGGTGATTATCTCGTTGTGGTTTTGATCTGCATTTCCCTGATGATTAGCTATGTTGAGCATCTTTTCATGAGTTTGTTGGCCATCTGAATTTCCTTTTTGGAAAAATATCTATTCAGTTCTTCTGCTCATTTTTCAATTGAGTTTTTGGGTTTTTTTGACATTTAGTTGTATGAGCTATTTTTATATGTTGGATATTAATCCCTTATCAGTCATATTATTTGCAAATATTTTCTCCCATTCAGAAGGTTGTCTTTTCATTTTGTCGATGGTTTCCTTTGCTGTGCAAAAGCTTTTGAGTTTAATTAGGTCTGATTGTTTATGTTTGCTTTTATTTCCTTTGCTTTAGGAGACAGATCCAAAAAAAATATTGCTGCGATTTACGTCAAAAAGTGTTCTGGCTATGTTTTCCTCCAGGAGTGTTAAGGTTTCCGGTCTTGTATGTAGGTCTTTAATCCATTTTGAGTTTATTTTTGTATATGGTGTTAGAGAGGGTTCTAATTTCATTTTATTCCTGCCTTTCTTGAGCTCTCTCTTCTTCTCTGGACCTTTGCTGTCCTTGTTGCTCCCTTTCCCTTAGGGGTCTCTTGCACCCTCACTGGGTGTTTCAGCCAAGTACAGAGAGAAACCTGCTCAAGGTGACTGTTGACCTTCGTGGTAGCTACAGAAGCCCCTGGAAGGGATCAGGGTTGAGCTGAGTGGAATGGAACAGCCCACGCTCCCCGTCCCCTGTGGAGGAGGCTGGGGGAAAGGGGAGGCAGGTGTTATGGAAAGAAGACCTGTATCATTCCCTGGGGGAGGCCGGAAATCAGGGATGCTCCACCTCCTGAGACAAGTGACAGTCTAGAGGAAGGTATTTAAGGAAAACAATTCAACCGGAGGTGGGAAACTAGGCAACTCTCTCAAAAGAAAAAAGGAACAAGGTTTTTTAGCTTCAGTTTTTCACTTCGAACATGAACAGTCCTTAATCGTTTCTTGATTCCTTTTCATGTTAAACCTGCTATTCAGCATCTACTTCATTATTTTGTTTTAAATTAGTGCCTACTGCCTTCCTAGATGACGCCAGAAACTTCCCATACTCTGTCGTTTTTAATTGTTTGAGGATATTTGATGAATGGAATAGACAAAAGTGTGAGTTTCTGTGGATTTTTCCTTATGTATTATATCACCCTTAATAATCGGTCTTTCTGTCATGGGAATGATAATCAGATAATTGCATGCCCAAGACACCTCATTAACTCAGATCTATTTCCTTAATGTACACAACACACACTCAATCCAAAAGTGGGAACCAAAATACAAAAATCTTTGATAAGCTGTTAAAGTTAAAAATTAAATTGCCCTTTTTTCAAAGAATATTCTCATAAACATTGCAAGTTTAAGATTTAAGAGACGTCTAAAAATCTAAGCCATCATTAATCATTAATAAGAAACTTGATACAAAGGCACTAAAAGACAGTATGAGTAAAAGTAGTTATTAGACTGTTACATATACAGTTAACTCTTACCAGCCTCAAGCAAGGAAAAGGGTTTAAATCATACAGTTTTAACACAGAGACAAGACCTAAACATACAGAAAAAAGGAGAACTAATTCGGTATTCATATATCTTAATAGAAACCCATGTAATGAACAGCTAAGTGGTATGGCTCTCAAATTTTTTCTGCCCCAACATACTAAAAAACATATAAAATATTTGCATCGGTAGCAGTGGCATTGCCTCAAGATAACAGGACCCTGGTTGGGTGGGATGGAGAGTATTATCTTGGAAAAGCATCACTGTCTCATTACAGTCTGAAAATTGATCCCACAGGCAGCCTGATGGTCCCCATCACCTGGCTGAGCTCCCTCTGCGTTTGCCCAAAGTCTATCCTCTGGTCTAGCATGGAGAGTTGCTGGAATGGCTCAAGTACGACAGGAACTCAGAAAGGTAGAGGTCACACAATATCAGAACTTTCTGACAAGCTATGATGAAATGATATTTCTACCGAACCTTCAAAGATGGTATAGCATTAACTCTGCAAATGAACACAATCGTCCACACTTTTCCTCTGGAATATAATCTGAGGCCTCTACCATAGTGTGTCTGCAGTTTAGAGGACTTGCCAGTAGCACAGAAAAAGAAACATTTTCCCCATATGTGGAATATGAAACAGTTAAAACTTAAATAATTTATATTTCTAAAAATAATGCATGCATACCATTAAAAAAGACAAAACAGGCTCCAAGATTTGAAAACAAGCCAGCAGACTCTAGAACAGAGTTTCTCTTCATCCTCCAATCCCTCTAAATAAGGCAACCACTTTTTATTTTTAAGTAATGTCTTCTGCTATTTGCACTGTTTTTCTAAATGGCAAGGATGTTTTGCAATAAATTGATTTATCAAAGTAATACATAGTCACTTCTGATCATGTTAGATGAGGATTTTAGTTATTTTTACACTTCTTTTTCATTATTCTAATAAACTGCATTTCATCAATTCTAAGAGGCACTGTTTTCATACATTTTAATATCTCTGAAATTGATAGGCACTTTATGACAAATATCTTTTTTCTCTCTTACGAGTACCTAAGATAATGGTGTATCTTATAATTAAAAGTAACTTGGATTGATAAAATAATTTTGTATTATATCCATATTCCATATTTCATTATTGTGACTACAAAAAGAGTGTTTACTGCGGAGATAAGTAGTGACTTGATTACAGTTTTCTTCTATAATTTTTCACATTCACTGAAATAATTGTCCAGTTTTTGTTGTTAATAATTTTGTAACCTACAGCTAATTCACCTCAAACATCTGTAAGATGCCTATCAATACAATTTCCTACATAGCCCCAAACTATCAAGTAATCCTTAGCTTAATTTTTTTGTAAACTTCCCTCTTGGAACCCTGCGCACTTCTGCTCTAATCTGGGCTGGGTCCTCTAGGCTTGCTATTCATCTGTCATCCTGGAACTTCTCTCTGCCTTCACCTTAAAAGTTTCCTTCACCTGTCTTGTTTTGTGGTCCACATCCACTAATAGCTTCCATAGAAATCATTTTCATTTAGAATTTTGAAAGCATTGTTCTACTGTCTTCTAGTTTCTAATGTTGCTGATGAGAAGGCTCATCTAATTCTGATTCCTACTTCTTAGCAGTATTTTAGGATTGCCCCAATTTCCCTGGGATTTTGAAATTTCACCAGAGTATGCTTTGGTGTGGATTTTTTTTTTTTTTTTTCATTTTACAGGTTCCAGATTTGTGTTACTCTCTGGCTCTTCCTGGCCTGACTCTGGGTCCCCAGACCTATTTTTGCAGGTTCCAGTTATCTATGACCCTTGAAGATTCTCACAGTCAGGCTCTGCTTCACCACTCAGCTTTGTCAGCCTCAGCTTTCAGCCAATTTTGAAGCAAGCTAAGAATTCCACGTTTGAAAATAGTGAGTGTGTACCCCCATCCCATGGCTGTCTTGCCCAGAGAGAACATGGCGGGACTAAGAATTATCTCAGTTTCCTGAGTTTTGTCCCTCAGATTCCTCTTCTCATCTGGGGAGTCCAGACCTCCTAGAGTTCAATCCTCAGCAATAAAAAAGACTATTAATGCCTTTATCTACTCAGCAATATTAACTGCCATCCCAACTGACAAGATTCGTAGTTGTTTTATGGCTTTTGGTTAAAACCTAACTCTTTCAAGACATACACCATGTGCTTTTTAATCAAGTCATTTTCTCAACCGATGCAGATGATACAGATAGACACTGAGGAGGAAAAAGCTCAGATGTATACAGCAAAAACTACAAGGCAGAACAGTGTGGCAACTCAGAGGCCAGCACTGGGATCAAACTTCCTGGGTTTGAATTCCGGCTCTCAGGTTTACTAGCTGCAGGATATTGTGAAATTTACCTAACTCCTCTAAACCTCAGTTTCCTCATCTGTAAAACAGTAACAACCATGCTGCTTATATCATGCAGTTATTGTGTACATGAAATGAGGTAAGTCTACATGCTGCCTAGCAGAAACTACAGCTATAACTATTGTCTTTGACTGGCACTAATTACGAGACTGAGCAAATTGCTTACCCCAAGTCTTATTTTTTCATTTGGAGAATGAGCCAACAATTAGAGGGCTTGCTGCATAGAGTGATTCTGAAGAACAAATGGTTAAATGGTCATAAAGCACTGGTCAGCACCTGCACACTAAGTAAGTACTTAATAAAAGTTAGCTACACACACACACACACACACACACGTGCGACTCTTCAGTCAAATATTTTGAGCTGACCTACCCGGGCCAGACATTGTACCCCTGATTCAAAATTCAGTGCCTTGTACCCCATGGTTACTGCTACTGGATTCAGAACATCTCCCTCCACCATTTTTTTTGTTTTTGGGCATGATTCCTTTCATCATCTGATTTTGTTTTCTCGTGTTCCTTTCAATTAAAAAAGAAGGATCTGTTCTCTCGAGGATTCATGGGCCATATTGCCATATTTCTTTATTTTTACACTGTGCTGGCCTTTGACACTTTTGGTATTTGGTCTCTCCTTTCCTGCATGTAAGTACTTGCTGTTCTCCATCGCTCTCCTTTAATTCTAGTCTCTCAGGAGTTTACTTTTTATTCTAATCACTGCCCTCATCCCACTTGATAAAAGCCACTTTCTTCCCTCCCCTGGGAATATATCTTAGCACAGTGAACCTGTGCCTGGTTGTAGTAGACTCTGATTGAGAAACAATGGGTTAGCTGAATGGAGACTAATTCAAACCTGCAGGTCTGTTTTTATGATGCTACTTCATCACCCCTGTTAGAGAAAAAGGTAAAATAGGAAGTGGAACTGAATGATAAATGCTGCCAATAAAACAATAGCCTCAAGTCCCCTGCTCCAAAAGGATACCAAATGACCCCCAAAAGACTTTTACTGAGGTTCAAAGAGTTCCCATTTCTGAAATGCTAGGTACGATATTTTTTAACAGAGTAAATAGAGCCCAAGAGATAGTAAGTCATTTAAACACTTCTTACCCTTCCCCTTCAGTTAAGAGGAGCCAACTTAATATATTTTTCTTCCAATTGAGCCCAGGGGACCCTATTCACTACTGGGGGGCTATAAAAGGTATTTTGGAGTCTAACCAAGAGCAGAAGACAGATGGCAGGTTCTGCTGCAATCACAGGTTCATCTGAGAGGTGCTTATTAAGCCCATGCCCTCTTCCAGAGCCTCTGACACACATCCCTTTTGAATTTGACCCCTTTAATTTTCATGTGGCAACTTGCAGCTCATGCTGCCTTGGGGCTAGTTATAATAAGTTCATGTCTGAGATTACACATCTGATATTTATAAAAACACAAATACTCCAGAACTTTCTCCAGGCAGGAAATGACAAATCTTGGGTAAGCTATTTTCAGGACTTAAAAAAAAAAAGAAAAAAGAAGTTGGTGATGAACTAACCATTGAGAGTAAAACGATGTTGCCTTACTGCATATTGAAACCAGTCCCTTGTAACAGAAATGCCAAAAGCCATTATCCATACAATCTAATACGGTGCAGTAAGTCCTTGGCAATCCCCAGTAATCTGCAGCATTACACAGGACTGCACCGGACGGGACATGAGATAATATGGGGCTGACTTAATTAGACTTGGGGATGCCGGGGTATTGTGACTCTGTAAGTCCAACTTCGTTATTTCTCAATGAATTCCAGTTGGAAAGTATGATGTCAGGTGATAACATTTCCTTAACCTTTATGTACCTCCTTTGATTACATCAGAGGAGCATGGTAGTGATGGTGGTGGTAGAAGTGGTGGCCAGTGGCAGTTCTGGTATGGTTTCTTTTAAAAAGTACTCAACTTTAGTGTTTGCCAGAAGGTATTATTTAAGCCCCTAAGATACAAAGTCCCCCAAAGCAATGCTGCTTTTTTTAGTGTTAAAAGCAGAGATTCTTAATCACATTTACCTCTAGTATGAATGAAGAGAAACAAAGAGAGCTTCACTGTGATATCTTGGTATGGGATGATCTTTTGTAAAATGCTGACTCTTGGCTCTGTAAAGCCATGCTATTCAGAACCAGCTATTCCAGCAAAAGGTTTTAAGTTGATAAAATATATGACTAAGAACCATAATTCTTGTGCTATTATTTTTTAAAGCCATTTACATTGAATTGGTTTTTTCTATTTTTATTTTGAAGATTTCAAACACATAGAAAAGTTAAATGATACAGCACATTAAAATTTTGCCATAAGTACTCTATTTATATGAATATGCATCCATGTATTGATATATATCAAATATATAAAAATACACATTAAATACCATTATCACACCTAATGCAAATGATAATAATTCCGTAATTTCATCTAATATCTACCTCAAATTTTTCTTATTATCCAAATACTTGTTTGTTTTTATGTAGCTTGTTTATCTGAACCAGAATCCAAAGTTCATGTTTTGCATTTGGTTGTTACATTCCTACAGTTTCTTTTAATTTAGAACAGTCCTCACAGATGTTTTGTTTATTTGTTTGGTTTTTAAGGATCTTGACTTTCTCAGGGGGCCAAAGTAGATGTCTTTTAGACTGTTTCACATTTTCAATTTGTCTGATTGTTTCCTTGAAATAAATATCATTTAGCTTATTTCTTTATTTCCTGAATTTTCTGTCAATGAGAAGTTAGGTCTAAAGGTTTGTTTAGATATAAAGTCAAGATTTTTTGGCTAGGATACTTCACCACTTCGGAATTTAACTTTATATTGTGTCATTATCAGGGGACACAAAATGTTAGGTTGGCCCACTAAACGTGATGCTAAGTTTAATCATTTAATTAAGGTGCTAAATAACAGATCTCCCTATGGGAAGTACATTTCTCCTTTTTGTTATTACATTTTAAAAATCTGTATCTATTTTGATGTTACTTAATATATTGTAGCATAAGTCATTATAGGTTCATCTTGCTCAAGAATTTTTAACCTCAGATCCATGCATATGCTTAGAGGATGCATATGAACTCTTTAAAATTGCTTGCAAAATGTAATGTATATGCTTATGCCTAGGGGAGATGAAATTCATGCAATTTTCCAAGGAGATGAAGACACAAAAGTGCCTAAGAAAAATGATTGCAGGTCAATGTCTTCATCCTTGAATTATATATTAATGCCACCCATTTTGCCTTCTCCTTACTTTGGCAAGCTGGTGCTCCCTACACTGGGACCTCTCAATAATAAAGCTGATGATTCACTGACACATGGCCTCAATGCCACAATTAATGAACTCATCAGTTTTGGACCATAAAGCTGCATGACCCATTCCTATTGTTACCATAATATATAATACAGCATATAGATTGATACTTTATAAAGACATTTAAAAAGCTGCATTGAAACAGAAACATGACACGCCTGTATAACGAGGGAGAAATGGAGGAGGGAGGGTATGAGAAGAGGGGAGACAGGAGAGAATCAGCCAAAGACTGTGACCTAAGCTGATCTTGGTAGTGATAAAAGGAAGGGAGAAGTAGAGAAGGCAGAAGGAGGGAGGGGGAGGAGGGAAGAGAAGGGCATAGAATAGACATCTATGGAAAATAAGCAAATGAGACGCAGCATGGCAGGCCTTCCTCCCCCTCTTCCAACCCATGGGGATGCCAATAAAACATCTGTTTAGTCAGCCTCCTCCTATTGTTAGTTTTCCATTGTGTCTTATTTATCATGTGACTTCACTGTGCAAAGTTCTGCTCTTGGGATGTCGGGGTAGGGGATACAGAGCTCAGTTCAGCTTCCCCTCTGGATCCCAATGAATGTTCCTTGAAGGCTTCACTAGAAAGGCTTCAAACATTCCCACAGCCCTCTCCCTTCTCAACAAGTCCAAGATGGGCCCACCTTCCAAAAGGTACCATGAGGCAGAGTCACCACCAGATTATGTGGCTCCTTTATGCAAATGTGGAGAAAGATGACCAATCGGGGCTGATGAACTGGACAAAGGTCCCTACCCTGGGCACACAGTCCTACTGGCTCTCAGCTTGGCCACCAGAGCCCGGAAGGATCTAGGCTCTCCTTATCCCAGTAGCTGGGCACCATTACTCTTATTTTTAGCACACGGAACAAAAGACCACAATAATAGACTCAGGGAAAACAATTCAAAAAAGAACTTCCCTTCCCTTCTGTTTCCAATATTAGAAGAAACCTGAAGAATCCAAGTTTATAAACATACTAGTGTTAAGTATCCCACTACACTAATAAAGTGGATTCTTTTTGAACTTTAAGAAAAACCACTCCACATCAACCTGGGATTCAGATGATTTTTGGCGTGAAATTTCAGGTTGGCAATTACAGGTATTTCATTCATATTGGTTCATTTATCCCCAATAATGCCTCCGCGTTTTATAATGAAAACCTCAGCACAGGAACTCTTTCCGTAAGCCCATGCAGCTGGATGACAACTTAGATTCATGGTTCTGAGTCTGGTAACTGATTTTTCCTATTAACTTTAAGGAAATATTTTCCCCATTATTTCAAGTTTAATACAGTGTAATAAGGGTATTACAATATATCACCTCCTCCTCCACTCTACCCCCACCCCATTTTTGGCCGATTAGAAGCACCATATTCCTTACTTAGTACCTGCAAAGCCTTCAGATGCATAGCCTATAGAAGTAACTCATGCAGTGTCTAGAACTAAGACCCACTCTTTGGGCAGAAGGTAATGCAATGCATCCTGATAATAACTAGTTAAGCAGAAGTTTATTTTCCTTTCTATAAGAGCCAGGGCCCGCATTACAATCCTGCAGAGGGAGAAAATGACTGAAGATCACATGAGGTTCTCAGTATCTGATTCTCCCCACCATTTTTTCTTTGCTTACACTGGCACAGCCTGAGACAAACAGTGAGGACAGAGAGATCATCTCTTAGCCATGGAGTTTTTTATGTGTGAATTTCATGAGCCAGGAACCTGGGGTCCCCTTGTTAACAAGCGCCCCACTGCACTGGGATGGCCCAGGCAATCTTCTTTTTAAGATAATGGCATCTGTCTAATCAGTTAACATGATTTTACAAGTTAATCAGTCCCTAGTTAAATACATCTGCCTCCACTGTGGCAGACACTACAGGTTTTCTCAACAAGGAGACTGTGAACTACAGCCTGTGGACCAAGTCTAGCTTATGGCTTGTTTTTTAAATAAAGTTTTATTAGAACAGCTGTTCATTTACAAACTTACAAACTGCGGCTGTTTTTATACTACAATAATAGGAATGAGTAGCTGTGTCAGAGATTGTATCATATGGCCTATAAAGCCCAAAATATCTACTTTCTGGCCCTTTACAGAAAAAATTTGCCAACCAACCCTGGCCCATGTAAGAGCTATTCCTTCCTTCCTTTTTGGTATACAGAACCCAATCTATCTGGCATTTTGTTACTAACAGCTGATTCCATCCTCACTGGTATATCCTCCCAATGAATATATCTGGGCCCCACCTGCCATATCCCCACTCAAAGGAGTGACTGCAGTGGTAGAAACTGTACGCATCTTCTAAGGCTGGTGTGTTAACATGACCATACTAACCTGCCTACCTGCTGACCGTGCAGACCTTTGAACTTATCCACTGTGAGTGTGATCTGGCCCCAGTTTCTGGATGCCATTTGTATCTCATAGACTAAGAATCCAAGGAATAGTCATTTCCTTTTGTCATCTTTTTGTAGAGTGATGAAGTGGGGTCAGAAAAACTTGAATTCTATTCCAGGCTCAATAATTTTCTGGCTGTGTGACCTTCAGATAGGTATTAACCTTACAGCACACAGTATGCTCATCCTTAGAGAAAGTGCTTGGTACACAGTTGTGCCACCTTTGAGAACGGATGTGAAGGAGGAAGGAATCAACTTTTTACAAAGTTTCTGAGAGATAAAAATGAGAAAAGTTAGGAGGGAAAGTCTGGCACTTAGTTCTCCCCCAATAAATACACTTTGTCTTCTTTTCCTAGCTGGTTATACTTTAATCCTGACGCCTCCAATTCCTCAACAACCATGACTGGCCTTGAATCCTTAAGACTGAGAACCTGTCTGCTATCCTAATGTCCTATTGACTGTTTTGCTGACCATTTGATCATATGGCTATGTATCCTATTTCTTTCCAGGAACTCTAGCTTGTCATCTAAATCCAGATCTTTTTTTTTTTTTTTTTTTTTGGATAAATAGCCCATTTATCAAATGACTAGCTCCTGACTTGGGTAATGTTCCAGTGCTTGATACCGGCATGACCCAGCCTTGCCCAAGCCCTGTTTCTGAGTCTTGGCTCCACTGTTCTCTTCCATTTGTTCCAGTTTCTCTGGGCCCACAACTTATCTCACACAGTTCTTATTATCCTATGTATTGATTTTTGAAATACTGATGTGAGATCTTGTATGTCCAACACTTACTGCCTATAAAGAGTAAAAGCACACCCTTGTATGATGAGGCAGAGTCTCACCCAAAAGATAAAGTCATTCTTAGTATCTACAAGTATGTGTTTTGGATTATGAAAGAGAATTTAAAGAAATTCTCTTGGAGATGGATGTGTCTTTGTCTGTGTCTGTATGCAGGAAGGATGCGGGAAGCTATCTTTTGATTTTGAGCCTAATAGTGTCAAGAATTCAGGAGACAGCTTTTTACTGGTGGGTATAAAGATAAGAAACACAGAATCCACAAAATGCACTTGTAAAATGGCTCAAGTTCCTTGGGGAGTAGACACTTCAAGATAGCAGGTTGGGAAGGACAGTCCCTAGGATCCATATTGGCTGCTGTATCTTCACCCAAAACAGTAGTAACTTATAGGTGCGTAGTAAACATTTGTTAAGCAAATAAGTGAATGATAGCATCAGAGCCTTTAGTTTTCAAGCTGGTTTCTGTTGCCTAAAGAATCACTTGATATTGAAGGTTCTCAACTTGTTCAGGTATAAATATGAAATCAGTTTTAATTTTCCAGCAGCTACTCCCAATGGGTATAGAGCTTCATTCTGGTTGTTAGAATTGGGTCTTTTTCATTTTAGAACTTGAGTCTCACATTTAATTCAAAGCTCTGTTCTTCACCTCTTGTTCACTTCCCATACAGCTCTAGCTAGATGACGTGGGGTAAAATATGATCTCTCATCCAATTCACAAATCAGCTTTGGACCCTATGCCCTTACCACTCTATGATGGAGTAGGATGAAGGGAGAACACTGCCTGGGGTGATGTGACTGTTGTCATTTCTGGGTCTAATGCTGAATGGCATAGATTCTAGCTGTGTGTTTGACTTCTGAGTCTTAATTCTTTCATGGGGTGTATGCATTGGTTTTGGGGGAGATCCTACTGTGGCCTTTTGTTTCACAGTCCCTGTTTGAGAGTTACATATTAGGCTTGACCTCTTCATTACCCTATCCTAAGCCTCCACCATGGCTAGTAGCTTGGGAAGGGAGATGACAGGGGAAAAAGATCCTTGCAACATGGCTCAACCCTAGCCATCTTCTTTGGCATCCATATGATTTATGGTGAACTCAGTCTCCACACATCAAATGGTGGGAATACCGGACTCCTCTTGGCTGTGGGTACAACTTTGCCATCTTGCTCCTGCCACTTTCTCCACCTCACTGCAGCACCAGGCAAACCCAGTTCTTTGGCAGAGCAACTTGCAAGGAAGAGATCAACTCTAGTCCCAGACATGGTAGGCAAATCAAGCATCAAGCAGTGATTCCATTTAAATGTATCATTTAATAAGATTTAACAACCACAGGGCTCATCATGGAACTAGTGATGCCACAACTTTTCTTTATGTAAAAAAATCATATTCACTATAGGAAATGAATATGAAATACAGATAAAGCACAATAGGAAAAATCACCTATAACTCAGTATTGAGAATAACCTTTGATAATGTGCTTCCAGATTTTTTACAATGTACCTACATGAACTTAAAAAAGTAGGAGAGTGGTAGAACTATATTGCTATATTACTTTGTGCCCTGCTCTGCTCACACAGTAATAAACACACATCCTCTGCTCTATACCATTACTTATGCCGGTAGCATGGCATTTCATTTTATAGATACACTGAAAACCTTATTGTTGGACATTTGGATTCTGTCCAATTTTCCACTGTTATAACTGCAGTTTCAGTAAGTATGTCAGTACTTGTAATTTTGGTCATATTTCTAATTATTCTTTAGGATAACTCCAGAATTATAATAGCTAGGTCAAAGGGTGTTTATAACTTAAAGTTTGGATCAAACAGTATATATCTTTGTAAGGCTATAACCAAAATATTCTTCAGAAAATTTGTCAAACTCATGCACAACAGTGTCTATATTCTCATTCTCCACCAAAAGTAGATATTTTTTCTTTTTCTTTTTCTGTTTTTGTCTAATGATCATCTAAGAATATTAAGGAAAGGATAAACTTACTGTATTTTACTTCACTTTATAAAATAAATGTTAGCCCAGCCTCTGGGAATGGGTAATGCAATGAGTCTGGGCAATTTCTCAGTGGAAAACAAGTATAAAGCTGGACAAAATTATTCAGTACAGCTATTTTAGGGACTGGAAGTAACCAAAAGCTGGCAACAGTTTGATAAGTGCTTATTCATTTAAAAAACTGCTACTGTATTTGATTAAAAATTGTGAGTGTATAGCTTTCTTACTTGTGAGTGTTCCCATCCCCTTCAAGCTTGGGAGGCAAAAATCACAGCTTTACCAGTTTAAGATGATGGACTTGAGTTGGGACAGGCGGCAAAGCAGCTAGAAATTTAAGGGAGGGGGGATTTTAGCAGTGAGGAGGCTATTTAAATGTTGTGACAATAAATTTTCCATATACCCCTGGCTGACTGCTAACTCATACATGCCTGACAAAAACTGAAATCCTGGGGACACAAATGAATATGCTATGCCTTTGAGTATGTCCTCAACCCCGACATAAGTTGATAACAACAACGGAAACTTTATCAGCTTGATTGAGTATGCCCAATTATTGGCTGAAGACACTAAACTGCATAGGTGCAAGGCAAATGCTTAGGAAGTTAACAGAAAAAAAAAAAAAAAAAGAAGCAGAAAAAAAAGAAACTGAGCAGAGATATCAGCAACTGCATATCATGAAGGTGTTAGATTTCATTCAGATATATGTCAGCACAGGAAATTTAATTATCTACAAAGCAAAACAAAACCACCATCTCCCTCCTAATACAAAATAAAATTCAGAAATGGTACAGAATATTAACTACAATGTCTACATTTCAACCAAAAATTACTAGATATTAAAAAAAAGCATAAAGAATGATTCATACTCACTGATGAAAATACTCAATAGAAACTCACTTCAAGTTGGTCCATATGTTGGATTTAGCAAAAACCTTAAACCAGCTATTATACATATGTTCAAAAACTTAAAGAAAAATATGCCCAAATAATTAAAGAAAACATATACTATTATTATGTAAGCACTGAGAATGCCAAGAAAAAAATAGAAACAATAAAATTAATCTAATAGAAACCATAAACCTAAATCTAAATTGGCTTGACAGATTTGAAAAGAAATAAGAATCAATAAATTTGAAGACAGAGCAATAGAATCTATTTGACTTGAAGAACACAGAGAAAAAAATATTAAAGAAAATCAACATGGAATTGAAGTATTCCACCATGTATGCCATCGGAATATCAAAAAGAGAAGAAAAATAAAAGCGAGCAGAAAAACATTTAAAGAAATAATACCTAAAACTTACCAAATTTGTTATAAAATATTAACAAATATTAACTAAATTAATTTAATTAACCAATATTAACTGGTTAAGTTAATTAATGTTAACTAAGATGCTCAACAGACCCCAAGTAGGACAAACTAAAGAAAGACTCCCCTAGTTTGACAGCTCAAGTTAAAATGCTGAAAGCAAAAATTACACAAAAATTTTGCAAGTATCAAGGGAAGAATACATCATATACAAGGAACAAAGACATGACTAACAGCTTACTCTTCATCAGACACAAGAGGCCAGAGGACATTGGTCTTGCATATTTAAAGTGCTTAAGAATAAAACAGGTGTCAACCAGGAATTCTATATCCATTGAATGCATCCTGGAAAAAGGCAAGTGAAGTATAGACATTTTAAGGTAAGAGAATTTGTCACTAGCAGACCTATGCTCTGAGAATGTTGAAGAGATTTCTCTACGTGGAGGGAAATAAAAACAGATTCTAACTTAGATTCACAGGTAAGAATGAGGAACCACAAAAATGGTATGCGTGCGCGTGCGTGTGTGTGTGTGTATAGATATAGATAAACTATTTGCTTCTTCTAATTACTTAAAAGATATACTGCTGTTTAAGCTAATAATTATAACACTGTACTTCCAGGTTCATGACTTATATAGATATAACAAAATTTTAAAAAGTAACATAGTGGAGGGAAGAGCTATACTGATACACAGTTTCTATATTTTAACAGAAATCAGTTAACTTCAAACATGTTATGATAAGTGAAGGATGTAAATTATAATCTCTATAAGCAATTGTTAGGACAAATAGAAAGTCAATAAAACTACAGAATATTTTAAAATTCTATAAACCACCAGACCTAACTGACATCTATAGAAAATTCCAGGTAATAACAAACATATATTTTATAAGTGCACATGGAACATTCTATTCACTTTATGACCAGCATAGACCATATGCTAGCTCATAAAATAAGCCTGAATGTATTTCAAAGATATGGAATTATGTTCTCCAACAACATAATTTAATTAGAAATCAATCGCAGAAATAAATCTGGAAAGTTTCCACATATTCCCACAATTATAACACAAATTATTCCACAAAATAACCCATAGGTCAAAGTAGAAATAAGAAAATATATTAAATTGACAGAAAACAAAACATCAAATAAAAATTTGTGGGATTCAGCTAAAGCAGTGCCTATGGGGAAATTTAACACTTTAAATGCTTTTATTAGAAAAATCTTAAGGAATTCAACAAAAGCCTACTAGAATTACAAAGTGAATTTAGCAAGGTTATTATATTTCGATTCAGTAGCAAAGATCAATCTGATAAAAAAAATTTAAAATACATTAAAATACCATCAAACAAAACACTTAGGAACAAATTTAACAAATGATGCACAAGACCTGAATGCTAAAGTCTACCAATCATTGATGAGATCGATTAAAGAAGACTTAAATAAATAAAAAAAATACAAGATTCATAGACGGGAAGGAAGACTCAATATTGTTCAAATGACAATTCTTGCAAAACTGATCTACTAATTTAATACAATCCCAATATGAGTTTCAGTAGGCTTTTGGGGGGCTTTTTTGTTGTTGTTCCCATTCAAATGGACAAGCTCACTCTAAAATTTATACGGAAATTCAGAAGACTAGAATAGCCAAAATAATTTTAAAAAGAAGAACAGAGTCAGGGAACTTACACTACCTGATTAAAAGATTTACTGTAAAGCTGCTATAACCAAACCAGTGTGGTTTTAGAAAAAGAACTTACTTAGAGTTCAGTGGAACAAAAATTAAAGTCAAGAAACAGATTCATACTTCATTTGATATATGAAATGTTTATTGAGAAAGGTGCCAAGTAATTTAATGTTGATAGGATGGTCTTCTTAATTAATGCTGCTGGAACAACTGTACTTTTATATGGGGAAAAATAAACTTCAATCCTTAGCTCACACCATAAATAGTAACTTGAAATGGATCAGAGACCCAAACCCAACTGCTAAAACCATAACTTCTAAAATAAAAGACATAAAAAAATCTTAGAGACCTTGAGTCAGGCAAAGATTTCTTAGGACACAGAAATAAATGAATCACGAAAGAAAACATATTTATATATTGGACTTCAAACTTAGAAAATTTTGCCTCACCAAAAACTATCATTAATAAAATGAAAAGGCAAACCACATATTGGAAGAAAACATCTACTAAATATACATCTGACAAAGAATTACTTTCCAAAATACATAAAGAAATTTTACAACTCAGTAATAAAAATGCAAAAACCCAATAAGAGAGAAGTGGGAGGGATAGATTTGAAAAAACAATTCATCAAAGAAAATATACAAATGGCCAATAAGCACAATGAGATATTAGTACATACCTAACAGAAAAGCTTAAAGAAAAAGACTTTTCATGAGCATGTGACCAAATTGGAACTCTCACATTGTTGGTGGGAATGAAAAACGGCATTTGCATCTTGGAAAACAGTTTAGCAGCTCCATATACAGTTAAACATGTGCTTATTGTAAGACCTAGCAATCCTACTCCTAGGTATTTATCCAAGAGAAATGAAAACACGCCTACATAATGACCTGTTCACAGATATGTACAGCAGTTTCACTAATAATAGTCCCGAACTGGAAATAGCTTTAAATATCCATGACTCAAGAATGGATTAACAAATGCTGGTACAACCATACAATGGAATACTACTCAGAAATAGAAAACAGAATGGACTATTGATACATGAAAGATCATGGATGACCCTCAAAAACATGCCATGTGAAAGGAGTCAGACACAGACACAGAAATCACACAGGATTTGATTTTATTTAAAATTCTATAAAAGGCAAATCTGTAGAAACATAAAGAAGATCAGTAGTTGCCTGAGGCTGGGGCTGGGAAACAAGTGCCAGTAAAACAAGAGAACTTTTTATGGTGATGGAATCTTTCTGAAACTTGACTGTGGTTGGTGGGAGTTGATGACTACATATATTTACCCAAACTCACAGAACTGTACACTTAAACTGAATTAATTTTATTGTATGTAAATTATACATTAATAAAACTGTAACAATAAATGGGTATGAAACCATGCAGCAGTGCCGTGAAGAACAGTTTTTATAAATAGCTATAAAGTAATGTGGACAATAGTAAGAACAAGTGGACAAGCTCTCTCTCACCCTCATTTCTTCTAACTTCATTACTAGAAGCAACAACTAAGAGATCTTTTGAAATTAGTTTTTACTCTTTCTCTAAATACTCCCAAGTGAATAGTATTGGTTCCTTCATATAAAATACCAAATACAAATTCTACCCAGATGGACAAAAGATGTATTGTCTTCAAACCATTTAGTTGGCTCTCCTCTACTTTTTTACTTCAGATATCCAAGTTTAAAAGCAACCAGATGAAGTTTTATGGAATTTTGTAAAGACAGGGAAAAAAAGAAGACGATGAAGAAGAAATAATGAAAACATCTTTTGCTCATGGGAGGAAACTTTCTGTGCCAACTTTTAGTTCAGAATGATCTTTCATTGGCCAGATTCCAAATTCCTGAAAGTACAGGCTTAGAATGGAAGTGCTGACACAATCTCAAATGTAGTGCTGTGAACAGGATGATATAGTAAATGGTGGGTAAATCTACTTACTATCTTTTATGATAGTCTCCTTCCTTTGCAACAATTCATTTTATTTTTTGTGACTGAAAATCACATCTTTTCCATCCTCTGTTTCTATGCACTTATTATATAAAAATTAACCTTGGTGCTGAAAATTTTCAGACTTTTTCCTCCCTACATTGGTATAATAAAATTTTTTTTCATCAAGTTTAAACCTTCTTTTCATGTCACCCATTTCTGTTGTCTCATTAAATAACTCAAACATTGTGGGACTCTTTGTAAACTGTTAGTTCCTTCCATGAAGATATCAAGAATTTCTGTAACTGAGAAGAATCTAGATTAATAATTGTTACTTTGGGGAAAGAAATATTAGCTCAGTTTGTACCTGTGTGCTTTTGTACTCTGTATTTCATGTTCTATGAAGAATCAGACAACTAAACAATGTTGCATTATTACCATATGTTAATCTGAAAGTTAATGTGTAAAAGGAAAGAGCACTAGATATTCTGTACATTTTTTTAAAAGCTTCAAGTAAACCATGTCTAGAGATAGTGTTAATGATTCAAGCTTTCCCATAACATACTTGAAATAATTGGACTAAATTGCCTGGAAGAGAATTCACAGTTTTTACTTTTGCAGTACATGTGTGAGATACTTAAGGTTTTCATTTAAAGTTTCTCTTCCATGGCTTCATCTAGGATTCATCCTCCAAATTATTTAAGCTTAAGTGTTAAATAGGTCTTTCAAATTACGATTTGCCTGTATGCACACAAGGGGCATGACTTGCATTGTTGTGAGAAGCATACATGAGAATTTCCAGAATTTCGTGAATCTAAAAATCTCCAAGGGTCTTTCTGCACAGTTGACAATGATTAAGATCTGGTATGATAAATGTAGACATCTGATACTCAACCACGGAGGACTGATCACTTGCAACTGGGTAACAGGATGTGGAGCCTTCATGTTACATTTTGTCCATTGAAATATAGGTCTCATCCAAGGAACTGGATGAGGTTTACCACATGGCTGGCACTGTGAGTAGAATGAATCTAGTTTCAACTTTCAGGTAGGATCAACACATAAAACTTGCCATCCTAATAGTATACAACTGACATTCTCACTGGTAGAATGAGAATGATGCCAAAAACAAAATTAGCTGAAAATATACTCTCAAATTTGGAAGATGACTGTAGGCAAGGGGCCTGAATGGCCAAAATTACTAGAGGTACCTGCACTGCTCATGACCAATTTTCCACTTCACTGCTCATAAATAAATGTCTCAATTTTTGTGGCAAAGCAGAAGGCTCAGTGACTGCTATATCACTTCTGGGATTCTGGGATATAACACTACAAGTATTCTACTATGAAGGTCAATGTTACAGTGAGGTTTATGTCCCAAGCTCTTTTTCCCCCTATAATCATCTTCCTATAGGCAAAAAGATGTGTGTCTATTTCCAGTATCCTAATTCCTTTTATTTTTAAGATTTTTTTATTTCCCTCTCCCTTCATTACCTTCTAATTTAGGCAAATAATGTCTTTATTCATTAAATAAAATAATGTAACAATGTGACTGCTCTCACTAGGCAGCATATGAGATAGCACAAAGACTGGCACAGACTGTAATTGCTATGAGCTCAAAGAAAGAAATGATACCTCTAGTGGTAAGAGAAAGTTTAACAGAAGAGAAGGGAATTGAGTGAGCAATGGGTAGGAGAGGGAGAGGTAGATTAAAGAGAGACAGGGGTCTAGCATGGCCTTAATGATGTCTAGGAAAACCATTTTTTGAGAAGGGGTGGATAGGGTGAGTCAGCATTCAGGGAATGTGTATGCCTTCTCTGTGTATAAGTCGTACAGTATTAACATGACTCTTAAAGGATACCTTCAATTGCACAAATCCTAAACTTCTAGCATCAATAGAGAATGGGAACAAATCTGCCATTTTACAATGATCTTTGGGACATTTTTATTTACCTCCTGTATTTGTTAAAGTCATGCTAGGTGCTAGAAGAGACAAACCACCAAATTCCATTAACTTAACACAATAAACATTTGTGTCTTGCTCACAATACAGGCTAATGTAGATGTTCCAAGTTGGGTGGCCTTTCACCCACCAACCACCTGATCATTCTGAAACTCAGGCTCCTTCCATCTTGTGGTCCCACCCCCTTCTAGGGTCTTAAGAGTCCTCTTCAATCCAAACAGGGAAAGAGACCATGGAGAAGATACACTTGCCTCTTCAGCACTTCCCAGAATGATATGTATCATTTCCACTCATTTCCTTTGGCTACAACCAGTAACAGTGTCCCATTTAGATGCAAAGAGGCTAGAAAATGTGGCCTCTAGGTGGATAGTTACTTCCCCATGACAACTCAACACTGTGGAAGAGAAACATGAAACTCTGATAGTTGGCTACATGTCCCTGTTGCACCTCTAAAAAGTATATATGTTTCAGATCATTATGTCTAAATGCTCTTGGATTTTTGGATAAAAGCCCCAATAAAGCAATAGGTCAACTGGATTATAATAGAAATATTAATAAGGCTTATGTAGGAATCATTTTTAGATTAATACTCGTATTTCTCAGCTGGCATTCATTCTATTGAATTATCATCCTAAAATGATCTTATCAGAAATTCAACACCCCAACAAAGGCTTTCTGGCTCTATGGAAGGATAATAAGATAATTCTGTCTTTGTAGATTTTGGTATTCCAGTTGAATTGTCCCATTAGAAGTCCCTATGGCCTCTTATGAAAAGCAGTCTTGTACAGACAGCACCTGATTATAAATCTCCCAAAAGTTGCTTTTCCAAAATCCTGGTCCTTGAGAGTTCACTGTATAGAGTTAGTTGCTCATCCATGAGAAAGCAGGATAGATCTAAATAAGCAGTTGGGATATAAAAAAAAAAAAATTAAAAGATAAAGAGGAAATAATCTCTCAACAGAGTTTCCCACATTGGTTTGTGGTCACACTTAACGTTTGTTTCTAGTTCTGGGGAAAGTTTAGGGTATGGCTTTGAACAGTACCCAAAAAAAACTGCAAGGGGTTTGTCCACACTCTCTTCCAAGGAAATGACCCTTTATGGTTCACCATGCTTTTAAGTAGGTCAGTTATAAAATGAAAAGAGACATTTTTGCAAAACCAATTAACAGCTAAGCTGATTATACTCTGTTTCTGTATTTTAAAGGAAAACTATTGCCAAATCTATCAATTATGATACCACATTGATCTGTTCTTAGAAAATCATTATATATTCTTCTTTTGATATTTTTTTCTGGCTTTCAATTGTCATGTATTTGTATTTGATGTTTTATGTACTTTCATAGATCTCCAAGTTTCAAGTTTGTTTGAAAGATCTATAGAAAAGGTCTCAAGAAATTCATGCAGGAAGATCCTACAGTGTTATTCCTTCATTTGGTGCATGTTTATCAAGTGTGTATGGCATAGAGACACTATGCTAAGTTCTTTAAAGGATACAAAAGTAAATAGACCTCTTTCCTCAAGGAGTTTACAAAAGAGCTGGAGAGAGATGATATTTATGTAAATAACTGTAAAGCAAGAGTCTGCACACTTTATTGGGCATGATACTTTACCACATTACCTTGTTCCATAGATTATTTTCCAGTATGAATCCAAGAAGGATTATTATTCACTGTTCCATACATGTTTACCAAAAACATTTAAACACGTATCTGATTTTCTTCTTCCATAGCTATGTGGCAATATAGACAGACTAGGATATCAATGACACTTTATACAGAATTGCAGAACTCTAAGAAATACCATTTTGTAGATGACAATCTTCTTTCTATAGGATCTTTAGAAGTGTGAAATGCTACTGATAGTTTAGCTTCTTGAGGGATATATGTTCATTTCTGAAGGAGTTTGATATTCAATTTTATATGCCAGGGAGAAAAAGAACATTTAAAAATCCAATGAAGTGGTGAGACTGACTTGACTTAAGAGAAGATTCTTGTATTAAGGAATGAGAAGAAATAAATTTGAACTGATAAGAGAGTCTTGATAATGGAAGACTTATGAAACCAGGCAGAGGAGTGTAAGTGGAAAGACAGTGTTTATATTCAGGTTATACCTTCCTCTAATATTTGAAACTCTCAAATGAAGTGCCTTAATTCCAGGTCAAGTATTATAGCTGCAGCTTTCTTCTCTCATGGTTTCTGGTGGAATTGGAAAGTGATTCTTTCCCTCAATCAGCCTAATGGTTACCACAGGAACAATTCAAAATGAAAAAACAACAACCACCACCACCTCAATGAAGGGTCTCCCAATAGCCTTGTTTTCCAATGTCATGAACAGACAAAATAACTTACTAGCAAAGGAATCACCATATGTTGTTGGAAAAGAACCTATTTCAGCTTTCCTTCTTTTAAAGGTACACAGTGACAATGTGCTGGTCTGTCAGCTGAAAACGTATTTGGTGATTTAGAGAGGACTCTACTCCCCTCATTTCTTCCGTTTTCTCTCCAGCCAACCCACACTCCTAGAAGAAAGGAAAAACATACTTCCAGATCCTGGAGAAATGAATGGAGGCACTGTCAGCCCAGAGGGGATAGGAATGCTTCACACATTTATCATCGTTTTCTCGTCAATGTCCACTCCCCTTTCTTCCCCTAAATATTTTTAAATGACTAATATTTGACCAAATGATACAAAAGAGCAATTCTGAAATCTTACCATGTGCATTTTTTGTGGAGTTGCTGTGTCATTTAATACTGATTAATTAAATCAAAGTAGAAAGAAACTTGCAAGAAGGGAAAACAACTCAGTGATCTTGGGACTATTACACACCAAAAAGAGTTATTCTGTTCATGAGTTATATGCTGGAACAATTCATACAGGTTAACAATGACTCCAACCCCAAACTCCTGAATATAGATGACAGGAAAAAAAAACGAGATGTCAAAATAAACACAATGACCAAAAGCATCGAGTAAACAGCATTCCAAATGTTGAGCCTAAGATTCAGCTTCCAAAGCTTATGCTTAAAACATGTATAATTTAATGTGGCAAGTTATACCAAGAGAAGGCTTTTTTTTTTTAATTTAATGAAAAAGATATCTTCCCTACTTAAATAAATTTTAGTTCTCAGAACAATACTTGAATTTATAAACTCTGACCACTTACTTTATAAAATATAACTTAGAAACAGCTAGATCTGAATGTTTAAAAATAAAACTGATTCTGAAGGTTACTTGGAGAGAGATGAGTGAGCTTATGAGAAACTAGAACTCAGGGTAAGAAGACATCTAAGGCATTTTTCATTCAGAAAGGAATGCAAATAACAAAGGCTCCATAAGAAAATACCTTGGCTTCTGAATTTGGTGTCTTACTTTTCCAAAATTAAGATTTTTAAGGGGTAGATATATAGCCTTTGAGTAATCTGAGAAAAGCATAAATGCTTATAATCCATAACTTAATTTCCCACTACTTATCTAAAGTTAAAATTTTAAAAATCATAATTATAGTTTAGGAATTGAGTTCTTTACATCTAGAATATTCATAGATGGAAATTTTGTCTATTCTTTATTTTTCATAGAATAAACCTTGCCCTTTAGCTAAGAACTCCTGTGGATTGAATACAATGATAAGTTCATTTCTGTAAGCCATGGGCTGAAGCACGGTAATGCACAAATTTTACATTTCCTGCCATTTGTTCTCTCTTCTGGTGGCAAGAAAAACGTGTTTCTTATAATTTCTGAGGATGAACTAATCTGAATTCAACTTGGCCATTTGCAAGACTCAGGTCTTGTGTTTACCAGCTCTCTCACCTGTAAGAACCCCAAAAGATAAAAGCTCAAAATGTTACCTTTTAAATACTATTTAGAACTGAGCTTGGCTGATACCTATGCCATGAGGTAAGAAATCACCAAGTGAATGACTATATTGTCTTTAAAAATAGTTCCCAAATGACACTGCACCAAACTTGGCCTTGGGAGTCCAGACATGATTCAAAAGTAGTTGTAATGCACTTGGGAGAAGAGTATTATAAAGTGAAGTCTGCAAGGTCCTGCACGGTAGGCCTTCTAGATGTCACTGCAATTCCAGGCAAAGCACCAAGAAGTCAGATCAAATGAAGGAATGACAAGATACTGTGCCCTGTAGCCCACCCTGTACCTGAGCAAGCTCATCCTTGCTGTACACAATGCCTGCAGGCGAGGAACTGAAGAACTTAGAGGCAATCCATTTCCCATGGCCCAATGGCGAGGACCCAGGAGTATTCATCTCAAAGATCCTGGGCCTGGAGGGTGATTGCAATTTGGCAAGCCCAAGCCTAGTCAACTGTATTTTCACTCGTCCAGGGAAAGGTTTAAGGAAAAAAAGAAATGAACCATGGATGTGAGGCAGAGAAATGGAAAAATTCCAGAGAGTCAGAGGTCAGTCATGTTCACTCAATTATGGCCAGTGGGGTTAATCATTATAGCTCCTAAAGTGAGTCCATCACCTTAGTCAAGAAGACGGATGCAAATCATCCTCCCTGAGGGCGACCCCTTAGAGAAGCCTGGATTCCTCTCTTCAGGCTTCATTATTTATAAAAGCTCAATAAACAAATGAAACTTCTTATCCTAGTTTCAGGGCTCCCAGAGTTCACCCACAGCCAGAGAGTGCCTGACGCTCACTTGACAGTTTATATGACACCAGGAACTTATGAAGTATCATCTCTGATTATGAACAGACACCTACATTCATCTCTGCCTACTTAAATCAGTTTGATTATTAAGTCTCATTCACTTCTCTTGGACGATCGGCTCTGTATTATCCAACACAGTTATTTTTAAATTGAAGACTAGACTGGCTCAGTGATTCCGCTAAGTTGATGGTCCCCTAAATAAGCGCCACCCCTTTGCTACAACATCCTAACTACCAAACTGCAACTTATTGAGGTGAAAAAGTCATCCTAGCAGAGAAATACAGATGAGAAAAATTATCCATGTTTCCTAGGCAGAAGGCAAGACAATGAGAAGTGCACAATTAGAGATAGCAGTGGTTTCTGCTCTTTCTAAATGATGTTTCTGGGATATTAATGCCTAATAAAAATAATGCTATAAATGTCCTTTAAAAATTGAATGTTTTTATGATTAAATTAATATATTTTACATTTTATTTTTGATTTTAAATTTAAAGTATTTCATTTTAATGCCACTCCAAAAACAGTGAGCTCTCCAATGTACTTGTTGACAGGTCTAACTTTCATAGTCTGGGTTTTCATTATGGGCGATGGGTATGGTTCAGGTAATAGAATCCATCCTCCACCGTATCTGCAAACTTATAATAATAAGCTGCAGTTCAGCCCAGTTTTCCTATAATTTCATTTTCTTAAACATTTAAATGCTCTCCTTCCTTTTAAGCTGTACACCACCTATGTGAAAACATGCTACCTTAGATGATTTTGGAAGGTACTTTTGTAGAAATTTTTCAATGCTCATATAAATACAATAGCTACTATATTCTATTTGTTTTTAAAAAATGAATAGCAAAAAAAAAATGCTTATCTTCACAGACTGTCAAATGAAGGAAGCACGTTCACAGAGTGTACATCATGTTGACTATTTTACTGTAGCTTATTTATTCAGCCATTCAATAAATATTTACTGAGAACCTACTAGTGCTAGGGAACAAAACAGACAAAAAGTCCCTGGCTTTGTGTAGTGAGAGAAAGAGAAAATAAAGGATGAGTAAGTAAAATCAACAATGTGCTAAAAGTAAGTATTTAAGTGAAGAAGTGAGGCAGGAAGAGAGGTATGAGACTTCGGTGCTGATGGGGTGGGCAGAGGTGACATTCAGATGAGCTGGTCAGGGCAGGTCTCACCAGGAAGCTGAGTACTGGGAGAAGGCCCGACTGAATCAGGGATGAAAATGTGCAGATACTAGGTAAGGGAGCACCTGGAAGAAGGAATACCAAGAGGAAAGGCCTCGAGGTAGGACAGGCCTGGCATCTTCAAGGAGCAGTAGAAGGCCAGTGTAGCTGGAGCTTAGGCCAGTGTTTCTTCAATGGGGTTCCTTGATCCCTAGAATTCTGAAGTGTTTTTTTGTTAACATTCTTACTAAAACATGATGAGAAAATACAACAGTGGCTACCACTAATGCCAGTGTAAATACTCACTGAGGACTAACAAGTCAGGCACTGCACTTAGCACTTTGCCTTATTTAGCCCTTACAACTTTCTAAATCAAGTTACCTTTATCAAAGCATACTGTTATAACCATTTAACAGATAGAGAAGTGAGGCTTGGCAAATGCAGTCACTTGTCTAAGGTTACACTGTGGGAGGTAGAGCCAGAATTTAGATCTAGGCTTCTGAATTTGGATCCAGAGCCTCCAATATGAATTAATATCCTATACTTCCATGTGTGTGTGTGAGAGTGAGAGATTTCAAAAATTTGTCTACTTCTATCATTTGTATGCCCGAACCAACTTTGATATGTATGTTCACTAATCATTAGGAAATAACCTGTAACAAACATTAAGTCAAGTGCCCATTAATGTGTGAACAAATAAGAAAATGGGGTGTGTGTGTATAATGGTATATATATGATATATGTAATGGTGTGTGTGTGTGTGTATGTGTATATATATATATATATATATATATATATATATATATATATATATATATATATATACATACATGTGTAGTGAGAGAAAGTGTATATATATACATACACACATATATATATAAAATGGACTATTACAATAATTCAGTCAGGAAATTCTGAAATATGAGATGTGGATGAACTTTGAGGACATTATGTTAAGTGAAATAAGCAAGTCACAGAAGGACAAATACCGCATGATTCCACTTACATGAGGTATCTCAAATAGTCGAACTCAAGACCTAGAGTGGATGGTGGTTGCCAGAGGCTACGGGGAAGGGGAAGCAGGGAGTTACTGATCAATCGACAGGAAGTTTCAGTTAAGTAAGATGAATCAGGCTCTAGAGATCTTCTCCACAACCTTGTGTCTGTGGTCAACAATACTGCGTTGTACACTTAAAAAATTTAAGAGAGACGATCTTGTGATATGTGTTCTTACCACAATAAAATCTATTTTTAATTAGTTACTAAAGAATTTAATTTATTTGAAACATTTAAAAAATACTATTAGCATTAAAAAAAAAACCCTCAAACACACTGTCATTAACTTGGAAGTAGAAGTTCACCATGTCCCTCAAATGCCATACTTTCTAATGTCCTTCACTTCATTCCTGTTGGCTAAGGAAATGAAGAGTCGTTCAGCCCCCTCAGGGTCCTCGGGAAGGGATTTCTTAGGCAGTGCCCTGGGTTTTGAATTCCTCCACGTCTTATCTGTGGAAAACAATTCCCACCCCTATAGTCTCTGCTTCTGGGTGACACAGCTCTTTAGCTGAGGGCTCTGCTATGTGACACCAAGGAATTTAGACTTGGGTAGGAAGGAAAGTGTTTCCTTGAGGACTGGTACGTGATCAGATGTTTCAGAATAATACCTCTGGAGGCAAGGTGAATTAGAATTGGGAGAGAATGGAGCTTAGAAGGAAATTTAGAGAAATCACAGACATGAAATGATGAGATCCTAAAATATAGATGAGGGAAGCTTGGGCGGCCGTAACAAAAATACCACAGATTGGGTAGCTTAAACAACAGAGATTTATTTCCTCACAGTCCTGGAGCCTAGAAGTCCACCATCAAGGTGCCAGCAAATCTGGTTCCTGGTGAGCGCTCCCTCCCTGGATTGTAGGGGGCACCATCTCACTGTGCACTCACATGGCCCTTCCTCCATGTGTCCATGAGGGAGGGGAGTAGGGAGCAGGAGAAGGGAGGTTAGGGAGAGTGCTCTCTCTGATGTCTCTTCTTACAAGAATACTAATCCCATCAGAGCAGGGAGTTATCCTTATGACCACATTTAACCATCATTACTTCCTTAGAGACCCCCATCTCCAAATACAGCCACATTGGGGTTCTGTTTCGACATACAGAGTTGGGGGCACAACTATTCAGTCTGTAACAGTCACTGGAAATTTGGTTTCACAATTTGATTTTAGGCTGGAATGTGAGAATCACATATAAATGAGAGATGAACTAATGAATGTTGATGAGATTACTGAAGATCACTGTAGAAAGAATAGTGCTGAGAGGTCCTACAACTCCAGGGACACCGACACTGAAGGAGCACACTGAGGACGCAGCAGGAGAGCCAGGAGATTACATTAAGGAAACAAACAAACAAACAAACAAACAGAAAGGTAAAGGTACCATCAGGCAAGAAGGATACTAAGACATTGAAGGAGATGACTGGAGATTGAATAATGTCAAAACTCCTCTGAGTAGTACGTGCACTGAGAAGCAGCCATTAAATCTAGTACCAAATGGGTTATTAGTAACCTGTATTCCGTGGGCACAACACATACTACCAGGTGGCTATGGCTTCTTATTTGAGCAATGATTTACTGAGCTTCTCATGTGCCAAACACCGGGCTAGAGGCAGTGATGAAAAAGATACATAACATATGCCTTCAATGGTCTTAAGAGTGAAGCACTTACTTTACTGCTATTGGAAAGCTCTGAGTTCCAAGTTCGGTGCATACTGGTTCAGTGCTTGCACCCAGTCTCCTTGGTTTAGCTATTCTAATCAAATATGTAACACGCTGGTAGGCATATTTTCACTTTCTAGTTTCAAATTTTGCTCTTAACCTGCTCAGATAAGTATTCTTTCAGCATGGACCCTATGTGTTCCCTGGATGAAAGCACTCTCTCTACAGTCACCTGAATAATCCACAGGGTCTCTTGCTCTCCTACTTGCAAAACTTGACCAGACCCAGTTTGTCTTTTGAGCCCATGTACCCCAATGATCTCTCCAGGGTTTCTTTTCTTCTCCTCTGTGAAATATTTTTGGTAGACTTGTTATTTGTGAGTTAATATCCAGCTCTTACAGGTGCTGTACAAGAACCTCTGGCTTGTACCAAACCATCCCATCCCTCCCCAGGTTCTCAGATTCTCTGCTAACTCCCCCTAGAAGCTGCTGTATTTCATCACATAAATCGTCACCTTCAAAAGGAAAAGAAACTCACTGGCAGTCTATCCATTGAACGGTCTTGTAGGATATGTTTTCTTTGGCTAACACAGTGTTGTAAGTTTTTTTAAAAAAAAGTTTCTCACATTTAAAAATTGGAATTTTTTTACATACAAATCTGGATTTTCAGGTTCTCTTGAAAAAATCAGACAGTCTGACCACACTGAGCCCGCAATCCTGCCTGACAAGCACTGCACCCTTTACCAGGATCACAGGTGATCTGCTTTGCCAGTCTCCATCACTCCCTAACAGGCAGCTCCTTCATACTCCACTGGTCACAGTCTCATTACATTTATCAGGTTCTTAAAATATCTGGATTTGTGACCCTCACTCTGGAAAGACACATCTAAAATGAAGTTGTAGTGTTTGCTCAATTCTGTCATGCCACACTTTTGTCAAATTTTCACATTTTATAAATTGTGGCACATCTAAAATAATATATAATGATATATTTCAATCCAGAGGAGAAATTCACATATTCTGCAGAAGATGAATTTCATAGGTTTTATGTTATAGACTCATTAACCCAGACTTCTTCCAGGGAGCACTCACATTTACCCACCATTGGCACGCTCTTTTATTCTCACCCTTTGAAGGAAACTTTTTCCATGCTCTGAGTTCCATTCTTGATTTTTATTTAGGGCGCTTCCAGAAAAACAGATATTGTCTGAGTGCCAGCGAGAGCAGTTTCCTTTTGGCAACTCTGTGTTCTGTTAGTACCGCAGGGTAGCCCCACAGGAATGCTGAGACAGCTGCTCTTCAAACTATAGTCACATATTGATAAATGGCAGACTTCGGTCTACAGCACTGCTAATCCAGCACCTTAAACTGGAGAAGGTTAGAAGATTGTTCCACCCTAAATCTCTCCAGAACCAAATATTTACTTGAAAAACATATGTGCAGAATTCTAGAGTAAACAGAGACAGGGCGATGCGGCCATGGGTGAAAGGTCCGAGACTCAGAATGCACGTGTTGTGTTCCTCTTGCTTCCTGTGGGATTTCAGGAAAATCACTTAACTTCCCTAAATTCAGCTGTCGAATGGAAATGTTATTATTTATCTGCCATACATTGTACAATCACGTTCCATCTTTGCAAAGTCTTGGACGTGGCATCATGCAAAGGGAATCCCATGACTGTCTCAGGATCTTCAAATATGTCAAGTAAAATGGAGCATAAAAGGTCTCCCTCAAGCATCCAAAGGACTATTTTCCCAAAGAAATTCAAGATCAGGGGTGACATCTGCTCTCAGGCCATATAAACAGGCTTCTCCCTGCTCCTCTGTTACTGGACAGGCGGCCACTGTTCTCTCACTTTCTACTCTACTCAAATATAGGGTCTATCTCCTCTCCCCACCTCCCCCATTTAATAAGAAACAAATTTTCCTTAGGACACACACACACACACACACACACACACACACACACACACACACATAAAAAAAAAAAAGGAAGGAAGAAAGAAAAAAAATAAAATAAAGAGATTTAAGTAGAACAGCAGAATCCCTACCTACATACAACTTGCTAAATATATAGAGCTGAAAATAGCCAGAGCTGAGAGAAAAGAAAAAAAGAAGAGTGTTTTAACAGTAAAGTAAAACCACAACTAATGACTTCAGGAGACAGGAGCTAGGTGGACAAGCAATGCATTACAGTTTTAAATATATGGGATTTGGCTTCATCTCCCCAGTAAGTGGCCTGGCATCAATTCAAATAGGCTGGTCTGGCAGCTAGTGCCGCTAAGAGGGACCACACTGGCGGATGGAAACGACCACAAAAGCCACAGAGAAAGTGCAGGCTTCCAAAGGCAACAAGGAAGCAACCAGCCTGGCAGCAAAAGCAATGCCAATGCCCCAGCATCAGCAGGGAGGGGCTGGCTTTGCCAAGGATTTTCTCTCTCCTTAAGTTGGGATGGATACCCGTCAGCCCAACTGGAAGGAGGATGGGGCCATGAGGGATCAGGTACCACGGAAGGTCCTGGACCCCGGTAGTCCAGGAGCTGATGACAAAACAGAGAATGCCACAGAGGAGAAGGAGAGGATCTTCCTTCTTCTGGGCACCATATTGCAAAAAAGCCACGAAGAGTCGTGTTTGTGGAATATTTCTGTGTACTAAAAAGAAAGGCAATAATCTTTACGGGCTTCTAGTACTGGAGAACATTTTCCTGTACAAACAGTTGTTTCTCATGCCATCGGAGACGGCCAAGTGAGTTGGCATTTGAAACATTCTTGCTTTGAGCTGCATAAAAGAGTAAGGAATCTAGTTCAGTGGGTGGAAGACTCAGCAGGGGGTTTAACTGGCCAGTCCCTGTTTTTAGCATCTATGCTGGTGTCTACACAATGCCAGCATTGCTAGCTGGGAAGCTGAAATGGAACCGAAACTTCCCCCCAGGCTAAACAATACATAATAGTGTGACTATGTGCCCTGAAATGGCTGACTCCTTTGATGGCCTAACTGCCAGCCTCAGTTTTCTCAATTTAAAAATATGGATGAAAACTAATTTCCAAGATTTCTAAGGGGCGTAGGGTCATTGCATACAATCAACAAATTATTTCCAATTCCTTTAATGAGGTAAAAATGCCAAGTAGCTATCAAAGATACCGATTTTTCTCAGTGACTAGGAAACAACTGTAATTAGGAATTTGGTATGTTAATTGTTGTGCTTTTCTTTTCTGTTAACCTGAGCAGACCAGCATGAATAATAAGTGATAATAACAATTGTAATATTTCCCACTACTCTAAGCACCTCAGATGTTATTTCATCTTACAAAACCATATAGGTTAGGTGTTACTAGACCCCCATATGCAGAGAAAACTAGCGTTTGCCACACTTGGGAATGAGGAAGAGCATGGTGGCAGAAACCCAGAGAGTCAAAGGCAGTATGACAGAGAAGGAGTAAGGGAAGAAAGGTGCCCACTCAGCCAGGTAACCTGTGTTAGAGGAGCACACTGAGTTTGTGATGCTCTGAGGAATTTAAATAGAGATGGGTAGTAGGTAGTTTGGCTATTGGGTCTCATATCCTTAAGCAAAGTTTGGGCTGGGACTATGATTTCAGTAAACATATGGATGGTATTTTAAGCCATGTGAGAGGATGAAATTGCCTCTGAAGTAAATGTAGAGAGGAGGACATAATATTGAGCCAGGAGAAACATGCAGAAACAGAAGCCAGCAGTGAAGACAGAGTGCAAAACAGGCAGCTGTCCTGGATGCCAACAACAGAAGATATTTCCAGAAGGGACTCATCCATTGTGTTGACCCTTCTTGGCAGTTTTGATAAGACAAGGACTGAGACGTGTTGACGGGACTTAGTGCAGTCATCACTGACTTAGGCAACAGTAATTCCATTGGAGGAACAGGAAGAAAACCAGATTAGAATATTTAAAGGCTACAAAAAAATAAAGGAAGTGTAGATGGCAAGTGAAGGTGCCTGGTTATGAAAGGCAGGAGAATGATGGGAGATAACCAGGGGGGTAGGGGCATAGGAAAGATTTGCAGGCTTCACTGGTTTGTTCCTTTGGAGAGCAATCTGAGCACTTAGAAGTGTTGTTTGGAGAGTCCAGGGGCCAGGGAGGGACCAACACTGAGAGAGGATCACTTGAGGACCAAGATCCTAAGGAAAGTGTGGAGCTCCAGGTTACACAGGAACCTTCTGTCTTTGCTGGGTGGGACCTCCGTTTTGGGTGGAAAGAGGCAAGGAAGGGGCAGATTAAGTGAAGAACAGAGAACATTTCCAGAGCTGCAGATCTTTTGGAAAATCTCTCCCTGCATTTCCCAGCCCTGTTCCTTTTCTTGGATACCTAGCACAGGACCTACATCCCCCAGGGTGTTCTGTCATCTTTAGCTTATTTTTCTCTCAATTCTTTCAGATAATGACTCATTTATCTCATTTTGCATAACTGCATACTTGCCTTTCATCTAATTTTTTTCTTTGGTATATATTTTGTTTGGGAAAAAACTCCTTGCCTTTTTAAAAAAAACTGTGGTAAAATATACATAATATAAAATTTGCAATTTTAACCACTTTAAGTGTACAATACAGTACACTTGAAGTACACTTACTCACAGTGTTGCGCAACCATCACCACTATTTATCTCCAGCAGTTTTCACCACCTCAAACAGAAACTCTTTACCCATTAAACAGTAACTTGCCCTTCCCCCAAACCCAGTCCCTGGGAACTGCCATTCTACTTTCTGTCTCTCTGAATTTAGCTAATCTAGGTACCTCTTATAAGTGGAATCATAAATATTTATTTGTCCTTTCATATCTGGTTTATTTTATTTAGCATGTTTTCAAAATTTATCCATATTGTAGCATGTACATGAATTTCACTTCTTTTTATGGCCAAATAATATTTCATTTTATGGATATACCACGTTTTGTCTATTCATTCATCTGTGGGTGGACATTTGGGTTGTTTGCACCTTTGGGCTATTGTGAATGATGGTGCTATGAACATGGATGTACAACTATCTGTTTGAGTGCCTGCTTTCAGTTCTTTGGCAGTATCTAGGAGAGGAACAGCTAGATCCCATGGTAATTCTATGTGTAACTTTTTAAGAAATTGCTAAATTATTTTCCATATTAGCTGTACCACTTTATATTCCTGCCAGCAACACATGGAGATTCTAGTTTCCCCACATCCTCATTAAACTTGTTATTTTCTGTTATTATTATGATTTTTTAAAATTAATTTGGATAATAGCCATCATGAGTGTGAAGTGGCAGTCACTGTGGTTTTGATTTGCATTTTCTAATGACTACAGATGTTGAGCATCTTTTCATGTGCTTATTGGCCATTTGTATATCTTCTCTGGATGAATGTCTATTAAAGTCCATTGCCCATTTTTGAATTGAGTTTTTTGGTGGAACTCTTTGCCTTTTGCATTATCTTTTTGGATTCCCTTCAGCCCATAGTAAGGTGCTCTTTATAAATGAAAGAATTAAGAAATGTCTCTTTTTTTGTTTGTTTTTCCAAGATGATATGAAAATTTTCAAATATTCAGAAAAGTGGAAAGAATTACACTATGAACATTGCTATACCTAATTAAGTATAATTCTACTTAACATTTTATTATATTTGACTTATCTCATACCTAACTATCACATCTGTCCAAACTTCTACCTATCAGTCAAGCTTATTTGGTGGGTATCTTTCCAAAGTTATGGATATCAAAACGATTTTTAATGAGTAAAAAGGCGCAGTCTCATAAAATACATAAGCAAGGTTGAGGCAGGGATACAGCTGTCTCTGGGACTTCTCTGGCAGATAAAGTCTAAGAGCAGAAGAGGGTTAAAAATCAGTGGGGGGTTAGCTCCTTTCCTTAGAACACACTTTTATGAAATTTCTTGGGAAAATGAATCAAAGAAAATATTCCTAGGGAATAGGCAGTGCTGACAGGGAGATGTCACCATCACAGCACCCGGGCTGTATATTACTATGGTTGCCAGGCAACACTGCTGGCTCCTCTGGTGCCTGTGAAAGCAATGAATCCTGGTGTAGAAGTAAAACTGCCTGAGGCTAGTAGCTTCCAGAATGAGCTCTAAGCCTTCCTGTTTCTCTCCTCTCACTGCACTGACTTTCTGGTCTTCTCCACTGGCTTGTTAATTCCTTGGAAGTCAGGAACCATGTTCTATTCACTTCTATACTCATTTCTTTTTCATTACAACACCCACCATTTAGAATGGCATTTCAGACAAAGAAGATCTACAGTGAACTTTTGGAAGCCCCGCAAGCATCTATCTGCTCCAACCTAGGGTCCATTAGACCTTGCACTTGGCTTCTTTTCCTGTATTCATATCCTTCCTCGGAGAAACTCCTAGAAATCCTGTCAAGATCTCAAGGGTCCAAGTTACTCTTTCTTATTAAAACCAATCTATTGGCTGCCTAGCATCTTCATCCAACTCCCCATGTTCAGCTAAACCTCCCACCCTGCATGATGCCCTATGACCTTGTCCCAACTCAACAAAAACCATCTCAGAGGCCATTTATGAGGTGTCATGGATGCTGGAAAAGGCTGGAAGGGGACAGTACCTTCAGTACCAGTACAAAGGTGCAGAATGTAGACTACACTCAGAGAAGTAAAGTGTCCCTAGGGAAGGTTTAAGAAATGGAATCACATGATAAGAGCAAGAGAAATCATACTTTTTGGTTGGAAGTGCATTTTAGGATAGGAAGTGAGGAAGACTGGCAAAGACAAGGTGACAGTCACCCAACAGGAAAAATCAAACACAGGCCCCTCCCTCTGACGAAGGAAAAGTCATTGGTAGCTGACAAACAAGACCACAAGCAGACTGAGGAGAAACAGACTGTAATCTCTCCTTCTCAGTTTTGTTGTCACAAAGATACCACGGGTCTTCTGGCAAACAGCATGGATGGTAAAGCTTACCAAGGGCCCACTGGAGATCTGGAAAGAGGCGGGGAGGCAGGAGGGAGTGGGCAGGGAGACAGTGGGACTTTGACATAACGATGAATTGCATCCAAATAAATAAGATTTAATAACAGGCCATGAAAAGACAAAGTCCTCATTTTCACCTGTCTCTGGATTTGCAAACATAGATTTTCCTTTAGAGAGGAAACCATGGTATTTATGGATGGTTCATATTTCACACCTTTATTCATACATATCCTGTAATGTAAAAGGCCTATTTCTTATGACACAGGAAATGCTAAATGCACTTGGGATTCACAGAAAAGCTCAAAGCTTTTCTAGGAGAAGTTCACATAAGTAGTTGGTCACAAGAGTACAGCCCAAAAAACAAAGCCTTCTTTCTGACTCTGCAGAAATTAAGTACCGCCATGTGAAACCCGCTGAGAGTTTCATCTGTTTTTACTCTGAAAGCCTCGTTCTTTTTGTCTAAGTATGTGAGTGCATACATCATGCTTAAAGATGCTAGCGAACTCTGACATACCTGGCACAGGGTAGAGAATGTGGCAGCGCTCCCTAGTGCTCGCCGAGTCTAGTTACAGTTCACGAAGGTATGAAAGGATGGGATCCTTCAGTTCTCATTCCCAGGCTGACAGAACACCCAAACGCCAAAAGCTTGGATTTGTTAGCATTATAATTCTTAATCAAACTTCAAAAAATATGAAGTTTTATTAAAAGGACCAATGAATACAAGTCAGATATATGAACTTTCATTCAAACATTTTAATAGCAATTTTTACCATCGCAATGCAGATCAACGCAATGTCACCTGCACATACAGTAAGGTACCACTTGGAACAAAGGAACAATGTATACCTATGGAGTATCAGGTGAAACTGGGTCCCTGATGCCAAGATAAGGAGAGTTGACTAATTTGATTCTTGTTCTAGATAATGAGATAAATTTAGCACCTTTATTTCGGATTTAAATTTATTAAAGAGCAAATCAGTAGAGCAGATCAAGCTTTCTCCTTCTTATCCCATAGTTGTTAATATTATATCTTCCAAGGTTTTTTTTTTTAAATAATGAGGCATCCTGATAGATTAAAAATACTGCTCTCACATTGACCCTTTTCTTGTACTTTCTCCTTTTTGTAAGTCTATTAATCAGAGTGTCAAATGTAGGTCCACAGTTATGGCTGTTTAAGATACTAGTAAAATAAGAGCTGACTAACTCGCAGTGAATGTTCGCCCCTAAATAATAACAATGAAGATGGTGACTAACATACTACTTAGCAAGCGATTTATAGAAATGATCTCATAACAAACCAGTGAGGTGAGCATATTATCTGCTCTGTTTTACAGGGGAGGAAATTAAGTCCAAAACCACACAGCGCATAGGGGTGGCTGAGGTAAGATTCAAACCAAGGGAGTCTGACTTCATCGCTCAAGCTCTGAATCACTCTGGTTTACTCCGTCTCCCGAATGCCAGGACACAACATAGAGTCTATAGGGGAAGATGATACAGATGGGTACGCACACGAATTGGCATGTAATTCTGTTGCCAAGGACCCAAGATGGGAATGATGATGTGTTTGAGAATTTGTGTACAAATGTCGACCTGGAGAAAGGAGTGTCATTATGCACTACTGGTGCCTGCCTTGTTCCAACACGTGTGAGCTCCAGCTGTGACCCCCACGACACTCTGTTGAGACAGGATTCTCCGCTGAGATTCTTCAAGGTGAGACGTAAGGTGAGGTTATTTAAGGGGAGATCTGTGTGGAGATTTGAGGGTTGCTTCTACCAGCTAGAATTTTTTTTAAAGCATAAAATAAGGGTAAAATGAAAATCCCAAGCAGTAATTCTGGCTAGAAACAAGGGGCCAGCTAAATCCACGCTGAGAACACCAGAGCTCTCACTCCAGAGAGGCTGAACAGCCCTGGAAACAGGCATTTTCTCTCAACTGACAACAGAGCAACCAGAGATGATGGCTCACATCCCTGAAAATACACTTGATTTTGCTTTATAAGCTTCTCTGTTCTTAGGATTTAGAAAGTAATCAAAGACAGTTTCTACAGTAATGGAGAAACTGAGAATTTTAGCTCTAACTAGAGAAAAGAAACACAGGTGCAGATTTTCATATTATCTTTGGTAAAATCAGATAACTAGTTTAATTTATTTTCTTTTACTTTCTTAATTGTTATGTTTACTACTAAAATAATACATGGTCATTGTTACCAGTAAAATCATCAAAAGATGTATAAAGGAAAAGTGACCATCTAACCAGTTTCCTCTATTCCTTGAGGTAACTAACCCATGTTAACATGAGCGGTCCATCCTTCCACTACTTTCTCTACACCCAGATAGACATACAGACACATGCACTCATATATAGACATATGCAAGATCTCATGTTTTATAAATAAAATGTACTGAACACATTGCTCTGCAACTTGGTTTTCTCACGCATCACTCCATCATGGACACCACTCTAAGCTGACAGGTATTAACAAAAGATTATTTTAAAATACCTGCACAATATTCCATAGTATGGACTGCCATAATTAATTCTAACATTTCCCTGTTGGTGAAAATTGATTCTGTTTCCAGTTTACTTTGGGAGGCACTGAGGCAACCAACCTGTAACATACATCTTTGCCCCTCAGTGCATGCTTTCCAGGGAGTCTCTGAAGTTGGACAGCTTAGTCAAAGCACATGCGTATGTATATTTTACGTTTTATTTGATATTGCAAGATAACTTGCAAAATAGTAACAACTGACTGTCCAACCAGCAATGTGTCAGACTGCCCATTTCCTAATCTTCTTAACAGTAATGGTACTTTTACTCTTTAAGTTTTGTCAATGTGATGGATTTTAAAGCATCTCATTTTTTAATTGAATTTGCATTTCTTCTATGACTAGTAAATGAGGTTGAACATATTCTTGTCTACAGGCTATCTGAATTCTACATCCATATTCTTGGCCTGTTTTTCTATTGGGTTATATGTCTTTTTAAAAAATCTATAAAAATTCTTTTAATATTAGGGATTTTAGCCCTTTGCCTTTCAAATGCACTGAAACTTCCCCCATTCTCTCATTTTTTTTTCATTTTATATCTTTTACCATCCAATTAAAAAGGTTACACAGTTTAATGTACTTTTTTTTTTCAGCTTCATGGTTTCCTGTCTTGCTAAAAAAGTTTTTCTAACATTTTTATTATTTCATATTTTATATTTATACCTTTAACTGATCTGGAATTCATCTTGTAAAGTGGATTGGCATTTAGCTTTTCTTTTCTCCTGTGTTGGACAGTCAAGTGTGTCAGCAAAGCTATCTGATTTTGTCTAGCTGAACCCAACTTTTCCCACTGGACTGAAATGTCATCTTTGTCAAATGTAATTTCTCACACATCTTTGCACCTATTTCCGGACATTTACTGTGCAGCACTGACATGCACTCTGTCTCTGCTTTTGCCAGTTCTATTCTGTTTGGTTTTCAGTAGCTTTACAGAAACACTTCATGTCTGGTAAAGCAAGTTTCCTCACACTGTTCTTCTCCCATCAATTTCTTGACTCTTCTTATACCCTTTTTCTTCTCAGTCCCTTCCTACAAACAAACAAAACAAATATCCACTGATAGTCTACTAGAAAATGATTTCAATTGAAGCAATACTTTTTTTTTTTTTTTACTGAAGTATAGTTGATTTACAATGTTGTGTTAATTTCTGGTGTACACCAGAGTGATTCCTTTTCATATTCTTATTTATCATAAACTCTTACAAGATGTTGAATATAGTTCCCTGTGCTGTACAGTAGGACTTTGTTGTTTATCTATTATATATAGTAGTTAGTATCTGCAAACCCCAAACTCCCAATTTATCCCTCCACATCCCCTTCCCCTGTAGCAATACTTTCAAAAGGATAAGCACTTATGAAAAAACATCCTGCCATATAGGAATGTCCATTGTTAGTAACTTGTGCTTTCTGTCTGAAGATTGAAAATTTTTTTCACATTCTTCGGAGTTTAGAAAGTTACTAGGAAATGCTTAAATGTACATCCTCTTTCAGGACTCCATAAACCTCTCTAGTCTAGAGATTCAAAACATTCTTTAGCTCAGGAAACCTTTTCTTCTATCATTAAATATTTCTCCTTCTACTAACCCCATTTTATGATCCAGAACTTCTATGATTGCACATTATGTCTTTAAATAAGTCCTCCAAGTCTCCTATCTGTTTTCTCATGACTTTAATTTCTTTAGGTCTTCCCTCCATATTGGGTCTTTCTGTCTTGTGATCCTTTACATCGCACATTCGGTTCTTTGCAAGAATTATTCTCCTAATCAGGTTATTTGTTAATTTAATTTTTAGTTTTAGAATTTAATTTTGGTGCCTGAATTACAACTTCTGCCAGTTCTCTGCCATTTTTTGTAAAGTTCTCTCCTGTTTCTCCCATTAGTTGTACTTCATTGAGAACTGCTGTCTCAACGGTCACGTGCTCTCAAGATCACACGTCTAGTCTCTTTAGCGAGCTGTTGTGAGTCTCTCCTGACCAGGGCTTTATGCTCCTTCAGGACTCAGAGGTCTTCTGAGCAGTGCAAAGCCAGGCAGGGGTGGAAGACAAGAGCTGATTCCCCTGCTATCTGTCAGTGATGCAGTTTGCAAACTGTTAGTCCTCTGGGGGTGGGGAGTGGAGAACTGTCATTCTGCTCCCCAGCCTCCCCCAAGCAGGTGACCCCTTTTCTATCTACAAGGCGCCTGGGAGTACTTCTGCTTTCCAGTGAGTCACCACTGGCATGAACAACTGGGTCACGAGGCACACCTGGGTACTTGAGCTTCCTTCTGGAGGGGAAGGGATCCCCAGGCTTCTTAGAGTTCAGAAGGTAGCTTCTAAGATTTAGTGTTTGCTGTGCCTTGAAAAAGCCAATCTTTCCTCCTCCTTCAGGCTCTCACTGGGCACCAGGAACAACCATCCCCTACCTACTGAGTCCCTAGGGATCCCAAGAAAACCACAGCCTCACAGGTGCCCTCCAGCCCCTCCTGAAAAGGGGGACAGGGTCAGACGTTCAATCTTCTCCTCCCATGACCCATTATTAGATTTGAACAGAGCAAAGAGTAGATGTCTGTGCCACGGTCAGCCATCTTCCAACCACAGAGAATTGGAATGATAATTTAGGCAGGCTAAGCTGGGAACAGTTTTCTACTTCATGACTGTATCACACTTCTGAACAGAGGGACAGGAGACTGATTAGCAAGTATTTAAGGCAGACAAATGTGGGTATACCATTTGACTTCTAAGACGTGTATATCTCTGAGAAGCCTCCCAGTACACGATTCCATTAGGGAAGATATCAGAGATTCCAAACAGCTCAGCAACTGGAGTATCCCTTCCTTGACCAGGAGTTATATCCTTGTCAATCACTGAGTCCAGGCCAAACTCTCTGCCCTGAACTATTCCTTCCGAAGAGTATTTCAGCCTAATAGTTTCTGAGACAGGCCTGTTGGTTTGGCTTTTGGTTAAGGTAACATGAGCAGCCTTGAGACCTGTGTGTCCTTAGGGTTTTCAAGAAATATCATGTTTGATTCCTCTTGATTCACACTGCCTCAGCAATACCACAGAAGAATTCCCACTAAACATAAGGTCTTCTAACGAGGCATGAGACATTAGCAGTAGGCCAAAGCAGCCTAACTTTTTTTAAACCTTGACATATTAAAAAAAGAACCTAAAGCAAATACGACAAAATGATGAGATCAGTTAAATTTAGGGATGAACGCATTGGTATTTGTAATGTCCCTCTCTATACTATCCTGTAGGCTTGATGTATTTTGTATTAGATTCAAAAGACTATTATTGACAGAAGTGTCTGCAAACTTTCTGCAGATTCAGGTAACCAGCTGAGAATCAATCAGTTAAAGATGCATTTATAAGCTGTTCATTTCCACTTGGTGATTCTAGAATGTTGAGTGTGTGATTTGAGCAAATGGGGGTATTTTTACAGTGTCCTACCTACATGCCATCATTTTTACGTTTTGCTGAAGACTTGCTCTTCTTGCCTCAGGATTAATGAAACAACCACAGAGTTAGCGTCCTTGTTTCGTGTCTGAAAGTGATGGGGATCAAGGAAGGCTCTCTGCCTCAACAGACCTCTCCATCCCTCCAGGGGAGCAAGAGCTCCATTCCTTCCAATGTCCGAACTTCTTCTTAAGAGTCCATTTTCTCTCACTCTACAATGAAAAACTGATGACGTCAGTGTTCAGACTGTGTACCTAAAGATGACATGTTCATGATGTTTCCTTGCTGGGGCACATGGCACTTTGTTTTCTTTGTTCAAATGTAGGGGATTATACAGCCAGGTGGGAAAAAAACAAAACACGTAACACACTGTTTACCTATTTTCCAGTGACAGAGAGGGAGATATTCAAAGAGAGAGAAAGATAAAGAAACTGGAGCGGAGAGAACGAAAGTGAATCTCTCAGTTGTGACAAGGCACACACACCAAAGCAGGCTTATGGGACCCCCTAATGGACGATGTGTTTGCTGCAGCTCAGGAACCTTACAGAATGTTGAGTCCAAGCCCTGTAGTAGCTCCAAAATCTTCTATATTTATATACGACTTATTCACTTTCTTTCCTTTCCTTTTATTTGAGTAATGAGTTTAATTGTCACTAATTCCTTTTTTATACTAAAGGTCACTATTCTCAGAGACTCAGGCATTACTTAATGTGCAGACTTAGCTCTTCTGAATATGAGATAGAATAGTGCTCTTTCTGGAAACTGCCCCAGGACTCCTGGACTGGTTGGATACACCTTGGCTTACTGGTTCCAACACGGTACCCTGGAATACCCAGCGTGGAAAGCCGTGCTTTTTACATACAGCACAATCCACGGTTCAGCATCTGTGATTCTGCCCGACACTGCTCTCAGAAAGAAGGGATGGAGTATGTGCTAGCCTCTGCCCTCCCAGCTGTTACCGTTACAGCTCCCTGTTATACCACCAGCCACAGTGGAAAGTGTGAGTGCTCAGATTTGCTACTTTTTGAAAGTCTTGAAAGTACAGCATCTAGAGATTTTCAGAGTTGCAGCCCTCAAATTACAAGAAAATCAACTTTTGGAATATCTTTCACTGTCCATGGAAAAGAAAAATAACTTGGTCTGACAGGCCAAGTTACACTTCTGCACAAAACTCTCCATCCCCATTTTTTTTTTTTTTGCATAAAATCTAATTTTCTTACCAAGCCAGCAAGACCTGCAGTGTGGCCCTTCTCAACATGCGTGTTGCCTCTTTTATCCTGCCCAGCCCCGCCCTCCCTCCCTCCCTCTCACCACACAGCCTCCTCACGGCCTGTGACTTTCATCCTCATGGTTCCTCCCCCTTTCTTCAGGCCTCTGCTCAGCTGTCACCTTATCAGGGAGACCTTCCCAGGCCACCACCTCAAAACCGTCATTCACCATCAGGCTGTCTACTTCACTTACTCAATTTCCATTTTAGCACTTCCCACCCCAAAAGCATCAGCTGTTTACTCCTCTTCCCTGCACTTTCTGTCAAGGTAAACCCTATAGGAGGGAGAACTCTGAGAGCACTGTGAGGTCCCAAACACCGAGAATGTTAGCGCTCAGTGTTTATTTGTTAAAGAAGTAAATGAAATACTGTTGGAAAAAATGAATGAACAAATGAAGCTTCTTTCCTGTTTCTTCAAAACTTCAAAACTAATTATTACATCCCACTTCTCAGCAGGGTATCCTAATGCATTTTCTAAGTGTCACAGATGGATAACTACTTCAGCTGTAGATGCTACAGCTCTGTTACTAGTTACTATCAATATTAGAACAGGAGATGATCATACTAACTGAGGTTAAGTCACAGAAAGACAAACATCAAATGATATCATTTATATGTGGAATCTAAAAAAAAAAAAAAAGATACAAGTGAACTTATTTACAAAACAGAAACAGACTCACTTACATAGAAAATAAACTTACAGTTACCAAAGGGGAAAGGGGGGATAAATTAGGAATTTCAGATTAACAGAGACACACTACTATATATAAAATAAATACAAACAAGGACCTACTATATAGCACAGGGTATTATATTTAATAGTTTGTAATAACCTATAAATGGAAAAGAATCTGAAAAGAAAAAAAATATATAACTGAATCACTTTGCTATACATCTGAAACACTGTAAGTCAACTATACTTTAATAAAAAAAATTAGAACATGGGATAATCGGTACTATATTTCGATACTTGTGAAGAAAATGCTAGACAATGCATCTCATGCCTTGAACACTCTCCATTCTTTACATTTGTTAATACAGCCGTTCTTAATCTTTCTGTCGTCTTGTATCTCTTTGGGAATCTGATTGATTAAATCTATTGAATCCTATATCCAGGAATATGCGTAAAGACCTAAATTCTCCAGAAAATCAATGGGTTCATGAACTCTCTAAAGAGTAACTAAAGCCTAAATAAGATGTTTCTGTTCTGAACTTTAGAAAGAACTAGGCATGCAATGTCTTACAGAGTTACTAACTAGAAAGGTTTCTATCTAAAATCATATATTCATTAATCAGACCTACTAAATTACTTACTCATTTTCTGGAGATACTTATTTTAATTTTAATGTGGGTTGACGGTGGCAGTAATGGCGTTGGTAGTGATGTATGTGTGTGTGTGTGTGTGTGTGTGTGTGTGTGTGTGTGTGTGTGTGTGTGTGTGTGTGTGTGTGTGTGTGTGTGTGTGTGTGTTCCCACAGGACTCTCGTATTAAAACATGTGAAAAAGTAGTGGGGAGATCTGGTTTGTGTTGTCAGTTATGTTGCTTTGCAGCCATCAGACTGTAGGCAAGTAAATTAATTTCTCTCTGATTCATTTTCCTTATCTTTAAAAGCAGGGAGAGTACTGTTACAAAAATTAAATAAGAAGCCATAGGTAATGTCTCTTTGGTACTGCATACTTAACATAGGTAAACACGCAACAAATGATAACCTTTATTATCCTTCTTAGATACCATTTTTCTTTTGTCTGATGTTCTCATCTCCCTTTTATCTGGGTACCCCTAGACCAGGGTACTAGAGGAACATATTTTAAAATTCATTTTGCGTTTCCATATAGTAATATGTATTGGCCTTTCAATGACTTCTCTAAAAATGGAACTAATTCAAAATTTATTGCAGTTCACACAGAATGGAAGATTAAATTACTATTGCATTATAAGCAGAAATTGACTCGATTATTCTTCAAAATGGCATTATATTTGCTGCATAACATCAGTATCATCAAGCAAGAGGAGAAATTACATTACTCTAAATATACACCAGATGGCTCTAGGGTGACATGGTTATTAAAAAAAATAAGAGTCCTGATTGTTTATAGTTTCCCTAAGGGCAAAATCTGTGTCTAATCTGTGTCTGTAACTTACCCACAGCAACCAACTGAGGGATACAGGAGTGAAATGTATTTTAATTTATGGTAATAGCAACAATTTGCCATTCTTTCCAGGACAAGGGTCTCTGCTAATTTCTCTAAAAAGATTCAATGATTTCAAAGTAGACCAAAAAAAAAAAAAAAAAAATAGTGACACTTGGGTTTCTGAAATAGGGGTTAGTTGGTGTCAAAGGACAAGAAAGTAATGAAAGTTTGCTGTAGATGCTCAATTTACAAACTCAGAGTGGTAAGTTGTGCCGCTACTCAAACTGTGGTCTGAGTAAGAGCTTCAGACCATATTCCTTTACCTTTTAATTTTATTCCTTCTATGAAAAAAATTTAAAACAAAAATTAGTAATTTTTTCAAGAAGGCTGTGCTCTTACTTGTGCCAGATACTGTTCTAGGTCCAGGGGACTCAATGGAGAACAAAACATTATTCATTCCCCTGCAGAGGATGGGGTGGGAGGGAGAAGGGGATATTAGTGATGAAAAATAGAAGTTCTGCTTTATCATTTCCTTTAATGAGATTTCTTTTCCCTTCATGTAACTTATAGTCACATATAAATATATATATCTGTCACAAAATAAATGCTTTAAGTAAGCAGATAGATCTTTCCTTTAAAATTCAACCAACCAAACTTTGGGCCAACTTCCTTTGTAAATCTCCTTTGTTGTAAGTTTCCCAAAATCATTGAAATGATTACTTACTGAACAAATCACTTACTGATTTCTTTAAACTTTCAGCAAAAGATTGGTACGACAGAGCTCATGAGCCTGAGAATTTGGAATTGATGCCTGGAGTCAATTATCTTTCTTGGCTCTCAAAATTTTAATGAGCTGCTTCTGGGGTCACTATACCAACTCCAGAACAAACTATCACAGATACCATGGCTGAGCCTGTGAGACACTACTCATTTCTCCCACCCTGACTTCCCAACTGGGGCATCCTGACACATTTCTTCTCACTCCCATAATCGCTGGCTTCCTAGTTCTGAACTCCCAGTTTCTGTATTAACCCAGAGCACCTTTGGGTGGGTGCGGCATTGCCCAGTAAGGTGGCTGTGAGCCACATGTGGCTACAGAGCACCTGGAATGGGACCAGTCCAAATAGAGATGTGCTGTACATATAAAATAGACACTGGACGTCTAAGACTTCGACCAAAAAAGTACATAGAATATTAATTAATACTTTTTATATTGATTAAATATCAAAACAATATTTTAATACATAGCTTAAATAAAATCTACTATCAAAATTCATTTTCACTTGTTTCTTCTTTTTAAAAACATATCAGCTAAAACATTTTAAATTATGTATGTGGCTTGCATTACATTTCCACTGGACAGTACTGTGCTAGGCTCCCTTAATGATGTTTCAGATTTCAGCTTTCCATGTGGTTTAAGGCTGGCTGCTTCCCTCGTAGGAAGCAGGAATTCACCAGATCTCAGCTTTTCACCCGCTCCTTGGCGGTCAGGCTCTTTGCCAGATACAAGCTCCACTGCAGAGCTTCTAAATGAAATGCAAATGAAAAGCCCCATGCAGCATTATTTCACAGTAGTTGTTTCTGACGGTTCCATCCAACGCCATCACGAAAGAAACTACGTGAGACACTGCACAGACAACAAGGAATCTGCAGGTATAGTCCAGGTGCAGTTCCCATCGGCAATGAGCCTCCAGTCAAGTGGAAGGGGAAGGACATGACTCAATAAGCAGATGAGCTCCCTGGGTGACGACGTTTGTACGCAGCACCCCATTCATCACCACTGCTTGTTTGCATCAGAATGTTACAACGCACCACAGTGATTTAGAAATGAGAGAAAATCCAGATAGGTGAGGAAGTCAGGAAAAGTCTCATGAAAGAAATGATAAATGAGCTCATGCTCGACGGCTGGGGTAGAAGAGTGAAGAACTGTGTATTTTGGGTAAAGAGGAGGAGGCAAGGAGGTATAGAGAATGTCTGGGGAGGAAAAAGTAATTGAGTTGGGCTGCAGCAGAGGGACCAATACACTGGAGGGGTAGCAAAGGGTGGGGCTAGGGATGTGAGAACACTGGATGCTGGATTGGGGAGTTTTCACTTAGTGTGGTGGACAATGTGAGCCATCAGAGCTATGCTTGAGGGAGAGTAACTGTAATGTTATGCAGCTGAAGTGAAATGAGGGAGAGGCTAGAAGTGAAGAGACCATTTAGGAAAGTCTTGGGAGAGTCTACATCAGAGAGGCTGTCATTCTCCCTCCTGTACTCCTGGTAAATACTGCCCACTGATCATGGCATCCTTCCCCAAATGCAACCTCTGGATTCTTCTTAACAGCCTTGTAGGAAGCTATACACTGGCATGCAGAAGAAAACTGATTTTCTATTCTTTATTTGGCAAAAGTGTTAAGGACCCTTAATGAGGATCGTATCAACACTGGCAGAAGAGAAAAAATGCAGAATCATCTCAGAGGCTGAATACAGACAACTGGCATCTCACTGGAGAGAGGGCACATGATTGCACTGAGCATTCCTGCCTTCTTGAGTAGGATAATTTTGGTACCATTGACAGAAACAGAGATGCTCATGAAGACTGTGGTCTTCCCTTCAAAGATGATGAGTTTCATCACAGGCAAGTTGCATATGAAGCAGTGGTGGACAGTTCAGAAAGAAAAGCCCAGGAAGCCTGGGGCTGTGGACAGAGGATAGTTCAGAAGTCTTGACTGGAATGTCTTCTACCCAGAAGTCATGGCTGAGGACATGGGCTTACGTTTAGAGGAAGATGTGGGAAGGTGTGAGGAGAGAATTTTATAGTATGCCTATGTTTGTGTGCAGGACAAAGGAGTAGGTATAGGGCACATACGACCATAGAGGCCACAGAGAATAAAGCTAATGGAGTCCCACAGAGACTGAGGGAGGAGAGCACATTTTAAGGAGGAGATTCTTTGTTTTAAAGGTTGGAATAATTAAAGGTGGCAAAGATAATAAATTTGTTCATTGGGGGACCACTGGTAACCTCTGAGAGGGCCCTCAGAGGTAGAGATAGTGGGGATGGGAGCAAGCCTAAAATGGAGTGAGCTGATAATTAAGGGCATTAAAAACACTGAGCATAGGAAAGGAGAAGGGAAGAAGGAATATTATTTTGAAGGAATTTCAAGAGAGAACAAATGCATATTGACTTTTTTAGGACATAGAAGGCTTGAATGGGTATAAGAGGTTGAAAGTAAGGCTCTGATGTAAAAGGCAAGATTAATATAATCAGGAAAAAGTATCACTGATGGAGCAAAACTCAGGAAGCTTAAGAAGATGTGATCAACGGCACAGGTAGGGTGAAATTATGTGAGGCCAGAAGATGGACATTCTGAGCCAGTAGTGCCAAAAAAGAGGGAAAATAAAGACAAAGGAATATTGGGCAACTCAGGGGAGGTAAATAACTCATCACTAATCACTACACAAGTTAGGGGGCCATGTTTCTAGCCCAGGCCCACCTGGCTCCAAAGCCCAGGCTCATGGGCTCAGGTCATTACTCAGTCCTTAAAGGTTTGACTTGCATCCTCCATCACAGAACCTGCCAGACAGAAAGGGGTTGAATATTTGCTGACCATATGAATGAATGAATGACCAATTCATTGTGATGATCGATTATTACTGTACAACATTTTAGATGTAGAAACTATAAGACAATGAGCAACATGTTTACTGATCACTAGAAATATCACTCTAATGTTTCCTCATGCTGGCCATTTAGACTGGCCCCATCCAATTCAGGCTATCAGGTGGAAAAACGCGACTGGACACACATCTATTGTCAACCAGCATCCACGAACACAGCAGAGTCAAGAGACTGTCTGGCAATCACAAGCATGTACGTGGCTCTAAAGTTGGGGGGCAGCTGGGGAGGCAGATTAGTCCACTGAATTTTTTTAGAATGCACGTGACATTGTACTACTGTCTGCAGTACTAAATAACTTACAGGGAAAAATGTTCAACATTCATTCAATATGGCTGTGGTCTATCCTTCACCATAGTATTTACTTTATCTTGACCTGTATTTCAGCATTGGTAACTATTCATGTTTCATGCCAACAAAACTTTTGTTAGACAGCCCTCAAAAAGAGGACTGATGAAAATGGAAATATATGACTTAAAAAGTATTTTAAACAGTGCTTAATTAAAACTGCAGATAAAAGGCTTCTCTTTGATTCTTTCCCCATTTTCCATTTACAAAAAGTATTGAAATAAAACATTCATTTTATTCACAATAAAAACAGTAACATTCATCGACAGTCAAAACATTCCTCAGGAGCTAGGTCCTCAAGCGTAAGAGAAATTATCTGCAACATTTTTACAGGTAAAAACAGACATGTTTACATGGAGCCCATTCTGTTGCTCTGCAGCTCCCTATGCATTTGATATTGTGATGTCATTATCTCTTTTGACCTGTTTCTCTTCTGTACCACTCCCAATCCTAACTTCACTTTGCACAAAAAAATGAGCTGGAAAAATCCTTACCAACACTAATACTTTACTATAAGTAAGTATAATGATACCCACTAGTATTATTGTACTTTTAACATGCACTAAAGGGAGACCAATCCTGGGAATGACTCTCTGACGGAAGTAGCTCTTATACCTAAAGTGGGGAGATAATAGAAAAAAGAGGCTGTACCTGGTCCTTTTGACCTTTTACTATTGGGATCTCCACTTACTTCATTAGGGCTTAAGGCAGCCTTAACCAATTTTATTACAACTGCTCAGCTTCTCTGGAGAACACAGTCATCTACTAGCATTATTACCAATTTAGCATCAATGTTCTAAATGTTCCCCTAAATTCAATCAGAATATTCTTATATATCTACTTCATGTTAGAATATCGAGGTTTATTCCTTTCTAAAGGTATCTCTATCGAGAACTAAAAAGTCAATTGTGTTAAAGTTTCAGTGAACTAAAAAAAAAAAAAAAAAAAAAAACCACCAAAGTGCTCCTTAGTTATCTCATGCTATTTGACCCGTTCTGGAACACAAACAAATTATTGGGAAAGAATCTTGACTGCCCAAATTTATCTGCAACAAATGCTTTCCATCAACTTGAGGAAATCACAAGTTTTTCCAGATACCAGTTTCTCACTGGGAACTTCTAACCCCAATAATCTCAAAATGATTATTAAGGGGTTTCTGCCCCCTTTTTCTCCTTGTTTCTCTTCACTAGAGAGTTATATCATTGTTTTTCTTTTACTCCTCCCTTCTCTCTGTAATATCAGAGAAGAGCTAGGAAAGAGAATTATCAATTTTTTATTACCTGTTACAAGTCAAGCACTAATCTCATCTAACATCTCTCACAGTCCTGTTCTACAGGCATTTTACAGGTGGAGAAATACACTCAGAGAGGTTAACAGTTAGAGGGCAGGGGCAAGATCTGCACCCAGGTCTGGCTCCAAGGCCCAGCTCCTTCCGCTACACTCTGCTGCCTGCAGAGGGGGTGGGTGGTTCAAACCGCACATTTCCTGCTCCCGAAAGTGCCCTATAATGAATGAGCCACCCACTCACTGCAAGCGCTAGAAGATAGAAATGTAATGACAGGGTCCTAACTCTTTTTCCTCTCTCCTGCAATTACCCCATTTCGAAATTATAGGTGACAGTCTTGAACATCTCAGAGAATTTCCAGCACAAACCTAATATTCACTCCTTTAAGATCTCTTAAAGAAAACCGTGTGGCAGTTATTCCAGTGGAGGGCCAAGGTCAAATTCTCCTAGGCCTCTGAATCTAAATCTGAACTATAGAGGGCAAGTGGCTTTCTTCGGAGAAACATTTAAAACCCAAATAAAAAGCGCATAGCTCTTCAGGGAAGGTGACTGATATTTTTAGGCTCTGGCCTCTAGAGGGCGATACAGGGAAGCAACAGCCGAATCTGAAGATTCTACCTCCTTCCTACAGAGGTTCCAGTGTGATCGATACGTTGGCTGGTGCATGAAAGGTCTGAAGAACAAATGAAAAAAAGAATCATGACTTCTAAGCAGAACAATTACATTTAATTTTGCTTTTTCTTAACCACGGGATGTATCAAATACAGACTTTAGAATAAAACATTTTGACAAAAGAAGAAAACAGTGTACCATTAAGTAGTGATGCACTGTGTAAAATGAATGGAATAATTTATTGGGAATAGAATAATTTACTAGGGTTACAAATTCTTTTCAAAGGCAGCAGGGTGCAACAAATGAGATTTAGTGATTACTCAAATTTTTGTAAATACCTACTTTTCATTTCTATGACATAGACGTAAATCAATATATGTACGTCAGGGGCAGGCTGTATCAGGCTTCTGTACAAGAGGACATTTTAGGTTGATTAGATTTATATACTGATTTTCCTCTTAAGAACCCAAAGTGCTTTATCCATCACATTTATATAAAGAATACCAAATGTTTCCCAAAATGCCAAAAGCAACACAGGTAAAGAGTAGAGCATGGAATATGAGAACAGTGAGAAAATAAGAGCAGAAATATAGATGCAAATAGATCTCAAAGCGCCAACCGGGAGTAAATCAATCATGTCCACACACAGTCTCTGTTAACATCACTGTCATGATGTCACTCCTGAGCTAGTAAACAGTCATGCCAAGCCAGATCACTCCGCTTGGAGATGTGATGGTACGGGGCAAAGGGTGTTAATTCCAGGGATGTTGATGGGCAGGTGGCCCATCTCCCACATTGAAGGGCTCACGGTCTGCCACGAAAGACGCACCTTCTGACACCTTTCTGGATATCTTATGGGTCTAGAATTAAAGATGATCACAATGTGGTACTTGTTTGTTATCGTGGTCTGCTTTCACTTGGATATACAAAAATGTTACTAAGTATTAGGCAGTTTAAAAATACACAGGACAAGATTTAGTCTCTGAAAGAGGGATAATCTGTGAGAAGATGTTACTGGAGTAAAATATGAAAAATTTAACAACATACAATTCTATAATTTTAGATGCACATACATCTGGAAGTTTTCTGAACCATATCCTTTATGACTCTTAAAGATAAAAGATGTATTACATTATTAGAAACTGACTAGCACTGGAATGTTGAGAATATCCATTGTTTGCACTACACTGCATTTTGCACTTTCCAAAAGAATATATATGAATGAGATGTATATTTTTCTTCAGAGTCTCCGGAAAGTATATCAAAGCTTTAATTTAATTTCTGTGCTTCTGAAATAAATTAACCAAATAGATCTAATCTTGGCTGTATGAAGAGGTATTGGATTTAGGAGACAGACTTGCAGCTTCTTATCACTTCTAGCAACCTAAAAATAACAACTGGATGGAATTTCTCCCCAACTTTGATGAAAAGTGCAAACACACATTTTCCATCATTATCACAGGAAAGGGAAGTAGGTCTGCATACTGCCAAGGATGAAAAAGAATTTGATGTGAACAGCATGAGCCTATTCATTCAGAGAGATTTAACTGGGTTCTGGAATCTGACATGTGCAGATGTAGCTAGACACAAGAGTGTGAGTGACATAGTCACAATGGCACTGATTAATTTGGAGAGATGGTACTCTTTACTTGGAATTTAAATAGAAAGACAGCCATCCCTACAGGACCTTCCAAAAAGATCACATGCACTAGGGTCTGAAAACATCAAAATGAAAGACTCTGGACTTCTCTTCCAAGAGTAGAAACCTGGCAAAAGTACCAACTCCCCTATGAATGTCCTTCTTCCTTAGTTTCTAGCAATGTGGTCATGAATAACAAATGCTAAAAGGAAAGGCACAAAGGATAAATGCTAAAGTCTTCACCAAAGGCAGGGAGGAATTCCCAGCAGGAAGATGACAAAGACTTTGAGGCCTTCAGCTTGGCCTTTCAGTTCTGTCCTGCGCTCTGCTGGGATGGATGCAGGAGGCAGAGAGAGGGGTCAGCTCCACCCCTGAATGCTGGGCATAGAGTCACAGTGCCCAGAGCTGACAGCCATGCAACTGTGGGCAACTTACATAACCTCCCTCAGCATGTGTACCTCACATGTAAAAGGGAGATATTAATACTCCATATGGGGGTGATTTCAACGTAATCTCTTAGCCCAATGCCTGGTGCTGTTAATTACTACATCTAATATCTGTGTAGGTGCAACATGTCAGCTCCAGAAGCACAGGAAGAAAATCCAAGACAATGAAAACATGCCCCATGAGAAGGGGTAGTACCTTCACAGCGGAGACACTTGGCAAACACCACCTCAGCCAAGGGATCACGGTCAGCATCATCAGTGATAAGCCTTGTTGAGAGCAGTTACCCTCGATAAAATGTGGTGAGGAGGGCACTTGCTCCTGTGGTCTTCCTCCCAAGAATCCTAACACCAGCCTAGTCATGATAAAAACACCAGACAAACCCTAACTGCAGAAATTCTACAAAATACCTGACTAGCACTCTTCAAAACTGTCAAGATCATGAAATACAAGGAAAATTTGAGAATCTGTCACAGCCAAGAGGAGCCTAAGGAGACACAATGACTAAATATAATATGGTATCCTGGATGGAATTCTGGACCAGAAAAAAGATATCATGGGAAAACTAGTGAAACCTGAATAGTGCTTATCATTTTAATAATAATAATAATAATAATAATAATAATAATAATAATAATAATAATATCATCAATGTTGGTTCCTTCTATGTGACAAATGTACCACAGTAACATAACATTAACCACAGAGAAATCTATGTGTGAGGTATATGGGAACTCTCTGTACTAACATTGCAACATTTTCATAACTCTAAAATTATTCTAAAAATAAAATATTTATTTGAAAATAGGCTTCATGGAAAATCTGGTACTTGACCTACTGTGGCATGTATGTGAACCCTTAATAGAAGGCTGGGAGTGCAAGGATCAGATTGCCTGAGGGCAATTCTGTTTCTAAATCATCCACAGGCAGGTATTTTGTAATTTGCTATATGAAATGAAAAGAAATATACTGCTATGTTCGTAAATATTCCTAAAACATGGTTAGTTGAGTGTCCACCTAGCCAATTCGAGCTCAGTTAAATGTCAATCGAATGAAAAGAAATGTCAGTCGAATGAGAATTGTCAATCTTGGTGGGGTGGACAGTGAACTTTGGAGCCAGGCAAACTGGAATTCAAGTCTCAGCCCTGGTACTTACTCTGTTACCAATTAGGACAAGTCGAGTCAACCAGTCTGATTTTCAGTTTCTTTGTCTATTTCTATCCTCTATTAAACAGGTTAACTTATCTCTTAAGGTTCTGGGCAGTATTAAGCAACATATGTGCAGTACCCAGCACTGCAGATGCTCAAGAAATGTCAATTTCCTCTCCTTCTACTTCTGTTTTCAGCAGCTACCATCTGACTGCCTCTCTGACATCTCTGCCTGAATGTCTCCCACATACCTCAAATTTAACACGTTTCAAACTAAACTCTCGACTCATCTTACACTCCCTCACACACTCGTTCCCCCGCCAACAAGCTTCTCTCCAAGACCTCCCCAATTCTGTAAATGGTACCACCAGTCCACCTGACACCCAGTTGCTCATGCCAGGAGTGTAGGAGTCATCCTTGATTCCTTCCCTTTTCTCACCCTCACCCTCCACATCCAATCCTTCAGCAAGTCTTGTCCTTTCCATCCCTGAGCTATTTCTCAGATCTGTCCACTTCTCTCCATCTGCCTTGCCTCCAGGCTATTTCCAGTAACCAGTGCTTCACAGGTCTCCTCAATCCAACTTCAGCCCTCTGCAATCAATTTCCCACATATCGGCCAGAATACGGTGTTAGAAACATTCATCAGCGCATGACATCCCCATTCTTAACAGATTTCAAGGAATTTTCATCATTTTCTGAATAAAGTCAAATTCCTGCCCCTTGGCATGCCACTCTTCCTCTAACTGGCCATCCAGTGTCACATGGGTGGTTCTCAATCTCCTGAGCCCTCCTCTCTGTTGGGAATGCTATTCCCCTAGCACTCAGGAAACAAGAGAATGGATATCAGGGCTACCTGTGGAGTTAGCGGAGGTTTCAAAGAAACTTTCAAGCTAAGTCTTCAGTAGGTAGCACTGGACCTAAGAGTATGTTATACATACATTCTTCCATGAAAAAGACACAAAGGTTTGGAGGTTTTCTTTGTTTTGTTTTGTTTTGTTTTTGAGTCAATTTACAATGTATCAATTTCTGGAGTACAGCCTAATGTTTTAGTCATACAAATAAATACATATATTTATTTTCATATTCTTTTTCACCATAGGTTTCTACAAGATATTGAATATAGTTTCCTGTGCTATACAGTGGAAACTTGTTGTTTATCTATTTTATATACAGTAGTTAGAATCTGCAAATCGCAAACTCCTAATTTATCCCTTCCCCACTTCTTTCCCCTTTGGTAACCATAAGTTTGTTTTCTATGTCTGTGAGTTTATTCCTATTTTGTAAGTAAGTTCATTTGTGTCATTTTTTTTTTGATTCCACATATAAGTGACACCATATGGTATTTTTCTTTCTCCTTCTGATTTACTTCACTTAGTAGGACAATCTCCAGGTCCATCCACGTTGTAGCAAATGGCATTATTTTATTATTTTTCATGGCTAAGCAGTATTCTATTTTGTGGGTGTGTATACACACATGACAACTTCTTTATCCAGTCATCTGTTGACAGACATTTAGGTTGCTTCCATGAAAAGACACAGACTTTTGATGTTGAGGCATTTTTGCTACCCATTCAAAGGACAGATGGCCACCTCACACAGGGTTGTGCCTAGTATGTGAGTGAGGTGTGTGCTTAAAAATATTCTGGAACACAACTGATTTCTGGAACTGAACACAACTGGAACATTTGTGTGCAGGGTAATAACTGTCTGCACACAAATGAGTAAGATGGGTTTACCTCCAGTAAGTTTACAATCTACAGACAACGTAAGAGAAACATCCTGAATGTATCTCTACTAGAGCATTATCACACCATAGTCTAATATTTATCTGCTTTCCTATCTTTCTGCTCCCTCTAAATGGAGAATCCATTGAGAGTTGGGAGTCTAACTTTTTTTTCTTGGATGCCATAGTCTTGTTTAGAGTCTGACAGACAGTTGGTATTTAATAAATAACTGCTGAGTTAAAATGGATGACAATGCAGAAGATAAGTGATTTAGAATGGATATAAAACAGATGAGAAATTAGGAAAGATGAGGGGGAAACAGCCATTTGTGCTTTGAGATATGGGTACAGTTTTATTAAGAAAAACTGGAGGGTTAAGTCTGGATACCACGTCTAGGTAAAAAGAACAACAGTGATGAAAACAAAGAAGCAGGAATGGTGTGTAAGGAACAGTGAGAAATCTAATGAGGCCAGAATTTAATGCCTTTAAACAGGGATGCGTTATAACTTTCAGGGGCCTTAGGCACTTTTGCCTTTGTGGATCTCTCTGTCCATTAAAACACATGAAAATTATATTTTATAACTGTATTGGTCTAAAACTAAATATGTTCAGGCTAGAATCGTGATTATTATACATGATTATCATTATATTCATTTTTCTTCTGATTTTAAAATACACTACAATTAAAACATTTTCACGAGCCCCTAAAAGTACCCAGAGCGCTAAGTGCTGTGCTATCAGACCTAGGGGTAAGATGGCCTCACAGCTGGACGGAGCAGGAGGAGATAAATCCGGAAAGACAGGTTATGGTGAATGAGGAAAGCCTCAAATGTCACTCGAAGGTCAAAAGATGGCAAGCAAAGGCTTCTAAGTAAGGGGCTGACACAATTTGAGCCATGAGAAGGATAGAGACGAAAATATCTAGAAAGAGATGGAAAGTCCTGAAAACAAAAGGACTAACTAGGATATGATCGCAATCATCTAGGAAAGATGTAAAAGACCCTCAGTTGGTAGAGAGGATGAACAGAGAAGACTGATGAAGGAAATGGAACCTACATGAACTGAAGCCAGAGTGAATGGGAAGAAGGGTGGAAGGTCAGGAAATAACTGTCATTTCAAACCAGGGTGACTGGAAAGATGGCAAGCTCAAGGAGAGGGAAGGCACAAGGATGAGTGTATTTGATGGAGATGGTCTGCTAGGAAGAACCATACGAATAGATTTCCAAGAGTAGAAAAACTATTAAACATATCAGGCATAAGGTTGCCTCAAAGATAACACTGTCTTTAGCCCTCTACTGTGACTCTGGCCTCTCCATCACCCTTGCATAAAAGGCAGACACAACTAAAGAAAACAGCTACCTGCTGACATTAACCTTTACTCTCAAAACATAAATTTTACTATAAAATCAGCACCCACATATCTGATGTAGCAAGTAATTCAAGAGAAAAAGAGAAAAATACGATTAATCAAACAAACAGAACCAAAATATATTCCTCGCATTAGCAAAGACTTTTGTTAATTTAATGTATTCCCCGGGTAAGAATGAGGTAAGATAAGTATCTAGAGATTTCTATTAAACTATGCAAAATAATTATTATTCTATAAATAATCATATTTAACTTTAACTGCCCAGGAGCCAAACTCATTTTTTCTTTTCTGCATTAATTATCCTCAGCATTATTAAAAGTGTTTCTGAATGAGGCAATATTTCTACTGAACTAATGTTGTAAAAAGTCAGTAATTATAATAATTGAGGATGATCTGAATGGGTCATAGTTCAGCATTTTTTGATATTTTAAAAAAATGTGCTTTTATTGCTTTTAAATACAAAGAATAATTCAAACTGTGGTAACAAGGAATTGCCCAATAGAAGATTTTTAACACAGCTATATCAAATGGATAAATATGCTTTTCTGCAAACACCAAGTTTTAAAAATGCTCACTCACATTATATATTTCCATTACGGAGGTACTTATTAGGACATGGTAAATATTTGCTAGCATAATGATATATAATGACCTAATGGGATCTCCACAAATGAGGTTTTATTTTATGTCTATGCTTCTAAATTAACAACCTTCCTTATAAAGTGTCCTTTGATTTTCAACCAGGTCTACAGCAATTTAGGATCTCATTTTGGGCGAAGGCATTTATTATGCCGTGCTCATCATCCAGCTCAGTCTAGAAGCAGAAAAGAAAATCACACAAGAGGTATCTGTGACATCAAAATGCCCATGGATTTAATCTTCTCTCGGATCCTATTAACTTGTAGCTTAAGTTTACTTCTAACAAGCTTATTTAACAGGTTTCCTATCCCAGAGCAGTTTAGAAGCAGCAAATGAGTAGTTCAGAAGCAGCAAATGTGTAGTTTACAGGAATGGTTTTACATACTTCAAAAAGATCAGAAACTTAGAAAAAGCTTTATGTATGAAGATGTTCATAAGTTATTTGCAATAGTAGAAAAGTAGGGAAAAAAATCAACCTTCCCTCACAAAAAAAGAAAATAAATTGCAGAACACCAATATGACAGAAAGCTATACATTTGCTAAAGTAATTATATTGTGATAGTCTTACATCATACATTGTTAAATGAAAAAAGTAGGTTATAAGATTGTACGATGGTAAAACATCAACCAAATTCAGTCTCCAATAGTAGAAATGTGACCAAGCATGCACTTTACTCTCATCTATGGTAATGATATTATAATAATAAAAACCATATGCAACCGAGGCAGTACTTAGAGGAATGACCACTGTGTCATAGGCAGCTGACTTTAGGGCAAGATCTGAGAATTTCACGCACACTACAAAGAACGATGTAATGAAACTGGAGATTTGAATTAAAAATAAAAAATACTTTCAAGTCTGCCAGCATAGGTCTACTCTCCACTTAAAGTTTTTTCCCTCCACTGACTGATAAATTCTGTGACAATAATAAATAATGCGGCTGCTTAACTGAGTTATTCTACCTATTTTTCCAACAGCATTGCTTTCTGCGAAGAATCATGGTTAAAGAAACGGAAGGAGCTTCCTGTCCTGGGTGCCCTGGGTCACGTGACCAGGGCTCGGAGTAATCTCATCAGTAAAGCACTCTCCCTTCCATTTTGAGGGCCCAAGAGGTCGTTCACCCAAAGATGGGGCACACACAGCCAAAAAGGGTACAGAAAATCACTAGAGTAGAAGAGATGATGGAATTTCAAGGACTACCTACCTTTTTCTTTTCAACACGTGTTATTTTTATAAATAGAATACAAGGTTCTTTTAAACATATACATGGGGAAAGTTGGTAAATGTTGGAGTCAGGGGTGTTCCTACAGGTAGGCATCACAAACAAGCACTAAAAGCATTTTATTTTAATCAAAACTCATAGAAATCTGGGACAATATAATGTAGTGGAAAGTAGTTTACATAAATAAATCAACCTTGAGACTGCCATTTATCTCACTGTCATCTATTGTGATCCTACCATATGCTGTGTGCCTCACTGTAACTGAAGCAATACAGTAACTGTTATATTGATAACCACGTCTGTCAACAAAAAAGATCAAATAGTGTTCACTAATTCCATTTAAGAAGGCAAGGGGTTCCCTTCCCCACAATTTGGTGGACATGACATCAGAGAGATTCCCCTAGTACAGCAAACCTGAAAATACTAGACCAAAAAAAAAAAAATGTATGTGTGTGTGTGTGTGTGTGTGTGTGTGTGAGAAAATTCTTTGGCTGACCTGGCTTTAAAAAAAAGGGGAATTTCCCAGAAACCAGAAACTTCAAAAAGCATAAATTGAGGGGAGTGTGTGAGTTGTGAAGCTAGTATTTACTATGTAGATATCTGCTAATAGCCTTAAGCTTCTGTGGGTGTTGCTGTTCTTGTTTGTTTTTTGAGATACTCCTTCTGGTAACAGAAGGTCAAGCCAGAGGCCCAAGGGAAATAAACTGAACTGGAAAACCTCACATAACTCTGGGTCCCTAGATGACAATTTGCTCAACAGATGAACTAGGAAAACTCTGACTTTCAAGGAGTGGGCCGGATGTGTTTCAGCCTCAGACTTGTCTCTGGAAGAGTGGGAAACAGGGGGAAAAAAGCCAATAGCTTTTAGTCATAATGCTTTGGAATCTGGATTAATAATACCTCTGGTGATTAAAAAAGAGAATACAAAAGAGTTCTGAGTTGGTAGTGCTTCCAAATGCCTAGCAGAAGCAAACAAAACCTCTGTGGAGGAATGCACTTTAAAAAAATTACCAACGAAAAATTCAAAAGAAAAGTAACTCACAATGGAAAAAAAAATCACTGAATTTATGAGAAATAAACCACCATGAGTGAGAGTCAGCAGAAGCAACATGTACATAATTAAAATTAGTATATACTGCATATTAAAATTTTCAGGTTCAAAATACAAAGCAGACATGTTTAATATATTTAAAGGAACAGAATAAAATTCTTCAAAGCATTAAGTAATAAGATACTTTAGAATTGACTATGCATATTTGAAAAATAACCAAATAGAACTTCTAGAGAGGAAAATGTAACTATTTAAATTAAAAACTCAGATTACAAATTAAAGAGCAGGTGAGACACTGAGGACAGAATTAATGAACTGAAAGAGATAAATGTATATTAAATCAAATGTTCAAAAAGAAACAAAACTATAGTAAAGGAACAGAAAATAAAGTGAAAAGTTCTGACCTATATACTCATAGTTCTTTTTTTATTATAGTATAGCCAGTTTACAGTGTTGTGTCAATTTCTGGTGTACAGCATGTTACAGTTATACATGTACATATATTCATTTTCATATTCTTTTCCATTATAGGTTACTACAAGATACTGAATACAGTTTCCTGTGCTATACAGATGAAACTTATTGTTTACCTATTTTATATAGAGTAGTTACTATCAGCAAATTTCAAATCCCCAATGTATCCCTTTCTACTCTTTTCCCTCTGGTAACCATAAGTTTGTTTTCTATGTCTGTGAATCTCTTTCTGCTTTGTAAACAAGTTCATTTGCATCTTTTTTTTTTAGATTCCACATATGAGTGATATCATATAGTATTTTTTTTCTTTTTCTGGCTTATTTCCCTTAAAATGACAATCTCCAGGTCCATTCATGTTGCTGCAAATGGCATTATTTTATTCTTTTTTATGGCTAAGTAGTATTCGATTGTATAAATATACCACAGTTCTTTATCCAGTCATCTGTTGATGGACATACAGTTTGCTTCCATGTCTTCGCTATTGTACATAGTGCTGCTATGAACATTGGGGTGCTTGTGTCTTTTTGAATTAGAGTTCCCTCCATAAATTTTTCATTATGGTGAGGGATTCTAATATGCCTGAAAATTTGATTAAGTAGACAAAAATAAAACAACAAAGATACAGATATGAAAACAATACCAGCAATAAAATAACATTAATCTGAAGGACATAAGAACATCGCACCGCATTATTTACAATAGCTAAGATATGGAAACAGCCTAAATGTCCGTCAACAGGTGACTGGATAAAGAAGATGTGGTATATTTATACAATGGAATACTACTCAGCCATAAAAACTGACAACATAACACCATTTGCAGCAACATGGATGCTCCTGGAGAATGTCATTCTAAGTGAAGTAAGCCAGAAAGAGAAAGAAAAATACCACATGAGATCGCTCATATGTGGAATCTAAAAAACAAACAAACAAACAAACAAAGCATAAATACACAGCAGAAACAGACTCATAGACATAGAATACAGACTTGCGGTTGCCAAGGGGGTGGGAGGTGGGAAGAGATAGACTGAGATTTCAAAATTGTAGAATAGATAAACAAGATTATACTGTATAGCACAGGGAAATATATACAAGATCTTATGGTAGTTCACAGAGAAAGGAATGTGACAATGAATATGTATACGTTCATGTATAATTGAAAAATTGTGCTCTACACTGGAATTTGACACAACATTATAAGATGATTATAAGTCAATAAAAAAAAATGTTTAAAAAAAAAGAACATTGCACCAACAAATACATAACAGACATAACTGACCACGTGCTGGGCCAATAATAAAAAAGATAACTTAAATATGTTTGGAAATTTATAAACACACTTCTAAATGAGAAGTTGTGATGGAAATTAGAATTAAATGATGATAAACATGTAGAATGTAGCAAAAAATTATTAAAGGGAAATCTCTACATTTAACCTATATTAAAACAAGATAAACCTAAAAACAAATGCACTAAGCACTCAACTTATTGTGGCATAGTGACATTTTTTTAAAAAAAGGAAAACAGAAAAATTATGTTAAAATAAGTGAAAGATAAATAAGACATATCAACACCCACACCCACCTAACAGGAGTCCTGAAATAAGAGAATAAAAAGAACGAGGAAGACAATATTTGAACACATAATAGCCAAGGTCTCCCCAGAATTAAAGAAAATTATGGAATCCTCATACTGAAGAAATATAATGAATCCCAAGCAGATTAAATAAAAATAAATTTGTATCTGCTCACATTGTTGTATATAGTAAACAGCAGTAATTGTGTCTAATTTTTGAAGTTTAAAAACAAAGCAAAACTAAGAGACTAAGTAGTGAGGTGATTGAATTTAAGGCCTTTTAAGAGGAAGGCATGGTGTCTACTAAGATTTTCTTTAAAGGAGTATGCATGTTTAAAATTTAAGACTGAGGTAGAATGTATAGCTGAAAAACAATTAGCAGGAAAAGTGGGGTAAAGAAAAGCTTATCAACACAATAGCAGATAAGAGAGGAGAAAAATGCATTAAAAAATAGAGAGTACAAGGTAAGATGAAAAAAATAAATCAAAATATGTTAGTATTCATACATGTAACCCAACTAAGCTCACTGGTTAAAGAATATGAGATTCTCATATTTGATTTTAAAACTTTTTTTAAAAAATGCTATGACCATATTAATATCACACTATATAAAGTTAAAGAAAAATAATTTTTAGGATAATGAGGGTCACTACACAGTGGTAAAAAGAATAATTCACCATGAAGATAAAAAATTCTGACCCCTTCTACACTTAAAAACAGATTATAAACATAAAGAAAAGAGTCTCATGAAAAAGTATCAATAAATCCATTGTCATAAGGGAAAATCTTATCTTACCTAAACAAAAACTGATTGATCAAGCAGGTCAAAAATTAGTAAAGATGTAGGAGATCCAAGTCTTGACAAATTAGGGGTGATATGAAACATTTTAACCTGACAAAGGCTCATAAAATGGCTATTTAATGGTGAAATACTAAAAGCATTCCCATTACAATAATAGATAAGACCAATATGACTGGTGGCCCCAACCAATGAAATTAAAATGGATGAATTAAACTACAAAATGAAAGAGCAAAAGGGATAATACAAAACTGTCCTGATTTTCAGACATCATGTTTATATACACAGAAAATCTAGGCAACTATATAGAAGAAAAACTAATAGTTTAACAAGATTGCTAGATACAAGATCAATATAACCAGCATCCATTTTGTTTCTATTCACCAGCAAACAAAACATTTAATTTTTAAAAGATATTTTTATAATGACACTACAGATTATAAAGAACACTGGCATAAAGTATTCAAAGTCATTATAGGAAAAATTTAAAAACTTTAATAAAAGATATAAAATTATTTTAACTGCATATATATTCTAGGCTGAGAGGAGGATGAAATACTATGAAGATATCAATTATCCATATATTAATCTATAAAGCCTATACTATACTAATTCCAACAGTCTTTTATGGAACTTGAAAAACCAAGTCTAATCCACATTGAACAGTAAAGATATGAGACAAGTTTGAGAAAAAGTAATATAACAGAACTCAATAAACCTATGGTAATTACAGCAATGTAATACAGGCACAAGCATAAACCAACAGACTAATGGAATTAAACAGAGACATATATTCTGCTTTTGACAGATGTAGCATTACAGGTTAACTTGGATAAGAAGGTGGGAAAATTGATAATTCATATTTGAAAAGACAGAATTAGATCTTTATATCAAATTATTCATTGCATCAATTCTAGATTAATTGAACATTTAATTGCTAAATATCACTAAACTTTTGAAAGAAAATACAGGAGAGTATCTTCATGAACCAAAATAGAGGAAGGTTTATAAAACAAGACATAAAAGTGCAAATCATAACAGAAAAGACTGACAAATTGAATCTATCCAAATTAATAATATTCGTATAGTCAAATTCTATAAAGACAAAAATAAGCCAGTCTAAAAGAAGACATCTTCATATATGAACAAATGATTAGTGTCCAGCACACAGAATGCATGCAAATCAATAAGATAAAGACAATCAACACAATGAAAAAGAGGCAAAAGATTCAGTGCAATCAACAAAAAAGGAAACAGAAATGATCAATAAACATGTATCGAGATTCCCAGCATCATTTTTAATCAAAGAAAGTCTTTCCAGATGCATTTTTTATTTCACATCATTCTGTAACATTTGAGCCTTTTTTTAAAAATGCAGGGATAATTAATTTTATCATAAAATTAACATACAGTCAATATATTTGTGACAGAAAAATCTTTACAATGAAAATTAGCAGCCAAGTAGTATGGACTTAATCCAAATTTAACCTAAATAAAATGCTTCTTTCAATGGCGTTGCCAAATAAATTATGTACGTGATTATAAGAAAGGTACTGATATTTAGGAGGACTTGTATTTTCTGGGGAGTTGGACATGTCAGAAAAAATGAGAATAAATATCTATTATAAGATTTGGATCTTTAGCTTGTTTTTCAGTTTATGAGCATGACTAATTATAAGATAGCTGTAGCTGGAGAGATTTAAAAAAGCATTTATTTTCCACTTATACTAGGCACACATTTTGAAAATGTCAGGAAAGAATCAAGTTAAGCTTCTTTATTTTTCATATCTCTTCGAAATATATTCCTTCCACTTCAATATTAACAGCTGATTGTGATTTAACTTGTTGGCTGCTAAAATGAATTTCAAATTCTAGCCATTAGCAATTATGTCTCCCTAAAGTTGAGGATCTCCACATGCTTCTCAGCACTACATGTCTTTAGGGTACAAAAAAAAAAAACAAACAAAAAAAACACTTTCCTGAGTCTGAATCAAAGGGAATTCTTTTCTGGTGAAGAATTCAGTCATCTGCCATTTTCTGGAAATTTTCACTCTTCTGATGAGGCTAACATTCATCCTGGCTAAGATCAAGGGGTACAAAGACCAAAAGGGCAGGTGCATATGCCCTTGGAATTAACATGAGAGATTAGTCAAGAGAGAAAGAGTCGAACACATATGAACCAAAACTGTATCTGGGGCATCATGAGTCATGTCAACAATCATCCACACATCTCCTCGGACAAATGTGATGGTAAGACGTCGGGACACGGAGATCAACTAATTCCTCTGAAAGGAGAAAGCCACAAGATCCTTCACTGGTCCCAGAAAGCAGGAAAGAAAAACAAGACCCCAAGATTTCTGAAGTGAGAGGCGACAGGGAGGAGAATGAGGGTAGTGCTACTTCCTCAAGCTTCAAGAAGCATTTGCATGAGAGCACGCACATTCAAGAGCCACAGTGATGGGAGAAACAACACGTGAGCAAAACAGTCAGCTTCTCGGAGCCTCAGTTTCCTCATCTACACTTCACAGGGTTGTTATGAAAAATAACTGGTATAAAGATATAATATGTGAAAACACCTTAATAGGTATTATTACTGTAAAGCTCACTGACTTACTTTTCTGATTGAAAAAAACAGGCAATATTGGGGGGAGGATATAGTTCAGTGGTAGGGGACATGCTTAGCATGTGTGAGGTCCCAGGTTCAATCCTCAGTACCTCCATTAAAAATAATAAACAAACAAACAAATAAATACACCTAATTACCTTCCCCCCAAACAAAACAAAAACAGGCAACGTGACAAAAATGCTCCCATGGCAGATATAGTAACTGGCCCCTTCCCTCTTCCATTATGGCGTGGATTAAGTGGCATTTCCCTAGAGAATCCTCTCTGATCATCTACCTAGAGGGTCTGTTATTCTCTCTTTGACCTTTTGTTTTCCTAACAGCCCTATCTCAACACTCAACAATCTAATAAGGTGGTGCTGTTAATACTTCCATTTTACAGATGAGAAAGCCAAGTCCAAGAAAAGCTTAGGCCTTTACACAGCAAGTAAGGGATAAAGCCAGGATTTGAATCCAGCTAGTGAGGCTCCAGCGTCCTTGCTTTTAACTCCCGTGCTATACTACACGATCTAGAATTTGAATTTAAAACACGGAAATTAACAAAATAAAAATATTATTACTTGGATTCATTATCAAGAGGATGGGGTAGAAGGGAATGGGAAAAGACTAAAGGACAAAGGAAGGGAATTATGAAATCCTTGTCTTCTTGAAATAAAACAACAAAAATTTTTAAGGGAGGGCATGCAGGATTGTCATCTGAGGGTGTAAGTAAGCAAGCATTGCTGCTGCATGCCCAGATCAGCCAGGGGAAGTGCTGGCTTGTCCTGGCCTCCCTGTTTTGGCTTGCGGGTTTACCTGTCAGAGTGAGCCTAATGTAGATGCCAACTTTCCAAATGTCATGGTGTTTGCTTCCCTCGTGCTCACACTAAATTCTTGTCCTGTTAATACCCTTATATGTTTTTCTCTTGGAGACATCCCATGCAAATGTAAAAGAATTAGTTGTGATGAAAGCCGCCTGATCAACAGCTATAATCTGGCAGAGTTCCTACTTCCAACCCTACATGCAAATTGCTTAAAATGAAATCCTGTATGACTACACCTCATCCTGTGCCCCAATCTCAGATTAAAGCCAACTTTCCTCTCCAAAACAGGACACACCTGAAGGTGTGTGAAGCATCCAGAAAAGGAACAAAAGCTGGACTTCACATTTTCACTTAACACAAGCCTGTTTTTTTTTTTTTTTTTGGATGTAATTGCACTGAGGATCCTTTTATTAAAGAGAGACACATCTTAATTCAAGGAATCAATGGAATGCATGGGAAAATGCATTTAAGTATAAATTAGTATGTTTTACCAGGAATCATGGTGTTCTAAGAGGAGCAATCACAGGATTTTACCATAGACTCTTTCCTAATATGGGTGATGGTTTGAGCTCATAACTCTGTGTTCTCATGGTGGAGTCTCTCTCTCAATCAGGAAGAAGAGGATTCACAAGCCTGAACATGCAGTGAACTGACAAAACTGGCCTGCAGTGTCTCTCTCGTTCTCTTGGCCTCTGTTTCATCAGTGAATCACAATGCTCTGCAGGGACAGCAGGTGCAGGTGCCCCTGCCCTGGGGTCATGCTCAGATACTCCCTCTGCAGGTCAGTTCCAGCATTTACAAGAGCAGGACCAAGGAAACACACAGGGGCTCGCACACCGCAAACCTAACCCGTAAAAGGTTATAAGTCAAACTAATAAGCTATTCAACTATTCTACTGCCCCACCTTGATAAATAAACCTCCATGACAACAAAATCGAAAGGTGTAAAGCTGTTTTTTTAATGAATGATAGTGAGACATTAAAGATGACTAATGTTCATTAGTATTATGTACGTCTCAGGGTTCTCTTGATGGGCCAGTAACGTTTAGATGAGTCATAAAATAAACACACACACAACTTATAAATATTATATATTTATTCCATAGAATTTAATTTTCCTAGTCTCCATTTTTATAAAGTATTACTATAGTTAACATTTTCATATAGATTTTCTTATACTGACAGTATGCTAAATTAGATAATCTTTCTTGAGTCACTGTAGTTCTTACATTTATTTTATTAACTTTAATTTAGAGAGACTTCTTTTGGCTGAGACAATAACTTGGAATTATCAATAAAATTCTTAAAATAAAACAATTTATGTGAACTATTGATTTTATATATTGCTTTAATGTTCATTGTAATAAAATCACACAATTTTTCATTTTTGTAGAAAATATGACCATATTTTCATTTCATCATTTAAACCACCATCTCATATTCAATTTCCATTATCTCTTAAAGCAATATATAGATCTACAAAGCATTTCATTTCTCTTCCTACAGATTTTTCAATGCTAAATTATTATAAAGAAAACCCAAACCAGCAGTAGGTTGCTCAATTTGTTAAAATATTCTTACAATCAATACTATCCCTTTATCCATGGCAGCCAGAAAATAATGTCAATAGAAATTAGTTTCGGGACTACGTATACATAAATCCTCCCTTTTACAGTGTTCATGACGTTTATTGAAAAGTCACTTCTGTTAAGTTCCTTCCCAGTTTATTTTTAGGTAGTAAAATTATCTTCTCTAAAATGTTTAAAATATTTTTAAGTCCTTTATCATATAAAGTAATCAAACTTCGATCTTTCTGGGTTTTGATAAAATAGAACTTCTGCAAAGATTATTAATAGCAAGCAAGAGTTCACACTATATGATTATGGACAGCACAAATAAAAAATGATTTTCTGTTGCGGTTACCACAGGGCAAGGGGGTGGGAGTGGATAAAAGGGGAATTCGAGATTTGCAGATACTAACTGATATATATAGAATAGCTAAACAACAAGTTCATGATGTATGGTGCAGGGAACTATACTCGATAGCTTGTAGTAACTTCTGGTGAAAAATAATATGAAAACGAATATGTGTATGTTCATATATGACTGAAGCATTATGCTGTACACCAGAAACTGACACTACATTGTAAACTGACTATACTTCAATAAAAATAAATATAAACAAAATGAGTTTCTGCAAAAGGCGATGATTCATTTTTCACTTACGAGTCTTCTGTGATGTCACATAACTGTTCTAGTGTATCTTTCTAAATTTAATCTAAATATTTTAATAACATTGAGTTGGCATTGCCAGTCATCAGGAGTCCAAAAGTGGCTATAAGATCAGTTTTGGTATTTGTTTCATCAAGATGTTTCATAATAAAAACATGGTACATAATCTCTGTATTGTTCCAAAGAATGCCACGGCTATGAACACATAAGAAACTGCACCTTGTAATAACAAATACCGTAAGTCTTTTCAAATAAGCTACTGAAAATAAATCATATTTCACTTTGCAGTATCTTTTATGATAACATATAGTATAATTATGCTCATCATTATTTTTCATATAAACAAAGAAAATTTAAAATCTACTTTGTGAATATGATTCTGGGTTGACTGATGGGCATCGTAGAGAAATATGGTTGTTAGAAAGAGAAGGAAATGTGGGGTGATAATCTGACCATGAAACTTAGTCTACAGTCACACTAAGAGCTAATCATGTACCTTATAACATTATTTAAATATAGGAAATAAATTAAAAATTTTTAATTATGATTAAACTTCCTGAGACCCAGATTCTATCTTTCTGGTCTCCCAGGTACAGGTGGTGTTCCTGGGAGTCCCAGTGTCCCAGTGTGTACTATCCTGAAAACCTTTATGTTTCTGCAGAGACATAATGAAGACTGTTTTACTCATTAGAATTGTTAAAAAATGGGAAGAGAATACCCCCATTTTGTAGTTACAGCTATAGAGTAGCAGAAAATTTTTAAAAAGATACTCTTGTGCTTTACTGTTAAATCTCTGAATCCAAGAGTTCCAGCCTCATTCTCCTTTTTCAGCATCTCTTCAGCATCTCATTAGAGTGAAAGCTTCAGCTCTTGCCAAGTTCTGAGGGAAAGTAACGCTAGAGGGCGCAAGCAGTTTGTGACTTCGACCATTCTGCCAACAACAAACACCCAGTGTTTTATCGGACAGACACCAACTCTAATTCAGTTCCCGAAAGTATCCCTTAACCATCACAGCTCCAATGAAACAAGATCATGAAGCTACAAATATCTTTTTTCAGAAAATGAGAGAACAAGAGTCTTGCCGGCTCCAGCAGTCTGTAATCTATCACCCAAGCAGGTGAAAAAGATATCAAATAGATTCCAAGGAGACCAAAGGGATAAGAACAGAGCTTGAAAATTAGTGTCTTTCGTTCAAGTTGTACAGATTAGTAAATTCTGGATGTGGTGAGTGTGTGTGTGAGAATTTCTGCCAAAATATCAAACACTTCTTTGCCTTTAAAAATGTCTGTAAGTGGTCAAGTACTACAATTACAGACATTACAAGTCAGGCTGAGCTGACCTTTCAAAATACTGCTAACAGAAATGCAGAAGACTCCATTATAATAACATTTCTAATGGCAAGTAATTTGCATTTAGGATCATAAGCAAATTCTATTCAAAAAGCAAAATGGAAATATGATTTTCAGATGTCATTCTGTCCCAAATCATTTTAGTGTTATGACTGATGTGAAAAACTTTCTTTTTTTGGTGGGGGTTGGGGGGATAAATTGGGAGTTGGGGATTTGTGGATACTAACTACTACATATGAATTAGATAAACAACAAGGTCCTACTGTATAGCACAGGGAACTATATTCAATACCTTGTAATAACCTATAATGAAAAAGAATATGAAAAGGAACATATATATATGTATGACTGAGTCACTATGCTGTACACCAGAAATTAACACATTGTAAACTGACTAGACTTAAATAGAATAAAATAAAAGACTACTCTTCTTTAAAAAACTTTTTTTTCTAATGTTGAAAAAGGTCTCACCTGGACTCAGCATTCATTGCCTGACTGCCTGCCTGACAGTATCCACACCACAAAGGTGAAGCTTGCTTTAAAGCCAGTTGTCTTGCTTTGGATAGAAGGCAACGCAAACTGCGTATTACAGGAAATGTGTAATTTAGTAGCTTTTTAAAAAACAACTAATATCAAACTGCATATGGGTATTTGCAATTGCATATAAAATTACAAAAAGAAGATTGTACTGGGTGACTGTAGTAAAAAATTTTTAAATTACACTTCAGCCTAATCAATCTAGTGTTCTTCAAGACCTGGTGTTTGAGAAAACTGATGGGTAAAACATTACTTCTGTGATTTTTTTTTTGGTTGGTCAACACGAGCTAGTTACAAATACATTTGCCAAACATGACCTATAGAAAGTAAAATCTTGGGGACACTTGGAACTTAGCCATGTCACATACAAAACACTGGTTCAGGAGATGAAATCATGGTCTCAACACACAGAAGTGCTGTCATAAAGCTGAAGGGTGAAAATTATTAACAATGTTTCCTTATCCTTGCTCTGATCCTGCCCTCCTGGCCAACCAGACTGATATAATCTATGCATCCTTCATTCATTCACCAATAATACCTGCAGTTACCCTGTTAGGAGGTGAACTGTGGTCCAGCCCACTTCTATTTTTGTAAGCTCCCACATCTATTTTCAAAAATGAAGAAGTGAAAAAAAGAGTAATGCCAAAATTGTGGTACATTTTAAGTCTTTATACCTCATAAATTAAAAATGTAAAAACACAATACAACTATGCTGTCTGTAGGATAACTAGCGAATAGCATATGCAACAATTATTTTATAGTAGCCTATAGGCTATGTGCTGGAGTAAAAGGACACAGATATCCAGCTACATAATCAATATCTTTCAGTTCTCTTAGTGTATCTCTGTGTACGGAACGTCATAGTTAATGATGATATCATCTGAAGACTTTTGAGCACATGCGTGCTGGAGCAAGGGACCTTCATCCTACCCCTACTCAACTGTGATAGTGGGAGGCAGATTTGAATCTTGCCCTCATAAATCTTGAATTCTTAACAGGAAGACAACCTTCCCAAGAGCACTTGGGGGACAAGTTGGAGGTGGCTCTAAGGGCCACAGTTATTACAATAGGGCAGAACAAGCATCAGAAGGGAGCCCCAGTCTTGCTGGGAGTCTTCTGAACTGAAACTTGGAGGACAGAGGAGGAGTTATTCCGTGGAATGATGGGTAGCAAGGGTCCAGGAGACTGGAAGGGGATGCCCAAATGCAGAGGCATTTGAATCACTATGGAATACTGGGGAACTGAAGTTAAAGTCAAAGGAGGGTCTTTTTCAGCATCAAGGTTAGACTTTTGGTCTCAAGTACAGAACTGTGATGTGTACCTGAATGTTCAGTTTGGAAATCCAGGATGGACAGTCACAAATAAGGATCAGGAGATTCTTAATTCCAGAACTCGAAGGGTTTTTGTTTTGTTGGCTTTTTTTTTTTTTTAAAGATATCCTATAACAGAGATACTGAATCTAAATAAATAAATGTGTTTTAGAACAGCGGTTTTCAAATTTGAAATGGCTGCCCACGTGGCTTATGAAATCAATTTTGTGGGTCTTGAGGCTGGCATTTTTAGAATAAAATATAATAGGAAAAAAATGATACAGAAAATATCTGAGAACATCCCACATATTAAGAGTGTTATTTTGTGAAATATCTATTTCAGTTTGTGTATGTGGGAAGCAGAGGAGTACTACATTTCTTACTATTTGGGTGGTCATGATCACAAATTTTTTTTAAAAAAATGCTGACATAGAAGTTAACCAAAAAAGCTACTGAATTAGAAATTTCAAGACATTTTAAGAATGAAGAGATACTGGTGGTAAGAAAATGCCACTGCTTTGGAGAAAAGGAGATAGAAGATGTATTGAAGAGGATTTAAAGATTTGGGACCATCAAATAGTATTCCAGAGTTTTAGCCTATAGTCTAGGGATTGATTCAACTAGCATCAGTCTGTGAAGCTGGGATGACGTCCTCTCTGGCTGCCCAGCTAGCTCTCTGCACATCCTAAAAATGGCTTAAATATCCTCCCTCAGGTCTTCCTTGCTGCTCCTCTTGTTACAGTCTCTAATTCTGCCTTTCACCTTTCCTTTATAGCACTTTTCTCAGCGTGTAATTATATATTCATCTGTGTTTCTCTAATGTTTCTCTCTTTGTTCCTAAACGGATTTTATGGCTGGGTTTTAGTTCTGTTGTTTATTGCTGCATAAAGCCTGCCAGGCACTCTTCATATTTGAGGAAGAGGGAGGCAAGAGAAACTGTGAAAGACTTTAGATGGGCAAAAAGACTATGGGATATCCTTAGTGCACCCCTCTGGGGTATCTTATCAGTTCACTGCCTGAGTTATAATCAACTCTGTATGTGTAGAAAACAGAGTAATGCAAACGATTCGTATCCATAGAAATACAAGTGGTTCTGGTGAAGTTGCAACTGATTAATACCCACCGGATACTGACTAGTTTTGCATTATTAACAAGTTCATCTCAGCATTCCTAACTGTCTTCATAGGTGTATTCTTTGAGTTCTCTTCTAAACCAGTTGTAATATGTTCACGTTCCTCTCATTAACTAATGAGTTACATAAAACTTTGATATGTGTTCATTTCATACGGTAGAGCATCATGATTTTACCTTTAAAAAATTATACCCTAATAGGAGGAGTAAAGGAGGAAAGAAAGAAAATGGAGACTATATATAAAAATAGATTAAAAAACTAATTTCTTCTGTACAGCAGAGAATTATATTCAATATCTTGTAATAACCTTTAATAAAAAAGAATATGAAAACAAATATATGTATATATATCCACGACTGGGACATAATACTGTACACCAGAAATTGACACATTATAACTGACTCTATTTCAATTTAAAAGAAAGAAAGAAAGAAAGAAAATGGAGCATTGAATGGCTGGAAAGAACACATGTGCATGGATGAGGATGGGTGTGACCTGGCTGTGGTTATGCTCAGAGGCTGATGAAGAGAAGAGAGGAAGGCATCAGAAAGGGGGAACATTTTATAAGCTGAACGAGATAGCAATGCAGCACTCTTACCAAAGAAAGTTTATTCGAAGCACATACATAAACATAAACATAATTATGTGGGCAACAAGACCTGCTCCTTCAGTACGTATTCTGTACTGGTAACGCTTTCCATGGTTAGAGTGCACAGCCAAGAGGACCTGACTCAGGTTCAGAGATGATTCAGAAGAAAGTAACTTTTTTCCACTGTCTACATGCAAGCTGGCATCTGTCCTACATCAAAATCACCTATTAACAAAATGAACTAATTACCCATTATGACATGTCACTCATAAAGAGCAAAGAGGGTAACAGAGAGAAAAGTCAGTATCATCCAAAAAAACAACTAGAAGGGTGTTTAAATGAGCAAGGATACCTTTCACTAAGAAGAATGGCATCAGCAAAGCTAAAACTTGCATTCTTTCAACAGCATCAACCTACTCATTAGAATGGCTAAGATACTTAAGTTGAATTCAGGGGGTTTACTGTGATGCAAGAATTAAGTTCATCAGAGCTTCCTTATAGCTTTATAAAATTAAGTTCCATTTACGAAATCTGGACAGAGTTTGAGGAGAGTTTGGTTTTGGTTCCATGATCTAAATGTTTATGATACATCTCAAATGAGTGTTCACATAACTCTGAGTAATAGGTACCGATTCTACAACAAAAAGGCGTAATGCTACACATTCCAGCAAGAGCATAAAATGCATAAACGTGCCACATTCGCAGAAAAATAAGTGAAGGTTCTAACAATGATATAATGCGTAATAAGCCCAAGTAGTTTCTTGCAGTCATCACAATCAAGTCTGTCTGGCATGAATTTTATATGTGCTTTCATCACAAAGACTTTTTTCAACTGTAAGCAAACAACAAACATTTCAAAAGGCAAAAGAAAAAGCAACTTGTACAATGTTCCTACAAGTTTATACAATGCAGATTTGAATTTGCAACATACACCAACATACACACACACATCTTGGAATAATATAAACCTAACTTATAAGCTTAAATAAGCAACACTTTCCTTTAGATAGCATTTCACAATTCACAAAACATCTTTGAGTACATCATCTTTCTAACACTTTTGTAAGGTCATTCGTTGCCATTATTCCCATTTTACAGGTGAAGAAATCAAGGTTAGAAGTTTGGTTTGTGGCCACAGAACTGAAGAGGTAAAGTTAGATATCAATCAAGTTCTTCTCTTTCCAATGTTCATGTTTCATCCTCGAAACATAAGTAACTCACCCAGGTAAAATAAAAATTATCATGATACGTTATTCATTATTGCAATGAAAACAATTCAGATGCCTGGATTAAAGTCCCAACTCCACCACCTACTGGCTATGTGATTTTAGTCGGGTTACTTAACCTCTCTGTGCCTATAACAGAGCTATAAATTTCAACAGCTATAAATAAAGGATAATACTATCACCTATCTCATAACCCTGTCATAAGGATTAAAATACTTATGAAGCATCTGATTTATTTATTTATTTTTAAAATTTTGTGTGTGTCTTTTTTTTTTTAAATTGAAGTATAGTCAGTTTTACAATGTGGTGTTAATTTCTGGTGTACAGTTAAAACAATGACTGGTACATAGAAAATAAAATAAAATTCTTCAAATTTCAGCTTAGCAAAGTAACACATTGACCCTGAGGGCCTGGTTTACTGCCTGGATACTTTCAGACTGTCATGTATCTGATGGCCCACAGGCTGCAGGTGCAACCCTCACACTTCAGGATGGTTTCAGTAAGAGGCTTCCAGCATCAATGCTCACAGGCTCCCCAGAAATCCTGCCATGAGGGGTTGGGGAGCTCCCTTCTCTACATTTTCCTTCACTATTTAACAGTGTCCTATTGAAGGACACAGAGGAAATCTGCCACTTGGAACTCATAGCCTCTTTCTGACCTGGGGTAATAATTACATATTTCAAGAAGTTACACTCTTTTCTATTCCAATTTGTTGTAAATAATAGCAACTGCCACTTAACTGAGCACCTGCTAGATGTAAAACCCTGTGCTAAGTGTCTACAACAGTTTTCAAAATTTATTTTTATTGAAGTATGGTTGCTTTACAATATTATGTTAATTTCTGGTGTAAAGCATAGTGATTCAGTTATATATACATATACACATACATACAAATTCCTTTTCATATTCTTTTTCACTATAGGTCATTACAAGGCATTGAATATAGTTCCCTGTGCTATATACAGTGGGACCTCGCTATTTACTTGTCTTCAACATTTTTTGTACTCCTTACAAAGTATGCATCATTCCTGCCATTTAAACAGTGAGACCTCAAGGAGATAAGTTTATCCAATGATACACAGCAAGTTATAAAACCAATATTCAGCTGGCTCACAGTGCTGTCTCCAAAACTTTGGCCCTTGAGAACACACAGTGCTTCCTCCCAGGGCCAAATTATGCAGTATTAATTTATCCTATCTTGTTTTATCCTAAAACCAACCCAAATTGATCCTCTTTTGTTTGATGCTCTGCATTGTTTCAAAAAAACCTGAGGCTCCTTACACACATACATGAAATAAATAAAATTACCTAAGAGGATGAAAAACAAAAAAGAGAAAATGGAGGGAAAGCCAGAGAAAAAATTAGCCCATGAAACAGGCCACAAAAGGAAGTGTTAAAATGACTAGCATTGGACCATGAATTCAACTTTTCATCAGCTCTGAAGAGTTAACTTCTTATCCTCTACCATGGGAGGGTCATGCAATACTAAGATCATGCAGGGCCATGGTCCAAGGAAGGTCTATGCACACATTAGTTACTGTTGAATACCAAGACATTAAACTACTCAAAACCCACTATTGATTAGCTAAGCCAACCTGACTTCTAACTTCAATTTGACCACTAACTAGCTGGGTGATTTCAAGTAAGTTACTGAACCCAAGGCTTAGTTTTCTCACCTGTAAAACAGTTATTTCTCTCACAAGGTGATGGAGAGCACTGAATGAGCAACTGTATTATCAAGTACGCTGTCTGACAAATGATAAGAACTCAATAATTGATAGCTAGCTAGCTATTATGGTAATATTCTTGCAATCTTTTACTCCTTTTCTCCTTTGTCCTCTCTCCCCCTCCCACCTTCTTCCTTTCCCTTCCCTTCCTTTCTTGCCTGGTCACCTACAGGATTTATGTCAATTCCATCCAGGTCAAGAGATTCCTACATACTTTAGGGATCAACTCTCAAGTGCTATCTAAGATAGTCAAGTACTAGCTAAGGAAAAGTGAGGATGCAAAATAAGTAAAGATGGCTTCTGTTTTTAAAGAACTCACATTCTTAACAAAGAGTGGACAAATATATTTTTAATGCCTAGAAGCTGAGGATGCGAGAAGGGATACAGCAGCTTAAAGAAACAGGCATTGGTAAATAGATCATTTCGACATGATACGATGAAGGCAAGGCTGGAAATCTGCATAGGATGTTTCAGGAGCATGGGGATGACCGGAACAGCATGCAATAATTAGAAATTATAATAACACACTTGATAAAGTTAGAAAAGAATAAAAAAGGTTTGTGTGTGTGTGTGGTTTTTTGTTTGTTTTTGTTTTTTTTACAGAGTGCTTCATTAAAGAGAAGCAGCTTGAGAAGAAGGGAAGATAGGAGGAAAGAGACGGCAGAAACGAGGGTGCTTCAAGGTCATGCCCAGCAAACACACTCCAGGACCTTCAGCTTCCTTGGCTTCATGCCAAGCACCTGCAGGGCTCTGAGAAAGTCAATCGAATAGTAAAACTGGCAAATCCCTCAAATCAAAAATGGTGGCGGGGGAAGGACCAAAAGTATACCAGCTTCTTAAAGCATAACACCTTCCTGGCTAGAGGTTGCAGCTTTTGGCTTCTGCGATGAAAAGATAATCCTTTGTGAACAGTAAGACATCACAAAACTCATGCTGGGATGTTTCCATGTAAAAACGTGAAGAACCTGGCTTTTGTGGATCCACTTGATCCCCAAACCCCAATCTCAAGAGGCTACAATTTCAGGCGAGAATGCTAGTGTTTACTTGCTCTAGAAAATGTGAATGAATTCACAGGGAAGAAAAGCAGGAGTATGGGGCAAGTGCAGGCTTAGAAACCAGCAAGACCTGGGTCTGTTTTTCCCCTGTGGGACCTTGACCGTGTTTCCTGACCTCTCTGTGCCACAGATTTCTCAAAGCTGACATGAGAATTAAGCCCAGTAACTGTAAATCATTTAATAGAGATGAAATAGAAAGAGACACTAGAACATTTTTGTTGAGACTAACTCAAAACAGAAAGAGAGGACACAAATCCATTATTGTATTTATTGAAAATAATAGCATTAAAAGATGTTTATTTTGGAAATATGAATTCTGAGAATTGTAATATATCCTAAGAAGTTACTGTGTATTTTCATTTTGACCTTTCTTAGTTTTGAGATCAATTAAACTGATAAGTCATATTTCTAAGAGCTTTATAGTATGTAAAATTCTAACAGATGCTTAAAGTCTTTTGATGGCTTTTTAATTATTTTAAAAGAGTAAAATCAGTGTTTATATGTCACCCCAAGCAATAATTCTGTCAGATCCTCATTAACAAAACAGGGTGGAGTTTGATCTCTCCTTTTCAAGAACACTGCAACAAGAAGGAGGGTGTGCCCACAACTCTTAACTCATGTTGGTGGCTCCACTGTGATCTGGCTCCACCCTCCTCAGTCTGTGGGAACCTTACGAAAGATGATTCTGGTATAACTGTGCTTGTGGCACTTTACCTGTTGGAATGCCCAATTCTACTATCAACCCAATCACACTCACTACTCCTCACCAGCGCCATAATATACAGTACATTAAAATAAACATAGATGTTCTCGCAAGCTTATTCTAGAACAAACAAACAAGCCTGAACAGAAGGTGCCTCTCAAGTCTTATGCTGGAGTAATCATCCAAGGCAATCAGACTGTTGGCTCTGGATACCATTTGCTTTACCACAGCCAGCAGAGTCTCTTCCCTTGTAAACTTCTGGTTGAACCCAAACACATCATGCTGAGCAACAGAAGGTTTCTGGCAAATCAATCTTTAGAAGTTCAGACAGGTCTATCTTGAAGTAATATGGTATGATGGTAAGCAGGGGAGCTAGGAGTCTGTGTCTATCTACTCCCTTGGCATGCAAGTCACTTCTAGAATTCTTAATTTTCTTAGGTTCATATGGTATCTGTCACATAGGGTCGTTTAATGAATACCTGAGAAAATTCCAAAGAGAAGTTAACCTGCAGTAGACGCTAAATAGTGTTATTAATATTGTTACAGGTTCTTATTAAAAGAATCAGAGAGAATACTTAACACCCAGCTCAAGATGGCAGGATGCGGGATTCTCCTGCTTAAACTTCTGAAATAGTTCAGTAAGTTATACTCAGAAGTGCTATTTCCTTCTCAACTCTATTTCTAACACATAAATACAGGGCAAAGACTCCTTTTCAACCAGACGCTTTCACTGACAATGTCTGTGTCTGACGCTTGGGCTGAATCTGAGACACACTTGCATTAACCACTTTGGATCCTGTGGTCTCTATAACTTCATTCTCATTTCTTCCGGACTCATTTTTCAGGAGGGTCTGTATTTTCCCTGTCCTTGATTTTTTTATTTTATATTTTTCTATCTTAGTATATGTGAACTTATAAGTTGCCTCAAATCCTTTTTGAATAAATAGCTATGTGTATAGATACATAATCAAATATGTTTTATTCTCTTGCAGGCTTAGCTTTTATATTTTGGGAATTCCAGTGATCAAACAAACCTCTGTTCCAATCCAGTATTTATTCTGAGCTGAAGCTTTCTGGTACAGTTATCAGCCTGACTTTCTCTATCACTCAAACTCCTGCATTACACAGACCCTGTATTCTTCTATTATTATTTAGTAGATTTAATATGTGTGGTTTTATCAAATCAACTTGTCTGTCCTTAAAGGAACTTGATAAGCACCAACAGCATCCCTTGGTGCAAGCTGGAACTCATGCCTGGAAAGAAGAGTCAGCAAGTGAATGTAGTTCCTCCTCCATTCCCTCCACATCCCACTGAAGGCATCCTAGGGCTGGGATGCAGCTGGATGCACTGTGGTGCTGGATTTTAGCAGGGAGCCTCCAGCAGAGTTCACCACCTTCTTTTTGTAAAGCAAGCATGGTATGGCCTTGTGAGACTCACGGACAGCTTTGGAATCAAAGTTTAAGTTTGAATATAACCTAATCAGTAGAGCGCTGGGAAAGGAGGCTAGAAGCTTCGGAGCCTTGTGTCCCACAAAAATTGAGTTTGCATATAACCACTCCTGTTGGGAGGTAGTATCCCTGGTTCCATTTAGTTAATTTCTAGGCAGAAAGAGCTCTTAAGAGTCATTTATCTGATAATCTGCTTATTTATCTTGTCCATCCATCTATCTGTCCATCTATCCACCCACCCACTCAACTCACTCAACAAAAGACTGAAGGTCTACTCTGTGACAAGCACTGCAGACAAAAACAGACAAGACAAAATCTTGGCCCCCAAGTTGTGCATTCAGTCTTAAAGAAGGAATGGTATACACAAATAAATAAGGGACACAAGTGTTACCAGTGCAAAGATAAGGGTGTGTCTGAGGTGTGGTGGAGACATAGAAGAGGAGTCATCCATTCTACCAGGAGTCAGATAAGCCTTTGTCTGGCTCAGATGAGGTAGTCCCTACAGGTTAGGTATGAAGGGAGGTTTGGGAGACAAATAACATTCCAGTAGGCAGATGGGCTTAAAGCAACAGATGAAGTCCAAAGATAGAGCTAACTTTAAAGGAAATTGAAATACTTCAGGGATCATCATTTGAACCACTGTATACTGGCTCTGCTGAAGACTGAGTGAAAACTTCACTAGCTGAGTTTTATACTAAGTCCCAGACACTAGATTAAGTATTAACATACATTATCTTCAAAACAATACATATATATACAAAATATATATATATACAATACATACATATATATACACACACACACACACACACACACACACACATATGTAATTGAAGTATCAAAATAAGGCTTTGAGTTTTACATAGCTTTATCTTTTTTTGTTCTCTCAAATTAAAGACCAAGTAAACTATTTTAATTAAATTTCTCTTGGTCCCAAAGCTTTACTATGTTAGAAACAGAATATTAAACTAGTTCTATCTGAATCTACATTCATGTTTTTCTTCTATAACTTCATGTTTGTCTGGGAAACACATGGATTTTATCTATTTATTTATAACCCACTTTATTTCATCTATCATAACAATCATTGCAAATTATCCAACAATCAACAATCACAATCCTGAGTAATGTGGTCATAGAAAATCATACTGAATGATATTTTCTTACAGAATAGTCTGTTTAGGAAGTATATTAATTTAATACATAAGATTTTTACAAAAGGCAAAATCCACGTTTGTTAAATACATACACATCATGTATTACTAACTGCTTTATCTGTATTTTCCACAATGAATTCTCAAAGCAAAACAAAGACATGGATATTATTTTTCCTATTTTGCAGAGAAACTAAAAGTTAGTAGGTTTGATAACATATCCAAAGGCACACTGGCAACAAGTTGCAAAGCCAGGATACAAATTTAGGTCTCCAAGATCCCAAACCCCATGCTCTTATGTATTGTGCTATAAGAACAAGACTAGAGTAGAGTAAAATGCGACTTCTTCTATTATTTAATTAGTTTAAATATATACAAAGTCCTGGTCTATTCCCTTAAATTCCTCCTCTTATCTCAATTAGACAAGATAAAAAGTTTTTGAGTCCTTTGCTCCTTCTAAGGACATGATAGTGTACAGTCTACAGCAGGCGTGGTGGGGGCAGAGAAAAAAATAAAAGAGGAATGTTCTTAGGAATCTTTCAAAAAATGTTTAGCAAAATCCAAGTTGACTTTGATTATTAATGAGAGAATATCAAGAGAATACATGAAAGTGGCTGAAAAATGAATAATGGTGAAAGCAACTTAGCATAACGAAGCATGTGCCCTCTCATCAGAGATAGCATCATCCAACACAGCATACATGCCGGAAGGTACATGGCTAACTCATCAAATTTACTGCTCAAGGAGATTCCCAAATGGATACAGCCAAGCATTTCCTTAATAAAGCCAGCGTGCTGAATTCATCTCTGGACCAAATTTCACTCTCTGTGGGAAATCAACTTCTTTTCTCAAACTCCAAAACACTGTTTGATAAACTGTCTATGTGTTCAGTTAAAAAAAAATCACCTTAAATTATAGTACACCAAGCGACATAAGTGAATTTTCAGGGGGACACGATCAGGAATGTGTCCAGACTGAATATTTCATAGCTTGATAATATTTCTCAGTGTTGAAAAAATCAGCAGAGTTGAAGACTAGAACTTCAGCATTAGAGTTAGCATAATTTTGTTTCTAATTCATTTAAGTTTTGTGGTTCTGAGGGCTACCATGTCCGTTTTGGGAAAATAAGAAAAGTACATGGAAGAGGATATCATGATCGTTCATCCTTATTAGCTCTTCTGCTTTACTTATCTTCTTAATCTATTGCTAGGATCACATGAAGAAGAGGAAAAAGAAATACATGATTTTTTACATGCATTAAACCTATTAATTTTCAATTGAAACAGAATTCATTTAGAAAGTGTGCCCTGAAGCGATACTTCATTAATTTACATTTACATATTCATTGCATTGTTTCCCTGAAGAGCAAAAGCATGAGGGGTGTGTCACCTGAGTGAAAAATTATTGTAACATATCATTCAAAGTCAAGTGATGTGTGCAAAACCCACATTTGCTACTGCTGAGTTAAAAGACAGTACAGAGTAAGACAGGTTTACGGGCTTGCTTTCCCTGGTATAACTTTTAGGGGTTTTTGATAATTTTTGCTCAGGATAGATACTTTCCCAGGATAAAACTGACATTTATTATAATATATATGTATAAACAACTAATCAATATTTCAATGATATCTACAGACTCTTTAGGGGGAGAAATTAAAGAGATTTTCACCACTGAGGAAATTGAGGCTAAACATACACTAATGATTTTGCCATCAGGTTTAGCAAAAGCATCTCTGAACCACTCATGCTGATTATTTTCCATACTTTCAAATTTCTGTATCCCTGCCCTACCAGGTTGTGTTTCCTAAAATTTTATCAAGGAATCTCCAAAGAGGCTCATCTACTCAGTTTGGTTGGCTTCAATGACCAGGTTTCTACAGCTGAGCTTGAATCCATCTATTCCATTGCTATCTCTGGGCTTCGTTCCCTAGAATTCTAACTTAATGGACTCTCTTCTGATGAGGAAAAGAATAAAACAACACACATGCACATACACACCTTAAAATGCAAGTAAATTCAGGTTATTTCTTAAATTATTCACATTAGTAGCTCACTGACTTCCCAGCCTACTGCCCAGATAAGTACTTATCTTAGAGCAACTGGGCAGAGGCGTGTAAAAGAAGAAATGTAAATCTGGAGAACTCTAACCTCATGCAAGATGTAACTAAGCTAAAGCTCTATGGTGTAGATGACCAGCAAAGTCCCAGGGATTTGAGTTTTGTTACAAAACCTCCACCCAGGGTATGCTACATTCAATGTCCTAAAATATACAAACTTATTTGACTGGTTCTAAATAGAAAATGGTAAGTAAATGGTTTTTCTCCTAAGGTTCAAAAACATGGTTTTAACTTTTCATGGGACGATGTGAATCAGCAAAAATAGTTTTCAAGGAAAAAGAGAGAAAGGTATGGAGAAAATCGCTTTAGGTGGACAACTAATTAAGAATTTGTTAAACATCTTACCAAATGAACATATGACTTTCATTCTAGCAAAGAAAATAGAAATAACTTAAAAGGGTATTGAGATAAACAAGTTTTCAAATACAAAGCTAATGCCTGATGTCCATTACTAATAAGCCTTATGGCTTATGACATTTGCTTGTACATAAATTGTCTTTCAGTGATGGATTTAACTATCAAACAAAGATCAACAAGTACCAGCTCTTTTGAGATTATAAGGCCAAAGAAAACATCACTAAGAGAAATGTCTCCATGCCAATGCACCATTACTTCTTCAGAACCACTTCTTTTTTTAACTTTCAACCACATCTTTAGAAGTAGCATTAGACTTGGAATCAGACAACTTCTGTTTGTTTCTGGTCCCGCCACTTACTAGCAGGTCACTCAGCCATTTGACCCTAGTTCCTTATCCCTAACATGAGGCGATGAGGACCTGCTTTTCAGGTTTTCAAGAGGATGAAATGAAATTATGAGTGAAAGTACCTAGCACACAGCCTGGCACACAGAAGGCCTTCCCAAATGCAGTCTTGAACCTGACCACAAGGCTATACAGAGGGACAGCACCAGAGATGTCTCTCCCTGGATACCTGAAGGTTTTTCTCACAGCAACATGGCTGGTGAAGGCACCATCACCTCCCCCTGTGTCTCAGCAAACTGGAACCCTTCTTGACTACTCCTTCCATCCATCGTGTCCCCTCACTTTGTCTTCCATAACGTTTTCTCTATAAGATTCTTCCCCAGTATCCTAACCCACTTGAGATTAGGTTGCTAAGTTTCCTACTAGCAATCTTTCTCAATTTCACAACTCATGGGATCATCCTTTAAAAGCTATTAGAAACCACTTAAAACCATTCTCTCTTGTAGTGACTTGACGAATCTAGTGACTCTTGAGGTTCAAATCCAACGTGAAAACTAGTTTGAATCTGCTGAAAATATCTTCTGAGAGGAACAGAAAACCCAAACGATTGTAGGTTTATTTATTTTGCCCAACCAAAAAACCTTGGAAAAGGCAAAGCAGATCTGGTACAAGGACACTGTGGCCATTAATCCTAATCTCTTCAGCACATTTTGTCTAAACATTCATTATACCCTTCATGTCTATGGTTAAATAATTCTTGTGTGTATTACACATAGAATTAAAATAGGAATTATAGAAAGTGGGAATAATCTACTTTGAAAGTCTGCATTCAGTACAGTACCTGAGATAAAAGCTGCTCAGTAAATGCATATTGAATAAGGAAAACCTCCTAGGATTAGAGTTATATAAATGTTCTAAGTTGGTCAAGTTTTTCCTCCTTTTTTTGAAGCAATGCATTGAGTGTTTTTATGTTTTTACATTCCCTTCTGTATCAGTCCTTCCTCAAAATAGTACTCTGAGTATTTCCTTAGTCTAGTAAAAATGTAGCCCTAAACATCACTGAAGTGATTCAGAAACTATATAGTGAGAGGAATCTAGAAACATCTCCAAGAACCACTGGTCACCATCAAATACCACTGGAGAATGTTACAGCTTCCCAAATCTTACTTCTTTTCTCTGAAAATCATTATAAAAATTAAGTATCAAGAGAGTCTAATTCACAATTTAGACAGTTAACTAGATAACGTTTCTTTAGTGCATCCGAAGAAACCGAAATATAGACAGTTGTGCCTAGATCAGAGAACAGTCTGATTTAAAGTTCTGCCTTCTTGAGATGTTTCAGGTAATGGTATTTTCAGTAACAAAGTCTGAGGAAATAGGTCTTATGAGAGCACTGTTACTGATTTATTAAAATATAGAAAGAAATAGAATAAGTCACTCTAAGACTAAAGAGGGCAGCAACCAAGAATCCATGTACTCTTCTTAGAAAAAGTTTTAAACAATTTTAAGCACAAAGTCATCAAGATGAGAAAATAAAAAGAACATTAAGAATATACCACTTTCAGGAAAGACCAAACCATCAATATTAAACATCATGACTCTAATACAGTTTCCCTCATCACAAGTAGATCTTAATTGTATTTATTATGGGGCCAGTTATGGAATTATGATGAAAATAACAACAAAGTTTCCATTGCAAGATCCTACAAATTCTTTTTAATAACCCTCTTCTTTCAAATGTTGTATTATAACTTCAAGAAACAGCGAGAGAATATGAGCATAATGAACTATTTCAAGAAATAAAGTAAGACAAGTCTCTGGAATAATAAGCTTCCCAAAGCCGTCTACGAATTGATGCCAGTTACCACAATTACATGCAGTCTTTAAGTGACATCTTAAAAAGCAGGCCTGGAAATTCGTGGAAGCTGGGTCTCTGGGCTGGTGACTGCATTTTGAGCTGGTGGTGGGATTCAGGGAAGAAGCCTTCCCTCCAAGGCTAGAGACTTTAAGAAGTTTTGTTTTTTCTTTCTTTTTTCTTGAATTCAGGGTTCTGAAGCTCAGCTAAGAGGTCCTGTCATGTCCCAGGTAGGGCCACTTGCTCCAGGCTGTGGGCTGAACTTACCAGGCTCCCTGACTTTGTCTCCAGAGATTAAGGAAAAGAAAGGTCTAGTGTGGGTATGCTCTTTGTTGCCAGAGACCCCACCAGTCTCCAAGCCATCTTGTCCAGACCTGTCCTCCTCAGCCTCTGGGGTGGGGAGAGCCTGATAAGAGCAGGACTCGGGAGACCTGAGGCGTACCACTAGAACCTCCTACCAGCAATTCTGAATGCCTGAGAGGGAGGTCCAAGCACACAAGCTAATTTCTTCCCCCACACCCCCATCTGTCAGGCCAGATGACTGTCTGGCGGGAAGCCCCCCAAGCAAAATATCAAGGCCTGTTCATAAGCATTCCTCACTGAACCCAGTCCCTAACTGGCACCTTCCAGTAGAAATACATGACCTAAATATTTCTTTTGGAGTCCTCTCCTGTTCCCTTTACCACTGTAAAAACTATTACAAGAGGATAATTTTCATCTGCTTACTTGTAACCTCATCCCAGATGTCATGTGGAAATTTGGATTATTTTGACACCTGCAGGCAGGTTAACAAGAAAAACAGGGTAGGTTCATTTGCCCTGGGAGAGTGTGACAGCAAAACCCACCACCCTGGAACGGAAAAGATAAAGCGCCACCTCGTGGTGGGTGGTCAGAACTGTTCTTTCCAGTCTTGCCCGGGAATTTATGAACCCTGGGGAGAAGAGGAGGCAAAGTCTGTTAAACCAAAGAGCTGGGTTGGGGAAAACCGAATAAAATAAATTTATTTTTTAAAAAATGAATACACAATAAAAAAATCTTTTGGTCAAATTTCAAAGAACAATTGTAATTCTTCAGCAGGACCCCTGAGATTTATTTAACGGATTCAAATCCGGACAAAGCTGTCACTAGACTCAGGGCCAGAAATTAATTCTTATCATGTAAAGAGCTGAATTCTCTCCCTGTTCGAGAACAATCAATAAAAGCCTGGCTTGAAATCTGGTTGAAATAGTCATTCTAATTAACAAAATAAAGGATAAAATTCAGACAAGCATAATAACAGCCCTCTGTTTCAAGTACAAGAGTGTGCTGGTCACAATGACAGTTCCTAATCTCCCCCACGGAAAAGTGACTTCCATGGAATAAAGTCAGCTTAGATGGATTTTCCATTTAAACGGTCCAGGATTAAATGGAGTTGGTTGAACAAGCGTAATTCATTCATATAACATTCCCCTTAAAGCACACGCACACATCATGATATCCTTATGAAAATAAGCTGTCTTCCTAGTCACTGGAATTTAAAAGCGAGAGCTGACACTAAACCAATTTGATTAATATATGACATAGTAAATGACTGTTCATTCCCGTGAATTTATAAGCTTCTGTGACGATTGTATCACATTATGTAATTTGCAGGGCTGGGTCCCCTCAGAGGTTACTTCTACAAAAACATACGTTTCATTTGAAACCTGACCAGGGCTCACTCCTGTTCTAGATAGATTCATTATGACAACCTTTAATTGGGCACACTGCCAAAATGCAGCCAGTTTAACAGGCCTGTGTAAATGCAACACGTAGACTAATATCCTTATTTGACTTACTTGTTGAAAATGATTTATTGAATAATACTTGATAGAGAGGACAAAACCTTTCAAAGGGCAGTTCTCCAAGAGTTTAAAAATCCACAAAACTTGGCTGCTTAGAAGAAGGAACTTGAGAAGTTTTAAAAAAAAAATTATATCTTGCCAAACAGTTCTATAACAGAGTACAAGCCATGTGTAGTTTTGGGAGCTGAAATAGTTAATTCCTAACAGAAATTTGTACAAGGCTTTTACTCAGTACATTTGAGGGGCCTGGGTGCACGGAGAATGAGAAAGGCATACATATTTTGAACTATATCATATCCATAACTTTTTAATTCATTTTTAAAAATAAAATAAGGGGAAAGGGCATTCATTCTTGCCCTTAGAAAAGTTTAAAATGACTTCTTAGGTTTGCAGGATCTGACTCAATATAAAGACTTAGATTCAGTTGGCAGTTACCTTGAGAAAATCTTCTATAGACATCACCGAGAATCCTTAGATCAACTGGGAACTTTGCTACTTTGCAAATTACAATGGCAAAATTTACCTAATTAAGTATGCTTTGTAATTTAACACAATTATAGCAAATAAAATTTCAATATGGCTATTCACAGCCATTTCAAGAGCAATTTTCCCTATGATCTCAATTAGAACAATGTTCTTGTGTCCCCTACCCCCCACCTCTGTTGGAGGCAACACACGGTTCATCCTGACAACTGTGGAGTGGAACTAATTCCTTCCTCTTAACGCCTGTCTCCAATTAGCTGGTGGGAAATAGAAATGATTTACTTAAGAGACAGTTTTTCCCACTTACTCAAGCCTATTACTATTCTGATCCAAGCATCACTCAGCTACTAATTTTCTTGGGAAGTGGTACTGTGTAAGGTAAAGAGTCCAAAGTTGCTAACACAGTGACCTAAGCAAGTTACTTAACCTTTGTACAACTCAGTTTCCTTGCTTGTCAAATAAGGTTCATTTTTGCTATGTACTCTTATCATTAATATAAATTTTTAAACATACACTAACAAGACTTAAAGGTGCTTGGCTTACAACAGTGTTCAATGAATTAAAATCATCATCTTGTCAGAGGTGAGTAGGTAAGTAAACAGGTAAGCAAATAATTACAAAACAATGAAATAAAGAAATCATAAAAAATACATATAAGACACAGTGAAAGCACTAAGGAGGGTTAACCCGTGAATCACCTCTATAATATCCCCGAATCCATTAGAATAACTTTGGCAAAAAAGAACTCACTACACCTCATTGGGCAGCTCTAATTACTTCACTATTTTCCCTTAAAAGTAAGTCTTAAAATTCTCTAAAAGTTGCCTTCCATTGATTTTCACCCATTTGTCCTCTCTCTCATCAGTAAAAGTCAAACCCATCTTCTACATAACAGCTATTTTGAAGACAGTTATCACGTTCCCAGATAACAACTTCTCATCGAAGGTCACTTGTGTAGTCCATGTATTCAGGGGCCAATGAGAAAACAAAAGTAGCAAATCAAATAGAAAGACTCCGTAGACTTCAAATTCCTAAGAAGGGCTAAGTTCCAATGCCAACCAATTCCTAATGATGCTGGTGCCTACAGTTAAAAGGAAACCTAAAGGATGCTCTGACTTCAGTAGCCAAGAGTAACACAATTAGAGACTTACATGGGGTGGGGCTGGGGGAGACGGTGGAAGTGGTAGGAATGCCAACTATTTATATCCCTGTTAAACAAGCTGTGAACTCTCCTCGGTCTTTTTTATTTTTCAAGTTCAGGATCGTAGTTTGTTCATCCTGTGCTTCCCTGTACCTAGTTGAAAGCATGAATAACTGAATGGCTTTAACATACATTTGACACACACTACAGTATCCATCATATAATCTCACATTCTTATATTTCAGTAACACAAGAAATAATTACCACAGAAAACACATAAATGGCATTTTAACATATTTATTGAAGTACTGGATAAATACACTGCCTAACTGTACACAATATATTCTTACTTCCTTCATAGAGATAAACAAGATACTTTATACCTATGAGTTAGCAAATGAGGGCCCTCTCAGCTGTGAGAATAATTGTTCATTTCCCTTCCTTCTTTCCCTTCCTTCTTTTTTTCCATCTTTCTTTCTTATTGCTAGATTTATTGGATAATTTTAAACTACAAAATTGTTATTTGATCCTTGCTACAAGTGAAAAAGAATCCAGAGATATATTCAAAAAGTTAGCAAGTTCCAACTTCTCTCATGCACCTGAGAAACCAAATAACCTAGCTGCTTCTTTCATGTTTCTCCATTCTCCTATAAATGAACACATATTGAAATTTTTTTTCTTTATTTTTGATCCAAAACAGGGACCATATTATATACATTTGTGTGCAAGCTTATTATTTTATTTATCATTATTATTATATTTAGAAATTTAAACCCTTTAACTCTTTAAACAAGTAATTTAAAGAGTAAATAATTCCCTGTATGAATCCATGGAGCATGAGTCGGTTGCATTTGAACTTTTGTTCTTTGATTAGAATCTAATACAGTTTTTCACAGAATAACAGTACTTTAACTATGAGTTGATTAGCTTCAGGGACAAGAAGAAATGCCATGTTTTTATCATTTTCTACGAGGAATGAACTACACTAAGAAGAGCTGCCAGAAAGAGACTGATGACAAGGGCTTCTTGTTTACCTAGAACTCTGCATGGACAGAGAGGAGTTAGTTAGGCTGTGATTGAGATGCTCATCACTCCAAACGTGAGTCAGTAACCCAGAACATGACATGGTAGTTGCCAATGAAAAGGCAGCATGGTGACTCAGAAGCATCTTTGCTCTCAAGAGATTACTTCTATTTACAAGTAAGCAATACCTTTCCGTTGAAATACTCCAGAGTTAGACGTGGGATCTAAAGTTTTGATCTCAGTCTTGATTCCACTATTCACCAATTATGGGACACTGGGCAACTCCATCCTTAAATAATCAATAACGTGTGTGTGTGTGTGTGTGTGTGTGTACTACACAGAGTAAGAGGCACTGCTGACACGACACGATAATATCTACCTCACAGGATGACCAAGAAGATCAAATGATTGGCTGCAATGAAAAGTGCTTTATAAACTGAAATGGGATCCCACATCCAAATTATATAGAGACCCTTCTCATAACTCTTCATTTTACGGACTTCATAAACATGTCTGACAGCTCCTTTTTTTTTAATCAGCATCATTCACAAAATATATTGCAACAGAATAGTCCTACAGTCTATCAAAGGGGTTGAAGGCGCCTAGTCTATGTCTACGGTAGAGAATATTCTCTCCATTTACAATTGCTAAAACTAAATCTCAGGCAGGAGACATGACTAGTATGTGTCTAAGTTGGAACTACATTACAGGGCTTCATTTTCTGCAGGATCCAGAGCATTTCCAACATTTACTCCCATGACCTCTTCCTACTCCAAATCTCATGGGATACAGAGAAGACCACGAAAAATCATCTCATGCAGATTTATGTCATGGTTATATAAATATGCTTCAAGTTTGGCTCTTTTTAAGAAGTAATAGATGGTAGTTGTTTCTCTTACTAGTTCTTTCACAGATCAAGGAAACTCTCCCTCCCACACACTGTAAGCCAAAGGAAAAAGCCACCTATAGCTCACCACCACTATTGGCCAAGTACTCACTGCTTCCATTCCAGTTACCTTTCCTCCTCGGAAACAGAGTCCAAATTGTCCACAGGCTATGCTGAAATTTTAGCTCAAGTATTTATTCATAACTTAAAATTCTCATTGCAGATTCTATCAGCATTCTGACACATCACACTGTGTGAAAAGCGTATGTAACTCTTTGATTATAAATATTTATTTTAGGCTCTCTTTGAATTAATCCTAAGATAAATTTCAGATTTTCAAGTAATTCCACAAGATCTATGGTCAAACATGTCCAATGCTACATTAATGATTATGAAATTTTTTCATGACTGTATTACACAGACCTCTACCCTCTTGCATGGAATGTATTTTACATGATATATCTACTGCTTGTGGACTCAGAATCATAACCATAAACACCATTTATTGTTCAACTTTGTTTTCATAGATTATACTGGTGTATAAGTCTACAAGTTTCTGAGCTAATTTCAGACAGCTATGTGATTTTTTTCAAGCTCCTATCTTTTGTTCTTATATCTGGTATACTTTATGTTTTCATATCTTTTGTCATCTTACTTGTCAGTTACTTTTCTCTTGTTGCTATCAATATCTGATTCATGTAGCAATACCTCTCTTTTTTGTAATTTAAGAAACCAATTAAATTAATTTGCTATGCTGCATAACAACTACCACAAACTTAAAGGCTAAAAACAATACACATTTGTTATCTCTCAGGTTCTGTGGGTCAGAGGTCTGGGCATGGCTTAGCTGGGTTCCTCTGTAAGGCTTTAAAGTGCCAGCCAGGGTTGGTTCTCATTCGGTGGCTCATTTGGGTAAGCGTCCACATCTGAGCTTACAGACTGTTAGCAGAATTTATCTCCTGTGTCTGTAGGACTTTGGATGGGTTGTCTCTTCAAAACCAGCAGAAAGGAGAGCAAGACTCTCAAGGAAGTCTTCTAGCAAGATGGAATCTTTTTTTTATTATTATTTTTATTTATTTTTTATTTTTCTGGGGGGGAAGTTAATTAGGTCTATTTATTTATTTTTAGAGAAGGTGCTGGGGATTGAACCCAGGACCTGGTGCATGCTAAGCATGAGCTCTACCTCTTGAGATACACCCTCCCCCCAAAATCAATCTATCTACCTACCTATCTACCTACCTATCTATCTATCTATTTGGGGGGGGGGGTTACTAGGTTCACCTGTTTATTTTTAGAGGAGGTACTGGGGATTGAACCCAGGACCCTGTATGTGCTAAACAAGCGCTCAACCACTAGAGCTACACCCTCCCCCACCAAGATGGAATCTTAAGTTAACATAATTACAGGAATGACATCCTATCACTTTTGCCATGTTCTGCTGGTTAAAAGCAAGTCACTGGTCCCGCCCAAATTCAAGGGGAATGAATTACACAAGGCCATGAACACCAGGAGGTAGGGGTCATGCAGGGCTACTTTAAAATCTGTGAACCACACCAATGAATCCACTTAGAATCAAACGCAAAGTTAGAATAATACACTGAAAACAACAGACGAAGTGGCTTTTGTGAGTTAACTATAACTATTTTTAAGACCTCCATTTTACTTACTCTCTGAATCTTGACAATGTTCTGGATAGCGCAGGCTACTCAATATGTGATTTTTACATATACAGATGCTTTCTTAAGCAGAGGTCACAGCTTGCAAAGAATAACAGTGCTGCCCCGTTTTCTTTCCTCTCTAGATAGGTGGTGAAAATGCTGGCCAACTCATTGGCATTCCTACATTAAAATAGTTTGTTATGAAGTAGGTTGAGTCTTTCTCTGGCTACTGCTCAATTACTGAAGACTGACGAAGCCCTGTAGTCGGTCAGGACCAGGCATTTGCTGGGATGAAATTCCCACAACACTAGGCAAAGTAGAAGTAGGAATCTTCCTTCTCTGATTCCTGGGAAATAGAAAGTTTTCCTCTTAGGCTCTGTGATGTTTTACTGCTTACAGAATTTTGATATTGGTAGGTGAGGATTAAAAAATCCTTGTAAAGGCTGTGTGCAGGAAATACTTGGACAATCTTAGATAAACTTGAACCAAATTGAAACCTCCTTCACCATACCCACCAATGTGGAAGTTGTTTAAATTAGTTTCTTCTCCCAGGTATTAAAGGACAGATCCTGTGCCTTCTTTGGTATCATGGTCTCATACTTAGAATGTGCATAACTCTTCTAGACCAAAGTTGTTATTTGAGCAGTTATTTGGAGAACAAGAAATGTATGCAGTAAGTGGAATGAAGTTTGGAATTCATTCAAGGACAATCAAATGTTTGTCACTTCTGTCAGCATTTGTAACATTTAGGAATTATTTGTTGGATGATGAAATCATCCTTCTCTCTTTTAGACAATACTGGGGAACAAGGCAACTGGACAAGTTTATTCTATTTCCAAATCTTATCTGTAAAACAGTATTCTCTTATTTAAAATCACAATTAAACCTTTTTTTCCCTAGTCACAGCATTTAATTAGCTTGTACTTGTTACAACTATGTGATATTTAATTCCATAGTGCAAATTCAAAATAATGGAGAGTTGAGCAGTATAGGAATCTTCAAGACCACAACTGAAACAATGAAATGATGTTCAAAATCACCCAATCTGTAAATAAAATTTGGCTTACTCATTTTCATATAACTGCATGTTGCACATAAGTTAGTGTGGTAGAATAATTATTTGAGATATTAACTGATTTTTTTCATTTGCTCTACAAGACATGGGGGTCACCATTAATCCCAAGAAAGAGTATCAGACCAGGCCAAAACAAAGATGTTGAATTACTGAGTTCTAAATTCAAATGCTGAGGTTCATAGTAAAAGCCAAATATTTGACAGTACATGTGATCTAGTATACCAATTTTATCCCATGCTCCCTTCCCTCAACTACCTCTACATGATAAGAAACTTCTAAAAAAAAAAGCTAAGGAGGTAGAGTATGGAGAGAATTCAAAATAGTTAGACAAGTCTGGAAACTATGCCCTTCTCACCCACCAGAAACAGGCTGGTGGGATAAAGGGCAGCGTGTTTGGTTTGGGGATAGTAGAGAAGAAAAGACATTACTCACTTTGTCTTAGTGGAAGGGGATAGCAGGCTTCAGAGAAAAGTCCTCATGCCACCCTGGTGGCCAGAATACAAATGGTGGTGTGACACATGGATTTAGGACTGAAAGAGGCTTAAACTCACATGTCCACACTCTCAACTCAGGTTTCCCTGGGCTCTAGACTAGCATATGAAATATCCAATGGATTCCAGAGGGACTCAGGGATTATCAGAGAAAGAGAAAATGGTGGTTCATCTGCCAGAATGTTCATCGTTGATAATGCCTGGTCAGGTGGACAAGACTTGGACAGTTCCCACCAGGAATCTGAAGGACAAGGCTGCCTCTTGGCAGGTAGGTGGTATCAAGGATCCAGAGCTCCGTCAGCACTGGCAGGAGGTCCAGGCTGCCTTTCCCTCCACCTCAAGTTTCCTTCTGAGTGGCCATAAAACTTGTCAAGGCCAAGAACCAGTGGGATGAGAGGTCAGCTTGGAACCACACACTTTTCCCCTCTTCTCTGCAGTGGTACCTATACATGCTTCTCAGACACTGGGGATAGGTGCACATACAACAGACAATTTTTCAAATTATTGACTTGGACTAAAGTTACCTGGAAGGGACTAAATTAACTTCCTGCATCAGGCCAAATAGGGAGGAGTAAGAAAAATTAAATGTGATTACAAAAAGAACCAAAGTTACTCTTTTGCATACCTGAGTATGTGACTTCAATTTATATCCATCATATCTGTATGTGAGTAGGTACAATTATAAATTTTGAAATACAAATATTTAAAAATACTTTTAATTGTGTGCAATAACAGTTCTATTTCTTTGGAGATAATGTAGTCATTAAACTTTAAGCAGTCAGGTAGATTCTTATTGTCTTTCCATTAAAGCCGTTCTTTTATTATATCTCTGTTGAGATCGTATGTCCCTACGTGCGATTTTGGGTTTTGAAATTAAGAGATCTGAACCATTTTTGTCCTATTGTTTTCCCTAACATAATCACAGAATAAGTCAAATGATGGTAGAGAATCAGATATGCCGTAAGCACACAAAAGCAACCTACTTTTCATAAGTATAAGTCAGCACACGACTAAAGAGGACCCTCAGTCAAATTTATACTTCTAGGAATATGTAAATTTCTCCAAGTTTTAATGTGTTTAGCACATATCATGTACCCTGATTACATATGCAAGAGCGCCACACACATACATTTTGAAAGAGAGTATTTCTGCTCCATGGTAGGGCTGCCCAAGCTTTGAACTGTCTTTAAAAATAAACTTTTCAGATTCACATGTATTTCTTAATTATAGCAATAAGAATACAATAAATATCTATACCCTAAGTGGTCAGAAAATTGCAAACAATTTCAATTTTAAAAGAAGACGCTATCCCTGTCAAAAGCAAGCCACTCATTTACCATGACCACACAGGATCATTCGGAAGAAAAAAAAAATGAAAGAAATTTGTTTTATTTCACTACATGAGGTTTGAAAAGGAAATATGTGCTTTAAATATCTAATTAAATGCAAGCCTGGTGTAGCAGGTCACCTTCATCACCTCTGTGTGTGTGTATGTGTGTGTGTGTGTCTTGATAATTGATCTCATGTTCCCAATTACTCCAGGAGAGCATTTCAGTACGAAAATGAATGAGGCAATCTGAGACAGATGTCCAGTCCTGCTTCATAAAATTACCTGAATAACTATCATCACATTTAATTTTAAATATAAATTATAAAAACCATAAAATCCATAAAAAGTGATGATTTCTTCCTCCAAATCTGAGAGCTCACTTTTGATAGCCAGAGAAAGCTGAAAGATAGCTGAAAGGCTAGTGGAGCAGTTAGAGGATGGAGTGTGGACCAAGGCCATTGGATTCAAAACTAGGCTCTACTGCATACAAAGGGTGTGACCTGGGCAAGTGAGTTAACCAACATGTGCCTCCCGTTTCTCTTATCTTGCTATTATCTGAAAGGTTTTGCTGTCATGATTCCTAAATGCATAACACATTTGGCCAGCATCTGAGAGATGACAAATGTTTGCTGTTGCTATACTCATTGCCATCACCATCCCCACCAGCTGCTGCACCGCTCAGTTATCCTGCATTTGCCTTACACTCCAACATCAGGCAGAGAGTCCTGGTGTGGGGGAAGTTCCCCTTATAGAAGAGACAACCACTGAGACCTGTTGTGATAGCCTTTGATGTCTTGTGAGCTATCCTCCTTAAATTCTGGGAAATAATGTAAAGGTTTTTACATTTTTGTTCTCTCCTCTTAGATTGAAACTTTATAGACTACGGAACTGTTTTTTTTTAAATGAGATGTAATTCATATACCACAAAATTCACCCTTTCAAAGTATGTATTTCAACTATCACCCCTGATTCCAGAACAATTTCATCACCCTCCAAAATCTAGAAGCCACAGGGAAATAAATTTTGCATTCAGTGTACAAACTGTGGGAATTTTAGTACAATTACTGTTTCACTTAGTATATTACTGTGGGATAGACTCTTAGCTGCTCACACCAAAATTTATCCTCCCTTCTTCCTGCCCAGTATAATGACTGCATGGTCAGATTCCCCTGCACCTAGGCATGGCTGTGCAACTAAGCCCTTACCAATGAGCTACTGAAGGAAATACTAAGTGGCAGCTACTGGGAAATCCCTTGTGAGCCAGCTGGTTTATGCCTTTTTTTTTTTTTTTTTTAATCACCTTATCATTTGTCTCTTCCTCCATCCCACCGCCTAGAATGAGTGTAATGGTTGGAGCTCTTGTAGCCACTTCAGATCACAAAGTATCCTTGAGAATGAGAGTCAGAAGGGAGGAGGATTTAGGAGAAAAAGAGAATGAGCCTGGGTCCCCGGTACCTCTGATCATATGGGACCTGAGATGTCTCTCTCTAGAAAACTCCTTTTACAGAGGAGAGAAGCAAATGTCTATGCTTATGACACTATTTGAGGAGGTTTCAGTCACATACAGTAAATTCAATACTAAATTTAATACTAAATACCAACCTGTTTCCCAGATTCCCATCAGTGTCATACATTTTGAGTTGCCAAGAAGGTAAGGGTACTTGAAAAATTAAGGCCAATTTTTTCTGCTCTTTGTTAAAATTCTACCAAACTGGAGTTCAGTCCAGGACACCATAGTTATCAGCAACTTACTTAACTTAGCTTCCTACGTATAATCTCCACAAACTCACTCATTCATACTTTGGGGCATATGTAACACATGAAGACCAACAGTCCCCATAGAAACTTGAAATACTAACCAGAGGTTGTACTTTCAAACCAATTTACTGAACTGTACTTTCAAACTGGAGGCAAGCAGTCATCTGAACATACATATATCCACACTCAAATCCATTAAAGGCCACAGAGTATGCAAAGCCATTATTCTATGTAGGAATATAAATGTAAACAAAATGAGGTCCACCTGAAATGTTGGGTTTTCAGCAACTCCACTGAATCTGCTTCATGTATGTATGAATGCTTCATATAAAGTTCAACCTGCTTCCTATAAGGTTCAACCCTTTAAAAACCAAAAATAAATCAAGTACTATTTCTGAAGACTTTCTCATTAAAAGGATGAAGTGCCCTAAAATGATACCTATAATCTATGCATTTCGCTGTTATTCTGGTGAGCTTACCAAAACAAAAACATTTCGACAGTTAGAATTAAAATATTAATATTCTAAACTCCTAGAGAGCCAGGACTGTTCAGCTCAGCTTTATATCTCTTGGTAGTATCTAGACTAGTGATTTGAATGGTTGCTAAGATGAATCAGTGTTATTTATACGTGGGTCATTTTAATCATTTAAGTAACAGATCAGTTTTGCAACCTTGAGTAAGTTCCTTTTCTTTTTCATTTCTTCATCAGTTAGGAGAGGAAATCATCCTCTTCCTAGGATTAATGAGATATGTAAGCAGAGTGCCTTAGGCAGCAGCAGGTGCAGAAGAGGGAGACAATAAATGATAGCTGGAGTTCTCATTACTGTTGTTACTGTTATTTTTATTGTTATTAGATTATTATTACTCTGCTGAAGATTCTATTCTGTGTGCTGGGCAAAGTACTGTAAAACATAGTCCTTGCTTGAAACATGTATGAAAAAGATAAAATGTATGAAAAGATAAATGAAGGTGCCAAGTAGGAGAGATGCTACAACAAAGGGAAAACACTCTTGGAACAGGATCCCAGAATTAATTCCTAGTCTGATTTTTTTGACTCCTTTGTGCCCCACTGGCCGCCTAGCCAAATCCTTGCTTCCCTTTTTCCCCCTCATCCCCTCTTAGTTCCTCCACCATATCCTACCCTCTGAGATCTCACAACTTCCTGCAGATCATCCCTGCAGATTAGGAATCCGGTAATGGACTGCCCTGAGGCTTGAGCCAATGACTCTCCACATCTGCATAGGGCCCACTGGGCAGCCTGAGAAGGCAGGGCACTGGCTATTTCCAGGAGCTAGGACAGTGAGTGAGTGCCATGGGAGAGTTCAGAGAGAAAGCTTCCTAGAGCAGGTGAGAGGAAGGTTGGGTTAATAAAGTGAAGAGGGAAGGAGGCCATTCTAGGGAGAAGATGCCCCATGAGCAAAACACCAAACAGATCATTTCATACAGGACCAAAGTGCGTTCTCAGCAAGCTGCAGTGATAGAAGTCTAAACAGATACTTTCAGAGACATGGTTAGAGATAAGCAGGGGCCACACTAAGGGGTTTTGACATTAAACTGTGTTTGACAAGCTTGACGTTCCTGAAACATATAATTACCTTTAACATAAAATACTCGTGTATTAACAGACGCACATTACCATATATAAAATAAGTAAACAACAAGGACCTGCTGTATAGCACAGGGAACTATATTCAATTTCTTATAATATACAATAGAGAAGAATCTGAAAAGAAAATATATATGTATGCATATGTATAACTGTACACCTGAAACTAACATTGTAAATCAACTACTCATCAATAAAAATTTTAAGAAACAAAAAACAAGTACTCGTTGTGTTAAAGGCAAAGTGGAGCTTTAGGAATATTATGTTGGTAAACGTACATGTAGAATGGATGGGCAGCCAGTTGTTTGTGGAGAATCAGAAGGAAAGTGAATCTACTATAGGAAGGAAGACCTGACTCCAGAAACACATAATTGGCTCTGCCATAAAAAATAACTTGAGTAAAAAAATTTTTTTAAGTTTTATCAAATAGCAACATTAAGGGATTTGAGGTTTCCATTAAATATCTAATTTGAAACAGTATCCAAGGCTGCAGAATCATCCAGACCATGTTTATTTTAAAGGGCAGGAAAGCAAGGTCAGAAAGTTACATGCCTTGCTCAAAGTCTCACAGTCATTTGGAAATAAAGTCTCAAGCGGACAGCACAACCACCCCTCAGGTTTTAGGCTCTTTAAGCAGCACTTGTACATTAAATCTCACATTTTTAGTTTTGGTAAAACGAGTTAATTAAAGATAAAGATATTTCTCTTAGCAAAAGTTACATATGTATAATTATGTAATACAGATCTTTATTCTTTCTATTAGTAATCATTTCCCTCTTTTTCAACATCAAGTTAAAATCAATCTTAAGAAGGTAACACAAACGAAAACTAAAATGTGCTCCTTTTCAAAGCTTTCCACTGAGTAACAATGCAGTTATTTTTAAAATTGAAGTATAGTTTCTGTACAATAGTATATAAATTACAGGTGTACAATGTATGGTTCACAATTTTTTAAAGATACACTCCATTTACAGTTATTGCAAAATACTGGCTATATTCCCCATGTTGTACAATATATCCTTGTAGCTTATTTTATATCAAATAGTTTGTACCTCTTAATTCCCCCTATATTGCTCTTCCTCCTTCCCTATCCCCACTGGTAACTAGCTTGTTCTCTAAATCTGTCAGTCTGCTTCTTTTTTGTTATATTCACTAGTTTGTTGTATTTTTTTAGATTCTACATATAAGTGATACAGTATTTGTCTTTGTCTGACTTATTTCACTTAGTATAATGCCCTCTAAGTCCATCCACATTGCTGCAAATGGTAAAATTTCATTCTTTTTTTATGGCTAGGTAGTATTCCATTGTGTATATAATATATATTTCACATTTTTTTTATCCATTCATCTCTTGATGGACACTTAGGTTGCTGCTATGAACACTGGGGTGCATGCATCTTTTAGAATTAGTGTTTTTGTTTTTTTCAGATATATACTCAGTAGAACTGCTAGTTCATGTGGCAGTTCTATTTTTAGTCTTTTGAACAGAAGTATGGCATTAGTTTTCTTACCTAAAAGTTACTATTAACAAACTCAAAATGGTATACGGAATCTTAAAATCAACATGTAGAGATTATATCTATTCAATAATATCATTCTAGTAAATAATGTTCTTTTAATGTTTTGCTTCAGTTGGCCAGCCTCAGTATAATCTGTTTAAAGGTCAACATTTCTACCTACTCTGAAACAGAACCTACTCTAAAAAAAAAAAAAAAGTATCCATATGAGAAAATTTTAAAAATAACCTCTAAGAGGATGTGCTACACCAAAGGGACATTTTGCTCCTGCCCACAACACACAATATTTGCTCATATTTTCTTAAATTCAGGTGAAAGAATTTGGACCCTCAGTTACATGATTCCATTAGGCTAACTCTCAGAGTCTACTCAGCCCCTCTCTATGCAGACACCTTGTGCCAAATGACCTTGTAATTAACCATTCCTCTCTAGCCACCTCCAACTAGTGATGAACAGTGCCTTCACTCACAACTAAGTCATAAATGAAATAAGAAATTGAAAGATAGGCATACAAAAGATGGGCATTTACACTTCTCACTCGGGCTGTTTCAGCACCACCTTATAAACAACTAAGGAACTCCTTTGAAAGTTATTTGTCTTTCCATGAGATGCACTAGCTTCTTATATTAAGGAAGCAGTAAATTATTCGTTGGTGCCCCAGGTGATTTTCTGAGGTGTAATTTAAATTATAGACCATGTAGTTTAAGCTTATTAGGAAAGTTCCCAAGTTTCTAACCAGCAACTAGTCAGCTCCTCACATCGATAACTTTTCCTAATGATTTTTGATGTTTCTAAGTATGCTAGTTTACTTTAGGATAACTCTAAGTGGAGATTATCTTAAGAATACTAACTTAAAGGAAGAAAGTTCAATGCATGCCTAGAATAACTGATTTAAGTTTGAAATTTCACCATTCCTGACAATGTTCTTTTGGGGAAGGACCTTACAATATGAAACCTGAAAAAATGCTCAAAAAAGAGTCCTAAAATTCATGTGTTATTTATGTGTTTCTAACGGATGTTAAATTTTTTAAAGAGAATTATGTTTTTTATTTGAGAGGTTGTTTGATCTTAAAAATCTGCTTGCATGAGAGTTGGGATTCTTAGTGCTTCACATTTTATGATTTCCAGTGTCTTTTAGATAATTAATCTTGTTATCTATTTGTTGTTTGGAGTAAACGACAGAATCTTAGCAAATGGAGGACATCTCAGCAGCTAGGAACTCTATAAGCTGGAAGGAAGTTAGAACTTGATATAGAAAAAAATTTTTTTCCTTAAATGATAATTTTTTTCAGTTAATTCCAAAGGTCAAGTGTGAGAAAGTAGTCCCTCTCCTTAAATACTGAGATTCATCATCTTGACATTATTTACTAGAGTTGCAGTTCATGAACTGATAGGAGGCTGCGTGATCTTGTGGTCCGTTGTCCTACATCTGACTACTCCTTAATTATATTGCAAGGCAAAAATGTGAACAGTGTATATATTAAATCTTGGGCACTGAGTTTTGTCACTTTATGTTTCAACGATTTGTCAGTTCAACCACGGCTAATAAAAACAGCATTTATTTTGTGCTATTTGCCAAATATTATCCTGAAGGTTTTATTATGCATGTATTTAAAAAGACTTGAATCATAAAAGCTGCAGTGAATAATAAAGTAAACTTTTCTGTGAACCACTAGCCATTTAAACATGTACTTCCATTTTACCATATATTTTTAAAATAAAATATTAAAGATGGGGTTAAAGTGGACTATGCACATCTCCCCAGTCCAACTGTCCTTCTCTCCCTGCCCAGAGGAACGCTAACATTACAAAGTTGAGCATATTTTTCCCACCTCTGTTTTTTTACATAAGCATTTTCTATAAACAGTATCTAATAAACATTTATGTGATACTAAAGTTGATATAAATGGTATCATATTATAAAATGGTATAATTTTCCACTCAACATTTATTTTTCAGATTTATCTGTATTAATGTATGTAGCTCTAATTATCTATTTTAATTACTCTGATAGCAGTTTATTGTAAGAATAAACCGTAAGTTATTTATCCATTTACCTTCTGATCGATAGTTAAGATTTTCTTTCAGTTTTAGGCTATAACATTCAAAACTTCATGGAAGATATGTATAAGTTTCTAAAGGGAAACTGGTGAGACTGAACAGATGCACATATTCAGCTTTATAGACATGGGAAAGCAGCTCTTCAAAACAATTCATACCTCAACAGCAATATAGGAGTACATCTTACTACCATTCTTCCTCACTGACATTGCCTTTGTTAGTTCTTTTAATTTTTTGCCAATCTGATGGGTATCAAATGCCATGTCCTTCTTATTTCAATTTGTAGATTCCCAATGACTAGTAAGATTGAACATATCTTTAATGAGTATTAGCTATCCTTGCCTCTTTCTGATGATCCTCTTTTCCCCTCCACTGGGCTGTCTTTTTAAACATGATTTCTAGTTCTTTATATACTGCAGATATAATTTTTTGCTAGTTACATACATTGCAAAAAATGTCTCCCAGCCTGGGTCATATCTTCTTACTTTGCCCATGGAGTCTTTAGATATTAAACGTTTAATGACATATTAAATGACATATTAAACATTTAATATAATTTAAAGCATCAAGATTTTTCTTTACAGGTTGCTCTTTATATCTTAAGAGAATCTTTCTGAGTTCATAAACAAATTATTCTATACCTTCATCTATAAGTTTTAAAGTCATTCTTTTTGCATATAGGGTTTAATCTGTCTGGAATTTATGTTTATATACAGTGAACATTTATTAATACATCTTTTCTCAATTATTTGTAATGGTAATTCCGTCTTAAGTCCTATGTATGTGCCTATAGGTTTTTTACTCAACTATGTTGGTCTATTTGTCTGCTTATGTTCTAAAATCATACTGTTTCAGTTTTTATAGCTTTGTAGGATGTCTTAATAGGTAGAGCACGGTTCCATCTCCTTTCTTCTTTAAAAGTATACTGCTTACACTAGATACATTCATTAATTTGTGGCGAGTTTGGCATCCTTGTGATATTGACTCCCTATTCATAGACACTGTATATCTCTTCATTTATTTGTCTTTTTTTAATCCTTCAGTAAAGGTTTATAATTTTATCCTAAGAAATTTTGATCAGCGATATGATACAGTCTGGTGTAATGAAAAGGAGACATTAACATAAAAACGCAATGTCATGTGTGCACGCAGTTAACCCCCCACGCTCTCCTAGAGAATCAATAGACACATTATATTTTCTGATGACCCAGTTAGTTTCTCAAGGCATAAGACCAACCAACTGACAAGTCTCTTTGGCAGCTGGCAGCTGATGAGCAGTTAACTATTTCAAACAATAAGAAATGAAAAACACAGTTTGCTATTGTAAACAATCTGTGTTTTTTAAATTTTCCCCGCTCTTTCCTCTTTCTCTTATTTAAATCCTACTTTGTCTTTTTTGATGAAATTAATTATTAGTTCCTTTGGCTTCATCTGTATACAAGTAAGGAACATGCTATGAATGAACTTTATCTTTGAGTTATTCATTGATACTCCATTCAGGTTTTCTACTTCTTTCAGACCTCAGTTCTTACAGTTTTATTACAATTATGAGTAGTATCTTTCAAGAATTACATTTCCAATTGGTTATTACTACTGCAAAATGGAGCTACTGTTGCCTATCCTGGGTTGTTCCAAGGAATTTGTATCAAGCCCTTAGTAAAGTGTTTGGGGTACATTTGGCCTTCTGTAAGCTTCCTCTGTCTTTTCCACAGAAAACGTAGAAATAACATAGGTTATTAGTTTAGAATACCAAAAAAAAAATCAGAAAGTGTAAAGTTATATGAAATATTTATATTCTGAACTTAAAGTATTTTTTTAATAGTTCATGACTGGTAGAGACATAACAAGTTAGGTAAGTCTTGCAAACACAGGCAAATAAAAACATGTAAAACCCTCACAAGGTAACATATTATATATACTTTGTAGGGTGTTCTGATTTTCTCTCTGTGATATGTTACGTAACTCAAAGTAGCAACAGTACTAGAAATCAAACCTAGTCTTCTTGTCTCAGCACATTTTCCCAAGGAGGGAGTTTGGTAGCCAATTCAAAGTATACCTGTAAGCACACCCCATACATCAAAGATGGAACTAAAACATGCTTCTACTTTCAAACCATCTGGCCCCTTCAATATCACTGTGTATCTATCCTTTGCATAAAATCAGTAAAGAAAAGATATGATGGTCACTAATTAATAAGGCTTTTTGAAGCTAGAAGTAGCTTTCAGCACTTATGCATTTGCAGTTAAATGTTAGTTCCTTCTTCTCTTCATTCCACACATACTTGTGCAAGGCAACAAGATCAAACTTTTGTTTGGGGAAAAGGTAATTCTGTTAAGAGTGTGCTGAATGCAGACGGGAAGATGCTAATGAGAGAGCAACAAAGTGAGTCATTCTTCAGTAACTTAATGTTCCTGATACATTGCTACTTCCTGGTATTTCCGTCCAGTAAATACTCTAAAATAGTAGCCACCTTAAAAAGTATAATTAAGCAAATTAAATTATTATCTTCAGATGTTAGCAGTTAAATTCTAATGTTTCCTTTCCCTTGGCAGGGTCGGCGATGAGGTTGGTAAACACCTTGAGAACATATGGAAACAGTTATAGTCCATTTTACATACATGTATATGTGTTGGTTGAACTAACTTTTCCCAGTTCACAGAAATACAACTTGAATCCCCAGCCCTTGCCCCAGTCCTCCCAACTGAGGGAGAAAAAAATAATTTAATTTAAAGCAAAATCATTTTTTATAAATTGCATTTTTGGTTTTAGTTGAGCTTTGAGAATTACTGACTTAACCTTAAAAACAACTCCGTCTTTTCACACATGATCATTAAAGACAGGCATTTCTCAAGGTCCTCTCCTGAAAGTTCACCTCTATTCTACAACTGACACCTCTGTCTTACCAGTCATTAAAAGGGACATGATACCCTGAATTGGAAGAAATTATGATTTATTTTATAGTAAATTATTTAAATAACTTTTCTAACAAGGTAGAGTGGCTTAAATAAGTGCCTTGTGAACCACAACGCTATAGACACTTGAGGTTTCCACTAACTACATACTGAAAAAAATCTCATTTTGTAGTGAATTTCATGTTAATTATTATCCTGATTTTGTTGCATCCAGCTGACAGCACAAACCAACATGATCTGAATCCTGACTATTCCAATAATGAATAACAGCCTTTGACAAACATCCTATTTCTGCAAACGACACAAATCACATACACGCAGAGTTTCAGGCAACGATTAGAAGTTCAGTTGCCGGTCGTGGATTCTAGACAAATGGCTCACTTAGATTGTTTTTCAAAGCATGGTGAATGGAATTAGCCCTCTGAGAGGAAGCTAACTAGAAAGTTTTTCTAATGCAACGTGAAAGTCAGTTCATGCCAAAAAGCCCTAGTTGAGCAGGAGTTGAGGAACTGTCACTTAAAGGTCAAAAATGACCAAAATAAATCAAGCTTTTAGATGAAAGAGTTCTACAAACAAGTTGTAAGTAAAGCTGTTCAGGCTTTCAAAGGTTATCTGAAAGGATAAAGAAAGGGTACAAGAGAAGAAAAATTAAAGACCTAAAAAGAGGATAGCAATAATTTTACCCAGAAGTATGACAAGGTGTTAACTACATTTAATGCTACCTCTGTCCAAACCATTACACATATTGGGGATAAATTTGTTTCTTCCACAACTATAAATTTCTGCTAGGCAAATAATCCCTGAATTCACATGCTTTGTTATAAACCCATACCCTGGCTTGAAAGGACCTTATGGAAGATAATCCCAAGTAGTTTTTCATCACCTCATTAAAAACTGAAGTCTTGCATACCACTTTAGCCATAACAACTTTGCATTTAGAACGATTTTCATTTATAAGGCCCTTTTCATGCAGTCTGTGATAGAATTCTTATGGTGTTCTCAATATAAAAATGTCAACAATAGGGCAAGAGAGAATAGTCATGGTGGGCTTTATCCATCAACAAACCTAAACACAACTAAACACTCAGCATACGCAGGTGCAAGGGTAGCTAAGCAGCTGAGACTCCACATGGATCCTGGCCTTAAAAAGCAGGGTGAGTAGTCCGTAAGGGAGGTAAAACACATCCGCAAAATGTCACTGGGCTACTAGGGAGGATTTACTTGAAAGCAGATAGAATCGTACAAATATTATGTTGTGCCACCGTTTTTCCCCTCTCTCCCACTTACCTTTGTGAAATGGATTTTGTGACCTACACCAAGGTTTCTTGTTCCTGATTCTCCCATTCTGCTGCCAAGGTTTCTCCCAATGTAGCAGAAATTCACATAAAAGAGGCACAAAAGGAATTTCACTTCTCTGGCTCTTAATACAAGTGACAACTCATGTTTGAACTCTTCCCTTTGGACCAACACAGGGATTATGGTGATTTATCTCTTCATGTCATTTGGAAGGTAAAGTTACACTTGAAAGTTTGCTATCCTTTGGATCAAATGAAGTTCTCAGAGAGACAAACCTCCCAAAGAAATTATTAGAATTTTGTAAACTTATTAAGAGGCTGAACTAGCTGCTGGTATTCAGGAAGCTTCGATCTTTCCTTTTCCCTCACATTTTCTTGTGCAACTCCAGTTCTGACTGTTTGTGTTGGTCTATAGTTTCTCTTTCAGCTTTATTAAAGGCTTCCCCCAACTCAATTACTTATGACCTCAGTAGATTTGGGAAAATTCAGCAGCACACAGTTTTCATTGTGATGTAAATCCATGTAATATTATATAATAATAAAGTTCGGGACACCCTTCAGTGTTGCCAAGTGACAAAAACTGTTTTTAGTGGCATGGCTTTGACCATTCCATTATGTTCATAATTAGTTTATATTATTTAATTTCCTTTATGGTATAAATTATGTAATAATTAGACATGAAATATGTATATAGTATCCATACAGTAGCACTTTCCAGGACCTGGCCTAAACCAAATCCAAAATGAGCTAACATACTTCAGATACTGAATAACACTAAATGGGACAAAAATGAAAATAACATTATTAGATACTGTTCACTCACAAAGTCATAAAACTTGGGCAGCAACACGTGTAGATCACAAAAAAAGCCTTGAGCAAACAATGAAAGTTTAAAAGGCAGTCTCTGCATTTTCCCAGTTTCATATATTTACAAGTAAAATATATAGTACATGAAGCATTTGAAAATTAATCATAGTACCCTTGGGAAACATCAACACTGTTTCTGCCCATGCTGGGACACAAGCTTTGAAAAGGATGTGAACGCTCATCATAGAGAAGATGGAAATGACAAAAACAGTAAGAGGTCACCTGGGAGTGGCTACTCAGAGAGACAATTTACTCAGGGTCTGGAAGAGAAGTTTATGAAATAAATATGCCAAACACCTTTGTGAGAGAAGGCTATAAAAAAGCAAGGTAGAGAAGGTGTATTTGCTTTGGAGGGATTCTCCTACCATTTTATGATTGGACAAGAAACCCACCAGCTTGTTGTGCACACAGCATCCTCTAATTCCCACGTGAGTACTTTTGAGCACAAGGTCATCACCATGAAAAGCCACACTTAGAACTCTTAGAAGTTATCCATCCAATTCTCACACCAAGTGCAAATAACAAGTCACACCTTGATCAAGCAGAGAGGGGCCTATAACTTGACATCTCCAGTCAACTATACTACTTGTTTTCATTTGAGAGCTCCTTTTCTAGACTTTCATTTTTTTTCAAAACCACCACCAGAGAAACAAACTTTCATAAAATAAATATGACTAACACTTTGAAGTAAAAATATCCACAAAGAAGCCAGGATTGGAAGATGGTGGAATTTCCACTGACCCATAAAACAATTTGGTCTTTACATATAAATCTCCTTTTTTCTTCGCTCATTTAAATCACTACCATTTCAAGTTCAGACTCGCTGGCAAAACATCAGTTATTTTAATGTGAATCTTCCACTTGTGGCCCCAAAGAAACTTCAGCGCTCGAGTTAAATATTTGAAGGTTGCCAGACACAGGAAAGTCAGAAAGTTGCCCCACACAGTCTGTCCACTGTCATATCACTTTTCTTTCCTCCCCTGCTAACAGATATGAAAATACCATCCAAACCATTTCAGATTTGCTAAAATCAACCAGCACCACCAGTCAGAATTAGCAACTGAACTTCAGTGTTTCTAAGAATAAAAAGAAGAGGCACTGTACCGAGTCTTCAGTTTTGTGACTATTCAAGAGGTCAGACAGGAAATCATCGTGAAGGCTCTCTCTTCGAATCAGTGTAAATTCCCGCAGGAAAACAGCCCCTTGGCTTTGGTCTCCGCATACCTAGAGAGATAAGATAGCTGAATTAAGCCTTCAGACAGAGTCTGGAGGGAGGGGGCACCGAGGAATTAATGTCTCCAAATTGTAGAAACCTCTTGGATTCATTTCAAGTCTGATTAGAGCAATCAAAAACAACGCACACAAATACTTATTAATGTGACAGCCACTAGAACATTCTGGCATGTGGCTCATTGGATGCATGCCAGGAAAGCCCCCTGCTAAGTTGGCACATCTTAATTGACTGGTGTACAATGTCAAAATTCAGTGATTATAAGTTATCTTTGAGGCCAGATCCAGCGTGCTCAGGTTCCTAGACTTACTGATTGGGCTATCCATGTGTATGTATTACATAGAGGTCTTGGATCCACATGGATCTATCCTTAGTCCTGTGGATCAGAGTATCTAGGTGGATCTTGACATCCTGTTAACTATCTACCAGATAAGAAGGAGCTAGCCTGCACCCACCATTGACTTTCTGAGTTATTGCAGGGCTTTAAAAACAGATGTACATTAGTTACTCTGGAGGGAGGTAGTGAAGAACTTTTATCTAGAGCTTACCACACACCAGGTCCTTTACACATTCTATCTTGCACCAGCCCTAGGAGGTGTCTGTTATTAAACACACTTTACAAATTAGGAACTGAAGGCAGAAGGGTTTCAGGAATTTGCCAAGTTAGTAAGTGCTGAAATCAGCATTCAAATACAAGCCTGAATCAAAAACCCATTTTTGTTTATTATCTCATTTTGCTACTGAGTTATTCAAACCTCCTTCAGGGAAGGACAAATTGTTAAGTGACTCCTAGAAATTTAAGGAATAATCTAGAAACCCAGGCCTCCTCCTACCCTCTCTCTGAGCCTCAGTTTACTCATCCTAAAACACGAAAGATATCAGTATTACTGGATTGTTGAGCAGATATGAGATAATACACATAAAGTACTTAGTCCAGTGACTTGCATATAATAAGCATTCAATACGTAACAGCCATTACTACTATCAAAAGCACATTCTGCTCAAGGAACAAATAAAAAAAACCTAAGCTCCTGTGGTATATTTATACAATGGAATACCACTCAACCATAAAAAAGAATAAAATAATGCCATTTGCAGCAACATGGATGGACCTGGAGATTGTCATTCTAAGTGAAATAAGCCAGAAAGAGAAAGAAAAGTACCATATGATATCACTCATACATGAAATCTAAAAAAAGAAAAAAGATATTTACCTACAAAACAGAAACAGGCTCAGAGACACAGAAAACAAACTTATGGTTACCAGGTAGGGAAGAGGGTGGGAAGGGATAAATTGGGAATTTGAGATTTGCAAACATTAACTACTATATATAAAACAGATAAATAGCAAGTTTCTTCTGTATAGCACAGGGAACCATATTCAGTATCTTGTATTAACCTATCATGAACAAGAATATGATAACAAATATATGTATGCATATATATGACTAAGACATTATGATGTACACCAGAAATTGACACATTGTAAACTGCCTAACTTCAATAAAAAGAAAATCAAGCTTTTAACATACATGAAGTTCTTTGAATGTATTTATAATATCTATAATGGATATTACAGTAAGTATTATATTATCTCTAAGTTATCTTCACATTGATTCAACTTTTCAAGTTTTGTACATTTTGAATTTTGTATCTTTTTATGCTATTGGTAACATCAGTAAGCCACATATGGGTGTTCATAACATTATTTTATACCTACTGGAATATCTGCAAAAGTTCATAATAAATTGTATAATTTTCTATAATTCATATATAAATGGCCTCTGTTGTTATACATTACAGTCAGTATCACTGTGGTAAACAGAATCCTGGGCACTGTCACTTCCTAGAGTCATCTCTGTAAATCTATTGCTTAATGTGGCAAAGGGACTTTGCAGATATAATTAAGTTTATTTGTTAATTTCAAAATAGTTAGTATCCTGGATTATCCAAGCAGGACCAATGTAATCATAGGAGGCCTTAAAAACAGGGCTTTCTCTGGGCTGAGGGCAGAAGAGGAAATCAGAGAGATTCAAAGGGTGACAAGGACTTGACCTGCCACTGATGGCCTGATGATGGAGGGGGCTACGTGCGAAGGACAAGAAGAAAAACAAGTTCTGCCAACAATGAAAGACCCTTGGAAGAGGACCCTCACCCTCGAGAACTACATCTTTGGCCAATACCTTGTTTTTGCACAGTGAGACTCTGAGCAGTACGTCCAGCCTTGCCTTGCCAGATTTCTAACCTACAGCAAGTGTGAGATAATACTTTTGCATTGTTTCAGCCATTAAATCTGCGGTAATTTGTTATGCCAGCAAGAGAAAACTGATAGAATCATTAAGAGGAGGGGTACAATGAAAGGTTATCTTATTTCTTTTCCTACATTAAGTTTCATAAGAATTACCCAGTATGAAACAAGTAGAATTCCAAAGACTAATTTTGGGGAATGTATCCTTCTTGCTCACCTAAATTTGTTATATTTAAAATTAATGTTCTCTTACTTCTTTTAAACTCATGAGGTTCAACAATTGCTTGAGTCTACAGTAAATACACTTCAAAATTCATCTTGACTATGTAACTTTCCTGCCCAGAAGTTTGCAAGATTCCCCACCTTCTGCTGGGTATATTCCAAATTCATACACCTTGTATTCAGGACCCCTCACAGCTCTTCAAGTTCTAGATAGGGCCTAGCTGCACTCACGTAACAATCCTTCTGAAAAAGGTCAAGAACCAAACTTAAAGTAACCTAGAATGATGTGTTTTAACTGCACTGTTTTCCAAAAGACTAATGTATATTGATTACTACTAATCTCACATCTTACAAATCATTGTTCTAAAAATCGTAGGCTATTTTGAATGCAACTCTATTATTCAAAATGGTGGCCATCTTGAGCCATGCAATGCCATGCCATAGTTCTTAAAAGCTAAAAGCAAAAGAGAAGACCTATAAACTTAGGTTCATTTTCTCAGTGAGAACCTTTGTGCCTGTGGAAAACATGTCTCTTTAGGTAAACTGATTAAAGAAATAGACAAAAATGATTCAAATATCCTCCAACAAAAACAGTGAGATAGATGTCAGATATAAAAACTGAACCCTCACTGACGTGACAAAAATGAATAACCAGCAAAAATCTTGTTTGCTTGGTTTCTAACTTAATTCTCAACCATAACTGTATTTTGTTTTAGAGTTTCTGCCTCTTTATTTTTCCCAAGAATGTTTACATTTTGTAAGTCACATAATTCTCACCAAGATGCTCAACTATCAAATACTTTATATGATACCAAGGCATAAGGTCTTCATTAAACTAAAATTAAATTTAATCCTGAGGACAGATAAGAATATATGTTAGATGAATGTAATTATAACCATTTCCCCCCTATAGGTATCCTGTGCATATCTGGTTTAGTTTAATTTCTATCCATGAACACTACTACTAATTAGACAATTTAAAATACCCAAATTAATTTCGTTGATATTAAGTTAGTTGTGAATATCTGTATCTATCAACTATGGATAACAATATTTTGTGTGTTTTACCAACACTGTTACAACAAAGGAGATACATGAATATATACATAAATATATAAATCTTATACTTCTATTTCAAGCTGATTTTTAATTACTATTTAAATCCAAAGTAGTACTTTACCTTATTTACTCTTTCATGCCTTCATGTGTAAACACATTTACACAAGTATTATCAAATGACAGGAGCTCCACTATAGCACATATTTCTTCCTTTCAGGGTAAAGCCATTCTAATGAGTACATGGATGTGGCAGAGATGACTAGACGTTACCAAAAGCCACCATTTTCTCATCATCTTTGGTTCACACCTAAAGTACATTTCCAAGCCTCCTCTGCAGATAAGGTGGGTGAGACAGAGTTTTAGCTGGTCGAAGTGATGGGTGATACCACCAAGCCTGGCCCATAAAAAGCTCCCACATTGCCTCCTCTACACTCTTTCACCCTCAAGTCTGGAATGGAGGCAGCTTCAGGAAAATCATGGAGTACATTGCTAAAGGCGGCAGAGGCTCCAGTAGCCTGGTCCCCTGAATGCTGCATGAACGAAGCCCACCCAAAGACCTGTTCACTTACCTAATACTATAATGTGAGAAGGAAGAGGAAGGGGCAAAAATGGGGCAGGAGACTAAGAGACACCAACTACTATGTGTAAAATACATAAAGAACAAGGGTGTATTGTACAGCATAGGGAAACATAGCTCTTATTTTACAGTAACTTAAAATGGAGTACAGTCTATGGAAGTACTGAATCGCCAGGTTGTACACCTGAAACTAATCTAGCACTGTCAATCAACTATACTTCAATTATAAAGAAAGAAAAAAATGGGGGAAAAAAGAAGTAACAGTCTACTGTGTTTGAACCACTAACCATTTCAGAGACTATTTCTTATTGCGGTTAATCTACCTTAATCAATATAATGAAAAATTCTAGGTTAGCACAAGATGTCACCAGAATATAGAGCAAGGGCAATTACCTCTCCCAAGAAGGATTCTCAAAGACTTTAAAGTGGGGCTAAAGGAAGAATGGAAACTTACCAGCTGGACAAGGGAAAGGGGAGTGGGGAAGGAAGATTCTTGTTCTACAAAGAGGGAGCAGCCTGGAAGAAGGCATAGAGGCATGAGACACCTAATTTTGTTTGGTATGTTTTAAGCAATCTGGCATGTTGGGAGCAGGAGGTACATATCAGCAAGTGATGGGAACAGAATTTGTACAGTGGGCAGGGGCCAGATCATGAATCATGGTCACTGAAAGACCTAAGCAGCCAGTGTCTTGCTTGAACTTATGAGTTTGGAAGTGTGTGCATATGGTTCTGAGGAGGTAAGACTGGAGATGAAGTGACCAGTTTCAAATCATAATTACTCAGATGAGAATTTATGAAGACCCAAAGGGTTGATGGGAAAGGAAAGGATCAGAAGATTTGGTGGCCAAATAAATAGAGGGGATAAGTCTCAGGTTATGTCCGTATTTTCTGTCTGGATTTGACCAGAAGAGCAGAGTGGATATAATACTCTCAACAAAACAGAAAATATAGGAGGGGGAGCAAATATTCAGGTTGATTAGGAATTTGGTTTCAGAGAAGTAGCAGCTAAGGTGCCTTGGGCAAAAAGAGCTGAGCTTTGTACCTAGGAAAGAAACTCATCTGGAGATAATGTGTAAGTTTGGGCATCACATGGGCAGTCGATGGTACTTGGCCTGAATGAGCTTGCCAAGAGAAAGCATAGAGAATGAGAAGGTATGAGAGCTAAGAACACTGGGGGGCACTGATATTTAACATGGAACATGGATCCGTCTCGAATGGCCCATTTATGCCAACAGAAAATATCAACAAAGAGAACCCAAACTTATACTGATTTTCATCATTTTTAGGCTTCCCTTTATTGGTTTTCTAAGAAAACACATTGATGAGAGCACTGCATTCACCTCATGAAAGGCAGTTAATTTCTTGGGAACAGACACCATGGCTCCTTAGTCTATTGATCTCAGCCCTTGAATTCAACAAACTAAATGTTGCATGAAACTTGAAAATTTCCAGGAAAACTCAGATTTTAAAAATCCTATTTCTGATGGTCAGACCAGTTTTCCTGATTTTTCATTTGGAAAATACAGTTACTTTACATTTGTTATGTCAAAGCTCCTCTTGCAGTTATAAAGTAGTCACCATATCATAAAAATGCATGAAAACTGGCACCCCATGGCATTTTATGGTTCAGCAGTGTTAGTTTCACAGATGGGAAAACAGAAATGTGAGAAGTGGAAGAATTTTGTACATGGCCAGTGGCTATGTTAGGATTAGGGACCAGAGACAGTGTTTCTTAAAAACGCAAGTCTCCGCCGGATTCAAATCTGGTTATTCACCCACAGGAACAGGGCAAGAAACAAGTAATCATTACTGAGACATCTATATGTTTCTACAGGATTTCTAGACCAAGAAGGACTGATCCTCAGCAAGCATGAAGACTGCCATGTGCTAGAATTTGTACCCTATGATGAGGACTGCTTAATTGCAGTCTGATTTCCTGCTTCAAACACTGACTCCTCTTTCTGCTCGTTGGCACAGCAAAGTACTCCTTAGAGAAGCCAGGAATGTAGAAATACCAGCTCCCAGAATAGAACCTCATTAGATCCAGGAAGGCATGGAAGCAATTTATTGTTGTGGGATATGCTCTCTCTAATGGGGCTGAGCGATCAACCATATAGAGGTTTTAGGGAGGGACATAGGTAAATACAGGAAACAAGGGAGTTTTCAAATAACTCTCTATTCTCTACCCTATTAGAGGGGAAAAGGAGGCAAAGGTAGTTTAAAACAAAAGTCACTGAAGACTAAAGTTTTTGCCTTTGGCTTTGGGATGCAGTCAGAAACTCAAACCAGGTATATACAATACCTTTCATCTTCTACTGCAAACTCTCTCCCATCACAACCTGGCACCAACCGTTCCCCTGCCTGACCTGCCTTTCAGTGGATCCAGAGAATGCTGGTTAGAATTCTGACTGATGGTCTGTTCACCATGCACATGTTTGTTGAAAGAAAAGATAAAAAAAAAAAACCCTTAGAATTTCCTATCTCTTACAAGTTTGCTCTATGACTTGTGACTAGAATATGGAAAGTTAAAATACAAAGCAACTGCTTCACGTTGGGGAACCTCTACCATCATTAAGAGTCATCATTTCTATAGAAACTGTAATGTTGATGACAGGAGTGGATTAAGGCCTGAGGTTTCAAGCAGCTATAATGTTCCTATAACTCCGGGAGAGGTGGCCATTTACTTCCAGGATGGGAGAAAGGGATGTAGAAATAAGTTTAAACATACAAACTTGCCCTCACATTATCATTTTATTGTCCTTCTTTCTTTATTTAGTTTTTCTGTGAAAACTCAAATGTAGTCAAGCTTATGTCCCATGGGTAGGATTTAGGTTACAATATTACTTACAAAGCGCAGCACTGAAAGCCACACTGTTAAAATTTTTTTTTTGCCTACCAAAAGGACTTCGTAAAGTATATTTATGCCCATATTTTGGTTCATAGTTGACTGAGAATCAAGATAGTGAAGTTATAAATTCTGATCAGATTAGAATAATAATTTAAACAACTTAAGTAACTGGCCACTTTGTTATCTGAATACACACCTATACTTAAATACTAGTGGGTAGTGAAATGATTGGGTCAGGGTTAGGAGTTCTTAGCACAAGAGGACAAATGTTTACTGAATAAATAACTGAATAGAAAGTTTTCTTGGAGCCAAAAAAATCTTTAGCTCCAGTTTTGAGAATTCCTGCTAAGTAAAAGGGGGAAATAATGAGAACTTACATAGATTCAAAGAGCCCGAAAGTAGCCCTGCCACCCAATATCATTACCATCTGATTCCCAAAATCAAAGCTGCTCAGAAGAAGCCAAAGGAAGCAAGATAAAATCTGTTCCCAGTGTGAAAGTACAAGTAACTTCTGGCTTGAAGAAGCCAATTGAGCCAAAGGATGAATATCCTATCACTGGCCCTTAAAATATTGATATATTTGGCTTAGGCCAAAAATGAAAATAGTTCCAGACAAAATTTCAGGCTTAAATCAACTAAGAAGTAGATTTGAAAGAAAAATATATTTATACATCTTTTCAACTTTATTAAAGATCCTGACATTTGGTAACAAATTGACTTTGCCTGATATCAGTAAATTCCACTTGACAATAAACAAGGGTCCCTGATTTTCAGAAGGAAATTAACCGCTTGACAGCCTGTTTCTGGTAGGGCTATTCTAATGGACCCAAATGCTATGGGAAAAGAATCTAATCTACTCTCAGTGACCCCATTTCCATTAATCCCTATAACCTCATTACTGGTTAGAATATTCTAATATAATAAGATGGGGAAATGAGTAAAGAATAATTCAATCATAAAGGATAGAAAAACATTATGGGCATATAATCTTACTAAAGAAATTTCCTGATTAAAATGCAGAGGAAGTATTTCAGAGGTTTATGAGAATATATACCAAAATATTTATAAATGTCTTCTAACTCATAGTCACCCATCAGAAGAGGCTCAGCCAGCTTACCATGCCTAAGAATTCAGCAATTTAGTATGCACACATTCAAAAATTTTTACAGACAGCAGGGAAGCAGTGTTACTGAATAAACTGCTATCATTGTTGAAAGGGTCCACTTAGAAAATCATCTGCTTATCTTTGAAAGTATTTTTGGTTGTTGTGTTAGGGGTGTGATTAAATCTTTTTAGACAGAGACTTTGCAATGCTCCTACGCCTATATTCCTACCTACTTCTACAGCCAGTGTGTCTGGGAAAATCAAAATTTTCTTGAAGTAGCTTCAGGTGTCCTAGCTAATGGCTGCCAACTCTATGAGCTGATTAGCAGTGTTATATACTCCCTGAAGGAAGGGCTAAATACGATCCCCAAGATCGGTGGGGGGAGTTAATAAAAACATTCTTACAACCATACTGGAGCCACTGACATTTATATACCTGGTGTTTGAAGCTTAAAAACATTTCAGTATTCTGTTTGCTCTTCTACGAACTTTAATCACTACTTTGAAGGACTGTAAAGATAATTGCTTAAAGGTTAGAGCAGAAAGAAGTGAGATGGTACACGCTGGTCCGAAGTGTTCAGCTGGGCCTCATAATTCTTGGTACAGATGTTCCTACTTAGTTCAGGCCTGATTTTCAGAAACAGCTATAATATGATTTGAGGCAAGGTGACCAGATGTAGTTGAAATTAAAGATCTGTCCCAGAATGTCAATGAAAAGAAACTGTATTACCCTAGCAAACCTGTACAGGGGTGGGGGAAGAGTTATGCTTAAAAAGTAATCTAGTTTATCTTTAGGGTAGATGGGTACCTACCTTGACAAGACAAGACTTCTTTAAAAAATAAAAAACAATAAAATAAAATAAAGCAAACAAACAATGTTGGGAAGTTTACCCTCTCTGTACTAGAGGGTAAAGAAAAAGTAACAAAGGAATTCCATCGGAGGGTAGGCATTGTGTATAACATGGGGGTGATCTAGAGCTAAGCTGCGGCATTTCCATCACTTGCTAGAAACACTGGTGTGGAAATGAAAGTGCTAAGAAAATTAGAGACCATCTTTACCAAGCTCTTATCTTTCCAGAAGAGGAACATAAATTGTCTTCCTAAGTATAGGGAAGAGAAAATGCGTGGGTTTTGAGACATGCATTGGTATATATATATATATATGATGGCAAGACAGCCAAATAACTCAGTAAAGGCAGCAACTTCCCCAAAATATAAAGCCAATTCTATTCTTTATTTTTCACAAAAATTTTAAGACACATCATACCCATACTCCATTCCTATCAAAAGGGGAACAGAGTACAGTTTCCAGAATTCTAAAGCCACAAGGCTTCCAAACACTGGTAACAGCTGTGATTCAGATCTTCACTTAGACAATGAAAGAACACCTGAATCAGGAAAAGTGGAATCCTCTATGCTCTACTCCTAGGTGGAAGGGCACATTATTGTCACATCTTCTAATGACAAGGAGAAACAGGCATGGTCTTCAAATCATGTGTGTGTGCCTGTGTGCTTTAAATCCTACATGTAAAATGAAACACTCACTCATGCCAAGAATTAAGGGAGAGAACTGAGCAACTAGAGGAGAATTTTAAGAAAAAAATAGAACATAAAGACGTCCACGTACACATGCAATGGTAGAAATCAACTTTTCTCATTGTTTACTTAGCAAATGTTTCTACAGATCAACATTATTATCTAGGTATTTCTAAAGAGAGCTGCTTAGCTAAGAGGAGTTGGAAGTCAGGGTACCACTCATATTCTGAATCAAGATGAAGATACTAATTAGGACAGGAGTGTCTTTTCTCCCCCTTGTTTACGTTACATTAGCTTCTTTGAGGGCCATAAAGATGTGCCACCCAGATCCCCCACTGCAGAACTTAATCAACAGATGGCCCCAGATGCCATCCTCCGAATTCACCTACTTACTGCCCACTGGTGCTCCCAGCCAGTAACTGAGCATAGCAGAGATGTCAGAGCAAGTCCTTTCCTGAGAGGTGCAGAGCTCCTCTGACAGATGACTTCTGCTCAAGGACTCCACTGTCTAGCCAAACCTTTCCTAGCATGGCGCTAATCTAAGACTCTTTCTACCCAACCTGTGTGTCTTCTCTCTTCTTTACTAGGGACAGCCCAAGTTATAGGCTGATGGCTTTTCTGACCTCCTCTGCCTCGTTCCCTTTTCTCACCAATACATCTCTTGCATTCCTAATCCCATGTTGGCACTAGTTTCTGGACCTAAACTAACACGGCATCTCTTCTTCTTTTTACCCAAGTACTATTGGACTAGACCTACTGTTTCCAATTCACCACCCCTACCTCTATCAAAAAGGCCACCTGGTTTCCACAAAACGGTGGGAACACTCCTCTCTACTCTCTCTGCACTGAAGTCTCAGTCAATTCTCTACAGACCGAGAAATAATGATCAGAACTGGTGGACAAGAAACAGCTCTGATTTTGATCCATGATCCATACCCAGAACACCATGACCTGGCTCCAAGTTCACCCTTTCCTAGCATTCTTCTTCACCCTAGCAGTGAAACGCAGACACATCAGATACTCACAGTTGGCTCAATGACTTTAATTCCATACAAAAGGATCAAGATAGTAGGTTAAATTATTTTGTGGGCAAGTTAGATTTTATTGTTTCACAAACTCTAGAAATTTCTCTTACCTCTGGCTGAAAGTCTCACCTACATGGGCCAATATTTCAGGGAAAAAAATAGGATAGCTTGGACTCAAGCAAATGTATTACCCTTTTGAAAAAATAATCAAAGCACAATTCTCTGGATAGTGCTTTAATGGTATCAGTAGGGTGACTCAGAAGTTTGTGAGTTCACCACACCCTCCCCCCGCTGCCCACACATACCCCGTGGCCCAGTCTCTAAAAAATGTAAACACAAAAAATTGGGAGAAATGTATATCAGTATTTACATTGTATATGTAACTAGAAGAATTTCAAATATTTACTCAGTATCTCAAGAAAGTACCCAAGAAATGGGAGGTCAATACTTAATGCATAGCAGGCATTCTTAAATGTCCACTCTTTCCTCCTCACCCATTGCTGTCATTCTTAGTGTGCTTCACACAGATGGCAGCTAGTTCTTCAAAACATCTTTGCTCTCAACTCCTAAGTTATTTCTGAAATTCAGCCCATGTATTTCTTGTGGAAAGAGAAATGGAATTCTGATTATATATGTGTATTATTACACCGTGGCAGTTCAGGGCCTAAGTGTTAAGGCCCAGCAGCTTCCACTTTTATGTTTTGGGGAGCTCTGGGTCACCAAGTATGAAGTCCAGGCACCCAGCTAAAGAGGCTACATGAAGCAACCAAGCAGAAAGGCATGTGGAAGAGAAGTTCTAAGACTATATGTACAGAGACTCAGATGTTCCAATGTCCCAGCTGATTTCAACCTTCTACCTGTCCCTGCTGATAAGGTACCAGACACGTTACTAAACCATCCTGCACCTTCTAGTCCAATTAAGCTCACAGATGAGTGCAACCCCAGCTGATGTCCAGTGGAGTAAAAGAACCATCCAATGGAGCCAGTCAACCCACAAAATTATGAGAGGTAATAATAACATAGTTATTGCTTTAAACCACTAATTTTGGGGCTAACTCATTATATAGCACTAGGTAGCCAAAATACCATGGTAGCTTAGGAAGAACGGAGAAATTCATCTTCATAACCCATGTTTCCTTTCAGAAGCACACAAAGGGGGCTGGTTTTCCTTCTGGATTATTCACGTATGTTGAAAAGTGAATTTTAAGATGTCAGAATTTTCAGATTTCAGTTGGAACTAAGGGAAAAATAATGATTTCTTAGTTGGCTCTGCTGATTTTGTGTCTCACCCTATACATTTCAAGATGGCCTACTGCAAGAGTTTTCTTGTATGCATCACTAATTTTACATTTAGGGTAGATAACATCAAATTCAGATGACACTGTCATATCATGAATGATGTCATTATTAACATCTTCTTCCTCAATATAAGTGACTGTACTTCCTGCAAATACTAGGTCCTTGGGAAAAGTTTCACCCTTGGCCATACCCTTCTAGTCTCTTGTTTACCATTTTATTTCACACATAATTTGATAGCTATGAAAGGATGTAAAATGGCTACTTCCTGGTATAATTCCAAACACAGAGACTTTATTCTTCATCCTGTATTTTGAATGTCCTCAAGGCCACTGCCCTTCTGCACACCTTTTAGCCGATAATGATCTGAGGGCACTTTCTGGTCTTTGTTTTTCACCCATTCATCCCTACTTTGACCAAGTAATGTTAGCCTCAAAATGTGATCCTAAGACTTTAAAACCCACAGATGAGAACCACCTCTATCTTGTCTGCCACTATATTCTGAAATCCTAGCAGTGCCTGGCACAGGGTTAAGTTCTATAAATATCTGAGTAGTAAATTCATGAAGGTCTTTCTTTGTTATCAGTTACTAATTTCAAAAGTTTTAGAGATTGAAAGAGGCTTAGAAACCATCCAACTTAGCTTCCTCTAGAGTCAAGAGAGAAGTTGACTGACTTTCCCAAGAGCATATATTTAACGTGTCAAAGCCCAGACTAAAATGTAGATTTCTGGATGCCAGTCCCGCGCCCTCTCCACCCCACGGCTCCAGTGTCCTCCCCTATTTGGATTGTCTCCCGTAATAGTTGGCAAGTACAGGATGTGGATGACATGGGATCATAACTGATGGCAAGCTCAATGCATCAACAATGAAATGTGGCTAATTTAAACGGGGGCTGAAGTTAAAAATACAGTGTAGGAAATAAAACATATGATAGCTGTCTTCTACTCCATGTTCAACTGACTGTAACTATGGGGTATACAGTTAATTATTAGATTCCAAACATTAAGAAGGACAACCGACAAACCAACAATTCCTAAAGAAAGAAAATATGATGGTGAATGATGACTAATCTGGAAACCACAGGACAAAAGCTGAATTAATTAAAGGCATTTTGTGTGACAAAGGGAAGAAGGAAATTCGAGAACTGTCAAAGTCTGGAAGGGCTACTTCTGAGACAGAGGAAACCTACCTACCTCAGTCCTCCTCATCTCCTTCCTGATCTTCATTTCCTTCTCACCCATCTGCTCATTACATTCTGATTTCTGTAGTCACTGCTCTGTCTCTTCAAGCTCACCAAGGCTGGCCTTTCACCCATTTTTCCTCAGTCATCATCCATAAAGATCATATGCTCTCTACTGAAAGTCTTTTCCCCACTTGGTTTCTATAATGATTGTGAATGATCCTAATTCTCTGGCCATTCCCTTGGTTTCTCATTTGGTGGCTCCTTCTGCGCCTTTCACTCACTAACCAGAGGTGATCTTCGGGCTCTGTCCATTGGCAACTATTCTTGTCTCTTTTGTTTCTTGCCCTTGGATTTTTATTAGCTCTCAAAGAGTCAACCATCTATTCTGGACAGATGATTTCCAAACCCATGCATGGAATCACAGCCCTTACATGAGCATGTCCTGCACTTCCTGCATCCATAAATTGAACTTTGCTGTACTTTCTCCCTGGAATACCCTCCTTTCATCTCCTTGTACTGAAACTGCATCGATCCTTAAAGGCTGCTTCTTCTATGCATTTTCCCCATCCTCTCTAAGCATAATTTCTCCACCCTCTCTAAGCATAATTTCTCCCCCACTGCATCCACAGAGGTCCTGCTCTTCTAAATGAGATCTGGAGTCATGGGACCTGAATGTCTTAGCTTACCACTTCCCTGCTGTGTGATCTAGGAAAATTACTCAAAAATCAAGGTCCTTAGGTCCTTCATATGTAAATGGGAGAAAGCATTACTACTTACTTTACATAATGTTTACATGGGCTAACATCAGAAAAGGGATTTATAAAATAAAGTGCTCTACAGAGTTTGGTAGTATCATTATAACCAGGGAAGTTTGGTTTTTTGTTTTGTTTTGTTTTTTGACAGTATAAGTTAGCAGAGTATGTCCCGTCAAATAAATTAGTATTTCCATCTTGACTGACTCACTTGGCTGGAAAAACACGTTGACATTCCAATGTAAATAGGATTGGGGACAGGGTGTTGGAGACACATGTCATAATTTATTGAGATATGAGTGCTGGCACTTCATTTTTAACCCCAAAAAGCACAGCATATTATTACTTCTCTAATGGCACATATTTTCAGCTCTCTTGTGGTCATTTGGGAACTTGTCTTACCTCTGTAAAGACATTAAGGTTAGAGACCCTGACCTACTGATCATCCTTGAAAGCCAAGAACAACACCTTAAACTTGAGTATGTGCACAATATTTGTTGAATTAAATGAAAATAAATTTGGCACATCTAGTTTCAAGGAAGTGGAATTTAGCCATAACATATCCTGATAAAACAGACATTTCAAACAATTAAATATGGTGTCTTGAGCATGGAGCTGGCTACATAGTAGGTAATGAAAACTCTGGTATAGTAAGCTTTCACTCAGGACCTGAAGAAAGCATTTAGATGAATTCTGAGAGACTTTCTAACCCTGATAGTCTTCAGATTAGTTAAAATTATTTCTATTATTTCCGATGTCATTCCTACCTCCTCTACAATAGTAGACATAGAATATAATTCAGTAATTGGTGGCAACATTTACTTTCCCTACAGCACAGTCATGCAATGGTCTTTTTGTTTGTTTGCTCTGGGCATCTTTGGAACATTTTCTAGTTCCTTAGCAACTGAATAATAGCCTCTTTAATCACGCATTAAAACCACAGATGATGGATAATTCACACATATATGAATTTGTTTATTCATTAAATAGATATACTAGAGAATTCAGAAACTACCATAATACATTTTAGAGACTCAAAGAATCTGAGTTGAGTGATTTAAATGCTGCCCCCCTCCAATTGTATCCCTGGTCAGCTTTTTCCCTCACTCTCCTCTGGGCTCCCATTTCTGCTAGCTGCTCTCCCTTCTATGTGAATGTCACTGTCTCCTACCTCACAGGAAAAAATTAAGTCCCTAAGATGTGAATACTCAAATATGATTGCCTCCCCAAATTATATGGCCCTCTTCCCATGCTTCCCTTGGTCTAACATATTAACATGTCTTTCCTCCTGGCTAAGGCAAATCTCCTGTAGACCTGTACTCTGAATTCCATCCCCTGATGTCACATTAGGACTCTTGTTCCATTAGCTATTACTCTCTCCTCCCTCACATGTTGTCATTATTTATCTCCAACTGAGTCTTTTCTCTAGGTTCACCTCTGCATATTTAAAGGAGAGAGAGATAGAGAGAATATGCTTCGTCTTGTCTCTGTGCTTTTGTTATCTAGTATCCCACATTTTTCCTTGCTCTTTGCCACTTTTCTAGAAATACATCTTCATTATGCATAATGGCTCCACAAGCTCAACAAACAGCAACCCTACTGATATCATCACCAACTGAAATTTCTCTGGCTGAGGTTATCACTGACTTCCTAGGTACCAACTGTAGTATGCGTTTTCCCATCTTCATCTTACATCCATAAACCATGACCTGGCTAGCCATTATCTTTTGCTTGAAACTATCTTCCACTTTCCTTTTCATGACAGCGCACCCTTCAAGTTCTCAATCTCCTGCACAGTTTGATACTCATCTGTTCCTCCTTTAAATGCTGCTGTTCTCTGGTTTTCCACCCTTATACTACTTGTATCTTAGCCTATGAGTTATTCCTGGAAATCTTTTCCAGACCATGGGTTTAGACAGCACTGGTAAAACAACAACTTTCAGATGTATGTATCTCTAGCCCAAACTCCAGATACATGCCACCCAGTTACCTAACAAGCACCTCCAACTAAATGTCCCATAGGTAACCCCACTCAAGTATTTAAAAGAGAATTCATCATCACGTCCATCCCTTCTAAATATGCTAAATACTTTGTCAATACTGGCACCACATTCTCTCAAGTGTCTCAAACCAGAAACCTGTTAGTCTACCTAGAATCTGACTTCTTTCTTCCCCCACGTTACATTGATTGCCAAATTTTGACACTGCTGTCCTCTTAATGTCTTTTCTACTTGACCTTTCCATCCCAGGTTTGGTTAACTGTCCCCTCAACTACCGTAACACTCTCCTTCACAGTGTCTGTGTTTCTAATCTCATCCCCTCTTCAATCCAACACCAGTATTGTGCTGGACTGAGACTCCTAAAAAGTAATTTCTATCATGTCTCTCTTTGGTATAATGTGTTTCAACACTTCTTTACCTTCTATACACATCTCTTAAATTTTAATGTTCATAGGAGTCAACTGGGGGGTCTCATTATAATATAGATTCTGATTTAGGGGGTCTGGATTGGCATCTGAGATTCTGCATTTCTAACGCATTTCCTGATGATGCTGATGCCGTTCAGTGACCAGATTTTCAGCAGCAAGGTCTACAGATTATAATCCAACCTCCTTTTAAAGGCGCCCAAAGCCTGTATTTTGGGGGTGAGGGGAGTCCTCTACTTGCCACTGCAGCCTCTTCTCCAATTCTTTTCTTCTTTGCTTTTAATGCTCCAGCAACACTGAATGGCTTGTTGCTGTCCAAATACTCTGGGATCATCTGCTCCTCTATGACTACTCACTTTTAGTTCCATCTGCTTTCCATATCCACCTATAGAAGGCTACTGATCAACTCTTCCTCAACTCAATTCTATCTTGACAAGTTTGTCTCTGCACCACACAATGAGCTTCTTGAGAGAAGAGGCTGGTTCCTCTCCCAAGTACTAACCTAGGAGAGTATCCTAGCTTAGAGAAACTAGTCACCAAAGCTCAGCAAATCAGTATTCGATCTATTTGGCTACAGCACATGCCTTTTAACAACTCTCATTGCTCTTTAAACACTTCCTAGTGGAGAACATGCTGGCTAATAATCATAAGACAAAAGCCCCAGTGAGATAAGTATAGAAGATTTTTCCTTTGAGAGGTTAAAATAAATACTAAAGTAGGAGTAAATGAGGAAAAAAATCTATAATGGAAACATATTACGTGTAGAGTTAGAGCCTATCTTCCATTTGATCAACTGGAATTTAGGCAAATTTATCATTAATAAAAATATTTTTATGTGTTTCAAATTGCTTCGCCAAACTCTTTCATTTAAATGTGCCTCCTGAGCATATTACTAAATGTATTAAATGTGTCACCCATTACAAAATGGATAAGAGTGAAGGATTAGCTAATGAGTCATTTGAAGGTCTTACTTATTAATTCTTACAGCCTCACTGCCTGGAACCCAACCATCAGCGGCTATCAATACCCTGGGGAAAGCAAAGAATAAAATAAAATAAAAATTTATTTACTTATTAAAGATTCCTTAGAACATTATAATTTGCCTTTGTCTTTCCTAGACAGAATTCATGGATGCTTCCATCATTTTGCTCACTCTTCATAAATGTTGTATATTTTAATTATATTTTTGCAGATTCCCATTTGACAACTTTAGTATATGATCTTGACTTTCAGAGACATTTGTTTTATACATACCAAGTAAATTCCTGTACCCTGTTAATCATCTTTTTTTTTTCTGTCAGTGAAGTGTAGGTGACAATGTTAAATAAACATGCTTTTTCAAACTCAAACCAAAAATAGGATGTTCCATTTGTCTATACTATGTAAACGTGAAAACATGTGAGCTTTTTTCCCTGTGGTCTCAAAAAAGCAAATTCTGTTCACTTCAAAAACTGTATTTTAAACTCTAAAAGTTTGTCAGGTTTTTTGTTGTTAAAACATTACTATGTTTCTAAGAGTTTTTAAACCTTCTTTACATGTGTGAGGGAGCTTTTGGTCCTTTATTATCTTATTTTATTTTAACAAATATTTATTTAGCTTCTACTATGTTGTTAGAGCTGTGCTAGGTGATGGAGGGGGTGGCTACAAAAAAAAAATATGGTCCCTGGCCTTCATGATTTTACAGTCTAGAAGGATACAGAAAACATTAGGTAGTCAAAGTAGGTAGGTATATTGTGGTACTTCCTTGGTTTTAATTTGTATTTCCTTAAGTTGTAGTAGTAGCAAAATATCATAATGCCAAAAAGTCTGTAGTATCTGCTACATGGAGATACAAGCTCCATGCCTTGGATCTGTGGAAAACATCGAAACAGAACACTCTCTCAAAGGATTACCACATGTGCTCTGAGAACTACAAACCATTCATGCTCACTTTCAAGCTTGCTAATGTATATCCCTGAAGACCAACTGATGAATGGAATAGTGTCTAAATAACTATTGCTTTGGTTGTCTTGGTCTTTTGGAACAATCTCAGGGACGGATCAATCAACAAATAGTAATTGAGACTCCACCCTACGTGCAAGTCTCTATAAAAAGTCCTACTCCATTTGCTGGGTGGCTGTGAAAATAAGACCCATAAAAGGTCAAGCACCTCAACTTCTTGGGTATCGTCACCAGGATCAACAGCACCTAGGAAGCAGGAACTCCCAACAATTATGCCCACTCTACAGTAATGCAGATAGACTGGCTACAACTTGGTCCCAAGTAACGAATGGGCTGATGGCAATCAAGATTATAACCAATGGGTGACGAATGATGAGCCATCCCTCCTCCTTACTGTACACCACTTCCCATCTTTCTCGTTCTGGTTACTGAGCCTTCCCCCACTCCCTCCCTGATTAACTGAAGTACTTTGTCAATCTTTTTTTACCAATCTGGAGTCACTACTTTCTTCAGGACCGTTTACTGGATTCCTAACTTACATCAGGAATTGGTCTAAACGTTCTATACTTAGAATCTTTTCAAACCCTCACAGATCAGTGAGACAAATTCAGTAGTGTCGTCTTTATCCTATAGTTAATGAAACTAAGTTTCAGAGAGGGTATATATGTTGCCCTGTAGGAGAGCTGGGATTTGAATCCAGGGCTGTATTTCCTTAGAAATTAAGGTATAATATTCAATTAAATAAATATTCCTGAGTACGTAAGTACATGAAGAACATGGTGCTAAAAGCTATAAATAATTCAAAGGTAAGATTTCTACCCCAAAAGAGAAACTAAAATGGGAGGGGGGAATGGGAGGTGTTAATCACTTAGAAACGTGGATTAGAATGAATTTGCTTTGGATTTGTACAAAATCACCATAGAAAGCTACACAATAAATTGTACGTTGATACACACACACACACACACACACACACACACACACACACACACATACATTCTTACAAATTGTTTTCAATAATAAAGAAGTGTATGGAGACTATAAAATGAAAGTCTCCTAAACTTTTGAATCCTATGTCTTCTTTATAAGAGCACACTACCACACTCACTGAAAGCCAAAATGTTCAAGTATTTTTTGAGCACACGTTTTGCAGATAGCATGTGCTTAAAAAATACTTGTTCTCAATGTAATGTATCTACCATTAATTCATCATATAGAATATACCACCCTAAAATATCCGCTTTGCTTCACCCAGTCAACCTCCCTCCCTCCTCCCACTGGCAACCACTGGCAATCACTGATCTGTCTATTGTCTTTATAGTTTTGCCTTTTGGAGAATGTCATGAAACTGGAATCATACAATATGTAGCCTTTTCAGACTGGCTTCTTTCACGTAGCAATATACATTTAAGATTCATCAGTGTTTCTGAATGACTTGGTAGCTCGTCTCTTCTTATTGCTGAGTAGTTTTCCATTCACCTATTTCGTTTGCCAGATTAATTGCTTCCTGTTTTTGACGATGGTGAATAAAGCTGCTATAAACATTCACGTGCAGGGTTTTGTGTGGATATAAACTGGCTGGGTAAGTAACTAGAAGGAGGAGTGCTGGGTCATATGATAAAACTCCAACTTTGTAAGAAACTACCAAACAGTTGACCTTTTAAATTTGCTGTAATACTTTTCATTCCCTCTTCAAATGAAAAAGTTGCTTTGCTTCCACATCAGCAACTGGTATAGCCAGATTTTTGGATTTTAGTCTTTCTAATAGGTGTGTAGTGGTAACTAATTGGCTTTTGCCAAATGACAAAAATACTGAACACCTTTTCATACACTTATTTGCCATCTGTATATCGTCTTTGGTGAGTTATCTATTCAGAGTTCTTGCTCATCTGTTTGCTTTCTTATTATTAAGTTTTATGGTTTTATGTGCTCTTTGCCTATTTTAGACACAAACCCTTTATCAGATATGAGTTTTGCAAATATTTTCCCCCAGTCTATAGCTTGTTTTTTCATTCTTTTAGGAGTTTCTTTTGCAGAGTTGAAGCTTTTAATTTCAATAAAGTCCAGCATATCAACTTTGTCTCTCATGGATTATGCTTTTAGTGTTGTATCTAAAAACTCATTACCAAACATAAGATCATATATGTTTTCTTATATGTTTTAATCTAGAAACTGTATAGTTTTGCATTTTACATTTAGGTCCAGGAATCATGTTTGAGTTAATTTTTGTGAAAGATGTATAGTCTGTGTCTGGGGTCTTTTTTTTTTTTTTTTTTTTTTTTTTTTTTTGCGCATGGACATCCATTTGTTCCAGCACCATAATAGTGCAATTCAATATCAGTAGAATGAATGAGTCATTGTAAGTTGCATGTGCTTATTAGTGGATTAAAAAATAAAACTAACATGATGATTAAAATGTCTTTCAGTCTGTAAAACTCCAGGAGTCATTAGTATGAGCCATTTACAAAGAAACTGGGGCCCAGCAGATGTAGTAATTTACTAAAGTCAACCACTGCATGGTCCTTGGAGAACTGGAAACAAATGGTGGTGACTGTCATGATGTATAGCACCTATACAGCATTACTCATGAAGGCTTGACTTTTGTTGCTACTACACCTTTATGCTTTCTTTCTTTTGGCTTCTGGAGTCTCTTCTGTCTTCAACAGTCCACTTTTAACATATACATACCATGAGAGTTGGTTCACCTCTTTTGTTGCTAGAATTTCCAGGTTATACCTAAATAGCATTGCATCAGAGACCCTTAGCTGGAATGAAGCGCTATTCCTCCCCACCCAAAATAGCAGCTCTCATAGCCTCTGTGGGGATTCTACTCTATTCTATGGTTTTGCTTCTTCCTGAGGCAGCCAGCTGACCTACTGACAGCTCCAGATATTAAGGGGGACAGCTTCATCATCATACTCAGTAAGAATTCATTTCCTTGTAACACCACCAAATTCTCATCATTTTTAATCCAACAGAACATCCTCAACCTGGTATCCAGGAAGGAGCACTGGCTAAATGAAAGATGCTGAGGTACCAGTCCGGGCTGGGTGATTCTGCACCAGGTATTTCATTCCCATGAGTCCTAATTCTTCCAATTAAGATAAAGTTTTCAAATTCTCTGCTTCTACAAAAGCTCATCAACTGGCAAGAATTTGTTTTTAATTCAACTACAAATAAAAGTAAATAATGGGAAGGCACTCAGGGAGTAAGAAAACAGCAGGAAGGATGAAAAGGGCATTGAAATAGGATAAAGACGGTTTAAATCGCCAACTTTGCATGGGTTCAGCCATAAAGAGACATACAATATTATGATATGTTAAGTGGCTTCTACAGCCTCTATAGAAACACCATTCTCAAAATTTGTCTCTGTAGTAAGTTTTAGCCCTCAAAAGCAGGAGGAATTCTATTCTTTGCTCGGAAGATAAGAAGAAACTGTCACAGAAACACAGATCCAAATAACACCGTCTTTCCCCAGGGAATGTCTTACTCAGTTGTTAAATGTTCCCACCAGAAATCTTTTCAAAAGTCCTGAAACATATTTCATCTGCCCCTCCCCATTTTCTTACAGAAACAAAATTAATTGTTCCCTCAATGGCCGCTCCCTCACTTCTTTGAAAACTCTGTGAAGGAAAGGTGGCTTTGTGTGGATTATTTTCATCCCTCTAACATCCACAATGAAAGAGTCTGCTTCATGTATTCATTGAAAGAATTACTTAAGCTCCAGTTCAGCCCTTCATTATTGCCAAGGATAAAAGAAACAAAAGGTGATTTGCACTGGAGAATTTGCAGCATGAAGTGTCTGTTAAACAAACGCAGCAGCCAGCATCCTCCAGGCAGGAACGAGGACCCTTCTGTAAAGCATGCACACGCCTCCACTTGACCCACGGGCTTTGGACAAGGGAGAACGCTGATGTGATTCCAACAAACAGAGTGACAAAAACCCGAGCCTGAAGAAACACAAAGGCACACGGCAGCTCTGAGATTCGCTGCTAAGCAACGTCGTCCTGCTTCCTCAGCCCTTACCCTCCAAGGCTATAAAAAATAAAGTGAAGTGGAAGTTACTGACTGTGGGAAAGGACGATATACTCAGATTGGAGAGAAGCTGCAAATCTGCTCTTTAAAATCCTTCAATAAGAGCCAGTTGACCAGAGCTTGTATGTAATTGCTAAGTAAGAGAGAAGGAAACTTGCTTTGGGGATCCTACAGGGGGTCCTCTGAGCACACTCCTCACAGGGAACCTGCCCCACAGTGAGTAGGACAGTGATGAGTGTCCTTATGGCCAGAGCTCCATTCTAGACAGCAGCAGAGAGCGGGTGGTGGTTAAACCCTCTGATCACAAGCTGGATCACCTCCCGTCAGTGCTACTTTATATCCAGGTTCAGTGCTGCCCAGTCAAGGTTAAAGTGAGACTGCCACCTGCAGACCAACAGCCTTCTCATCTTGGCTAGTATTTACTGAGCTTTGTTGGGTTCCAGAACCCAGACGAGGGCTTCAGGTACCTTAGCTCATGTAACCTTCAACATTGCTTCCAGAAGTCAGCATTACTCATCCAACTTTATAGACTAGAAAACTGAGGCTCAGAAAGATTAGGGTCAAAACTGGCTGGGGTAGGATTTGAATTCATGCCTCCCTCATTCTGAAGCCCATCGCCTTTCACACTTTTATACACTGTCACACATCCACAAGGCCTTAGTCACCTGTTAGGAGGGTGACTTAGCGATATGACCCTGCTGTGGTTACCTGTGGAAGGTCACTCTCCTTTTCAGAGAGGCATCCCAGTGTCATAGATAAGTGTACAAATCCTAGACTTTCTTGTTTCAAATCCTAGCTCTGCCTCCTGCTAGCTGAGCAACTCTGACGAGTTATTTATCTCCGTTCTGCCTCAGCTCCCTCGGCTGCACCTACTTCGTAAGTTGTTTCTGAGGCTAGATGGACTGTGAGGTGTGACACTATTCGAGGGGCACTTGGCAGGTGGAAGGCCACTCAGGAAATGTTTCCTATCATTGTTTGCCTCATAGGAGTCTGAGGAAGAAGGGACATGTCAGAGCAAAGCCAAGAAATGAACTCCTGACGCTCATGGTTTTTGGAGAGAGAAGCATAATGTACTACAAATAAGCACCGATTATTTTATAGAGAAAGTTGGAAAACAGCAGCATTAGCTCTCAGTCCTGTCATGTCATTACCATTAAGGGCTGATGGCTCTGAGCTGTACTCGTGGACAGCGCCAATCGATTTGTAGTCAGTAGATCGCTTTGCCAATTTTTTTGTAATGTTGTTGCTAAAACATCTGTTAGTCAAGAATTATTATACAAGAGATGGGGAAGAGTTCCTGAGAACCAGAGGTTAAGTAACTTGCTCAGAGGTTAAATCAATAGTTAGACTAAGCACATCCCATAATTCCCAATTCTCAATCTGTTCCTCTTCCTCTTGAGTCATGTTCTTCTTTTCACTGCATTCCTGGCTATGTGTGAGAAGTCATTCACTCTTCAAATAGTCGGAGGCGGGGGGAAGGGGGGAATAAAACTTTCACATAAAAACATACCTGTTGAGTCAGGATGAACCAGAAGCAGGTTATACCATTTGATTATTTAATTTTTCATCAGAACAAAATGTGCCTGCAGCCTCACAAACATTACCACCTCCCCCTGCCCATGCTCAGCCTCCCACCAAACAGCAATCGTGATTAATCACGCTTGTCCAGAACCGCGCCTGAGGATGCAACCTGCTTCTCAAGGTTAGATAAAGAATCACAGCAGATTATAAATCAATAAAAAATGTTAAAAAAAAAAAAAAAAGAATCACGGCAGAGCAGTTAACTTGGCTTGTGCCATTTGTTAACACCCCAGATTACAGAATGGCTGGTTCTGTCAGCAGCAAGTGGGGCACAAAACAACTCTAGCAGTCTGCTGGAATGAGGGATGGACTCAGTCATAAGAGAATATTTTCATTCTAGCTTCATTCTAGAAAAGAAAGAATTACATTCGATAATGCAACCATCTCAGGATTTTCCCATGGGTCTTCCAGACCCCCACCATGGATATCACTGAAGGTCCAGTCCACAGAAAACAAAATACAAGATGCCTATTCTAAGGGCCACATTCAGACTTCCAGACAAACTTCACCTGAGGGACCAGAGGTCCAACCCCCTTACTTAAGCCTACCCCTCAGCTTCTACAGTGGGGACTTGGAGTGAGATATACATCATCAGAAGGAAAAGAGCCTAACTTAATTTCAGTGTTTCCTGACCCACTGACTTTTTCTTTGTCCTTTGTCTGCAAAGACAAAGACAGCAAGAAATTTGAAGAAACCACAATGGGCAACAGAAATATGGGTGATGCTTGGCATCCGATGTCCTCCTGTATCCAGTGAGTTCTGTGTGTGGAGCAGGGAACAGAAGCAATAGATTCATTCTATAATTCAACTGTGGAAGATGCTATAGGTAGGAGAAGAGGCTGAGAGCCCTGGGGCCCTTGGTCCTACAGCTGTAGGAAGAATCCTCAGTGTCCTCTACCCAACAAAGTGAGCTAGTTGTGGAGTTTGCTTACTCTGTGTCAGGAGCCATGCTGGGTGACATAAATGCATTGTTTCATATAAACCTGACTAACACCCTGAGACATACTATCATCCTCTTTTCTAAGTAGAAGAGGGGCTACTCAGAAAAGTTAAGACACTTGCCCACAGCTGTAGAGTGGTTTGTGGGGATGTAGCATTTGGCCAATCTCCTGAGTATGAAATAGTAGTAGCTCCTAGCTCAGTAACACCCACTGGGGAAAGTGACAGTCACAGAGATGTGCAGGCACGGCTGATGTGTTGCAGCTGTCATGAGGAATTTGCCAGCAATGGCATGGGAAAGAAGGGGCTCTTCAGCCTAGCAAGGGGCGCCTCCACTAAGAGAAGGCCACCGATGTGGAGACGGAAGGCTACCTGGAAGAGGGGTTGGCCAGACCTGTGTAGCTGGGTTGCTGGGTGCCACTGTGCTGCCTCTAGCTGGCTACCTGGACTGGAGGGAGACGTCTCTCATTTCCTCCAATGGTGGGAACTGGTATTTGTTTCAACTACTCTAACCTCAGGGCCGATGAGTCTGTCTTAGCAGGACTAGTCCAGTGTTCTGGGTGCAGCACAGCATGTTGTTGGAGTCCAGAGCTGATTTGTGAGAGCCTGCTTTCCCAATCTGGAGTTCCCTGTAGTGTAAAGGCACTGCTGTCCCAGGGGACCATGTCCCCCTATCCCTGATGAGAAGCCCAAATCTTCCTCATCTGCTCTTTCCCTCACCTTCCCTTCTCACTGAGCTCAGCATCACTGAGCAAGGGTTCAGGAACTGGAGTCTGCTTATCTGTGAGCTCTGTCATGTCAGGGACCTGCTCTGACTGTTTCACGCTGTCAGCACCTGGCACGGTGTTTCCCACAAAGCAGTCACTGAAAATTTGTGAATGTCTAAGTGAAATCTCATTCTGACTTCAGAGTGCCTACTCAGAGGATAGATTTAAATAAATAAGCGGTTTTCACTCCTTTACTCAGAGTTCACCAGATATGGACACAAAAATGAGTAAGTGAATGAAAAGGTTATGGGAACTCTGCCTTCTTTTACATATGTTCCAAGTAGCCCAGTTCTGAACAGCTCTCTTTTATTAACCATAAGTCAATCATTCTGGGACCTTTTACACTTCATTGCTTTTTGTGACAATTCTTTGATGGTGTACAGAAAAGTTAACTTATCAGTCCAAACATTGCTATCCTTCAAAAAGCTGGCTTACAAGGTTGGTCCTCAGCTGGCATCTGGAAATGTGGATTTGGGGGAGTTCCCACCATTCCCAGAACATATAGAGCAGCTCACTGTGCCTCAACTGCTTGTACAAACAATGTGATTTATGCTGAACACCTGCTTTCCTTCTGGGAGGCTGGAATTCTGGAATGTGCTAGGCAGAAGGTGCCTACATGACCGGCACCCCACCTCCAAATCCTCTGGTGCTGAGTATCTATCAGGCTTCCCTGATGGACATTTTACACACGTTTTCACAACTTGTTACTGGAGGAATTCAACCTATTCCATGGGACTCCATTAGGTGAGAGGACTCTTGGAAGCTTACTTCTGGTTTCCTCTGAACTTGGCCATATACACATCTTCCCTTTAATTTTACTTTGTATCATAGCTGTGGGTATGACCATGTACTGAGTCCTGTGAGTTCTAGCAGATCACTGAACATGAGGGTGACCTTGGGAACTCCCAACACATTAGACGAAGAAAAAAAAAGCTTTTCTAAGATGTTAGGAACTCTTCCTGCTTCAATTGTATTCCTTTTATGATCTCAGCTCTTTTTACTTTGTGCTTTGGTCATTTTTGTCCAAGTCTAACTTCCCTACAAGGACATTAATTCCCTAAGAATGGGCTTGAGTTACCTTTGCATCATCCAGTCCAGTGCCTTATACAAAGAACAGACCTAGGAAATAGGTGGTACACGAATGAATGAAAAGTCTCTTAGCTATTCCTTTCAATTATAATGTCTGGCTCAAAATATCGTATACTTTTATTTAACCTGTTTGAAAGTGAGATAATCAGCATTCCCCAAACTTTCAGAGCTTCTAAAAATTCCTTAAATTGCTGAAGACAGAGAAAAATACAATCTTTTGTGATTAGCTGAAGATTGTAAGAAACCAATAAGAAAGAATCAGATTTAAATTTAGGGGAAAAAACGCAGGATACGTTTTTGAAATTTTCTAATGTAGAATTTAAATTTCAAATTTCAAACTTTACTAGCCCAAACTGTGTTGATGCACACAGTTTATAAGATTAAAGTATTACTCACATAGCTTCACGTAGGATGGTTATGTTTATCATTTTGTACAGGGTTACATAATATAGCATATATTCAGTATCTGTTCATTTATGTTGGCCTCGTCATCTAAAAGTTGGAAGTTGGGAGCATTCTCATCTAAAGTGATTTGAAAACTCTTCTTTGGATCTTCAAGGAATTTATCAGAGTAGAATTACAAGACAGTGGAATACAACAGAAGAAAGTTGGCTTCCTTTTTCTTTGCCCTCTGTCACTAACTTGGGAAGGTTCACTTCATCACAAATGAAAACACTCCTGATGCTTTTAAATCTCCTGAAAGTGATGTTATTTGTTCTGCTTTAAGGTAAGGAGGACCCTATAGAATCAGGTGTACAAACCCCAGTGTGTCCTCTGCTGTCTTGCAAGGGGAAGGAGAGAATCTAATAACAACTTAGGGAACAATGCCACCTCAACACTGAACACAGAAACCAGGCTGACAAAAGCCAACACTGCATTTAGAATAAAAATACTATAAATCCAGCAATCCCACTTCTGGGTATATATCCGGAAGGAACTCTAATTCAAAATGATACATGTAACCCAGCATTCATAGCAGCATTACATACAACAGCCAAGACATGGAAGCAACCTAAATGTCCATAGACAGATGATGGAATAAAGAAGCTATGATATATTTATACAATGGAATACTACTCAGACATTAAAAATGCCATTTGCAGCAACATAGATGGACCTAGAGATCATTATTCTAAGTGAAGTAAGCCAGAAAGAAAAAGAAAAATACCATATGATAACACTCACATGTGGAACCTAAAAAGAAAAAGAAAAAAAAAAAAGGCACTATGAACTCATCTACAAAACAGAAACAGACTCACAGACATAGTAAACAATCTTATGGTTACCAGGGAAAGGGAGTGGGAAGGGCTAAATCTGGGAGTTTGAGATTTACAAATGTTAGCCACTACATATAAAAAAAGATTTTAAAAAGGTTGTTTCTGTATAGCACAGGGAACTATTATGTTCAAAATCTTGTAATAATCTTTAATGAAAAAGAATATGAAAACAAATATATGTATGTATATGCATGACTGGGACATTGTGATGTATACCAGAAACTGACACATTGTAACTGACTGTACTTCAATTAAAAAAAAAAATACTACAAGGTCTGAGGTTTGGCAAATCAATCAGTGAGTTGGTTGGTCACAAGCCACAAAACATTAAGAGCATCGTACTCTGCCCCTTTTCTTCCAAGTGAGAGAAATGAGATTCAGACAGGTGAGAAGATTTCCCCCAAAGCCTCATAGTTCTTTGGTGACAGTTATCAGGGAAGGATCCATGTCTCCAGACTCTCAGTCTTCCTAGAGCATGCACATACATGCACACACACACACTCACATGTACTCTCAGCTACATACACACCCCATACTCCGTGGGGACCTGTAAGAGGTTCATGGCTATGGTGAAATCCATTTGAAGCAGTGTTATTTGGGTCCTGACAATTATTTAACCATCCCAGGTAAGATCTATTTTAAACTAAATAATCTCATCAGAAAGCTAGTGCTTCAGCAGGAGTTAATAAATATGCTACAAAAAAGCACAACTCCACCCTCCTGTTTTCTCTGGAATACCTAGAATTGTCTCTGCAGTGCTTCCTTTCTCACCCAGGTATTTTGAGAACATTTACAGTATGAGAACACCTATTTTCAAAGTGAGTTTTCCATATTTGGTAGAACACTAGAGCAGAAGCTATGGTTCCTTCAGTGGCCAGAACTCATGGTAGCACATCGCCTCCATTGTATAGTATAGCACTGGAGGCTTCTAACTATGTTAAAAATTGCAAGTAACCCATTTTGAAATGCAAGTAACACAAACCTAGCACCTCCTCATGCTCATTATCCCCTAAACTTAGCATACCCAACCTTAAAAGTGTTAGCTGCTGGCTACATGGATAGAGAATAACCAGGGAGCTATCCATCTAGAAAAAACATTTGTAAGATAATACATACATAAACACAACTTGGTTCCATTTTAAGAAAGTTTTAAAACTATAATAATTACAATTACACAAGTCTTTACAATTCACAAAGCAATGTGAACACATATTACCTCATCTAATTTAATAGTTTTGACAATACTTTCATTAGGCGAGTTTTATCACTCCTATCTTATGGAGAAGGAAAATGAGGTTTGAACATTTAAGCTAGTTGCCTGAGAACATGCAGCCAGAACATGGCACAACAGGGCCCCACACTGAACTCTATAGGATTTCAAAACAGAGCCAAAGGTTTTTTTGTATGTCAGGATGTCTTGGTCCAGCTGTCCAGCAGATGGTCCCTACCTCAAGAAACCCTCCTCCCAACAAGAACACTCCTCCCTGTCTGTATTCATTTGATTGGGTGTTGGGCCAAGGTCACCTCTCTTTTGAAGGTTTCTCTTCCCATATTTGGAAAAAGTCACTGCTCTCCACCAATGGAATTCTTAGCACCCTAGAATAACATGCTTGAAAATGCAACTGCTGGCTACCAAAAGGGCCCTTTAATTATTAAACAGATAGTGAAACACAATACAGAACTCTACAATTATAGGCATTCCAATGTTTCAGGTGGGAATTCTTTATAATTATTTTTCTTCCACAAGGTTTTATTTTATACATTGTGTTAGCTTTCTCCAAAGTCATTATATAAACCCCGGTGGAAAAATTCATCTATTGCAGAGCCATAAAATGTTTTCTTAAAAATTCCATCACCCACTTTATTACTAGAAAGCAACTCTAGAAAGACTTACATGTCAAGAAATTTAAGTTTGACCACTGGGACTAGTGGAGCTTGGGCTTTCAATATGAGTCTATCAGAAAACATTAAGAAAAAAAATTTTAAGGTTCCCGTGTGTTTTTCAAAGATGACTATTGAAGGCCCAAGGCTTTGAGCATGAATAAAATAAAGAACCACACTTCTCTTTTTATAAATATTATAATTATTTCAATAATAAAATTCTTTTTTCACTTATCCTCAAACTTATATTATTTTCTATTTAAAATGACAGATGTGGGGAGAGGGTAATGGCTCAGTGACAGAACATATGCTTAGCAAGCAGGAGGCCCTGGGTTCAATCCTCAGTACCTCCATTAAAAAATTTTTTTTTTAAATAGAGGTTTTTGTTTATAAAGTAATAAAAAAACAAAAAATAAATCAAATGATGTACACTGTCAATAAAATAGAAACAAAACCTAGCATTAGACCGATCTTCTCCAGAAACAAGAGATATTTTCCCAGAAACCTGGGAAACTATCACTGTCTGTACTGCTCTAGAAATTCTAGCCTCATCCCTAACCCCTCCCTCACAGCTTTCTCCACTCAATTATTTCTTTTTCTGCTGAGGTTCTCACAGATGCGTTGCATTAACTCCTTCCCTTTCCTCCACACTCACGCTGACTCAACTGGAGCTTCTTCCTCTTTCACCCTAAGTATTACTTAGCCTCTTGACCCGTCTTCGTCTCCCCGCCTCCAACATCACCTACTTTAAGCCATCCCCACACTTTAGCCACTTTGACCTTTTTCAAATGCAGCCCTTCCCTTTCACCAGCCTGTTTAAATACGTCAGTGGCTGCCAGTTACTACAAGTCCTCACTTCTTGCCATAGCACATGAGGCCAATAACACCACAACTTCGGGCTGCTGCCCAAATTATCTGCTTTTCTGCTTCCCAGCCTTTGATCTCACAGCCTCCTGCTCAGAATGCCATCACTTCCCTTTTTGTTCCTTTGTAGAGACAATGCAAAGTTCCACTTAAGGGACTTCCCTCTGTGAAGTCTTTGGTGACTTCCTCAAAAGAGGTAGTCCATCTCTCCCCTGTGCCATATTGGTATGACTCTCCCGTCCACCTCAAACAAAGCCCCGTACCTGCACACTCTGGGTCTCTCCTAACATACTATCCTGTCAGGGACTGTTTTCAGTACTCATGTTATATCCCTAGTAGCTACATACCTTTTGAATATGGTGTTTTTAGAGAATGCAGCCTCCCCTTGCCTAAATCTACCTTGTTTATGTGTGCTATCGAACCCAGTGGTTCCTAAATGCTGTGTTGACTGTCTTCATTAGAATCTCCTGGGAGCAATTCTGAAAATGATTCCCAAGGAATACCTATGACCTCCTTTAATCAGACCCACTAAGGGTATTCCTTGGAAATATTTATTCTTAATAACCTTCCCATGTGGTTCTGACGCGCATCCAGCTTTGGGAACCACTGTGCAACTTACATGACTTACTGAGTCATGTAAATGCTCCCACTGCCTTCCTCCACATCAGTATTACATGACGGAGAGGGAGGTGGTGCAGAGCATGGGTTATGGAGCAAGACAGCTTGAATCTTAGCTCTGCTGTGCATCCAAACTACAAAGTCATGCGGGCAAATGAACTAATCTGTGCTTTGGATCTCTCATTTAAAATGAGAGAAATGCTACGCCTCTCAGGGGGCTGTTTGTGAGGGGCATACATACATATCTATAACAGAAAGCCGTACATTCTTGATGTGTAACTGATGTGGTAATGGTGCACCATCTAACTAGTGAGCCCTGCTCTCCTTCCTTCTAGCAAGACAGTGATTGGTAAACAAATATTTTCAAAGGCAGTTCACATTTTGAGTCTCTGATCTTATATTCCACAACAGACACTCTCTTGATAGTCTCATGTAACATTTTCTGTAAAATCTAACAAAGGGCTACACAATACAAAGGCTGGAAGGGACAAAGACAATGATGATAGTGGTGGGAGAAGACGACACAGAAGGCGAGAAGGCAGAGAAGAGGCACAAAGGAGAGAAAGCAGAACAGCATCATCACCATCTCCTAGCTGCAACAGCCCCTGCCCATGAACATGTCTCTTCATATGCTGTTACACTGCAGAAAAATCAAGGCTCAAGTAACACGATAACATGCAGAGGGTCCACACGAGTTGAAACTTAACAGCCTAGATAAAACCGAAATACATCTTAAATTTTTATAAGCAATGATTAAGTGCTTTCTTTGCTCCTCAGCGGAAAGTAAATCAATTAAGATGCTATTAACAAACCATGCATTCTTTAAACTGTAGTTTGTTATTTAAATATTCATTATTCTGTTTTAAAATTAATTTTATTTCAGCCATCTCGCTAGTAGCAGATTTCAAATGTTTGATTGTTCTTATTGTTTTTATATGAGATTCTCACTACTGTGTGCTGCCCTCCTTCCTTTCCCACAATACAATTTCTAGTAAATAATTTTTTTCAAAGGCATTTAACACTTCAGTCTCTGGTCTTATAGTCTGCAACAGCAGCTTTCCTGATAATCTCATGAATCTTATTAAACAATGTGTTTGTGTTGAAGTTTATCCTTGAAAACTTTATCTGAATGTATAATCTGGATGGTGTGCGCTGTTACAATTCAACTGTGAACTGTTTCCCTCCTGCAGTTTCACTTTCCTCACTGAACCAGAGCAGACTCTATATATGGAGTTGTTTATGCAGGCCAGCTTAAAGTCAGATGTTATAGTGAGCAATAGTGAACTATTTCATTTAACCAGGCAATACACAGAGGTATAACATGTCCCAGGTGAAAGCAGGTGTTACCACTGATGACAGAAGGCAAGGCAAGAACAGCATTGCTTCCTCTGTCCAAATGCTCTCCTAGTGAAGGGCTGATGTAATGAACCAAACAGAATGCCAGTGCGATTTTTGACTGACACTGCCTTTCTTTTGAAAGCGTTTGGTCACCCTGGCTGTCCCCAGTACGTCTCCCTACGTTGGCTGATGGTCTTGCTGTCACTGCTCAAAGAGATGTCTATCTCCACAAAAAACCCCTGCCCTTCTGTTTCCTATTTTGAAGATCAAAGTATCATTTCAGATGCTTGGGCTTCATTTGTCTAGTGAATTTATTTGTCTGTGTTCTGTAAGGACCTTGGTAAATCTCAGGCTGTTTGTTTACTTTAAGAAAAAAACCACCACACCCACTGACAAATTCTGAGCACATTACATAGAACAGTGCTTCTTCAGTGTCAAATGTGTGCTGCAGTTAAACGTTGAGAACTATGGGAAGAATCTGTAAATGTCAACATCAGGATGATCACCACTTAAATCTCATCTCAAAAAATCACGTAACTGCACTTGTCACAGGGCCCTTGCAGATGTTATACTCCCAGGGCCTCGTTCTTGCAGCAAACTCCACCTCAGCTCCATCCCACCATTTGTCAGCATCCAGAATTGAATCTGAAGCCAAAACAGGATAGTGAGTACGCTCTCAAGACATCAGCTTAATGATATTAATAATCAGATGGTACCCAGGACATGCAGCAACAACAAACTCGCCTCTGCAGAAGTTCAAATAAGTAGCAGTCCACTGGACGTCCATGTCAGTTCTTGCATTCAGAGCACTCACAAATCTTTACACCACAACCTTTCAGTTTAGAGTCCTATTTTCCTTTCACTGTGGATACTTACTTCCACATGTCGAGTTCCTATTAAATGATCAAAATTGTGCTGTGCCAAATGAGGCTTGCACACATATCATTTAATGGGAGTTTATTTCAAGTAATGGCTTGCAAATGTAGGTTAAAGAATTACACGTCCCATTTTCATTCCTTAATATTCCACAATAAGATATTGTTACTGTTATTCCGTCTTTTCCCAATGCTTCCCAACATGCCACCCTGCCCACAAATGCCTGTTTATTAATGAATGAGGAAGTCATGCATTTGTTGAACCAGATCCAAAGAGATGTAATACAGCAACATGGCTAGGGCCATATTCTCAATTCTGGTTGCCTAGGAGAATTAGTGATTTGTTTGCTTATCTTTTTAAATAATATAGGTATCTCTTAACCCAGTTCCATCATCATCTCCCCATATGTACAATTTACCGATTCCCAGGTGATTCTGATGGGACTGAGCTGGGACTGAGAACCCTGGATTAAGAGAATCCTGGGTTCTGATGCCACAGATTGCTGGGTCTGAATACAAGTTCCACCATTTATTGACTGTGTAACTTTGCACAAGTTATTCTGCTTCTGGGTCTCATCCCAGACCAATGGAATCAAAGGCTCAAAGGGTAAAGCCTGAACATTGGTAATTTTTAATAGCACCCCAGCTGATTTTAATGTGCAGTGAGGACTGAAGAACACTTGTCTAATACTTAGTTGTTGGATCTGTAAAATGCAGATAAATACGAGAATTCAATGAAACACTTTACGACAGGGGTTAGCCAAGACCCAGGCCTACACAGCTCAATAATGCTGGTAGTTACTGTTGAGGCATAAGACAGAGAAAGAACAGTAACCAGAGCTGGCTTGGCCATCTGGAGCTGTATCGAAGCTGACTGAGGTGGCCCCTCACCACTGATCTTAGTCACTATCTCACTGCATCAGAGGAGGTGCAGGCTACCCATGGTCCTCCAGGAGAGAATCTGAACCCTAGTTCTATAATTCTGGACAAGTTCCTGAACCTGGCTGCAAATCAGAGGGACAGAAAATAAACACATTATAACCACTAAAAAAGAAAAAAGAAAAAAGAACGTATATTTGTGTACGAATGTTTGTTGGGGGTGGGGGGGGAGCAGGCAGGCCACTGACAGAATAGAGACTATGCAACAAAAATGGTAGGAAACTGGTGTTTGGGTGACATGTGACTGTGAACCTTTCAGTTTCTGAGCAGAGTAAAAGGGAGAAAAAAGTGTAATAAGTAGATTCAGTTCTAAGAAATACACATGATGGGTGGGAAGGTGGAGTTGCTAGAATCAAAGAAATCAGCCAGGAAAGTATAAATGTAATCCAGGAGGAGTGGAAAGAAGGCCTGGTGAGTGCAGGGTTTCACCCACCTGGGCTGTAGTTGCCTTACATAACCTGTCAAATAAACGGTTGTGGTAGATGACCTTGAAGAACTTATTTAGCTCTGATCATCTAAAACACTCTAACATGCCATTTAAGAGTAGACATGAAGATACTCTTTAATGGATACAGAGTTTCAGTTTGGGATGACGGATAAGTTCTGGAGAGGACTAGCAGTGATGGTTGGAGACAATGTGGAGGTACTTAATGCCAATGAATTGCATACTTTAAAAGGGTTAAAAATCAATTTTGTGTTACGTATATTTTACCACATACACAGAATAGACAGAATGAAATAAACATAAACACATCAGGTATTCAAAAAAAAAAAAATACATGGCAGACTGGGCGACTGAAAGGATGGAGGTGGTAAAGGATAGATTAAAAAAGACCATGAAGACTTATGCCAGTGTGCCCAGGGGCAGCACTTCTGAGCCAAGTAGGATATCCCCACCTTCTTAGATGCAGAAAATCCTGATTGAAATGGTGCCCGTTCTGCATTTTGGGGTTAGGAAGTACGAATAAGGAAAAATGACTGATCTTTAGTAGATGGAAATGCAGTCCAGAGGTTGAGTGACAAGCAGCACTGATTCTATAAATTCAGAAATTATTACCAATGTTATCATCAGTGTGTGACAAGGATTGAGGTGCTTCACTTTTCTTCTGAAGCACTTACTATGATCATCTGATCTCAGCTATTCTTTTTATGGATGGAGGGACTAAGCCTCAGGGAAGTGAGGTGGCTCCTATGAGGTCACCCAGAGAGTGCACGAGGCTTTTTGAAACTCAACCCAGTAGTCTTTCCCCTTCACTTTATTTATTCAAGAGTGATCATAAACTCCTTGAGGAAGATGACTGAGGGAAAGGATGAGAAAGGTGACAATTACTCTCAAGAATGGCCATCATCAACAGGGTCCAGGGAGGAAGAAGAAATGAGGGGCCCTAGAGGGCCTACCAGTAGGAAGTAGGAGAGCTTCAAGAAGAACATTGTGAACTTGGAAGCTCAAAGTGAAAGTTCAGAAAAGAACCTCCTGCCTCATTTCCAGTAACCCTCTGAGTCACCTGATGCCTGCATCACACGAGACTGATCGCCTCCAAAAAACCTTCACAAACAGTAACCAGCCCTCTACCACAGGATCCCCCAGCACTCATGCAACTGTTACTACAGCAATGCTGTGGTCATGTTCTTGGGGATGCCAGCTTTACTTAAAACAGTATCATTCAGAGACCCATTTCCCATAGAAATATTGGTATACTTGAGAGTGTTCTTCCCAGAGAATCTCCACGTGACCTACTGCACCATAAGATACAGGGAGAAAAGTTACAATAACTTATCAAAACTTCCTTAAATAACTTAAGTCAAAACAAAGACCCAAAGATAACCAGTGACACCAAGACTTCTGGCCTTAGGTATAGTGGTGTCATGGAAAGAGCGCCGGATTTGGAGCCAAACCGACCCTTTCTCAAGAACAGCAATGTACCAGCTCAAACTGCCTTTCTAAGACATTTTCTAGTCCTATGATAACAAATTGGTTATCCCTTGGGGACACTGTTATCTCTGGCATCTTAACATGCTCCCGAGGCTTTCAGGCCACCCAGGTTTTCAATTCTCATGAAACTGATTAAAACCACGACCAGGAAGGGACTGCCCTTGTTCGCAACGCCTCTGCTCATGTTCTAAGGTTGTGAGAGAGAAACTGATTATTCACTGTATCCTAAGGGAGTGGAGCAGACTACTGTCTGTTGGAGGAAAAAGTGTTTGTCTGGTGGTAATGCTAGGTTTTATATCATATTTAGTAGTCTGTATTTCTAATTTCCTCTAAATGCTTTAATAATGTATTTTCCTGTCCATCTAAAATACTTCATCTGTGTCTTAAAAAAAAAACAATTTGCTAGCTTCTCTCTGTAATGATACATTGTGAAAAAAAGAAATAATACAATCAGGCCTATTAAAGTCTTGACTCTCATTGTACAACTGAATGAACATTCTATTCCAGCCTGATTCCACCCACAAGGGCACGAAGAATATACATATACAACTGGTCAGGCTTTTGTCAGAAATGTCATCAGGACAACTGGTTCAAAGGATCAAGGAAATAAAAGATGCAAAATAAGAAGATGAAGTAACAGCATTGGGGAAATAACAATTTCTGCTTATTCTTGAAATATTTTCTTTCTCCATTTCAAGATGTCCAGCAAGCAAAAGCCACTTGACAGCCATGGTGCTTCCTATCCTCCCAGAAAAGGTGAAACCAGATAAAGACACACTGAGGAGGCAGAGGGAGGCCTGTGGGACAAGGAGAGAAGCTGTGGAGGTTGCTGTGATGGTGAGAAGTTAGCAGGAGGCAGAGCCCTACACTCCACTCTCTGTGAGCCAGTGCCTTGGGATGAGATGTGGGTACCTGCAAGAACACACCACCTTGCCAAAGACCCCCGTGCACAGGACCCAAAGAGGCCAATGTGGGCCAGCAATGGGCAATCCAGAGTAAGGACTGTGGACAAGAACTAGTTACTGGACGCATTTCCTGAGATAAACATTCCCTTCCTCTCCTTGCTTCCCTGGGAACAGGAAAGATTTGTTGATCTCGACACACTACCTGTTGGCTGTGAAGCACATACCAGCTAATACCCCGTATACCAGCGATTTTTCAGTTCCCACTCAGAATTACAGAATCGCAGGGTTGAAAAGGAATTTACTAGTCATCCACTCTCTTTTATACACCAGCTTTTTATAAAAGAGAATGGATACTTTTCTAGGATGTGCTTCATATTTTTGTTATTTTATTGTAAATATGATTAACCAAATAAAAAGTTGAAGAAACGTATCCATCCTTAAACCTTATTTTTCACAGGCTCATACCTCAGCTATGCATTGATACAAAAGAAAGATACACACCAGCAGAAAAGGGATGAGACTGAAAAGATAACGAGGAAAGAAACGAGGTAAAAAGAGAAGGTCTCTATGAGTGCCTTGAGTTTCTTCGGGAACCTTGTGTCCAGTCCCAGCTCTGCCCCCACCAAACGATGTGACCTAGGATGAGCCCTTGCTCCCCCCTGGACTGCAATGTTTTCATCTTCAAAAGGGGTGCAGTACAAAGATGCTTACAAATCCTCCTCCAGCCCAATCAGTCTCTGATTTTGCACCTCACCTCTGTGACAACAGAATAATATGAACTTCCAGGCAGCACTTTTGCTTGCAAGAGGCTTTTAGGGTTTCACAGTTTAACACCAGTAAGAGTTGCCATTAGAGGGAAAGATATATTTAGCAGGTGGGCCTTTTGTCTCCTTTCATCATAATATTATGCTAGGCTGACCAGAGTTTACTCTTGCCTGACATAGATTTAAAACAGATTATACCACTGGTGAAATAAGGCATGATTAAAATGAGGAATTTCTGCATGTTATTTGGGTAAAACAAATGGAAGAAGTGCTTATAATCTTAATGTCTTTGTGGTCAGTTTTCTAAAAGACTTTATATATTATCTCTATGTTTTTATTATCATGCATGCAAAACATTGCTTCTTCCTTGTAAAATGAAATGATTTCCTACTTTGGCATTCTTTTTAATTGAAGTATAATTGATTTACAATGTTCTGTTAGTTTCTGGGGTACAGAAGAAGTGACTGAGTTATACATTTTTATATATATACGTGTGTGTGTGTGTGTGTGTATATATATATATTCTTTTTCACAGTCTTTTTCATTATAGGTTATTACAAGATACTGAATATAGTACCCTGTGCTTGTTGTTCATGGTATTCTTTTAAGAAGATCCACAAGTCTTCTGCAGTTACCTTCCTTCTGCTGTGGGTTGTTATAGTTTTCTGTCTGTTAGGGTTATTCTGTAGCCTAAATACCTACTTTCTTAGTTATTTGCTGGGGCATTATAGGAAAAAGAGACCAGGAATGGGGGTGGGAAGAGAGGGAAGAAGGGAATGGGGAGAGAGAGCATTAATTTTTGTTTATAGTTGAAGTGGTTAATTTGTGGAATTCTAGTAAGTCCCTTTTTCATTAGAGACGGTGATTCATAGAACATGTTCAATATTTTAGTTCAAATTGTACAACTTGAGGCTATTTCTACCAACACAGAAAACATCCAGAAATACTATCATTGGTGCCTTGTTTATACATACAAATCTCATTACCCTGGGAGGACATTAATAGCTTAAGAGGAAATAGAAAGCAATTTTCTGATTTTCCATGATCACATCCCACTAAAATCATAGTCTAATAGAATTCTCCCAAAACTTAAACTGTATTTGAGACTTTATATGTTTAGATGTCTTTCTACCTAGCTAAAACTCTCCCATGACGCAAACCACTTGACAACTTCACGTGACTAGTCACCTGACAGACCAAAACATAGGTCAGCAACCATCAGGCAACTTGTCATCTCTTCAGGAAAAACATCTAAAATTGGTCCTCTACTGAAGCCCTAATCTATTTGCACACGCCTCTTCTAAACAAAAATAAAGGTCCAACCTTGATATACTGCACTGCCACATTATTGCTATAGAAACATGAGGGAAACAGATGTAAGACTCCTGCTACGTGAGGGGAAAAAAAAGAAACTCAGATGGTGTGGGCTCGCGGGCTTGGCTGTAAACAGCCTTTCCGGGCCCGTGGTGAGTTTCCTAGTGTCCGTTTCCCACTCTCTGTAGAGAGCCAAGCTGACTCACACCTCTCCTCTCCCCGACCCAGTCCCGAGGTCACTAACCTGAGCGCTGACAGCAAGGACTCCTTAAAACAAGAGTGACAAAACGTGGAAACTCTCCACGTGCAGCATGCCAGACGCCTAAACAGGACATATCACTTTCCAAGCCCATCAAGCGAGAGAAAATTTCGGTTCTGGCAAAAATGTCCTTCTCTTAAAACGTGTGTGTGTGCGTGCACCTGCGCGTGCGTCCGTGCGTCTGTATCCGCAAGCACGCGCCCGTGCTTCCGGGGACACGTTCCCTAAACACGTCCGCACGTTCTACTAAAAATACCCTTAAAATTGTTTCCCCAACCCACTCCCACTCTGTTCACATACATCCACACCCATGTCACACTTCTATTCCATCAGAAAATGCTGTCTCTGGGACGGAGGACAGAATAATCCATCCTGCGGCCTAGACAGCGAATCACGAAGTGATTTCCTTATGCTACGAAGAAACCAGTTTTATCACCTCCTGTTCCTATTAGCAGGATTCTAATAGGACCTAGGATTCTCTTTAGGTCCAAACGGTCTGGTTGCCTCCACATGCTTTCCCACCAGCTCACCCTGCCTGGCAAAAAATCCTCAGGACTGTGCCATGTGTCACACATTATTAATGATGAGCCCTGGTTACCCACTGAAATGCCTCTCCAGCTCGTAGATTTCTCCCTGCTGGCTGCCCTGCATTTTGCTGGGCATGCAGCTTAGAAGATCAGCCTCGTCACTTCTCCTTCCCCACCCAGGATGGCAAAAGCAGGCTGGCTGCAATCGTGCACACTGCTGCCGACAATCTGAAAACGTGTGTAGAAAACTCCCTCTCCCCACACTGCAACTACTTGTTGCAGTCTGAGTTTTCAACACACTACGTTTGCCTCCAGAGGCCTAACTACAGACACATTTTTCCAAGATTCACAGGTAACTAATTAAAACCCATGTAGAGTTGTTTGGATAGCTGCTTACTATTAGATTTACCCAAATCATGAGTTCACCCAGTCTTTTTCCATTTCTGTGTTATTCTGCCAAACTGCTGTTACTTTAAGTTTCCTAAAATATTATAATAATAGCCTGAAATTAAATAGGTTTTGTCTCCAGAGGCTCAAATAACATCAGCTGATTTCATTCCTTAAGTGTTTATTGAACGCCTACTACAAGTGATGGGCACTCCATTGTGTGTGATGGATACAGCAATAAACAGGGGAGACGGACAAGTAAACAGAGGCTACAATACAGGATGACAAAGACTGTCTCAAAGGAGCTTTGGAAGCATAGAGAAAGGTATTGAGCCCCAAATGGAAAGCTCCAGAGGGACTTCCTGGAGGAAGGTAACACTGAAACTAAATCTAAACAGGACCTGGCTACGCACAAGGGAGAGTGATAGAAGCAGTGATGAGAAGGGGTTTGTGGGGAGACTCCAGGGTGCTTGATCTGGGTAGTGGTTACATGAGTGCGTTTACTTCGCTTTAATTCATCACACTTACAGTTGTGATTTGTGTACTTTTCTGTTGTATTTAAGAAAAACACTGGGGTATCTTATGTAATTTAACATTGATCAGAACCTTATAAAAGTTGTAATAATCTCCATTTTGTAGATGAGGAAACTGAGGTTCATTCTCCATTCAACAAATATTTTCTGAGTGTGGGTGATGTATCAGGCTTTGTAACAGAGCTGGGTTTTCACGGTGACCAAGTCAGGCAAGCTCCCTGCCAGTGAGAGATTCACACTTAAGTTGCAATTGAGTAACTTGTTCCAGGTTACAATTTTAATAAAAGGGAGAGCCAGATTCAAAATAACTGCCTATTTCACAGCCCCTGTCCTTTCCTGCACACTGCACATGGCCAGATTTAATCTTTTTCTTATAATCAATGGAAAACACTGAAGACATTTCAGTAGCAGAAAAACATGATAAACTTATGGTTTAGAATAAGTGGCCACAGTGTGGAGAAAAGACTCAATAGAGAAAAGCCCCTTACGTTGATGGACAATTGCTTTCAACAAAGGTGCCACAACACTTACATGGGATTAGAACAGTCTTTTTGACAAGTGGTGGTGGGACAACTGGATATCCATATACAAAAGAATGAACTTGGACTCCTACCTGATCATAGAGAAATTTTAACTCAAAATGGATCAAACACCTAAATTATAAAATTCTTAGAAGAAAACATAGGTGTAAATCTACATGACCTTGAACTAGGCAGTGATTTAGATATGACAACAAAACTACAAGCAACCAAAAAAAAAAAAATAGAGTTTCAGTTCCATTAATTTTTTTAACAACAAGAGAAGGAACCTGCTGTAAGAATGTGAAACCTTTTTCTAATACCAAACTTGGCAAATAAGTTCCTCCAACAGATTCGTGAGAAAGAAGGAAGTTCTATTTCCTATCTTGAGTTCAGCAGTGTTTCTGGCATTAGTCACTAGGAATTCTCCTTAATATATTCAAAGGAGAAAATATTTACAGAGAGAACTTAGGACCAGAAAATTATTTTTTGAAATGATTAGGAAATGTTTGTACTTAATAAATTGCCTTTTGCATTGCACAAGAGTCAAGTAAGCCTTGCTTTAAAATGGCCTTTCCATTTTTTTCCTCTGAAATAACACATCTTAAGAACTCAGAAATTCTATTTAATTGCTGTTTTTAAAGTCCTGTTTGAGTATGGCCTTAGTTTTATGTATGTGTATGTATGTATCATCCATATGCTGTATCACATACATCAGGTGTATTCAATTGGGATTCATCAAAGTTAAATGTGTTTGTATAGAGGACTTTATCAACAAAGTCAAAGCACAATCCACAGAATAAAAGAAAATATTTGCAAATCATATATCTGATAAGGGGCTGGTATCCAGACTATATAAAGAACTATTACAACTTCATAATAAAAAGGCAAATAAAAATTAGGTAAAGGATTTGAGTAGACATTTTTCCAATGAAAATATACAAATGGCCCATAAGCACATAAAAAGATGTTCAACATCGTTAGTCATTAGAAAAATGCAAATGCAAATCAAAACCACAATGAGATACCACTTTATACCCAGTAGAATGGCTAAAATGAAAAAGAGTAAGATGCCACAGTAATTACACTTCTAGATGTGTACATAAAAGAAATAACCTATGTCCTTGCCAAAACTTGTACATGGATGTTCATAGCATTATTATTTATAATAGCTGAAAAGTGGAAACAACCCATTTGTCCAGGAACTCATGAATGGATGCAAAAAATATCCACACAACGATATGCTATTTAACCATTAAAAAAAAGGACTATTTCATGGTATAATATGGAAGAACCTTGAAAACATTATGCTAAGTGAAAGGAACCTGGTACAAAGACCACCTATCACATGATTCTATTAATATGAAATGTATGGAACAGGAAAATCCATAGAGACAGAAAGTAGGTTAGTGGTTACTTAGGGCAAGGGAGAGGAGGGAATGGGGAACAACTGCTAATTAGCGTGCGATTTCTTTTGAGGTGACAAAAATGTTCCAAGAAGTTCTGAGAGTGGTGATGATTGCAAACATTGTGTGCAAAGTTAGTCTGGCAGTATAAAGAAGGCAGGAAACGGTCACCCACAAACACATCAGTTTTGGAAGTTCTGTCTACATGGTAAAAATACACTATCATTTTAATTTTTTTCCTCATAGCAGAAGTCTTCCATGCTGCCCTCTTGTGTGATGTGTGTATGTGTCACGCATGTACTATACACATATATGAGGCATATCAAAGAAATTGACTGTAGGGAAAGGGCCCAAATATTAATAGACATTATCTCTTTAAAGTAGCTATCTTTCAGTGGGATTTCAAGTAACTTTTATATTTCCTTAGGTTTTTTTTTTTATATTTCTGAAATGTTCTGCAATGAATTCATATTACTTTTGTAATCAGAGAAAAATACATTTTAAAGGTTTGTTTAATAAGCTGCAGGCTGCATAATTGCTTTTACTTCAGAATCTCCCCTCTAGGGACTAACCCTGTAATGAAATAGTGGGTGGGCATTAATCCCAAAGCCAACAAGACCAATACAAATTCATTAATACCACAAAAATGAATGAGTTTGAATTTTTTTGTCTGCACAACTGTCATGGTACTTCAAGCTGTCAGAAAAATGGAATCATTTCAAACACATGGCTGAATTTTATACACAGGCTTTCTCTTTATGTAGAACTGTCTGTATTTGTTTTCAGCAAGGGGAAAAGAAAAGTCCCTGATGACATTTTGCAAATACCAGTTGATGATTTTCAAAACTATTTCTTTTTCCTTGAGCCAACTGTATCCTTTGCAAGTCTATTCCCATCTGCCATCAATAAAAACAAACCTTATCTCAAAACATGTTTTTTTGAAATGTCATTGCAGTACTCCACCTATTTTCTTGTAAGGAGGAGGGGAAAAAAGCTTTGGTTGACTTCTACATTCTGGAAAGCCAGACTGTATTTCTGCACAGAGTATGTGTAGGAAAGGAATCAGGGTAGGGGGCGGGGAGGGCAGAGAGAATAGAGAGCTTTAGTATCAAACACTAATTTAATAGGCAATTTTGTTAGCTCTATTCCATTACTTTCAGGACAGACTAGGTTTTATGACCGAAAAAGTTTAAAGTATATCCTATACTGTGTTTCCCAAATTTAATGTGCATATGAATTATCTGAGGGTTTGGTTAAAATGTAGATTCTGATTCAGTAAGTCTGGGAAGGGATAATAGTCTCCATTTCTAACATGTGTGTTTTCATGGGTGTGTGCACATACAATGATGTTATGCATATGCAGACAAAATTACAATGTTTAATGAAGAATACATGGTTTTAGATATAATGTTTGTCATTTTATTTTTAATCCAGACTACTCTAAGGCTATAGCCTTATTCATAAAAAGGAAATATAAGTTCCTCTTCAAAAGTTAAATAGGGCTGTGGTTGTCAGCCTCCAAGATGGCCACCCCAGTGATCCCTGCCTCTGGTACTTAATGTCTCCTGTGTCCCCTCCCATATGAGACCAGAGTTGGTGCATGATCAATAGAATTGAGCCAAGCTGATGTGGTCATTTCTGAGATTAGGTTATAGAAGACACTGTGGCTTCCATCTTGGGCTCTCTTGCATGCTCCCTGGATCACTCACTCTGGGTGAAGCCAGCTGCCATGGTATGAGCTGTCCTATGGAGAGGCCCACGTGATGAGGAACTGAGATCTCCTGCCAAAAGCCAAGGGAGTGAACTTGGAAGGGAATCCTTCATCCCAGTCAAGTTTTTAGATGACTACAGCCCCAGCACGTATCTTGGCTCCAACCTCTGAGAGAATCGGATCCAGAATTACCTAGGGAAGCTACTCCTGGGTTCTTGACCCTCAGAAACTCTGAGTTCATCAAAGTGTGTTGTTTGAAGCTGCCAAGTTTGGGAGTACATATATAGCAACTGATAACAAACATACAGGCAAAAATGATATATTTAGTAATGAATCCACAGAAAGTCGGCCTGTTTCTCAAAAGAACTCATGAACTTTTTCTAATAGGATTTCTTGATCTCCCACAGTTAAAAGAACATACCATATAATGGTTGGGGGTATCTTTCCAATCTCTTTCTGCTTCTATCTCTGTTCATAAAGCAGTGTTGGAAGAGGGGGAGAGTGAAGCCCATTCCCCCTCATGCATGCACACCCTAAACTCCACACCTGTTACCAGTGTACACTCTCCAAATTCAGCAGCCTGGCTTGAACTCCTCCAGAAACTAAACAGTGACTTAAATTAATAAGAGGCAGCCCCCCATCTTATGTGTCCCTTTTTCAGCATGCTACATTACAATCTCATGTTAAAGAGATTCAGAAAGTCAAGAACCAATTCTTAGGTACAAGTAATAATGTCTAGCCTACATCAAAAGTAAGAGCATCATGATGACAAAAACTGTTCAATGGAACAGTAGCAAATGCATATATGTTTACTATTACTGTGCTGATCCTTTTTATACATTAACTCATGTCATTCTCATAAATTCATGAAGTAGGTACAGCAAATATTCTGATTTTACAAATAAAGAAAGTGCAGACTATGTAACTTGCTCAAAGTCATTCAAACAGTTATGTGATGGGGCCAGCCTGGCTCCAGAGCCCATGGTCTCAATCCCTCTAAACTGGCCCTCATAAATAACCCATCTTTTTACTATATTAAAATACTATTAATTTAAAAAAAAAATCAAGGAACTGGTATAGCGGAAGTGACATGGTTTGTACTACTTCTTCATTTGATTTAAGAAATACAGGGATTCTAGATGACTTGGGAATTGCGGTGCCTTCAACTCAACTACAATTTCCAATAAAGACACACAAGTTGAGAGGGGTTTATGAGCAACTGCCTCCATTCTGTGTCAGACTGACAGTGCAGATGACACTGCAGCTTTTAAAGTCCCACCTAATCCTAACTGCTGAGTACGCGAAGACAAAATTGTCCCACCTGCATTTTGCAAATTTAACACTTGGCCATGCTGTTTCTATGTTTATCTTTGTTTTCTGCCTCTTAGTTCCAAAGTTTTCTCCATCTCCCCCATTAAAGGTGATCTCAGACTGAAAGCTGGCTGGCCCACTTCTCCAAGCATACCAATCAGATCATGAGTAATGACCGGGCACTTTCATTTAGGGATGTTCCTAACAACAAGATTGAGTCCAGCTGCCATGTGTTGCCTAAACTGAACATTCAAACAAGGTGGAAAAACACTAGATCTGTGTCCTTGGATACTAGAAGCTTCAAGGACTGTTTATTACTCAGCATCTCTTAAATCAAAATAGAAGGAGATTTCACACTGTTTCCCGTGCACATCTCCTCAGGCAAGCAAATCTCTTCTTTAATAAGAATCATTGAGTGAACCAGAATCGTTGCCCACCTTCTCCACTTTCAAATGGCAGCAATAGCTCTTCCTTATTTTAACCCAGAGGCAAGTGATCCTTTTTTTTTGGCTCGCAGAAGAGAAAGACAATTTAGGAAACACGATAGCAAATCCCGCCCTGTGTGCCAGATGTTTCTCTAGTAGTTGATTTTTTGTGTTTTAGATAGTGATACATTCATGATGAATTTAATTAAAATGGTGGATGCTATTTTTAGGACTGTAATGTAAATAGGTATATTAAATGGAAGTTTAAAGAATGTGAAACTTTAAATAGTCAACTGTGAAAGCAAAACATATAGTTAGTACAAATTTGTCACCTTCATGAGGCTAATCATGGAGGAATGAATAAGCAAGGTAGCCACAGATGGTTTCATCAGAGAGGTCCAATGTAGTACACATTTTTAAATTAATTCTTTTGTTTACTCAGCAAATATTTATTGAGTACCTACTCTGTGTCAGATGCTATTCTAGACACTTAGGATATTTCAGTGAACAAAGCAGACAAAGACCCGTACCCGTGAAGAATCTACTTTCTAGTCTGGTGACAGACAGTAAATGATCAATTGTAATAAGTAAGTTCTACCATTTGTTAGATGACAAGTGCTGTGGGAAAGAAAAGGGGGAAGGGATTTGGAAGTACTCGGAGACCTATTTTAAATAAGATGGCCAGGGCGAACTTCATTCAGAAAGTGACATTTCAGGTAAGATTTTTTAAAGGCAGAAGGAATTTGCCGTAGGGCTATCTGGGAGAAGGGCTTCCTTGTCAGTGGAAACAGCCAAAGCAAAGGCTCCAAGACAGGAGTGGATCTGATGGATGAGAATCAGCAGTGAGCCAGGATGGCTGGAATGGAGAAGCCAGAATCAAAAGTAGTTGTAGAGGAGGTAATGGAGGCTTTTCAAAGTACTTTGACCTTCATTCTAAAAGGGAATCCACCAAAGGGTTTTTAGCAAAGTACTGTCATTTGTGAACTTATTTTTAGTGGATCACTTTGGCTGCTACAGAAGGACAGAGGAGGCTCACAGAGGCCACTACCAGATAGCTGCAGCAATCTGAGTAGAAGATGGTGGTTCAAAACAGACAGTAGCATGAGATAAAGTAAGGACTGATTGGATGTTGGACTGCTGATGGTAGAGCCAGGATCTGTTGCTGGATTGGATGAGGGGTGGGAGAAAAAGAGAGAAGTCAAGATGTTTCTGAAGTTTTAGGCTCCAGCAATTTGAATAATAGAATTCCCTTTGATTAAGATGGGGAAGGCTGCAGATAAAAAGGATGGTCGCTGCTCCACTGGAATTTGACTCAACATTGTAAAATGACTATAACTCAATAAAAAAAGTTAAAAAAGATGGTCATTTTAGACATATCAAATTTAAGATTACAAGGAGAAATCCAAGTGGAGATATTGAATAGATGGTAGGGTACCAGAGTCTACAGAGAGAAGTCCAGGCTGGAGATAGGATGTCTTAATAAAAATGGTCTACTATTTTGGCTACTATATGAGACATTTATAATGTAAGGTGTAAGTCCCATCCATAATGAGCCAAAAGACTTTTAGGAAAACTCCTATTCGCTAAAAAGAACTGATGGAGAGACTCTGAGCTAACATGTGAAGCACCTTATTTCCAAGTAATGTGACAATCAAACAGATAGATGTATTATGCAAAAATCCAGTAACCAAGAGTCTTTATATCACAATCACAATTTTTTTCACTTTTGAGAAATAATTGACATACTCCACTGTATAAGTTTAAGGTGTACAACATGATGGTTTGATTTACATATATTCTGTAATGACTACCATGACAGATTCAGCTAACATCCATATGCTCAAATAATTACAATTAAAAAAAAAAAGAGAGGGGGAAAAAATTTCTCCTTGTCTTGATAACACTTAGGATTTACTCTCTGAATAGTTTTCCTAGGTATCATACAACTGTGTTAACTATAATCATCACCTTGTTCATTACATCCATAGGACTTATGTATCTTATAACTGGATGTTTCTACCTTTTGACAACCTTCCTCCTATTCCGCCTCCCTCTACTCCTTACTTCGAGTAACCACAAGTCTGATCTCTTTTTCTATGAGTTGTGTTTTTGGTTTTTTTTTAGATTCCACATGTGAGTGAGATCATACTGTATTCATCTTCCATTGTCTGACTTATCTCACATAGGATAATACCCTCAAGGTTTATCTGTGTTGTCACAAATGGTAGGATTATCTTGTTTTTTTATGGCTGAATAATATTCTATTGTATATACATATACCACAACTTCTTTATTAATTCATCCATCAATGGGATAGGCACTTAGGTTATTTCTTTGTTTTGGCTATTGGAAATAGAACCTCTGAGTGCAGATATCTTTTCAAGTTAGTGAAAAACACAAATCTCATTCAAAATAGTCAAAATAACTGGTGCAAATGTAGTGATTCTGTTCTAAAAAAATATGCCTCAAGAGAAAAGTCCTTTGCAGAAGCTATTTACACGTATTTCCTCTCATTTTCTGCTTCTCACAATTTCTTGAAGCTACTGATTGTCTGAAGACAATCTGTGAGAACTATGTAGTTCATAAATGTTTGTGTTCACAGCTTATGCAGTGGAAATTATTCCTGTTTATAATCTTTCAACATGTGCTGAAGACTTCAGCACAGAAAAGGAAACCAATGCCATTCCACTAGGTCAGATTACCAATGTCATGTCAAAACTAGAATCAAAGAGAAGCCACCATGTGGAAACGTCATTCTGAGTATTATTAGAGATAATAGGTGTAGACTCTTGAAATGTTGTTTCCTTTGCTTTCCTTTATGAGATGAAGCATCAAAGGTGGCTAAAAGCATGGATTCTGGAGTCAGGATCCCTAAGTCGAAATTCCACCCAGCTCAATACCAGCTGCGTGACCATGAGCACACTACTTAACCTCTCTGTCACACCACCACTGTGTGAAACATGAGGATAATCACAGTACCCACTTCCTAAGGGTTGTCAAGAATATTAAATGAATTAATATTTATAAAGTCATTAGAAAGCACTAGAAACATGGTAAGAGCTATAGAAGGGTGTGATAAATAAATAAAATCTTGGTTTTTCTCTTAAACTGTACCTCCTTCTGCTTAGTTCTGCCACTGGTGCATGTTTTTCATATTTTTATAACCTTTCAGAAACTGATGGCAGCAGTTAAATATTTTTGAGTTTTATTCCCATAATTGTAGACTCGTTCCTCTCTAAAGCTCATCTCTGAGGTAGTTTCTGAGGCATGCTGGGTCCCCCTGCCTGCCTTCCAGAAATTGCCTGCAGCATGCCTGGTGGGTTTCCAAGTTCTCCAACAGTCAGCCAAGTAAGGTTTAGTGTGATTTTTCATCACCTTGACGTCAGTGAGAAATATCACTAAATTAATGCAAAAAAGATGTTCAATAGGATTTCATGAATAACTCAAAGCCCACTGCAAATACAAGATTGTCTGTGATGTTTTGAATTGATGGAAAGCTGTCTAGGGATTTCCAGCAATTCATAAACCAATTTCAGCTGTCCGATTTAAAGCTTCGTTTTTTAAAATCTGGCTTGTCAGAAGGAAAGTACAGTCTCTTCCAGGCAACCACCCCAAATTGATTCAATTATCATTGACATCTAATGTATTCACTGCAAGTATCAGCGAAAGTCCCTTACGGAGAAAGTTGACCACAGCAGCTTTAGGTCCAAACGCTCTTGACTTACCTTCAAACATGACTGAGGAAAGAATTGTCTCCACCTCATCAGGCCTGCCTACACTGATTTCTAACTCCCACATTCCCTTCAGCCTTCCCCGTTGTCTTTGGACATGCTTTTTCCTGAATGTGCAAAAGTCATTCCACTTGTACTCTAAGCTTGAGAACTTTCCCCCACATGTTTCTTGTAGGTTGCCAATATCCATCAGCAAGGGATTTAACATGAATCTTCTTTTTATTCTTGATATTTTGAGTTCTAGTGTCTGATGTAAACACTTCTTTCTTCATATATGAGCAATACCCAAAGCAAAGAATTTGGTCTCAAAAATAATAATTTCGAGAACATTCTTTATAGGGATATCTTCTTCAATTTTCACATTTTACTATGGTCTTCACTTAGGTTTCTCTTCCTTCCTCCTTCCTTCCTTTTTTAGCATTATTGCTTCTTAAGGCTTGCAAATTTTGGTATCAGTTTAGGTAGGTGCAGCCTTCAGAAAGCAAGGCTCATTCAAAATGTCCTCCTATAATATCTGCAGCACAAGCTTCTCAGGTCAAACTCCTTCTCTAGAATCGATTCCTCTAGTTTGGTTAAGCTGTTTTGTTTTTAAAGCTTTGCCCAAAGGGCTTCTTCTGACCCTGGGAGAATATTTGACTTGAATGTCCAATCTGCATCATTTTATTAAAGCTGACTTTTTTCAATGTGAAACCGATCCAGTGAGTATCTTCTAGCCTTGTTATTTGATCTCTCAGTGGCATGTGATCCAAGGAAAGCCTTCTTCTTGATCTCTTAAGTTTCCACCATTTTCCTGATATTTCTCTCCCTTCTCTTGTTCCTTTTTGGCCTTAGTGGATCTCAAGCACCCATTCCATCCCCTGTAGCTATGTCACTCATCTTTTCTTTCTCTGTTCACCCAACTGAGTGACCCTAGCTCCATCACTCACTAGCCATATGACTTTGAGAAAGGCATTTAACCTCTTTGTGCCTAAGTTTCCTCATCTATAAAGTGGGGTAACCTTATAAGGTTGTTGAGTTAGATATTGAGTTAATATTTAGTGTCTTAAGTGTTAAGTACAGTTATTAACTGTTAAATAGTTACTTAATACCTAATGTTCTTATTATTAAAAAAAACTTAACTTCTGGTTTTCTGTGTGCTTTAGCTTAGGTTTCTCCCCAAAAGAAACAATGAGACAAGAACTTGGCTGTGGGTGGCTTATTTGAGGGATGATCTCAGGAAGCACAGACATGGAAAAGTGAGACAAGAAAGAGAAGAAACCCAATAAGGAGTATTTTAATGAGCAGATGGCTGCTAAGGGAAACTGGGTCTCAGTGCCCCTGAAATCTCTCTGAGAAATTATATGGAATGTATCTCAGAACCATCACACCAGGTGGTGTGGGAACTGAAGCACCCCATCCCTATTAACAAAATGTGGCCCCTTGAGGACATTAACTTCACTGTACTGCCTGGTTGCACCTGCATCTGGGTCAATTCAGATGGACCAAGACAAGAATGGCAGGAACACAGTAACATCTACTACACTGATCAGTTCCCTTACCAGCCTGAGCTTACAAGAAGTGTGCATTACCTACCCATCTTCCTATTCATGGGACTTACCGGAGCGTCTACTCAGTAAATGTGCTGAATGAATGGACAAACCTCCACAATATCAACATGATAAAATAAATATTTTCAACAGGTTCTTATTGCTCTATAATGCTGAAAGCTAAAAGGGCACAGGTGAGGAGGCACCAACGGGAGAAACAGTTTTCTTGATGAGATACCAGATATGAAACTCTTGATAAGATGCCTAAAAGGATTTCTTTCTAACCATTGACCACTGTTATGGACTGAATGTTTGTGCCCCTCTCTACCTCAAAGAGATATGTTGAAGCCCCAACCCCGAACATGACTGTATTTGGAGATAGGGCCTTTATGGAGGTAATTAAAGTTAAATGAGGTCACACAGAACTACAGTCAATCTTTGACAAAGGAGGCAAGAATATATAATGGAGAAAAGACCATCTCTTCAGCAAGGGTGTTGGGAAAACTGGACAGCCACATGTAAATCAGTGAAGTTATAACAGTCCCCCACACCATACATAAAAATAAACTCAAAATGGCTTAAAGACTTAAACATAAGATAAGACACTATAAACCTCCTAGAAGAAAACAGGCAAAACATTTTCTGACATAAATCTCAGCAATGTTCTCCTAGGGCAGTCTACCCAGGCAACAGAAATAAAAGCAAAAATAAACAAATGGGGCCTAATTAAATGTATAAGCTTTTGCACAGCAAAGGAAACCATAAGAAAACCAAAAAAATGGGAACCCAAAGTACAGAATGGGAGAAAATATTTGCAAATGATGTGATTGACAAGGGCTTAATTTCCAGAATATGAAAACAGCTGATACAGCTTACCAACAACAAAAAAAAACAAACAACCCAATCCAAAAATGAGCAGAAGACCTAAACAAGCAATTCTCCAATGAAGACATACAAATGGCCAATTGGCACATTAAAAAATGCTCAATATCAGTAATTATCAGAGAAACGCAAATCAAAACTACAATGAGGTATCACCTCACACCAGGCAGAATGGCCATCATTCAAAAGTCCACAAACAATATATCCTGGAGAGGGTGTGGAGAAAAGGGAACCCTCCTACGCTGTTGGTGGGAATGTAGTTATGTAGTTTGGTGCAACCATTATGGAAAACAGTGTGGAGATTCCTCAAAAGACTAAAAATAGACATAGCATATGACCCAGCAATCCCATTCTGGGCATACATCCAGAGGGAACTCTAATGCAAAAAGATACATGCACCCCAATGTTCATAGCAGCACTATTTACAATAGCCAAGACATGGAAACAACCTAAATGTCCATCGACAGATGACTGGATAAAGAAGTTGTGGTATATTTATACAATGGAATACTACTCAGCCATAAAATAATGCCATTTGCAGCAACATGGATGGACCTGGACATCGTCATTCTAAGTGAAGTAAGCCAGAAAGAGGAAGAAAAATACCCTATGATATCACTCAAATGTGAAATCTAAAATAAAAAAATAAAAACAGAAATGAACTTATTTACAAAACAGAAACAGACTCAGAAACATAGAAAATAAACTTATGGTTATTGGGGGGAAGGGGCTTGGCAGGGATAAACTGGGAGTCTGAGATTTACAGATATTAATTACTATATATATAAAATAGATAAACAACAAGTATCTTCTGTATAGTACAAGGAACTATATTCAATATCTTATAGTAACTTATAATGGCAAAGAACATGAAAAAAATATATGTATGACTGAAACATTATGCTGTATACCAGGAACTGACACAAAATTATAAAATGACTATACTTTAATTTTAAAAAAAGAAGTGATCAAAAATCCCCACAAAAAATGGGGATTATTTTGTATATTTTAAATTTAATAATTTTTATATTGTTCTGTAGAATCTAGAAAAGGGGTAGGTAAATATTAGGAATTCAGTATATTGTATTAAATGTCTGGATAAATGAATCTTACGATACGTGTATGCTAAAAAAGAAATATTAATGAAGTATTCCATAGACAGTCTTTCACCTAATAGTATGTTCCCTCTTTACCTATTTATTAAAATTGCTAGGCTGTTTGCCTAAAATATACACTAAATAGAGATGTGCTAAGGTAAACTTTAAATACTATATATTGTTAACCATAGCAATCAATTAACGAGAACTTCTCAAGATTCATCATTTCAGATGGGCAAAAATGAAATAAAGTAAATTGCAGGGAACAAATTACTCAAAAGCATCTCAAAAAAAGTTAAATGAGGTCATCAATGTGAGGGGCTCTGATCTATAAGATTAGTGTTCTTAAAAGAAGAGATATCAGAGAGTGCTCTCTTGCTCGCTCTCTCTACCATATGAGGACAAAATGAGAAGGCAGCTGTCTGCAAGCCAGAAAATGTCCTCACCAGAAACCAAGCTTGCCATCCCTTGGTTTGATCTTGGACTTTCCAGCCTTCAGAACTGTGAGGAACACATTTTTGTTGTTTAAGTCACCCAGTCTATGGTATTTCGTTATGGCAGCCCAAGAAGACGAAGACAAGCACATTTGAAAAGATGAATGGTACTGGTGAGGTGGGTTCACCAATGACATCAGGGAAAAGTTGCAAAGAAACAGCCAGTGATGGACATTCCTTGAGCTCTACCCTTAAGGAGACCCTGGCCCCCAATTCTTTTCTTATACAAGGCTGTATTTGACTACAAAAGCCCCTGAACACACAAGACTGTAGAAAATAGATGTAAGTTTTATGTTGCTCAGTCTAGAACTATTCAGAAATTTCTCATTCAGATTTTTAAATCAATCATGAACTTTTAGAGAGAAATATTTGTTGACAATGATGGTGAAAGGCTTTGCACAGTTTGCCTTTTTTTGGCATAAAATAACTTCCCATTTCATAGGCACATAAAATAAGCCCATAAAATGGTTAAAAAGACTTCTTGGACATCAAATAACTCATACTAAACATACTGATGAGTTAAGTGTAAATAAATGAGAAACACATGGATAAAATTTTCCTTAAATACATAGAGCTTTAGACTTTAAAGTGAAAAAGAGACTGACAAAACACATCTGGGGTTTTGCCCACTGCAAAAAATTATTTTCAGTTTTGGATATTAAAACAAATTACAATTCAATGTGTCTAGCTCGAGTATAAGTTCTTGGTTTATAAAATAATGCTTGTCATACAATGATTGGGAAGATAGTACAGATAAACAGTTATGAGAACTCAGCCCTGACCTAAGATGGAGAGAATTCCTCAATCTCCTTTAGAAGCAAAAAGGTCAATGTTCTTGCTGGTATTTTTAGCAGGGGAAGCTTAAGGAAACATATTTCTGTACTTCACTCTGAAGAATAAACACAAGGCAAGAGCATCATTTTAGATATGAAACCGTCGTTACTTTTTTCACACCAACTAAAACAGATAATAGTTTAGAGGTAGAGGAGAGGAGAAACTGATTCACTTAAGTTTGTTAAACAAAGCTGATCAAAAACTCAGTTTTAATTTCCCCCCAAGTCAACTGACACATATTATGTGAGGGGAGTGTTGGGATTGTTCATGTGTGGCCAGATTCAGTTTGCTCCTTAACTGTCACTTACAAGCGGACAGAGCAAAGTAAGATCAAAAGAGAAAACATGCTCTGGGTCCTAGGTGTAGTGGCTTTTGTGTAAACTGGTGGCTTTTCCTAATAAGTATAAAGGGCCCATTTCCACTTAGCCTGGAGAGTCCTCGTATCTAAGCTAAAGCTCCGTGTTCATCATAAAAAAGAAAACCATGGCCACTGCCACAAATCTATCCCACCAGTATTTCTCCTGCAGAAGAGAGACAATGGATTAATGGCTCAAATATGGACTCATAAAAGCTTCTGGCTTAGGATGTCCCAGTTAGGAGTTGTGGCTATTTCAAAGGACAATGAAAAGAAAGGAGGTCCCAGGAAATCATCTATCTTCAAGCTTCATCCCTTGAACTGTGGATCTTGATTTTAGTCCTAGATCCTAGTGGCCTGAATTCTCAGAGATCCTCTAAGTCTCCCTAGTCCTGTTCCTTCCCTCCTCATAGCATTCTCTGAGCCACAGCTCTCAGAACCATGTCCTTCTTACTGAGCCACTGACTGATCTGGAATTGATGTAAACTGGAGAAAACTGAATGATCAGGGATAAACCCTGATTAGCCACAAGATCCCTGAGAACTGAGAACAAGATTCTCTACAGCCAACTGCTCTCAGGTCCAGGTCAGAAACAAATCATATATGCCTGTGGGAAATACTCAGAGAGATGAGGCCCTTGGGCACCAACAGGGGGAACCCAATTCAAGGGTAACTAAGTAACCGAAAGTAGTCTTTACAGAAAGAGAAAAGTAAGTATTTATGAATGAAGAAAAGGCAGCTGGAGGCTAGGGCACATCATCTGCCTTGAGTGACTGGGCAAGGGGCACAGTCTCCTTCTCTCGTCTTCATCTCTCCATTCCTTTCATAAGACAAATTAATTTGCACAGAGCAGTAAAGGTGGTACAGCTGATGAAAGGAAACAGGAAATACAGTATCAGTCTATCACTCTCTCTGCTCTTTGGTTTTATGGGCAGGGGCAAGTGGCAGTGGGAGTGTAATGACAGATCACTCCCACGTAGATGTCAGAGGACTGTGCAGAGTACTGCTCAGTTGTAAGACTGGTTCCATGTTGCCAACAGTTAAGAACTCTGAGGGACCTGGGATTCACAGTACTTAAGAATTCGGCTATATATTCTATGGTTATTATCAGGATCTTTGTTTCAGGAACTTCAAGTTGTGAGACAAGGATGTCATTTTATTTATACCTTGTGAATTTTAAAGACATGGTCAAGAGATCCCCTGGTTCTGACTTCAATGTGCGCTCAAGAAAGAGGAGACACATGAGTCCTAAGCTGAAGCTGGGTGATAGACAGCAGAAGGGTGATTCATTGCCTGGGGCACCACCATTCTTCGGAATGTCACCAAATTGGCCAAGCATATGATCCAAGGGAGGCCTGAAGTCAACTGTTCCCCAGGCTAATGTGCATAGAATCTGAACTCTTCCTGGATGACCTGATGTGTAGGGCAAAACACCTGAAAGCTCCAGAGTGATTCCTGGCAGTGCCATATATAGCACCAGAGTTCCTCTAGGGAAAAAGATACAGAAGAGGGCACAAGAAACACAGGAATTAACAGATATGAATGTAAAAGAAGAATATAATGAGGATTTATCTCTTCCAACAAACTGTAAATTAGGTGAGGGATAGAAATTTGTCCCCTAAAACGTGTATTCAGTAAGTCCTAAACTTTGAGTATCTACACGTGCAGTTGAGAAGAGCCTTTCATGACACGTTTTCTTAAGACGTTGTAAGAAACTGATGGTAGGCTGTGAAAAGACTGCAGGATTGACTGATGCTTATCATTTCATTATGCCTCCAAACTTTTGGTAATTCTATACCACTGTCAGGGAAAACAATATAATGTACCCCCTTTCCCTCTCTACACACCAATGCTTTCATGGATAACTCTGGTGAATTTAAACTGCAAATGCATTCATATTGTTTTTATTTTAATACTGAAAAGAGTTTCACTTCAAGAGGCAAAAAATAATTATACAATGAAAAAGAAAAAAAATTAGATAATCCTCTCATCCAAAGTCCATAACAGGGGATATTAAACGGTTCATACCACTGACTTTCACTTATTAATGCTCAAGAAGATTCTAGGGGTAAAATTTAAAACAGTTCTAAATACCAACTTTAACATTGAGGATGCAGTGTTGTGGGGGTTTTTTTGTTTGTTTGTTTTTTTAGCAAATGCAGGAAGCTAGAATAGAACTCCAGTTGCTCTGCCACCTCCTAGTTACTAAACACAAACTAGTGTTTTTTATTTTAACATTCTCTATGAACTGGCCTCCAAAAATGTTTTAAGATCACTGTTCTCAAAACTCCTGCCTTTAAGAGTTAACATGAATACTTTTTGCTCACTTCTCTCAAATTTAACTTTCTTGGGCCTTGAAGGAATGTAAACACTGCAGATTCTTCCTTCAAAAGAGACTTCAGCTTAGGAAATCCTTTGTTCTAGTCTAGAAAGACCAACTTGCTAAAACCATGAAGTTAAAGCCACTCCCTATAGATTTTAGAGACAGGGTTCTTTCAGGCATCATTTTATTCTGTTTGTCCACCAGAAACCAGCAATGGTGTGGCAGCAGGAAACTGCACTAGAGGCTGGCACTTTGGGCATGAAGAGCTGGGCTAGTCCAGACTTACTCCATGCTCAGCATTTAACACCTGGTAGCATAACAATTCTAATCTGTACCAGGTCATACACCTGCCTTCTGGTTAAAGTCTTAAAGGATGCACGTGACATCATATTCACAAGGATGACTTAATGTTTTGGGGAAAAGGCAGCATATGAAACACAGTCTGAACCTCATGCATATTTCTGGTCTAAAGCTCAAGGAAATGGGTCTTTGTTTTTTGTTGTATTTATTTATTTTCTTGCTTAAATTATTTTTAAATCTCCAAAGTGTTATTTCCTTTTCCTTTCCTTTTTAATTTTGAGTCTATATTCTTCTCAAGTCCCATAGTTAAGCTATAAAAAATCATGAAATTTCCATAATCATTTAGAACTTCAATCCCTTTTTGTCCAAAGTACCACCATGTTGAGCACAACAAAACGCTGTTCTCATTTAAGAGTTTATCTCACTGTGGATTTCTACACAGGAAATTTTGTCTCACCTTCATGCATGCAAAGAAATGCTTCTACAGCACAAGTTAGAGGAAGATTCAAGCACTAATACAAATAAAACCCATATTAAGATGCTAAAAATTGCAAAATTTATGCATATGGTCCCAATCAATGTAAAACTGCTGGATTAGGAGCCATCCAGCTCACAGATCATTAAGGGAATGAGAACTATCAGAGCCATATATGTGGATCAATTATCTCCAACTTGCAAGAGCAACTGATATGTCTACCTTAACTTAAAGATCTAATCCAGCCTCTCCAGATCCCTAGGACGAGTGTGATGCTCCAGGTATACAAGAAAGACTAGGTGTGGGGTGACTAAAAGAGTGAAAAAAATTAAATTTTCTTCCCAAGTGGCTGGAAGAAGTTGCATTGAAAAATCCCAACTCTGTGTAGTGTATAACCTATTCTTGTTAATCAATCAAGAAAATTTTGATGGTGGTATTACCAGATATTTGTGAAGTTTCCTCCTTTTAATAAATGGCCCTGGCAAGAATACAGACTCTTTGATTATGTTTGGATTGGACATCAGATCCATTCTTAGTATCTAAACTGAGACCATTTTTCTTGTTGGCTAGAATCTCATCCAAAAATTCAAATGTATAATTGTTGCTACTTGCAAGCTGCCATAGCAAATAACAAAGCAAGCAAAGGTGAGGTGGCATTTTCAATGTCAGGAAGAGATTATGTGGATTCCATTTTAATTTGTCTACACTCTGTCTTTTTGATCACAGGTAATTGGGAATTGGCTTTAGTTCAAAGCCAGATGGACGGAGATCTTATACTCATGCAGTCTTTACAGGATTCACAATAGTATGCCCTGCTTATTTGGGCCTTTTCTCCTTAGTACAATAAATGCACGCTAAGCAGAGTTGAAACTTGTCCTGAAAACCTCCTAGCCTCAGGGGTTCCATTGAGCAATGCTGTGTGGGCAAACAAAGCTCTCTCTTTGCAGTTTTACAAATGATAGGTTTTTCACTTTATAAGATGTTTTCACTGCCTTCTTAAAGCATCTGCTGATGCAAAACAGCATGGGCCAGCAATCCCAGTTTAGCATTGTGTGTGAAAACAAATGTCTATTCATGAGAGCCTCTGTCTCTCTCCGAGTTAGCTGCTTTCATTGAGAAGCTGGGAGAACAAGATGTGAAGGAAGGGGGTTCAAGGGAGATGCCAGCCCTCAGCAGTGTGTTTCCATTCCCCTTCAAGTATATCCCTCTCATTGCTGGTCTGCCTCGTGATAGTTTGGAGAGCTCTGAACAAGCACTGCACAAAGCTCCCAGGGAAGAAAGGAAGTGCTGAGAATCACCCTAGGAATTTAGAGCTAAGACATATCTGTATGGAGAATAAACCAAGAACCTTCTGACTGATGTTGCAGGATTGAGCATGAGTTCAGTTACAGAACAGAGTATCCAACTGCTCTAACTCAACCTGTCCTGCAGCCAATTTGTCTGATGACCTTCTCTACTTTTTAGAACCCTGACATGGTCCAGAGGACCTGTGTGTTTTGTTCTACTCTCCAGGGAGGATTACTTGACTAATTTGTCAGTATGGTTTTCCCAAAGGGAAAAACGGCTATGCCGTATAAGGTGTCACTAATCTAAACAATATTATGCCTATGTATACATTCTAATGGGTTGTATCTTTCTACAACATCCTTTCCATGGAAACAGCCTGTATCCTTTATGGTATTTGGCATTACGGGTGAAGTCTGCAAAGAACTCTTTGGGAGGCCAGTTTACTTTCTGCTTTCTTGTTGCTATGTGATTTCTCCAAGACAGTGACATTCTTTCAAGTACCATATTCTTCTCTCTCAGCCAGAACTCTCCAAAAATGAAGACAATGGTGCCTTAAAATGAAGGGCTTGAAAATACTCTATCACAAACAGGTAGGTGATTTTAACTTTGCAATATCAAAGGGAACAAAGCGTGCAGCTTGGAAGGCTGTCAAAACATGAACAGAGATCCTGCTTTTCCTTCTCTTTCCAGGCCATTTCATCAAGATGCTGTCAGTCTGAACAAGTGCAGCCAAATCTTGATTATCCATAAAGATCAGGTCATGGACAATTAACACTCCAAGATCACAGTCTCACAGAAAGTTAGAGCGAGAAGGAAAGTCTGAGAGCATTTAGTCCAATTCATTTGGTTTACAAGTGAGACAACCAAGGTTAAGTGTCTTGAAAAAACTGACACACCTATTAAGGAGTAGAACTAAGACTAGAAATGAGTTTCTGACTCACAGTTGACTTCTCTCTTTTTACTCTCTCCCATGGATTCTTTGTACAGACTTCATTTGTTTGTTTGTTTAGCATACAACCTTGACCTCTTTTCCCCAAATGGAAGTTCTTAGGGGTATAGGTGCCGAGTAAACCCTAACTCACCCTTTAAAGTCTGATTTGCCTTGCTCTGCTCTTGTTCACCCTCAGTCTGAAGCATCAGGTAAAACATACAACGACAAACAGGCACAGGAGGACCAAGTGAGCATAGGGTACCAGCGATTTACAAATGGAAGATGCAAGGAGTGAACAGTTACATTCAGCCATTAAGTAGGCAGTCCAATACCCTGACCGTGGTCACATGCGGGGTACAGGATGAACAGGTGATAGTTGGCAGAGGGAGATGAAGGAAAAATTCAAACTGGAGACCAGCACTCCAGTCTCTAGCACTAAGCACTGTAGAATCAAGCCAAAGGCTTTGTAATTAGCACAGAGTTGTTCATCCCTAAATTTATCCTTCTATTTGAGTGAAAAGTTTACCAGTGGAAGGGATGTATCTGGTAACTAAGGACAAAGGAAAAAGATAATTACAATGATGCCAATGCCATATCACATTTGGATTCTTGAGGTCACTGAAAAGAGAAGTGGCAATATGGAAATTAAGAAATATGGTTCACAGTTCTGTCAAGATTCTTGTCACCAGCAGAGAGAAATAAATCCTCCTGGATTTCAGTTACCCATAAAACGAAGAGATCAATTAGTTTCTCAAAGCATATTCTAAATAACATGAGTTCCCCAAGATGTTTATTTACTGAATGAACACACACACACGTGCCCATACATACATATGTAAGCACATATACATGATCAAATAATTTTGAGAAACTCTGGGTTATAAGAAGTCAAGCTGGCTTCATCACTAGGAAAATCCGAGAACCTTCAATATGCTAATAATCATGTGCATCTGCCAGGTGAGGGGTCAGTATGAAGCAATGCCCTCAGAAATTCTAATTTACAGGTCATCCATGGGACTAGTGTTACATGGAACATTTATTCAGAACAGGGGCCTAGACGGTATCTAATGCCCCTTCCAGCTCTTAAGTTCTTAATTATGATTCCACAGAATGTTGGTTGAAGGGCCTAAATTTCATTTTCAAAAAATGCCCATATCACATACAATATTGCTCTTTTTATAACAGACACTCAGATGCTACTATAAACCTACAGTGATAGATACTTTACAGCTGGTAAACCTAAACTATGTCATTCCCACACTTTAAAACTGTTGACCAAGCAGAGAATATAATCCTGTAATGCCTACTTGGCATAGAAATCTAAGACGGTCTTGTATCCATTTTTCAGAAATCCATAGTGCCGGCCTGAGAAGATTACTTTTTAAAATACATTCATATTCTGGACATCATAAAAATCCTCAGAACAGATTATCATCTTCTAAAACAACATAGTTATAGGTCTCCAACTCCGATTTTTAAAATATATGTACCATATAATGAGCTTCAAAAGTCTTATGCTTAACTGCAAATTGTCCCTAAAATTATCAGTTAGCCTAGTCCCAAGCATGTAAAATATTTACAATGAAAAGCCCAGATGTCTTTAATTTTCCATGAAAAAAAAATGAGTTTTCCTGACCTTTCACAATCTAATTTGTTACATATCATTAAAGATCTCTTTATCCTGGGAATTTTTGGCATCTCAGCTTCCTATGGAATGGCCCAGGAATATAGAGAAACCATTTCTCACTCAGCAATCTACTTTTCAGACAACAGATATAAAAGTGACCATGTGTACACATGGATAAGAAAATACTCAGTTCAAATTTAAACAAAAACAATGAGTTTTGTTATCATCAAGTCCAAAGGTGTCCTAACCGTGGGCCCCTTACCTCTGCACTAGCTCCTCTCTGACCCATCCCCCACACAGAATCATCTCCTAGCTCTGATCACATAAATCTACTATTTGAAAACTTTTGAAGAATCCCTTTATTTACACAATTAAGTACAGATTCCTCTACCGGCCATTCATCCCTTGATAATGTGTGTAAGTTTTCTAGGCTAATTCTCACAACTTCCTTGTACATGTCATATATTCCAGCCAAACTGGTCTATGTGGTTTTGCCTGAGTACATCCTATGCTGTCCTTCGTACCTTTGTTCAAGCAAGCCCCTCTGGCTGAACGGTCCACTCCATTCTTCATTCCCCACTCCCATATCCTGCTGGTCAAAATCATATTCACCACCTAAGACATTATAACTCTTGTATTAACTGTTCTGTCTCCTTCATGTAGATGTGACAACCAACTGAACCAATAACCCCCTTCCCATCTTGAATACTTTTTTGAAGTATTTATGATCTACCATGATTGTTTATAATACGTAGGGAAAAGACCATGATACACCATGTCTTTATCTCAGGCACTTGCTAAATAATATACTTTCAGAAATAAATGAATTTCAAGACTTCTGTATCAAATAAAGTTCACACAAAACACTAAGAAATGTGAATGTGTGAAAAAATCAACTGAAGTTAGAAGGTAGCAAAGTACATTCATCAGGATTTAGAATGACATCCTTTTAAGGAGTTTCTCTAGTATATTAAAAAAAAAAAAAAGATACCTTTAAGTAACATCTTTTCCAAAGGCACTCAGTGAACAATCCAAGAGAAATATAACAATATATTTCCACATATTTTGAGGTTAAATGAAAATTTCTGTCCCTGCACTAAATACAGTAAGTTTTGCTTATGTGCTTCTGCCCTCTCATCACCAGTATCTAACTTGTACACAGAACCACCCTTCTTACTGGAAGAAACATCAATGTGAGACAAGGCACCTCATCCTTTGACCTAGAGTCAGGATGTATAGTCCCTCATAGCTGCACAAGAGCTAAGGACCAGCTAGTTCTTCCTTTTTTTTTTTTTTTTTTTTTATTCATCAGGTGGATTCTCAACTATGCCTTCTTACTCGAACACAGTGCACACATTCACTCCTACCTATAATAACTGTCTACCTTCTCTTGTCTCTGACATCTCTTACCTCTCCAACCTCTGCCCTTGCAACCAAGTTCAGAGTGGTCCTTGGAAGAAGGATTCTATGGTGAATCAGAACAGGAGCCCGAGAAGTAGCTCAACCAGCAGATATTTTAACGGGATTATGCTACCTGGTTTTCAAACTTTCCAAGAAACATAGTCCACATTTAATGCATTTCTCTGTATTTTTCAGTTAGAATTAATTTTTGAATAAAAGTACTATGTAGGAATTATAGAAAGATGGCAGAAACCATGGTGATCTTTAAAAGACAATGCATCTAAATGGCTGAGGTAATGAGGGAAAAGACACCACGTGGACATCATACACAATAAAAGTAGGTGACAAGGTATTCCATGAGTCTCTGACTACAAGCAGATGAGGACAGCCACCAACAGTAAAAAACAAAACAAAATAAAACAAAAAACTGTCATGGTATTAGTGTTTGTGTGAAAGATAACAGAAAAAAAAATGAGACAGTTTGAAACACCAGAGAACAGAAGAATCCCAAAGTATCCATCAGGTGTTTTACTGTACAAGATGACAGGCCAACTTCAGAACAGAAGCTGAAATGAAGAAGGTCTGGCCAATCTAATAACAGGTGGGTACAAGGGTTGGCGAGAGGGTGGGGCAGGCTGGCCCTGTGAACATTCAGAACTAGGCACCCAGGACTCCCTTCCAAGACAGAGTCCCATATGGAAAAGAAACTGCTGGGAGAGGAATCAAAATTGAGCAAGAAAAGGAAAACAAAGATGAAGGAAAGAGAAGGTAAAGGAAAAAGTGGAGGAAGGGAATAGAGTCAGGAAATTTCAGCAAGCAACCTGCCATCTTTTACTGTTTGCGATTAAGCATCTTTCAATACGTTTATTGGCCTTCTTAACTGCAAGTCTCTCTCTTACATATTTTTTTCTTCTTTTCCTCCTATTTCAGAGGAAGAAGTTCCCTTTAATTTCCTGATGCTTCCTTTGTTTCTCATATATCTTCTCTCATTAGCATCTTCAATTTTCTTGTCTTTCCAGATTTTTCCCTCCTGGCTTTCAAACATAATCAAATTATATTTATCTTGGAATAAAAGACTTTACTCAACTCCACCATTCACATTAACTCCTCCCTTGTTCTCTCTGCCTCTAAACTTGTCAAATCAGTGTTTCACATCTGCTGCTCGCACCAACTCTAATCAAGGATTTCAGTGATTATACTCAGCCCTAATTTTACTAACCTGTTTTATGTCATTTTAAATCCTATCGCCATCTCTTTCTAGTCACAGTCTTTTCTTACCTTCCAAAGCACCATCCTGTTTCTTTTAACTGTAAAACTACCTTCTTTCTCAAGTTATTTTTTTTTTTTCTTCTTCTTTGGCTAAAAACTGTAGGTTTTCAGCATTTCCTGTTTTTGGACCTTTGTTCTTCTCCTTCACTTTTTTCCATTCCGGATCTCATCCATCCTAAACATTTCAGCTGTTATCTCTATATGTAAATAATTCCCAAATCAGTGTCACTAGTCCTGATATCTCATTAAAAGTCCCATCTTTCACTTGTACTTTTTCCATGTTTTTAACAGCACACTAAAAATTACACAAGATGGAGTTCTGTGAAGTTAGAAAAACCACTGTGATGCTCCTTCTAAAAGTTCAGGGAAACAAATTTCACATAAAATGAGTAACATAAAAATATTGAGGTCAACTTCCAGGAAAGTTCTTGAAAACAAAAAAGGACAAAAGAACTTAATGACACTCTTGCATACGAAGAAAATATGCCTGAAAGACATATCCACAGAACAGTTTAAAACTATAACATTCTACTTAACTAATAACTAGGCTATATATTTAACGAGGCTAATGCACATTAAGAAGATGATACAATACACAAAGGATAACATAAATAAGAATTAGAAAAGCTGATAAATAAAATGATTGCATCAGAAAATAATTAGAACTATAAGAAAAATTATATCAGAAAAGAAGCTAAATTAGAAGGAATACAAACACATGATCACAAGAGATAATGCCTTAATATCAACAGATGGCGAAAAGGAGGAAATTTAAAAATAAAGAAGGAAGAAATTAAAAGGTTTCAAGAGCATGTAACAAATATTGAAAATAGGCAAAAAAATCCAAAATGCAAATAAAAATGAGTCCATAAAAAAACCACAAGAGAATGGAAAAAAAATACTAAAACTATACTTTAAAAAACAGTTCCTGAAAATTAAAGGAAAACATGGAATCTTCCTATTGAAAGAACAAACCCCACACTGGAGAATATCAATCTCTAGAAAGACCAAAACCAAGATATATTCTAGCAAAACTACCAAACTTTAAATGTAAAAATTAAAAAAAAAATCCATTTGGCATCAAAGCAAAAACAATCAGTGACTTAAATTGGAAAGAAAATTAGATTGTCATCAGAGTTTTTCAAGAGGAACACAGTATGCCAGAAGAAGATGGAGTAACATAGTTAAATATTTGAGGACAGAAAATGTGAGCCAAGCATTTCATATCCATCAAAACTGACTTTCCAGATATAAAGGGAACATACAAAAAACTACTGTCAACACACAAAAACTCAGGGAATGGACTTCTACTTCAAAGTATGATGGAAGAAGTGAATTAGTCCTCCCACCATAAATGACAAAACTGAACAAAACATAGAAGGCAACTATTTTCAGACACTAATCTACAGACAATATAAAATTGTGAGGCCTAAGAGAAGAGAAGATCACAAAGTGAATTCCAGAATTGATTTGACTCTTTGTATATGGACATTTCTTAATTCTCTATTACTGTTCAGTGATCTGGAGTCCCAGCTGAACACTGGGGTCCTGCAGAGATTAGAAGGCAGGGATCACAGCTCAAAGTAGGTGAACTGGCTGCAATCTGCACGGCAGAACACCAGAGAAGAGAGAGGCACAAAGAAGGTGCCGGAATTCTATTAATGGGGGGTAGGGTGGGGAAGGGAGGAGCAGGGGAGGTTTCTCTCTTGAGTTCTTGACCAAGGACTAGACTGCGCATCAGAGAGAAACTAATGAGGCTTGCCCAGGAAAGTATACCAGGATAGATCCTATGCTGAATCCTTAAATAAGGCTTAATACATTATTTGATCATGATAGAATTAAATTAGAAATCAATTTTTAAAATGAAGTATCCAGAAAATGTTCAAATGTCTGGAAATTAAATAACAAACTTCTACCATGGATCAAAGAATTATTCACAAGGGACATTTGAAAATATTTTAAATAATGAAAATGGAAAATATCAAGACTATGACACATAGCTAAAACAGTATGTAGGAAAAATACTGCTTCAAATACTTATATCAGAAAATAGAGTTTAAACTAAGTGATTTCCCTGTTCACTTTTAAGATTCTACTTTAAAAATTTAGAAAGTAAACTTAAAGAGCAAAGTATGAGCAAAATAAGAAGAAAAGAAATAAAGAGCTGAACACAATGAAATGGAAAACAAAAAATTTAACAAACCAAAAGTGGAGTATTTGAAAACATTAATAAAATAACAAAAAAAACCCAAACAACCCAATCCAAAAATGGGCAGAAGACCTAAACAAGCAATCCAATGAAGACATACAAACGGCCAATAGGCACATGAAAAAATGCTCAGTATCAGTAATTATCAGAGAAATGCAAATCAAAACTACAATGAGGTATCACCTCACACCAGTCAGAATGGCCATCATTCAAAAGTCCACAAATGATAAATCTGGAGATGCTGTGGAGAAAAGGGAACCCTCCTACACTGTTGGTGGGAATGCAGTTTGGTGCAACCATTATGGAAAAGATTCCTCAAAAACCTAAAAATAAACTTACCATAAGATCCAGTAATCCCACTCCTGGGCATATATCTAGAGGGAACTCTAAATCGAAAAGATACATGCATCCCAATGTTCACAGCAGCACTATTCACAATAGCCAAGACATGGACCTAAATGAAGAAGTTGTGGTATATTTGTACAACAGAATACTATTCAGCCATAAAAAGAATAAAATAATGCCACTTGCAGCAACATGGTTGGACCTGGAGATCATCATTCTAAGTGAAGTAAGCCAGAAAGAGAAAAAAAAATACTATATGATATCACTCACATGTGGAATCTTAAAAAAAAAAAAAAGACACAAATGAACTTATTTACAAAACAGAAACTGACTCAAAGACATAGAAAATAAACTTATGGTTACCTGAGGGTAAGGAGGTGGGAAGGGATAAATTGGGAGTTTGAGATTTGTAGATACTAATTACTATATATCAAATAGATAGACAGCTAGTTTCCTCTGTATAGCACTGGGACTATATTCAATATCTTGAATAATAATATGAAAATAAATGTATCAATGTGAGACAGGAAGGGGCCAGAGTATAGCCACTCAAGGAATAAAACAGCAATTAACACCAGAATGGCGAAAGATTCAACCCCCAGTAGGTCTTGAGGCTCAAGACTGTGGGAGATTTGACTTCCTTGAGCTTCATTATATGCTCACTGTAACATATCAGCATGGTGAATAGCATGCCCACAGGCACCCATGACAGTCCCAAGGCTAGCCACAATAGGTCAAAGAGTGGGAAATGGCCAACTTCCTGGGAATCGCAGCCCCTTCCCCAGGCTAGTCAGACAGGTCTTTCCACTTAATTAGCATAATGAAGCCACTTAACACATAAAAACAGGCAACACAATGCCTTATGGCTACTGCCCTCTCTCTCTCTCCCCCTTCGGAGACAGCCCACACTCTGTCTATGTAGTGTGTACCTACTCATACTCTAATCTGAGCACCCAACCCCTATACCTCATGGCTTTTCTCTTGCCTTTCGATGACTCTCTCTAAATAAATCTACCTTTACTCAACTGTGGCTCACTCTTGAATTCTTTCCTGCACAAAGCCAAGGACCCACACTTGGAGGGGCATGTCCTAGGGGCAAAACCGAAGCCTGGGACACAGTCTTCCTCATGCCCCACAACTGTTTTCCTGCATCAAATGTATACATATGACTGAAACATCATGTTGCACACCAGAAACTGACACAAAATTGTGAACTGACTATACTTCAACACAAAAAATGAAGTTTATAGACCAACATCTCATGAACATCAATGCAAAAATTCTCCAAAAACTTAGCAAACAGAATTCAGCTATATATAAAAAGGATAATACATCATTCCCAAATTGGATTTGTCTCCAGAATGCACTAAATTAACATAATAAAAATTAAGATATTATGCCATATTATCAGAATACAAAATAATACCCTCAACAGTTACAGAGAAACAAATGCAAGAAAATTCAATGTCTACTTATGAATATGTCTCAGGACACTAGGAATAGATAGAAACTTTCTCTAGCCTGATAAATTGACAAAGAAAACAACAACTAATGTCATACTTGATGAAATACTGCTTTCCTCTAAGATAAAGAAGAAGGAAAGAATATCTACTCTCCCCCACAAATATTCAGCATTGACTCTGGAGGTTATAACCAATGCAATGGGGCAAGATACAGAAATAAAAGGCTCATAGATAGGAAAAGAAGTTGTTAAACTGTCACCATTGCAGATAACATCATTATCTACATAAATAACACTAAGGAATCTATAAAAATAAACTATTAGATTTACCAAGTTAATTCAGAAAGGCTGCATGATACAAGGTCAGTATACACAAATCAACTGCATGTCTCTAGACTAGCAACAACATCTGGAAAATTTTATTTAAAACAGAATAACACGATAGCATCAAAAAAGGTAACAAATCAAGAGTAAGTTTATCAAAATATTTCCAAGTTCTACACTGAAAACTATAAAATAATAACCAAGAGAAATTAAAGATCTAAATTAAAGAACAGACATATCAAGTTCATGAATTGGAAGATCCAAGAGCATTAAGATCTCCTTTTCCTCTAAATTGATCAATAAAGTCAACACAACACCAATTACAATTTCAGCAGGATTTCTGCATAAACTGGCAAGCTGATTCTAAACTTCATATGAAAATTCAAAGGACTTAGAATAGGGAAAATAATCTTGAAAAGGGAAGAACAAAGTTGGAGGATGTACACTACTTTGTTTCAAGACTTAGTATACAATGGTATCAAGTCAGTTTGTTATTAGAATAAAGGTAAACACATAAATAAGTAGAACAAAAGAAATTTCAAAAATGATCCACACAATTAATTTTTGACAAAGGTGAAAGTATAATTCAATAGGAGGCTGGATTATCTTCTCTATAAATTCAGTAAAAATTGGATACCAATCTGGAGAAAAAATAAGCCTTGACCTTTATTTTACATCATATACAAAAATTAATTCAAAATGGATCAAAGACCTAAAGCTAAGTGCTAAAAATATAAAATTTCTGGGAAAAGTATAGAAGAAATTCTTCACCACCTTGAAGGAGGGAAAGATTTCTCAGAACATAAAAAAAGTACTAATCATAATAGGAATATGTTCTAGGGATATAATGTACAGAAAGGTAACTACAATTTACAATACTATATTCTATACTTGAAATTTCCTGATAGTAGAACTTAAATGTTCTCACCACACATATGCAAAGAAAAAGTTAATTATCTGATGTGATAGAGGTGTCAACTAATCCTGTGTGGTAACCATTTCATAATATATATACATATATCAAACCATCACATTGTGAACTTAAATTTACACAGTGTTCACAAAGTTGTACATCAATTATATCTCAATAAAGCTGGAAAAAAATCAGCTGGACAATAAAATAAAATAAAATGCACAACTGATAGGTGTGTAGGGGAAGAAGGAAGGAAGTAGGCAGAGAACTGTGATACCGAGATCACATCCAAGCAGTTCACACTGTGGTAATGTATTTGGCGGTCAGGGACATGGTGATGGAGTCAGATAAAGCTGTCTTCTCTCAGCCCATCCCCTACTGAGTGATCACAAAACAGAGATCTCATCTCTCCGGGTTTTAACTTTTTCATCTCTAAAATTGAAATGTTTTTTAAAGGGTTTTAAAAATACATCCAAATTTTGTATCACGATGAGTAGCATTTAATAGACAATCAAAAATGGCAGTTATTACTACTCACAGGTTATCCTGGCCTCCAGTTTCTAACTTCTGAAATTTACTCTGGGTACATTATCCAAAAACACTATCCTTTCAATGATTTCCCAGTAACTGACAAAATAAATCACTACATCAGCTTCCAAACTTAGGATTCTACCTCTTACCTTTCGAATACCCTGCATGACTTATGACTACCTATCCTTTCTTCTTTCTCTTGGAATTGCCCCAGTGCACAGTGACCTTCCCATATTCATCTCCCTAGTGAACCCCATCATCACCTAGCCCTACCCTCCCTATTTAAGACCTGGTTCTAATTCTACCTTTGCCAAGAAGCCCTCTGTGATCGCTTCCTCACTAAAAAGTGATTTCTCTTCCAAGACCACATCTCAAACACTACACTCTGCAAAGTCTTCTGATTCTATTTTCAGGGATGGCTAAAAGCTTTAGGCATGCCTGTTTCTCAGTTCCTAAAGAATTTATTTAGATTTTTATAATTATATTTGTCTCTAGAGAGCTCTAAGTAACAATATTTGCATTTTTATATCCTCTTAGTCTACAGAAATAGGGAGCAGAAATTTAGAAAAATGAGAATAGATCTGATATAAGTTTTATAAATATAAAGGAATAGTTGAAACTGATTAATTTTTAGAACTATTTCCAGCGCTGCCTTGTGTTTTCTGAACTTGAACATCCCTTGTTAACCTTCAACTACAGTATGTTCTACTCAAAACTGCACTGCAACTATAAATTTAAATTAGATATCTGTGAGTCAATTAGTTCAACCAAAGAGCTAACTGAATCAGATAACACAAGATAAAGAAAATATAAAACAAAGACAAAGAAAATTCTCTGATTTTTAATCTGCTCCTTTGAAAAGTACTACAGAATTTCTTCTTTATTATCTTCTAAATGGCATAATTTTTCCTTTGACATTTACCAAAAAAAATTAATAACAGTTATAGAAACTAATTTTTCTGTGCTTGTCAGCTACTCCCTATGTACATAGTTCCATTATGAATGGTCATTAGCTGCCAGTCTCAGCATTATTAGACACGAGGCCTCTATAAACCCTGTCCCATTGGTCAGTCTTAAAAAATGGCACAGCTGCAAAACAATGTCAGTTATGATTCAGCCCTAATTTTCCCTGTCAACAGCCTTGTTCAACTTCCCAGATATTCCTACTTGTCGCCAAGTCCATTTTGTAAACGAAATCTGCCTTTTGAAAACCATCATATGAATGTGTCAACAGGTCATGAAATATTTTCATTACAAATCTTAAAGAAAAACTTAGCTCTAAAGAAACAGTTTGGAAAACGTCTATTTCATTAAGTGCAAGTGTGAGATCTTGATGGAAAACATTTATTTTGGCAACTGGCTGTTTTGTTGGTGGCCCCAAAGTACCCTGACCAGACTATCTTAGTGGGAGGTGGAACTAGGGGGATTCTAGAGCAAATGAAAAATTCCTTACTAGGAGCCCCCTGGACCATGAGCATTGAGGAAAGACTTGGAAAATCCAAAGTGCAAGTGCCAGGCATAAAAGCTTATTCTAAAAGCTCCAATGTTACTAGAGTCATTTCTCAATTATCCACATTAAGAAAAAAGTAGTGGCATGGACCAAAGGTGGAAGATAATACCCAAATTACTTGCTTTTGACTTTAGAACAAACGTATATGTGTACACATGCATAACTTTTCTTACTTAACTTTGTTTAAACCATTTTCTCTACCTGGGAAGACCTGTCACCCTCATTTGCCTGATAAGGTTCACTCATCCTTTACGACCAGAAACAAACTTGTACTTGTCACTTCTTCTGTGAAGCCTTCTCCAGGGAGATAATTCTTTCTCTTTCTCTCTCTCTCTTTCCCTCCCTCCCATGCCTTCACAGCCTTAGGTGCCTACATGTATTATGGCATATGTTATGTTGAACTATAATTATTTCTTTACATGTTGGTTTTCTCCAACTGTCCTAGGAGATCTATGAGGTAAAGTCAATGTTTTATTCATCTCATAGTCCCTAGAATCAAGCCCCAAGCATAGACAGTGCCCAGTAAATGTTTTTGAATGATTTTTCTTCTGGGTAATTCCCAATGTGACTGGGAAATAGATATCCCAGAAACAACTACAGACGAACAAAAATTTGGGGAAACTGACACAAACCATTCCCAAAGAATTCAATCAGGAGAAGACTTCATGAGAGTTCTTAAAATAAAAAGCTTTTCTTGGACCTTTATGATTTTCTTTTGATCTCTCCAGCATTCACTATTAACACAATTCACAGTGCTCTCTGAGCTCTGCTTTACCATTTATCACTTTAGGCACAAGTTCTGTCTCTGTACAAGATTGATGGGGCCAAGCCTTAATCATTACAACACTCCTTTACTTTTTTTATTGCATGTTGCATTTACAAATTACTGTTAGCCACACTGTTCTATAAGCTTATTGTGACAGCTCTCATTTGCAAATGAGAAAACTGAGAACCAAGAAAATCAAGTGACTTGGACTAAGTTGCATGTCTAATAAATGACAAAGCTGGGATCAGGACCAAAGTATCTTTGACTCCTAATGTCTTAAACAAGAGAGTCCTAAACACTGTCTTATGATGCTAGAGCTTATTCTCATAGTACAAGGAAGATTCTGACTTCACAGAGAGAAAGCCTCAGGACGAGAGAAGTTAAACGGTACATTTAAAGATCTCAGAGAGGCACAGCCAGAGGCAGGGGTAGAATTCAAGCGTCTATACAGGTTTACTAATTCAAAGACTCATCCCCCCGATTTTTTGTTTTTAATATGAATGTTGATTTAGTATCATGACACTTCAGTGTGACTCTGCAAAACACAGACATTAGCAACAGTAAGTAAGACAACATTTCAAAGTTACAGAAGGAATCATTTTTGAAGTGAAAACTTATGTCTGATAACAAAGAAATAAAAAATAAAAATGGCATAGTGATACCATATATCACTCATATGTGGAATCTTAAAAAAAAGAAAAAAAGAGGACACTAATGACCTCATCTACAAAACAGAAACAGACTTGCAGACATAGTAAACAAACTTATGGTTACTGGGGAAAAGAGGGTGGAAAGGGATAAATTTGGTAGTTTGAGATTTGCAAATGTGTCACACTATAAAAATAGATTTCAAAAATACAAATTTCTTCTGTATAGCACAGGGAATTATATTCAATATCTTGTAATAACCTTTAATGAAAAAGAATATGAAAACAAATGTATGTATGTATATGCATGACTGGGACATTGTGTTGTGCACCATAAATTGACACATTGTAACTGATGGTACTTCAATTTAAAAAATGGCACAGTGAAGAGAATAGTTGGTAATCAGTTATATTCAACAATTGACTGGCTGCTTTGAAGTGAGGTACATACACATGGGGAGTGCTACCTACTTAACAAGAGATTTTCTTGTTTTAAAGGTCAAGATGAAGTCAAGTGGAATAGGCTTTATTTTATAGTAATTTTTTAAATTAAATTTTAAAATTAAATTTTAATTAAAAATTTAAAAATTATGGTTAAATATATATAACATAAAAATTACCAGTTTGGCTGTTTTTTAGTGTACAGTTCTGTGGCATTAAGTACATTCACATTGTTGGGCAACCATCACCACACTCCATCTTCAGAACCCTTTCATTTTTCTCAATTGAAATTTTGTACCCATTAAACATTAACTCCCCATCTCAAGCCCTTGGCAGCCACCATTCTATTCTCTGTCTCTATGAATTTGACTATTCCAGGTACCTCATATTTGTCCTTTCATGACTGACTAATTTCACTTAGCACAAACGTCTTCAAGGTTCATTCATCCTATGGAATGTACCAGAACCCTATTCCTTTTTAAAAGCTGAGAAATATTCCATTGTATGTATATACCATATTTTGTTTATCCATTCATCCACCGATGGACACTTGAGGTGAATCCACCTTTGGGCCATTGTGAATAAGGCTGCTATGAACATGAGTGTGCAAATATCTTGAGTCCCCACTTTCAATTCTTTTGGATATATATACAGAAGTGGATTTCTAGATCATACGGTAATCCTATGTTTAATTGTTTAATTTTTTGATGAACCACATCATTTTCCAAAGCAGATGTACCATTTTACATTTTACAGCACCTTAAATTTTCTATCATAAAATGCAAGTCTGAAACTATATAGCAACATGGCTCTAGATCTATTAATAAGAAAGTATGTTTTATGAAAACATATGTAATTTTTTTTAAATTCATGAGACTTCAGGTTGATTTGTAGAACTGAGCACTTTTGAATTGTTCTACTTTAATTGACCCAGAATTCCTCATTAAAAAACAGCTAAACATACAGACAGTTCCAATCTATAGTTTGTCAATTAAAAAATTATCCATGCACAAAACTTAATTGCTTTAAAAATGGAAAGTTAATTTTCTTCTATAAAATATACCATTCGAAGTATATTTTGCTCAAGCTTCCAAAAGATTGTGCTCTGAGATGAAATTAAGCATGAAAAATTTCTGGCTAAAAGCCCTTTTTTAATTTTAAAGTATTCAAGGAGAGACTGAAGAGGGAGGGTTATAAACTGAAATTAACCATGGTGTGTAAGAAATGAGAAAAACAAAAGCAAAAAAATAAAGTTTACACAAGAAAGTGGCTATCTAACCCAAGTCAAGCAAAGCTAGAAATAAATGTCTAATAGCAAAATTAACTCAGTCTCATGAGAATTCTGATTGGGGGATGGCTTTACAAAAAGAGAGTTGATTGTGGAATTATACAATAGGCCAGTGTTTAGTTTTCTTCTAATTGCAAGCAATCAGCAACTTTAAGTCAGCAAAAGTTTAAGTCCTGAATATAGAAAACATAAAAACATAACTATTCACTGTTTTCAAAGTGCTTGAAATCAAATAAAAGAGATAAAGCTGACAAATAAAAAATTAAAACACAGCCATGCTTAAGGGCCAGTGCCCAACTTTTTATAGAAATTGTTATACGCAGCATTTCACTTAACTATAACCATCCTTGTCACATAAAATCACTTAAAAACTTTCTAAAGTACACATGAATTAATTAACCAAAGCACCACAATTAACCAATCACTTAGGATTGTATTTAACATGCTGTGTATCAGAGTGGGCAGCACAAGTTCTTATCTTACTGCTTAATAATATTTGTTTTATTTTTACAGCAGTAAATCAGAAGGTAGAAGAATGTAGTTATCACAGTCATGGAATTCAGAGGCAGCATTAGGGAGATTCTGATCTAACTTTTAAGGAGATTGAGGATTATGTGATGGTTCTTAAAGGAATTGATTGGGCTGTTTATTTTGCTTTTTTATTTATTATAAATTCCTTCATACCAAGTACAGGCAAGAGTATCCAAGTCACTGGTCATTCTGTTTTATGTAAGGTTCTGCTCTGTCCCTTCAAACTGTAATTGCAACCCCTCAATGCTTGAAGGCTTCACTCCTCCATCAGGTAGTCCCTCTCTCTCAGGAGGTTCATGCTTCCTCTGGTCCAGGCTCTCTCTGATGCCTGCTTTGCTCTATAACAAAACCTCCGCCCAGTCAACCCCCAGAGATGACCAACAGCACATCAAACATATGCCTAAAAAACGAAACTGTGGATTTCAAAAAAAAAAAAAAAAAAGACTTTCTCCATGTTGGTAAATGACAATTTGCTGATAGCAGTCATCCTGAAGCCCTCCTTGGCTCTCTTGCTCTCACAGCTCACTTCAAAATATCTCCGTAATCCATTTCTTACCACCACCACTACTACTACCCTGGTCTGAGACACTGTCCTCTCTTGCCTGCATTACAAAACAATCTCCTGAGTGCTACCGCTGCCCCTTTCCTTGATCCTGCTCCCGTCATTCTCCAAAAACACAACCAGAGTGAGCCTCCCAATGGCCAACCAGTCAGTTGATAAACATATGATCTTAATCAAATGATGATAATCATATGATAAACATATGATGTTTATTGTGTATCAGGCACCGTACAATGAGCTTTACTGATATTAAGTCATTTCATCATCACAATTCTGTAAAGAAGGAACTATTATTATCCCTATTTACAGAGGAGGCAACGGGAGTCCCGAAAGGTTAAGTATTGTGCCTGAGGTCACACAGCTGGTAAGTGGCAAAGCTGGGATTCAAATCCAGGCAGTCTGGGCATTAGTACCTCTACTGTCTCCAGAGGACTCTCATATTATTCAGAGTATAAAAAAAGTCTACAAGGTCCAATATCACCTGGTCCTCTCTTAACATGCCTCCTATTAGCTTCCTCTCACTCCTCTCCAGTCTCACCACCCCTACACTCTTTCTCAAACAGACCAGCAAGCTTCTGGCTCAGCTTATGGGCATTTGCGGCTTCCCCAGCTTTGAACACACTTCCTCCAGATACCCACGTGGTTCACTCACAAGTCAAATGATGAGCAGATGAGTCTCACCTAAATGCTCTATTTCAATAGCAGTCCTCTTCTCCCTCCATTCCCTATCCCCCTTGCCTGCTTCATTTTTATCCCTAAAACTTAGCACCACCTGACAAGATACACGTTTTAATTGTGTATATTTCTACCTAACCCCGCTGTCCTGTAAGTTACATAATGGTAAGGATTTTAGTCTGTGTTTTTCACTCTGTCTCCAATACCTAGAATAGTGTTTGGCACTTGGGAGAAAGAAAGGAAGGCAGAAAGAAAGAGGGAGGGAGGGAAAAGTTAGGGAGGAAGGAGAGGAGAGAGAGGTGAGGGAGAAAGACCACTTGAGCTGTATGTTGTAATTCATCAGTTTTTTTCAATGTGTCTACAAATTAAACACTAATGAGAAGCTAGGAGAATTCCATGACCACCTCCCGATCTGACTCCAAAGAGCAGACCACACTCACATGAATGAACTGTACAGGAAGCAGTGTCCCAAGATAAAGAGTCTTGGATTTAGCTAAGGTAAGCAATTGGAGCTCACTCTGTGAAGTAGCTTAGGAGGTAGGGAAGCTTGTTAAAATGAGAGCAGAGAAGTCTTCTTCTTAGTAATTAGAAGCAAGTACTTTTCCATTGAATCTATTAATCGGCCTCCTTTAATTTTCAGAATGCTTTAATTTCATCGCTACTGACTCCTATCCAGAATTCTCCAAGTGCAGAGAACACAGGACTACCATCTTGGCCTAGGTCTCTAAGAAATGAGAATTGGGGCAAAGGATTTTATAAGGTAATAAACCCTAAAAAAAGAAAAAGAAATCACCCAGTTTTTAGGGCAAGAGCAAGAACGTCATGTTAGGAGCCAGGGTAAGCTAACATTAATGTCAGGAATAATATTTACAAGTTATGCAGACTATCCAGAAACATTGTTGAAAATGAGTGTCTTATGGGCAAGGTTATTCACACAATTCTGAAGAGCAGGCACAGAACAGCCAATTGTCCCTCATAAAGAGCCCTAGTTGCCCCAGGTTCAGAATTAGAATTCCAGATGACTGCGGGTCTGTCTTTCATATAACTCTTAAGTGCTCTGAGATTTTCAGAGCTTTACACAAGTGAGGGCTTAAGCCTGAAATTACCTACAGCATTTGAACCTAGCCAAAGGCTAAATACCAGCATTAAAACCAGACATAGATTTTTCTTGGGTGATGTATGCCATAGTCAAGCTTACGGGCATTTTTATCCAGAAAAGCCTAGTCTCACTGGCACTGAAAGATTTCCTAACACAATAACTTTCGTCTTCGATGCCCTTAACCAACTGAAATGAATATCTTGATGTAACATTTCAGTGTTACAGAGCTCTAACCTTGAAACTTGAAGTTACACGATAAAAACTTGCTTTTTAACGTGTCTGAAACTACACTTCCCACTGCGTTCCGGACTCTCATAGGTCCCTTAGACTATCACTGCGTCAGTGGTCCTGAAGATCTCACTCACTGACTTGAGCAGTAGTCAAACTTAAAGATGCGAAATCTCATGCTTGGCCTCAATCCTTTAAAAAAAAAAAAAAAAAAGTGGGTTTTTTGTTCTAAGATTTTTTTTCCTTTTTTCTTTCTTTTTTTTTTTTTTTCAAACTGGTCTCAAGTCCTATATTCCATATATGTGGATCTGTAACATTATTGTGGTAAATACATGATTTTAATTTCTCCATTTTTCAACCTTTACTGAATAATATTTTGCCTAGTAATGAACTGTATCAGAGTTCAAGTTCCTGGCAATATAAGTTGTGACGTTATTTTCATGTACGATTGGTCACATTAGTTTTCAGGTCTAATTATGGACTTCTCTACCCTTCTTATCACAACTTTCTCATAGCCTTAGACATTTAAGGATTTTTAGATAATGGAAGCCAGACCATTCTTCTTTGGTCCCTTAATTTCTACTCCTTCCTTTTCTCAGCTCCTCCTTCCTCTGCTGGCTCCTTCACATCATCGAGCAGAGGGCTGTGGGAGGAACAAGCCCAGTAGTCATCTGAGTCCACAGCATGGGATCATCTAGATACAGGCAAGAGGGCAGGCACTGGTGGACAGCTTTGTGGGTCATCTGGTTTGGGTAGGCTTAAAAAGAGGGCAAGTATGTACCTTAGGTGTCCTTAAGAAGCCAAAAATGGGGGGGGGGTAAATCTAGGTAAACAGAAGTAAATAAAAGGCAAATCTTCCCCTCAGTTTACATTTTCTCCTCCTTCAAACTTAATTTGGGCACGTATTTAGTTTCACCTGTTTTATCCTCTTTATGTTATTTGACAAATAAAGGTATTCCTATGCCCTTATATAAGCCTACTGTCCTGAAGAATGTAAATTCAATTTTCAACATTAAACATAACTATAGTTGAAGGAGGGGGAGGGTATACCTCAGTGGTAGAGTGCATGCTTAGCATGCATGAGGTCCTGGGTTCAATCTCCTGTATCTCCATTTAAAAAATAAATAAATAAATAAGTAAATAAACCTAATTACCTCCCCCACAAAAAGAGTAAAAGAAATTTTAAATAACTAGTTGAAAATGTGCCTACTCATGTTGTTTTTGCTAAAAAACTACTCCAACAGGTGGATACCAAAAGAATGATCCGTATCTTAAGAAGGTAAGAGCAGTGTAACACATATTAAACTACCAATTTATAACCTTTACCATATACTAAAGACTCCTCAATAATCTGAACCTTGTACTTGTGCCATATGCACATCTAAAGAGGTTACCTAGAGTGTACCTGTGACAAAGCATACTCTTGTACTTGCACAGATACATAGCTTGTCTTCATCGTATTAAAACAGTTGGCTAAAAAAATGCAGGTAGCACTCACATATTCTTCTATCATAATCTTTAAAAAAAAACTAAACCATTAAAATTACTTCAAAAATGCAAATAAACAAAAATCAGAAATTCTACTTTGGCCCTTCAGTTTGGGAGAGGAGAGGACCAAATAAGAAAGTCATCTTCTCCTTTTTAAAATTCTATTTCCCAATTTTAAATTCTTCAAGATTATGAGCTTGACCAAATGACAAACGCAATGGATCTATCAAAATATGCAAAGATATGTCATTCGGATACACCGTTGTTAAAGAGTTTTCCTCTGATCCACCTGCATACAATTTTCATGAAGCTTGTTAAGTGTTTAATAGGACTGCTGAGTATTCTTGTGTGCAAGGTCAGTTCTGGGATGGTTAACTATTCTGAAAGACTATGAATGTTTTATAAAGTGAGAGTAATATAACGCAGGAAAACAATGGAAAAGAATTATATGTATGACAAGCTTAAAAAAATACTTTTTCACAATAAAGCATGGCTAAACGTGGGGGGAAAAAATAGATCTATTTGGGGGCATAGAGCACTAAGCACTAGATTGGCGGCCATCTCAGTAGTGTGCAGAATTAAAAGAGCATTTTCCCACTTTGGGGCCACATTAATTGCCTGCCTACTAATTCTAATAAACTAGACTTCCTGAAGTCTTCCACCATTCAAAGCTGCAAGCTGCAGAAATATTAACAAGCTGTGCAATGTTTTCTTTTCTCCAAGAGATTGATCAGTTCAAGATATCAAGTAATCTTTGTGTGGAAGGAACAGCTAGATGTAGATATTCTATCACCAGATAAATCATTAACATAAAAAGACTGACTCACAGATGCATAAAATATTAATAAATATTTTAAATTTTCAGTTAAAATATTTTAGGGCTGACATTGTAATAATACTAAGGTTTTTTTTTCAATGATGTGAATTTTTAATGGTACAAATATATTGGAAAAATTAATTTAACTCTACAAATTCTGTACCAACAAGAGATCCTGCACCCAAGATTTTACTGAAGGGAAAAGAAGGTCCACAAAAAATGTGTCCGTACGTGTCTATAGCAACTTTTACAGTTCACTTCTATAACTGATTTATAATAGTTACCAATACTGTCTTGAGAAATGAGGCCTAATGAATATTCAAACTAAGTAAAAAATTCCCCTCACTTACCACATTCCTGTCACCACTAAGAAGACATAACCCAAACATTTGCTGAATTTAGAGAAAGATCATGATTTCGTGGTGTGATCTAAGAATTCCAATATATTTTGCACAAGAGAAGTTGACCATGGAGGAGTTCACTGTTGGGCACAGAATGTGAAGTTGGAGGAACTCTGATGCAAGGAGGGGCTTGCCCTGCTTCTACTGGCTTCAATGCATCTCAGGTGTTGATCCTTTGAAATGGATGCCTGAGCAGAGGGGAGGGAACAGCAAGTCCTTTGGAAAAGGCCCAAGCCTGGGAAAAGGATAAACAGGGCTTGGTGCTTGGTCCCCTGAATGGTTTGAAAATGCTTCTTAGGAGGTGTGGATTCACATGACCTCTTCCAGGAACTTGAGCACTTTTAGCATCTCTGCCATCTCTTTTTCTTTAGACTGCAGGAATCTTGGACCAGTACTTGCACCAGAGAATTGAGTTCCTTCCTCAAACACACGTTGACCCTCATCATTTTTCTGCCAGTATCAGCAAGGCTAAGTATATTTCATGAATCTCTGTTGAGCCTGGCATTCTCTACAGATGTCTCCATGCCAGCATTCTTCTTTTTAGCAGCACAAATCTCATCAATGAGTTGGTATTTCCCCTCAATCAGTACAGCCAGCATTTTTGCCAACTTCTCTTTGTGTCTCCCATAAAGTTGACTTCTACAAGACCGAGCAATTCTGAAAGTACATAAAAACCTCACCAATAAGCTGGTGACAGGCAGAAATGCCACTGTCTGCCCTTCTAGGTTCTGGAAAGTGAACTGTGAACTCAGACCATTGGGCAGCAGCAACACCGCGGCTTCATTCACCTTCGCAAAGAAGAGTGCTAAGCCAAGCTCCACACAGCATGGCAGCCCCTCCATGACACTGATCCACCACAGGGCTCTGCCCAGTTACCGTGGATCCACTAGCCACAACAAGCCGTGGGGAACACACCAACATTCCACCTGGAACCAAACCAGCAGCTGACATCCTGGATTGGTCACGTATCTTGTCAGTGTTGGGGGAGGGCCTGTGTCAGAGATGTCTGTAATGAAAATGTGATTCTCTCCATTAGGGTCTAATAGTCATTTTTTTTCTTCCCTCTTTCCTTTTATGTTGATCTCAATACACAATACAATGGAGGGAAGTGTGTCCATGTTAAGTTTATGGTTTCGCACGTCTTTAATGTTTCTAATACTTGACAGTATCTGAAGACCCACTGTAGGAATCATATGTTAGAATACCCATTAACCCAGAATATACACCTCTGTCACATTTCAACTAAAACACACACACTCTCACAACATGGATCCATCTGATTCATGGGGGCTGAATTTCATAGAAATGAAATCAATCCCAATGTACACTTTAATGTCTGTCTCTTTTGCTCTCAGTACTGTTTTTTAGAGCTATGCGTCTTTTTTTATATGAATATGCCATCCATTCTGTTTGTAGGGTTGAATATGCCATTCATTCATTCTGTTGGAAGGTTTGTAGTGTATATCACAGACTACTAATCCATTCTTTTAATAATAGGCATTTGGGTTAGCTCCAGTTGCGCTATTATGAATCAACATTTTTGAATATTTATGCACACAACTTTTTTCTAAATATATGATTTCATTTACCAGATGTGATGAATACATGCAAGCAGCAATATTTGGTAGATGTGCGCTGAATGCTCCTTGACTTCACTTTGAGTATGTTCTTTTGTATTACCTTGGTTCCTTTGGGTTTTTTTTGAGTCAGCTGTATGCTTTTCTTTCTTTTTGTTTTTCAAATACATTAACCCATTAGTCTATCCATTTACTTCAAACAGATAGTCATATAAGCTCATCCACATCCTAAAAAGAGTGAAAAAACGTCTGTATTTTCCTGCTTCCCTCTCCCATCTTTAAGATTTTTGATATCCTGTTTGCCAACTTCTTGTTCATACTTAGCAACTCGTACTTCTTGCATTTCCAATTATCACTTTCTCATTTCTAGATCATCCTGCTTCTTTTCTATTTAGGGTAGAATTCTCAATCTTTCTTTTAGGGTAAGTTTAGAATTGCTGAATTCTTTAAATTTTTGCTAGTCTGTGAAATTCTGCACCTCTCCCGTTATTGTAAAGGACGGGCTTGTGGCATAGGGTACCCTACATTGCAGCTTTTTCTCATTCAGGACTTTGACTATGTCTTGGCACTCCTTCCTGTCCTGCAATGTTTCTGTCAAGATATCAGCTGAAATCCGTATGGAGGTTCCCTTGTGACTAACTTGTTTTTCTTTAGGTGCTTTTATAATCATTTGGTTTACCATGAACTTTGGTCATTTTAATGATAATATATCTTGCCGTAGGTCTGTTGGGGTTCATCATGCTTTGGGCCCTCTGTGCTTCCTGTATTGGGATAGCTGATTCTTTCTTCAGTTTCAGAAAGTTTCAGTCTGATTTCTTCAAATACCTTTTCAGACCATTTTTTCTCTTTCTTTCCCATCTGGTACCCCTATGAATCTTAGCCTGGCATGCTTTTTCTTATGCAGGTTTCAATTGCATTGCTTGATAAGGTTTTTTAACTCAAAATAGAAATTATACTAGTCTAGGTGGGCACTGCTGTGTCTAGAGGGAAAGATAACAGGATGACTAAAGAGTGGAAATGGAGGGCACACGACCTGGAACCAGAAGATCTACATTCAAGTCCAATTCCACTATTTGGGCAAATGAATGTGTCTGGGTCTCAGTTTCTAAACTGTAAAAAGGATAAAATAAAGTACAACACATAGGGTGGTTATCCCTATAAAATGATGATTTGATTACCAAAGTGATTTGTAAGCTGCTATATCAATGCAGGGTTTTATCATTTCAGGGTTAAATGACTTACCCCAGATCACACAGCCAGTTATTTGTAAAAACAGCATAATGTGTAGAAATCTAGTTTTCTGGCTGTTTTCTGCACTCTTTTGATTACAGTGTACCTTTCTCTCTTGTATTATGTAACTATTCTCAGAAAAAAAAAAGGTTAATCATAATTTGCAGTGCATAATGACATCCTAAAATTTTGTTTCAGAGGCATTTTGTGTGTATCCTTCTAGCTCACCATTTTCACTTCTGCATCGTGCCTCCCCTTCAGTCTTAAAACAAAACAAAACAAAACAACTGCTGTTCCTTTAAGCCTCACACCATCCAAATACTCTACCTCTGCCCCATATCTCTTTGATGTTTCTACCATCTTGTGTTGACTATTCCTACTTCACTCAGGACGTTTTTTTTACCTTTGGTTTATTCTTCCCACTTATGTTCAACCCAGTCAGAAATCATAGAACTAGAACATCCTGAAGATGAACCATTCATCACTCTGGTTTCTCATTACTTGACCATCAATTATCTTTTCCTCCATTCCGTCTCTGCCATGCTCTCCTATGGTTATCCTTTGACCCTTGTCATCAACAGTAAACAATCAACTCTAACCACCACTTCTTTTCTGGCCAGTTCATCTGATCAAGTACTTTCACTTCCACAAAACTCTTCAACCTCATTGTGACCCTCAACCCATTCACTTCCTCACTATCCATCAGTCCTCTCCTGTTTTCAGCTACTCTTATGGGCCAGCTGGGATTCTAAGGTCCTTCACTAAAATCATCCCTTTTGGAACACATTCAGCTCTCATATGCCCATACTATTTGCCTGAAAAAACTAAATCTGGATGCTTTCTATCATGGTGTTCCTCAGATATGTACCAAGGTTTGCTTAATATATTATATAAACAAATTGAAAGGATATTAAATTGGAACTTTGACTTCAGGTACCAGGGAATGACAGACATAAATTCTCATGTGAAGTATTAACCAGAATACATTTTTTTTTTTTTTTTTTTTGCAGGGAGTAGGTGACTAGGCCTACTTCGTATTTTTTTTAATGGAGGTACTGGGGATTGAACCCAGGACCTCATGAATGCTAAGCATGCACTCTACCACTTGAGCTACATCTTCCCTCCCAGAATGCAAATTTTCAAAGGCAAGAGTAAAAGTGATACCACGACATTTAAAAATTCCTCCTCTCTGAGGATAGTAGTAAAAGACTCAAGATGCATTTTAAGAAGAGGAGGATTTGTCTGGTGGGAACTGCTAGAATGCTGAGCCATCACCAAAGGAAGGGGTGTCTAGGGATAGCCACGGTCTCAAGTCAACACTAGTGAGGGCTGCTTCTATGGGACCACTCAGAACTCAATAATCCATACCTGTGGATGGAAGTTCAGCAGACAAAGTTCTGACCCCTACCCTGGAAACTCTGAGGACAAAAGACCTGAGCTATTAAACTGCTTCAACGTGGGAGCCATGGAGAGGTGGCTGAATGGAATCTACTGCCCTATAATTTATCAGAGCAAAGGAAGCTTTATTCTTTCTTAAGGCCAGAGATGGGCCACAAAGGTGAGTGTCAGCCTGAAGCCTTTTGGGCTTGTAGGTATGAGGACCAACCGGGAGAGTAATGGGATTTCCACAGAGAATATGTGTGGACTGGACTTCTGGATAACTAGAAGCTGGGAGAGCAGAGGCAGCCAGAGGAATGGAATATGCCTGCATTACATACATACATTGGAGGGACTCAGGAGGGGAATCTAGGAAAACCCACGGAAGTACACAGAAATGACGCAGAATTAAATACATTCCAGGCCCCTCAAATACCTATCCATCTTAGCACTGCCATCTGTCAAGCAGAGCAGAAACCCTCTGTACCTTCTTTTCTCTCTCTCCCTGAGTACCAGCCCTGAAAGTCAGGGCCAGTGCAGCCTTGGCTATGGAGATAAAGGAGGTGTGGGGAGAAGTCTTCCCTTTGAATGAAAACTGAAAGTGAAATATGTAGAGCTGAACATTCTAATTTCTAAATCTAGAGTGTTTTTCAACTTACTATATCTGTGACCTATTTCCTAGGAGGCACAGGGATGAGCCAGAGTTTTCTATCTGTGGCAGAGAGAAAACCTTCCCCACTGCACAACTATAAAAGGGACAATGGGAGAGACAAATGAAAAACAGAAAGAATTAAAATTTACATTCTCATTCTATATCAGGAGTCATGCTTTTAAAGATATTGATTATACTGGTTTCACGTTAACTCCACTTTCATAAGTCCTGAATGAGCCCTCAGCCTAGCCCAGCAATGCTCCTGTTTTCATTTCCCACTATAGCAGGCTTGCTTTCCCACTGTTCTCCCGTATAACTGTTTTAATCTTCACTCTCAGCTCAGAACTCCTCCCTCCCTTCCCACCACTTCCCCCTTAGATGATGAGTATACCCATGCCTCACTGAGATGCCAGAAACTCCAAGATGATGATGCCCAAACTTCTCACCCACAAAACTGCCTACACATCAGCCACATTTCCCCCTGCTACAGCCTCCAAAAGCCTCCTCTGTAAAAAGCTAATTCCTCTTCATCCCTTTTCACCTCCTGGGATTGTCCTCTTCTCCCCTCAGCAGTCTCTTCCTCCTAATAGATCATGTTTTAAGACTTTTTAAAAAAGCAGTTTGGGGTTTACAATAAAACTGAGAGGAAGGTATAGAGATTTCCCATATACCCCCTGCCCCGACTCAGGCATAGCCTCTCCCATCATTGACATGACTCACCAGAATGCTGTATTTTTACCAAGGATGAACCTACACTGACACACTGTAATCACTCAGAATCCATAGATTACCTTAGGGTTTTCTCCTGGTGGTGTACATCCTCTGGGTTTGGACATATGTATAATGACATGTATCCATCATTATAATACCATATAGAATACTTTCACTGCCTTAAAATCCCTCTGGCCCTGTCTATTCCTCTCACCCACTCCATCCCACAACCAACTGATCTTTTTGTTGTCGCCACAGTTTTGCCTTTTCTCGAATTTCATATAGCTGGAATCATGTAGCATCTAGCCTTCTAAGACAGGCTTCTTTCACTTGGTAATATGCACTTAAACTCCCTCTAAGTATTTCTATGGCTTAATAGTTCATTTCTTTTTATTGCTGAGTAACAATGGTCTGGATGTACCACAGTTTATTTATCCATTTACCTACGTAAGGCAAACTCATATTTAAAAATCTCCCTTGGGTTCCTTTCTTAGCTTTTTTTCCACTACTTGGCTACTCTTCACTATTCATCTTCTTGTATATGTAGCATTTACTTGATAGCTACACTTCTCTACCTCCCATTGACTCCTCAGCCACTCCACTGAGACTTCTGCCCACCATTCCCATCCTTGAAGCAGCTCAACAAGGTCACTGGTGACTTCACATTATTAAATCCAAGGCCCTTTAATTTCAGTATAGGACTCATTTCCCCACCATTGTTCCATCTCTATCTCAAAACACTTTCTACTCTTGACTTGCATAGTATGACTCTCTTTTAATTGTACTCACTCTCAGGCTTCTGCTTCTCAGTCTCCTTTGCAACCTCCTCCTCTTCTACCCCATCTTTTAATGTGAGAGAGAGGGTTCAGGGCTTGCCTCTGAGCCCTTCTACCTTTGTTCTCTGCCTTCCCTTTCTCTCCACAGCTTTAAACACCATCTGTGTATTGATAACTACCATGTTGATATTTTCAGCCCAAATTTCTCCTGGGAAGCTCAGAGTTTGATATCCAACTTCTCTTTTGATAGCTCCACTTGGATATTTCAGAGGCATGTGAAATTCCACTTGTCCAAATTAGACCCCCAAATCTACCCCCTCCTCCACTTTTCAGACTCTGGCTTTTTCAGACTTTCCATCTTGGTAAATGTCACTACTATTTAAATATATCAGTAATCTGGAGTCATTCTGTATTCTTCCTTTTTCCTCATATCCTACAGCCAAACTATCAAATGGGGATTCCAAGCAAATCTTGACCACCCATCTTCATCACCATCATCATCAAATGGTTTGCCTGGACTAGTACAAAAGCCTCCTCACTCTATTTTCCTCCTATTCTCTGCCAACCCACAATCCACCGGTTACCAAAAGTGATACTCCAACAATGTACATATCATTCCTAGCTCCACTCCCCACACATAAAGGTTCTCAATTCACTCAATGAAATTCTGTCCCCTTTCCCCCTCAAGCCATTAACTCCAGATCTTTGCTCACATGATGCAGCCACACTGGCCAACCTTCATTGCCTGTACACACCTCTAAGAGGCCTTGAAATGTTCTATTCTCTCTACCTCTACCTTCAAAGCACTCATCTAAACACAGGCTGCTTCTGATTCTTTTTCAAGACTCAGCCTAATGCTTAGCTCCTCAGAGAGGCCTTTCCAGATTCCCCCATCAAGGCTGTATTTTTGATCAGTATCCTCACCCTTTCTGTCACTGCACTTACAACCACTGGTAACTATGCGTGCATTGCTTACCTACCTTTTTCTACAAGCTTTAGGCTTCTTAAAGATATGAATCATGGCAGTGTTGCTGACCTGTGTCCACCCAACAAGCAAGACTACACCTGGCCGAGAGGAAATCTCAACAATATGTGCAGAATGGTGTATTCTGCTGGTAGCACATCAACATGGCCGTGACCTAAATGTCATAAATTATTCCAGGTACTCCTCATGTTGAACAATGATTTTATTAGGGCTCAGCTACCCACACAAAGAAAGGGAACCAAATAAAAGGCCAAACCACAGGAACAGATCTTTGTTTTGAAGGATTGGAGGAAGTTGCAGTTATTAAATGCCAAAATGTTTTGGGAAGTCAAACAGAGACCTAATAAAAGGAAAACCCTATTACCCTCATGCTTGGATTGGGTATTCAACCTGCAGTGATGTGCAACTTTTAAAGTTGTTCATTACTTACATCAATATATCTGTGGAGACACGAAACTATTTCCTTTGGAATTCAAGTGGATTGAAAGACAGTTTGGGGCTCTTAGAATTTCATTAATAGCTTATCAATAAACAATTAGTCAGCATCTTTTATATGCACAGGCTGCCCTAAGCAGGAACTTTCCAATATTGCTCAGCCCATAGCTTGGAAACACCCCAAAGACTGGGTCAGCTCTAAGGAGCTGTGGCCTCCTGCTGGGGTCACACATCCCTCCCAGGGTGGGCTCAGGGCCAATGCTGTTACTCTTTCCCTGATTCATTTTCTGATGTTGGCTATGATTTTACCTCTTCTTCCTTTAGAAATCAAACTGTATTCCTTCTTGGATAAATCAATGCAGTGAACTAGGGTAGATGCCAAAACTAAATGATTTTGGTGTGCTATAAAATAATGGAGTTGACTTTTATAAAGCCTTTACATTGAAACTGACTTCTTCAAACTACACATGTTAAACTTGTTTTATTGTCTAGTAATCGAACTGCAGTTTCAGAAGGGAGGGGTAGGGGGAACGAGTCCTGAGAATTCTTAGTGGCTCCCACACAGGTTAAACTACCATGGCTTTTCTGTTTCAAATAAAACTTTTGGACACTGACTGTAACCTCAGATTAGGTGCTTGGCTTTAAAAAAAATGCATACAAGTGTTACCATGCATACTTCTTCATGTTATAGGAGTCTTAATAACTTTAATAACACCTATTGCAATGTTTGATTAGAGTAAGTCAGAAATGATACAAATGTCAATGACCATTATGGTAAAGAAATTTGTACCAGGGTTCAGGGAAAACAGTTGAGTCTTCCTTCACAAAACTTCTTAAGGGAGGAAGGAAGGAAGGGAGAGATGAGAGGAGGGAGGGAGGAAAGGGGAGGGTGAGAGAGGAGAGAGGAGGGAGGGAATTGAGGAATGTACATTCATTTCAAATAAATTTGTTCTGCCTGGCTGAATAGCATCCCTCACTGCAGATGGAAAACACAAAGTGGAGAAATGAATATATTTGCCAAATAAAAAAATAGCCAAAGTGAGAGGCAAAAGAGGGCTTACAGAGGAAGGAAGCTACTGCCACAAGCGAATGTGTTTTGTGTAAACACAGCAGACCCACACAGAATCTGAGGGATTTCTGAGCTTCACACAACACAAGCTGCAGAGCAGGAACTTCCCGAGCTCACCTCGCTGCACCAATCCAGGGATGAATGCCAGAGCACCCTGTCACCAACGTCAAGAGCAGTGCGGGAGCCAGAAAGCCCACAGTGCCCCTCCCCAACTCTTACAACTGCTCAGCCCTCTCCTCCGCGGCCACCCTGAGAACAGTCTACTTCCTCTTTGATTCTCTGCTCAAGTCCCACCTATTTATTAGTGGGCATCTCCACTCCAAGCATCGCATAGATGGCCAGAGCAAGGATATCCCACGGGTATGGTGCTTCACACAAGGACATGCCAGATGATACATCCTTCACTGTGTTTACAGCTTTGTAAAAGGAAATAACCCCCAGAGCCCCAAAAGAAATTTGTTAAGCCAAAGGGAAGTCCCAGTTGCCAGTCATTAGAGCTGATGTGCCATGGATCTGCTGGGGGCACCTTGGACCTGCACCTGAGCCAAGGGACTTGATTTTCAATCTGTCCCCAGTGCTCCAAGTTTAAGGAATTCTGAGATGCCAGAAGATATGGAGACATGAACATAAAAACTTACATCATTCACTGAAAAATAAAGAAAACTTCTTCTTCCTGTACCCTCACCCCCTTTAATGTAAGAAATGTAGAGTTTTATGAGCCAGCCATAAAACAGGCTGGCTATCTTGTGTGCAAAACCATATTTTAGAGAATGAACCTAAAAATGGGGCCTGAGGATGCTAATATAGAATTCTTAGTCCTCAAGTATATCCTGAACGTATATCAGAGGCTACCTTTCTTAGCAAATGATGACACCCAGGCCCCAGAAGCTAGGTGACATCCTTGTGGTCACTCATTTAGTGAGAACCAGAACCCACTGTTTTTAATTCCTTGCAAGGGCTCCTACAAGTACATCATATGGTCTCTCAAATGTGCACAGTTCCACAGGTATCAAAAATGCATGTATGTTTTGACAATGTAGCAGCATGATTTAGTTATGGGTAAAAGAAGTCCTGTTTTCACTCCGGGAAGAGAGCATTCTGATTCTTCAGAACTGTACTGCTTCTGGTTATGCGCGATGGCCCCATCCAAAGGCTTTCCCCAATCCCCCAATTGCAAATACCACTCTGGCATCTAATATCCTCCGCAAATGTGCGAAATACAAATGAAAAATATGCGTTTCCTAATGGTTCTATAAATATACCTAGGTTGACTTACAGGGGAGGTTTTCACAGTAGTTCACGTGACCAAGTGGAAGGCAGCAAAATCAGTTGAGATGTAGATGCTCAACAGGCAGGGTGCCCAACAGGACTGAATCACTCATCTTCATACCGCCCTCTCCTCCCAATGCACACAATGCAAGTTATGAATTGTTATATATCATAGACTTTGGGGAGTCCTATGAAGAGCTGACAGTGGGTATATTTAATCCATAAATTCCAAGGAATCCTGGAATTTGGAAGAACAGAAAATATGTAGAGACAGCACGATGTGCTTGTTCTGTGCTTCTTATAATGACAAGAACTTCAGTGCACTTCACTAGTGAAGTTAACAATAACTTTGTTAATCTACCCAAAGGGAAGCGATCTCTACCCACCTCACTTTCATTATCTCACTTTCTGAAAAAGAAACACTGAACTGAACAGCACACAAAATATCCTTAATGTTGCCCCTAAACTGCAGATGGGCAACAGATACAATCTTCACTAGCCAGGAAAAATATCATTTCGTCTTTGGAAAAGAGAAGAGATGTTGTGTGAGCCAGAGGATGGTCGTGTATGTCTATTCCTGTTAGAGGGAGCCGGGGGACAGTGCTGTTCATCCCCTTCTCACCCCAAAGTAGGCACTGAAAATTGTCAGCCGCATAGTTACCAAACCCTCAAAGAGAAGTGAACCTTACACAAATGTTTCAATAAAAAATACAGGTGGTCTAAGAGGTTTTATTTTTTTAACTCCTATTTGAGCAATGCTGACTCAGGTTTCTGCCGATGACCACTCTTTGGCAAAACCCAGCGTTTAAGGCACATTACTTATAAGGAAGAAAATAATGTTCTCTCCTTTACAAGCAAAACATACTATAGCTGAATTCCAACACACAGCTCACAGAGAATACTAGCAAAATGTATGGGTTCTGAAGAATGAGTCAAGACCTGCAGGACTTAACTTCTCAAATATAAACCCAGGAGCTTCTGCAAGATGTGGGCAAATGACTTGACATTGGAACATTCTTCAGGCTTGGGGGGTTTCTACTATGACTCACACTTGAGGGTCACATTTGATTCCTGTTGTCACTCCTCCAGCCATGTGACTATGACATGAAATCATGCTTTGCATAACAGTAGTGAGAAATATAAAAACTACCAGTTGCCACTGCAAGGAATGAAAAATACTTAGTCCATTTTTTTGCTTTTTGCAACTATCATTTCCCTGAAAAACAAGAAAAAATATGACCTATTCAGTCCAAAAGTGGGATCCCCAAGGCCCATGGCTTTTGGACCACCCGGAAAAACACAAGCTTGGCCGTAGGAAGGGCAATGTTCTTGTTCTAACAGTTGCCAGAATAGCTAAGAGGCTTAGGAAGTTTCTGGCACTGTCAACAGCTTGGAACTGTTAAGCTTGTTCTGTATTAAAACAAAACTCAGAGTCCTTTTTCTCTCAAATGGGGATAAAGTTGAGGATCATGTTCTAGCAAAGGACACACAGGAAGTGAGGCTAACATATCTCATCACTGAGTACCCTTCACCACATCTCTCCAGCACTGACGCCCAATCTTCCCAAATTGAGTCATCCCGGAACACACAGTGTATCAGATAATTCACTGGCTGCATTCCAAGAAATGGGCATATGCCTACAACAGTCACCTACTTCCTTGGAGGAAGTACCATGTTACAGGGAAACTTCTCAACATGAATTTTTCACTTGCACTCTGCTGGTGTATGAATAAAAGCAGAATGCCATTGACAAAAGCCATTTCACCTGTACCTGCCACTAGATTTATCATTACTGCCCTCTGACAATATTAGCCTTCCTTGCATTTTTTTACCGTATTCTAGTAATTTATAAACTATTGTTCACATATGAGAATCTGTAAAAATAATATAACCACTTCCTAATCTTTTAACTGAGTCACTGAAGTATTTCTTCACCATAGAGATCCTTTTGTATAAGGCAGGAATCCATGTCATTCCAAATATCTGAACAGAATAAGAAACACACACACATTCATTTTCTCTCTCTCTCTCCCCCTTGTTATCCAAACAAATTCTAAAGGACCCACATGGATATTCTCTGGAGTGACCAAATCTTTGAATATTTTAGGTCTGAAAACTTCTAATAACAGACAAAAATTTGCATCTCTACATCTTGTTCACCTGTTTTCATGAGATTATCATCAACTTGGGTTCTCACCATTCTCCACAAAAACTATCTCAGAGAACTGATATGAAAGCTGTAAACTCTGACTAGTCTTCTCTCCCTTCTGTTCTCTTCCTCTTTTATTCAAAATACATTTAATCGCTGGCCTCCTTCAGATCCTTAGTCTCGCCTCCCCCCCCCCCCCCCCCCCATCTGCTGCTGTGCTGTTCTTCTGGTCCTGTCTAGCTCAGATGCTACAGCTCTGGCCTGACTCTGATCCTGAATCAACCCAGCACCTTTCTACCTTGGCCCCTGGACCCAGGCTGATGCTGAACAAAGGCCTATCCTGTGTATCTGAGGCCACCAGCTGCACAGAGTATCTGATCCCCAGAGTGGGGTAGAGGCGGGGCTGTGGTCCTTCTATTCCACTCAGCAACACATTACCCATCCCCATGGCCACCCATTTCCTCCATCTTCCTTATCTCACCTCACCCCTTCTCTCTATTCCATGGCCTCTGCTTTACCCCTAAGATCCCTCTATTTCCTGAGGAGCTTTGTTTCATTATTCTTTCTCATGATTCTGTCTTCAAATTCCCCCTCTCCATTAGCTCACTGAGCTTAGCTTAGAAGGAGACCCAAATCTTCTCCTTCTTGAAATTAAAAAAAAAAAAAAAAAAAAACAGACAAATTTAATGGCCAAAACTCTGGCTCAAAGTTTCATCCTCCACTTCCTACCATTCATTCATGCATGCATGCATGCATTCCTACCCCTCTCTCTCCTTTACTTAATCTCATATTGCCCCTCCAGCCACAATTCATGGAAAACTGTTTAAGAGTCTATCATCTCTGTTCTTTTTCTTGTAATTTTTCAACCAACTGCAGTGCACTGCTATGCCTCTATGGAAGTATCTCTTCCGAATAGCTTCCTAGACCAAGTCAGACCAGCTTTTCCCAGCACTGGCTCTCTGTAGAATGACTAGCTGTCCTCTCCTCCTTGACGCTCTCTCCTCCCTTGGCTTCACTAGACCATGCTCGCTTAGCCTGTCTTTTTTTTTACGGCTCTTCTGGCTTTTCACAGGTTCGTATTCCTCAGAATTCAGTCCTCTTCCCTGGTCTCTTTTCACTCTCCAGCATCCCTGGATTTTCCTATTTACCCACAGTCTCACGTCTCAGCTGAACACTGATGACTTTGCTCAGTGGTCCACTCTAGATGCCACACAGACATCCTCCAATTACTCCCAAAGGTAAGGAGTTGAGGATCATCCTCCAACCTGAACTCCTTACCTGCTCCCAACTGGCTCTGTCTGTATTTGTCATCACTGCAAATGGCACTGCCTCCATCTCGTCACTCAAATCAGAAGCTAAAGACTCAACTAACTATAGCCTCCTACACTCTCCCTTCCCACATCTAATCACTCCCCAGATCCCATTAATATACCTTCTTAATGGCTTTTTCCTTTCTCTTTACCACCTTTTATGGATTCCCTTCTCTTCCCGACTAATGCCATGGCTACAGTTTAGAGCCTCCTGATCTTTCTCCGGGACTATTATGGTGATTTCACCTCCATGTCGGCACTCTGGTCACTACCTTATTTCTCCCCAAGCTACCTACACATATGAACAGTTTCTAAAGATAAATCCAATAATGTCACAGTATTGATTAAAAAAAAAAAAAAACACTTCAGCAACCGAAGGCTAAAACCCAGATTAGTGGATAAGACCATATTTCAGTGTTTTTAAAACGGTAAATTGTGACCCATTAGTGGGTTAATAGATTTTAAAATCAATTTAATGGGTTTCAATCAGCATTAAAAGAATATGAAATAGAATAAGGCAGACAATACCACAGTGTATTTCCAAGCAGAGGGGTGAATTTGTTGCTTCAGTTTTTGCATGCTTCAGTGTGTGTGTGTGTGTGTGTGTGTGTAGGTAGATCTGAGATAGATAGATATATATATGATATATATATTATATAGATATATATAGCAATGTAATATGTATATTTATACTGGAGATTTGCTGAAAAAAATTCTAAATCTACTGCTCTTCTGTAGTCTGATTCACAGCTACTATTCCAGCTTTCTCCCCCATCTCCTGTCTCATTTCTTCCAGAACTTTCTTCTAGACCAGGGCATTCCAACAGAAATAGAATGCAAACCATCATGTAAACCATACATGCATTTAAACTTTTCTGGTACCCACCTTAGAAAAAGCAAAATGAAACAAGTGAAATTAGTTTTAATGACATATTTTCTTTAACTCAACATGTCTAGAATATTAGTATTTCCACTTGTAATAAGTAAAAAAATTATAGTGAGATATAATCATTGTTCACATTAAGTCTGAAATTTTGCATGTATGTTACATTTAATGCAGATCCCAATTCAGATCCCACATTACAAGTGCTCCATGGCCACGTGTGGTTAGTGACCACTGTACTGATAGTGGAGTTGTAGACACATAGTTAACTACCTAACGATCCATTCTTTCTTATACCTTCATGTCTACACATGCTGTTCCCTATACTTGGAGTCTCCTTCAATTTTGTTCTTTTGTTTTTAAATCCACCTGGTAATTCCTACTCATCTTTTTAGATTTACGTCAAGGGCCACATCCACTGGAAATTTCCCTGACCCAACAAGGCCAAATGAGATGCTTTCCTCTAGGGTCCCAGAGCAAAAGGCTCCTAAAGCAATACTATACATACCGCATTTAATTGTCCTTTCAGATGCTGCCTTGCCTAGTTGGAGTGTGAGCTTCTTAAAGGCAAAGAAGTTATCTTAGAACTTAGCCTAGTTACTACCATGTAGAGGGTGCTCAGTGAAAACTTGCTATATATTAAAATGTCTGGATTCACACCATGGAAACTTATAGAAGGATCCAGGAGGACAGAGAGTTAGTCATGGCCTGAGCTGAGAGCCTTGGTCCCCAGGACTGACATGTTTGTGTTTCTATTTAATAAACCTGTGTTGTGAGCTTTACTATTTGAAGCTTATATTACATTCTTATAATACTTATATTCTTACTGATGAGAAGAGCTGTGATATTAATAAAGCAGCTGTTTCTGGGAGTCGGTGTGTCAGCCCTTTACTGATCTGCAGAAGATGCCTTCTCTGGCAAAATACCCCACCCAACATGCCTCGAGGCAGGACCAGACCAAACCACTTCAGATGATTATTATTGAAACTTCTCAAAAAAACCCCACACGTCCACCACTTCAAATTATTAAAAAATCCCTCTGTTGAAAAGCTTTTCTTACCTACCCTAAATCCTCTGCACTGTACTGTCAGCCCACCTCCTCCTGTTTGGATCTCAGGAGAGCTACAGAAGAGCTTACCATGAGACTCTAAAAAAGAACCCTCTTATGCTTCAATAACAGCATTAAATCACCCTTAAGTCTTCTCTTCTCCAGGGTAAACAATCCAAATTTCTTTAGCCTTCCTCCATAGATCTTATTTTACAAGCTTTTAATCACCGCAGTGGCACGCCTCCAGACTAGGCTCTCCAAGTTCCTCCGTCCTACCGCTGTTGTAAAGCTGAGGGCTGCCGACAGCTCTCTGTGCTGAGCTTACTCCAGCCTTGTGAGGAGTAATACCCACTTCGTATTGTGTAATGGCCGCTGGAAAACTTGAATCAGAGGAAGGTAATTCTCAAAATCAGGAATTTGTTGTTTAACTTAAGTTGCCTATTGCCTTTATTGTTTCAAATATGACAATGGGATGACAATGGTTGTGGCCTCAATGGAGTTGTGTGGCATTTTATGCTTTCGTATTTCTCATCGCACATCACCGCCAAGGGCCATCTAGGATGAACAGCAGTAGAGTCATATCAGCTGATGCTTCTGAATGTTCACCGCATACCAGGTGTTAGTCTACACAGTCCATTTATTAACCTTTTAAGTAAAATAATTTAGGTAGAAGCTATTATTACTGTCACTTTACCAATGAGAAAATAGGCACAAGAAGACTGAGGAACTGGACCAAAGTCACGTGGACAGTAAATGGTGGAGCTGGGATCAGAACACAGTCTGCCTTATTCTTAAACACTTTGGTTTTAATGCAATAGTGTGTTTACTGAATCCACTGCCACTATCCTTATTTGGACTGCACAGCCATAATTTTTAAATCTCTCCAGGAATTACTTCTGTAATTAAAGGACTGAGCACCAAAAAATATTTCAACAAAACACCTCCTGTGAATAGTAGTCATTAACTATCCAAAAACATAGGAAGAAGATTTCAGTAAAGAGCTAGTCTTTTAACAATCATTTGCATCCTGTACATATACGTACCTATTATATAAATGTGTCATCTATTTATTTTAAAAAAATTTGGACCATCAATACATAAAATAATGGATAAAAAAATCACTATTTTAGATAACTTGAAGCCTCTTAAAAGCTAACCAGATTTAAATAATCCTCCCTTCTGAATCTTTAGTTTATGAATACTCTGTCTTTCCCTACACAACTCAAAACTAGTTAACTGATGAGGCTAGCATCCCTGCAATATGAGAAATATACACCCAGTGACTTAGTTATTGCTGCTTCAGTTTCTGTGTTGAAATCTTTACTTTATTAGAAAGCAGAGGTCCCCAAGATATGGGGTCCCTTGCCCTTGACTGTACACAGGAGTTTAGGTAGTGCGTGAGGTGACTTGAAGGAACGCAAAAACACTTAATCACATGACATCACATAGTCACAAGCATACTTTTTTCCTTATCTCTTTCAATCATTCTGATTAAATGAAGGAGAATGGGTCATTGTGGTGGTCCTATTTTTTAACTTCTTGAACAGACCACAAGCGTCAAGACTTGGACAGGCAGCAGGACATAACAGAATTTAATTACATTTTTTATTTTCTTTTGTGTGTTATTTTTACAGTTACCTTTGATCTATGGCCTGTGGCACTGACTTCCCATTTCTGGTAGTGATATAAAGTATACTTTGAAATTCAGTGAATTATAAAGTGAGCTGATTTAATGAAATATATTAAATTGCAATAGCCCATGAAAAGATGGCAATAATTATAAAGCAGGCATACAAGTGACTGAACTTGGAGAAGGGAATGATGAAGTATCATGGGTTAACCCACTATAATTAAAGATGAGAACCTAAACTCTTCCCTATGTGAGGACACAGCAAGACAGCAGCAGTCTGAAAACCAGGAAGAAAGCCAAGAAACTGGCAAGCCTACATCTTGACCTTGGACTTCCCAGCCTCCATAACTAAGGTAAAATAGGAGAAAACCTGGATGATCTTGGGTATGGTGATGATTTTTTGGATACAATACGAAAGGCATAGTCCATGAAAGAAAGAATTGATCAGTTGGAATTCATTAAAATTAAAAACTTCTGCTCTGTGAAAGACAATATTAAGAGAACGAGAATGAGAATGAGAAGACAAGCCACAAACTGAAGATAATATTTGCAAAAGACACATCTGAGAAAGAACTGTTAATCAAAATATACAAAGAACACTTAAAAGTCAACAATAAGAAAGGATACCATCAACAAAATGAAAATACAACCTACAGAATGGGATAAAATATTTACAAATGATGCAACCACAAGGGACAAATTTCTAAAATATACAAACAGCTCATACACTTTAACATCAAAAAAACAAGCAACCCAATCAAAAAATGGGCAGAAGACCTAAATAGACATCTCTCCAAAGAAGACCAATGGCCAACAAACAATGCAAAGATGCTCAACATCACCAATTGTCAGAGCAATGGAAATCAAACCTGCAATGACGTATCACCTCATCCAGCCAGAATGGCCATCACTAAAAAGTCTACTAAACAATAAATACTGGAGAGGGTGTGAAGAAAGTGGAACCCTCCTACACTGTTTGTAGGAATGTAAATTGGTGTAGCCACTATGGAGGACAGTATGGAGGTTCCTTAAAAAACTAAAAATAAACTTACCATATGATCCAGGAATCCAATTCCTGGGCATATACCCAGAGAAAAATATAATCCAAAAAGACACATGCACTCCAGTGTTCACAGCAGCACTATTTACAATAGCCAAGACATGGAAATAATGCAAATGTCCACCAACAGATGACTGGATAAACAAGATGTGGTGTACACACACACACACACACACACACACACACACAATGGAATACTACTCAGCCATAAAAAGAATAAAACAATGCAATTTGCAGCAAGTGAAGTAAGCTAGGAAGAAAAATGCCATATGATATTACTTATACGTGGAATCTTAAAAAAGGATGCAAATTAAATACTTATTATTTATAACTTAGATGACTGATTTCTTGAATATGCATAAGCACATTTGACTGTCCTTTATGATAGGATTATTGCATTCTATTGATTCTTTAAAAAACTCTTTCTCAGAAAACTAAAAGGTAAAGACAGGTTTCTAAGATTCTTTCCAGCCCCTAAAAAGCATTTCATCTTGTTTGGAAAGTTGAAAGGGTCATATTGAAATAACAAAATGCATTTTTATTTTTTCTTTTTGGAGTGGTGAACTCCTGAGCCAGATTACCAATGCCATAACAATTCATTGTCACAAATAACCACATTGAAATGCTCTTTTTGTGGAGTATTTCACAAAATAATTAGAGAAATAATAAAGAACTCTTCCACACTATGAACAAAAAAAGAAAATAACCTGACTAAAAAAAGGACCAAAAATCTTAATAGAGATCTCACCAAAGAAGACATACAGTTGACAAATAAGCATATGAAAAGTTTTTCCACATAATGTATCATCAGGGAAATGCAAATTAAAACGAGATACCACCACACATCTATCCGAATGGCCAAAACTCAGAATACTGACAACATTAACTAAAATGCGTATTACTAAGTGAAAAAAGCTAATCTGAAAAATCACACATATTGTGTGATTCCAATTACATGATAATGTGGAAAAGGCAAAAACTACACAGAGCATAAAAATGAACAGGCAGAGGACAGAGGATTTTTTAGGACAGTGAAACTATTCTAGATGAGTATATAAAGGTGGATACATGCCATTTATATACTCGTCCAAACCCACCAAGAGCAACACCAAGAGCTAGCTATAATTAAAATGGACTTTGGGTGATAATGGTGTCAAAGTTCACTCACTCACAGGGGGCCACGTGAAGAGTCCTTGCACCTAGCACTTCAGACCAGAGTTCCTAGTGGCAAACGGCTGCGCCCCACACCTCAGCGCCGAAGGGCCGAGAGCAGAAGCACTGCGCCTCACCTCACGCTGTAGCTCAAGATGGCGGCGGCGGCGGCAGCAGCTGCGGCGAGACGTGTGCAGAGAGGCTGCGCGAGCACGCAACCTGGAGCCGAGAACAACACGCCTGCGCCAGACTGGGGATAACTCCGCCCCCTCCCCAGCGCCCAGAACCTCACAGAGCAGCCCCGCTGCCGGTTCTGGGTTTTGCTTTGTTTTTCCAGCCAGAGTGTGAAGTCTAGTGTTCGATCTCTCATCTGTCCACTCTTTGACCAAAAAATAAAGCTTCTCTTTGCTTCTGAACTAAACTAGGTCCGTTCTATTGGCACAAGCAACACCAGGCAAAAGGACTCTTGTTGGAGACCAACACAGGAGGGTCAAAAGCAAAAGGATCTTTTTTTTTTTTCTTTTCTCTTTTGTCTGTTGGGATTAGCACTCATCTAAAATTTTTAATAAACTCCTCTAAGAGTCATCCTCCCCCGACCAAAAAAAAAAAAAAAAAAAAAAAGATGAAAAATCTAAATTTTAAAGACATGCAGCCTCCTTACTCTGTGATAAGAAATGGCCAGCAAAGGCAATAGCTATTCCATCTCTGTGTACAGGAAATCCTTGCAGGCATATCTTAACAGAGATGGGAATCTGTCCCTCTGGGTAAGACATGAGTCAGTGCGGTGTACAGAGCCAGTCCTCATGTTTTGGAGTTAACTGTGAAAAAAGGTTTTATAGAAATCTACTTTCCCAGCTGCGGAGAAGCTCTTGGAATTTGAAATTGATTTTCCCCAAGGTATTGAATTGCTTCAAACATATTTACTAAAAATCTGTATCTTTATCAACCCTCTCCTTGTTCTCAGATTTATTCTGAACCCACAAAACAAAATCTATAGCAAATAGTTTTATAAATCAATCTCTGAATACCAGTGTGATTCTGCTGGGAATGAGCAACAATCCTATTTGGTATTTCATTCCAACTTCATGACTCAAAGGTACCTCCAGAAAATATCAGCCTTACCTAACTGTCTACAAAGTTTTCAAAAAGCATATGTAAAATTTGAAATTAGTCATTAATCATTACTTTTAAGCTATGTGTAATAATTATTTTATCGACTAATGTATCAATTCATGAATGTTTACAGTATTAAGTTTATGCTTTAGGACATATAAAAAGAGAAGAGAATCCTTGCTCTCAAAGACCTTATATCTGTTTTAATATATTGGGTTGTTAAAAGTGAATATAGAAATTACGGATTAAGGAGGTGGTAGTAGGACCTTGACTTTAAATTCTTACAGATAGCCTTTTGGAATTAACTCTGATGAAATGGGACTCCTAACTTGCAACGGTAAAAGGAACAGCCAGAAAGTTCATCTAAGCTTGACTTCTCACATTCCAAGTGTCTCTAGAATGCTACTGGAAACTTATAATGGGAGAGGCTGAGACTCATCTGGGATGGAGCAGATGAACATTTTGCAGCTCTCTCCCGGTAAATCCCTACAGACTGCACTGATCACTCCATTGTATGCACCAACCCCCAACCACACATCCCCTTCTCCTTTGCTCCTCTGAGTTAAGAATCCCCTCCAGCTGCACATTCCCTGGGGGGGAAGCTCGAGACAGCTCAATACTCTTCCTAGATCTACAGCTTACTCATTTTAGAAAGTGGGTTTCCATATGGAATTACAGCAGAAACATCTGTGTTTACCTATTTTTCCTTAAACTTTGTAAAAGAGAGGGAATTGATACAAATATATGTAAAAGAAAAGAGAGAGGGAGGCAGTGGAGTGATGAAATAGAAGTCTTGCTATTGCTGACCCTGATCTCAGGGATGGAAAGAGGAGTCCCAGCTCTGGTGTAGGACACCCACTCGTAAAGGAGGTGCAACGCCAAATGTCTCTGCAACAGCACAAGGTGGAAGCTGTGGGAAGACGGCATTGTGTGACAGCTCAGTCACTCAGCCCTAAAATGTCATGCATGGGTGGACACTCAAAAGGTGATATTAGTTTACTTTTCCCAAGTATTTTATCCAAATGAATGAAATCAAAGTACGATCTGCGTGCAGTACCCATGAGCTCTTCTCTGCAGCACAATGACTGTCCTGTCCTGGGTGATGTCCCAGCCGTTCTGACGTGTCCCACTCAACTTGGCCCTTCCCCGGCACTGGCTTCAGTAACAGAAAAAAATCACTGAATTATGCCTGTTTTGAACACTTCCTGTCCCTGTGGCCTCTTCCAGGAGTGAAAATGAATACTTCACAAATATTTTTAAATAAAAGAGAAAATAAATTTAAGTTGGTCATTTCAGAATATAGTATTTTCCTCCTGGTTACTAAAGGCTGCCTTTAGTTAACCATTCTAAAATAAAAGGGTAGACACCCAACTTATTTTTTTTAAATATGAAATCTTACCTAATAGAAATATAGTATATTATTTGAATTTATTTTACAAAGTGAATTTTTCTTGGTATAATATGCTATGCAAGATAGTTTCTTTTCAACAACCTAAGAAACAAAAAGTAAACTGGAAGAAATGAAAAAAAACCAGAAGGGAACAATGTTAATAAGCACTTGTTAATGGAAGGTTTCATCAAAATCTCTGGTCACAAAGCACAGGAAAATACTGAAAAATAATTTTTTAACTCAAAATTTTAAAAAAATTAAGGAGGTGGGGGTATAGCTCAGTGGTAGAGTTCATGCTTAGCATGCATGAGGTCCTGGGTTCAATCCCCAGTACTTTCACTAAAATAATTAATTAATTTAATTAAAAATAAAGATTAAAGAAAAAACCTTACCAAGTCTTAAAAAATAAAATAAAAAATAAAAATATTAGAATTATATTTAGTGCCATCACTATATCCCACAGACTGAATAAATAAAATACAATTATTCAATTAGGTGCTATAAATTTTTAAAATTTTGTGTAATTCCTTAATTCCAAATATCTATAGTGACATTCCTTATAGACTATTTAAAATCATCACTTCTTCTTATAAATTTCTGATTTTTGTTTTTAACTCATTTACAATTAAGGCTAGATGGCTTAAAACACATTATGTAGCTAATGCATGGTAAATGTTTAGTTAAGTGCTGAATAAGAGGATCACTGACTATTGCAGAACTTCCCTCACATATTTATTTTTATAATTATTCTGTTCTATTTATTACATATTATACCTGTTATGTTATTTACTGAATAACATTAACAGCAGCATTCAAATACATGCTCAATATTGTGCAAGCTATTTTCATGTTCAGTAAACACTCAGTGCTAAACTCTGATTTACCTTTATCTGCGGACTCCCACAAAATGAACATATTCTCTAACATTCACACACAAGTCAACCCTGCCACTTTTCATGAGGAAGAAAATGTTATAAACTTGAAATATTCCTGAAATAAAATCAGTAGGTTGAAATACTCAGAAAGTAAAAATGAAATATTTTATGTTGTCCTAAACTACCAGCTCCTCTCAAGGTTGATCTTAGCTGTGCCTCTTTCAGGAAACTGTGTGGTTCATAGAATGTCTCCCTGTTTTTATAAATCCACTGTTAACCAGGCACCATTAGGAGCCCCTAAAGCAGTGATTCGTACTGCTGTGTGGAACTCGTGTCTGGGCCCACTTTACCCCACTGTAAGTCAGACTTCTAGGTGCTGTGTGTAGCCTCAACTACACTGACCACAAACCGATCTCTTTGAAGTACAAAAAGGATGATTTGTAAGAGACAGGGGACTGAAGCTTGTTTTCAGATGACATGACATCAGCTTCAGACAAATTCATTTCAAAGAGTCTTGAATGCAATGAGCACAGAGCATAGAGCACAAGTCCACTTTCTACAGGGATGCCTAACAAGACTGGTTGCCATGAAGCAGTCAGGGCCCAGTTCCAGTCCACGTGTCAGCAAACAGCATACTAATATTTTATATCTTTGTAGTTTACGGGGAAATCTCATGTATATTAGCCTTGTTTGATCTCCATAGCAATTCTGGGAGACTGTCAAGGTAAGGGTTAGGTGTACCAACTTCCATGGGAGTAAAAATGGAAGCTATGCTTTGGGGTGTAAGCAAGTAAATATCACAAGACATCAGAAAAAAAGAGAACTCAATGGAAAACAAAGGAAGTCTACATGAAAGAAAAACCTACTCAATCTTAACCACCCAACTGTTTAATAAAGGCTTTCCTAGTCCCCCTCTTTGGCTCCCAGTAGTTGGTGATAATGCTACCATCAGAGACACTAAGTGGTAGGTCTAAGGTCACACAACTAGTTAAGTGCAGATATTTAGATTTGATCAAGACTTTCTAATAAGAAGTCATGCTTCTTCAATTATCTCACTACTGGCCTAAGGAGGTAAAGAATTTGGATTTTTGGAAACAGCCCCCCAAAATGGAAGAAGCCTACTGTTAGGATACATGACACTAAAGCCCTCATTGCAAAAGAATCTGAGTCACAGTTAGAATCATTATTATTATTATTATTATTATTATTATTATTATTATTATTATTATTATTAATGTTAATTATTTTTAACAGGCAGAATTCTTCTCTAGTTGAGTTTGAGTCACTTTCTTAATTAGGTGACACAGTACTGTTTGACTTCTGTGGTAAAGAAATTAAAAGGAGAGGGGGAAAAAATGTTTTTCCATCACTGACATTTTCTAGTCCAGCAAGGACAAGCCCAAAGTTAATAAGTCAGGTAACATTCATATACACTAAATGTGTGAAAGGCTACCAATGGGATTCTAAGGACCTGAGAATTTCTACAAATTGGGGTAGGAGTGGAGAAAAGAATTAGTAAGTTAACCTGACTAAAATCAGTAGGGTAGACATGTCAGAGTGAAAGAAAAGGAGGTGTTTTTAAAGGAGGCAAAATACAGGAAGAAATAAATGACAGCTATGTCTTGTTTCTTTGCCAAATTTCTATAGGCAGCTTACTAAAGTAGCTTTGTGTTTAGTCTTGCCCAACGTGTCAGAAGCTGAAACTGGTAATAAGGATAATCACAGAGATTGTGACCCTCAATGGACAGAAGCCAGATTCTTATCCATTTTTGAAATGAAGAAAACAAAATATTGCAGGTGACTTAGCCCATAGGGTCATTTTACAGATGATCTGAGTTACTTGTAACAGTAAGTGAACAGACTTGCAACAGACATTCACGTGAACCCACAAATGGAAAGTCTTCGTAAACACAATTACTTGACACAGGTTGAAGAAAGGATTAAGCATTCACTCTCAAGTGAAAGCAAGTGCAATCATATATGGTATGCTACCACTTGCATTTAAAAAAATGTGTGTGCGCACGCGTTTGTGCATGCATGCATGTGTGCATGCGTAAGCATAAGTCAACTCTGAAAAGATATCTAAGTCACAGTCAATAATGGTTAATTCCAAGGAGCTAAAGTGGGGGTGATCAACAGAGGAAGAAACTTATATACTATTTTGTACCTCTTAAATGTGCTATGTGACTGTATTACCTATTCAAAAAATAAAATTAAAAAAATTTTTTTTGGTAAAGAAAGATTTGTTAAGGACTTTTGAGTTGGAAGAAAAACAAATGCACACAAAGAGAACTTAAAATGGTACCAAAGTAAGATTTATAATACAAGCTGGAAAATCAGGCCAAATTCTGTATTTTTATTTAATTCCAAACTGTAATGTTTCAAAATTTAATGAGGTGAGGTAGAAATCCAATTTTATAGCTTAGAAAGTATAAAAATATGGGATATACAAACATCCCTGGGTAAAATTTTACAAGGTCAAAAGCAGTCATTCAAGAGTAAACCTTGTACTTGCTTTTATACATAATTCTTGAACCTAATGTCGTGTGTGTGTGTGTGTGCGTGTGTGTGTGTGTAAAAGTATCCATTTCTTTATCAGTGTCTGAGAAAAAATTCCATGTTTCACTAAAGCCTATCAAAATCACACTATAAATTGTATTGCAATATATGTCATCTATATCTAAATATTACTAGGCTTGAGTATGCTTGCTTCCATGACACCATTTTCCCCATTATATTACAAGATGGCAGTTTTATACACATTTCAAAATTTCACTAAATATATGACACAAAATTAGTACCTTAAGTGACTCAAGAACAACAAAAAAAGATATTCAGTTTAGCTTAATTCTAAAAACACTTCCTGAGCATCCTCAAGGCCCCAGTCACTGTCCCAGCACTGAGAGGTGCAAAGGTGACACACACCCTATCTCTGCAAGAAGCTAATGGTCCAGTAGGAGAATTAACTACTTCAGGGGAGACTATGGGAAGAATGTCCCAAATAATAGCAAGAGTTCGTGTTTATGATACCATGCAAGCCAAAGAAGAAGAGAATTTAGAAAACTAGGGACATTTGAGAAAGAAGGAAGAAAAGGAGGGCAAAAATGGCGGACAGGGACAAAAGAGCAGAGGTTAATCTTAAGTAGACATTAAGCACCGTTATTCCTTAGGCTTAAATAAGAACATGCTTTTATCATTGGCACAGTTCATCCCAAAGCTAAAATGCTGGAATCTCCATAAAATTTGCAAGTATTGCAAACTTTCAACTTGGAAGCTCACGTGGGGCTGGCAGAGTAATTTGTTAGAAATTTAAAACTGGCAGTTACATCTGCGGTTTCTTTTGCTGGAATTGTTCTTGTAAAAGATTTATGGGAGGCAAACGTTTCTCCTTGGCTTATTCATAAAATAAAATGGTGCAGGAAGTACAATAGATATACAAAGATGTTTTAATATAGTCTCTCTGTGCACTCACAACATAGGGACAAAGCAAGGTCTCTGTTTTGGAAAGAACCAGTGAGAACCATTCCATGGGTCAAGGGTGTGGGATTTTATAGTTTTCCTTATGTGAGAGATGCCCATACTTACACACTGATACATCAGTGAAAGTCCCTTCATTCCCAAATACTCATTTACAGTTACATCCATTGAAAAAAGGAGCATGTTCACAATATTCACTATATTAGTGCATTACGTTCTGAGACGTAACAAATGGCACACATACTAATGAGGTGTAGTATTAAACAAAGATTCCCAGGAATCTAGTGCACCCATTTAATCTCTTCTCTTTGTAGAAATGTTATTTTCAGGCACCCAGAAGACAGATTCATCTGGCATCCATGGATGGGAGGGCTTATCAACTGATCTTAATTAAGGTGATTTTACTGAGACTACTAATTAAGTCGAAGCAAAAAGATTATTCTAGATTACTATTCTAAACACTTGCATTTTTTCATTCATCTACTCTTCCCACTATTTATTTTTTCATCTATCCATTCTCCTACCCACTCAACCAGCAAATATTTATTTAGACACTTCTATGTACCATATTCTGTGCTGGGCACTGAAGACACAATGGTGAACAAGGAAGCTGGTTTCCCTGCCCTTGGAACTTACACCTTAGCCAGGGAGACAATGAAAAACAACCATCCAGACGGCCATGCATTCACAGTGGAGATAAGTGCTCCAAAGAAGAGATAAGGTCAGCGATTAAGATGGATAATGTGGGGGATCTCAACAACACTAGGGGTTCAAAGAAGATGGCCTTTGAACTTTGAAAGAGTAACAGTAAAACTCAATCCTCAAGAGTGAGGAAGAACTCAGCAGATGAAGAGCAGCTTGGAAGACCAGCAAGGGCAGAAGGAACAGCACGTGTAGAGGATCTGAGGCAGAGAGAGGAGCTTGGTAGGCTCAGCAGGGAGGGCTGGAGCCCAGAGTAAATGGGTGGTGATGATGAGACATGATCTTTGGACTGGGCCTGATGATGTGGGATCTACAGACAACGGTCAAGCCAAAATCAGGTTTTCACTTTAAAAAGATGCCTCAAATTGCTCTTCCAGGGAACTAGGTACTGAATTTGCTTATATGAGTTCTCCCTTGTTTTTAACATTTGAGTCACAAACACCCCTTGGCTGGGGTTTAAAAAATGTTCAAATCCACTTGTAGCCAACTTTCCCTGGGTCTTCACTGGCATTTTAGGAATGTGTTTCTAACCATTATGTAGGGAGAACAGAATAATCTTTGTACTTAAAAGAAAATTCATTTCCTTATGCATAGTGTTTATAAAACCATTCCTTAAACTAGTACCACATAACCAGTTACCCAAAACAGTTAAGTCTCCCATTCTGGTATTTCTAAAAGATTTTCTATCATGGAGGGAAAAACATCTGACCCAATACTGAACGTCAATTCCACACACAGGAAAACTAAGTGCAGAGTCATTCTTTATCTGGAGAATGCAAAGCCTGTGGTCTCTATAGCCCACAGAAAGACCACCTTCTAGGGGGGCCACTACCTGCCTACTGGGGGGATTTGGGTCTGGGGAAGGTCTCTGCTTTGAGAAAAGTGGAAGTTCTCTTCCACAAGGATGATGTGAAGCTTAGCTGGATGTTTCCAGATGCCCCTGAAATCTGTACCTCAGTGAGGGATTCCTAGTGGATGAAAGGGAGAATCAGACACAGCAAAAAGTAATGGCATGTCTAGATGAGGCTCCCGCCTTCAAGGAAGCCCATATCGGGAGACAGATGTAAAGTGGGGAAAAGGACCTGGGGAAAGGGCCGAAGAGGACAGGAAGGGCAGCAACGCTGAGTAGAAGCCCGGACGGGACTCCTCTGTGGGGTCTAGAGAGCATGCAGCAGACATTGCCCGGCTGCAGAGCTACCTGGAGGGTCTTCGAGATTAGACATGTGTTTGTGCACTTAAGATTCCTCCTCTTGGCCAGCTACCATGCTCTGAACTGCTTGCCATGTTGAGATTTGTAGTTTTTAACTATCTAAGTCTCTTTTTATTGCCTCTTCTTTTGCTCCCTACCTCCCACAAAAATAGACTGTGCCAACAAAGAACCCGCTCCCTGTACACTGTTGATACTGGGAACGTGTGAGGAAGAGCCAACAGGTCACCCTCCCAAGGTGGAATGACTCATCTGCTCTCCCCAGCGGAGCTGTGGGAAACATTAACCTCTAAGCTGCTGCTGTCGGCGGCCCTGATGGAGCCCACGCTGAAGAGGCAAGGATCTGAAACCAGAGCTTCTCCAGGTCATCACACACAAAATGCATTCAACCCTGCCTCTAGATCGAGGACAGCAGATATGCAGATTCCCTCACTGAATATTCCCTCCCCTGCCACCAGAGCAGCATTTCATAACTTGGAAAAATTGTTTTTGCAGTTTTATTTATATTTATTTATTTTCATCATGGGGGGTGGGGAATTAGGTTTGTTTGTTTGTTTAATGGAAGTACTGGGGATTGAATCTAGGACCTTGTGCATGCTAAACACACACTCTACCACTGAGCTATACCCTCCCCTCTTGCTTTTTTAAATATAAGAGACTGCTTTATGGTATTGCTATCTTAGGAGAAGGGCCAAGGAGGAGAAAAGGGTTTTGCTTTGGCTGAGAGGAAAAAAAATGTCACCCCTCCCAAATAGCCACCATTCCCAAGGCCCCTTTCCCCCTACAGGGTGAACTGTTCAGCTGATCTTAGGCAAGTACTTTCGCCATGATTATCTGGTCCATAGATCAGACAGGAAAATTTTCCTCCCAAAAATGTATGCTGCAATGGTAGCAATTCAAGCTAATGAGTGTATTTTTAAACTCTTTAAGAACAAAACACAAAAGCATGGGTAATATCTGATGGCCCTCACAAGGAATGGAAGCCCATATTTTGAATATTAGACCTTGTCAGGATGGCAAAAGTATGACTCTGACTTGTAAAATCTAGGAAATTTAAAACCAAAGCCAGAGCTCCATCCTAATTTACTTCATCATACTTCTCTATTGTAAATATTCTAAACTGCCAGGGGCCTGTGTGGATACCGATTTTATGCGCCACACGCTCTCAGACACAGCACCCCAACGATTAGGTGACGTACAGACGAAGCCTGCATCTAGAAGTCCTTGTGGTTGTAACTTGGAAAGGCTGCGGAATTTTAGAAGGAAACCCTAGAAAAGCAAAAACTGCTTTAGTCTTTGGACGTACATTAAGCATTTAATGTATAGACATTCAAGTAGGTCTTAGGGGCTTATTTATAGTTTATAGAAGGGTTTTTAGATGAGCTTTTATAGTTTCCATAAGAAAACTTTAATCCACAAAAGCGCAATGAGACTGACCCTACTTTTACTCACTTCCTTTGACTGGGGTGTGGCAGCCCTTACCACATGGAGCAAAGGTAATACAAGTATGATGATTATAAGCAAATGCTTTGAAAACAGAACCAATAAAACCAGCCCATGATTCTGAGGACCAAAGTCTTCTATTTTACAACTTGGTTTATAAGAAATGTTACATAACTACTTTTACTAAACTAAGAATAGGTGCTGAAAAGAACACTGTTACTACTTTTTTGGGGGGTTGAGATTCCATATCCTGTCATTTAACCCAGCTTTTTAGAAAAATTGCTCAGTAGAGACAGAGTGTGTGCCACCATCTATTCACATGAGATACAGTGCTGTGTGTGAGTCCTGGGGCAGGGTGACAGGCCACCCAACGCTGACCCCACCTCCCTGGGGCTCAGCGCCTCCCATGACAGAAATCCACTCCCTTCTTCTCTCCAGCAGTGCCAAGTGGGACCTGGTACGTGCCCTCATATCAGAATCAATGTCCTTCTGAACTTTGTAAGCTCCAAGTAAACTGTTGGACCAGTTATTTCGTCTACAGAAGAAGTTGGATTTTCAAAGATGCTTCTTTGAGTAAAAGGAAGAAAGATAAAACTTCATGCATCATAAAACAGCCCTCCCCTGCCGCCACTACCACCAGGACAATGTCAATTTCTAATTTTAACTCATCCTGCCAAGAATCTGAATATATATGGAACTATCTAAATAATGAAAAGATAGCTTTGATAGAAAGTTTTCCTTAAATATTACCCATGTGTATGCAACCCCAAATCTTTTGCTTGATAGCTGAGAGACCCTGGTAAATCAAAGTCTCCTAATGTGTAAACTGAATATAACACTGTGCCTCACCCCCAAGGGTGGTTGGAATAATTCAACAAGAAAACATGTGTACATAGCATAATTGCACCTAGAATATAAGACTCAGTGAGTACTAGTTCATTCCCAACATACATATACTTCATATGTAGAGAATAAAATGTGGAAGCAAACAACCCAACATATTAATAGAGATTATCTCTTGGAGATGTAATTTATTCCTTGGGCTTTTTCATAGTTTCTCAATTTTATACAGAGTGTGTGTGTGTGTGTGTGTGTGTGTGTGTGTGTACATATACAATGTAATTTATTCCTTGGGCTTTTTCATAGTTTCTCAATTTTATACAGTGTGTCTGTGTGTGCACATATAATACTTAAGATATATCTATATCTAGATATCTTGTGTAATCAGAAATATGCTAGATAAAAGATGCAGACAAATAATTCCTGTTAGAAATAAACCCCTGTGTCCGTTTATGTCTGGAGCTATACAGGCTATTAAAACATTGTGAATAAAGAAAATTGTTATGCTACCATTCCACACTTTTACACCATCAGAACATTGACCAAAATGTCACAAATAGAGAAAGCTGAACACTAACAGTTAAAAAAAGATACCTTCACTTCAAAAAATATTGTCTGATAACTGTTACGGCTTGCAAGATACAGACCAGAGTAAGCAAAGTCTTGCCCATGTTACATCCTTGAAGCCACCTCAGAGCATGGTACATTGTAAATGCTCAGTAAATACTTGTTTAAAGAATAAATGGATGTAGCATGGGAGTGATGGATAATCATAATGGTTTTCATGGTTTCTATTTTGTTTTGCTTTCTTCTTGTTAACTAAAAGATGTGGGCAAGCAACATTCAAGGAAATTTATTCAGAATGAGATGGGCATGGTTGACCATTAAGAAGGTGGAGTACATTATATGGTTACTACAGTACACAACTTTTCATGAAATCAGAAAATATCCCACGCTTTTAAAAATTAAGATAGTGTCAAGTCCAAAACATACTGAAACAATTTCCTTATAATTTCTGGAAACAAAAGACATGCTTTTCACGGTGAAAGAGTATGAAAAATGTTAATTCCCAAAGGGACTTATTTTTGAGAAAATAAAAGTGCAATATAAGGAGCAATGAAGTAGATGTCTCCTCCCTTTCCTGCCCTCTTCATCTCGTTGTTAAATCTAGGACAAGACCCACAGCAGGGACTGTACTACTCAGAGTACTTACCCCCAGTGCAGATGCCCCACCTGAAGACCTTCTCCATGAAGCAGAGCCTGCACACTCAGTGATCCCATTTCCACACAGAAGTGCAAGAACAGAACTGCACACTTGTGGTCTCTTAGCTTTATGGGTTTTGATTTTGACCCAGTATTACTAAAGCAAGAATCAAAGAAACAAAATGTTTCCCGAAAGTTTTCTTGAAAGACTGAGGAATCACAAGGGATAAAACTTGAATTAGATTCCCAGGTTCAAACCTATTAGCTCCGGAAAAGATGGTAGCCATGAGAGCGCAGTAACAATGATTTTATTCTGGTTTGTGCTAATTCTAATAGTTTTGAAAATGTACAGAGGATTTCCTCCTCTGATTTTCAAAACTGTGACATCTGCTCCCTGATTACCCCTAAGAAACGTAACTGGGTTAACGAAAAAATAACATGAAAAAGACTTCAAAAAGTAAACTAATAAAAATACTGCCAACAATGATGATGATGCTAAAACAGTGTTTACTGCAGGCAACTGCTTTATGAAATCATCTTTAACCCCCAGGACAACACTGCAAGGATGTATTATTGGCCCCACGATTCAGCTAAAGCAACTGAGGCACAGAGAAGGCAGGCAGCCTGATCACAGATAAGTGGGCAAGGAGGCACAGCACTGTCCAGCAGAGAACCAGAACCAGAAGTCTAGGCTGGACCTCTCTGACCCCACATCTCTTACTACCAGCAAGTTCATCCACCTTCAGGGGCTTTGCACATGCTGGGTCCTCTGAATGAAAGACTCCCCCCCATCTCTCCATTGGAACAACTCATACTCATTCTTTAAAATTCAGCTTAAACACCACTCTCTCAGAAGAGCCTCACCTGTCTACTCAACCAAAAGTTAGTCCTCAGTTATTCTCTGGCTCTACATCCTGTCATTTTCCTTCAAGGCATTTACCTCAGTGTGAATTTTGTGTTCATTTGTGTACTTATGTAGAAGATGCCTGCTTTTTGATCCAGATTGTGAGCTCCTAGGAAGGCGAGAGCCATGACAGAAAATATAATTGTTAAATAATATTTAAATTGTTAAATTGTATTTGTTGACTAATTCATTGACTGAAATCAGTGTAACAATGATTTTCAAAAGATGGAAATGAAGAGTTGCTGGTACTTGTACTCTGCCTGTTCTAAACACAGGAGCTCTGTGTTCATCTGATCATGTCTTGAAATAAAAGATGTTTATACAAAGAACTGTTGAAAGAAAAATCTCGAAATGACTCCACTAGTCTGTGATGTTTCCCTATATCAACAGATACAGACACTCCATGAAGTATGAGAAAATCTACTTAGGTCTACCCAGTATCTAGTTACACAGACAAGGTAAACAAACCAGCAGGGAGAGAAATAGAATATCTGCCTTAGAATACAGGATGTGAATCAAAATTTTCACAAAGTCACTCTTCTTTCCAAAAGCTTCAAGATGAGAATTTCTTCTCCATTTTATTTATGCCATTTATGCCATATTGTAGAAATAGTGATTGGATAGGAATGCTCCATTTAAATATAATATACAAAAACAAATGCCTAACTGTATTTGAAGAACGTCCACTTAATCCAGGAGGTCCCTGGACATAATAAAAAATTCAAAAGAGTTGTCTGCATCCTTCCATCTTTCTCACTCTCCAGGGTCAACCCAAGCCTGAGGCTGAAGCCATGTATCCCAAGATGATGCAAGCCACTGAAAAGGCCCCTTGGGCTCTACCCCTGGCCAGGCGTTCCAAGTATCCCTACCTTTCCCTTCATTGATGACTCCCTCCCATGTGGTCCATCAGCTTCCAGCCTGGAGTAACAGAGTAAATGATGACTGGTCTTTACAGTCTGGATATTTTAAGGAGTAAGTAAGTAAGAGGAATAACTAATTAGAATGGATTTTTTAAAACTGAAGTACAGTCAATTTACAATGTGTTAATTTCTGATGTATAGTAAAATGATTCATATGTGTGTATATATATATATATACACACACGTGTGTATATGTCAAACACATACATATGTATAAACTCTTTTTCATATTTTTTCCATTATAGTTTATTAAAAGATATTGAATACAATATCCTGTGCTATACAGTAGGACACTGACACTTAATCTATTTTATATATAGTAGTATGTATCCGCTGATCCCAAACGCCTAATTCATCCCTCCGCCACTCCCTTTCCCCTTTGGTAACCTTACATTTGTTTTCTACGTCTGTGAGTCTATTTCTGTTTTGTAAGTTAGTTCATTTGTATCATGTTTCAGATTCCACATGTAAGTGATATCACCTCATACGGGTCAGGATGGCCATCATTAAAAAGTTAACAAATAATAAATGCTGGAGAGGTTGTGGAGAAAAGAGAACCCTTCTACACTGTTGGTGGAAAATGTAAACTGGTGTAGCCAATATGAAAAACAGTATGGAGGTTCCTTAAAAATAGAGTTACCATGTGATCCAGCAATCCCACCCCTGGGCATATATCTGGAGAAAACTCTAATTCAAAAAGGCACATGCACCCTAATGTTTCTAGCAGCACTATTTCTAATAGCCAAGACATGGAAGCAACCTAAATGCCTATCAAGAGATAAATGGATAAAGAAGTTGTGGTATTAATACACAACAGAATACTACTCAGCTGTAAAAAAGAATGAAATAAAGCCTTTTGTAGAAACATGGATGGACCTAGAGATTCCGTCTTCACTTAGTATGATAAAGACAAATGTCCTCTGATTAGAATGGATTCTAAAAGCACTAAAGTGCCAGTGTAGAGGGAAAAATGTCACATCACAATTGATCTGCAATGGTCATACTACCAACATCAAGATTATAAACGAATTTCCTTGTTTTACTAAAATAAGCATGTCGACACAGAAACACGGCACACCAGTTGATGACACAGCCTATATCTCTTCCTTTTCCCCTTACACTGGGGTGATCAGGCTCTCAGCTGGTGCCACGTGTGGCAATGTCCCTTTAGATGTTCCCATAGGCCTTGATAGGAGTGACACAGCACAAAATGTTCACACCAACAAAGTCAGTCATAAAATAAAATCAGGAAGTAGCAATATCAATGAGATAAATGATAAAATACAATCAGCCCAAAACCAGCCTAAAAATAAGTAAAAATAAATTTAAAAAAAAGTCAAATCAGCACTTAAATAGATGTATAAAAGTCCAGACTTCCCACAGCATTTTTTTCCACAATGTTATGACTTAGAGAAAATATATTTTAAGTTCCAATATTATTTCACAGAAGACTTTGATAAAATAAAGAGATTCTTCCAATGTGGAGGAGCTGTACCAATTTAGAGATTTGGCATATGATTTGAGGCTAGAATCCTTTAGATAATAATGAAATTACGTTTTATTCTTTTTACAGGGGGAATTCTTATTAAAAAGTCACTTCTGGAAGGTAGCAGATTACTGACTGCTAGCCCAAGTATTTAATAATTTGTTATAGATATATGAAAACTTGACTAAAGTTTACTAGTCTATATTTGCTTTTAGAAAGGATTACCCGTTTATCAGAAATTTTTAAAGTAAACTTAAAGAAGGTATTTGTTATATCAAAATCTACTAGCTAATGCTTAAACCATATTTTTATTTTAATTTTGATGGTTTAAGCAGGATATTTTATATCTTCCATATAATGAGATTTTAACTCCATACAATTTAATTTTCATTCAATGTCATACTAGGTTGTGAGAAAATGCCAACAGTATCTAAAATTTTCCACTGGATGACTTAGACCATTACATTTGCTTGCAAGAAATATGTAAACATAGATAACATATCTGTTGCACTTCCTTTGGCTGCAAGTGACAGGAACTCCCAACTCAAATGCCTTACAAAATAAAGATATTTTTATTCTAGACAGTAAGATGTCTGAAAATAGGAGGCTTCAGGTATAGTTCCATCAGGACTCTAAGTTTCTTTCTGACTCTTGGCTCTGCCCTTAGAGTGGCTCCATACAGGTCTTATCATTGGACAAGCATCCCCACATGCTCATAAAATGGCTGTGTAATTCCAGGCATAGTATCTAGACATGCCAATGCTCAAAAAAAAAAAAAAAAAAGGAGAGGGGCTTTCTTTTCCTTCTTCTAACTTTTAAGAGCAAGAAAATCCTAGAATACCCCAATCAAATTTTCCTTTTCATCTCATTGGTCAAAACTGTGACCAATTCTCATGCTGAAAATGATCACTAGCAGAGGATAAAACTGATCACCAGCCACTATTAATTTTAACCATTCAGGATGTACCAGGTTGAACTGTGCCCTCCCAGAAGATATGTCCAAGTCCTAACCACTGGTAGCTGTGAATGAGACCTCATTTGGGTATCTTTGCATATATAATTAAGTTAGGGATCTTGAGATGAGATCATCCTGGGTTTAGGGTGAGGCCTAAATCTAAAGACTGTACCCTTTTAAGAGAAAAGTGAGGGAGAACAGACACAGAAAAGAAGGTGATGTAAAGATGGAGGCAGAGACTGGAGGGATGAAGCTACAATCCTAGGAACTCCAAGGATTGCCAGCAACCATCAGAAGCTAGGAAAGAGATATGGACTGGATCCTGCCTTAAGGACTCAATCCTGCTGACTCTTTGATCTTGAACTTTGTGCCTCTCAGAAAATAAATTCCTGTTATTTTAAGCCACCTGGGTTGTGGTACTTTGTTACAGCAACTCTAGGTAACTGATAAACAGGGCTAGATTATCCTTTCTGAAGCACATGATGACACAGAAGAGAACAGATGTATGAACACAGCTGGTTAGGAGGGAGATGGCAACCAAGAATGTCTGTTACAGATACTTTCCCGGTTTTCAAACCTCAACCATTCACAAAATCTTTTTAAAATAAACATTTTAGAATAGTTTTAGATGTACAGAAAAATTGTAGAGAGTTCCACATTGAATTTCTATTATTCTCATCTTACATTAGTATGGTCCAATTGTTACCATTAATGGACCAATATCAATAATTATGAATGATCCATTGTCCATAATTTATTCATATTTCCTTAGTTTTTACCTAATGTCTTTTTTTTCTGTTTCAGTATACACTAGTTATAATGTACATACAAGAACAGGAAATTCACCTTTTAAAAAAATCTCTTTGTAAAATGAAGTATAATTATAAAAATCATCATGAACTTTATATATGTACACATTTTTATATAAAGGAAATATGGGCTGAATGGGAATACAAAAATACTCCACTGACTACAAATCAACTCAAAAGTAGATTGATGAGAAAATAAGCTTCTTTTCAAGAACAGCCCAAAGATAAGAACCACAATGACCTAGTAAATACTATGATACAACAGAATAACCACCATCAGAGCTGCAACATTTCCAGATAAAAAAATCTAACGACTCTTCCAAGGTAAGGATGCTAGGAACATGATGTGTTTACTCCTTATTCCTAAAGAGGGCGGTTCTGACAATTCTGTGCTACACACTGTTCTCCTTACACTGTTCCTCCCTGGCCCATTTCACCTCCTCCTAGGGCTCCAAGTTTGATCTCTGGTGGAGGACTCATTTCTTTATTTTCGTTCTCTATCCTCTAAATTCCCCTTACTGCCTGCTGAATGATTCCACTTGGAGGCCAACAATCGAAAAGCTGAAAACATCTTTTTTCCCAAATCAAGTAATGGGGGAAGTACTTCTCTCAGTATTAGGAAGGTTGAGCACTAGACCTCAAAGTCATCTTTTATTCCTCTTTGCCTGCACCCTGCATCTTCTGATATATGCATGTGTCAGTTTTAAGTCTCTCAGTTCAGTTGGTAGCTTCTCAAACAGAGCCAACCAGCCTCACTGTTCCACCACACCTTCAAGATGTAAACACCATCTGACCAGTGTCCTCCTTCTCAGATGTCTGAGTTCCAGCACCACAAGGCCCCCTCTCTAATCCAGTCAGTTTTAATAATCCTCATCTCTTCCCCTTATTCTGGAAGCCCTAGAGGTGGTAGCTGCTTCCGGTCCTTAACTACCTCTCAATACATTAACGCAGGGTTTCTCAGTCTCAGCAATATTGACATCTTGAGCTGGATACTTCTTTGCTATTGAGACTTATTCTGTGTATTTTAAGATGTGTAGCAACATTCCTGTCCTCTACCCACTAAATGCTAGTAACTCTTCCCATAAGTTCCCCACAACCAACTTCCAACAATGCCAAATGTTCTGGGGGTTGGAAGGGCAAAATCACCCTGGGTTGAGGATGACTATCTTAGCTTTTATTTTTACCTCTTTTTGTCACCTAGTTAATAATTTTATACCTAGTTAACACTTCTCATATGAAAGACTCTCATTCAAGTAACTGGTATAGTTTCCATCTTCTGGCTGGATCCTGACAGTATTCTCTAATAGTATCTCCTGCATTTGTCCCTGAATTTTTATTTTCATCCTGTGAGTTTGATCTAAGGCCCCATGATTCTAGGTGGTCAGTTCCTAAGCCATTTCCCTGCGTTCCATTTCTCTACTCTGCAATCCATCTTGCCCCTAAAACACATTGCTTATCTAATTTTTATCATTTTCTTCAATTGCTGACACCCTCCAGAAGAAAATCCAACCTCTTTAGTTTGGCCTTCTGAGTCCTCCAGGAAGCAGAAAACTTATGTACAATTCCGAAGATGTTACTCCAGCTATGTATTTTTAGACAAGTTGATTATCTTTTCTGAGCCTCAGTTTTCTTACCGGTAAGATAACTGCTTCACTTGCAGGGTTGATGTAGGAGTAGATATACTGTGAGCAATGAAGCAGGTGCAGTTCAAGAAATGTTAGATTCTATTGTTATTATTATAGTTATCATCATTATTATTTATATAAATAACTTATTGTGCAAAATAGGGGTTCAGTAAATTTTATTTCCTGTGGCAAAGACTGCACTTCTTTGTTTCTAACATATTAACAAGTTAGCTGTACACATAGTCACCAAGCTCAAAACTCCCTTCTAATCTTCTTTGCAGCAAGATGTGACCAAGTTACTAGGTTTTGGCCAACTGGATGAGAAAAGAAGTGACAGTGCAAATTTTGGGTCATGTCCTTAGTAGAGAAGTGTTTGCCTACCCCTTTTCTCCTTCTTCGTCCTACTGACTGAAGTATGTATGTGATGACCAGAGCAAGAAAAGTCAACTGGAACCAGCAGATAAAAGCCATGCATTGAGGATGGCAGATCAACAAGACAGAAATAGCTCATGTACCTCAAGATTGTAGGGCCACCACAGAAGCCTGGGATCATCTAGCTGGACTCTTACATAAGACATAAATAAGTTGCTATCTTATTTCAGCCACTATTGTTTGAGTGTCTCTCCATTTCAGCAGCCAAGCCTGTATCTTAACTAGTACATTTCCTTTATGATGTGCACCTCCCATAACTTAGCCTCAACTAGCCATTTCTTTACAAAGCCACTGTGGTTTTGTTTTGATGGATCTGGACACCAAGAAAAAATTTTCCAGGAATCATCATCCAGGAACAAGATAATTCTCTCCACACTGGCTATGAACAGATACATTCTTCCCCCCTGAGGTATTAGTACTCTGTATTTTAGTTGCAAATGGCTCCTCTGATATCTCTCTCCTTTTCTTTCATTCTTCTTTTTAGAACAGGGAATTTGGGGGCTTCAAAATTGTTGATTGTGGCAGAATGTTAACATACATGAACTTATGTCAATATCACATAGAAAATAAAGATGCCAAGTGAGTATCTCGAAAATAAAAGTACGATCCAAGTGCAGGACCTACAGTAGGAAAGGGACATACAATTTAAATAAAATAATCCAAGATTTAAAAAATAATCCAGATAGCCTGATCCATGGAAAATGATGACTACAATGTATGAGGGTAAAATAGAGTTAAATTCATTGCATAAAGCTACCACCTATCACTATATGTGAGAATTCCTGTGGAAGGGCAATGCTTTTGTATTTGGGCAATGAAATTCCCTCTGGGATCTAGCCATTCATCTAATTTAATAAGCATTCATTGATCGTGAATGGGTATCTTTGTGGACAGACTTAAAGCAAAATGCCAAGTTTTAGTCAAAACGATCTCTATGGATTTTTTCTTTTTTGCTGAATGTGCCTAGAGTCAGCAAAAGAAGGCAAAATCACTTTCTTTGTACTAAGACTTCAGAGCTACAGTCATTGGTGCCCCATTCACTAATGCCAGCTCCAACTGCTGATTTAAGAAATACTTGACAAGCAGTAGAATAACCCGCCTCGTCAGTATACATTCAACAAGGGAATAAATCTTGCAGTCCTCCAACTACACATACTCAGTTGTGACACAGTCTAATTTTCTAGCAAGTGACACTTCCAACATGAGAAAATATTCAATTTAGAGCAAATAAAGACTCCCAGTACTTCAGTGCCCTTCTAGTACAACTCCTTTCTTTGCTGATGAGGAACCCAAGGCCAACAGAGGTCTGGGAACCTTTCTAAGGTACTGTGAGTTACCAGAAGTCAGAGTCTGCAGCAGAATCCAGAATCCCATGTCTCAGCAGTGCTCTTACCTCTACTTTCCACTGTTTTACATTCAAGATCAAGAATGAACTCTAATGAGTAAAAATGAGTTGGACTCTTTCCAAGTAGTCACAATTTAGGAATTGAAAAGAATAATAAAACCTTCTAATATTGCATAAATAAAGCCACACTTCACAGGGAAGGAGCTCTGAAATGCGAGCCAGTGGATCTCTATTCCAGGCATGACTCAGCTAATATCTTTCTGAGTTGACTTAGATAAATTCTGATAATGTGAAATGAAGGGATTGCCCAATATTCTCCAAAGCTCCTTTGATGCTCTGGTTCTATGATCTTAGAAATTTGAGAAAGATGACTAAACACTTGACTTAGCTTAGCAGTTGGAATTCACACTTATCCATCTTCCCTGTCTTCTAATCTTCTCACAACTTGGTAATAAGATGCTAAAGAAAGTGGTGGTGAAATAAAAAGCCAATCCAATCAGCTGAATAAATTATTACTATTGTCTTTCACCTTAAACTCCCTACATCAAAAGCCATAAAGTCTAGTTCTAACCTTCTAGTTCAGACTCTCCCCCGGAGGAAAACACTAAACCATCCTACCACCTGGTCTATTTGCTGTTTCAGAGAACCATGAACTTCCCTGACTCTGGGTCTTTGCTGAATACCTTCATTACTTCTATCAACTAAAGTCCTGATACTTCCTTCAAGATCCAGCTTGAGCCCCAGCTACTCCATACAGCATCTGCCTACTCCTTTGAAATATCTTTATTTTCTAACCATCTGTTTGATCTTTAGCCACTTGGCACCTGGTCTTGATGAATACTCTCTGTCCCAAAGTAGACCAAAGTCCTCTCCCTACAGGAAATGACTCAGACCTATTTTTGTACCTCGTGCAATAGCCTACACATAGCAGGTGCCTAATAAATTTTGGTGTTGATTATGATGACAACAATGGTTCCCAAGGGTGACAAAAGGAGAAAATGATAGAAGCTACATTACTGGTTGGGAGGGGGAGCCTATATGAGGATGGGCACAATACAGTTGTAAAGACTGACTAGAAACTGGATGAAGGGGATGAATGAAGAGGATGACCATCAGGTTACTTAGTATTGATGCCAGTAAAGTGGTTCACCATCACTAAATTAAATTCTTTCCTTATCTCCCTACCACCCTAATGTGTAATTTAGGAGAATTCACTAAAATCTGGAATCATTCTTGTATATCCAAATTATCTTTTGCTTGCTCTATCACAAGAGGCGAAATAACTTGAATTGTCTAGTGTCTCCACTTCTAAATGTCCCAAAAATCTAAACACTCTTTTTTAAAGGATCTCAACTACTTTCCCAGAGTAATTTTTTCCAACTAACTCAAGTACAGCAGCTTCCTCTTACTTGAAAGTATTCTGACCAAGTAGTTCCTCATCCTAGATGATCAAAGAATCACCTTGGAAGCTCTTAAAAACAAACATGGATACCACAGCCTGAAATTCAGATACAGTCCTTCTCAGTGAGACACATATGTCCTATTTTACAAGTCCCAGGTAATTCTGATATATGGCATGTTTGAAAAAGACTGGCTTATATCACACAGTTCCAGCCTTTCAGGTTTTCTAGACTGTAAATGTTCTTGTTTCATGACTTTTTCCCCTTAATTATTGCTTTGCAGAAGGAATTCTCATTTCATTACTCGGCTAAAAATTTTGGCTTCAATCACTCCTTACCACAAAACATTTCTACGGGTTCCATGTGGGTTTTTTCCTGGCTGGCAGGTCTCTACGGCTAAGGAAGTCTTGACCACCGCAAACTTGGGAAAATGTCATGTGACCATCTCATCTTTCTGTATTACATATTAGCTACGACTTAAACTGAACAGCAAAACTTCTAAGGATATCCTATTGGGTACTCTGTTGACAGCTCAGTAAAAGTTTTATCTCCAGGATTGCCTGAGTCTAATCTCCCCAAAATAAAACTCTCCATTTCAACTGGGTTCCAGAAAGAAACACAAACTAAATAAAGGCTGTAACAGTGAACATCTGGGGTTATAAGACCTTTCTCTGATAACTTTGATATCAGAGAGTAGTAATGAAGAGTGCTTTCTTATCAAGGAGATCTGGCTTCAGATCTCATGTATAACTGATGATCTTGAACAAGTGACTTGACATTTCAATTCCTCATGTCTTCATTCACAGAAAAGATCATCTCTTTTAACCCATCTCAGAAAGCCATCATGAGGATTTAAAGTGACAGTCCATGAAGAATTGCTGGCAAACGATTAACACTCAATAAATGTTATTTTTCATTTCCTCTGGCAGAAATTCATTAATTTGGCAAGTTCAGTCAGAATTAGAATCCCAACATTTTTAGTATTTGCTATTTATGCAATTTTCCCTAAATCAAGCTAGGTGAACTTTTACATATGAACTGCAATATTTCTGTGATTTATAATTTGTATATCATTTAAGCTTTCATGGTTTAATTTGTTCAGTACCTCCCATGTTTATAGAGAAATAAATTTCAAATTCCTACTATTTGTGATTTTTTTTTCAGTGACTGCAATTCACTAAAAACTTTAAAAGTAAAAAAAAAAATGGCATTTCGTGTATTGACTTATTTGATCTAAGACTTCATTCAACTGATTTCAGCAAAATGCAACCAAAATTTAGAATACTAAAAATTTTAATGTGATTATAGGACACTAAAGTTGATACACAAATAGGTTCTTCAAAGTTTCAAACATTCCTAAAATCTGATTTGCGAACTGCAAAGAGAGAAAGCGAGTACTACCACGTTGTAGTGTCTTGTTCTGTTTTTATATTTAGCATCAGTTTACTTTGTATATCAGTTATTCAAACCCCCTCTGTTTGCACCAAATATTTATAAACTTTGAAATTCACAATTTCTATATAAACTTGTAGACTATCACAATTGGTAAAATACCAGCTTTGTCGGGCACACCCCACCAATTCCAAGTAATTTTTTGCTACAGACATCTTGATTTAACAAGGCCATTTTGAGGATGATTCAGTCCTCCACTATGTGTAATTGTATTGTTACGGCAAAATAAATCTCCTAATTATGTTCAGATTTTTAACTGAATCTACAACAGCATTTAAAACAGTGTCAAGGGTTTCACCTTCAACAAAATTAACTTCCAAATATTTACCATTCCATAAATTGATTGAGATAGTCAAACTATTACTGGAATTATCTTAATTGCTTTTTCTATTTGAAGCAGCCAATGACATTAATATAAAATTTGCACCATTTAACATATGCAAAATTCCTCTCCTGCTAATGAAATTAACACATTAACTCTTCTTGCTTCACTTTTCACACAAGAAAATTTAAAATAAATGAGCTAAATTAACTCAGGAAAACAGCTATTTATTCTAAATGAAAGGGCATGCTTCAGAGTGATGATAAAAGCACTTTCTGCAGCTGTATGAGCTAAATCATCTTCATATACAATCTTCTTAACACAAGCAGTAGTTTCTGAAACAGCTTCTGATGCTCCTTCAGCAGATTTATGTTTTGGGTTTTCATGTGGTTATTGAGATCACTACAACCCCCCTATGGATAGTAAACGTCAATAAGCATTTTCTACATGGTCTCCATTCATTGTCAGTTACTTGAGAAACTGATCTTTTCATTACACTACACTTCAAGCTCATTGAAGTCAAATGGATTTATTGAAACATTTTTAATAAAAGTGTCAAAAACAAAAGCACAAATGATCATTTCAACTGAACCTCAGACTTTTGGGGTATCTTATTGGGCACTTCTCTGATAACTAAACAGAAATTACATCCTTAGATTTTCATGAATTTAATCTGCCTAAAATTAAAATAACCATTTCACCTGGCTTCCGGAAAGAAAAAGCAACCAAGTAAGAGTTGAAACAGTGAACCATTCGGGTTGTAAGAGCTTTCTCAGTAACTCTGAAATAATTCTGATCACCTGAATAAAATGAATCTTCAGGTATATATTTGTATCATATAGTAAATGACAAAATCACAACAGCAAAGTACTTGGATTTCTCTCTATATGCACTATGACAGGACTGCTCAACCTCTGTTCTCCACACATATTTCATGTACTCCTAATGCATAATTTACTGTTTCCCACTGGCCCTGCGTCCTGGTGGCCAGGGGCTGCTCATTTTGCATGGTTGGGCCACAGTTCAAGTAGCTAGAAAGCCAAGTAGCCAGCAGGGACAGCAGCATTAAGAACTTCTTCCACCACAATTTAAGACTAGAAACGGTTAGCTCTCCTTACCTACTCAGTTCCAAGAGGGCTTATTTTTATCAGAGAGCATGCTGTCATTGAACGGGAAATGTTATTTACCTTGCTTCTGGAAAGGGTTGGGGGAAAGAAACAGGTCATCACTAGTTGTCTTTCAGATTTAATCACAATTTAAAGGGTAAACTCTGTTCACTGCAAATGCATCTCACATGCTACTGAATGAGACTGTGGTGGAACCCAGGCTGATTTATTTTTAAAATGCCATTAATGATAACACATTGTTAAAAAAATAGAATCAATACTGGATAAACACTAAAGCAGACAAAACGCGAAGACAGAAGACATAAATTAGGACTGCCCTGGGGAAACAAGGGTATATGGTAACCCTACCCTTTACGTATACATTTGGTCATGGCACTATATAGCAGCGTATGCCTAAAAAGGAAAATTGCCAATTTCCTCATGCCAACCAGAGACAAATCAGATTCAGACATCTGATTAGCTAGTTAAATATACAAACATCCTCTGAATCAACTTTCCTTCCTTCCTTAATCTTTACCCAAACTCAGGAATAAAGTTAATTTTTTAAAATGGGCATCTTAAATTCTGAATTTTAACAACACTCTTAGATCTACAGCACTCAGTAAGAGAAATGCAACAAGATAATCAAATTTTTTTTCTGGGTGCTGATGTGTGCCTGTCTTCTTAGAGTTAACTTGACAGTTTTCCCAATCTAAATTTTTTTAATTCCCATCAGTAAGAGCCTTGGAATCTAACTCAGTTAGTTTACTCAATGTATTGTGAGAAGAAAGACTCCTTATGAGGCATGTTTTTTCCACAGAAAGAAACCCCATCCCATAACAAGAAAACAAAAATTCATAAAATAATGATACCCTCATGCTAGCTCTTGAGCACACCAAAATTATTGGGTGACTCTCTCGACTTACTGTGATTCTTTGAGGGAGGAAGTATTCTTTAAAATAATCTATAGAAAGACATGGTGTGTCATTAAGAAAATGTAGTAATTTCCCATTAATCTGCCAACATGATGTTCACATGACATTTTCCAGATGAATAAAGATACCTATGTGTCCAAATCTCAATCACTTCATGGTATTATAAAATAAATATACCAAACATTATTCAATCTCCTCTTAATGGCACAAGATAACCACTCTGTTGAGTTTAGCAACACAGTCTGTTCCTAAAATAAGAACCCAGGCAATTCATGTAACTTTTTTTGGGGGGGGAAAGTTATTTCTCAGTTGGCATTAGCTTTTCCTTATCGCTGTTATGCTCAAAGTCACGGGATTCCATTTTTGTTTCATGAATATCTGGTTAGGCTCTAGGGTGAGTGTTTTGTCACTCCTATGAAGAGAAGTGCATGGTTTTTACAGCAGGTGATCCATCCATTCTTTAACTTACTTATGTGTTCACAGCATTGTCGTTGCTAATTGCCATTTGAAATCTCACCTTCAGCTATGTGGGAAGTTATGGTATCAGTAAGTTTTAGATGATGGACTCTCTGCCATATTGCCATATTTTTATTCCTATGGAGAAGTGGAACTAGTATGTATTCTGCACCTCATTATTAGGTATTTTATGTTCATTATTTATTCCAAAACTCCATGAGAAAGGTTTGTGGTAACTTTGTAAGGACAGACTAGAACTAGGGGTGCTGGGATTCACACCCACGTCAGGCAAACCCCAGGCCAATTCTCCTTCTCTTAGGTCCTGCTACTCCATCCAGTTGATTTCTCTATTCTGCCTCCTCTCTATTCCCCTTTGAAATCCTGTAGGCAAGGTATCAGACATGAAGGTTCTAGGTGAAGATAAAATATTAAATGTCCACCCAGTTGAAAGTTACTATGATTACCAATGTGTGTAATACCTTTGAAATCAGACTTATTTAAAGTGAAACAGTCTTCTAAGCTGATCTTTCAGGGAGATTAGGGCCTTCTTGATTTCCTAATTAATTGAAATGCTGGCAGGAATGGTTTTGATTTTGGTTTTGGCTTTGGAGTATATGGAGAAAGACTATTCTGAGATACTCCAGAGGCCCAGAGAAGGGCAACAGCCAAAAATGCCACTTGTGTTTTTTTTTTTTTAATTTTGTTTTTTAATTTAGTGTAGTTGGCTTACAATGTTAGTTTCAGGTGTATAGTTTCAGGAGCAAAGCGATTCAGTTATACATATACATACATATATTATTTTTCCAGATTCTTTTGCATTATATGTTATTGTAAGAAATTGAATATAGTTCCCTGTACTATACAGTGGGCCCTTGTTGTTTATCTATTTTATATATAATAATGTGTATCTGTTAATCCCAAATAGTGTCTCCAAGCTGCTGTCCCATTATTAGCCATCCTGGAATGAACAAGCAAGGCTCACAGGACCAAGCAGCATGAGTAGATCATCTACCTGATGACAGAGGAGCATCTGACACTTTCAGGGATAGACAGGCACACTTAATGGCCATGATGGCAGCAGCCCAGGAGTTTGGTCTAGCCAGGTCACTGACGCCCACGGATACCTCCTTTTGTGGGGCCACGTTTTGAGTTAGACTTTCCCGAGCACCCTTGAATTTCATGTATCATGATCACTAAAATAAAAGACTGCATCACCCTAAAATACTTTAGATTCTTGATATATATGCCAGCCCAGACAAATCCAAAAGTAGAGTCAGGGTTTTGAGGCCTGCTAGGAACATTTTTCCTGGAGAACATGCCTATTTTAATTGTGCCCCATTTGTTTTGTTTCTGTAATAAATCTTCAGATGCTATTTCTGCACATTCTATTCAGAGAGGATATATTTCTCTTATATGGAACGGTTTTACTTCAGTCAAGTAAGAAGTTGTAACTGGGAGTTCTAGTTAAATAAATAAAATATAAGCCTTTACATTTTACTATTTACGTCAGTATTTGAGTTGCAATAGGCTTGAATTCTTCATTCGAGTAGATCTCTAAATCTCACACAAATAAAATCTGAGGAACTCTCAAAGGGAGCATTTAAATACCAGCTCCTATTTGTATACACTTTGTAGTTTTGAAATACTTTGATAATGATAATCATTTCATACTTATTTAACACTCTGTGGGAAGAAGAGTATGTTAGAAAAAGAGGAAAACAAGCCTCCAAGAAGCTAGGCAACCTATCAGTACCCATGACTACTGGCTGGGAACCAATGCTCTTCCACCTTTAACACTGAGGTTTTTGCTCTACATTGCTAAGCAGTTTCACCTAAACTAGGGCAGCCTGCCACCAACACTAAGGAGACAGTAAACCTCTTGTGATGTTTTATCATCAGGATAGAGTCCTTGAAGATTGACAGGTCCTAGAAATATACCAAGTATCACACAGGTAAGGATCAAATTAAAGTGACTCCAAGTCCCACCTTATATTCTTATTTTTTTCCCTAATAAACAAGATTTCTCCAACTCAGCAGCACTGAAGCTTGAAGTTTCATGACTACAAAGTGATCAGTGGTACTGGAAGACTGGATCTACCTTGGAACCAAACCCTGGTCTAGCTCATAAGAAGAGTACGCCAACTCAGTCTGAAAGAATACTATTCGCTAATTTTGAAAAGTAGTAGTGATTGTCATTGATGAAAGGTCAAATGGAGAATGGAGGGACCTATGTGTCACAGGCTAGTACGGTCAGGAAAAAGGAAACAATATTCATCCAAATTTAAAATACTGTTTTTGCTTTGTTTTCATTTTAACAAAATTACTTTGTTCTAAGGACCATAGAAATGATGAAATATTTACAGTTATCAAGACAAAGAGCACTATCAAGCCATTTTTACTAATACAAAATTAAGCAGTAAACTGTATTTAAGCATTTGATCAATTTAAGGCATAACCAGACACAAAACAATAATTTAAAACAGACAGGAAAGAAGAAAGGGAAGGAGAGAAGACCTTTAAATAAATACTTACAAAGGAGAAAGTATTTTAACTGAATATCTCACTATTTTTAAAAGTTAGTATTTTCAGTTTTCTTTCTGAACATAACAGTTTAATAAGTTAAGATTCCGTCATATTCAATTTTACCAAACTACTCTCTTATGAAGTCTATACATTACTGCCTAATTGAATGTCCCAATCATAGCAAATTTCCTGTTTGTTTTCATTGCAAATGATTAAACTAGTCTTTGAAGAGACACAGGAGCAGTCATTTGAAATTTTTAGACAAAGAAACAAAAACTCCACAAGTGTCCTAAACTGGAAGATCATGCACAGATGGCCACAATCTACCCAGCAGGAGAAATCTGGGGAGATGATATGCCATAATACTACTCCATTCCCACACAATGAAAATAAAATCCCAAAGCCAACAGCCACCCTGGCTCCAACAACAAGAATGTAAATTTAAGTGTTAATGAGCCAGATACAGAGCTTTCCCCAGAGATTAAGGGCAATCTGGAGAAAGTGGACGATCTTGGGGTTCTTAACCCCATCCGGTCATTCATCCCCAGAAAATATCCTATCACAAGTTTTTCTTCTCTAGTCACTCCACAAAGAAAGACACATTAACAAACTGCCCTGAAAACCATGTCCTAAGTCAGTGGTTCAGAATATGTGGTCCCAGGAACAGTAGGATCAGCTGGAAACTTACTAGAAATGTGAGTCCTTGAGTCCCTCCCCAGCCTACTAAATCAGGTATTCTGGAAGTGGGCCCTGCCATCTGTGGTTTCACAAGCCCTCCAGGTGATTCTAGTGCACCCCACAATTTGAGAACCATTGTCCTAGGTAAATTGCTAACTTATATACAGATCATAAATTATCCTGTCATAGGGATCTAGAAATCCATAAATGTCAGAAGTACTTTCAAGAAGCAGTCACTTTATAATGACTTCCAAACCAGTCATACCACTTGAAAGACTGAGCCACATGAAAACATTTTTTTATTTTTAAGTAACATTTTTAAAGGGATGCAGGGAGAGGGAGAAAGAAGGAAGGAGAACCAGAAGGAGAGAGAGGAGGCTGGGGAAGGAAGACCGGGAATCAACTTCTACCTACCCAAGAAGACAGGCACCAAATCATGTGTGGTAGTCCAGAACCAAAACGGTCAAATAGCAGGTGCTCAAAAAACATTTTCAGAGTAAATATTTATAGAGGAGACAATTCTGGTTCATGTTCTCAATGGAAATAACTTAGCATAGATATATAAATCATGCTCTGTGTATAATTCAGTTATAAAGGTTGCTGGTTTTTTTAAAAATTGCTTTTGCTTTATGGTATCCCTTGGCAAAAGGGCGCTTGTTTCTCCATAATATATTTGAAATTCACAAGCCTTGTAAGACACCCATAAAAATCAGATTTAACCCACTATTCAGCCTTCATCACACAAACACTCTTCATCAAATAAAAATAGCGTTATGTTTCATTGATGCTACAATCTGGAGGAAGTGGTAAAAGAATTTACAATCCCTGCCCTCCTTGTTGGCTAGGGGGTAGGATCCTGAGGCAGCAGGGGCAAAGGTGGTGTGTGGTACCTTCCTCTATTAAAGCATCAGTGCTCAGTAATAGGACTGCTCAGAGAGGAAAACAAGACAGAAGCTCTTGCCTTCTCTTGGATCTAAGCACCACAGCCCTCACAGCCAGCTGCTCAGAGATCTAAGACTTCCCTAAGGACGCTCAGAGGCAGAGGTAGTGCTCAAATCCAAATTCAACCTGAGATTCTTTCCTTCTAGTTTCTGGTGGTCTTTCCCTGCGGGACCACAGAGAAGGTGCTGAACCAACCCTAGCTCTCCACGGTGGTAATCAGTGCAGGATGCAGGGTTCAGAACCATCCCAGACTCTCTGAAATATTAAGATGAGAACAAAATGAGACAAGAGCGAGTACTGTGACTCCTAGTGGCCACAGAGAATCCTCTTCTCTTTAACCCCACCCCTGCACCATGCCTTTTATCACCACTTTTATGGAGCTGTAGGTCTAAGCCAATGATCATTCGTTATGAACATTCTTCAGAAACATCCCTGATGGCCACCTCTGACCTGTTCATTAACTACCAAGCCAGTTCCTGATTGCAGTTTGTCAGAAATGTTTATTATCTTCTTCTTCTGAAGAGACAGGGAAGATTAAGAATGTTCCAGCCTTCACATGAGGCTCCACATCTGTAAGAAGCTTAAAATAGTAATATAAATGGTACAATAATTTCCTGGCACAGTTCAACTGACAATTAACGAGAAGACCCCAGATAGATTAAGAGATACTCATCTTCTTTTAAATAGTGTCATCTGAGAAGTTATATAACTAAATAACTTTCTATCTATAATAAACGGTTATTAGAGCTGGCTAATAATTGTTTTCTAATGACATTGGAAGTTTATGCTTTACACTATGGAACCATGACAACAATCACTTATTTTGTAAAGAAGGGATTTAAGCATAGATAGTTCAGATCTAACCACAAATTTAGGCTCTGAAGCTGCCACAATTAGTAAAGTTAATGGCATTTTTCAAATGAAAATAAAAATTAATCTCAAGACAGACAAAAGTTACAGGAGGCTCCACAGGGAAAAACAGAGTTATATGAGCATTAGCTTGTTCCGTTAAGGTGTTTCCCCTGTTTAAATAAGCGATTTCCTGTGAACCACATGTCAAATATCACTACTACACAGAATTTTCAAATGAGGTGTTAAGATAAAAATTCACTGTGAGCAAAGGAACTCTTGCCAGAAGAGCTAAGATTGTATATTTCAGATTTCAGAAAGCTGTGACAATGTTAATCAAACCTGCAGTCCGGATTTAAGAGTCTGCTTCTCAAACTTTGGTGTGTACAGGAATCACCAGTCAAAGCCCAGCTTGCTGGACCAGCCCCAGGGATCCTGACTCATTACACCTTGATGGGTACTATTTGTGTTTTTACTAAGCTCCCCGGTGATGGGGGCCCTACCAGTATACAGCCCCCCTTTTGGGCGCACCTATCTTCTGACCAGTAGGCATTCTGAGATGAAAGGCAGGGTTAAAGTTATACTGCCAAGAGCATCTGCATCTTTGTCCTTGATACCATCAGAGCTCTGAAATGGTCAAAGTGACAGTGCTGATACGCTTCACAGTCTCTGATGCCTTGCTCACTCTTTCACCAGTAGCTGAGAGCAAGCAAACCAAAATGATGTCTCAGGAGCAGCAGTAGGGTGGATCTACATTTCAGGAGGTCCGTTCAGTGTCAGTCAACACTTCCTCCAAGGAACCCAGGAAAACATGCTGACAACTGACAGATGTCTTTAATAAAACACAGAAGTCAGACAGAAACAGCCTCCCAATAGCTGAACGTCATATATCCCCTTATTCCATATCCCAAGAACTTACCGCCCCCACCCCCCTTAACTCCTTTAGAAGAAAGGGAAGTTAAGTAAAGCTGTGTAACTACATATTGAGTTGTGTCTACAAACTCTTGGTCTCCTGGTGGCATTTTGTACCAAACAAACAAACAAACAGAAAATGCAAATAAAAAGTGAGGTTTAGTAAATTCTTCAAATTGAAGTTATCACCTTGCAGTTTATTTTAGCCCTGGAACCAAAGAGAATACATGTGTCCCTGGCATGTTAACACCTGATGAACTAACTAAATTAGTTATGCGTGATGATGCCATTGGAAATCCTTAGTGAGAACTTCGTGATTCAACCTCACTTTTAAAAGGTGTTCGTTGGAGGCTGTATGTTTGGGGAGGGAGGGTGTGGCAGTAGTAGGCAGGAGATAGGAGGGAACTCATTGTACCTGCCTCTCAATTTGGCTGTGAATCTATAACTGCTCTAGGAAATAAGCCTATTAATAAAAACTTTTAAAGCTATTAGTTTAAACACAAAAGTGACTAATGTGACTTCTTTTTCTTGGCAAATCATGACTTTAAAACAACCCTCCTTTGCATGTGCCAAAAAGTTACTTAAATTAGGAGTTTGAAATCCGTATCTTACTCATAATGTGTACAATGTTATAAACATTAATAATGTGGTGGAACTCAGGTAGAGGACATTGTTTTAAGCTTACTTACTCTCATGTTCTCCCTAAATTTTGGTGGCTTGAGGATAAAGACTGTTTCAGTAGCCCCCAGTTTTCAGCAGAATGCTAGCCTGGACTTTCAGTAAGTACTGCTCGAAAAAAAAGTGCCATTTAAAAAATATATACTTGTACCCAGCACCACTTGGCAACAGAATAAGTACCCAGAAGGCAACATCCCTGCTTTTCAAGATGTTCACAGTGAATGTATCTGTGCATGTGGGTGACCACATCCCCACACACACACCAGCAAAGGGACTCTGAATGCTTATCTGCCCTCATCACTCATTTAACAAATGTACATTCTCATCTACTTTACTTCAATCTCTTAATGATCTTTGTTATTCCAAGTGCAGACTCTGCAGCTAGATTGCCTGGGTTCAAACCTGAGCTCCACCTGTCATCAGTGGTATGGCAATGGACAGCTTTCTAGACCTCAGTGTCTCCTATAAAACGTGGGTAAGAATGGTACCTCTCTGTATTGATGATGTATTGATATGTGACAAATTATTCCCAAATTTAGGAGTTAAAAACAACAAACATGTATTATCTCACAATTTCTTTTTGTTATCACTCAAGTTGCAACTAACACAGACGCTAGCTCATGGTCTCAAGAGAGACCAAGCTGTTGGCTTGGGCTCCCTGAAGGCTGGCTTGGGGGAGAGAAAATCTGCTTCCAGACTCACAAGGCTGTTAGCAGCCTTCAAGCCTTTGATACAAGGCTCCTTCACAATAGCTGGCTTTCCCCACAGCAAGAGATGCAAAAGACAAAGTAAGAGCAGAGCACCCAGGATAAAAGCCATTTTTTTTTATAAGTTGGAAATGACATCCCATCACTTATGCAATATTCTGTTTGTTACAAATGAGTCACTAAATCCTGTTCACTCTCAAGGGCATAAATGCCAATCACAGTGCTCCCTGGGATCCCTGACGATTCACATCCCTTGCACATGGAAAATCCACCCACCCGTTCCCACAGCTCCCAAAAGTTTCATCCAATGACAGTATCAACTCAAACCCAGGATCTTTCTATCTCAGTCCAGGCCAGGTACAGACAATTCTCCTCAGGTGTGGTTCCTGAGTACATCTCTCCAAATGGAGACTCTAGACTTGCGAAACTAAAGTAGAAATTTCTCCTCCCCACATATGCCCAAAACACAGCGGTGAGACCAGCGTAGGATAATCATATGCGTTCCTGTTCAATTGGGGATAAAGGGGAGGTAGAAAGAAGTCTGTGGTCCACAGGGATTCCAAATCGAGCCAGGAAAACGTCGAGAGCTCTTCGACTCAGTCTCAAGGCCTGAAAATAATTCTCCAGTCTCTGCTATATCCTGCGGGCTTTTGGCTCTACTCTACCTTTTACTAATGAAAGGTAGCACGTGTTTGCAGCTGAAAAGCTCTCCCAGCCTGCTTCCTGCCAGTAGAATTCTGAGGGTCCAAAGGCGTTTCCTCATTCTGCCTTCTGTTCCCCTCAGTTCAAGCTTTCATGTTCCTGTGTATGTAACTGTTAGGGGACCTTGGTCGGTCTCCTGTGAATGCACTTGAGTTCATTCCATTAGACACACCTACAGATCTCTTCCAAATTGATCCCTCTCCACCTTGGGCTATTCTGGAGATGGCTGAGACACAGCAGCCTCAAACCTCCCGGAGGCCCTATTGTTTAACTGAGAGGAGGTGTGAAGTTCACTCTTAATTTCTTTAAAGAGCCTTCGTGTGGCTGAAGAGTATATACTGAGGCACAGCTTTTTATCTTTCCGAGGCCTTAACAAAGTTTACAGTCATATCCCCAGCTTCATCTTTAGATTATGTTTTGCTGATAGTGCTCTGTGTTTGCTCTTTGCTTAGAAGCCATTTCTTAATGTTAGCATCATGTTCCATTTATAGAGACTGGGAATTTTCAAAACCATCAAATCCCTGCTCCTTTTTGTTCCTTCCTCAATGACTATCTCTCCTCTTAGTTTACTGCTATCAAGAAGAAGAAATGAGGCAGCATCTGCAATATCCTGCTTGTAAATCAGCCAGTTCACTAGCCCCATTTTCCATCTTCCACATCGCTGCAGGCCACAGTGTTGCTAAACTTTCTGTCACTAAGTAACAAAAACCCTACTTCCTCTGGTATTCACTTTCTTGCAATTTCTCACCCTTGGTGTCCTCAAAGCCTCAAATTCTATGAACAAAGTCTTCAAAGTACTTTAAGCTTTCATTAACATCCTCCTAAAAATTGTATATGCCTCAGAGCTTCTGCCCACCAACTGGTTCCAGAACCACTCCCACATTTTACATATTTGTTATGACAATACTCTGCCTTCCAGGTACCGGAATCTGTATTTAACTATTGATACCTACCAACCTACCCCCAAACTTAGTGGTTTTAATCAACAAACCTTAGTTATCTCAGTTTCTGAGGGTAAGGAATCTGAATGCAACTTAGCTAGCTTCCTTTGTCTCAAGGTCTCATATAAGGTCTCAGTCAAGTTGTTGGCTGGGGCTGCGGTCTCACCTGAAGGCTTGGGTGGGGTGGGGGTGGGGAATCTGCTTCCTGGTTCACACAGAGGGTTAACTGGCTGGCTTCAGTGTCTTATTACATGAGCATCTCTACATGGCATCTGGCTTCTCCCTTAGGGATCAGAGAGAGGAGAGGAGGGGGAGAAGAGGGAGAGGAGGAAGATAAAGAAGGGGAAGACAGGGAGGGGGAAAGGAATGGAGGGAGGAAGGGAAATGAGAAAAGGGAGTGGGTGAGGGCACAAGAGCCAGAGAGAGAACCCAAGAAGGAAATCACAGTCTTTAATATTCTAATCTCAGTAATATCCCGTCATCATATCCCATATATTCTATACCCCATGCCATTTTCCATTAGAAGGAAATCACTACTTACTAGACGAGAGTCCCTACGTAGTCTGCACTTAAGGAGAAAGGATCACACAAGGGCACGAGGGCCAGATGTAGGGATTACTGGGGACATTCTTAAAGGCTGCCTATCACTTGATCTCACAGAGCCTTTATGAAGATTAACTGAGTTAAAACATGAAGAATGCTTAATACACTATATAGTAACTGCTATCTAAGTGGGCTTCTATTCATACTATTACTATTATTAAGAAGATCACTTTAAGCAGGACACAGCAAACTCACTCTGTAAAGAACCAGGTAGTCAACATTCTAGACACTGCAGGCCACATACAGTCTCTGCTGCATATTCTTCTTTGTGTGTGTAGGTTTTTTTTCCCCACAATGCTTTAAAAATACTAAACCCATTCTTAGCTCCAGAGCTGTGCAAAAAGAGGTCACAGGCTGTGTTTAGCCCATGGTCCATACTTTGCTGATTCCTGATATTAAGACACAATTTTGAGGGCAGCAAAGAGATTGGAATTCTTCATATTATAAAGCACACCATTACCTGTGCACTGATCTGATAGGTATGATGCCATTTATCAAAGGGGCATCACTTTACATGCCAAGAAAACAGCCTGTTCCTGTAAGGAATGTCACGACTGTTCTTTGCCAATACAGATTTAATGCAGGCAAGTAAGAAACAGAACCACATAAACTAAGTTGGAAATTGGGAAGTTGGATATAATAACCTAAGTTGAAACCTAAGCAGTACACAGGGTCGGGGGTTCAGTTATGCAATTTATTAGACTCGAGACAAAATCCAATCATCATTTCATGGTCAGTTATAAAGACAAGACGTCCAACAAAAATGCTTGCAACCCACAACATTAGACCTGCATGTGGCTTTGGTGTCAAATCCAAGAAAAAAATTAGAGGGTCCACAGAGAGGACTCCGTGAGTTGTGGGGGAACTGAACTCTCGACGGTCTATCGTGTAAGGGCTAAATGTGATTTTTCCATCTAGTTCCTCTAATTGGAGGGATTATAAAATAAACTGTCAGGACTGAAATTGAGCAGGTATTAAAAGCAGGATCTACGGAAGTGGGCTATTCCCCCTGCTGGCTTTCAGAACAGAGAGACACATTAAAAAACAAAACAAAACAAAACAAAACAGAAGAAGAAGAAGAAGAATACTTGCAGTTTCTACCTATTATTCAAAACAAATATGGGGCTTTTTTAAACAATCACCACTTTTTATCTTGTAGAGCTTTTAACTTTGCAAAGAGCACATTACAAGGTATTGGGCCTGAATATTATTTGTAAACTATAACTTGCTATAATAGAAATGGAAAACAGATTTGATCTTTTGTGCCAAATCTGACCTATTGGTGGTCACTACATAGGTTACAGTGTTGAAAGAGTTTCTGAGTCCATGCCTGTGCTTAATTAGAAAAAGAGGAGAAAAAGTAACATGACCCATTAGTAAGATCTTCCAGGCATAGGACCTGAGAGGGTAGAATAAGAGAACTCATACTAGATACCTGCCATCCAACCAGTATGCAAATATGCGGTGTTATTATCTCCTCCAATGTATTCATATTTAATTCCCAGGGGGAAAAAAGGTATCATTTCATTCACAAATTCTATGACAAAGTCAGTTTCCACAATTTGAGTAGACCAATTTTAAACCTGACATACAGTACTGATAAACTCAGAGACCACATTCTGTTGGCCCTCCACCAATTTGAAGTTAAATTAAACATGATTACAAACACAACTCATCAGGTTTTTTTTTTTTTTTACATGGCACCTTTATGGGACATGGGATAACCATCTCAGGGATGCTTTAAACATACAACCAAGCCTTTTACTTCTAGAATAGTTTTTTCCCAGAATTTTTATTCCATTCCTTAGTTATTTACTATGTGTTTAGAGTTGGGGAAAAGGTCAGGAGTGGGAAGGAAGAAATAGAAAAATACTGTATACGTCATATTCTCTTCATTCATGTATCTTGCAAATGCCATTGGGGGAAATTATTTACCCAGTGGACCCTTTGTTCCATGACTCTGTAAGTCTCATGAATATAACAGAGTTTACACTATGCCAGACAATACTAGGTAGACCATCATCTTGCAGACAGAAGACTTATACGGGAAACCATGACAAGCATCCCCTGTATCTGCTGACATTGAAAGTAGGGGCTCATCAAAGCAAAAGGTCAGGACAATAAGACCTTTCTTCCCAGTTCACCTAAGGCCCTGCTACCTGAGTGCTGGGTACTCTGGTGTTCACAGGGACATGAGTCTTGAATTCAATGGTTATTAATTCCATTTCTATTTCTACTAGAAAGATGAAGCAGCCATCAGAATGAATAGATTGTCACTGTACCTCCTCTGACTCTCCCTCTTACATCTACCTGAGACCAGGAAAATCCCTGCCTATTTAAATCCTTGAAGAATCCATTATATCTATCAGATATAATGTTTACCTGGCATATAAGGCTATGCTGACAGGATTGGATCTGTCATAGTAGCTAAAGAAAAAAAAGCTAATCATTCAGTCACCATACTTTTTAAAGAGATTGTGAGGTTATTATGGTCCACAAAATAGCTTAATTAGCGGCTGGTAATAGTTCTCACTTCTGACCACCCATCAGAATCTGTTGAGGAACTTTTGGAAAATACTGAGGCCCAGGTCCTCCCTCATCCCGATATTCCAATTTGACTGGTCTGAAGAGGGACCCAGGCATTTCTATTTTTTGAAGTTCTAGGTGTTTGTGCTGAGTAGCCTGGGACAAGAAACACTGGTCCTGCCCTGTAGGACGACTCCCAGAGTCAGGCAGCCCTTGCTTCTTATCCTGCTCCACTACTTAATAAGCATAGGATGAGGGGAATATTAAACTTTTTGAGATCGTTTCATCAACCAGAAAATGGGAATACCAGCATCTGGCTAATTCACAGTGAAGCTCACAACAAGAATACACGTCAAGTGAGTGACACAGTCCTTGAGCTCCTGGCAGTTTGTAATAAATGGTGCTAAATAAATTATGCTCTGGGATCAAAATGCCTCCATGGTTAATCTCCAAGCTTTGGGTGACCCCAAGACAGTGGCAGGAATAGAGGAAAAGAAGGAACGGAAGCTAAAAATGTAATTCAATTTCCATCAGCATCTGAAATGAGGTGATCGTGTCAGTTTCCCACTTTCCTCTAGGAGCTTTCTCAGGCTGTTTATCATCCTTTGGTCCCATCCCTCCCAGCAAAGGTAGAGGCTATGACCCAGACACACCTGGGTTCCAGCCCTGACTGCTCAGCTCATGGGCATGTGTACCAGAGCAGGCTGCTTCTTTTCTCCCCGTCACAGCTCCTGAATTCTATAAAACGGGAACATTAATACCTGCCCCATGCGGAGGCTGTAAAGATTAAATTCACATTTCAGTATACTTTCTGCAGTGCAGTAAACCTTCAATGAATACTCCCTCTGTCACCGCTGTTATTTCCATGACCACCTACGGGCTGTTCCTGATATCCAGACTCTAGACTAATTTTATCATGATTTTTCTTGATGCTCACTGTACTTGAGTTTTGTTCATTAAAAATGTGAACAGAAAAAGGAAGGTCCTACAGAATGATAGATTTTCCACAAGCTCCATGCACTCCTCAAAATGACGCTGAAACTCAGAGAAGATGGTTCTGATGTATTCGGGTGCATAAGCCAACGTCATTCTGGATGATTCAGACCCAAGTTGTCATCAGCCTCCACCGCCTTGGCCTCCCTGCTATTCCTCTGCAAGCAATTCCCACTGATCCAACATGATCCTCTGGCATTAACAAGTTTGCTTTGAAACCCACAGTTGAAACGATTTTGCACACAGAGATGGCTCAGTGACGATCTCAGCCTGCACTTTTCTGGGCCTTTCACAGGTACCCGACCTGCATAAAACTGGTGAGCTTTGACTGCATCAGGTATAAGTGCTTAGTGCATCCACTTTCACTAGGCTATTTTAATATTTTATAGCAGGAATAATTCTAGGCTTTAAGTTCTCTCACCTGAGGATTTAAATAGATCCCTTTTACCCCTTTAGGACATGCTGTGAGTGAACGAGAATCACTGTTATGCTTAGATTTCCTAAAGAACCAAGGCTTCCATTCCCAAATTATGCTTTGCTGTGATTGTAAATCCATTCCGTGGGGTTACTGAAACAGTACTGAGTTTTCACAAGGTGTTGGATTTCATGTTCTCTGTGTGATTTACCAGCACTGCCCCTTGCAATGGAGCACTGGTCCCACTGAGATGTGGACCCTTGAAGTGATTGTCAGGTGGAGGTACACAGCCCCAGATGTTGGGGTTGGGGAGAGGCAACAGCATAAATAGGATGTGAAAAAGTGTATGTAATGAACCTCTTCACTTTCAGAATACAGTCTTCAGTGCAGTTTTACCAAATGTGCTTGACTATATCCTTGACCGATTATAATCCGTGGAAGATGGTATAAGCAAACTTTCTAGGGGTGTGAGTTTCCAATACTTAAAGAACACACTCCTCCTGTAATTTCTCTATTTTCCCATAATCACAGGCTGATGAAAAGTGACCTTTCAAACCTTGGCTTCCAATTCTTAACCATTTGGTATGTGGAGAACATTATCTGTTGGGTCCTAACTAGCAGCATCTCAGTCACCCTGTGCTCAAGTGACAAGAAAAGAGAAGTTCCTCCACTAGAAATGAGGACTATGCTTTGTATAGCTACAAGTAAATGCTTCCAACTCTTCTATTTAGAATAACAGACGTACGGAATTTTGTCACGGGAAGTGTTATGGACTGAATGTTTGTGACCCCCAAAGTTCCTATGTTGAAATCTTAACTTCCAATGTAATGATATTAGGAGGCGAGTCTTTAGCCTTTAGGAGGCGATTAGGACATGAGGGTGGAGCCCTCACGGATGGGATTAGCACCCTTATAAAGGAGACTCCAGAGAGCTCCCTCAGCCCTTTCACAATTTTGTGACATCAAAAACGGACTGAAAAATTGATTTTTTTTACCTAGGAATGTCCTCATTTAAGGTTTTAGGGTCCCTTTGATTTTTGTTTGGCTGGTTAGTTGATTTCTGAATTGGCTCGCCTTCATTTTAAAATCTACAAAAACTATGTTTGCTCTGAAATTTTAGTGAAAGACTCAAGGTAAGACTGTATACACTCCCATGTCTCATGATGTAAACATATAAAACTATCAGTTTTGTTCAGCCATATGCTCTGATAAACACATAGTTTTAAAATCTAGATTCCTTCAGACCACTGAGAAAGCATCTGATATGGAGTCAGAAGACCTGGGCTGGAATCAAAGTTCTGTCAATCATTCATTGAGAGTCCAAGGCCAGGTACTTCTGAGGTTGAATTCCCCGAAAGGAAACCATCCCTCTTTACTTCACTGTCTTGGTCAAAGTTTGAAATGGTACAATATATGTGAAAGTGCTGTGCAAGCTACATATAAAATGTTGCACATGCACAACTGTTATCATGATTAGCAATCACTACTTTGTTAGAATCACTAACTCTGGTCATTCAATAAGTACAATGGCAGATGCTGAGGGGATAGGATGAATGGATCATGAAATAAAGCCCTTAAGACACTTAGAATCTAAAGGTAATGAAGCCAGAAAACAGAAAAATCACAAAATCATATGTGCTGAAATGATACGTGCTATGTGAATAAATGGTGGTGGTGGTAAGGAATTATTTTAAATTAAGATAACAATCCTGGAATCCAAGTCCTAACTACAAAGGTATCTTTCTACAAATGCCATTTCTGAGTAAAATTTATGTGATGCATAGGAAGTGTCCTGTCTTTTTTTTTTTTTGTCCTTTCTTTCCAGGCACAGAAAATACAAGATGAAGCAAGAAAAATGAAGCCACCACTTCAGATGCTAGAGAGGATCCAAATATTTCAGAGGTCTCTCAATATCATTTTCCCTCCTAACACCCACCAATAACATTTGTAAAGATTCTAGGTTTGGGTCTTCTGCCACCTGTCTCAGCATCCCCCACGAAACCACAGATATTCTCTTTCCCCATGCTTCTAAATGCCTTTGTTGGAAAGCAACATTCGCGAGTGAGACTTGGGCTCGAGGATAAGCTCCACCCAGGGAAATGGGGCAAAGTAAGGTGGACTCCACTGAAATGGGCTGGCCTCAGTGCTGCTTCCAGACCTACAGCTAATGCTTCATAAAAGAGAGTTTAGTGACTCGGTTTGCTGATTGCTTGCCTAGAGGCCATGCCCTAAGCATGTTGCTGGTTCCAAGTTCTCCAGATGTTCTTGATCCTGTTTGGAATGCACATGCCAGAAAGCCTGGAAAGCAGCAGCCTTTTCATAAAAGCAGTTCTGACTTGGTGGTCAGATGGGAGCCATCTGTTAGAAGGCACCTCCCTCCTTCCTAGCCACAAGGGCCCGCAGGTTAGAGTTCTTGGGGAGACCCTTCCAATGGCGGGGTTCTCTCTGACAAGCCAAGGCAAGCTTTTGTGACTGAGATCCCACACAGAGCACCTGCAACGTTCGGACCCTTGCCAGGGCAAACTTGTTTCTTTCTCTAGAAAGGAACCTCCTTACCCTGACAGCTAAAGACCCCAGTGGGTATTTTGGATTTCTCAGTGCTAACACTGGAGACATTTTCTTAAGAATGGCCCCTTTGTCTTAGAGGGAACACTCTGCCAAAGCTACATACCTAACTCTCTCTTCAGTTGCTGCCCCACCCTTGTAATTCTAGGCTCCTTTCTCCAGATGACTCATGTGTTGTGTTGTGTCATGGAAAATACACTGGGCTAGAAGTCAAGAGTCTGGCTTTTGTGTTTCACTTGTGTGAGCTTGGGCAAGTCACAGAATCCCCTGTGGCCTCAGGTTTCCCATCTGTAAAATGAAAGAGGTAGGCTCAGTAATCTGACCGCTCCGTTGAGCTTGAAAACACTGAATTTTAGATGTCCTGTCATATCTGTCTGTTCCCTATCTGACAGCTTCAGCTAGGTCCTGGACTCTGGCATGCTCAAGGCCCATCTAGGAGAAGCGTCAAGAGAGGGAGAAGGCAGATTTCCAGAGCCAGTGACCTCATCTAGACCTGTCTTCTCTAACCATGAGAATCTAAGTTCCAACAAGATTGAGGGGTGGGGGGAGCAGCTACCTGCCATCCACCATCTCTCTCTCATGGCCACGAGAGCAACCTCCTTCACGCCTTTCAGGGGGCAAATATTCGACCACCGGGTGTAAGTGTTGTCTGCCTGTCCCACTCCCTGGCTCAGTAAGAGTTTAAGTTGTTGAACTGTTTTCTGTTAAAATCCTTAGATAAAATCTGACTGAGATGATGATCACATTATGACAACAATTCAAGCAACAGTTTAGCTATTATTTTTCATAAATATTAGCTCTCAAATTACCTTCAACTTAATTTCACAGTTGGCAAAGATCTTTTCTGACTTATGTCAGTTTTGTCCCCAAATCAAGCATCAGTTCTAGGCTAGCTATAAAGTCCTGAGAACTCTTCAGCACTTTCATGTCGTTGCGTGAATAATTTTTTCTCATTATTCTTATACTTTTTTTTTTTTTTACCACTCATAAGGTACCTGGACACTGTGTCATAACATTTTTTAGTTTTCATTCCACACATGCTTTATGTCTTTGAGAAACTGACTAAAGAAATTATAAAATACTCGAAACGAACGTGGTACACCAGAGTAACTATGTATCAAGACATAATGATCACATAAAATTCACGAGCAAAATTAATTGTGCATTATATGTACGACATACAAAGTTGAAAGTATTTGGGTCCATTGCAAAGCAGTGTTTGGACTGGGTAATCATATAAAGGACGCCCTGAGGTCTAGGATTACACTGACCAAATGGAACAAATCTGGGCCTGGGAGTCCCACTTGGCTAAGCAAGCCCTCCACCGACTCTGCTGGGGTTGCGCGCATTTCCTGGGTTGAGAAAACAGACAAGCAGTACTGCAGACACGGGTTTCCTCTTCCCCCGTGTCCCCTGGAACTGACACCTATCCCCCAGCAGATGTTAAGTTTTGGCTCCAGCACCTAGTTGCTGAGTTCACTATTCATCTCTCCCAGTTGTGGCTCTGAAGGAAACCAGTACAGGTTCTTACAATCTGAGTAGAATATTTTGTAGAATGAGACTACTTGTTGTTTAATCCTTTATTTGCCTGTGTTTCTTTTCCATAAAATGATTTTCCCTGGTGTTTAATGTCCTAAAAACAATCTCTCCAGATTTTGAAGGGTCTTATGTAATATATATGTAAATAATTTTACGTGTGTGTGTGTAGTCAGAAGACTTTCTTTCTGCTTACATGCTATGATCCCCCTTTTTTCTGGCAGTTTTTCTACCGAAGGCTCAGAGCTAATCCCTAAAGCTTATACTTTAAGTATCTGCCTTAGCAATTGTGTTAATTCTCAGAGTTGCTTGAGCTTCATCTGAGAAACTTGGCAAATTGTGGAACAGAATTTGAAAAACAGACCAGTGTACAGTGATGGGTGTTCTCAACTGCCCCCTCGGGTAATTCAACCACACACAATATCAACTGTGGAATAAGAAAGAGAATCATTCTTCCTTTGAGTTTAAATTTTCCATACAATTGATACATAGGTTAGACGTTTCTTTTGAAGATTGTAAAGATAAGAGCAAAGAATGTTTATATTTTCTCTTCCTAGATTCTCTTTTCTAAATGTTCAGTGAAGTAAAATAATGTATTTAAAGAAAGTTGACATGTTTGTACGGAGTACTTGTGTCTGCAAGGCTGAATTCTAAGAATAAGCACATCTGTTTGGTGGCCATTTGCTTTATGGTCATAAGGGCCATTAAGCTAGAATATTTTACTTTAACTCAATTTTACACGCTGTTGCTCAACCCCATTTCTGATGCCATTAGCTTCAGTGGCTAGTTATATTCTTAGCCACTTAGAAACCTAAAATTCATTCTCTTAATTGTTTTCATCAAATAAAATCAACAGACTTAGAGTTGGATCATTTTGTTTCATTAAAGCAATAGTGTGAAAAACAGAGAAAAGGAATTTCTCAGATCCATAATAATGCTAAGTTTTCGCTGTAAAGAATCTCTTGTACTTAATTCATTCGAAATGGTAATCAAGTGCTTATCAATTGATTCTGCCAGGCACCACGCAAAGTATTCGGAGTACAGCAGCCTCAAGACAGAGATGGGTAAATGAGCAATTACAATGCAGTGTGTTAAGATTTAGGTGTGACAGACCAGACAAAGGAGTGATAAGCCAGCTTTGTGGGGTGCAAATAAAGAAGCCTTCTGGAGGGGGTGGTGGAAAAACTGAGTTGTAAAGAAGGAGGGAAGAGGAAGATGAAGGGAAAAGGAAGATGAAGGGAAGAGGAAGAGAACTCTGAGCATTAGTGCAAAGTGGAGGGGGAGGAGGAAGGGAGAGAGGAATGAATGAGGGAATCGCACAGGTGAATTCATCTGGTGACAAAGTCAAGGTCACAAATGACTAATTGAATGACATCTGGACTGGACATCTATACGGGAGAGTAAACAGCAAGAGACATGAAGCTTGTGACAGTCATTAGTGCTGCTCACTGATATCCAGTCCCCTTCTCTCTTCCTCTGGACACAACAGAGGATTATCTCCCGGGCTCTCTCGTGATTGGATGAAGCCATGCAACTAGTTATGGCCATGAGATGTGAGCAAAAGTGTCACTTCCAGGCCAGAGCACCTAACTGTTGAGGTGGGACCTGCCAGAGATCTTGTTTCCTCTGGCGGAAACACTAGCAACATTCAAAGTGAAGATGCTCAGGTAGCTGGGGTCCCTGAGTGGACAACCATGAGCAAATCTGCACTGCTGAATGCAATTGTTCTTGGAGCCTGAGTGATCTGTATTGCATTAAACTTTTGAGAGTTGGGGTTGCTGACAGCATGGAATTGACGTAACCAAAATAAAGTGTGTCCTGCCTCATTCAAGATGAGTGTCAGATAAGAGCAGTATTGTGTAGAGCCTCCCAGCCTTGCTGGGGAATTCGTATCTTACACTGAGAGCATTGGGACTCCTTTAAAGGGATATAAGGAAGGTTTAGTCCGATTTGCATGTCAATATTGATCCCTCTGACTGCAGAGTCTAGAATAGACTGGAAGGGACAACATGAAAATCTCAAATGCCCGGACAGCAAAGACTTACTTAACCATTTCATCCATTAGCTAAGCATCTCTTCTAGAGCTATTTTCTAAGTGTTGAGACAGTAGTAACTTGTCTCAGAAAAGCTGTAAAACTCTTATAGAGACATCTAAAACTATTTTAAATACATGTTAAAGTCTCATGCATAACATAACCTCAGTATCTTATGATGAAGTGAAATTACCAATCCAGTTTTACCGTATCTTCTTAATCTTTCTGATGAGAGCTAAACATCCTTCTTTGAATGTTAAGCTACAGAATGAGGGAACTAATTTCTTTGAAATGTGATTACTTTCGATTCTGTGTAAGATGGTTTGAGGCCAAATTTTTATGGCAAGAACAAGTAAACTGAGCCAGCATACTTCATAGTTTTCCTTCATTAGCAATTTTTCCAAGCTTCACGGAATTTAATAAAAGAAGTCCCATGTAAATCAAGTCTATTCTCTGAGGGGAAATTTTTTCTTTTAATTCTCTTAGACCTAAGTACAGATGAGTGTGTCAACATTCAAACATCGGAACATTTAGCTTAATTAAACTCGTCTCTGGTTCCCCCTTCACTTCTATGAATACGTTTAAGGCTTCAGTACCATAATCCTCCCCGATGCCAGAGCTCCCTATGCAGTGGTTACACAGGCTAACAATGTAAATCATAGACTTAGACTTATCTGATTCACCTGTCTCATTGTACAAATAAGCTGACTGCAGTGGCAAATTATACTGGATATATCTTCAGGAAATCTGGAAAAGGAAAATGTCTTGGTCTTTCTACATTTACTCCGAGATTACACTAATATAACCATCTGGTTTTACTTTTTTACTACAGATCAGGTTAATGGATTTGGTATATGACACCTGGAAAGACAGAATTCTAAACTAATAATTGAAAACATGAAACTTCAAAATTCTAAATTATTCAATATATATAAACAAACAGTAAGCCATTTTTTTTTTCTGGTCCAATTCATGGCTGGTCATCACAGAGATAGCTCAAGAGCAGCATTTTTCAAAACTAGGTTCCATGAAACACCTGTGTCCTATAAGGTGTTACAGTGATTTTCAGGGAAAAAGGATCAGATGAGTGGCAGGAACATGCCTTAAACGATGTGAAAGACTCCATTTTTAGTGTTAATTCTGATCTCCTTCTCAAAAAAAGTGCCTGGCAACATTAATCTTAAGCTCACAGCTCCAAAAACTTAGCATTTAAAAAAGCTTTATTAAATATTTGAAAATGAGGAATTTTTCTCTGTTCTTAATTTCTTTTTTCTATCACTTAAAGAAATAGTCAGATTTTTTTTCCCTTAAATCCAAATGTATAGGAGCACATGACCATGGCCTGTTACAGAAAATCTACACAAATGTTCTAATGATTCAACAGTAAACCAAAGCAAATTAAGTAGTCTTCATTTCTGTTCAAGAGAAATAAGTTATCTCCCATTCACTTAGTGCTTAAGTCCTAAATGAGTTAGTCATAACATTGTCATCACAATATAAGCACACAGCTGAGAAAATAGTTCACACAGTCACAGAATTTGCTTCTGGCCATTAGAACATGCATAATGTGAGAGCTGGAAGGAGCTTTACATCAGTCCAAGTTCCTTGCCTGAAAGATGAGGAAACTGAGACCAAATAGCGCTATCGGATAAATGGAAGGTCTTTTTTTAATACACAGCAGTAACTTGGTTTTACATTTGCATTTGTCCAATTTTTTTTATTATTTATTGATATACCAAACACCTTCTGAGTTTCAGGCTTAACTGAGTTCAGTTAAGCACAGAAAATCCAAAGATGAACACAAAACATTCCCACCTCAGGGGCTCATGAATCAGTGGTGTGTGGGAACCAGCTGCTACCAGCTCAGAAGGGCCGATGGTTAAAGTCTCAGGAATTTGTGAGCCACTTATTAAACAGTCATTATTGAAAATTAAATTATGTAAACTTACAGTTCAATAAATTACATGGAAATTAAAGATAACATGTGTTTAAAACACAGCACTTCCTAATCATCTCACTACGTTTCTATGCTGTTGAGGTTATTCACATCTGCTTTAAGTGCATACTGGAAAATCTAGATCATGGAGCCCTCTGGTCCTCCCCTTCTCAATTCTACCCTCAGTGATATCACATTGGTAGCTTGACATCAGGAGAGCATTTACACAATAGAATTTGGCAAATGCTACAAATTCGTGACATTTTTCCCTAAGAGATGGTTTTTCAACATTTACCAACCCACCACAGCATTTAACTAATCTATAATAAGTAATATATAGTTATTAATATGCATAGTAACTAATACATAGTTACATAATATGTAACTAATATAGAGTATATACTTTACTGTAGTATGGACTTGGCAGTAGGACTAGGAATTTACATATACGTGATCTCAAATACTCTTCCAAATACGTCTGTGAGACAGACTTCATGACTCATAAAAGAAAGAACTGGGCAAAACTATAATGCAAAAAAGTCCTATGGTCACAGGATGGCCAGAGCAGGAAGCAATGAATTCTGCATGGCAGCTAGAGAATACAAGAAGAGGAGGTTTGATCCGGATTTAGTAAATTCACCTAAGGATACTGAAAATCCAAAAGCTCAAGACCATTTGGCTTCCAGTATATTTCTGTCCTTGTGCTCCTTATATCCCAAATACCTGTTACTCATTTGTTAAGTGACTATGAAACCTTTTCACTAAGAAGACTGGCATTATTTTAAGGCTAAGACCTATTTGGGTTATAATTTAAACAGCCATCTGTGTGCAACAGGTTATTTTTCCCTTGAAACCAAGGGAGATAGAGTGGGAAATACAGCAGCTAAGGGACCAGAATGGCTGAAGCTGGGCTCTAGATAGGGGTGGCACCAAGCCGTGAGTCCTTGACCAAGTCACTGATTCTCATCATCTTTTTTCTTCATCTACAAAATGAAAGCAAACTCCTAATTTACCCCTCCCCCACCCTTTCAACTATAGTAACCATAAATCTGTTACAAAATAGATAAACAACAAAGTCCTACTGTATAGCACAGGGAACTACATTCAACATCTTATAACCTATAATAAAAAGAATATGAAAAAGAGTATGTATGTTTAACTGAATCACTATGCTGTACACCAGAAACTAACACAACATTGTAAATCAACTAAATGTCAATTAAAAAAAAAAAAAGCAAGCAAAGTCTGCTGTACTGAAGGTGAAGCATGATAACGTAGGTAACGCTGGCTCACAATGGGTACTCAAGGGATGCTGCTTCCCACCCTCTGGCTCCCTCCTGCAGCCAAGGTCTACCTTTCCTGCCAGTTCCTCCAGACAGCTGCGCAGCCTCTGGGGTGTTCTCCAGGTCTAGCCTCTGTGTCTTCCAGGCATGCTTGTCTTTGCCTGACTATCTCTTCCCCTTCAAGTGTCAGTTAAGTGTCTCATCGCCCAAGAAGCTGTCCATGATACACTATTAAACTTAGGTGCTCTTGCTCTTTGCCTGATTATAGCATAACCTTCCATCTGAACACACATTAAACTTCACTGTCATCACTTACTTGTCTGTATGCTCCTGAGGTCAGAAACTATGCTTATCTTACTTGCCATTATATATGAAGGGCCCAGCTGAGGGCTTAGCACATAGTAGGTTATTTAAATTTTTTGCTAGGGTAAATGAATGACCTTATCAGATCTTTTTTAGACAGTTGGTACATTTGGTACCTCTCTTCACTTATTTAGCACACAGGTTTCTATGTAATGGTCCTACTTCAATCGATGCTTTTGTAAGCCCTGTTGTCTCAGTGATCCTTCTAACAAATGATACTAGTTTCCCACATTTTTCAAGAAAATATAAGCCCAAAGTTCTTATCCTTAGTTATATCATGTAATCCATCAGAGGTACCATTCTATAGCCCCTATGAGATGGATGAACATCAAAATTCCCTATTAGTGATACAGGCGATGTCAAAGAATCCTAGGTTTCCAGGTGAGTAAATCTGGCTTTATATTAGCATCTATCCTATGGGTTTGAGATAAGAGTAGATTAGAAATCTTTTATGTGGCACACTGTGCTGTTTACCTTTGTGCATCCTTCCGCTCCCCTTGGCTTGGGGCGGGTCCCATGCTCTCCTCTCTCCATCATTTAGTGCCTGTATCTGCTCTGCGTTTTGGGGGTTCACACCCATGTGTGAGGCTGGCAGAGGCTATCTGTGTGAGTCCCTTTACCACTTAGAGAAGAAGCTTCCATTCTGTACCCCATGGAAGCAACCAAAGGTCTAAAGCACAGCCCCTTCTCTCCCTGCAGATGGCACCCCTCTTCCTTTCACTCCGCTCCTTCTAGTCCTTCCATCACATTCCCTGTTTAACATTTCTGATCCTTAGTTTTCATCCCCCTCCAAATCCTTCCCATATTATAAAATCACTTCATTTGTATATAAAAGCCTTTTGTTCGTAATTGAAATAAAACATTTCCTCAGCAGTTGAACTAAAAGTGTCCTTCTTTAAAGCATTAGTGAACTCAAGGGTCCCTGATGAACCCTTTCTCTGGTATATTAGTGATTACATTAACACTCATTAAAAGTAATATTTTCTTTTTAGGTGTCCAAATATTGACATTCTGCAGCCTAATTGTTTTAAAATACTATTGGAATTCTTCTTTCCATCTTTAATGTTTGACTCTTTAAGGCCATGAAGTGGGAACACATTTTGAAAGTAAAACTTAAGTGTATGCTTTTTACATAAATTTTCTTTCATATGGTAAAGCTGGATTGCACAGAGGGCCCACTCTGTCTCCTAATCCTGTTATGAATGTGATGGAAGAACAAGGGTAGTTTGAAATATTCTGGATGTTGATGCTTATGTACATCTGTCTGCCACACTGCGGGACATCAAAGAAAGGTCATGATGTTATTATATAATGTTTGGAACTGAGATTCCCATCAGATCTGCTACAAGAGCAGGAACAGGGTCAGGCTTTTATCATCAAGCATCCATACCACCATCCATATGGTAAGCCTTTGGGTGTTTCCAAAGTGCCACATCAGATGGCAATAAAACAACTGGCCATGCTGATGAGAAAGAAATGCAGATATGTAGGTCGAGTGTGCACAGATGTGCAGCAACTCTGGAGTTGGACAGGACAGATTTCTTTCATGACATTCACAGAAATGAATACAATACTTGTACACTATGGGATATACCTGCACGCACTACGGGATCCCTCTCTCTCTCTCAAGTATTTGCAGCCTCCCTCACGGGCTTGTAGAACAGCACCCCCGTGAATCAAACTTCTATTTATCTTCGTGCTTCTACACATACAGACTGTCAGTACCTGGAGCGTAAGCAGCAGGTCACAAAGCCTGGACAAAGTCTGGCTGGCTAGACCCAAGGATGAGCCTGGAAGCTAATGGTCAAGATAAATTCACAGAGTATGTGATGTCAAGCAATTCAGAGTATGAATGAATAGGTACTCAAGGTCGGCAGTAGGTCACATATTGCTGTGTAATGCCAAGTGGATAGAATGTGGCGACACGAGAAATCTGGGTTTTAGTCCAGCTCTGCCATTTGCTAGTTATCTGGCTCTGGATAAGTCACTTAACTCTTCTGCACTTTGAGGCTCTCTCTTTCAAAATAGAGATAACGATACATACTGAAGAGCACTGTTTTGGATCTTGAATAAAAATTAAAATACTAGTAATAGTTAACATTTATACAATCCTCGCTGAGAGTTTTATATGAATTAATTGATTTAATTGTCACAGTAATCCTATAAGGTAGATAATATTATCATTCCCAAGGTCACACAGCTGATAAGTGGCACAGCCAGGACTCACAGCTCCAGAGTCTACAGGTCTAGTCTTAAACAAGATATAATGTATATTATAAAGTAACTCATTCATATTATGTTCATATATACTTATGATAATTAATAATAACAATAATAATAGAATACCATTAGAAAGTACTTACTAGGTGTCAAGGACAACACTTACTGTTTCAATTTTGCCACAACCCACTGAGGTGGGTTCTTTAATGTACCTATTCTACAAACAGGAAACTGAGGCTCAGAGTAGTTAAGTAACGTTCCAAAGATCACCCAGCTATGTGAACCCAGGTCTTCTTTTAACTCCAAAGTATGTCTAGTCTCCTATCGAGACTGTCCATAAAAGCCTCCCTCAATATCTTCATCCTCTGATTCCCACAGATTACCATATACCAACACCTATTCTTACGACCTAATCTCCATTATCAGAGGATAAGTCATTTCTTCTATTAGAGGCCAACACTCTTTCCTGTTTCGCTGATCTTTAAGTATCACTCCCCTCTGTATCTCCAGTCTTTTCCTAAATTCCTTTCTTCCTTTTTTGACTTCATCTTTTTAATGTATAGAAGTACAGCCTTCACTCCACAAACCCGTTCAGCTGTCTGTCAATCTTTGCTCCTTGTCACCTAGACCCCACTACACAGTAGCCTCTACTTCCTGTCAACCTCCCTATGCCCCATTCACTCCTCCATCAGGGCCATCTGGTTTCCCCCCTGCCCCGCTCTACTCAAACTGCTCTTTTCTGGCCTGCCACTGGCTTTCTTCCCACCAAAACCAATGGGCATTTTCCACTCCCCATCCTACTGGCCTCTCTACTGTGCTCCTCAATGACTTTAATGGTGCCCAGACCCTCTGCCTCCAATCTCCACTCCCTCAAATCCTTTCTCCACACCATCACTGCAGTTCTTTTTACATACATGTTGTTTCTTATCACCCTGCCTCTCTTCCTGCAAGTCCCTCTTTAGGGAAGGCCCTTCCCACCCCTGTACCATTCCATCTACCACAGATAATTTCTTCTTCAATTCTAATTCCAGATGAGGTGTGTGTGTGGTTTTTTTCCTGGAAATGTCCTCAGAATTATCCCATCCTTAAATTAGGAGTAGCTTCTCAGTGCCTCTGTATTAGTAACTTTCTATATATTCTTAAAAACATTTCTTTCTATTTATTTAAAAAATTTCTTTTAGGAGAAAGTAATAAGGTTTGTTTGTCTATTTATTTATTTATAATGGAGGTACTGGGGGTTGAACCCAGGACCTCATGCATGTTAGGCATGCCCTCTACCACTGAGCTATACCCTCTCCCCTTGTATTTTCTTAAAATTACCTCTTCCTGAATTAGACTCCTCACTGACTATAATTGCCTCAAGGATAGATACTGTCTTATCTTGGACAGTTCCAGTCTCTTATCAATTCCTTGTGACAAGACAGTGTGATTGGACCAAACAATTCATATGTTTTGGCATATGAATTCATCTTTGAATAGAGATGATTTCTTCCTTATATCTCATGATATGTGTGCAATATCTTTTTATCTTCAAACTCATCATTAAAAATTCACATTCAATTCTACCAGTTTTATCATATGACTTTCCTTTTAGTAAATGTTAGTTTTCCTTTATTCATCTTTCTGTCCTGATGGCCAGCAAGGTAGGTGCCTGATTATTGTAGGCTAGAATGGCTAACCACTGTTCTTGCCTCACTGGTACCCATCCTCTTCTCCTGGCAATACCATCTTGAAGCTAGCCCTCCCCCACTGGATGCAGTCTTAGTGAGTCTGTCAGTCCTGGTTTCCTTTCCTTCTCAGGTCTAGGGATGGGTTTGAGTCCCAGGCCAGTCACTCACTTCCTGGAATTTAAAATTTGAGAACAGTGATCAAGAGGCTGAGGATGGTTAAAGCTGATTCATCCCAGAAGAGATTTTTCTTTAGTCTGTGTCACCTGGATTCTTCTGAACTGCTCTGGCCTATGTCATCTCCAAAACCAGATCCTTAAACTTTTCCACTCACTTTATGGGTCATCTCATTCTTTCTTGGTTCAAGGTAACCAAAGTCTCTTTCTATTGCTTACAAACAACCAGCACTAAGAGATACACAGGGATTCAACAAATGTTCACTGAATGAACAATGATGAATGAATATGTGAATCAAAGAGATGTTTCTCCCAAGTTAAAAAAGGCCTATCAATTCCTAGAAGCATTAAGACTTGGAAGGAAGTACATACACTAGAAAGAAAGATATGAACGTAGGAAGACTCTAGGGGCAGCAAGAAAGAGGATCTAAATTGGGGATGACAAAGAAACTGGTCTCAGAGGAGAGGCGCCCTTCCCGTTCCCTTCCCCTTCCTCTGGGTCTGGTCCAGAGACAGAGAGGTCAAGATAAAGAAAAAGAGCAGGTGAGGATGGTCAGGCTGGATGCCGTTGATTTTCACTAGAGGAGGAGACAATTCCCTGAGGGAAGGGATATAAGGAGTGTTTAGGAGACAGGAAAACTGTCTGAAATGGTTGTCTAGGGAGGACACTGAGAAATCAAAGATGCTGAGGATGGCTGGGCAGCTTGAAGACTAATATCAATATATCATGATATTAAAACATCAGCGGTAAATCTTTCCCACTGCAACTATAACAAAGCTCTACAATGGCTAACAAAAATCTTAGTAATAACTAAGAAAAGGATTCTTTGATGCAAGTAAAGCTATTCTGTTAGTATATTTTTTAGGGAGGTTTCACAAACTGCAGGTAACCTATTAGATCCTACAGAAACAAAGTTTCACTGTGGCCTCTGCTACAGCAGACTTTATCAGTTCTAGTCTCTGGTCCCAACAGAGTGAAGAGACAATAGGATGTAATCATAATTCATATTGTAGACAGCTGCAAAAATACTATAAAAGGACCACTTCTCCTAGTTAATGTTATGCATACACTATGTATATTTTCTTTGTGCTCCCTATTACAATTATGTGTTCAAATCTAGTTCTTTTATCATTTTCTTCTTTTTAGGAGTATTCAATGTTGCTATTTTTTTTTTCATCATACAGAATAAAGATGCAATGCAAGGAACAAAAAAGAGGCAGAATGTTTTCCCCAAAGAGAGGGTTTTTCAGATGTGCTCTGTAATTTGTCATCCAGAGGAAAGAGTGTATCATCACCGCTTTAGAAAAATAAATGAATTACATCGACTTGATGCACAGCAGGCTCACAGATTTCACGGGGCCTTTGTCTTGAGCATATGCTTGCTCTCTGTTGTCTCCTTGCAGATTATTCTAGGCATCCAGGAGATAAAACAGGCAGGAAAGCAGCAGACTTCACAGTAAATAGCTTGACAGGTCACCTCACTTGTAAGACACCAAGTCAGAAACCCATCTCCCCGACAGGAAATTAAATACTTATAAAGAACCCACCAACTCAGGCCACAGGACAACTTCCTAAGACTTTGCCTCTCATTCCCACTTCCTTTTCCAAATCATTTTCCCCCCAGATGACCTGGTAACATCAGATGATTATTAAAAGAAAAAATGTTGAGCTAAACATGCCAATGTTCCTGAAACCCTCACAGTAGAAGATACTTCCTTCTCTTCTCTCTTTCCAGAAAAGCCTCTCAATTAACATAGCTTTATCTGTGAGTCTATTACCACTCCAACACTTCCCTGGGTATCATGGACCAGAAGCCTGGGGTGACAAGCCACCTGCCTTTCTTGAACCCTTCAGCTGAGTGCCTAGCTTTGCCCCCCAAACCCTCTCATTTCCTTGCACTTGTATGCTAACTCTATTATTTTTATCTTTTCTCATTTTTCCTACTTTCTTTTTTAGTACTATTCTCTGCCTTCTGTGGAAACATTGGTTTCCATTAATATATGACATGTTGCTTGAGTTTCCACAAGCATAATTATAAGCGGACATGTGTGGACATATGTTTGTAAGCACATTGTCTCTATTAAATACGTACTCTTCTAACATATGTCTGCTTCCACTTATTGGGTTAAATTGACTTTTTTTTAGCTTGTTAAGAATGGAAAGGCTAGGACTATCTGAGATGCCCAAGGAGTCCAAATTTTATTAATGAAGGCTAGCTCAATTTTTATTAATGGTGGATACCAATTTTATTTCTGTTAACGGAAAACACAGTGTGCCAGTCATTCCATAACATGAAGCCATAGCTATCAGTACGGCATGTTCAGTAGGGGACAGTATTTGGAGGCAGTAGCTAACTTGGAGCATCAGAAGCTCAAAGACAAGCAATCCAGTATGAAAGATGTGATCTTTCCACGGGTCCCCATCTTTATGAAATGTCTGTTTTCTTAAAACAATACTAACTGCCATTTGTGAAATGCTAACATATACCATGTATTACATGGATGATCTTCAAAAGATCCCTGGAAGATAGGAATTAGTACTTCTTTTTTTTTCCTGTGGAGAACAGTCGCATGTCAACACAAGAGCCAGCACTTGTTTATAAACTCAGTGAAACACAGCATCACAGTGCTGAGGACTCTGCTGAGAAACATTCTCCTTTTTAAACAGATCTTTGTCTTTAATAAAAGTAGAGCCATTTACATAGAATTAACAAGTAATAAACATTACCAACATATGTATAATAAGGTTTCCAATGAATTAATTTCCTGGCTTGAGTATTGAAGGACAAATGTTCTCATTTCTAATGTGATACATATGTATTCCCTCACCCATCTGAATGACACAATGATTCTTCAGCACAACCAGTGTCAGTCCCCTCTCTATTCAACAATGGGCTCTGTAAAACTGTAACCAACACCCTTTGTTTGTTACAGTTAATATTAAAATGCAAGAAAGTGCCCTTAACCCAAAATCTCACATTCTTATTAGGGAACCTATTTTTAGACCCATTGGTTTGATTTAAGTTTTTTTTCTTTTAGACGCAGTACAAGTTTCAGCCAGACTCTAAACTGATTGGGATAAATCCAACTCTGTATGCTGCTCTTCAGTATGCATTCTAAAGGCTCACGGCATCAGTGGAATGCAGAACTGCCCTGAGACACTCACTATCAAAGGGTCAACTTTTAGGCAAAATGCCTGCTCAAATGAAAGCCTGTGTAGGTTCTTTATCTGAAATAGCAAGGGGGTTAAATCAGAAAGCAGCCTAAGCTGTTATCTCCAGTGGAGTAGAATTATATGTAGATTGTTTGTAAATAAAAGAATATTCACCATCCTCCTCTGGCTTATGTTACCAAAAAGAAATGCAAAAACAAATGCCTTGTTACCCCAGTGGACTTTACACAGCACAATTACTTGATTTACCATAAAAAATGCAACAGGGGGGTGGTGGTGAGAGGGGACCACAGGGAATAAGATCTGGAGCTCAAAGATCTAGAATCTGGATAAAGCAGAGAAGGGAGGAGTAGAAAACGCTGGGTGAAAAGTAGTTGGCAGCTAACAAGTGGCTGAAAGCACTTGGGGATTCCATATGGAAAACAATACCCAGTGCATTAAGAATATTAAGTAGCACTGTGATGACCTTTCAGAACTATGCTGCAGTGTGTGGCAGAGTTCTCCAAGTCTGCCTTGCCCAACCGTCCCTGTGTTTAATCTTCACCTCCCTGCTCCTTCTGGACAAGTAACAAAAGAGGCAGTTACTTTCACTGAAAATAACATTGTGGTGCAATCAGCATCATCTTCACCTTATACTAAAAGGGTCTCCACTATCCCCAAACCCATCTTGTCTGACAGCTTGGTTTGTGTGCCAGGGAGGGAAAAGAAATCCAGTGAAGAACAAGCCAGGGTCTGTACTCATCCTCACTGTGAACACAGTGCTGGGTCCAGTCCTGAAGGAGGGAGGGTTGGGGAGGGACAGAGCACAATGGGAAGCTTAAAAAAAAATAAATGCAAAACACTCTTTGGACACTGGTAATTTACAGTGTGATCATTTAATAGAGTTGAGACTGATGTTGACCCATGAGAAAGGGAGTGATAAAGATATTTACAGTATAAAAAAACTGATGCTTACTCAGTGATAACACTCACATTTATAGAGCACTTACTTTGGGCTGGGCACTATTCTGAGGCTCTTACATTACGTTGGTCCTCATCCCAGCCATGTGGCTTAGCTATACATAGTATGTCATTTCAGAGATGAGAACTTTAAGGCAGAGATGCGTTAGTAAGGTCAGTGCCCAATCCAGCAGGTGGAGACCTAGGATTTAAGATGGGTCATCCAATTCCAGAACCAGTGCTTTTATCTACTATGCCAAAGATAACATAGCATGTTTAAGTTTTTAGGACTCTACCTCCTATTATGGAAATACTCCTTACTAAAGCCCTTCTTTTGCCAGCAGAGATAATGCAGCACTTTTCTTAGAGCATTTATCTGGCCAAAGCAGCTATTCAAGGAGTTTCTTCCTATTTCCCATCAAAAATGTGATTTTCCATACTTTCATCAGACTTAACAGGGAATGACTCAATTATGGTATTTCTCACTCCCTCTTTTCTTCCTCTTCAGAAAAAAAGTGTTGGAAAGAAGATGGGTCCTGCAGCTCAATCAAGAAAGTGGAGATATAAGTACCAGTGTTAAGTGTAGCAAAATGAGTAGATGTTGCTAGCCCTTAACTTCTACCTCCTTTCTCTGTTAAGTAAAGAAGAAAATGGAGGGAGAAAAGCTTAAGATTCCCTGGGTAGTGCTACAGATCCCATTCTGACTCTGAGAAAGAATCTCCAGGATAGAAAAAGAAATAAGCAAAAACAGATTACATTCCTCTCTAAAAATGGTTAAACTCATTCTCCAAGTGCACTTTCAGCTAAAGGGAGTTTTTCGTCCCATGAAGGGCTGAAGAGTGAGGTCCCATCTATTTCCTTTTTAATTGTGTAATCCCACAAGGATTTCACATGCATTCAGAAAATACTGATGCATCTACTTTAATAAATCACTTTAAGGCGTCTAAGTAAACACCTCTGTCTACCTAGAAGAGCTCATGTCTGAACATCAGGGGAATATGAAAAAACAGAATTGTAAATGTACCATCTCTTTTGATCCTTAACCCTAAATTTACCACTACCACTAACCTGATAGTATTCCGATTTAATCTCCCTGCTCTGTTAACTTTATCTTACATATAGGTTAGTTGACTCTCATACATTATGTATAAATGCTGGGAATTAGTATTTGTGATGCTGCATTCACAGAAGGAAGGTAAAACAAAAGTAAAACAGGATACAACAAAAACCTAATAAAGGCATTTGTGAATTGCACTAGCCATCCAATTGTTACAGGTCCACATAAATATGAAATAGAAACTAATTTCTAATTGTTCTTTCATCAGTTTCATCTTATATCAGTGTCATCTTACATAATTATTACAATGGTTTCTCTGTCAACATTTTCTATGATCCTTGATACCGACAGCATAGTGTAAAACAAAAAGACAGTAGAGTTATTTGAGACAGATGCTCCACAAATATCCTCAACCAGCAGCATGCAATAGGTCTAAAAACGGAAACCAAAAGACAAACAACTCATCCAAACATAAGCTGGTTTCTAAAGACCTCTCAGATCTCTCAAAAACACAAAGGTAAGTAACTAAGACCAGGAAGCATACTCCTATTAATATGAAGGTCGATACTTTGAGGAATATCTCAAATTCAGCCATTTTTCCACACAGGCAAATCCAAAGATGTGGGTGGGTGCACAGTTTTAGTCATGAAGTTTAGGACAACAGGAAATTTGAAAATGCTAAAGAAAACAATCAAAAATTTGCAGAAGGTAATAGGACTTTTCATTAACGAAAGTGATGATCCAAATAGCACTCTGATTTAGAAAAACTTCAGGGATCAGCTACTCCCTAACTTACCACCATTAATAAGCATAACTATGTGATTCCTAGAAGCAAAGTAACTATGAGAAAGACTAATGGTGACCAAGTTGAGATTGTTGACAATAACAGAATCCTGCCACTTTTCATTAGATTGGAACCGGTTGCCCCCAAATGGAAATTTATGACCAAGAGATAGGAATGTAAACATATTTCCAACAGCAGAATAATACCTATTTTTATAGAACCCTGTGAGCTGTGACAGGCTCCTATTACATATTTTATGGACAATCTGAACGGCATGAACTTCAGTCATCACTCCCAGCAGAGTATTTGGGGTGCTCATTTATTCTAGAAAACACACGTGGAGTAAAAATCTTTAAAATGAAAGAAAGAAAAAAATTCATGACCAAATATGTCATTTAACATACTGAATAGAAATGAATATCACACTTTCCTCTAAATTCATAAAAGGCCAGATGTATGCCACACCCTTCTGCATGATTTCATAATTCTTACAACTCCACCCAACGAGATAACCTACCAGCAGCATTTTTATGATCTTTCTTCCTTTCCATGAAGAGCTGCTATGTAAATCCCTAAAGAAATAAATCCCATGCTGGTGAGAATGTATTACTTGCCTCTGTCATCTTTTGAATACAGTGTTAGGATATATTATTTATAAGCCATAAGTTGGCTATTCACTTTAGTAAATTTAGCATGATATATAAATTTAAATGCATGAGTATTCCTCTCTCCACATTTGCAATTTTCCATTCAGTTTGATTTTCAATTTCAGTAACAGACCATGTATCTTGGTGGACAGTAGCATGGATAACTTGTCGAGTATGGCTTTTGGAATTACATAAACACCCCCTGGTTGTGTGACCTGTCATATAATCATAACAGATGGAATAGAAACATTTATTTCCCACAGGTTGAAGAGATCAAGTACACAAATATTTTTCAGAAAAGAAACAAAGCAAAAGCCATCATTGGTAAAAAATTTTAAAGCATCAAAAAAAAAAAAGGATAGCTGAGATTAAACAATATGAATGGCATTAAATATATTTCACAAGCAAAAAAGAATACTAGAACTAAATACTAAAACAAATGAGATGAGCAGACAACACAGCAGGTAGGGATGAACTTTTCCAGGATGCTGGCCCTGAGAAAGGTACCCACTCCAGCCATGACCTCTGCTCTCTTGTCAACCTCTCCAAAGGGGTCTGATATATAAGCAAGGAAGGATAACCTGCCACAGGGGTGCAGGAAAGGAGTCTTTCTCATTGCTTTCTGTGACCACTCTGTATATCCTGTGAGCAAGCAGGGTTTCAAACCATAGAAGAGGCAAGAGTAAGTATCAGTTAGGTGGGATGGAAGCTGGGCAGGGAAAGGCAACACAGGTGCTGGGCCTTTCACGCAGTGGAGGTCCATCACAGAGCCCCTGGTGGTGGAGGGTTCCACTCCCAAGGAGAGAAATAGCAAGGGGTGAGGAGAGTGAGGAGGTGATGGGGGGTACCAGGATGAAGAGGCTTCCCCAGTAGGCACCTCCAAGTTAAGCAGGAAAGCCTCATGAGTTGGCTGAATTATTCATTTGACTACATTTCATTTAGCAAAAAAAAAGTTACATGGAAGGCAAAGAATGCCTGTGAAACAGTCTAACCATGCGATCCAAGCAGTACCTGAATATGAAAGCACCTGGCACAGCAGAAGGACTTAGTAAGTGTAAAGTTTTCTTCCCTCCCAATACAGCCCAGGTTTAGACTGTCATACAATGTGAAGCTGGCTAGCAGAAGTCACACAAAGATGCACGAGTACGGGGAACAAAAAGACAGCTGCAAAACTCAGACGGAGTTAACAAATTGCACAAAAACAGAATGAAAGGAGTCCAAACATCCCAATGATTAAACGTGTAAACTTCTGAGGATCAATGCGGTAAATTAAACTAGATAAGGAGTCATCTACAAAATCACCCAAACTGTAAAGCTGTTTCTCTAACTCTTCAAAAGGTCAAGTTGATCACATTAAAAGTAACCTACAGACATATGACAGAACATAATTTCTCTGTGTCATGTTAGCAACTTATGTCTTCTCCTTTGAGAAAGATTACTTATTTTAATAAGCCCTAAATCTGAAAATAATTCTTGTTTGGTCCCCCTAATCCTCTCCTGTCCCAAAGAAGGTTCCATTGAACTAATTCTACTTTTCATTTGACAAGTCTGTGTCTTAAATACACACAACTGTGTATTTATCTTTTTTTTAACTTTTTTTTTATTGAGTTACAGTCATTTTACAATGTTGTGTCAAACTCCAGTGTAGAGCACAATTTTTCAATAACTGTGTATTTATTTTAATGTGAACTTATATTCAGGACCTGCTTGTTCTTGCAAGAATTTTTTTTTTTTACATTGACCGTGTACATTTGCATGCTACAGAAAAAATCAGATTCTCATTTTTTAAGTTGTAAAAAGGTAAAACAAAATGCTAATGGTCAATAAACATATGGTAAAAATGGCCACTCTTTATGGAAGTAAAAGAATACCTACTAAAGCCAAGTGTTATACCTATAAAAGTGGCAAATATTTTAAAAAGTGCTCATACTTATTGTTGGTTAGGTTGCAGGGAAATGGACACTGTTACTGAATGCTACTGGGAATGTAAACTGGTAAAAGATTCTTGAAAAAAGGCTTTAAAGTGTGTGTAGATTGCAATTCTACTTCTGAAAAAATGGAAGGAATTAATGTCCAAAAAGTTTTACTTACATAATACAGTGACTTTTTAAATGATTTTGAGTCTATGCAATGATTTATAAAACAACCAAAATGTCAAATAATAGGGTATTGGTTAAATAAATTTTGACAAAGCAATGAAGCATTCAGTCAGTAAAAATGACATTGTACAAGTTTATTTCTGTCCTAAAAAGATGTTCATAGAATATTACTAAATGACTAAAGCAAGTTACAAAACATTACATATGGTACAATCTATTTTTTGTTTATCAAAAATACTAAACACACAACACATCAAGAGAAAGATTTACAAGTATGTACATCAAGGAGTAATCAATGACTGTGTCTTGGTAGGTATGAGTATGTTTTATGTTCTCTCTGCTTTGTATTCTGACTTTTCTGTACTAAACATAAATTGTTTCATAATAATTAAGAAATTTAAAAAGTTAGTGTACTATACATAAGTTCATTTCAAATAAACCATGGATTTTCAGTGAGAGCCCTATCCCTCCAAAGAAGGTAAAAACTGGGTCTTGGGGGTGTGCAAAAAACCCTACCCAATAAAATCTTCTTATTCTTAGTATTTAATTGCATGCAGAGAGGGAGAGCAAGCTGGAACAAAAAAATGTCTAAAAATAAGCTTGTTAGGGAGCAATAATTTTTTAAAAGTTGAGAAATACTAGAGTAGACCAAGATGAAACTTTGTTACAGCATGCACATAAAATACAAAATCATAATTTATAATAAAAATGAAAATCTTTATTCCAACATATATTTTCTGTATGTATTCTCTTCCTCTGAAAAAAAGGCAAAGGTCTCACTGATAATTGAAAGCAGTATCACATTCATGCTGATGTCGACCAGAGTAAAGTTAAATCACTGACAGACCTTAATATCAAATTGGCTCTTCTTTGCAGGTTAAGTCAGTTATTTTACTTAAAAATGATGGTACTCCTGGCCATCTCCTCCAATAAATTGATATTTTAAGACTGATAAGGGATTTTATATGAAAGAATTGTATAACTCATAACACATGAGTTGGTGTGAACACACTTACGACTTTTCACATCAGTGTAATAATCCTTGGGGAAACTTACAGTATATTTACTTAGGGGCCATCTGATCTCTTATTCTGGTTACTGTTCTTTGTGAGAAAGAATAATTATTGATGTAAATATTTGAAACCCAATGTAAAAGTTGTCTCCACAGCAATGCCAACAGAGAGTAACATATGAACTCAGAATCAGGTCACACCTTTAACAGGCCAGTCCTCCCAATTTCATCAATATTTCTTATTTCACCTTCTGAAAGGAATCTTGAGGAATAAAACAATGCCAATAAAGCTTCACTTACTCTTTTCTTGCACCTGCCAACTCCCAGTTACAACTGCACATGGTTTCCAAGATGAAACATGGCCATAAATGTCAGAGCAGTGGAACCTATGATCAACACCAGGCAACGCAAATCCAAACATCACAGGACTGAATTTAGAGAGCACTTCTACAATGACTATTCTAGTGGACCAAATGTATTCGCCCTAACCCACGTAACCAACAGAAAGATGCAAGAATAAGCTTGGGATTCTGGGATGGGGGTCTCAGCAAAAACAAGTATTCACACCCTGGGTGATCACAGAGAGATTAACAGGAATATTGGAGCTGTTTCAAGAGCCACCTGTCTCAACTCCTGCTGACTGAGTCTGCTCTGGACCCCAATAGTCAAGCAACACACTGAGGGAACTTGATTCCACTCATCTTGGAAGAGAGATAGGAAAAGGTTTCAATGGCTCCAAAGTAAAAGCTGAGCATTTGGGACCATCTCGAGCATGTTGCTGGCAGAGTTCTATAAGGATTTGATGGTTAATCAATTCTCTTATTACCAGATGCTTCTACAGGCACATTTCAGGTGGTTTCATTGGCCAAAATAGGCTCTCCCTGCCCAACCCTTTAAAAAGGCTGCTTAGTAACCTATTCCAAACACACTAAGTCTTACCAGTCCAAAATGATCCAAATATTCCAAGCAGCTCCCTCGTCCATAAATGCTGCTTTTTAAATCCTCTTTGCTTTAGCTGTACAGAACGTGCATGCATGTGATTTTCAACCTATGTAATATGACAATAAGGTCAGACTGCTGTGGTATTTAATTACCTTTAGCCATTTTTTTGTTAATGATAATCATCAAATGGTATTGATTAGTCTCTGTGCCCTGCCTCCTCGGCTCTCTAAAATAATCACAACACGGTGCTTACCATCTGGGGACCCATCAGGATGGGAAAACAGAACATACAACGATAGAAATACCAGTCTGTTAACTGCCCTGGTGCACCCACCACTGTCACTGCTTTAGATCTCTCGATGCAAGACAATCAATCTTTTGTCTGTCATCAAAATTTACAGAGACTAGAAACTCTAAAAGAGACATAACATTAAGAGAACCTGTTCTCACTAAATCCAGGAAAGAGATCATGAGTATCAAATATTCAAGGGATGAGTGGGAACTATTCCCTAACAAGCTGTAAATCTGTACTTAATTTCAGGATTTCTATTATCTGACTCATAAAACATTGAGATAGCTACAACAAGAAAACCCAATTTGCTAAAAATACAGCACAGTTTACATTTTAGCACATTTGTATTTACCTTTATAATCTCCCCCCAACTGTGCTAGTGTCAAATAGAGTATGAGGTAATGTTCATACCTAGTCAACAGTCTTCAATTCCAGACATCTGTAATAAATTTTTTTAAGGCCAAGCACGGGTACCACACACACACCTGGAGTTGGAAAAAAGTTACTGTGCTCCAATGCCACACTCTCAGTTAGGGTTTGCTAGCCTGGGCACAGGGGAGGGCTCACCCCAAACCTCAAACCTCCATAGAGAAAATGAGCAGAATTTTAAATTCAATCTAGTCTTTTCTTCGAAAAGTGCAGGTGATAAAAAATGGAGAAGACTTGAGAATACTTCTGCACACACCAACAGTGAATCAGGGATCCTTCTCATTTTCTGATGTTTGTTCATATTGAGTTTTCCTCTGATGTCTGCTGCTTTTTACTCAGGTACATGCTCAGGACTATTTCTTTGGGGTATCCCTTCCAAAATTTCTGGACTTGCACCTTGAGGACAATTGAGCTGAATGAATGGGTAGCTTTTCTACAAACAACCAGAGAGGGCTGAGTCCCTAAGGATTTAGTCACTAGGCCTAGTAGTTCAAGAAATGTGTCTTCTGACAACTAATTGACCTGAGGTAGAAATCCTTGGGAAAATGGGACTGGCTTTCTAATATTCCTTAAAATATAACCTTGAAAATATTCTGCACTCGTGAACTCAAGAGCCTCTAAGAAATATCCAAGGATCAACAAAACTTCAGTTGATTTTGATTCAAACTTCAAGTGATTTTGAATTGTTCTTCACGTATAGAAGAATTTCAGGCTAATAAATAATTTTTGCCTGCTCAGCATGTATGTTGACCAGTGTTAGAGGAACACTGGAACAAGAGTCCTAGACCTGGGTTCTGGTTTATCGCTCACAATGCATTTCAGATTCTCCAGCTAATGTTTCCTTTTGTATAAAAAGAAGGAATTGGTGTCTGCAATTCATTCTAACAAAAACTCAAGTTTCTCCTTAAAGAAATCTTCGAATATACATCAGAACCTCCCTAAGTCTCATTTTGCTCATTTGTAAAATGAAGAGACTGGATCATATAATCTCTAAGCATGCTTCCCATATGATGTTTAGAGACTGTAGGATCCCATATACAATTATGCATTTTATACAAAGTTCTTCATTCAAAGGAAAACCTCTTTTCAGTAAGCGGCACCAACTCAAACTCCTTAAGGCAAAATGTTTCTGCATAAAATCAATCCATTTTCTCCTCGTTTTACACGCTACGAGCTAATTCTTACCTTTATATTTTAACCCAAGCACCTCTTTGTGTAATACTGAGAACTATAAAGTGCTTTTCAAGATTTTATTTTCCCTGTGGTTAAATCTGCCCAGTTAAGCTTTATGACACACAGTAGGGAAGGAGACACTGTTGTAACTATTTTAAATGGTTTTGCTCGTTACCTTTGCAAAGGAAGTTTTAACACTGGGAAAATACATCTCAGTCCTGAAAAACATGTAAGAAAATTCTTTTGTAAATAGGGTGATTATTTCATTTTATTCAAAATTTTATTAAATGTCAGCTACGTGGAAAGAGAGATACCAGAATGAAGTCTCAAGCAAGCACTGAAGAAATAAATTGTGTCCCAGTCTCTTATGCAATTCAAACTGCAATGGATCCTGGTGAGGGATCTGGGAGGAATCAACTGAATTCCATCTTCTCAAGTTCAAGTAGAGAGAAAATAAATGCATCCTGAGCTTTACTGGGTGTTAGGCTCCCTTCTAGTTACTTTTACCCATCTGTCCTCTCCCCAAAATGGCTTAAGGTAAATTTTATTATCTTCACCTTATGAATGAGAAAATTGAGAATTTAAGTGACAATTAAAATAACAAAATAGACAGGGTTAAGGCTAGGACTTCCATCCAGGCCTCCAAATTCCTACTACTAAGGCAGACCTAGACTACAGCCAGCAGCTCATCTCAACAGGAGGAAAAGGTTTTAAGTATCTGAAAATGTCTAACTGCCATCAACAGAATAGGTTTATTTCTCTGAATCCCAGAAATTCATAATTCATGGACAGAGCTGTTTTCACTTGTGGAAATGAAGCTGTGGAAACAGTCACACAAGTGCCTAAATGTGAACAATCAAGTATGTTCCTCATAGTAATGCTTATAATAGAAAAGTTTGGAAGTAACTTACAAACTGGTACACTGTTCTTATAAAAGATGTTAAGTCTCTTTATGGAATATACTGCAATCCTTATAGGTAAAAGTTTTAAGGGCATATGTCCAAAAGAGACTGTCAACGGAAAAGGAAAATTATAAAACAGCACAGGTGACATCCCATTTATCTGATGAAACATTAAATAGATGACAGAAAGAAAAAGATACACAGATCAGTTGAACCCATCAGTCAGCCAACCAGCCACTAGGCAGGATACATCCAACTGCTAACAACTGTAATCTGGGGGCTGTGAATGGGAGTTTCACTTCATCCCTTACATCTTTCTGCATTCTGTATTATGTGTCACTATTTTAACCTTGGAAAAGAAAAGGAAAAATCACAGGGACCTGGCAAGTGTCAAAATAAGTTTCTGGTAATCATGAGGATAGCTCTTAATCACAAAAAAGACCATCTGCGACTACTCTGAAAATAATATTCAATTAACTAAAATTATAAGTTAAAAATTCTACGATTTCTTATGTACTTAAATTGAACTTCTAAAATCTCATTATCTATTCATAGACCAAAAATATGTTTTTTAAATCACCTTCAAGGGAGGATCTGATTAACATTTGGCCTCATTTACAAAATTAGATCATTAAACCCCCTAAACATTTCAAACTGCATTTTAAAATTTAATGTGGGATTAAAAAAAAGAAAACTTCAAAAGCCTAACAAAGCGTTCCTCAGTTATTAATCCTCATAATTCCAGTCAATTAGACATAAATATGATCTCTTTCAAGTACTTTTAATAGTCTAATTCTATCTATAAAGTTAGCCAAATTAACATTACATTTCAATTTTAAAATCCCAAATCCTGAAACTAATTAATTACACTTTTTAAATTAGAATCACAAGGCTAGTCAATTAAACATCAAATTCTCTTAAACATTTAACGAAATCTTTAAATACTAACCATATATAGAGAACCTTATTCTCAAATGCAATGCAAAATTTTAATACAATGTATTTTAAAAGTATTTAGTGCTAAGCATTTAAGGGTTAAAGGTTGGCACTTGCCCAACCAGGAAGAGGTTCTCAATCCTGACTACACATTAAAATCACTCAGGATTCTTTAAAGGAAAACGAAAAATGACAAAAGCCTACTTCCAATTCAACCCATTTAATTCAGAATCTCTGGGGACAATTTTTCTTTAAAGCAGTTCAGGAGATGGTAATACGCAGCCCAGGTTGAGAACGTCTGTTCTAAGGAAATAATTACACCAACCCAAGCAAGAGCAGTCTTTACCCACTCAGGGGTGGGGTAAGTGGCTATAAGCTGATATTGCTTATTCTGATGGGATTTGGGGGGCTGGCCATGAGATTGAACACTTCTGAAATTTAAGATCAGTGAGCCCCTTTAAATATTCCTTTCCCTGCACATGGAATGGTCTTGTAGGCAGGTTATTCATTAACTGATTTTGCCATTTGAATTGAATCTGCAATTCCACACACTTGGTTTGCTAGTCTATTTCCTGCCTGATTTTATTCTTAATTCTATTCACAGTCTCCCTGTCTGGCAGGTCCACAATTCTTATAGGTACTTAAATTATCTTATTGAATCCTGTATCATTTTCATGGCTTTATCGTGAAACTGATGCCATCCATGTCAATAGTAAATGTGCATAACCAGAAACTAACTAGTATTTAAAGTGTAGAATTATAAATATAGAAAGTACTTAAGCAGGAAGTGTGTGGTTTGTCCATGAATTATGTCAGGTTTTTGTTGTTGTTTGTTTATTTGCTTGTTTGTTTTCAGGAGCAACGAGCCACTTTTGCCCCAAGGACACATACTAACACCTCACCCCTGGGCCTTGGTTTCTTAACCTGCAAAAGTGAAGGCCAAGGTCCACTGTGGGAATTCTTACACACTAAAGGGTTGTGCAATGGCTACACCCTATAGTCGGGATAACCTAGAAATAAACCCTGCTCCACCCCGCAGCCCCATCAGCTTCCAGGGACTAAAGAAAAAGATGCCTTGGTACAGAGCAGAACAGGGGAAGAAAAAGGACAAAAAGGGCCTATATGTGTGGTCACAGATCAGACGTTAAGCAGATCTGCATCCCAGGTGCTGGCAGCCTGAATGGGCCAGGGAACTCAGCCATAAACTTGTAGAGCTGCTTTCCAAAGACAGTGTCCTCAGGTGCCCGGCAGAAGAAAATACAAAGCATCCCTGAAGAAGGGCACATTCATCCTGGCCCATAAAGTTGCTCACACAATGTCCAGGGTCGATGACGAGCAAGCAGTGAAAATTCACGAGGCCCGCAGGAAACAAGAGAACACAAGTAAGAGCCAGCACAAACAACAAGCAGAGAGAGCTCGGGAAAGATTCTAGGTATTAAAATTATCAAAATAACTGTGAGTGCATCATGAAATAAAGGAGAAGCCTGAAGGTATCTCCAGGGAACAGGGACTCACAAAAAGTGACAGATGCTCTGAAAAAAAAGAATTAAGTGCTAGAAATGAAAAACAGACATGATTAAAATTAAAATCCAATAGCCATATGTGGTAACAGAAGAGAGCTAGTGACTTGGAAGATAGAAAAGGAAAAAAAAAACCAGGAAAAAACTGTCCAGAATGTGACAGAGAAAGACAAAAAGATGAAAATATAGAAGAAAGAGACATTGAGATATAGGGAGAAGGTCTAACCTGGTTCTCATTAGAATTTCCCAGAAGGAAAATGCACAGTGTACTTTAAGTTGGCTTTTTTCCCCATGAATTAAGCAACAAAAAGAATGATTTCCTCCTGATCAATGGTCATATTTAAGAAGGTAAAATGTATCTTTTGGACAGGCATATCCAAGTATGCAGGCAGAAGAACCACTAAAGCATAAATAAATTTTGTAAGATAAAACTGAATAAAAGCCTCCTTTAGTTAAATTGGTAGAGTGACTTAAACCTGGTCACACTTTAAAAGCAGCTGTTGACATGGAAGAAATTAGTTTAATAAACTCATGTACAGATGCTCCCCAACCTAACGATGGTCCGCTTACAATGTTTATGATGGTGTGAAAGAGATATACATTCAGGAAAAACTGTATTTTGAATTTTGATCTTTTCCGGGGGTGGGGGGGTGATGCTTTCATGATGCTGGGCAGTGGTGGCAAGCTGCGCCTCCCAGTCAGCCATGTGATCACAAATGTGAGCAACCAGTTCACTTAGAAGCATTCTGTACCCACACTGCCATTCTGGTTTTCACTTTTAGTATAGGACTCAATAAATTCCAGGAGTTAATCAACACTTTATTATAAAATGAGCTTGGTGTTAGATGATTTTGCCCAACTATGGGCTAATGAAAGTCTTCTAAGCACACTTAAGGTTGGCAAGGCTAAGCTATGATGTTCAGTAGGTTAGTGTATTAAATGCATTTTGGACTTGAGATATTTTCAACTTACGGTGGGTTTATCAGATGTAACTCAATCCTAAGTCAGGGAAGATCTGTACATGTTTATCTTTTTCAGAAAGGACACAAGCATTTTGCAGATTAAGGATTTTTCTTTATTTTTTAAACTTTTTACTAATAGGTTAATTTAATTATGGACCAATTCTATGACTTACACTTCTAATTAACTCGCAGATTTAAGAGTCTGTTTACCAAACAAGTATTGATACTTATTGGGCATTTGGAAGCTAAATGGCCAAAACAAAGTTAAGTCACAAAATTATTCATTAGTTTAGAGATCCTAAGGACTTGGCTCTTTTCAGATGAGAAGACAAGGAGCTATTCTTCAAAGCTGAAAACCAGCTCCAGAAAAGAAGATTATTTCAATGTTCAAAGGATACTTGGCAGTTTGACTATATTTTTTGCATCTTTACCCTATCTCCCTGACAAAAAAAAATCAGTTGAAGAAAATAGTGTTCTGATGGTACATTTCATTGTCTCATACCTGTTTGCCCTTCACAAAACAAACAGCAGAAAGTTTGTATTTCAAACATCAAAGTCTTGGTATATAAACAGAATTATTTCTGTGTATATGTGCACAGATCTACATGTACCAATAACTAAATGTACTAAACATCAAATATATATGCAAATGTTTAGAGAAATATTTTTAGAGCATGACATATTTATAATATATATATAATGTATTAATCATTTTCTATGCTTCAAGATCTGTACTAGACATTAGACTTGATTTCAGCCCTCAAAAACATGGAATTTCATGAGGAAGACACAAGATCAGATAATTTGGGGTTAAGTGTCATGCCAGAGGTGCACCCAGGCAATTGCAAAGACAGGAGGAAACACACAGAGTCAGTGGAGCCTAGAAACACCTAATCCAATCTACAGCGTGGATGGGGACGGGGGAGGTAGAACCAGAGACAACAGCCTGAAGAAGACAATACATGGGCTGAGACTTGCAGGGTGAGAAGGAGCCATGTGAGCAAAGAAGGGAGATGTCACTCTGTACATAAGAAACAGCAAGGGCCTGGAAGGGAGGCCAGTATGGTCACTGAACATCTAGTCAGCTCAGAACCACTGACGCACAAGGTTAAAGGTGACGAAGGAAAGGGGATGGGCTGTCCAGGAGGCTCAGGGAGGTCCCCACAAGGCCCATGCTCCATGTCTAAGTGTTTTCACTTCACCCTGAGAACAGGGGTGAGTCACAATGGGGTTTTAAACAGGAAAATGGCATAATTTGACCAGGTAAGAAGGATACTCCCATGTTCTGAGTGAGAGCCACCAAGGCAGTCAGGGTAGTGTGGAGAGGATGGTTTTGAGGACTTGCTGATAAGACATCATAGATCCCGCAGGAAGAATCTAAAACAGCTCCCATGTTTTGTGTTGGGGTTGGACAAACGGTGGAAAATTAATGGAAGCAGGAAATACTCATGGTCTTTAGTGCAAGTGGGAGCTGAAGAAAGATGATGAAGTCACATTAGGTAAGAAAAATCTATCTTTAAACCCAAATGGAAATGTACATCAGACACTGAAATATACTATTTGAATATTAACCAAGAGCTGAAGCCTGATGAAAGAGGTCAGCCCAGAGGTGGAGGGTAAGGTTACTACAGTGATCTATGATTGTCCCAATTTTTCTCTAGGTAGGTAGGTAAAAAGTAAGGAAGGACTTCACATCTCATCTTTCAAAGAAAGAGGCACCAGCACCAGATATAAGGGCATTAACACTGAAACCAAGTTAAACCCCAGTGTGCCTTACAGCCCAATGGTGTAAATCAGTAACTAAAACACAGCCTGGCCTGATTGCTCGAGAGAAATATGCCACCATGTCACTGACTCTGCATGTAAACGATTTCTAGAACAGATGAGAGACATGTGGCAAAAATGCCTTCCTTTAACACATCCCTCCTTTTGCCCAAGAACATAGAGGACCTAACACTTACTGTACTTGTCTAGTGTCATAAAGGACAACCCCAAGTCACTCAGTTTTCATGTATGAGGCCACTTGTACATTAGACACATTCTCACACACTCTGTCGACATGAAAATACCAGCTGTGTCTTTTCTTTCCCACATTTCCCTACGCATTTACTTCACTAAATAAGCAAGAGAGCGACATGTTTATTATGTACACTCATTCTGTGGAAACCATAAGCAGGTCCTTGAATTTACACAACACTCCTCACTAGAAGGCATCAAAATGGGCACTTGAGGAAATAGAATGCTAACAATTTTCTATTTTAAAGAGATGTGTGCCCATTCCAAGTACTTTATAATAGTGTTATATGACATAATGATATTCTATTATCTTGTTTTATCTTTTCCAAAGTATGTACACAAGAATTCTTGTGATTGTGCCTTTAACTCAGCAAACAAAACTGGGCCCTGATTGGGCTTTATCAGAAATTATGTAAATCAATCACAGACTGAAGCATGTATATTATTTCATAAACCCACAGAACATCATGACTTTTCATCTTAGTGTGGTGTTCTATGAATTATTTTCATGACTTTACAAAAAATTTGATTTTAGATTTTTAATGTAGCATGTAATATGGACTCAACACCATCAAAAGTTTGCATATGGCTAAAATAAATTTTTTATAATTTCTTACTATTTTGTTACTACTTTGTTACTATTACAAATATTAGATTTCAAAAATCATCTATTTTCAGCTTATTAAAAACACTAAGAAAAATTTAATGGGTAGATTAGACATATGTTTTTAATCTACAGCTAGGTGTTCTACCTCATTTGGTATATCACTCAAATACTTCTTCAGATCTCTTTTTTAGATAATAAATAGCACCTAATACTTGACAGAATTTCATGTGCATTTCCTTAGCTCTGGGGGAAAAAAGGTAAGATGTGTAAAGGAAAGAGTATTGCTGCACAAGACCTTAAATCCTTCCAAACAGTGTTGATTTACTGACTATAATTTCCTTGTGTTTATTAGAATATGGCTGAACAATGTGTCTGAAACCAGACACCTCATGAAGGCATAGTCAGCCTCCTCCAGCTCAGAGCTTCCTTCCTCATAACTCAGTCTCATTCACTATTCCAGGAAGCATTGTCACATTGTCCTCCCTGCTGAGGAAGGCTAAAAATTGGCCAAGGAATCTCATTCTCTAATATCACATCTCCTGCCTATTTCCTGTAACACTTGTTTCTCCCAACATAAGAGAGAAATTTGACTTTAACTGGCAATCTAGTGAAGACTCCACTTCTATTCAATCTGTTCATTAATGTTGAGGCAGAGTTGGTGTTTACGCAAATTATCAAAATTAGGCTCCATATATACACCTAAAGAAAAAATCGTAGACAGTGAGTAATCTAATTCAATCAGGAGATAAGTTCTTGAAGCTATGGAAGGAGGAAGAAAGTTTTATCTTACAAAACTCCAGAAGCAAGATTCAGAAAGAGGCATCAAAAGAAAGAAATAACTATAACTAAAAAAAACAAAAACAAAAACAAAAACCAATCACAAAGATAAAAATAAAAAAGAACTCGTAAGGGACATCAAAAATAACTTACGGGTCAATGCAATTAAAAGCCAATACTGGCAATACTTGGAATAGAAAAAAAAAATCCTACACAAAATGCCATTGTGGTAGTTATAAACCATTATGCATTTAAAGAAATTGTTTCAAACCTCAATTAAGAACTGTCAATATACTAAAAATCTTCCAAAGATCTGTTGAAATAACTGATAGTCAAAATTCATTTATGAATGTTGGTTTAAAAATAGCATGGCACTAAGTAGTGTATAACACAGCCTTTCCTAACATTACACTATAATCTCTAAGATCCAGAAACAGATGAAGTCAAACCAGTTCCAATAAGTGAGAGTAACACATTGTCAAAATCTGGGAGAAAATTCTACTCACTACATTGGAGGTAAAGTTAGAATCAAACATCAGTAGTCAATGCCTGCTTCACCTGCTGAAACGGAGCACACTCACCAATCTGAATGAATCTAGAGATAAAGTTTCATCTGCCCTGCTTTGCCTAGGCTTTGACTAGCACTAGCCTAGCATTTGAACTAACCACAAAATTGGGCAGCCACACCTCTATAGCATGAGCAAGCCATCTGAAAAGTCCAACAGGCTGTTCTCATACCATCCACTCAGTTCTTCTCTTCCAACATGTATTTAGAAACTCCAATATTCAGGAAGAAAATACATACACAGACTATACATCCATACACACACACACACCCAGGAAAAGGATGGGAACTGCTGGTGACACGTGCACTCTAGGCAGTGTAGTAGAATCAACAGTCTAGTGTCGTAAGATGGTGAAAGAAAGATATGATGAACTCAGTATACACTAAGATTTGTAGTCTTTGCTGTGAGTAATCAGTTCAGTTTCAGAGAACCAGGAAGAGAGTAAGAGAAGATTGCCCTTCAAACAAATAAAGCTATGTAAGACAAATGTCTGTTAACAAAGACTGCCGTGAGAGCAGTGCATAGCGACTTGCCCTCCAGCTGTATAACAGAAAATGAGACCTGACAGTTTACAAGTGGTCGGTGAACAAGGCCAAGAGCAAGCTATGCACCTAGTCTGCTGGCAAATACCAAGTATGGATAGACTTTTCATTGTCTCAGGGTGAATAAACAGAAGGAAACCTTGGACAAAACAAAGAAAATGAGACAACATTGGGAGAAAATTTAGAAAGTATATACATTCAAAAATTATTTACTATAGGAACCAAAAGACTATTTCAGAAAACCAGCTGACGTCCTCAATGGAACACAGAAAGACCTCTATGAATCAGGAACAGAAATGTATAAAGAAAGAAAAAGCTGATATAAAAAAGCAAGCTTAAATCAGCTAAAAGAGGATGACAAGGAAACTGAAAATCCAACCGTAGATTTATAACCTACATTTGAAGGCTTAACCGCCCAAAATCTCATTTCGTCATCTAGAAAGTCAGTGTAATTATAGGCTCACTTAATTAACTGGGTTACTTTGAAAACTGTGTGTAAAGTCCTATGGAAAATGCTTGACTCAGGTAAGAAATGTTACTTATTAATGTAATTATTACTACTATTGCCCATCTCTAAAGAATTATAAATACACTAAGCAACTTAGAGACAAATCTAAATTAAGAACATAAGAATAGCAAATCATGGCAAATTGGATTGGCAAAAAGACAAGCTAATTAACCATAAAATTATAAATCATGTGGCAGTAGAAATATAACTTGGTATAAGTTGTCTGGAAAGAAATTTGGCAAAAAAAAAAAAAAAATCTTAAGACTCTTAAATTGGAATAAACCAGGAATTCCCAGAAATTTGAAAAGTAGGAATGGAAGTGCACATGTGTTTTCATTTGTGTTTCCTACCTATGTCTACTGAAATCCCTAAGGACAATGATCGAACCAGTAGCGAGAAGCTTACCTTTGTGCCCATATTGTGGTCCTGAAATATCCTTCTCACTAAATGTGATCATGGCTTTTGGAGAAATATGAATTCAGTTGATCTGAATTTCAATAATAAAAAATATAATCGGTTGAAACCAAAATACCTTTATATCTATGAGTTAATAATGATATTTTAAAATATTGGTCACTTTCAAAAGATGATAGAAAACTAATAATCTTGGTAACTGTTAAATAAAAGGAAATATTAAGCATTTACTTTTTTCCTTGCATGAACCATACCACTGTCTAAGCAAACACCAGGATGGGGGAAATAATCTCTTTAGAAAGCAATCCAGTGATTAATGAAAAAGAAAGGGTAGAATTAGAATATCACCATTTATAAGCTTTAATGGATAAAGAGACATAAGCATTAAGTTCCAACATTTGCTAAAATCACAAAAAAGAAAGACAACAAGACATTTTAAGCCACAAGTGATAAAGTCTTGCCAAAAAGATGGAAGGAGAGCCCAGTGCAGTCTCTGGGTCTAGTGGCCAATTTGCAGAAACACCGAGGACAGAGGACCACGGTAAACTGTATCATGAATGGGCAATCAACAAAACCCAGATGTGGGAAACTCTACTGGCCAAGTGACTCTTGTTCTATAATGGAAAACTTTAAGGAAAAGAAGGAGATGGGGTAGGAGTTGGCACATACATATAGAAAACTAAAAGGCAATTATTTTTTAAGGGGAAGACTAAACTATATCATCTATGGATACACATTTTGCACAATCACATTTTGGTGATAAAACTATAAAAAGTAAAACGAGGAAGAAAAAAATACTATATAAGGCAGAATAATGTGTATGTATACAGAAGGGAAGGGTCTGTGACTGGAATGTGGCCCACGGAAGAGGTTTCTGAGTATATGGCAAAACTCTATTTCTTTACCAGGTTGGTATTCACGTTATATTCTTTAATACTTATCTTTGAGTCATGTGTCTTTTGGTATCTGTGTTTTATTTTATTGTAAAAAGTTAAAACAAAAACAAGTAGAACAGTAAATAAACCAACTTCTTCCATCACTGTAGTCTGATTGTAGTGGTTTATGCCTTCTCTTTTCCCTGTAGACTTGTTTCCTCAAAGCAGGAACTGTGCCTAGAGGTGTTCATTTTATATATTCAAAAGGTTTCCTGGGCCCATCTTAATCTCAATGTATCCTACAACTCTTGATGGGCCTCTGCATTCCTAAAATGTGTATACTTCACACTCAGTCTGCAACAATGTCATAAACAGCTTTTATTCCACTGAATTGATACTCTGTAATAGGTTGATTTGCTTCTTTTTGCTAGTTCAAAATTTGGCAGGAGAAGTGCAAAGCAGAGAAGACACAATGATTGAACAGGCAGCAGTCCCTGGCTAGTCGATGTGCAGTCATCAGCAAAAAAAAAAAAAAAAAAAAGAAAGAAAGAAAGAAAAAAAAAAACCTGCTTCTCTTTACTTCTGGGATGTAGGATCAGCTCCCCCAAAAGACTGGGATATCTGAGTGTTCTGAGCAGACCAAAGCTGTCTAGCATTCTCACAGCTGGGAGACACAGTTTAACCACATGTACTTGGATGGGTACTTGGGTGCCCTCAGGGCCTCCAACTCTTACAGAATCAATTATTCAAGCTGCATTGAATTGAAATTCTGAAAATAATTTCCTTTCACTCATAGAAATTGTCAAAACCCTGAATGCTCCAATTTATCACGTATAATGGAATTCTCTTGAAGGATAACAGCAATATCTACCAGAACCCCCTTGGTTTGGTTTGTCTCTAATGATTAGATAAACTTATTAAGTGGTATGATTGCTTTAATTTAAAAAAAAAAAAATCAGGCTATATATAGCACATCAGTCAGTAATTAACATTGATGGAATTTTTTTTATTCCACAATACCAGAAATTCAGCATTTAATCAATGAGAAATCAATATGCATGCCTTTATGGTCTATAATAATTCATCACTATTCAATGTAAGTATATTCTCTAGAGATACAAAGTATAAAATATGCTAAATTTCAGTTGTATCATATTTCTTCTTTTCAAAATAATGTGCTCACTTTTATTCTAGTATAAAGTTTTTTTCCTGTGAAATGTTCAAAGGGAAAAAAATGAACTGTTCTAGTGAAATATACATCAAAAATACATAGAAAATAAAAATTATACCACAGTTTAAAAGATTAAATTATACTTTATCATGAATCTGATTAATTCCCAAGTTGCCTAATATATGTCACTATAATTGTAAAAATGCTAGCTGGAAAAAAAAAAGCTGGATGAAGTGAATGCTGTTTTTAAACAAGAAAATTATTCTCCCCCAAAGAAAGTCATTGAATTTTTTTTTAACTTTTTACTTTCAGATCAGCGTAGATTTACATGTAGTTGCAATAAATAATGCAGAGAGATAGCCCATGGACCCTTCACCAGTTTACCTTAATGGTAACTACATCTTACACAACAGTACAATATCATAACCAGGATACTGACATTGGTACAAGTCACCTCTCTTCTTCAGATTTCCAGTTTTACTAATGCTCATTGGTGTACATGTATCTCTTCAGTTCTACGCTATCTTGTCATTTGTGTATGTTCATGTTCCTGTCACTACAGTCAACACACACAAGAGCTTCATCACCACACAAGGATCACTTGTGTTGCCTTTTAATTACCACACCCATCTGCTGCCTTCCTCCTCCCTCATCTCTGGCAACCACTAATCCATCCTCCATTTCTATAACTTTGTCATTTCAAGAATGTCATATAACTGGAATCATACAATACGCAGTATTGTTTTTAGAGTTTGGGGAATTTAGAGTTTGTTCCAGTAAATAAAGAGTTTAAAAGTCACAGGCAAAAAAAAAAAAAAAAAAAATCACAAAAGGACACAAGGATGACATACCTTATGAAGAAGACTCCAGAGCATACAATGCTACATTGAGAAAACAACAAAATATTTTAACCTTGAAAACTTTTTGATCAATTCTCAAAGACTAGGGTGGTCGAGGAGACATGCTTTTTTCTGTGTTTTTTTTTTTTTCAATTTTGTTTTAGCATGCTTTGTAAAAGTTTGACTAATTTTCCTGCTGTCTGTTCCACTAAACCAAAAAATAAGAATTTGAGGGACATACATCTATTAGCTTGTCAAAGGCACAGCTATCACTGAGAGGAGTTGGAAGGTGAGAGCCAGCATGACTATTCCGTTATCACTGGGGATTCCTTTTTACAAATTTGGCTCTTAAGTAGGAAAATGAGGAAGCAGGGTATAGAATTCTGTTATTTCTGGGAATCTTTGGACAATAAAATTGAAGAGATCTACTAACAAAGATTTCTGTTAGGCCAGAGGGATAAAGGGCCATAAGGGTTTTAATGTCCCTCAACTGGGATCTCCATCTGGACTACTTGGTGTCACATAATGAAGTAACTCATATTAAATGCAGGAAGGCACTAGAACTCATGGTTCCTGAATTGAAAGTCTATCCCTTTACAGTCAACATGTACACATCAGAGTATAAGGACTTTATAAAAATGCTTTCATTTATTTTGATTCCCTACTTTTTTCATATGGAATTATTTGTCACTTTCAATCTCAATTTCACCAATAATGCTGCCACATTTTATTCCTTGAACAATAATTACCTTAAAATCACTCATTCTGTCATGAAGTATCTTCGTGAAGGACTAGTAACTATGCTGTGATTTTCCCCTTAGAATCCCCAAATGTCTACAGTCTATTACCTAGGCCTCTATAGTCCCTAATGATGCTTAAAAACTCCATCCATGTAAAGGCACAGATGAATAAATATAAGATCAAGCAGACAGAGCAAAATGTTCTCTGTAGAATCTGTGCAGAGGTATACGGGGTGTTCACAGCACTCTCCTATATGTTTGACTCTTATATACGTTTGAAATATTTCAGAATTAAAGGGAAAAAACTCTAGCCTCAGAAAGGGAGCTAGAGAGAACTGGGATGATCATCATAAATTAAAAACTTTAAAGTACTTTAATGGAATTGTTCAAATAGACCCCTTAATCTCATTTACTTATCTCAAGGGCATTTTGCCAAAAGGTAGCTAATAGCACGTTTCTGTACCCTGAAGGTCAGAGGGAATCCTATCTTCTGGACTCTTGCCCTGACACAGGCTGACATCATGAGAAATAGTTTCAACTGATGTGGGTTCTTAAATACCAACTGACAATTACTTCACCAGGAAACTTGGCAACAAGGCTGTGTACTTTGAGTATGACGTCACTGTTGAGCCAATGAAATAACTCCGTGCTATGCAAGGTCATCTTCCAAGGGAGAGAAAAATGAACATATTTCTTAAGAAAAATAGATGAAAACATTCTTGAAATTTGAAAATATCCAAATCTATCAGGAATCATAATTTTTTAAAAACATCACAGAGGGGGAATTGAAATTGGTTCAAGGACTCTCCACAAAGAGGTTCATAGAGCAGATCAAAAAAAGAAATTTCTAAACTTTAGGCACTGCTTATGCCATGATCTCACATTTTTCTGCTGTGTCATAATTACAGCCATTAGTGATTCAGATAACATTCTCCGTAGAGATTTCCTTCCACACACAAAGTCTTGGATTTTTGCTCTAACACTGAAGGTATGAGATTGAGCCTAGTACTGAGAGATGGGAGACGTCAGAAATGTGACTCTACCCAGGGCTTATTTCCATAGACAAAGAGTGTAACACTTGATACTGAGGAAAAGACCAAAAGGATGAAACATGTAAAAGGCCTGACGAGAAAGTATTCAGAAGGTATCTTGTGATACATACACTGAAGTGAATTCACAGTGAAGAGTAAAATTCTGGGTCAAGCTTTTCTTGCCCTCCCAGCCCTAGTAGAGTATGGTCTCGTGACAACTCTTCAGGTACCAGTTAAAAATGATAAGACTTTGGCTGTGTTCTGGCTTATACCCTGGTCTACAGGGAGAAGATTAAGACACACCTAATAAAGTGGAACTGAGAATTAGAACATATGAAAGTACCCAGATTTGCCCCTGAGCTGTTTTTGTGACCTCTGGCTAACTCATTTAACCTCCACAAAACTCAGTTTTTGTCACCTGTTAAGATAGGTCTCCCTGTTGCACAGGAACAGGTTCTTATATGATAAACCTCTGTACAAAAGTGAGTTCCTGTGCAAACTTACAGTTATAAGAATAAATAAGTACTAAGAATGTAATGTACAACATGATAAACATAATTAACATTGCTGTATGTTACATATGAAACTTGTTAAGAGAATAAATCCTAAGAGTTCTCATCAAAACAGGTTTTTTTTTTTTCCTATTTCTTTAGTTTTGTATTGATATCAGATGATGGATGTTCACTAAACTTATTATGGTCATCATTTCATGAGGTATAGAAGTCAAATCATTATGCTGAACACCTTAAACTTACACAGTGCTGTATGTCAATTGTATCTCAATAAAACTAGGAAAGAAGAAAAAAACAGTGTAACATAAATAATAAAAATTAGGTTAACTGAAAGAAAATTGAGCATCTGAATCAACAAAAACTGTGTGTTGAAGACAATACAATAGAGACCCAAGAAAGAGGAAAACAGGGAGGATATGAAACCAGAAACCAGCCTGGACCATCGTGTCTGATGAGAAAGAGAAATGCATTTTACATCTTGGGTAAGGCACTGTAAAAATTTGGATTCTCTATCACAAGAGAAATTGACCCTAACAAATACACTAGTCTTTTTCTCAGTGGCTCCAGTGATATAGACCTAAAGTGTAAGCAGTGCCCAGACCACCGTTAGCAGAAGGTCATAAAGACCCACTTTAGGCATCAGTCAGCTTAGACATGGAAAATCAAACTGAGAAAGTCATACTCTAGGACAGGATGCAGAGGTCAGGGCAGAAAAGAGAACAGAAATACAGGAGAAAAGATAAACAGGTCAGGTTAAAAACTTTACCCATGACTGTGACATATGTCAAACACTCAGTAAAGTTGCGGGTAGGGAAAGAGGGGTTATGATTGTCATTTCTACAATATCAATTAAATAATCACACTGAAAAGCCAAAAGTAGCAGACCTTGAAGGCGACAGATGAGGAGGAAAGAAGTATGACATTAAAATGTCGTTAAGCGTATAACTAAAAGTCTAAATGCTGTTCAGCAAAATCCTAGGCACAAATTTAATTTTTTCTTTACCTTCTTTGAGAACTTAAACATATTCAAGATATTTAGAAATTTTTTCAGGGTTCCTTTTCACATTTTGAAGTACATATAGAAGTTTTATTGGCACTTGAAAATAACGTAGTAATCATTACAGTAGTAATTATCTTAAGTTAATATTCACATGAACAGAAAACTTTAGAATAATTTTTAAAGGATATCGATTCTGAGTCTCTAAAATATGTAAATATTGGTGAAGTACTTGACTGAATACTTTCAGCATCCTGATAAAATAAAAAGTTTAAACTTCTGCCTGGTCAGAATTTGGTTTAGTCCTGATTTAAAGTATGACAGTATTAATACTAAACTGATATGGGTTTTCTCAACCACTGCTTGAAATTATGACAAGCCAGAATTTCTGATGGAATGCAATAGGGTTCTCTTTTTGTAATAGTACATATTGTTTAGACCAGGCAAGATCTCTCATGTTCTTAAATGTGATTTTTAAGACTTACTTTCCTTTTCATTGGCATGGAAGAAATGTGGGTTTTGGTTTGGTTAGGATTTGGGGTTTTGATACACAAATCCAATTTTTAAATCACCTTATTTGAACTGCCCTGGAATGTGTTGTGCACAAAACATACAATGCCACAGAAATCGTAACTAATTAATGTAATTAAGGACAAGCAGAGGAAAAGAACATTTTGTCCAATGCCCAGTTAATGAAGTCATTATTCATCTAGGGATAACCAAATTATTTTGGCTCAGGATCCAGCCTAAGACATTGTTAGCACTCTGAATTTTATTTGGAAGGGAAACTGTCAGCTAAAATAATCTTCCTGTAACAAAAATTAATGTGATAAACTTGCTCACAAAACTTGAGCTTTTAATAAACAGGCTGCTAAGTGTTGCCCAAGGTGGAGGGGATATTTCTACAAGTTGCTTCTTTTCTCCATTGTCTCCTCTGACTGTCTCGTGGAAAAACAAATCTTAACACCAGTTGTTATAGCTCTATTGTCTACACTGCTCTGAACAGGAATTAAGAAGGGGGGTTTATGTGAAAGGATGGCTTGCCCTCTACAGCTAAAACTTCCCCATCTCTTTTTAGTGGCATTTGACTAGAAAGATGTGAAATAATTTAAGACACAAAAAGGAAAGATGAAAGAAGAGACATTTGGAAGAAGGACTAGAAAGAAAAGGAATTGGGGAAAAGTGAGACAAAAGGGAAGGTCGGTATATTTTGGAAGGTGGGTTTATTAGTTTCCCAGGGCTGCCTTAATTACTACAATCTGGGAGGCTTTAAACAAGAGAAGTTTATTCCTTCACAGTCTTGGAAGCTACAAGTAGGAAATCAAGGTGTTGTCAGGGCCGTGCTCCCTTCACAGAATCTAGGGGAGGGGCCCTCCTTGCCTCTTCCCAGCTCCTAGAGGCTCCCAGTAAGCCTTGACGTTCCTCAGCTGGTAGCTGCAACATTCCAGTCTGCCTCCTCCTTCTCATGGGCATCTTCTCTGCGTCTCTTGTGTCCTCTTTTCTCATAAGGACACCAGTCACCAGATTTAGGACCCACACTAATTCAATAGGACCGCATCTTAATTACACTTCCAAATAAGGTCACATTCTGAGGTTCTAGGTGGACATAAATTTGGAGGGACACTATGCAACCCACTACAGTGGGGAACAAAGGCCAAGTCTGAGTTACTGGTTCCCTTACCAGGGGAAACTGACCTATGGAGAGGCCGAAAAATAAAAAAGAAGCTGGCAAGATAGCAGCAGCTGAAGCAGTGGAGACAATGAGAAAGCTTGAGGATGCAGGTGTCAGAATCTCAAAAACCGTAAGGCCAGTGATGGCAGCCTTCCTCTGGTGGTAGAATTTTTCAGAGTCCGTTAGTGTCCCACGGCATGTCAATGAGCAGTAAGAGTAAGTATGATTAAACAGGAGTAGCAGCAGCACTTACGAGCAAGGCAGAAAGGAGGTAGAGGACAGAATTCTCAGGAGTTTATCACGGGCTCCTCTACACCCTGATTCCTCAGACTCAGGCTCTATGGGTCTGTGAGTTCCTCTGGAACATTTCATTTATTTTTACATGTTTTAAAAAAGTGTGTGTGTGTGTGTACCTGCTCCACCTTTGAAATCCAATCAGTCTTTCTAATAATAGTTTCCTTGTGAGTACTGACATATATTTTTAATTTTATGTTTTCATTCGCATGAAAATCCAGGGAAATAAAATATACATTCTGGATCATCTGATAGCTGTGCAATTTTAGCGTGTACATTAAGTGGTAACAATTAAGAGGCACACAGTAGGATGAGTTTAATGGTTGCAAGCTAATGAGAAAAAGACAAGCAGTGAACTCAATATTTAGCTTTTATTTTCAAGCCAAGGGAAGGACAACAGCTCCACTACGGCAACTCAGAGAAGGCTTCCAGCAGCCCAAAGAAAGAATGGGAGCAGGAAAACTGAGTCATCCTACAGACACGCAGAACTGCCCGCACCTAACCTGCTGAAACTGACAGTCACCTGGGTTTCCCAATCATAAGGCACTTTACCCTGGAACTTTCTTTGCTATCATCCTCAAGACTTTTCTTTGCTTAAACCACATAAAACCTCATCAGAATTTCTAATTGTTTTATGTGAAAAGAAGAGCATACAGCCAACAATACTGCCAGTTCTACCATTGCCACCAATATCACCATCAGTACTATCAGCAATACTGTTTCTACATCACTAGCAATACTGTTTCTACTAAGCAGTTTAGACAAACAAACAAACAAAACCAGAATTCAGTGTTCAAACTGTTATTTATACGTAGGGTAACTGATTGAGACTCAGAGCATCTCTCTGCAAAACATCAGTGGTGTGTGTCTCCAAAGAAGGTCTTAGAACCACTTCTAAAAGCATTATAAGGTAAAATGTATTAATGAAAAATGCAAATTTCTGTTATATAAAATATGTGATTTACATACTATCATTGATAACTGTGACTATTTGGATTTTAAAAAATGAAAAATTCAGATTTTTCCAAGGCTTTCGGTTGCCATTTATAAAAACTTCAGCAAATATTTTAAAAATTCTTTTCTCCCTTGAAAACTCTCACATTAAAAAAAGTCTCCTAAAATAAAAAATTGAATAAAGAAGCATAAAATTAGAAGCCCGAAAAACATTATAACCACAATCCTAAATTTGGAATTTTTTAAGACTCATGCCTCAGCAAACCAAGTAAATTAAGAAAGCAAAAGTCCTCCCCTTTGCTTTTGCTGACAGTATAGCCCAGAATCTCCTATTCCAGGTCCCAGGAAGGGATAAGCCACTTCAGTGACCCAACAGCCTGAAAGGTTGCCAAGAACTGGAGAGCCACAGGGAACAGACTTGGCAGTCACATGAGAAACAGGCTATTATGTATTACTAAGAGAAAACCATGGCACTTGTATGCAGGGTGACAGATTAAATCTTTCTATAACTTTCTGGCCACGTGATATAACATACAGATACACAATATAAAATATACACACATATACATGGGTATATGAACATGTACCCGATTCTTCATTATTTTTAACTGAGGCCACATCCATTTGTTTCTAACCCTTGTCTTGCAACCTGGATGCTACTGTTACACTTCTTAAGGGGCCTCAGAAGTTCCAGAGCAGCCCAGTACCTTTTCACTTTTGGCTTGACATTCTCCAGGTCCAGCACCATCAAACGGCTGAACTGGAAGGGATGGGAATTCAGGACGTCTAGGGGAAATATGACCCTTTCCTGTACAGAGTAATTTCCATTTTAAGTGAAAACTAAACAGACCTAACTATGTTTAATTTTTTTCCCCTTTAGAACTCAAGGTTGTTAACTTAGACTAAAACCCTAGCCCTCTACTTCCCCTGTTCTTAGGATCTAACCTCCTCATTTGTGGAGGAGAGCAAACACTCCCTGAACACACCGAAGGATGCTCTGAACCACTGAGCACAGCTTCCTGCCATGCCCAACACGTCAGACAAGTCTAAGGCCATGAGCTTTATGAATAACTAGTTTTAGGGGCTGTTTTTCCACTTGAAAACATCATACAGATAGAAAGATGATTTTTTTTCCAAATTAAACCATTCTGAAAAATATATGTCTCCCTAATATCCCAAGCCCTCTAAATCCCTCTCCAGAGGCAATTTCTATGAACAAACTTTTTCCATATCTGATATATATAAAATAAACAACAAAGTCCTACTGTACAGCACAAGGAACTACATTAATATCTTATAATAATCTATAATGAAAAAGAATATATATATGTATAACTGAATCATTATGCTGCACACCAGAAACTAACACAACATTGTAAATCAAGTATACTTCAATATAAAAAGGAAAAACCAGAACCATAATCTAATGCTATTGGTGGACAAAGGAGGGCGTAACACAAAGTCAAAGACTAGGACGCATCCAGGACAATAATGCATACTCATAATTTTTGAACATTCCATTTTGGAACTGTGGTATAATAAAAGATACATACATATATATTTAGTCTTTATTCCCTGTTTGTGGTACAAAGCTCCTAAAACCCTTCGAATTTCCTGGGTGATACTGTTATTGAATAGCAACTCTTAACAATGAGCCCCTTTCAACCATAATGGAGTTTATGTTAGTGAAGTGCCTCAGGGTGGGGCCACTAGATAGCTTCATGATGGTGGCTGATCACCTGAAAGGCCAAACATGTCATTAGAGGGTTGGAATTTTCAGTCCTGCCCCCAGCCTCTGGGAGGGAAGAGGGGCTGGAGATTGAATTCTATAAAAACTGTTGAACAGTGAAATTCTGAGGGCTTCAGGGTAGCTGAACATGTTGAAGTGCCAGGAAGGTGGTGCCACCTACCCAGAGACGTCATGGAACTGCGCACCACACGCCCGACCCTGCCCATCACATGCCTTGTCCTAATGCATCTCTTCCATTGGGCCATTCCTGAGCTGTAATAAACTTTGTAAGAAACCAGTTTTTAAAAACTGGCTTGTTTTGAACCACAAAGCTTTGGAGTGGTTTGTTTTGCAGCAATAGATAACTAAAACATCATCCTTCCAAAATTTTTCTATGCATACATGAGCATAACTTTTTCCTTTCTACATGTATTATTCTGAGCCCTGAGGGTTTTTTCCCCTAAATTTAATGTTATATCTTTCTAAATCAGTGCATGGAGACTCACTGAATATTATTAAAGTTTGCAGGCTATTAAATCAGTCCCATAATAATGGACATTTAAATACTTTTCATGCTTGTGTTTTTCTGAACAATATTGAATGAATGAACATCTTCACAAATAAAGCTTGGTGCACATCTGACAAACTACTGTAAGTGAAATTTCTAGATGAAGAACATTTTGCTTCTGTAAAGCTGGTTTTCCATTCTTCCCTTATAAACTTCATCCTTTAACAAATAAGGCCAAACTCAGTGGTTGCTTCCTCTCAAGATTCTGCTAGGTAAGATGAATTACTCTTCTTCTCTGGTTTTCCTGAGCACAACATTTTAACGATTTCCACTAATAAACTATGAATCCCACCAAGGGTCCTGTTTCTGCCTCAGTTATTGTACAACCTACCTCACAGGGTAGGGTGCCTGAAGCATGCTCTTGTTCAATCAAATATAGTAGAATGAATAAATGAACAAATGGGCAAGTCCACCTGTGCACAGGGTGACAAATGTACTGTGGAGCATCAGGAGCAGTAACAACAACCCGAATTTCCAACAAGGAAGTGACTCATGTGACAAAGCTTTCTCCCAAGGGCAGCTCTTTTGTTGGCCAAACTGCCATGTGGCTCGATGCTTATAAAGGGCACAATCAAAGCAGATGCAGAGATCCCAATATACATTTGAAGGGGTTACTCAAGTTCAACCGGGATGCCCCTCCACAGTGTGTGGAAGGACCTGGAGAGACAGCTCACCTATGGGAAGAAAAGACCTGAGTATAAGAGAAGTTTCCAAGATCTTGGAGAAGCAGGAAGAACATGGTGTGTCCACTTGGGTGTCCTGTTAGCCAATGATGTGTGTGCAAGCCAGAGTCCTGGGACAAAGGGTCATAATAAAGGGGACATCTCTTTCAATACTTATGTTATTGATAATACTTGTGTTATGATTTGCACACAGTCAACAAAGTTCTTCTATTTTGTCTTTGATTTTCTAATAGATAATTCAGCAAAGCTGCTGGATTCATTTATTCACTCACCCAAACAAGTATTGACCAAGAAGAGCCCACCATGTGCCAGGCACTGCTCTAGGTACTGAAGAGACAAAAGTAAATAAAACAACGTCCCCAACATTGTGAAACTTGATTATAGTGTCGGGAGACAGAAAAAGAACTAAAAAATTATAAAATGCCAGTCAGTGGAAAGAATGATGAAGAAAAACAAAGTATGGTAAAGGAGAAAATGAGGGTGGTATATTATACAGATTTGTAAGGGGAACAAGGAAGATAAGGGTAGGAGATAAACCCAGAAGGGGGTCAAGGGACCAGATCACAGTAGGGCTGTAAAATGTAATGTTATAAATTTGGATGTTACACTAAGTCAGATGGAAGACTCTGAGCAAAGTATAATATAATCTGATACAAAAGTGATAAAACACATAATGACATTCCTCTATACCAGTTACACAATGTTCTTTTATACCAATAATGACCAATGAGAGAATATGATGGAAGAAAAAGATTACTTTGTACTCTGAGTTCCTCTTATGGTCTTATTTATTAGAAGGTGAGACACTCAAGGGTCAGGTTCTCACTGTAATATGGGGTTAAATCTAGAGACAACCAGTACTCAAGGGATGCGGTTTTCCAGATACCTTCCTGCCTTGAAACAATAGACACTTCACTTACAAGGACAATATACAATGAATCAATACCATTAACTGAATTCTTCGCTAATTAGCATAGATTTGTAAACAGTTAAATGATCACCGTCATCAGACGCTTCAAAGGGAAGTTAGTTGAGTGTGTGTCAGTAATCATCTGATTCCTCACACACTTCCTGGATAAGAGTGAAGCTTTGGGAAGATCATTCTGTCTTAGGTGAAACAACTGATGATAGTGGGACTGCCTGCAAAACTCAGTTACAAAGTTCATCAGTGATGATAAAAGTATTTGCTTCTGTGATGTAAGTACAAACACAAATTCAGTAGAACACTGTATCCTGGTAAAAGCAATGCTCTTATAAAATTAAGAAATGTATAGAGCAGAAATGCACTTGAAATAATTTGAAAATGTTCCCCAAACTGTGATAGTCAATTAATCAAAATAGCTGTAATTTACAAAATGACTCTGTGTGTGTGTGTGTGTGTGTGTGTGTGTGTGAGAGATAAGGTAAATGCCGTATAATTTCTAGTTATTTTAGTTACTTTAACTGCATATATATAGATATGTGTATATATCACATGTACATATGTTTATAGTTTCACAGATTTTGATTTACAGTTACTTTATATATATAACTAAATATACATTATATATGTAAATATATATATAGTTAAATGGTTAAGTAACTATAATATATATAGTTATATTTCATACACATACATACAGTTAAAGAACCAGAAACAACGCCTTGGTGGCAAAGCTGATGCCACTTACACACGCTTCTGCACGGCACCATGTGTGGTCTCTCTGCTTTCAGTCATCAGTAGGATCTTAGAAAGCTTGTAGAACTATTTCATACATAAACCCCAGTAGCCTACCATGGTACTGACCTACTTTTGTAAACAAATCTTCTAAATTTTACTGCATTCTGTTCAAAATCCATTAGAAATCTTTAATAGGAAGTGATCAAAGTGCCAATCAATCAAATGCCAAAATGCTTAAGCTTTTGAAGTTGCTAGCAAATCTCAATTATAAAATCAGAGCTTTCAAACAGAAAGACATTAAAATTAAGCCCTATAAAAGCAAGGGAGCAACTGAAATAATTAAATTATGATAACATCTCAAATACTGTGAAAAATCTCATTTGAAATTCTCTAAGTACACTTTTCATTAGCTTCATTGGTAAAAAGAATCTCTCGATGGAATTTCAGAATTCTTTGGAAATTGGAAAAATTGCATTTGATAGAATAAAGAAAGTTCCAAAGACTGCAAATCTCACAGCATCTAAATTTAGCAAAATATTAAAAAGGATTGTAAGCAGAGTTACTTGAATTTTGCCTCATATAAATATTTGCCAAAAATATCTTCTTAATGAATACCCAAAGGTAGTAAACTCCTGAGGTTGAAATTTAATTTAATTATGGAAAAATATGGAATTGAGAATATTTTTTATATCAGAATGTTCTCTGCCATACCAGGGACCTGAGTACCGACTGACAAGCTATTTTTTCTATCAAAAATATTAAGGTCCATAGCAGGGTAGGATATAGCTCAGTGAGAGTGCATGCTTACCACACAGGAAGTCATGGGTTCAGTTCCCAACACCTCCACTTAAATTTTAAAAAATAATAATAAATTAAACTTTATTACCTCCTCGTCCAAAAAAGCAAAAAAAAAAAAAAAAATATATATATATATATATAAAGGTCTACAGACAAGACACACTTGAAGGAGACAATAGTTTTAAATATATTAATCATAAAATGCAAATTGAAAGTTTACAGGCAACTACTTATATATATAAAATCATACTTTAAAAACATAATCTTCAAGAAAACACTACAGATACATTATTAGAGACAGAGACACAAAGGTAACTGACTAAATTATGTACATATGTTCCAAGAACAATTATTCTGCCTTTGTTGGTTTTAATATTCAGATAATCAATATAAATAAATTTTAAATTTATTATGCAATATTACCTTAGATTTTTAGAGACATTTAAAATAACACTAGATATATATAATAAAATCTGTTGATTGATTTTTTTTCCAGAGAAGTCTACCATTTTCATTTCTTACTGTCTACTTTCACTCACAAAGGTTCATCTCTTTAAACATTCAGTTTTATGATCTCTACAATAATTTATGTAAAAAGCCTACAAGAATGCCTGGCTCCAGAAATGGTAAGTGTTATTAACTGGGCCATGTCAATCCGGCCATTAGCAGAGCTGATGTGAACAAGGAGTTAATAAAGCAGCAATGCTACTTCATTCCTCTCTGGTTCATATTCGCACTATGAGCTTATCACTCAGAACAAGGAATCAACAACATACACAAAAGTCATTAGTGGCAGAATCAGATTTCCTAAAGGGTGACAATAACATTGAATGGAAACAATACAAGTAAGAGTCCATATTTGTGGAATATGATGATGGCCTCTAGGAATGACTTGAGGTGTTTTCATAGTATTTTCACATTTCTAAAATGGTTCAAACTCAGAATTCATCAGCTATTCTTACCCATGTAGAAAAGAGGTAAAATCAGTACATCTATATCCAGAAGAAAAAACAAAATATCTTAAATAAGGATCCTGCCACAGCCTGCTCATTAGTTTCAGGGAAAGATTATTTAGGATGTAAGATAGATAGATAGATAGATAGACAGACAGACAGACACACACACACACATATATGTATATATATCTCTGCATGAACCTGTGATGAGGTAAGAATGGTCTTTTATCCCACCTTAAAATCAACAGCAATACTTCTGTACAACTCAAAAATTCAAGACTTCAACATGGCAATCTAGGTCAAGTCCAGGCATTATGTGTTAAATTCTCAGAAATAACACATTATAACCTACTCTTAATGAACATCATTCTTGTAAACTCTCATATAAATAAATAAAGCACATTATAGCAAGTAACCAATGCTGACATTCAGGTGGTATGTTCTTGTGGTAAAAATACTGAAATACTTCCATACCAGTGGATAAAAAGAAATCCTATATTTAGTGACACTACAAGCTACCTAAGTATGTCACCCAGTGGCAGCCTGGAAGCAGGCATTGGACCTTGGTGTAGTGCCAACACAGATATGAGTGGCTTCCGGTGGCTGCTGAAATGACCTCCGTGAGAGCAGCACAAGAGCATGTGTGGTTCAGTGTATGTGAGGAGTAATGACGGGCAGGTCAGAAGTGATGTCTTCAGTGAAGGTCAAAGTAGGAACATGCGAAGGACTAGGTTCCAGGTGAGCACCACCCAGTTGTAACAAAGCACCGGGACCAAAAACCTAATGGTCCATCGATTTAATGGAAAACTTGGAAGAGTGTGACCCAGTTCCCTGTGTCACATCAGAACTAAGAATTTATCAAAAAGATCACACCAGCAATGCTTAAGCATCAGCTAATAACTTGGAAATGATTACAATAACTTGGTGAGTAGTTTGAGTTACACTAGTTGGTAGGCAGTTTTGTGATGTGTGTTTATACTTTGTCTGGAGAATACAAGGCCATATTTTAAGTGTACAATTGTGTGCCGATAAGTACATTCACAATTTTGCACAATCGTCACCACTATTCATTTCCAGAACATTTTCATCATTGCAAACAGAAACTCAGCACCCATTAAACATTCACTCGCCCTTCCTCTAGCCCCTTAGTGACCTCTGTTCTACTTTCTGTCTCTATAAATTTGCCTATTACATACCTAGTATCAGTGGGTAGAACTATACAATATTTTTAAATAAATAAGCATTTACATATTAACATACTAGTTATTAAGTATTTCATATAACACCACTGACACTACATTCAAAGCTCAGCATATTTGAGAAATGAGGTCTAACATGTGCTGAGTAGCAGCATACAAAATAGTCTCCCCATTGATGGGACACATTTTTGAGATTGTATCAACTAAGAAAATTTATAGATTCTATGCTGAAATTATATAAAAAGTGGTCTCCTCAAATTGGGAATAAATTACAAGTATTCAAATTCAGATTAATGCTTGAAGCGTTTTTAAGCAACGCTGGCTAACAACAACAATGCCTGCTTTGGTTGGCAACAAAACTGAATTTCTATAACCACAACTTGAAAATTACAGACCTTCAGAGTTTCCATTTTGCCCAATGAGATAAGGAGAAGAATGGGAAGATTTCCAAGAGACAACAGCTGGGAAATCACCTGCCTGAAAAGTCTAAACCAAGACAAACGTGCTTGGCTTCTCCCTTTGATGATACAGACAAAAACAAGGTTGGCCCCAAACCTGCAACTTCAAAATGGCATAAAGAAATGAAATCATTATCTCTCCAAAAGGTCTGAAGTTGAGGCCAAAAATAATTCATATTAAAAAGCAAAAAAAAAAAAAAAAAAAAAAAAAAAGAATCACCATCAAAATCTGGAGCCACAGAAGAGATGTTAACGGAATAATTTGTCAAGAGAATTAGAAAATAACTAAGAGAAAAAAGAGGAAGCTAGGCATAAACAGGCCTGTCCTTAAAAACTTTAAGTGTATATAAAAAACACCACTATTCAGGCCATACACATCTAAGGGCATGACAGGTTGCTGTTTCTAATGCTAACTCCCTCTTTTGTACATCTATCTTGCAGTTCCAAACACCGACCAGGCAGCTTTACTTGTAGGACACCCTTCCAATTCCAACTCAATAAGTAAGAAATAAACTCTTTACCTACCCACCCCAAATTGACTTTTCTTCCTGTATTCCTATCTCAGTAAACTGCATTGCCACCCACATAAGCTATGTAGTTCTTAAGAGTCATCAGCTGCTTCTCCCTCTCTACTTGGCCCCTAAATTCAAACTGCTACCAAATTCTACTGCAAGAGGTCTGTCCTTCTTTACAGCTCACTGCCCAAACCCTCATTATCTCCCATCCAGATCCTTGAAATGCTTACACCAATATTCTTCTCCCCATCTGGAGCCTTTTCTCTTCTTAAGACCATTCTCCACAATGGTGTAAGGGTTACAATCTTAAAAATAAATTAAATCATCTCATTATGCTAAAATAAACACACAAACGAATGAAATAACCTTAGTAACTCTGGGCTAACATCAAACTTCTCACCAAAGTTTACAGAGCTTCTACAAATCTGGTCTTACCTACCACACTGTCTTATGTCCTACAATTGGTCCTACCACACTTATTATTTTATTCTTCCTAAAACACCCTTCTTCATGCTTCCATGCCTGTATCAATGCTACCCTCTACCAATACCCTGGGTCTCCCCATTCCTCCAATCAGCCAGGAAGATTCAAGTCCAATGTCACTTTCTTGGTGACACTCTCCTTTCTTGAGCTGGCTTTATTACTCCCTCTTCTAAGTGCCCACAGGACTCTGCTAAAATATTCATCATAGTAGACATAATCTAGTATAATACAGTTCATACATGTCTGTCTACCTCTGATTATTACTTTCCAAGGGTGGGGTAATGTATTATTCATATTTTCATCTTTAGTTCTTAATACAGCATAAGAATATGGTGTAAGTTCAACATATGTAAGTAAATGAATGAATGATGCAGAACATCAAACACCAGCTGAAAAAACAGAAATTCCACCAAGATTCATTATGATCACTACAATCATTCTTTCATTAAAAGAGCTAAAGCTTCCCTTGAGGCAGACTTTTATATATCAACAGTCATACATCATTATTACCAGCCAAGTATACATTATATTAAAAGAGAATCTTGAAGACTTTTGGATGAGATGAAAAGACACTGATGAGGTGAAAAAGTCAGTATTTTAGACATTGGAGGTAGCAGAGAACATACTTCCCAAGTAAGAAAAGGAGTGGGGAGGGGTGGGTATAGCTCAGTGGTAGAGCACATGCTCAGCATGCATGAGATCCTGGGTTCAATCCCCAGTACCTCCACTAAAAGTAAATAAATAAAAACCTAATTACCTCTCCGCAAAAAAACCCAAACAAACAAAATCAACAAAAAGAAAAGGAGTGAAGGGGGCCCAAGAGGAGACTAGTTTGACTAGAATCAAAGAAACCAACTGGAAGCCACAGGGGTTAAAAAGTCTAATGAAGGAAGGCTTTGCAAGGTTAAGTAGTATCACATTTATGCTCAAAGAAATAGTTCACTAGCAAAAGGAAAGCGACCAAGTAATAAACAAAATAAAATGATTTGAAGATATACAGTTTTCTAGAAATTGATAAAGTAGGGTAGTCCTAGTGAAACCAGATGACTAGACTACCTACAAAAGTTACCAGGCTGTACAAACGGACAGTAAAAGTGGGAACTGATGGATCTGTATGAGAAAGAAATAGAAAGCCTTGAAAGAAGTTCAGTGTGGAGGGAGCATAGCATAAGGAGGGGTGTTTTCCCTCCCAACAGGGACAGAGGCATTAGGCAGAGAATTGTTTAATGATTGGCCAAAAAAGGGTCTTCTCCATGTCTAGGTTAAGATGGTGGCAAGACACCCAGACAGAAATATCAGGGGAAAGCAGTGGACCAGATTAGAGTTACTAGCTCCATAATTTGGGGGGAAAATGTGCTCTTAAAATGTCACCATTTCCCCAGTTCCTCAAAGATCCAACAGTAAGGTCACCCAGTCAATAATGAAGGACAGTGACAGGGTGAGCTCTTCCAATACACACCTTTTGTTTGGTCAGGAGGATTTCCTGATATCCAACTGACACCTCTCTTGTAGTTTTCCAGTTTACAGTAAAGTCAAAGTTAAGTCAAAGTTCACAGGAACACCTGCGGCTAGTGAAATTATGGAGAATATTGGCTTCAAACGAAACTGAAACAATGACCAAAGGAACTGAAGAAGAATCTGTTACACACAAGGTTGTGGAGAAGACACTCCACCCTTGGCAGAGGGATGGAGAGTAAAGATGCCCAGCACAGCACCTGGATGTATCCCTTTGAAACTGTTTCCACTTTCACACACAAAGATTGAGGCAAACCTTATGAAATTTTCAAGAATCAGATTACAGGGAATTCATGTTACTCAATACCCAAGAACTCATGTGAAACGAGTTTGCACATAGGGCCCTTGTGCCTTATGTCATTTTACAGGACTGTTACGCCTCCCTGACAGCAGCTCCGCAGAATAGTTTAAATGCTCTACTTAGGCACACACCCCATCTAAATTAGAGACGAGTGCACACAACTACTTGCAGGAGCCTACGAAAATCTTAAACTCTAATTCAAACATTTGGACTTGAACAAAGAACATTTTTTTTCCAAGCATATTTTCCCTTGGTTTTTAAACCCATGTGGATTTCAAGGGGGGGAAATCCATCTGTTTCTGATTCATTTGTGCTTAACTCATCAGGATACCACTGGAGAAGAGTGACTGGGTGCCCACGTCACATTCCCCCCTCCTTACACTTCTTTTACTTCTCATATTAAAAGTAAGCACGTGTACTGTGTCACAATTAAACAGATATGAATGGTAAAACACTATCATTTTGATTAAAACCTCAAGCTCCATGTGCCTTAAAGGAAAGCTTTAGAGTCTTCCCCTTTTCCTCGTTTCTAGTTGTGTGACAGTGTTGGTGGAGGTGATATTTTGTTCTTTATTTTAAGCAAGAGAGACATGAGGAAACATAATATGGCCAACAATACTCAGTAGGACAATCCTCAACTCACCTGAAATGTCTACATTTTTTAGAAGAGGTGCCTGTGTAATGATCAAAAAATGGAACTGAAATCAACAAGTAAACCAAGTTCCTTCCTGTACATCCTACAAAGGGCCAATATTACAAAAGTTTCTATTTTTGAAAATCATAATTCATTTTTTCCATATAACAGTGTTGCATAATTAAGAGCTGGGCTTCTGATCAACCCATGAAAACGTAATTAACCATAAGGGGTCTCAGTCTAGCACTGGCTGTGTCTCGCAGGCAGGGTAGAACAGTTCAGTGGGGAACGTGCACTACAGAGTCAGAAAGGTTTGGATTCCAACTCAGCTCAACTCTTCACCGGTCGCTAATTAACATCTAGGTCACTTTCATCATTCCATCATTTCTAACACAGACAACAAGCCTCCCCTGGAAGGACTACCTTGGGGATTAAAGATAAGGCCAGTCCAGAGCCTGGCCCACAGCAGCATGCTTCTGGGGTTATCCCTCCTCATTACTTGCAACATCATTTTAGGGAAAATCCTTTCGGAGAGCTGACTCAGCATGTCTAAGTTGAGTGGTCTGAGTCTCTCTTCGGTGGCAGCCAGGCATGAAATACACCAGCAGACAGGCTGGCAAAGGCCACAGCTGCAGACATAGCTATCAGCATGCACAGAGACTAGCAGAGGGCCAGAAGAGCCAGGACATCTCCTGCCACACTCAGCTTCCTCCATGGATGGCAGGTGTAAACCATGTCCATGGGAAACCTGTCAATACAACCCAACCAAACACATCACCCTCAGACCCAAAGTCACATGGAAAGCATCAAAACATCATTATAAAACTCACTGCCAGTACCACTGGCAGCTTCTCACTCTTCAAGGGAGTACTTTAAAGTTTATTTGTGGAAAGGGACTGAAGCTGGCCAATTTCTCGCAAAAGCCCATCCAGACAGGCAGTGGCTAGCTAGGAGAGATACTTGGCAGTCAGCAGGGGTGATACCTGCTGTAAGTCCTTTGCCTCTGCTGTTCCTGTTTGGTGGAAAATTTTAACATGAGAGCTGGCAGAGAGCAGGTAAGAAAAGGGAGAGACCTCAATATAATGGAGCAGGTATTTACAGCCTGAGTGGTGCCCCTGCCCACAGTCACAGGTTGTTAGGGCTAAAAAGAGCCCCAGAGATTAACTGGTTCAAGCACTTTCCCCTCTACAGATGGGAAAGGAAGGCTCACAGGGGTTACAGGGTTTGCCTGAGGTCACATGGCCAATTGTGTGGCTGAGCCACACCCAACCTGTGTTGTTTCCCTTTCCCTCACAGGCCCTGGATGAGAGAAGACTTGGTCACGACCATGGCCTCCATCATCTGTGAACTTCTACTTATGTTAGGGGTACTTTCAATTCTTCTTCGTTTATGGTGCCAATGAGTTTTGAGTACACCCCTAATAGTTAGAGAAAAAAAAAAAGAATCACAATTTTAAAGTGAGCCACAATGATTAAAAAATGCATAAGACAATGAGGATTTCAACTATTTTGTGAAGTTGCAAAAAAGGAGAGTTAACCAGCTTGTAAAAATGACATAAGACACCAGTGTTGGGTATAAATTCATTTCATATAGAAATAGTTTTTATTTAGCAAATAGCGAGGAAATCATGCTTAGAAAAATCACATACATGCATGTGACTGTCCACAAACTGGGTGAGTATAGATGAGCATAAATGGAGATATTGGTTTTATTTTGTTTTGTTTTCATAAAGAGCTAAATACTAAATAGAAAGCCCTGTGGGTAGGGGCATGCATGGTATGTTTGAGGAACAACATGAAGCATAGGCGGAGGGAAAGCGAAGTGTGATGTTCTAGAGGCCAAGCAATGGGAGATTTCACAGAAAAAGGGAAGGACCATTTGCGTTAAATGTTAAGGTGATAAGTCAAGTAAAATGAGGACTGAGAACTGTCCACTGCATTTGAGACAATGAAAGTTATTGATGGCCTTGATAAAAATCATTTCAGAGAAGTAATGGCTTGAGAACTTGACTAAAATTGTTTCAAGAGATAATTATAGCAAATATAGGTGACTCTTTTAAAGAGTTTGAATGTACAAGAGTGAGGGAAAATGTTGAGTAAATGAAGGGGCAAGTAGCATCAAGAGAATACTTTTAAGATGGTGGCATGTTTGTGGGCTGACGGGAGAAGTCCATGACATAAGGAAGGAGGAGGGGAGGGAGGGAGGATGGATGCAGAAAGGAGGGGAAGAATGATCAGAGCAGCATCTTTGAAAAGGCAAATGGGATGGGATCTGGGACACCAAGTGGAGAGACCAGCCTTTTTGAGAGGAATGGATGAGTGATTGATTCACAAGAATTAGATGCAGGTAGGTGGGAAATGTGGAAATTTTCTTCCAATAGTTTCTATTTTCTCAATTAAATAGGAATCTTTAAGTGGGAATGTGGAAGAATCGTAAGAGGTTTGATCAGAGAAAAGAAAGAAAATAATTATCTGGGGAGCATGAGAGTGGATGGACCAGGGAAATACAGTGTGACTGCTGAGCAGCCTAGGGGCCCAGCAGGATGCTGGCACTGGAGGATGGTGATCATCAATTTGAAGCAATCACATAGGTAGGATTAACTTGGGTTAAGGTTTAGCCACGTGAGTGCACCAAAGAGAGAGGAAGAAAGAAATTGAGGGAGAAATTGAAATAGAAGTAAGGTGAGTGGTACAGGTAGAGTTGAAGAATTGTGGAGTTGGGGATTCTAGAGGAAGTCAATTGTGAAAAACAGGGGTGAAGTTGAGAGAGTAAAATGCTCAAAACTGAGATTATGGGCGGATTGCATTTATTGTTACAGATAAGACTTTGATGCCATCTAACCTACGCAGTCATGATAAATCTGCCCTGGACACCAACACTCAGCTTGTCAGGAGTTTCAGGGTTGATAGTGATATCACTGTCCACAGCCCCATACATGTAAAACTCACTATCAGTGACAAAGACTGCCAAGACCAAAGCCATTCTCACTGCAAATAACTTGATACCCTAAAGACAAGAGAATAAAGAAGAGAATATTGTAACAGCAGTGACTTGAAATAAAAAGCTCCCTGCCCCCCAAATAAGATAGAAGCAAATATCTCTGAAGTCCTTCAGGTGGAGATCCAATGAGTGGCCATGGGAGTATGTGGAAACCTTACACAGGTGTGGTGAGCTTGATAATGGCTCCCACAAATACGTCATTGTCACACCCAAAGTCTAGAGAGAGGGTCTTTGAAGATGTGATCAAATTAAGAGTTTGGAGATGAGGAGACGATCCTGGATTGTTCATCTGAGTCTTGAAATTCATCACAAGAGAGAGGCAGAGTGAAGTGGATACACACCCAGAAGGTAATAGCAAGACAGAAGCAGAGATTGTAATGATGTGGCCACTAGCCAATGAAAGCTGGAAGCCACCAACGGTCAGAAGAGGCAAGGATAATATCCTCCCCCCCCCCCCGAGTCTCTGGGTGAAACATTGTCTTGCTAACACCTTGATTTTGGATTTCTGGCCTCCATAACTTTGAGAGAATACATTTCTCTCATTTGAAGCTACCTAATTGGTGGTAATTTATTACAGCAGTCAAAGGAAATGCATACAATTTAACCTGAGTAGTGTCTATGAGGCATAGTGCTAGTAGGGGCAATTTGGGAGGATGCAAGATGTACAGGGCTTAGTCCTTTCCTTAAAAGTTTTAACTATCAAACTCTAATTTGAAAGATACATGCTCTCCAATGTTCATAGCAGCATTATTTTCAATAGCCAAGACATGGAAGCAACCTAAATGTCCAGAGACAAATGACTGGATAAAGAAGTTGTATATTTAAACAATGGAATACTACTCAGCCATAAAAAAGAATAAAATAATCCATTTGCAGCAACATGTATGGATCTAGAGATTGCCATACTAAGTGAAATAAGCCAGAAAGAGAAAGAAAAATACCATATGATATCATTTATATGTGGAATCTAAAAAAAAAAAAAAAGACATAAATGAACTTATTTATAAAGCAGACAGACTCACACTCACAGACATAGAAAACAAACTTCTTATGGTTACCAGGGGGGAATGGAGGGGTGTTGGTTGGCAGTTTAGGATTTGCAGATACTAACTACAATATATAAAACAGATAAACAACAAGGTCCTACTTTATAGCACAGTACATTCAATACCTTGTAATAACCTATAATGAAAAAGAATATGAAAAGGAATATATGTGTACAACTGAATCACTATGCTCTATACCAGAAATTAAACATTGTAAATCAACTATACTTCAATTAAAAGAGGTTTTACTTATTCAGCTTAATTGCTCTGAAAAAACTGATCAATAAAATCCAGAAAATAAGAAGTCAAAACACTTGAAGAAATGTGTCCTTAAATGTGGGGAACATATCATATATGAGGTCACACTACAAGAAGAATTATCCAGACTATGGATTCCTGAATAAATTCCAAAGAACTTGCATGTTGCTTTTACATTTGTTTCCCCACCCCCCAAAAAAACAACATGGAGAATAATCTGTTGTAATAACCTGATTACTTAGATCACTGTATTCAAAATGAAAACATTTTCTGGGATAGCCTGCACAAAAGGGAATATATTTATCCCCACCCAACACAGAGAAAAGACTTACAAAATGAATGAAATAAATTTAGTGGAAGGGCTTCCTGTCATCTGCTCCAAAGTCTTCACTTCAGAAATCATTCAAGAAACAAACGACTCTAGAGGAGGAGCCTTTAAAGTTCAGGGAGATTTTTGAATCTCTATGGCATCTTCAAACCAAACTAAGTTTACCCCTCAGGCAGCCTTCTATTTGAAACAAAAGTAACCAGGACTCAAAAAGTGTTAAGAGGTTGAAACTGTAACTCGTAAATTAACCGATGTCAAATTCAATTATTTTCCATTTTCCCTCAAAAACAGTCCGAAAGAAACGCATGCCCAACATTCAGCTTTATGTGTTCCACACCCTGGATGCTCTCTAGAGCAGCTGATAGAAAGGTGGCAGACCACCCTGGAAATGCCAGCCCCGGCGCTGGGCAGATGCTGCTCTGGGCTCATTACCAGTGGCAGCTAAACACATAATGGAGCACAGCTGTAAGGAAGAACCGCTTGAGCTCATGGTTGGCTGAGAGGCTCCCAAGTTCCCATGCAATACACATTTCTCTGAACAGCCATCTCCTACCTGGGGAAGACCTACAACAAAATCGAGCAGAAAATGGTATGTTTCCAAATAGAGGGACACCTAAAGCTTTTCATGGGTGGATTCCAATTAAATTTAAGTCACGTACTCCTGCTCAGCCATTTCCACTCAGCTTCTACATGGCTGCCTTGTTCCAAATAAGACCTTTTTTTTTTGTTCTGTTTTTGTAAAACGTTTCTTCGTAATAGCAGGAGATCATCATCACCCTCCATCTTGTTACATACAAGTCAGCACCGCTGTGCAGTTCTGAAAAGCCAGAGAGCCTAGAGTTTTTACTCCTTGCTAATCCTACCAAGGCACCAAGAAGGATGCCAGCAAGAACCCGCCAACCTGCTTTTGGGGTTATGTTCACAACTACCACATCCATCAAATACTTTTCAGCTTCATCAGAAGCACAGAAAGCAGGGCAACACTGACCCGAAACTGTACCTGATGCAAAAGGAAAAACCAAAGAGCTGTAAGAGGTAAGAGGTGGGAAAAACATTCAATTTGCTAATCAACTTGCTTGAAATTTTTATATTTAAAATGCACAATTGTTTTCTATTTGGTGGTTAGAGATGGTTTCCAAATGCTGTTTGTTCCTCTAACTTTTCTTAAGGGATCACTAGCTACAGAGTTAGATGGATGGTAGAAGGGAAAAGAAAATAGCAAGTTTCAAAAGCTGGTCAAGAATAAATAGAAGAAACACCAGAGCTCATCTAACACACCAAGCTCTGAACCCTCTCTCTTTCTGCTAAGGACAGGAGTTAGAGAGAGAGGCTCACGCACAGCACAAAAGAAACACCAAGGCTCATATTTCCGCTCCCATCCCATGGCACAGGGGAGAATAGCAAACTAGAAGGATGGCCAGGTAAATTCTGGCCCAGATAAAAGCACAGTATCATGATTTTGCAGATCAATTACAAGTGCCTTGTGGTATTTTGAGCCAGACATGCGATAGGTCTTTTTCTTCTTTCTTTAAACAGACATTATTTGATTAACAGCCCCATGGGATGGAGAACCAGTTTTTATTTGTAGTGCATCAAAAGAATAGGACTTATCAGGTGATTTGGGAACTGAAAACAGACCTTTTGGTTAGAAAAACAGTCTCCATTTTATTAATGACATCGCTGCCAGCAGCCCAACCAGAACCCCACCTGGGCTTGCATTCACCTGCCGGGATGCCAGCCTGCAATCTCATGAACACAGCAATGTTAGAAGAGCCTGGGAAGATACGTTGTCACACCTCAATGAACTGTTTTGTTGAGTTAGATGTACAGAGCACCTCTCTAACCCAGAGCCCATTCTCCCCTAATTTTAGCCCATCTTCTCTCTGCTTATAATTTTGAAAATAATGAAGCAGACAGATTATTGAAAATAATGAAGCAGACAGTTCTCCTAAAATAAAACTCACATACTCCTAACTTTAGTGATTCCCATTCTCTGCTTCCTGAACTTCCACAAGGGCACCTAAGTTACTGAAAGTGATTTGTAAATCCACAGACATCTAGAAATCAACTACACACTTGCACATATATGTGCAACTTTCCAAGTGTCTGATGGAGGAGGCCATCTGACCTCCTGAGTTCACAGCTGTCTTCCCAGCCTCCCTGGCTAGGAAGTATAGCCAAGTGACTGGGTTCTTGTGGTGGGATAATAGGGATTGGGACCCTCCTGGAGATCTGAATCTCGGTCAGGAATGCAAAAAATGGATGTGGGCAGAAGTGATGCATTCCACTCCCCAGATTACCCGCAAGAAAGCCTCCCATGCAATTTTCAACATCCTCCTCTGACATCCTTCTCCCCCATCATCCAGACTCAGGCACCAGGGTGACCTTGGAAGCCATGGAATGAGAACACAAGTCTCCATCAACCCAGTCCCTAAATGGCTACTTGGAGCAGACCCTCTACCCCGACTTTGGTCCTGCCAACTGAACTTTTATGTGAACAAGAAATAAACTATTTTATCAAAACACTGACCGTTCAGGATTTTGTTGTTATAGCAGCTAGGGTTTCCTGACCTAGTACATGCATATAGGTGCTGCTGTGATTAGCAATGTATATATTTTATTTTGATAAGAACACTTAACATGAGTGCATACATCCGGTTAAAACAATACAAAATTCAGAGCAGGTTTTTCCCCCCAACTGCGTATTTTCACAAAAATACTTCATTAGCCCTTTTTTTTCAACAATTCCAGGCACTGAGCTAAATGTGATACACACAGAGGAAAGTTAGTCTCTGGCCTCAAGCCTACAATATACTGGGGATGGCAGACATACAGCAAACATACAAATAAGGCTATCATTACAAATTTCCTGTGTTTGAAGGACACCAGGCATTGTGAGAGCACAAGGGAGGAGATGGAATATAGACTAGGGCGAGGGAGTTGGAGGACAGGTTCTTCCAGGGCAATGTATTTGAGCAGGAGAACAGATGTATGAGCATCAACTAATTAAAAAGAAATATCCTTCCAGCAAAGAGAACAACTTGTGCAAAGACCCTAAAGTAGGAACAAACTTGATGCCTCTGAGTTACTGAAAGGAAGTCAGTGGGGCTGGATAGGAGTGAACAAGGGGAGGGTGGGAGAGGAAAGGGGCAAGAAGGAGCCCTCAGGAGGAGATAACTCATGTCAGGCCTTGAGCACCAGTAAGGATTTGCAATCTTAGACTAAGCATGTGTGCTCAATGGGGGATAATGCCCCAAATCAGGTGAAAAATTGGTTCTTGGAAGTAGGAGAGGAAAGGACTTGAAGAGTACAGTAGTGTTAGGCCCTACAAAGGACCACAGCACATGTAAGCAGATCTTTTTGCCACGTCCCTAGATCTATAGAGGAAAAATAATGTGCTAGCCATATATTGCCACCTATCTTGGAAAATGTCAAGATTTGCAGGGTCCATGCAAGACTAAACAAGAACCCCTTGGCTCTGATGATTCAGTTGAATGTGTAGGAGGCGGGTGGAGTCTGGCTCAGTTTTTGTTGGAACCATTGGCAGACGATTCCCAAGGTGAGCCTACTAGTTCAATATTTAAATAACTATTTCCTGTCCCTCTCAAATAGTAGAGATCTGAAGGGGCTGCCTCCCTTTTATACAGAAAAAGCGGCACACATAGAACAAAATGCAATACCCATGTTCACAGCAGCATTGTTCACAACGGCCAAAAGGTGGAAGCCACCCAAAAGTCTATCAACATTTGTATAAATAAACAAAACATGGTAAATACATACAATGGGAGACTATTCGGCCTTAAAAAGGAAGGAAATTCTGACACAAGGTACAACCTGAACGAACTTTGTGGACATTATGTTAAGAGAAATAAAACAATTACAAAAATACAAATACTGTACGATCCCACCTCTACGAGGAACCTAGAGTAGTCAGATTCATAGAGACAGAAATGGTTACTGCCCGGAGTGGGTGGGGGACCACAGGGAGTTATTTAATAGTCAGAGAGTTTCAGTTTTGCAGGATGAAAGAGTTCTGGAGATGGGTTACAGAACAATGTCAACATACTCAATACTATTGAACAGTACATTTAAAAATGATTAAAGGTGGGAGGATATACATACTCAGTGGTAGAGTGCATGCTTACCATGCACAAGGTCCTGGGTTCAATCCTCAGTATCTCCATTAATACATACATACATACCTAATTGCCACCCTCCCCCCAAAAATCAATTACAATTTGAAAATAAAATAAAAACTATTAAGATGGTAAATTATACGTATATTTAAATTTTTTTTTAACTTGAGAAATCAAAGGTAATTTCACGTGGTTTCACAGTCATGACAAAGAACCCCTGTTCACATACACACCCACGAGAAAATTTAAAGTCTAGGTCATATCTAGAAAGTCTGAAAATTCGTAAAAGCTAATGAGGTTGAAATGGAAGCAAGAAAAAGAACATTCTGGGTTCATGATAACGTTGGGTTACACTTCCAAAACTCCTGAATTTGATTTGGCCAATACAATGTGAGCAGCAGCAGTATCTGTCACCAGGTAGAAGCATTTAGCATTAGAAGCAAGGCAGAGCAGCGTTCCCCTCTCCCTGCCCTGGCAGCTGTGAAAGCAGGAGGGTTGAAATGGAGCTGCAATTAGCATGGATTCCTGAGTGCACACAGTGGGCTGAGCCCCACTGACAACCCACACGGGATGCGTGGCCTGATGGGAAGTACACTTTGGTTGTGTTAAGCCACCATGATTTGGGGAGGGGGGGGTTGTAACCACAGCATAATCTAACCCATCCTGACTAATAAGGAGTTTAAAAAGAGAGAGAGAGAGAAGAGAGAATTTGAATATCACCTTAATCAATAGATACTCTTTAACTCTAAAAATCCTTTATTTCTCTGACATTTATTTCTAAAAGAAAATTCACAAAGATTCTTCTTCACAAAATGTGGAAGATGTTAGCAGTCAAGAAAACTCTCCTTTCCACATGCAGGACTACATTGCAGACCGTGCATGACTCAGCAGAGAGCATGCGTGTGTTTTGTTTGGCTGGCTTTGGGTAGAGATGGGAGGACATCCTAAACAACAGGCACATGAAACATTTCCTTCCTTCCCTCCAAGAACGTAGCAACCGTTGCTACATCACACTCAGGCAGAGAAGGTGTTCGGAAGCACGTCCTCCCCCTTTCAACAAGTGTCAAGTTCCTGGATGCTTTGGACAGTTTTCTAAATAAGTATCTGTTAATCTTCCAGGGGCATGATGACTCGCAGAGAAAATACACAGAAGGCAGTTTCCAGCAGGTTAGGTGAGGAGGGTAAGGACAGAGGGCTTTCTCTTCGCCTCCTCTGCTGCAGGCAGAGTGACTGGGAGCTGAAGCTGTTCCCAAACATCTGAAAACCATTTATAAAAAAATGGAGACTACCACAAATAAAGACACTTTAAGCTGATGGTTCATATCTTTAGTTCATGATGTAACTAGACACTCAAATAATAGTGCATGCTTCAGTGGGAAAAATCACTGATCTGAATTCTGAGATGTATGGCTCACTCCCACCTCTCCCACTAACAAACTGGGACATGTCACTCAACTTCCTAGGACCTTATCTCTCACATCTGTAAATAAGACAGATAGGGCCAGTGTTTCCCAAAATGTGGTCTTTGCTCCAACCGTGTCTGAATCCTCTGTGAGTACGTGGTGAGGGGTTGGGGGGGGTGGTCTATAACACAGGCAGATTCCTAGCACCCATCCTTTTCCTATGGAATCAGAATCTCTGAGTGTGAGACCCAGGAATCTGCATTTCAAAGCTTCTCAGTTTCTACCTGCACAGCTCTAGTCTTTGGTGACCTTGTGCAGTAAGATCAAACTGACTTATGCACAATAAGGTTTGTGAACCAAAAGACTGAAGAATCTCTGAGGCGCTTTCTGGCTTTATAATCCTACAGCCATGAGCACAGCTGAAAAGAAATATGTAGCTCCTACACCACCCACTTCATCCCCCTCAAAAAATGAGTAATTCTCTACTTAGAGATCATCCCGGTGCAAAATAAAATATTAAAACTGATATGGTATTACGTGCTAACCATTCAAAACTACTTCCCCATTCATTTCACCTCATCTCCATTCTTCACCACAAAAAAAAAAGCCTGAACCTCAATCACACCTTAGAGAATAAATTTTAATACCGCATATAATATCATATTATACAGCCAGATCTTTACATCATGTTAACTCCATGTTCTCTCATAAAACTGTTTTCAAATATGAACATCAAAATTTGTAAAACGATATAATATTTCTGTACTATATGTGTGAGCAAATAGGTTAGACTGTATTTATTTAAGCAGGGAATGGGAAATAAACAGTAACTGAAAGACTGAAACCTAAAACATAAAACAGGGGAGGAGAGAGTACCTGTTATCATGTTTGGCAACTAGCAGGCAGTCAGTAGCACAGATTCCCTTCCCTAAAAAGGCTGCTTCTCTATTTGCAGAGAGGATCAGTAAATCCAGAACTAGAACCTGGGTTTTTGGACCTCAAATTTAGTGTCTTTTTTGTAATACTGACCAAAGTTTCACTTGCACTGGGAAACAAAAGTCTGAGTTTCTGAAAAGTGTGCATAATAACCAGAATGAGCTTTAATGGGATTTGGAAATGGATCAAGACAGGAAAATAGAAATAATGAAAGAGAATAAATAGTGCTAACTTCCAGTAAAACATGGCAGGTTGAGCACCATATTTTCTCCATTCTCTCCCAAATGTCCGCTACAATAACAGTAAATAAACGAAAATGACAAGAGAACTGGAAAGGAGACAACAGCGGACAAAAGACGCCAATAAAATTTTGGAATACGGAAAGCTGGTGGAGGAATTGTAACTGATGAAACAGAATTGCGCCTGCAACAGGATATAACGATGAGAAGCAAGACCATTTGGCCTGTAAAACCTCAGAAAAGCTTCAGACATGCAGGCAGCTGGTGCTGCAAAAGAGGGGGCACAATGTTTTGGTTACAACTAGGAATAGTGGTTGGAAACCTACCAAAAGAAGACCCTGTTGAAAAATGAAATTGAGAAAATCTTTCAGAAAGTATAACAAAAAGATCATGATAAAGACAAGAGAAAAGACTTTAAGAGATATATAGTCCACCCAGGAGGCTTAATAACTGACTCAAAGGAGTTTCACAGAAATCAAACACATACAATGCTGGAGAGGAAATTATCAAAGACACATGAAAATAAATATTTCCCAAACTGAAGAACAGATCTATTGAAGGTCCATTAAGAACTGAGCACAACGAATGTAAATAATTCACACCAAGGCACAGCATCATGAAACTTTGGTCTGGAGGTTGGCAAATTATGGCCCATGGTTCAAATCTGGCCCACCGTCCATTTTTGCAACTAGGTCATTGGAACACAACCAGGTTCATTCATTTACATAGTCTATCACTACTTTCCTGTGATAGTAGCAGAGTTGAGTAGTTGTGGCAGAAGACAGTATAGCCTACAGATCCTAAAACATGTTTCCAAGAGAAATGAAACTTATGTCCACATAAAAACTTACACATGAATGCTTACAGCAGCATTATTCATAACAGCCAAAAGTTAGAAACAACCCAAATGTCCAACCACAGACAAATGGATAAACTAAATGTGGTATATCCATATAATGGAACATTATTCAGCCATAAAAGGAATATAGTACTGATTTATGCTACAATGTGGGTGAACCCGGAAAATGTGCTAAGTGAAAGAAGCCAGTCCCCCAAATTCACATATTATATGACTCCAGTATATAACTTCATTCTTATTAAAATCTAGAGTAGGGAATTCCACAGAGGAAGAAAGTAAATTACGGTTGCTTGGGCTTGGGTTTGCTGGAGAGTAGTGGTAAGCTAAAAGGTACAAAGTTTCTTTTTGAGGTGACAAAAATTGCTAAAACAGACTGTGGTGATGGTGCACATATCAGTGAATATAATAAAAACCACTGAATTATATACTTTAAATGGGTGAACTGTATGATATGTGCATTATATCTCAATAAAGCTATTTTTAAAAGGAAATACAACAGAAAAATAGAATAATAATACGCTACTTGGCACACTGTAGACATTACAATGTATTCATACTTAACACTGGGTCTTTAAAATGTGATAAAATATAAAAGAATAATAAGGATGAGAAAGAGAATTAGGAAATCATACCATAATGAAAATTTAATAGACTATAATAAGTCACATTAAAGGTATACTATCATAACTACAAAGTTACCACCATCATATAAAAAAATCACAAAGAATTAAAAATGATTATCTAATATTAATATAACCAAAGGCAAAGTTGATTTTAGAGCACAGACTATTAACAGGGATAGATAAGGTCATTTAATATTTTTAAAGGGATCAGTTCACCCAAAAGACATAATTTTAAATGCTTATCCACCCATAACAGAGCTTCAAAATAAAGCAAAAACTGGTAGAACGGCCAGGAGAAATAGATAAACCCACAATGGTAGATGCAGACTGTAATATATCTTTCTCAACAATTGAGACAGTAAGTATAGCAGTAAAGACAGAATATTTTAACAATACTTTCAACTAAATTGACCTAATTGACATTTATATGCTATTCCACCCAACAACAGCTAGACCAATCAAGAAAATTTAGAAGGAACAGATTTCTAGGAAGTTTAATTTTTTTCAGATCCCATATAACATTTACCAAGACAGACCATATTCTGAGCCATAAAACAAATGTCAATTAACTTAAAAAGATTCAAGTTATATAAAGTGTGTTCTCTGAACACACTGGAATTGAAAGTAAATAACCCAAAGATACCTGCAAAATCTCCAAATATTTAGAAACTAAACAACTCATTTCAAAATACCCATGAGTCAAAGAGGAAATCAAAGGGAAATAAAGTATTTTGAAATGAAGAAAAATTAAAACACATTTATGATATGCCACTAAAACAGCATTGAATAAAAATTTTTATCACTAAACACCTATGTTTGAAAACATTAAAGGTCTTTTATCAGTGACCTCAGCATCCACCTTAAGAAACTTGAAAAATAAGAACTAATGAGACACAAAATAGTAGAAGGAGGAAAATAATAAAGATGAGAGAAGAAATTATTGAAATAGAAAACAAAACAATAGAGAAAATCCAGGAAATCAAAACCTGGTTCTTTGAGAAGATCTGTAAAATTGCTAAGCCACTAAGCAGATCAGTAAGGAAAAAGGATAAATAATAACCAGTACCAGGAATGACAGAGGTAACGTAACTACATGTTCTAATAATATTAAAAAGATAAAAAGGGAGCATCATAAACTACTTTATGCCAATAAATGCAACAACTTAAATGAAATAGACAAATTTATGAAAGACACATACTACCAAAGCTAACTCAAGATGGAACAAATAAACTGAATAGCCTTATATCTATTCAAGAATTTAAATTTGTAGTTAAAAACCTTCCCACTAAGCAAACTCCAGGTCCAGATGAATTCTCTGGTGAATCCTACCCAACAATTAAGGAAAAAATCATACACAATTTCTTCTAGAAAATTGAAAAGAAAGGAATATTTTCCCACTCATTCTGTGAAGCCAGCATTACCTTGTACCACAACCAGACAATGACCCTGCAAGAAAATACAACTGCAGACCAATATTTTTCATGGACATAAAGGCAAAAATTCTAATCAAAATTTAGTAAATCAAATCCATCAATACAGAAAAAGGATAATATATTATCAGCAAATTGAGTTTATCCCAAGAATGCAAGATGAGTTTAACATTCAAAAATCAAGCAATGAATTCACCATGTTGACAAACTATAAAGGAAAAATAGTCAGATGCAGAAAAAAGCTTTTGACAAAAATCCAGGATCCATTTCTGATACAAAAAAAAAAACCTTTCTCAAGCTGATAAAGGGAATTTACGAAAAACCTTCACTTAATGGTGAAACATTAAATTATTGTTCCCTCAGATCAGGAACAGGCAAGGTTATCTGTTCATTTCACTTCCTTTCAACTGTGTACTGGAGGTTCTAGCCAATGTTATGAAACAAAAAAAGAAATAAAAGGCATCCAGATTGGTAGAAAAGAACTGTCTTTATTTGTATGTAACATGATCATATGTGTAGAAAGTCTGATGGAATATACCAAAATACTACAACTACTAAGTGAGGTTGCAGAAAATAAGAAAAATAAACAAAAATCAAATGTGTTTTTATATACTAACAAGGAAAAATCAGAAACAAATTTTAAAACAGTGCCATTTAAAACAGTATCATAAACATGAAATACTTAATACAAGACCTATACACTAAAAACTACCAAATATTGCTTAGAGAAATTAAAGAAAACCTAAACAGAGAGGTATATCATGTTCAGGGATCATGAAACTCAATACTGTTAAGAGGCTACTTCTATCAAAATAGATCTATAGATTAAAACACCCCCAATCAATCCCTGTTTACATTTAAAGAAAAGGTTAGCAAACTCATTTAAAAATTTATATAGGGTAGTCAAATCAGCATTCTTGAAAATGAAGGACAAAGCTGGAGGAATCACACTTCCTGAGTTCAAAACTTAGGGTAAAGCTACAGTACTCAAGACCACGTAGTACCAGCCTAACAACTGGCATGCAGTTCACTGAAATAGAGGATCCAAAAACACCCACATATATAGACAACTAATTTTCCGCAAAGGTTCAAAGGCAATTCAGTGGAAAAAGTCCTTTCAAAAAATCTTATTATTGAAAATTCATGGGCAAAAAATGAACTTTCACCCATATCTTGCATCACATACAAAATTAACTCAAAATAAAACATAGACAATAAATATAATGCATAATAAAACTTCTAGGGGAAAAAAAACCCCTGATATCTTGAGTTAGGTAAATATTTCTGAAGAACATGAGCAAAAACGCATTCTACCATTAAACAGTAAGTTCAATTACATCAAAATTAAAAACTTCTGCCCATCAAAAGACACTGTCAAGAAAACAAAAAGACAAGCCACAGGCTGGGAGAAAATACTTGCAAATGGTAATGTGATAAAGGACTTATAGCCAGAATACATAAAGAATTCTCATAACTTAATAAGGAAACAACTCAATAAGAAATGGGCAAAATATATGAATAGATATTTTGCCAAAGAAGGTAAATATATATACACACACTCATACTCTAAATAAATCCATGAAAAATGCTCTGTATTGTTAATCATTAGGGAACTCCACATTAAAACTCAGAACAAACTGCTACTATACTGATTTGCATGGCTAAAATAAAAGACTGACCTTATCAGGTGTTGGCAAGGATGCAGAGGAACTGGAACTCTCATAAATTGCTAGTAAGAATGTAAAATGGTACAACCTTCTGAAAAACTGACGGTTTCTTAAAAAGTTAAACATATACCTACCAATGATTCAGCCATTCTGCTCCTGAAGCAAATGAAACTACATGACCATACAAAGACTTACACACAAGTCTTCATAGCAGCTTTCTTTATAATAGCCAAAAGCTGGAACCACACTGTCCATCAATAGGTGAATGTTGATGGACAACAATTTGTGGTATATCCATACAATATAATACTACTTGGGAATAAAAAGAAACAAATTATTGAAACATGCTACAGTATTGATAATCTCAAAATAATTATCCTGAGTGAAAAATAAAAGCCAGAACAAAAAAGGAGGGGGCAAGGAGGGGTACCTACTCTATGATTCTATGTACATAAAATTCAAGAAAATGCAAACATTTCTATAGTGACAGAAAGTAGGTAACTGTGTGCTGATTCAGGGTGTGAGAAAGGGTGGCAGGAAGGGACAAAGAGGGTAATGAGGAAACTTTAATGGTGTCATGGGTGTATATATACGTCACAACTTAGCAAACTGTAGAGTTTAAATATGTGCAATTTACTGTATGTCAATTATATCTTAATATAATACAAAACAAACAGATTGCCTTTGGGCCATAGGATCTAATGTTAGGAGAAAGAGTAGGCTTATATTTATTTATAAGTCCTTACTAGTACTTTTTTAACCATGCAGAATTATTATCAAAGCAGAAATGAAAAGAAATAATAAGAGCAAAACATACCAGAGAATAACAAGAGACAAGAAAATCTTTCCTTTAAGGTCTTTAGTTAAAAATCAGGTACCCACAAAGGCACAAATTCTTTCCAGGTATCCTGTTTTTTATCTCATTACTGAATTCCTAACAAGGATACAATTTAGAATGCCATAGTAAATGAAAATATTCACTCTTAGTATTTGAATAAACTGTCACTGATGTACCACCAAAAGAACATGAATTGCTGCTAAGCAACATTTTTAACAATAGTCATGGATTTGTGCTGACCTAGCCACAAACCGTCTCCAGCAAACTTGGTTATTTTTCCAGTGGATTGCTGCAGATGGGTTGTAGAAATCATTAAGTAGCTGGTAACCCCTAGTGGTTAAAACAGTTAATTATGTACTTCCTTACCTGGGAGCAATTTGGGCAATAGGATAAATTTGAGTTCAGTTGATGAAATGAAATTGTTATCAGTAAAATAATCAGTTTCATAAGAACGTAAAGAGTGAGCTGCCTTCCAGTTGCACAGGGAGAAAAAAAGTCTTACAAGTTAGGAGGGTAATTCTATCAGGACAGAAGGAAAGGGAAATAACCCCTGAGGGTAGAAATTCAGTGAGAAGAAAAGAGAAATGCTGAGGTTTCCAAGTAATTTTCATTTGCATTAAAATTGTTCTTTGGAGAATATAGCTCAGGTGTAATTCAGCTTAGGGAGTGAGAAGCTCTTGAACACAAAACCACCTTTAACTATGGACACAACATATACAAGAGGTCTGATAACTCGTCCCCATATCTTCAGCACTGTGTGCTCAGATTTTTAGAAGATTTTAAACAGTGTATACATTTCAAATAAGCTCAAATCCTTTGTCACTGGCTAGGGGTTTGATTTCTTCTTGATCTGATATTAAGTATCCTCAAGTTTTTGGTCTGTTTAATTCACTTATTAGGTATAACACCCACCCATGTGGTTTTAAAAAAAAAAAGTGTTAAATTATGTTGCAAGATCAGCTGCTTCCAACCATCACCTGACTAAGTTATCTCTAAAGTGTATTGCATTCCACCAGGATACGGACCCCATCTACCACTTTCAACTCTCTCTTCTCCCTTACCTGACAAGTTTAGTCAGGCTTCTCACATGTGGAGACTAGCCCTGCCCATTGCAACAAGAAAAAGTCATTTGGAATTAAACAATAAACCACTTTCAACACACACACAAGGCTCACATCTCCTTTCATCATCTTCATCCAGAAGGAAGTTGGGTGAGAAGAGATGCAAGGAAGAACAGGTGTGAAATACTGGGGAAATCAGTTTGTCCTGAACGTCAAGAAGGCACTGAATGATTTGAAGTAGGTCTAAACAAGCAGTGTTTAAACAAACAAACAAAAAGGCAGAGTATTAAAGTATTAAAAAAAAAAAAAAACCGCTCAAGTGTACGAAACTACATTATGCATCTTTGCATCTTTAGAATCTTTGCTGAATTCAAATATTACCAGATAATTTACTGAAATCTCAGGGTAAGGCAGACTTTCTACCCCTAGGATTGTTTTAAAATAAGACACAAGGCGCTCTGTCTTGACTTGGGGTAGACGCTGACCTGCCTGCTGTTGGAGCTGGCAGTACCTTCAAGAACACAGGCCAACATGCTCACTACTGATGAGGAAATGCAAGGTTAAGGGCCTCGACCAAAATGACACAGCTAGTTAGGGACAGAGCCAGCACTTGAAGCTCCACATTGACTCTCTCCCTAGCATGTCTCTTAGTCTCTCTTTACCATCCTTTTTTGAGTTTCCAGTTGGGCTCCCAATTCTATAGTTCTTACAGGTCAATGTAAAGCAGGTCATTTTTACACAGTGGTTTTCAACCCACCTGCACAATATAATTCGCCAGGAGCTTTACAAGTCCCGATGCCACGACCTCATCACCATGCCCCCAAGGATTGTGATGCAATCCAGCTGGGGTTGGGGGCTCAGCCCAAGCAGTTTCAAGAGCCCCCATAAGCAATGCTAATGTACAGCCACCTCTAAGAAGTCCTGCTGCTGGAGCAAAGCATACTGGGAATAAAACTGGCTGATAATTAAGTAAAGCTTTTGCAAGGGTTTTTCAGACTCCAAATTAAGCAGGTGTTCCCTGTTGAAAAGATCCATCACCTATTAAGGTAGTCCCTGCCTGTCAGGTTCCAGCGGGCTCTGGGCCCTTTTCAGCCTTCATTCTTGGTCCTCACTCAGCCTCTGAAAGCACACCATTGCAATCAAAATGACCATTAAAATAGAGATCTGAAAACAAGTTTCAAAACTTTAAGTGAGGGAAGGAAATCCCCCGATTTGGACAAGTCTCCATGAGCAAAACAGAGGAAAGGGAGGCTATCTGGCGATAATTCTGGCCAAGAGTATTTGGGCATCTTCCCAGAATTACCCAAGTAATCCTGTGAAAAGCAAATCTATGTAGGCTACATTATGTACAAACTGCCTAACTCGTGAGCTTTAATCAAATGTTAAATTACGCTGGAAAGTGTGAAAACCGAAGACACCACATGCATCACGAGTTTGACCCCCTACCCAACCCTGTTCCCTAAGCAGGGTTTCCCTCCAGGGTCTTTGAGTAATAAACCCTAGCTTCTAGCCCCTAGCCAAGCAGCCTGTGAATTAGACATCCTTCCAGGGCCCTTCTGCTCTACCTCGGGGCCTGAGCCACCCACTCAGGAGAGCTCCCCAATTCCTACACTCTATCTGGTTCAGGAGAAAATTCTGGGAGCATTCGGAGGGGGCGTGGTGAAGAGGAGTCCTAGTGCACCCGCGGGGGAGCCACTTCTCCGCTACAGAGCATCCTGGAGCCCACCTGGTCCGGCGTCTGCACACCTTACAGCGCCTCGCCCCCGACTCTCGGACGCGGGTGGCCCTAGAGTGACACTACCAGAAGTTCCCTGGCAAGGCCCAAGCCTTCCCGGAGCCGCCCAAGCCAACGCCAGGAAGGACAGAGGAGGCTCCTCGAAGGACCGCCCGGAAGGGATGCAGGGTCGCCGGCTCCCTGGGAGAAGGCCGCACCCCGGCTCAGGCGCCACCTCCTCTCCCCGACTCTGCCCAGCTGGAGGCAGGACCCCGGCGTGGGCGGGAAGCCGGGATGCGGCCTCAGGAGGCTGGGCAGAGAGGCTCAGCGTAGGGTCTGATCCCGCCAGCTAGGGTCTCGCCGCGAGGGGCTGTCTTAGCCCCAACCCCGCGCCACCTGTCCCAGCTCTTGTGGCGGGTGGCGGTGCAACCCTAAGACAGACCCTGATCGGAGAGAGCGCGCCCCAAGCTATAGCACTTCCCGCTGTAGCACAACTTAGAAGAAAGTCCCAGGAGGGGGAAGGACCCGAAACACTCAGAACTGCCCTACCTGTCCGGCGACACATAGCAGGCACCAGGTGCCGCCGAGGATGCGGGCCAGGAGCCCCGAGCGCCAGGACGCAGTCAGCCGGGCCATGGGCCCCCGGCGGGGAAGGAGGGGAGTCCCGGACGAGACCCCTCCCTGCGAGCGGTAGCCGCCTCCCGCGCGGGATGCGGGGCTCGGCGGCGGACGGACTCGGGATGTGCGCCTGCGGGGCAGGGCTGCGCTGGGGCCGCCGCGCGTCCTCAGAGCCGCCCTGCGGCCGCGGAGCCGGGCGGCTTTGAATGGGAACGCGTGCGCTGGGGGTGGGGGCGTTATTTGTGAATGTGCTGCTTGTCTTGGCTCGGGATGGTTCGCGCTCCCCCACCCCCAGCACCCCCTCCAGCTCCTGCTCCTCCCCTCCTGTGTCAGCCCAGTGAAGGCGGGGAGCGCAGACACCCAGCCGCCGGGGCAGCGACGGCGGTGCGCGTTTTAGGAAACCAGAGCGGGACTAGGAGCTGGCTTTCTATTTAATTCTTTTTAAAGGGAGCATTTTGCGTTGCACACCTTGCTTGCGTTTGGAATGCCACCCTGCCTGCCCTAGGAGAGCGCGGGTTGAGAAGGGAAGGCTCACCCCAGATGCTGGCGCCTTCCCCGGAACGAGTCCCCAGGGCCATTCCCTGCGCGCTTTACCTGGAGCCGGGCGCGCTGCAGCCACCTTGGGAACCACGGAAGACCCTCCAGGGAGTAGAGAAGAGTTTGTGCGTATGCAGAGGAGCGATGATTAAGGAACTCACGATCCCACACGATGGTTTGGTGTGTTTGTCCGTAGGGAAACAAACTCTGGGCGTGCGCAGAGAGATTCTCCCGTGGAGTTAATTTGTTTTGCCACCTGGGTCTGGGGAGTCATCACAGCTAAGTAGGGACACGTGTAAGGGGTCCACAATAGGGGTTGAGTGAGAATGACTTTGCTTGTTATATTCTTGTGCCACTGGATTTCTGGGGGCAAGCCAGTGCGTCCCCTTCTTCAGTGTGGGCCGGGTTCTTAGTTAGACTTGAGACTTCCAGGCTTTCTTGTAACAGACAACATACCTCGTGCCCTTTTGAAGCTCTTTTCCACTGGCGCATCTCTTCCTGAAAACCTGGAGCTCCAGAGCCAGTCTCCCAAAGCATCGTTGTAAGAAAGCAAATTCCCCACCCTTCTCCAACCATCTTCCAGGCCACTCCACCCCTCTCGAACATTGGCAGTGAAGTTAGGAGAGGCGGAGAACTGGCCCCACTTCAGTAAACTCCGTATGATAAGAGGATTCAGCCCAGTGCTGGTGAAATAACTTTTGTGAAGTTCCCACGTGCACCCATTGGGATGAGCCCAGCATAAAATGAGGATGCGGCCATACTCCCTAGCAACTATTCATTCAATCCACATATTCCAAAAGCCAAGCTCTGTGCTTAAACATTGTAGCCGGTCAGTGACCTAGACAGACTGGGATCTGGCCCATTTTAATTGCGTAAACAGACCAGACACAAACCACTGACAAGGAGAGGAACGGTCAGGGCACAAATGCCTATAGGAAATGAACATTATAAGTGCCAGCATTAGCATCTGTGTCCAGAGTATGGAGATTTTGTTCTTGTATATGGTAAACGAGCTGCTTCATAGCATTCATCTATTTACTCATTATGTGTATATTTGAGTTCCCAAGATATAAAAGAAAAAAATCAGAAGTAGAGAAAAAAAAAACAACAAAAAACTCCCTTTGAGCTTAAAACCCCAGAAAGTCAAAGCTGGATGGCCAAAATCTTTACAGATCTTTTCTGAAAAAGGGATTTGGGGCAAGGTTTTCACCTTGAACTGGTGAACAGGGGAGGAGAAGATAGTAAAAAGCAAACAAAACCAAGCACAAAAATATAAGAACACAAACCACAGAGGCTGGAAATAGGAAAGTGTTCCTATGGAGGACTGCAAATGGTTGGCCTTGCTGGCATATTTGAGTCACAAAGTTGAACAGCAAAAGGCAAGGCTGTGCTTGGTGAGGTGGTGGTCCTAAAATACCAGGTAACCTAAAGTACCAGGCTGGAATAAAGAAGAGAATCCACACTGGCATGCAAGGTGGCAGAGCTAGGCAACAGTAACTGAATTAAGCTTTCAAACAGCCATCAAGATGGGTGCAGATTATCCCAATTTGACATAGGAGAATTCTGAAGCTCAATGGCTATACTAACAGGATTGGAAGCAGGCCCTGGATGGAAATACAGCAACAGAATTTCAGGATTAGAAGGGAATTCTAGTCCAGCTATGTACCCCAAACCCCAGAGCTTGGCCATCTAGTTCAATAGCCATATTTTTATTTTTAAATGGGTGAAGAAACTAAAGCCCAAGAAAATTAAGTGGGGGGCATTGGATAAATCACTTAAGAAGCAGATAAATTTATTCCTACCTCAGAGTGGAAAGAAAAGAGTGAGACTCTATTCCTTGATACAAGGAGGTAAAGGAAACAGGAAGTTAAATAATGGGGCAGTTAAATATACGGTAAAAAGGCAGTAGAAAGTCCAAAAGGAGGGAGACCAGCTAAGAAGATGCTGCTGTAAACCAGCCATGAGGTGATGAAGGCTTCCTGGAGATGCATTTCACCTCCTGGAGAACAACATGTGTTCAGAAAACCAGAGAGGAGAAGGAAAGCATTATTTGTTCTATATATTATGAGAAGATTGTGCCCCATTAGAGCATTTCCATACCAGAGGTTCAAGTCCAGATTCTTGACACCAGACTCAAATGTTAGCAGATAGTCTGATTTTGTTGATTGTTCATAGTCTGCTTAAAAATCTATAGGTTCTTCAATTACCTTCCAATCAATATACATCATTGACAGTTCAAGGAATAACCAAATGAAATGGAAGAAAGTATTCTCATTATCCACTGAAGATCAAGTTTCCTTGACACTGCATAAAATTTAGGGAGGATGCTTTAAAACAGATGTCTTTACTTAACAGCTTAATGACCTCACTGTAACACAAGGACTAAAAATGTCGAATTCTTCAGGTGCTAGAATACACATGGAGTATCAGAAGACCTCAGCCACCACCGATAGTTCTTTATCTCACCCTAGTTCCAGTCTTTCCAGACCTCTTGCTCTGGACCATAAGCCCTTTCATTTGAGGCTTGCAGCAGGAGATGTTTTGACATCATGAGTCTGACCTTTTAAAGAATCACCCCATTAGAACATTAGACTATTTGATTTGAAGTCTAACTCTGGGTCTCCTTATTGATCTCAGGGCACTTCTACTCCATTGACTATGTCCCAATCCTTTCTTCAGTCCTCTCTTCTCTTCCTATCCCTTTTTATACAGCATCTTTTTTCCAGGGCCCATCATTTCAATAACATTCTTTCAATACCCCACACACCCTGGCTTCTTGGACTTTTATTCACACTTCAACTCAAAACAAACTCAGTTATCTGCTTTCTCAGTGCCTGCCCTATATGAGCCAAGCAAAGCAGGGGAAAGCCACAGAATGGAAGAGATGAGGGTTATCATCTTCACCCACCTCAAATGGACTCTCAACACTGCCCATCAATCCTCCTGGTCCATTCACTCCCACTCCATTTCAACCCCTACAATGACTATTTCAAACTTTCTCCAAACCTCCAGCTACTCTTTCACCTCTTTGCCTTTCAACAGGGCATGTAGAATTCCATCTTTACAGAGAAAACCAAATCAGCAGAATGGGAACAACTTCTACGTTTACCTTTTCCCACCAAATCTGCTTATATACACAACTATTCTCTCCTTCTGTTTTCTCTCTAAGGGCAGCACCTCCATGGGGCTCTAGGTCTAACCTTCCCTTCCCTTCAGCTATAAGGAAACTTACTACAAATTGTCCCTTCTTTCTGTTGTATAGTCAACAACCCCCTGTAAACTCTGTCCTATCTTTCAATATTCAAACATGCTCCAGCCTCTATCATGTATAAGTCTACAAAGGAATTAATAACTCTCCTTCAGGAATTAATAACTCTTCACATCTTTCCTTCATAACCATATTTCTTGAAGGTTTTATTTATACTCTCTATTGCCTTCTGCCTTTCTACGTAATCCTCAACCCATTACAGTTAGAATTCAGCCACCATCACGCTACAGAAATAGAACCTTTTCAATCACCTGTTACCTCCGTGCTGCCATATCCAATGAACACTGGTGGGTCCTGCTTCCTACTTGTCCTTGCAGAACCATATGGCATGGCTGATTGTTCTTTCCTTCTTGGCTGTTCCTCAGACACTGGCATGCTCCTCCTACGAACACATCTGCCTTTTGTTCATGTTGTCCCTTTCCCTCCCAATTCCCTCTATCTGGTATAACTCCTTACAAGCCCCTCCCATATCTGGTTGGAGTCCTTATTTGTATGTTCTCCTGTATCTGCATTATTTTTCTTCAAAGAATTTATTCTAATTTGTAATTATACTTTCCCTAATATGATTAATTGACCAAAATGTGTCTTTCCCTCTCCCACTAGGAGGTAAATTCTATAGAAGCAGTCATCATTGTGGTTCCAATACCGACCCAGTCCAAATGCCTAGCACATCAAGTCTGACAGTTACTGAAATTTGCTGAATTAATAAATAATTAATAAATGAATAAACTCTTTCAGTGAGCTGACCTGGAAACTTAGCCATCAAGTAAGATGCAAACGGAAAGTCCCTGAGGACAGACATTATATGCTATTCATCCAGTATCTACGTAAGTCCCAGGAACAGGGTAGGTACACACAAAAAAAGGACTGGCTGACTGAATAAATGAATGAATGAACAATGAACAAATCCACTAGTGGAATGGATCACCTAATCATATAAATTCCTAAGCAAACTCCAAATAAAAATCCAGAGGCCATACAATTCCTGAAGAGATAATAAAACATTCCAATAATCCTCCCTCCTTTAAAACATATAATGAAGTTTGGTACAGAGGCAATTATATTCCTCATCATCAACCTGAAGTTTCCCCAGTAAGAAGAAAACAAACAAACAAAAAATAATGTAAATAATATATACAGAATGTCCACCAAAATACCAATTATACTTTTATACTTTTCAGAGAATATACTAAAAAGAATTTTACTAAATACTTAGAAGCAGGAGGAAGGAGGAGGCACATATTCTGTGACCCAGAGTTAATACTTATCTAAATTATTTCTAGTTAGTGTATCATATACATTATAAAATGTTCAGCAAGAAAGGAATTTTCTGATAACTGGCTCAAATCCTGCTTCATTCCCCGCTTGGTCTTTAACTAGCTGGAAATGCCCTTCTTGTCAGGCTTTATTTGCCTCAGTAGACAAGCAAAACACAGAGCAAAGCTGTTCAGTCAAGCAAAATGTTCATTTTTGACAAGTTGAATGTCACACACTTTGTTCAAAGAAAATATCCATACCTGAGTTAAACAGTTAACGTCTCCTCACTTGAGTGAAGCTGTTTCAACAATATCCCAGTCCATGGAGACATGTGGCTTCAACTATTACAAACTGTTAAATGATGTGCCTAATAAAAAAAATAGGAAACATAAAGTAGTATGTTTATATCTCACAGAAATGACTCAAAACCATATTTCAGGAAAGCCAACACTGCAAACCAGTGGTTTTACTGACTCTCTAACCTAATTTCATCTCTGTTCTAATTTTGTCTTATATATGAACATACAGATTTGTCTTTCATTTGAGCTGCTGTATTTCTGGAATTTTAAATTATAAGCGTAAAGATTTGCTGGAACTTGATAAATATAGTTATATAAATTAACATTCAAGTCCAAATACTTAAGATTACCTTGGCTTCCTTCTATTGGGAAAACATAGTGTCTCACGAGGGTTATAACTTATCAGCAGACTTATCTTTCCATTCTATAACGCTGAGTTACTGAGGAGGGTTTGAGGTCTCAGTGATTTCCTGGCACCCAGCTAACTGCATCCACGATAGTGTGTTAGTAATGCGCATACTTAATCTCTTGATGTTGGCTTGCTGGAGTCTCAAATATAAAATGTGACAGCATTTGTTTTTCTTACCACATAAAAAATGACATCACAAACTGTTAAGAGGTTAAACCATATATTATGGCTTCATTTCAGAGTCACCGTTTGCATTATATGACTGCCCAACAGGGACCGAATCTAACACACTTAACATTCCTGAGTCTAATAACATATATAAGCTCCTCTGGGTGAGGCCCATTGGGTGTGGTTTTATCACACAGAAAATCTATAATAATAACCTTTTCAAAAAATTGTCATTCTTTCTCCATGTGTTGAAGGATTTGTCCAAATAACACAGCAAAGGACAACAGAGATTATAAAGAAATCAAAAAATTACATTTAGAAATGGACATTTTCATTCCATTCAACTTCTCTAGAGAACTCAGAAACTGTTTACCTGAACTTGGCAACAATTTTTCCATAAGTCAGCTGGTCTGTCAACAATAATATTCAGTTTCTGTTTTGTCCTAGCCATTGTGAAAATATGTGAAAGAAGTAAAACTTGTGATCCTTGTTCTTTCAAAATGCACAATTAAGTTTTGCAAAATACATGTGTGAAAGAAACTTCTATCTCCAAAATATCTCTTCTACATTATTTCTTAAGCCCTCTGAAAGCATGGTGACCTGTCACAATCATTTTTGTATCCTCAACGCCTACCACACAGTAGGCACTCAATAAACAGTTGATGAACTGCACCAAACACTTATCCTAATGCCAACACCATCAACAAGAACTTTGCGGACATACACTGATCTGGTACTGATGACTAGTTCCCCAAATCCCCTGTCAGAGAATGTCAATGATCAGAATCCTTATTTCTCTAAAGTGCAGATATGGCAGACTTTGAGATATGACTTCAACTATTATACAAAGTACCGGTGGTTTAGCAGGTAGTTCTGTCAACTAATTCAACATTTTATTGTAGAGGTTTGTCCTCGTATAAAAGAATGCCATTTTTTAAATCCAAGCCATTTGTGTGTTTTGATATGTTTTGCTTCATCGCAACATCGCCCAGCCCAATATCTGTCCAAATTCTCTTTGTTCCCGTGGATAGTGGGCATGCTAGAAAGCTAATGGATGAAATACAGTGCTGATTCCAAACTCAGCATCTGAAGTTCCTTGAGAGTGTCACAAGACCCCAAAATATGTCCCAGGAGCTGGGTTTCCATGTCTTATAAAATCGCTTTAGCAAACACAACAAAAGTAAAGTATTATCATCAGTGTATTAAACAACATTCCACTTGTCAGTTTTTTCCTGTGCCTGGATATGAAGAGTATCTGCTTATTATAGTCTTTTTTTTTTTTTAACTTGAAATCAGTATCTAAACAAAAGGAAAACGGACCTATTTCTCTGAAACTAAGTTATCATCCTCAGTCTACCTAGCGACATTTATAGAAGCTAGTGGTGTAAGCTATACCTCCATTTGGTTCATTCTGAAAGAAATACCAATGCATATGTGGACACAATCCCCTTGAGTTTTACTGGAAAAATCAGAAAAATCAACACTGAGTCTCTGGATAGCTCAGAGAAAAAAAAATCACACAATGAGAATAAATACACTGGAACACACAATTTTGTTAGCTTCTCATTAACAACTTAGCAAAATAATTCCTCTTCAAATCAGGCTAAAACAAATTGTGATATGAAACAGAATTTGAAAGCAACTGTTACTTTTGACCTGCAATTAATGACTTACATATGTTTACCTGTTCTACTGCTCCACGTGTTCTTATATGTTGCCCTTCCTATTCTAAGATGCAACAAACAATGATCTCACTATCAACTGGGCAGAATGTGAACATAAAGTCTGAGATATGACTTACAGTTTTTTCTGAACTGAATACACTGGCCAAAAAAAAAAAAAAGGCACTGGCAGGAAAACGAAATTCGGCCAAATCAACGAAATTTTTGGCAATAAAATGAACATGTTTTAGAAGATACTGATCTTTGCTTATAAGATTAAATGAGCTAAAGCTTGTGAAAGTGCTTTGTAAATTATGAAGCACTATTAAAAACACTTTAAATCATTATTTAGTGGTACACTGCTATGTTCCAGGAGAACTTAAGCCAACTTATAAAGATAGATGTTTAAAAAATATGTCAAGATATCTAATTAAAGGTAGGTGAGAACATGAACATTCTCAGGAGATGAGAGTCAGGTGGGATTATTGGGATATTTCAAATACTACTCTGCTTTTCAATATTGATTGAATATTGTTACTTGGAGCATGAATTAACTTCATAATTTCTGATTAAAACAATAAAGATATTTCCATTTGGAAAAAATTTAGATGAGAAAGAAAACCAAGGATATGGCCTTAAAATGGAACCAAGGATGATGTTAATACAAATACACATTCCATAAAGAGCAACAGCCACAGATTCAGCTCTCAACTTTCAGGCAGTCGTGAAACCTGATAAATTACAGTGCCCATATGGGGGGAACAAAAGAAATCAGACTAGCTGTGTAGACAAAGTACTACAGGCCTTGACAAAATTCAGAAAAGCTTCATGGTTCTTTTTCATCCTGCCTCATCTAATTTCATCACATATGCCCTTGGGTTTTTTAGCACATAGTTATTAGCAGAACAGGATACAGTAAGATAATTAATAAAGGAAACTATTGTTGGGATTCCTAGTGTCTACTTCTTTTAGCAAAATTTCTTGACCATGTATTTTCCCCTTTAAATGTATATTTAAACTTTTCAAAGATAAGACATAAAGAAGGGAGGAAATTCAGAACTGCAGTTTGGAGAAGGTAAGTTAAATAAGAAATGCAAATTGTTACCTTGATCTTGGGCCAGGTAACGGAGGGAAGGGGAGCGGCATGGGCTCAGGCTTCTTCTGGGGTTTCCACGGCATTCAGCCCCAGAGGTCCATGGGGGATCCCACAGCTGGTCTGAATCAGGATCAAGGGACGGATAAGAGTAACCGTGGTTAACAGATAAAGCCTCAATTCTCAATAGTATAACACAATAGCTGTTTAGGATAAATAGTTAAATTTGGCCAATAGAAAGGTGGCTGGAATATGTGAAAAATGCTTTCAGAAGGTCAAGGAAACTTTCAGAAAAGGAAGTATTGTTTTAAAGAGCAAGGAAAGCTGATGCCATTTGGAGTTAAAAGACTGCAATGGTCCTAAATTAACCACGTACTAGGGAGATTCTCCAGGAAACCTTATTTGGCCTTCCCTCTCCCAAGACTGGGTTAGGAATCTTGCCAGGTGCTCTGGTCAACTCACACTTCTCCTCCATGCTGTCCCTATTATGTGCCCATCGCGCACAATATTGTAACTGGTTCTTTACTTCTTTTACCATTAACTTGACAGTTAGACCCCAAGAGAGCAAGAATTGTGTCTTCTCACTTTGCATCCCCACTGCTCAGAAGAATGCCTGGCACATAGTAGGTGTTTATTCATATTCACTGAATGAAGCAATGGAAGGAAGGAGGGAAAGAGAAGTGGAGACAGAAGAGGAGCACATGAACTCAGAAAGTTGTTCAACCTTAGAAGATAAAGACTAACTGGAATCCTTTAGTTAAGAAGGTAAATTAATTAGAAAGCAAATCACAGAAATGTGATGAATCTAAATTATTAAGTGCCTTGATGCTGGGCAGGGGAGGGGGTGAAAAGACAGATTAGATTTCATTTTTGCTTTTAAGCTTTTCTATTATGTGCCATTGTGTGAAAATAACATTAAAATCTAGGGAAGAAACATTAGAGTTAAACTGCCAATCTTAATTTATTTAACTATAATATGTAAAAACTTTACTTTGCGAGCAAGTGCTATTTGTGCCTGATTCCATCCTTTCAAAAGGGTAAACAAAGAAATTTGTGGGCAAATATACAGAGCAAACAGCACCTTCTGAAATTCTTGTGCCTTGGACACTGCTCCTTAGAGTACCTGAACGTATTCATCCAGCTACATGTGCAAATTACGGTGTTGGCTGTGCAAACAAGAGCACATTACTTTAGTCATTGATGGAGCCATATTTGGAATGTTTTCAAAGTCTAAAACAGCCTTATCAGAGATTATAAAGCTCCTTACTAACAGTCATCTTAAGTGAATTCTACACTTATTTGAGAAAATAAGGTATGAGGCTTATAGGGATACTTACAAAAGGGTAAAAGTTGTGAATTATTTCAGGAATTCGTTCATTTCTGTAACATTTGCACTTTCCTAAATATTTCCACATATATTTTTTAAAGGATTCCATTTTCTTCTTGAACTCAGTCCTTAAGACCTAAAGCAAAATTAACACACCAACTGAGCAAAACCTCCAAAGCAATTCCTATTAATTCTAACCCATGTCATATTAACATCACATATATTCAAAACTCCAGGCCTTGTTGACCTTGATAAGGGTAATGTTTATATTACTTGAATAATACATTTAACATGCAGTTTTATTTAGCACGGACTCGTGTACTAGTTTCACAGAAGTGTAAATACATGATTCTGAAATACTCTGACCAATTTGGCAACTGTATGTTTACGTTTCTGTGAGTGACTTTGCATAATCTACTGTATCCCTCAAATTTCATTAAAGGTAATATATTTCTTGCTGTTTTTCTTCTAATTTTGTAAGAAAGTAAGCTCACATTCTTAATTACTTTCTTGTGTTCTTTCCCCATTGATGAAATCCTGAGTTAAGTCACATTTCAATAAACTGATTTTCCCCCTCTGCGATTTTGTGTGCCTTTGAAACTTTAACACACAAAGAACTCTAACTCAATCTCAGTAGTGAACTTGGATTGATTATCCAGTTGATGGACAGTAATCATTGACATTTGCTTCTCTTCTTTGTTCAGGTGAAGAATTCTGTCAGGGTGTGAAGATTTAGAAAAATCTTGGAAGCAATGGCTTAAATGAGAATTCTGAATTATTAGATTTATATTACCCAGTTTCATCATAATCAAAAATAATTGAAATTTCACAGTGGAAAATTTGCAGACATATTTCAGGTGTGAATAAAGTCTCGGTGCTTCCCAAGGTGTGGTCTGTGGACCATCTACATCAGAATTACCTGAGGTGCTTGTTAAGCATGCATATTCCCAGGTCCTACCTTTTTAACAATATCTCAGAATCTCCCTTCTCTGTTTTAATATTTTTGAAACAAGGAAGATTAACGATTTGGATTAAAAAAAGAAAGATAATCTGATCAACATACATCACAGATTTTTCTTTATCTCCCCAAATATTTCGGTCTAATATGAATTCTCCCAAATGAGACCATCAGGGTTCACTGTTTGGGATTCCACTGAATGATGGGAAGGTTGAGGTCCTCCCCAAGGTCATCTGCATTCCCCTCAGCTATCAGAAAGGAATCTGAAGTGGGCTTTCCAGGAAGAGGGTGTGGAATCTGAAATCTTGTTTCTTTCCAAGATCAGGGTGGCTGCCCAAAGGAAATCCCTCACTTTCTGGGATTACATTCCAGTTTCTAACTGTTTGGAAAACATCAGAGTTGACTAGCAAGATGGAGAGTTAAAGAGAAAATGAAGAGGATCTGAACCATGAAGGATTCAGCTAGTTGATTTGGGCACAGTGCCTGGCTTGAAAGGCAAGTGTTTTATTACTTGGCAAGATTCCCATTACGTGTCACTCCTTATAGCTTGCATTTCCTAGTCCTTTCATACATCGATTTTGTTAGACCTCATTCTTTTCTTCCATTCAAGGACTAAAGACAGACTCCACAAGTACTAAAGAAGTTCCCTCCCCGTATCTAGGGATGAATGGAAAAATGCTAGAATCTATTAAGAGTTCCCCTATATGAATTTATTGTTGGTTCCCACTGATTTCTAAGTTGGGAATGTTAGAAATCCCCTCTATTCAGGTGATTTTTTTTCCATTTCTGTTAAGCCTATAAAACAGGGATGGCAAACACTGATAGCTTCAATGACCAGGAACATAATTTAAATAAGTGAATAAGTCACTTTAAGATAGTAGGAAGTGGTAGGAAGTAGTAGAAACTGTGGCAAAGTGGAGAATCAATGTCCAGCCTGAAGGAATTTTTTTTTTTAATTGTACAAGCCAAATCAAACAGTAGGTTTTAAACACTGTTGGCATGGGTCCATGAAAAGGTTTTCCTAAACTTCCCTCTAAAATATCTATGATTCAGAAGAAAGGGAACAGAAAAATGAAAACCAACAGCTATGGTGAAAAACAGTACTATCAGTCAAGCTATTGCCAGAATTTGAAAAGAATTTCCAATTAAAAGAAAACTCATATGTGGAATCTTAAAAAAAGAAAAAAAGACACTCTGAACTCATCTACAAAACAGAAACAGACTCAGAGACATAGTAAACAATCTTATGGTTACTGGGGAAAGGGGGTGGGAAAGGATAAATTTGGGAGTTTGAGATTTGTAAATGTTAGCCACTATATATAAAAGTAGATTTAAAAAAAACTAGTTTCTTATATATAGGATAGGGAGCTATATTCAATATCTTGTAATAACCTTTAATGAAAAAGAGTATGAGAATGAATATATGAATGTATATGCATGACTGGGACATTGTGCTACACACCAGAAATTGACAGCTTAACTGACTGTAGTTCAATAAAAAAATAATAAAATTTTTTAAAAAAGAAAGAAAACTGATGGAGCTGGATGAAAGAATGATCATGTTATGCCTACTTAGGAGTCTGCAAGTGAAAACTTTTTCTGATTTTCATTCAATCCAAGCCCCAAAATTGAGGAACTATCCTCGTTCCAACTGATCGATATTTTTTGTGGAAAGAAGAATATCTTCGATTCTCCTTAAACATATCTCTACCAACCAAAGACTACAACTCCCAGAAAGCTCACGGGTAGGAACTAGAAAGTAGGGGCTTTGTGAAAGGCTTCACCATACCAGGAAGCGGTCCCATAGGAAACCTTCATCAGACACTCCATGTGCTGTGCCTGGTGGAGATACAGGTAGCTGGGGTGGAAGAAGATTCCATCTCACCCCTAGAGATGCTGTAGAGAGATTAGGAGCAGAATTCTTCACAGTGCCTAATATTCTAATCTATGAAGGTACTGTAATTATTTAACCCATTTCCCATTCTAGTATAGTTGCTTACAGTACTTTTTTGATTCTTTTCTATGACTAACAAGCCTAAATCTTTTTTTTCCAAATCCTTTTTCCCTTCAATATTATAAAAATTTTCCAGATAATTATCTACTTTTTAAAAATATATAGACACAGCTCTCTCATTATGCCCCCAATGCATTCTTTCACTTGTTTCATTGTTAAATAACTGCTTAGTTTCCCTTTCCAGGTGTGAGTTCCTCTAGGGATGAAAGAGGATGGTTTACAAGACTTTGGCTAACAGGGGGCTAAAACAGTGCCTCATATGCATAGATAATCAATGAATATTCATTGAATGAGTGAGTAAGAGTGACAGGAGGGAAAGAGTTAGTGGAGAGTCCTGATGGCCAACTTTATTAGTTAAGAGGTGGTATTTTGCAATAAAGCATTGATGAAAGGTCTTGAACATAGAATACAAACTTGTGGTTGCCAAGGGGGCAGGGGGTGGGAAGGGACAGACTGGGATTTCAAAATGTAGAATAGATAAATAAGATTATACTGTATAGCACAGGGAAATATATACAAGATCTTGTAGTAGCTCACAGCGAAAAAAAAGTAACAATGAATATATATATGTTCATGTATAACTGAAAAATTGTGTTCTACACTGGAATTTGACACAACATTGTAAAATGACTATAACTCAATAAAAAATGTGAAAGAAAGAAAGAAAGAAAGAAAGAGAAAGAGAGAAAGAAAGAAAGGTCTTGAGCTCAGAAATGATTTAAGGGGAATTATTGGGGGAGCTGTGAGTACTCTGTGTTCAGTGGAATTGGTCAATAGGTGTAAGGATGAGGGCCTGAATAACCACAAGTGCATATAGTGCCACTTCAGCAATCTAAATTGCCCAACTGTGCAAATTCTAATTTAAAAAAGAACATTTTGCATAATTAAAAAGAAAATTCCATAAAGAAGACTTTCCAGATTCCCTGTGGAAAAAAAAAAAAAAGTTCCTTCTCATTCAAGAGGCCAACATTAGTCCAGGGTGCCTGTTCTGTTTCTATTCCTGTAAATAAAGATATTTACTTTTTTTTTTCTGCTGTTGAACACATTGAAAGCTCAGTTGAGAGAAGTAAGTCTTGAGGAGTCATCTGTGGTAATTTTTTAAAATGAGGTATAGTTGATGTGCTCCATCCAGTACTACGTAAGTTTCAGGTGTACAACACAGTGATGTATGATTTTTTAAGGTTACACTCCATTTATAGTTATTATACAATACTGACTATGTTCCTTGTGCTGTCCAGTATAGCTTTGTTGCTTATGTATTTTATACACAGTAGTCTGTACCCCTTAATCCTCTACCTATACCTTTTCCCTCTCCCCACTGGTAACCTAGTCTGTTCTCTAAAAGGTATGTTCTTTTAAATGAGAAGTTCAATGGATTGTGCCATCGTGGGCCTAGCAATATTCAGGGAGTCTTTAAATCTGGATTCTGCTGCCATTTTCCTACCTGAACTTCTTTCATGTGACATTTGGAAAATCTTCAGTTCTTTCCTTGCATTGGTGTCTATATTTGTCAAATGGAGATCATGGCTTCTGCCTGCTCACAGGAGTGGTATGAAGAGGAACGAGAAAATAATAGGGAAGCGCTGAGGTTCTGAAGCATCTTAATCCAATGATTCCATGTGGACACCGTGGATTACCCTTGTATCTCATCACATCCAAACATATTTTCTTGTGGTGATTAACTGCAGGGTAACCTGTAACCTAATTTGGACATATTTTATTACAAATAGCAAGACAGAATGAAGAGTACCTCTTTATTCATCTAGATGTGTGGGATGGGAAGGTGATGAGGGGGCAATCTCTGGTAATCATCTGTTGTTCTATTTGTGAACATTTCATCCCAGCCTGTTAGTTCCTGGAAGTCCAAATCGCTTTCACCTCTCCTAGAGCAACATCTGTTGTACGGGCCAAGTGCAACTGAGAAAATTCTGACACCCCTAGTCCTTTAACTACTTTGTTGACTGAAGCTTTAATTATTTCAACTAAGTCTGTTGCTGGTCAATACAGATTTTTTTGTTTTTATCTTAAAAATATTGGCCATGTCTCCATAAATACAATGAAAGATTTCTTTCTTTTCTTTTCTTTTCTTTTAAGGCCATGGGCACAACACTGAAAAGGAATAATTCACTAAAAGGAAATAATTCTTTTATAATGTTCACTCAACTGGAACTAAACTCACCTTCATGAGAAACAGACCGTAATTTCTATCCACGTGCACAACAGAAGAAGCCAGAACCCAGTCAGAGTGAAGACGTGCAATGTAACAGTGTAATATAACACAGCTATGACATTATAAAAAGGATAAAAATCATACTTATTAAGTAATTCCATCAGGATTAGCATTAACAGTAATCTGGGCAGGAGTTTTTAATACCCAAATAGTTGGCTCTCTGAAGTTGTCAAGCAAGAGAGAGCTGTGTATTACAGGCAGATTTACAGCCATCTCCTGGGCATTAAGACCAAAATTCCTGCTAAAATATTTATGTGTCATTTTATCAGATCAGATTTTTAATTCACAGCATACTTCCATCCTTGACTAGAGTTCAAGAAAGGCCCTTTTTGGGTAAACAGTAAATATTTTCCTATCTATCTTGAAGATTAAAAAAAAATTTTTACATTGTATTTATTTTCTTTGGAAGATAATACAGAAGGCATTTGAATTTGACTTGCTTGATTTAACTACACTAAATTACAATAAACATTTCTTTCATTAATTAAAAATTATTTATGTTGTTTAAAAGGCCTCAAGTTGGTGAGGAAATGACCTGCTAGGGAAAAAGAAGTAAGTGCATGATTTGAGCAAATGTGACAGTTTTGAAACAGCAGAAACCTATGATGTTAGATGGACAGGAGCACATGGTATTGCCTGGGTTTTCTTATGCCATTTTCTACACTGCAGGGAAGCCAATGCATTAGCAGTCTGGTGGACACGATTTACCAATGTCTTTAAAATAAGCTCCACTGTGAGAAGGAGAAAGGGGGTGAACTTGTCTCTCCATGTGAACTGATAATTGTAAACCTGGAAATCTGGCCTTCAAAACTGATCCATCTTGGATCACTTAAGTCCTTTTTATACTGGGAAAACCTTTCCAACCTCTCAAACTTCATTGTAATGGTATCTGTTTGTTGTGCTGAAACTTTGAACTTGTGATCCATCCAGATATCTAAAATATGAGATGAGCTCTAAACAAGCCTATTTTCCATGTCACATATATTTTGGATATTTTCTAGCTCTGTTTGCCATTGATTAGTAAGACAGTTTGTATTTGACCTAGGACATGGTCTCATCACAGCCCCATTTTCATGTCTGTCTTGATCAGGGCTAGAATTGAGATTTCAGCATTTGGATTATCAAAATCACCTCTTCCCTGCCAGAAAAAAAAAAAAAAAAAAAAGAAGAAGAAGAAAAGAAAAAAGAAGGAAGAAAAGGAAAAGAGAACATTTTGAGAACAGCACCATGTCTTGGAGCTCAACCCCCATAAACTTACATTTGAAAAAATGGCACCAGCAGTATCACTAGTATTTTCAATAGCATTAAATTTGTCTAAAACAACACGGAATTTGATAGCACAAATATTTCTCAATTCAATAATGTATGTTTTCTCAATTCCTGTTTTTAACAGGTGTCATGATCAGGATTTTCTTGGATAAGACAGAAGTTTCAATTCTGCTTTTAATGTAAATTTATCAAATGTTTTTCTATATTCTTAATTCAATAAAGGTTGTTTAAGTGCCAGGCACTGTTACAAGGCCTGAGGATTGAGTGATAAATCACACCCCTTGCCCTGATGGAACTTACACTCTAACAGGGGAGACAGGCAATAACCAAGGAAGCTAACAAACAGAGAACACGCCTCCTGTAATCGTGCCTGGAGCACTGAGTGTGATAAAGACAAGAGGCCGTGATGGGAGGAGGGAGGAGTTGTCTGTTTTAGGTCGGGCCATCAGGGAAGGCTATTCTAGAAGGTAAACTTTAATGAAGTGAGGGAAGGAGTCAAGCAAGACATACGCAGAATGTTCCAGGAAAAGGGAAAAACAATTATACAGGACCTGGAATACAACCTTACTTGGCATCATAAAGGAAAAGCAGAAAGGCCAGTGTAGCTGGAGCACAGCAAGGGAAACAATGGTCGGAAACACGATCAGAGAAGTCGCCAGGGACCACATGGTGCAGGGCCTTGAGGTCATGGTAAGGCGTCTGGATTTTATTCTAAGGGTCCTGAAATGTCACGGATGCATCCCGCCCAGAGTGGTATGGCTTGATCTACATCAAAATACTCACTGTGCCTGCAGTGATGGAGTTACTGCTTGGAACAGGGAGAGCAGTCAGATGCTGTCGTGGGGGTCCAGGCCGAAGGAGGAGGTGGCCTGGGCCAACATGGCTGCAGGAGAGAGAGGAGAAGCTGTTGGATGCAGGCTACATTCTGATGAGACACCCTATAGGATGTGCAAATGAACTGTGTGCAGGTTATGAGGGAAGGAGAGGCATCAAGGATCATTCTAGTTTTTAGGCCTGAACAACTTACTCTGAAGAGGAAAATGTAAGAGGGTGGAAAGAAATCAAGAGTTCTTTGGATGTGTGAAGTGTGAGATTCTTCCTCCGCACTGACGAAGAGAAGTAAACTTGGCAGTTGGTGCATGCATTTCCTACTGCTGTGCTACAACGTACCTACCACATATTTAGCAGCTTAGGACAACACCCATTGATTATCTCTCAGTTTCTGTACATCAGAATTCCAGTTACGGGTTAGCGGGGTCACTGGCTCAGGGGCTCACCAGGATGAAATCAAAGTGGCGGCCAGGGCTGTGATTCTCATCTGAGGCCTGGGATCCTCTTCCAAGCTCACTGGTTGTTGGCAGAATCCATTTCCTTGCAGCTGTAGGACCGAGGCCTCCGTTTTCTTGCCGGCTGTCAGCCAGGGGCTGCTCTCAGCTCCCAGCGCCTGCTCTCAGTCCTCGCCATGTGGCTCCCATGGGCGAGCAGCACCATTGCTGTTCACTTTCTTCCAGGCCAGCAGGAGCGCACCTCGTTGACGCTTCACCTTCTTTTAAAGGCTCCCCTGATTAGGTCAGGCCCATTTGAGATAATTTCCTTTTTGATTATTTCAAAGGTAACCGATTAGTGTCCTAATAACAGGAGTGATATGACATCATAGTCACGAAATCTACCCACACTCGAGGAGGAGATTACACAGGGTGTGTACACCAGGGGGCAGGAAGCTTGGGGTGACCTTAGAGTCCTGCCTGCCACAGCTGGATGCATAATGGCTATATGAGCCTGGAGCTCAGAGGCAGTTCAAGGCTATTAGAGCCATGGGATTAGATAAGGTCACCTAGAAACTACAGATGACCAAAAAGTGATATTAATATAAAAATTATTATATCTAATATTTGCTAAGTGCATTCTACATGCCAGGTGCCATCTAAGTGTTTTACATATATCCCTCATTTAACAATGCCATGAGATACCTACCATCCTCATTTCACAAATAAGGATACTGAGGCATAGAGAAGTTAATTCACTTGCCTGAACTCATGCTTCTATTTCAGTAGTGGAGCCAGAATTTGAACCCAGGCAATCCGGTTCCAGAATCTATGCTTTAGTCACTACTTAATATTGCATCTCCTATCAGAAGAGATGAGGGCACAGGACTGAGACCTGAAGCTCCAATCTTTACATCTAGAAATAAGGGAGCTAGTAAAGGAAATGGTGATGGGGCAGCCCTGAAGGTAGAAGAGGAAATCAGGGGCCCATGGCTTCCTAAAAGCCAAATGTAGAAAGCACCATGAGAAGAAGAGAATGATCAGCTGGGTCAAATATTAATATTTGGGGGAAAATCTCCCATGCTCACATTCATAAAGGTGCACCAAAACGACCACATCATTTATGCATTCACTTGGTAAATACATTATCTGTTTACTATGTGCCAGGGAGTATAGCAGGGACCAAAACAGGCAAGTCCTCTCCTTGTGGGGTTTACATGGTAAATGGGGAAAAGGGGATTGCCAAAAGCATGTAAATAAATGCTTAAATAATCTCAGTTCATAGCACTAGGACAAAAATAAAACTGAGTTCAGCATCAGAGATAAGTCAGAATGAACTCATTAACATTTGCTTCCTTCCCTCTTTGAATTAATCTGCCAGGGCTATCACAACCAAATACCACATCCTACTGGGTGGCTTAAACAACACCAATTTCTTTTCTTACAGTTCTGGAGACTAGAAGTCCATCATCAAGGTGCTGTCAGGGTTGGTCTCTGGTGAGAGCTCTCTTTCTTGCTCATGGATGACTATGTTCTTGCTCTGTCCTCACGTGGTCTCTCCTCTGCGTGTGCACAAGGAAAGAAAGAGGGCACTGGTGTTTTATTCTATTCTAATAAGGACACCAATCTATCAGATTAGGGCTCCACACTTCTGAACTCATTTCACCTAATTACATCCCTGAAGGCTCTGTCTCCAAATATAGTCATATTGAGGGTTAGAGCGTCAACACAGGAATCTTGGAGAGCAGGATACAGAATTCAGCCCATAACATTCTTTGACCCCTAAAAGAACTTCTCAGCATAGAGGGGGAAAGGAGAAAGTGAGCCTTTACATAGGAACACTAGAGAAAAATAGCAAAAACACAGAGTCCTATTTCTTTTATAATAGTGAAGAATATGATTGGTTATGAGCCCTGTTTACACTCTGAGCTCCATTTCCATTGCTAGCATGGGAATGCTTTTATTCCTGACGATGGAGAGAGGAGGAGAGCCATTAAGGTGCTCTGATCTCAGGATGAGATATCTAAAGAAAAATAGGACATCCCGCCATGGGGAGCTAATCTCCTTCCTTTCATAGCTTTTATATCTTATTGCACCAAAAGGCCTCCCTTCATTCTCAAACTTGAACTGAGTAACAAAGAGCCCTCTTAAGGATGTGGGCTCCAGACTTAGATTCTGATATTTTCGCAGATCACTGCAGTAAACTCCTTTTTCACTGAAGTCAGTGATGAACATCTTTGTTCTTTGCAATTTAAAAAGCCCAACTAAACCAAAGTGTTCAACAATCTTTTAATAAATAAATATAAATATTATAAATAACATTTGAGAGTGAATGGATGCAGTTAACAATTTTCCAAAGAATTTCCTAAGTATACTAACATTCCACTGTGATATCCTCTTTATTGATAATTTTCTTAGTAAAGCCTTTCTTTATAACTAACACAGAAAGTCAATTGCCAAATTATCATTAGTTTTGAGTGTGGTATAGTATGAATTATTGAGGTTTTATTATGTTTTCAAACACCACTCAACTTCTGCTGATATATTCACTAGATGTTAAAAGCATACTTGGATATGAAAAGGAGTGAAGTTAGACCCTTACCTCACACCAAATACAAAACTTGACTCAAAATGAACAAAAGAGCTAAATCTAAGAGATAATAGTACACGAGTCTTAGAAAAAAATGTAGGTGTAAACCTTTGTGATGTTGATTTAGTGAATAGTTTCTTAGATATGACAACTAAGCCACAAGAAATCACAGGAAAACCTAGATACACTGGACTATCATCAAAATGAAAAAATTCTGTGCTTCAAAGGATGCCATTAAAAAAGTGAAAAGGAAACTCATAGATTGGGAGAAAGTATTTTAGAATCATATCTCTGATAAGGAACATGTATCCAGAATATATAAAAAAAAAATCTTACAACTAAAAAAATAAAAGGACAAATAACCCAATTTTTCAAATGGGCAAAAGATACAAATAGACATTTCTCCAAAGAAGATAACCAAATGGCTAATAAGTACATGGAAAGATGCACAACATCATTTAGTCACCAGAGAGATCAAAATCAAAATCACAATGAGATGCCATTTCACACACACTAGGATGGCTAAAATAAAAAAGACAGACAATAACAAGTGTTGGTGAAGATGTGGAAAAAACTGAACCTTCATGCATTGTGAGACTGTAAAAGGGTGAAGCTACTTTAGAAAGCAGTTTGGCAGTTCCTCAAAAAGTTAAAAATAGAGTTACCATTTGACCTACTAATTTCACTCCTTGGTACATACCCAAGAGAACTGAAAACATGTCCACACATACCTGGACATAGTAATGGGTTGACATAATTACTTGGTCATATTTTAAACATTATACTGACCTTTTGTTACTCATTTAATTACTCAAAAATCATTAATTAAGACACTTCTATTATAGTCCATCACCTAGGTACAGGGAATAGAGAACTGAACACGACACAGCGCCCTCAAGGAAAGAATAGACAAGTAGGGCTAACAGAAACATTAATGTATGGTTATAGTAGTATATGATGCATGTCATAAACCACAATAGGGATACGTACAGAGGACCAGCTAAGATCTGACCTATAACAAAAGGGTATCTTGAAATTAACTTCTTTGCCTTCCCTGCTTTACTCTTTAGAGATCAAGGAGACAAACATCAGGAAACTGAAGAGACAGAAGAGAAAAGGGAGCCAAGGAGCCTGGTTTTCCTAGATCTAGACCATCAATAATTGGTCACCATGAGGACTGCAGACAGGCTGCTGTTTATGCGCCAAGTGACCATGTTGGCTACTTCCGCCTTACAGAATAGTACAGCTTTTCAAGCAGTTTAACCCAATGAGCTTCACTTTCTGACCTGATGTGAATTCGTATGTTGTCATCAAAACCATCATCCCGTGATTGCCTTGCAGTCATCAAACGTGAACAGTTAACAAAATAGGTGCAACATTTTCATCGAAGCAGCATGGACATGTGTCTGTGGGTGGTACTGAAGGCAACGCTAGATGTTCACCAAAACCCCCTAAAATCTCGCCTGTTTATCATCATCCATCTAGAAGTCCCAGTAACACCACCAGGTCTGTCAGACGTACCTAATTCACTGCTTCATTCCCACAAGGCTACCTAAGTCTGAACTGAGTCTGAGAGAAACCAGTGAAGTGACCACAGCCTCTTTAGAAAGCAGGTCCTGTAACCAGGGGGCAGCTCTACCCATACACTGTGGTTGCATATGTTTTCAGAGGAACACTGGCAATTAACAAATATCTGCCAGTAAAAATTACTCTGAAGTGGTTGGCAACATTAACTAGAGTTATTTCCCCATTTATTTAACCTTAAAAACATTTCCAAAGATTTAAGCTATTTCCTGTGCTTCATGGTATGGCTTCCCACACCCCAACGACTTTACATCATCGAAGGAGAATGCACCACGGGGAATGGTCAGAATCTAACGAAGAACAGTCTTATTTCAGCACAGTTGTATGGGTGGCTATTTTTTCTCCCTCCTCTCTTTATTTCATGTGCTAGAAGAGCAGCCCTTAGATGGCCTGGTTCCAAGCAGATACATTTCCAACAGAGCAGCCAGGCATCTAGGTAAGGCAAATGCCTTCTCCTAAATGCCAGTGGTTCACGTTGGGCTGTATCACTCCAGGACCATCCTCTTGGCTGCAGCTGATTGCATGCCACCGGCAAAAACGGTGTACATCAGATTCAAAAACAAACACTGGGACATTTCTGGATTAAAAGCTATTAAGAATGTGCATAATTGCCTCTTTGTTTATAAAAGTTTTTGCTAATCTTTTGTGACCCGCTTGCCTTGGCCTGAATGATCTTACCAGAGCTGCATTCCTGAAGTTTTCCTAAGATAATTTTTTGGTCCATTTTGTCTTTAAGTTTCCTCTCCCCAATTCTAATGGAAAGGCAAAGGGAGCTGCTCCAGCTAACAATCCCCGGCACGACAAAGGATCCTCTTAAGGAAGAAAATAGGATTGTCACCTGTTTCCAGAAACAACATTCAAATCCAATGGCTCAGCCCAAAGGGAATGCCTGCAGTATCTACAACAGTACAAAAAAAAAAATTACAATCATTTCATGCACACAATATTAGAAACACAAAAGCAAAGACGCCTTCCCGGCACAACTTGCCAGAGCACCTGTAAGCCAGCTGCCTTGTGCCAAGTCACTAAAGTACATGTGGTCCTACAACAACGTTATACACGTTCTCATATTTATTCCATCCTCCTGGGAAAACAAACAAGAATACTTCCACTGAGATTTTACCCTACAACATTACCCTTCATTACAGAGTTATATGGCATCATCTGTGTTGTGGGGACACTCTGGGATTTTTTTTTTTTTTGGTTATTGTAACATTTTGTGTATATAAACACTTTACGATCAGAAAGAAAATAATCTGAGTAGATGTTTACAAATTATATTCAAGTGCCCTCTATCTTTTTGGTACAGTGGCAGATTTCATAGACTACTGGATTATAAACATTTTTAAGTACAAGGATTTAAATTATAAACTGCTTCCTTATGGAATTCCGGTCAAGATGGTGGAGTGGTAGGACCACAAGCTCACCTCTCCTCGAGACTACAATGAAACCACAATTGAATGCTAAACAACCATCGAAGAAAGACTGGAACCTAGCAAAAAAGATATTCTGCAACTGGAAACATAAAGAGGGAACCACAGTAGGATGGTAGGAGGGGCGTGCTCATGATATAATTGGGCCCCATACCCCCCAGGTGGACGACCCACAAGCTGATGATTTGTCAACTTGCAAAGGCCCCCCCACAGGAGTAATAGTTCTAAGCCCCATGTCAGGCTCCCCAGCTTGGATCCCGGCATCGGGAAGAGAAGGAGACCCAGGGCATCTGGTTTTGAAGGCCAGGGGGGCTTGGCTCCAGGACCCCCATGGGACTGAGGGGAATGGAGACTCCAATCACTTGAGAAGCATACACGGAAACTCACATGTACCAGGTCCAAGGGCAGAGGCAGTGATTTCATAGGAACCTGGGCCAGACTTGCCTGCTGGATTTGGAGGGTGTCCTGGGGACATGGGGGATGGCTACAACTCACTCAGGGGACATAAAAGCTGGTGGCAGACATTCAGGGAGTGTTCATCTACATGAGCTTTCCTGGAGGCTGACATTTTGATTGGATCATTAGCACCAAGACCTACCCCCACCCAACAGCCTGTAGGGAAGCCTCAGGCCAAACAATATACAGGGTGGGAGCATAGCCACACCCATCATCAGGCTTCTTAAGCCACAAAGGCCTCTAGACACAGCCCTACCCACCAGAGGTCCAGGACCAAGCTTCACCCAGCATTGGGCAGGCACTGGCTCCTCCTGCCAGGAAACCTGCATAAGCCTCTAGTCCAGCCCCATCCACCAGGAGCAGATAGTAGAAATAAGAAAACAATAATCCCAAAGCCTGTGGAAGGAATCCACAACACATAGAAAGATAGACAATATGAGGCGGTAAAGGAATAGCTCCCAGGCCAAGGCACAAGATAAAATCCCAGAAGAAGACATAAGTGAGAGGAGATAGGTGATTTATCTGAGAAAGAGTTTGAAGTAATGATGGCCAAGATGTTCAGAGAACTCAAGAGGAGTATAGATGCACTGAGTGAAGTTTTTAGCAGAGTTGGAAAATATAAAGAATACCCAAACAGAGTTGAAGGATAAAATCACTGAAATGAACAATACATTAGAAGGAACCAAGAATAGACTAAATGAGGCAGAAGAACAGATCAGTGGGCTAGGAGACAGATTAGTGGAAATCACTAATTCAGAACAGAAAAAAAGCATAAAGAATAAAAAGGAATGAAGATAGTCTAAGAGAACTCTGGGACAACATGAAGCGCTCTAATATTTGCTTTATAGGAGTCCCAGAAAGAGAAGAGAGAGAGAAAGGACCTGAGAAGATTTTTGGAGAGAGAACAACAGAAAACTTCCCCAACTTGGGAAAGGAAATAGTCAACCCAAGTCCTGGAAGCGCTGAGAGTACCACACAGGATCAACCCAAAGAGGAACACACCAAGGCACATAGTCCTCTAATTGACAACAATTAAGGATAAGGAGAAAATATTAAAATTAGCAAGAGAAACGCGATGAATAACATACAATGGAACTCCCATAAGGTTATCAACTGATTTTTCAGCAGAAACTCTACAGGCCAGAAAGGAGTGACACGGAATATTTAAAGTGATGCAAGGGGGAAACTTACAACAAAGAATACTCTATCCAGCAAGGCTCTCGTTCATACTTGATGGAGAAATCAAAAGCTTCCCAGATAAACAAAAGCTAAAAGATTTCAACACCAGCAAACCAGCATTACAACAAATGTTAAAAGACCTTCTCTAGTCATCAAACCATAAGAAAAGAGAACAAAAAGAAGAAAGAGAAAAAAAAAAAAGAGAGCGAGAGACCTACAATAGATTGCTTTGGCTGTTCGGGGTCTTTCATGGTTCCTTATACATTTTAGAATTGTTTGTTCTAGTTCTGTGAGGAATGTCGTGAGTGTTTTGATGGGGGTTGCGTTGGATCTATGGATTGCTTTGGGTAGTTTGGCCATTTTGATAGTGTTAAGTCTTCCAATCCAAGAGCACAAGAAATCTTTCCATTTCTTTGTGTCATTTTGGTTTTCAGAGTATAGGTAGCCTCCTTAGTTAAGTTTATTTCTAGGTGTTTTGTTGTTTTTGATGGAATGGAAATGTTTCTGCCAGTTATAAAATTCTGGTTTTTGAAGTGGAAAAAAAAGTGAATGAAGGGCCACAAATGGCAAAATATCTTTCTTTTTTATGGGTGAGTTGTATTCCATTACACACACACACACACACACACACACACACACACTGCATCTCCATTATCTATTCAACTATTGATGTGTACTTAGGATGCTTCCATATCTTGGCAATTATAAATAATGTTGCTGTTAACAGCAGGGTGTATGTATCTTTTTTGAGTTAATTCTCATTTTGTGGTTGGCTTTATTCCTTTGATAACTATGTAAGTTTAAAAAGCTAAAGTTCTAAACCTTCTTAGAAACAATGGAAATACATATATTTAAATTAAAAAATATATGTGCAGTTAAAAAAAAGATCTATTAAACCATGAAAGACATAGAAGAAACTTAAAAAGACATATTACTAAATGAAAGAAGCCAATCTGAAAAGGCTACAAACTACAATTCTAACCAAATGACATTCTGAAAATGGCACAGCCACAGAAACAATAAAAAGATGGTGATTTCCAAGGGTTTGGGGAGAGGGAGGCGGGGAGGAATGAATAGATGGAGCACAAGGGATTTTTAGGGCAATGAAATTATTCAGTATGATACTATAGTGGCTACATGTCATTATGCATTTGTTAAAACCCATAGAATGTACAACATCAAGAGTAAACCCTAATGTAAACTGTGGACTTTGGTTGATAATAATGTGCCCATGTTGGTTCATCAGTTGTACCAAATATGCCACACTGATGAGGGATGTTGAGGGTAGGGGAGTATGTATGTGTGGGTGGGAAAGGCTATGTGGGAACTCCATATTTTCTGCTCAATTCTGCTGTAAACCTGAAACTGCTCTAAAAAATAAAGTCTATCAAAAAAATTAAAATAAATAAAATAAATAAATAAACTGCTTCCTTATTAAATATAGGGTATTGTATTCAAGTATCTATGGCTAACCAATAAAACAATTCCATCCGGCTGTATATCACAGCCAACATTAAGCATCCTCCCAGGTATATAGGCATTTATAGTTAAAAACAAAGTTCTATAAACTTGTATGTTCTGTCATTATTAAATGCTTATCCCTCTACCACCTTGTTTGGTTAGCCCTGTAAACAGGAAGCTCAAGTTCTTAGTCTACCAGCACTTCAGGGGAGGGAAAGTGTCCTATGTCAGGTCAGTCCTCCCTTCTTTCTAAGGGGAAGCCTAGAATAAACCACAGATTTCCTGCTGCTATCACAGGGTTGAGGTTCTGTTGATTTGGTTACAAGATAGTAAAGAAATTAGTGACTCTGCAAGCTATTAACCCAGACAAAACGATGGCTTTAGACTCCCAATTCCAGTATTTCCCAAGAGAGGCTACCCTAAAGCACATTCATTTCAAAGAAGGTATGAAAGCGACTTTGAAAGAAAAAGTCAACTTTTATGAGGAAGCAATCATATTCTTTAACATTTTTGTTACAGACCTGAAACATTTCTAAAGACTTCTTTTGTATAATTGAGTGTATAACCTCCACTTGTACTTCTATGTTTGCTGCTAAATTATACAAAAATTGACCATGCACTTAATATTTCTACCTGATACTTTCGTTTTTCTATATGGTGGTTAAATTTATCATTTAGCTAATCATTTGTCAAATAGTTGTTTTGTACTCAGAAACAAATATCATCAGGAGAGAGTGGATTCCAAGAGCCTTGGCCCTGTAAACAAGATCTCTCCGTGCATTAGTTGCAAGGGATTATGGCTTGCTCCCCCTGGGGATGGTAAGTTTGTATTTCTAGTTGTGTCTGAGAAGGTTGGCTTGTGGTAAGCAGGGGAAGCAATGGCACTGCACGTGGGGGCAGAAGGGTGTGCTGACCAGATAATCAAGGGATGCAATGACATTGACATCTTGGAGTGTGTGTGCAAATGCCACCCAGACCTCCCCTCTGCTGTCATTTTCTTGGCCCCTGGCCCTAACTTACTGGACAAGTGATAAGCACCTGACCTTAGCTAGGCCAAATCTATGCTGTCTCATGTAGGAATCTGAAATGAGAAACACAGAAACTGTTGGGTGGAAGGTGAGTCTCATTAATGGCAGAGCGCTAAAGGTGAACTGAAAAAATGGTCCAAAGAGAAAGGGGATATGAACAGCTAAGCTGAGGGAAGCAGAAGAGAGGCCCGTGGCTTGGAGAAGAAGAGAAGGAGGGCCATTTGGGTCTCTGGCAAGTTTGCCGATACTCAACCAGAACCCCAGGAGTCCTACCATTCTTCTGCTTTAGATCCCTCCACTCACGCTCAGTTTTGCTTAAGCTCATTTGCAAGGGTTTCTTCTGCTGACATCAGAAATATTGCTGCATGAGGCAGCACATTTTTCACTTCAGAATATATGTGGCTGGGAGTCATATTCAAACACTGTCACCCACAGATATTGAATGGCCTTGATCTGCTCTAACACCACCAGTCCAAACATGAGGATGGGTCCAGGGAGGCCCCTGCTTTGCCAGGCACTGACCCTGTATGCCAGGGCTGCATCATGGGGAGGAAACAGGTGGGGCCCTGGGTATTTGTTCAAGGTAATTTTGTCTTTGTGGGCTCTGCCCTCCATAAAACACCAAAATTAGATTTTATGGCTCTTTTGGTAATAAAGAGAAATGTAATCTTGGCTAGATCCATTTTTAAGTCACTATTATTATTATATTCATTTTTTTCTTCTGATTTTCAGAGAAATTAAAAGTAAGACATTTTTGTGGATCCATGAATGTGCCTTTGGTCCTGGTGCTGGGAGAGCAGCAGGGACTATTAACCAAATGGTCCAGAAGGGTTTCAGAGTGTCAGCTACAGGTACAGCACAACCACTGCAGAACCCCACTGAATATCAGCCCTGCAGCCAAAGGCCACTGAATGTGTACTGTCAGAGAAAGGGCTTAATATATACAATTAAAATGCTTTAATTAGTTATACATGTTGCTCTCCATGTACAGTTAAAGAAGAAACCACAGTAATTGGTCTTTTCTGTTGCCACACAGGTGCATGTAAATGCACAGAGAATGGTTAAGAAGGACAGACAGAAAACTGGGTACACGGGTTCTCCCTTGGGAAAGGAGATGCAGGTCAGGGCTATCAAAGGAGGTCAAACAGGGACTTTTACTTTATCTGAGGGTATTAACTGCTTTAAAGAAGAATTTATTTCATGCATTACTTATGTAATAAACCATTAAACATTTAATTAGAGGCTAAATACGCCCTCTGGCCTAGGGAAGGCTAATGACAGGCCCAGAAGAGCTATCTTTAAGAACTGCAATGTTTCCAGCCTAACAGCTAAGCACAGGGTCCCTTGAGCCAGACTGAGCAGGCTCATGTCCAGCCCTGTCACTGACAAGTTCCTTGGACCCTCAGTGCCTCAGTTTCCTTAGCTCTAAAATGGAGGAAATAATTGTAACCTACCTTGTGGGATTACTGTTAGGATCAGATGAGTTAATTTGCAAAAACTAATATGCAAAACTCTTGGAATAGTGCCTGGTACATGTTATCCTATATATTTTAACTCATTGTTATGAGCGTTACCATCAGTTTTTAAATTTTTAACAAGTTCTCATAAATACTCCCTTCAGCAAATAGTACAGAAGTTGGAAAGCCCTCCGTGTCTATCAACAGACTCAGGGGGATTCAGTTCAAGCCAGTGGGTGAGGGGAAAAGGGAGGCTTTTCCCGGAGTGTCGTGTCACCCAAGGTTGAGTTGCTGAGGTGGGTGGAGAGGTCAACTCTCTGGGGTCCAGGGAACAGCTACGTGTTCACCTGCCTTCCATTTCAGAAAACAGAGGCAGATTTCATTCTGTCCAAACCAAAACACAGTAAGGCCCAGGTATGTGTCAGGCTCTATGATAGATGCCAAGGGTGTTAAGGAAGAATAAATACTACTTTTCCTAGAGGACCATATCCTTCTACATAGATGCTCAAAGGAGAATTCAAATCTCTTGCTCAGCTGACCCCCACCATGGCCTTAGGGCCCAAGCACCAACATGGTTTTGCCAGAAGGAATGTCTACTTTGCTGAGCTTTATTCTTTCCATCTAAAGAGGAAATGGCTCCTGCCTTCAGGGAGCTCACATTTTACTAGCAACCGACAATAAACTGGGCATCAGTTCACATGCAGATTAATCACAGTTGATGCTCAGCGGTATGGAATATCGAGGCTACTGTGATAAGGAGTGATGAGACAAGAGGACCCCTTTGGATAAAGCAGCTGAAGAAAGGGTCCCTGGGAAGGTGATAGCTAAGATCTGTCCAGTGCAGGAACGAGGATTCAGCTGTGCAGGGGGAAGAGTGCTCCAGTCAAAGCAAGTGAAAACTGTAAAGGCTGTGAAATGGAAATGACCTTGGTATGGTCAGGGAAATATCAGAAGCCAGTGCAGCTAAAAAGGTATAAGCCCAAGGGACGTACATTTACAGAGGGAAGCATGGCCAGATGACGTTGTTTCAAAGTGAAAACGTGGACCTACTTAAACTAGCTAAGGGTTTTAAGATAAGAACAACAGGGTCTGGTGACACTTCCCTCTTCTCTATATTTGTGAGTCAGCAAATTCTTCATTAGGACACTTGTCTAAAGAGATGCTAGGAGACCACATGTTTCAAGGCAAAAATGGAGCAAAGAGAGGCACTCTACAGTTTACAAAATGCTTTTAGATGAGTTTGTCCTTTGGTCATAGTATAATTTTATTTGAACTACCAACAGTTTAAGGCATCATGATGGCCATTTTATGGATAAGGAAAAAAGAGATTCACAAAAGTTTGGAATCTTGTTTAAGGTGACAGAGTGAATGTGTGACCAAGCTGGCCCTGCAACCCAGGTCTTAAGGCTCTCGTCTTCTTTCTGATAAACTAGACCAAGAGGGACAGGACAGGGACACATGACGTCTTCCTCACGGTGGTCTCTATGGAAGACGTTAGGGCTGAGAGAGAGGAGAGGCTGTGTCCCTGAGCTGAAAAAATAAGTGCAGTTGAGAGATTTTCTGAGAATGTTTTACCTCAAATGGAAGGGAAAAAATTAGAAAACCACAATCCTCAGAGCCATGCCAAATTCAGTTAGGCCTGGTCTGATCAGCTGTGTAATTGCTGAAGCTGCAATCTACAGCCTCCTCCATGCTGTTCCAACTCACTCCTAAAAATGCAGAAAAGTTGGAGAGGATTTGTATCACATGTTCAATTGGGTCGTGTCTTCACTGTCTCCAGCATGTCATTTTATTTAGGACGTGCAAGAATTTGGCAAGTTTACCTAAATCAACACCAAAATCCAGGAGTTTGAATGTTGACATAAAAAATCTTTTTTTTTTTAAAAGGTTTCTTTTTTTTTTTTTCTTTTTGGTTGTTCTTCATTCAAGAAAAGTATTAGCAAGCAGTAACTGAGAGGCACCACCCATGTGAGGGCATGTGCAAAACATTTCAAGGCCCTATGCTCCTTTTCCAAATGACACGGATCTATAAGCTCTCAGGAGAGCTGATTAAAGACTGATGCCTAATAACATCATAGATCAGCAAGGAACCGAGTTCCTGGCATCTTTCCCCCATTGCTGGTATACTGGTTAGTAGTCATGCTGGTTAACCCATGTCTCATCAAAGCAAACTAAAATCCACAGTGAAAAGTTCTAAGACAGGAAAATCCAGCTAAATGCTGAATAGAGTACAGATAGGTGTCCCAAAATACTGATGAGCATCACCGATGGTTTGTAAAGTAATTTAGGGAGAGGGGCTATGTGAAACAATAATTTAATGGGTATGGGCGTATCTTAACGCATATTCAAAAATATATCGTTAGTATATATCAAACTTACGATTTTTAGAAACATATTTGCATTGGGAGAGGTTGAAGCCAGTAGCAACATGGTAATTCACCCAATGCTAACCCCCCAAATCATAGGTGTGGTGTCAGGTGATATGAAGTCATGGTTAAAAGTCACGATGGTGATGCCTGGTAACTGGGAAATATTGCAACACAAAAAGCACTGAATTAAGAACAGGTAAAACAGGCCAATTGAGAATGGTTAAGCAGTAATAATAATATCCTTGAAGATAGGGACAGGGTCTTCTTTAAAATTATACTTGTTTGCTATCACTGCTATATCAATAACTACAAACATAGTGGCTTAAAGCAACACAAATCTATTATCTTCCAATTGTAGAAATCAGAAGTCAGAAATGGGTCTTACAAGGCTAAAATCATGGTGCCAGTAAACTGTGTTTCTTCTGGAGGTTCTAAGGGACACTTTGTTCCTTGCCTTTTCCAGCTTCGAGAGAACACCTGCATTCCTTTGCTCATGGCTGCAACACTCTAACCTCTGGTTCTATCATTGCATCTCCCTCTCTGACTCTAGCTCTCCTACAGCCCTCTTTCACTTTTAAGGGACCCATGTGTTTACATTGGGTCCACTTGGATAACCCAGGAGACATTCCCTATCTCAAGAGCTAGAATTCAATCACAGCTGTAAAGCCTCTTTTGCCATGTGCAGTAACACATTCACAGGTTCTGTGGATACCTTTGAGGGGCCATTATTCTGCCTCCCACGAAAACCGTATCTCCAGGATATACCATATGCCTGAAACTGCACACTCAAAAAGTGTCTGTTAAATACATTTTAAATAATAACTTTGCTGATATAGGCGTCTAAGATATTTCAAGGCTGCATTAGATACACTTCACACTGTATGCCATTTAGCTGTCATCTAATGTAAATGAAGATGCTAAAGACTTTCAAGGTTAAATAACATGTAAAGGTCACAGAGGTGGTCAATGTAGAGTCAAGAAACAGACACAGGTCTGTAGTGATATTAGGGCCTTTGCTTTTGCCACTGCTTTATTCTATTTCATTTAACCTCTCTGAGCTTCATTTTCCTCATCAAGAAAAATAGAAGAATACAGTAGGTAATGTCTGAGGTCTCTTCCAGTTTGAGAAGCCATTTTTTCTCCACTCTGAAATAGGCTTTTAAAATATGAAACTGTGGGTCAATATTACCTCTAGGGTCACCCCCTGAGTTGCTAAAGTTATCACTTTTAATCGCAAGCAGAAATGAAACAATGGTGTGGTTTCCTTTGAATATGCCTGCTCCAAGTCCTTTCTAATTACTAAAATGTTATTAAAATTCAAAAACAATGGCTTTGTTTATATAAACCATATATGTCTTTTTTTTACAAACCCCTTTTCCCAAATTCCAACCTGATGCTCTCAAAAATGGCAGAATAAAATAGTTTAAAATTTTCATTGAAAAGTGCCTACTATAAAGTAGAATTCTAGTTAAGTAAATGCAGAATAAATGATAGAATTAGAAAATCATGATTTACCAATCCCAATGAAGCAATGTCAAATATTGTGAATAAATACCAAAACTATTAAATAAAAGGGAGTTTTTTGATTGGTGGAACTTATAACAGGGATTGGAATGTTCATACATGAATACAATGACCCATCTTAGCATTACTCTAAGTTGGAAAGCCAGACATTATTTGCCTTATGAAGTAATGCATCAGGAGTATACAATATATAATAATGAAATATTATTATCTAAAAAATTTCACCTGAATTTTTGAAACTCTATATCTAACCACAGCTCTCCAGGAACAGAAGGATGAGTTAAATAATAACACAAGGAAGGAATCAGCCAAATCCAGATTTTCAAAGTACAACTATTCAATTTAACTAAGAAGCCAATAGCATAAAAAAGGAAAAGAATGAATTACAAAAGAAAAGAGATGTTTATAGACAAAACCTTTGTAACATGTGATCTTCTTTAGATCCTGATTCAAATTAACTGTAAAAAGACTTATTTAAGAAGTCTACTCCCAGCCATGAAGGAGTAGCAAAGATTTGATTTACCTTGTTTGATTTCCCCAAACAGAAAACTAGAAAACAAGGGGTGGGGGTGGGAATGAAACAGCTGCCATTGGCCAACGTGCACAACAGGATTCTGATGAGACAAGAGAAACAAGAGATGATTCAAACAATCATGCTTATTTTCTGCCTGAAGGCACACTGCAGACCACAGGAGGGTAGGGCTCCAAGAAGAGCATAGAAGTCTTGCTAAGTTACGGAGACAGAGATCTGACTTCTGGAAGTTTGAGGTGACTGGCAGTTGCAAGCAAAGTTCTGGGAGAAGGGACCAATGCAGAAAAATAGCTTCAGATATCCTCATATGGGCCCCCTGGAGTCTCAGCTAACTATTAAGATCTGGTGCTTAGTGTGAAAATTCAGGAGGCTAAGCAAGCAGTGCCTCAGGAGTTACGGACTAAATAGTTCAGAGAGCTCACCCAGGACTGGGAGGTGTTCTGTTTCTCTGACCAACATAGGAAGTCTTGCTGATCACTTCAAGTGTTCAGGAGAAACCCCAGAAAGACTACATCTTAGAAGGGGGTTAAATAAAATATTCCTAAAGTATAAGATACTGTAGAATCACCCTAAGAAAAGTCTTTAAAAGTCTCAAGAGGATCAAAGTGAACAGCAAACTGAACTGAACACCAGAAGAAAGGCTAACACTCTTAAAGGATAACAATAAAATCCAGATCCTTGAGGATATAATATTCACAAAGTCCAGCATCTAACAAGAAAGTATTTGACATCTCAAGAAGCAGGAAAATGTGACCCATAACCAAGATAAAAATTTTTCAATAGAAATAGACAAACAGATGATAGAGATTATGAAACTGCAATCAAAGCCATTTAAAAATCTATTTTAGCTACATTCAAGTAATTAACAAAACACATGAACTTAGTGAGGATGTAAGTGAAAGATATAAAAATGAACCAAATGGAACTTCTGAATTAAAAAACACCACAAGATCTATATGAAAAGGATTAGACACTCCAAAGGGAAAGATTAGTGAAGACACAGTAATAGAAATTTTCTAAATGAGCAGAAAGAGAGAGAGAGAAAAAAAAAAAACTTAATGTATCTCAGTGATCTGTGAGACACTACCAAGTGGTTTTTTAACATCTGCATATTTGGAGTTCCAGGAGGAGAGAGAAAAAACAGAATAAAAGTGTTAGAAAAAATAATGGCTGTGAATTTTCTGAATTTGATGATACACAAGCTCAATTAAACCAAAAAAGGATTTTAAAAAGAAGAAGAAAAACAAAAAAAAATTCAAGGCACATGATAATAAAATGTATGAAGACACATTACTTAAGGAGAACTAGGATAAGAAATAGGGGGGAGGAGGGTGGGTAGGGACAGACTGGAGTTCGAGATTGGTAGATACTGACAGGTATATATAGAATAGATAAACAAGTTTGTACTGTATAGCACAGGGAAATATATTCAAGATCTTGTAGTAGCTCATGATGAAAAAGAATATGAAAATGAACATATGTATGTTCATGTATGACCAAAAAACTGTGCTGTACACCAGAAATTGACACAATATTGTAAACCGACTATAACTCAATTTTTAAAAAAGAAAGAAAGAAATTACATTTCTCGTCATTACCTATGTGAGCCAGAAGACGATGGAACAGCATCTTTTCAAGCACTGAAGGAGCTAGTGTGGGCGTAGGGGACTCTTAACAACCTAAGATTCTAAATCCAGCAAAAACATCTTTCAAGAATGTAGAAAAAAAATTCAGGACTTTTTCAGAGAAACAAAAAGTCAGAAGTCATTTCCAGATGATCTAAATTATGCAATTTGTTGAAGGAAGTTCCTTGAGCAAGGAAAATGATACCAGATTGAAACTTGGACCTTCCAAAAGGAATGAAGCACACCAGCAATGGGAAGTCAATAGATAAATATTTTAAACTTTTCCATTTTTGTTTTAGTTAAGAGATAAAGCAAAACTAGCAACAATGTATTGTGGAGTTTATAACATATGTATGTTTAAAGCAAAAATAATAACAATACATTGTGGATTTAGAACACGGTATGAACACAACAGTGAAAGAACAGGGTAATAGAAATGAAAACAGATTATTGTAAGTTTCTTTAATTATCCATGTAACACTGTAATATTTCTTAAGGGAATGTGAAAATTTAAAGAATATTGTTCATCTATAGCAACCACTGAAAACTAAATCAATGAGATCTAACTAATAAGCTTTTAAGCCAGTAGTGGCCATAAAATGAAATCATGAACAATTCTCAGTTAATCCAAAAGAAGGAAGGGAAAATAAAAAACAAAGAAATGTGATAAATAAAAAACAAATACCAATATGGTTGATGTAAACCCAACCAGATCAATAATCACCTTAATTGTGAAGGATGTAAACTACAATAAAAGCAGACATTTTCATAATGATTAAAAAACCAAAAGAAACCATGTGTTGTCTACAAGAAAGAGATAAATCTTAATGTAAAAGGATGGAAAAAACAGGCCATAGAAACACTAATGATCATGATAGCAAACAGCTTATTGTGCCTTCTTTCTTGTTTTTTGTATGAGATGATGCTATGCAATAATTTCTGGAACAAAATGGATCTATCAAATGTGCATGTGACACCTTTAAAACTGAGGAATGTGAATGTCAGCAGGTATCAGACTGAGAGTACACAGGAGAGACAGGCAGAGGTTTTCAGCATCTCACCTGGTACGGCGTTCAAGCTAAATGAGCCTTTTGGTGAAGTTCAAAGCAGGGCCCATTGCCTGTTGCAGTTGGACTTGTCATCTGTTTATGAAGCATGTGCAGTTTCAGGCCCTCCTCCTCAGCCACAGAGAGCCTGTCCAAAAAGTGTTAACCAAGAATTAGAAAAAAGTAGGCCAGGGACGTTCTAAATAATGATTTCATTCTTTGGGTTTATCCTGGGTTTCCCTGAGTTTCCAGGGTAACCATTTATTGTAAAGTCTTGGCATCTTTTGGGTTAAGTTATAGGGAAAAATTCTATGAAAATTAGTGGAACAGAGCTGTTTTAAGGTCATTCAGTGTATCAAGCAGCCTAAGCCAAGGTCTGGCTCAGGGACCACAGCTAGCTCCTCAGCCCCCACCCTCCCTGTGATTCTCCTGGGATGGAGAGGCAACGGGATAGCAAAGCTTTCACCTAATCTCCAGAGTTATTTCACCACTGGGGACCAGCTAGTATGGAGAGGAATAGAGAGAATTTTCTTAAATTGAAGTATAGTCAGTTTACAATGCATCAGTTATTTCTGGTTTACAGCATAATGAACATTTTGTTTGCACGTCTTTACATTGATTCATATCACCTTAGCAAGGATCATAATGAAGACCTTCATCTGGAAATCTTTCTTAGAAACTCTGTAAGGAGTTTGGCCACCAGGAAAGTTGTGTGCATGAGAGCATCTAGTCCTCCTGGAAGAAAAGTGAAGGGAACTTCAGCAGAATTATTGATCCTGCTCATTCCACCCCCTCACTCCTTTCCCCACTCTTGAACAAAGAGTCGGGAAGACACTTCCCCGGGGAAATGAAGACTCTTGAACAAAGAAAGGCAGAGTAAATCTCTGCCAGCCCCTGTGAGGGAGGTCCTTGGGAAACAGACTATTGGCACTGAGGCATAAGGTTACTGAGTCCATCTTAGGACAGTCAATGGGAATTGGTTACTAGGTATCCCAGGCTGACACTGCACTATGATCCGACTCTGGGGAGCCTAGCATGAGCTCCTCAATAGCAAGAGAGACACACGGACATCACCTACTTACAGATTTTCACCTTACATACTTTCGAAATCATAAACATATTGATACCCCAAAGCAAAAGACTATGAACTCTACCTGCCACCAAGGATGCTGTCACTGGTCATGTTGGTCATTTTAGGCTCAATCATCCTTTGGTTTGTTGGTCCATACTCTGATTGCTTCTATTTCTGTTATTTTTGATAAGTGCTTAATTTTTGATGAGTACAAAGACATTGAGAACTTTGAAAGTGCCATTAATAAAAGGTTATGATGACAATGGAAGCACAGGTCAAAAAAATTTTTTAAATGGAAAGTGACAAGATGTCCACAGATCCATGGGATGAGTCGTTCATCAGTAGGAACAATTTTGAAGGACAAAGAGCAAATCATGTAAAGTGAAAACCTCTAGGTCTACACAAAGGACGGTAATCAGCAAGAGACAAGGAAAAGTAACTGATGAAATGGAATATTTAGCCTTCATATCAAAAGCCTATCAGACTAATATTAATTCAGGAGAAGGCCAGAAGGGTACTGGAGAACTAAACTATGAAAATTGGCTGCATAAACCTTTTTTCTCAATGTTTCCTATGGTTCCACTGTTTGGAGGCCCTTTCAAGTCTGTGCATCAGAGTGAGTGCTGACTAGACTGTCAGTGTGAATACTGCAGCTGCTAAGATATTCCTGATGTCACTTACAGAGGTCGCAGGGTAAGGTGAGGTAGGTATACGTGGAGGGTGATTCTGAGGCAATAGAATTTCGATACGGGTAACACTAGCTTATTATTCCAAAAAGATGCTCAATAGAAATCAGTACAAAATAAAATAATATGCCTAGTTTTAAAGTTTAAACCTTTACTTATGAAGGACTTAGGAACAAGTGGACCTACAAACAGCCCTTTATAGCCCCTTGTGCAGGCAGAGGTGTTTGGGATGGACTGAACTGTCTTGTGGTGCTCTGTTGGAGGTGTTGTCACTGGGGCTGGTCCACTGCAGAGAGACATCAGTCCCACTTGGGATGAGAACAGTGGCAGTTCTCAGCAGATTGTCTGGCCCCCAGTTTTGGAAATGACAAGGCAGAGGGTCATGGAGTTATAAGGGCAACAGAGGAGGAGTCTCTTGGAACCACAAGGAAGTTTTAGGAAAAGAGTTTAAAAGAAGGGCATATGTGTTCTTCCCAAGTCTGCCGTGCTTGCTTCGACAGCATATATATACCAAGTCTACCTTTTAGCATATAAGGGGAGTGAGTTGGCAGAGGAGAAATCCCATGGCCTCCATGATTCCTTCTCCAAGGCCTGTATGGTTCAAATGAGAAGGGCCACTGCTCTTACAAGCCCACAGAGGAAGCGAGTAAGTGTTAAGTGTTCAAAAGGTACTTTATTGATTGAGTGATGGGTGTGCCTTGAAGCACTGAAACAAAGTGAAAATTCATTGAACATAACTGTTTAACTCTTGCTAAGGAATAGAATTCCTTTGAGGGAAAGAACCATCTTTGTTTAATGCAGTTAAGGAAAAATGAAGATGAGTTTGAATTGAGATACAGAGTAAGCTAAACTGATCTCTATATACAAACGAATAGGAATTTGAGGGGAAGGGGAGGAGGCGTAAATGAGCTGGAAGGGAGAGGAAAGAATGATGAATGAGTTAGAGACAGAGAAGCATTAGGGAAGGAAATTTCTGGTTTCAGTAACTGCCACAATATTTTAAGAAGAAGGATACCGACTTCCATTTTGATTTTTACACTGTGCGATCCTAGTCCTAAGCCTTAAGTGAAGGCTGCCACACACACTCTTGAGTCATCATACTTTGGATAAGAGGGGATTAGGATTGTACCCAGAAGGATGACCTAGGGCTGGAAAGGAACAGGAGGGAAAATTCGGATGGCCCAGAGATCTCACTGCATGTAAGAATTCAGTGTCAGGGCTTCCCAAGAGAAAGTCTCACTACCACGATCACCACCACCACCTCCCCGCCCCCACGCCTACCACACCACTACCACCACCAAGAACTCCTAGATATGTAGTCAAATACCAGATATAGCACTGTATATTTCATGGGGTTCACACCAACCATATCTAAACATGAAAGGGCAAGGTAGCCAGAACAACTAGAGATCTTGGACACAGCGGACCACTAAACAGAGCACAGCCTCCACTCTAAACAGAGCACCCTGAACTCTCACTGTCATTAACAACAGCACAGTTCCAAACCCTAGTTTTGTTGTGTTTTTAATTCCATTCCACTTAATGCCTTTGGAGCATTTCTCAGAGATGCTGAGAAAAATCCCAGGAGAAAAAAATCAGGTAGGTTGCAGACACTGAGACAGCGAATCTTCCCTATTAGAGAGGTCCTGGGCCATTCCTCAATGCCTCGGGGAGAAGTGTTCATTGCTTCTGCTTCTTCTGGCAGAAAATCACTGGATATGGAATTATACTTACTTCCCGTGTTCCTTTCGCATGGAAATAGGATGTAGAAATCTTCAGCTACAACTGCTGATATTTAGAGCCTCTGAGAAGTCAGATAAACTAAAATATCTAGACATCAAGTGAGGGTGTGTTGGATATCTTAGAGATATCTAACTGCAAGGAACTCTAACACTGTTAGAGAGATTAATTCTTTACTTCTCCAGGTTCTTGTAATTAAAAAAATTCTTTTTGCTTTTGTTTTTTACTTAAGCTCTGATAGAATTTAGAATCTGATATGGAATCTAACAAAGAGGGCTAAGCCTACAGCTTTGGTGTCATCTGGATCTTCTGTTCAGCATGTGCGGCTGAATCATTTCCATGATCAAAATACCTAATTACTGTATGTGTGTGTGTGTGTGTGTGTGTGTGTGTGTGTGTGTGTGTGTATACATGATTGGGACATGCTGTGCACCAGAAATTGACACACTGTAACTGACTATACTTCAATTTAAAAAATTTTTAAATAAATAAATGTATTTAAAGCAAAAAAAAAAAAAAAAAAAAAAAAAAAACTCCATTATCTGCACACACCAGACCTCAGACTGACAGACCCACATGGGTCTGTTTCTTCAGCTTTTCTCGAGACAGCCTATGATTCCTATCTCCCCCATAAGCTGTGGCCAAGAACTTTGTGTTTACATCCTAAGTATTTTCCAACATGGCATCTTTTAGCTTTAATACTTTTGCACAGTTTCTTGCTTTACCCAATAAGTTGGCTCCTGAAAAGCAGTATACCCACCGGATGTTTGCAAATCAAATATATATATATTAAAGATAACCAAGAAATTTATCCTCCTTTGTGGAGACCCTAGCAAAAAGTAAAGAAATTTGTAATGTAAACCATAGCCCCTAATTCATTGGTTCCATAATTTGAATATAAGCTGCCTTTCCTTGTCAGTGACACCTATATACTTTAAAATGTGATGAGATTTAATTTTTTATCACCAAATTTCTAAGACTTCCCGTGATCTCTTTTCTTCCCCCCAATCCCAATTAAACTAGCGGTCTGCAATCCTCCAGCAAATCTCAGCCACACGACACACCGGTGTCCCATGTGCACTTCTTTTCCTCATGGAATGATTTTCTAATTGGCTTAGATATAGAAGAATTGTGTCACAAAAGAAAAATGCCCATTACCATTAAATCTGCACTCTGGACTATTAACAAGAACAGAGAGGGAGGAGGTGCTGAGGAAGACCGATTCCTCTAAACCCCGAGCCTAAGATTAAATGTGTACTAATCTATCATTGTATCAGTCTATAAAAGTACTCTGCTGCTGCCTCAGCCTTCACACTGCACAGAATCAGTTCATATATATTTCCCTTTTGGGGCTTTGGGCAAAGTTCCACTGAGGTCTGATCCAGGAAACTCCCCCAGGGCTTTCAAGGTCATAAGTCCTGCAGGTTTACGATGGTTTGGTTTTAACTTCTGACTGCACTGGGCAAGATTTTACATACCTGATGATAGCAAGCCTCACTGTGGGCCAAAAAGCTCTGCAATGCAATTGGTGGTAAGTCCTGCTAATTCCCTGAAGCCTAGCAAGGAAGCTGAGAAGAAGGATAAAACACACAAAAAAATAGATTTGTTGCTAGGCGTACGGAATCTGGCCCTCTGAAAGTGTTAGAGGACTGACTTGCAAAAATGCATGCTTGTGAATTTTTATGCAGGGAATGTGTCTTGTGAATTCTATGGCCATGCTGCACTTGACAATGGTGTCCCCGAGAGCTATTTTGCAAATCTTGGAGAATCAAAGACTTGAATCTTGGAGGTTACAACCTATGAGAAGAAACCATAGGACCAGCAAGAACTCCTTGACTTCTGATGACACGCTTACATCTTCCATGAAGAGTTTCCTGACCATTCTTTCTCCTGGTACTTTCAATGGGATAAAGGTTCTTAAATGTTTGGAAAGGTACTTCCTAAAAATATCTCTGGGTGGCGTTTATGGTCTTGGTTAATGATGTCAACTCTGTATTTATTTTGCTTCCCAGGCAAGAAAGAAAAAGCACCGACCGACAAGTTCATTTATCCTTGTTTCTTTTTTTCTTCCTTTTTTCCCCCAGATTATATTTGGACTCAAACATCAACCTATGGATTAGGAAGGGCCCCCTTTGTAAAGAGAGCAAAGAGTTCTCTAATAGGACTGTGACACCTTCCAACATGCTGTCAAACATCACTCTGACAGTCGTCCTCTCCTGGCTCTAACCTGAAGCCATATTCATCATCACTAACATATTCCACATTGCTTTTAGGAAATGAAGTGAGGAGACAGGTTTTAATCATTAATGAGATATGTTTCAATCACATCTGATGCAATGTTCACATGACTGACAAACTCTGCTACCACTAGAGTTTTGGGGTTTTTGGGGGGGGGGCGTTTCATGATTTTTATTCTTTACATGCTTTCAGCACTGTTGTTAAATGTTTGACCTTTTAGGTTCACCCTGGGGGGTTGTGGTGGGGCTACTTTTTAAGCCTTTATCTGGGTAATTATTGAACAAATACTTCTTGAATTCTCACCAAGGTTTCAGCCTGTGCTACAAGTTGTAGAAGATACATAAGCCAAGGAGGATGTGTATGCTCTCCTCAGGAAGCTCATAATTAAGATGGGGAAGAAGGGTTGATAGCATGAAGCAACGCCCAGCATTCAGGGTGGTGTATCATGAAGGTTGAGTCCCCTAGTGCCATCTAATATCAATGGTTCAGAACCTCGTCTGGGTCCAGAGGCACTCTGAAGTTCAGAAGAAGGCTATGTAGTCTCTCCCAGAAATCAGCATGCGGTTCATACACGCAAAATTTCTCATTGGTTCCAAAGCGGGTGGGATGGAAATTCCTGAAATGCATTCATGAATGCAGGAGCAGCTTATAGATTCCTCCCCTAAGAACACAGCAGGTCAGAGGAGGAGCTCAATGAATTCAACAGGAAGTTAAAGATGGTTTAGGGAAGGCAATGGGACTTCCTGATCAAGACTAAATAAGGACAAAAAGAACCTCTCTTCCCCTTGGGAAGGTGGAGCTGGGGTGAAGATCAGGAAAGATGACCCCAAACCCCCACTCACCAATGAATATTCTGCCCATTTATTTTTATACCCATGTAACCAACTTGCCAAAGAAACTCAGGGCAGTTACCCACGGGTCTGCCGGCTCTCCCCTTGAGAGGGTCCCTCTATCGCTTAACACATCCTTGCTTTGCTTTCTTGACCTCAGCTTGTTTCTGAATTCTTTCTGCAACAAGCCACAACCTGCTCTCTGATAACAGCGGGAGGCTGACTGCCATTTGAGGACTGTGTTCCTGGGGAGACAATCTTAGCTAAATTAAACTTAAGAATCTGATTTGACAGTGGGTCTTCTCCTCTTTGTTCTCCATGTGGAGGAGTCATAAGATGGATATGAGACAGAGAAATATAGGGAAATGAAGCACTGGTAGGCAGTTCAAGAAGTTGACAACCAGACCGAATAACTGAACGTGTGCTGTACTTTTAGAATCCACACACACACACGTGAGCAAAAACACACATTCTAGCCCCTACAAATGATTCCCGTGAGCATCCTTCTTTAGTCACTGGCCACACAAGCTTGATGCCAACCCTGATTAGGACCCTGTCTAATTAGCATTCTCTCATGTGTGATTCTCTGCTTAGGGCTGTGTAGATGATGGAGTAGTGCTGACCAGACAGATGACCACTCACTTCTCATCAGCACCCCCCAACACCTAATGACTTTAACGCAGTGAAAAATCAGTCTGCGGCCTCAGCAAAAAGACTTTTCAAGACATCGTATACTACTTACTGGATCCTGCTTCTTAGCTGTTCTCCTGAAACTCCAGTGGACCAGGCTCAGAGCCCTGCAGTTCTGGTGAAAGAGGAGTGGGGCAACGGTAACGAACGCACCCTCACGTGTCTTTTTGTTCCACCCAACCGAGTGCATCCTGAGGCCCTTGCAAGAAATCACCAGTGTGCAGGGCAGTCCCTCAAGTGGAGGCTAGACTGACTCTTGTTCAATTCAGGTTTTGTAAAGCCAGCTGTTAGGACTCTGCGGTTTTGGCCACAGAACATTGCCGGGCTCCAAGCAGCTACGATGTTGGAGCCCCAGATCCGTTCTGGTGCCAAACATTTGTCCACATGCTGTTCCCAGGCAGCAAAGACTCAGCTCTGTCAACATCCCTGTGACAGGAGGACGGCACTCCTCTTCCCATCCCGCAGTGGGACACGTCCCATGGCAGTGAAGTCACGGAGGCTGGACGCACATCTTGAAGTGAGCTGCAGGGCTGGTCCTCAGGGGGGAAGGAGAAGTTGGTCCGCATCCTACAGTGACTGACCTCTGAGCGGGGAGAATACGATCTGTTCTCCGGGTTGTGTGTTTCTTATTCAGGTGTTTCTAAGCTCTGCTATTAGATCATTAGAATTTACAGAATCTCTCCACATAAGGTGAATGGGTTAAAAGATCAGATGGTTTCATCAATGTAGTCTTTCTGTCAATGCAGTCTCCCCAGACAATGAGAAACGTTGTTACAAGAAATCTATTCCTCAATTAGAAGTCTCCCTGCCTTAGAGAACTTGTCCCAGCTGAATAGACCTTTCTTTCCTGTCAGGTACAGGATGCGTTATCTACAAGGATATCAACATAACCATATTTTGGACCAAAGGGCTTTTTGACTTTTACGAAATGAAGACTGGGAGAGAGTTGGGTTTAAAATGGCAGCTGGCTTCGAGGCCCTTATTCAGCCTCTCCCAACAGTTCAACAAAAATATGTCAAAAGACACAGAAAAAAAATGCAAACTTAAAAATGCAAAACTGAAACTAAATAACCTTTTTTCAGAATTGAGGATTAATTTCCATTAACTGAAAGACTGGCAAAATGGGATTAAAACCACAATCCATGATTTCTCGTGTTATACCCATGGGAAATGGGGCTCACTTACCCCTCCCCACTTGAAAATAGCTGGGAGGGAGGTAAGCAGTCCCTGCCCCCTCTCAGCATCAGATCCCCAGCTCAGAAATACAAGATGTGTGTTGAGTGGATAACCGAGGCCATCTCTCTAAATGGTGATGCTCTTTGGGACTGGTGCCATCCTCATCTACCTTTCATCCTGATCTCTCATCTGGATCTCATCTGGATCTCTTTTCTATATTTAGTCAGAGGTGGGAATTCCCAGCAAATGTATGTAAGGAGAAATTCTCCAAAGTAAATCACGACAGGCAGCCCTGCTCTCCAGAATCAGTCCCAGGAAGGGCAGACACCAGGGATGTGATAGCATTTTAGCATTTCCATCAGGTCAGTGTCAGGAGGCGGGAGTGAGGTGGAATGAAATGTCAGTCTCACAGGGGTCCTAAACATGCCTCTGCCTAGAGTATGGAGATGGATTTAGAGATGGATCTGGGAGCTATGCATGTAAACCTACTGTTCAGCTGCTCATTTGAAGAATGAGATCAAAATCGAACCACAAACTTTGTCTATGGAAAATACTGTATCTTCCCTTTAAAAATAAGAAAAGTGAAAAAATAATAACATCAAGCCTATTTAACATTCTAGACCCCCCCCCAAAAGGTGACCCTGACTCTGAAGATGTGAAGGATGAACCAAAATTTGAAAATAATTTATTATAGTAACTAGAAAGAAATTTGAGAAAACAATCTCTCATCCTAAGTACGAAGATAGAAAAGGAGCAAAAATCTTCTTGAAAATTGGCTAAAATGATAAACCAACGAAGGAGAGGAATAAACGACGAGTAGGTAAAACATAGACTGCCAAGAAAGTAAACACTGAACAGCAGAATTTCAATCTGTAGAAATAAAGAAAACTTTTGACACTCACCAAAAATTAAAATGATTTGAGACGGTATCATGTAACAAGTATTCAATAGATGACTGTTCTATATACAATAAAGAGATCTAAAAGAACGCTGACAGAGCTATGACCTCTCCAGAAATGCTAGCTTGTTCCATGGAATTAAATGCAGAGAAAAAAACCGAGCTTTTCCATAGCTGTTGAGTTTGCCATCTTCCTTTGGTGACGGTTAAATAAAAGGCTCACAGTGTAAAGAGACCACTGGGTCTGTAAGGAGGATGACAAGAATGGACACACACCTCTCTAACCAGAGGGTCTCGGGTGCCCCAAACCAGGTCCCTGCACATATCTCCCAGGCCCAAGTGGAAGTGAGGATGTCTGGCAATGGCAGACTTATTTTGCACTGAGGCAGCACATTCCTTCAAGGAATTGACAGCAGATCTCCTTATAACCCTCTTAGCAAATACGAGGTGGGGGGGTACCCAAATGGTGATTCCTACTTTCATGGTTCAATAGTCAAAAAAACTTATGGGATGTCCATGAACATCTGGAGAATCAGCACAAAGCAGCCTGCAAGAAACTGCAGGGATAGCTGTGTTCCTGGGTGGGCAAGTCCACATTCCGTGATGTTAAGCATCTAAATTTAGTTCCTGGTGTCATGTTAGATATGATTTATTCTGAATTCCTTATTATGCCTCTCCCACAAATCAAATCATGTTATAGTACACACTTAATTGGGGTTGAAATTCTTCCCAATGTGGTTGGTGCTTGTTAACTTCCTCTTTATTTGAGGTTAACCAAAAGGCAATGATGAAAATCTTCATCACCAGCCTCTAAAGAGAGAGATGAAGTGCTGAAACAATAACACCCAGTGTCAGAACCGTGGCAAATCTCATCAATCAGAGCACAGCGGGCCACCCACACCTCCAGCTGTGAGGCTGTCAGGCCTCATAATCTCAGTAGGGCTGGGCGGGAGCAGCGGGTCAAAGGCAGGCTTCCCAAGAGAGCCAAGGCACAGACTCATTGTTGGGTCCTCTTCTTCAATCAAACTCCAGCACATCCATGACCAAGAGGCTGGGGTGGCCTCCCCGTGGTAGCTGACCCACAGCTTCCACAGGTGAAAGGCTTCCAAGGGGTGGGTGGTGGTTCCAAGGGCACGGGTGTGGTGAAGTGGGAAGATGAAGGACTTTGGAGTGAGACTCTGGGTCAGCTCTGGCCTGTTTACTTAAGAGCTTCGTGATTTAACCTCCCTGAGCCTCTATAAAATGAGGAGATTATGCTAAGAAGAAAAAAAGGATTAAAACAACTAAACTCTTAAAGTTATACTCAACATCCAAGATCCTCGAAGGACTGGAGAGCTTGTGAGTGGCCGCTTGGGGACAAGCCCAGCAAATAAATAACTAGTGAGAGAAACAGTGGTGTCTTAGAGAATCAGAATGCTGGCTTCACTCTTGCGTTCAAATCCTGGCTTGTTCAATTAGTAGATCCGTGAGCACAGGGAGAATACTTAAGGCAACACACACACACACACAAACACACACACACAGCCTATTGCTTTATATAAGCAGGAATAACAGTAGCACCTACTGCTGATGTAGGATTAAATGAGATCAGCTTTGTAAAGCGCTTTGGCTAACGCCTGACATACAGACAGAGCTCCATAAACCAGCTGTAATATTTAAAGTCATTAGTGAGGCAGCTGGTTTTCATTTATATATACTAATATCTTATGTGTTCTAGTCTACACACGAATATATAATAATGCAGTATAATTACATATTATAATATGTGATATACTACTGTATTTATTTCCTATGAATTATTGAAAGATACAAGCCTACATAGTGGGTTTGGGAAACCTTCCACAGGTGTTTGATGTTGGCTAACTTGTTCAAATGTATGTGGGCATAGAGATACATGTGTCTATTACAGTGACTTTCCAAGAATCCTCATTTAATTTTTTTGTTGAACACTTACTATGAGTCAGGAACTGTACTATATGCTTTGTACACATTATTTTAAATTAATCCTCACACAACCCTACTCATCGGGTTATTTTGTTAAAATAATAATATTATTCAAATCATAGAGAGAATGGGTCCAGACTTCAGGCTTTGATTTTATTCTACCTCAGTCCTCTCAAGTAAAATATATTTGCTTGGAAATATTACCGATGGGTGGGATGGGCCACTTCTTTACTGATGGTACTAAGAGGGTATGGAATTTTTTTCAGAAACCATTAATTCAGGCTCATAATCTTGTTGATGGTATCTGGCAAGCTACAAAACTAACTTTTAAGAGAAAGGAGTCTCAGATACAAAATGTGTGAACGGGTAGTCCATGAAAACCTGACCAGGCCTCCAGATCTGCCAGAAAGAATTCTCAGAAAGTAGGTGAATTCTCAAAGGACAAGTGAGTGGCTAGATGCCCAAGGCCCTTCTTCTTACAGGCCCCAAGCACCAATCAGGGAGGGACCTCCAGGCCCCTATCACAAAGAGGCATGAACACTACTGAAATTCAAGTTCCTGGCAGAATCAATTTGGGGTGGAGTGGAAACTAACACAATATTGCCTTTTCAGTTACCCATGTCATCCAGGGGAAAGTCTCCAACTGCAGTCAAGTGAAGTGACGAAGGGAACTCTGAAAGGCAGTCCCGGAGTTCCAGATCTGATGGGCACCCGTCTGGCAAGCTCCAGGCAGCACCAGCAGAACAAGCTGTGTGGGACCTGGGCATGTTCCCTTTCCCGGGGCTTTATCTGAATTTCAAGGACTGTGACTCTTTTCCCGCATGTGCAAAATTTAGTGATTTATGACCCCAGAGGGTATAGATAATTCAGACATGGTAGACCACTCAGATAGAGTATAATTTTTGTCACATCTCAGAAATGTTTTTTAACATTTCTTTCCAGATCAATGTGAACATTTTGGTGCTCTTTAGCATTTGTGGTATTTTAGTTGTAAGTGAATGGCCTCTTGTGTGAGTCAAAAGCACTTCCTTTCTTTTTTTACAAGATGTACAGATTCAAGCATCGTGAATCATTTAAGAGACTAAGACAAGGCCTGTCAAGTGGTTAAAATAACTGATAAAAATGGGTATGTAATCACATACAAATGTGACGATGCAATGATGCTCGAAAGAGATCCACTCTATTTCTGCAGTAGACATGACTGAGTCAAAACTTTTCATGGAGCTGGGCCAGCACTGGGCAGAGCGGGAGAGCCCAGGAATGGAGGGGGAAAGCAGCAGAGGCAGATGTGAGAGGAGAAGCAGGCCGGCGGGTGAGTGAAAAGGAACGCGGGCTGGCAGACAGTCTAGCTGGCCCCCAGTCCCTCAGCAACCAGAGCCCACCACGTGCCCTCCTGCAGCCCTGCTCCCGCTGACCAGCCTCCCAGGGGCAGCCACCCCTCTCTTCAGCCAGAGAGATCACTGCCCCAACTGCTCCAGCTCCTGGCTGAACTGCCTCCTGACCTCACCTCCTCTTCAACTCTCCCAGTCAAGAGAAGAAAAAATGGGGGTTTCAGATGTCAGCAAGGGAAAAGGGCCTCTCAAAATCCACAGCAAGCCCAAGAGGTCAGCATTTGAAATAAAAAAGAAAGGGCCCTCTCATGATCCACTGGTGGAATGGTTGTAAGATTCTCTGAAATTCACTGTCAGTGAAAAAATGTAAGGTCAGTGTAGCTGACACAAACATCCTCTCAGTGCCAAAGAAACGCAAGCTTTTTTTTCTTTTTAGACGGCAGGTAAGGCTCTTCATAGCCCTGGAGCAGAAACTCAAAAGATATATTGGATTTCAGGAAAAGACACCAAGACAAATCTGGATTACAATGTCTTCTTCTGGTACCTGGTACCTAAAGCAATTTAAAAACCATGGGGATGCAAAGTATACCCTGGTGACTATAGTTAACAATACCATATTGCATATTCGAAAGTTGCTTAAAAAGTAAATCATAAAAGTCTTTATCACAAGAAGAAAAATATTTTGTAACTGTGTATAGGGATGGATGTTCCTCAGACTTGCTGTGATGATTATTTTGCATTGTATACAAATATCAAATAACTAAGTTGTATACCTGAAACTAATACATTATATGTTAATCATACTTCAATTTAAAAAAAATTAAACAAATAAAACAAACTAACAAGAACAACAACAACAAAGAAAAGTGGTTAAGCTCCATGATATGAATGTTAAGAAAATGGCAATCAAAGAAAGACCACAAAGGATTCCTTTGTGGCTTGCTTTCCAAGCCTACCCTTTCAAAAATCATACTGAAGAAAGAATTGATAAAATACTTCCCAATTTGAATGGAGGCAGATTATGGGAGAGAGTAGGTAGCTCAGGGAAAAGTTTTAAAGGACAGAAACACCTACGAGCCTGAAGGATCCAAGTCCCAGGGAAAATATACTGACTGAGGGGAACAACCCAAAGCAATGGGAGTGGGGTGTATTCCTGAAGAAATGGTCATGTTACGTGGCATTTAATGGACTCTCAGAGAGAATTCAGGTCCTTTGATCAAGACTGCACCTAGCCCCCAGCTAATTTCTCCCTCCTTCCCCACTGCAATGCCTTCAGGCTACAGAAAAATGGACAGAAACCTACATTTATCCCTCAAACTACAGCTGAGAGAGAGAGAGAAAAAAATGTAGGCTTAGGAAAAGAAAGATAATCTCTGAGAGCAAAGAGAAGACTAGTTGGAGATGCCTGCATCATACAACAAGAAGAGCAGTGGTATGGCAACTATACAAACATGCTAAAATGAAAAGAAAGGGAAAGGAAACCAAGGAACTTAGCAGGCAGAAGACATGATGAACCTCGCCTCAAAGAAAATCTGTCCCCAGAAACAGAATGATGTTCCTTGGAAATGTTTTGAGATATAACATTTTTTAAATATCTGAATTCAATAAAGGAAGATCAGAAAACTACAGACTGTGTTGAAATGCATGTTGCAAAGCTAAGGAAATGAACAAATTACCAAAATAAGAGTATAATATATCTAATAAGTCTGTAACAGCCAAGAACAAAATCAATATAGCTGAATTCATTAATTTGAAAGATCTGAATTAATTACCATGAATATAGATAAGAATAATGAAAAGATTACAGCAAATAGGGAAGAGATGGTATATAGAGACAATAGATCAAGAAATGATCCACCACTTTATTTCCATGAGGATGGCTATTATAAAATGAACAAAACTGCAAACAAACGAACAAACCCCCAAAACAAGCGTTGGCGAGGATACAAAGAAATTGGAAGATTTGTAAATTGCTGGTGGGAATGTAAAATGGTGTGCATGTGTGGAAAATGTATGGCAGTTTCTCAAAAAATTAAAAATAGAATTTCCATATGATCCAACAATTCTACTTGAGTATACACCCCAAAGAACTGAAAGCAGAGACTTGAACAGATATTTGTCTACCTAGGTTCATAGTGGCAGTATTCACAATAGTCAAAAAGTGGATGTAATCAAAGTGTTCGTCAACAAATGAGTGGGTAAGAAAAATGTGGTATATACAATGGAATATTATTAAGCCTTAAAGAGAAAGGAAATCCTGACACATGCTATAACATGGATCAACCTTGAAAACATTATGCTAAGTGAAATTAGCAAGTCACAAAATGACAATTATTGTATGATTACACTTGTATGAGATATCCAGAGTAGTCAAACTCCTACAGAAAGAAGTAGAATGGTGGTTGTGAGGGGTGGGTGGAGAAGAGAATGGTGAGCTATTGTTTAATGGGTAGAGAGTTTTAGTTTTGCAAGATAAAAAAAGTTATGGAGGTGGATGGTGGTTATGGTTGTACAACAATATGAATGTACTTAATGTCACTGAAAGTGTACACTTAAAAATGGATAAAATGGTAAATTTTGTTATGTGTATTTTACCACAACTTTAAAAAAAAAATTCCAGAGAAGACATACAGATGGCCAACAGACACATGAAAAGATGCTCAGCATCACTAATCAGCAGGGAAATGCAAATCAAAACCACAAGGAGATATCACCTCACACCTGTCAGAATGGCTATTATCAAAAAGATAATAAATAAAGTGTTGGCAAAGATGTGGAGAAAAGAGAACCCTTGTGCACTGTTGGGCATGTAAATGGGTGAAGTTACTATGGAAAACAGTAAGGAGATTCCTTTCAAAGTGAAAATAGACCTACCATGTGATCTAGCAATTCCACTTCTGGGTATTTTCCCAGAGAAAACAAAGACACTAATTCAAACACATACATGCACCCCTACGTTCATTGTGGCATTATTCACAATAGCCAAGATATGGAAGCAACTTAAATGTCCACTAATAAATAAATGGATAAAGAAGATGTGGTTTATAGACACAATGGCATATTACTCAGCCATAAAAAGAGTGAAATCTTGCCATTTTCAACAAGACAGATGGATCTAGAGAATATTTTGCCAAGTGAAATTAAGTCCAAAAGAGAAAGGCAAATACCATATGTTTTCGTTTATATGTGGACTCTAAAAAATAAAACAAAACAAATGAACAAACATAACAGAACATAAACAGAGTCTTAAATACAGAGAACCAACCGGTGGTTGCCAGCAGGGAGGGATGTAGGGGGAATGAGTGAACAGGTGAGGGAAATTAAGAGGTATAAACTTCCAGTTTCAAAATAAATGAGCCTAGGAGATGAACTGTACAGAATGGGGAATAGAGTCAAGAATAGTGTAACATCTTTGCATGGAGACAGATGGTAACTAGACTTACCACAGTGACCAGTTTGTAATGTATAGAAATAATCGAATCCCTATGTTGTGTAACAGGAACTAACATAGTGTAATAGGTCAATTATACTTCAAAAAACAAACAAACTCACAGAAAAAGAGATCAGATTTGTGGTTACCAGAGGTTGGGGATGGGCAGAAAGGGAACTGGATGAAGGTGGTCAAAACCTTCTTAAACTTAAAACCTTCTTAAACTTCCAGTTATAAGACAAATGAATACTAGGCATGTAACATACAACATGGTTAACATAATTAACACGGATATATGTTCTACATGAAAGTTAACAGAGTAAATCCTAAGAATTTGCAAAATGAGGAAAAATATTTCTTTTTCTTTTATTTTGTATCTATATGAGATGACAGATATTCACTAAAACTTACTGTGGTAATCATTTCATGATGTATGTAAGTCAAATTGCTATGCTGTATACCTTAAAATTACATAGTGCTGTATGTCAATTACAGCTCAATAAAACTGGAAAATGTTTTTTGAGAAATGGTCCATCATATACATAATGATGTTCTTGGAGTGGGAAATCCAATAAAGGAAAGAGAAAAAAAATTCAAGCTCTAATAAAGGAAAATTTCCATAAAATGAAAAACCTGGATATAGAAAAGAAACTGAAAAAAGTGATATGTAATGACCCACATAGAAACAAATCCTGGTTTATTATTGTACTTCAAACAAACAAATAAGCAAAGAATGTGTCAAGTATTCAAGCAAAAGAAAAAGTTACTCATAAGAGAAAAAACAGCCTGTCTTCTGAATTTCCCCCCCAAGCGTCATTTAACTTAATTATTCTAATTCTTTTGACATTACTGTCAAAACTCTAAGGTATTATAATATGAGAATATTATATGCAGCTAAGTTGGTATTGAAGTAGACAAGGGCCACAAGAAGGTATTCACAAACTTGAGAAAACACAAAATATGGCAACCTTGAGCTCTTCTAGAAAAATCTATTTGATGATGAAATCTACTCATCAATAGAGGGATCAAAACAAATCATTCAGAAGTGGAGACAGCTTAGTAAAAGAACTGGTGTTAACACGAAATCCATTTAAACAAAGCTAAGACTAAACAACTGGAGAAACTGTGTTTATAGAGCAGAATACAAATATATAAAGTTTTAGAAAATTAGTTACTATTTTTGATGCTGTAACAGACAAACTCAGTACCCTCCTGGCAAACATTTATTTCTATCTTGATCACATGAGACCAGAGCTGGGCACCAGCTGCGGCTCTGCTGGGTCCATCTCCACGAGTTTCCTAGCAGCCTCTCTTCAGAACAAGCTCTTTGCATTGTGGGGGGCTAAAGCAAGATGACTCAGGTCGAAACACACGTTTGAATTAAAACCTTTTGCTTAGAAGAGGCAAATGTCATGTTCCACCACAATTCACTGACCAAAGTAGATCATGTGGCCAAGTTCAGAGTTACTGAGATCAGACTTCAAATTTGGAGGCGAAAGAATGGGAAGACATGCAAAAACACTAATCCCACCTTTTCCACCAGGGAATCAATTGATATTTAATTAAATCAAAAGGTGTTATAAACCAAACATAATTATTTAAACCTCATTTTCCTTCCTTAACTTGCAAGGAATCCTATACAAACTAGCATCTTTTAGGATAAAGAAACAATTATGTGAAGTACAGCAATCCCTTCAGTTTTGCTTTGATACCATTTTTTTCTGTATTAAATTCAAGTAAAATTAAGTACAATCCCTCTTTTTAAATATAGCAGATATAGTATGATCTCATTTTAATAAAATTATTTCTTTCTATCTACCCATCCTTCTACCTTTGATCACCCAGAGATCTATCTAGATGGAGGTTCACCAACTGTCAACATAGGTTATCTCTAAGGCATAGTATTTGGTAAGATTTGTTGCTTTATTATTATTATTATTATTATTATTATTATTATTATTATTATTATTATTATTATTATTAATTTTGTATTAAAGATTTATCACTTTATAAATTAAAGTCACTGCTGTTACATTGCAACAAGATGCCAAACATATGAATGTAGTTAAGTATATATTTTATCTACTTCTAAGATAGTCTAAAAAATACTTTTCATCTTTTCTATTTAACAAAATTTAATTTCTTTCTCAAGCTCTCATAACTTCAGGAACATGTGCCAACAGAATGAGGGAGGTCTCTGTCCCAGGGAGAGGGTGGAAACATTTGATCCTCAACTCATCCCCTCTGTGCTGGGTTGTCTAGCCTCAGCCTATGCCCAGGCCCACGTGGCCCGCACAGTCTCATGGCTTTCTCCTCTTCTTCCACTCCACATTCGAGGCACACAGGTGTCAGTAAGGATGACCGTGGCATCACCTGCCTAAACCCATCAAGGAATAGTTCCCTCCCTGGTGTCCTGACAGCTCCCTGGGATGCTACTCCTGAAGCAGGAAGGTCAGCCCCCAGAGAACCCCAAGCATGTTTTGACAGAGACGTAGCTCAACACACACAAACAATAATGTGAGGCCTGAGTCCCCTCTTGCTCCCAGCCCTGAGCACACTTCAGGAAACTCCAGAGCTCTGGTAAGAGCATGCCCCACGCTAACTCGTGGGAATATTTTCTTGCCTAGGGATACCGGGAGGAAGGAAGCAGCTCTCTGTTTCTTGAAGCAGATATCAGCAAAGTTAGTACCTGACATTCCTGAATGTAGCTCCTTCTCTCTCTCAGAGGCACCTAGCATCATCTTGCTAATGTGTCTAGGGGTTGGGAACCCACAGCCAGGAAAGCACTAGGGATGTAACGTACCACTTAAGAAATATAATTAACACTGCTGTATTTACACATGAACATTGTTAAGAGAGTAAATCCCAAAAGTTCTCATCACAAGGAAAACATTTCTTTTCTGTTTCTTTAATTTCATAAATATATGAGAGGGATGTTTGCTAACTTTACTGTGGTCATATTTTCATGATGCACGTAAGTCAAATCATTGTGCTGTGTACCTTAAACTTATACAGAGCTGTCGGTCAAATATATCTCAGTAAAAACTGGGAGGAAAAAAAGTATTGCTTTGCCCTATTAGCATTGGATTCAAAACCTCTGTGATCTCGACTTAGAAGGCAGTATACCAACCAGGTGAGGGACCATTATTTTTGCTTTTGGAAAGGAGATGCTCACAGACGACAAGGAAGAGGTTGAGAGTAAGAGTGATTTGCTGGAAGACTGTTCTCAGTTAACCTCCAAAACAAAGAGAAGCACATTTTGTCTTCCTCTTCAACAAGCCAAGCGCTCTGCAGACCAAGAGAATGCTGGGGAAGGGTCTGAAATATTAAAGAGGGAGTGAGCTGGATATTTTAGCAGGCCAACAAGAGGATTTACAGCTCGTGGGATACCACAGCCAGCAAGGCTCTCACTTAGAGGGAAGGCAAAAGGGAAGAAAAGCAAAGCAAAAACAACACAGCAAAAGGAGAGAGGAAAGGTGTTAATGAAGAGGAAAGAAGGAAAAAAGGCAATTACAGATCTGAACTGAACTTGAGGAAATCCTTCTGGACTGACACTTGTACATACTGCAAGTGAAATCAAGTGATTTCCAGGGCTTTCCTGAGACTTAAAGGTACACGTGCACGATGCGTGCAGAATGACTCATCCAGCGTGAATAAAATTTTGAAAACACCTTTCCTTTCTACTGGTACATTCATCACAGGGCCATTTAAGATGAAGGGAACATCTGCTCAAAACCACGATGTCCCAAATCATCCATGGGGAGCTTATACACCTCAGACGACACATCTTCCCACCCATTGGGCACATTTTCTGGATTCCCACAGGGACTGACTCTAACATACCACATTTCCCAGACAAGTCATGTTGTTGTTTTAAAATCAGCTAACAGAACAATCAGGAAAGGTTATAAGGGAAAAAAAAATATCACAAGTAAACAAAGCTTATGAATAAGTAGAAATCTAGAGAAATATTACCAGAGAGAAGTATTTTCTGAACACCAATTTTATGTGTTTGAAACAAAAGTCTTTGCTCAATTATGCCTGAGTATTTTATTAAATTGTGTCTACGCTCCACCTCATTCTGAAAGAATGTGATGCATGTGATAAGCAGAATGTGAGTAGCTGTGACATAAACACTGGCAACCACCCACCATATAGGTCTCCATCTTTTCCTTAATATTTGTATCCAGAGGGTCAAGTCTCCAAAATCGCTGACCTCTCCTCATTGAATCAAGGTCTTTCATTAGTGTCAGAGGGAAGACTATTGAAATACGTTTTACTACTGATTTTAAGGACATCAATTATCAAACAGTTAGTGCCTAAATGACATATAAAGAGTGAAATGAGTTACAGTTAACTTTCCAGTGCCTTTGCAAGAACTATTGCATGGCAACCATTTCCCCATTATTTCTGATGCTTTTCTTCCCAGCACTTCCTGTCTACATTGATGATCTATGCTCTATGCCCTAATCTTTCAGGAACCTCTAGGCAAAAGAATTTTATTTATCACTTAGGACTAGTGTTTAAAATCTAAAGCTTACAAAGGACCAAATACTAACTTTCCTAAATAAATTTAATCTTGAAGTGAAGCTCATGTATTTCATACAGCAAATTCTCACCAATATTATCAGCTACCTTTAAGATTTTTTTAAATCTATCTCTAAAGGGAGATCTTTTCTGTCACAATCATTGCCATGCTGTTTTATGCTTTATGTTACCCTCCATTCTAAAGGTTAGGAGTTACTTTATTAGAAGCATGCGTCATACAATGAACCTAGAGAATTCTAGAAAATTGGATGCTCAGAGTAAACACCCTGGGTAGAATGTGGTTTTATAGTTACAATGTTCCTTGTTGGTGCTATGGAATTATTCCAGTTTTACTAGAGCTCCAAAAAGGATACAGTCTTTGGAGTTTATCTTGACATTTACAAAAGAGTGGTACCTGGTTTATAATTGTGATCTTTCTGAAACAGAAAATGCACGCTTACCTGATTCTGCTCTTAAATGCATTTGAATTTTAAGTTAGACTCTAAGGTTATAAATAGCACTAGTTTCTCTTGAAGAGTTCACATCCTATGCTATAGAATTCCAGTATTTCTTAACCAACCTTAAATTGTTCACTGGTTTTATACACTATGCAAGAGTGAGACTGTATTTCTTGGTACGTAGCTGTCCAACCTCCTGAACACGGTCCCTAATCAAATCCTCATGTTCTGCTCATAGATGCTCTTCAGATCTGGGTGGGGACAATCTCCCCAAAGTTCAAGTCGGAGGTCACAGGCCTCTGTTTAAACCCCTGGGACCGAGGGCCTGGCAAGAGTTGGGGGAATAAACAGGGTAAGCCACAGGCATTTAGGGAGTTGGGGCTGCCTTCTTGCCCCCACGAATTCCATGTTACATTTGATACTACAGAGAGCTTTTTAAAGAATGAACATCCTTAGCTCCCTGTATATATGTCTGCTGCTGAGAATTTGCCATGACTCTTGATTGGGAGTGAAAATGTGGATCCGTAAGTGTGCACGACTAATAGTAAAACTGGTTTTCCCAGGGGCCGGAAAAAGGAACACTATAATTGGGAACATTGCAGGGTATATAAGACGAGAGTTCTACACTGGAAAGCATTAAGAGAGGGGTTTTAGAGCACATGAGATTTAGCACAGTTTTTACTTTATGCTCCTTCACGGAGAAAGAAACTGTTATATCATTTTCCCTAGGGACAAATGACCCACTGGGGCAAAAAGAGTCACAGCATGAGAGGGACAAGAATGGCTTCATCAACACAGATGTCTTTTTTTTTTTTTTTTTTTGAACTAGGGAAAGGGAAGTGCTTTTTCTTCCAATAAAAGTGCACTTTGAGATCTAATCTTTCAGACGGACATTTCTTGCTTGTAACTTGTATGACTAAATACCACCAAATTCTCACATTATGAAAGGCACATTACCAAATGCATACTTGATTCTCAAGAAGATATGGGACACTGACTTCGAAATACAGCAAGTGAATGGAACTCCCTTCCCAGCCCATAGGCAGGAGAGAAGCTTGGTAATGATGTTGGAGCCGTTTGCAGGCAGGTGTGAGCCAACTTCCCATTGGGGAAGTTCCACATCAGAGACCCCAGCATCACACCTGGAACTAATTGGTCTCCCTTTTGGCAAATTCAATAACTAGGCCAAAGATTAAATAGACCTTGGAGATTGTACAACCACTTCCGCTTCTAAGTGCCGTCAACCCCGGGGCAGGAAGGAGGGATGCTGGGGAGGTGCCCACAGAGAGGGCTGCCCTACTGGCCCCACACCTGCACTGGGAACGTGCTAAACACACTGCAGTTTTCAAAGACCGCAAATTAAATGCCTGTGCATCACGCTGACAATGAATTTTTCAGGACAGTGAGTTATGTTTTTTTGCATTCTGCACTAGAAATATTCACTTTCAGAGGCAGGTATGTACACAAATACAGAATAACGCCTGCAATAACACTGCACACCCTGGAGAAGTAGCACGTAAAGTTTGACTGTTCATTACAATAATAAGTGATTTTTATCTAACTGATTTTTTCCCCATATTTTAAAAGACTATTGTCTTTTCCTTCTAATTCATGTGAAGGAAGTTAATGTGTTGGTTAAAATTGTATTCATTCATCATCTTTTCAATCAACATTTCCTCTGTGGCCTCCATGTGCACGTCCCCTTTGAGACAGAGCATGCAAAACATACATAATAGGACCCTGTGCGCTGGAACTCACTGTCTAATGGGCAGGAAAGATGAATCAGCAGACAATTCAAATGCAGTGCTATAACTGCATAATTGGTAAAGGGAAACACAGAGCTATTTTTCATTGCAGAAGGGGGATGGGCTGCAAGAAACAGAAGCTGCATATTTTGTTTGTGTGTTTGTTTTGGAATCTGTAAGATGCTTGGGCCACAGTGGCCCCTTGCAGTCCACACTCCCCTCTTGGTCTGGAATGTGCTGGTTAATGAACCCGGTTGAAGGGGGCTTTGTGGTGCACTGAGTCCAGGGAACAAGCTGTGAGAGACAGGGCTGCTCAGTGCTGTGGAAACAGATCTCAAGAGCTGTTAGGTGCAAAAGAGGTGGGGTTTCCCCTGGAGAAAATGAGGAGGCTTTGAAGTCTTTTAATCCAGGGAGTGCCATCAGCTGCTTTGGGTGTCAGCAGCACTCTCTGGCTATAGTGGGAAGGATGATCTGAAGGGTGAAGAACTAAAGTCAGAGAAAATAGGTGTAAGGCTGAGGCTGTAACATGGTGAAAGACAATGTCGATCGGGACCAGGAATGAGGATGGAGAGATGGGACTAAGTTCAGAGACATCCAATAGGTAGAGCTGAGTGATACTGAACATTGGGGAGAGGAAAGAGCTGAGGGTGAACCCCAGGTTTCCGACTCAGTTTATCTAGAGCAGTTTAACATCTACTGCCCTAAATTACTTAAGCTCATGGGAAGAGATGTCATGATTCATTCATTCATTCATTCATTCAATCATCCATCCATTCTCCTAGTAAACAAACATGGACTAAACACGCCAGGCCCTGTCTGAGATGGGGTACAGCCCTGAACAAAGGTTTGTGAACAAAGCCACTGGTGGATGTTACAGTCCAGCAGAGAGAAGGACAACAGACAAACAGACTTAAACGTGTCAGGTGGTGATAGTTGCTAAGAAAAAGAGGGTGGGGAACTGACAAGGGGATGGAGAGGACTGAGGGGTGCTAGGTGACACAGGATGGTCACATGGGGATCCTTGGGCAGAGACCTGCAGACAGTGGGAAAGGAAGGGAAGAATGTTCCTGGCAGAGGGAACTGCTGGTCCCAAGGTTTTGAGGCTGATAGAGCTGGTGCCATTAGGAAGAGTCTTGACCCTACACGGAGACAACCATCACCCAAACGTGGTCTAAAGGCAGTGTTTTGCTCCGGTGACAAGACCTAATTGAGGCAGCATTCTGCCCCACCCTGGCCCCCTAGGCAAATGGTGCAATTGTCTCTGAAAGGGACGCTGACACCTCAGAGAGCCAAACACCTTCAGCTTCATGGACAGGAGAATGCTCAGTTGTTGGAAACAGCAGAGTTGTTACTTAGGGAGCGGACGGTGAAAAAGACTATATTTACTCCTGCAAGAAATGATGGGATGGAAAAGGCAGGAGCAAAGGTGTGCTTATGGTACAGAGAGGCCTCCCCAAGCACAGAGAACACCCCTGCCAGCAGACCCCACAAGCATTTATGAGCTAAGAGAGGGTGCAGTGCTGCCCAGAAGAGAGGCACCCCCTCTGCCACCTGCCTTCAATCAGAAGACTAAGGAGGCGTGTGTCTAGGGGCAATGAAGAGGAGCAAAGATGAAATCCCAAAGGGCTGGAAGACAGATGCAAAGGGCACATCTGGCAGTCTCTAAGTCCTCAGGAGAGGATGGAAATAGGAAAAAAAGCCTCAGAAAGAACCCAGGCAATAGCAGCCTCAAAAGTGCATCCAGAGGTGGAGGAACTCACTAGAGACGCTGAGAAATGGCCAGAGAAGTGAGAGGAAACCCAGGAGAGCCTGGGCCATCCGGGAGAGGAGAGAACTTTGAGAAGCCAGTGGTCACTGAGAGCAAGTCCTGCTGAGAGGTCAAGGGAAACGAGGCTGATGGGTCCCCACTGGACTCAGGAACCAAATGGAAGAGGATGGGAGTGAGTAATGGACGGTGAGTATCCACTCTTCTAAGAAACTCGTGGAGGAGAGAGACATGGATGTACATTTGGCAGGGGATTTTTGTTGCATTTCTGTTTGTAGGGTTGTTTTGAAGGGGATGTTAAAAGATCAACTGAGGCATATTTAAAACTTTAAGAGTCTGTGGGAGCACAAATCTATTTGAACTGAGCAGTGCCAAACTGGGAGTGTTAGGAGCGCTCCACTGGCAACAGTTGGGGTGAGACTTTTATAGCAAGGATGACGGAAGCCAAACAAAGGAATTATTTGATTGGCTCTAGCTTAAGCAGCCGCCTTATCTGGGAAAGGCTCAGTGGCTGTGTGTGATTGGTTGCCGTTAGGTTTCATTTTCTTAATCTTGAGGCGTTTCAGGCTTGGGTTTTGGTTTGCTTATGTAGGCTGTTAAGACATTAGAAGCACCTCAGTCTCATGTCCTCGTTTAATGAATTTAACAGGCAAAACACAAAGATGGTGAAATGATGAGGGTACAGAACGAGTAAAGATGGAGAGATTGAAGATATGGGAGGATAATGAGAGGCAAGGCCACTCTGGGACCTGAGCTCTGGTGGCAGGGAAGGAGGCAGGGCCAGGTGTGGGTGTGCGGACGCAGGGGCAGGAGGTGGCGGGGTTGAAGGATGGTTTATTCTTTTAATGTCTTTTCTATTTCTCTTCCTCTAATCTGTCAGGCAGGAGAGATGGCTTTCTTACTCACTGTTCTCAGTGGAAAGACTCAACTTTCAGTTTCAAAATACAGCTCCTCAAGTCTCAGGCTAAGGCAAGTCAAAAGACTCCATGTTTTTGATTTGTAAGAGCCGGGGCTGATTGAAAGGGAAAAGCTTGGGCTGGACCATGCAGGGCAAGGCAGGGAGATGAAAGCACAGGCCTGTAAGTTCAGCCCTGGGGTGGCAGGCGGAGGCCATAGGAGGGAGGCAGGATATGATGTCAAAGTCAGTTTTCCCATCATTCAGGAAGGAGGTAAAATCCTTCCTTGGCTGAAAGGAAACCTTATGATCATGAGAGGAGAGCCAGAAACTGAGCTGGTGGGCCTGCTCTGTGCCTCATTCTGCAAGGTCAAAACCAGCAGGGGCAGGGAGATAGGACGGAAATACAGATAGGCTTAGGGGACTGAAGCACCTCCATCACTATGGGGAGCCAGAGTAGAAGAAATACGGCAGGGCCTGAATAGGTCCCCTGCCCCAATCTTGCAAGACTTCCTGGCCTCCAGTGGGGCATGGGAAAAAATTCCTCTAACAAACAGCCCTGGAATATAGGAAACTTAACAAACCCTTTTTTGCACACACTACATGATCATCACTAGCTGGCAGGGAGGTGAGTCTGTTTTGACACTCAGGGACCCAGAGTGATGAAGCAATAGTCATTGTGAACATCGCCTGACTGCCCACCCTGGTGAGGAAGGAGGATCTTCCCAGATAATAAGATGTTTATCTTGTTGGACTCACTTCATTTTTGCTTACTGTTCAAATGAATCATGCAGCCCCAGCCACCTATTAGGGGCCCAGTGAGTGTAATTCCAGGATTATTGGTGAGCAATAATAATGATTGCTGCATTTTCCATGGTAAAAGGGAATCACTGTGGGAAGATCAGGGGAGGAGACAGTCCTGAGGAGCCTGGTGAGGGCAGAGCAGAGGTGGGGCTGGGCTGCAGGCGTGGGTGGGGGCCATAGATGCTTCAGGGTGTGGAAAGCCAGGGTCCGTGGCCTGGGGGCATGCAGCAGCAGAGCCAAGGTCAGTAAAGAACAAAGGACAACACTTGGACAGGAGCATCGCCCTCAGGCCAGAAAAGCCATCAGGAATTTGGATTGAATTGGAAGAATTAAATTTAGGATTGACTGTATTTAAGACTGTAAGTGACTGAGTTATCTTGAAGTAGCAAAAGATAGTAGATGTCACCATCAGAGGAAAACGAGGGGGTTTGTGAGAAATTCTAGTCTAGCTATGGAGTAATATATAATGAGAGCTGTGTGGCTGTACATCTAAGCTGTGACTGGAACCTTTCACTATGATGAGTAAGTGCCTGGTTGGGGTGGGAGGGGAAAGAGATTAGTGGCACCTTAAAGATCAGGACAATATCACTAATTATCAGAGAAGTGTAAATCAAAACTACAATGAGGTATCACCTCACACCAGTCAGAATGGCCATCATTCAAAAGTCCATGGATGATAAATGCTGGAGAGCCTGTGGAGAAAAGGGAAGGAACCCTCCTACACTGTTGGCGGGAATGTAGTTTGGTGCAGTCATTATGGAAAACAGTACGGAAATTTCTCAGAAGACTAAAAATAGACTTACCATGTGATCCAGCAATCCCACCCCTGGGCATATATCCAGAGGGAACTCTAATTCAAAAAGATACATGCACCCCAATGTTCACAGCAGCACTATTTACAATAGCCAAGACATGGAAACAACCAAAATGTCCATTGACAGATGACTGGATAAAGAAGCTGCTGTATATTTATACGATGGAATATGACTCAGCCATAAAAAAGAATAAAATAATGCCACATGGATAGACCTGCAGAATGTCATTCTAAGTGAAGTAAGCCAGAAAGAAAAAAAAAAAAAAATACCATATGATATCACTTATATGTGGAAACTGAAAAAAAAAAAAAAAAGACAAATGAACTTATTTACAAAACAGAAACAGACTCAACATAGAAAACAAACTTATGGTTACCGGGAGGGAAAGGGGTGGGAAGGGATAAACTGGGAGTTTGAGATTTGCAGATACTAACTACTATATATAAAATATATAAACAAGTTTATACTGTATAGCACAGGGAACTATATTCAATATCTTATAATAACTTATGGTGGAAAAGGATATGAAAACGAATATATCTATGTTCCTTACGACTGAAGCATTGTGCTATACACCAGAAATTGACATAACATTGTAAACTAACTATACTTCAATAAAAATAAAAAAAATAAATAAATTAAAAGATCAGGATGTTCATGTGCAAAGACTTCTATCTTCTTTGTGAATGAAGAGGCATGATCGTTTAAGACTATGCTCAGAGTAACCAAACCCTTGGAAACATAATGGTGGCCCAAGAGCTGGTAACCCTAAGTGATGTCCACCCCAGGGAGCAGCAACACTAGCAGGTACCCATGTTCCCCCAGGGCAGGAACGCAGCATCCTGGGATGGGATACAGGGTAGAACAGGGTGGAGCACAAGCGCTTACCCATGCAGCACACATTTGGTTCAGTTGTAGCCATGCACTTCTGGAGACAAGCCAAAGGATGGCCCCTGCCTCAGAGAGGGGCAGAGGGAGGCAGCAAAGATCCATTCACATTGCTTTGACATCTGCAGAGAAGTCATATTGGTTGGCTCTGTGTATCTGACGCTAATGAGTAAAAAGAAAACAGACGCTGGAATAAGACTGAGGTTCATATCCTGGCTCTTCTGGTTACCTCCAAATTACAACCTCTCTGAGTCACTTTTCCCATCTTTAAAAGGGGAGAAGTGCAACTTCCTTCAGTGTTTGAATGAATTATCTGGAACAAACGAGATAATTCGTGGACAGTCCCTGGCACATAAGAAGTATTTGCACACATGGGAAGCATTTGTGAAATATGATTTCCCACTCTCATTGGTGTCTACTGGTGACCCATCTGGTCATTCAGAGAATATGCACCCGCCTTCGTTCATGAGGTAAAGTATTCTTCAGCAGTCATGGTCAGTCATTTGGAAAGTCAAATTCAAAGGCACGTGGGATATGTTAGAAGTATAAATGTCATGTGATGAACTACCAAAACAGCAACTGAGCTTTGACAACCTCTCTCCCCTCCTCTTCCCTCGCAAGATCTATTCTGCTGCATTATGGGACAGCAGAGGAGCAAAAGGAACTTTTCAAAACTCCAATCACTGCCCTTCAACTCAATGACAACACAATTTAATTGAGTGGTCAGTGATCCTCTGTGGGTTTGGAACCTTTTGGAACACACACACACACACACACACACACACACACATACATACAGGAGGTTGGAGATATCTCTGCAAGATAGTTTTGCATTGGACATTAGGTACTATGGATAGTGAATGAATTAGAGAGGGTATGTACTAATTCACCAACAGTATTATGGTTGTCTTTTTCTGTATAAGAAACTTCTCAACACTTTGTGGCTTAAACAACAATTTAGTTTTCTGTCTCATGGTTCTGGGGTTGATGGGCTCAGATGGGCTCGGTTGGGTTTCTCCTTGCAGATGCTGTGATCAGACAGCGGGCTGGGGTCCCCTAAAGACTGAGTAGATACCTGGGTGAGAATCTCTCCTCTGATAGGGGCTCTCCTTTCTCAGCAAAAACAGCAGGGCTTTTTAAATTAAACTTGGTAATTCATTTCCGTGGAGATAGCATTAGGTGATGGAGGATAAACTTAACACTTAACCTGGATGGAAGGAGGGCAGGGACAGGGCACAGGCCTGAGAAGTTCCACTGGAGGCAGTGAGGCATAGTGGTTAATAACAAGGGTTCTAGAGGTGGAGACCTGAGGCTCTTTTGGCTGTTTTGTCACTTTGTCAGCTCTCCTGTTCACTAGCTGTGTGGCCTTGGAGCAGATCCTTATCCTTCCTGAGCTCCATTTTTCCCATCGCTGAAAGAGGCTAATAATGCCTACCTCGCCTTGCAGATTGAATAAGATAATCAAGTGCAATTCCCTGTGTTTAGACAATGCTTGTTAAGTGTTCAGTAATGGCAGGAGGAAGTAGTTCAGGAGCCAAGACTAGGTGCAGCCCAACAAATGAGAAATCCCAGTGTTAAGAAAATCGTCAGTTCCAGGATCTCTGGCAATGGCTAAAATCAAATATTCCCTGTACTATTTTAATCCAAAAAAGAAAAACATACTTTTGATGAGCAAACTTGCTGGTGGTTACTTGTTTCTACCTGCATCAATGTCCTTGTAGGGTGTCCCCAAAAGAAAACCATGGTTGTGCCTTACAAATGAGGGATTTTTTTTTTTTTTAATTATAGAGGTTGTGTTTGGCTCCAGGGAAATGGGACGCTCAGATCACAGCATGCTCTAAGTGGGTGTGTGCTGGGAATGCCCAGCGCTGGTCCTTTGTACACAGCACCTCTCCCATAAACTGTCAGATCTCTCCGTGACAGCTAAATACATGCTTCAGACATGTTTTAAAAATCAGGCATGCCAAGCCCAGCTCGGATTTCATCTCACTGAATCACTTTCTGTGTCGGTCCTTAGGAAGAAGGCAACGGCCTCAAATACAGATTAAGTTGCTTTCAGGTAGAATTACAGGACGGGGCCTGGCTGGGGAAATGTTCCTACAATTTAAGGGCATCAGAGAGGATCCCACTGTTTGAGTGCTTCAAGAACTAAGAACTACAGAAATTGCAAGTATTTTCTTCTTCTTTTTTTTTTTTAATCTTTGCAGGGCTTTAAAACAACTTTAAGTACCAGTTAAAAACTGGATAGGCGGCAACAATTTATATCTCCATCAATATTAATGCTGGGGACAGGCCCTCCACCCAAGTGACAGGAAAGCATCCAGAACTAATTTGAATCCCCAGGCAGACTTAGAAAAGTATTATGCCTCAACAGGGGGTAGAGTTGAATCTATCTGCTTTTGGCCCACTTTGGAAGATGATCTCTTCCCACTACAAATAAACAGACGATGGAACATACAGGACAAGGGTGGAGAAAGCCTGACTAGGTAATTTTAGCCACTGACACAGAGACATTTTTGCTGCTCAACAAGATCCACACTAAACTTGGAGTGGGCAGAGTTCCTCAGCATCTTCTGCGGTCAAATATGCAGCTTGGCCATCAGTCAGGAGAAGAATGAGCACAGAGGATGTGTCCCCGTCAGCTCAGCCATATGGCTCAGCCAGGCTCTTCGCAAGAAGAGGCTGTTTGTTTCTTCTTCCTCTACAGGAAAGAACATTTTTTAAAAGGATCAAACTAGCAAAAGTCCTTGGCCGAATCTGGATTATGAGATCAAGGAATAAAACATCAGCAAGCTTAAGTGGAAATAGACATCAAGGCAATCAATTCATCTGAAATTAGATGAAGTGAATATCTAAGGTCATTTAACAAGTAAGCCTGAAGTATGTACTTAGCTATGATTTCTAAATCTATTTTACTTGAACCATGTCAAGGTGGAAATGGATTTCCCAAGGTAATTAACCACCAAAATAATGTGACCACCAAAAAGTAAGCAAGCCTTAGGCAGCATTAAAAGAAGCACAGAAATTAGAAAGAGGAAGGGGATGCTTCCGGGGCTGTGGGCTCCACTGTAAGAGGAAGTAGTGATAACTGAGGATGTGTCCAGAGGAGAGAAACCAGGGTGATGGGGAGATGCAGAGACTATTCAAGAATGGGACTATCTGGGAGGCAAGGAGGATGCTCAAGGGGCAAAGGGACATAATGCTTTTTGTTTTATTTTTTTCTAATTTGAAAGGCATATGGTTTTAACTTGTTTGTGTAGAAGTTCCAGGACAAATACTGGGTACAAGTTGCAAAAAGTCCCTCACGTATAGAACGAGGTGCCCTAGTAGCAGTGAATCCCTTGCTGGGGTGAGGATGGATGGTCTGTTGACAGTGGTATTGTCAAGGGATTGGAGCAGTGGATGAAACTGGATTCAGATGAGATGGGATTCAGAGGCGGGTGGTGCAGTGGTTGCATTAAGAGCTCAGCTCTAGAAACAGACAGATTTGGGGGCTTCATTCAGTTATTTCATATGACCCTGAATACTCTGCTTCACTTCTCTGAGCTTCAGTTGCTTCAACAGGAAATAGAGATAACAGAGCCTGTCCCATCAGGTTGTTTTGAAATGTCAGCTCATTAATGCGTACAGAAAGATTCACATGCTGCTTGGCATGAGATGCTTAATAAATGCCAGCCATTCTTACCACCAGTCATGAGTATTAGGGGTTTTGCTACACTGAGAGTCAACTTTCCAAATTCTTTAGATTCAAAGAACTTAACCTATAACCTTATGTTTCCAACCACAAGGCAACAGACAAGATGGTACCCTAATTCATGCTCTGGGATCTAGTTTGGAGGTAAGAAGCAGTAAGAAAGCAGTAATTAATGAAAGAGGAGAAAGAAATGAACCTAGACCCACAAGCTCATGGCTAGAAACAAAGGAGGGTGGAACCTGTGAAATCTAGGCCGTGAATTTTCAGGGAGTTTACTATACTTTGACTTTTATGGGATTACTTTTTCGTTTGGCTTTTGTAGGAATAAAACATCTGCTGAATAACAAATACAGGTTTTCCTGAAAGCTGATGCATGTGGTGACCTTAGTCAGTGACATGGAGACCAGCGGGAAAAGAAGGTTTGAAAAGGCAAGGATGTTTACAGATGTGCAAGGAAGATACTGAACATATTTATAGCAACACCTTTCCCACCAGGCTCAGACCCAGCCTTGTATCTATTTGCATGAAGATATAAAGCACACATACAGGCACCTAACAGTCCTTTCCTGCCTACTCTTCATCCAAGCTCCCCTCCCCCAACTCTTAGTAAAATAAATGTAAAAGGATAGCTTTCCCCTGGGAAAGGCTACTGGCTTTTCCTTGAGCAAGGACATTGACTTGGTGACGAGGTGAGTAGATTCTAGTCCCAACTGGGCTACTTAAGTAGCTGGTCTGGCTTGAACAAGTCCCTTAATGTATCAGTGCTCTCACTCACATGATGAAGGGGGTAGCCTAGCCCTGACTGAGCTTCACGAGGTTCTCCCATCCTAATAGTCTCTTACTCTCTACAACAGAGAGTTAACAGCTTTCTCTGAAGTCGAGCATCTAATCCTTAGCTACCTGGCCCATGAGGCACGATTCACATGAAAGCATCCAGATACATACGATGTTAGAAGAACTGGAAGAAACTTTGGAAATCAAATAGCCCTGCCCCTTCAGTTTATAGATGTAGAAACTGAGACTCAGCCTAATATAGGAATTTTACCAAAGATAGATAGCTCGTTAGATACCAGGCCAGCACTAGGATAATCATTCCCACACATGTGTATACACATACACCACACCACACATGGTGATATTTTAAGAGCTCTGTTGAATATAACTTAAGATACCACAAAATTCATCAGTATTAATTGTACAATTCAATAATTTTTAGTAAATTTACAGAATTATGAAACCATCACCACAGTGCAAATGTGGAACATTTTCATCACCCCATAAAGATTCCTTGTACTCATCTGCAGTCATTCCCCATCCCCAACATAGGCAAATGTTACTCCATTTTGTGTCTCTATAGATTTACTTCTCTGGACATTTTATATAAATGGGGCCATATACTAATGTGGTCTTTTTCCCAATTTCAGAGGGAAAAGCAGTCAACCTTTCACCAATAAATATGATGCTAGTTGTAGCTTTTTCACAGAATCCCTTTACGAAGTGGAGAAAAAAATTTTTTCATTTCTAGTTTATTGAAAGTTTTTATTATGAATGAGTGTTAGATTTTATCAGATGCTTTTTGTGCATCTATGGAGATGATCCTGTAGGTTTTGTACTTTATTCACATTATCCTATTGATATGGAACTACATTGATTTTGAGATATTAAATCAATCTCGTATTCCTGAGAGAAATACTACTTGGTCATGGTATATAATCCTTTTTATAGGTAGATGAATTCATTTTTCTAATATTTTGTTGAGGGTTTTTGCATTTAGACTCATAAAGAATACTGGTCTGTAATTTTTTGGTGATGTCTTTGCCTGGCTTTAGTATTAGGGTAATACTAGCCTTGTGGCATTAGTTGGAAACTATTCTCTCATATATTTTGTGAAAGAGTTTTTGAAAAATTGGTATTATTTTTCTAGAGAAATTTCATACAATTTTCAGTGAAGACATCTGGGGGTAGGCTTTTCTTTGAGGGGATATTTTCAGTTACTAATCAAAGTCTTACTTGTGGGTCTATTCAGATTTTCTATTTCTTCTTCAGTCAGTTTCATTAATTTGTGTCTTTGTATGAATCTTCTAATTTTATCTAAATTGCCTAATTTTTTAGCATAAAGTTTTTTCATAGTATGCCCTTATAATCTTTTTAATTTCTGTAAGGTTGGTAATGGTGTTTCCTTTTTCATTACTGATTTTTGGTAATTTGTGTTTTCTCTCTTTTTTGTCAGTCAGACTAAATCAAATTTCTCAACCTCAGTACTATTAATAGTTGAGCCCAGTAATTTTTATTGTGGAGGGGGCTGTCATGTATTGTAGGATGTTTAGCAGCATCTCTGGCCTCTACCGGCTAGATGTCAATAGTGCCCATGAATAAACACACACACATACACACACTCATACACGTACACACCAAGGTGTGACAATTAAAAATTTCCCCAGACACTGAAAAGTATACCCTGGGGTGCAACATTATTCCCTGTTTAGAACCACTGGTCTAGGTAAAGTTTTAATTTTGTTGATTTTTCGAAGAACTAATTTTTGTTATCATTGATTTTATCTTGCTTTGTTTGCTTGTTTTTCATTTCATTGGTGTCTGCTCTAATCTTTAATGTCCTACCTTCTACTTGCTTTGGATTTAATCCACTCTTTTTTTAGTTTCTTAAACTGGAAACTTGGGTTATTAATTGAGGGTACACAAGGTGATTTTAAGACAAATTATACTTTGGATAACTTGAGTTTTAGTAAATCTAGCCTTTGGTTAAAAGAACTATTTGTATATTAATAAACAGAAAATGATAAATAAAAGCTTTTCCCCAGCCCTCAATCTTGCCTTCCATAAGCAAAATAATATGTAAAAGAAACTTAGCTGTGGTGCATTTCTAGCCAGATTTCTTACCTAATAACACTGGCTTTCCTAAATAACATGAATTGTCAGCTTTTTCTTGAAACGTCTTTTTCACCTTCCATCTACATCCTGACCTCTTTTAATTCACTTACATTGATTAGCTAATCTGATTGAACAATTGCTGCTGATTCTAAAGAGAATATTATGTTTTCTAAATGCTATAAATAATAAATAGTCCATGTAAGCGATCAATAAATATTGGCTCCTAATGTAACCACTATCATAGTAGGTGATATGGGCAATGAAGGAAGTAACTTTTGCAAAAAAATTAGACTTTAAAACAGGACATTTTTAAATCATGGAAGGACAGGGGAGATAGGCACCCTAGAAGGGCAAACTTAGTTTAGTGGGCAGACTGATGGTCAACCTCCATTCCAAGAGCAAGTGCTAAAGCTGGGGTGGGGTTACTGCCAGGAGCTAAAGAGAGATGACTTTAAGCCTCCTTAGCAAGCATTAGAGCCAAGCCATGGAAACTGAATTCATACAGCGCGCATCAAGGTCAGAGCAGAGCTGACAACAGGAAAATGGATATAGATGAGGAGCAGGACAGAATTTGAATATTTGTGACAAAGTAAAGAGACTCCTGAGTGGAAGCTACTTCCAATTAGTTTGGGTTGCCTCTCTGGGTTCTCCAGGTATGGAGGGTATGTCAGCGGACTGGTGGACTTACAGGTTACAGGGAAGCTGCCATAAACTGGCAATAGAGCCCCATCTCTCACTCCAACAATACTATCAAGGGAATAGCAATTAGGTCTGGATATGTTTTCTGGGACCCCTGCCCCTGAGAGGCTGAGGAAGAGCAGAGAAGGGGGATTTTCTTCTCTTTGCTCCTAAGGTGGGAGAACCCAGGGAGGCTGAGAAACAGAATTGCTTCTTCCTGACACTGACACTTGAGTAGAGGATGATAAAGTGCCTATTATTCCACTACTGGCTCAAAAGAGTAGAGACAACCAAGCTTTCCATCGCTCATGGGACAGCCCCACTTACGGTACATCAGCAGCTGAATCTGAGCCTAAGTGAGCAAACCATCAAATCATTAACAATTACACATAATGATGTCTGGCAGTCAGAGGTGGGGAGGGAGGGACAAGCAGAATCATTCTGAACAGGTCCTAGTGAAATAGAGCTACTAAAGGAGACTAACAAACTGAACAAGAAAAGCAGTATTTAAAGATATCTGTGGGTAATACAAAGATGGCTCTTAGTATTAAAAAACACAATTTAGAATAAAGCCAATAGATGAATTGACAAAAGAATCACTACTGAGATTCAAATAACAAGCCAGACAAATGGAAGAAATATTTCAAAGGACTGAGCAACCATACAAAGAGATAAAAGCCATGCAGTAAAAGACAAAAGGCTTGCAGAATATATTGAGACAACTTGAAAAACAAATCAATCCCAAAAGAAGAAAAAGAAGAAATAAAGGTGATTCCATCATTAAACCTAATTAAGTCACAGGAGAACATATTTCTGAGCTAAATATGGATCTGTGCCTACATAGTAAAAGGGCTCACATAATTATATGTATAAAATACAAATTAAAACAATGCATTGTATGGTTTATATATACATTAAAGTAAAATGTTAGACAACAGTAGCACAAAGGGAAGAGGAAGTACATGGAAGTATGCTGTTAAGGATCTTAAGGTGCATATGAAGTGGTGTATTTATTAATTCATGGTAGACTGTGATTAGTTTGGGATAAATATTTAAATCCCTAAAGCAGCCACTAAGAAATAAAAAAGAGGTATAAACTAAATCCAACAGAGTATACAAAAAGGAACACTAAACAATATTTAGTTAATCCAAAAGAAATCAAGAAAAAAAAAAGTAAACCAAAAAAACAGATAGGACAAATAAAACAAATAGCAATATAGTAGACTTCAACCAAACCATGGCAATAACTACATTAAACGCAAATGGACTAAACACTCTAATTTTTAAATGTGATTGTCATATTGGCATTCAAAAAAGCAAAAATAACTATATGCTGTCTATAAGAAATGCACTTTAAATATAAAGCTACAGACAGGTTAAACATAGAGGATGAAAAAAGATCTACTATGCAACCATTATTTATAGACTTTTAAAAAGCTAGAGTGGCTATATGAATACCAAATAAATTTGACTTCAAGACAAAGTACATTGCCAAAGATAAAAAGGGACATAAAAAAGGGTTAAATCATTGGGAAATACAAACATCTTAAGTAATAACAGAGCTCTGCAGATGCAAAATCTAACAGAACTAAAGAAAAAAAAATCTGCAATTAGAATTAAAGATTTTCATACTCCTGACAGAAGAGGAAGACAAAAAAAAAAAAACCAAACAAAAAAAGTCAGTAAAGATACAGAGTGTAGGATCTCAAAGGGTGGTCTGGGGACCCCTGAGACAGGAAGTCTGTGAACTCAAAACTGATTTTATAATAATGCAAAGACGTTATGTGAGTTTTTCACTCTCACTCTGTAGGAGAGTATTTTCACAATCAGGCAAAAGTTTCTTAGATGAGACATAGAAAGTACTAACTATGTAAGAAAAAAATATATAGTCTAATTACCAAAGTTTTAAAACTTCACCAAAATTAAAACCATTACCAACAGAATGAAAAGGCAAGTCATGGACTACAAAAAATATTTGCAATAAATATATCTGATATAGTACTTGATCATGGAATATATAAAGAACTCATAGATTAATAACAAAAATTCATCACTTTTTTTAAATGAACAAAAGACTTAGACTCTCACAAAAGCAGACATACAAACGGATAATAAGCATATACAAAGGTAAATAACATCATCAGTCATCAGAGAAATGCAAATGTAAACCCTAATGAAATACCATCTCACTACAATGACTAAAGTGAAAAAGTCTGACAACATCATATGTTGGCAAGGATATGGAGAAACCTGTATTCTTATAGACCACTGGTGGGAGTATAAAATCGTACAAACACTTTAGAAAACAAATTGGCAGCTACTTAGGAAGTCAAGCATATACCAGGTCACATCATCATGCCTAAATCCCAAAAACATTATGGTAAGCAAAAAGTCAAACACAGAAGAACATATTCTATTGATTCTATTAGCCCTAGAAGTTCTATAAAAGGCAAAACTAATCTATGGTATATTTCAGTTTTTTAAATTGTATTCCAACAACAAATTTAAAAGGAAAATCATTTCATTATCTTCACCATTCAAAAAAATCCAGATAGGACGATCTATAAATTTATTGAGCCAGTCACACATGAATTGCACTTGGTCAACTCTTCCCCACTTTGGAGTTCTGTCTCCTCCCTCAGACTCTTAAGCCCATGGGAGATTTGATTGTCACTATATGGCATGGAATCTGATTGAATCCACCAATGCCAATTCTTAAACCAAATTCTAGTAAACATTGATGACTTACTTTTAAGAAGTTCTAATACTTTTTCATTGTAGTCCAACAGGCCATCTTGGACACACTCCAGATATATGTCTGCCACTTGAGAAATCACTGGTTTAAGTCCTTTACATCAGGACTTAAGCCATTTATGCTACTTGCAGCTGAAAGAATCTTAACTGATAAAGCTTGATATTGAAGATGGGGCCAGATTGTGAAGGTAGTTCTTTCATGCTAAGGAAAATAGACTTTATCCTGCTGACAATGAATAGGTTCCAAAGTCTTTCAGAAAAGGGAAATAAGTACCTAATAGCATTGTACAGGGACTGAAGGCATAGCGATCAGTCTGAAGTCTGGAAGAGGACAGTGGCCTGACCTAAGACGGTGACAATGGAGTGGAGATAAGGTGATGGAATTAAGAGGACTTAGGAAGCAGAATCCAGAGACATTCAGGTGGAAACACGATAGTGGATCAGCTGTGGGAAGTGAGGGCATGAGAGGCATCATGAAGGATCCCCAGATTCCCGGCTCAGGCAGCTGATTGAGCGGTAGGACCCTTACCAAGGAGGAAGCCCAGGAGGGGCAGAGGGTGACAATGATCCCAGCTTTGGGCATCCCAAACCTGAGGTGTCCAGGAGATTTCCAATGGGCAGCTAGGAATATAGCTCTGGTCTCAGCAGCGAAATCATGGCTACAGAAGCCGGCCCCTCAGGTGTCTTATCTAGCCTGAGGTTTCTGCCTGTTTGTCCTCAGTGTTGCCGCTCTTCCTTAGCACACACTGGTGGCTGAGAAAGGCCCCATCTTCCCTCCCTGGCATCACTGCTGGTCCCTCCCTGCTCCTCACTTGAGAAAAGCTGACCTGGGTGGCATCTCCTTCTCCTGTCTTCCATTTGTTCTGTCTTGAGGTTTGGTGTCACCCACACTTCCAGTGAGAGGGCCCTGTTGCAGCCTTCAAGTTTGCATGCCTGGTGACTGACTCCTCATTTTCTTCATCAAGAGCACAGACCTGAGTCCAGTTAACATTTATGGAGCCTTGCAACATGCCAGGCTTTGCGCCAGGGATGAGATAGCCTGAAATGCAAGGGCGTGGCTTCTGCGTTCAAGGAGCTCACTGCAAATAGACAGGCATCTATAGCTGTAATGTGATACAATGATTAGGTTGACCTGGGTATGGCAGAAATTCAGTGGGGCTCAAAGGAAGGAACGTAAGGCTGTAGCAATCAGGGAAGGTGTCCAATTCTTTGGACTGACACTGAAGAATGTAAAAGAATCAGCAGGATACAGCAAGATGCAGGAGGTACTGGAAACAAAAGGCCTGTGGGAAGACCCAAGGCGTGAGAGCACCTGGTGTGTCAGAGAGCAGGCGGTTGCAGACATCTGAGTGTGGCTGGGGGGATACGTGCAAGGACAGGAATGTCTGCAGTGGGTCTGGAGGGAGGGTAACTGGGTTGTGGAGTAAGTGCTAAGCCCTGAATGGTGTTTAAAGCTTCACGGGGTAGTAGGAACAGGCTTTTTCTCATCTGGACTCTCTCCTCTAGGAGAAGCTCATTAATAGCCTGGAGCAAAAGAAACACAGCATCGTCACAGGGTGCTGGACAAGGACACCTTGCTGGCCAGAGAGGGTATCTGCAGCTCTAGCAAAACAGGTTGCGTAGTCAAGGTGTGGCTTTCCTGGGAGACTCTATCCAGATGGCAACCAGAGTTGGGCCTGGAGACCAGCACCAGCTTGGGCTCCAGACAGCCAGGTGCCCTGCCTCAGAGCAGTCCCACGGCTTGGGCTGACGGGAGTCAGTCGGACCCAGATCCCAAGCCTTGGCCCAAGTGCCATTCCTTCCTGAAACAGGGCTAATTAATTCTTATTTATTTAGCTATTTTATTGCAGTATAGTTAGTTTATAATGTGTTAATTTTTGCTGTACAGCATAATGTTTCAATCATATAAATACACACCTATATTAGTTTTCATATTCTTTTCATTATAGGTTACTATAAGATACTGAACATACTTCCCTACACTATACAGAAGAAACTTGTTGCTTATCTATTTTATATATAGTAGTTAGTATCTGTAAATCTTGAACTCCCAATGTATCCCTTCCTACCCCCTTTCCCCTCTGGTAACCGAAAGTTTGTTTCCTATGTCTATGAATCTGTTTCTGTTTTGTAAATAAGTTCATTTGTGTTTTTTTTTTTTTTTTAGATTCCATATATGAGTGATATCATATGGTATTTTTCTTTCTCTTTCTGGCTTACTTCACTTAGAATGATGATCTCCAGGTCCATCCATGTTGCTGCAAATGGCATTATTTTATCCTTTTTATGGCTGAGTAGTATTCCATTGTATAAATACACCACAACATCTTTATCCAGTCATCTGTCAATGGACATTTAAGTTGTTTCCATGTCTGGGATATTGTAAATACTGCTGCTGTGAACACTGGGGTGCATGTATCTTTTCGAGTTAGAGATCCCTCTGGATATGCCCAGGAGTGGGACTGCTGGATCATAGGGTAAGTGTATTTTTAGTTTTCTGAAGAATTTCCATACTGTTTCTCATAACAGCTGCACTTTCAAAAAAATTATTTACTTATTTTATTTTTTGGAAGGGGGAGGTAATTAGGTTTATTTACTTTTTATTTATTTAATGGAGGTACTAGGGGTTGAACCCAGGACCTTGTGCATGCTTAGCATGCACCCTACCACTGAGCTATACCCTCCCCTCTTAATTAATTCTTGGAGACATGGCAAGGCAACCACGATCCCAGGGGAAGCAGTGGTCATGGCAAGAGTCACAGGATTACCAGTATTCAGGCAGAGAGACTTTGGGCCCTGCCACTGCAGCAGCAGCTACAATGGCCACAAGATGGGGGACAAATACAGAAGGTGGAGAGTGACAGCCAAGGACTCAGCTCTCCGGATACACATGCAAACAGCACAGCCTTGGCATGGGAGTGCCCCCAAAGACATCCTGTGACTTTCTGGATCAGTTTATTGGCTAAGAGTATTTTTATGATCATAGACTTTTTTTACCCCATGTGTTGGTAGGGCTAGGAAGACACCCTACTACTAGTCTCATAGTGTCCATAAAACCAGCCATATCTCACAGAATATATGAGGCCACATATTGTAAGAAGCACCACTATTTAACCTACTGCTAATGAGCTAAAATATTGCTGATTAATTATAAGATGCAACCAACTGTAAGGCATTGAGTTGTCATTAGTCTAACTACCACATAGTTCCTGAACTACCCCCTTCTGGGTACATGGTGGGACAACACTTTATGACAGCTTCATGACTGGGTGAAGTCATGTGATTAACTCTGGCCAAAGAGTTGTGAATGGACATGGCCAACTAATTACTTGAGAGTGTGAAACCTTCTAGGCACCTTTTTCTAATCCCTATGAAGTTCCCACATGGGCTAGGGGAAGATGTGGACATGGTACAGAAGATGCGTGACTTGCTAAGATTACACTGAAATCAAGCCCTGAGCTGGAAGTCAGCTCTGACAAGCCTCCTTTGTGCTTCTGCTTCCCCAGTGTTAGGGAAGGCCATGGTTTCTGAGATTAATGAAAACTGCTCTCTTTCCAGGAAGACGTTTCAGGATATACAACTGGCATCAACTAACACACATCTTTAAACAAAGACATGTGTTTTCAAATGAAATGATAACAAAGCACAACTTTAAGAGATAATAAAAATGCCAGACTTGGCCAGGGAAAACTTTCAGGACGGGGAAAACGAAACATGTATGTTATGTTGGTTACTTTTCCTGTCCACCATCACTGACTGTATTTGGTCTTTTGAAGGGTTTGATATTTAGAGTATTGGGGAATTTGTATAAAGAGCAAATGTTTTGATAGGGTCTTAACTCAGTCCTAAGATACCCAAGATGAGAGAATGAGAAGGATTTATGAGTTTTATTCCCAAGAATTAAAGAGGCTTAAGTGGCAAAGACCATCCCTGAACCTTCTCAGAAAAATAAGTGGGAAATATAGACCAGGGAACAGGCAACATTTGGAAGGGTTAAGCTCTACCCACATTTATCTTTTTTTGTTTCTTCACATCTGTGTCCCTAATTGAAGAAGACTGAGGTCTTTGTACTTCTCAATGGATAGAATTTCCAGGACTTCCCTGATGTCAAATACCTTGTTTCATTCTACCCATAGTATATTTAAGCTTGGGAGGTTGTGTATTGAAATTTCAGAATACATGATTGCTGTAGGAATTGGTTGGAAAGAAGGATTCTGGGGAGCTTGCATTCAAATTCATAGCTGCTGGGAGAAGAAACATAACTAGGAAGATAAGAACAAGCAGGTGGAAGCTTCTTCCTAGAAGACAGGAGGCAGCACCAGGACTGGCCTGGAAGTGGCAAAGTGAACCATGAGTCTTCCAGCAGAAAGGCCCAGGAAGTTTCAGAGAAGTGAAATGACGAAAGCAGCCCTTGTGAAAGTGTCATTTGGGACATCCCAGTACAAACAAGCAAACTTAGAACCCAGATCTTGGATTCTGAATACCATTCTCCACTGAAAGGAACCAGGGTTCTTTGAAGAAAGGGCTGATTATAGGGGTAAGGCTGGAAATGCACAAGATGAACCTGGAATGTCTTGCTGTGCCAGAAAGTGGAGACATGTTAAAAGAATATGGGACATGTCAAAAGAGTATGGAGCCAGCTTGAAGAGACTCACTCTAGGACAATCTGAGCCTCAGAATAAATAGTGATAGTACACATTATAACCCACAAAATACAGTAAGAATCCACATGTCCATTCCTATGTAAACATATAAATAAATAAATGAGAAAGAAGAGAAATCTATTCCTTGCATTAGAATGGCACCTAAAAGATATAGAAGAAATGATGGAAAAACATGGAAGGAGGGGTGGAATTAGAAAATAGTTAGCTTTGGGCAATAACCATAGTCATAATTGTTTCAGGTAAGAATCACCATGATGCTAAAACCAAGGAGGGAAAATCTGATAAGATATATGATTTTTATCTAGTCTGGAAGTACCTCCCATAAGACTCTTACTAATTACAAATGTTACTTTACAGTGTACACACCTCACAGACACCACTTTCCCCAACTGGTCAGTTATTAACCCATAATAGGCAATAGATAACATTTGCCTTTTGAGATAATGTATGGAGAAAAACACCATTATTTCTGTGATGTTACTTCCAAAAACGTATAAATTGAATCTAATCAGGGGGAAACATGAGATAAACCAAAAATGAAAGCCATTTTATAAATTAACTGGCCAGTAATCTTCAAAAATGTCTAGGTCGTGAAAAAGATGGAGGAACTTGAAGGAGATTATAGAGACATGACACCTAAATGCATCATGTGAACCTAGATTGGATCCTATACCAAAAAAATGTATTTTTCTTCTGCGATAAAGCACATTAGTGTGACAATTGATGAATTGTGAATGTAGATTAGATAATAGCTGTATGAATGTTAACTTCCTGGTTTTAATAACTGTACTATAGTTATGTAAAAGAATATCCTTATTTCAAAAGATGTACCTTGAAGAATTTAGGCATAAAGATTGATTGTACCATATGATTTCATACATATCATATGATTTCAAGGAACTTTCAAATGATTCTGAAAGAATGATAAATCAAATTGATAAAACATTAACACATTGAGAGTCTAGGTAAAATGTATATAGGAATTCTTCACAATATTTATGCAACCTTTCTGCATGTCCGAAATTATTACCCACAAAAAGTTATTTTAAAAGAATGAATAAAAGAATAGAATAGTACAGAATTTTCCAGGGAGTTTTTACAGAAGAAAAAAAGTGGAATCCCATGCAGGGTGGACTCAAGCAAGGCTGGAGGCAGGGAGATATTTCTACTTCTACCCAGTTTGGGTCCAGGGCAACATTTCCTGTTTCCTAATGTTTCCTCATATCTAATCTCATAATTCTCAGCCAGGAAACCCTGGTTCTCCATCCCACACAGGTGTTTGCATGTTCAGTGCTGAGGTAGCTCTTCAGATAGTACACACAGAATCATCTCTAAGCATTGAGCATCCCCAGAGATTAGACCACCTAAAGGGGCAACACCCGCCTCTAACTAGAGACTCATTGTTTTGTGTCCATATAATCTTCCAACTACAATCTTCTCCCCACCTCTGAGGAGCTAATCAAAGTTTTACTGGGTTTCCATCAGGCCAATGCACAGTATCTTCTGAGTTTTAATCATATTCTATTTGAGTTCATTTTAAATCATAAACCAATGGGGGAAAGAATCCTAAATTGAGAGAAACCACATGCTATGGTGGGAAAAGGACCAAACTTGGAGTCTGACCCCTATCACCAACTAGCTATATGTGAGCTTGGCTAAATTACTTCTAGAGTCATCATCCATAAAACTGGGAATCTGAAATAAATCTTCTTAATAGTGGTCTCTTCCACTTCTAAAAGAGATGATGTTTATTAAAGAAAAGGTCCTTCTAACTTGAGATGCTTTGCATACCCATGAGAATGAACTTTTCCCCCTGAATTAAGGAGCTGAGATCTTACATTTGATCCTCAAGGCTGGCCTTGGTTTGAGTTCATAGCATTGACATTGCTCTACCTAGGGGAGGGATTACAGCTAAGAGGCAGCATTCCCACACACAAATTCTATTTTATAACAACCTCTGCCAGCTATGCTATGTTTAGCTGAAACTATTTCCGGATGCCCAACAGCTAATCACCTCTTCCAGTGAAAAATTAAAGCAGGAAAAAAGAAGTCAAAAAAAAAAAAAAAGTCCTATAATCTCCCCTAAACACCCCTGACTCCTGGGTGCCTGTCCCCCATGCCCTTCATGTCTAAGACTGCTCTGCACTCACTGCCCTCCATGTCTGCTGTGCTCAGGTATCTATTTCCTTCAGGCCTGGCTCGGATTCAGCAGCTCTGAATCAACAAGGAGTTGGGAGAGAGAGACCAGCTTTGCAGGAAAGCAGGACTCAGGCACACACATCATAGGCTCATTCTCCAGGCTCTGCCTTCCCCCTTGAGCTGCCTGTCTGTGCTACAGCCTTTGCTGAAGGCATAAAAGACTTTCCTCTGAAGTCCCAGATGTCTAGAAGGCTCTCTTCCCTGGTGAACATGAAGCACGACTCCATTTACTTTTTCTGATTTTGCTCTGATCTAATTGTTCCTTTTCTCAAAGGAAAAAAAAAAAAAAATCCAAGCAAGAGAGAGAAAGTTATGCTAAATTTCCCTTGTGGAGCCAGACAAGGGAATACAATGGGGGCCTTATATCCTGGAGGAATGCAAGGAATCCCGAAGATGGGCACAGGCTGCCTGAGCTGAGCGCTTTTATAACAGAAGACACAAGAGCAAGGAGACAGGGTACTGCGTCTGCTCAGAGCCAGCAGGATAAATTGACCCCGAGACCTGGGGGTGAAGGGGGAGGGAGGTACCTGAAGTCATGGAGTTTCTGTGAAAAAGAGCAGGTGAAAAATATTTTAATTCCTATTAGGTGCCAATTTCATAAAAGCATAAAAATAAAGTGGGAAAAATGTCAAACATACAAAAAGTGAAAAAATTGGTATAATGAGCATCCATTATATTTTCCTATACTTGCTTTCTTATATTTTTATATGTGTTTTCATACACATATATGTGTGTGTGTGTGTTTGTGTGTATGCACACAGATGTAAAAGGCTGAAATACTTTAAAGGAATTAAACATATCAGGATACTCCACTTCTAAACTTAAGCTTTTCTATTCCCCAAATAAGGGTATTTTGCAATTTAACAGTAATAACATTATTACTCTTAAAAGTAACAATAATTCCACACTATCACGTAATATCCTGTCTTGAGTAAATTTCCCCAGTGGCACCAAAAATTTATTTTATAGTTGGTTTCCTCAAAATAGGAGTCAGTCAGACCAAGCCAACTATCCGGTTGGCCATAACATTTTGTATCTATCTAATGACTTCCTTGTGGTGTCATTTAAATGTTTTCTCTCTCTCTCCTGTTTTGTTTGTTTTTTCACTGAAGGTTAGATCTAAAGATGTGATTAGTTTGGGGTTCAAGATTTTTGGTGAGAAGTCCTTACAGGTGATGCTGTATAGTTCATACTGCAACATATCAAGGGGCACATAATGTCTGGCTGTACTATTAGGGACAGTAAATGTCAGGACCCGGCATGATAACAGTTTTGCTATAATGCTACATATATATTCTTAGAAATCACCATGCTGAGCAAAATTACATCGTACAAACTACAAGGCTTATGGGGGAAACGGGGATAAGGGTATAACATTCAAAAACTTTGTTGGTGATACATAACAGAAAAAGAGAAATAGGAATCTATTAAAAACAGTAGCAGTTTTACACATGTGAAATGGTTAGGAAACATATAAATACTACAACAAATATAGCACTTAATCTTAAAAAAGAAAAAAAAAAAGAAAAAGAAAAAGAAAAAAACAAAGACCTGAAGCTTGCTTGTGGAAGTGGAGGGTTACAGCTTATGTCTTTTGAAGTGATGGAAGATGAGTTACCTGAAATGGAACAGAAAGTTCCGACACCAGATGTGGATGGGTGTAGCTCATCACACATGTACTGAAATGAGGTAGCTGGTAGATGTTTGAGATGTGCACCGGAGTGCATTTTGTATATTCCTAGGTGGCTTGGTTGAGCTAAGTACAGCGTTCACCTACTGTTTCTTGTGCACAAAACCACATACAAGTAAATGTTAAAGTGTGCTATGCTCAACGTGTTTCCTAGTTTATCAATTGCATTGGAGAGATTTCACATTTCAAAACCAGTGTTATATCAGAACTGAATGTATTAGTAATTTATGTCTTCTCTTTTTTTTTTTTTCCTTGGTCATTCTAATTAAAGATTCATCAATTTTGTTGATCTTGTCAATGAAAGGGCTGTTGGTTTCAGTACATTTTTCTAGTCTTTTGTTCTCTAATTCATTTATCGTGCTTTTATCTTTATTATTTCCTTCTTCTAGTTACTTTGAGTTTAATTCACTCCTTTTTTTTCTAGCTCCCCCAAAGGTGGACGTTTAGACCACCAATTGTAGATCATTTTTATTTTCCTCTATCACTTTTTAGATTTATGTATTTCTTGCTAAATGCTACTTTAGCTGCATCTCACACATTCTGACAGATTTGTTTTCATTATCATTGTATTAGAAACATTTTCCAAGATTTTCACTCTGCAAATATGGAGTAGACATACTTTTCCCTATTTCTTCTATTAAGTACAGCTAAAAGTATTGGACAATTTATTTTAAAGAAGCGCAAGAAGACCCTGAAAGGTAGAGAGCAAAAGGCAGACTGGCTTGGAACCTCAAGACTAGAGTAATGACAGGGTACCAGGGGTGGTATCAGCAGAGGCTTTAGTGGGGATTCTGAACAGCATTCCCCACATCCCCCCACCCTTGGCAGTCATAAGAGGCCACCACCCCCCACACAGTGTCACTGGAGGCCGACAGGGGAACCTGGACCTCCAGTCCCACCTGTCAGCAACATGCCATGCCTCCCTTCTCAAAACAGAAAGAAATGATTAAAAAAAAAGGGATCTTGGAATATCAGGAAAGAAGAAAGAACAAGGGAAAGAGCAAAAATATGAGTAAAGAAAATTTACTTTTCCTCTTGAGTTTTTTAAAACTATGTTTGACAGTTGAAGCAAAAATTGTAACATGTTCTAATTTGGTTCTCAGTATACAAAGAGAAAGTTTTTAAATTTAACATTTATTTAAGACAATTATAAATAGAAGAGGGCAAAGGGATATAAAGTGAGATAAGGTTTCTACACTTCATTCTAACTGGTAAAATGTTGACATCAGGAGACTATGTATCATACACATGATATTTATCATATATATATATATGTATATATGATATATATCATATATAATACCTGAAGCAGTTGATAAAAATCTACACAAAGTGACATATTCAAAAACACTATAGTTAATAAGTAAAAATGATAAATAAAAACAGAATTCTAAAGTTATTAAAGTAACCCACAGGAAGGCAGAAAAAAGAAAACAGAGAAACTAAAATCAGAAAGAAAAAACAAAAAATAACGAATGGTAGACTTAAGGCCTAACATTAGCTAAATAAACTGTCTAAATAATATTAATTAAAAGACAGATTGGCAGAGTGGATTTTAAAAAGGGGGGAAATTTTGAAGATTATTACTTGCCATTTGGATACACAAAACCAAAGCACTTGGTTCAACTGTTCCTCTAATAGCTGACTCTTTTCACGATCTGTCACTTAAACCACAGCCAGGTGCTCTTTGAGATAATTCAAATATCACATCTCCTATGAGACTAATGCTGCCATTTTACAATGTTCAAAATAAACCAATGGGGTGGGGCCTATTTATGATCATTCTAAAGAATATACATAAAGAGAAAAGTCAGATTGGACCCAAATGTAAAATATCCTTATAAAAATGCAAAACTTTCAGCTATTGTCTTATGTATTACTAATGTATTACTAATGTATTAAGTTACTGTTATTTATCTTGATTTGTGGTCAGAGAACATAGTTCATAATATTTCAGTCTTTTGAAATGTAATGTCTTAGCAAATAGTCTATTTTGGTGGAAGTCCCATAAGCACTGGGAAAGAATATGCACTCTGCAGACATTGTGGGTAGTATTCTGGCAATGTTATGTCAAGGTGTTATTCACATCTTTGTCCTGAATTTAACTAATTATTCTATCAATTACTGAGAAAAGGACATTAAAGTCTCTAATGATAATTGCTGATATTCTATTTGTCCTTTTACTCCATCAGTTTTTATTTCATGTATTTTGAAATTACTGGATATGTACACATGTGTGATTGCTGAGTCTTGTTGAATTAATCTTTTATCGTTATCAAGTGTCCCTTATTATGTCTGATAATCTCTTTGCTTGGTGCCTACTTCATTTGATGTTAAAAAGCTATACCACCTTTCTTACACTTCTATTTGTAGGGTGTATCTACTCCTTTGCTTTTACTCTTATCTATTGGCATCTTTATATTAAATTATGTCTTTTGTAATCAAAGTATAGCTGAAACTTGATTTTTAATCCATCCTAACAATCTCTGAATTTTAACTAAAAGCACTTAGCACATGTATACTTAATGTAATTGCTGATATAGTTGACTTTAAGTTTATTATATTGCTGCCATTTAAAAAAAATGTTTTGTTTCATCATTTTGTATTTCCTACCTTCTCTTGAGTTAATCAAATAATTTTAGGTAATCTCTTTGGATTCTTCTATTAACCTTTTAGCTACACCTTTTTAATGTAACTTTTATTTATGTATTTTTATTTTTAAGTGTTTACTGTAGATATTATGATAAGTATTCTTAACTTATGACAGTCTACTTTGAAATAACACAGGCAGTCCTCACTTTGCATGGTAGTGCAAGACTGTAAAAACGAACCTGTAAGCTGAAACTGTGCAAAGCAATCTTAATAATCAATGGGAAGAATCACAGTTGTTCTGCGACCTTTAAAAATTTTTGTCAAAATATTAAAAACTCTCCTACTGTTGGTTATAAATGGATAGGGAAATTGAAAGAAACAGTAAGACTAATGTTTATTTAGTACATTGTAATTTAGAACATTAGGAACATTGAACATTAAAATGTCCTATTTGTTCATCAAAAACAAAAAACCTGTCAAGAGTAGTTTGAACAGTGTTTGCCTTCTCCTTCTCATCATGTAATTCATGATACAGAGCAAACACTGTTTACATGTGGATGAATTATCATACTCCTTTCTATGTTAGGATCTACCTCCAATATTGTGCCCTTTCTACTTTCAGTGTTATGAAATAGCTCTGAGTTCAATTATTGTGAGGTTCTTTGCCAGATTTCCTCACTTTCTCTGGTGTATTTTCGTCGTCTTGTTACAATCATTTTCCTTACTTTATATACGTAATTATACCCACTCTAAGTTCCTCCAGCTGCATATTTTGAATCTTTCAAATAGCAGCCCTGTCAACATTTCCATAATCAGCAATTCTTCTATAATTCCATTTATGTTTGTTTCAAATTTCACTTCCAGGGTCATCACTATTCATTTCATTTTAGCATTTTTATCTTCGTTGGCCAATTCCCTTTTTGATTATCCATTTTTATAAAATGTCATGTTGGTTTATCACTGGGAGACAAGGAGGTAACACAACTACATGCCTTGCTGACTGTGCGAACTGAAAAGGGACCTGTATAGACCAATCACTCACAGACTTGAAATAAGTGACATGGTTGGTTACTGATCATGATGTGCATGTGCTATTTACACAGGTATTTGTTGCCTGAAGAGCTAGGAGTGAGTTGTATATGATGTAATTGCTCACAGTGTAACACAGTAATGAAATCTGAATCATATTTTTATGGGACTGGTATTATTTCACCAGCTGAGGACTGGACTACTTCATGTAAGAACCTTAATATGGACCTTCTCATTCAACTCTTATTTCACTTAGCTATCCCAGAGATTGGCTTGCCTTTGAGATCTGCCCAGAGAGAGCCTTCAATTGCTTTCAGTTATATCAAGCCTTAGGCTTGGAAAGTTTCTTCTGTAAAATAATCCCTATCAATTGACACTTAAACCAATTTCACTGTAATTTCATGTTCTCTTTAGCAATGGATGAATTTCTAAGTAGGCTCAAAATTGAAGTATTTAACATTTATCAATTTAGGTTTGGATTTTTTTAATTAAAAAATTGAGTATCTGTTTGTGTGGTCATTAAACTCTTGGAGATCTTAAAAAGTTATATACTTGATTGTCCCACGTCTGGGAAAGCAGATTTACAGCCCTCAGAGGATGGCAAAGTATATAAGGTGAGAAATAGATTCTGTAAGTATTCAAATATTAGAGACTACTTTGCTTAATCACATATTCAGAGAAGGTCTCATCAAAGATAAGAAATGTGAGAAGAGTTGGGATTTAGAAAAAGAACAGAGAGACAAGCACTTAAATTATGAGCATAAGCAAAACAATTACGGGGGGAGGCGGCATAGCATGGCACAGGGCAGCTCTCAGTCTCGGCTGACCATCAGAAAAGACCTGGTAACTGAACAACACAGATTTCTAAGGGCTGACCAGAAAGCTCCCCAGGTATTTCCAGTGATGAGCCAGCTGTGGGTTGCTACAGTAAAAACATGTTTACCACATGTTCACTGCTTCAGTAACTGTGAAACAACACTTGGCTGTTTTCATATACTTACTTGATTCCTATAAAGCTGATTTAGTCCAAAGACTACAAAGCCCATCATGAATATGACACTAACATTAGATAGAACTGATTAGAAGATATAAATCATTTCTCCATTTACAGAAAAGGAAGCCTGGGGACAACATCATGTTTATAAAAAAGTCTTAAATAAAGACATACACTCAAATTTGGGGGGTGGGGATGTTCTCATGGCAGCCCCAGCTTCCTTTTTGGTCGCCATTAGCTCCCTCTATCCCAGCAGCCCTGTGGACTTCCTAGGCAGTGGACTGACTCAGCAGGCTTCTTCAGGTGAACGGGGAGCTCTTGCATAGAAAGTTTCCTACAGTATTTGGCTCCTTCTCTTTCTTAGGATACTTTTCCTTTGGCTTGCCCTTCCTCCCCATCAAGGGTAAGCTCCAGAGACCTGAGACCTGAGTGTGGGCAGGGGAAAGGGAGGCCAGGAAACCTCCCTTTCTGCTGTGGAGCTGCAGCAGCTCACTCCAGGCAACAGAGACACTCTGGATCCATGCTCTGGCCAAGCTGGACACCAGGTCAGGCCCCAGCCAGTCCTTTGCTCATCCTCATTCTCTTCTCCCTCAGGTTCAGGGGGCTGGGAGGCTAGGGCAATACAGGCTTTGAACTTCCTGGTCACCTAACCACCCATAAACCTCTCTCCACAACATGCAAGTGCCACAATATCTTGTAGAAGCTTAAATGTTAAGAGACTTGGAAACCTTATAGAAATCTGAATCACCATAATTTGAATCATTCAAATCTAACTCCTTTTAAAGCAACTTAGCATAGTGGGGTAATGGTAAAGTGCTAAAAAAAAACAGCTATGGACCAAAACAATTCCACCCTAGTGTATTCTGAAATAAATGCAGCATGATAAAGTGTTCTCATTCTCCTGGAATCACAAAAACTTGTCAACTAATTTATAATTATCCTAGAAACAAGAGTGGGTTTTTGTTTTGTTTTTTTGCTACCAGAGTTTCAGGGATTCTCTATAGCCCAACCATAGGGGTAAGTTATCTCCAAGTTATTCATGAAATACAAAGATGTTCATAGTGAAAAGACAAATCTTCAAGTTCTCTTCATTTGGTGTCCATTCACAGAGATGGAGTCCAAGAGGGTAACTATCTCCACCAACTTTCCATTCTTGAACACACTTACGTGCTTGCCTGTATTTGCAGTTTGCTTATTTGAAAGCTAAGTTGCCCTCACAAGTGTTTGATAATGATGATGATAACAAGCTCTAATAAAATAAAGCAAACAAAAACAAAACAAGTAATACACTGGTGACTTGTTTCATCTGTACTAAGTTCCATACAGACGCCCATGGTTCCACACAGGAAGCTGTCACGGTCCTCATGGGTTCCTTCACAGCTCCCTTTGGCCCATCCATTCCCAAAGCCTGAAAATCATAATAACTATTAGATGAACGAATTGAATTAGAGGTGGGTGGTGTTTTGGCCCAATATCACAGCTGTGGGAAGCTGGGCTGAGTCTGCAGAGAGCATTTGGAGACACAAGTGAAAAAACAGTCTTTGTCTCATGTCTATTGAAAGGACCTACAAACCATCAATCAGCTCTTTCCAGCCCTGTGTGCATAGATAAGCAATTATTCTCTATCTTGCACCTTTAAAATGCAACGGATTGTGCTAGTGGTAAACTTTCTCATCAATCACTGAAATACTATTTAGAAAGCAGTGTGTGGAATCAGGCTTAGAGGGCCAAACCATGTCCTCATCCATTCACCCACTGGTCATTCAGAAATTCATTCATTCACTGGGAGTTGATCAACCAGCAGTCTAGGCCCTTAGTTAGGATCTAGAGGTAGAAGAATGAATAATGCTTGCTTCTTTCTCCCTAACAGTTCACAATCTAGCAAGAGAGACAGACATACAAATAACAAATCATAGTACAACTTAGCTAAAGCTATAGGGAAATGCTTCTAAGCTTCTTTCCCCCAGTGCATGCACATACCAGATTAATCAGTATGAACCATGCCTGGGCAAAATGGCTGGCAGCACACCTGATGGATCAGTTTTCCACTGGACACCCAGTAAAATGAGTGGAAATTCAAGGCCCCTGAAATTCCCCTTTGCCCAGGTTAGTCACATGTTCCATCCCCCTAAAGTAGCCAATGATGTTTTACCGCCACCACTGATGGTGCTCTTTGCCTGCCCACTGAGGTGGGTAGTTCTTTGTAACTACTGCTGATTCCCTTCCACCGCAATTTCCTTTTCTGGAGTTGACGAGGAAGGCTTCACTTCACACCTGTATTTGTGGTTCCTTACTAGGCTTCTAAATAGGAACATGCCCTGCTGGTATTTTAGTCTCCTGTCTTGAGAAATTTAAGTCCAAGATGCTTGGGGTTGGTTTGGAAGACATTTTAATACTGCCATGTAGGTTTACACTAAAGATTACTTTTCCCTTCTCACCCTGTACTAGATCATACCTCTTTGGTTTTCAGCAGGTGATCTCTGCATACTCAGGGCACTCATCCCAAAGTCAGGCATTTATTTTGGTCACCCTACATTGTTTCAGAGTCTTAATCCAGGCATCAGAGAGCCTGAGTACACATCTATCAATCAGTCTATCATGATTATTTCAACTCAGGCTGACAAACCGCCTTGGTCAGGGTTTGCTTATACTGAATCCTGTGCCTGTAATTCAGAGAGCTGCCACCAAGTGGCGCCTGCACAGTCTAACAGGCTAGGCCTTCCCAAGCAGGAGACTAAAATACCAGCAGGGCATGTTCCTCTTTGGAAGCCTAGTAAGGAACCACAGAAAGAATATCCCTTCCCACCCCAGAGTTTCCATGGTAGGTGGTTAGACCGGCCTCTTCACCCTGCAGTTACAAGAACAAAAGCAGGTGTCTGCAGATGTTCCGCCCTTCTGGGCCCAAAGCAGCATGAGAAGAAAGCTGAATCCAGACAATTCCCTATATGTGCGATGTTCTTATAATCCAACAAATGGTACAGAAACTCCTAGTAACCCCTGAAACTTTTCAGAGTGAAGGGAAAGTTTTTCACATGCTCTCTATTTTTGTACTAGAACTCCTGAAACATTTTAAATTGCACAAGGGAGAAAGGGAAGGGAAGAAAATAGCTGTTATTTATTTAGCACACGTGTGATTAGAACCCCAGAACACACTGGGTAACTTGATTACATTACATCTGATTATCCAAAGCATGTTAAATCTACAATTAATGCTAGAAAGTTGGAAATGCTCTTAATAAGGGAAAGGGTGAGCAGGTCTTCCCTCTGTGGTTTGTAGCCCATGGTTTATAAAGTGAGGCATTCCCCAAACCTCATCCCAATGAAAAGGGGCATATTTTAGTCTTGTCAGCATTCTTATGGGAACTCTGACAAAATCTTACGGGAATTCTCACAATCATCAGGTGGTACTCGAGAACCAACAAGGTCAAAACCAAAATTTTGTATCTTTATTCAATGGGAAATTCACAAGCATTGGCTGTGCCTCTGGTGTGTTACTAAACCCTGAAAGGTTATAGAATGTAAACAAAACTTGACCCTCAAGTCATCTTGCATGGAAGACATATATTTGCATTACTGTTGAAAGAAAGGACCTTAATGAGTCCCTGGCACATAGAAAGCCCCTAACAAAGGGTAGCTTTTGGTTATTATTAACCTCTGCATGAGTAGAGGTACATGAGTTTGTAAAAAGCTGCTACAGAAACACCAAGAGAACCTGTCATGAGGAAGCTGTGTCATACAGAGGCAGTGCTTTGAGCTGAGCCTTGGAGGATGAATATGAAGTTTCCAGGGAAAAAGGAAAGAGCATTCCAGGCAGAAGCAACAGTATGGAGAAAAGCAAAGGCTTGGATTCACATCTTACTAAAGGAACCCTGAGTGTGGCCGGCGTCAACAGAACATAAGGTTGAAAAGGTGGGGTGGGAGAAGATGCGATGGGAAGGTCAATTGGGTCAGATTATGAAGGACTTAAAGCTCAGGATTTATTCTGTACACAATGGTAGGGGGCAAAGTTTTGAGAGGGAGAGTGATTTGATCAAACTTGTGATTTAGAAAGATCACTGTAGGGTCAAAAAATAAAAGGCTGGGTAGGATTGGTGAGGGGCAGGGAGTGCAATGAGGAGGCTCGTGATGTGGGAATGGGGAGATATGAGGAGGAGGGGACCTAAAACAAGCAGGGAGCTGCAAAGAAGGTGAGAGATGGGAAACAGTTAAAAGACAGGCTTTTTCATTAGGAATTACTATTCTATTATTATTTCCAAGTTACTGGGTCTAGTTTTTAATGAGGTTCATCTCTATAAACTGCAAGATTTTTATCAAAAAAAAAAAGACTGGATTTTGCTCTCTCTTCCTACCAGCTCCGTATCCCTGCCTGGGAGGGCCTAGCCTGTTAGACTGTGCAGGCGCCACTTGGTGGCAGCTCTCTGAATTACAGGCACAGAATTCAGTATAAGCAAACTCTGACCAAGGAGGTTTGTCAGCCTGACTTGAAATAATGACAAATGCCACACTGAGGTCTCACTGCACTATTTCAGTTCTTTCTTGGGTAAAAGGGATGAACATTTAAAAGGTGGCTTGCTCCAGCTAACAAAATGAAATACTTCATCCTGGATAAAAAGAACAGGAAGAGGGTTGAGGAGAAAGAGAGGCCACAAAGGGTCTAAAACCCTCAGTGCTTATGTTACATCTCACAGATCATCCAACCCTGATGAACAGACTGTTGTCAATCACAGAACAATGAAGGAAGCCCCGGTGTGGTGGTCCTGTTATTTGAATTGAGATCCTCACTGTGACAGCAGCATAAATGACAGCTGTTCCATGCTAGGCTTGGTGTCAGGGGCACAGGGGTTTAAGACAGACAACCAGTTTGGCTTCTGTTTAAATGCATCCTCAGAAAACAGAGGAGAGAATGAGACCCTGAATTTGGCCATTCTCTCTCTCACATACACACACATGCTTCCTGTAATCAATCCATCACAAATCCCATCAACTCTGCCTTTGAAGTCTTTCAAAAACAGCCTAATTTGACCACTACGTACCACCTCTGCCACAGCCACGGTGGCCCAGCCACCAGCACCTGTAGCCTGGACTCTGCATTAACCCCTGGGCTGGCCTCTCTGCTCCCCTCCTGACTCGCCCTCCCATGGTTTCCCATCATACTGAGAAGAAAGCCCACTCCTTACCAGGCCCTCCCAGCCCTCCCTGCGCACGCCCACTACTTCCCCAACCTGGTCTCCCACCACCCACCCCTCCCAACCCTGTTCCTGCTCCTCTGGCCTTGTTTTCATCCCTTCCACACACCAGGCACTCTCCTGCGTTGGGGTCTCTGCACCTGCTGAACTCTCTGCCTAGAATGCTATTCTCTCTAAGGCGTGTGCCTAAAACAGCACCTCTCCATCTCTCTAACCCTTTAGCATGCTTTATTTTTTTCCCATGGGATTTTTCCTGATTTTTTTTCATCACATATTTTTAAATTTAATTTTATATCCCTCCCTGGAATGTAAGCTCCATGAGGTCAAGGATTTAATCTGTGTCATATATTGTTGCATTCCAGTGATGAGAATAATTTCAGGCACATGATAGGTTCTCGAAACTGTATTAAATGCACGGAAGACTGGGTGAATGAATGATACTTCCTAATCCAGGCTCATCCCTACTTTATGCCAGAAATAATATTCACTTTTACTCTCACAACTTATCAAAACCACCCCAGGCCAACCTGGCCCAAGTGATTTCCCTCGAAGTGAGGGGTGGAGCAGGCTTTGGAACCGTGAAAGGTTAGCGCCTTTTCAAGACACCAGATTATGCTCTTTAGACCACTTCAGCTACTGTCAAGAACTCAACAGCTGCACTCACTCTGCCTAAGGAGAGGAATTTAGGGTGTGCATGGTCGTAGCAATAAGCTGCAGACGATTAAGTGACCTCAATATAGTCACAGATACATCATACAAACAAAATCTAACTTTAAATGCATGATGCATTTCAGTCTTTTGATTAAGAAACTTAAAATCAGTATTTCTTTGGAGGAAAATTAAAATAAAAGCAAGCTTAATGCTGAAAGATTCAAACTACCACAAAAGGGCACGATAGTCAAAAGCCAGAGTGCCCTCTACTGGCCATTGGCAGCTAACAGAACCATGGTGGGGAATCACAGAGAGAAAGCAGCTTTACATTCAAATCCACACATGGGATTATGAAAAAAATATTTCAGTCCTTTCAAAGAAAATGGCCTGTAGCTATAATAGGGTAAAAGATTCAGTCCCTGTTTTCAAGGGGATTGAAGATGACTATGAGAAACAGAAATTTGGAATTAGAGAACACATGATGGACAGATAACCCAGCATGCAGGGGTGAGGGGTGATGCCTGAGCCTGGGTATGTAAAGGGGTAGGAGGTCGGCCAGATGAAGGGAGTGGTATGTCCATGGGGAGTTAGAATTCCAGGTGATGGACCATAAAGGCAGACACATAGAGGCAGAGAGAACATGTTCCAGGCTCCAGGAGTTGAAAGCTGTGACAGTTGCTTTGGTTTTTTTTTCTTTAAGTTGAAGTATGATTGCTTTACAATATGGTGTTAGCTTCAGGTGCACAGCAGTGACTCAGCATTTTTGAAGATTATACTCTATTATAGGTTATTACAAGAAAGTGGTTCTAATTCCCTGTGCTCTATAGTATATACTTGTTTCTCATCTATTTTATATATAGTTTGTATCTGCTAATCCATGCACTTCTATCTATAAACTAATAATATCAGGAAGAGATAGTAAAAAAAAAAAATCTCATTTGAGATTGCATCAACAACAACAAAAATCCCTAGGAATAAACTTAACCAAGGAGATGAAAGACCTAAACTCTGAAAACTATAAAACACTGATGAAGGAAACTGAAGATGATTTAAAGAAGTGGAAAGATACACTGTGCTATTGGACTGGAAGAATTAATATTGTTAAAGCGGCCATATACTCAAAGCAATCTATGGATTTAATGTAATCACTGTCAAAATACTCATGTCATTTTTCACAGAACTAGAAGAAATAATCCTAAAATTCATAGGGAACCACAAAAGACCCCGAATTGACAACTGCTCTTGGTTGACTACTCGCCAGCCATTCCTCGATCTGTTTTCTGGGCTGTTTCTATCCTGATGGCAGAAAGTACCAGATACCGATTTTCCTAACTGCTCTTATGGCTAGAAATGGCCATGCGACCCAGTCCTGGCCAACAAGATGTAAGCAATCATGTGCTGGAGGGATGGCTGGAATGCAGTTTCCTTTATGATAAAAGAGGAGACACCCAGGAAGAGAACCTACAGCTCTCAATCTGCCCGTTGAAGTTGTCATGTAAAGATGTGATCCTTGCAGCTGCTGCAGCCGTCTGGAGGCTAGAAATAGAGATGATGCCAACACAGTGAGGACGACCATCCTCCATGACAGGACAGAGCTGCTGGACCACCTCTGGGACCACACATCGCTGGACTCCTTATTATGAGAGGAAAAGGAACTCTTATGGCTTAAGTCACTCCTGGTTACATATCCTGTTATTTATAACCATAGTATGCTGATTGATGATGCTCATATTCTGTGACATGAGGAATGTTGGAAGGTTTTAAGAAGGCTGTATCACAATGAAATTTCCATTTCAGAAAGATCAGGCTGATAACTATGAAAGACTGAATGGAAAAGGGCAAGACAAGAGACTAGGAGGCCAAACAGGATACTTGGAAAAGTTCAAGTATGGATGAGGGAGGGAGGCAGAGATTAGGACTTGGCCTTTGAACTGCTAAGAATGGAACAGAAGGGAGATATCAAAACATTTTGAAAGTAAAATGGATAGGATTGGGTCACTTATGGGGGGAGCTGGAAGATGAGATAAAGGGAGAAGTCAGGAGTGAATTCCACGTGAGGGGCCTGTATAATAAGCATGTAGGTCACCCCCTGGATATTCTGAACATAGGAGAAGGAGCAGGCCAAGGATGGGATGGAAATGATGAACTCTGTTTGGGACATGCAGGTTTCAGGAGCCCAGTGGAGTCCAGGGAGCAGCTGAATTTTGTATCTGGAACTCAGAAAATCTGGATTTAACATAAAGATTTTCAACAAATCTACCAGCATGGTAACTGAAGCCATGGAAGTAGATCTGGTCTCTCTTTTTGGAGTGTATTTAGAGTGAGGTAGACAAGAGAGGGTCAGGGAAGAGACCTTGCAATGGCCAACATTCAGAGACGTAAGAATGACAGCCCCATTAACTCTTAAGGAATGCCAAGGGGAGAAAGCAGAGAATGAAGTGTTTCCAAAGGCAAATTAACAGAAAGGTTCCAGAAGGAAATGTTGTACTTCAGAGGAGATCACCGAAATGACATCCTTGGTGACCTTAACCAGAGTGGTTCCGTGGAGTACTGGGTGAAGGAGCCAGAGGCTGAAATAATCCTAAGAACAAAAGGGCCCTTTAAGAGGCTGGACTCTCTGCAGTTCAAATTCTAGCTCCACTACTCACCCTTGTTTGATCTTAGGGAAATTATTAAATCTCTGTGCCTAAGTTTCCTTGTACATAAAATGGGGATTAGTAATAGCTGTTACCACATCAGGTCATTGTAAGGGGCTATGTGAATAATCCAAGTGAAATGCTTAGTCCAGTTTCTGGCACACAATATGCACTCAGCATAACTTAATTCCTCTGGGCCTCGGTTTCCTCAGCTGTAAGATGGAGATTATTATGGACTGAATGCTTGTTTCCCCCCAAAATTCACACGTTGAAATCTTAACTTTCAGTGTGATAGCATTAGGAGATGGGTGCCTTTGGGAGGTCCCCAAGGTCATGAGGGTGGAGCCCTCATGGATGGGATTAGTGCCCTTATAAAAGAGACCCCAGAGAGCTCCCTCCCCCTTCTGCCCTGCGAGGACACAGTGAGCCATCTATGGATCAGGAAGCAGACTCTCATCAGACACCAGCTCTGCTGGCGCCTTGGTTTTCAACTTCCCAGCTTCCAGAAGTGTGAGAAATAAATGTGTATTGTTTAAGCCACCCAGCCTGTGGAATTTCTGTTATAGCAGCCTGAGTGGACGAAGACAGGGATCAGTAACAGCTCTTACCTAATTGGGTTGTCATAAAGAAGTGTGAGAAATAGCCATGTAAACTGTTTAGCACTATGCCCAGCACTTAAGTCACGTAATATGCGCTACATTAACATTGTTTATAATTCATTTGTCTGCCCACCAGAAATTCTACTCATAAATTTGCTTGTCTAATTGTTATTTTTTTTGACCCAAATAAGCTCCCTCTCCTCCACAAACTGATGTAAGTTGAAGGTGAAAACTCTGTGTTTGTTCAGAAGTAAAAGCATCATAGACAACCTCCCAAATAAAAATACCACAGGAATATGCTTTCTCAGTTCTGTGCCAGCTAGAGACTTTCAGACGTGGCCTAGGCACCACTTCAGGGTTGCACTGTCTTCACATTAGCTGGACCACGTAATGTCACACCATCTCAGGATCTGACCATCAACTGAATTTAGTTACTCCACAAACTCAGTCTGACCTTGATGATGGCCCCCAACAAGCAAATGTAATTTGACATTCTTACCCAGAAGCCTATCAGCTCTGCGAATCAGATGTTCCTTCTGAAGAGCCCACTGTCTGTCTTCATGTCAGAAGAATGAAGTCAATCATTTTTGGAAAGCAAAGTCAATGACCTTTTTCAGATGTGTGGACAAGGGCACTCAGTCTTCACACACTTAAATGTAGACTGAGGGCAAGGCCTAGAATTCCCCCAGCTAAAGACTCCAGAACTCTCCAGTTGACCTGCATCAGAAAACACATATAATGTCATATGTTTAAGATAAAAGGGGAGGTGGTGGTGTGAACTCACTTGTAAAGGGGACTGTTGCTCTTTACACAACTTGAACAGTCTCCAGCAACGGCCGGGAAGGGGGAACTTGACCAGTGGAAAGGTGCATTCCAGACCTCCTGTAGGAACGGCTGGCCCCATGGTGGAAATAATTGCAACAGGCTGTCAGAACATGGTGACACTGAACATTATCACCAACAGCTAGCTGAACTCAGATTAAGCACACTGAGATTAACATTTCGCTTTCTACACAGCTCACCTAGGCAAAAAAACAAAAAAAAATATGCAGATGGGCTGATATGGCCTATTCAGCCTGTATGATAGCTTTCCCACTAGCTGGCATCCAGCATTGCCTGGGTGAATGTTTAACCATTGTTAAGTAAATAAATCCAAGCTGCCAGTCCTCCTGGGACCTATCACATAGGGCTGCCCATGTGAAAAACAGCTTGCTCACACAAATCAATGCCTGCAATTTGAAGCATCTGGCCAGTGACTTCAATTTAAGGCTTATATTTGAAACCATGATTTGATTTCTCTGTTCGTTTAGCACGTCTCGCCTGACCAGCAGTCCCCCGGGCCTCTCATCACACCTCAGCTTCAGCCCTTCTGGAGGATAACAGCCTGAGTCTTTAAAAAGCCCCTGAAGACCTTCTTGAGATAATTAGGGGGCATTTCACAAATTATTTAAACATACCCGTATTGTCAAACATACTCTCTGTGATGTTAATTTTCTGTGTCAACTTGACTGGGCCACAGGGCCAGATTAAACATTATTTCTGGGTATGTCTGTAAGGGCATTTCTGGGTAGAGATTAGCACTTGAATCTCTGGATTCATTACAACAGATAGCCCTCCCCATGTGGGTGGGTATCATCTAATCCATGGAGCAACTGGATAGGACAAAAAGCAGAGGAAGGAGGATTCATCTTCTCCCTGCCTATCTGCTTAAACCAGGACTTTCTGTCTTCTCTTGGACTGGGATTTACACCATCACCTTCCCTGCTTCTCATGCCTTCAGACTTGGACTGGAATTACATCATTGGTTTTCTTTGGGTTTTAGCTGGTGGACTGCAGACTGTGGGACTTCTCAGCCTCCATAATCACATGGGCCAATTCCTCATAAAAAGTCTTCTTTATATGTGTGTGGATGGATGGATGGATGGATGGGCAGATAGATAGATAGACAGATAGATAGACAGACAGATAAACAGACAAAGTATTGGTTCTATTTTCCTATTTTTCTGGAGAACCCTGACTAATATACTGTCCAAAATCTGTGAAAATGTTTAGGGCATTTTCACAGAAAATGAGTAACTATCAGAGCCTTCACATTACTTAAGTACATTATAAATGAATAATTTTGCAGAATATAAAATAACTCCCTAGCACCTAGGCTGTGGTCTTGAGATCCACTGCTCAAAGGAACCAGGGTTCTTTGAAGAAATGGCCAACTTCAGTTCTGAGGCAAGAAACCTACCAGATGTGCCCATATATTTCACTTCACTAGAAAAGCAAAGGAGTAGGGGCTTCAAGATAGCAGAATAGAAGGACAAGGAGCTCACCTCCCTCTACAGATGTATCAAGAGTACATCGACATGTGGAGCAATTCTCACAGAATACCTGCTGAACTCTGGCAGATCTCACACAATCAAAGCTACAAGAAAAATCACGTAACCACGTGGAATGAAAAGAAAAAGCAAGGAAGCTAGCAGAGACTCCTAGGGTTGTATTAATAGGCCTCGGAAGCCAATTTAAATTGCCACTGGCCAAAACAGGGGCAATTTGAGTATCAATAAGGATAACCTTAATGGATTAGAACATATTAAACATGTTTAGACCCATGTGTTAATAATACTTACAAAAAACTATTGCTCACTATTGGTGATGCTAATGAATTAATAATTTTGAGAACAGGAAAACAGAGAGGAAAAAAAATCAAGAATTTATTTTGCCTTTCCTGTATACAGTGTACCACTAGGGGGAAAAATGGTAGATAAAAGGAGATTTCTCTTTGTAAAAGTATTCTAGAAAATAAATGCAGAAGGAATGACAGAATTGGAATAGCATTATCTTGCAACTCCTATCAATGTACCTAAGGAATGATTACCAGTGACTGCCCAAATCACAAAAAGATAAATGATCAAAGCTTAAATGCCTCCTGATGAAAGAACACACTACCTAAGAGGTAGTCTTGCTAAAAACTAAGCTTGAGTTTGATCAAGTCACTTCTGTAGATCCAAATACCAAATTACTAGAAACATAGAGGACACTCTACAAAATGGATGGTCTTGTGCCTTCAACAAACTGCAGTAAAAGAAAGATACAGAGAGAAAACTTTTAGTTTAAGGGAGTCCAAAGGACATAACCCCTCTCTCCAATTAAAGGAAGCTATAGTAATGTCCCCATGTTTCTTACTGACCCTGGAGTGATCCTACTCCATTTTAAACTCAAGGCCCCAGACATAGAAATAGTCCTGAGCTATGGAAATGCTCTTACTCTGATACATCATTAATCCCCAGATGCCTCCTATTCCAGTGTTCTTGAGATCCCACTCCTCAGTGGGTTATATGAACTGAAGGCTTACTACTTACCATCAGCCACATGAACTCTAAGTATACCTTCATGTCACACAAAATCCCTGGTTCTGGGAAGCTCAATGGAACTGGGAAGATGGAACTGATGCTAGAATCTGGGCCCCACAGGTCTTGCCAAAGAAGAAAATCTCATTTAAGGTGGTTGTCCAAGGCAGAAAGCATGGACGAACAGAGCTGAGCTACACTCCTGGAGGTGCAGACAAGAGTCAGGAGTCAGAGGATCAGGTGTAAACATTAAATCTAAAGCTGGGATTATGAAAGGTAAAGAAAACCAAGAGCCAGAAACCAGCAGGGAACTAGACTGGAGGGGAAGGAGAAGAGAACAGTTGAGAGAACCTGAGATCCTGCACAAAGGGTAGGGGGACGGTGACTGATTTCTGTTTGTCTGGCATTCCCTGCTTCATTGGAGAGCTGTTTCTTCTCCAACCCAAAGCCTTGCCTCTCCTACTCCAAAAGGGAGGGCAACGATCAAGACTGGGACTCTCATGAGACCCTATCCAATTAATGACAGTACTGGACCACAGTGATTGGTCCAGGGATGGACATAGATCCAAGCAGGGCCAACTAGTGTTCTTCCATGAGATTTTTCTATTTGGATGTTGGAGAGAAAGTGCTCCTCTTCCTGTAAGAATGAAGACATAGATGTGTCAGCAATCATTTTCCCCAAGAGGTGCCAAGAGTTGTCTGTGGCAGTAGAGAATGAAGCCAACAAAGTATTAGGAAACAAAAAGAAATAAGAAATAAGAAGAGATGGGGGAGGGGGGAGTTAGGGCAATAAGTCCCAATGACATTGCTTGAGTCCCTAGTTCTAGTCTTGCCTGAAGTGAGTGCCATCCTTGAACTTGCCGATTACATGTACAATCCACGCCTTTCTTTTTGTTTTAGTGTACATTGTATTACTGTCACTTACGATGAAGACTTTCACCACTAAAATGTGTCGTGTTCTAAACATGGCTTGTCCTGCCTGCTCAGCCTCTATGTACCTGGTCTCCCCCATTTGCTACTTCCATTCTTTAAAGACCCAATGGCTCCAACCTTAGGAGCTCCTGCTTTCTCTCGTTTCTCTTAGTGAATGTATGTGAATTATTCTACACTGAATGCAGTCTCCAAATAACCAAAGACATAACTTGTCATTGTTTAATGCTGGAGATGTTTGCAGAAAAGAAGTGCACAGAGCATTCAGAAAACACAACTCATCTTCTCGTTGATTTTAGTTACCATTTCAGAAATGTTTCATGAAGATTTTAGAGCAGGAGTCAGAAGAACTGAGTTTAGTCCCAGAATCTGTGAACTGTGGTTTGCTTTGGTTTTATTAAACCACACGGCAAGCCCACTCTGTGCCTCTGTTTTAAACATTTCATATATATTAACTCATTTAACCCTCAACAACCTACAGCAACAGTGAAGCAGGTATTATTATCCCCATTTCACAAACAAAGAAACTGAGGCACAGAGAGTTTAAGTAGTCTACTCAATATAACAAAAGTAGTAAATGGCGAGGTGTCATGTGTTTTGAATTTGGGGACTTGTGTTCCTCATCCACAAAATACAAGTTACTTGAAATGCTATGTCCTATGGTACTAGGAAAGTATGGGTTTCAGAGTCAGAAACTTACATTAGAATTCTGAGTCTCAGTTCCTTCATATGTAAACTTGACTAACAATGCCTTTCTCTTGAGTTTGTTGTATGGATTAAATGAGATGATATATGCCCGGAGCTATGGGAAACCCTTGTAAAATTCCTCCCTCTGAAAAGCAGAGGGTTTGACAGACTATTATTGCCTGTGGATTTTTCAACAAGATACTTGAAGCATTTGAGTCTTTTCCTAGGAAACAGGCCCCTCATATACAGTAATGAAAGAAAAAAATGTTAAAAAGCCCCTCTTTGGTTAGAAATCACGCTTGCTTGATTTTTATATTTCTATAAAAGCACAGGGAGATGGCTGTCACAGATGAGGTAAAAGAGTTGCAATTAGATATCACCATGGGCCTATATTTTCTACCCTGAGGAAAAATAATAAAATATGTCAGAACATGTACTCGCCCCTCCCCAGGGAACAGTCACCTGGTGGCCACCACAGAGGCTTGGCTGTGTGTGCAGACGAGGCACACACACCCTCACCCCCCAACCCCATCATCACCAAGGGAGCCACGCCAGCTCTGGGGTCAGAGTTGTGAAGACAACTGAAACGTCCTTCCTTCAGCAGGGGCTAAAATCAACAGTTATTACTTAAATAGTGTTTTTGGCCCTGCACAGACAGTAACCCAGGAGAGACGGAAACTATCTAACTTGTCTCCCACTCAGGGACCTGACATTTCCATCTCCGTGTGACTAGAGGAATCAGAGTAGGAATTTCAGGATCAACGTGGCAGTGGGAGATAGAAATTTCCCAGTTCTCCTCAGGATGTTATACAAAACAAGATTAATGGAAATAATAGCAGTATGAGTAATAACATTTTGAGCAAAATTAGGAGGAATACATAATCCTCAGCCTCAAACAAACAAAACAAAACACCCAACGGTTGTCCAAAATAGCCAAATCAGGGGAGAAGCTATTTAGGAAGAAGCTACACAGGGGAAAGGCTTAACGAGCTGGCCCAAGGGCTCAAAAGATGCCAGTAATACACTTCCTCCCAGTAAGGGGCTTATCGTGATGTGAGAGAGAAATATTCCTTAAATACAACATGAGTTTTGCAAGATCTGAGGAGAGGTGGGCAGAAGTAGATTGATTAGAAGCTGCATGGGATGGACGGTGGGTATAGTGTGCACTTCAGAATCCTCTCGGCCCTACTTCTTACTCCAGCCAAAGCTGCAGCGTCCACTTCCACGCAAGCTTTGACTGGTTTTGCAAGATGTAGGTAGACAGAGTCTTGCCTCAGGTTAAGGTTCCTTATCTCTCACTTCCCGGGAGACCACTCTTGTTTTCAGCTCTGAGAAACCCACAAGTGTTGGGAACAGGAACCAACAGATAAATGTTTCCCCCCTCTCCTTCCTCAAGGGAATATTTCTCCTTGGTAGATTCCAGTGGGATCAAGCACTGATTGCAAAGCAATGAAAATACCTCTAAAATGTACCTTTGTTTGGCCTTTTTTGGTTTCCCTGTCCCAGTTTCCTTTCTCCTGGAATCACAGTCCCCCCGAATCTACCCACATGCCTTTGTTTCAGTCCCTGCATATCAGGGTACCAGGCTAAGAAAATTAGTACCAGAAATGGCCCCAGAAAACAAACTCACAGAATGGGATTTCCGAGCTGATTACTTAGCCACTGGTCAGATGGCAATGAATGCACTTACAGTGGCCACTTGAGGGACAAAGCATCACACTGAACTCTTACCTTTGGGGTAACAGGGTTAGGTACTGCTGGCAGGTGAAGAGTCCTTAAACAGCACAGGGGAATGCCAATTATGATGACTGTAGCCTTCATTGCTTTGGTAACAGCTTTGAATATCTTGAAAAAAAAAATGATAGCTACAGGTCAATCAATCATAGCTATGAAAACCAGAGGGCCTCTAGGGAAGCACCCTCATCTCCTGCAACTGCAGGGCAGACTAGACTGGAAATCAAGTTCAAAAAATGCCAAGGCGACAAAGCGACAAAGAAATTCAGTCTCAACGGTTCCCTTATGTCAAAGTCAGGGAGAGAGGGGCCCAAAGGACTGGGCTGGGGCTGTCTAGGTGGACAAGGCTCAGATCCCTGAGCCCCCAGATCCCCTGAACCATCCCACCTGAGAAGGGCCCATCCTCCCTCCACTTTGCCAGAGGACAGCAGCCTCCCTAGAGGCTTCTAGGAGACCCTGCAAAGGCTTCCCCTGAGGCTACTGCTTCTCATGGCTTCTAGGTTGGTAAACATGCTCACTGCATGCAGAGCACGGAAATATAGTCTCATGTCTGGGAGAAAGAGTTCACACGGTGAAGGACGATGAGGCTAACATAGACTAGCAGGATAGGGGAAGACATGTGGGAATGGATCTCAAGAGTGCTGACCTGGGGATAGGCGTGCAGAACATAAGGCCGCTGGAGGGACCATTTACTGGGAGGACTTTCCTGGGACCCAGCATTCAACACCTGGAGCCTTCCCAACATGTCACTGGCACAGCTCCTTGAAGCCTGGATGTGGTGATGGCCTACAGGAAGCGAGGTGAGATGTCAGAGCTGCTGTGCAGTGTTAAGGGAGAGGTGACAAGATTCATGGAGGTGAGCAAGTTAGATGGGGTATTTTCCAGAAGGATAGCCAACCATGTGGTACCATTTATCAATTAAAGCATTATCTCTTCCACTTAACTAAAATGTCTCAAGTTTTGTACTTTAAAACAACTACTCACAGACTAGAGGTCACCTAGAGGTGGCAGTAGAAGCAGGCTTGCCTGCAAATGGGCACAACTTTTTTGGGGTGACAGAAATGTTCTAAGGCTAGATTTCAGTGGTGGTGCACAATTCTATAAATTTACTCAAAATCATTAAACTATACATCTCAAACAGATCGATTTTATGGTATGTAGATTATACCTCAGTCAGTCTGCTTTAAAAATTACTCCAAGTATATTATTTAGACGTTGTAACTTTGTTACTGTCTCTGGAGATGCCATTTCTTGAAGGCTGTTATTAAGGTGAAATACTGTGATCTACAGCTTCTTTTCAGCTTAGCTTCAGAAAGCTGGGGGGAGATCAGAGTCAGCCCCTGCAAACACGCAGCCAATCACTTGTGTCTTAACTGGATAACAATGCCATGTGATCCACAGCCATGCTTTTTGTTACAAGAGTAGGAACTCAGTTCTCTTCCTGAACATGACACATTATTTCATTGATATCAGTGTGATAGACTGAAAATGACCAACTGATTAAAAGAGCAATAGCTCAAGCATTATGCCTCTGGAAAGAGACACATCTTAAGGTTTGTTTACACATGATGATTACTGAACAATCAGGAAATCTGGTCAGATTTTTAACTGGTTAAAAACCTTTTTTTTTTTTTTTTGGCCAGCAGAGGGCAATGTAGTTCCCATTAAACTGCTTTTGGGGAAAGAGAAAAGAGCAAATGGAGGGAGAGGAAAGGAATGTAAAAGACAATATGTAGTAATCAGGTGGCATCAAAATTTCGGTGACTGGGTTTGTTAAGTCCGTCAGTCCAGGTTTCTTCACATTCGTGAACCATTTCCTCCTTCCCGTTCTCCGCCCTCCCTCTCCCACCTGTATTTCCAACATAATAAATTCTAATTCTTTGATGTTCCTAGAAAGAAAAATCAAGGCAAGAGAAAGGCTGTGGCACAACTGCTGTCAGGGATGGCCCTGTGCATTCTGCAATGCATTTCACTGTCTCTTTTGATGGGAAGCGCTTGCACCACATGTGAGAGGAAGCTGGGTTCTCCTCCCGCTTTTAAGTTGTCAACCCATGATTCACTTCCATGGTACTCACAAACCTAAGGATTCCCAAGTCTGCACCAGAGTTTCTCCATGTGGCCTGAAGACTGCCTGCATAAGACCTATGGGGCGGGACAGGATGCCTGTCAAACCTGCAGCTCCTGGGACCCACTCTAGAACGCAGATCAGAATCTAAGACCCCAGGACCCAGGAATCTGCCTGTTAACACGTACCTCTTTCTGCTTCTGATAGGAATGGAAGTGTGTGGCCTGCTGATCTAAATAAGAAAAGCAAGGGATCTGAGGTTTCTCCACCGGAGGGAGGCACCAGTGTCTCACTGTAACCCCGCCTCTCTCCAGTCCCCTCACCAGACCTGGAGTGAGCAGTCCAGCACAAGAAATGTCCAGGAAAGAAAGGATTCTCCATCAGCACTGAACTCAGGCCTAGGGTGTCTTTTTTGCACGGAAACACTGAGGATGTGCAAGATCACTCCGAGTGAGGTGGAAACGCACGTGTCAAGTTAATCCATCAGTCAATCTGAATATCTTTAAAAAAGTTAAAGTAAAAATAGAAAATAAGAAAAGTCAGCAAACAGCTGGCCACCTATTTAAAACCTTTTTATATAGACTAGTGTTTCCCAAACTTGCCTGAGTCTAGGAATCACCTGGGAAGCTTGCTTAAAATACTGACATAGACTTCCAGGGTGTGTTTCAGCAGCCACCATGTTTAAGCACAACAGACAGGGGATTTCTCAGGTCTGCAGCAAAAAGCCTGGATTTCACCAAGCCATCCGTCTCCACAGAAAGTTCTATTCAGTTTGTGAGCACAAAGAACAATGTAGTTGGGGACAGTAACTGACTAATGCATTTACATCTTGTCACCTTTCATGACACCAAGGGCAGGGCCTAAATATCAGAAAGCAGCTGACATTCATCTCACAGAGCAGTACTACTCCAAGTGTGGTCCAGGGATCAGGAAATACATCATTATGAAACTTATTAGAAATGCACATTCTTGGCTCTCCGTCTTCCCCATCCCACCCCTCCAGCTACTGAATCTGAATTTCTGTGGGTGGGGCCCAGGCATTTGTTTTAACACGTTGAGTTTTAGAAGCACTGTAGTACATCATTTCCTAAACCTTTCTGATGCTAAGTGTATCTTTCCAGGCCCTTCAAAGGGCAATTCTGAGCAGCTGGAATGAGAACCTGGAAACTTGTGCGAGCATCCTCTGGTGACTTTTCCTATCAGGTAAGTTTAGGAGACTCTAGGCACCTCCCTGATTTGTTTACCTTCATGAGCCCTGATTGAGGCAGATGTTTTGATAAGAGATGCACGTAAGAGTCACTGGCGGAGCTTTTTAAAAATACAGATCCTCTCTTGTGGTAGCTCACAATAAAAGAGAATGTGACAATGTAAAATGTCTGTACTAATCAAAGTGATCTATAAATTCAATGCAATTCCTATCAAAATTCCAGTTACAGAAAAAGAAAAAAACAATCCTAAAACTGGCACTGAAATACAAAGACCATGAACAATAAAAGTCATCTTGAGAGAAAAGAACAAGGCTGGAGGTATTATACTTCCAAATTTGAAATTAAACTACAAAGTTATAGTAATCAAAACAGGATGGCTAGCACAGGGAAATAGATACAAGATCTTGTTGTAGCTCACAGAGAAAAAGAATGTGACAATGAATGTATGTATGTTCATGTATAACTGAAAAATTGTGCTCTACACTAGAATTTGATACAACATTGTAAAATGACTATAACAAAAAATGTAAAAAAAAAATATTTTTAAATTAGTCATCAAATTAAAAAAAATAAATTAAATAAATAAAAAATAAATAAAAATACAGATCCTCTGGGCTTTTCCCCAAATCTTGTCAATCACTGTATCTGGGAAAGGCGGCAGAGCAGTAAACCATGCTTCTTGTTTTCCTGCAGTAAGTGCCTTAAATGAAGAAGGGGTAACTTCTTCAGTGGGGCTAGCTCTGTACCTGGGGATGCCGGTGCTCCAGCTTGGAATTCTCAGCAAAGACCCAGCACCAAGCTCCAGCAGAGAGGGCTGGAGCAGCACTTTCAAGCAGACCACAAAGGCTTGGGCGAGAAAACCTGGCAGCAGCACCACCACCTGGGCTGAGGACCAGAGTCCCTTCCCATGGGCAGAACGGAGCGAGCACTGCCTGCCAAAGCTGATGGGCGCGGGACAGCAGCCTTACTTAACTGGGTTTAGAAAAATAAAGCAACATGTTTCTTTTACCAGTCACACACAGAAAAGATTTTGAGGAAACCAAAACACTAGCAGGGAAATAAAGTGTAAAAAAATGTTGCTTTTAAAACTTCTCTCTTTATCTTCTTCATCTCCTAAGTCTGACATTTTATAAAGTCAGCCTTTTATATGACCTTACAGTCTCTTTCTTTCCCCATCAAGCTCAGTATTCCTTTGTCTTGCTACTAAGATATTTCATCATGTTGGTAAATTATTTTTTAAGCTCTGAATACCAACAGACACAAGACAATACATTGGGTAAACAATCAACCCATTTACAAAGCTCTTTCTTCTACTGTTTAACCCCAAAGAGCCAAGTGTTTAAGGTTTAACACCTTAGTCTTCAATCAAAATCACATATATTGAGCTTAACGAAGTGCTCAATACAGGTAATTAATAATAGTGGTTCCCATTTCTTTCCCCTTCAATTACAAGCATCATCTGATAAAAATGTTGACTGTTCAGTGTGATTCCGTGTATGAATGACAGAGGAAATTCAAACAAAGCTATAAATACACATCTATTTTTATTGCTTAAAGACCCCTAAAAGCCTGTTATCAGGAAAGACTCTGCCAGGTGAAGAATCTACATTTTGCCTGCCTGGAATATAAAGAAAGGAAAATTTCGTGAATGCTGCAAACATTTTTCAGATGACATCCGGAAATAAGATATGAAACCCTCATTTCTGAGACCACATGTGCCATAGGGGGAAAAAATAAAATCAAGAACCCAGATTACAGGGAAGGCTCCAAATATCTTCAAATTTTCCTGATATTCATACTTTATTCTCCACCCTCTACTGTAGACTCCTTAGTAATATCTTATCTGAAGGGACTTCCCAAAATCTTGGCCTTGGTACATGTGGGTGAATAATCCCATAGGGTGGTACAAAAAAGTCTGTTCGAGAAAATTGTATTGAGATGCTGCTCTCCATTCTTTTGCCTCCACAGCTGGCCACCTGCCTGACTCCTGTCCAGAATCACAGCTCTTCTGGAACCAAATGGAAGGCCCCCCTCACCCAGGTACATATAGGGGGTGAGTGACTTTCAACAGTAAGTGGTTAGCCTTCACTGGGTCCTTTCAAAAATAGCTGTGTTCTTTTCTTTGACATCTTCTTCAACATGGGAACTAATAACAGGTCCTAGAAATTGCTGGTGTGGCCACTTAGCCATATTATCCTGTAGGTCTTCACCAACCATCACCCAGAGCTCCAAATGGAAGCTTCGGGCTGCTGTGTCCTTCAGCATTAAGTCCTTCCTGTCACCATCCCCATCCTCATCAGATGAAAGGCAGTCTGCAAAGCAGTACTTCATTTGGTTAATAAGAGGGTCTTGAAATGAGCGTCTTAAAAGGGCCCATAGGGTTCGATCCAGAACACTAGACGCTGTCTTGAAACTAGGGCTTGGGGATAATCCTGATTTCCTAAACCACTGTGAAGCAGATGCTAGAGTTGGTACATTTCAGGATATACACTATATACTATAAACAGTGCACGGGAAACTTCAGCTCTTGGTCATGTCATTCCTATTCTCATTTTTTTTTTTTATCAAACAGAAACTAAGGAAAATAATTATTGTCCCAGAAAGTTTTCTTTTTAGGACCTATTAGACGTATTACAAAAATTAAAATGAGACCACTGCCTCACAGTTTGCCACACTGGTTCAAGTGAGCTTAGTTCTTCTGTTTCCACCTCAGACAGTTCATTCTGAGATGAGACTTAGAAAAGCAAGTGTTTACAGGTAGATGCAACTTCTCCAATGGTGGTCCACAGAGTCAGCTGCTCTTTTCTACATTTAAATTTTGTAAAAAGGAATTTATTATACTTTGATACAAATAAGGAAACCAGGCAGTTCTGAATCTGGTGAGTGTATTATTAGCAGTCTCCAAAAGACTCCCTAAAAAACTGTTAAGTTCCTCCTGGAAGCTGTTGTGGTCATTTAGTTTCATCTGACGTTGGCTCACAATGAGATTACTCCAGTTGGTGCTGGGTGCTGCTCTCAGGTCTCCCTTTAGGCTTACAGAACTACCACTGCACAGATACAGGCACATCTCAGCGTGGAAGACTACACACATGGAGAGCTTTATGGGTTCAAACGTGGTTGAATGTATTTATCCTTCTTTCTGGACCTGCTCTTCTGTGTGGGTCACCTTTGTCTCATCACTGCATCAGTACCACAGTATTTTAATTTCTATAATTTGATGTTTTCCATCTAAAAAAATTCCTTCAATTTTGTTGTTCTTCTTTTAAGAAGAAATATCCCGTGGCATTTCCACATAACTTTCATAATATGCTTGTCAATTTTCAAACACAGAAAAAATTTCCTGAGATTTTGGTTGGTTGAAATTGATGTATAAACCTATACGTCAATTTTAGTAGAAAGAACATATTTACAATGCCGAGTTTTCCAAACCATTAACATAAATATATCTTCACTTATTAAGGTCTTCTTTATCTTTTTTCTCAAACATGTTTCATAATTTTCTATGTAGAGATCTTGTATGATTTGTATTAGAGTCATATCTATGGGTTTGAATTATGATGTCTTTGTAAACTGTGTTTTTTAATTCCTTTTTTCTAATTGAGTGTTACTGGTATATAAAAATATTTTTTGGATATTGATAACATATCCAGTAATCATACCAAATTCACTTATTGAGTTCAACAGTTTATCTGTGATTCTTCTGAATTGTCTCCATTCACAATAATATCATGAGTAATTTCTTTTTCCAAATGGGTTTGAAGAATTGATCTGTAATATTCTAACTCACAGCTAGCAAAAATGTTATTTTCATGTTAGAGCAGTTCACATATTAGTATATTAGACTAAAAATATTTGTTTTAATGAGAGTATCTGGATAATTGGTCTTAGAGTGGAAGAACACAAAGAACACTCAGCACATAAAGCACAAGTTTATTTTCTCAGGGGCAAGTTTATTTCTCAGGAAATACATATTCTGTACATACTGTTTCCCTCTCCCCGCCCCCCCCAACCCCCACATACACACCAAGAGTTAAGAATGCTAGCTTTTGGCCAACCTGTATTTCCATGTCTATTCCTTTCTCTTTAAGCATGAAAGAAAACAAAAGACTGGTTGAAATGGTATATTTTACTTGCCCCTCTGAACATTACATTCTTCTGATGATACTACCATGATGAGAGCTCCTCTCCCTGCTTTCTTAGCCTTTCTTCCAAATCTCCTCCTTGCTGGGATTATCAAGACGTTGCCAGTGTCCAGGCCAACAGGCTATCAAGTTCTTGATAACAGAACTTCCCCTTCTCACAGAGAAGTAGATCCGAGGTTGGAACCAGTTTTGGCTTGGTTGTATCAGAAGGCAATTAAGATGGGAAGGAGCCCCAGTCCACCCACTGGGGACCCAGAGAACTGACATGAAATAAAGGACCAGAGCCTTTGGTTCTGTCTTCAGCAGTATTTATTGGAAACAGCAATGCTTCCCGTGGTGAGAGTTTATACATTAAGCAGTAAGATTTGCCTTTCACTCCACATGATCCACTGTCGCAGGTGGCACATTGGAAGCAGCACACTAAACCTCTGAAAGGATCTGTACAGCTAGATAAATAGAACTCTGGATACCTAACAGGACTTCAGTGACTGATACAAAACAAAAACAAAAACAAAAACAAAAACAAAAACAAAAACAAAAACAAAAACAAAACCACTCGTAAGCTTACACACAGCACTGTACACTCAAACCGAAGATAAGGTAGAAGGGACAGAAATAAAACGAATGACTGAATTGGGAAGAGTTTTGCATATGCAGCCACACATCTTAAACTGCTAAGCACAAACATCATCTTTATTTGGTCCTCATTGAGGGCAGAATACGCACAAACGATGTTCAAAGAACACAAGGTCAAAGTGGAAAGGGAAGATAGTTGCTGTTTCTTGGTCTATGAGCTAGTGGGAAAATGGTTTCTAGTGTTTTTCTCCTTGTGTCTCTGTGCCAAATGGACTCATGAAACATGTAAATCATAAATAAAACTCAAGTGAAGATATTTGTTCCCCTTGCATGTAACCTCAGGAATGCCCTAAATACATACATGGATTCTGTACAGCAAGAAATGTAAGCTTGGAAACCAGATCTCTTCCCAAGTTCTCATTAAGGAGAATCTCTTCAGCCTCTCCCACAGCATGCTGACTGCTAACTGACTTAGAAATAAAAGGGGGGCCCCCTCTGGCTGTAATAGCATGGAGGGAAGACAATGGCTGTACCTCAGAAACAGGCATAAGTTGGGGAACAAGGGTGACTTTTCAGAGAAGGCTTTGAACCCACACTCAACACTTTTCTATTGGTAGCATCGAGGGACTGACTCATTCAGGCCAGAAGACAGCTTGCTGGTGAGGGAGGCTTTCTTTGACAATTCTGTGACTCACATGTTTGGGAGGGGGATCTATGTGAAAACAAGAACTTTCTCCTTTACTTCAGTGGAGAACCTGAGACCTTGAAAAGGCCCCAGGTGATAGATAGTATCTCCGGTAGGATGGTTTTTCTGTGATGTGGCTCGCGGGCATAATCTAAGAAGCCACAGCCTCCTGAGAACTGTGTCAACAGCAGTTCTGTGACTACTGGCTGGTCTCAGATGATGTTTAAAAAGCACGTGTCATGCCCACCAGACTAAGAAGATACCATCCATCACCATGACTTTTGTGGGATCACGCAAGTCAACCAAAGATACTTGGTGGGGCTTGATGACCTGGACCACTGCGGCCTGCACTTGGGATGTATTGTAAGCAGCATTACCAAAGCAGTGGTTAAACTTAACTATCTGGGCCAAGAGGAGGTGAGCCAGCCAGAGTAACATCCTAACGGGGCAGGGCAACCAGAATCTCCACGTAGTTGATGGGAAAGAAGCCTGACTGGCCATGAAGCATCCCCTCGTACCAGTTTTCATCAATCTGGTTAGTGAGTGTGATGATGTCACCCTCTTTAAAACCCAACTCCCCTTCATTTTCAGGTTCAAAGTCGTACAGAGCTCGGCAGCAGGGCTGATCCATTGGGGCACCTGGGTGTAGGAGCAGGAGAGAAGAACACAGAAAGACAAGGGGAATTTAACTCACATAGCTACCGCCTGCTGCACCTGCCCGGCTTGCTGTCCCCCTGGGCTCCTCCCCCCTCTTCCTGCTGAAGCTTCCTCTTGCTTCTGGTCTCCAGTGCCTGCTGCTTAGCACCTCACCCTCTACCAGTCTTCAGAAACTTTCTCACATTTCTGGAAGTTGTTGAATTCGTTTCTATTTCCAGTATGAAAAATGGCTACATCTATTCTCATGATACATACAACACAGTTCCTCCAGACTGGCCTTCCTAACGATGTCCAGAGACAGGAGGCTCAAGGACTTAAGGAGTCTGAATGAGATTTAGGTTCATAACAGAGGATGGCCAGAATTCCTTCCAGGTTTAGCACTTTAAAACCTCTGCACATGTGAAAGAGTACAGTCAAGGATAGTGCTTTGCAACTTCAGAATAACAGCACAGTTCTCACTTTTTAAAAACAAAGACCCCAGGATCTGGAAAATTGCTGTAATTCAGTGAAAAGAAGGTAATATAAAACACTAGATTCATGTTCTTACTCTCTGTGACCTTGCACAAAACAATTCACTCTCAGTTTCTTGGTCTCAAACTGGAACTCACAGTCAAACTTACGTCACAGTACTACTGTGGCTATTAAATGAGATTAGGCAAAAATGATACGATTTACACCTTTGCATTATATATTGCATATGTAAATATGAAGCGTGCATCAGAGCTATGGCATATATAAACTAATATTCTCTACCTTCAATTAAACAATGAAGGATGGAATCATATCTTAAAAAGGATCTATATTAAGTGAGTAAACAACAACACAGCGGGCACAAACACACGTATATAAACTCAGACAAGTGCAGACAGCGCCTTGCCGTCTAGAGGGCTTTGAAGGGGGCCAATGAAATTTATTTTAACTTAGTTTAAGCAGCAAATTAATGAGTCTCCAAAAGAAAAGTGAAATATATGGTTCCAAGCAGGGAAAAGCAGGTTATACAACTTTCAGGACTAGTCCTTGTAACCAGCTAACTTCTAAATGCCACTGCTTTTTATCCCCACACTGAGGGCTCGGAGCAGCACAGGCAAGCACAAGGGGCAGAGAGTGCCACCGTCATCACAGGCCTCCCTTCTTCCTTACGTAGTCTCCTGAGAGCATCTCACAAAACATTTCCTACTGTAGAACATCCAGCACTGGGGATGCAGGGAATAGAGGAGAGAGCTGCATATCCTTAAATCCACATCCAGTACAAGTCACTGCCCATTCTTCCTCCAAGCAGATGCGGGTTGAATCTACCTCAAGCACAGGCTTTTATCTGATCTGTGTGTGGGAGGTGGAGGGCAATGGTGCCAATTACAAGAACACATTATTGGGTATATATCAACATTCCTGATAGAAATTAAGTTTTAACTTGTGTTATACCAACCTGTCACCACAGCACAATGAACTGGCTGGAGGGTGGGGAGAGGAGGGAAACCTAGCAGATGGTGAGGTTCAAAATATATTCATCTGCAAATATATTCACCCATACGTTCCTGTGACTCAAGAAATCCAACTCAACAGGCTTGTGGAGCTGCTGTGTGTGGGTTCTGTGTGGCTGTATGTGGGCCGGGGGCGTTCACCCTCCGGCATGCTGGAATCACAGAAGGGGAGAAAGAGAGAAGAAAGAGGACATCCTTACAACTAAACTGACATATTGAAGGGATTTTGAGACCACAGAGGAGGGTCAAAATCAAATGAGCTAGTTAGAGCAGCTGTGTACTGAGGATGATGAAAACAAAGAAAGTTTTGCAGAGGAGAGGAGAGCAGAGAGGCGGGGAGGAGATGCTCAATGAGACAAGAAGGCAGGATTTCTTTAGAAGAGTTTCTACCTGACAAAACCATCCTGTAAGCAATATATTGCTTTATTTTTCTTATGCAGCCAGATTGGACTGCTCCTAGAAATTCTGGGAAGTGTCAGCGGGGCGTGCCCACAGCCCAAGGTCTCAACTCCTTACCTGCAGGTTTGGGGGTGCCCATGTGGGACAGGCCCCCGTTGGGCTGAGTGCTGTCCCCGGATGGAAACTCCAGGCTCATTCGAGGCTTAGGCTGATACTCCCTTCTAGGCTGAGATGAAGCTTGTCTTATTCTGCATTAAAAAGAAAAGTGGGGGGAGTATGTAGCCAATTAGGAAACAAAAAGTAAAGCAATAAAATGCAGAAAATGCTTACGTCACCCACCAATCTACCACTGTGGAGCAGGGCCAATCTGAGAAAGACCCTCAGGTTTCTTATCTGTGTCTGTCTCTGCTTCTGGTGCCGTGGTCATAGCCTCTCTGGCTATACCCTCACTGTCTTCATCCTTTCTCTCAGTCTCTCATTTTCTCCCTCATTTATTCAGAGCTCAATTTGCAAGCATGCACTGTGCGAGGTGCCAGGAACACAAGGATGAATAAGACACATTTCTTATCCTCCAGCAGCTTATGGTCTGAGCATAAACAACTGGTTGGGGTAAACTGTAGAAAGTGCTGTTACAGAGATATGGACAAAATGTGGCAGGAATGCAGGGGTGGGGAGGAGTCTCCCTGTCCTCAGGGAAGTTGGAGAAGGGTTAAGGAAGGAGGTAAAAGACAGGTAGGAGTCATTTCTAGATGAACAGTTGTTTCCAGAAGAAAGTGATTCCACGCAGAGCTTGACAAGATGTGAGGGAGGAACGGAGGAAACGCTGTGTGCTCTGAGAATGGCATGTAGGACAGGGCAATGAATCAGAAGAAAGGCAGAAGGGACAGGCAGTCACTGTCTGCTGCATACCCTTAAGTCTCTTCCAGTTTCAGGGGCTCACTAAGCAAAACGTGCAGCAGATCTGCAAGGGTGGGCAGAGTTAAGGGCATGGTGATTGTCAAATGGTAGCGACTTTGACGTATTTCCGAGGAAAAAAGAAAAGTGGCCTTCTTGCTCAACAGATGCTGTAAAGACATAATATTTCTTTAGTACTTTGTAGTGCATGACTTTAAACCTTTCTAGAGGCTTCTGAGTGTTACACACACTTCCACAAGGATGTACTGAGGGAAGATGCACAATCAAGCACTCCTCAGGGAAGATACTGAGGAGAAGAAGAGGCTGGCCAGATGGAAACAGGTGAGGAAGTTTCCGTAACAAGCATCATACTTAGAGGCCGCCTTGTGCATTTACCTGCTGAGGTGACCCTTTGATGTATACACATTGAGCTGAATTAGACAGCACAGGGCACTGCATACAGCTGAGTAGGCTGTGCCCTGCAACCCTTGGGAGTCCCTTTAGTAAAGAAAACTATCACCGCCCAGCTATGGGGAGCAGCTAAGAAGGTGGAACAGGCTTAAGAAAGCAGGTCCCCCCGATGGATCTTGTCACCATTCAGAGAAACACAAGGTGTGCAATAACACAAGCTTTCCAAAAGGTTATGCTTGAACGTGAACCCCCACTGCACCACCGTGTGAGCCTCAGTCTGCTCGTCTGCTGGAGAGGCTAACAACATGTGGGTTACAGGGCTGTTAATGACTGACGAGGACGTGCCCTCAGTACCCATGCATGAGAGCTGCCCAGCAAATCATGTCCATTATCATTACCAGCATCCCAGTGTCCCATCCATGGCAGCCAAAATATAATCTAAGTATCAATCTCTTATAAACACAAGATTAGATTCAACAGAACAAATAAAACAAAGCCCAAGACAATATAAAACCAAAACAAATGGTCTACAAGGTGCCTGTGTGGGATCAGCAGGAATTTTGTCGGAAGTTCTTCTTCAAATATATTCTCTCTACTATTTCCATTCCTTTACACACAGTTTTGTAACAAGAAAAGGGAAATGTAAAATGCAGGGAACTGTAAAATACCTTTCTTCCAGTCTGACAGTGACCTGCTGCAGGATCTGGACTGCTTGCTTATGGTACTCCAGCTGGGCCTGGACGAGCGCAGAGAGCTGGCTCACTTGTTCAATCTGCAGATGAACGGGGGAATCACGCCTTAGTTACCAGATCACTGTCCTGAAGCAGCTGCTACTCCCAGGACATGACAGAGCTACCCCTGACATTGCCCAGTGTCTGGAGATGCTCATGACTGTGTCATGAGACAGGCTGACAGATAGTTTTGCACATTTCAAGTTGATTAAGGATAAGAAAGCATCCTTGTGCTTTGAAACTCCAGTACCATGAAGAGACACACGAGTCAGAATCCTCCTGAAGGCCACAGGACTTTACCAAACAGCTTATGCTCAGCTACAGCCTTCTGATTAGGATCGGGCTTATTGTACTGATTTTCCACAGGAAGAAGATACACTGACTGGACTGTTCTTTGCTCCCTATACTTTTCGTGCTAAGACAACATTAGTGCTGTTAATACAAATGTGAATATGGATGTCTCATGTGAGGCACTATGGGAGGCTGTGTGGTATGATGGAAAATCCTTTTCCTCTCTGAGCCTCATCTCGAATGTAAAAGGGTTGAGTCAAGCGACATTTTGGGTTCATTCCAGCTCTAATGTTCTAAGCATCCTTGTTACTCTTCTTCATTCTGCACCTTGTGTTGTGATCAAGCTGAATAATGGTCTCCAACTCAACAGAGGCCACGCTGCCCCAGGAGTCTGGGCTGGGGTGGGGCCCAGGGTACAGGGAAGGACCACTGATTCAGGTCATCCTCACGCCGAGTTTTCCTCTTCAGCAGGTAGGTGGACAAACTATTTTACACAAACACAAACCGACACTGTCTTTGGGCACTGGGAGAGTCTGGGTGTGTTCAACATGCCTCCTGTGTCACCAGCCGGGGGAGTGATAAGTCCATCAGGGCTCTGTAACCATCTTGGCCGGAGTTGGTCAGCAACTCATAGGGCCAGAGGTGAGGATGAGCGAGGACAGGGAAGCTGGTGAACAGGATTCATGATATGAATGATCAGAATGTAACTTCTAAAGCCATGAATACTAATTTAGTATTCAGGAAATGTAAAAGCAACTCTTAAACAATCTCATCTGTGCTCCAAGTGCAGTATTTGTGCTACAATCTTAAATCTCAATTGAAATTACCTTTGGAAAGAAAATGTCAACTTTACTTCAAAACACAGAACATCTTAACCTTTGTTGGACACTGACTTCTGAATGTACTTTACTTGATTGATATTCTTAGTCTGAAGTCAATCTGCCTTACATTTCAACAGAGTATTTTTTTAAGCTACTGGACTTACATACAGGTCATCAGAACCACTCTTTATCTCCCCACTATTGATCATTAGTAGACAAAAGTCTAGTTAAATCAAACTAAGAATACAGAAAAAGCTTTACCATTTCTCAGTCTACTTTATAATTTCAAATTATTTAAAAGAATAACCATCCAATGAAGTTCTCACCACATGGTGCAATCCATTATGACACATTAAACTTGTGCCTCAATGGCAAGATTAAATTAAAAACCATAGGCGAGTCACTCACATCCATCTCTAAGAGGTTGAACATGCTTGACTCAGCAATTTCTTTAGATTCATCAAATTTCTCCAGAGCCTGACGGAGCTCTTCATCTGGAATCTTCCCTTGTCGTTTTTTCTTATAATCAAAGTCCAGGCGTCGACCCTCCAACTTCTTTAGATGATGCTGAAAAAGTCAAAAGGCAGGGAAATGCTTTGAAAGGACTTAAGGAAAAGGCCTATTGACAGCTCACTTCCCCATCATGCCCATTAGCTTCCAAAGTAAGACAAGCTAAGTCCTAAAATATCACTCCACCAGAAGAATAAACATGCACCTGTGAGGCAAATGTTTCCAAAGGCTAAATGTAGGGACACGTCTCTGAAACTAATTAAGAGGAACCAAAAAATGTGGGAAATACCAGTGCCCTTTACTCTCTGCTCTTGCCGGTCCAGAGCCGAGCTGGAATGTGTCTTTCCGCCCCACGACAGAAGCTGGAAATGTGTACACACTCTACGCATTGGGAAAGCACAGGCCTATGGGGCCCACAAGCCACACCTTCAAGGCAAATGGTGTTTCATGGGAAGGCTGAGGAGAAACACTTTCCTTGAAACGAAGTGAGAAAGAATGGTATTCTTACTTTTCGTATCATAGAACGTCAGTGCTGGAAACTATTTACCTGTGAGGTTATCCGTTCTGTTAGCACCACCTACGACACTTATAAAAATATGGATTCTTGATCACCTGAATTAGAACATGCAGGGCTGGCGTCTAGGAATCTATGTCTCAACACTTAGCCTAGTGGACTGATAGCAGCTTTCAGGGAACCATGGATTAATTTAAGTCTCTCATCTGAGCCATCTGACAGAGGATGACACTTAGTCACAAGACCTAACTAGAAGGGAGCTCTGAAGGGACCTGATGCCCTATGCTGTGCTCAGCCCCTCTCTGCATCATCCCAGGTGCCGGGCTGCCCAGCCTCGCCTGTCACCTCTAGTGACCAAGTGCGCAAGTTGTCTTTTCCCTAGAAATTGCAGCACTCCACTACGACTGGGTAGGAGAAAATGCTAGATTCCCCTTGGTTCTGGATGTGCAGGGAGTGAAAGGGAAGAAAATGGAAACAGAGTTGGGAGTAGAGAAGGAACAAGAAGAAAAGGAGGAAGAATTTCGACCTTCCTTCCCGCTGCACACCCTGCCTCCAATCCAGGCCCTGATCCAAACTAAATGTTTGTTCCTTTGGAAGGAAAATTCTTTTACAACATCTGAACTTGCAGGCAGCTGCAGGGTAGAGTACTGGAGTCAGGGTTACATTTTGGATGTACAGTGAGTCTGCCACATACTAACTGTGTGACCTTGAGCAGGTGACAGGGCTGAGGGAGATTTAGCTAGGAGACTGGGGGGCTGCAGGTTATGACACTTCATTTTACAGTCAAGAAAATCAAGTTTCAGACAAGTTCAACAACCATTTGTTGAAGGAGTGAATGAGTAAACATAACACACTTTGTTAGAGGTAAAACCAGCTGGACTTCATTTATTTGGAATGGCTCAACTTGTTCTACATGTTTTAGGAAGAGGATAGTTGGTTATTTTTCCTCAATCCTAATAACCATTATGAAACTATAAAAACACACTGTTTAGAGAGCAATAAAATAACTAAGTATTCAAGCTAACAACTGGTATGGCTAGTATTTTAGAGGGTGAAATTAGCCCAGGAAACCACAGAACAATTAATAAAATTATATATTATCAAGGAAAGGATATTGTCCTTCAGGAGAAAAAAGCTTGAAAAAACTTGAGAACTGAACGCAGAGAAGTCAAGTGTGATATTCATGAGTGGCACAGTCACAAGAGTGGGGCAAAACGTGCCGCATTTCTGGTTTCTCTTGATTTAGCCTGCTGGATTGTTTTGCAATTTACGTGCCCCGTCAGTGCTGACAATGTGCACGGTAAGCATTAAAAAAATGCATTCTACAGGGAAAGGGCACCTGCGTCCGTATGACCCTAACTGCCCACTTTCCAGATTACTGGCTGCAGATACCTGAATTTCCCTCAGATCTTTGTCGTGAAGATTCTGAAGGGGGTCAATGAAGTTCTGCTTCACTTCCATGTCCAAAGAGTCTTTCACCTCCGAGAGTTCCCGCATGGCCTCGCCCACCTCTCCAAGCGCTGGGCCTGGAAGGGAATAATGAAGCGCTTGCATGTCAAAGAACAAAGCTGACATTAATTTGCAATAACAGGGCCTGAACACCCAGGGATTACAGCCTGGCTTCTGAAGGCAGCCAAGACAAGAGACGGTATATGATGCCCTCCAGAGATCAGTGTAGTTTCCCACTTAAGAAAGCTCGTGAGAGTTCACTGAGTACAAGAGACTCAATGCCTCTGAGGGGTGGTGGTGGAATCCTTATCATAAAGAACATAAAACGTTGCTTTTTCCTTAAAAAGCAAATTTGGAAGCTCCCTACCCTCCTTTGTAAGTACTAGTTTTCCCTTATGGGGGAGCTGTTTAAGGCCAATGCATTCAGCAAAGGCAAACACCAGGAACGGAGAGCAGGGCTCAGTCAGGAAGGACTGTCATTTTCTGAGATGTCACATGGTGAAGGAGTGAAAACAGAGGTGGTTAGTATGGTAGCTGAGGGTCAAAGGAGGGAGGGGTGAGAGAATGCACTTGGACTGGTAAAATGAGCGGTAAAACCATACAGAGAAGAGCAGACATCTCAGAGAAAGCCCAGGGGCCGAGTGCTGAATCATGCTGACTGTGACTGTTGGCTGTGCCCCCAAACTCAGTTACAGCCAGACACATGCCAGGGTAAACGTCCAGGCATCTGGATGGGTCAGCCAGCTACCGTAATGATGGGCTCTTAGCAGGGAAAAAGAATATAAATAAAATTCCAATGACGAATCATACTAAAAATCATGAAACAGCTCTGAAAACAAATTTTGGGCCCATGTGTACAAGATCTAAAACTGAGAAGCAAAACAAAATGGTTTGAATTTTCTCCTACAGAGTTTGTCAGTGGCACTAAAATCCCCATGGACAAATGAACACTTAAACTGTGAGAAAGCACTCATTACCAAAGTTGCAATCATCTCCAAGCTCTCTTCCAAACTTGAGCATGGCCTCGGCCAGCAGTGCCTCTGCCTGGGGATAGCCTGGCCCTTTCTCCTGGCCACGGATTTTTGACATGGTGTTGATCATGCTGAGCTTGGCTCTGGAAGCTGGAGGCAAAGAGATAAGAGACTTTCACAGGAGGCAATGTGATGGAGTGGAAACAGGGCTGGATGGAGAATCAGCGACTGAGACTTGCACCTTCACCTAGAGGTAGGTCCACAGACAAATACAGATATTTTTTAAATCACTGAACTCTCCCTATCTCTCAAAATCTTCTGAGGAATTTAACAGAAAAGGCAAAGCTCTTCCAGGTGAAGATGCTATCCTTCTGTGTTCTTGCCCGCTCCCTGTGCCCTCTCCGACACTCTTCACTGCTGTGGCCCTGCTGTGCTTCTGTGGACCTCAGTGGCCCAGGGAAAGCATTTGAAAAAGTACTGGATTACGTGATCTCTAAGTTTTAGGATTCTACTTTATATTTCAATTCTAGGAGTGCACAAACTAAAGTAGGAAATTAATTGTTAATTCTTGCATGTGGGCCTTATGCCATGTTTCACTTACACCATGTATAAAATAGAACTATTTTCAAAATCACTTCTCAACTAAGATTCAGACAGTAAACAGACCCATGAAGTACAGAAATATCGTGTTCATTAAAAAGACTTATTTACTCCTCTCATACATAAGTTCTTCATAAAATCAGTTCTATGCCACAAAGACAGAGTTTCAATTTATTTTTTGCTTTTATTTTTATAAAAGAAGATGCCTAGAAGGCAAATCCAGTTTTCATGGAAGAAAGAGTTTTACTAGCACACTATTAAAGCCAATGATACTAGGACACCAGGATTTCTCAGCTTCATCACCAGAGCTGGGACTGTCCATTAACCTAGGATTGTGCCCGGAGTCCATCTGCATGGAAACCCCTGACAGAATCACACCCATAGCACATACTTCCTGCATTTGGTGGTCAACATTTCAACTTGAACATGTGATTCAAATAGGCTTTTACTTGAACTCTGGGCTTCAGAGGTCAAAACTGGAGAGGAGGAGAATTATCATGACAGGATTCCCTCCCAAGCCTGTCCCAGGGATATGATAATGAACAAGACAGCTATGGCCTCTGCCTTTATGAAGTTTGTTGTGAACTGAGGGTAGGGTCTGTTTTAAAAGCAATTCGAGAGAAGTGTGTATACTAAGCATCATGCGGGGAGATGACAGCAAGTCACAGAAGTACAGCATCACTCTGGCCCATGGGGGTGGGCACTGCAAAGGAGAATTCGGAAGAGAAGTGTCTTTAAGCTTAGAAATGGCAGTTAGTCAAGCTAATAGTGATATTTTGTAAAGCCTGGCGGTCACCGGAAAAAATACAAAATTCACATTTTCACTACTCTGCTTTTCAAAGAAAAGTGTACTATATACGTTAAATTTCAGAAACTGAAAATGTCACATGATCACACAGTTTTGAGGGAATGCTATTACTAGGGTATATATTCAAAGACTTTTCTACAACAAGCCGTATCTGAGATCCAGGAAGAACACAGCCCCTTCCCTCAAGGTGCTCACAGGGTAAGTGAGGTGTTAGATATATAAACCGATAGTAGCAAGAAACATGGTAAATGTAATAACAGCTAATACACGCAAGGTACTGAGAAACACAGAGAGAGGGTAACAACAGCACAGATAACACTGAAGTAAGCACACACCAGGCAATAAGAGGTACAAAATGAATAGAAGGAAAGAAGATAAATGGAGATGGAAGAAACAGAGTAATGAAACCACACATGGCGGTGAATCCCTTCAAATCCTATTTTGACCATTTTATACCCTAAAGATTTATTCCTTTTCCAAAGGCTTTTTACTGATTTGTACTTATACTTTGGTTCTGTTAAGGGCTGTTTCTGGTCAGTAATTACTAGAAGTAATTGTAACAGTTTAATATGCTGTGGCTGATTTTCAAATTCATCATTTTGAATGCTGTTCAGCCATGACGAGCTTTATTCTTCTACTAATTACTTAAAAATACCTTGAATATGTTCTGTATTTTCATGAGAAGGGGGAAGAAAACCATATTCTATTAGTATATCTATTTCTTCCAATCATCTAAAATACCTAATGATTCGTATCAGTGATATCTGAAGAGACTGCCTTTTAAATTTATTCACAACCATTAAATTTTTTTAAGACTCTTGGATTAGCAAAACTTCTTGAAAGAAAATCATCAGACTTCTGAATTAATCATTTTAAAATGTTAACATAATTGTTTTTAAATGACTTTTTAAAGCAGGACTTTAAGAAACAGAGAGGAAGCCTGAAAAATACAAATTTAAGACACTAGAATTCCCATAGTATGGTCTCAACCTAGATTGCTTCACTAAGTTGGACGTGTCCCTGGGCACCCTTGTCTTCTCTTCTAAAGGGACCTACCTCTTCTCCTTCACATTGACTTTTTCCCCCCACAGCTTCAGTCTTTCTTTCAAATTGTTACAATCTCTCTAAGCCCCCATCTTTACTTTCTCACCTTCCCTATTCTAGTGCAAGTTGGATTTACTGCAGGGACAGCCTCCTAAAAGCAATCTCTTCCCTGGCCCATGAGAGCAGGATACTGGTGTGTTGCTCTGTGTCTCTCCCAGAGAGGGTTAGCAGAAAGCTGCACATGCAGTAGATGTTGAACACGTGTCTGCTGAAGGAAAGAATAAATTAATAAAGAGACCACCTTGGACACAGTAGACTATCATGGCAGTGGTTTTCATAAGAAGACTCTGCTCACATCCTTTGGCTCATGTGACTGAGAGCCTTTTGAAACATTACAGAGAATAGGAACAGGAAACTTGCTTCTTTTGTTTGAGAATAAAAGGTGTAGTGATCTAACAGAATTCTTTTGAAGAGAGAAGACAGCTGACCTATACTGAAAACAGAGCATCAGGGCTAGTCCAGACAGTGACCTGTGGGATGCACCAGCCCACTTCCCTTACTTGTCCCCCAGAAAACTGGCAGCCAGGTTCGCACCCTCTGGGCGGGGGACAGGAAGATTCTTCCCTGGGGAATACAGCCAACTCAAGAGAAGAGACTGAAAGATACTCACAGCTGAAAGCACCCAGTGCAACAACTTGAGGCTTGATTGCCTCAGAATGAAGCAAACACTTCACTTCACTTCACTTATTAATACTTCTGTTTCTTCCAATCATCTAAAATACTTAATGTTCATATCACTGATATCTGAAAAGATTGCCTTTTAAATTTATTCACAACCATTTAATTTTTTTTAAGACTCTTGGATTAGTAAAACTGTAATTTACCCACTTTAGCTTTACTGTCCCACACTCAAGTAGAAAAGGTTAGCCACTAACATCAGACTCTGAAGAAAGCTTCTAACATGCGAGAGGCAAAACAAACAAGGAAATTGTAGGAAACAAAAAAATTTAGGAAAAGAAAAATAACTATCATTAATATTCTTAGGTGTTTAAGATAATTCATCCATGAAATAAAAAAGAAACAGCGAACTCTTAGCAACTAAAATATAATTTAACTTTAAATATGAATTTCAGTAATACAAAAAAATAAAAAAATCATAAAAGTATAGATGATAAATTTGAGGCAAATCCCCCCAAAAGCAGAACAACAACAACAAAACTAGAGATTAAAAAATCAGAAAGAAAGCGTAAAATCAGGATCAGTCCAGGAGATCTAGCAGCTGAATAATGGAAGCTCCAAAAGGAAAGAACAAAGAAAAAGAAGGGTAAGGAATTATTTTTAAAAGTTCAAGAAGATTTCTCAACTAATGAACGTGTACAGATTGAAAGGGTAGATTGGATGCCCAGTACAATGGACAAAAGGGTCCAGACCAAGGACCATTAATATGAAATTTCCTAACACTGGTGACAAAGAGACAGTCCTAAAACCTTTCAGAGAGGAAAAAAAAATATGTTACATGCAAAGTATTGAATGTTAGAAGGCCACTGAATGTGAGAAAACCATGAACAACATGAGAAATTTCCTCAGAAAACAATGAAGCAATGACCGGAGAAAATAATCTACAATTCTATACTCAAATTATCAATGAAGTATGACATCTCCAAATACACAAAGATCTCAATTTATTTTTCTTCCCAAGGTAATGGAAGAGGCAATCTACTGAAATGAAGGTGTCAAGAAAAGGGACAGGTATGGGATCTAGAAAAAGGGAGTTCGTGTAAGAAAAGAGGTGAAAATGATGACAAAGGGGGCTGTCAAGACGGTTGTTGTGCACCAGGCATTGAGGACAACTGTAGCTGACACTACACATAACCAGGTGCATGCAACTCAGGGAGCCACGAGCTACAAGGGAGCGCCAGGCTCCCCGCCATCCCCAGGGGAATCAGGTTATAGCTGCCCACCACTGTGCCTCACTTTACAGTATGCCCTTCATTGGCCTCCTCCCCTTCCCTACTCCTACTACAGGGTTTCCTGGAATCATCTTCTAAATCAACCACTTATGCCCATATCCTTGACTCATGATTTGCTTCTGGGAGGACCCAATCTAAGACAGCAACCAATCTAGAATGCAGTACCAGATATGCCTCTCAGAGATGATTAACATCTGGCATGTTTAATTTCTCCTGACAGGAAATTCTTATTTGTGGTAGAGGGTTTGGCAAAGAATTACTAAAAGGTACACAGAAAGCTAAGAAAATGAAAATTAAAACAACTATTAACTCCAGGAAAAACAAAAAGGTTGTACAAGAAAGGAAATATAATCATATTACCCACTTTCTACCAGTTTATAAAGGCATAAAATGTAAACACTGAATATTGATCCAACAAAAATTATGCTATCAACAAACTGATAAAATGAGAGAGAGAAAGGATGTGGAAGAAGGAAGGGAAAAACAGGAAAAAAGCAAATAATTCTCATCTTCTAAATAGGGAATCAAACTGAAACACCTAAAACTGGAAAATCTAGCAAGAGCAACCTAAGCATGTTGTTTCAAGAAGTAAAAACCAAAGAAAGAGCCAAACAGGTTTGAAAGTGCTGCTTCTGCGAAATGGAAATGGGGGAAGGGATGCAAATTCCAGGGGGACTGCTGTTTTTTGTAAAAAGCTTTACAAAACTATTTAATTTTTTATAATATGAGCATATATTATTTTCATTATGAAAAACTAAATTTAAGACATTTTCCGCTTCTTTTTCCATCAGGAGACCTAATTTAGTGGCTGAACTGGATAAACAATACTAACAGGATCTTGACAATCTGGGTACTGCTCTAACCTTGAGGGTCTTCCCACCAAAAAGTTCTACTGAGAGATACGTTCAGGGGTGTAAAGAGAAGTGGCCAGGAAGATGAAAGTTAATAAGGATGAACAGGTGAAGTGCCATCAGAAAAAACCATCAAAGGCAAGGTGTTGATGAGTCCACATCTAGGTGATTTCTGTAAGGAATAAATCTGGTGAACTGAAACGACAGGATGTAAAATTAGGATGACTGGGAAAAAAAGACTTACTCCTAAAAAAGGCTTCCACTGATTTGTCTCCTGCTGGAAAAAAAAAGCAGTTTCTTTTTTGGCCTCAACATCTATACTATTTTTAAGGCAGAGAAACAGGGGCAGCCAAGGCTCAATCTGAGTCATCTCCCAGCTCTAAAGCATCATCTGCAGCATCCCTTGACGAGCTTCCTCATTCTGGGCACAGCCGAAGGGAAGTCAACGCTCCGCCGAGAGCAAAACAGAAGCTCTACTCCTGCTGCCAGATGGAGTTACTTTCCTCTGACCTAGAAGTGGCATCCACGTGAGTAACTGCTCCGTCTCTCCCAAGTAACCAGTGTGCTAACTAATCAGGAATGTCGAAAACCCAGTACCTCTGCTAAATCTTAGTTAAACAGGAAAACAAACCATTAGGTCTTGCCTGTCATGGAAAGCAGCACAGTGCATTAAAATAAACATCAGCTTTGGCTCATACAAACACAGGTGAAAATCCGGGCTCCAAATCTTGCTCGCTATGTATCCCTGAAAATCATCTCATTCTGTTATCAGTATTCAGTGATGAACACTCAAGAGAGTAACTGTCACAGACACACACCACAGGCACTGAAGACAAAGGAAAGCAGTCCTTTCTACCCTTCCATGCTCTCCTTTCTGTGAGTATGTGTGCTGGAGTGTTCCACTGCTGACTTGGTTGTACAGGAAGCAGTATTTCCCAGAACCCCTTCTCTGCACGTTTCCAAGCTAGAACTGGTCTCACGTGAGGCTGTGCAAGATATGGGATGTGAAGGTGAAGCAGTAGCCATACACTCTGAAGGCAGAGGTGGATACGGGTTCCAGTTTGTCCTCAACTTCATATACTCTGTGCCAAGCTCTTTTTCTTGAATGCTGATCCTGCTGACCAAGAGTGACCCCGGGCCTGCCACGGAGCTTTTGCTGCAAACTCACAGAGGCAGTGACATTGAAGAGCCAACAACCTCCCACAGTCTTCCGTGCCAGCTGCCCTCTGCAGTGCTGCTCCAGCAGCCACACCTGCCTACTTTCCAGATTCCTGCCTAAGTTTGTTTACCTGGGTCAGGGCTGGGCAGTGAACCTTTTCTGATCCTCACCTCCGCTTTTTCTGCCCTTTATTTACCCAGATCATCCTACAGCTTTTCAAGCTCTGATTCCTATAATAAATCTCTTAGTCTATAACATCCTCAATGGCTTTGCTTCCCCTACTGAATTCTTAGGCTGATGGTCTGAAATCTAAACTGACAAAAAATGATGGTCTATCCTTGATAGAACCCTGAAAGTAAATCAATAAAAGTGACTGTAAATATTTCAATTCTGTAACTCTGTTTTCAGGGTAGACATAAAAGAGAGTAACTGTAGGTGTAAGTTAGCTGCTAAATGTGGAAAGAACACCGGAAAGGACAGCCAGTTTAACGGGTGCGGTTAAGACACAGACTCTGCAGTCAGATGCTCTGAGTTCAAATCTTGGCTCTATTTCTTGCTTGGTGATTTTGGGCCTCAGTTTCCTCATCTGTAAAGTGGTACCTCCCCCTCAGGGGGTTAGGATGATGTAAGGATTAGATGATATAATGTATGTCACAATGTTGGCACACGATAAACATTCAATAAATACTGGCTGTTTCTATGAGCGTCAGGCACGCCAGCAAGTTCCCTGTGTGATTCTGCATGAGTTACTTTACCTCTCTGAGTCTCAGGTTCCTCGTTGATAAAAAGCTGAGAAAAAGGAGACAGTTAAGCTCCCTCTACTTAACTGTGATTCTTCTTAGACAGAAAGTGTATCCTGGCCTTCAGCCACAGGAAACTTCTAGCAGTTTCCTGAAGTTGCTAGGACTGGCCCTCTTCTCAGAATGACCTTTTCCCTCTCTCTCTACCTGCCCCACACAACACCAGGCACACCTTTCCTACGGTCTTTCCCAATTACTCTTTACCTCTATTGCTGCCAAGTATATGTACCCCTTTCCCTCATTTACGCCCCCACTGTGCCCTGTACATACAGCGATCATATCTCACACGATACTTTATTTCTCTCTTTCCTGCATGTCTCATTCTTGTTATAAGTTGAGAAATTGCCTCCTACTGAATTCTAGCACAAGGCCAAGCATATAACAGATGCTTGCTTACTAACTGTGGGCTGAATGATTTCACTTAAAAGTTTTGATTTTTTAAAATAAAATCTTCTATACACATCATTTCTTCTAATCCTTAGAAAAGACTTCCCTGTTCAAAAGCACAACAAATCGCCTATCATGCTCTGAAATGGAGTGAGAGGGTGCTGATAAGATCTAATTACATACGAACTCTGAGGTCTGACAGGATGATTCAGGAGAGCAGGTCATGCTGATAGCCATCAGACTGGTATTTCCCTTATAGATACAAGATTTTAAGATTTTTCAGGCTGCTGGGCCTTTTCTGTTCTCCTGACTGTTCTTTACGGTGCAGAAGGGCGGGACCCCACTTTCCAATCACTCTTACTAATGCTGGCTCTTTGGAAGCAAGTCACCTCAAATTTGCATAAAATGCTGCTTTATGTGAAAATGATAAGAAGCTGATCACACAAGCTCCCAGAATCAGGATACAGGCTTTCATTTCCCCCAGTAAAAGAGGGCTGCTATGCTAAATTATAAACCCTAACTAAAGGGATTGAAAAATCAAATGAATAAAAATCAATACAGAGGTGACACTGGAAACAATTACGTATCCCCCGATAAAGAAAAATTCTGAATCTGCACTCCCTGAGTAAACTGGTATTTACCAAAAGTCAGCTTTCTTAAGATTTTTTTCAGTGATTAAATGAACAAAACAAGTACTTATTAAGCCCCGATTGTGTGGGAGGGATGACACCAGGGAGACTGAGAGAAGCACGGCCCAGCCTCCATCCTCAGGGAGCTTACTATCTAGCTGGAGCGTCAGAGAGCGCTCCACTCACTGCTGCACGGGGCAGATGCTGGCCGTAGTGTGAGTCAGCTGATAACGTGTGCATGTCACAGAACAGAGCAACAAATTCTGCTAGAAGAATAAGGCTGGGAAGGTTTATGAAACAGGTGATGCCTGAGCTGTGTTTCTTGAAGAGTGAGCTGTGAAGGCAGAGAGGTGGGAACGGCCATTCTCGGCATCTGGACAATATGAGCAAAGGCACATGGAGAAGCCTGCTGTATGTGGAACCGCAAGGTGCTTGTGGCTTAGGTGCCATGTCAGAGAGGACAAGGCAAAGTGGCCGCAAAGTTGGAACCAGGGTGTGAACGGTCCTAGACTGCATGCTAAGGAGCTTAGATTCTCCCATCAAAGGTTTCAGATAGAGAGTAATTTACGATCTAGACCTTCAGAAGAGATTTAATTCAAATTAAGTCAGATTGAGGTTTGGGAAAAAAAGATTCCTATCATCAGTGGAGGGGAAGTGGGAAGGGGTCTTCCCAAAATGAGAAGCCACTGGAGGCAGGGAGACTAGTTACGAGAATGCCGTAATAGATGAGACCTAAGGAAACAGAGGAGAGAAGAGAGGAATTTCAGAGTCCTTTGGGGGCAGCATCAACAGGACCAGGTGCCTGACTCAACGTGAGGGGAAAGAAGAGGGCGTCTAGGGCGGTGTCAGGGCAGGGGTTGGCTGCCCCTTAGAATCACCTGGGGAGGTTTTAACACCATTGATCCCTTTAGAGGAGGTACTGGGTCAACTAGATTCAGTAAGAAAAAACATGGACTCCTGACTCCACCTCTCACTATACCTAAAACTGATTCCAAGTGGACTGCAGATCTAACTATGGAAGGAAATACAGCACAACTTCTAGAAAATGATATGGGGGAACACAGTCATGATCTGCACAGAATGCAAAGATTTCTTCAAATTGGGCACCAAAGCACTTATTCAAAAAGAAAAATAGTGCTAAATTGGACTATGTTAAAATTTAGTACTTCTTTCTTTCAAAAGAAATCATTAGAAAGAGTTAAAAGGCAACCAATAAAATAAGTTAAAACATTCACACTACATATATCTAAAATAGGATTTTACCCAAAATATTATTTAAAACTCATATAAATCTTTAACAAAAAAGATAACGCACTTTCAAATGGGCAAGAGACTTGAACAGACACTTCAGAAAGATACCTAATGAGATATCAGAAAGGGGCTCAACTCAATGATTTTGGCAGCGCAAATAAAAACACACTGCAACATACCCGCAAGGATCGTTAAAGTGCGGGAAGAATAACTCAGAAGATATCAAGTGTTCAGGGGGTGTAGAACAACCTGAACTTTCAAATACTGCTGGTGGGAGTAAGAATTGGTGGAACATTTTGGAAAACAATTTGACAGTATCTGCCTACAAAAGCTGAAAACATTTACACCCTGTGCCCCAGCAATTCCCCTTTTAGGCATCTATCCATCAGATATGTGTATGTGTATGAGACAAGTACAAAAACGGGCTGTTTAAAATAGCCAGAAAACAGAAACACCCAAATGTGTATCAGTGAGAAAACAGACAAATAAACTGTGCTCTATTCTCACAATGGAACGCTACACAGCAATGAGGATGCAAGAACTACCCCTCCACACAGCAATGACGAATACCACACTGAGCAGAAGGAGCAGATCTAGAGAGGACAAGCTCTACGACTCTACTGAAGTAAAGCCCTAAGACAGACAGAACTACATGGCATTAGAAGTCAGGGCAGCTTGTTTGCAGACGGGGGCTTCTGGGAGGCCACAGCGTGCAGCTGCTTGAACCAGGAACCTTTATATGAAAGTATGAGCTTGTAACAATTCATTGCACTATACACTTATGATTTGCACACTGTACTTTTTGTGTATTACAGATCAATAAAAAGCTCAGGTTCATACTGTATAGCATAGGGATCTATATTCAATATCTTGTAGTAACCTATGGTGAAAAAGAATATGAAAATGAATATAGCTTCATGTATGACTGAAGCATTATGTTGTACACCAGAAACTGACACATTGTAAGCTGACTATATGTTAAATAAATAAATAAATACATACATACATACATACATACATACATACATACACACACACACAAAGCTCAGGGGGAAAAAGAACTTATGTCCCACTCCCAAATTTCCAAGTGATTGGTCCGGCTCATGGTCTGGTCACCTATAGTTTTTAACGTCCCTTAGGGAATTCTAACATAAACCAAGTTTGAAAACCACTGGATTCCAACCTCTAGACTGTATACCTGAGCAAGTGATGATAAAGATCTGAGATGAGGAACACAGGAGGAATGGTTTTGGGGGAGGGAGTATAAAGGTGGTTCAATTTCAGCCAATACAAAGTCTAACAGAATATCCACAAGGTTGTACTAAACATATAACTAAGCACATGGGTCTTGAGCCCAAAAGAAAGTAGCTTATTTGATAACATCTGGAATCTTTTTTTTTTCTTTCCCGGTTTTACTGAGATATAATTGGCCTATAACATTGCGTAAGTTTGTGTACAACATAATGATTTGGTATTTCTATATCATTAAATGGTCACTACAGTAAATTTAGTTAACATGCATCTCCTCATATAGTTACATGTTTATTTTCTTGTGATGAGAACTTTAAAGATCTACTTTCCTAGCAACTTTCAATATGGTATTAAAATACAGAATTTATACAATATGGTATTGTCCATTACAGTCATCACTCTGTACATTACATCTCCAGAACTTATTTATCTCATAATTGGAAATTTGTACCTTTTGACCACTTTTACCCATTTTATGCACCCCCCCCCCACATCACTGCTGGCAACCAACAATCTGATCTCTGTTTCTCTGAGTTTGGTTTCTTTAGATTCCACATGTAAGTGGTATCATACAATTTTGTGTGTGTGTGTATATATATATATATATATACACACACACACGTTTATTTATAAAATGGAATACTATGCAGCCACGATAAAGAAGGAATCACCTGGAATCTTGAAGGCTAGGCCATTAGATAAAAGGAAGAAGGGGAAGACAATCCCCTTCCCCCCAAAAAATTAAGATAAAACAAAATTTTACAAGTTTTCTTTTTCTTCTGGTTTTATATTTGGTAGGTGGGGATTAGCTTTAGTTAGTATTGCATCAGACAGAAGCTTTACAAAAACAATATAAACTTCAGCTTCACAACAGCAAGCACCCTGTGGGTCTCACCATATCACTCCCATTTGTGGAGAGGGGGTTGGGTGCATCCACAAGCTGAGGATGCAGGGGCTCAGTGAGACTGGAAAATCTGCCCGAGTTCTCATAAGTCACTACAAGGTATCAAAATACATGAGCATGTAACACGGTGGGCTGGAGAGAGAAATTTGAGAGTCATCGGCTTATTGACTCAAGAACTTTTAAGTAATTGTCTAGAACCAGTGCCCACTCTCTGAGTTCTGTAAGCTGCTGTAGCAAATCAGCAAACCCAAGAAGGGGTCAGAAGCACCAGTGACACAGACTTGGGTTGGCATATGAAATTGGGACAGTCTTGTGGGACTGAGCCCTTAACTAATCTGAGGCTAATTCCAAGCAGACAGTGTCAGAATGAATAGAATTGTGCGACACCCAGGTAGAGTTAGAGAACTGGTTGGTGTGGGGAAAACCTAAGTGTTCTACAGGCAGAAAGTAAAGAAAAAACAGTAGTTTTCCTTTCATATCTCTAAAACAGGATGTGACACAGTCATGTGAGTGGATGTTGAGGTTCTGATAGACATTTGTAGGAAAACCCTTGAGACTGCTTTTCTAGGAAGATTCCATTAAATGTCAGGACTAGTGAATCTCAAGCCTCTGAAGACAAGGCAAAAATGGTGCTTTCTAAGAGGGTCTGGTCCCAAAGACAGTGATGGCAGAAGATAGAGGGCTCTTTCTCCTAAGAAGAAAAAAATTAAGTCCTCATGTCACCTTTTTTTAGTTTCATTAACTATAATTCAAAATCAAGTTTTATAGCAAACGGGATTTGCGTAGCTCTGGAAACCAGCAGTCTTTGTGGAACAGGAAGCCAGGATGAAAAAGCCCAGCACAAATCTGAGCACCAGTAGGTGGGTGAAGGCAAACAGGGTGGTGAAAATTAGTGTTCACTGCAAGGGAGGCTCGGAGGAGTGATGAGTCTGCACCTCATCTTTCTCCCCACCCTCAATGATCATGACAGGAATGTTTGTGAAGAGACCTTTTGGAAATTTTAAAAAAGCACAGCGTGCTTTAAACTGTTGTGTTACGCTCTCAAGAGTGGCTTCCTTCTCTCTTCAACTGGCAAATTTCAAATCAGAAAACATATTGACAGGGCATCTGTCCCTCACAACAGGGAAGAAGAAAAGCCACCCCCACCCTTGGCTTGCATTGATGAAGGAAGCTGACACGCTTGGGCAGAAGATGTGGCCACAGTATTGCAAGTCACGTCCTTGTGTTCTGACTGACAGGGGAAACCTAATGGACTTAACATTCATCAGGGAAGACCAAAGACATGGAATACGTCTTGCGGAAGCCTTTCTCCACTTTTAGGGACTGAATTCCTTTGTCGTCTCTACCTACCTTACAGAAAACAAACCTAGTTGCCCCAAAGAACAGAAATTCTTTAGCAGACAAATGCTTAATGATGTGTACTAGTTTTCATAAATGCTACCATCTGGTCTGAAAATGTAGAAAGAGCCCTAAAATATCTTTGAATAACTGAAGATCAGGATGACATTTCATCCCACAGCCATCATTTCAGAAATATATCTACCAGTGTAATTCACATATATCATCTCTTTAATCCTCCCCAAAACCCAAGACACAGCTTTGGTCTCCCCATTTCACAGATAAGGAAAATGAAGCAGAAGGAAATGATGGCACACACTCAGTCACACACAGCAAGAAGATGCTGAGCAAAATCTGAATCTTCGCTGTGTCTCAAAAGCCCGATTTTGTCCCAGAATGCCATTCTGGCTCTCGCTGCTTTACTACTTCTTCATTTAAATAGGTCAAATTAAGACATATCAGCAGCAAAAAGTAGAGCTTTAGCTATATTTATACTCACTAGGTGTCTGAAGATGCAGAGGTGAGGCAATGTGACACCACACCATGAGTCAGGAGTTAGGAGGTTGGAGGTCTCTCTAGCTGCGTGACCCTGGGCAAGCCGCCTAACCCTCTGGACCTCTGGCCCTCCCCTGGAACCTAAGCAGACCAGCTTACCTGATTTCACTAATGCCTTTCAAATCTAGAAATCTCCCACACGTGCTCTAGACTCTACTAGGATAAGTGGGCTAGGTCATTTGCAAGTGAGCAGATGGTATCTATGCCAGTATATGCAGAATCTTAATGTAAACTTAAAAATCCAAAGAAACTCATCCTTTGCAAACCACTGCTGACATCAAAACCAACAGGTCTTACTTTAAAATACCAATGTGAAGGAGAAGGCCAAGATGACAGAGTAGAAGGACGCTCGTAGCTCACCCTCTCCCACAAATACACCAAGACTCACATCCACAGACCCACTCAGCCAACCAGAGCACCTGCGGAACTCCAACAGAACATCGTCCTCTTCAAAAGATAGAGACGCCAAAAATCTGGTAGGAGAAAAGGAAAAAAGAAAGAAGAAAAGGCAAAACGGTGCAGGACTGGTCCCAAGGGGAGGGAGCAGCAAACGAGGAACAGCACTCCTTTGCTGGGTCTCCCCTCTCCAACTGAGAGGCCAGCGGGACAGAGGGGGAGCCTCTGAGGCTTGGATCTGTACAGAGCAGCCCTTGACCTACAGAACTAAGTTAAACGGGCACAGAGGATCCCCATGACACCCAGCCCGAGACGCGGGCTGGCAGCTAGGGGCAGGGCCAGGCTGCCCGAGCCGGGCGGAGGACTGGGGCGGCTACACTGAGGCAGCCCTGGGGGACTGCAGGGGGCTGCGCGCCATGGCTGTGGGTGCACAGGTCAGAACAACCTGGGCCCTCCATAAAACAACAAGGCTGATGTGCCCTGGGGGGGAAGGGTGCATACCCCCATCTCTGAAAACCCTCGGAAAGTTTTCGGGGGAAGAGAGGCGGGGCTCAGGCACAGCCACCATATCCTCCAGTGCTTAGCACCCAGGCGGGGGCGGGGGCGAAACCTGAATCAGCACCTAAGGGCTTAGCAGCCTCAAAGGCCAGACAGAGACTTGTTTACAGGTTGAGGCAGATAGGATCGTCCTGGTCCTTCAGAGAACTTACTCCGCCAAGACAAACAAGGAGCTGGGTTTTGGCCCAGAGCAGGGGCAGGGCTGTTTCTTGGTCTCCCCTGAGCCCACCTGCGGAGCGCCCACCCGAGGCGGAGCACAGCGACACAGAGCTGCGGAGCGACCAGCGCCGGGAGAGGGCGGGCAGCCCCCCGCCTTTCTGGCAGGAACGCAGCCCCTGACCACCGTGCTGGGTGGGGGCAGCAGTGCTGGGTGGGGGCACGACCTGCCCTCCTACCTGGCCAGTCTGCAACATCTGACTGTGGCATCGGGAGGGGCAGTGACCCGCCCTCCCACAGCAAAGGAGAGCTGCACCTGACCCAGTGTTGGGAGGGGGCACGATCTGCTTGCCGACAGGCACTGGGAGCAGCACAGACAAGGGCGCCAACAGAGGGCCTCTGGAAACAGCAAGCTGAGCTTCTAAAACAGGATGAAGACAGAAAGACTTCGCATTAAGAGCGCACAGTCTACAGGAGAACACCGACCCCCTTTCCTTTTTTTTTTTAAATCTGTCTTTACCTGTTCTATTTTCTATTACCCTTTTAATTTTTACTTCTTTAAAAATTATATATATCCCCAGTTTTAATCCCTTTTAAATTTTTTATAAATATTATCATTATTATTTTTAAAAATCCACATCATTTCACTTTTATTTCTCTTGGTTTCCATGTCCTGTTATTGATTATACACAGGTTTCAAATACATTTTTTTCCTCTTTTCTCCTTTTTTAAAGATTTTTAAAGGACATCTCAACCCAATTGCTATTCTGCTTCAACTTGCTCTTCTATTATTCATTATACACGGTTTTCAAACCTTTTTTTCTCCCTTCTTTTAAAATTCTCTCTCTCTTTTTTTTTAAAGTTTTATTCCTACATAGGCATTAGATAGACAAACTCCTTAAGGACCACAATAGATAACCGACACTCCATAAATCACAGTGCCAGAGAGGTATGAGCAAGATGAAGAAGCAGAGAAACCATTCCCAATTAAAAGAACAACAGAAATCTCCTGAAAGAACGATCAATGAAATAGACATCGATAGCCTACTAGATCAAGATTTCAAAAAAGGAGTGATCAAAGTACTGAAGGAACTAAAAGAGGTAGTGTTTAGAGATATAAAATATGTCAAAAATGAAATGGAAGCTATAAAGAAGAGCCAAGTAGAACTGGTAAACTCATTGGCTGAGATGAGAGGTGATCTAAAGGCTGGGCAAAGCCGACTAGATAATGTAGAGGAACGAGTAAGTGACCTAGAAGACAGGACAATAGAAAGCACCCAATCAGAACAGCTACAAGATAAACAAATAAAAACAAATGAAAATAGCATAAGAGACCTATGGGATAATACAAAGTGTGCCAATCTTCGCATAATAGGGGTCCCAGAAGGGGAAGAAAGATCAGAGGGGATTGAAAAGGTTTTTGAAGAAATCATGGCTGAAAACTTCCCAAACTTAGAGAAGGAATCAAATATCCAAGTACAGGAAGCACAGAGGGTCCCAAACAGGAAGAACCCAAACAGACCCACACCAAGACATATCATAATCAAGATGGCCAGAGTCAAGGATAAAGAAATGATCCTAAAGGTAGCAAGAGAAAAGCAAAGAGTGAGTTACAAGGGAACCCCCATAAGGCTCTCAGCTGATTTCTCTACACAAACCTTATAGGCCAGAAGGGAGTGGCAAGATATATTCAAAGTCCTGAATGAAACAAAGATGCAGCCTAGGATACTTTATCTAGCATGGCTATCCTTTAGGATAGAAGGAGACATAAACATTTTCACAGACAAGAAAAATCTACAAGAGTTTAGCAACACTAAACCCATGTTAAAAGAAATATTGAAAGGTCTACTCTAAATAGAAAAGCAGCAAGATGCTACAGAAATGAGAAACTCACAATTGGAAAGGTGACAACTCATAAATTACAAATAAAATAAACACAAAATTGTAAAAGAAGACATTTAAATCACTGAGAGTGGGAGAGGGAGGCAGGAAAATATAGAATTTTTTTTCTTTGTTTTTTAAAGTTTTTGTTCTCAGTAGGATGGCTCTGAGATCATGTTACTATCAATTTAATAAAAACAGTTATAGTAATGGGTAATAGACTTACAAAAAAGGGTAACCACAAGTCAAAACTTACAAGGGAGTCTCAAAAACTTACAAGGGAGTCTCAAAAACTTACAAGGGAGTCTCAAAAACTAAATAAAATCCATGATAATACAAAGGAAAATTACCAAACCACAAAAGGAAGAAGAAAGGAACAACGAGGAACTACCAAATCAACTGCAAAGATAAGTTCAAAATGGCAATAAACACACATCTATCATTAATTACTGTAAACGTTAATGGACTAAATGTTCCAGTCAAAAGAGACAGAGTGGCAGACTGGATAATAAAGCAAGAACTTTCAATATGTTTGCATACAAGAGACCCACTTTAGGGAGAAGGACACATATAGATTGAGAGAGAAAGGATGGAAAAGGATATTCCATGCAAATGGAAAAGCCAAAAAAGCAGGTGTAGCAGTACTGATTTCAGACAAAATAGACTTTAAAACAAAGGCCATACAGAAAGATAAAGAAGGACATCTTATAATGATTAAAGGAGTGATATAAGATGAGGATATTACACTCATTAATATATATGCACCCAATATAGGAGCACCTAAATACATAAAATAATTACTAACAGAGATAAAGGGGGACATTGATGGGAATACAATCATAGTTGGAGATTTTAACACTGCATTAACATCACTAGACAGATCTTCCAGACAGAAAATAAATAAAGCAACAGAGAAATTAAATAATACAATAGAAAAATTAGATTTGGTGGATAGTTTCAGAGCATTACACCCCCCAAAAATAGGATATACATTCTTTTCAAGTGCACATGGAACATTTTCTAGGATTGATCATGTACTTGGGCATAAAAGAAACCTCAACAATTTTAAGAAGATAGAAATTATCTCAAGCATCTTTACTCACCACAATGCCATGAAACTAGAAATCAACAACAGAGAAATAAAGGGGAAAAAAAGGAAAACATGGAGATTAAACAATATGCTATTAAAAAACCAATGGGTCAAAGAGGAAATCAAAGCTGAAATTAAAAAATACCTTGAGACAAATGAAAATGAAAGCACAACCACACAAAATTTGTGGGACACAGCAAAGGCAGTGCTAAGAGGGAAGTTTATAGTGATACAGGCCTTCCTCAAAAAAGAACAATCTCAAATAAACAATTTAACCCACCAGCTGAAAGAACTAGAAAAAGGAGAACAAAAAACCCTAAAAGGCAGCAGAAGGAAGGAAATTATAAGGATCAGGGAGGAAATAAATAAAATAGAGATTAAAAAAACCACAGAAAAAAATCAATCGAACCAAAAGCTGATTTTTTGAAAAAGTAAATAAAATCGATAAACCTCTGGCCAAACTCACAAAGAAGAAAACAGAGAGAGCACAAATTAGCAAAATAAGAAAGGAAAATGGAGAAATTACAACAAATAAAATAGAAATACAGAATATCATATAAGAATATTATGAAAAACTATGGAACCAAACTGGATAACCTAGAGGAGATGGACAAGTTTCTGGAAACATACAGTCCACCAAGACTAAATCAAGAAGAAACTGACCACTTGAACAAACCGATCACTAGAAATGAAATCGAAATAGCAATAAAAAAAACCTTCCTACAATTGAAAGTCCAGGACTGGACGGCTTCACTGGGAAATTCTACCAAACATACAAAGAAGAACTCATACCAGTCCTTCTCAAATTCTTCCAGAAGACTGAAAAGGAGGGAATACTCCCAAACTCATTCTATGAAGCCACCATCACCCTGATACCAAAATCAGGCAAAGACACTACCAGAAAAGAGAATTATAGGCCAATATCACTGATGAACCTAGATGCCAAAATCCTCACCAAAATATTAGCAAACAGAATCCAACAACACATAAAAAAGATTATACATCATGACCAAGTGGGGTTCTACACAAACCGATCAATGTAATACATCACATCAACAAGAAAAAGGGCAAAAACCACATGATCATCTCAATAGATGCAGAAAAAGCATTTGATAAAATTCAACACCCATTTATGATAAAAACCCTAACCAAAGTGGGTATAGAGGGAACATATCTTAACATCATAAAAGCTATATATGACAAACCTACAGCCAGCATAGTACTCAATGGTGAAAAACTCAAAAGCTTCCCACTAAAATCTGGGACAAGACAAAGATGCCCACTATCACCACTCCTATTCAACATAGTCTTGGAAGTCCTAGCCACAGCAGTCAGGCAAGAGAGAGAAATAAAAGGGATTCAAATTGGAAAAGAAGAGGTGAAAGTGTCACTATATGCTGATGACATGTTACTATATATAGAAAACCCTAAAAGGTCCACACAAAAGCTACTAGAGCTGATCGAAGAATTCAGCAAGGTAGCAGGTTACAAGATTAACCTTCAAAAATCACTTGCATTTCTTTACACTAACGCTGAATCAACAGAAAAAGAAAATAAAGAAACAATCCCCTTTAAAATAGCACCCAAAGTAATAAAATACCTAGGAATAAATCTAACCAAGGAGGTGAAAGAATTATACACAGAAAACTATAAACCACTGATGAAGGAAATTAAAGACGACTTTAAAAAATGGAAAGATATTCCATGCTCTTGGATTGGAAGAATCAATATTGTTAAAATGGTCACACTGCCCAAGGCAATCTACAGATTTAATGCAATCCCTACCAAATTACCCAAGACATATTTCACAGAACTGGAACAAATCATAATAAAATTTATATGGAACCATCAAAGACCTAGAATTGCCAAAGCATTACTGAAGAGAAAGAAAGAAGCTGGAGGAATAACTCTCCCAGACTTCAGACAATACTATAGAGCTACAGTCATCAAGACAGCATGGTATTGGTACACAAACAGACATATAGACCAATGGAACAGAATAGAGAGCCCAGAAATGAACCCACAAACTTTTGGTCAACTCATCTTCGACAAAGGAGGCAAGAATATACAATGGAATAAAGACAGTCTCTTCAGCAAATGGTGTTGGGAAAACTGGACAGCAGCATGTAAAGCAATGAAGCTAGAACACTCCCTTACACCATACACAAAAATAAACTCAAAATGGATCAAAGACTTAAACATAAAACAAGATACAATAAACCTCCTAGAAGAAAATATAGGCAAAACAGTATCTGACATACATCTCAAAAATGTTCTCCTAGAACAGTCTACTCAAGCAATAGAAATAAAAGCAAGAATAAACAAATGGGAGCTAATAAAACTTACAATCTTCTGCACAGCAAAGGAAATCAAGTAAAACAAAAAGACAACCTATGGAATGGGAGAAAATTTTTGCAAATGAAACCGACAAAGGCTTGATCTCCAGAATATATAAGCAGCTCGTACGACTTAATAAGAAACAACCAAACAACCCAATCCAAAAATGGGCAAAAGACCTAAACAAGCAATTCTCCAAGGAAGATGTACAAATGATCAATAGGCACATGAAAAAATGCTCCATATAACTAATTATCAGAGAAATGCAAATCAAACCTACAATGAGTTATCACCTCACACCAGCCAGAATAGCCATCATTCAGAAGTCCACAAATGACAAATGCCGGACAGGCTGTGGAGAAAGGGGAACCCTCCTACACTGCCGGTGGAAATGCAGTGTGGTGCAGCCACTGTGGAAAACAGTATGGAGAGTCCTCAAAAGACTAAGAATAGACTTACCATATGACCCAGGAATACTGCTCCTGGGCATATATCAAGAAGGAACCCTATTTCAGGATGACACCTGCACCCCAATGTTCATAGCAGCACTATTTACAATAGCCAAGACATGGAGACAGCCTTAATGTCCATCAACAGATGACTGGATAAAGAAGAGGTGGTATATTTATACAATGGAATACTACTCGGCCATAAAAACTAACAACATAACGCCATTTGCAGCAACATGGATGCTCCTGGAGAATGTCATTCTAAGTGAAGTAAGCCAGAAAGAAAAAGAAAAATACCATATGAGATCACTCATATGTGGCATCTAAAAAAAAAAAGCATAAATACAAAACAGAAATAGACTCATAGACATAGAATACAAACTTGTGGTTGCCAAGGGGGAGAGGGGTGGTAAGGGATAGACTGGGATTTCAAAATTGTAGAATAGATAAACAAGATTATACTGTATAGCACAGGGAAGTACATACAAGATCTTATGGTAGCTCACAGAGAAAAAAATGTGACAATGAATATATATATATGTTCATGTATAACTGAAAAATTGTGCTCTACACTGGAATTTGACACAACATTGTAAAATGATTATAAATCAATAAAAAATGTTTAAAAAATAAAATAAAATACCAATGTGAAGATTTTAACTTTATTCTTTTTTAATCTCTCCTTTTTTTGGTTTTTGTTTCTACAAGAATGGATATTACAGCCAGACTATCTCCTAATGATCTGGTTTATGTGTATGGGTCTTTACAAAAACAAGATTTTTTTTTAAAAGATCAAATAGATATTTGAGGAAGGAAAATAAGAAAGAATTTACGGTTCCTTCTTATGGAAAGTTATTACATTTCATTAGGGATAAGTACTAAATACAACAAACACTGTGAACAAGCATTGCTAAATTTTAGAGGACCAAAGTAATATTTAGATATGAAAATGAAAAGTTAGAACTGCATTCTTCTGTGATTGAATCTATTATCATTTCGTACTAATACACAGGCATGAGCTATCAAAGGAATAACACAGTACAGGATTCAAACTGCAGCTCTACCAGGAAGAGTAGATACTCTCTCAACCTCACCATGCCTGGCTAAGTAAGAGATACTCTTACTAAGTGACAGAAATGTTGTGATGGAAAAGTGAAGTGATGTATGACATCAAAGCAGGCACTAAACAAATGTTAGTTCTTTTCTCCTCTTTCCCCCTTTTGGCTGGAGAAAACTGTGGTTGATGGCCATTTCACTGAAATGGTCACCAATAACTAAAAATCTACTTACCTCTTTATTACCTGTCAAGGCTCACTGACATCTTTAGTTGGAGCAAAAAAATTAAGTCTGAATTATTGTAACTAAATTTCTAAGGTCTAGTACAGAGATTATAATTGGAATATGAATATAAATCCCCAAATCACACTAAGCTAGATTTGGGGCTTAATATTTGCAAAACATATGTAATAAATAACATTTTAGCATATATTTCACATTGATAACCTATGATGATTCTGTATGACGGCCTAGTTTTTCCAGATGAAATCTCAGAACACCGACAAGTCTGAAACAATCCCTCTGATGCTCCCTGCACTGTGAGCAATGTGTTCCCTGGCCTTGCAGACTAACAATTATTAAAGGGCATAAAAGATTTCTATAGAGGTTTTAGGTAAGTATCCCCAAACCTATACAGTTTCTTTTGAAGTTAAAATATTAGAAGGGAAGAGGAAGATCTGCCCACTGACTTATACAAATATGTAGTTGTAGCACTGGATCATGCTACATTCAACCCAAATTATGGTTTAAAACACTTCTCTCCAAGGCGGCAGAGCTCTCTTATGCCCCTGCTGAGTGGGAAGCAGTGGGAAGGTATTTTAAGACACTAAGCCGTGGTACACAGTCAGCAGCCCTAAGAACCCGTGAGATGGGACAGCTAACATCTCCCACATCTGCGTGGAGTGTTAGAAGGCGACAACACAGATCTCACAGTGGGCCCTGAGCAAAAATTACATCACAGGAGCACAGAATGGTTCCTGCCATTTGAAAAGTACACAATCCTCCGTGTACTAACATCATGAGCCTTTGCTTCTTCATATTTTTGGAGCAGACAGAACTATGATGTTGTTGTGGGGAGGGCCCTGCAGGCGGACTTTTCCCTGGAAACCTTTCCTGTGCAGGAATTGCTGGGTAAGGACTTGAGATACCCTCAAGGAGGGCAGCAGGCCACTGGGAAGGGAAGGGGAGTGATGTTTCCTGAGCCCTTACAAAATGTCAGGTGCTGTGCCAGGCACTTTTCACCATCTCATGTTTCATAGGTATCTTAGCATAGAGTGGACTTGTCCCACCACTCCCTATGGGCTTCAGGAGGCTTCACCCTGAGCTGGAAAGATATGACAGGTTTTTCCAATCTACTTCCTGTTTCCATGTAAAGTAGCCAAAAGTGATCAGGGCAAATGGCCTGAGGGCCCCAGCATATGGTGATATGCTTGAAGTAGGAGCTCTGGTTGGGAAACAAACAGCCATGCTGCAGTCACTGTCTATGCTATGTAGCCTAGTTCCACAAACTCTGTAGCTTCAAACCACACATCTATTATCTTACAGTTTGTAGGTCAGTAGTCCAGGTGCGACTTAACTAAGTCTTCTGTTCAGGGTCTCACCAGGCACATTGAAGGTGTCAGCCAGGCTGCCTTGTTATCAGGAAGTTTGAGCGGGGAAGACTCTGCTTCCCAGCTCACTTGGGTTGCTGACAAAATGTTACTTCCTCATGGTTTATGACAGACAGTCCTGGCTTCTTATTGGCCACTGTCTAGTGGCCCCTTTTAGGTCCTAGAGGCCACCCCCAGCTCCCTGACACTCAGCCCTCTCCTAAGACAGTCACAACATGGCAGTTTGTTTCTCATAAGCCAGCAGGAGAATCTCTCTCACTCCTGTCTGCTAAGAAAGTTTTATATAAAGTAACGTGACCATGGGAGTAACAGCCCATCAATTTTGGCACACAGTGTAACTTCATCAAGGGAGTCGTTGAGTAGTGATCTTATTACTTTTGCCACATTCTACTGGTTAGAAACAAGTCACAGATCCCACCTATACTCAAATGGAAGGGGTTACCCAGGGTGTGAACCATTAGAAGTCACTCTAGAGTGTGTTCTCCACACATACCAAGACAATGTGTCTTCATATTTTGTAGCATACGACAGAGAAGACAAAAAGGACTGGGAAGGCGGTCTTTTCCAAATATGAATTCTGGTTCTTTTGTTGCATGACTTGGGCAAGTAATTTCATCTCAAAGTTTCTACTTCTGTGGAGATTACATTCTAGATGGGAAATGTAGGTGATGGGTAGATGATTAAAACAAAAGATAAAATAGGGGATAACTGCAATTGTGACAGACTATGAGAAGGGGCTCTGAGTGTGGTGGGGGGAGGCTCTTTCAGAGTGAGTGGCCAGAAGCGGGCTGCAGAGGGAGGTGGAGTGCCCAGAAGAACAGCCACAGCGGGAGTGAGAAGAGTGCTGCAGGTAGAGGGACTTCCTGTGCAAAGGCCCTGAGGATCAGCAAGAAGTCAGTGAGGGGTGACAGACATCAACACCGGCTCAAGGGCAGAGCAAGAGCCAAGTCAGCCAGGGCCTGGAGCCAGGAAGTCTCTTCTAGTTCAGTGGGAAGCATCGCAGGGTAAGAAGCAGAGGAACGACGGATGTGACTGACAGCTGTCATGGCACGAAGTGGCTGCTACGTGGAGGATGTGAGACTGGGAAGTAAGAATGAAGAATTATACAAATAAAAACAACTTACAAAAGTAAGTATTTCGGTAAGTACGATAAAAGATAAGAACAGACTCTTTGACTACGTGTACAAACCACAATCTTACAGTCAGGCCACTGGCATCATAGTGGCAGAGATGAGCCACACCTTGCCAAGTAAATACATAATAAAGGTTTAAGAAGTAACAAGGGCCATGAAGAAAAATAAAACAGGAAATGGCTTAGATTGTGATGAGGGGGGATGCTTTAAACAAGGCAGGCGGGAAAGCTGTACCAATGAGGTGATATTTGAGCAGAGACCCGAGGGAAGACTGTGAGAAGACCAGGAGCCAACTGGTTAGGACAGAAGGCCTGGCACAGTCCAAGGAATGAGGGGGTAGCAGGAAGGCCAGGGACTCTGTGCAGTGGCAGTGAGGCAGAGATTGGCAGGCATGTAGGAAATGAAGTCAGATCATTGGACCCTGTAACCCACTGTGAGGGCTTTCAATGTTACTCTAAATGGGGAACCACTGGAGAGATTTGTGGAGGGGACCCAAGTGAAGGCATCACGAGCCCAGTGGAGCAGAGCAGACCTAGACAGGGGCTCAGGGAATGCCTCTCACAGGACATGATTTAAGCTGAGGCAGGAAGGATGAGGAAGAAGACAGGTGCCACATACGGGGCAGGCGGGGCATTCCAGGAAAACAGCCAGTGCTAAATAATCTTCTGTAATCTGTCCATTATGCATTTTCATTATTTTTCAGTGTCAGGATTTAGAAAATTAAAAGCTCAGGCTACTAGATCAGTACATGTCTCTTATTCTTTAAGTGAAGGATGGATACAGTCATTTGTGCACTTATCCAAAAGACATACTGAGGGCAAACGATGTACCAGGCACAATGCTAAGAGCCCTGAAAGACAAGAAGGAGAACACAAACGAGGTCTTGCCCTCCAGGAAACACAGCAAATTCAGTGTGTTTTGGGGCCAAGGATTTAAAGACATGAATGTCAAACAATATATGTATTGATTTTCACCAAATATCTTCTAATCACTGTATTTATTTATCTTTGGAAGGAGATGGTTAAGAGGGAAGTCCTTGGGAAAGAAACATAGTAATTTTGATGTAATAGCTTTCCAGGGATTAATAAGGTATTTTTTAAATTAACAGAGCTAATTTTTATTTCCATAGGTATGCCACCAATGAGAGTTGAAACTATTATTGTGAAATTCTGAATAGACATTTAATGACCCTGACTTAATACTCGAATCTCAGGCATGCTGGAGAATGCTAGACCATGCAAATATTCAAGAAAAAAGCATTTCTCTAGAGAACCAAACCCCACTCTGCACAGTGTTTTTCATGTTCAAACTGCTTTTTATCAACACATCTTGGAAATTTGTACAGGATGATGAAATCAGGGTCAGAATAACTTTTCGGTGCAAAGTAAAAAGTCTCTGTGAGAACCGCTCTGCTAAGGCTGGGAAGGAAACATAGCCATTCCTGCCATGTCTACTGTCCTGTTTCCAGGCGAAGAGCTTCACTACAGTGCCATGATACAGATTTGCAGGATGTTGAAAAAAACGAAAAAAAAAAACAAAAAAAAACTTAAAAATACACTGATCCAAAATCAAGAGTCCATTTCTCTACTGAAAAAAGCAACCATCAATATACATAAACCAAGAAGCCAAACATCAAAAAGCTATTATATCAAAATATAATAAAGAGCTTGAATGGCAAGCTCTCTAGTCCTGCGCTGTCCATGATGGGCAACACTGGCCACATGGGGCTACTGAGCATTTGAAATGCGGCTAGTCCAAACTGAGATATGCTATATTGTATAAAACACACACCAAATTTCAAAACTTGGTGTAAAAAAAAAAAAATAATGTAAAACTTCTCAATGATTTTTAAATTTTGGACATACTGGGTTAAATAAAATACTAAAGTCACTTTTATCTTTCTTTTTACCTTTTTTAATGTGGCTACTAGAAAATTCAAAATTACGCACGTGGCTTGCATTTTATTTCTATTGGACAGTGTAGATTTAGTACATTCCCGCCCACCCCCAACGTGGCATCAGAATACTCAAAGAAAATTGATTTGTGTCTTCTCTGATGATCTTTGCTCTTAGACACCATGAGAACAAGGGCTCACAATCAGTAGACGTACATAGGGCTTTTATAAGCAGGTTGGAAATCTGTACTGGTTTACGCTGTTCCTGTCAGAACTTCACAGACTGAGTTGAAAGACTTTACAACTCTCTGTTCCATGGTCTTGAAAGCCCTGCTTTGCAGGCCACTCCTGTAGACCTGTGACCTCATTCACCCCTCCTCACTTCATCAGTTAGCTGGAATTTCCAGAAGGAATTAGCTGTGAAGGCCTCTGAGCAGCTCTCCTGTGTGATTAGACTGTGAAGTCCCAGAGGGCAGGGGCCCAGTCTTCATCCCGTTGCTACCCCACCACACCTAGAATTGCTCTTTGCACACAGTGAATGCATCTGATAAATACATGGGTAGAGTTGATGGTTCAGGGAAAAGGAAGTGTTTTCCTTTTCTTACTTAAATCATGGCAGTTTTATCACATTAGCCACTGACTTTCAACTGTGCTTCATAATTCATTATTCAAATATCTGACTGAGTGGGGGGCTAGGGACATGAGGGTGAATAAGACAGGCACAGTCCTGTCCTCGCAGGGGAGGACAAACACCACAGAGCTACAGTAAGCATGTGGGTACCAGCAGGACAAAGCAGCCAGGATCTGAGAGGGTCGGTGACAGGGGAACCTACTATAGTCGGGGGTCCAGGAAGGCTTCCAAATGACATTTATGCTGGACCTGAGGGAACCGTTTGCCTGGCAAGGTGGAGGGGAAGGGGCAGGCTGACCATGCAGGGAGGGCCCTTTAAGCTGGGTTAAAAATTTAAAACTTAATCCCCAAATCAGTGAAAAGTCATTGAAGGGTTTTTGGCAATATGGTATGATCAGATTTGTCTTTTAAAAATATCACTCCGGAGGTGGGCAAGAGCAGATGTGGGGCCTACACAGAGGATATCTAGAGATCTGTGAAAAGTAATCAAATGCTCTGGTCATCATTTCAATAGGAACTGAGTTTCGAGACTATAAAAGATGTAAGGGCTCCACAGGGACAGATCTGAGAGCCAGAATGCATCCGAGGGTATTCATCTAACACCAAATACTCTCAAAGTGCCCTCAAAGCATTAATTTCCACAGCTTCTACTGGCCTGTCCATGTAAATCTGTTACTCTGCATCAGCCTCTCTCCTGACCCCCGCCAGACCTTGCTTATTCAGGAACAGCAGCCGGTGATTCATACTGGTTGACCCAGCTTCCGGGGTCACTGAGAGGCCAAGTGGTCAAAGCATTTATCAAACAGCATGAGTTTGGGAAGATTCTGCTCTTCTGTGCCTGAGGACTGGGAGTCTCTGGGTGTTGGCTAGATTCCTGTGTCCCCTTCTCAAGGACACTTGCGTTTTGAACAAGTGTACTGGACCTTTCAGGAGCTCTAGTCAATGTCTGCTCTCAAGGCAAGAAATTCATGGAGGAACTAAGTCATATCTATTATAAACCAATAAACACAGATTGCCTAAATTCTGTAAAAAGAGTATGTGAAATTTTGTTTTGTTCTGGACCCTTTGGATGACACATATTTGTATATGTATGTGGCCTGTCCATATATAACTGCTTTTCTGAAACCAATTTGTGATTGCCTTGTGATGGCCTTTAATGATCCTCCTTGGTCGCAGATATCCATTACAATTTCAAATAGCCATAAAACCAATATGTTGGCAGCTAATAAGCACATCCAGCATTCTAATAAAAGTATGTCATTTCTAAAAATTCAGATCTCCCCCAATGACTTTCTCCTGTAATTGTTTTTACTAAGATAAGTCTCACCCCTCAATCTGTTTCCTTTCTGAATTTCTGTCGTATCCACTCTGTAAGCGAAGGCCCCTTTGTACCTAAATGAAGAACCCACTGTTCTCAGAAGCAAGATTGTGCCATGGAAAGTTCCTGGGCTTGTGGGGTAGTCAGACCTGCGTTCCAATCCCTGGCTTCATTACTCCCTAGGTGTGTAACTTTGGGAAAGTTTCTTAAATTCTCTGGCCCTTATCTTCTCCTGCAGAAAACTAGGCTCTCCTACTGTACTGGTTTTCTAGGGCTTCCATAAAAAATTGCCACAAACTGTGTGACTTAAAACAACAGGAATTCACTCTCTCACGGTTCAAGCAGCTTGAAATCAGGGCATCAGCAGGGCTGGCTCTCCGGAGGCTCTCTGGGAGAACCCTTCCTTGCCTCTTCCAGCTCCGGTGCCTTGCGGCTTCCTTGGTTTGTGGCAGCATCACTCTCATCTTGGCCTCTGTTTTCACATGGCCTTCTTCCCTGTGTCTCTCTGAGTTTTTTCTTCTTTTAAGGACACCAGTTGTTGGATTCAGGGCTCACTCTAATTCCAGGATGAGTTCATCTTAAAATCATTAACTAATTCTATCTCAAAAGATGCTATTTCCAAATAAAGCCACATTTTGAGGTTCTGGGTGGCCCTGGGTTTTGAGGGGCATCCTATCCAACACGCAACACCTCCCTACAACCGAGTTCCATTAGACTCAGGAACAATGCCGGGTCCCCACTAAGAGTTTGTGTTAACAGATTTTTAGTCTCTTCCCTATACTATGAATTGTTCAACTGTGCTTTAGTTTTGCAGTCAGAAAAAAAAAAAAAAAAAGGTTACTCTTAGAGAGGAGAGATAGTGTACATAACTACCAAATACTGAAAATGAATTCGTGCTCAATAGATACTGTATTTTCCCTCCTTTTCCCTATATTTGATCATAGCCCTACAACAGTGAGTTACTAGCACAATTTATCATGTGTAAATCCCAGGAAATCAGAGCACTTCAAAGTTCTACGCAAAGATCAAGATAAAAATAACCTGCGCTAAACAATGACTTCTTATGGTGAGGCAGGGTGAGCGGTTCTCTTTTCAGAACTGACCCATCACATCTATTTAAATACTAAGGACTAGGTGAACATCCAAGAGATCCTTGCATCTCTGTGGAGTATCAAAGTCGCGAAAAAGGCTCTGGGTACAAATTAGAATTGATTTCTGCTATTCTTTGCCTAATCTGCCAACCACTTGGTTAAGTGTCTGGTTCCTATGGCTTATCATTTACTTCTTTATCATTCTTCTTCACATAATCCCATCTCTGATGTAGTTTAAGACAGAAAAAAAGTTGAGAATGTTATTCCCACATAGCCTGTTGAGCTTCAAAACAGCAGCTGTGCTGTCAAACTAAATGTTGAGTGAAGCTGCAACCAGCAGCAGAGGGCAGTAGAGAGCATATACTATACCTACCTGCTTCCTCTTATCCCATATCTCTCCTTTCCTTATCTCTGACCCACTAGTGCTCAGTATCCAAACTGGGGCTGACACAGTGCCTGGATCATCTTTCCTAGGACCACTAAAGACATAGGAATCTCAACCTGAAAATCCCAAAGAAACCAGCTTCCAGAGAAAGCCGTTTTCCCAACATTCATGCATTTCATTTACATATGTCCAGCCTTGCTTCAAGCTTCCACACTCTGCAGGTGGGAGCTGCTATACAGGAAGAGTGGCTGGGGGTCTAGAACAACAGGTGCTTTGCTCTGTTACAACCTGTGCCCGTGGAGGTCACCCCAGTTCTACCTGGTTCTCTTTTCAAGGTATAGCTCTATTATCTCTCTTATAACTCCCTCCTCGTACGAGTGGTAACAGGTTAGCAATGCTGATCTGTGATGTGCAAAGACTTCAGTGATGTGTATGAACAGAAACCCTCCGTATTTAACAAAACCATTCAACTTCCTACTTTTTCACACCTTCAGGGAACCACTGTATTTTACCTTACAGCTCTCCCAGTTTTCTTTCCTACAATTTCTTTCAGTTAATAGCAGCTTACAGCTCCCCTGACGTTATGTGCCACCCATGTTGTCTGCACCATGCAGTTTGTTAAACACACTGCAGTCAGACAAAACACCACAGCAGCCTCTAGTTACTTCAGTGTGAGCCTTGGAAGTGCTCCCTCCCCACAAGAAGTGCTCTACCTGAAGTCACTGAACCTCCTGATTGGCAGACTGAGGAAGAAGAAACACACCAAACTAAAATGTCCCCCAAAGAGAAACTCAAAGTTACCTGGAGGGATCCCCTGAAGGTATAAAATGACCCCTTACCTGGATTGGGTTGAAGGTACTCAATGGTTTTAGTCATTATTTCCATCACAGCCCGGCTAGTGACATCCACTTTCTGAAATGAGAAAATAAATACTCAAAATGATATAAATTATTAGCTTCAAAAATTTCATTTTTGCTTGAGTATATACAAAAAATTCATTTTTGCTTGAGTATGTCCCTGGCGGGACAACAGAGCAACAAGCAGGCCTGCAGTGGACGGTGAGGGCTCCCGGACCTGCCAGAGGTAACACTGCCTCTGCGTTCAGCTGTGCTCCACCAAGATCTGGAAAGCCTACTCATCCAAAGAGGAACCTGGTAACTTCCTAAAACATGTTTCAAAATATACTTCATTAGCTTCTATAAAATAAGGTGGCAGTGGCTTCCTCTCCAAGTGGCCTGAGGTGGTCTCTGAAAATGGTTCACTATTCACGTGACTCAGAAAACCCCATAAAATCATGCCATTCCATCATTACAATGCTGGAGCTGGCTGGTGTGCCTATACCAAAGAATGGGGCTAGACAAGAGGGTCCATGACCCAAAAAGTATGAATTTGTGACGCACATGCTTGAAAAAGCGGAGATAATGAATTATACTTTGCCCCAGAGGCATTTACTGGATGTCTATAGTGGGCCAGGCATGTTGGCAGGTTTCACTGCCCCAAAGAAAAGAAAAATGCAACATCAACTCTGTTTATTCAAGTAAGAGTGGAAAAGTTTTTATTTAACTTCTAAGAACATCCCAAGTACATAAAAATTTTGAGCAAACACTTGTAATCAGTCCTTGAACTTTCGCTTAATTCTAAATAAAAATCTTGGTCCTAGAGTCTACCCTTGCAAAATGTTGAATGCTCAGCATTTGCATTTAGCAGGTCCCCAAGTCCTCTCTCTGCTGTGCCCTTCTCCCCACATGGAGAGGCCATGCGATTAGGTCCTTTCTAAGTTCACCCATGGATTCTTTTTCTTATCAACACATGCGGTCCACTCAACCACTCTACAGGATAAATGACCAGTGAAAATTAATGCATCCTCCTACCCAAGGTACGTGCAGGGAATGCCTAAGTATGAGTGAAAGGAATTAAGCTTTGATGGTAGAATATCAGATATCAATTAAGTCCATGGGGATATTACTGTTTTGTTTTGTTTTGTTTTGTTTTGTTTTGTTTTGTTTTGTTTTGTTTTGTTTAGAGTTCATGGGCTCCTTCCTCAATTCCAATTTTATCAATAACCTACTGCACCAACACATAAAATCAGCCTTCCATGGGTGGGGTAAACCTTTTTTTCTTTCATAATCAGAAACCAAACCAGAACCAGAAGATTTTATCTTTCAGGTTTGTTCTTCAAATATTTAATAACTTCCCCTTCCATGTCGTCAGATTACTGTGTGTGTAAGGGAGTTTGCTATTGCTGTGATTAACAGAGGAAAACATTTTTTTCTTATGCAGTCATCATGATATAAAGTTACCTTAAAAAGCACTCCTATTTAAGAAATGCCTGCCTAATGTGAACCCTGTACCACATCCTTTTGGTTAACTTGAATTTTTAATGTCTTAGATATGAGTATGCAGCTAAGTAGTGTTTAGTTCTGAAGTACATAGTGGTTACTTGGGGTTGTGCAGGGCAGGACTTGTGTGGCCATACATGGAACTCCTGGAAGTGTTACCAACATGCCAACCAACCACTAGGTACTCAGTGTCACGGAAATGAAATCAAAGATTACAAGCCGAATAAACAGGCTGAAAGACCAGGTTATGTGCATGACAGGAGGAAAACAGATCTCTTGCTGACTGTACGACAGGGCTTAAGGCATTTGATGTCAAATGAATCCAAATGTCCTGTGTGGCTATCACGGGAAGAAAAGTAGCTACAAATGTCAAGGTTCCTAAGAGAGAATGCCAGAAGAAGTGAATGGACCAATGACCACTAGATATTCTGAAGTCCTATGTTGGAGGAGGCTGACCAATTTCTACGTCTCCCCCATCTCTATGCTCAGTAATAATCATAACCACCATCATCATAAAGTGCTTTCTATTCGTCAGGAAATAAAAACTTCCCTGGGTGAAATAAAGGTTTATTTTTTTTCTTCCTGAAAGTAAAAGCATAGGCACATATTCTTCTGCTCTTTTCACTTCAATTTTCTCAGTGTCAAGATTTTAGCAGTGCTCAGTAGGAAGGTTCTCCCTCCACTATGCAGTCTTGTAATTTACAACTCTGGGTAGGGAGAGAACCAGCCCCCTCAACCTTCTTTACTCACTGTAACACTCTTCTTCTCCACGTTCAGACAAGGGTTGGCAAACTATGGCCAGTGTGCCAAATCTGGGCCACTACCTGTTGTTACATTTTTAAATGGTTGGAAAAATTCAAAAGAATACAACTATTTTGTTGCACATAATAATTATATGAACTTCAAATTTCAGTGTCCCTAGGTGAGTTTTGTTGAAATGCAGCCACGCTCATTCATCTAAGCACCATCAATGGTTGCTTCTGCCCTTTGACAGCAGAGGGGAGGCGCTGCAGGAGAGACCACAGCTGTAAGAGAGACGCCCGCTGGCCCACAAAGCCTCATATACTTCCAGAAAAACTCTGCTGCTCCCTGTGCAAAGGTTCCATTTTCACAAAGGTAAGCCACGCTGAATCTATGAGCGCTGATCATTTCACCAGCTGTCTCAGTCTTTAGGGACAAGATACAAGAGAACTGAAAGGTACCAGGTTAACTAGAACGAGGCTATTGTTTTGAGGCATCTGAATATTACCTTCTCCACTGGAAAAAGCAGTAGTCAGTGTTTCCTGAACACAGGCGGCAGCACACGTGAACAATACAGCACTCTTTGTGGAGCAAAAAAAAGGACTGAAAGATAGGACTTCATAGCATCAGATACTGCATTATGTCAGAGGCTGCCACAGGGACACAGCAGCAGAGTTTACGAAAAAATAGGTACCTGAAAATGGACACAGACAGTTTGTGGGTTCAGTGATCAATACTAAATAGATAAATCAAGCACCTACTTGGACATGGGGTCACTTACAGCGGTTGCACAAAAGAAAATGTTGAAATGTCACATGAAACATTTAATTTTTCTGTCACCAAAGTTAAGGGAAAATGTACCTATTAAGAATATATACACACCTGCTTAAAGTAATGAGAACCTGAGCAAGAACCCCTAATTAAACAAGTCAGAGGCATGATGAAAACAGCACCCTGGAAACGTCTGTCTGGCAGTGAGACACAGGCTGGTACAACAAGGGGATGTTTTGACAGCTTCCTACTGACTCAGAAGAATGAATGTACCTGTCCCCAAACTGCTCTGCTCTATCACAGTTATCTCTTGTGTTTGGAAAGCCTGATTAATAAAGTGTGTTGAAAACAAAAATAAACAACGCATTTGGCTAAGAGTGCCCCCAAAGGTTTTTTTGTTTGTTTTTGTTTATATTTATGTGTGTGTATATATATATATATAGTTCCCGCATAGTTCTACATTACTCATGTACACAGAAACAAGAGGAAATTTCAGGATTTAGCTCAGATGCCCTCTCCTCTAGGAAGCTTCCATTGATCTACCCAGTCTGAGTTAGGTCTCCCATGAAAATACTGCCCAGGGCACCAAGCATCATGTCCTGTAAGACACTGATTTATGTGCCCATTTCTTCCATCAAAATGGGAAGCTCCTTGAAGGCGGGAACTATGTGTTAATCATCTTTGTATTTCTGCTGCCAAGCGCGATGCCTGCCACATTGAGGCATTTATAGATATTCCGTGTGAATTAATGAGCATAACTATACACAAAATACACACAGAATCACTGCAGCAACTGATGGAAATCTGAGAAGAAATCAGAGAGCCCTCAAATTCTAGAACTTCCTCTTGACAAAAAAATCTACAGCTTTTCAAAGAAAACATCCATACAGTGTCTGTACCATGGTAAGAAATTTAGTCTATGTTTGATGAAGCCTGTAAGTAACAGATATATATACAAAATAGATTATATTACATATAAAATAGATTTAAAAACAAATTTCTTCTGTACAGCACAGGGAACTATATTCAGTATCTTGTAGTAATGTGTTCTCAGTGTAATGAGAACCTATAATGAAGAAGAATATGAAAAGGAATATATGTATGCATATAAATGAAACATTATGTTGCACATCTGAAATTGACACATCATTGTAAACTGACTATACTTCAACAAAAAATAAAAATATAAAACAGAAACAGAAAAAAATTAACAGAAACAATTCCATGCAAGGCACATAAGAGGAGAAATGGCTATAGGCAGGGTTCCTGCAGAGACAACACAACTGCAGGATTCCATCCAATCAGCTCTGGGAGGGGAAGACTCCGAGAGCTAAGAGACACACATGGTAATTTCACTGCATCTCAGCAGGAGAGTGGATGGGGTGGCTGATTAGAGACACAACCTCTAAGAATATCCACTTCTCTCTCCCAGTAGTGCTGCTTGATGCAAACCTCTAATTTATCTCATTTTGTTGTCTAATTGCACCTTTGAGAACATAGCTTAACAAAGGTCTCTCTACTCTAAATGCCTGATGATCGGAAAACCGATCATGGCAAGGTGAGTCTTCTGCAGGCTTGGGAACACTGAGCTAGTGTTTTTGTGAGTAATAAACATATTAATAGAGAGAACCGATTTGAGATTCTAAATCTAAAGCATGTGCTTTCCAATTACCACAGAAATCTCTACCTTTAATGTGAATTTTAACTTGGGTAGAGAGTACAAATTTGCCACAAAGCCACAGAGAAGATAAAAGATATGTGAAATAAAATGGAATAAAACAATTTCCACACTGCACTAAAATCTAAATCTCTTCATTTACTTAGGTATAAATCCAAATGCAAAACCACAGGTGTGTTTTTCATGCAACAAAAGTTCAATTTATTGTAGGAATATCTATATTTTGAAATAAAAACTTCAGAATCTTAATATTTCTAAGAAAAAGGAAAAACAAACCTTATCTAGACTCAGAGGGATGTCTGTGGATCTTTGCCTGAAGTAAAATACTTGTAAGAGCCTCTTTTATCTCAATTACTTTGCAAGATTGGTATGGATTCAAAGATTTATTTAGTTGTTCAGTTACAAACTCTACACTGTTCTCCAAATTTCTTATTCCTTTTACTCTCATTTAAGAAACAGAAAATTAGTCTGTCTCTGCTTAGGCAGTGAGCTACCTAGCTTATTTCCCTGTGTCCTGACAGATGCTGAAAGCAGAACTCAAATTCTGATTCCTTAGTTCTAAACTCCTAAATACTAGCCTAATTTATCATTAATGACAAAGCACTGGCCAAGTGGCATGCCATAAATTCCTTCTGGGGTGGGGGTAGGAAGGAGACATCGAAGGGTAAGGGGGACGAAGGAAGACTGGGCGTAGAGGCTGGTGCAAATTAACAGACCACAAGGCTGCTCATCCAGAGAAGTGTGGAACTCCAACATTACGAGGAGTGGAAGAGTCAAAGCCATGTCATTCTGAGCAAGTGTGTCAGGGTTTGGAGGACTAGATGCTGCAAAAGAAGGATGCGGAGAACACTGTTTCCATAACTATAAACAGTGGTGACTACCAGCTTTGGGTGAAGATCAGGTGGTACTTAGAACTGTCCAGAGAGGAGAAACATGGACCAATATAGACTTCAGTCCAGTGGGGGCAAGTGGATGCCAGGCCTTCGGTATAGGAGGCTGGCTTCCCAGAGTTCTGGGGGACTCAGGACTCTCATATTAAATTTCCTCTCCAGTGGGTACCTAGCCTATCAGTGAGGTTCATCTCAAAAACTTAGCCAGAAATACCAGCTGGGTAAACACTAAACAGTCTCATTTCACAAGACTCCTGCCTCCTGGCAACTCATCTTTCTTTCAGGAACTCACATGTGTCCTGTTCTCCCCTGTCTGTTGTTTCTTTCACCAGAAACACACCAGGCTCTGCTAACTCTTACTCATCCTCCATATCCTCACTTTAATCTCAGGAAAGTCTTCCCTGGTCACGCTGTGTGGGCGAGTTTCCTCTGCTCCAAGCTTCTCTAGTGTCATGTTTCATTACCCTGGCCACACTGGCCAGTATGTGTTCAAAGCCCATCTTCCCTCCTTGATTATGAACTTAATGCAGTCAGGAACCTTATTTATCCTGCTCACTGCTGTATCCTAAATGCCTGCCTCAGAGGAGGTGCAAAATAAGAATGTGATATATTCATCAATGAACTCATCAGAAGAAAACCTGAAAAGGACAAGTCAGAAAGCATTTAGGAATTTTCTTTGCCTGATCATTCATGCAAAGAGCAAAAATAGCAAAACCGAGGCAGCCCACTGGAACTGGAATAGACTGAAAATGTGGTTTCCGGGTATCATAGGCTTTTGACATCCTCTCTGTTCAAGTACAGGGTTTGTATTCCCAGATCCTTGACTCATCCACAACTTAATATCTAAAATCATTCTTTCCAATACACACTCTTAAATCATAAGCCATGTAAGTGGCTGTAAGTATGGTGTTTATCTCACGAAAAATGAGAAAGGAGATTTTGTTCCCCATCTCCACTCTCACTTGTTGAGAAAACTGCTATCTTCTAAGGAAGAATGTTAAATGATTTTTATTATTTTTAATCCTTCATGCAGTAAGTGGCAGAAGTGGACTTCAGGCCGAGGTTGGATAGGCTCCATGCCATGTTCTCTCTGCCACACCTGCAGCCACTGCTGGCCCAGTCCTGTCAGGAAAGTCCTTGAAAGCCACTAAGTGACTTAAACTCTCCCCAAAACACATGGTCCATCATTCTCCACCTTCTCTTTTCTTCCCACCTCACCGCGATTCAAACACCAGCTCCACATCGTCTGAATTTGGAAAAGTGATGATAAAATGCACCAGAAGCACATTAAGACATTTCATCTTCATGGAGGCTTTGTTCTCAGGTAGTTTAAAAAAAAAAAAACTAGAATACTTTACATTTTCTGTTTTAATATACATGCTAAAAGTAGAGCACTTTACAGAATAACAAAATGTATTCTCAGGCACCAGTGGAGAAGAGTTTCCCCTCTCCTTTCTCCCTTCTCCACTTAGTATGCTGGACAATTTTATGTCAAGCAAACTTTAAGCAATGAAGACTCACCCTCTCCATCTCTTTGAAGTCATCATCTAGTTTGGTTCCTTCAGCTCCTCCAACCTTCTCACTCACTTTCTGTAGAAAGTAACAACAAAAAAAGAGAAATTATTATAAATAAATTTTGTTTTAAAAATATATGTCACAAGTTTTAAGCACTTTGACAAACATCTAATATAATCTCACGACTATTTTCTGACATAGGAAGGCAGTCCCATTTTCATAGGAGGAGGTTGTGACTCAGAGGGTATAAACAACTTAACAAAAACCATGCACCTGGTAAGTAATGAAACAAAAATTCACACTTGTATCTTCTGATTTCAACCCTAGTACTCTTTCTATTACATAAATCATTACATAACTATCAAATCACTAATGTCCTCCTTTTGAAAGTTCCATGGGACAACAGCATCATACAATAATCATTTCCCTTTGACAATGGATCTAAAAAGCTACCTAGGTAGAAAATTGCTACATCTTCAATTTATTCCTCAATGGGCCATTGAACAGATAATCACAAGCATCTATCAAACTGGTAACAAAAAAATCAGCCCAAGTGATCTTCAGATAAAAGAACTTAAATAGTAGTCTCATAAAACTCCCTGTAGCTGCCAACATCCTTATATACATGAGATAAACTATGTGGAAAGATGTCAAGGATATTTCTTTGCTACCCCATTAATTCTTATTATAATACAATTTATATTCATCAATTTACATATGCAAATGGTTATTTTTCACACATAGAATTCATGTCCATAAAAAATTAGATATGCTATTCTGTTTTGAAATGAAGGCTCAAATTAAGTCTAATAACATTTTATGAAGGGATCACAAGAAAAATACTCTGGCTTCATCAAAGACAAGAATATTAAATGCTAATGACACCAGAATTTCACTCCCCTTAAAATAATTATAACAGTAGTTAGATGCTTTTCAGTAAGATGTCACTGTGTCACATACAGTAATCACACACAGATATCAAAGTATAATTTTCATTTCCTATAATAGCCACCAGGTTGAGGGCCTTTGTAGAGAATCGCCACCATGGTCAGACCTCTAGCAACCTCAGGAACAAACTGGATCATCCTAGTGAACTTGGTTCACCTTCTTCTAAAAAGGGCCCTGGGATATATGTCTCCATCTTCTGGCCATGGAAACTCAGTTATCCCCTTGTTGAGGACTGAGGTATATCCCTTACTCTCTCTTTCTGTCTTTCACTCCTGCTTTCTGCCACCAGGAAAACCAGAGATCACTCTTGGAAAAGTCAAGAGTCTTAGTTCTATCACCATTCTGGCCCAGATGTCATTCATTTCAGCCTGGCAGCAGTAACCAAAGGAATACGCTATGATGGAAAGGCATGGTATGCACTGACCCCTCTGCTCTCTGCTGGGTACACAGAGTTGTTATGAAAATAAAATGGCATACTAATTATAAGAACCCCTGTTTGAACCTAAGAGACATGCAGTATATCCTAGTTCCCTTCTCTTACCAACAAATTGTATATCTGCTTACAGTACCCTGGTCTTCCCACCAGTTTATTTAACTGTTGTTTCCACACCTTGAGAAGAATCTAGCAATTTTCATGAATATAATACACTATTAGGTAGATAAAGGTCAATGATTAAAAATGATACATTAATAAAAACAACATTCACATCTTTAAGTAACAGACACATACTTTCACTTACAACTTATCATCTAGTATGTGTACCACAAGAATTATGTAGAGCAGATTTCATTCCTATGTTGCAGATGAGATAACTGAGGCTTGCATAAATTAAACTGCTGTCCATGGTAGGGATCAGTAGCTAGGGAGAGGTGAAACCAGGATCTGGAAGGCACTTTTCCCAAGCTAAACCACAGATGACTTCGCATTCCTGCCACAGCACTGAAGAGCTGTCCATGGTGCTGGCCATCTCTGCCTAAAGTTCCTTTAGATTCTAACAGCCAGAGTTAGAGCCACTGCTTTAACCCCTCTGGCCCTTGACAGATTCACTGCTTTAACCCTTGGTCCTTGACATCAGCCCTCTCACTTAACCTCCTAGGTGATGTTGGCTATCAACTATTTCAACAGTCTGCACAGAGCCAGGCTTTGTCCAGCATCACTATCACCTAATCTAAAGCCTATATCAACTGTGATTGGACTCAGCAAACAGCTTCTTTGCCTGCTCTCTTAAAGATGTTTACCAAGCCACAAATTGGGGTGGGAAAATCCCAGAATTCAGTTTAGAATCTCCTAGTGGCATCCGAAGTGCCAGTAACTTAACCTACATGTTCAGGTTTAATTTCCAGAAAATCGGGAATAGAAAGGGACTTACAGGTTATTAACATCAGATTTTCCCTATCCCCAAATTTTTACTATGATTTTTACACTGATTCTGCCCTTTCACTTTGCTCAGAGATGGCAATTTCAGCTCATATGAAGTCCCTCTTGTGTCTTATTCTTGAAGTATGTGGTTTTCTGTTACATTGGGGTTTAGAAACCCTAATCTTGTTAACTCCTACACAATAAATGTATGCTAAACAACCCCAGGTCAACTGTCTCTCAGTTCTAGCTGAACGTCTTCGATGTCAGGGAACTTACTATATCTCAAGCCTCTATTTTGGTCAAAGAGGATCATTACAGATATACCCTCCCATGAACTATGAATGAGATAATTAAATTTCATTTTCAAAATTGTCATAAAAGCCAAGTAGCTGAGTAATGCCTCCATTTATACTAACATCACAGAATCCTGGTAACCTTGGGTAATCACATTTTGACCATCTCTAGGGAATAAAATATGACTTTCATCAAAAGCACAAGGGCTTAAATTATACTTTAAATCCCATATTGCTCAACTGAAAGTAATTTTAATTTCCCCTTTTTGCATCCATCAACAGGTTAGCAACACAGTTGCTTGCTCACTATATCAAATGGGACACCAAATGGGATCACACTGACCATTAGTAATTTAGAACTAGTCACGGTAACTCTCACAGAGTCCAGCTCATCAGTTTATTGACTTTAACTATCTGGCTTAAGTACTGTGTGTGTGTGTGTGTGTGAGAGAGAGAGAGAGAGAGAAAGAAAGAAAGCTAGAGAAAGAGAGAGGGTTGGGGAGTGGAGAAGAGAGAAGGAGAGAAGGAAGGAGGGAGGGAAGGAGAATGAATCTATTCTCTACAAAAGCTGACATTTGAGCTGCTCTGAGAGGAATAGTTCACCAAATATACTGAATGAGGCTAATAGTTAGAGACTGGCCCTGGCCTGATTGTTTGGTTGATACAAAATTTTCTTATCTAATTAGATTTGTGGGGGGAAAAGTATTCAAAATGACATCAAAATGACACTGACCTCTGGGCTATTTTTTCCCAAGTCACAAAGGATCTAAATATATCAAGGCATTGAATTAAACAATGTGCTAAGTTAACAACCTTCTCATTCCTTAGGAGTATGCCAAATATTTTCTCCTCCTGTTCTTCAAATAACATTACTAAAACTTCTATTGCTTTTATGTATAAGAGTCAAGGTGAAGAAGAAAGGCTTCCTGAGCTCATCTGGCCAACAGTGAGTTCTGTTTTCCTTACCTAGTACTATTTATTTAAGAATAGTTTTGTCCTACTATTTTCCAGTGAAGTGATTCCTAAAACCAAGATTTTGTATTGAATGTTCTCTGATGCTGTTTAGTATACTTTCACTAATATACTTGCTTTTTGAGAAATTGATCCCCTATTTAAATAAACATCAGCGAAAGTTATTTGAATCAAACAAAACAGCATAAATAAGTCACTATGTTCTCCTGTATCATCTAGAAACAACTTCTCTGTTCAAAACCCTCAGTTGTACTCTCTTAGCTCAACATTGAGAGCTTATGCTTCGAATCTTATTTTCTATTACACTTTCCACGTACTCTATATTCCAACCAACAAAAATCTCACCTTCCTCTGTTGTATTCTTTATTGTATTCCTCACAACAGATACTCAGTAAAGATTTGTGGAACTGAACTACAGAGTAATTTTGTAAATATTAATGTTAAGAAGACTGATAGGAGGCATAAGTAAGGCAAACAAGATTGATTACCTCACTTAGGGATGGTTTTTCAAAAGGCATAACTTTTCCAAAAAAGAAAATGAAAACTCAGGTTTTAAATTAAAAATCTTAATTCTGAGTCTGCAGTAGTGTTGTCTCATGCTGATTATTTTTCTCTATATGCCAAATAAGAAAAAACGTCAAGGGAACCAGCAGCAGGAGACAGCTTAAATAAATGACCACTGTTCCCAATCCAAAGGATGCTGCATACTTTCCAACAATGACTCATCCTCCCCCGCATTAACTGTCACCTTCAGGCAAAAGACACTCCATCCTCTAGTTGCAGCTCTTGCTCTTCCCTGCATTGCATTTCAACTAAACACTAAAGATTCAGCTACATATCTCAAACTGCCTTTTATGCAGATCTCCTTGAAAATCATATCATCAGTGAAATTCAATAGACTTAAGACCAAATTCATTCACACCCCACACACCTGCAAAGTGATTAACCACCTAATGTCCTTGTTTTCCTTCCATTTCATATCATTCATTATACAAAGCCAGGTTTCCTTACCATCCACCAAATTAGTCTGTTAATTTCTTCTGCTTTGTACCTATTTCTCTTCTCTATTTTTCAAACCCTACCAATTAACTAAGATGCTCACCCAGATTTCACATTTCTCCATCTTCATCTTGATTGCTCACCCCAGCTGGAAGTTACTAGATTTCCTCTGCATTCTCTTTATGAAACACATCATTTGCTGGACTCCCTGAAACTAGCCACTTGATGAGTAAAATTGCTGAGACCTTTTGCTCATCTGAATTGTAAGATACAAAAGGTATGAATCATATCACGTGCTTTTTTTGTCTGAAAACATCTGAGACTGCAGTACCTAACACAGTGCTTGAAGAGTAGACAGTTATCAGTTGAAAAAAAAGCACCTCAATGAATTACTCTAAGACCAAAAGAAATTAAAGGAAGACCTTCAACTATGAGTTAGCACTGGTTCTGTATCTCCTTTCTGAGTTTAATTTCCCTGGTAAAGCGTCCTATCTTTTTCTCTATCAACAACAGGCAAAAACTTAGAAAATTCAAAATACTGTTTTCCCAGTATTTGTAGAAAGGCACCAACCTATGATAACAAAGAAGCCATATTCTGACTCTTCATAAAAGCTCCTTAATTATTATTAATTTTTAAGGTACTAAAAAATTGAAATGATAATACTTGACAACATGTCCAATATTCAGAAGAAAACAGGAAAGTCAAAATTAGAGCAGTATTTTCTTGGTATTTGGCTAAATACAAGTAATCTTGTTTTTCCAGATGGTAGTTATTCCCATGTATGAAAGGCAGGGTGGATTCACTTTATGGGATGTAAGTTTCACACTAGTTTTTCTCAGCTGACATTAAATTGGATTGCTTAAATGCCATGAAGTTTTGAAAATGAATTTCAAAAAATACAGATTCATTTTTCCTATCCAGAAATTTCAGATTTTCTTAGAAAATGAGTAAAGCATTTTGATCTGTCTGAACTGAGCTAATTGAGCTCACTGTGCTAACTCTATTTCTCACTATCAAGCAGAACTTATACACTGAAGAAGGCAGAAAGGTTCTTATATATTATAGACTAAAGTGATTTCCCCCCATAACAATTCAACAGGATGAAGACTGATTTTCTTTGAATATCTGGAGCCAAAAACTTTAAAATGAGTTTGGGTGTGCTAAGCACTTGGCCCTTTCCCCAGCTTTCAGCCTATCTTGCTTCTTGTCAAATACTATGTAGAAGCCATAGTATTTGACATGTAGAAAACTCAGAAACTGATTTGCATGATGTTCTAAGTTTCTGGTGTGGTTCACTGGGGTTAAAAGCAGGAACTTTCTAAGTCTCATTTCCCCAAAGTGAGAATTTCTCACGGACTATGTGGCTAATTACTTACATACACCCCTTAAAGGGAGTTGTTAAGATTTATTACAGAGGTTTCATGCAGTTTCAGTCCCTCCTTGCAAAGATAGTTTATATATTATTATTACTCACAGTTTCATTCACAAGTGATCCTGTTTGTCTTCTAGAGAAAGAATTTTAGTATGTAAAATACGTAGAATAAAAACCAATAACCTTTTCTTTATTTTTCAACTTTCCCAAATAATCTAGTTTCTCATCAGATAAGGGGTAATTTAGTAGGGGGCAGTTCACAGAGAGGGGATAATATTTCCATTAAGTTTCCTATCCCTGGCTAGCAACAGGAAAATATTTATGCACTTTCATGGTCCACTTCAGTAATCACCAAAATTGAACAAAATATAAAAAGACAGTGTCTGCTAAAAATAGACTCTAAGACTTAGGGCTATAATTATGTCTAGTAGTATTTTTTTTTTAATTCTATTTAAAGCTCAGCTATAAAATCCCTTGAGAAAAAAGCAGAAATAACAAAGAGGGGGGAAAAGGTACCAGTAATTCATTTGCAATTTCAGTTCTGATTAATGAATGGCCCAGAACCTAATGCCGCACGACTTGGCTGACATGGCAGGAGGAAGTAGCCCGAGGCTTTCACTTGTTAAGAGAAACTGCTGAGAAGCTCTTTTCTTTTTCGTTAACTGAAATCACAAACTTCCCTGGGCCTCTGTTTCCTCGTCCACAAAATGGGGCGAGGGTAGGATGTGGTTAGATAACCAGGAGAGTTCTAAGATACTTCCCATTTTAAAATTTGACAGCTATTTCTATTATGACTAATTTGATGAGTCAATTTAGCTAGGCTGTTATACCCAGTTATTCAAACACCACCCTAGGTGTGGCCATGAGGATATTTTGCAAATGTGGTTAATTCTACAGTCAGCAGAGTTTAAGTAAAGGAGATCAGCTTTGAAAATAAGGGTGGAACTTATCCAATCAACAGAAAGGCCTTAAGAACAAAACGGAGACTCCCTTGATAAAGAAGAAATTGTGCCTCCATATCCTACTGGTTCTGTTTCTCTGAAGAACCATAACTCATGCAATTTCTACCCGCTGGAGTGCTATTTATAGTACAAAAAAGGTAGAGAACAATTAGGAAAAGAGAAAATACCATGCAAGTGTCTGAAGAGAAAATGTTACAAAATCCTGCCCACCGCCATTCTCAGATTAGGGTTATTTTGATGTAAATCTTCTCCTAAACTAAAAAAAGAAAAAGAAAAAAAGACAACAAATCATCTTTAGTAGGAGATGCCCATAAAAAGCAGAGTAACTTGACAGTTGCTGGGTCCCAGTGGCAGGGCAGGCAGCTCAAAATAGGCTCCATTTCCATCACTAATGCTTGGGCAGCCTTCATCTGCTTATCCAAGGTAGGTACTTCAGTTTTGCAGAAAGCAAACATCAGAGACAAATTGCAAGCCAGCAGGTATCTGAAGACACTTGAGAGACTTCCCACAAGTATTTCAGACATCAACACATTCAGCTCTCTACATGGCATTTTATAGCACCAAATGTGGCAGCCAGGCTCTATCCTGAGGTCAATGCTCCTCTCTTCCTAAGCCAAAGGAAGCTAGAACCATGCTCTCGCTGCCATAATAAATTATAAGCTTTACCTTAGATGACAATAAGGAGAGGATATGAAAAGACCTCAGAGATAGTCATGAAAGTGGATGGACAACCACCTGGCATCCAATGAAGAGATACCAGACCCACCATCTCATATAGAAAATCACTGGCCTGCTAACTGAGGAATTAAACTGTGAACCAAGAATAACCAAACAAAATTCAGAAAGATGGATCCCTGTCCGAGATATTGTTTGAAAACTCATATCTGCAGAAATTCCATCATCTGGACCAAAAGTGTTAAAAGTACCTTAGTGCTAAGGCAGATACAGATACAGATTTCATTTACAATCTGGGCAGAATTTCCTGAATGCTAAGCAGCCCATCACAGCCAGAGAAGGCTAAAGCACTGACAGACGCACCACTGTGCGTCCACTCCAAGCTTCAAGGTCTGCTGCCCACATAGCAGCCAGCTCTCTGGGGGGGATTCACACCTGCAAGCACATACTAAAGTCAGAGAAGGAAACGTGGTGGCCGCTTCCTGCCTCTAGCATCACACAGATTCCTGGTTTGCTTCTGACCAAAATTTCTAGTACTAGAACTTTAGGTGTCCCTGGCCCCTGCAGGGTGTATTGTGGAGCCATCCTTCAAAGTCCAACAACCCTCATTCCTGGGCTCTCAGATGTCTGCCTGTGATCCTTCAACAGATACATTCTTTATTGGGCATGTTGCCCTAACAAACTAATAGTCCTAGGTAATGCCTAATCTCACAATAGCTCAGGATGGTTTGTTTCAGCCCACCTTATCAGTCATAAACCCCACCACCCTTCAGGGACCTTAAACCTCTTACCTCACTTGCAACCAATCAGAGACGTGCACACAAGCCAATCAGGCACCTTGTGACTCTACCTTATAAAAGACCCCAACAACCGACCCCCGGTGCTCACACAGGCACCTCTCATCTGTGTAGCCCACTGTTGTCTGTAGCAGTGTAACTATTAAACTTTTGCTTGTTCTTAAACTTTCCTTGGCCTCTGGTAAACTCTATCACTGCCCACATCACCAGCCCACTGCGGTGTCGTGTCCAACAACATGTATGTAGCAGGCAAGGCCGTTGCAACAGCTGGAGCATATTCACAGAGCACAGTCACTGCATCCCACATCTCAGAGCTAATCTGACTCCTTTCTGAATATGCTTTCAAGGTATGGAAAGCAGCTACTCATTTTATCGTCCCACTTCCTATTGCCTCAATCAATTTTGTACCAACAGTTATACTTCACATTCTTACACAAATAAATTGTGTGTGTGTGTGTGTGTGTGTGTGTGTGTGTGTGTGTGTGTGTGTCTCATCTGATAAACAACAGGGAAATATCTGACTTTTCTGCAGGTTTATGGTTGCTCCAAGCTGTGCATCCAACTGGGGACAGGCTCCAGCATTCCAAACTGACACTAATGGCTTCCTCTCCTTTCAAGTTTCTGTCCAGTGCTTTTCAACCATGTGGGAGATCTGCTCTTGAATGAGTCGACTATTTGCAAAACACTAATGAAAATACATCAAGAAATAAGCTATGGAAAGGATGCAGGAAAGAATATTCTCTTTTAATTCTGCTCGGGCTTACTAATGTGCTAATGTCAGCTAGTGAGTAGTAGGTGGTGGACACAGGGACTCTGAGAGTCTGTCCTCTTATTTGTTCAATTTGGACATGAGAGGAAGGGACAGAGGAGTATTTAGAAGGGACAAGACTTAGAAGAGGCTGGGTACCTTTTTTCATGACAGGGGAAAAGTGAAGCTGAATATGTACCAAGACAGGGGCCCAGCGGCAGCTGTTTTAAAGTCACTTGTCCTTAAGTGCTAGGATGTAGGAAAAAGAAAAATGAACTAAAACTTTTAACCACTTTATTGAGATACAATTTACAACATGAATTTCACTCATTTAAAGGGTACAATTCAACGGTTCTTAGTGTATTTACAGAGTTGTGTGATCATCACCATAAACTAATTTTTGAACAGTTTCATCACACCAAAAAGAAATCTTGTACCCAACAGCAGTCACTCCCCACTCCCCTCCCCCAGTCCATTCCATGCCCTACCCCCTGGCAGCCACTAATCTACTTTCTGTGTCTATGGATTTAACTACTTTGGACATTTCACATAAATGGAATGATATAATTATGTGGTCTTTTGTTTCTGGCTTCTTTCAGTTAGGATAATGTTTTCAAGGCTCATCCATGTTGTTAACAGGTATCAACACTTCATGCCTTTAATGTTGAATAATATTTCATCCATCATGTGAAGATACCACATTTTGTTTATTCATTCATAAGCTGATGGACATTTTGTGTTATTTCCTAGGTTGATAACCTCAGGCAAATCATTTTACCTCTCAAGTTTTCTGACATGTGGATAATTCAAAGCCACCTCACAGGGCAGTTATGTAGATCACATAAGATAACTGCGTATGTGCTTTGTCAACTGTAAAGTACCTCACCAATGCAAAGGACTATTCCATTATTCTATAAGCCCCCAACATGACCCTGTCACCTAAGAGTAACATGGTGACATCACAGACACAGTGACTATAAGGTAGAGGTTTCCAAAATGCTTCCACCTGGGACTAAGTTGTGGTAGAAGGAAGATACACACATTTTCCCAAATCCAGGCCAATTAAAGGTTTGAGGGCCATTAATATACATGGCATCATTCAAGATGAGGATTTTTAAGAGCAAAACAGTATGCCTGTGGGCACTTGTTACTAGTCAAAGATGAACTGGAGATTTACATTTCAAAATGCAATGCTATACAGAGAATGGATTTTTCAGAAGTGACCTCTTAAGTGTTCTTATCCAATCAACTCATGTTACCTTAGTTCTGTGGTATATTGGTTCCTGCAGTTAGCAAACACAGGTTAAGCAGAAGAATGGGAGAGGACAGTGAATATGTTCATGAGCCGATGCAGTATAGATTTTTGTTTGGGGGGAGCAGGTTGAGGTTTTTCTTGGCAAAATGAGGTATTCCAATTCTAATTTGACATGGGGTTGTAGGAAAAGGGTAGTCTGGTCACCGATCAGAAGAGAAGCACTGCAGGAGTAAATCTATGGTTTTGATGGAATACACCATCCTACGTGTACCTCTGTGTGCTGGAGGGTAGGGACAAGAGGAGGGATGGGAACAGCTAAGGACGTAGGGGTGAGAGGAACAGATGTGCTTTGGTCACATCTGAGGTGGAATTTGAGGATTGATAATGCTGACCCCTGTGACCCTATGGGGTGATCTCACCACCCACCATTCAGAGAACTGTGCGCAAGCTGATCATGTGCCCCTTGACCCTCTCCCTCACATTGTCTTTAAAAACTCTTCTCTAAAAGCCACTGAGGAATTCTGGTCTTTTGAGCATGAGGTGTCCATTGTCCTAGCTTGGCCCTGCAATAAAGATTTCCTTCACCACAACCCAGTGTCAGCAGATCAGCTTTGCTGCACAACGGGTGAGCAGAACAGACGGAAGTTTGGTTCAGTAACACTGGGTCTAACTCTATTCAGCACTTGTTAGACTGTATTTTATACTATCATCATCTACTTGAATGCCTCTCCAGTGTTTTAGCATTCCTGGAAGGCAGTGATGTTGGTCTTGTTTGCCTCCATTTCCCTGTGCCTGGTGTAGCCCTGGCTCACGGTTGGTCTGCAATGTATGAGCGGGCGGGAAGGCAGTGGAACAGTACACTAACCTCTGCATTAATGTGATCTGCTTATTTTTTTCCTATTTCAATTCTATTTGATATCATTCCCCAGAACAATCACTGTATTTGTCTCTTCCTCTTTCCTTCAAAATACTTCTCTACTGGTGGCAAAGCCTGATGGCAAAAAGTGGATACAGACACAGGATAATTAGCAGCAGCTCTGGATCATTCTCTAACAGCAGTATCTTAAATAGTTTTTCAAAAATTATTATTATTAAGGTAATGTGCTGGCAGGACTGTTGATAAGAATATGATGAAAATAAGAAAGTGAGGTGAAAGCAAGAGCTGGCCTACTCAACACCCATTTAAAACACTGGTGATGGGACAATGCAGTCAAAGGTGGTGTTTATATGCTCGTTGCCCTCCTACTGACATCATCACCATAAATACTACCATGTTAGAATCTGGACCTTTTCTAATCTCTACCATTCATTCATCTGGAAAATATTTACTGAATGTTTTTTACATGTCAGGCACTGAAGACACCATGAGGAGATGTTGCAAAGGCCCTGGGGTGTACTGGGTAAGCATGGCTCCTCCAAGAGGCCAACATGAAAGAATATTAGGGAGGGAAGGAGAAAGCACCCACTATGAAGATGGAGATGCTAGCAGGAGGCAGACCCTGCAGGTCCTTTTGCACTAAATGAAGGCCTTCATCATAAAAGCAATGAGGGTAAAATGAGAAGATTTATGACTTTAAAACCTTATGCTAGATATACTTAGCACAAAGCCATTGGCCAAACGAGAGCTTGGCATCACAAAAGGATGCTGCTTTGGGAAAAGGTTTCATTCCTGCTGTGAGGGCTACACAACATTTTGCTTTCATTTGCAAGACCAGAGAATCGTGACTGCCATAAGTCTGGCTTGCACAGGAGAACATATGGCTCCTCTCTGAAAGAAGTCCTGCCTGCATCAAATCCCAAATTTGCTAATAAAAACATCCTGCTCTCTAAGCAGGCCTGGAGAACACAATTTTGTTGTTGTTGTTGTCCTTTTGTCATGGTTTTGGTTTCCTTCCCTACCCAGCACACGAAAACTCAAGTGGTACTTAATTTTCTGGAAATTAGAAGAAATTTTCCTGATGAATTATTTTATAGTTTCCTGTAAACTGTGTTTCTCTGGAGTGAATTACCACGTACTCTTACAATATATTTCCCAGAGCATGTTCAACCTGTCACTTAGAGCTCAAGAGAATATCTTTAGTGCAGAAGGTTTTCTATACCACTACTATTGGAGGAGAAAGCTGTACTGTCAAGTACTGGGGAAAAAAATGAAGGTAAAGTCTCTTTCAATTTAATTACTGTGATACATATTCTCTACTCCTTAAATGTAAGCACCTTTCCTTCATTCTCATAACGAATTAATTTCATTCAAAAAGGTATGATGGACATGACAAGGTAGAAGCTGAATTTTAAGCACCACAAGAAACAGGTTCTTGAAGAAAAATTCAAACACTATTTTCACACAGAAATCTGGCACACTTTTTCAAAATCCAAACTGTAAATACCCATCTATATACTACTTGACTTTAAAAAAACTAACTTTTTTCCCTATCTGATATGGATATAAATAGATAAAATGTAAAAATATAATTAAAGCTCCTTTCATGCTCCCTGGGCACTCCCCGCCACACCTGCAATACCACTCTCCTTCCCAATGGCAGTTTTGTGCTTTCACTGCCCATGTGTCTGTCTTAGTTGGTGCTTCTCAAAACAGCCTGGGTCACGGGATGAAGGGGCAGTGGTTTATTTGGACAATGTAGTCCCAGCAAACAGAAGGAAGGAGGAGGAAGAGTTGGGCAAAGAAAGGCAAGGCCAAGAAGAGTGTGTCCTAAAGCTGGTTACCCCATTAAGAAATGTGACTTTTAACAAACTTCCTCCAAAAAGGAAGGGTAAAGGGGTATTGGTATTCAAAGGTGCAACAATATTTTACCTAAAATGTGCAGTTTTCAACAAAAAATTATGAGACATGCAAAAAACAGAAAGGACAAACTCTGAAAAGCATGACCCATACACAGGAAAAAAAAAAAAAAAAAAAAAAAAAAAAAACAGGCAATAGAAACTTATGGGAGACCGGAAGTAAGATTTAACAAGACTTGAAAGTAGCCATTAAAAATATGTTCAAAGAATAAAAGAAAACCATGCTTATCGTAGTGAAAGAAGGTATGTTGACAATGTCTCATTAAAAAGATAGAAACTACAATAAAAAAACACATGGAAATCCTGGAGTTTAAAAGTATAGTAACTAAAATGAAGAATTTATTTGAATGGCTCAGCAGATTTGAACTGGCAGAAGCAAACTTGTCAACAGATGAATAGAGACTATGTAATCCAAAGAACAGAAAGAAAAGAAGAAAAAAATTAAAAGAGCTTCAGAATAGTGGGACACCATTAATTGTACAACATACACACAATGAAAGAAACAGAAGGAAAGGAGATAGAACAGAACAGAAATATAATTCAAACAAATAATGGCTGAAAATGTTCTAAGTTTGATTTTTTAAAAAAACTAATCTATACTTCTAAGAAGCTCAATGAACTGCACATAGGATGAATTCAAAGAGAACTTCATCCAGACTCATGAAAATGTTGAAAGCCAAGGATAAAGATACACTGTTGAAATCAATAAGAGAAAAACAATTTGTTCCATTATGGAACCACAATAAAATTAACAGCTGACTTCTCATCAAAAACAGTGGAGGCCAGAGAACTATTCCTGAAAGAAAACTCAGGAAAATGCATGTAAGTTTTGATTGTGGTAGAGAGAAAGACCCAGAAAATACATATGAGAAAGGTCTTCATAGGTAGTAGGAATCTCCACGCATAGGATTCTCCACGCAAACAGAGGAAGAAAGCAAAATTATCTCAGCAAACTAATGCTAAAAGAAAAATACAAAGGAAACACTGATCTCAAGTGTTAAAAGACCTTACCAAAAACGTAATTCATTAAAGTCAAATTTTTAAAAATCTCTCATCTACAGAGTTTGAAAGTTTATGAAAGTTAACAGCTCTTTCATCTCAACAGATTGTTGAGATGCACTTCTCAACCAGAACTGTCAGTGAGCCATTCTGAATTTAAGCTGATGTATGAAAGACATATAGATTCGCTAGTTAATATTCAGAAAGAAATGATTAATTATTCACTGCTTATAAACATGTACCATGGGGGTGACAGTGAAGGCAAAAGTTAGGTGAGGTTAATTACATAGGACAACCAGAGAATTTACTCATTCATGTTTTCTTACTGAAAATTTAAGATTTCAATGTTTGTAAAAATAGTAGGTAATCCAAGAAACGCTAGAAGGCTCCTCCAACACTGATTATTAACGTTACAAAGGAAGATAAGAAATATGTAAGGTGAGGTCTGAGAGCACATGATGAAAACTTTGGTACAGCAATAATGCGAATGAAATCACAAAGACCATTTATTTATATCAGAGCAGTAAGCTTGCTTCGGCTCTCAGAAAACATTGGCATTTTTTTGTTTTGTTTTCTGTGTATTTTAAATGTGCTTTTACTGGAGAGTACTGTTTATCTTTTACAATTGAAGCAAATTTACTAATCAGGTCCTGGTGATTTAGATAAAGACATCTGTGAGAGAAAGGGCATGGGGCACCAGTGAAGCTGAGCAATGAGCTAACTCAAAGAGCCCGGTAATTATGTTTAGAGTGCCCTGAATACACCTACATTTACCACTGCCTATTAGAAGCCTAGCTGTTATAATCAGATGTGGGCATAAATTACTGACAGAAGAAAATGGCTAACATACAAAGAAAAAAGTGGTGATGGGAGCAGCCCTAACAGACAATGAAAGAAAGTGACCCAGAGGTGTGTAAATCCTCATGAGCCATTTGGTAGCAGAAGGAACTTCTGTGAATCAACATTTTACTGCACACTTAAAAGCCACACAGTTAAATTACAAATAAAGCAAAACAAAAACATTTCTAAAAGGAAATGAATGCTCATGATGGCGTGGAGAAGATGTCTTCTCTTGAATGATGGATATTAATTATGTTCAATAAGCTCTTGTCCAGCATAGGGAGGGTAACAGCCACACATCTGTGGGAACCTCTGAGTTGGTACTGCAGACAGGAAAAACTGTCATTTGTTTAAAAGTGGAGGCTAAAAAAGCTCACTAAATAGAAGATTTGCCTCTTTTGGCAAGTATAGACCAAGTTTGAGGTTAACTTAGAGAGAGGAAGACTGAAAAGCCACACTCCCTGGTTCCAATCTTTCCACTCCCTGGTTCCAATCTTCCCACTTCCTGGTTATGTCATCTTGGACAGATGTTTCACTTTCTCAATAATTTGATTCCTCATCCAAAAAAACAGAGTCTACAGATTGTATATCCAAGTGAATATGGAAACTAGGGGCGAGTGAATCCTTGGCTACAGTTATGAATATTCTACAAGCATCTTGGGCTACATTCACTTGACCAGAGGTAAGAGTGTCACTGACTAAAACTCCATGCACCCTACCACTTCATAAAAACTGGGTTTTTTTCCTTTTGAAAAGGTCAGGAAATGTGGCCCATCTTGAGCAAAGCATTCCAAAAGAAATATTTAGTGAACTATTTACATGTTCCTATTTCGGATTGCTGCCTCTACTGCTTTTCTCTCTTGATAGTTCAGTGCAGTGACAATTAGTGCATCAAAGATGTATCAACGTAGAAAAGTCTGCTAACTTTTGGAAAGTTTACCATTCCTATTCAAGAGACTCCATTTTCATATTAGACTCTTTAAGCAGATAAATATTTGCTTTGCTTTTTCCCAGTTAAGTTTGAGTTATAATTTAGTAATGCTTGAATCAGTAATTTAGTAATGGTTGAAATATCCTCTATATTGGTGTTTGAGGGTCCATGTCCTCAAAGGATGATTGTAAAGATTAAATTAGCTAATGTCTATGAAGGCATTTTGAACAGTGCCTGGCACTCAGTAAGTGCTTTAAGTGTTGGTTAAAATTGTAATCATATTCTTATTTTATTAGTAATGCAGAAAGTCAGAGTGAAGAATCTCTGGCTCTACCTAAATCCTCCCACAGAGTTCGTTATCTCCCTGATAAGAGATCTGGGATCACAAAGGCACAAGGTCCAAGCATTACTACTGACATCACTACTGGATTGTCTGTAGAGCTGCCCCTACTTCACTGTCCCAGTTTTCCTACTAGTAGTCAAAGCCACACATACATACTGAGGAGCATGTACTTAAGTGTATACATGTGATCACACATGAAGATACACTTAGTTTTTAACTTGAGTTAGAATGGTACTGGGAAATGTAAGAGAAACTTTCCCAAGAAACTAAGAAACAAACAACAGATTGGCTAAGTAAAATACGGTACCTTCATTTAATGGAACACACAGCGATCATTTAAAATGATAGAAAAGATCATCATGTTATGTTGTAAACTGAAAATAGCTCAGGCTTAAAACCCTATAATCCTAACTCTTAAAAATATACATATAAAAAAAGACTGTAGAGAAGACTAACTCCTCAAAATATCAAAACTACGTCTGGTGAGAGAATTATAGATTAAATTTTTCTTCTTTTGTTTGTACTTTCCATAATGAATATATATTAATTTGGTAGCCCTAAAGGAAATCCTGAAACTGTCAAATTTCAAACCCTGGAAACCACTGGATGTGACTATTTGAATGCTAATTTCCTAAGTCAAATAAGGGGTTTGATGGTTCTTCATCAAGGGGCCAAATCCAAAACCAAAAGCCAAGCAGTCAGTCTAACCAAACTGACAATCTCAGGCAGCTGAACAGAGGTGAAGAGCCCAAGCAAGTTAGCAAGAAAGAGAAGAGCTAAAGGATTCAGAAAAGAGTAGTCATGTAGCCTGAGACACACACCTCGTCTTGTTACCAGTCTGATCTTTCAATAAAGCTTCCCACATCTTATTTGCCACAGCTGTACTCTGCTCAGTAACACACTGCCATTCAATCTCATCAAAGTGTTTCTTCTAGAAGACAATGCAGCAACTACTGTAGCAAACATTAATTATATGCATTGATCATATTTTGGTGGCTCACGTATAAAGGGGTCATGCCACAAAGGGACACCATGACTCATAAATTAAAAATGACCAGTTGTACATTTTTAATTTCGAAGACTACTGGGCTTTTTTAGAAGTTACATTTAGAAAATTGAGGATTAAGGCCTTTGCTTTTATTTCTCACATTTCCTCATATTTCATTTTACCTCAATTATCAAAAGAATGCTAGAAAGTCAATTTCTTATTTCTTTTGTTCTCTCCCAACTCCGAAGTGGCAAAAGATCATGCAGTTATTCTTTGCGGTGTTGTCCTGATACCATTAATTTCTTTGTGAGAAGAAATGTTAAATTATAATCTTAGAGCCAAGCAGAGTAAATTAAAATATATTTCCTTCTATTGATAAACTACAAATTCATATCTACCTTGTCAATGATGATTTGGTTTATTTCAGACAATCACAACTTTACAAATAGGATACTCACATATTAAAAATATATGCAAGTTTTTGTAATTAAGTAATAGAAATAAAAGGAAAATTCTACTTATTAAAAAAGATATATGACTTATAGTTTATTTTACACAGTAGAACAAGAAATAAAGTATAGAGAGGATTCTTCACATAGTACTATAATGTGAATATCGATTAGCAGAAGGGCATTAAAAGTTTCAAATATACTGAGAAAGACATGAATCTGACTCCAAAAGCTTAACTTTATATTCCAGGTAAGATCTTGTTCATTCTTCATATTTATATGAAGATCATGAAAACATTGATTGGAAACAGTTCCCATAGTCTAGAAATAACTAACTCACACACGTAATGCTTTAAGTTTTGGCACTGAGAACCTTATTTAGTTAGATTAGCCACTTTGGAAAAGCATATTTAATGCTAAGACAGGATAAAGTAACATTTACTATGACTGTGGGAATGAACTTGATTTTCAATTAGTTTCCCCAACAATTCTGAAGAACAGGTAGATCGCACTATTCAAATTATACTCACTAAGCTTAAAAGTAATTCAACTCCAAGTAATGCAGCCACAAAACCAGGGTCTTCAGGCATCTTTAGGCTATATTGAAGATCCTCTGAAAATAGAAACTATCTAACTCATATTTTTGACTCCTCACATTATAAATTCCTGATAAACAGCAGACACTCAGAAGTGGATAGAGGCAAGGCTGGGAGAACAAACACAGGGTCAGAGGCAGGACAAGACTTACTGCCCTCCTATCACAGGCCCACTCCCCCACCAGCGTTTCTCCAAGTGGGACCTACCTGTACTAGAGTTACCAGGAGCTAATTTCAAGTACACTGCAGCAGCTTCCCACTCCCCCAACACCCACCAAGCGGCTAAATCAGAACATTTGGAGCTGGGGTCTGGGAATCTGCATTTTTAACAGGATCACCAAGTATAAGAAATGCTGCCATATTGTGGCAAACCCTGCCCTCTGCATCGAGTCCCATCAATACATAGTTCTTCCTCTTGTTTCCATTTATGATATTGCTGGCAAAGTAATGAGATGCTTGAAAAATCACGATGAGAAGCTCTAACACCCTGTGAGGGAGGCACAGAGTGACCTAACTGCTACAAAATCATGATAGCTGAATTTTGCCACTGCTTTCTTCTGCTTCTCCATATGGCAAAAGCTGAAGTATTACCATCACCATCTGGAGTTTTAAACAATAAAGCATCAGTCGAGATTTACAGTGTCCCTAGCTTGCAAGATCTGAATTCACAGAAAAATTCACTGAGTATAATTGTCTTTTACAAGCCCTAATCGCAAATAACCTGTAATAGCAGGAGGAAAAATAAACTTATTGGCATGTTTCTGGCCCCCTGTGGGCACCATCACATATCCAAACTCATTAATTATGTGGAACCCAGAGGTTTCAAACAGAATCTTCAAACTGAAAAGGTCAGAGGCATAACAGGCTTCAGAAAAAAATAATGGGGACAGATCAACTGTTGGTACATCTTTCACTACTGTTAATAATACCAAACACACTTACAGTCTTTTCTAGTGTATAAACTACACTTCAGGTCTCTTAATTAATTTGATCCTCTCTAAAATCCTGGAAAGGGCCTAGCATACTTTGCACACGTCTATTAAGAGGTCTTTTTATCTCTCTGCTGCATCATTTGACTTCTCTTCTCCAGATGAGTTTCTAGGAAGCAAAGACAGTATATTCTGCATCTTTAGCATCTAGCATGGTGTCTCTCTTATTAAAGAAGTTGCTCACAGATTCAGGAATCTTTTTTTTTTTTTAAACAAATACCACTTTCTAGGAGATGAGCCAACAGAGGCTCAGAGAGATCGAGGTATTTATCCTGGAGAGATGACCTGGGAAGAAAGCAGGCATGAAGCCCTCAAATGTGACTGGGGCTACTGTGTGGGAAAGGAATTAGACTAATTCCACATGACATCTCTAAATCTAGATGGAAATTAGTGGAAGACAGATTTCAGCTCATATAAGTAAGACGTTTCCAACCATGAGAAACATCTAAGGTAGGAGATGTGTTCTTTAAAAAGGAGAGTTGCCCAACATGGGGAAGGATAGGAGAAACTGTACAGAAGGGGTTTTATGAATCTGCTGGATGATCAACCACACAACCTGTAGAGTCCATCCAACTAGAAGACTCCTTGAGTCTGTGCCATGAGAAAACTCACACAGCTGGTCACTGAGAAAGGATGAGAGTCTCAGCCTTATATCACTGTTCCCACTGAACCGCAATGGATGCCTCTGAAAGCATTTATGTAACAGGTTCTGACAATTAAAAAGTATCCTATCAGACTTCAGTTCCAGTGCAAGATCGGGTGAGAAGGTCTGATTTATTCTCTAGCCTGAAACCAACCAACCAACTACATGATATGTATCTACAAAGCATATGCCTGATAAAGGCCTTGTATTCATAAAAATAAGCAAGTCCAAGAACTCAACAAGAAAATAACTCAATAAAGAAATGGGCAAAACATGTGAAAATACACATCATCAAAAAAAAAAAATACAAGAATGGCAAATAAACACCTAAAAAGATGTTCAGCCTCATTAGTCAATAGAGAAATACACATTAAAACCACAATTCAGTACTACTAAATACATACTAGAACGACTAAAATTAAAAAGCCTGCCACACCAAGTGCTGGTGAGAATGTGGAGCAACAGATTCTCTCATATATTGCTGCTGGGGTGTAAAATGGAACAACCACTTTGAAAAACGGGTTGCGAGTTTCCTAAAAACCTAAGCAAGGAACTACTATATGATCCAGCTATTCCAGTCCTTGATTTACTCAAGAGAAAAAAAAGTATATATTCATATAAAAACTTGTAATGAATATTCATAGCAGCTTTATTTGTAATACCCCCAAACTGGAAGCAACCCAAATATCCATCAACAGGTGGATATGGATAAACAAACTGCAGTATGTCCAAACAATGGAATACTATTTGGCAGCATAAAGGAATGAACTATTCAGACATAAACATGGATGAATCCCAAAGTAATTATGCCGACTGAAAGAATTCAGACAGAATAGTATATCCTGTATAATTACAGTTATATAAAACTCTAAAAATGTAAACTAATCTACACTAAGAGAAAGAGTATCAGTGGTTGCCTGGAAGACAGAGCTGGGGTGAAAGGGAATGATCATCAAGGGGCCTGAGAAAAACCTGGGGGGTGGTGGATACACTTACTTTCTGGATTTCATAGATGGTTTCATGGATGTACACAAGTGTCAATGGAGGAAAAGAGGCCGATGACACGTGGCCCACTTGAATGTCACACTACCAGAAAGAGGCTAACACCCAGGGTGTCTCTCTACTGAGGAGTATCATGCATCTGCGCATGGAATGGGCCTTTGATTTTATGAACTCACCACACGGAAATATGTTCTTGCATCTGATACGATTTCTTGATTAAAGGTATAATAAACTCTTGTTTTACACTCATACATACACCAAAACTGGTTTCACTGTCTAATGAAAAGATATTAGAAGAATACTTCAGCATGCAGTTAAACCTGATAAAAGATTATGGATAATGGTTTTTCCTGAAGCAAGAACTCAAACTAAGATAAATGACAGTTTCTAACTGTGCACACTAGATGATTTGCTGGATTTTCTCTTTTTTAATTCTGTCAATCTTTATGGAAAAGAAAAGTGTCAGATTTTCCAAAAAGGTTCTGGCTTTCCACACTGCACTAACACCAGAAAAAAAGAAAAAAAAAACTGTCACAGATCACATTATTGGGCTTTTTGTTGATGAGCTGGGTCTCAAAGGGGACTGGTGCCCTCAGCCCAGACCAGGTCACTGTAAAGGAGTGACCTCTCACAAGTATGACACAAGTAAACCAAGCAAGCTTCTTCCACGCCAAATGCATTCTCCACGGACCCTACATAAACAAGCCCCGGGAAACATTTCAACCTGCATGATCAGGAATTATAGATCAGCAGGATCTCTGGGCTAAACACTTTACCTACATTAGAAACAAGTGTTTTGATAGGAGTAAGAATCATGGCAGCAGGAAATACACTGAAAAATTAAAGTATATCAAGGCCATAGAATCAATTTCTGAACATGGAGAAAAACTCCAGCTTGGTCAGTTAGCACTCAGAATTAACATACACTGGTGCTAGAAGTGGAATTCTTCTTGCAGTACACTTAAAAAGCCTAAAATTCAGTTTTTCAGTTCTAGTGAAATCTAAGATCTATGGTAACCAAGAACCTCAAATGCACTTCAAATTTCCTTAGACCTAAATCTTGTTTTCAGGTTGGATTTGCATAGCCTAATTTCTTAAATGGGGCCATGCAGACAGCCTTTAAATAGCACTTTTAAAACTGATCTCAGAAGTGGGCCTCTTTCACAGAGCAAATCGGCAGCACAACAGAGGACATTCATTATCTGAGCTACATGAGGGTGAGTAAAGTGGTCTGTCAGAGCCACGAGAGAGACCTGACCATCGTGATCATGGTTAAGGTACATTTAATTTATGAGCACAATGCAATACAATCATACGTATTTGCTAACCATATACTTGATGGGTTTCTAAGAAAGTCAAGATCTAATAGGTTCATCCTCAAATTTTACCTCTTTTAAAGCCCAAGTCAGAATATTTTCGAACTGGAATTGTTCTTCTCTAGGGTTCCTAAATTATTCAAGATAGAGTTTCACTAAGAAGAAAACATCTGCCATGAAACAGGGAGGGCCAAGATGAGTCAAGCTCAAAAAAGAAAATGTATGAAATATGACACATCGGTTAAGATGAAGCAAAATTCAGCACCACTGGTTATGAAAAAAAACAAACAAACAGCAACAAACAAATCTCAAGGATAAAGGAAACTGGAGAAAAACTATTTAAAAAGAATAAAGGGGTGGAGGTGGTGACAACAATGTCAAGAAGCAAAGATGGCCACGAGGGGAAGAAAGAGGACAAGGCACCAAGAATAGTCCAGAGTGGAGGGACAGACCATTCCCGATCCATCTCAGAGGCCCTGAGGCAGCCCTGAGTCACAGAACATCTGGAATGGACATGCCCAGAGATAAAGAGCTGCTGAACTATCTCTGTACACTCCATTCAATAAAATAGGGACAGGCTGCAGAAAATCCACATGCTTCCAAGAGGACAACTGTGAAAATATGTCTCTCCAGGGCTCACCCAGTATTTGGAATGTAAAGAGTATGTGATGAGTATGTGTGAGATCATGTATGTCTATGGGGTCACTTTATTGCCTGTTTGTGGTGGGACAGGATTCTGATTATCAATAGCAAGTGGAACAGACTTAGGCTGTGCTTTCTGTCTTAGGGGGTGAGGATTTCGTGGTAAGCTCTAACACCTGTAAAGTAAATGCCTGGTGTCAGTGAGAACTCACTCTCCTCTGGCTGAAACATATGTATATACTCTTCAGAAAGTGAACAATTTTCCACATCAGTGGATGACTGAAATGAAATATTTACATTTAATCTGAGCTTCTGTTCATAAATACAACAAGTTCACAAAAGAGACTGTAACATAAACTCAGTGTAACACAGTAAGATACAGGTAGCTCATAGAGAATGCTATAAGGTGCCACCAGCTCACCAATGTTTTGTCTGCATTTGTACTTCAATTACACAGCTTTCAAATACACAAAGGACAACAAACAGCCCTGGAGAGTTGAGATCTGAAATTAAATGCCCCTAGAGGGTGCACACTGATATTACAAATACGTTCTGCGTAGCCCCAAGAAGCAGACTCGGAACCAAGAGATGAGAACTAGAAAGCATCTTCAGCTCAGCTTCAAGGTACGACACAATGTGAGGGACTAGCTGAGAATAACAGTTACTGAATTCTCATAACAGCCTAATGAGGTTACAATAAAGAAATGAAGGATCAGAGAGGTGACGGTCTTGCCCAAGACAACAGAGCACATGTCTTACAGTCAGGACACAGAGATCTACTAAAAAGCCAAGGTTCTTTCTGTCATTCTAGCTGCCCTCATAAGTTTCCGGTCTTTAGGGTGGGTCAACCAGGTTGGCTGACCACTCATCAACAGTGTAGGGGCTTTATATGTCAAGTGGTTGTACACAAATGTTGCGTAAAAGTCCCTTTCTACCTTGAGATGCTATGATTCTCTTACCAAAGCGCACTGATTGAACTTCCTTTCAACACTTACTATTTTGTGGAGGCAAAATCCTTCAGCAGCTTTCTCTAGCCTTCTCTGGCTCTTCGTTAAGTCTCTCCTATATGAGAAACAGGATTTTTTTTTTTAATCACTGTTCATTTGAATGGTATGAGGTTAGTCTTAGACATCAGGAAGAAAGGGACAAATGAGGAAGAGCCAGGTAACCTGAGCTGCCCACCTATGACAGGTCTGATGCTGGGAGGGCAAAAAAAAAAAGATGCAGATCTTTCTTCGTAAATAAAACTTTCCAATAACACAAAAGAAATCAGAATGAAGACATGAACCGCATGTGCCATATAAATGAACACAGGAAAGATTAAATGCACTGCATTCATTCATTTTTATGATGTAGACAAATGACCATAAAAGTTCACCAGGGTAACAAAAGACAGGAGGAAAATAAGTGAGCTATGTGTTTCTTTAGGAATAGCAATTGCTCCTGCTGCATCTGGCAGCAACTTAGAGCACAGGAAGGTTCATGAAAAGGTGCTAGCATCACAGGCAATGTGGAGAAAAAGTTTAAATTAAAAGCCCATAAAAACACACTCATGTCTGCCATGCCCTACTGAAATGCACACATTCTAAGGAAATGAAGAGAATTAATCTAAAGGTATGAAAAGAAGTGTGATCCTGTAAAAAAGGACACAGGCATGAGGACTGGGAGACCTGGAATCCAGGCCCTTCTGAGTGGCCTCCAATGAATCCTTTAGCTACTCTGGAATAAGAAGGGGTAAATTCTCAAATAATACATTTCTAAGTTTCACTTAAAATCTGAAATCTATTGACAAACTGGATGAAACTGGCACATGTTCTTCTAAACAGTCACATCCATTTTAAAAATCAAATTTATTATGATTATCAAAATTCAACCTAGATCAGTCTCACAATTAGTTGGTCTCACAGCATCTTAAATATCTTCATGAAAAGAGGTTCTCTTAGTCTAGCTGTTTAAAAAGAGTAATATTTTTTACTGTTTTTTTTTTCTGAGCTACAACATCCTTAAAATATTTCCACACTCAAAGAATGTGGCTGACCTTCATTTGGGGAAGGGTCAGGAATTCGGGAGGCAGTCAGGCTACGTCCACGTTTCATCTGGGTTGAGTCTTCTCTCAAGAGCTTGAGGGTCCTGCCAATGCCTAGTGTATACACACCTTGAAGGACTGAGTGGAGACTGCTGGGTTGTCATCTGTCATAGTCCTAAGCAATTTCTAAGGCCAGGGTGCAGCAACTGGCTGCATTCACGTCAGAGCAAGATCCAGGATTAACAAAAGGATAACCAAGTGACATAAAAAGCTACTGCAGGCATTAACCGATTCAAGAGCATTTGAAACACTGCCAGGGGGTAGTGTCTAAATTTAGTTTAATGGGAATTTCTGCAGCATATTCCTTCTCTTTTTAATTTATTTTTTTCTAATATTTCCAAAGTCACAGAATATGCCATATGTGTGTGTGTGTGTGTGTGTGTGTATCTGTGTTTATATATATGTGAATATTGCTACAAGATTCATTTTCCTTTGCCTTTAACATAATCATGGATACTAAGGAATCATTAATTTTTTGTTATGATAATGGTATTTTAATGTGTTTTTTAAAAGGCTCTCTATATACACATACACATGAGCACACATACCTACATACACAGATATTTTTTGGGTGAGAGGATATGATAGCAAAAATTAGCTTCAAAATAAACAGGATTAGACATGTGTTGATAAGGTTGAAATTAGGGGATGGGCACATGAGGGTGTATTATGCTTTTTTCCTAACTCTTCCATTTGTTTAAATCTTTCCATGACCCTATTGTGGCGTTTCTGCCATGCACCATGATTTCTTTTTATGTAGATGTGCATATTGTTTCTTTCTCTTATAGCTTCTGGGTTCGGAGTCATCCAATCAGGCTATTGGTTAAATTCCTCCACAGCTTCCTCTTGTGCTTTTATAGTTTTGTTTAGAAGCATTTAAATCTTTATTCCATTAGGTATTTGTCCTGGTATAAGATATGAGCTATGAATACAACCTTTTACCACAAGGACTACCCATTTGTCCCAGTAACATTTATTGAATTAACTATCCTGTCTTCACTGATATGAAATGCCACCTGTATCTTGTATTAAATTCCCATATGTGCCGGGACATTATTCTTGTCTACTGATCTGTTTCTTAATGAACCAGTACATGCTGTTTTAAATACTAAAAATTTTAAAATATGTTTTAGTATCTGTCAGGGCTGGTTCTTCCTTATGATTCCTTTTTGTATTTTCTTAAGCTCATTTGATTATTCCTCCACATAACTTATGAAAATTTTAAAATAGATCATTTTTACATGTATCACACTACATTTATAATTTAATTTTGGTAAAACTGATAACTATGATGCTGAGTCCTTTCATCCAAAAAAAAAAAAAAGGTATGTTTTTCTGTCTCTTATGTCTTCTTCTAAGGAAGAGCTTTAATTTATTTAACTTTAAGATAAAAATTTTTATTCCTATTCTTTGACGCTACTTTAAATGATGTCTTTTCTTCCACTATATCCTCTAACCGGTGGTTGTCTCTGTGTAAGCTATTTCTGTATGTTAATAATTTTGTATGTTAAAATGAATGTGCTTATTGTTTGCAATGTTTTTCTACTTGATCCCATAAAGTTTTCTAGGTATGTAATCATATCAGATAATAGTGAAGATTTAACTGTCTCTTTCAATTTCTATATCCCTACTTTTTTTTTCCTTGTTGAGCTTTGGATGACAAAGTACCTCCAGAACAAAGTTAAGCAATACTCTTATTCCTGCCTCTAATGGGAATATTTTAATATTTCAGCATGATGCTGGTTTGTCAGGTATCATGAGGCAGATTCAGGAAGCATTAATCTATTTCTATTAAGAATTATTGAAATGGTTACTGAATGGTATCAAATGTCTTTATAACTTCTGGAAATAATTACATATGTCTCCTTATACCTAATATAACAAAATGTATTAGCAGCCTCCTAATATTAAGCTATCACTAAGCTTGAATAAGACCTTGGAAAAAGACCAACTTGATTTCTCCCCCAACATTCTGCTACATTAAAAACTTGAAAATAACAGTACAAGGATTATCTATATACATATTATCTTAATTTTTAAAATGAACAATTCTGCGTATTTGTTTTATGTGTGTATATATATCACACACTCATTTACTTTTTTTTTTTTTTGCTTAACCACGTAAAAGCAAATTCCAACTCTGTGACACTTCACCCCAAATATTTTACTAAGCATCTCCTAAGAATAAGTACATTGTCTCCAATAACCACATACACTACAGCACTTAAAAAAAAATAATGTCCTAATATCATCCATGTCTCGTCCATAGCTGTGATTTGCTTTAGACAGCCTCAGAGTATCTTTTAAACTCACTTTTCCAAAACACCAAGAATAGTTAATGGGTGACATTAAGTTTTTACACCTTTCTAGTCTTTCAGTTCTGAAATGTTTCCATGACACTGATTTTTTTTCTCTCCATGACACTGATTTTTTTTTTTTAAACAAAATAGGCCAGTTGTTTTGGAGAATGTTACAAACTTCAGATGCATCAAACTGTTTTCTGATGGTGTCAATTAACTTGTTCCTCTATCTACATTTTTTGAAATCTCAAAGGTAGGTGCAAAGGCTTAATTAGATCCAGGTTAATTATTTTTCTGAAGACTGCTTCCTAGGTGACGATATTTGCTTCATGTTACGTCATATCAGAAGGCATACGTGTCAGGACTATTATCAATGCTCAGTTTGATCCCTTGGTTAAAGTAGTCATCTCCAGGTTTCTCCACGAAAGGGACTTAACATGAAAGGACTTGCCCCAAGGGCAGGCACACACCAGCAAAAGGAGACACAGCTGAAAAGTTCATCTGTCTCTTTAAGGCAAGCCTTGGGGACAAGTTCATCTGCACTCTGCTTGACATGGTTTTGATCTTAAAAACCATTTGCCTAGCATCTTTATACCATATGTTGAAGTCCTCAGAGTTTGACTCAAAATATCAGAGTAAGTGTTTCTTTATCTGTGAAATACCTAAGAATCCATATGGTCTTGTCACGAACAAAATTTTAACATGGGCCTTTGTAATATTTAGGAGACCCTTCCAACCAAAAGCACAGAATATATGACATTTTCCAAAGAAGAAGGGTAAAGAGAAAAGATGAAAAATTTGAAATGGCAAGTGAATCCGGCTAAAGAACAAAAGGTAGACAGTAATTGGTAATCTTTGGAAAAAACAACAAAGACAGACTCAGAAATCAGTACTGGCTAACCTAACTTGACCTAACCATCAGGAAATCACAGAAAAAGAAGGTCAAGTGAGAAAGCTCTAAAAACTTCACAGTTCCGCTCAGTTTTCAGCTCACAGCTGGGTTTCAGGATGTCACTTTAAGAAATTTTAATTGGAATTCTTGAACTTAAATTTATTTTACTGGGTAAATCATAGGTATATGAAAAACTACAACTTAAAAAGTCATATATACCCAGCAGACTGAGAGAAATACAGCCACGTCATCATATATGATGAAAGAATATGAGATAAATTAGTACATCCTCTAAATCCAAGTAGGTTGACACAATCACTTCAAAACAAACTAATAAGAAATAAAAAGAAAGAAAAACAGTAAGTCCCTAACAGATGGATCCTGAACACATAGGGGAACTCAAGTTCTCTAAATATAATTTTGCCGATGTGTGTGGCCATATGTTCTCCTTTGGAGATTGTGGTAGCCAGAACTATTCTCTTCTCTCACAGCAGCAAATCTGACAATGCAGAGCACTCCTGTGCACTCTCATTGGGAGTGTAACTTAGTGCATCTATTCTGGAATGCAAATTTGCAACATGGGTCAAAATTTAATAGGTTTATTTTTTGATCCAGCAACATGACCCTGGATATTAAGTTTAAAGAAACAACTGAATAGGGCATTCATTGTGACATAATTAAAACAAATGCTGGCAATGACCTAAATGTTCACCATCAGTTGACTGGCTAAACAAATGATAGTACAGGTCATCAATGAAGTTGTATGTAACACATACGATGGGTGAGACACTGAACGAGCCAAGCTGCCCTTGTTCAAAGAGCTACACAGCCTCTGCTGGGAGTTTAAGCTCAGGGCACAACACAGTGAAACAGGAAAGCACTGCTGGACAGCCACGTGGGCCAGCGTTCATCATGGCAGGAGGCCTAAGGGGGCAAGGACAGCCGCAGGAGACAGATGACGGCTCTTCAAGCCAACCTCAGTGAATTTCCTCTTTGGACTGTGTAAACCTGAGGTGGGGGAGAGAGGAGAGGTTATCCCTGAAGGGTAATCCAGAAATTCCCGTCAATCTGGCAAGTGTGTATGTCAGTTGGTTTTAATTTAGCTTGGAGAAGTACAAAATGTGACCACTTGTTTCCCTCACCTTGAATGTTATGAAACATTCAGTTTATGCTGGCTGCACAGAAGCCTAATATCTTCACCAAATGATTGACAGAGAATCAATCATATATATATGGAAATATTTCAGGGAATTTTAGCTTTTTTCCCACACAAGCCATTCCGATTTTTTTTTAAACAATTTGTATGTACTATATACCTTAAGGAAAAGAACAAAAACTGATGAAACATCTAACTTTTCTTCAAGGTCAGAAACATCTTTCACTGTATTTGTGAAACAGGAACAGAAGCCTGAAGTACAATTTAGTCCAACTTCTCTACATATGCAGAACCAATGCCAGAGAGTTTGTTAAATGACCTGCCCAGCATCGTTTTATCCATCTAATTTAAACTTGTATCTTTCCTTTTCTTCTCTCACCATTACTCAATACTTATCAGCTTTGGCTGATGAAATTTCCTTACTTTATCTAAAGTCTGGGATTCAGAATCATTCCAACATAAACTTATTCACACAGACAAAAAAATAAAAATAAAACCTTCCCAAGGACTTTCTGCTGGTTCTCTCCCATTTATGAAGAACTTCCAGGTATCTATCTACTCTATTCCATTCTCTCTCGCTCCCTCCCCTTCTTTCTCTCCCTCCCTCTCTCTCTCTCTCTCTCACACACACACACACACAGCTGTGAGGAGAGTCTTCCCTTTCATCAATCTCCTAGAACTGTACACCATAAAGGTTCTTCAACAACCACACTGTATTTCCCCACATAGACTTCCCACATTTCCCCATAACCCTTGTCCAGTATTCTAACTTAACAATGACCTCAAGGCCTTTGTTTCTATGTCCGACATAAAAGGTTAAAGGCTATGGAGCACAGGGATGAGGCTGGTTTTCAATCCAATTCCATTTCTATATGGACCGAAAACAGTGGCTGGTTTCAATAATGTTCAAAAATGTCACCAGTTACATTTTACGTTCCTGGAGCCACTGGAGACAGGAAAGCTCCCGTATTTGTTTAGTCCAAAACTTAGAGTAGGTCTGGAAGGCTCTCTATCTCCCAAACTGATGTGAGGAGCAGTAATCACCGACAACATGGCTTGGATTATTTTATGAGGCAGACATTCAGAGTCTGAAGGCATCAAGTTTTAGACAAGGCAACTGAAACCCAGAGAGGTTAAGGTATTGACCAAAGCTATAAGCAAAGAGCTGTATCTGGAGTTGAGTCCATGTCTCCGAGTCTTCCTATGCAGGATTCTATTAAAGTACATAATCTTCATCTTTAAATTCTTCCAGGATCCTCTAGGGAAGTACCTGGTCAAATATATTTGAGGCTGACGATAGAATCCTACACACCAGCCATGGAACAACATTAGGGGTGAAAAAGAGTAAGCACAGAGAGACAGAATGCAGAGAATGAATGCTTTTCAAATTCTAACAGCCCATTTCCAGATTCTGGAGATTCAACACCAATTGACATTACTTCTTCCTTTCAAACAACATCATGACAATAGAGCATATGATAAGAAGAAAGCAGGGGAAGCAACCCAGGCCACATAAGGAGATCTGAGTTACAACTCCTAATAGTTTCTTCATTTGTGAAACTGGGATATTCAAAGCCTCACTGATCTATTTCAAGCTCAGCAGTCAAAAAGACTGAGAAGAAATGATGGGGATTCCTTGACGAAATCATTAACAGAAATTATGCACCAGGGGATTTGTAATGAAGTTGCAGAATTGTTTATGCCAGATGACTAAAAATGTTGCTTTGAATTCCTCAGGATATGTTAGGAACACAAAAGCTGGGACTGGCTACTATTCTGATTGGAGTTTATACAGAAATTCATTTGAGGATGAGCCCAAGCTGAAAACGGATAGCCAGCTATGAACATGGAAAAGAGTGGACTGTCTGTACAGCTTTTAGCAGTGCACCTGCCCACCCCTGAGTGTCTGCAACCCAGTTTCCACATCCCACGTGTACTCTCTAGCACCTCTGTGGGGTACCTGTCAGCCTGTGACAGCATCAAAGTTCCAACTGGACTTAGTCTATCCCCCTAATGGTCCTTCCCTTCTATATAAAACTTTAAAAATCAGCTGTTACATCTGCAAGAGACACTGAGGCTTCTGTATGTTCTTCTTCTCAAAACCACCCTAAAATGAGCACAAGTCCAAGAAAGTAAAGGAAGAAAAACAGTCATAGAGACACCGTGCAAAGATACATGAAGGTCAATTTTAGTTTCAGCATCCACACAAAAGATGTAAGGGGGAAGAAGAACCAAAAAAAGCAGGCAAGGACCCACATCCTTGAGAGTCAAGTGACCATTTTTCTACTGTGATACAAGTGAGCATTCTTTCTTTTTCCTTTTGTTTACAAAGCTGTTTTGTTCATAGCTAGTTATCTTCAAAATTTTCAAATTTGAAATCAACATTATAAAATACAAATGCAACAGCAATCTGTGGTTAAAATATCCTTCTTTGAGTTACAAAGCTAGCTTTAAAAGATATCTTCTTTAAAAAAAAAAAAAAGGTGTCTTCTTAATTTCAGTAATGTGGGCACTGAGAGGGACTTGGGGTTACACAGGGCCTCCGTGAAGGGGAAGAGGTCATGTGACTCAGATCAGAATGCTCAACAACTGAGACCACAGCACCGCCCCGGCTAAAACTAATATACTTGCCTCTTCCTGGTCTAGTGTCCCCCTCCCCCCACCCCACCCCCAGCAAGTCAAGATGCCTTTTAAAAATGCAACATCAATACAAAAAGGCCCCCATTACTGATGAAGGTCAGATTTAAGAAATGACCTTGAATTCCCCACTAATTCCTTCAGATAAAATACCATTCTCTCCAATTTCAGAGCCATCCAGATATTTTGTTTTTCATAATGTTTCCATTTTAAAAAAAATCTGAATAGTTTTTCTTTGCTTATTCTTGCCAAGAAGAAATCCTCCTCTAGCTCTCTAAATAAAGGCCAACCTGGCTGGAAAACAGACTGTGATTATGTAACTGCCATTTGACCCACCACTACCACCCGGAGCATCAGGACAGAAAGGGCTTTTGACAGAGAAGGTCAGAGGCTCCAGGGGAGCACACAGGTAATTCAGACACCGCCTGCTTACAGAAAGTTTCCATCTGCAGCAGTATGTTGAGACCCAAGCAAACGTGACACCAGAAACCTTACTGACTCAGTGAAAATAATCCAATTACCACTCCGTACGTGTGCAGAGGAGAGGAGGTAGGTAAAGTTTCTAACCTCTTAGAAATAAAGATCTCCAATATTTACTGATACCTCAGGCATCTAATCTACTGTGTATCAAGCAGAAAGAAGCTCGCGGGATCCCTCAGTTCCTCTCCCATCCTTCATCATGTGCCTGTCACCCTAAGAAGGTAGAGGAATTGCATTTCACTTTGAGAAAATGAAAAGATTTTGGTAAAATGTTGAGCTAAGAGATAGATATTACTGAATGTTTCAGAATTTTCACCCACTGAGGAAAGCTGTGAAAAAACAGCCAGGGGAGAGAATAAGATGATATTTCTTATTATCTGTTTTCTAATTATTTTCTTCCTCTTCCTCTGTATTCCTTCTAGTAATCTTTGCTTGCCTCTTTCTCCTGTAGCAATTTGTGGCCATTTTTCTATTTTTTCTTATTTATTTTATAGCATTCTAAATTTTGTATTAGATTTCCTCAAAATTCAACATGACTGCTGTGAAAGGTATCATGGAAGTGCTGCCTGCCTTACTCCATTCCCTACAAAAAAAAAAAAGTAGTCCAGTCCATAACCACTGTTTGCAAACATTTTAGTGAGATCTATGAATATGAAGTTTGGTATTTAACCCAATAATTTTAAGACCTCAGAGTAACACCTTAGGGAAATCTTCATCTCTACTTTACTGGCACAAAGAAATCTAAAGAGAACACACTTGCTTGACCTAGAGATGGATATTTTTATTTCCAACTGTCACATACTTACAATATTCACATCCTCAAATATTTGCTTTTTTTCCTCTCCTGGCTTTAGCTCTACTATGTCAGTTGACAGAAAAAAAAAAAGTGACATTTCATAAATTGAATTCTGGAGGCTAATGATAGTCAATACTGTTGAGTTGGTAGAGACACATCATGCCTCGTAGATGGCAAATCCAGGATTATAGTATAAAAATGCAATAGTTGCTTTTAGAATAAAACACTTGAGAAATGCCCAAGAAAAAAAGAAGTAATGTTTTCTTATTAGTATAAAAATGGGCAGTCAACACCAGACTCTTGGTACCTTCCAAAATATACTCCTGTCTCCTTTCTTACCAGGATTTTTCCTTTCTAAATAACATGAAAGTTTCCAACTAGCTAAAAAAGAGAGCTGTTGCCAATGGACATTCTCAAATCTTGAGAAAGAGTAGACCTAGAAGAAAGTAGTAAAATGAAAGCTAATATATACTTCATATAAGTTCAGTTCATTAATAAGCATCCTCGATTTCCATTATGTATTCAATAATAAACTCTTCTATCAACAGATATTAAATTATCATAAAAATTCTGACCAAGATATAAGTAGTTAATATTATCCCAAATATACTGATGTTCAGTGCCTATCCTGAGAGCCAAACGAGATCCGTCTCCCATGAATGACTTTTCCATGCATTCCACTCACTGCCTGCTTGTTTCACCCAGCAGGGAACACATCAAGTTCTTAGCAACTTCAATTCAATTCTTGAAAAACAATAATATCTAGAGAGAAAATTATAAATTTTCACATGGCAATTCTGCTGTCCTCTTATATGTGTGTGGAGACGCTCTTATACAAAATGATAGGGTAAGAAGCATTTTGTTTCTTTGAAGGGCCTTTATACCACTCACATTGTACCAAACAAAACAAAACAAAAAATATTACCTCTATCCTCATTTTACACAAAAGCAATGGCAACTCCTAAAACGTAGAAGGTCTGTATTTAGTTCATCTCTTCGTTTTTTTTCACACATCTAATACAATCAAAGGAGTATCCATTAGGTTTCTTACTATTAGGATTTCTGTTGCAAATTTCCAAAACTTGTTATCAAGTCCCAAGTGGCCAAGATTTTTTTGTTAAATGTCTTAATTTTAATGGGCTACTGCCCATTGAAACCATTGACATGGTTCAACAGTATTAAAATAACAACAGTATAAAAAAAAGTATATAGTACTTATGAACATCAATGCAAAAATCCTCAACAATGTATGAGCAAGTTGAATCTACCAATGTATAAAATATGTATATATTTTACCTCAGGTATGCAAGGCTAGCTCAACATTCAAAAATCAATTAATGTAATACATCACATCAATAGAATAAAGAAGAAAAATGACATGATCATATCAATAGATGTATAAAAAGCATTTGACAAAATGCAACACCCATTGAAAACTCTCAGCAGGCTAGGAATGGAGGGGAACTTCAACTGGATAAAGCATATCCACACATACACTCACAAGCCCTACAGTTAACACCATACTTAAAGTTGAGAAACTAGAAGTTTTTTCACTAAAATCAAGTACAAAGCAAGGATGTCTCCAATCACCATTCCTTTTCAACAATGTACAGGAAGTCCTAGCTAAAGCAATAAGACCAAAAAGAAAAAAGAAATAAAAGGTACACAGATTAGGAAGGAAAAAAATAAAACTGTCTTTGTTTACAGATGACATGATTGTCTCTGTAGAAAATCAAAAAGCATCAACAAACAAATTCCTGGAACTAATAAGCAATTATAGCAAGGTTGCATGATACAAGTTATTACATAAAAAATCAACTTCCTTCCTATATACAAGCAATGAACTATAGATTTTGAAATTAAAAACACAATGCCACTTATATTAGCCCACCCCAAAAAAGAAATACTTAGGTATAATTATAACAAAATATGCAGAAGACCTGTTTGAGGAAAGTCATAAAATTCTGATGAAAGAAACCAAGAAGAATTAAATAAACCAAGAGATATTTCATATTCCTGGACAGGAAGACTCAATATTGTCAAAATGTCCATTTTCCCCAACTTGGTCAACAGAGTCAATGCATTCCCAGTTCAAATCCCAGGAAGTTATTTTGTGGATATCAACAAATTGTTTCTGAAGCTCACATGAAGAGGCAAAAGACCCAGAACAGCTAACCCAATACTGAAGGAGAATAAAGAAGCTGAACACTACTCAATGTCAAGACTTACTATAAAGTAAATAACAGTGCGGTACTGATAAAAGAGTAAACAATGGAACAAAACAGAAGGCCCAGAAACAGACCCACATAAATACAGTCACCTAATCTTTGGCAAAGGAGCAAAGACAATATGAATGGAGTAAAGACAGTCTTTTCAACAAATGGTGATGGAACAACTAGGTATCTAGATGCAAAAAGATGAGTCCAAACATAGACCTTACACCCTTCACAAAAATCACCTCAAACGAATCACAGACCTGAATATGAATCGCAAAACTATAAAACTCCTAGATGGTAACATAAGATAAAGTCTAGAAAACCTTGAGTATGGCGATGACTTCTTCACATTAATTGTTCTGAGACATCCAATACAGGACTGTGAGTGTCCTAGAGTGATAAATTAAGAGTGTTACTTCAGATGATGAATTTGTTTGGGAATGTATGCAGAAAGACTTCACTGCAACAGAAGGAGCAAACAATAGAAACAAGACCCCTTGTAGTGCAATCATTAATACCCTATTGATGGACTCCTTAAAATAAGACCACTGAGTCAAGGGACTGGAAGGCTCTTTGCTGGTTCTGCTTCTGGGGAGAACCCTGACTGAGATAGATACCAAGCATATAACTCTTACAAACCATCAAAGCTTCAACCAGGTACTAGGCTCAAGGAAAACTCTAAAGTCACAGGCAAACCTAGGGATTGAAACACCCAGATGATTTACAATGGTCAGTTCAGTTCAATGTCGCTGAGACCAGATCCTTAATCTTCATTTTCACAGGTATTTAAATCTTGGCAGTGAGGAGTAATAAGAACATCAACAGATATGTCTTCTTTCTTTCTGTTTCATTTTGAAAGATACTTTTGATGTATATAAGATGCTGGGTTGACAATTCATTCTTTGAGCTTGCCTAATATTGATCAAAATATACTCTGATTCTTATCTCTGTTCTGTATTTAATGTGTCTTTTCTCTGTGGGGCTACTTTTGAAATTTTGTTGTTTTTTTTTAATAGTTTTGAATATGGTGTGTGCGTGCATGAGTGTGTGTGTGTGTGTGTGTGTGTGTGTGTGTGTGTGTGTGTGTGTGTGTGTGAGAGAGAGAGAGAGAGAGAGAGAGAGATATTCATCCTGCTTGCTATTTATTGAGCTTCTTGGATCTGTAATTTTAGAAAATCTTCTGCCATTATCCTTTCAATTATTTTTTCTGTTCTATTCACTCTCTTCTCATTCTGGGATTCTAATTACACATATGCTGGTTGTTGTCTAATCGTCTAATTACACAGCCTGATGTTGTCCCAAAGCTCTTAAAGGCTCTAATTTTCTTGGTTTTGTATTTAACTCTTTTTCTCTTTCTGTTTCAGTTTGGGAAATTTCTTTTGACTCATCTTCAAGTATACTAATTAATTATTCCTTCTGCTGTAATCAGCAGTACCAAGGAGCTGTCCAAGGCATTTTCATCTCTGTAACTGTCACCTCTAGCACTTTCATTTCACTCTTTCTTATAATTTGCACCTGTTTACTGAAACTCCTCATCTGTTATGCATATTGTCCACTATTTCCACTAGAACCTTTAACATACTGATCATAGTTATTCTGTTTTTTTGTTTGCTTTTTTTTATCTAACCCACCAAGCTGAAGAGTTTTTATTTGTTTTTGTTTTTGTTTTATTGCTTTCCTTACTCTCAGGACTACAAGGCACCTTATATTTAATTTTTTTAACTGAGGTATAATTGACATATAACATTACATCAGTTTCAGATATACAACATGATTTGATGTTTGTTTATAATGCAAAATGATAACCACAATAGATCTAATTGACATCCCATCACCATATACGGTTACAATTTTTTTCCTTATAAGGAGGACTTTTAAGATCTCTCCTAGCAACTCTCAAACATGCAACACAGTATTAACTATAGTCATTATGCTGCACATTAAATCCTCATGAAAATACTTTATAATTGGAAGTTTATACCTTTTGACTCACTTCATCCATTGCTCCCACCCCCCCATTGCAACCCTCTGCCTCTGAAAAACATCAAACTATTCTATATCTATTAGCTTGTGGGTGGTTTGTTGTTGTTTTTTTTAACTCAACATATAAGTGAGGTCATATATTATTTTTCTTTCTTTGTCTGACTTATGTCACTTAGCAAAATGCCCTCAAGGTCCATCCATATTGCTGCAAATGGCAGGATTTCATTTTTTTTTTATGACTGAACAGCATTCCAGTGTGTGTGTGTGTATGTGTGTGTGTTGTGTGGGGGGGGCATTTTCTTTGTCCATTCTTCCACAGACTTAGGTTGTTTCCATATCTTGGCTTTTGAAAATACTGCTGCAATGAACATGGGGGTGCATATATCTTTTCAAATTAGGTTATTTTCTTCAGATAAATACCCAGAAATCAAACTGCTGGATCATACAATAGTTCTATTAAATTTCTGAGGAACCTCCATACTGTTTTCCATAGTGGCTGCATCAATTTACATTCCCATCAGCAGTACACAGGGCTTCCCTTTACTCTACATCCTCATCAACACATTTCTTGTCATTTAGATAACAGCCATTCTAATAGGTATGAGACTGTGATTTTAATTTGCATTTTCCTGATGATTAGTGATATTGAGCATCTTTTCAAGTACTTGTTGGACAGCTGTATGCCTTCTTTGGAAAAATGTCTATTCAGATCAACTGCCCATTTTTAAAACGCATTGTTTGCTTTTAGGTTATTGAGTTGCATGAATTCTTTACATATTTTGGATACCAACCTGTTATTAGATACATGATTAGGAAATACTTTCTCCTATTCAGATGTTCTTTCATTTTGTTGATGATTTCCTTTGCTGTGCAAAAAGCATATTAGTCTGATATAGTCCTATTTTTGTTTATTTTTACTTTTGTTGCCTTTGCTTTTGGACTCAGATCTCCAAAAACTCACTGTCAAGACTGATATCAAGGAGCTTACTGTTTATATTTCCTTCTAGAAGATTTATGGTTTCAGGACCTACATTCAAGTCTTTAATCCATTTGAGTTAAACTTTTGTGTATGGTGAAAGATAGTGGTCTAGTTTCATTCTTTTACATGTAGCTATATACTTTTCTCAACATCACTTATTAAAGAGGCTGACCCTTCCCCATTGTATATTCTTGGCTCCTTTGTTGTAAATTAATTAACCATACATACATGAGTTTATTTCTGGGCTCTCTGTTGATCTGTGTGCCTTTTTATTTCAATATCATACTGTTTAGATTACTATAACTTTGCAATATAGTTTGAAATCAGTAAGTGTAATGCCTACAGCTTTGTTCTTCCATCTTGAGATTACTTTGCGTATTCAGTGTCATTTGTGGTTCCATAACATAGGTGCACCTAAATATATAAAATGCTACCTCTTAGAACTGATCCAAAGCAGATGAGCAAAGGAAGAGCATATTATTTCACATTTGATACCAAGTTTCCTTAACTGAAGAGTCAGACTTTCTAGTGACACAAACATGTGTCACAGGAAAGCCTACAGCCAGTGTAGCAATACACTTTTTTTTTTTTTTTTTGATTAAGTGAGAGAGGACAGCACAAGGGGAGCAAAGGAAAAAAGAACAAAATCATTAACTGATAACATTACCAGGATGTCACTCACTGTTCCTACAACACAGGCTTCCAATCCTGTACTGATTACACTAAGGCATTTTTTTGCCATTTCTCTCTTCCTCCTTATGTTTAAGAGTAATACAGCATTTCCTAAAAATGATTTGTGGTACTTTCCATCATAAGTTCCTACCTATTTTTCACCCATTTTAATGAAGTTACTTTTAGATTCTTCAGAGCTTATAGAAGCAGCTGTGGCTGAAAGATTTAGTGTGAGTTGTGTGAAATAATGTGTTCACTTAACACATTAAAGGAACCACTGCAGATCCCAAAATAAGTGCTTGGTGGAAGGTTATAAACTGCTAAAGCCTTCTAATTGACAATATTTCAAAGCATTCACTAGAAAAATCAGTATCAAAATATCACCTGCATAATGTCAGAGAACTGCATCCCTGAAAAATTATCCAATCCTTATTGTATGCAGAAAGGTCAAACCTAAGCCAAAACCAAGATTATTTAGTGAATGTGAACATGGCGGTGGGCAAAAAAGAAAACAATGAACAGATTCCAGTGTGTGCACAAATGGGTACAGATGAATCTTTTCAGGGAAAAAAGTTGTTAAAATCTTCACAGAGAACAAATTCGTATACAAACATGGTACTTAGAAGACAGATGCTCATGCTCACCCCACAGAAATCCCTGAGTCCACAGGGATGGCTAAAGGCAACTGAGGAAAGGGGAGCTTCTTCCATTAGTCACTCTGGGAAGGAACCAAGACAGAGGAGTTAAGGTATTTGGCACATAAGGTGGGAAGGCCAATAAGAGAACTTGGGGAAGAAACAGGGAGGCAGAAGTATGGAAAAAAGCAATAGAAAAAAAAAAAAAAAGAAAGGAAACTAGGGACAGATGGAAAAGCAAGCTGAGCAAGGACCTGTTACATCTCAGGCATTCTCACTTAACCCCATTTACTCAATGCAGATGGGACCATGGTTCTCATTTGAAGAGAACAAACCTAAATTGTGAAAACGGTATTGAGACTACATAGGAAAATGTCATTTTCAGAGATGCACAATTATTTATTATGGAAGAAAATGTAATGAAGTCTGTGATACACTGTTCAAATTTTGGGCAAAAATAATTCTCCCCACTCTAAATGCTTAATTATTTCCATAGTAAAGTTGGGGGGAAAGAGAAGAAAAACAGGGAAGACACCAGGGACTAAGATCAGGAATTAGGATTAAATGCAGGGATTTATGTTTTCCAGACATAACACAGGGCCTGGTGAACCGAACAATCCCTAAACTAGAATGCATTTCTCTCCTTTCTTCTAACCAAACCTTTTACATTCTCCCTCTCTCTAGCTCCCTGAGGTATACACATAGCTTCTATGTACTCTAAGAAAAATCAATGAAATAAATCCAACATGCAAGTAAAAGCTTTAGGATTTTTATTGGGTTTTACTGGTCATCCATGAAGCAAATCCAACATACAATTAAAGCTTTAGCATTTCTAGGAGGGTATTACTGACAACATGTCCATCAACAGATGAGTGGATAAAGAAGATGTGGTACATGTATACAATGGAACACTACTCAGCTATAAAAAAGAATAAAATGCCATTTGTAGCAATATGGATGGACCTGAAGATCATCATTTTAAGTGAAGTGGGCCAGAAATAGAAAGAAAAACGCCATGTGACATCACTTATATGAGGAATCTAAAAGACACTAATTTATTATTTATAACTTAGATGATTGATTTCTTGACTCTGTGTAAACACATTTGACTGTCCTTTATGATTGGATTACCACATTCTGTTGATTCCTATTTTGTGGTTGGCTTTATTCCTTTGATAACTATGTAAGTTTAAAAAGCTAAAGCTCTAATCTGTTCTTAGAAACAATGATTAGTACATATATGTAAACTAAAAAAATGTGCAGTATACTGTATATATGTATTTACATGCAATATAATGTACATGTGCAGTCGAACTGTAACAACTCTACCTTATAAAACTGAAAACAGAAAAAATGCAAATCCACAGGGGAAAAAAAGCAATACTAGACACAGCATGTCTACATCCTTAAAGCACTTTTATCTACTGCTCCCTCTCTTGTAGCAAAGAATTTTGAAGTTCCACAGAAAAAAAAATAAACTCTATACAACTTAAAGAACTCTGTAATTAGCTCATTCTTTTCAGATAGATACTGACATTACCCAGATGCTTATATTCACATGTATGGGTATTTCCTTGGCTTTAAATGAGGTTCCCAAATAATGACTCAACTAAATTTGCAAGGCAGAGTGCTTGAATTCATTCTCCCTTTGAAACAAGGTCATAAATGGTTGTTAAAAGCTCAAGTCAGCCAACAACAGCTCATTATAACTCACAATGTAACTGCACAAGCATCACTATTTTAGCTATCAGTTCACATTTCTATTTCAGGAAAGATGTTCACAGTGGGAAGCAGACAGCTATATATTATATCATTCTCTAACTTTTCTGTATACATATAATATTTCTTAATTGAAAAAAGATAATTCACTGCCTAAGTATTTATTGAAATCCTGCCCAATTAAAAAATCTGATATACTCCATGAAGTACACCAATGTTTATTAATGCGCTTTCTATATGCAAGACAAAGATGACTTACTACAGAAGGAAGTAAGCCATACAAGATGTAAATAGTGTAAGATGGCTACTCAGAAGTAATACAATGTGCAAAAAGGACCAAAAGTAGAGAAGTCAATCCAGTTCTAACAAGGAATACTGTGCAGATATAAACTCCTCCCATCCCTGTATGCACATGCCTTTGCAATGTGACACGATCACTCTTTCCACCACAAGTGGGCCTCACGCTGTGAATCTGGGCTGCCCTGCTGACTTGCTCTAAGCTAAAAATGTGACAGAGAAGCCACCATGGCACTTCTGGGCCTGCAGCTTCCACCCTCACTTTAGTGCAGCCCTGAGACCACCACGTAAGGAAGCCTGGGCAAGTTGTTTGGAGGATGAGAAGGAGGCAGAGCTGACAGCCAAACATGTGAGTGAGGTCATTCTAAATCATCCAGCCCCTGAGGAATGAAGATACATGAGTAATCCAAGACGAGACCAACAGAAGAAACACCCAGCCAAGCCAAGCCCAATTAGGAGTCCCTAATTTTCTAAGAAAATCATGAATAAATAAAATGTTTATTGTTGCAAGCACGAAGTTTTGGGGTGTTTTGGTATATAGCAATAGACACCCAAAATAAATATCTAAAAAAAAAAAAAAAGAGTCACTACTTCTCATTGTCACTAGAAAGGCAAAGACACTCCTTGCTACCGTTATGCAGTTAATTCTACACATCTTCGTAAGCAAATGCATAGATCAATTCATCATGATTTCAGGAACCATAGTCAAGAGGAATACAAGGAGAAATAAAACAGAAACCCTCCATCCAAAGAATTGAAAGATGGACTCAATAAAGTGGAAGAGATTCTACTACAGAGATGTACACAGGGAGCCATATGGAGACCTTTGAGAAAAAGCAACGGACACTCTGGGATTGTAGTAGGTGGGTGAGCAAGAGAAATCAAATAAGGCATCCTAGAGGAGCCAGAGTAAAGTCTTAAAAGCAAGAGACTCCTAAGGGGCACAAAGGTCAGTGAGAAAGACTAGCACAACCACAAGTGAGGATGTGTGAAGCATCACAGCATTCTCAGAGAAACAAAAGTAGTTCTGAACTGCCACTTTCTGAGGTAATGGTGGACAATGGCAAGACATCTAGCTGGAGAAACAGATGAGAGTGAGATCACAGTGGGCGATAAATGGAGTTTGGGCTTTATCCTGCTGATGATCAAGCATCATCCAAGTGTTTAAAGGAAAGTAATGTGGTCAGAATTATGTTTCTACAAGATTTTGGCTGCAGTATACAAGATGGACTTGAGAAAGTCATGCCCAGGGACAGGTAGAATAGTCAAGGTCAAGATGAGAGAGACCATAGGAGAAGAGAGGGTAAACCTACTGAGAAAGAATTGACAGGCCACAGCAAATGACCAGACGTAAGGGGAATACAGGAGAAATCAAACAGCCCAGCGATATTCCCAGGTGCCATCCCCAGACAGGACAGAGCAGAGCAGGCGCAGCAGTCTTCTCTGGAGGAGAAGGTCGGTAAGAGATTAATTTCTTCTAGGACATTTTAAGTTCGACTTACAAATGGAACAGTTAAGATGCCCAGCATGTACTGGAATATACAAGTCTAAATTCTCAAGAAAGAAAATGAAGCTGGAGGTATATATTTGGAAGTAATCTGTATAAGCAGAAGAACTGAAACTATGAGCACAGATGAAATCAACCACAGAACGCTTCCAGAGTGAAAAGAGAAATATCGCAGGGATAATTAGTATTAACAGTTATTACAGGGTTTGATGACTGAAGGCATATTACTCTTTGCATCTTTTATAACAACAATCACTCCTTAGACCCTCCATTTCAGAGGAATTGTAGGGAGAGAGGCCAAGGCTCTGTTGTAGGTCTTTCACCTCCTGAGGGGTAGTAGCTCAGGATTCCCACATTCACTAAGTCAGAGCTTGAAAACTAAATGTTTATTTAAGTCCAACAGATTTTCAAGATCCACCTACATGCCAGAGATGGTATCTGGGCTCCTCTTCTTGGAGAATTAGCCATCTTATTCACTAGCCTGACCGTAATGAGCTCAGGCCAAGGAGCTTAGAATTCAGCTGACTATATTGGCTGTTTTAGTTTCTTTTCAATCAATTATTTACACTTCAGGCATCTTAACATTAAGCAAGTGGTACATGGATTTGATATTATGCGGCCAGTTGCTTGGAAACTAAGATTTCTCAAATTTTCCTTCTCTGCTTCCAATTTTAACTATTGCAAAACCAGAAATTTCCATGTATCACCTTAATAACAAAATAAGAAAATTCAGTATCTGCATTTTAAGTATCTTAAATAACAGTATTTAACAAGCCAGAGTAGATTTAGGGCAAAATAAAACATCAAGTTGCAGAAGTCAGTTTCCTATTTATTAGGTCTTCTTTGACATAGTAGGCCCTCAAATTGCGTGTACGCTACCAATTCTACACTGGTTTAAATGGGGTTACCTGACTGGTGTGTAGTTACATTTCAGTCAAGGTATGAGTACAGTCTTTGATGAGGTAACACAGTTGTTAGGAGGCAAGATTAAATACCTAAAGAAATGTTTCAACCAGCAGTCATGTCACCTCAAGGCAACCAAGATGTCATCAGTTATAAAGGCCATTATCAAGTTTATGAAATTAAATGTCAACTTTAACTTTCAGCTCTATTACAGTAAAAGTCAATTATGTATAGAAAGAAGCATAGAATTGCCAGGGTTATTCTAAAGGTCCTGAAATCAAGGGCTTTTTTTTTTTTTAATGCAGGATCTTAGAAAATATATTTAATTTTCCTTAAACAAAATTCTTCAATATGTAAAACAGAAGTCCTTGTACTTTCTAGTAAATATAGCTGAAAGCTAAGAAATCTGACGAATAAAGTAATTATTCAATAAATGAATGAATTAAAACTAGACTATTCTATCTCTTTTCAGTACTAAGACTTAAAGGCCTGTTAGATATCTTGCCTCTTAAGCAGTACAGACATGATGACATCTGTCCTCTACAACCACTCAAATAGCATCAATCATAGAATAAGATCTAACAGCTTCCTTGAGATACTCCATAAACCATTCCATTAATTCAGACTAGTGGTTATTGAAGTGCAGCCCCAGACCAGCTGCATCAGCATTGCTGGGATTATAGAAATGCAAATCATTTCGTCCCACCCCAGACCTAATGAATCAGAATCTCTGGAGGGCAGGGCCCCCTGTCTTAACAAGCCCTTTGGTGATTCTGATGCCCATTCAAGTTTGAGAACCCCTGAGGTATATAGAAGTCCATTGTTTTGAGTAGATAAGAGAGGAATAAAACTTGACTCCGAAATTTTATTTTCCAAGCTAAACTAGCCCAAACATAGTGTTGAAGTTGGGAAAACAGAGGGCATCCTACTTGATGGCCCATTTACAATTTAATAAGCAGAATAAATTAGACAAAATCACGTCACTGACATCATCCAACGGTCTCTCCCCATCCATGGTAGAAAAACAATGAAAGAGAAGTTACCACGGGGTACTAGCCAAGACCATGAAGAAAGGCCCTCTCCCACCTTACTGGTAGAAATGAAAACTGGTATAGCCATTACGGAGGGGAATTTGGCAATATTTAACAAAACTACTTACGTGTTTACCTTTTGACCTAGCAATCTCACTTCTAGGAATCCAGCCTAAATATACACCTCCAACATGATGAAATATATATACATAAGGTTATCCACTGCCACACTTTCTGATTGCAAAATACTAGAAACAACCTATATGCCAACATTTGGAAGGCTGGCAGAATGAACTATGTGATAGCTAGACAAAGAATACTGCGCTGCTGTAAAAGATGAAAGAGGACAGTCCTATGAACTGATATATAATAACCTCCAGAATATACTGCTAGTGAAAGAAGCAAGGTTCACAAGGATATACCATATGTCACCTAGTGTATACGAAGGAATGGGAAAAGAAAGTACACATGTACCTGCGTATTTTTGCAAAGGAAATAAAAGAAAGATAAACCAGAAAGTAATGACACTGGTAGTTACTTATAGGAACTAGGATGTGAACTGGGTGGAAAGAATTGGAGTCACGACATTTCCAGGTACATCTTTCACTTCTGAATCCATACTAATGGTTTACATATTCAAATAAAAATAAATCAACAGGCATGAATAGAGGGATCCTAAAGTGGAATACAACAGAAACAGATGACCCAACTGTATTTCAAATAAAGAACATAATCACATTGAAAAAAGGAAAAAGTGAATTAGCCCAAACAACTGTTGAATGCAGTACTTTCACAGCACACCCTCAGACTAAGGACAAAAAGGACCATAAACAAATAAGGAACTCCAGTGATTAGGTTTCATTTCCACAGGAGCTCAGGTTAGAGCTTTTTAGGATTGAGCAAATAGCCAGTATATTGAGAAATAATGAAAGCCAGGTTTTTCACAGATGGTAAATGAGTTATAAATATGGAAAGGAGGAACTCCAGAAAGAGCTTTGTGGTACCGGACTGAAACTGATGGTATCAGTGTGAATTCATGGTTTTTAATGGATGGATGGATAGACAGACATATTATGCGTAATGTGTCTGTCTACAGATTTTTTTTCTTTTTTTCTAGCTCTGCCCTCCTTAGCTGTTAACCAACTTCATTTCGACATACTCAGTGAAAGCTTTCATGTATGAACACAGTAGAGCTAAAATTAAAGACCACTGCCAAAGAACATTTTTTTAATGATAGCAATATTTCTGTTTCAGAATTTTTCTCCCTTAGCAGTCTTTCATTTAAAATTGCCACAGGTGGTGACAATAACCAAGAGATGACAGTTGGTGGAGTATCTCTTTCCATACCTAAAAAAGAGTAGTTCATTTCACTACTGAAGTGGTGAGTCTTTAATTCATGCTCTTCTAATAGGTATTTTTTAGTTTCATAAGAGAGGTTTATTTTTGCTTTTGATTTTTTGCTGTTATTTCATTTTCTGACTCAAATTCAGCCACTGAGAGAGACTTCACTTTAGCTACAAGAGCATTTACAGTCAGTCTGCAGCGCTGAGGCAGGGGTTAAATCATACCACAGCAGACTTCTACCAGCTTTCACATATCCATGATGGATCATTCCCCAGAGTCACTAATAAGAATATAATTAACAAGTATCTATTAAACATCAGACTACAGTCACAGAACAACAGATCCATATTTCAGAACTCAGTGCTCATGTTTTCTGATACCAGAATAAATTTCTACTTCCCTGATTCACAACTTTGCTAAAAGCCAGACTTATCTTTTGTAAAATGAATCAGAGCACACACATTAAAATTTAAGCCTAACAGAAATAAAATGTGTAACATTCCAAACCAGTGGAGAGGAAATAATGAAAAATTTATTCTATATAATAAATAAGGGAAAGAAAAAAAAAAAGCATTAGCACAAAGTGAAAAAAAAGCAAAAATAAATCAAAAATAGAGAAAAAATACTAAGAAGAAAATAAATCTCAATAAAAGAGCCATCATAGTTGATGTAACTGTTCTATACAAAACCCACCAGCTAACAGATCAATTTTGTTCGATTTTTTTTAATTCCAGCAATATGCTATTTAAAAGAGACCCCTCTAAAATACAGTGGCACTGCTCTGCTATGGTTATTATAAACTACTGATGTTTCAGTGATCACATTTTTGTGTCTTTTTTGACACCAATAGATGCTTAGCTGCTTTAGTTTCTCTTAATCCCAGGGGGGAGAAAAACCCAAAGAAGTTGACAACTCTCTCCAGAAAATAAGGCATACAGAAACAAAATATAACTTTCATGAATGACTGCTTTGTTAAGGTATAAAGCCTTCAGCTATTTTTTGTCACTTAATATGTAACTCCTTTCTTCAGCATTAGAATATATCTTCCCCAATGGGTTTATTAAGAAAGGATTTGGACAAAGGACAGAAAGCATATAATTTTACATGTTCTACTGTGAAATGTGAAAACATGTTAATTCTACGTGCTAATATGCCAAAAGAGAGGGCTAAATATGTGAATCTGTATCTGACTGAGAGTCATTAAAAGCTAGAAGAATAACCTATCCAACTTATTTTATAAAGAGGGGATTAGAGATTCTGGTGTTCAAGCTTACTCAGCAACCATGAGGGTGACAAAGATTTGACAGTATTTCTATAAACCTAGAGAGCTTATGGTGACAGACTCAGAGATTGAATTCATGGGAAGCCATAAGATGAGAACACTTCCTTGTATGAAGCCAAACATTCTCCCACTGTGGTTTCTTTGCATTTGTTCAGAGGGGCAACCTCTGTTTTCCATTAAGCAGCCCTGCAAACAGCTGAAGACCTAATATCATGCACGTATTATTTAACTCTTCCCTAAGGTGTACCATGCTCACTACTCTTGGCACTTCACAAAAAAAATCACCTCACCATGGAGACTACAACATCCCACTCTCAGCAACTCACAGAACTACTAGATAGAAAATCAGCAAACTAGCAGAGATAGAGAACTGAACAACACATCAACCAACAAGTTCTAACTGACATTTATAGAACCCACCACCCAAGAACAGCAGAATACACAGAATCCTTACCAAGTGACCACGGAATATTCACCAAGACACATCACATCTTGGGTCATAGAAGAAACTTCAACAGGTTTAAAAGAACTGAAATTATACAGAATATATTCTCTGACCATAATGGTATCAAACTAGAAATCAATAGCTGAAACGCAATTTAAAAAATCGTCTCACTATAACCATCCCAACCTCCTTTTCTAACACATTTTATAATGAAAAAGTGAGACTCAAAGAAGCTATGCTACCTATGTAAGGTCATAAGCATTAAGTGTTAGAGCTGAAATTTTTGTTCAAGAATATCTGACTCCAAAATCTAGTTTCCACAACACTGTGTTACATCTCAACAAGCAGAGCTTCCAATCCAGTAGTTGCCAAACTTTATCACACCCTCCCACTCTATTTTTTTTAAAGCCTGTACTCCAAATGCATGTATTTTTTGTTTTTATTCATGTATTATCATCCTACTATGTAAGTCAACATACAAAAATAGGGTATTTTGAAAAGATGTTCATCTTAAACATGAATAGAAGTTCTAACGTTTTCTTTATGTAACACAGTGATGGCCGTGGATACCCACTTGTGGTTGAACATTCCATCTAAAACCCCACCTCTTTTTCACCTGCTCTCGGGATATTTTCCTCCCCATCTTAACTCATACAGTTCATTTTTCAAACCCAAATTATAGCACTGCCCATTTATCCTTGTACAAGTATGGTCCACTGCTCCATTCTATAAAGATATTTTTCCATCCTGAGTCTGTCATCCATCACTGACTGTCACTCCCTGCTTCACATGAGCTGCTACATTGATGTACCTGCCCTCAATAGTTTTATCGAATCAACAATGAAAATTTCAACAGCACAGGGCTAATTCTGCAGCTTATCAGATTGATATTATCAACAACTTTCAACATAATTTTTCAGTTATTTTCTAATTCCCTTAATTGTTCTTACAATCCATACTTCACCCTTTTCTTTATAGGCCCTCATACAAGACTTTTTCAAACACCCTGTGGAAGTTTAAGTGTGGTATACACCACTTTTCAGACAAGCTCACTACTGGAAGAAATGCTGAGAACCAGCTAATCCAAATGCTCCAGCTTCCCTTGGAAAACGGTGCGTTCGGACAAGTTAAGTGGTTCTTTCAGGTCACCCAGTCATCTGAAACAGAACCTAGTTTGGGGCTGCAATCATCTGGATCAAACCTGGGTTCTCTTCACTACATCATCAGTGGTCTAGCAGAGAGAAGGGGAAACACCTACTGAGAATGTCATGTACGCCAAGTGTCACACCCAGTGCTGCACACTCTCTAACCAAAACCTCCATTTAGTCAGTGCAAAACAGTAAATGCCTACAGGATCAGCTACACAGCATAACTGAATGAGCAGGCAAGGTGTAAGTCATCAGGGAGCCGTGGTCCCACCCAAAGAGACCCACAGGCACACAGCTTAAGGAGTGCAGCCAGCCAGAGATGCAGGTGCAAGGCTACCAGATCTTCTGACTTATATTGATGCTGAAATGTTGGCAACTGTTCCAGATTTGACCCAGTCTTGGTCAAAGAAACCACATCCAAATGGCAAACCACTCAATACACGCCAGGCATTTTGCATGCATTCTCTCATTACATTCTTTCCACAATCAGGGTTCTAATGGATAAGGGACTTGTAACTCAAAGAGATTACATAAGGTTGTCCACATAGCTCACAAGTGCCAGAGTCATAATTCAAGCCTGTATACTGAGCACCTTCATTATACTGCTCATTTAACCCTTACAGCTACCCTGAGAGGCAGTTATCATTATCTGTGTATACAGATTAGGGGAAGCAAGCCACAGAGACTAGCAGATTCTCTTCTGACGTCATATCAAAAACCCAGTTTCATGAAAATCAGGATATTTTTGTCTTCCAGTTTTAAAGGGGATGAAGGACTCTCAAGCAGTGAGTCTTAAACTAGAAAGTATTTCTTGACTTTCCAACTGCTTTGTGTTTAGCTTACAGGTCATTGTTGAGATTTCTGTACCTCTAAAGTAAACCAATTTCAACTTTAATCGAACAGATAAATAACACTAAATTCAAACTCTGATGAAATAATCTGTGAACATTAAGAGTAAACTCATTTCGGTATTTTAGCACCAGTTTCTAACTTGGATTCAAGAAGACGTGTAAATACAATATTCTTTGTTGCAAGGACTAAGAGTTCTCTCCCTGAATCTAAATGATAGAGTTCAAAGATTAACTACTGCATTTTCATTACCTCTACTCATTCATAAACCACTCTCCAGCCAGGGACGTGGGACTAAATTGGTGTGAAAACACACGCACACACCACACTTACTTTAAGGGCTGCCATTCCAGGGACAACTTCTATGTCCCTGGCCCCACACCTAAGAGGCAACTCAAAAACGGCTTTGCTGGCTCCTTTCCTACAGCTGCAGCATCTACTGCCCAGCCTGTGCATGGGGCTGAGGCGTCAACCCAGGAACACACAACAGAGGACCAAAGAGAACCAAAGCTTTGTCTGAGGGCGGGGATCAGAGCCAAACAGGGACTTTCTTCATAACTGGGGATCGCAATGTAGGTACAGGAAGGGGCCTCGTGCCCTCTCCCCGTTCCCATTCTTCCTCCCCACTCTATGTTCCCTCCCTAGGTCCCCAGTTCTACTTCCCATTAATTCCCAAGGAACTATTACTAATGAGAAAAATTTATCACCTTTCTGCTGTCTCCCATCAAAAGTCACTTGAGCCTTCATTCAGCGCCATTCTTGCTCAGAGGAGGATAATTTCGTGGCTGATTTCCTATTTAATCAGATACCCCTCAGGGACATCTACATTTTAAGCAGGACTCCCAAAGGTGGGAAGACTTAATCTAAAGGAGTCATTTCTCTTAGGCGATTTCCTGATCCCCTAGTAGGGCCAGGGATGTCGACCTCAAGGAACAGCTTGGAGATATGAGTCACACTCCTCCCCATAAGTTCCAACAGCTCCATCCCAATAAATACACTACAGAGTTCTTACTACTCAAATGCAGCTTCAAGTCACCTTCGAAGAAACATCTAGTTTTTTTTAAAAAATTGCTGTGAGGGTATCTCACAATGTCCTTAGGTGATTAAATGAGATCAGGTATTAAAACGCCTAGCACTGTGGCTGGTATATATAGTGAACACTTAATAGGCAATGTCATTTGGTACTGCTTTTTTTTCTTCTTTTATCAATTGTTATTATAAAACCCACTTTTCTTTCACACATCCAATTTGATGAGCCAGTGCAATTCAGATGAAATAAGGCTTTTTGTTAAGACATCCCAAGGGAACTAAAATATGCCACTAAAAGAAATCAAAGAAGAAGCATTATAACTTGCTACTAAAAAAGAAAAGCTATCAGAAATGACTGTTCACTTTACTGCAGTTGTCTAAACAAAACAGGATTCTCAGTAAAGGAAAAAGCACCTGGAGGAAACTGACACCTACCAGCAACACTACACAGCCTCATAAGAAAAGGAGAGTTTGCTCTTCTAAGTGGCCAACTGAAGGGAGGGCAGCAGACACTCTAGGCTGAGGTTTTTAATTAACAATGTATTAATGACTGTTAAGAGGGCAGCATCTCAACCACTGTTCATTAAACCTATATGATCTGAATTGAAGAAAGAGGCATTTCCAAACCATTCAGCCTCTGATGTGAGATAACATGGAACACATCTTATGTTCCTACCTGCAGCTAATCAGTTAATCCAATTTTGGAAGCTCATCTATAACAGCAGTCCAACAACATACAATATTTACTTAGTCATTACAACTACATGGAATTCTCATGTTGAGAGCACTGTAAAATGAGTATGCTATATATCTTTCACTAGAATCACTAAGAGATGGGGTAAACATCTTCTGTTGCAAGAATAATAATTAAAATAATGTCTAGCACATAATAGAAGTTGGTTACTATCTTAAGAGTTTTGCGTATTTTAACTTACTTAATCCTTACAATTACCCTAGGTCAAGGAAACTACTATTATCCTCTTTAACACACAATAAATACAAAACACAGAGAGGTTAAGTAATTAGCTCAAAGTCACAAGGTGAGTGTCAAGAATGTTAACAATTAGCATGTGTATGCAGTTTCCCTGTTTACAAAACCCATTCAAGCATATCATCTCTCTGATCCTCATAACTGCCTCACTGTGAGGCTGGTATTTTAACTTCTGTTTCTAATTCATAGATGAAGAAACCAATTTTGGTGACTAACTTGCCTAAAGACACTGACATCAGAATACAAGTCAACCACAAAAGCCTACCCATGTTGGCTATGTGATGACACATTGCCGGAAACCTCACCACTACATGGTGTGATTCACAGGGACCTTGAGGACCATCTGCCCCTAAATCTCTCCGCTTTCCTGCCTCAAACTTTCCCAATGCTCATGTGTACATACCATTATCACGGTGTTTACTGTAGTGTAATAGAATGGCCTGTTCATGCAACTTTTTCTCCTATTAGACAAGAAGCTCCTGGAAGGCAAGATTATGTGTTATTCATCACTCAATATGCTAATTCTCAATATAAATGCATAGCAACTAGTAGGCACTAAAAAAAAGCTGAACTGAAATACTAATTCAGTGTGCATAAGTTTATTAGATCACATATCCTCTTCAAGGTAGATGACTAAACGGTATTTCATGGCCATCCCCGAGGAACAGTCACATGTTGCTTATAATTTAAAATGTTTTATGTCTATAGTACCAGGAGTACTTTTGTTGGGTCTACACTTCAATTATGTACCACCTAAAGATTTTTCTTCATTAAAGGAAATCAGTTTTTCCATACTCAGCATAAGTAAACTAAATAACTAAATTATTTCTCCTTTTTAAAATTCTATTTTCCTAGCCTAAATTGTGTAATATATAGCTTGTTAGGCAATCACATACATATATTTTTTAAGCAAAAAGAATATCCATATATGCATGGAAAAGCCTTTTTTGATAAGCATAAGATATTCAAACATTTCAAGAGATCTGAATATAATTTAAATAGCTACCCTTAGGAGTTATTTCTTCTTTGCACGAAGAGTATGAACAGAATTATGTTAAAAGATACCAGTTGGAGGCATATACTTTAATAATTTATGTTAATTTATTGAGTACTTGTGATATTGCAAACATACAAGACAATTTCACCTACGTACCACAGGCAAGGCTATCTATGTTACTTGCAAGCTACAAAGCAATGGCATAGAATCATCTTTCTAAATTATGGAATTCTTGAGATCCAGATTTGGTCAAAACCTCAACTTTCTCCAAACTAGCTATTTTATAAGGCCAATCAGACTGCTGATTTTAATGATACACTGATCAGTTAATCTTCTGAAAAAATAATACATTTTAAACAGTATTAAAATTTTCTCTAATATATCTAACTCATGGATAACTCTTAGTAGAAGCCTGCCTATCAAAATAATTAAAATTGAAAACATTCCAAAAGAAATGATTAATGAGATAATACTGCGTACAGCTTCATCAACACAATTTATATAGAAAATAAAGAAATTTAGTATTGCCTAAGTAACAAATAGGGAAATCATTTGCAGAAAATTAATCTAAGGACTGAATTCTAAACTAGTCTAGTTCTCGGACTTCAAAAAGAGGAACCCTGCCTCTTAGTGAAGGGCCACCTAATCGCTCTGTTGAAAGAGCTGAGGGGGAGGAATAAGGAAGGACATTGCATCCTGCATTCCTTCTCCAACCCCACATCACGTCATTCACGTCAACTCCTCAAATTTTCTCTTTCAAATATGATCAGGCTGAGCATTTATCATGTACTCTATTTTTGGACTGAGAAAAATTCCAGCAACATTGCGATCAATCAGTTGGTACTGTTACCAGCAGGTATCAACATTCCTTAAATGCAAATCAGGTTAATGACCATAAGACTCATATGACTGAAGCCTCTGGGTGCAACACAAGAATTGTTTTCCAAAAAATATAAGGTTTAAACTTCTCTTGGAGGCATTTCTGACTCTTCTGTCTGAAACCAGAACCTGGTCACAGATTTTCTCGAATCCATTTTCTCCCCTTAAGTTATGGTATGAGCATTACTTCACGTAAGGAATACATTGCTATAAAATTAACATCATTAGAATGAGTTTCCTTTGTACTGAGCAGTTCATCTGTCCACAAAATTAAGGCTAATGTTGCCTCAAAGCCACTGCTGAAGTTTAAAGTATTGCTCTAGTGTTTTTACTGCTTCTGAAATTAAGCTGAGCTCATAACCAACAGTATCTGCAGATAGTCCAAACCAATTCAAAGTTTTATATGGATACTACAGACACTTTCAGCCCAGGAGAGAGCATGAATATATTTTACGTATGGTACCTAAACCAAAACAGTGTCAGGATAAACTGTGCCAGCATATTACTAGATACCCAACACATGGAGATGGGAAAGGAAAGAGCTTATTTATACATACCCAGATTTCATTCCTAATAAGATTTCAGGGCACTGAAAACTGAAGGGATGAACCAACCTCAAATTTAATCCTAACTGAAAATGTAACAGATTAAGCCTTAACAGTACTTTTCTTCAGTCAGGAAATGCAGCTCTCTGTGCAGGGCAACCTGGAAGCCCTTGTCCCCTCTTCCTGGGACAGAGCAGGTGGGGCTGACTTAGGAGGGTCTGGCTGAAGACAAGCACTCTGAGATGCTATGGCAATCCTAGAGCACATGAGGCTCAGACAGCACGGACTGGATACGTTCAGCATGCTCCAAAAACACACACAGGGCTAGCAGGCCAGAGAAGGCAGACAAGAAGATGAAACAGCAACGAGGTCACTTGATGTGAAGAATAGAAGGTGCTTCAATCACAATTTCAAAACATGAACTTTTTAAGTGATATGTTTAAATAAATACTATTTTTGGCTTTTTTTTTTAAAGGTTTTAGGCAATCAAGGTGCAATGTAAAACCAATTTCTGCTTAAATGACGTTTCAAAATTGACTATTCACACTCAACTTACAAGGCACATAAATCAATCTATCATATAGAATGCATTGTGAAATATTAAGTCCTGCTGCGTGTGCTTTATTAGAATGGACTCAGTTCACAGCACCCACTTCCCAAGCTGCATGATCAGGGAGGAGACCCAAAAATAAATCACCCCATTTCCCTACGACAAGAGTTGAACTTGTGGAGAGGGAGGGAAAAGCCTTCATTCAGTGTGTTTCTTATTGTTATCTTTCCATGGCTGTTCGAGAAGGGAAGTGCTATGCGAATTCAGAAAGGTGAAACCATGAAACATCATTCAGGTACTTACTTCATAGTAACTTTCAGTCCTGTGACCTGTTGGGCTGTAATGTTCCTTTTCACCCTGGACAGCTCTGTACTCACAGACCTGGGCTCAAAGCCTCCTAGGTGGCCAGAGCATTTCCAGGGAGAAAGGAAAACACCTGCTGACCCAGGTCCTCTCTTCATCACCGCCCTGTGCTGACAGATTTTCAAGAAAGGCAAAGAACTGTCTGACGTATGAACATGTGCAGAGCACTGGACCACAGATTCCTCCAGGACCTATTCAATCTCATGACGGAGTTCTTACCACATCTTCCCAGAGCAGCAAGTCTTTGTCATTAAAAAAACAATTTAGATGGAAGACGTCCACATGTTACCACACCCAGTTATTTTTCCTTTTTTTTTTTTTTAACTATTACCTCATTTTCTCCACTTACTATACTCTTCAAGTACACTTACAATAGGGGTTATACTTTTGTCACAAAGACAATGTGTTCTCACCTCCCTCAGCACACTATTTCTCATGCATGCTAACAACTGGTTAAGACAGTCACAGCGGTGATTAAATTCATTTTTACCCACAACTTTATTTTCATAAATTTTTCTTTCTAAACGCTTTCTTCTCTTCATCCTAGACACAGTATATATTATTTTCATCATTATATAGTTGATTCTGGGCCTTAATCTGCTCTTTTGGACTAGTCTTACAGATAAGCATGCTGGCTCAGGGTCAGGGCTCTCCTACAAATAAATCAAAACCTGCCACTGCCTACCAAAGAGGCAAGAGTCATATCTACTTCTACATTTTCAATTATTGCTTGTCCACTTATTTAGATAACAAAACTTCCCTGAACACATAGGAAAAAACACCACAGTCCCCACTTTGGAGTTCAGTTATTGAGGGGGAACAGCACAGAAACCCATCAGATAAATATACATTACAATCACCACAGTAAAGAGAGATTATGAATGATGTATGAATAAAAGACACAGAGAACAGAAGACTAATTCTTCAGCAAGACATCAGGGGTCAGAGAGTGGCAGGAGGGAGCAGCCAGAGAAGTATTAATTTTTCCAGCCTGGTTTTCTTTTGACTGGGGAAAGGATTCTCATTTGCGTCTCTTTCATGCCCTCCCACCGCCTGCCTGCCAGCTCTGTCCTTGGCTTGACACCTACTTGCAGCTAGTTGCTAATTAGAGTCAAAGAAAAGTCAAAGCTTAAAATGCAGAGTGAATAATGACAGAAACCTGGCTATGTAAATATACTGTGCAACTACTTTTCTTAGGGTTCAAGAAAAATCGTTCTAGTCATTTCTTCTGTCGTGAATTAGATGTTTTCCACCTACTTTAAAGCTAGGCTATCACGTACCCTCCATGTCAGCCTCTGGTGAAGGTCCCCACTGTGAACCTTCACCAAGGAAATAACTGTCCTCTTCTTTCATAGGACCAGCCCAATTCAGTCGTCCACCAATTGAACTGCTTTTGCCCTCAGGGTTCCTCTGAACAACAAATCATTTCAACACACTGGTCTCTGCTAACCCCAACCCACACATCATCATGCAGGGAATGCACAGTCTGAAGCATTATGACTTTGTCAGCTCCCCTCTTCACGGCCATCCCAGGGTACCTAAAGCTGGTGACCCCCTTTCAGACTCTGCTCCCTTGCTGTTCGCCACTCCCGTCAGTTACTCTCCCTAGGTCTGTTTGTAAAGTGGGAATGGTAGCTACCTGCCCCTCAGAGGATTCCTGTTGGAATAAATGAGAATACTGTGGGACAGTGCCTAGCACAGAGGTTAATACACAGGAAGAACTCAATCACTGAAATTCTTTTTCTTTGTTTTTTTCCCTACGGGGAAAACTTAATGCCAAACAAGTTGTCCATAAAGTCACAAAACTCTTGCTTCAGAGGAGTCTTGAATTCTCAGGTAGAGAAGGGCTTTTCCTCCCCTTTTTTCCATCAAAGTTTTCTTGTCTCAGGTAGACACCATTATCAAGATAGGCGGTAATTCCAGGGGAATTAAAAATGAGTCCAGAGAAGATTTTAAGGCAGCTGAGGAATACAAGCAGCACGAAAGAAAGAAAACAATCTATCTGATCTGAGTAGACCGGGTCAAGAAAGTTTCCAGATGAGTCTCCTAAGAATACAGAAATGTAAACAGATGAGAGAAAACAGCTGAAAAAGTAAGTCAAGAATTTCCAAGAACTAGGGGGCGCTCGGGCAGGGGGGAGGATGAGACATGTTTCAGTAAGTTGGCAGAGTTTCCACTGGGAGGTAGGAAAGAAGAGCAATACAGGAAAGCAAGCAACCAAAGTAACACACATGATGAAGAAAAACACAAAACAAGTGGCATAAATAAGCCTGACAGAACAGTAAGTAAACGGGTGAAACAATACCAAAAAGATTCTCAGACTGATTTTTTTTTTAAGTCATGACTCAAATAGTGAACATTAAAGTTATGGAAAATTTATGTCAGATTAGAATGAAATGGAAGAAAGCCAGTGTAGCAATTTCACTATCAGATAGAAAAAGAATTTAAAGTCAAACATAATAAAGGCCAAAGAATTTGCCTACTAATAAAAAGAATGAAGCAGAATAAAAATACAGCAAAGAATTATTATGTACCAAAAAATGTGACCATAATATATATAAGTAAACAAGTCATCTACTGGAATAAATAGATAAATCAACAATTTTCATTGGCTACTTTAAGATGCTCACAATAGAAATTAACAGTATATTTGAATAAATGGTTAATAACATAACATATAATATTAAAATACCCCTCTCAGAAAATATAAATATACTAATTAATAGTAACACACAGAACTTTAGAAACACAGACTATTTGTTAGGCACTCATGGAACATTTACAGAACTTTCATTTCATAGACTATAAGAGAATCCTCAAAAAAAAAAAAAAAAACCCAAAAGTTCAACAAATTATATTCTAACCTCAATATAATAAAGATAGAAACAAATAATAAAAGGAGGACTAGAAGATATCTCACCTATCTGAAATATAATATATGTAAGTATAATAGTAAAAAATGTGTGATTTCAAGAAGAAATAATGAGAACTAAAAACCCTTAAAGCATAAGATCAAGGGAAGAACTCATGCCAAAATTTGTGGAATGCACCTAAATCAGTAATAGCAGAGAATTCTGAGCTTTAAATACCTTTAATAAAAATTTAAAAAGATTTTAAAAGAAGTCCAAAAGTTAATTCATTAAGGAGGACAAAATTAAGAGAATAAAGCCAGAAATGAAAAGGCAGGGAATAAAGATGGGGCAGAAATTAATGAACTAGAAGAAGACCAAAAAAACAAAAATTAAAGTTTATTCATAAACAACCAAGTGGTGTTTTTTAAAGGCTACTAATTTAGAATAGCCTCCGGCAAGACTGACACGAGAGAAGGCAAAGAAATGGCAAAGATCCCTCCCTCACACCATAAGAAAAAGCAAAATCCACGGAATTTAAAGACAGAATAAAATAGAGGGACAATAACTACTGAAATAACGTATGAGGGAACAGAAAGAATAAGATTTAAAACAAGTAATAGCAATATTAAAGATAAGAAAATACTGGAAATATGAAAGTGACACCATGAATAGGCTAGGCTGACAGGAAAAACCATCAACTGTCTTTACCCAGCAAAATATCTTAGGACATACTTTTTCAAGAGAGATAAAAGCCAAAAGAATTCATCACCCACAGAACATTAAAAATAAAACAGAGACGTACAACAAGGTAATGGAGAACTAATGGGAGAGTTCTGAGAAACTGTCAAGTACAAAACCAACACACATAAAACACTAATATTCCTCTTTACTGTAATAATCTTTTTGAAAATAGGAAAACAAACACTGTAACAGCAACTAAAGCAATATATCTAGGCATTAACAAAGACTGCACAAGATTCTCAAGGAGGAAATGTTAAAATCTTAAAGGACATTTAAAAATCTCTGAATAAGTGGAGAGAGAAGATGCTCACAGGCAGGACGAGGTAACATTTTTAAAGATACCAAATTTCTCTAAAATTAATGTATAACATCAGTGCATTTCTTATAAAATCTCATCAGGAACTGGAGGGAGCTTGACTGATTAGTTCTAAAAATATATATGGAGGGAAGAAAGAAAATTAATAGCAGAGATTTTTTTGGAAGAAAATAGAGTAAAAGTTGATGGGGCTTATCCTGCCAGATTTTAAAATTCATCAAATCATAATAACTGACAAAATTAATGGAAAAGAATCAAGAAGCATAGTTTAAAAAAAAAAAAGAACACATGTTCTTTCTTTCTATCACACACACACATACACAAAGTAGGGGGAAAAAGGGAATTGGAGATAAGGTGTGGAGTCAGTGACAGGGTGTCAGAATCCAGGTCTGGAGAAATTCTGTGGCTCTGTAATCAGGATATCAACGTGAACAGTCAAAGGGCAGGAAACACATTCTCCTGAGCAAGAAACAGACCTATGCAGTAGAGAAAAGGTTCTAGAAGCTCTAAAACAAAGAATTACCATGAGCAATCTCATGTATTTATATATTCCAAATAGGATCAGATTCTGTAATGAAATAAGGATGCTTTATCCTTGATATTACCATTTACCTATGCTTTTACAAAAATATGCTAGTTAGTCGGCCGTGAAAACATCATGCAGACATACCCTTAAAGACCTTTCAACCAGTGTGTAAGGGGACAGCCGACCCTCCGTATCCATGGATGCGGAACCCAGGAATATGCAATGTGGACTGTAAGGAACTTGAGCATCAGCAGACTTTGGTATCCACGGGGGCCCTGCAGCCAATCCCCCACGGATCCTGGGGAGGGCTGCAACATGACTGTTGAGGAACACACAAACCAGATTTCATGCTCTTTTCTGTACTTCAGATGGTTACAAGAATGTCATTTATTTCTAACCCAAGTAAAATCCTGGCAGTAATCCCATCTTACTTATTTTATATCAATACACATGTGCAATATTTTATTCCATAGCTGAGCTGAGAATCTGGATGAAAATGACATCATCTCAACTGTTGTTTCTAGTTAAGGCTCTAATCAGAGCTGGTATGAAGTCAGCCTGACTCTCTCCAGGGAAGACATCGTCGTCAGTATATTGGAAATGTGTGGGACGCTAAATAAAAACTGGTGAATATGAAGGTTTTTCTTTTAGGTTAAGTTAAACTATGAGTCATTCTACATTTTTTCTGGGTAGAACATCTGGATTTATTAAATACCATTTTGGTACAAACCTGTCAAAACTGTTAGATGTGATTTTTCTTCCTCATTTCTCTCTGTTATAACAGATGTAGAACAAATTGGTTTGAAGTGTTTATCTGCTCAAAATTTAGGCATAACAGAAAAAGTACCTAAAATTCTCTGACAGAGTATTCTACATTTTTATTCAAAGTAACTAAGAACATTATTTTACTATGCCTGAAATGATGCCTTATATGTTTTTACTAAAAGAAAACTGCAATGCCTCATTGAGCTAAGTCTAGTGAAGCAAACTCACTTGTGTGAGCTAAATAGGCACAGAGAAAACTATTTTTTAATTTGAAGAAGGAAAAAGTAAAGTTTTATGGCATCCTCCCCCTGCCCTTTTAAATATCATATATTTAGTAATGTAGATTTATCTCTGTCATACCATTATTATTTTTTCACTTAAATACTGAAAACATAGACCTTTTGACCAAATCAGAATGCAGTATTTGTGAGGCAGTTAAAGTGAGTTGTTAAATTCAAAATACGGTGGTAATTCTCCCTTTAAAAATGATACTGTAGAACCTTATAATGAATGCTTGAGTTAAAAGGCATGAAGCCCACAGTGACAGATTCACTTTTATACACACACAGTCACACACAATATTACACAAGAAATACATTTATACTCAGAATAAAATACAATCCTTGATGAAGCAGTGCTTTTTCTATCTGAATTTCACCCTAATACTTTTTTTAAAATGTTGGTGTGATGAACAGCCCACAGTACTCTGCTTCTGGGTCCTCAGCCATGACCTACATTGTCATGTCAGCTCTTTCTAGGAGTTGTCTTCATCATGTCAACCTGACTAACCAAGCCATCATGGAAAAGTCTTTGGAATATATCAGATATACCAAAAGAGAGACTTGAGACAATGTCTGAGATCCAACTGCACAATAATTTAGAACCCTAAAAAGCTACCTGAAAGAAGCCAATGGCTCATTTTCTGAGCAGCTTTGATTATATCAAGGCACTATCTCAGATTTTGGAAAATGAACGTTTTAAATAATAATGGCAACAAGAAAATAATCCAAGGGAAAGCTCTCTCTCAAATGTCTAAATCATTAATTTACTAATGCTAAGAAAAAATATTGCACATTTTTGAGCAAGTTAAATTGGCAGAGGCTTTCCAAAAGAAGGATAAAGCCAAACTTCTTTGCCTGACATTCATTTTTAATGATCAGGCCCCAAATTACCTTTGCTACCCAGCTCCCTACACTTCCTAAATTCTTTCATGTAGCTAAACTGACTACTTAACAGTCCTCAATCCCATCTCAATACCTTTAACATGCATTTTCCTAATCTTGATTATGGTTTTCCCCAAGCACTGATCTCTCTATATAAAAACTCTGTCAATTTTTAAGTTACAATTTAAAGGACGCCTCGCTGAGTCTTGGAGTACCTACGTGCCACACTGTGTGCTAAGTGCTTTATATACATTATTTATTTTACCTTTACATTGCCTTCCCATAACAGCCACTATCATTAAGTACTTACTATGTGGTAGTAAGTGTTTTTTAGTATGACTGTATTTAACCCTCATAACAAGCTAGTTTGTTATCCCTATCCTACAGATGAGAAAGGTGAGGTTTGTATGTTAATTGTGGGAGTTAAGAACACCAGCTCTGTGGTCTGAATTTGCATCCCATCCCCAACCCTTGCATTTTCCTAAAGCAGTAATTTCTTCAAACATTAATGGGGGTGTGTGTGTGTGTGTGTGTAACTAACAAGAGCTCTTTCCCAAAGCTGTTGCAGGCACTAAATTAAATCACTCACATAAAGCATTTAGCATAGAATCTGGCACACAATGAGAACTTGCTGAGTGTTAGCTATTGTTCATTTTAGTCTTTCCCCACAATATATAGTGTAAGGGCTCTGCAAATTGGAGAACATGGATTGATCTCTCTGATGCACCTTTGCCCTTACCTGTTACTAGAAGCAACACCTACTCTAGGAGATGTGCGGAGACAGTGACTGAGCTTAACTTCGGAGGGACAGTTAACACTACTTGATTGGGAAGACTACTAGGTGTTAGAAGGCAAAAATATAATATTCAGCTCAAGCACAGAGTCTATAACATTACAAAACGGATAAAAGAATCAGAATCTACCGCCCCCAAAAAGGCTCCTTTATAAAAATTTGATGATAATAATTTTTAAAAATGAACTTATTCAGGTAAAAACCAAACAAAAATGTTCAATTCTGTTAGAATCAAAAAGATTATATAATTCTATGTCTAAATTCAATGCCAGTACTTCACTTAGAATTTATGCATAAATTTAGACAATCTCTAAAAGCAAGTTTTCTATATTCACATTTTTCCTTGGAGTTAATTTTAAAAGTTGAGCTCCTATGCTAGTAATTATTTTGCTACATTAGGCAACATGCAGAAAGAAAAAAATCAATTTGGCCTTAATGATATGTTAAAATTGATCTGAATATTTGTATATGATAGCCTTTATTTCAAGGACACAGTAATAATAAGCAAATGGATAAATTAAAAAGTCACAGCAAATAAACATTCAAGTAAACCTTTTAAAACATTCCCAGGCCTTGGCTCTGAGAAACTTGTTCCAAGCGTTATGGGAAGCAGAGGAAAGCCACCATCCCCACCGAGGACCACGTCTGTGTAAAGGACGGCAACAGCTGACGGACGGTCTCAGGTCACATTCACAGCAGCCCTGAAAGGGCAATGCTCAGCCTAAATCACAGGTAAGAAAACCAATTCAGAGAGGCCCTTTTAAATAAATACAAATACTACTGGTTTTCTTTAACATTATGAAGGACAAGCGCTCTAGTTCAAAACAGAACATTTGTCCCATACACCTGTCTAGTGTTTTCAGTAGTAAATGAAAAGAATGTTCTTGGGAAAAAACAATAAAGGGCCAGCAAATTGGATTAATACAGCTTAAAAAAAATAAAGAATAAGAAAGGGAACAAGCAACCTCTTTCCAAATCCTCCACTCACATAATGACTAGTAAAAGAATAAGTATAAAATGGTTAGAAGAATAACCCTTTATTATCACATTTAATTAAGAAACACTGCAGAATGCTTCATTGGTAGAAGCAAATAAGATAAACTGGCAGAGGCTATAAATATTTTAAATGTTTTTGCTTTACTGAGATATAATTTATAATTTTACTGATTAATTACAATTAAAATAATGATAAAATTCACTCATTTTAACTGTACAGTGTAATAAATTTTGTAATTACACACGATCTCATATAACTTCCATTCAAGTTATAACAAGCCCATCCCCTTAAAATGTTTCCTGGTTCTCCTCTGCAGGCAATAGTGCACAGGTAATCACTGATTTGCTTTCCATCAATAGTTTTGCCAATTATAAAATTTCATTTAAGAGGAGTTGAAAGTTTTTTTTTCAGTTTGATCTCTTTCACTTAGCATAATTTTTTTTTCAGGTTATAAATTTTTTTAACTTTTTTATTGATTTATAATCATTTTACAATGTTGTGTCAAATTCCAGTGTTCAGCACAATTTTTCAGTCATGCATGGACATATACACACTCATTGTCACATTTTTTTCTTTGTGAGTTAGAGAAACATTTTGTGAGTTATCATAACATTTTATGTATATTTCCCTGTGCTATACAGTGTAACCTTGTTTATCTATTCTACAGTTTTGAAATCCCAGTCTATCCCTTCCCACCCTCCACCCCCCTGGTAACCACAAGTCTGTATTCTCTGTCTGTGAGTCTATTTCTGTCCTGTATTTACGCTTTGTTTTTGTTTGTTTGTTTGTTTTTGTTTTTGTTTTTTAGATTCCACATATGAGCGATCTCATATGGTATTTTTCTTTCTCTTTCTGGCTTACTTCACTTAGAATGACATTCTCCAGGAGCATCCATGTTGCTGCAAATGGCATTATGTTGTCGGTTTTTATGGCTGAGTAGTATTCCATTGTATAAATATACCACCTCTTCTTTATCCAGTCACCTGTTGATGGACATTTAGGCTGTTTCCATGTTTTGGCTATTGTAAATAGTGCTGCTATGAACATTGGGGTGCAGGTGTCATCCTGAAGTAGATTTCCTTCTGGATACAAGCCCAGGAGTGGGATTCCTGGGTCATATGGTAAGTCTATTCCTAGTCTTTTGAGGAATCTCCACACTGTTTTCCATAGTGGCTGCACCAAACTGCATTCCCACCAGCAGTGTAGGAGGGTTCCCCTTTCTCCACAGCCTCTCCAGCATTTGTCATTTGTGGATTTTTGAATGACGGCCATTCTGACTGGTGTGAGGTGATACCTCATTGTAGTTTTGATTTGCATTTCTCTGATAATTAGTGATATTGAGCATTTTTTCATGTGCTTTTTGATCATTTGTATGTCTTCCTTGGAGAATTGCTTGTTTAGGTCTTCTGCCTATTTTTGGATTGGGTTGTTTATTTTTTTCTTATTGAGTCGTATGAGCTGCTTATATATTCTGGAGATCAAGCCTTTGTCGGTTTCACTTGCAAAAATTTTCCCCCATTCCGTAGGTTTTCTTCTTGTTTTACTTCTGGTTTCCTTTGCTGTGCAGAAGCTTGTAAGTTTCATTAGGTCCAATTTGTTTATTCTTGCTTTTATTTCTTCTAGGAGAAAATTTTTGAAATGTATGTCAGATAATGTTTTGCCTATGTTTTCCTCTAGGAGGTTTATTGTATCTTGTCTTATGTTTAAGTCTTTAATCCATTTTGAGTTGATTTTTGTATATGGTGTAAGGGAGTGTTCTAGCTTCATTGTTTTACATGCTGCTGTCCAGTTTTCCCAACACCATTTGCTGAAGAGACTGTCTTTATTCCATTGTATATTCTTGCCTCCTTTGTCGAAGATGAGTTGACCAAAAGTTTGTGGGTTCATTTCTGGGCTCTCTATTCTGTTCCATTGGTCTATATGTCTGTTTTGGTACCAATACCATGCTGTCTTGATGACTGTAGCTCTATAGTATTGTCTGAAGTCTGGGAGAGTTATTCCTCCAGCCTCTTTCTTTCTCTTCAGTAATGCTTTGGCAATTCTAGGTCTTTGATGGTTCCATATAAATTCTATTATGATTTGTTCTAGTTCTGTGAAATATGTCCTGGGTAATTGGATAGGGATTGCATTAAATCTGTAGATTGCCTTGGGCAGTGTGACCATTTTAACAATATTGATTCTTCCAATCCAAGAGCATGGAATATCTTTCCATTTTTTAAAGTCGTCTTTAATTTCCTTCATCAGTGGTTTATAGTTTTCTGTGTATAACTCTTTCACCTCCTTGGTTATATTTATTCCCAGATATTTTATTACTTTGGGTGCTATTTTAAAGGGGATTGTTTCTTTACTTTCTTCTTCTGTTGATTTATCGTTAGTGTAAAGAAATGCAACTGATTTTTGAATGTTAATTTTGTAACCTGCTACCTTGCTGAATTCTTCAATCAGCTCTAGTAGCTTTTGTGTGGATCTTTTAGGGTTTTCTATATATAGTAACATGTCATCAGCATATAATGACACTTTTACCTCTTCTTTTCCAATTTGGATCCCTTTTATTTCTTTCTCTTGCCTGACTGCTGTGGCTAGGACTTCCAGGACTATGTTGAATAGGAGTGGTGATAGTGGGCATCCTTGTCTTGTCCCAGATTTTAGTGGGAAGCTTTTGAGTTTTTCACCGTTGAGTACTATGCTGGCTGTAGGTTTGCCATATATAACTTTTATTATGTTGAGATATGGTCCCTCTATACCCACTTTGGTTAGGGTTTTTATCATAAATGGGTGTTGAATTTTATCAAATGCTTTTTCTGCATCTATTGAGATGATCATGCGGTTTTTGTCCTTTCTCTTGTTGATGTGATGTATTACATTGATTGATTTGCATATGTTGAACCAGCCTTGTGTCCCTGGGATGAATCCCACTTGGTCATGATGTATAATCTTTTTTATGTGTTGTTGGATTCTATTTGCTAAAATTTTGGTGAGGATTTTGGCGTCTATGTTCATCAGTGATATTGGCCTATAATTCTCTTTTTTTGTAGTGTCTTTGCCTGGTTTTGGTATCAGGGTGATGGTGGCTTCACAGAATAAGTTTGGGAGTATTCCCTCCTTTTCAATCATCTGGAAGAGTTTGAGAAGGACTGGTATGAGTTCTTCTTTGTATGTTTGGTAGAATTCCCCGGTGAAGCCGTCCGGTCCTGGACTTTTATTTGTAGGGAGGTTTTTAATTGCTATTTCTATTTCCTTTCTAGTGATCGGATTGTTCAAGTGTTCAGATTCTTCTTGATTCAGTTTTGGTGGACGGTATGTTTCCAGAAACTTGTCCATCTCCTCTAGGTTATCCAGTTTGGTTCCATCACTTAGCATAATTTTTAAGATTCATTAAAATTCAACATGTATCTGTATGTATTAATATTTGGTTCCTTTTTATTTTTGAGTAGTATTACAGAGTACAGATATGTCACATTTAGGTGATGATTACAAATAACACTGCTATGAACATTCACATAAAAGTCTATATGGACATATATTTTCATTTCTCTTTGACAAATACCAAAAAATTGGATTGCTTAGTTATATGGCAAATTTATGTTAATTTTATAAGATACTGCCATACTGGTTTCTAATTTGCATCTCTACCAGCAATATATAAAGGTTCCAGCTGTTCCACATCCCCACCAACACTTGGTATTATCAGTCTTTTTAACTTTAGTCATTTTTGTGTTTATGTAGTAGTATCTCACGGGGGTTTTAATATGCATTTCCCTGGCAACGCATGATGGTGAGCATCTTTTCATGAGTTTATTGGTTATTAATGTATATTTTATGACATGTTTCTTCAAATCTTTTCCCCAAATTTTAATTGGACTGTCTTTTTATTATTGTAAGAGTTCTTCATATGTTCTGAACACAAGCTCTTTATCAGATTTATGTTTTATTATTTTCTCCCAGTCTACGGCTTGTTTTTTTAACCCTAGGAGTTCTTTGAAAGATGTAAAAGTCTTGAGTTTTGATAAAGTCCATTTTACCATTTTTTTCTTTTGTACTTCATGCTTTTTGTGTCCTGTTTAAGAAATCTAATCCAAAGTCACAAGAGAAAATGGCAATGATTTCACTTTAACTCCCACAATTCAGAATTCACATATTCATTGAACATGCCTTCACAGAGCAACTGTTACAGAAACTACACTTGGTGAGTAGCCTCTCCTGCCAAAAGTCACTTTCTAGTCAGTGTTTTAACATACCACAGGGCTTAATAATGGGAAGATTAGATTTTATTTTCACATATGGAATGAGAATAAGGGAAGGAGACTTTAAACACACACACACGTCAGCCCACTATACAAGTTAACTCGTATAATCATCAAAGAAAACCCTAGGAGGTAGATATTGTCACTACCTCTGTTTCCACCCAGTGGTGAAAAACATGGACTCTATACCCAGACTGCCTGTGTTCAAATCCCAGTTCCACCATTTCCTGGTGAAGTGACCATGAAGCTACCCAAGCTCTCTGTACCTTCATTTCCTCACCTGTGACATAAAGAAAATTAATACCCACTTCAGCTTGACTAGGTGCTCTGTGAAGGTGGAAACTGTGCATCCTTGCCCCTAGAAGGCAAATGCTGGATACATTCTAGGGACTGACATGATTCTGAATTAAACTGACTCTGAAAAATGAAGCAGTTCAAATCCCAGCTTCATGACTCAGTGCCAGGGGCTCGTCTCACCACCCCTTTCTTACTCCACTTCATCCTTATTAGAGATGTTCAAATAAGTACAGGCATTGGACCTCGTGCTCACCTACAAAAGCTTTCATCACACCATGATGTGAGAAGACATGTCTTCTCTACCGAGACCCCGCCGCACACTCCATGAGGCTGAAACAAAAGTGCACAGTCTCGTCCTGTATGTCCCAGGGCCAGAGTGCCTGCTTTTATGGGGGACTCAGAATTTGCTGGCCGACTGAGGTGTCCAGACATCTCTGCCCATCCACGGGATGTGCATAAATGCGCAACGAGCAAACCGTAGACCAACCAAGCCAGAGGTTAGGAGAAGAGAGAACGACAAAGTTAGCCTAACTTGGTTTTAGCCTTAAAGAAAAACACCTAGAAACATTTAAGAGATTTGCCCAAGTCACAAAAGTTAGCAGCAGAATCAAAGACCACAAGCTAAGTCTCTGCTGAGTGTCAATGAGCCCAGCACTATGCTAGGCACAGGGAGAATAGGTGGACCCATTTCAGAGGTGCTGGACACACCCCACCTGGAGACATTTCTATTTCCTTAAACAGCCAACATCTTTCATTTCATCATCAGAGAAGACTTAAAGGGCAAAACCTACTGTGGAATTATGAGTTGCTCTTTTTATTCTTTGTGATCTTCTGGTTTGTCTTTTTTTTTCCCCTGATCTTCCACAATGAAAAAGAATACAATGGTAATGAGAATTTTAAAAATTCAATTACAATGATCATAATCTTTATATCATCACCATCATCAAACTACAGTAGAGTACTATGCTGTGCTCAGGGCTTCACTAGTGTTAACCAACGTGATCCCCACAATAACCCTGAAGGGTGAGACCATGGTGGTCTCCACCATACAGATAAGAAACCATTACAGAGCCCAAAGTCATAAAACCAGCAGGGGCTCACACTCAAGCCGTTTGAATCCAGAACCAGCATCTCACCATTACACTCTGGTATCTCATACAAGGTGTACACAACTGACCTCAGATTTTCTATGAGCAGGGAGAGAGAACTGGCAATGTGAGACACATGTCACGGGGATGAAGAAAGTGCAGAGAGGGCAGCCAAAGGCTACTGCAGGCATACTTGGGTTCAGCAAAACATTCCTTTAGCTTCCTAAAGGCATTAGGAAGAAGTAAGAAATTTTCCTGCTAAAGACATACTTCATCCCCAGACAGATCTTAAAACATATTCACATAGACATACAGAAAAAAAAAAAAAAAAAGGCACAGTGCTCATGTCAGTTCCAGAAGATATACAGACAAAGCATGTGTTTTCAACCTCCATTTCCCAGTGGCTTAACCAAAAAATCAAATCCTCCTTTTTCAATTTCATTTCACAGACCTTAGACTCCTACATGTCTAAACTAAAAGAGTAACTTCAAACCTCTACTAAAAATGGCTAAAATACTAAACAACACATTGGCACACACACAACAAAAACCCAGAAAGAAATACCCCTTAATCTCACCATTACAGCTATTTATACTTTCTTAAATTATTTTGAATATATGCAAAAATTTTAGGATACCTGCACAATATCTAGACCATTTTGTATTTTGCTTCTACATTTAATACATTCTAAACAGTTACCCATTTGCATGGTCTCTCAAAAGACTTTTTAATGTCACTGGAAGCAGTGCAGAGCAGTATCTTCTCATGTCACTGGTGCATATCAATGGACCGGGCTCAAAATGACCCCAGGAGATTTCTAGCCCACTCCTGCCAGGCACAGCTAGTACCCACATTAACCAGAGTCCTATATCATTGTCATTCCCATATGCCTGGGTTGTCAAAGTAACCTTCTTAGATTGCCGAGTTCCACCCGTGAGGACACACTCACTTGAGAGACAAAGCCTACATCAGAAGACACTGGCTAAACTCTGCTGGCAGAAAGTGAAGGGCAGGGTACGAAAGACCACTGATGGCTTGCTCAGGGGAGGGAAAAGGCGAGACCGGCAAATTCCAAGCGATGCTAACTCTGGCAGCTCTTCTGCAGAACTCCAAACTACTTCTGTCCTCAAGCTAACAGTCTCTCAATTTACTGAAACCATTTCCAGGGATGAGAATGAAGGACTAAAACACCACAATCAGCAGCCAGACTGATGAAAATACTAGACCAACTCAATTTAATTACCTGAGGCCCCTGGCAGAATCTCCTTCAGGCAGACCACAAATAACAGGCATTTATTAAGAGCACAAAATAGTCAGAATGCATTAACAGCATAAATAACTTACGTTGTCTGACTCCTCAGTGCACTAAATCTAAAACCTTGCTCATCACTTGTGATCTAGTTGGTTGCAAGAAGAAAAACTTCTTCTAAAAAGTGTAAAACAGAGTATTATTTCAGGGCCATGAAAGTTACTTTGACCCAGAAATTCCAAATTTAATTTAAAGAAGTAATCCTAAAAAGAAAAATATTACAGGCAAAAATACCTTTCCTACAATATTATCTACTGTATCAAAAAATATCTGTATCTACTAGATACAATCTAAATCTAATGATGTAAGAATGGTTACAGTAAATTAACTGTATAGCCCATTAACTAACCATTTCAGTGATATTTGTACAGTACATGGAAAAATTGGAAGTGTGATACATTAATAGCAGGTAAAAATCAGAAATACAATATAATTACTCTAGTTTATAACTGACTTATAGCTTCTTAAAGAAATATAAAAACAACATACAAAACTAAAAATAACTGAGCTAGAGATAGTGAATTTTTTGTATCTTTTTTTCCTTGTCACAGATACTTCGTTTTTGTAACGAAAGGCCAGCTTGTTATATTTTCTATTTCTGGTGCTAAGCTTTCATCAATTTTTAAAACTCTTTCCTAATGCAAAGACAATCTGAGGCCAGCTTTAGAGAAAATGACATTCACTAATTAGTGTCATACTAACCCTTTCATTGATCCTTTCTCCCATAAATTTAGAGGAAATAATGTATGTGGTTAATAAAGTCTGTAAACTCTATTAAAATCTTTCCAAAAACAGTCCTTGGAAAGAAGATGCTCAACCCTAAAAAGAAAATGGTTTTGCCAAGAAAATTAATATTTTAACATGTCCAAAAAGGAATTATCAGATAAATTTCAAAACTAAAACAACGTATTGATGTTTTAGGTCAATTTCAAAACTGTAAACATGAGCACATAAGGAGAAGCCCTAAAGCCATCAATAAATCAAAACAAAGTATGTCTCCTCTAGGTATGATTGTGATATAATTTCATTTCAGAAAAAGTATAGAAAAATATAAAATGTTTGTGGAGGTTGGTGAAAAGTGGGTTGGAAAAAAGGATGTTTTAAAGACCCACAGAACACAAGATCCTATGCTTAGGGTGGTATTCAAAACATTTAACCCTAGTGCCTTCAAAGCAATGATTTATCAGCACTGTAACCAGCCCGGCTGATGTGAACATCCAGTAAGGCAGGGACTCATTTTTTCCAGGCTACCAAATTAAGTCTTTATAGTTTCCATCTATAGAGCTTCCAGAAGTCTTGTTAGGTGGGTTTACATAATAATAAACCCCAGAAAAGGACAGCAAAAGAGATGATAGCTGGAACAATTAGAATGGCCAAGATTCACCAAGTACATCCCATGCCAAGGTAAGCGTGAAGACCTGAACAAGAAGGTACAAGAACACATAAGCCGTCGTTTTTATTTTAACTATACTCTATGAAGGCAAAAACTTCATCCTTAAAACCTGCTGCCCTCTCAACACACTGCAAGATACTTAATAGTCAATAAAGGTTTTCTGAATTATTATTATTATTATTCTTTATCATAATCTTTCCCAAGGAAAGGTAGAAGATCCTGTTACTTAACAATCAGACAATGGAACGTCCTAATGAAATACATTGTTTTGAGCAAGAAAGACATATAATCTATTCCAATGGTCTTCTAACTCTGAATACAAACACTAATCAGTACAAAATTTCAGCATGCAGGCCCCTCATATTTTTATTTAGAAACAATATACAACCTTCTATATTAATTCAGAATACGAAAATAATTTTTAAGTTTGACAAAAATACAGAAATACTAAGTTCTAATATTTTTCCTTACATCTCCACATACCATCTTACACACCCACTGTGGAACCACCCATCTGCTCTTTCCCATATTTACATTACCAATATTTAGTGAGTTTGAATATAAGTTTGTGTTATACTCAAACTATAACTAGCATTATCTCTTTGACAATTTAGAAGACACTTTAGTAAGCCGAAGCATTCAAAGTCAGTATCAGGTCACCTATTTCAACATCTATCTACTACATCCCTCTCATTTTACTGATGAGCAAAGGAAGGCCAAGACACATCCAATGGCCCCCCAACGTCACACAAGCCATGCAGGGCACAACCAGGAATATGTTATGGCCACGGCTCCCAGGGGCCTCGTGCGCACAGACTCCTGGTTCTCTTCACTCGTCCACACAAGCAGGGTCTCTTGTCACAGTCATCACTGCACTGAAACCTGCGATGGAACTCAGTCAACAGAGTCCAGGGGATGGCACAGCAGAGAAATCCACCATCGGCATTTCTCCCAAAACTGGTGAAACTGCAGTGCGACCTTGGAATACAAACAGTTTATCTAAGTTCAATCTGACGTTCAAAGTCTTTCTATAGCAATTTAATCAAGCTATAGAGTATGTTCTCAATAAATCTAGGAAAGAGGGAAATGGAGGCAGGAAACGTTTTTTTGTTTCTGTTTTTTTAAAGAAAGGATACTGGGAATAGATTACAGATGCAAAGAGATCTAAAATATTCAAAGTAAAGTATGATCTTAACTAAAATGACGATCCATTTGGAAAAAATAGTCTCTTAACAAGAATCTAACTATTAGAGCTGAAAGAGGCCTCCAAGACAATTTGGGGTACAAAATTCTCATTTTAGACATAAAACACCAGAGACCCAGACGACTAGAAAAATAACTCACACAAGCAATGACTATGTGAAGGAGTTACTATGAAGTCTAGGGGGAATAAAGATGGATAGTATCCATCTTGCTCTCTGAAAAATAAATTACTAAAATTTTTGTTCTACTTTCTTAAAAACAAAATGTACTGCCAAAACAGAATTAGTTAGGAGAAATGTGACAACACGGAATAGCCTGCTATGTGTACATTATTAGCTATTAAGTTTCTGTGTTTCACCTTTTTAGGTTTGTTTTACTAACAGGACAGTTTTTAAGAATTAATAAAGCTGGGTATCAGTTCAGTTCTCCCTTTTATCCACCCCTCTATGGAATCACCATCTCCATGCCATTACTCAGACTGAAACTAGACTGTCCACCAATAACAGCACTCACAGGCTCGAGACACTTTTAATGTGATCAAAGAACACATATTAAATCAATTGCCACTTACCTTTCCTTTCCACCATTCTGACTAACCCTACCTGCTGTACACCCAAGTCCCTCAACAGTTAGAGGGTCCTAATCCTCTACTATCATGGGGAAAAGGGGCCATGACTGAAGAAATTACCACTGGTCCTGCCCTGCCTTGACCAGGAAGAGCAGTCAGAAACTTGGCCTCAGAACCAACCTCCACTTCCCATCCCCCATCTGCCAAATGGGATTTGGAAGCCCCTCAGGTTACATCATCATTACATAATGAAGCAAGGAAATATGTGATTTCTAGACTAATTAGTAACCAACAGTAACTTCTTTAATCAGTGCATCTGCGGCCTTGCCTGGTGTCTACTGTTAGTGGTGTTAAGTAACCACCACAAAGCTCAAAAGCTCTAAAACAACAAGAAAAAGCAAGGAGCCAGAGCACGTGTCTTTTACTTTTTACCCACCCACCACACCTGCCCTTCCCAGTCAGCCCACCTGACGGCCCTCCTAACCCTGGAACCCTGCGTGCATGCTGTCCTACCAGCTTCTCACCAAGGGAGTTGTGTTTTCTGAACGCAGGGTGAAAGACACCAATGTGCAACCAGTGCATCACCCAGTAATACTCAGTATGTACTTGATAATGTTCTAACACAGATACACTGTTTTTGGAAGACTACTATGAAATGAAAGGTAGTATGTCAGAAATTTATGAATGAAAAAATTACTCCCATCACCTTATTATCAATATGATTCATTCATCCGAGTCTGCAATATAAATGTGCTGATAGAGGTTTTTAATGGCTTTCCAATTAATTACTACATATTCACCCATTCCTGCAATGACTGATTTGCTCAAAAAATACTCATTGAATTCTAGTCATGTTAGCTCTCCAGAGCATGAACAAAGGTATAGCCTCAATTCTCAAAGACAGATAATTGAGAAGCTTGCTAAAAAAATTAGGATTTTTCATGTCTTATCCCAAGAGACATGGCTCCAGTAAGAATGGGATACCAACAGGGAATCCATACTTTTATCAAGCACCTCTGGTAGTTCCACTGCAGGTGGCCTGGGAACCAGACTTTAAACAGTGGTCTAAGGCAGGTCAGAATATATACAGGAATAAATATTCAAGGAATCACCTGAAAGTCCAAATCAGTGTCAGTGAACAGGACCACAGGACTTCACTGAACCAAGAAACCTGGTCACAGGCACGTGTAGAAGGTGGGCCTTACAGGAGCCAATGACAAAATGCGAAACCTGGATAAATGGGAAGTAAGTAGGTTTAAGGCAAGCTAAAAATGCTCTTCAAACACAGAGCAAGGGAATCCACTTAACATCTCAAGGATGTTGTGCCCGATTGCCAAAAATCAGTATCTTGGTTCTTTAAGTCTCATTTTTTTCCAAGCTATTCTTCAGAACTACCCAAGCTACATGGATCTAAAGGATACAGTATCACAATTTTAGGAGAGACACTTACAAACACTGTATTTCATTTCTATTATGCAGCTATAATAATTTATTGAAATTAAAACATGAAGCAATTTTAGAGATCATAAAATCTCCTTATTCGGTAACTGTACAATCTGAGGGCCACGATGGCCTGGTGACTAGACCCAGGTAACACACATCATGAAAGACAGAACTGGGGCCACAACCCAGGTCTCCTGGTTCCCAGCTCTTCCAACACCATGCTATCCCAAAATGCTTAAAGTCAACATTCCAATTCATCTCTAAGTTCTCTGCAAAGGCCACTTCCTGAACTCTGATACAGTTTCATGCAGTTTGGACAGAAGGCATAAGGGGAGGAAAAAGGCTATTTAATTTTCTAGAAATTAATTAAAACATGGATTTTATAAACAGCTGGTATTCCATATCACCGTATGCTGTGCTTGGGCGAGAGTTACTTCTAAAAATATTAAAGCTGTTCTGATGGAATTAGATCTGAGATCGATTCTTAGCTGGCAACCTAGCTGAAGCCCTGTTTCACACTAAAGATCTATAAAAGGGTAGCTGGCAGAATTTCATCCATTAATAGTGCCCAATATGCAATTCTCCCTTTAGTTAGACAAAACCTACCTAGAACTTTTTTGCTGGAAATTAAAGCTACCCATTAAAAAAAATCCTCCAAACAAGCTATTAAGTTTTCTAGCTTCAAAAATATGTTGTTACTCTATCTCTTCTCACCTTAAGATCTTCAAATCAGGGTCAAAAAGACTGAAGTCACCCAGGCAAGCTTCTCCTCATTAGGTGAGACCCTGACTTATGCATACATACACACACAGCCACCCTCCCTACCTCCGTCCAAAACAGAGTTGTCTGGCCATCTCCAGAGCTAGAGATATATTTTTAAGTTGGGCACTTGGTTTGAGAAATAGATTTATGTTCCTACTCTTCTTCCAGCCAATTAAAAGGTTCTACTTGGGTTGGGGCACTTAGGGAGGTGATGGGGCAGCGACAAGAGTCACAGACTTGTGCTTTGTATGGCAAAAACACTTCCTTAGCAGGAAAGCCCTCCTCTGAACCAAGAGAGCTTAGAGCTATTGTATCTCTTGTATACTCATCTTCACAACCAGCCTGTGTGATGCTGGAAAAAAGGAAGAAATGGGAGCTGTGAAGGGGTTAAAGCACAGAAGAGGAAAGGCTAAAAGCCAGACTTTGCAGACCACTACTGTGTTACTGAGTCACTAGACCAGTTGAAAAAAAAAAATCCCCCAGGTTCATGTGCAAAAAGCCACAGGGCCACTCTGATGCCAGGTGTCTCTTCAGCTAAGGCCATCTGGAGCCTCTGTCTCAGGAGGTTTACCTGGGTTTTATCTTTTGTTTACAGAATTATCACAGAAAGATGGAGGGACTCAGTATGATGACGAGTACCTTTACTTTCTCAGAGAGCCAGCAGGCACAGCCACAGCAATTTCTTTGAACTGATGATATTCATAGAATTACATACAAATTATGCTCCCAGAATTTAAATCCCTGAGCTTCAAGCTTATATTTTTCATGTCAATGTGACTACATTAAATACATCTTGTAATTATGATTAATTATTATTTTTAATTTTAAGAGTCAGATAGCAGATGGTGTCTGCTTGCTAACACTACACTTGTGTTACTTTTCTCTCCCCAGCAGAATCGCTGCAGGCAAGAGGCCACAGTTTCTGGTCCTCACTTTCAGAAGAGTTCTCAGCTGGGCCAGGAATGAAGAATCCAGCAAGTGTTTGGGGATGGAGCCCCTTGCGAGAGCTCTGGCATTATTCCCCTAAGACCAGGCTAGTTCTCTGCCTCTCATAGATGATGAGCTGAATGCAGCCCCCAGGCACTCTCTGTGCTTAGGGTGACTTACAGCAGCACTGCAGGATGCCTGAGAGGGGGCAGAAATGGAGGGTGTCTTGTTGGGGGAGCTGATACAATGACAGTTGGTGTTTGTGTTCCTTGCGTGTACTAGAAGAATACTGGCTTTGGAATCTGGCAAATGTGACTGGTGGTCCCAGGTCCCCTATTTAATAGCTTGAAAGCATTATTTAATGCTTATCACCTCCCGTACAGGGAACCGTGAGATGAGATGAGAGGAGGTGCCCACAGCATGTAGTCCAGGGCCTGGCACTGGAGAGAGTCCAAGAGAAAGAGAGCCGTCCTGGCTCAGAGCACTGCTCAGGGAAGCAGGCAGCACAAGACCGAATATGCTGTAGTAAGAAGAGACCATTTTCAAGGCCTCCTCTCCCTGGATTCTTCCACAAATTAAAGGACTCAGACACCTACGAGGGACACATCAGGCAAGGGAAGGTGGGAAAAACATACTGGAGACCATGCATTGGAGAAGGGCTGTCAAACAACTGAGAGAATCTGCAGAAAAACATTTGTACACACATACAACATTTTGCATTTCATCTCAGTGGATCCACAGACTCCCCAAGACCTTCTTATTTGATGGCCTTCAATTCCTTGGTGAAGGGTAGCTGGTATGTATCTTGAAGTAACTGCACTATATCGTCACTATTTTACAATAATATCATCACTGCCACTTGAAAAATCCAAGCTCATGAGCCTCCAACTAAATAATGAAAACAAAACTGGAGCAGGAAATAAATATGAGAGATGGAAACACAGCCCAACTTCAGCCATTCTGAAGCTACGCCTCAGGCTCAGCCCATTTCTGAAGCTTTCAGAAGGACAGTGCTGTGGTTCTCTAACCTCAGGCCATCTCCTCAAGGGCCCCTCAGAAAGGTTCCCCTCGACATCACTGCGGGAGTTCCCAAACCTGGCCTCAGGCCAGAGGAAATGTGGAAATACTCATACGGGGTGAGATCCTCCTGACACACCGTGCCAGGCAGAGGTCAGAAGCCACCCAAGACTGCGCCACCCAGGCACACACACACCGGCTCCCACAGGCACCATCTGCTGTGTCCTACGGCCAGAGAAACAACAGGACATCTCTCCTATCCCCGCAAGAGAGCCCATCAGCTCGGATGAGCAGGATGAGGTGAGGAAGTCAAAAACAAAGACAAGGAGAAGAGAACAGCTTTTCTGTTCTGCTTCATCAACCACAGAGCTGTCAGACTGATTTCTACTGTTTCCCCTCACTGCCTTCGGATAACCCTGGGGTTTGGACATATTTCGTGGGTCTGGTTCTCCATAAGGACACAGAATGACCCTGGCCTCTCTTTCACTTTGAAAAATTATACCCTTGATCTGTGAAGTCCCAGACAGGAAGTTAAGAAGGAAGAAATCTACCCTCACCAATTTCCACACCTAGGCCACTTCTAAAGGGCACACTTACCTTCTTCAGTCTTTGAATTTCCAAGACCAAGATGAAGGGGTGTGGAAGTGAGAGACAGGAAAGCTGGACTGCAGTCCTGGTTTTTCCACTTACTAGGTGCTCCCCCTTCAGAAAGTTACTCTTTTTGCCTAGCCTCCTCCCCTGTAAAACAGAATTAATCTTTCCCTGATTACCAAACAAGGTTACTGTCAAGAGCATCCCAAGGAATCCTTTTTTAATAGCTCCAAACAGACAGAAAACATCAGTTTCATTGAGAAAAATGAAGAGGGGTGGACTTAAAAAGAAACCATATGCTCCCACAGCCCTGAAACCATGATTCTGCTCATTCTGCACAGTGGTACAAAGTCTGGCTCCCAGACAAGGATCCAGTCAACAACAGCCATGGACTCAGTGGCATCTGCAAACCGCTCTCACCCACCGAGGAGCCAGAACACCCTCCCTTCACCTCCTCTACCTGTTCCTTCACAAGCAATGATCCAGTGTTACAGGAAAGTCTATAGAGCTTGGTAACAAAGGGACAACTAAAAATGCAGGCATGGGAGAGGACCAGAATACGAATGGCACTCTCATTAAGATGCAGGCCAGATCCTTTCCAAAAAGGTATGGCCAGAGGCAAAGGGACACCATCTGTCAGGCTAACTCCAGCCAAGGCGTACAAATAAATGCAATAACAATCTTCATCTCAGAGGTACTCTGACTATATATTCTTCATTTAACAACTGCAAATCAAAGCTGTCCTTCCTGACTACCAAACAATTTCTACTTCATCCAAATTCCTCGACCAAGAACTGGCAGTTTCCAAACCCTGAGCCCAACACTCCATACAGCAGAGAGGATCACTGAGAACATGCACCTTCAGGTGCTGTATCCTTTCTCTACCAAAAGAAACCTGGGCTCCTCAGAGAAATGGCTGATTTCAGAGCTGGGGCAGAGTATGGAAAAGATGAGCCTGGAACATCTTTTTATGCCAGAAAGTAAGAAAAGGTCTCCAAAAAGGAAATATCACATGGACACAAAAGCCAGCTTGAAGGGGCTCCGACTGGCCAAGTCTGGGGCAATTTAAGCACCAAATAATTGAAAGAATTAGAAAATAGGAATTCATGGCTCCATACCAATAACTGATTGACAGACAGACAGACATTGAAGGGAAGGCTCTTGCTTACAGGAGAGTGCGGAAAACTGACTGGTAAGTATGGAAGGAATACCGAGTTGGAATTTCATGATTTTGTACCCATCACAGAAAAGACTGGATCCAGTAAGAATCACCAATGGGATGCTAAATATTGCCCTGATTTTGATGAGAAGCAGGATATTTGCAGGATCTTAAAGTGTCTCCCCATAGTTTTATTTTTCCTCCTCTGCAGCTAGTAAGCAAACAGTCAAGAAACTGGACCACATCTTGACCGAGTGATTAAAGTTATCACCACCAAGAGGACTTATTCACCTCCAGATCTGGTGTCCCAAGAAGGACACAATACCACCTATGCAATATTCCAACTAAGACTGTATAACCAGAATCTGTCCCTGAGGAAACATCAAACAACCCCAAACTTAAATCCATTCTATTTTTTTTAGGTGGGAGGATATATTCCTATAAATTGTCAATGTCATGAAACACAAAACAAGGCTGTGGAAATGCTTCAGATTAAAGAAAGCTAATGAATGAAATAAAATGACTAGATCCTGTATTGGAGAGGAAAATATTACAAAAGACATCATTGAATTAACTGGCCAAGTCAGAATATGAATGCTAGATGTGATTTAAGAAAAACATTTTAGCAATTGTTAAATTTCCTGAAGCTGACAATTATACTGTGGTTCTATGAGAGACCATCCCAATTCTTAGGAAATAAATATTTAAGTAAAAAGAGGCAAAAGGTCATGATGTATGTAATATATCTTCAAAATGGTTCAAAACATACTGTGTGTGTGGATGGGTGGAGGTGTATAGGGGTGTGTCTGTGTAAAAGGAAAATGATAAGGCAAATAGGGTTACATTTTGATAGCAGGTGAATCTGGGTAGAGGAGACAGTTACTCTTTGTACTTGTTTTCCCGTAAGCTTGAAATTATTTCCAAGTAAAAACCAAAAACACATGTGCCCTCATTCTCTGATGATATTCTTGAAACCTTGCCCTGTCATACCTTCCATAACAGCATTCTCTTTTGGACTTCCTACTTCCTCTCTGACTTGTCCTTCACAGGCAATTCTTCCATTCCCTAAAACTGGGAGGACTCTTGTTCTCAGCCTACACTCCAGCCTACAGAAAATCCCAGGCAAGGTTCGAACTCCACACAGACACACCACCACGTAGGCCCACAGTCCCCACCACTCTACCCACTGGACCTCTCCATCTAGATTCCCACAGGCCCCTCACCCGCCACTCAGCACTGACAGAACGCAGCTTCCAGGTCTGCAAAACACTTAGACTAGCCTGGGGCCTGAGAAAGCAACACTGCCGGACACCAGCCTCTGACTCCTCACTCTTACTCCCCACGAAGAGGGGCACTCAGGTGGAAGGGCAAGGGGAAGGAACAGAAGCAGGCTCTGTTCCTTGCTTTCCAACAACAGTCAGCTGAAGGAGAACGATGACCCATGAGCTCCAGGGAAAGGGGAGAACTGAGGAGACAGCCGGGATAACCTCACTCTGCAGTGATGGCGAGGAAAGTCCGCACTCTCAACAACATGCCACAACTTTAGGTCTTTTCTCATGCCCCAGGCACGTACGCTGCCAAAAGAGGACCCCGCAGCTCAGGCTCAGGTCCACTGTTCTTTACCTCCCACAGCTGCCTCTCAACCTCCCCATTCTGCACATCGGGTCATCAGGGTTCCCACTTTCTCAGGGAACAACACAGGCCCAGGGCTGCATCAGAAAACCACAGGTATTAGTCAATTTGAATTAATATCCTTTCATGCTTTACAGTCGGTATCACTTTATTTTTTTTGGCCTTTGTAAAGGGATAAAAAAATAAAGTTGAGGACATCTCTGATGATACATAGGCATGTTTTATCATATGAAACACAGCCCACAGGTAAACAATGAATCTGGAAACAAGAGATGTTTAACTCACAAGTGGCTTGGGCACCCAATTCCAAATGTCCCCATGGGAACATTTTTAATCAAGCTGCTTCCTAAGAGATCCCCGCCCTCTTAAGAAAACTACTGAAATTACTACCCAGCTTCTGGCAGATCTCTAAGAACTGGAAGCTACCTCCCATTTGGACTTTGCAGATGGCTTATTTGCATATTACAATTCTCCCAGTTGATGACTGTTTGGGGGGATATGGGAAGAAGCAGATGGATGGACAAACACATTTTTCTAATGTGTCACTTTGGCAAGTAAGTAGGCTAATAAGTAACCCCTGAATTATAAACTTTTATCACAACTTATATGCAAAGTCATTAAAAGGTTACAAGGAGGTCAGTTTATAAATGCAGCAAATTCCAAAAGGACAAAAAGCCTAATTCTAGTTCTCCCAAAATTTCACTTGGGAATAATCAAAAGAAGCCAAATCCCATGGCTCTGGAGGCAGGTATTAACAACTTCAGGAAAATTACACAAAACAGTGATATTGGCAGTGGAAAATTAAGGTGGACAAATTACAGAAATGAAAGGTTAGAGAGTAATGTTTTACAAATCTGAGGCCAGTACTGGCATAATTCTAGTCAACAAGTTATCCTAATTTTGCCCAAAATAATCAGGCAATTTATAGTAAAATTTGTTTTTGTCCTGAATTATCCACATAATGGCTTCAATTCTCCACTTATCATACAGAGACAGGCAAAATGCACACTGAAGAACAGGCATCTTTTACTGAATTCCAGGTGTTCATGCTATTATCAGCCAGACTTTGGCAGACAATCTCAAATGACTTTGACTATCATCCTGACATCAACACTTTTAGACAGTTAAAGAACCATGATAATCTCCACAACTTTAGCTGATTAGATGTATAAAAACTCTTATGAATATGTGATCAGATATTGATTAAAATGAAATAAAGTCAGTATACAAAAGTCATCATTTGATTGTGATTATAGGATATTTTATAAAAAGAAGGAAGTGAACAATGGTGTCACAAAAATCATCAGGACAACATCCTGCACATATCTGGTACATGTAAACTAGCACAAGAAAGTAATTCTTCAATATGTACTAATATCCAGCAATTCTCATTCTTTCTGATCTACCTCCAAAGAAATAATACTGAATGATGGAAGTGTTTTACACACATTCACTATAAAATTATCTACAATCTAACTAAAGAAAAATGGCAATATTATATCCCTTCACAGATTGGTTATAGAAATAATGTTACAACCACATTACAAAGTTGTCTACAAGCATTAACAATAGTTTTTAAAAGGGCATTAAAATGACATAATTAAGTTTGTACATATTCGATACATGAAAAACAAAGCCATCAACTGAAACTTTGTTGACATCTGTAAAAGCTGTAAAACCTTCTCATAAACTACATGTAAATATTTAAAGAAAATGACTTTCTGATAAATAAACCACCTGGCCAAATTTCTGAGAGCCGAAGCTAGTAACTCTCAAATATTTTGGAGATAATGGCCTTCTGGGCTTATCCATCTTTCAGACCCCTCCAGTGTAGCCAGTCCAAGCCTAAAATCATCTCCTCCTCCCCCAAAACATGTTGCTCCTTCTCCCCCAGTCTTCCCCAACCAGCTGAATATACCACCATCTAGCAAGTCTCTCAAGCCAAAGAACTTAGGCTTCACATTCCCGTCACATTCAATCTGATACATTGGCTAAGTCTGATGAATTCTACCTTGAAAAAACTTTCTGATCTTCCATCTCTCTCCAACCCCATTGCTGGATCATAAGCTAAAGCCACCATGTTCTCATGCCCAGATTACTGCACCAACCCTCTACTGTCTGCCTCTCAAACTAGTAGAGTTAGGCTTTGCCTGGGTTCAGATACTGACTCTGCCACCTAGCAGCTATATGTCTGTGATCACGTCACTCACCTTCCCTGAGCTCCTGCAGATGATCATAGTACCCACCTCACAGGGGTGCCATGCGGGTGAAATGAATCAATATATGTAAGCAGGCAGAACAGCATCCAACACCTAAGAAGCACTGCAGGTGTCTGCTCTTGTTACTCCTTTTTCCTCACTGCGTCCCCAACACAAAGTACAGTGTGTGGCATGTAGCAAATGCTCTGTAATGTCTACTGAGTGGCTAATTGAGTCCTACACTAAACACACACCAACAAGATTCTGACCAAAACATTTCCCAATGCCAGATATCCTTATTTCTGCCAATACTTCAAAATAATGTGAAATGGAGCCTCAGTTTAACTCCAGAGATCAACCTGAAAAGAAAGTGGCCATAAAATTTAAGTTTTGAAATGTAATGTTTTAAAATTCAGTTGTTGCAACTATTTAATTTGAGTGTTTTTTCCTTGGGAAATTTTTAATTTTAACTCTAGTATCCTGAAAATTTTTTTAATCATAATAAATGTCCAGCCATCTGTCCTATCTTCTCAGAAAACACCAAAATACTACATCTCAGAATCAGAAAAAAAATTGTAACACTCAATGCTGATGAGAGTGTAGTGCTAGTGGGAGTATCTACTAGCATGTTTTGCAGTGTATATGAAGAGTTTGTAAAGAGTCATACACGCTAAGGTTCCCTTTAATCCCTAAAAAATAATAAGAGATGTGAACAAATATTTAAACATAACTGTGTTCTTGTCAATGTTCTATTGTGAAAAACTGAAAACAGTCTAAATGCCTAACAATAGAAGACTGTTTAAATAAATTATGGTTCACTCAACTATCCTTTTAACCCCTCTAGCTGTCAGATTTTGGATGATTTCCTTCTTTGTTGCTGAGTTCAGAAAAGCAGAACTCTGCCATTTACCAGGTATGGGATCTTGAGCAAGTTCCTATGCCACAGTTTTGTCACTTGTAAACGTCAACTACAGAATTGTCAAGACTGAATTAGTTAACTCCTGTAAGTTGAGAACAGCCCTGGGACAAGTACCCCGCACAGGCAGGTGATGGTATGATTTCCTTTTTGTACTTATCAAACTCTTCGCAGGGATCCTATGTCATTTCAAAGCCAAAAAAAAAAAAAAAAAAAAGAAATCAATAAATATCACTAACAGTTTCTAATTTCTTAAAAGAAATCTAATTAGGCAAAAATTTAATTCAATTAATAAATCTATAATCCTTTATCAGGAACCTCTGAGACTCAAAATGTTTTCAAATACATAATTTTCAGATTTAAAAAAGACGATACGGTAATGCATTGACTGTTCAATATAAAACCCTAAGCCAGGTCTGGGCCAGCACCCTACAATTAAAACATGAATGTTCACACAAAATCAAATCAGTCAAGACAGTAAGTCAATGCAGGTGAGGTTTTACTGCTAAATAAATTATTCGGAAACTTTACATTTTCAGAGCTTTTTAAACTGCAGAACTGTGAATAAGGGGCCCTGAAGGTCTATTATCAAATGCTAGCCTCACGGCAGCAGCAACAATCCAAACTGGCACATGGCTGATTAATGCCACTACAGATGCTTGGACGAAAAAACAAATAAATAAAGACGATTTACTAAGTCCTCAACCCTGGCAGGATGTCACTAGAGCAGGTTTATCAATGCAGTGCTACTGACATTTTGGACTGGATAATTTTGCATTGCCCTATAGGATGTTTAGCAGCACCCTGGTCACTACTAGATGCCAACTGCACCTTCCGAGTCATGATAACCAAATGTTTCCAGACACTAAATGTCCCCTGGGGGGAAGGGCAAAATCATCCTTCCTTGAGACCAGGGTACTAGAGAAAAAAAAAAAATAAACTACCCTTCTCTTCTCCACAACAGAACTCTAAACAGCAACTTCTGCTGGAGTGATGCTTCTTTTATTGTCTCCCCACTCTCCTCAACCTCCACTACTCCCCAAACCACAGCCAAAATAAACCCACTGCTGTCCCCAAGTACAACATGATTTCACAACTCAAGGCTCCACCCAGAGCAGGTGACTCCACCTGCCTTCATGCCCACCTATAGAAGACAGTCTGACATACAGCTTTCTCAAGAAGGCACGTCTCACATTAAGCATTATGACCAGAGACATGAGCAATCTACAGGCGTCAAGAAACATGACTCCAAAGGCAAGAAATTTGTCAGCTGAAAAATCCAGTGTTTAGCTAGTTTTTGCTATCTATAGAACTGGGGAGACAGGGAGGAATCACACAGGCAACATTTCCCAGACTGGTTTTTCCCAGAAATTGTCTTGAAAGACGTTAATAAGCATCTTCATATTTGTGATGCTCAAATAAGGTTAAAAATTATCTTTGACCTTTATTTTTGGTTGCTGTTAGTACCACGTGATCACTTTAAGCCTTTAATTGGCTAATTTTTTATGAAGTTTCAAGACAAAATAGAGAACATTGCATTTCCCAATCTTATTTGGACATTAAAGCCCATTTTTCCTTATGCTCCAAAAATATCTACTTCCCTGATGAAAGATCCAAGGAGCACCAGTCTGGGAAACAGTGAAAGAGTCCTACCCACAGGGACAATCCTAAAATCATCTTTCAGCTATTAGTTTCCACTTCCTTCTAAAAAAAATGTACCTATACGTACAGTTTTACAAATTGCAGCATTATTCAAAAGAGCCAGTTGAAAACATTCACCTATAGGGCACAGGTTAAGAAAGTCATGGCATAATAATATAACAGAACACTACCTTGTCTAACCTTCTGTACCATGCTGATGGCATTATACACTCAGAAAAATTAAAGCTGAAAATAACTATATAAACCAATTTCACCAGTCTCTTCAAAACAGAAAAATAAGAAGTTAAGATGCAATAATCCACTAAAACTGCAGGCTCTATTAGCAAAAAAGCAAAACAGGAAACTTAGTCTGTCAAAGATATGATTCTGAAGGCTGATATCTTCTTGTTTTAAAAATAATAAATAAAAGAGAATACTTCTGATAAAGCAGTAACAATATTTTATTTCCCTTCACAGTTTCATAATGATTCATAAGCACTTTGCTCCCTCATTGATAGCCTCCTCCAGCTCCCAGACCCTCAGCCTCCCCTCTCCCCTCCTGCACCGCTTCACAAAAAGAAAAACAAAACAACCACCTCTGCAAAAAATACAACAACTTCTTTTATTAGCTCAGGGCATATGGAACTCGTTTTGGCAGATTTCTCCTCGTTGATTCCAATTTTTAAACGGTATCACTACAACCAATTAAGAACAGTTGAAGTTATACCCATAGATTATGTTTTCCCCTCAACGGAACAAAATGCAGCTGCTACTGCCTGAAAAATGGATCACTGATTCACTGCATATATCCCAGAAAGTCATCATGCCTCTTTGCTAGCTCTGTATGTCTCTGTCACTCTCTGCTACTGAACAAAGGCCTCATTAATTAGGGAGTCTTGCAGAAGGCAGAAGGCAGACTGTCTCGGAACCTCGACTCCCATGAACACCTTTCTGGGTCCTGCCACTGAGCGCAGGTTTTAACCTTCTCATTCACAGAATTACAACCTGCCATGCAGTGGAGAAAGTAAGATGGTGCAAAATTATTTTTCAATCTACGAGAGCAAATTATTTACTGATTAAAATGATTACACTGCCATTTGACTGAATTCAACAAGGTTAGTGGTAACTATTTTTCCTACAGGAAAGATAATGATGTTAATTGACTTCATAATGGGGTAGTGGGTTTTTTCTTTTAATTTGACTTTTGTTCTAAGTTTTTTACAATGAGCATGTACCAATAGAGGGAAATAAAAAAATAAGATGTTACAGGGGAAAATTTGAAGATGAAAAGATTACACATTTTTCAAAAGGCCAAATTTATTCATAGAAAATACAGGTGGTCAATTATATGGTTTTATTTGAGAACTGCTAAAAGGTTCCAGAAAACACTTCTTGCAAAATAGACTTTGGGCAGGTCCATAGCCTCAGCCCTTAGAGGGTACTCACTAGAAAGCCAACGTTTGATTCACCAAATTTTGCAAGAAACACTCAACAATGAGTTGCCACCAGTCACTGAGCACCTGTAAGCAGACAGCACACAGCCAGATTTTCTAGAACAGCCAGGAGGGGCCACAAGGACAGAAGACCCTCAGTAGGGAAAGGAGGGCATTCTCAGATGGACCTGAGAATCACCCTAGTGAGGGAGTGTCATTGGCACCTGGGCACCTCTGTGGGTCCCTGGAGGCCAGGGAAGCTTGCCCTTGTTCTGGAAATGCTGCTTCTAGCCACGTGGATGTGGGAAAATTTGAATCTTAACCTTTCCAGGCCTCTGTTTCTCTATTTATAAAGCAATGGTGTTAATAACAACGATAATAATAGTAATACACAGTGCACAAGGTTGTTAACAATTTTGGTCACCCTTTTTCCCAGAGTTTGACCTACTACAGAAAATAGCTATCCCATCCTAATTCCAAGGTCACTAAAGACACTGACACAGATTTTCAGTGGGCCAGCCCTGACTGCTCCCTGAAATCCAGCCAAGACAATTTCCTTGACATAAGGGTTCAGTCCAAATACAGAGCCCAGAAATAACCCACAAACTTTAGGTCAATTAATCTTTGACAAAGGAGGCAAGAACACACAATGGAGTAAAGACAGTCTCTTCAGCAAACGATGTTGGGAAAACTGGACAGCTGCACATAAGTCAATGAAGTTAGAACACACCCTCACACCATACACAAAAATAACTCAAAATGGCTTAAAGACTTAACCACAAGACAAGATACTATACATTTCTCAGAAGAAAGCACAGGCAAAACATTTATCTAACATAAATCTCAGCAATGTTCTCTAGGGCATAGCAAAGGAAACCATAAGCAAAACGAAAAGACATGGGAGAAAATATTTGCAAAGATGAGACTGACAAGGGCTTAATTTCCAGAATATAGAAACAGCTCATACAACTTAATAAGAAAAAAAACACCCACTCCAAAAATGGGCAGAAGACCTAAACAAGCAATTCTTCAATGAAGACATGCAAATGGCCAATAGGCATATGAAAAAATGCTCAATATCGCTAATTATCAGAGAAATGCAAATCAAAACTACAATGAGGTATCACCTCACCAGTCAGAATGGCCATCATTCAAAAGTCCATGAATAATAAATGCTGGAGAGGCTGTGGAGAAAAGGGAACCCTCCTACACAGCTGGTGGGAATGTAGTTTGCTGTAGCCATTATGGAAAACAGTATGAAGATTCCACAAAAGACTGAAAATAGACTTACCATATAATCCAGCAACCCCACTTCTGGGCATATATCTGAAGGGAACTCAAATTTGAAAAGATATATGTACCTCAACGTTCATAGCAGCACTATTTACAATAGCCAAGACATGGAAACAGTCTAAATGTCCATCAACAGATGACCAGATAAAGAAGCTGTGGTATATTTATACAATGGAATACGACTCAGCCATAAAAAATAATAAAACAATGCCATTTGCAGCAACATGGATGGACCTGGAGATTGTCATTCTAAGTGAAGTAAGCCAGAAAGAGAAAGAAAAATACCATATCACTCATATGTGAAATCTTAAAAAAGAAAAAAGAAAAAGACAAATGAACTTATTTACAAAACAGAGAGACTCAAAGACACAGAAAACAAACTTATGGTTACCAGGGGGAGACAGGATGGGAAGAGATAAATTGGGAGTTTGAGATTTGCAGATACTAATTAATATACATAAAATAAATAAACAACAACATCCTACTGTATAGCACAGGGAACTATATTCAATATCTTGCAGTAAGTTACGGTGAAAAAGAATATGAAAATGAATACATGTATGTTCATGTATAACTGAAGCATTATGCTGTACATCAGAAACTGACACAACATTGTAAACTGACTACACTTCAATAAAAATATATATATACAAGAAAAAGGGTTCAATATCTTTCCTATTTCCTCCAACAGAGGAATGTGGCTAACCCAGTCATGTTAATTTCCAAGACTAAAAGGGGCAAGGATTTTTATCTTTTTTTCCTCTTCTTGGAATCCACACATTTTCAGCATTATCACACAAATGCACAGACACACAACAGCAACTCTGTGGGGATAATGAGGAAGAAAAGAATGCTTGCAACTTGCTGACAATCATCAGCACTTTACAGTACCCTGAAAAAATAGTAGTCAGGTTAAGGAAAGAAACTTACTTCCCAAAGAGATCTGTTTAGAAAGCATGTCCCCAAAGGTTGAAAAGATAGATAAAGGGCATTTTGCCCAGAGCCTTCTCAAACACAGCCAAATGATTGAGTCTACCCACCAAAGAGGGAGAGGGTGACAGAGTATAAAGGAAATACAAAGCCCTTTAGAAAGTGACCACACAAGATCTCCAGTATAGTTGTCAGTCATTTGATTTACCAGGCAGCCACCCAAATAAGGCACTGGTAATTTAGTGGCATTAAGATGAGCTTAGTCAGGGAGGAGAGCAGAGGGAAACTGAAAGCTTTTCATGCGGCTAAAACCAAAATAAAGCATTTCCAGTGACTGTGTAACACCATAGGAGCAGTGAAGTGCTAAAATGACTTCTGTGCAGATATACAAACATCTTGCTGCCATTCTTTTCCTGGACACCAAACATTACATTGCATTATGAAATGATCACTGGAAAGCCCAAGGATCAAGCAAAGATTTTCTCAATCATTAAGGTACTCTTCATGACAGATTTCTTAAAAGGTCTTCAAATATCTAGAGGAAAACAAATGTGTCCTTTATTTGACAAATGAAAACTTCAGAGCTTAGCACAGACAACAAAGGAAAGAGTGCTGTCTTCCTCTGGGAAGCTTAAAATCACTGAACATTCAAAACTGCAGGGAACAGACTGCCTGGGGGAGGGACAATCATGTGGTTTTTGCTAAAAATATAGCTATTGTTGTTATTTATCTGAACACAATATTTTGTCATTTTAATTTTCACCAACATCAGCTGGATATTTTGTAAAGACAGCCAGTTTTCAGCAGCGCATGGATGGCATAGCACTGCTTTCATGGGAAAAAAACAGTGGATGAAAATTAAGGAATCAAAACTTCACTTGGAAAGAAAATGGAAAATAATACTTTTATTTTTTCAACTATAGGCATGTAACAATGCTCCTAGTGTTTCACTGCCACACAGCTCTCAGATCCTAGAGCTTGTGGTGCTGGAAAGCAACAATTGTACTAAGAAACTACTCTTGCTGACTCTTACTGTACAATGAAAAGACTGTCTCAACTTCATCTAGGCTAAGAAAAAAGGCAGCCTCTCCTTACTCCCATTCAACATAAACTCACAAGTAAAATGACAGTAAAAGAAAGAAGTGAAGCATTGAGACATGCTACAACATGGATAAAGCTTGAAACCATCACACTAAATGAGAAAATTCAGACACAGAGGACCACACGTTGTACGATTTCTTTCCTAAGTGAAACGTACAGAATAGGCAAGTCCAGTCCATAAAGGCAGAGGTACTTCCGTGATTGCCAGGGGCTTCCAGGAAGGTGGGTGAGCTTCAGGGGTAATGGCCAGTGCGTGTTAATGAGGATCAAGTTTTTTTCATGGTGATGAAAATGTTTAAAATTTGTTGTGTTTATGGTTGTACAACTCTGTAAATAAACTAAAAACCACTCAATTGTACTCCCCAAATGAGTAAGTTACATGGTCTGCAAATTATATCTCATTAAAATTTGTTATTAAAAATTAAATGTTATTAAAAATTAAACACATTTACAAACATACACAAAATTAAAAGTATCATCTCAGTAACATGTACTCACACTCCCTCTCCTCACTTTAGTCTCAAACGTAGACTCCCTTGACCTCTGTATTCCAGAGCTGGTGCTTCGCAAACTTAACATACATAAGAATGACTGCAGACTTTGTGAAAGAGCAGATTATGATTCCCTAGGTCTGGGGGGGAGCCTGAGAGTCTCCCTTTCTAGCAAGCGATCAGGTGTGGCAATGTGAAGCGGGTGGTGCTGCCCCCACACCACAGATGTTGTACCACAACCACGGACTCATACCATCCTAGAGCACGAGGCCCAAGTCCGGCCACAAGCCACAGCCAGGAGTATCCCAGGAAGGACTTTCTCTCCCGGCCCCTCCCGTGCACAGTGCTACACAGACAGAACGAGCGGCAACCCCACGCCCGCCACTGGGACTTCTTTACACATAGACAGGGCGCAGGCTTGCCTTCTAGGCCGGCTCTGCTGCTACTGCTGCTCTGTTTCACAGGGCATCCTCGGGCACTGAGACAACTTCCTCATACTTTACTACGGGACCCCACCCTACTAGCTGCTGACTTCAAGGAGTTGTTTCCAGGGTGAAATAAGAAAATGTGAGTAAAAGGAGACTAAAGAACCATAAAGTGTTATATTATCTTATGATGGGGAAAAGTGCTGAGAGAGGCAGGTTCTCATTCCGAGTCCCCTGATGGACACGAAAGACAGAGAAGTCAATTCCTGCTGCCTCCTCCTGTGGGCACTGAAGGTAGAGGCCAAGGCAAAGCCCCTTCTTATCCCTTTTAAGGGGGAGAGAGAAGACTTCAGTGACCAAAGCTAACTAGACATGTTCTGAGAGTCGGTACAAGTTTTAGTCCTCATCTTTAGGGTCCTGTGAGAATGTCAGTGTGAGATCACGAACTTAATCAGGAGGAACTTCGTTACCATCATGGGGTCTCAGGTATGATGTCTCATACTCAGTTCATGCACATCTCCAGCACATCACTGCCATGCCATGAAAATTCAACATCTCTGGTTCTGCTGTAGCCAGAAAGAACTGAAGCCAATTAAGTTCTAAATGAGCTTTACCTTCTATTAAATTGTAGATCCCTGAGGATAAAAGAAAACTTATTTCAGTGTAGAATATATTTTAGTTTTCATGATCAATTTCAACCAAAAGCAAAAATAAAAAAAAGAAACCAAAATGTACTATATGTCTATCGTGGACCCATATTTAACCCATAAAAATTAATCTTGCTTTCAAAATCATGAAAATACTCAAGAAATATAGAACTTATGATGTATTTCTCTAAAAATAACTTCAAAAATAAGTTCCAGAGACTTGTAAAAAGCCAATCATCCACTTATTACAGAATAGTCTTAAAACCTGATGGAGTTACTCTACCTCCGTATTTCCTCATAGCAAAAAGATTGTTAAACTTTATGAAATAAGACTAATAAAGTGTATCTTCTATTTGCAAGTTATATTTATATTATAAACCCATAAACACCAAAAACTAATTAAGGAAATCATTCACATTTTTCATACAATGAAATCTGTCATAATGAGTAAGTACACTCTTAGAGAAACAGAGGAAAAAAGTTAATTGCCAATTCAAAACAGATCCTTCACTGGAAAGAAATGAGAGCCTTATTTAACACCCTGGCATTATTAAGAACTTTTCTTTCTCCAAACAGTAATGTTTGAGCTGTATTAACTTTAATGTAAGGAGCCTACAACCTAAAAAAGAGATGAGTAAAGATATGAATTAATCATTTTAAAAGCATTCTTATAATGTAAGAAAAGCCATCATTTTAAGGGGGCATTGCCCTATTTTTATTACAATTCTCCTGTGAGTCAGCAAACTAGCTTATAGAAGACAATCTAAGTTTTTTTTTAATTAATAAGCTTTTATTTTTAACAAAAACTTTAGAAAATTCACTAGAGTTCTTAGAATAGCTTTTCTTGAAAAATTTGCATGAAAATTGTGCTTTCCCCCCAAAGGAAAAAAACATCTAGACATTGCTCAGCCATCACAATGCTAACACCCTGTTTCTTTTTAAGTGTATGTTTTAATAGTTCAAGGGCCTTCCCAAAGTTCTTGCTTCCCACTATAGGGTGCATTCACCCCATGAAAGTCACTGTAGTCATTCCAAATATATCGAACACTGAAACCAATCCAACAGTCAAACATCTACTTTTATGTATCTCTCACCCTAAATCATAAACTCCCTGAGAACAGAAACAGCCCTTTCACTCCCATTTTTAACTCCCCTAATGCCTGAGCCCAGCCCGTCAGCCAGAACAGACTGTAAACAGAACAAAGCCCTCTGCTCCCACACAGCACTGATCAGAAAAGATCATTTGTTATCACGTCCATAGATCAAGTGATCAGTTAAAAGGATGAAAAGAAAGGAAACTATCATTTGCTGTTTGCCAGAACCCAGTGTGCATTTTGGTGTTTAGTCCTTTCAATATACCCTGAGGAAGCTGAATTTTGAGAAGGCACTGTTGCCAAGCTTGAATAAGGTGGGGCCTCAAATCAAATCCAGGACCAGAGAGTTAACACTGCATTAACACACTGACCCATTTAGTGGTACCAAGGGCTCCACCCTAACTTAGCAAATAAATACTTGAGCAGTACATTTGCATCAGAAAGCACTTTTGTTAGTGGCCTGCAGATCTCGGGGCAGCAAAATGACTCCGTGAGCAGCCCAAGTGTGGTACATCTTGCTGTGGTTTCCAAGAGTCTCCCACCGCCAGTGGAAGTCCAGGCAGGGGTGAGCCAGGAAGCCCACACCCTTCTCAGGGGCAGCCTTACCGAGCTCAGCTGCAGCTCTGTAACATGATCTGCATAGCTTTCTTCTAGAGAACAAAGTGTTTTTCCCACATTCTCAACAATTCTCCCCAAACCACTTTCCAGTACGTGTCCAGGGTTGCACACTGGAGATTCACAAACTTGCTATGGCCCAAAGATCTATATTTGTGACCCACAGATGTTTTTTAGACCTTTAATTAGTTGTCCTCCTAAAGAGGAGCCACACTAAGCTCACCCCCATGGCTACAGCTGCACCCAGCTCCCCAAACCCCACCTGGCAGGCTTCACTCCACCCGCATTTGATGTGTAACCCCTGCCACTGTCACAGTTCTACGGGTTCAGAGACCAAGACCCAGAAAGTGCTCAATGGGTCTGTTTAAACACAAGACTGGGTATCTTGGCTCCTACTCTTGAGTCTCATCTCTCCTTCGCAAAATCCCAGAAAAATTTCACCTGAGCTATCTATCTACTTGGTTCTTGGGTTGTACAACCCTGACTACCTGGATCCAAACTCTAATTCCTTCTCATATAAACTGTCATCTTAAGCAAGCTATAATCTCTCTGCACACCACTGTCACATCTATATTTGGGGATGCAGTTAGTAACCTCTTCACTGGGCTAGAAAATTATTGTTCATTAAGTGCTCAGTAATGCTGGTTGCTAACACCTGCTGGACTAAAGCTCACTGAGGGCAAGACCGTATCTTCATCAGCTCTGTACCCGCTATTTCCCAAGAGTGAGATACAGAAGTAACAGATGCTGGGATCAGTTTACTATCCTAGGTAAGGATAATGAAAGAACAGACCACCTTTAGGTGTCAGTGGGTCACCTGGATCTCCAGTCACCAAAACAGAGCTCCTTTGCTAAAAATTTGTAACTTTTCAAATTATTATGAATTCAGAGCAATGCAGCCACTTTCATGGAATTTTACGTGTCTTATATCCACTAGAACCAAATTCTATTTTCACTTTGATGTTACTGAAAATAATTCATGTTTTGCCCCACCTCATTTCAACCTCAAATCCAGCTTGACAACTCCTTTGCTTTGAGCCTTGAATAATTTTATTTGCCTTCTGGAAATGTCTATGTAAGGAGAGACAAGGAAGAATCATGAAAGCATAAGCAAGTCTCAAACTTCAGGTCTCTGTTCCTAACAAGACTTTCTGAGGGAATGCAGCTTGAAATATCACTGTGCTTCATCCATCAACAAACTGTCATGTCACTTGATAAGTTATGAGTCAAAATAAAAATACTTGTTGCTTCCAACCTGGCTGGAAGAGAACTGGGTGAAGGGAAACGAAACAAGTTTATCAATGTTTCCTTTAACAAGTTTCTCTCATAAGGTCTGACCATAGAGAGGGCTGCTTTCAAATTCAACAAAGATTTTATTTCTAAATAACGTAACTTCCTCAGTAGTTTACGCACAAGTGCAAATCAGGTCCCCACCCCCCAAAAAAGGATTCCATTTTAATTTCACAGATGAGCTAAAGGGAAAGAAAAACCTTGAATTTCTTCAGAGTAATAAACAGTTCACGTTAAAGACATCCAGCACTGAGCACAGATATTTGGGACAGAAGAGTATTCAATCAGTAATGAAATGAAATGAACTGTATTTAATCCCTGAGTTTGAATAATCAGTTTGTGATGTCACCACATTTCACACAATTATTTTCATGTAATTTCAACAGAGGCAATTCTGCTATGGGCTGAAAGAAACAATACAGCAGACAAGCTCTCAGAGCCTGCTGGAAGTTTTAGCCATTCGAATTTTGAAGAAATGGGTCAAAATTACAACTGTACATCCTATAATATGACAAACATATACAGACTACAAATTGTGAGCCTGTAAAAACTACTGTGGGAAAGGCCCTATATGATTTACTCCATTAAACTATTTGCTAAATATGTCATTGTTTTAAAGAGCCAGAGTCAAGTAATCTTTTTCCCTGGACACACAAACTCTCCTCCTCTAAATCACCCGCTCTAAGAAGAGGAGAAAGAAAGGGCATCACTGGTGAAGGTTCCTGGGAAGAAGCACTGTGTTTCTGGGGTGCTTCCCAGGAGATCACAGTGAGGTCCCATTTTAAACCGCTGGCACTCCCTCTATATTGCCATTTCATGACCAGAGAAAAAGCTGCCTAGACAAGAAGCTAGACAGGATACATCTTGAACATATCTCAACATAATAAAAGCTGTATACGACAAACCTACAGCCAGCATAGTACTCAACAGTGAAAAACTCAAAAGCTTCCCACTAAAATCTGGGACAAGACAAAGATGCCCACTATCACCACTCCTATTCAACATAGTCCTGGAAGTCCTAGCCACAGCAATCAGGCAAGAGAGAGAAATAAAAGGGATCCAAATTGGAAAAGAAGAGGTAAAAGTGTCACTATATGCCAACAACATGTTACTATACATAGAAAATCCTAAAAGGTCCACACAAAAACTACTAGAGCTGATCAAAGAATTCAGCAAGGTAGCAGATTACAAGATTAATGTTCAAAAATCAGTTGCATTTCTTTACACTAAAGATGAATCAACAAAAAAAGAAAGTAAAGAAACAATCCCCTTTAAAATAGCACCCACAGTAATAAAATATCTGGGAATAAATCTAACCAAGGAGGTGAAAGAATTATACACAGAAAACTATAAACCACTGATGAAGGAAATTAAAGAAGACTTTAAAAAATGGAAAGATATCCCATGCTCTTGGATTGGAAGAATCAATATTGTTAAAATGGTCACACTGCCCAAGGCAATCTATAGATTTAATGCAATCCCTATCAAATTACCCAGGACATAATGTCACTGAACTGGAACAAATCATAATAAAATTTATATGGAACCATCAAAGACCTAGAATTGCCCGAGCATTACTGAAGAGAAAGAAAGAGGCTGGAGGAATAACTCTCCCAGACTTCAGACAATACTATAGAGCTACAGTCATCAAGACAGCATGGTATTGATACAAAAACAGATATATAGACCAATGAAACAGAACAGAGAGCCCAGAAATGAACCCACAAACTTTTGGGCAACTAATCTTCGACAAAGGAGGCAAGAATATACAATGGACTAAAGACAGTCTCTTCAACATTAGGCAGCTCAGACTTTGGGAAAATATTAAGCTTTCCCTTCACTAGAGAGCATCAGTTAAATCTGATATAAACTTCTCAAACTGGTTTTAGCTTTCTGCTTCCGACATCCAACTTCTAACATGACTAACAAGGAGATACCCAATTGGTACAGCCATGAGCCACTAAAGCAAGAAGTCTAGAATGGTTCTCATCAAAAGGGAAAGTAGATGCTTCTCAAGCAAAGGAGAGGCTAATAATTCTCAGTACAGGCTGCATGGTGGTACTGCCTGAGTTTAACTGGTCTGGGGAGGGTTGAGGTCTGAACTTTCTTTTTTAAAGCTCACCCAAGTGATGCTAACCCAGCAGTGAGGGCTGAAACCTACTGGATTAGATTACTTGAAGAAAGAATAAGCCATTAATGAAAGTGATCATGTGGTCAAGTGTAGAAATTTTAGAGCAGATAAAATAGTTGACTTTGATGAAATTTGAAGTCCACTTCCTGCCTGGGCCTGATACCTGATCCGGGAGAGTGTGCACCACCCAGAGAGGAAGCCACACCCCCTGCCCACTCTGGCACCAGAGTTTTAAAGTCATTCAGGATTCACCCGGTTGGGATGCCCACAATATTGAGAAGCTGTTTAACTAGGTATGTCATTGACTACGACAAATCTCACCTCGTGAATTTTTTGATATGCAGTTTACCATATGTATGTCACTTATATATGAACATTTATGTATACTCTGAACACAAACACACACATTTAAATAATACATAGTAGAACCACAATGCTGGCCCCAGTCCTCCTCACCCAGGAGCTGCCTGAGCTAAGAGGAACATCTCCGCCTGGTCCTTTTCTAGTTCTCAGGGGTGAGGATGGCACATGGACTCTACAGGGTGGAGCCCCTCCAGGGCGAGGTCGTTTCAGTCCTCTTTACAGCTCCAGCCTCTCACTCTGGCTAGGTGCCCAACTGATCCATACTTGTTCGATACATGAGTTTGCCTTGAGCACAAATGACCTTCCTGGTTACCTTAATTTTGGATGAAGTTTTCCACGATAAGCTAGGAAGACTGACAATTAAAAAAGAGCTTAAAAAGAGCGAACAAGACTAAGAGTTGGTAATGAGGGGATGCTCACCATCTGGGTCAGAGACAAAAGTACTTGTGAGATAACACTCTGTCCCGCCTTAAACAGAGCCAAGTCCTACCTGCAGGCTGAGGGCCAACTTCTGAGGATAACTGGCCCAGAGGAGTCGGGGACCCCTTCCTCAGGAGGCCCCGGAAAGCAGGCCCAAGAGGACACATCTGCAGCCTCAGCCCTTGATGAGAGTTTAGCATGTCTGCTCTTAGAGCCTGTGAGGCCACCTGCCCACAGCGCCCTCGCCTTCACCACTACGACTGACCCAGCCTGTACAATCCCCAGGTGCTCCATCAGGCTCTTCACACCCACCCTTTGCAGCCACGCCAAGATGGGCACTTCATCCACCCCATGTCACACACTGGTTAACAAGGACAAACTAAGCAGTTCGGTTAAGGACAGAGAGCTAAGACGTGATTATTACCGAGCCTCAGTCCCAACACTTCTGTCTCCAAATCCTCCTCGCAGGAGCTATTAAAAGCAGTAAGAACAATAATGATCATTTTAAACGGCTGACACATTTGTTACTCACTGAGCGCAGAAACACGACGCTGAGTGTCGAGTGCTAATATGGGTCAGCTTATAACAATCTCATGGGATCCTGCTCCGATTCCCACTTGACAGATGCAGAAATGGGGAGGGAGAATTGAACTGTCTGTGTGAATTTAAGCTGCAGGGCCAGAGTGAAGCCCAGGCACTATGACTCCACAGCCTGCCTCTTACTATTCCTATACTGCCTCCACAGAAAACTGGGCGAGCCAGAAGCGCGGAGGACCACGTCAACCAATGAAGTGGGCAGATCCCCTCACCTGACAGCCAGCTTTCTCACCCGTGAAATGAGAGTGTCAGAGCTGATGATGTCTAAGATCCCTTTTTTGTGAGTTTTGCTCACAGTATCAGCCCCAGCACCAATCACCAGACCAGGAGAGGCATATCCCACTGCAACCAAAAGCCAAAAACCAAATCCAAGTGATTCACTATGGATTTTTTAAAATCGTGATAAAATATGCATAATATAAAATTTACCTCACTACCCATTTTTAAGTGTATAGTTCAGTGGCATTAAGTTCATTCACACTGTGATAGAACCAGCACCCTGACCCATCTCTAGAACTTCTAACTTCCCCAAACGAAACTTAACCCATTAAACACTAACTCCCCATTCCCTGCTCCAGCCCATGGCAACCATCATTCTACTTCTGTCTCAGTGCATTTGACTACTCTGGGTACCTCACATAAAGGTGATCATACAGTATTTGTCTTTTTTGTCAGTGGCTCATTTCACTAGGCATAATGTCCTCAAGGCTCATCATGTAGCATGTGTCAGGAAAAGCTGAATAATATTCCATTGTGTGGATATACCACATTTTGTTTACCCATTCATTTTTCAATGCATACGTAGGTTGCCTCCACCTTCTGGCTCTTGTGACTAATGTTCCAATAAACATGGGTATACAGGTAACTGCATTTTTGATGAGGCAGAATGGATTCAACTTATGTTCAAAAAAATTAACACATCAGGAGATTTCTCATAAATAAATCTTCTTGAATTAAGCCAAGCTCTCTAAGCACAAGCTCAGGAATTGGAGTCATACACAGTGCGCTGTTCTGTCTCAGGGTCTAGGCTCCCATCACTAATATGGCTCTTTGCCTACGACTGAAGAATAGAACAAACACATGATGCCCAAAGGAAATAATCCCCAAAAAACCTACCACAAGGAGGATCTGAATGCACTTCAAAACAGATTTAAGGTACAGATTTCTGGACAGCACATCAATTTCAAGAATAACGTTAGAATTTCTTTTTATGTTTAAACACCCTGAAGTTGGTTCAGAAATATTTTTAAAAAAGGAAATTATTTGATAATAGAAGTCCTTTGTTATTCTTACAAGATATTTTTTCCATTCTTGAACAGGTGTTTCCTATCTGTCCCCATTCCATCCCTCCCCCCAAGATGGAAGAATAAAGAGGAAATGATGATCACCAACTGTCTTACTATCACTGTTGGTAATCCTTCTTTCTAAAATCAATATATTTGTTATTTTTACACTCCTAGTTCCTTATGGGGCCAGGCCACTCCCTATACGAGGGGTCAAGTCTCAGGTGGAGGGCAAGATCCACCATTCTGACAGTCACCAGACCCACCAATCTCCTGGAAACAAGGGTGAAAGAGAGAAGGCAGCTGGTGGCCTCGACAGGCGAATATACTATAAAACACTTGGAAAGAGAAAAGGAGAAGTTGCACGAAAATGTTGTGGCTAAAATGTACCAAATCAGAGATACTTTTGTGTGCTTCATCATAATCTAACCGTAAAATTAGGTGACTTCGACTGTAACCTGCCACAATCTCCCTAAGTAAAACAAAAAAGAGCTCAGATAATAGCAATCAAACTGACACCCCTGAGTGGGTTTTTGAGGTAAATAAGCTAAAGAAAAGAAGTGTCCCTGCATGGGACACTGCATCTGGGGGGAGACACGTGGGCTGAAGCACAATCCACGGGTGCAGAGCCTGCGAATCCGGAGGCCAACTGCACTACCACACTGTATATAAGAGACTCGAGCGTCCACGGATTTTGATACCCACAGTGCGTCCTGAAGCTAATCCCCCGTGGATACCAAGAGATGACTGTTGTGTGTAAGAAGCCAAGCCCGAGGGCAAGAGAGAGGCAGGCAGACCTTCCTTGTTTAGATGACAACACTGAAAATAAACTCAAAGGTTACTGCAAGCTGATTTCAAGTCATGGGCCCATGAAGTAAGATCATTTCTGTGTCCAGAGATCCTGATGCTGACGAAGGGCACCAAGACACCAAGAGCATCCTGCCTGGAGCCCAGAGGAGATTCAAGGACGTCTGATTGTCATTCTTCAGTTTGTTCCTCTTCTAAGTCATACCATCCAAAAAACAGAGCTCCCCCTCTTTTAGCACTTTTTATAAAGAATGCCAATTTGGTTTTCAAAAGATGGGAGAGACAGGCTGGGAAGGAAGAGTTAGGTTTCACCAAGTTAAGCCAGACGGCTTTCTGCAATGCCCTTAAAATAGTGAGGTCTCAGTTTCCCCTAGGTGAAATGATCTGCAAGACCTTGATATTTAATTCAACTCATGACTCCATGACTCCCAAGCTTGACTGTTTCTCTTTTGTAATGACTGGAACTAGAATTACTTGTAACCACCTGACAGAATCAAACCCACTACAGACAGATGAAGATTTCCCACAACGAGACACACTCCCCTGGTGACTACATCCAAATTCTGAGGGGAAGATTCAACAAGTCACCAAATGAACTCAAATGATCTAAAAAAAAAAAAAAAAAAATTACTTCTGGCTCTATCTTAACCATTCCAGAGAACCTGAAAATTAACAATGTCATTTAATCACTCACTGGCTTCTTCCATTAACGCTTTTTTTTTTCAGTGTACTTACGGTCATGTACCACTTCACCTTTTCTGAAACTTATGTGGAAAGATTTGATTTCTGTTGCTTTATAAGGGATGAAAAAGATACTTTACAAGGGATGAGAGGAAACACTATACACAGAGCCGTAAGATAAAATAACCACGCTCCCTCCCATGAACTGGGGAACCACACACACACACACACACACACACACACACACACAGTTAAAAATCAGCATTTCATCCTTTAAGGAAAATATAACAAAGGGGAACGTGAGCTATTAATCACACTGGACCATTTCACGGAAAACAGGAAAACAGCAAAGCTGCTTCTAAGTCTAAAAATACCCTCTGAACATTAAGCCCTGTGTTTATTTTTTTCACCCTTCACTCTTTTTGCTATATGCCCTTTGGTAACAGATTGGTTCAAATTAAAGAATATGATACCACTTAAAACACCATGAGCTCGCAGGATAGGGCCTGAGCCATGGGATGAAGACGCCGAGAGGTGTGTTAAAGCTGAAGAAACAAAACATGCAGGAGGCATCCAAGGAAAAGCTCCGGTGCGGCCTGTATACAATGGTTAAAAATACTGAGGAACACAATGATTAAGGGAGAAAAATCACAGTGGTTATCACAGAACTAATGAAAAAAAAGAGAGGGAAAAAAAATTGTAGCGATCTGTTACTTATTGCAGCTCCAACAACATATTACACTCTCCATATCCTAGACTCTAAACCCAAATTCACGTGGCACTTTTCACCTACACAGACAATGTATCCCAGTCTTCCCTCTGTTCTGCTTTCCAATGCTCCCTCACCTAGGACAACGGATAAAGACATCTGTAAAAATCCCAAGTGTGTCCACACATTGTGGATTATATTAAAACAATTCTCTACAATCCATTCCTTTCAAAATACAAGACAGTGGTACATATGCACTGAACCAGGTAGAGTGCTGAATACCGCTTGTATTCAGCCTGCCCCGCATCACTGCAGCCTGTGCTGTGTAGGACACCTCACAACAGGCTAGAAATAGCCTTCCATAGATACATCGTTAGCAAAATTATGCACCTACATTATTGCTGTCTACAGAGTGCGCAGGGCTGATGCATAATGAACACTTTAGTAAACTGTTCTCTCAAGCTCTGAGAAAAGATCAGAATCTAAGCCAGCTGTGCTGTTTAATATTACCTCTAAGGGAGGTGAGTGTGTGGGTGGTTTATTTGAAATTCTCCTTTCAACATTACATCCCTATCTTTGACGTTGGTGGATTTTTTTTTTCCTTTCATTTGTCTTACTCTGTCTTCTAAGGCTGAAGAACACAGCAGATTTAATTACAAACAGAGAGTTTAAGAACAGTGATGCTTTAAAGGCTGTGTATCTATTAAACTTTGATCCCATTCATCCAAGAAGGCTTTGTGCTGTAGAATAAACTCCAGTATTCATGCAATTTTAATGATAATGCTTTTGAACCCCATTTGCTTTCATGTGTTTGACCTTCTGTTCAGTACCCTGAATATTTCAAGCACCCCTAATACAGTGGTTAGGAAGGCCAAAAGAGCATTTATAGGAGCCAAAAATAAGTGTTTTAAGAATTTAAATACTTACAAAAGGATAACAAAATGTCTTAATTTTTTTTAATTTCGTAAGCTGGAAAATGGTTCAGATTGGAAAAAAATAAAGATACATAACCCTAAATATTTATCCTCATTTTCTGGGTTATTTTCTTATTTAAAAAAAAAACAATGAGCATATATACCTTCTGAAAGAAATAACATCCAAAAAAAACTTAAGAAAAAGAAAACTTTCAACAGCCCACATCTAGAGATAATTATTAACACTGTGAACCTTGTTCCAAATCTTCAACCATGCCCACAATTTTATACATAGGTTCATGCTACACACACCTTACTAAAATTCGTCCCATGACCCCAAGTATATCAAGGAAAGGTGTTCACATAAATAGGTATAGATTATATCATTTTCAGTGGTCACACAGAACTCCATTGGATGACTGTACCAATATTTCACTACCATTAACACAGTGATGAATTCTGAATGTATGTCTGCCCACGTCTTTTATTTTCCCATCTGTGACAAATTCCAAGAAGTACCTTAATCAAAGAGAATCACATATTGACACATTACCAAACTGGCTCCCAGAAAGGAGGAACTTGCAGGACCTGAGAGTAACCCTTGGCCCCACACCCTTGCCAAAGCTGGGTTCTGTCCATTTTATTTCTTAGTTGCATGCTGCATATTTTAATCTCATTAGTAATTTAATCATATTTAGGATGCTTTGGCTACTTGGAAGTTCTTCTCTTTTATGTAGCAAAAATCACCCACCTAATTTATTCCACAGTCTCTGCTCCTTATCAATCATGTTCAGAAAGTTTTTTTTACTATTTTATATTCTTTTATCTTTACACATTCCAACTACCTAAAATCTATTTCAGTATCAGATGTGATAAAAGGATCCAGTTTTCCAAATGGCTAGGTAACTATCCAAACATCATTTACTGAATAATCTATCCTTTCCTCTGCTGATTTGAATTGCTGCCTTTATCGTATACCGAATTACCACAGTACACCTGTACTACACATCATTGGGCCTTCTAGTCTACTCCACTGACTGACTAAATGAAATGTTAAATGGTTGGTTTAAAGTCTATTCCAGTATCCAAAGGATGGGCTGCCAATGTCAAATTCTGCCTCCACCATGAATAGCTGTGTTACTTTGATTTTTGTTTGTTATTTTGTTTTTATTTCTTTTGATTCAGATATAGTTGATGTACAATATTATATAAGTTTCAGGTGTACAACACAGTGATGCACAAGTTTTAAAGGTTACATTTCATTTACAGTTATTATAAAATATTGGCTATGTTCCCTATGCTGTACTATATGTCCTTGTAGCTCATTTATTTTAGACATAGTATGTTGTACCTCTTAGTCCCCTAACCTTATATTGCCCCTCCCTCCTCCCTCTCCCCACTGGTGGTAGCCACTAGCTTGTTCTCTATATCTGTGAGTCTGTTTCTTTTTTCTTATATTTAGTAGTTTTATTTTTTAAATGCCACATATAAGTGATATCATACAGTATTTGTCTTTCTCTGTCTGACTTATTTCACTTAATAGCTGTATTAGTTCGGATAAGACACTTAACCTCTCTGCCTTAGTTTCCTCATGAGTTAAATGTGTATAACAGTACCTACCCCATAGGTTTTTTTTAATGGGGATAGGCTAAATGGTAAGTACTGTATATATGTTACTTGTCCTTATCATCATCCCCAAAAGTAAGCCAACAGAAACTTGATCCCTGTCTTTAGGAATTTAGAGACCAATGAAGGAAATAAACATTTCACCAAATGGCCACAAAATTAATGCACGATGACAAACCACAGTAAACAGATCAAAGGGGAACGTCATCCAATCTAGCAGATCAGAGAGGGGCTTCCAAGAAGTAACACTGGAATTAAGGGCTAAAGGATGAGTAGGACGGATGTGTCCCTAGGGTGACAGGAAGGTGGACACCCAATCCAGCCACAGGGGCCACCACGTCTGCCTGTTCCAGGGACCTCCTACATGCTGTTCCCTCTGCTGGCAACTTCACAATGGGCTGGTTTCTTCTTACCTTCAACTTCTCAGTTTAAATTTCCATCCTTAGAGAGACACTCCATGACCACCTACTTCTGAAAAGCCAGAGATACGGTCTTTGATAAGAAAGCTAATGCTGTAAATCATATGATTTTATTCCCTCAACAGAAACTATTCCAGCTGGAGCTGATCCAAGATCCTATCCTCAGTAAAACACAGTAGCCGTATTTATCTTCAAGGCTATCTTTTCTGAATTACTATTTGCAGGTACCTGTGAAACCATCATCTGCTCTTTATGTCAAATAACAGTACCTTTCTTACCTTTCCCTGCTGCACCTGATGAGCACCGTTAACCTTCCTACGTGCTGAAGAGAATGTAGTCTAGCTCCACAACACAATGTCAGGAATGACCTCCTGTCATGACACCCTAGCATGTCTCAGCTGCGTTTGTGACAATGTCTAATTACATATTTGCATGATTACTGGTCTGTCTCCCACTACACTGCCACTTCCATAAGGACAGGGATTGAGTATTTTACTCATCTCTCTACACTCAGAACTTAGCACAGAACCTGGCAGGTAATCGATTTAATGCCTACTGTTTGTAAGACAGATGGATGTCCACAGCACCGTGTGAGCAGAAAACTGGCACTAAATCAGGGCTGAGAGGCAAGGGTTACATCAGGCAGGCCCTTGCAGCTCATGATTTAGGATGTTAGTCTCTGCAACCAGAAGCTATTGAAAGGTTTTAAGCACAGAAGTGTCAAGGATATATTCGGTTTTGAATTTCTCTGGCTAAAACGTGACCTGACTGGAGACAGGAGAGATACTGGGAGACTGAGAGATGGTCCCAGGTTGGACCAGGATGGTGGGGGGTGGGGGAGGGTGAGCAGCCAACTGTCAGAGGAACTCCCACAGCATTTCAAAAACAGACATTGTGACAAGTGCCAATATTTCACAGGGAGAGCTTTGGCATCAGAAAAGAAAATTCTATGATTAGTAATCTCGATACAAAAGGTGAGACTGTACAGTGCAGACATAAGTCATTGTAATCAAGGAAACTACAAAGCCAGAACAGAGTATAAAGTCTATTCCCTACAGAGGAGTCCCAGTTCTAGACAATTTCACTCATCCAAGGGACATTACTTACTAGCCACGAAAAGACAGCTCCTATGTATTAAAAATACTGAATATACAAACAGTATTAAGCCAAGACTACAGAGCACAGTGGCTAAAGGCCTTTGCATTTCCACAGTTGTAACTCTACAGCACTGTGGTTTACTACTCTTAGGAAAATAGATAAGTAAATAATATATTACAAAGCTTCTTTCTCACAATGTTACCAAAAAAAGAAAATATCTTTGAATGCTTACTCTTCAAGCCTTGTAACATTCCTGAAAACCTACAACTGCATATTTTTAAGTCCTTTCTAATGTGAGAAAGGAATGAGTTTCTGTATTTGCCAATGGCTTCTTAGGCAGGGGCACTCTACCTACCTATGTTGCCTCTTGCAGCATCTTGAGAATATCACACTCTTATGTTGCTACTCTACCTTCCTGCCCTTCACAGCTGCCATGAACACATCTGGCACCGCAGGTAGGGGTTTAGGCACCTAAGAGCCTGCTGACTGGCAAGAAGGATGTACGAGAAGTTTGGGCCAGACTCTCATAATAACATCGTTTCTGCAGAAACTTTAGGTAAGGCACTCAGACTCTCTTTTCTCCTGTGTCAAACAGTTCAGTATCAACCTGTGTTCTCCACAGAGAGGTGTTAGAGTAGTAAATAAGTACACGCACAATATAAAATGTGAAGGTGCCACTCCACAATTACCAACTAACAGGGAGAAGTTAATGTGAGTTTCCTGTCTCAGATGGATGTTAGGAGAGCAAGTACCTGAGTAGCTACGGAAGAGTAAAATCATGATGATCTAATTATGTGACAGATTGAATAAAAAACTTTAATTCAGTAGAAGGGATTATTCAAAAGACCCTAACACTTGTTTCAAAATATAGGTGATGCTTCCACTTAAAGAAACACATATCAAAACCAAACTGTAAGAACTTTTGAAGGAGAACTATTATTTTTTTTTAATGTATGGGGAATCTACAAATCTTTATTTAATTTTTTTTTAAAGATAAACAAATAGGGGGGAGGAAAGAATAGAAGGGGAGTGAGAAGGAAACAGGCAAGAGGATTTACTAATCAACTGTATATAATCATACCTTGCTTCAAGATTTCTGAACATTTTATAACGGTTAGGGGCTCCGGAAAGTCCCATAATACAGAAGCATGCTTAACTCTGCTTCCAATATTTCTCAAACTTACTTGTTTTTGGTAGGTGCCTCTCTCCCATGTTCTATCTATTAATAGGAGATTCCCTGGACAGCAGTCCTTAAACCTGAGAAGTTATTTTGGGGTTGAGGGGGCAGTTATGGTAATGTCTGTGCCCCTCCTCAGACCTATTTCAGACTCCCACATGATAGGAACTAAATGTGACACACAGCCAGGTTTGGGAACCACTGTATCAGCATAAGCGGTTTTTAAATTCCCTGCACATTTCTAGGCTGGTAGGCTGGGGCCAGAATCACTTCTAAATGAAGCATGAGGTAAAGAAATAGCATCTTCAAAATTATAAAGAAAAAGTGAGGTAATTTAATCCACAGAAACAGAATAGCACACCTTTTTCCGGTCCACGGGTACTCTATAAACCAAGTTGTTAGGATTCCAACAGTCCACTCAGGAATCAGGGACTAAACTACTGATACAAATAAGAATCTACCTTGCATCAAGAGAGTTTTTAAAGCAAAATAATTCACTGAGTAGCTTAATAAAACACATTTTAATAACCTGCTCTCAAAAAGCTTAAAAATCAAATAGACTCACACCTCACCTTCCACAAGTAATGCCCAATTATGAGAGAAATGTCCTGCAAAACCCTGGCACTCTTCAGAAAACCTCCGAAGGGCATAGTACGGCACGTACAGATAACAGAGTTCCATTATGCTACATCTACCTCAATTCAAAAATCACTCTTACACAGTGATGTATTTACATGGTCAAGTCTGACATCATGGATGAGGACCAAAATCTGAAGTTCTGCAGCAAACAAAAGCATCAGTTTAATGTACTCAGGATTACTACGCAGGAAAACAAATTTCTTGAGACACAGTCTTCAACTCTTGCTTCTCAACTTACAAAGTAATGTTCACTCAAGAAATTTAAAGTGATTCTGCAGAAGGTGGAAAAACAAGCTTTAATCCAGAAATGACTTCACAGCCTATTTGTCTCAGAGCTCGAAGCACTTTTCATTGAAGCCATTAAAGTGTGCCAGGCCCCAGAGAAAGCCAAGCCACCCAGAAAGGCACACTTGTGCCCAGGCAGCAGCCACCCTTAGTGCTCCGGCTGATCTTGCCAGACGTGCCCTCTCTCCTAGGAAGCTGACTGACGGTGGCCTGACCACCTCGTTCCTGAGGCTGTGTTTCTTGGTTGTGGTTCCTCCATTTTGTTCTATTTTGCTTGAGGTGGAAGAAAAGATGTATTATTTTTCCATTCATGCTCTCCTACACTCTGCATTTTCTGTCCTCAAAACAGAAGACCACCAAGAGGATTACTGGGAACGTCTCCCATCTTCTTAGAATGTCTCCACCGCTCTTCATCCTTCTTTGCTGAATAGCATTGCTTACACATCTTTTGCCAAGAAGCTAAGAAAGAAGCAATGCCCTGGAGACCCCTGGTATGAGGGCTGAAGAACGAAGCTGGCCTGTGCGCACCAAATGACCGAGAGCATCTTGCAGAAGCTCTGCTATACTATGTCCTAGCTGCCCACCTTCCCTTTGCTCAAAACAGAGTCAAAGCCATGACACTGTCTTTCCTAAGGATCTGGGGGGAAAGCATTCAAAAGAAACATTAGCAAAAGTCATAAGCAGCCTTCTTATTCACAAGAGCTCTACACTTCTTATAGAAACAGGAAAAGCAGCCACGCATTCAGAAGCAACCCAAGCAGCACAATTTAATTCTGGGCTCTACAGAGGGTGAGGCAGGTATTCTAATACTCTTAAGCTAATCGCCTAACGGAGCAAACCTACACTGACTGATAATTCAAGAATTTGGCTGGAAACTGGGTTTGCTCCCAATCCCAGTGAGAGCTTGTAAGATTCTTCTGTCCCTTGTTTTCAGTCTAACCTGAGCACATGGAAGTGGAAGAAGTAAAGATGATGGAAAGAAAATGTAGTGAGAGAGAAAAACCTAATTACAAAAGACAAGGAAGAAAACGTAGAAACACAAACTGCTCATCCATAAGTCCACTGACCAAGAAAAATCACTGTTTAAATGTTAATTTTAAAAATAATCTTACAGCATTATATAGCACAGTGCCTGGTATATAAGTTCTCAGTGTATTTTATCTACTATCGTAGCTCTTTTTTCCAATATAAGGCTTGTTGAATATCTACTTTACGTCCTGCTTTTCTCAAGAGCGATCATCATGAATACTCCCCTACACCAATAAGAACTGCTGTGTAGATAAAACAGCTACAGACACTCGATGATGCATAAGTACTGTGATCTACTTCCCTATCCACTAGCATTTGCATTCAGGTTCTTTCCAACTTTTCACTACAACACTACTGAAGTGAACAACTGTGCACACAAGTGTTTCAAGTTCATATATTTATTTTCTGTAAACAGATTCCTAAAAACAGAATTACAAGCAAGAGAACTGCTGATATCAACACTTCCACCATCAAATGAGAACCCACATACTTACACCCTTGCTGACTCAGAAAGTTATCATCCCTTTTAATCTACGCTGACTTAGACAATGAACAATGTCACATAGTGCTGTGTGATTTCCATGATTTTATATCTGCATCCTGGCCCCTTGCAGTCCTTTCCTATGCGGTCAGCGCTGTTTCCACAGACATGGAACCTGCGACTACAGAGGGCTGACTGTACCACGTCATTTTATATACGAGACTTGAGCATCGGCAGACTTTGGTATCTGTGGGGGTCCTGGACCCAATCCCCTGTGGATAACAAGAGAATGCAGTATTGCCTTTCCAAGTTCTTTTCTAATTTTTCTATTAAGGTGTTCATCTTTATCTTACTGATTACTAGATGCTTTAAGATATTTTTTAGTTTGACATTTAAAGTTGGAATAGGACTCATAGTTGAGAATTACTGGCAGTTATCAATTCTGAAACTAGCCAGTCTGGACAAAAATCCTAACTCTGCCACTAAAGCTGTACAACCTTGAGTGACTTACTTAGCCACTCTGTGCATCAGTCCCCTCATCTATGAAATGAGAAATAATAATCCCCTTATGGGGTCTTTTTGCGTAGTTGAGTTAAAATAATGCCTAGACATGCTAGCCATTTTCATAATTAAGGAAGTTTATCTTATATTTACAACTTTATAACTTTACATGGGCATGTTTTAATTTAATTTCTAAATTAATTCTTAAAAACATGTGATGTATTTTTAAGCAGAAATAAGCAAATATAAAAATACAAGTACAGGATAACCCCTTTCAAATATATACAAATTGGATAAAAAGAAAAGAAACAGGAAGGATGTATTCATTCAACAAACATATATTGAATTCCCACTAAGAGACAGACACTGGTGACACAATGAAGGACAGAACAGAGTCCCTTTCTTTATACCCACCCTGAGGGATACCAACAAAGAAATAAACTAACAAGCAGTCCAGTGAGCCAAGCCCTATACTTCAGAGAAGCACTACAGGCAGTTCTCACAATGAAGAGCATTTAACCCACACCAAACAAGGGAAGGGCACATTTCCCTAAGAAATGATCAAGCTGAGACCTGAAAAAGAAGTAGTGATTAGTTTGTATAAAGTGGAAGAAAGAGAAGGGGAATTTCCACAAAGGGGACAGCATGGTGCAAAGCCTGTAAGGCAGGCAAATGTGTGCAGTACACAGGGAAGGGGTAAGAGATAATCACACGTATAAAGAGCTGCGAGAGATGATACCACATAGACAAAAAGGGTCAGACCACACTCCCTTCAAACTCTTTCATGGGCCTTACAAGGGCTTTACATGGGAGCTTTAAAGACCACTGAGGAGCTTTAAGCAGAGAAGTAACATTAGATTTGTTTTTTAGAAAGATGATTATGGCTACACTTATGCCCAGGTCCATTTTACCTTGGCTGTGCAACTTAGGAATTGGGGGCCAGGGGGGTGGAATTGAAATCAAGTGACTTGTGATTTGTTTGGGGTCTCACGGGTCCTCAGAATGGGAAAACCAGGAGGACATCTGAGGTCTCTGAGCCTCTGATCCTGGGCTCCTACTGATCATGTTCTACACAGCCAAATGACGGACAGTCTTTCACCATTTTCTAAATGATTTCAAGAGCTTCCTTCGAAGTACGCCTCTGCTCTCCCTTCTGAACATCAGGCACAGAACAGATGACTCTGTGCTGCTCTCATCAAATGACCTTCCCTTTTATGATACATAATCAAATCCAGCCGTGGGCAGGAAATTCCCCGATGGTCAGAAACTGGTCGACCATTTACTCTGTGAAATTGTGGGAGGGGGCAAGTTTTGAACAATACAGTTGGTGCACACTTGTGTCTTCAATAACACCGATTCCCCCAATGAAGATCTCATTTGTTTTAGTCTCCTTATAATCGCTCTGATTTAGTGAAGGAAAAAGTCTTCAGTGTATTGTTAGGATATTTACTACCTGCCTAATATTTGTTAATCTCCTGTTATAACAAAAGCAGAATAAACTTTGAGCTCACAGATTTAATCAAGTGAAAATATCTAAGACTTAACTTTTTGTGTATGATAATTTTTTATACCTCTACTTATAAAAAGTGATAGCGGTTTTTCCATTTATCAAAGTGATGAATACAGATGCCCAAAAGTCATGAAGATAAAACTGAATGACAAATTTTGGAAACAATCAAATTACTCCATCATAACCAAATGGAACCGTACAGAACTTGAAAGAGCCTACAGAAATTCACCTGAATCATTCAGAGCAGCAACCAGCAGACACAGTGAGGGCAGTAACTTAAACATAAAGGGAGAGCCAATATGTATCACATGATAGCATAACTCACTGCCTCATAAAAGTAAAGTAACAGTTACCAAATTCAGACAAATGTACTGATATAAAGATTTTATGGTAAGTTTCTGATTAGGACATATCCTTTGACATAAGGTGGTTTATGGTAAAATGGATCAAAATGATTTAAATGGGTACATCTTGAGACAAAGAAAGTAGCTGAAAGCTTGTAAAAAATGAATTAAATGCATCTTGATGATCACAAAATACTTGCTGAATAACTTAAATCTTATAAACATCGACAACCTTTTCCAGCTTCTGTTGGAGCTAAGAAAAAGGAGTTTTCCAAGTCTACATCAAGAAATTTACAGACAAGATGCATTCTAAATATCTCTCTAGAAAATGTGGACTGGATTGAAGGCAAAGGTAATCACCCCCAAAAAAGTAGAAAATCTAAAGATTTTGGGTTGGTAAGCTTCAAAGGGACCAAAGATACACAGAGAGTAGTGGATGAGATGAAAAGAAATGCGCTTACTGGAAAACAATTTTAAGGTTTATTAAACTTAATTAAAAAATGGAATAGGACACAGCACTCCAGTGCAAAGTTAAGCATATGAAGTAGAATAGAATCTCTAGGTAACAAGATACTAACTTTCATGAGCAAAATCTTGGTAACAGTAATGATGAGAAATATCTGCAGAAAGCCTCTCCCTCAGTTTGCCTAAGACATGACGGAGAACAGCCACAGCCAAGGGTTTGGCTTTGTAGGTCCCTCTTGCCCAGAAGTAGCTATTTAAGCAGTTTAATGAGTAATATGAATATGGCCAGCAAGCCACTGAATACAGCATTCATGAAACATAAAGAAGCACTCCAGGGTCACTTCAGTGAGCAGTACAAGCAGGGAATGAGAAGGGTGAAAGCTGCACCCACCCTGTTATCAGTTCCTACAGGACACCCCTTCTTTGGGTTTCTTCATCACTCAGACACAGAACAGTGCCTGACTGTTCTCTCCCTGGCCAAGCTGCTCAACTGGCACCAAGTCCTTACAAGGACCTCTCAGGGGGCCAGACCTCATCCTTCCAAAAGATGTCTGTCACTGTCCACCAGCTGCACCGAGAAAATCACTCAGGGCTTTGGATCCAAGAATCAAGTCAAAGAACATGGAGCTCACACATCACAACCACCACCAAGTGTGCCACACGTATCTGCAATCCTCAACAACAACTTAATGAACAACTTCAAATTACCATGTAGCTGTCTGATGTGCTCAAATGAGATCAGGGCATTTCTATGCATCTACGTTGGCATCAGCCTTCCACAAGCACAGACACAGATGCAGCGTGAACAGTCAACCACCCACTCTCACTGTAAACGTCCCTGATGCCTTGCTGGAGACTAATAATTCAAAAAACTCTTCAATGTTCTACAGTCTCTCCACTCCACAGTTAATGAGGCTGTCACTGCACCACCAGCCTACCAAGCTAAGAGGCTGCTCGGAAAGTAATTAACAGCCTCACTGTTTAATACAGATGAGGGATTACAAAAAGAAATTTGAGTTTCAGAAAAAAATACCAAAAACCTAAGCATAGGGGAAAAACCTGTAAAATACAGCACGTACTAAAAGAGGCATATGTAACACTGACCTTGATGTAATATGAAAAGATTGATTCAGCAAGTGAGACAAATTTTACACATGTGTTCATGCTGTATGTATATGTACACATACACACACAGGCACTCATAAGTGTGTGCATTATACAAATGAATGTGTTTTAGACAAAGGGGATGACAAAGACCTCTAGCGTTTTACCCACACCCACCTCTACATTCTGGGTGCACTGACAGACTACAGTTTCCAGCCTCCTCCCTTCTTCCCGTGCACTTAGGCATTATGGTCTGGCCAGGTTACAAGTTCCAGCCAACTCAACTTAAACTGAAGTGACTGTTCCTTCTATTAGTTTTCTGGTGTTGCAACAAATCAGCACAAATTTAGCAACTTAAAACAGCAGCCATTTATTAGCTCACAGCTCTACAGGTCACAGTCTGGGCCTGCCTGACTGGGTTCTCTGCTCATAGACTCACGAGGCCAAAATCAAGGTGCCAGCAAGACTGGGCTCCTATCTGCAGGCTCTAGAGAAGAAGTCTCTTCCAGTTAAATTGTTAGCAGAATCGAGTTCTTTTAGGCCCCAGACCTCAGGAGGTCCCTGTTTCCTTGTCAGCTGCCTTCCAAGAGCTGCTCTCCGCTCCTGGAGGCTAAGCACACTCCTGACCCGGTCCCTCCATCCCTAAACAGCAACAGCACGTCCAGTTCTTCTCACACTTCCAGTCTCTCTGACCTCCCCTTCTGCTACCAGCTAGGAAAAAAAATGCTCCTCTTTTAAAGGGCTTATGTGATTAGGTTAATCCCAATTGTATAATCTACCTTTGCCATATAAAGTAACAATCTCAGAAGGGACATCTTTTCACAGTGACAGGCTGACTCACACTCAAAGGGGAGAGGACTACACCAGAGCGAGGGTCACTCAAGGTCTCAACATTCTGCCAACCACATTCCCCTCCCAGATCTCATCCACTGAACTCCTATGCTTGTTCCAACACACTCTTTCACTCTGACAATTTTGAAAAATGTGTGTTAGAGATGGCAGAACCCTAGTCATCCTGGATCCCTGAAGCAAATAATAGGAAACAAGAATGAAAGGAGCTGTGACCAGCAAATATCCATTAACACTTCTTGGCTAAACGAAAGCATTAGGACATCTTGCAAAATTCAGAGTAACAAAACCAAAGCTACTGGTTGAAAACAAGGTTTAAAAAAGATCAACTGGGTCCAACAAAACCCAAAAAGATTCCACGGTGGTAACTGGCCAATGGAACCGACAAGATTTTGAAGAAACTGTATTGCTCAAATCAGCCATGAGCCATTAGTAGTTTAAGGCCTGTGACTGTAAAGTGACCCCCAAATTTAAATAAACAGGGAGCTGACTAAAGAAGCTTTGCAGCTCCCAGAGGCCACGCTCCTTGTCACCCTCTTAGATTTGGCCAAATAGAAGAAAGAACAAGAGTGCTCCCCAGATGGTAGAAACCACGCAAAAAAAAACAGAGGTTGGGGACTTCACAATGCTTGCTCAGCAGGTGGCATCCATCCCCTTTACGGACCATCACCGCCATGACTGCTACTCTTTCCTTTCACAAATGGGAGTGTTCCCTGTGAACACGGCTTCCTACACACTCAAAAGCACGGGCAAACTATCCATCAGTACCTCACAAGCATTGCACCTTGCTACTGAGGTATCGTTCAGCATTACAGAACTGCTCCAACTAGGATCTATTTGTAAATTCAGTTTACATTATAAGAAAGACATTTCTGTTTCTTTCAGATATCATAACTCTGAAGAGGCTAGAAAATAAATGGAAACCTCCTAGGAGCTGGGTGGTTCCTGAGAATGACAGACAGGGTCCCCATAGACATCATACCATACACAACTTGACCCAGGGGTTGGGGAGAAAGGTTAGAGTAAAGCAACTAGAGCATCATATTCCAACTTTAGAAGTTGTACTAAATGTAAAATCTTCATAAATAGTAAAGTTACTTCCTGAAGCATAAGACTCAGCTGATTAGTTTGTAGTGTGGTTTGAAAATATTTTGTTGATAGTCTGTGAGAACACTTGAGAAGGTCTCACAACATGACATTTTAATAACAGCTGTATGGAGCTGTTGTCTTAGTCTTTAGTATCCATAGTAGACCATATAAACCACTCTTAAACATTTGGGCTCAAAGTGAATAAGGAAATAAAGAAAATCTAAGCCAAAAAGAAAGAGAGAGAGAAAGGTTGTACTGTAAAAATTTTAAACTTCTTATTTTGTCTCCTGCTCCCTCAACATTCCCCACCCACACAAGTGGTGAGCACCCCACCCAGGTGACTAAGTGCACCAGTGTGATAAGGTGGCCTCACCACAAGTTCCCGTCTCTGTCTGCCCTGACTGTGACCTGGTAAGTAATATTCTCACACACTTAGGAAATTCCCTCCTGCCTTTTCTTGAGTGCTCCACGCTGACCTTCAATCAAGATACTTGTCAAGGGTTTTCGAGCTCTCTCTCGGCCCCACCACCTGCTTGGTTGAGCCCACTCTCTTGGCCATCCTCCCAGGTGGCCCCCTCTCAGTGTGCAGGGACTCTACTCTGTCTCTTTAGGACCTGAGAGTATAATAAACTTTGTTCTTCTAAACCTCTGTGTACCTCCTTGTGGCCACAACCGATTGTCACATAAAAGAACGTAGAACAAGGGAACAAAGGACTGAAAGAACAGAAATGGGAAAGAGGGAGGTCAAGGAAACCCTTTGATTGCTTACCCCCCAGTATCTCACCCATCTGGCCTTAACTCGTGAAGAACTGCTCAGGAAAGTCCCACAACTTTAAACCCTAGAGCTGTTCTTCAACTCATCTCACCCAGTTCTCATGATTCACTTATCAACAAGTCTTGCCCTTCTCACTCCTCCCTCCAGCTACCCACTCTAAAGAATGCCCAGGCTCCTGAGGCTCTCATGCAGCCCAGGATCTGCTCTGCCAGCTGAAGCTCTTCCCCCAACCCTGATATTATGCCCCTCCCTGCACAGCAACATTTCTTCTCAAAACAAGTTACCACTTTCCCAACCAAGTCTTGACATCTTCAAGTTATTTCTGATTAATTCGGGAGATACTTTAAATTTTCCAAGTTGACTGAAACCAAAATTCATATAAACTTAATTTAAAACATTAAAGAATCACTGTGGGGGAGAAAAAAACCCTTGCAAAAATATAACTGGGTCAACAACAAAAGCTTCGATCAAGAAGAATCTAGGTGATAAGCGAAATTATTTTCAGTCATCATTTTCAGTTCAATCACCCCACAGATCTGTCCATTTGTCAAGCGTATCAGGAAGTTAGAGCTCATTAACAACTTTTTTTTTTTAACCTGGGTCAGGTTATCCTAACTATACAAGCATGGCACTCTGACAAACATGATTCCATTCAATCCCAATACCTCTGGAAACGTTTTTTTAATATTTGGTTGCCCCTAAAATTCATTCAAGATGGCTGCATTTTGATCAGACATTCTAAAGCCCAGTAAAAGAATGCATGGAGTGATTGCTATTATAAGCACCACCCCATTCTCTCCTGATGACATGATCAACTTCTTATGATGTATTTTTACTTTGTAGGGGGAGAGTAGGGATCAGGAATTCCTTTAAGAACCTGGGAACAGGCTAAGGACACTGTCCCTCAGGAAAATGCACATATAAAAATGTGACATAATTTTAGAAAATAAATAGGCCCTCCACAGCCTATTACAGACCCCAGGCTAAGAACCTGATAACAATGCAGGGATAGGGACAAGCCAGACTCGAGATTCTGAAGGCACCAGAGATTTTACTGCTCAGCACAGGCAACTAAAGAACAGAGAACCTCACTCAGATAAAGTCATAGCTAATTATATATTTAATTACATACCTTAACAAATTAAAGTCTCGCCAAATCAACGAACGCATAAACACATTCATGTTAAAATTCTCCAGAGCAAAACGTCTATACAAAACACACCTTACATGTGATGCAAGCATGAAGAAATTAGTTAAAACAGAAAGGCATAAAATACCAATGTAATTAAATGTTTCCAGTTGGAGAATCTGAGTGTGACAATAATTACATGCTAGACTATACCATAATTAACACAGCCTAACCAAATATGTGTTATCCTTTTAAAAAACCAGAAGATACAGTTTATGATAGGTATATATCCTAACCAGACTCACTGAAAAGAAAGCATATCTCATTCTATGCAATAAAAAGTTATTTATAGGTTGAATTGACTTTTTACATGTTGAATCAAATACAATATTTAGAACAGTGTGGTGAATGCTTTTACGAAAATAAGAACTATTACGGGCTGATTATGCCCCTTTCCCCCAAATTCATACATCAAAGTCCTATCCCCCAGTACCTCAGAATGTGACCTTATTTAGAAACAGGGTCATGCAAATGTACTTACTTAAGATGACGTCATACTCATCACTCTACTGTCCTGGAGTCCATACAAAAAGGGGAGATTTGGACAGAGACAGACAGGGAGAACACCATGTGAACAAGAAGGCAGAGATCAGGGTGATACGTCTACAAACCAAGAGAAGCCAAACCATCATTACAAAGTCCACAAACGATAAATGTTAGAGAGGGTGTGGAGAAAAGGGAACCCTCCTACACTGCTGGTGGGAATGTAGTTTGGTACAGCCATTATGGAAAACAGCATGGAGATTCCTCAAAAAAACTAAAAACAGACTTGCCATATGACCCAGCAATCCCACTCCTGACCATATATCCACAGGGAACTCTAATTTGAAAAGATACATGCATTATTCACAGCAGCACTATATACAACAGCCAAGACATGGAAACAACCTAAATGTCCATAGATAGATGACTGGATAAAGAAGCTGTGGTATAGATATGCAATGGAATACTACTTAGTCATAAAAAATAATAAAATAAAGCCATTTGCAGCAACATGGATGGATCTGGAGATTGTCATTCTAAGTGAAGTAAGCCAGAAAGAAAAAGAAAAATACCATATGCTATCACTCATATGTGGAATCTAAAAAAAAAAAAATTTTAAAAAGAGGACACTAATGAACTCATTTACAAAACAAACAGACTTGCAGACATAGTAAATATCTTATGGTTACTGGGGGAAAGAGGATGGGAAGGGATAAATTTGGAGTTCGAGATTTGCAAATGATAACCGCTATATATAAAAACAGATAAAAAAAACAAATTCCTTCTGTATAGCACAGGGAACTATATTCAATACCTTGTAATAATCTTTAATGAAAAAGAACATGAAAATGAATATATGTATACATACATACATGGCTGGAACATTATGCTGCACACCAGAAATTGACACATTGTAACTGACTATACTTCAATAAAAAAATAATAATAAATTTTAAAATGTTAAAAAAAAAAAAAAAGAAAGGCCAAAGATTGCCAACAAACCACTTGTCTGGACAGAAGCACAGCCCTACTGACACCTTGACCTCAGACTTCAAGTCTCCAGAAGTATGAGACGGTAAATTTCTGTTGTTTAAGGCACTCAGTTTGTGATACTTTGCTACTGCTTTATCAGACTAATACAAAGACATAACAAAATTTACTCTGAACGAAATTTTGTTATACAGTAAGGTGTGTCCATATCAAATGCTTGATAAACTTAAAAAAAGTAAGTATAGATTTCATAAGAACAGCAGGTTAACTAGAACCAGAGAGCTATTTTTACCTAATCTGCTGCCAGCTTAAACCAACATGTGGGGGAAAAAAGGCATTACTCTTGCAAAAGTGAAATTTCAATACGGATAAAATTCACTAAAGTAGAATAATGTATGTCCATTTGTCCTATTTTATAGTAAAAAAAAGAATATCTTATTTTATTTTAATTGCATGGTAAAGTATATCTTCATGAGCAATTGAGTAATAAAGTACATTCAAGTGAAAAAAAAGATGATCCATATTTGCTATTTTAATATATTCTAAAGCTTATTTTCCTCTTTAGTAAAATGTATTTGGTGAAAGCATCTTTTAACTTCCAAAGAGCAGAGATGTTGAAAATAACTGTCAGTAACAAGGTAGAAATAATCCCTTCTAACGAAGAACAGTTGTGTAGATTAGTTTAAATCTAATCAGAGATTTGAAATCAATAGGTAAACACTAAAAATATTCTGCTTTATTAATACAAATATCACCCCTTACAAACATAAGCAAAGCACTCAGTTTCACAGACACAAGAGAAATGTTCCTCAAGAGGGCCTTCCACTTATAAACACAGGCTATCTAATCCAGCATACCCGTTATCAAAAGGAAGTAATTCTAAAGTCTAAAGTTTCTTCTGTAGATAAGATCAAGTTCATGGAACTGTACGGGAAAAAATGGCTTAAAAAGTAGGACATGGCTATTTCCCCTAATATCTTTGTCACATGCAAACATTAGCACTGGCTTTATGTACCTTGAAAAACCCATCCACGCGCAAAAATAACATTTGCCTTGGGTTTTCTAAGATTGTGCTACATTAAGTTTTGGAAAAGAGATTGTACGTTAACTTCATCTTTAAAATGAAAGGTTTTTCAGTAAAAAATAGTAATAATAATAAAAGAAAAAGAAAAAAGAAAAAGAAAGGAAAAAAGAAAGGAAGAGAAGAGAAAGAAAAGGAAATGACAGCGATTCTAGAGTCAATGTGATAAATACCAATCTTATCTCATCACAAGTAGACCTCCTGCAAGGCTCTGTCTAAGAAGTTCTTTCATATTCCAATTCAAGTTTTTTACTCTGAACTTCAGAGCTACAAATAACTTCAGGATTTAGCTGAAATGGAGCTGCCTGATTATTTTTTTAAGGTAGCAAAGCTAGAAATTCCAGTTTCTGTAATTTCCTCATGTCTATTACTAATAAAAGGGACAGTATTTTATACTAATAAAAATATTTTTAATGTTAATACTACCATTTACTAAACACTTTTTATGCATGTTCTACAAAATCATTTATCCATACAACAATTCTAAGCAATGGTTATTATCCTCATTCTAGCAAAGACAGATTCAAAAGCTAAATGACTTGCTCAACATCATGGATAGCAGAGGTAGGTCAATCCTCTGCCTTTCCCACTCCAAAGCCAAGATTCCTAATCGCCTTTTAGGGCACTAAGGATTGCAAACGAAGTCTTCAGAATCAAAGTAGAAAAAGGATGCAGTGTTGGTAAATACAGTGCTGGGAGGTGCTTCACAGAAGTGACAAGTATCTGAAATAAGTAAGGTTGGTGACAGCAAAGAAATCCTGCCTGAGAATTTATGGGTAACTCATACGCTGCTTCTGTAAACCTGAAGGAATCTGAAGTAAAAAGTTATTAGAGGGCTTCCAAATTACACCAACAATATACTTGTGTTTACAAATGTTTCTGGCAGAGAGCTCAGGAAAACCCAAGGTGAAAAGCAAAAATAATTACACGAATAGGGATTTTTTTTTACTGAAATAGTCTTCGTTTCCTTCCTTTCCTAAGTTCGCAAATATAACTACTCTATAAAGGCAAGTCTGTGGTGACAGAGGTGGCGGGTGAGCGCACAGGGGACGAATGTCACACAGCATCTGTCACTGTGGCTTCACCAACATTCTGTAAGACACAACCCTCACCTTTTCTGAAGGCGGTTTATAATAGGACTGTTACTGTAGTAGCCCAGGAAAAAGCTCACTACTTCTGAGAAATTATGAGAAAGTCTGATATTAATTATGGCAACCTATGAAAAAAATATGAGCCTAAATTATGAGAAATATTTAAAGAAATTAACGAAGTCCCTAGCAAATGCTCTCTTAAACTAGAACTGTTGCAGAAGCGTAAAAAATTAGTAATCATACTCATTATATAAGAAATAGGTCACATAAGTATTCACTTATTCTTGCCTATATAAAATTCTTCACCCCAGTTCAATGAGATTTAAATTACTAGAATCTGAATTAAATAAGCTTTATTACAATCACAGCTTATTAACCCCATGAAGATGGGCACATCCAAGATGAAAAAGGCTCACTAAAAATAACACTTTAAAATACATGATGATTTGATAACGTTAAGGCTGCAAAACCCATGGGAAATTTGTAAAGGTATGCAGACTGCTGGCCAAGCCTTGGCCTCAAAGGAGTTTGACGACCGAGTTCTCCAAGGAAAAGTTAATGCATGAGCTTCCCAGAAGGAAGCCCCATCCTCCCATTTCCTCTGGGAGCCTGCGGACTACGTGGAAGGACGGATTCTGAGACCTCAGGGGAAGAGCGCAGACCGCGGGCATCGCCGCAGCCACCCCCAGTGCGGGCCACCGCTCATGCCAGCACATCCCGGGACAGCCGGACGCACCGGCACCGCAAGGTCACCAGGGAAGAAGCGACTTTACATAATCTCCCGCAGCGCCGCCCCTCCTTGCCGTGCCCCGGCCGGGCGGTGAGGGGGCGGCGCGCAGGGCGAGGAGGCCGCACGCGGGAGACCGGCGGCTGCCCTCAGCGCCCCCACGAGCTGAGGGTGGAGGACGGAAGGCGGGCTCCCAGCCCCGGGATGCCCGGGCCGCCGCCGCGGCGGGCAGGGCGGGCCGTAAGGGGCTCTTCCCGGGGTAGGGAGCTCGTCGCGGGCCGGGGTCCCCACGTTGCCGGATGGCTGCCAGCCCCGAGGGCGCCCCTCAGGGCTCCTCCCGGGACCGCCCCGCGGCGCACCTGTCACGCGCCCTACCTGAGTGGCTTTGTGGAACTGTTTCTTCAGCCCAGCCACCGACATGGTGCGGGAGGACGCGCGGGCGGCTGCGGTGCGAGAAGCGGGCGGCGGCGGAGCGGAGAAGGAGGGCCAAGCGGAGAGACGCGCTGGCCGAGCCGCCGCTCGTCGTGCCGCCGCCGGGGCTGTGGGCGCGGGGGCGCGGAGCGGCGCGGGACGCGGGCTCGTGCGGAGAGACACCCTGACGTCAGGGGCGGGTGATGCGGCCTCTTAAAGGGGACGCGGGAAGCCCCGCCCCGGGCGCGGGCTTGGTGCGGCAGGTGCTGCGGCAAGCGGTACCTGGCGTCAGCCGCCGGTGCACCTGGCTCCGCCACACCAGCGGGCTGGCTGCTGCTCAAAGGGCCAAGGACGTTTTCCCGCCCCAGGAGTGTCACTCGTGCTCCCGCGGACTGCGGCCCGCTGAGTTGGCAACCCAGGCACCGGCACGACTCAGGTGACTTGCTGGGCTTCCAGGTAGCCGCAGGGGCATTGCCTACAGCCCAGCCGGCCTGCCTGCCCTTTGAGCCTAGCCTCTCTGCAGCCTGGAAAGGAGTGGTATTCTCTCTGGGGTAATGAATAAGTCTTTGCTCCTTCTCTGACTTGCACCCGCTCACTTGGTCACAGAAAAACATTTCTCTGTCCTGGTTTCAATATCGCTTAAGCCTCCATAACGTTAGGTAAAGCCAACTAAAGCTTTTTTTTTTTTTTTCCGATCTGATACAATTTAACGACTTTTTAAAAAGATGAAAATAAATTTTAAACTTTAAAGCTGGTCAGGTAAATAGAATTGAAGTAGGATATTGCTACAGTAATAGCATTTAATCCTCTGTTTACAGACATTAAAAAAAAAACAAATATGAACCTGACTTTCAGTTATGACAGTGGATTTAGGATTTTCAATCTAAAATCAGCATTACATAAGGTGAAAAAGCATGACGCAAAGTTGTACGAATACTACATATGTAACAAAGTATATATGACTAGGCTGAAGGGAAACTGATGTAACAAGATGGACTGGTAGCCCAACAGGACTAGAGAGCTTCTGTATTCTGGTAGTTAGCCACTTCCTCTGGTTCTTCTAGGACTAAGGAGAGCATAGAGAAGAACTTGAGTTCTGTCCCCTTGTGTGGACCAAAAGTTTTATGGAGGAGAAGCCACAGTGATGGAAGCCAAGATAAGAGACATTGCCAAGAATGGATAAGGAAACATGGGAGAATGGGAGCATTAGGAATGCCTTGCGTTACCTCCATGACCCCCACTGCCAGGTGGGAACCACAGACCCCACTCCTACCCTTCTAGCCAGACTGCTTGGGCACTGGGTAAATACCTTATATTCCTGTCCATTAGCTGGTCTACCAATCATAGGCCTTCTTGATAATGTGAACTGAAACTCATAAAGGCAGAATCAAGCAAATAGTGGTGAATCACAGAGCAATAACAGCACATGGACTCCTGACCCACTCTGCAAAGGGAAGCAGACAAAAGGAGCAAATGTCCAAAGTGGAAGTCGTTACCGATGTTCACATACCTTCTGGATCCACGATTGAACTGCACTTTCTAAACTCCTTGTGGTTAAGTGAGGCACTGTGACAAGTTTTAACTAGTGAGATAGGAAGGAAAGTGACTGTCACCTCTTGGCAGAGAATCTAACTGCTGGTATGAGATACTACAAGGCCCTATTACCTCTCCAACAGGATATTAGGTAGTTGTGGTCTGTCAACCAGAATCCAGGGTGAGCGCAGAGCAAAGTTCCCAGCTGATGTCCAAAGACATTAAGCATGAAGGAGAAATAAACCTGAATAATTTAATTCACTTGAGTCTGGGGTGTTACTGTAGCGAAACTAGTCTCTCCTGACTAATGCACAAAAGAGAAAATGCTTTCCCATTTCTTAAAAGATGAAGGGAGATTTTCCATTTATGCCATGGCCCACGTGTATTTTATTTTTTGTCATTACGTGTACATGAAGTGGCCTGTTTCTTTCTTACAAAAGCTTCAGTGAACTCTGGGAGTTGTGTTCTCTTTTTTTTTTTGTAGCCTCATGAAGCAGTGGGCAGACTCAGCCCCGAGGCCCAAGGGTCACAGGGAAGGGTGGCTCCAAGTGTTGACCATACCCTGACCTCCAACTACAGACAGTGAACAGTTAGCTCTGGAGATCCAGAGGAAATTCTAAAGGAACGTCAGGGCAAGAGACAACTGTGTTTCAGAGAAAGATCAGACAGGACAAGATGATAGATAAGTGAGGCTACTGACCCTTCAGAACCAGAACAAACCAGGAGAGTGAAGTTCCTGAGGTCCCATGGGGTGGTTTGCCTCGGGCACATTTACTCACATCTGTAAGACCCACCATGATGATTTCTGGATTCTTGGTATTAGAAAATTCTGAAGGAGTTTGGACTCACTGCATGACTAGGTGGAGCTCTAGACTAGAGATGTTGTGAGTTAGTGTTCCAGTGGCTGCTTCTGTACTCTCGGTGTGGCAAAGCCTGCACGCGCGCACACACACACACACACACACTCATGAAAAGACTGCCATAAAATGCTAATAATGCTTGGGCTGCCAGAGCCCTGCTCAACCTTTAGCCTGCATCAGAATCCCCTGGAGGACTTGTTGAAGTACAAACTGTGAATCATATCCCAGTTTCTGATTCACTGGTTGGGGCCCTAGAACATGCATTTCTAACAAGTTCCCAGGTGATGCTAATGTTCTGGTCTTGGGACAGTATTTTGAAAACTCCTGGGCTGGAGGAGAGATGTTAGGAATGAACTTTTTCCTCTAGTCTCCCCATTTTTATCATGTTTTCCCATTACTTGTATAATACAAGTATTTTATAGTTAATATTTCCTACCTGGTCCCTCATCTGAGTGATGGAACATGTTCCTAGAAGGATAGGCCTTGGCTGAAGATGCTAAGAGACAGAACAGTTAATCTACAAAGCGGCAGGACTGGAGAGACACATGAGCTCTGGTCTCTAAAGGTGGACAGTGTGAAAGGGGGCCCTGAAAATTCTCCTTAGAACTTTGAATACTTAACAGAACTCTAAATGTAACAAAACAAGTCCCTCTCTTTCCCTGATTTTTCATCTACCAACTTAGAATGCTTATCCAGCTATCCGTCAAAGGAACTACTTAAGAGAAAGGTCTTTACATCTATCTGAAACTATGGTTGATTCTCCCAGAAATCCTCTGGACTGCAATGTAAACTCAGTATTTCTATTGAAGCCACAATGTATACCTATAAAGACCTTTAAGATGTTTTGAAAGAGATTTGTTGAGCTTTTTCTAGCAGGCATCATGAGGAGGATTTGAGGGATGGGTTGTAAGGGGAAATACCAAGATGCATATAGGCTAGATCGTGAACCCCAAGGAGTTTGCAGGCTAGCAATTTAGAAAACTCTTCTTATAGACATTTCTTGTGCCTTGAATGTAGAGGGACAAATGCACCAGACACTGAAAAGATTTCAAACGTGAGTGCCCTCTCTGGTTGCAAAGAAGCTGTGATAGAGGCTCTATGACAAATGCAGAAGCACAACGACACAGGGCAAGGGGAATCAAAGGTCAATGAGGAAGAACTTCATTTAATAACAGGTTATTGTAATTCAACGTGCTGCCCTCTCATCTCCTGAGATCAAATCAATGTAAAATGGTAAATAAACCTAGATCTGCTCAGGAAAGTTCCAATTAAATGAAACCCCACACAGACTTGACTCACTAATTGGGCAGGAAATCCATGGTCAGCAATAATTCCATCACATCATTCATGCACTAGTTCTCCTTGCATTATGCCAAAGCTTCTGGCAAATACCAGACCTCTAGTCTGCGCAGAGCTGCTGCATCCCTGGCACCTTTCAGAGGGCCCCTCGTTCCAAGGAGGCAGAGGACAAGCAGCGCCTCTTCTTCGCCCCTCAGCCCGATGCCACTCCCCGGCCCATGCCAGGGCAAACTGCTCCTGACTTTACGAGTAAGCTCATGAAGCACAGAAACATAGCAAAGCAAAGGCACTAAATCCCAGCTTCTTATTTTTATTAACTACAAGCCAGGAAAAGAAGTAATTTACTCATCATTACTTTTTCTACTCCAGCCTCTAGCCTCAATTTCGGGCAGAGATTCCAGTCAGTGTTAATAAACACAGATTGGAATGAATGAATGAAAAATTGAACTGTTTATCACTGTCACTGATGCTGAATTTTTCCTACAGCGGGTCTGATAGGATATAACACAGCCTTGTGTTAAAGCATGGTTTGGGCAGGACCCAGATGGTTGTTCTGGGGTAGATGGCACTTAAACATAAGATTGTGTGCCTCCGGATGCTACCAGTAGCATGGGACCCCCACCCAATATGGACAGAGCTAATATTAGAGCCCTCTCCTAGAGAGAAGAAATCAAGGAAAGATCACCTTTGTTTCCTTGCTCCCAGGTTTGTCGCCTACCAACCCACCCTCCAACAGATACACAGAGAGAAGCACACTTTTGTCACTCAGAGGTGGAACATGTGTGTCTTTCCCTCCCCTCCCACCTTTCCTTCTCTCCCACATAACCCTCCACCCTCCAAAGCACAGGGACCTTTCCCTGCAAAACCTTTCTCTTCATTTAATAAGCCCTATTAACCCAAAAACAGGAGGAGGAGGGGACTTAACCAAGTGTGTGACTCACATTAGGCCCTTACATCTAGCCCAGTATTTATTACTTGCATCCCAGTTTGAGATGCTTCCAGCTTCCCAGCAAAATCCTGCCATCTCCAATGCCCATCTCCAGTGCCTTTCCTTCCTCTCCTATCCTTCTAACCCCATATCCTCTCTTCATTTGTCAAATCTGAAAGCCCTGATTGGGCACCTCTGCTGTGAACTTGGTCTAACATGTGTTTTACTTATTGATATGTAGTATTAGGTTCTTAACTCTAACTCTCTTAAGTGTAGCCTCTTATCTTTACTTTTACAACTCTTAGCAGATAATATAAACATGGACTAGATATGGTCTAACTGAAATTTTAAAAGCCTAATGAAATTTATAAGGTGAGGTCCAAAAAATACTGGAACTACTGGCTTCTCTCCACCTGAGCTGACCATTCGATGGTCTTAGTTGCTGCTCCCTTGCTGTATCCAAGCCTGAATCTCCAGTTTCCTATAATTTTGAGAGTTCCCACTGATCCTCTCATAAATTCCCCTTTAGTCAGTCAACCAATATTGCTTTCTGTTATTTGCAATCAGCCAACTATAAGTGATATATCCCCTCCCCACTCTGACCCCTGCAATAATGTTCTAATACAGTTCCAGTTCTTGTTTGGATCTAGCAAGTCAAATAAGCAATTTGGACAACTGCAGTCCCTGACAAGCACTCCATTAGCTTCCTTCTCAGACTAGGGTGGACAGATTGACTGACAAGGAACATTATTCTTCAGCAAGTGTCAGTTCTCCCTATAAGACACTGACATTCTAATTTACAAATCAAATCTTTTGTTTATTTGACTAGTATGTATCAGGCTGCCATGGTCTGAACCTCGCAAGCCCCTGAGAGTTGGCAGCTGAATTCAAGTAAATAAATGCCAAGCAACTGGAATCAAAGACAGCGGTGTTCACACTTAGAATGAGAGCAACCTTAATGAAGTGTAAATTATTAGGGCATCATTACCATTGGCTTATTTATTCTATTCCCGGATGGATATTATCATTAGAGATTCTGAAGACATGTTGTTAACCCTGATCATAAGCTCTGGCTAGTCAGCCTGTTAAAGCATGGTGTTAAAGAGGCCAAGTTCTGTTGCTATTTTAGTAGCCAGTTAGCCATGCAGAGAAAAGTTATTCCTTAGTACAGTATGCATTCCATCCTGTCATCTCAAGGATGCATCCTCTTGATTACAGAAAAGTTCAAGTGAGGAAAAAAGAGATAACTTAGTTCAGCCAAACCCTGTCAACAATACCAAGAACTCAGAGTACAGTCTACCGGTATTCTTTCTGTCAGCATTAGCTTTATATATTAAAAATAATAATAGGTATTCTTTATGTTTTTAATAGGCAATTTATACATATTTAAATAGATCATTTATCTTTGTTTTTTTCAGGACATTTTTTGCATTTTAAAAAATGATTAATGATTTTATTAAATGTGCACAGCTTGTATTTTCTCTGGCCCACACCTATAAAGCTTATTTCAGTGACAAGGAATCAAATATAAAGCACTATTTTTTTAAAATCAAAGTATAGTTGATTTACCATGTTGTGTTAATTTCTGGTGTAGAGCATCGTGATTCAGTTATACGTATATATTCCTTTTCATATTCTTTTTCATTATAGGCTATTATAAGGTATTGAATATAGTTCCCTGTGCTATACAGTAGGACCTTGTTGTTTATCTATTTTATATATAGTAGTTCGTACCTGCAGATCCCAAACTTGCAATTTATCCCTCCCCACTTCATTCCCCACCATAACCATAAGTTTATTTTATGTCTTTGAGTCTGACTCTGTTTTGTAAATAAATTCACTCGTGTCTATTTTTTTTACATTTCACATATAAGTGATATCATATGGTACTTTTCTTTCCCACAAAGCACTATTCTAAGACAGCATTTCAAAAATTTAACTTAACATGACTACATCACCCTCTCAAGAATACCAGTTTTCTCTCAAGTTCTAGTCACAGGAAATTTGCCAAGGAGAGAATTCCTTAGAAAAAAGATCTTGAAAAGATTGTTAGTTTCCTGTGAATAGAGTTGGATTGACTGGGGAGAACTTTTGATGGCAATTCTTAAGATGCCCTTACTTTTGAAGGAGGAATGAAATCCCATCCCAGCCTGCAAGCATAAGACCGATGAACACAAGTAACAGACAGGAAAGCCTTTTTATTTATTTATCTTTCTTGCACTGGGGCGATCTGGGCCTATTAACTAACAAAGGGAAGGAGTTAGTTTAAATGGCAGTTGAGAGTCACACTGGAGACTTAAAAGGTTCTCTGAGCCCAGTCCCTGAGGGAAGCAGGAGGGAAGAGAACAAAGGCCAAGTAAAGAAGTCACCTGGTAAAGATAGAGGAATGCCTCTTCCCTGAGACAGAATAGCAGTAAGAGACGTGGAGGGATGACGCCAGAAACAATGAGGTGGGAGAGTCATCAACAGAATCAAGGCAGATGCCTGATGGCCCATATCTGCTTGGACTGTGAACAGGTGGCATCAAGGGCATTACAGCATCTTTCCTCCTCCACTTCTCCAGCCTCAGGCACCCAGCAGGCTCATGTTCCCCTGACGCCTTTACTCCTCTCACCCAAACGTCAGTCCCTGTGCCCTCCTTCCTCTGACCAGGCCTTTGCAGGCACTGTTCTCTCTGCCTGGAATAGCTGTTTTCTGCTTTACAACTAGCTAACTCCCCAGCTTGTTCTTCCAATACCAATTCAAAAGGCATCCCTGACCTCCCCAGCAGAGCCAAATCTCACCATTATTGTCCCTGGGAACTAAGTACTGTTTTCCTTTGATGCACTTGGCACAACTGTAATTTTGCATATAATCATGGGATTTTTTTTTTTTTGTATCTCTCTCCTCCTTTCCCCTATTATTTACAAATTCCAAAAGGCATACAGGAGGTGCTCCACAGGGCATTTCGTGAATGAATGAGTGAGTGGAGAAGCTTTGGAAAATTTAGTAAGACGAAAGAAGTTTAAAGCATTTCTGAGGAACAAAGATGGCCTAGATTCCTAAGCCTCTCTAATCATGAGGCGGGGGCCCACCAATCGACAAGAAGGTCACTAGGTGATCACCATATGAAAACTGGTGCCACTGGTGAATGTATGATAAGCACCTAACAAGTAGTATGAAAAATGTGTCCTGAGCCCAAAGAAGGGAGGAGTCATGGTGAAAAGCCTTCCTGGGGGAGGTGAGACAGTGCTGAACTTAACTTTCAGTCAGATCTCAAATCTCAGGAAAGGTCAAGAAGGAACAATAGGTAGACATTCAAGCCCAAACCCTGATATACAAGGGAAAAAGAGTCCAAATTCAGAATGAAGATGGAATAAAAACCTGTAACCAATAAAATACTATAAGCCTTTCATTTGCTACAGCATGGGGGAAGGGCCAGATTGGTGAGAGCCCATTCAGGGTAATGGGATTTAAGGTTAATCTGCACATGATGCAAAGATCCCACGCTTTCAGGACTCCCTCTAAAGCTGACTTTGTTATTTCCCCCCATAAATCTTCCCAAGCATCTATCCTATAGTATTTGAAATGTGGTCCCTAGACCAGCCGAATCAGCATCACCTGGGTCTTTGTTAGATTAGCAAATTATCAAAGCCCCACCCCTGCCCTGCTGGATGAATGACTCTGGGGTGAGGCCATGACGTCTGTGGTTTAACAAGGCCTCTAGGTGATTCTGTGATTCTGATGCAAACTGGTCTCCAAACCTGAGAGAAGGTAGAGAAGTTATAGGAAATTGCCTAAGGCCAGAAGGCTCAGGCAGCCAAACGTAAAACCTTTCCCCTATAGAAACTCACTGGGTCCTCACAATGGGCAGGTATTATTATTTCTCTTCTATAAGAAACTGAAACAAACTTATTAAGCAGTTTAACTAGAGATCTAGAGCCTGTGTAAGCTTGCTAGGGCTGCTGTAACAAATTACCACAAACTAGGTGGCTTGAAACAACAGAAATTCGTTCTCTCAGTTCTTTAGGCTAGAAGTCTAAATTCAGGGTGCCTCCAGGGCTGATTCCTACCCAGAGCTGTGAGGGAGAATCTGTCCCATGCATTTTGCCCAGCTCCTGCTGATGGCAGGAAGCTCTGGTGTTCTCTGGTTGCTAGATGCATCACCGCAGTCTCTGCCTTTGTCCTCCCATGGCAGTCGACAGTCTGTGTGTACCTGGGTCTCAGTTTTGCTCTTATAAGGACACCTGTTTTATTGAATTAAGGGCCCACTCCATTCCAATATGACCTCATCTTAATTTAGCTAATTGCATCTGCAACGAACCTATTTTCCAACAAAATCACATTCTGAGGCACTGGGTGGTTAGGACTTCCACAGATTTTTGGGGGGACCCAGCTGAAGCCATACATGGCCCCGACTCACAACTCCTGTTGGAACACTTCACGTTCCTCAGCATCCCTAAGTCATCTCCCCGACACCAGGAACACAGGGACATTTGGCAGATTTCCTTATTTAATGCTACTGGCAGAGAAAAAGTCACTCCCTTCCCTAAACCAATGATGTTCACATATGCTAACTTAGGATATTTTCTGGGACCTTTCTTCTCCATTCCGTATCTGGTACATTTAAACATAATAGTTTCCTCCTATTTCTTGGATCGATATTTAGCTATTTAGCAACATCATTTAATGAAAAAAGCATAAGGTCCCCCATAAATCCCTCATTACTCTGTGTCCCTCTGGCTTTAGCCATATGAAACAACCAACTCTGAGTAATAGGGGAGACTCATTAGGCCTGGAAAAATAGAACTTAAATTCAGAAGAATATAAATTCAGTACTCTGTAGTTGCAGATAGGCCTTTTGGGCTCACAGATTTTCCTAAAGAAAAAATGGAGATATTTGTAATCCACTTACCTTATGAGCAGTTCTGACTGTTAAGCATTAAATAATCAGGGAGAGAGATGGAGCTGATGATTCAATGTCCACCAGCTCAGCCCTCACACTAGTACTGCAAGTACTATTAGCCTGAGGGTATACACTTCAGCCACTTCTAAGAGTCTTGCTAGTCAGAAAACGATAGAGAATTCAGACCCAAAATTCATCATGAAATTCTTTTTCAATACAAGTCAACAGTGAGAGAGCTACATTAGAAAATGTAGAAAGAGTCCCCAACTATTTCCATGAACGAAATTTAAGTGCCTAAGAAGCTAAAGCAATGGATCAACTTCCAAGTAATTACCACTTCTAATTTCTTCCATTTCATTCAACATATACTATCATCAAATTTTCAGTTAGATTGAGGGAAAAACATGAATATGTCTGTTGCCCTAAAACAAATAGACTGCCAGTTATTTCTCCAGCAAAAAAAAAAGGGGGGGTGGGGTGGAGAAAAGGAGGTTTATTTGGATTCAACAATGAAGTGCAAAAACAGCAACAACAATAGCAAAAAACACAATGAAGTGCAATCTGGGGACTGTAATCTTGGCAAACCATGTGCAAATCTCCAGCAAAATTGGAGAGGGGAACTCTTGAGAGTTTTTTTCACATCTCTTTGCTCTTCTGTCTTATCAGGGGTTTATCAGTTTTACTAGTTTCTCCAAAGAAGCAATTTTTGATTTATTGATTTTCTGTATCTTATATATTTTTTAATTTCATTAATTTCTGTGCATAGCTTTGTCCTTTCCTTTTATTTTAATTTGATATTCTTTTCCAGCTTTTTGAGAGGAATGATCAGTTCACTGATTTTCAGACATCCCTCATTCTTTATAGTTACAAATTTCCCTTTAAGCATAGTTTTTGCTGTGTATCACAGGTTTTAATATATAATACTTTATTCTGTCTGAAATATTTTCTAACTTCTATTATGATTTTTGCCTGACATGGGTTATTTAGAAGTATATTGCTTAATTCCCAACTATTTGGAAATTTTATAAAAATGTCTTTATAATTGATTTCTAACTTCATTCCATGGTAGACTTAGAACACACTCTATTTCATTTGAATCTTTAAAAATTTTCTGAGATTTACATCAAGTCCCAGCATACAGTCAATTTTTGTAAATGTGCTGAGTTAATGTACATTCTGCCATTGCTGAGTACAGGACTCTATGTATGTCTACAGCTGGTTTTCTAATTATGTTAAATCTCCTATGTCCTTACTGATTTTTGTCTGTATATTTTATCACTAACTGAAAATGTTGTGTTAAAATTTCCTACCATGAATGTGAATGTGTTTATTTCTTCTAATATGTCTGTCAAATTTTGCTTTATTTACTTTGAGGCTTTATCCTTAGCTGCATACAATTTGGCTTTCTCATATATTTCTGGTGTGTAAAACCCCTTATTCTATTAATTATGTCATTTTAATTAATGCTTTTTAAATCAAAAGTAATTTATCTGATATTAATATAGATGAAAGACAGATACTCTATATTAGCTTTTTTTTGGTTAGTCTTTGTATTTATTTCAACCTTTCTGCATCCTTGTGATTTAGGTGTATCTTTTATAAACCTTATATAATATTTTAAATCTAGTCATATAAAATTTTTAATAATTTCTTTTAATTAGATCATGTAGTCTATTTACCTTTAGTATAACTTCTGATGTATTTGGTTTGAAACTGTCATCTTACTTGAGTTCTCTTCTTTGTTCCACCTGCTTTATCTTCTGCATCCAGATTTTCTTAACTTGTTTGGATTGACCCAGTGTATGTTATTTCATTTTTCCTGCTATAGCTTCAAAATTATAAGCCCTTTTACTATTCTTCTTAACAATTACCTATGAGATTACAACATGCATTTTTCACTTACTAGAACATAATGTTGATTGGTCTCTTCTCCTCCTATTGGACAATGCAAGGACTCCAGAATTCTTTAACTCCATTTACCTGCCTCCTGTTACAGGTCTGTAAGACGTTTTTATTATTGTTTTACATAGCCGATATTCATTCAGATTTATTCACGAACATCCCTTTCTATCGCTCTTCCTTTCTTCCTGCTTCTCCCACCCTCCATCTGGGAACATTTTCGTTCTGCCTAAAAAATATCCCTTGTTATTTTCTTAAGAAAAGGTATGCTAGTGATGAATCCTTTAAGTTTTTGTTCATCTGAAAATGTCTTCATTTCACTTGCATTCTTTAAGGATGAAAATAGAATTTCAGGTTGGCAGTTATTTTCTTTCAGCACTCCATGGATATTTCTCCATTGTCTTCTGGATCCCATTTCTCATACATAGTCAGCACACAGTCCAATATTTGTAATTTGAGGGTAATATTTCTTCACTCCTCACCACCCCTGACTGCTTTTAAGATTTTTCTATTTGTCATTTATTTTCAGCAGATTAACTGTGATGTACATAGGTGTGGACTTCTTTTATTTATTCTGTTTGTAGCTAGTAGGACCTCTTGATCTGTGCCGTGATGTTTTTCACCAGTATGGTAATCTTCTTAGCCATTGTATCTTTAATAAGTAGTTCTGCCACATCCTCTCTGGGTCTACAACTACTCATTTCTTAAGCCTTTTCACTGTATTCTCTATGTATTTTACCTTTTCCTTTGTATTTTTGCCCTTTCATCTATCTATGCTTCATTCTTACTTATCTTTTGCTAGCTATATTCCTAAGTATGTTCTAATATCCATTCTTTAGTTTTCTGAGATAGTATATAAAAATAAAATTGATTTTTTGTGTACTGAGATTTTATTCAATGACTGATAAATTCATTTATTAATTATAATAGTTTGTCTAAAGATTCTTTGCAATTTTTCTGTGAAAGCAAACATCTGGTGTGTGAATGACAGTTGCTTCTCCCTTCCGAATATTTTATTGCTTTTTAGGACTTGACTGCACTGACTAGGACCCATAGTAAAATGGGTAAGCGTTGTTTCTTTTTCCTGTTCTTGGGAGAAAGTTTTCAATATTTCCTCATTAAATACTACATTTTCTTTTTCTGTTTTGTAGGTAGTTTTTATTCTATTTAAGAAATTCCCATCTATTACTAGTTTGGAAAATGGTTGAATTCCATCAAATATTTTGGCTGCATCTATTTAAATAATTACATAATTTTTCTCCTTTATTCTGTAGTGAATTACATTGATTTTCAAATACCTAAATAAATTTGCATTCCTGGAATAAACAGCTTGATCATATTGTATATGTACAGTATACTTGTCGTGTGTTGATGGATTAGATTTGCTAATATTTTACTTAGGATTTTTGCATCTATTTTCATAAGAGAAATTGGCTAATTTTCCTCTCTTGTGCTATTCTTTTCAGGATTTTTGTTTGCTTCTTTCGGACATCTGAAGGCACAAGCATTCTACAATCATCTTAATACAATTTCAGGACTAGAGATGATTCCAAACTGGCTGCAATTCCTACTTACTCCTCATTTGCCCTTACTCCCTTCTGGATGCCAACCCAAAACATGGATTTACCTGCCACCAACACTTTGGCAGGCCTTAGACTTCAGATTTTGTTTTCCTCAACTCTGGAAGTTTTAAAAGTTGTTGCTTAGTTCTCAACCTATCAGCTTCACTTTCTAGAATTTGCAAATCTCCCCAAGGAAAAGCAGTTCCCAAAACCATGTTTACCTCTCTAGATTTCCCTCTTTTCCCAAGATTTTGGCCTGGTAATTTTTCATTGCTTTAAGTCTCCAATGCCTTGAGGTAGATTTATAAAAATATTTTGCTCAGCACTACTAGTTAGCCTTAGCAAACGGTTGACCCAATTTCTTTGTACACTATTACTGGAATCAGATATTCCTGGCTACTTTTAAGTAATTCAGCGACTGCATAAAATAAGGTTCTGAAAGTCACTGGTGGTTACCAAAATGTTCACTTCACAAAGAGAGGGCTGCCTATCTCCTGCATAATACAAGGATAGTATATTCAAAGCAAAATTTGAAAAAAAAATACAATATGCCATTGATGATATGGCCGAATAAGAATTTAAGTTATCTATTGAATGATTTTATTCAGGATAAAACAGTTCTCTTAACAGAGAAATTACGTTCTTCATCTCTGGAGAGGAATCAGGAAATGTGTTTGGAACGTCTAGTGACTGTATTGAAAAATTTAGAATTTTTTAAAAACAGAAAAAAAATTAGATTGACATTTATGTAAGGAAATATAACTAAAATAGGGAACTATTGAACAATTAAGTTAATAATATTAATAATATCATTAAATAATCAACCCCTTAACTAGTTCCACAGTCATGACCCACAAATATCCACATTGGCCTGGTGAGTACTGGCTCTCAACACTATATTTTGTAGAACAAAGTTAACGGCTCAGACTCAGAGTAATAAGCCATATGCCCCACCTCAACGCCAGCCAGGGAAAATTAGAAAATAAATACGGCAAATGCCCACGTTCAACAAAATGCCCTTCTGTTTGTATCTGGTCTTATTTTCACATCTTTAAACAGGTGTTTCCTTTTCATAAGATGTTATCTAAAAAGAGGAGCTGACTAACAGTCTGTGCAAATGGAAAGTGTTAAAATAAGCTTCATAAAAATGGCTCAGGAAGACTCCCTCCACAACAATCTAGAATACACGCTGCTCCTTCTCGCAGAGGAGCAGAGATGGGCTACTGCTGAGTAATAAATACATTCACAGATAACATCACCAAATCCTTAACAATCTCCAGAGTGAAAAGGGAGGTCTTGAACAACACAGGAAATATTGAAGTAAAGTCAATAGTATCTTCTAAGGGGGAAATGCAATGCCTGAATTCCCAATATTATAGCATTCCATGACAACAAAAATATTTGAATTTCCACTGATCTTAATGCTTTGGGATAAAAGAATCAGCTCCAGGCAGTAACCCATATAGAAAAACCATATCTTAGAAAGTAAATGGAGACCATATTGCCTTAATCTATTCTATACATGTCTTACCATCGGTGTCAGTGGATATTTACTGAGATCTCAGAAAGCATTTAGCCATGTCTGCAAACATGTGCAGTAAAAATCACAGAGAAGATACAGTTCTTTCCCTCAGGACATTTCCTTCAAAAATCTGCCTTTCTGTGGGCAGACAGGACTTTTATTTTTCTTTCTCCAATATGGGGACTCTTAGCATCCGCACTCCAAATGAGGATTACATTGATGGGATTTAAATGTCTTTGCAGACATGGAGAAGGAACCCAGCTTGATGACTATGCGCAAGAGTGTTCCATCTATGGGGAATTTAAGGAATCATGAGTTGTAGGAGAACTAGGTGCAGTGAGGGATCATGAAATCAAATGTCAGGGACACAGGCCAGATCACATCCACAGAAAGATAGACCCTCTCCCTTTCTGCCTGAAATTCGAGGCCCTCTTCCCTATTGTCTCTTGTTTTTATAGGCCCAGTAGTTTAGAGAAATAGTTCTCTCCTTTAAGAAAATCTACTGGCAAGCCTGATGGTAAATGCTAACCAATCCTTGGTATCAGGGGATTACACAGAGCAGAGTGGCAGGGGTGGATCCAAATTTCGTGAGATCTAAACTACGATTGTGGAGGCCTTTGTAAGAGAAAAATACAAAATGGCAAATGCAATATTAGGTCAAGGGCCTTGGAGCAGCAGGGCCCTGATGCTCCAGCTTCCTTGTCTTTACAGTATATGCGCCTCTGCTCTGTGTCTCAAGTGGGCAGCTCTCAAATCCAGCTGACTCTTACCTTTAAGAAAACTGGCCAGAATGGCCAGGTCTTCTGAGATTTTTAAGAATAGCCAGAAATCTGGATGTTTATAGGAAATTTCCCCCATTTAAAAATATTGACAAAAAATTCAAATAAAAAATTCTTCATAAGACAACTTTTGGTCATCACTTTGGCACACCTGGCAAATTGAGTTATACAGTAATCAAGGTCAAAGAAAGGTTGTTGCCCAAATCTGAGCTGTACACCCTGCTTGGGGCTGACTGAGCTGGAGCAGTGGACAACATGTGAAACGCCTCAGGATGAGATGATTTGGGGTGAGGAGCTTGAGAAGAGAATGCAAACATAAAGAAAATGTTGCAACATAGTGGCAGAAGGAGATGACAGATTGAATGTGGGAGAAGAAAAAAAAAACTACTTTCAGACCCCTTTCTTTGGAAATAAATTGAATTATGGCACCTCACAGAGTGATTTGATAGCTGGGGTGCATGGAAGATCTTAAGGCAGCATTTCTGAAAATGTGGTCCACAGACCACCTGCTTCTGGAATACCTGGTGGGCTTGCAAGAATGCAGGTATCTGAGCCCCACCCCAGAAATTCATATGCAAGTCTCTGTGAGTGGGGCTCAGGAATGTTCACTTTAGCAAGTACCAGATGATTCTCAGGCAAAATGAAATTTAAGAAACTGGAGAGATGTTGCTTCTTCTTTTAAATCTAGCCAAAGTGCTGCCTATGGGAATGGATACATGTGGAAGCTTCCAGACTTTCAGTTACTAGAATTGGTACCTCTGGAAGGTATCAATAAGTCAGTCCCTGATCATTTACTGCCTTATCTGTGGCTCGAACACTTTTAGTTCTGAACCTGAATGGCTCCCCCAGCTGTGAAGCAGAATGAGCCACAGGCACTTTCAGAACTCCATGTAAACTAAACAAGCCACGTCCCAGAAGATCTGACTCTTTGACTTCCTCCCTGACATCCTTGCTGACACATCACAACCTCAGCTGTATTTGGTTGACACTTAGCAGATGAAGTGTCCTGAAAACCCAAGGTCTTCTTTATATAAATTACAAGGACATTGTCAATAACAGGGCTTCTTATTAACACATTCTTGATTGGACTAACTCTGTAAGTCTTGTGAGAAAGGAAAGTCCCCCGGTGTATCTGGGCTGCTGCAGGAGTGTGTGTCCATACAGCAAACAAACCAAGGAAACCCCCTTCTCAAAATATGTCAACTTCCCTGCTATGTGTGCCTGAACTTGGAGCCCGCTGGTCTGTACTTCCCTATTTAAAATGAATAGTTTGACATTATCTGTGTCTATACTGTTGTTCTCTATCAGAATTTTAACTCCCTAAGAGTAGAGAACACATCTTATTTAATAAGAAGACAACATCAACCAACTGGGAAAAAAGGATAGGTGTGATTAAGGCCTTTGAAGAAGGGAAGATAATGTGAGATACTGGGGAACTGAACAAAGGCAGACACTTGGGAGGGGACTGTCTGGCTCATTAGGGCTCTTTAAATAATCTGACCTGAGAGCAGGCAGAACCCACATACAAAGGTAATCTGCATAGCTGTCCAAGACTGGCAGACTTAAATCTTAAATATCTTTTCCTATCCTTACCATGGCTCACTGTGTTCTCCTCACCATCTGTGTTATCTCTTCTCTGGACTCATCTACTAGACTTACCCAGTTAGTGGTTATCTCTGTTCTTAGCTTTACTTCTGGACTCCCATTGTCCTCTTTCTCCTTCTCCCCTGGATAATGATAGGAGGAACTTCCAGGTAACACCTCCTAGCTCAACTTGCTCCCAATGCCATCACTCCTGGCAAGTCAGGAGCAGGGCCCAGATGGGATGGGTGGGAAGTGTTTTTAAAAAACTGGAAAGGGAATGGGGAGATGGGAAGAACATACCATGGTTTAAGGTCCACCCTAACCACATCTATATCTCAGTCAAGGAATACTAAGAATACCATATTATACTTGGGTATCACTTTCCATATGATGAAAAATGACTGGTTTTGATACCTGGTGTTTTGATCAGCATCTTGAATAAATGATGCTCCAAGGTCACATTTTTCAAACTGGCCAAGCTACTGAAATGGTGCCAGCTCTCTGTCCTTCTTATAAAAATAAAGAAAATCCACAGTCAATTCAGACTTTTTTAATAGACCAATCTTATCTTGCCACTTTTTCCCCCAAATAATCTCTTTAAAAAAAACCCGAAATATTTATTTTTACCTGCCATTTTTTCTTCAACTCTTTGTCACTGCCTAGACCTGATGTCAAGTGACTATAGTCACAGTTTCCTGACTGATGTCTCTGTCCAGTATCATCTGCCTTCAATCCACCCTCTACAATAACACCAAAGTGAACTTCTAAAACCCCGACCTGATCAAGTTGTTATATTCCATGTTTCCCCTTTGCCTAGTGGTATGAAGGGTACTATATCTCTCAAACAAACTGAGTCCTTGGTTAAAACCTTCTCTGTGAGATAGCTTTAGGTCCTTATGACATTACTAGTGAATTAGTCCAAACTTACCGACATTCTTCCAGAAATTTTAAAGTATTACAAGGCTAGAATGACCAAGATACCAAAACCTGACAAGATCATTTCAAGAGAGGGAAATTACAGGTCTATCTCTCTCACGAACATAGGTGCAAAAAAATTCTTTAAAAATTTAGCAAATCAAACCTAGCTACAAATAAAAAGTATAATACAAGACAACTAAGTTGGGTTTACTTCAGGAATACAAGGTTAGTTTAACATTTAAAAATTATCAATCAATTGACCATTTTTAACAGACCAAAAAATAAAAACCATATGATCACTTCAATGAATACAGAAAAAAGTTTAACATTTCTTTATGGTAACAAATTGTTAGCAATAAGAAATTATTAGCAAACTATGACTAGGAGGCAACTTTCTAATCTGATAAAGTATATTTACAAATATGGAGTAAATATCATACTCAATGGGGATATACTGAAAGTGTTTCCCTGGAGATCAAGAACAAGACAAGAATTTCTGCTGTCACTATACTTATTCAACAAATTATTGGAGGTATTACTGGCCAGTACAAAAGGCAACATTAAAAAATAAAAGGTAATACAGATAAAAAGTAAGATATAAAATTTTTACATATGACATTATCATATGTCTAGAAAACAAAAAAGAATCCTCAGATAAGTTAACATTTATTGGAATTAGTAAGTGAATTTAAAAATACAAATGGTGCAAGGTTAATCAATTTTAGTTTTATATACCAGCATCAATGACATTCTAAAAGGAAAAAAGATTCCCTGTTCACTAACACCAAACATCACCAAATGCAATGGAATATATCTAAAGAAGGTTGTGAGAAAACCTCCAAATAAAGCTATAATATAAACATTGTTGAGAAAAAATAAAGACTTGAATAAATGGAGAGATATAACATATTTACCAAAAGAAGCCATTAAGAGAAAAGGCAAGCCACAAAATAGAAGACTTGACATTCAGATATTCAAGAAAGAACACAATAGAAAAATGTAAAGATATTTTATGAATAAGTACAAAAAGAATGTGAAACACAATTTCAAAATATAAGCAAAGATTTGAATGAGGATATCACCTATGAAGATATCCAAATGGAACATAAAATTTTGAACCTTGGTATTCGTTAAAGAAATGAAAATATTATTAGCACTAAAATCCATAGAATGGAAAACATTTAAAAGAGGGGAAAATAAACATGTTGGTGAGAGTCTGTAGCAATTTGAACTCTTACAGACTGCTGCTGAGAGTGTAAACTGGTACTACCACTTTGGAAAACCGGCAGCCTCCGTATACGTATTCAGTGACCAACCAATTCTACTCCTCAGTGCATAACAAAGAGAAATGCACACATATGTACATTAAAAAAAAAAAAAAACCTGTACAAGGACGTTTTTAGCAACATCATTTATAATGGCCAAAAATGGAAAATGACTCAATTTATCAAGAATGGAATAAATTAACAAATTAAGGTATGTTCATACCTTAATCTCACAATACCTGAATCTCATAATTCTGAGACTAAGAGGCTAAACACACAAAAAAACACATACCATACATTCTCATTTATGTCAAGTTTCAGAGGCAACACTGATCTGTTGCTGTTTCAGAACAGTAGTGACCCAGTGGGGGGCATGTGGAGGATTCTGAGATATTGAGAGTGTCCTTCTTTCTTGGCCTGAATGCTGGTTAAACAGATGGGATTACATTCAAAACTCCATCCAGCTGTAGGCTTATGCTTTTTGCACTTTTCTACATGTAAATTTTGCTTATTTCGGGCTGCAGAGACTGGGGGACTTAACCAACATACATTTATTTCTCACAGTCTAGAGGCTGCAAAGTCTAAGACCAAAGCTGGGCCAATTCTGTGTCTGGCGAGGGCCCACTTACTAGTTCACTGAGGGCATCTTCTCGTTATGTCCTCACATGGCGGAAGGCTCTCTGGGGTCTCTTTTATAAAGGCACTAATCCCATTCATGAGGGCACCACCCTTGTGACCTAATCAGCGCTGAAGGCCCCGACCTCCTAACACAATCACACTGAGGATTAGGTCTCAATATATGAATGGGGGGGTACAAACATTCAATTCATAACATCATTAAACTTCATTAAAAAGAAAGACATCACTTTCTTCAAAGTGATCTCATTTGACTCCCTGGAGGTGACTGATGGATCTAGCAAACGCAGTGGATGGAGACACGGGAAAGAAGCCAGATTGGAGCAGGCCACAAGGTGAATGAAGAGTACACAACTGGAAACAGGTTATGTACATAACTCTGGAGAATCTGATAATGGATGAGAATAGAAAAATAAGGCAGAAATACAGACCGTCAAGGCGGGCTTGTTGCCAAGATTATCTGGTTTTGTTTTATAAGGTGGGAGATTACGTCAGAATACTTGTTTGCTGACTCTTCCTCCCAGCTGCATCCCACATTCGGTATTGGAGACAGGGCAGCCTCATGTAGATGGGGCAGGAGAGCCGTGGATGACAGGGTTAGGGGGGCAGGCAGCACAGAGGATTGTGGGAATGAAAGGGAGGCGGGGAACGCAGGGCTGGTGGGAACGCATTCTCAGCAACCTCAGAGTTTTACAAGGAAGGAAATTCGGGTTGGAACAGCTTCTTCTGAGGGTTTTAGTTTCAATAGACTATTAAGTTTCCTTATGTTTTATTCCACAGTAGAAGTTTTGCTCCAGGGTTATTTAAAGACAAACAAACAAACAAACAAAAAAACAAAGACAGAGGCCTGGGGCATCATTTTTTAAATGGCAATTTCCTCAGGGTAAAAAAGTGACCAAAACCTCTACTTACCCATCTACTAAATAAATTGAACCAGAACCTCTGGGTGTGAGGCCTGGGTATCTGTATTTTTTAAATTCTCCACATTATTCTAAAATGCAGCCAGGTCTGAGAAACATAGGTTTAGGGGACACATTTCACTGTGTTCTATATCTTTTGCTGAGATACCTACTGAGAAGCTCTCTGATACTGGGAACCAGAAGCATTTCACTGGTTACAAAGGCCTGTTTACTAAGCTATAAGGACTTGAAGAATGTACCATTCTAGGCATTTAAAAATGGCAAAAACCAAGTGTGTGCACAGATGTATATGTGTAACATATTTATAATAATTAACCTGTGGTGATCCTTTCTAGTTTATGAAGCACATTCATCAACAGGGTCTCACCCAATCATCAGGGATCCTTAGTGGAGAAGTCTTATTATTGATGTCCCCATTTTACAGATGAGGACAGTAAGTCTCTTTGAGGACTCATGGGATCACCCTGTACGGTCCTGGTGGTGTTGGCTGGGCCCGGTGTAAGAACTTCCAGGAAAAGCCACTGTGGGGCTGAACTGCATGGAGCTTCACCTGCTCTGAAGAATGTGAATTTTTCTAATTCGTACAAAGGCACTGTCTGTGCCAGTGTCAGATACTAGAACCTGGAATTCCTTCCCCATCACCCTGCACTATAATGTCTGCCATCGAGCCCCACCCCCAGGTGGCTCATGGTGTTCAGACTGGAGGAGAGGAGCTTATGCACACCCTGGCTGCCAGGCTCTTCCCTGCCATCCCCCAGTCATGGTCAGGGTCAAGGGGCCGGAGCAGCCCGAGGCAGTGGGTACCGGTTGGCAGCACTGGTCTGAGAGTCAAACGCTCTGGGCGCTCTTCTGGGGCCACCACTGTCCAGGAGACCAAGAAGCATGTTTCATTTCTCTGGGCTCCCATTTCCCCAGCTGTCTCACCCCTATATTTAACCACCTATATGTTTTAAAACTTACTATTATTACCTTCCTAAAACTGTGTCCAGTGACTCTCAAGCCTTTATAAAAAGAAACAGTGAGAGAGTGACTGCCAATCCTACTTTAAGGAGACAGATCTGTTAAAGAAACTCTTCATCTCCTCTTGTTAAAATAAGAAATTCATTTAATTTCGTAACTCCAGAGGTGAGACATATAGAATCTAAATAAAGGTTAAGCTCAAACTGACAGTGGTATCTTTTTCTTTCTTTTCTTTCCATTTTTTTTTAAATTGTGAAAGTAAGCCAACCTAATTAAACTCAGAGTATGACATTTATAGTTTATGTATTCAGAGTTAGGAAACATAAAATTTTAAATTTGAAAGTCATGAAAATGGATTTTTCTCCTTCTTGTCCTTACCCACACTGGGGTGGTGGCATGCCTGTTCCTGGCAAGGCCCCCCGCCCCCCGCCACAGAGAGGTCACGCTGTTGTCTCTGACATAATGTTCTACCACAGTCACTCACTATGGAAAAAAATCTATGAGCACAAGACTCTGCTGAGCCTTGGCTTCAGGGCTGGAATGACTGGGAAGGACTGAGGCTGGCCATCCCTGGATGTCTTAACAAAGAACACGAATTGGGGCAGAGAAAGGTGCTGGCTCCAGACCACATTTCACTGAAGGTGGCTTTAAAAGCAAGGATATTTAACCAGGTATCTCATCTTTCTCTGTGGACAAACTGGACAGCACAATACAATCCTGTTTCCTGGAAGATTTTCTGATGGTGACTTGCCACAAGTTATAAATGCACAGTACTTAAACATAAAATTGTGTTTATTTTGACACATCTAAATCCTAAACCTCTTACCACTCTCACTTTAAATGCCCATCTCTCTTATGATGCTAATGAGGCCACTAAGTTAAAAATGACTCTACGATGGCACATCTGCTTTGGAAAGCAGTCTGGCAATTCCTCAAAAGGTTAAACCTAGAATCATCCTACGTGCAGCCATTCTACTCTTAGGTATCTACCCAAGAGAAAGGAAAACATATCCCCACACGAAACTTGTACACAGATGTTCACAGCAGCAGTATTCATGATGGCCAAAGAACAGAAACAACCCAGGTATCCATCAACTGATGAACAGATAAATAAAACGTGATGTGGAATAAAACACAGTGGAATATTATTTAGCAATATGAAGGGATGGATTACTAATGCATGCTGCAACATGAATGGACCCTGAAAACATTATGCCAAGTAAAAGAAGCCCATCATAAAAGACAACATATTATATGATGCTATTTATATCAAGTGTCCACAATAGACAAATCTATAGAGACAGAAAGTAGATTAGTGGTTTCCTAGGGCTGGGGGGAGGGTAAGGGAGAGAGAAGGGGAGTGACTGCTAATGGGTAAGGGGCTTTGCGGATGCTGATTAAAATTTCTAACATTGATCATGGCCATTGTTGCATAACTGTAAATAACAGCCACTGAATTGTACATTTCAAATGGGTGAATTGAATCTTAAGATGTTATTTTTAAAGTGACTCTGCAAACTGATGGTGGGAGTGAGAGGGAATCTCCAGTCCAACCTGAGTGTATAATTGTTCACTGGAAAGTGCACTATCATTGTCTAACCCACTAGGTTTTCAGTTTAGAAAATATAATCTCTCATCAATGCTTGATTGTAAAACATCAAAGCCACATGTGCAGGGCATCTGATGGGATGGAAACCTCTGAGAAAATCCAGCCCAGTCTCTGGTGCAGAGCAAGATCCTGACTAAACCCAGGAGCAGAAATAAGGCTTCCCAACCCCACATCAATACTTTGTGAAAGAAGGTCAAGCCTCATAGTCAGGAGCCTCTCTTTGCAAAATTGTGTGGTAGCTAAGATTTGTATGGTGCCTGAATATCACAGAAGTAGGTTTCAAAGACTTCTCAAATGATAGGACATTGGGAACAAAGGGAAATAAAGAGACAAATGTACATCTGGAATTGCACGCCCAGGAGCTGGAGGAGAGAGATGCTATTAGCAGGGATCAGAAGTGATCACAGTTCTGTGCAGAAGTTGGGAAAAATGATTCCGTGGGGTAAGACTGATTTTGGGGTGATTCAGGACATCCAGGCAGTGACCTCCAGCAGAAAGTTAGACATGCAAGAGTGAAGGCAGAGCTTAAGGCCAGAATTTGGTTGTCATAGGATAATCCTTCATTTGCTTATTTATTTGTCCAGCCATTCACCTACTCAGCTCATTGAATGAAACTTTGAGTCTTAAGCACAATATTGGGCTAGTTCTGGGGAGACAGATGCAAGAACGACACAGTTCTGCCCTCTGGGATCTCATAGCCTCATGGTCCAAGAAGGTCATGACAGCCCTTGGATCTGGAGGGCCCCTTTGCCCCTAGTAATAGTAATAGCTTTTAATTTTATAAAAGACCTTAAAGACTTCAGAGTACCTACTGGTACGTTCTGAAATCTAACAAATGGGCAAGAAAATTATCCCAACGCTGTACAGATGAAAAAATAAAGGCTTAAGGGACTTATTCCAGAGCTCTCAATGGGTGGCAAACCTGGACTAGAACCCAGATCTTCTGACTCCTTGTCTGATCTCGTTCTATGGCTGCTTGAAAACCAAGAATCAGAAAAAGGAAAAACCCAGTGCGCATAGCCCTGTCGCATTGTGCTACAGACAGGGAACTTGTTAGGAAGCATATGAAAGTGGCGACAGCATCTACCAGCATGTCGTCTCTGTGACACCTGGACAAGGCTGTCTTGGCAGGAGCAAGGGCAACCAGCTTGCCTAGATGCATGTGACAACTCAGTTGTTCTGACCCAGCATGTACCCGAGAGGTGGGCTGGGAGCAGCTGCCTGGTCACTTAACTCCCACAGCTCTACAGAGCTAGCTGGACAGGACTCTGCTATCAAATAACACAACATGATGGTATAGACACTGGCTTGTCCAACCCCTTACCATCCTCCTCCTTGGCCGCATTCCAGCCAATGGGATGTAAATGGAAGTCAGCTATGGGGATCCTAGAAAAGCTCTTGGATTTGGGGTGCAAGTTCTGCCTACTCTCCCCTTCCCCCTTTCTCTTTTGAATCTTGCAACAATGAAGAAAAGTCAGGACAATCACAGCACCTCTGACCCTAATATCACTGGACCAACATGTGCATCCAAGTGCTGCCACACTGCCTTTCATGTGAGAAAATAACCCCCTGCTGTTTTAAACCACCACAAATTCTGTCACTGTAGAAAGCATCCTTGATTGATACAACGTGTGATGTATGGAAACAGACATATTCAAATCCTGACTAGTAGGAAAGTGAGTTCCTTGACCCTAACCCTCAGTCTCCTCATCAGTAAAATGGGAAGGCTGAAATAAAGTAATTATCAAGGTCCCGAGCATATTGACTGGGACATAGTATTAGCTCGCTTCCCTTAAGAATCCTGCATCTGTTATTTTGATAATTTCATTCATTATTTCTCCCTTTTTTTCTCAGGTATACTAGCCTGTCCAGAAATTGCCAATAATTTCTAAAAATAAATGATGAAGATATATTCTAGTTTATGAACATTTCCACATTTCATAAAACATAAAATTTATTTTCCTATTATGATATAAAGTACAAGTATTTCTGATAGATGTACATATCACCCATAACGCATACTTATTAAAGCAGGATAATACTGAATACTACTGAAGCAGCTAATAAGCATTTCCTGAATACTTTCTCTTGGTTTAGAGCCCATGCTAATATTCCAAATGATAAAAAGATAATGACACAGATGTGATTCTTCTCTTGAGATGTTTGACTTCTAGTAGAGGTTATAAAAGTTAAAAAAAAAAACCAATTCTGTAACTAGGGAGTGGAATTAAAACAATGAAAGGCAAAAACACCATTGTAAGTTTCAAATAAGAGTTAACTATGCCATCATAAAAAACATACCATTTTTCATACTGACAAATTATAATATATGCATTCAAATTATTTACCTCCAAATCCAGTTACTGAAATTCAGAATAAAAGTTTTTTTCATTCACAGAAAGTTCCTTTCTCATTTTGAGACTATTACAGTATAATAGTCAAGATTGTAGCCTCTGGTACCAGACTGTCTGGGTTCACATCCCAGTTTTGAATACTTAGTAGGTAATGTGTTCTTGGCAGAGTCATTTAACGTCTCTGTACTCCAGGTCCCCATCTACAGAATAAAGATAACTATGATACCTTACTCTATAGGATCATTATAAAGATTAAATGTGTTTTTTAATAGTTCTTTTTTAATTGAAGTATAGTTGATTTACAATGTGGTGTTAATTTCTGGTGTACAGCAGTTATTCAGTTATACGTATATATATTCTTTTTTGTATTTTTTTATTACAGGTTACTACAAGCCATTGACTATAGTTCCCTGTGCTATACAGTAGGACCTTGTTGTTTATCTGTTTAATATATAGTAGTTTGTATCTGCTAATTCCAAACTCCTAATATATCCCTCCCTTTCTCCTTTCCCCACTAGTAATCATGTTTCTTTTCTATGTCTGAGTCTCTTTCTGAAGACTGAATGAGTTTTGAACAGTACATGATCCCCTATAAGCACTATATACAGTCCCACAAACAATAGCTATTTTCCAGGATAAAGTTGCAGTTTATATTTATTTCCAAACATATCACAGGTACTTGAGGGTTTCTTTCTCACCTGCACTCTGTAAAGGTATGGCAGTAGCTTATCAAAGGTTTGAGGGCTTGATAGTCCCCTATTTCTGGTTGATTTTTAGTAATCTTCCTTGCCCCAGGTCCCTAGAGTCAAAAGGGCTAAGCCAGAAGCTATTGGCTGAGTGCCAACAGTTACTGAAGCACTTGAGAAAATATAAGGAAAAGAAACACCAAACCATCACCAACAACCCAGGGTGTTGCAGTAACAGGAAAGCCTGAGGGGCAATGCCATTGTCGTCCTCCCCCAGTTCTGCACAGGGACGGAGGTGGACCCTGTACCTGGTCCAAGCCCCGGGGAAGGTAAGCTCTGGGCTTAGTCTGCTCTCCATATGTTCCCAAACCACTGGCGGCTCCAGGTCTCCTTAATCTCTCCTCTCCATGGTGCCTTTGTGCACCTGTCTCACTATGACCATAGCCTTGAAACAGCTGTCAAGCAGAAGCCCATCCCTTGGCCCCTGTGTCCCAGCCCCTGGGAATCACTCTGCTGTCACTCCCATCACCAAGTCAGGGGCAGTCTGCACACAGGCCTAGGGCCTCTCAAACTAGGATGCCCTGACTTAGGAACACAGAAATAAGCAATTAAACATAGTTTTCGGTGATTCTACCATGAAAATGAGACAAAATGATAAAAGTCAATTAAAAAAATAGCCTGTCCTAATGTTGAGTCTAAGAAGTAAAAAGGCAAACAATTTAATTTGCAAAGCCCCATCAATCGTCAAGATAACAAGAGCATTCACAAACTGAATCAGATCTTCTGATTGACTTAAGGTCCAAACGAACAACACTTTGAACACAATTCTGTTTAATATCTCTTGAACAACAGAAGATATTGGAGAAATTCATTTTCAAAGGGGAAATGTAGAAAACCATTAATTAATTAAACTTGATTAACAGAAGTTTGAAGGGGAAAAATTTCCATATGCTGTGTGTTACCGCCCCCCAGTGTTCATTGCCATTATTGACACATGTATTTTATTTGGAAAGACTAGCACCCTGGTGATGCTTTCTGACTTTAATTTTGATGAAGGTAATTTGGTTTGTTTGATGTTCAGTGAATTCTCACTGTCTTCCTGGGTTGAAAATTTAGTATTCAGAATAGTGAGCCTACAAATCAAGGGAAGACAAAACAAGCCTGGGAGTGAGAATTGGGTGACGCAAGAGGTTGCTCTGAATTAAAGCTTTGTTACAGTGCTCCAAAATCGGTAATATTTGGAAAATAGAAAGTACCCCTAATTCCCAGTGGAACCGACTCAGGTAACTTTCTATAGTAAATCCTCCTCCTCCTCTGGCTCCGTTGTTCTTGGCTATCTCTTAACATTTCTTTTCTGGAAGTTGACAGGGACCGTTAACCACCAGCCCATCAACTGGTCACCAGTTAGCATCTCAGGTAGGTCTGAGAGGGTGGGTTTCCTTCACCACAGCATCTCCTTCAAATAAAAATAATGGATGGATCTAAATGAGATCTGGGTGTTGTCTAAGATTCCTGTGACTCCTACGTCAACTTTTTGTCACCAACTGCATTCCTAGGGTCCAGGCTAGGTTTTGAAGTGTCTCACTTTTCTGCACGTGTCCTACTAGCTATGCAGAGTCATCAAATACATTGAACAAGCCAACATCCTTCCCTACTCCTTGCAAGTGAGTAAGGCTGTAGAATGAATACAAAAGAAATCCGTATCTGTGTGTATGGGTGAGTGGGAGTTTGCAATCATTAGATGTATAAATACTATACTTGTTCTAATTTAAATTTAATCTTTTGGAGCCCCTATTCTGTTAGGTTAGGCTGGAGAGGATTTGAATCCAGCTTATTATTGGGGTTCCCTATAACCTCACCACCATCCTAGACTCAGAATTGTCTGAGGGTTTGAGGACTCTTATGCAGAACAGAACATTCAAGAAAAGCCCACTGACCTATAGTGGAGAAGAATCTGAAAAAGAATATATATCTGAATCTCTTTGCTGTACACCTGAAACTAACATAACATTATAAATCAACTATATTCCAATAAAAAAAGAAAGATGCCTATCGATCTTTGATCCAATTTGTGGTCATAGATGTGCTGTGAGAATGGATGAAGAAGCTGACTCATTAAGTCCTTAGAAAATTTGCTTCAAATTTCACAGAAAATCCTTAGGAGAATCATTGTTAAAAGCTGGGTCTTCTGACCACTTGTGGAAGCTCACCCAGTATATTTTAATTTAGCTTTTTGGAGTTGTAGTTCACAATTCATAGTATGTTAGGTGACACTCCTCAATTTATCCTCTCCTCATTCTCCTATAATTCTCCTCATAATAATGCCTGTCATTTGTTGAATTCTGTTAAGTGCTTTTCATTCATGATCTGATTTGACCCTTATATCAACCTTGTGAATATTACCCCCATTTTACAGGTTCAGAGAGGTTAAGTAATAGGCCCATGGTCACACAGCCAGTAAGAGGCAGAATTAGATCTGAAGTTGAGTTTGTCTGGCTCTAAAACCTATGTACTTAATTAAGTAACATGCTATGTTGCCTTCTCTAGCAAAATTAGGAGTAAGGAAATAATATAGTTTTTAAAGACTAAATTAAATCAAAATATTGTTTTACTTCTTATGGGAGAATTTTAGGCACTGACATTACAAACCCACTGGTTGGAGTTCCTTCATTAATCTTTACGTTTTCAATGGCAAACTGGTACAATAAATAAATTTGTCTCCATATTTCAAGTATAAAATTATTGTAGATGTATGATAGTAACTTAGAACTAATAGTCTAAGGCTTGTGTCAATTAAAGTATTACTAGTAACAATTTAGCACTCTTACAAGACAGTGTGAGAATGCATATGCCTAATCGAATTTGAGTACATTTGCCTAAATGTACCTCTTTTTCTATTTATCTTCATTTTAAGAGGTTTCCAGATTCTCATGTAAGGAAAAAGTAGACTAAAATTTCAGAGCCCTTGAAAAAACAATAAAGAAAATAAAGATAGAAGAAACATAGGTAGAATTTTTAAAAGCCTGTATGGAATGAGAAAAAAAATTAGAAAAATTTACAATTTCACTTCAAAGAGAACTTGTGAGAAGCCCAGAATTTTAAGTGGAAATATCTTTTATTCAAGTCTGCCACCTTGAGGTTAATTAGAGAAATGCTTTTGGGGGAATCCACACTGTATAAAGTCTGTATCATAAAAAAGGAGCATAAGCATTCTCATTTGGAATGAGAATATTTTAACTGCAATAATAAATAAAAAACAAGAATTGCTCTCAGAAAACATGAATCCCAAGCTTGCCACTAGTAACATGTTTATAGTCATCGCTCTTTGATTGAATCATGGTTTTCCCAATGCCCTCTAGGCAAAGACCAACAGAAACACAGGTGGAGTTGAACAAGTTGGGTTATTTCATATTGCAGTAAGGGAGGGCACGTAGGATGTGCTGCTCAGGGTGTCAGAAAAGACTTACTATAGGATTGGTGGTTTAAAAAAACAGGGCTTTGTCTGGCATTAGATGCTTACGTTTTTATGGTGCATTTGTTAATGAACCAGTATTGATGTATTTTTATTTAAGTCCATAATTTATTCAAATGTCATCAGTTTTAGCCTAATATCCTTTTTTTTTTTTCTGTTTCCAGGACCCATCCAGACACTACATTAGTCGTCATGTCTCCTCAGGCTACTCTTGGGTGTGAGAATTTCTTACGCTTTCCTGGTTTTTGATGAACTTGATAGTTTTGAGTACTGGTTAATCATTTTATATGATGCCATTAGAATTTGTCTAATGTTTAGCTTATGGTTAAACTGAGAGATGATGAGTTTCGGGGAGAAAAACCAGAGAGGTAAAGTGCCATTACCATCACATCATGTCAAAGGCACATACTTTCAACATGACTTATCACGGTTCATCTTGACCGTGATCCCTGAGGTGGTGTTTATCAGACTTCTCCACTGTGAAGTCACCATTGCCCTGCATTTCCCTACTGTCCTCTTTGGAAAACAAAAAAATCCCTACAAACAATCCACACATAAGAAGCAGGGGTTTATGCTTCCCTCTCTGAGGGCAGAGTATCTACATAAAATATTTGGAATTCTTCTGCACAGCAGATTTGTCTTTTCTCCCTCATTTATTTATTTATTTATTCAGTTACTGACCGTGCCAGTATGGACTCATGGTTCTTCAGTTTATACTTTGGGTGATAATCTAATCCTACTCTGTTTATTTTGCTGAGCAACTTGTTCCAGCCTTTGGGAATTCTTCCAGTTGGCTTCTCAGTCCCTTTGATAAATTCCACCCGTGTAGGTTTTTTGTTTTGTTTTGTTTTGTTTTGTTTTGTTTTTTGAGTGCTTCCTTACTTTCTGGCGCCCTCAAAATCCTCCAGGCTCATCTTGCATATTTCCTGCCCCGGTTCTAGGACCAGCCATTTCTCCAAGTGGCTCCAGTTCCTTTTATTGCAAATTCAAGATCCTGGTGCTAGGTGTGCTTGTTGCTACTGGGGTGCTTGTTGCTACTGGGGTGCCTTGCTTCTAACAGAGCACAGAAACACATGTGTGTGTACTGTGCTAACTGCATATATACACATATTCTATAAGTATTTGTATGTGTAACCATCTGTATGTGTATGAAGCTAAGCATGAGTCCATACTTATGTCTTCAACTCTCATGACCACACAGATCATTCTAACCTCCTCTTGCTCACCTGTAAATTCCCACCCCAACATGAAGAAACCTGGCCTCCCCCAACCCCCACCCATTTACTTAAATCTTCAGTTCCAGTGTACATGTATAGTAACAATCAGAATTGTTAATGTGTACACCCAGCTAGGGTACAATGAGAGCTTGTTCCCTACAAGGATAAACTTTAAGTCTTTGATAGTATAGCCTGCCTTGAAAATTTTAGCTTTTCTTTAAAAACATAAACCATTAACAAACATAATTAAATCAAAGACCAAGAGGAATCTCTAGAAAAGCGGTGTAGGGTATAGACATTTGGCTAACAGACGCAAGCAACCATGGGATTTTCTTCTTCTAAAGGTAAATGAAGGAGGGTGGCTGTATTGGGGGCATCACATTGGATGGTGATGTGTGTACAGGAAAGAACATTTCATAAGAGGTGAGGTGACTAGCTGAAAAGTGGTGAGCATCTGTGTCTGCAGAAGAGTGTGTAAAGCATAGGAATCATTAAAGTTAGTGGAGGTTCTGGAAATAAATTGAGGTTTTTACACGCTTTACCATTATTATTATAACTCTTAGAGAATGGGAGTATGACTTGGCCATTGGAGCTAATGAAAGACTAAAAGAAGCATTAGGTCTCCAATGATTCCCATGAGTCAGTGTTCGTAGAGTATGTCCAAACCTTTTATGAACAAAGAGGAGGAAATGCTTGTGAATCTAGAATTCTGGAAAAATCTTTTGGCATACAATTATTTTATCAGTTAATGCACTTAAGCATGAGTGTGTTTCTTTTAACTTGAATATATTCAACAACTGAAAGATGTATGTGTTAGCATAATCAACTTATATGTATATATTTCTCCAAAGAAGATATACTCTTTTTATAGTTTGTTTTTGCACACTAAGTTTGGTAGAAAGTCTCTCATAAAAATTACTTAATTAAAGTTTGGAGAATTTTAGACAAACCTAGTTATTCTTATTGCCCTTTATTGATCTATAAGCACTTATTTCATATCATCTTGACCATTATGAGGCAAATAATACATACATAATTATTCAAAGACAATTTTATATTTTGTTACTCTATTGCTTTTTTTAAAAATATGGGTTAAATTATGTTTAGTAACCAGTGTTTTGTATATTTTAAAAAATTTATTTAGGAACTGCTCAGACATTTAATGAACTTAATCATTTCTCTGTGATCTTAATGTTAGTGAAGGACCTGGAAATTACAATTTAGCTAGTATTATATTTTTGATTTGGAGCATTGTAAACTTTCATGAGATTAAATCTTCAAAAAATATTTATTATTATTATTCTGTTTCATTGAATTATATATAATATGTGTATTATATATATATATATATATAAAATTTTTAATTTCAAACAAGCCTTGGAAACAATGTTAGTTCATTTAACTCATAGAATCATTGTAGGAAATTTAATTTTGAATTACGAGAAATTTAACCCTGGTCTTGAAAAGAATCAAAACATTTTGCTAACATAATTTCTCTTTGATAAACTAAGTTTTACAACTCTGATCATGTTCCAAAATTCCTCTTTTATTTTGAAATTAAACCTTTTCTTACTATCTCAAAGCTATAAAAACAAAGGCTATTATGTAAAGACATTTTCCAGTATTCATAAAAAGAAACCCAATTGATTAACTTTTTCTCTCTTTTAGAAAATGTTTACTGTTTATCTATACTCTATATGAAAAATGACTTTTTTGATCGGTTTTTTGGAAAAATTTTGAAAAAAAATTTTTTGGATTGGTTGATCTTTAAACTTTACAAGAAAGGAGAAAAAAAAAACAGAAAGAAAAGGACACACAGGAGTTTTTTTGTTTTGTTTTGTTTTGTTTTTTTCCAAAACCTGGCCCCTTGTCATGCAGTTGGGAAAAAAAAAAAGCCATCATTGATTAATCCTTCAAGTACAGGAGCAAGAAGAGGATAACTCCTGACTACTATGTTAAATAAAATGATCTCTTTTAGACGAGCAAGGCAATTTCCTAATGAAGATTCTTTTGGTTTTTCTTCCCAAAGGTACCTCTCAGATGAACAACCTTGTTCATGTCAAAAGCTCCCAAAATGATCACTGAAATTCCAAATTGTTCCTGGTGAAATTTTGCCAGGGATGAGATCAGTGTACAAGTGAGTGTTACAGTGAGAAAACATAATGAAGAAGGCAGATGTCAGCCTGGAAGAAGTGCTGTTGTAGATTGAGACAATTCCATGAGAACTGAGTGATCTGGTCTATAAAGATAATGATTCTATAGCTCTGTGTCTCTGGAACCCGGCCAAAGGCCAAAAATCACTACTCAGGCACTGGGCAAAGCCTCTTGATAATGGGCAGATTAAATGAAGTCGAGCTCAGGAACACAAAGACCAAGGAAGAAATCCTTATAAGGTTTTGATTTGGTGACTAGAGGCAAAGTTTGTCCAAAAAACACAAGACCTCGGGCTTTAGCCCCCAGGGTTGGCTCAAAGAGAGAGTTAACATACCTACATCTATCTTGTACTCAGAGGCTTTTCCTTTTATAAATTAACAACACTCAAGACACCCAAGACAAGTAGACAGACACAGAAGACATGAAGACAGGCCATAGAGTCATGTGTTACAAAGAGAAAATAATTGCATCAAGGAACAATAAAACTCCAATCAGAAATTCACAAACCACAAAACATCCCAAGGAATTTTATTCTTAGGAATACAAAATAAGCCCAACACTGAAGGCTTTAATAAAATATCAGAGCTGAATTCAGTGTGAATTTTTCTCTTACGCAAGGGCAGGTAGAGAACAGGAAGAGGGGTGTTAAATGTGCACACAATTGCTGATCTGAGCGTCCTGCTGCAAGGCAGGGAGGGCTTCAGCTGAAACTCAGCAAAGTTCCATTTTTGTTAATGTTGTTCAGTTAATGACCACCAGGAGCACATCTATAGTTGAAGTTGGATTATGACTCATTGCATTGAGGCAAACGTGGGGAACTGTGGGGTAACAGTAAGATATGTCAGAAAGAACTTACAGAGCTTGGGGAAAGTTTAAAGAAGTGGGCTTTACTCTGGATTGAGTGCTGTCAGGAAATGGGACTAGAGTGAGGCTCAATCTAGAATTGGTAAAGAAAGCAGCACTCATGTTAGCCAGGAAAGGAGGATATTTTGGTCATATTCATGGTTTAGACAATGTTCATGGTTTTCTCTATGTTTAAACATAATTAGAGAATGGTCTTGTTTTGGTGTAGGTCCATGATAGTTACTGACTGGTCTTGTCTGATTTTGATATTCTGTGAAACTATTTATGTTTAATAGGGAAATACCAAGGCCAGCTCTTAGCAACAGCAAGGCCTTGCAGACAGTATCAAGTTAGTTTCCAGATGTCGAGGGCTGCTTTTGTCTTTCTTTTAAATGTGTAGAACCCAAACCTAAAAAAAAAGGATGCCTATAGCACACGGCTAAGTGTGTTTTGATAAAGCTACTGAATCATAATCAACCAAGAGCAGGGTTTTTGAGTTTATAGCAAATAGCTGTGCTCTTAAGAGCCTTAATAGAAGCTGAGAATGAAAGTTTACTCTGACGAAATGTTATCAATAATGAAATATTGTGAAGGCTAATTTCACTTGCCAACTTGACTTGGCCACAGGGTGCCCAACATTGGCTTAAACACTATTCTGGGTGTGTCTATGAGGGTGTTTCTGGGTGAGATTAACCTTTGAATCTGAAAACTGAGTAAAGCAGACTTTCTTCCTTAGTGTGGGTGGGCTCATCCAATCAATGGAAGATCTGAACAGAACAAAAAGGCTGAGTAAGGAGAAGTCTTCCTGCCTGCCTGCCTTGAGCTGAAACATCCGTCTCCTGCCTTCAAACTAGGACTGAAACATCAGCTCTTCTTGGATCTGTGCCCTGTGGGCTTTCCACTGGAAATACATACACCACCAGCTGTCCCAGTTCCCAAGCTCTCAGACTTGGACTGAAACTACACCATCAACTCCCCCAGGTCTCCAGCTTGCTGACAGCAGATCTAGTGACCTCAGCCTCCATAATCTTGTGTGCTAGTTGCTTATAATAAATTACTTATCTCTTACAATAAATCACATGAATCTTTATGTAAATGATTATCTATAAGTCATACACATACATACTCACACACACCCTACAGGTTCTATTTCTCTGGACAATGCTGACTAATACAGATGTCAAGGTACAATTAACTGGTATGAGTCATACTCAGAAAGTCAATTTACAAATAACTACTTCTTGAAACTTTCCCATTTTAGGAAACATTTCATACACTTGAAATAAGAGTAAAGGAATCTTTTCAAGAGGAAAAGCAAAGGACTTAGGGAAAACTGTTCTGAATGTTCTCTGATCAAAGAAGTCTCTACAGATCCACAGGAGGTCAACCCTGTAACGGAGGAATATGTTCAGTTAACGAGTGCTCCTTAATGCAAGGTTTAATTGATTCTCTAACTGTCATAGACCCAAGCTTCTTCATGGGATCCCTCTTAAGAAAGAAAAAAAAAAGACACCAGATATTCTAGTTTCTAAGATATAAGTGTAAAAGATGTGGAAGTCTCAGAGATAATGAGCAAATGCAAAAAAAAAAAAAGTATAGAAGGCCATAAATTCACACAGCACACTCTACTGCTAAACAACAAGACACAAAGTAAGAAATCCGTAAAATAATCTTCAAATTCATTTTCCCATTGTGAAAAATCAAGGTAGAATTATATGCAAATTGATTTTCACTTTTGAAGTCTCTTAAAGAAATACATGTGTGTCTCTAGGAACAACCTTATGGTTATAAAGTTAAAAAGTTTTATAGATGAAGAAGTCTCTAAATATTGGATTTCCTAGATTGGTCATAAAGATGTTCTTGGGGTGATGAAGTTGGGGCCTCCTTAAGAGATTCTAGCCATCTGCATTCTAAAGGTTTCCAGCTCTCTTATACATCTAGGGTTGCACTAGTACATTTTACCTGATGATTTTAGAAACTGAGCTACCAAAAAAGGGAGCAGCAATTTAGAAGAAAGTGCCCATTGAAAAAGAGGTAAGACCCTGGCAGAGGGGACCAGAATTTAGTAAGACTTGGAGAAATGAATGGGAATCAAAAGGATTTTGTCAGTAGGTACCACACTGATGAAAGGAAAATCAAGACAGACAACAGCAATCTGGATGTGAGTTTGTGCAAGTCTTAGAATAAAAGTAATTTTTGAACATTTCTTTTTCTTGGTTTATTCTCATGTGTAGCATACAAAAGTCACCATTAGGAGAAATGGGTGCCCACGGTCAGTTGTGTGTCCACCAAGGCTGCCTTTCTGAATCAGTCTTACGCTGTAGGGCTTGGCAGTGCTGCAGCTTCAAAAACTGAATTTGGTTAAACCACAAGAATTCTTCTTCCATTGGAGTCTAGCTCCCAAAGTGATTCCAAGGCTGCCCTAGGTATAATAGGATTCAGTCTGAAGAATCACGGTCAGAATGGTAAAAGGTTTCAAAGTCCAGAGGTTAGGTATCCAGCTCCCCGACACACTGGCTGTGGGATCTTGCACAAGTTCGTATCTGAGCCTCGTTTTCCTTCCATGGCTGTTTTCGGGATGAAACCAGTTAGCATAATGCCCAGTCCACCCCTTGACAAATGGCAGCCCTCTGTATTCCTAGCACCTAAACGGCATGAATGGAGAGATGCCAGATGCCATTTAAATGGCATCTACCATGTGGCAGGCAGTGTACTAGTCACTTCCACGTATTACCTCCTTAAATCCTTATGAAGTACCCGAGGGATAGATACTCTACTTCTACGTCAAAAGAGTCTGGAATTGAGACTATCACAACAGAGTAGAGTAGACAACACACTGAGGGGTGGAGGGGTGCCTCATTGTAAACAGACAATTGCTAATTCCTCTTTCCGCTAACAGGTCACATTCTACGACCTAACATGATAAAGAGAATATGGATAGAGTTAGAGTAAGAGTTCTCAATATGGATAGGCATTTTAAAGGGGAAAATACGATCTTTCAAAAGCTGTGTTATAATGAATCAACATTTGCAATTTTTTAGAGCAATTCTGGGAAAAAAAACTGTCAGTAATCAGAACTTGTCTAAGCAGTCTACAATGTGAAATACAGTTTTTCCTTCAAGATATGGCTTATAATGTCAAAGACAGTCACAATTACAGGGCTATTTAATGCTTGAAAGGAAGAGTTTTTCCTGCTCTTTTTATCACCTGCAAATTTGTGAGTTGCCACCTGGTGATAGTAGAGTTCCATCCATGCCATCCAAGAGGAAAGGGTGCTCCTTAATATGAAATAAGCCACAAAAATGCCAATTGGTTTTTGTTCAAGGACTTTCTCTATTAAAAAATGACTAAAAGCTAGGTTATTAAATTAAACAAGTGCTATCTACACAGACATACTCAAGAGTGAATTAGGGGGAAAAAGGAATTATGCAATTGAGCAAGTCTCTTGCTAGTCCTCATCACAAGAACCAGCCAAATCACATTCCTGTTCGGCTCCATTACGGAACAGGTCCCAGGGCTGATCTGGCTTACAGTTTAGATTGTTTTAGAAGCACCTTGGCAGCCTCCTCTCTGATCACCATAGCTCTCCCTACTATTCCTTAAGTCCCATCCCTCCTTCCCTCCTCCCTCTCTTTTCTAAACCACAGGGGATCTTTTTTTCTATCTTCTAGGAACCTTCAAATCCCCAGATAACTGCAGAGTCTTTAACCAAAGCTTGCAGTCTTTCTTCTTTTTTAAAAATTTCATGTTGATAGCTACCTTGTACCCTCTCTGGCTGTGTTATTAGCAGATAAACAATTTGAAGACTCTTGCATTCATTTTATAAACTTGTATTGCAATCCAGTTTTTAATTCTAGAGCAAATAACAGTTGATGGACTTTTTCATGCTTCTGACCTGCATTATGTTTTATAACCAGGAGAGAGCAGCTTTAATTAATTTCTTTATTACACAATAGATCACTCAAAATATTGCCACTGTCTGGCTTCAATCACCAAAACATTAAGGAGAGGGGACTTCCATGACCTTTAAAGTTAGGGCTTTTTGCTAATTTCAGCTTCCTTTTCCACTCCAGTTCTTAAAGCTGATGTCATTGATGGACTATTTCCCTGATTCTCTCCCTGTAGCATTCAGAGCCTCTCCTTATCGGCTCCCCCATGTATCTGATTCCTTTATTAAATCCCTTTCCTCCTGTAATGATTGCAGTGGCTCTGTTTTCTGGAATGAACCCATTTCCATTACTAAAAACTATACTAATAGATGTTATGGAAGATCAGACAAGGAAAAAATTCACTAGGTCCTGCCAAATTTTCCCAGTGAAAGGAGATTAACAATAGTAATTAAAGGAGCAAATGGAAAGGGGAATGTTCTATTCTTAAAAACGGCTGAATTCACACAAGAAAAATAAATATTTGAATGCAAGTGAGGATTCTGTATTAGGCATCTTTACTGATAAAACTCTTAGACTTTTCACTCTTGAAAACTCATTTTTTTTTTTTTTTACTACTTCCTCTCCTATCTTCTTTGAAAAGGCTGACCGGACTTTCCAATTCCCAGGGGTAATTTAGCATATTCCCGGACATGCCTTTTGCTTCGCCCTGGCTATACTGTAGCTGTATGTCCTGTTTGTTAATATCTGAAAGAGATACTCTATGACACCCAGTGCTTTCCACCTCTCCACTGACATTGGCTAGCAGACTTCTTGTAATTGTCTGACCTTCTCATCCTTGCTGCTTTTTAAAATTACTTAATGAATGGATGTGCTAAAAGTTCGGTGCCCTCAGCTTCTTGGAGGAAAAGGTCACACAAATCCAATAAACATCTAATTTTGTTTTTCACTGGTGATGAAGTTCATGATCCAGTGGCATACACCTTGCGAAGACGGTAGAGAAAAGCATTCAGCCTTCAGAGAGTACTGGGGATGGGGGGTGTCTCCCTACCTCCCACACATTTACCCACATGTCCATCTATGTTTGAATTAAATTTGTAATTTAGCATTCTAGAGTAGTGAACCACTGTTTTATATATGTTTTAAAATTTAGTATGTAATCAGACCAGTAAGAAGTAAAATACTAAAAAACAAACTCAGAAAAGTTACATTATAATTATGTTTTAAAACTTAGTTTTTCCTTATGAGGACTAGGTCAAATTAAAATTAAAATGAGAAGAAGAGTTAATTTTCTGCATCTGACTTTTTCCCCATGCAGTACTATTTTTGTCAGGAAGAGGCAGGATTTTCCATAGTAACAAACTACCCCCACATCCAGTGGCTTTTCCCAGCAGGTTGTTTCTCACGCACATACACTGTCACCGTGAGGGAAGCGGTGCCCATCACTCCCACTCAGGCATTCTGGTTACTGGAGACTCCAGTGGACCCTGCGTCCCAGGATTACACAAGAGCAGGAGAAAGAAGGGTGGAGACTCAGGCACATATTCTTCAAGCCTCTACTTGGAGGTGACCCATGCATTTGCATTCACATTCCAGCGCCTAAAGCAAGTCATATGGCATCACTTCAGAGTGGGTGGAGAATTAAAATCCTATCATAGGCCAGAAGGAGAGCTGGAATATGCATGCATGAGCCATAACTGAGGTTCCTTTTCAGATTACAGAAAACTTTCATTTATTGCCATTATCATATTATATTACAATCTAGAGAGTGTATGCATTACCATTGGGGACAGCATTCTCACTAGGGGACGAACACTGCGTCTTTGTGGGGTGGGGGACAGAATGGTCTGTAGCCTTCCAAAGGGCCACATTATATCAACAGGGACACTATAATTTTAAGATTTCATTTGTGAGGTGATCAGGAAAAAATTCTTGAAAAGGACCTTAGTGGGGGTTAATAATGAAAATAAAATTGAGGAGCATTGGTCTAGGAGAAAATATACTGCATTTGAGAAACAGGAAGTAGAAATTCGTATTTGGCATTTAATGAAGTAAGTTGATTGACCACTCAACTTGCAAAGCTTAGTTCTTCCCATTCTTTGTATTAGTTTCCTAGTGCTGCTGACCACAAAATAGGTGACTTGAAGTAACAGAAATTTATTCTCTCACAGCTTTAGAGGTTAGAGGTCTAAAATCAAGCTATTAGGAGAGCCAGGCTTTCTCTGAAGTCTCTGAGGGAGAAACCATCCCAGGAGTCTGTCCTAGCTCTTGGGTTGTGACGGTAGGACTCTGAATCTCTGCCTCTGTCTTCACACGGTCTTCCCTCTGTGTGTGTCTGTGTGTCTCCAAATCTCTCTCTCCTTCTACAAACAATATTCCCTGGAGTTTAGCCCACCCTAATCCAGTATGAGCTCATCTTAACTTGATTCCATCTACAAAGGCCCTATTTCCAAATAAGGTCACATTCACAGGTACTAGGGGTTAGAATTTCAACATATCCTTTTGGGGGAATCAAGAGAACTAGAGTCCAGACCCTTCGATTTCATACCTGTGTATGTGAGATTTCCTGCAGTGCCCACTGTACTTCAGGCTCTGTGATTGAGACAGATTCATTTACTTGGGGCATATTTATTTAGTCCCTACTCTGTGCCAGGTACTGTTCTAGGCACTAGGGTTACAGCCATGACAATAAGACAAACAAACAATCTAGACCAGTTTCTAGCAATTTCCTAGGGCTTCCAATCTATAGTAGAAATGGATGATGGATACATACACTGTAACACTAAGAAGAAAGACATGGCAAAGTAAGATGATAGTGACAGAGGAGTATGCTATTGTGGGTATGTAGTCAGGGGGAGCCTCTTTCTGGAGATGAAGTTGAATAGAGGCTTTGAATGAAGAGAGGGAAAAAAATCATGTGATTACGGAGGAAAGAGAGTTCCAGACCAAGCACTGCAAGTATAAAGGTCCTGAGCTTGCAGGACCATAAAGTGCAGCCTTCTTGGGGAAGAAACACACCATGGGCGGGGTGTGTTTGATGAGGACACTGTGGCAGAGTGTAGGGAGCGAAAAATAGAGGAAGGAGACGAAGTCTGAGAGGTAATTGAGGGACAGATCATGCAGCCCTTGAAAGAACAGCCCTAGGAAATAGTTTGGCTGTTATTTTGAATAAGATGAGAAGAAAGTGAGGAATTTTGAGCAGAGGAACAGCATGATCTCCTGATTTAAATGAATGCTAGGTGGTGAATATGCTGTATTAAAGCAACAGCTGAAGCGAAGACCAGTTAAAGCGACTGCAGTAGTTCAGGCTGATAATTTGAACTAGAATGAAAATCGGGAAGTGGTGATAAAATGACTTGGATTCTAGACATATTCTTAGGGTAGTCAATAGAATTTGCTGATGGATTGATGGGTTAGGGTGAGGGTTAGAGTTTTCATTTCCTATTTTAAATTTATTCCGAAGTATTTATTGTTTTTGATGCTCTTGTGACTAGGACTGTTTTCTTTTTCAGATGTTTCATTGTTAGTGTATAGAAATGCAACTGATATTTGTGTTTATTTTATATCCTACAACTTTACTGAATCCATTAATTAGTTCCAACAGTTTTTCATTGAGTCTTTAGAATTTTCTATGTATATGTAAGATCACATCATCTGCAAATAATGACAAATTAATATCTAAAATATATAAAGAACTCATACAACAAAATAACAAAAAGAACAATCTGATTAAAAAATGGGCAGAGGACTGGAATAGCCATTTTTCCAAATAAGACATACAAATGGCCAAGAGATACATAAAAAGATGCTCAATATCACTAATCATCAGGAAAATGCAAATCAAAATGACCATGAGCTATCACCCCACACCTGTTAGAATGGCTATCATGAAAAAGACAAGAGAGGGCAGGTGTTGGTAAGGATGCAGAGATAAGGGGAATCCTTGTACGTTGTCAGTACAAGAAATGGAAATTGGTTCATCCAGTATGGAAAACAGTTTGGTGATTCTTCAAAAATTAAAAAAAAAAGAACTACCATGTGATCCAGCAATCCTACTTCCAGGTTTGTATCCAAAGGAAATGAAAACAGGATCTCAAAGAGATATATGCACTCCCATGTTTATAGCAGCATTATACACAATAGCCAAGATATGGAAACAACCCAAATGCCCATCAGCGAATCAATGGATAAAGAATACACACACACACACACACACACACACACACACACACACAGAGGAATATTATTCAGCCATGAGAAAAAGGGAATCTTTCCATTTGTGACAACATGGATAGAACTTGAGGGCATTATGCTAAGTGAGATAAGTCAGACAGAGAAAGACAAATACTGGATGATACTTAAAAAAGTTGAACTCATAAAAACAGAGAGTAGCATGGTGGTTCTCAGAGACTGGGGGGCATGTCTGGTGGAATTGGGAAGATGTTGTTTAAGGGTACAAACTTGGATCTAGTAGATAAATAAGTCCTGGAGATCTAAGGCACAGTGTAGTGATTATAGACACAATACTGTATTATAAACTTCAAAGTTGCCAAGAGATCAGATCTTAATAATTCTCACCCACAAAAAGGAATGATAATTATGTGATGTGATAGAGCTGCTAGCTAACGCTATGTTGGAAATCGCATTGCAGTAAAGAAACGTAATTAATCAACACGTTGTATACCTTAAACTTACACAGTTATGTCAATTATATCTCAATAAAAATAAATTTTTAAAACTTCAACTGCATTTACTCTGATATATGTCCCCAACTTTGTCCTCAACATCTCATTCCTTCTTCTTAAGGACCATGACTATGAATAGGAGAACTGCTGGGGACATTAGAGTAAACATAATTAGATATGCTAGAGCTGTGCATTCACACACACAGCTTTTTTTTTTTTTTTTTTTGTAAATTTACTATTGTTACAAACAGACAAACAGATCCTGGACCTAATTTTCAGTCCCAATGTGCCTTGTGGTTGCAGGAGATGAAACCTCTTTAAACACTGACAAACAAGTTTTCTGGTTTTTACACTATGCCTCAAGTTGATAATTGACTGACCAGAGGCTGGAGTTTTCTTCCTTCAGTGTGTCAATAGCACTTAATAGTAGCCACACAATTTCAGAGTCTTTATAATTATTGCTGTCCCTATATCTTTCAAATAGTAGACATCTTACACAGGGACATCCTTTCCCACTCAGATCCTCTCCCAACTGACCACAGGTAAGAGTCTTAGTAACTGTGATACTACAGCAAATGGGATCATCCCCAATTACCAGCAACAATGGGGTCTTTGCTGTCATCTGGACAGTGAAGGAAACAATTTAAGAACCCCCTCCTGAAAACCTACTTCCTAAGACCATTTCTGATACTGTCTCTTAGTTGGGTTCTTACAGAAACAGACTTCAAGACTAAGATTTTAATGCAATGAGCTTACTAAGGAGAAAATACCAGGAAACAGTAGAAAAGGGAAGACAACCAATGAAGCGTGCACTATTATATATGACGTATCACTGTGAATAACTAGATCTCAGTCCTGTAGGGGAACTCCAGAAAATGGTATAAATGTGTGCTTTAGAGTTTGCCACTGAAGGGGCAAGGGAGCTGGAGTGTTTATATACCAACTTCGGGCAGTTGTTAGTTTAGTTTAGTTTTCTAGCATTTTTGACTGCCAGTGGGTACAGGGGTTTTTTTGGGGGTGACAAAAATATTCTGGAAATGGATAATGGTGATAGTTGCACAGACTTCTGAATACACTAAAAACCACTGAATTGTATAATTTTATTTTAGGTGAATTATATCCTATATAATATATACAAATGGTCAATCCACCTGATTAAATGTATGTAGATTTTTGCATTCTATTTAATAGTTAACCATGGATAGGGATGTTCCACAATTTGTTCAACAATTTGTCCATTGACAGACAACCATTTGTCCACTGATGATTTTGTCTCTACAACGTATTTGTTTCTGCTTACTCCTATTTTATTTGTTCTTTTACTCTATAGGGAAGATTCCCAATAGGGCCATTTGTGGCCAATTTTTAGCAGATGCATTAAATTACATTACAAAAAGTTAACAATTCACATTATTACCAGCAATATATGAAAGGGCTCACTTCTATATACTCTTACCAGCACTGAATTTATTTTTTCCACTTTGAGAGGTAAAGATTATTTTTCATTTCCACTTGTGATTCAATATTTTTAGGTCTATTAGCCTTTCTCAGTTCCTATTTTCTTTTCACTTGTCAGTACTATTACTATATAAAAGCTGTTAAATCTTATCATGTACCATATCAAATATTTTTCTCCTTTCTTCCGTTGGTGTAACAAATTATATTATTTCTTAATCATTATATTTGGAATAAAATCTATATGGCCATTAATACTGTGATTTGAATAATCAGAATTTCTATTTTTGCTTAGAATATTTATATTTTTACTTATAAATAATATTGGCCTCTAGTTCTCTTTTTAGTTATGTTTATCTGGCTTTATTATTTAGCCTGCCTTCCTTCATAAATATGACCTACGGGGTCTCATCTTTTTCTGTGAATAGTTGAAATAACAGGAACCACCTGCTCTTTGAAGCTAGATAGATGTCAATGATAAAATCTGCGGTCCTGGTGCCTTTCTGAAAGGCAGATCTTCAACTGTGTTTATAATTTCTCTTACGTGTAATGGCTTATTTGACTTCTATCACTTAAGTGAATCTGGGTTATCTACATTTGCTGGAAAATCATACATTTCCTTAAGATTAACAAATAGTTTACATATTCTTTTACAATTTTAAAAATACCTATCTTTTCCAGTTCCTAATGTTGCACGTTTTCATTTTTCTTTTACCTTTAATTAGGTTTCCCAGGGTTAATTAATTAAAGTATCAGTTTTGCCTTTATCTCTTTTTAGTTGTTTTTCTTTTTAATTAATTTTGTGAATTCTTTCTTCTTACACTCTTTAGGTTTATTTTGTTTTTGTTTATTATTTGTTAAGTAGCATGTTTAGTGTATTTTCAGTCCATTTAAAAAAATAACTTTATGAATTATCCATTTTCTTTTGAATACAGATTTAGCTATCATCCATACTTTTTTTGATAAAAGGTGTTCTCATGTTCATTACTTTATAAATAATTTTCCATTTTCTTTATCTTTGCTTCAGGGATAGTTTAAAAGAGTTTTTAGAGACTATTTTTAAATTTAATGAGAAATACACGTCCATGGGAACACACTGAAACAGTGTAAAAGAATATACAAGCAAGTCTGTCTCCTAGCACAGACCTCCTAGTCCTCTCCAGAGATAATAAATCTTACAAGATTTTGGTGTTTCCTTTTGGCAATATGAATATATTGTACACACATATTTTTTGAAAACAATTCCTTAACTCCCAGTTTAATTTGTTAGGAGGCCTCCCAAAGCCCTTTGCATGGTACAGATTTGAAGAGCCCAAGCTTTGTTCTACTTTGGTCTTACATTTCTAACATTTTCTTAATCTCCTTCCACTTGCCAACAATGTCTCTACAGTTCAAATCTGAGAAAGGACCATAGAATGGACTCACCTGGTCTTCCAAATTTGTCAATTTCTGATATTGGTTTTATCTTCTTTGCTGTGGAAGACTAATTATGGTGTCCCAGCCTCTTGCTCTCAAGCATAAAGGTGAGAATTAACTACCTCCTTGACTCCTTCTGTTAAACATTTTTAAATGATAGACCCTACTCTTGGTGGAGAGGGTTCCTTTTGTTTATATCTTATGGTGTTGGTGCCAAGAGGTATTTGTAATTTTACAACCCGTAAGCTCCATCCATCTTCCTTCCCCAAACCACCACAAATAAATAATCATTCTAAGTAAAATCTATGCTTACCTTGAAAGAAGCTCCAAAAGTAAATTCTCCAGCATCCTCTGCTTCATCCAGATTGTCAAACCTAAACACCTGCTGTGGTAGGCAGCTCCTGAAATGGTTCCTAATGTTCTCCCATTACTCATATTCTTGGTAATTCCCTGCGAGTGTGTGTGTGTGTGAAAGAGAGAGAGAGAGATGAAGCAGGTTGCCATACTGAGGAGACCCACGTGGCAAAGAACTAAGGGCAGCCTCTAGCCAATAGCTAGCAGAAACCTCAGTCCAACGTCCTGCAAAGAACTGATTCGTGACAAATACCAAGTGAGCTTCTGATCCTTCTGATCAAGCTTTGATGTGCCTGCAGCCTTCTCAGAGTCTCAGGGTCAAGAGAACCCAGTTCAGTTGTGCTCAGGCTCCTGACACACAAAAACTGGCCCCAATAAATATTGTTGCTTTAGGCCACTAAGTTTTAGGGTAATTTGTTCTGAAGCAATAGATAAGTAGATCTGCGTTTTAGAAATTCCTTGTAAAATCCAAGGTGATTACTTGGAATTCCTTTTTCAGATAAATGGTCTGGAAAAGAATTGTTACCTATCTAGCCCCAATTACCCTGTTCCCACCAGCCAATGTTTTCTGAAAAGACCACAAATGCAGATTTTGGAGATAGAAAAAACAAAAAAATGATAATTTAAATATGATCAGGGAGAGAACAGAATTAAAAAAAAATCACCACTATATGCCTATTACAATGGCGAAAATTAAAAAATACTAACAATATCAAGTCCTCAAGAGGATGCAGACCAACATGATCTCTCTGACTTTGTCAGTGAGTCTGTGAAATGGTATAGCCACTCTAGAACACATTTTGCAGTTTCTTACCAGGTTAAACACACTTACCACACTACCCAACAATCACACTTGCGGGTATTTATTCTATAAAAATAAAAATTTTGTTCATACAAAAACCCATGCATGTAAGGTATCACCTCACACCAGTCAGAATGGCCATCATTCAAAAGTCCACAAATGATAAATGCGGGAGAGGCTGTGGAGAAAAGAGAACCCTCCTACACTGTTGGTGAGAATGTAGGTTGGTGCAGCCATTATGGAAAACAGTATGGAGATTCCTCAAAAGATTAAAACTAGACTTGACTTACCATATGATCCAGCAATCCCACTCCTGGGCATATATCCAGAGGGAAGCTTAATTTAAAAAGATACATGCACCCCAATGTTCACAGCAGCACTACTTACAACAGCCAAGATATGGAAACAACCTAAATGTCAATCAACAGAGGACTGGATAAAGAAGTTGTGGTATATTTATACAATGGAATACTACTCAGGCATAAAACATAATTAAAATAAAGCCATTTGCAGCAGTATGGATGGACCTGGAGATTGTCATTCTAAGTGAAGTAAGCCAGAAAGAAAGAAAAATATCATATGATATCACTTATATGTGGAATCTTAAAAAAAAAAAGGACAAACTTATCTACAAAACAGAAACAGACTCACAGATATAGAAAACAACCTTATGGTTACCAGGGGGAAGGGGGTGGGAAGGGATAAATTGGGAGTTTGAGATTTGCAGATACTAACTAATATATGTAAAATAGATAAACAAGTTCATATGTATAGCACAGGGAACTACATTCAGTATCTTATAGTAACTTGCAGTGAAAAGCATATGAAAATGAATATACATATGTTCATGTATGACTGAAGCATTATGCTGTACATCAGAAATTAACAAAAGATTGTAAACTGACTATACCTCAATTAAAATATATATATATATACACACACACACAAAAACAAAACAAAACACACACCCGTGCATAAATGTTTGTAGTAACTTTATGTGAAATAGCCAAAACCTGGTATATTACCCAGGGTTATCCAGAGAAACAAAACCAATAGGATATATGTGTTATACACATATTATTATATACACATAATCTGCTTTAAGGAATTGGTTCATGCAATTATGGAGAATGACAAGTCTAAAATCTGCAAGGTGGCTGGCAGGCTGGAACCAGGGAGAGCCAATGTTGCAATTCAAATCCAAATGCTGTCTGCTGGCAGAATTCTCCTTTGCTTGGAGAAAGTCAGTCTTTTGTTCTACTTAGGCTTTCAACTGATTGGATGAGGCCCATCTCCATTATGGAGGGCAATGTGCTTTATGCAAATTCCATTGATTTAAATGTTAATTTCATAAAAAAACCCACACTTATAGAAAAATCCAGAATGTTTGACCACACAACTGGCACTGTGAACCAGTCAATTTGACATAAAAAAAAAAAAACTATCTTGTCTATTCTATCTTGTCTAACTAACTTGTCTATTCCCAGAGCAAGAGTTTTTTTAATTTTGATGAAGTCAAATTTGCCAGTTTCTCCTTTGTGCATGCATTATGCTTTTGGTGTTATATGTAGAAAGTCTTCACCAAGTCTTGGATTCTGAAGATTTTCTCTTATCTTTTATATTTTACATTTAAATGTATGATTCATTTTGAGATAATTTGTGTTTGAAGTGTCAAGTTTAGTTTCTTTTTTTATGTAGGGATTTCCAACTCTTTCAGTATCATTTGTTGAGAGACTATCCTGACTCCCCTGAATTGTTTTTGAACCTTTGTTTAAAATCAGTTAGGCATATTTGCAAGGGTGTATCTTTTGGCTCTCTATTCTGTTCCACTGATCTGTGTGTCTGTCCCTCTGCCAATACCACACACTCTTGATAAGTGCAGCTATTAAATACATCTTGAAATTGGGTAGAGTAATTTCTCCCATTTAAAACATTTTGTCTTTCCACACAAATTTTAGAAGAATCTTGTCTCTATCTTCAAAATAGTTTGCTGTGACGTTCATAGGAATTGTGGTAAACCTGTATATAAAGTTGCAGACAATTGATGTCTTTGCTATGCAGAGTATCCCAATCCTTGCTCCAGTATTTCTCCACATTTATTTAATCTCAAGTTCTCTCGCCAGCGCTTGTAGTTTTCAGTACAGAATTCTTATGCAAACTTTATTCGATTTATACCTAAGTATTCCTCTCCTTTTTCTTTTGAGCAGTTGTCAATTTTATTGTCTTTTAAATTTTGGTTTCCACATTTTTTTTTACTAGTTTACTAGTGCATAGATATACAGTTTATTTTTACATGTTGCTCTTGTATTTTCAGACCTTGCTGCCTTGCTGAAGTCACATTAATTCTGGGAGGGTTGGTTTATTTTTTTAGAGATAGCTTTACTTTTTCTTTCCAATCTGTAAGCTTTTTATTTTCTTTTCTTGCCTTACTGTGGTGGCTAGAATTTTCAATATTACGTTGAATTAGAGTGATGAGAGTGGACGTCCTTGTCTTGTTCCTGATCTTAAGGGAAAGTGTTCAATCTTCCATCATTAAGTTTAACGTAGGCTTAGATGTAGGTTCTTGTAGATGTTCCAATCAATTTGAGAACATTCCCAGTTTTCTGAGCTGTTTTTTTTTTTTCATGTATGGATGTTGAATTTTTCAAATGCTTTTTTAAAAGTTTTATGATCATATGATATTTCTTCTTTAGCCTGTTAAAATGGTGGTGTACATTGATTGATTTCTGAAAACTGAACCTGCCTAGATCTTGTATCTTCTGGCCAGTATCACTTGAGAACATAGATATAAAAATTCCAAACAGAACATAAGCAAATTGAATAAGTTTTCTATTGCTGTAGTCACAAATTACCACAAACTTAGTAGCTTAAAACAGCATTAGATTTAATCTCTTCCAGTTCTGGGTATGCAAAATTGGTTTCACTAAGCTAAAGTCAAGGTGTCAATGAAGTTGGTTCTTTCTGGAGGCTCTAAAGGACAGACCATTTCTTTGCTTTCTGCATTCTCCAGGAGCTGTCTATATTCTTTGGGTCATGGCACTCTTCCTCCATACATACAGCTAATAAAGTAGAGCCTCTAAACTTCTGCATCTCTGCTTCTGCAGTAACATTGGTCTCTGTCTGTCTCCTCTTGTCTCCTTCTTAGAAGGCATTAGGTCCAAAAATAATCCAGGATAATCTCCCCAGTCAAGATTCTTAATTTACTCAGATTTGCAAAGTCCCTTTTGCTATAAAAGGTAAAAATTCACAGGTTTTAGGGATTAAGAGGTGGACATCTTGAAGGGCCATTTTTTAGCCTACAGTCTATTTAGCCACAGTCTATTTCTTTGTGCTGCCTTTGTTTAGTTTTGGTATCAGGGTAACACTACGCTATCTCATTTTAATTTTTGTAACAAAATTCTGCTGTGGGATTAGATATTAAATTTTGTAATTTTTTTCTTATTGTTGCTTTACTGTGAGTTGGGAATATTGTGATGAGTACTTAGTCTGATAATGTATGTAATGAATTCATTTAGCATAGCTATGTCATTACATAATAAACATAATGCTTTGCCATTGAGTTCAATAGCAAAATAACCCACACTTCACTATGCCTTAAAAGTGTGACATCCGATAGCCATTTTTCTTGTTTCTACATGATGGATATGCACTGCTTTAAAACATTTTTTCAGTATGGTTGTAATTGTGGCACTTGAAATACTGTCAAGTTGTAACTATGTCACTGTGATTTTGCAGTGTGCCTAGCAGCCATGCAAAGCGGTGACAGCACTACATATGGTCTCTGCTGCAACTACTCACCCACATTACTGTAGCGTGAGAGCAGCTATAAACAATATGTAAATGAATGAGCATTTCTGTGTTCCAATAAAACTTTATTAATGGATACTAAAGTTTGAATTTCATAACTTTCACATGTTACAAAAATATTATTCTTCTTTTGAATTTTTTAACCATTTGATAATGTAAAAACCATTCTTAGCTTACTGTAGGCCACAAAAAAACAGGTGGCAGCCCAGACGTGGCCTGTGGGCCAGAATTTGCCAACCCCATCTTATCCTCATGGACCTATATTCTAAAGCAGGCGGGGTTAGGGAGAAGAACAAGAAAATAAAAAAGTGGACAGGTGAAATATATACTTCTGTGCTAAAAAGGAAATTAAAAAGCAAGATGGCCAGGGAATGTGTCTCTGAGGAAGTAAATAAGGCAAACCTGAATGAAGAGCAGGAGGCAGACAAGAGAAAAGCTGAGTCCAGACTATTCCAGAAAGAGAGTAGCAAGGCTTAAAGCTGGAGGCAGGCACAAGTTGGGTGAACTGGAGGAACCAAAAAGTCAGGAGCGTTAGGAACATAGCAAAGACGGGAAAGGGAAGTTTTGGGAATCTAAATAAGGATGATATCACTGTTAAGAATTCAACTTTAATCTAATCAGTGGACTGCTAGGACCAACCTAATTAATACACGGATTTGTGGTCCCTTGCTAATTTGTATGACCACACAAGGAATTGTGAATTTAAAAAAAAAAGAGAGAGCAAAGGAGAAGATGTTTTTACTTTTGCCAAACTGTTCTAAGAAAATACAGTATCTCCTATGTAATCCAGTAGACTGAGAACAGAGACAATTGGACCACATCATTTACTTCATTAAATGCTCATCCTTAAGTTATAAAGCTTCCTTTTTTATTTGCCTAGGGTACAAATTTATTGTTCACTGGCTGATTTAAGGCCATTTATAGCGATTTAATGTAAAAAGTAGTTTCTTAATAAAACTTAAAACACTAAGTGCTCAGTTTATACTTTTTTCTTTTTATGTTCAGACTAATTTGTGTGTGCCAAGCTTGTTCTAATTTCTTCTAATATACTGGAAGGAAAATCATTTTAAAGTTGCATTGATTTGTGGCAATATTTGTATTCAACAATCAAATGCTACACTATTTCCTTTTAAATGGCTATGCACTTAATTAGTTTCACTTGTTCAGCAATTAATTTGTTTCAGAGACTTCTTATTTTGATATTGAACTGAACTATTGATAGTTGGAGCAGATACTGTATCAGGATTGCAATGCATGTTTTCCAATCACACCACATAAAAAGTTTTCACATTTGAAAAAAAAAGGTCTCAATCATATCATCTAGTATCTTTCATAATTGCAAAATATCTTTCAACTAGTCTCTTTTTTTCATTTATTTTCTCCAGTATTGCTTCTAGTAAATATGTGGCAAAAGGAAGCTGCAAAAGAAACACAGAAAAAAGGATGATCAAAATTGTATATTTTCTTCAGTTTAAAAACATACTAAATATCATTAAACCATTAGAATTCAACTATCTGCAAATCTGCACCCATACTGCTACCCTACTGGGTCTCTTTTTCAACTGATCTTGCTGGTTAGTGTGGGTAATTTTGTCTTTTATAATAAAAATGATAAAAGAGCAGAAGTAAAATGAAAAAAGATAAACGCCTTATTGAACAATTCATGGTTTACTGACCATGTTAATGTTGTAATCTGCAATACAAGCAGCTAAGCCATTTATCTTCAATCAGCTGATCAATAGCAGGTTACAGTCATCTCTAGGGCCCACAGAAGTCATACTGTATGTTCATCACTCATAAACGAATGAGAGAGAACTATCAATACACTTGTCTGCATTAGAACTGAACATTTCAAGAACTGTAGGGTAAAATTTCAGAGAAAAAAATGGCAAAAATATACCCATTGATTAAGTTGTTACAGAAAAGTTTGTTTGGCATATCAAAGTGTAATACACATGTTGCAAAGTGCTGAGTTTATGAAATGTAGAGCACATTTTAAAATTTCATAATTTATATAACTTTTCTGGTAGTTTCATTGTTCCCTGTGCTTCACTGGGTGGCCTGTAGAATTCCAACTCACACAACACACTTATGGGTTGTAAGTAAAAGAAAACCTGAAACGTTCCCCCGTGACTCCCTTAGCCTCACCAACTTCCTTTCATCCTCCTTCCCAGCTATCTAGTCTCACACAGAGGTTGATAAAAAGCAAGAAGTTCATTAAGTCATTTCTTGGAGCTGTCCTTTTGATTAACCAGGAAAGAGTACTTTTGTGTCCTTGAATGTATTAATGAGAATCCTTATCAAGCCCAGCCTCTTCCCTCCAGGGATGTAGCATCAGGCCCTTTTCTGTGCTAGGAAACCACCGGCAGCATCACTGGTCAGTATCTGACCAAAGCCAGCCTGATGCCTGCTGTGCGAGTCGCTCTGCTGTGCTCAGCTAAGGTGATTACAATTAGCTAAATCCAGCAAAATGGTTCTTTTCTAAATTCAAACTGGGAAAAAGAGAAAAGACTGGCCAGCAGCAATGAAACAACAGGCCAGACAGGCATAAAATAGATTATATAGGCCATGAATTAAAAATAGAGACTAAAGCAGGTCCATGGAATTGCCTCTGATTCTAAACAGTTTTCTAGGTTAACTTCCTTCTTTTCTTTACAATAAACTGCCTTCTTCTTAAGATACTCTGAGTCTATGTCAGGATAGAATATACCTATAGCCTAGTCTATGTTAAGAGCTTCACACATTTGCCTTACATGAAACTTACCACTAAAGAAAGAATAAGATACCAAAATATGACATTTCTTCAGTTCCTAACATACAGGTGAATAGAAGATAGACACACTGACTCAAGAACAGCTTTTTCTGGGGAAAAAAAACCTACCACATTAAATATACACATACTGCACATGCATTTCAATTTCAAAAATGTGAAAATGGGGGAAAATGCATCTTAGAATCAAAGAAAAGGAATATGTTAGATTCCCTTCTGGAAGATAATATATAGAGCAAATTCTTATTTTGACAAAATTGCCCTTCTCGGATGCAGAAGAGTTATATTTGGTGAAACCACCAGTCTTACAAATGAGATAATTTAAATTCTCAGGGCATTAATATAAGATGTTACAGAAATATATATGCACACACACACACACACACACACACAAAGGCAAAATTACCAGGTAACTTTCTTTCGACTCTGGTACTCAATACCATATGCATTCAAATCAAAAAAGGAAACAAACAAGATGAGAATAACCTCCTATCTCTTCCTGGTAGAAACAAAAGAAAAATGAGTGCTTAAAGATCATTTCCTAAAGAAGTTCTAAGTAAAAAATGATTCTCTTATCAAATAACTTTGGGAAACAAACCAGACTTTAAAATGTCATTTTATTTCAGATCTTTTAGAGAAGCACCATGTTTCTCCAAGAGGGCAATGTAATACCCTGATTTTAAATTCATTTGTCCATGATTTTCTCAGTCTATTTATCATGTGGAACTAGTGGTCCATGGAACATACTTTGGGAAACATAATGGCTGTATGATTTCCTTTGTAATAATGTCACAGCACTTTTACCAGGCCACAATGTACTGACATTAATCATCTTATTTACACATTTCATTTTCAAGTTAAAATCTAAACCAACTCTTATTATCTTGTGATCTGAACAATTTTCAGCATGTCATGTACTTGGACTTTTTGCTTCTCTCTAAAAAAAAAAAATCTATCTCAAAGAATCTCTCTTCTAGGAAGCCTCCAAGGTGGAACAAGAGGTCCATTTACTAACTTATTGCTGACAACCTCTTTTATTCTCTTCCTCTGGCTCCCAATAAAACAAAAAGCCCCACAGTTAAACACAACTGTTTGTCAATCCTTTTCAATTGGATTGTAAGCTTCTTTTAAGCTTTGTATAGAGGCTAACACATTATGGATTTCAAAAAGCAATCAATTCTTTATTCAAGAAGCACAATTTGTGCACACACCCATCTGACCTTGTAGATTCTTCTATTTTTCTCTACAAATAGGTCAGAAAAATATTAGTATCTGTCTTTATGTAATATTAGACAAAAAGACTTTGGAGTCTAGATTAAACGGAAGTTCATTTCATACAGGCGGCTTAGAGCCTATTCACTTCTCTCTATATGCATTCCAGAGGGAGCTGAGATACCCCAAAAACTCCCTCAGATACAGAAAGAAAGGACAACCATTCTTTTACTGACAGGATTTTGGATTTGGATTGAAGTAGTAAACTTACTAGCCAACAGCAAAGTTATTTTCTCACTTGCCTCATCAAATATATTTGAAACAACACACCCCAAAATCATACTGCCTTGGGTTTCATCTCAGATGGCATGTGCCAGGGCCTACAAAGTCCAAAACTCCAGAAGCTCTGCTGGACTTTCTGCATAATTTCTTTATTTTTCTTGCATAAAAAAGAAGTGGTACTCTTAGCAATGCCACTACAGAATTATAAAAACTTCAACTCTTCAGCACAAGGAGAAAAAGGGACATGGGAAGAGCTGATACTGTATGAGATTTCCTGGTATGGAAATTTAATTAGGACATTGGAACAACTGTGAGTTTTGCTTGGTCTATGCTATAGTCTTAATGTGGGTCTTCTGGTTCTTCTGCTGTCCCCGTTGGAAAAGGTGATTTCTCTTCCTGGAGAGACTTCCCCTGAATTCACATGGAATTTAGGCTTCTCTTACGTGTAAATGTCTACAGCTGTTTGCCTTTAGGAAGCAATATGCCACTGATACAATCTCAAATTTATCACTCACACTTATAAATTATGGCTTTGTTTAGAGGTGTTTCTGTATAAAGGTAAGATATGAATGATGTTTGCAGATGTTGGAGAGCTACCTTGGAAGGATAACGAAGCCTCAAGTCCATAGCTGTGAAATATACAGATGATTTACAGCATCATCACTAACTGGATAATATAAAATTGAAGTTTTTTGTGTTGAAAAAAATGAAATAAATAAATCTAAAGGACAAGATTAACATTTTAACCATTTTCATTCTTGTTTCTGGTTTGAAAACTGCTACCAAAAAGATACTGCTTTTAAGATAAAAATGGACTTTAATCTGGCTGAGTCATATTGAAAGTAAAGATGTTAACCTTTACATATTATCCCTGCTTTTACAAAGGATATGATCCAGCGAGATTTTGAAAGTTTAGTAAGAATGACCAATGTAGTTTGATTATTATAAAATCAAAGGTGCAAAATTTGGTATAAATAAATAAATATTTATACATTCACTCTATTATCTTGTAATTAAAAGATCGAATTTGCTAAAATAACCAAGCATGCTATCAGAGGAACAATTTATTTATAATTCAAATTTGGCATTGAATTTTGAGCTAAGTTTCCTACATGTTTATATTTCTGGCACATTATCTGTCTATCTATCTATCTCTCTATCTATCTATCTACCTATCTTGGAGTTCTGCTGAATATAAAGTCTGTATTTGCTATCCTGAAGCTTTGGTAAAGACTATGATTTGTTTTCCTTTTCATTTGTCCCCAATTTTCTTTATAGTGGTAAAATATACATAACATAAAATTTACCTTTTAACTTTAATGACATATGTCTTTTCCTAGTGTCATGAAAGTAGGCTTGAAATTGTTAAATTACGAAAAAATCTGAACAAGGCTCTGAATAGAGAATTTTCAACTCTTGCTACTTCAGCTACATGTGAAGAGTGAGTCTGTGTGGGTGTCTGAGAGTGTGGGTTTCTGTGTGTGGAGAGAGTGAGTGTGGGAGATGCCTGTATGTGCATGTTTTAAGTGTGTTGTAAGTGCAACACTGAAAGCAACAGAGTCAAATATCTTCAGAGTTGTAAAGAGAAACTTTCATTTAACCTTCAGGCCGAAAGTTACTCTATTTACAGAAGCCAGGGAGGTTTATAAAACCTTCTCACTGCCATATTGCAAGGCATTCTATAGAAGGGAAGCATATTTTGCTGAGAGGGCACTAGGGAAAGAGCCCTTTTAAATTTCAGCTTTTGCAAGATCTGAAGCAACTAATAGTAACAGGGATATTTAAAACTAAAGAAAAATCACTGATCAAAATCTGTACTTTCAATTATCAACAACTGAAGACAGAAAGATGGAATTTTTGATATGGTCTCAATTTAAGAAAATGATCCATACAAAGAGGACTAAAATGAATTGAATGATATCCAGAAAAGGATTAACAAATAACAAAGACTATGACAACAACAAAACAAAATCAAGACACATTTTCTAGCCATTCCTGGCTAAAAGTTTTTATACAAATACTAGTATAGAACTGTATTGTGGTTATAACTGCGTTATTTGTTTTATACAAGTATATATATTTTAATATACATACCCATAATTCTGTTCAAGTTAGTCATTTAGCAAATTTTAGTTTATATATTTTAACTATTTGTTTACTGTCCTCCATCACCAGAAATGGAAGCTCCATGAAGACAGGGATTTCTCTCCCAGTTCACTGCTGTACCTACAAGCCTAAAACATTACGTTACATGCAGCAGACACTCAATACATGTTTTTAAAATGGATTCCATAGCTTGGGTTTGATTTTATCTGCACTACACCTTTACAAACTCACAAGTACAAAGGACTGTTTCAGGTATTATTAAGCCCTGGCAACAAAACTAAATGACCTTTATTATAATTTTAATTCTGAGGGTCAGAATGGATAGAACAATAAGCAATGTCTCTTAGAGTGCAGAGTATAAATAACTGACTCCTTCTTGTTTGGATATATGAGAAAGTAGTATCAATTAGAGCATGATAGAGGGACATCTCCTGTGCCAACTTAAAAAAAAATATATTAAGTATTAAAAAAAATCTGTCTCATTTATTAATAGTATGGCCAGTAGACAGAAATTCAAATTCGAATGCATTTAACACCATCTCTGCTAATGGTGAGGAATATTTTATGGCTGAATAATATTCCATGTATGCATATACCACATTTTTAATCCATCCATCAGTTAATGTGCCTTTGGGTTCCTTCCACTTTTGAGTTATTACTGAACTATTATTGAAATGCTACAAACATTCATGTAGAAATTTTTATATGGACATTTGTTTTCACTTATCCTGGGTGTATACATAGGGGTGGAACTGCTGGATGATATAATCTCTATTTTTAACTTTTTGAGGAACTGCCAGACTATATTCCACAGAGTTGGCACCATTTTACATTCTTACCAACAATGTATGAGGGTTCTAATTTCTCCATATCCTCACTAACACTTGACATTGTCTGTCTTTTTAATTATAGTCATCCTACTGGATGTGAAGTAGTATCTCATTTTGGTTTTTGGTTTGCACTCCCCTAATGGCTAATGATGTTGAGTGTATTTTCTTGTGACTACGGGAAAATGGCTATTTGTGTATCTTCTTATAGAAATGGCTATTCTAATCAGTTTCTATTTTTTAACAGTTTTTATTGATTTATAATCATTTTACAATGTTGTGTCAATCTAATCAGTTTCTTTTTGTTGTTGGTGTTGAGTTGTAAGAGTTTGAAATGTGTTCTTAAATGGTTAAATTTCAATGAGAAAAGCCAGACAGAAGGTTGGGATGAATTAATGAAAAACTGTGAGTCCCTGAATATTGTTTTTGAAATGTACCTACTAAATTTTTTAAGGCTTCAATCATTGTCATCTTCTCTCTACCAGATCTGAGCTACCTCTTTAGATCCCTAAAACTCTTAAAGGTAACATCATCTTTCTCATTATACAAGGTAGTAAACTTACTTGTCTTTGGTTTCTGCTTTCTGACTCCTTCATCTTGTCTCAGTACTGCTATGGATTCAGTCACTATAAAGTGGGTCACATCTCATTCTTCCTATTTGTATGGCTAGAGCCTACGCACCATCCACTGCCCTTTCCCTAAACTACCTTCTTGCTCCCAGTCTCTTCTCCCTCCAAACCATTCTACAAGCTAATCTCACGTATCTTTCTAAAGCACTACTCTGACTACATCCCTTTCCTACTCAAAAGCTTTTATAGTTTAGCACCAGACTCCTTTTCCTATTTTTTCCCCCTCCCACTTCCTAAAATACAGAAAAACTGATTTTGGGAGGTTCTCCCATCCTATTATCCATCTCCATGATCCTGTCATAATCATTAATCTGCTTGTTTGCCTCTGCCATAAAGTATAAGTTTAAAAAAATGTAATAATGTAAAAAGAGGAATTAATACAAGTAAAAATGTTCAAAGAAAATTAAAAGGCAGCTATGTTTTAAAAAATGAGAGTAGATATTAGAATTGTTTTTTTCAGTGTGAATCTTATTCCTAGAAATCTGTTGGGACAAAAGTTAGGTGTAAATAAAGACCAAATACTTAAAATTGCATTAGGACTATTTAAAATAAGGAGGACATACATTTGCCTTCTGTGTTAACTATAGATAAGTTACGTTTTTAGACCTTTCAGTTCTCATGCACTTCTGGGGTAACAGTAGCAGTTGGTATTATATTATTGTGTAGTCCCATATTGCCGCATGGCAGAATAGCTTTTTATTTTGTGGTAAATATTTTATCAATATAAATTTTAATCAAATGGATGCAGAGAAATTTTTCTTTAACAGAAAATAGTTCTATGTCCTGATTCTTAAACAAAAGATAAAACCACAGGGCCAGATTCACTCCTGTGATGTCAGAATTCTAATACGTACAGCACCTGACACAGAGGGAGGACATAAAAGGGAAGTGCCCTTATAATTTTATCTGCAAAATATTTTAATAATCAAATATCAATATTGAATTAATCGTTTTTTTTTTTCAGGGAATGTACTCAATTATTCCACAGCTTCAAGATCACGTAACCTCAAGATCATGTACACGGAGCTGTATGCCATAAACAAAATGCAGTGAATGAATAAGCACATTTATACTTTTGCCCACACAATCTTGTGAGCATAACTTAGTCAAAAAAATTGGTGGACAAAGAAAACATGTTCTAAAATTCAGGACAAATATAATTGCTGGGATTGAGAGAGAAGAAAAGTAGGCTAAAAAAAAAAGAGATGTTTTCTATTTTATAGATTTTTCTCTTGGGCGTAATTATAAAGTGACATTCAAGTACAACCAATGAAGTCCCTATTTTTTTTCTCGCAAAATTCAAAGACATCAGCAAAACCACCTATGTCAGTAATAAAAATAAAACGTCTTTGACTTTTTAAATGTTATCATACCGTCACAGTGGAATAAAATTAGCTTGAAAAATGATCTAAAGGCACATGACGCAGTTCATTATGTATAACAGCAACAGCAGCGGTCTCCCACTGTTCATAACGGCTGCTCCATTAAATTTAGCTCCAGTCAATAATTAGGAGTCCACAAATAAACCTCGGCAATTAAATCAATACTGCCAGGCAATTATATTCCAGAGTCCAGGCTCAGTGGCACAAAAAGGCACTATATCAAAATACAGTATTAAGTGGTCTAATGCCATTTTCAACTGGATTTGTTTTTACACTAACTGGGCAGAATAAGCATATATCCAGATAATGTAGAATGTATGTATGTGTATCTACATGTGTAAAGTTATAAAATTAGACCTGGTGTCAATATAGCTTTAATAAAATTTAATAAAGATTTATACATATTGATTTATTTTTATGTTCATGATTGATAAGATTTCCATATTAAAAGGTCATATTCATAAGTTGAATGTTAAAAAAATCATTAAGTTTATTTTTATAACTTTAAAGCTTAAAAAAACCCCGTAACTATCATTACTGAACTCCTTTGGTGTGCCAGGCACCTGGCTGGATGCTGGAAATGCAACATGATTGAGAAATGGCCTTTCTTCTCAAAAGCAAGAAGACTTTGCCCAGCACCTACACATCTACACTTAAACTACGCTAAGTAAAAGAGAGTCAATCACCTTCCATTACTATTGACAGTAACAATAATAGCATTTCTAGATAATGTTTCAAAAATATGTAGAACAGATATAAAGAATATGAATAGTTCATATATAATTTACTTTTTCTTGACTTTTCCAAAAACATAGAGACTGCACTCAAGGGACAAAAATAATTTTTTTGCTATTTCAGGAAGTATGTTTTAGCTGTTCTTAATCCAGTTCATTTGTGAAATAGACAACAATTAGGCCAAGCAAAAAGAACTATAATGAAAAAGTTTTAGAATACATTACATGCTGTCAGTGATATCAAAACAAAAGCTGGCTATGACTAGAAAAGCAGGGCTCTCACCTGCCAATAAACTGCCCTGATCACTTACAAGAGGGGCACATCCCCGCAGACTATATGTGTATTAAAAAAATACTTGAAAGGGAAGAAAAAGTATCACACAGGTCACAGCAGCAGTCTCAATAGACCCCTCAGGGATTTCAGCTCGTCTTGGCCTTGTCATCCTCTATGCAGCTTTCCACTCGGCCCAGAAAATGTCGATAGGAAAATGTTTGAGGGGCCTCTGGTGGAAATTTTTTCATTCTTTCTGCATTGACAGGATGCCAAATCAATATTTACTTCCCACTAACAAGCTGCTCGAGGTCTCAGTAGAAAATATTGTAGAGAATGCGGGAAGACACAGTAATAAACAGCTGTCTGGCTGTGAGGAAAACATGAATTGACTGGAAACAGGTCCATAGTAAAAGGTCACTGAAACCCATGAACTCCTCAGGTGTCCATATCAACTACTAACTTTAAAGACACATAATAAAGAATCTCTTTTCCTAAGAGGGCTGAGAGAATGGATCCTTTTCTGTCTAGCAAGCATAGAGGTTGACTCAATAATTTAATTAATGCATTTGCTAAGACCCATGTTGGCTCTTTCCCAAGGCATTTGTTTCATTTGTTAAGTCCAGAAGTACAAACAGAGGGTTAACTTCCCTGTCTACCTATTGGAATACTTCTTTACCTAACAGGACTAAATAATGCATAAGTATTTATAAAAAGTTAGGCATCTAGTAAAAAAGTATGGCTTGGAATTTTTATCTGCAAGTTTTAATATATGGAGTAGAAAAATTAAATACCTGTCCTTCAAGAAGTTTCTGAATGTACAACAGCCATTCCTTGTCATTTTCAGCATCTATTTTTGTCCTTTCGATTTCCTAAAGGAAGAAAATAAAAACACTGTTGTTGATTACATTTATAAGAACTTGATCACATTGTTAGATAATTAATAAATCTAGAGAAATACTGGTAGAATTGGATTCAACAAAGAGCAGCCTGTCCTTTCAAAATAGAGAATATTCAAATAAATGTTCTTTAATATTAAATAATTTATAAATATTTACATATATGTGGAATATAAAACTACATTTCCATATTTCACAATATAATTCAGGAATGTTTTATTTCTGCCTCCACAGTTGGAGCTCAAGACAGGGACTGAGGCGGAGGTGAATGTGATTAAAATAAAGTGAAAAAGAAGATGGAGTTCTATAAAAGAATCATTTATAAGTGACCCTCCTGAGATGACATAAAGCCTTAAACACAAAAATCTGACTTGTCAGTAGATAACTAAGGAGTAACTATTACAATTACAAACAAAATAGGACATGGCATGGCTCTGGTGTATTTAAATGCTTGCTTATTTAAAATATTCAGTGACTAACTGATAGGCAAGGGACACTCCAACTTAAAGTGTTGTAAGCCACTAAATATTTTCAATGCATCAATTATCAAGGCAAAATATTTCTAAAAGCATAATGTAGTCACATGTGCAATTGATTACTCAGTTAAAATCATGATTCAGTTTGCAAAAAAAGACTTCAAAAAGGGAAAGGTTTGGGAAACTAACATTTGTTGAAATTTACTGTACACCAGGTATCAAGCTAGGTACTTCACATAGGCTGTCATAGTTTTTTACATGAATTCACAAGAGTTCAACGTAGCTTAAAATATATAATTCAGGTGCTTTGGGCTCTGCTTGGGCAAGTCGCTCAGATCTTTAGACCTCTGAAAGATGCAGAGATCAGTCTAAGTAAGTTCAGACCTATAATTAAATTTAATGAATATATCCAGGTACCCTGATCCTTCTCGGAACTGTGTATTTCTACCAGAGTCCTTTTTTTTCCTAGGAGGACTTCCATTTAAGGTTGTGTGGTATGCATACTGCAGGGCTGTGCACTCTGGCTCCAGACTGCATCTGCCCAGAGGCCAGGGTGCCATTTCTTCACAGAAATCTGCCAGCTACTCTTTGGGACTAAAAAGAGATTTCTAATTTATATACCCAAGAGGACAACTTTTTCTAATTTGTCCACTCAGAGGGGGTGCTTTTTTCTAAAGTGTAAGCCCAGAGAGGGTATCTTTTTAAACCACACAAAAGTGGTGGCCTGTCTTCCAGAATATGTATCTGTACTTGTGTACACACATGCACACAGAAACACACATGTACACACACATATACACATGAGGGATGCTGCTAAATCTGTTGGTTTCAAAACTCTTAGGCGATAATGGGGGACTCAACCTTAGTTTTTTGTTAGGTTTCTCACAATCAGTCCAATTTTAATTAAATGTTTATAATAACGTATAGTCAACACCATTGCCAGAGATACTATAATTTCCTGTGTATCTTATACTTGATACTATATTTGACAGTTCTCTTGTACTTCAGAATTCAGTAGAAAGTCACAGACCTTGTGGCATAGGTGCTGAAAACAGGAAACGGATAAATCACTATACTGTTCACCTATAGGATGAAAGTTTTCTCTGTAGGATTCCTCTGTCCTCTTTTCTAGGAATTCTTGGCAGTTTAAAAACCTTGCAAGTTGTAAATCTGCTCTACTCCAGGAATTTTTTGAGAAGCTGATGGGAGCGGTGTTGAAGGATGTTCTCATACAAATATTTAAGTCTATCATTTTGTTCACTCATTGAGCAAATATTTATGGGGAAGCTAAAAGAGCTATCATCTCTTTAATCTTTCTAAACAATAAAAATCTAGTATTTATGTATTGACATTCAGAGATTTAACAGCAGAATAGGACTGAATATCCTTCGCAGGTTTCACAGAAGACTGTATGTAAGATGAGATTCTGCTGTTTATGAGGCAATAACCATCAAAAATGCAGTGCCCTCACCAGGAGGTACAGAAATGCTGCTGAAGACCTACACCTATATACACATAAATTCACTCAGACAGGAGTATTTTACCCAATTTAAAGCAATAAATATCTTTTTCTTAAACTTGATCAATGATAATTTTGAATTTAGCTAGAAAAGCCAATATATTTACAGATTTTTAAAAAAATCTCATATAGGAGGAAAAATCTTCAAATCAATGGTGACCCAGCTAACTAAATCCATTCAAACTGGCTTAATTAAAAATACTAGCTTACAAGATATATGATTAACCAAAGAAAACGAAGAAGACAGGAAAGGATAACTGACTTGAGTAACAAACAAGCAGTTCTAAAGGTGATTATGTACAAGTTTATCTCTGTATTGCATAGTTAAATTTCTCTAAAGGTTTTTTTGAGTTGGTTAATACTCTTGATGTAACTTTCATCGTGCATTAATAATCTTACCTTCATTAATATTACCTTAAAGATGAAATTCTAAGAATTTTAAAACAAATAAAAATATGTACTTAAACTCAATGTATAAAAAGCCCTTTATTAATAAATATTTAAGTGATCTTACCTCTTCGTCTTCTGTGTCCAATATTTCCTCTAGATCTGACCGTGAAATGTTCAGGATAGAAGCTGCCAAGGTCTGGGCTTTATGGGTTGAGGTTTTACAAGCATCCCTGTTTTTCTGCATCTTTTTAAGCTCTCTCATTTGTTGCCTTATCGAATGGACATCATTTTGTAACTCTCTGACCAAAGCCTGCAACATATTGGAAAGAATGTGGGCTCATATGGAAGTCATAAATGAAAAGAAAGCAGTCATAACATAAAAATGTGAAGACACTAGCAAATCATTTTTTATTAGGATTACTCTGATTTTATTTATATTGGAACATAATGGATTGCTCTTCACTTATTGTCAGTATGCAGTAAAAAACTCTCTTAAATGACCACTTAACCAACTTGCTGGATTAACCAAATCTCTTCAATCTTTTTTTCAGAGTCACCAACTGCTATCTTGGTTGGTGAATACTTGCAGCAAGCAGTCTACTTATCATTGTGCCAGATCACAGCTACTCCCACCAACTGTGCAGATGCCAATTGTCAGATCTGTTTATTCCTAAGTGTGTCTATTAGTCGTAACAGGTTATTTACATAATTAATTTAATTATTGCATAAGCTAATGAAACATAACTGCAGGAAGAGAGTTGTTGCTATTTTATTAAAACTGGATCAAAATCTTTAGAAGGATTTGATAAAGACAGTTGGGTAAAGAGTCCAATTAAATTACGTGTGGGTAAGACAACAATAAAGGATTGACAAAAATCATAAAAAGTCTAGGTTTGCTTCCACAAGAGTTTTTAATTTCTCCCTTTGAGAACACATGCCTATGTGTGCATAAGAAAAAGGCAGCCGTTACTCTGGGTGGACAAAGCTCTGGAGCCCAGTGCCCGGCTTTGCGGGCTAAGAGCAGGCTAGCTAGTTGTCTGAGCTGTTTTCAATCTTTTCCCAACTTAATCAATGCTACAATAAATAATGGTGCTTGTGTGTGTGTGTCTGTGTGTGTGTGTATTGCATTCCTAGGATATAGACCTAGAAGTGAAATTGCTGGACCAAAGGGTATGTATAACCGTAATTTTGAAAGCTACTATTTCTCACTCTCCCTCCAAGATAGTACCAATTTACACCTCTACAAAGAACATATGAAAGTACTTGTTTCTCCATGCCACTAGCAAAACATTTCAGTGGATTGTTTTTTCACTGTATTTTAAAGTTTCATTTCTCTTAATAAAAATGAAGTTGAGCATCAGCCTTACTAGATTACATTTCTTTTGTCTTTTTTTTTTCTATTTTTCTTAGTAATTTATAGGTGTTCTTCATGTTTTAGGGATATTATATTTGTCTGTTGTATATTTTTTAATTTTTTCACACTTTATATTTTTCTTTTGACAGTAATAATAGTGTTTTATGCCAAGAAAAAAGTATTTTAAAATATTTCTGCAGGGAACCCTTTCCTACACTGTTGGTGGGAATGTAGTTTGGTGCAGCCGTTATGGAAAACAGTATGGAAATTCTTCAAAAGACTAAAAATAGACTTACAGTATGATCCAGCAATCCCACTCCTGGACATATATCCAGAGAGAACCTTAATTCAAAAAGATACATGCATCCCAATGTTTACAGCAGCACTATTTACAATGGCCAAGACATGGAAACAACATAAATGTCCATCAACAGAGGACTGGATAAAGAAGTTGTGGTATATTTATACAATAGATTACTACTCAGCCATAAAACATAATAAAATAAAGCCATTTGCAGCAACATGGATGGACCTGGAAATTATCATTCTAAGTGAAGTAAGCCAGAAAGAGAAAGATAAATACTATATGATATCTCTTATATGTGGAACCTAAAAAAACAGACAAACTTATTTACAAAACAGAAACAGACTCATAGACAGAAAACAAACTTATGGTTCTGGGGGCTGCGGGGAAATGGGTGGGAAGGGATAAATTGGGAGCCTGAGATTTGCAGATACTATTATATATAAAATAGATGAACAACAAGTTTATACTGTATAGCACAGGGAACTATATTCAATATCTTGTAGTAACTTATGGTGAAAAATAGTGTGAAAAAAGAATACATGTATGCTTACGTGTGACTGAAGCATTATACTGTACACCAGAAATTGACACAACATTGTAAACTGACTATACTTCACTGAAAATATATTTATACAAAAAAATTTCTATGTACTAAATCTTTTCCTTTCTCACTTTTGAATTTAGTGTGATACTTTAAAAAGCATTTTCCACAATTTTATACACACACACTTATATCAAATAATGTAACTTTCAAGTTTTTATTTTTCAGTTTTAAATGTTTTATCCATTTATAATCATCTATAAAATTATTACATAAAATCACAGTTGTCCCACTACCACTTATTAAATAGTTTATCTTTTGTCCACTGATCTCATGTGCATCTAGGTCAATTTCTGGGCTTTCTAGTCTGTTCCATCTGTCTTATTAGTGAAGTTTTATACTATATTTTAACTAGTGAGGCTTTATAATAAATGTTAACATCTGGGCAGGGTATCTCCCTCTTATTACCCTTCTTTTCAGATTTTTCTTGGTAATTTTTGTTTGTTTGGTTTTCTATATAAATTTCAGAGAGCTTGTCTAGATCCCCTTCCCCTAAACATTCTTACTGGTAATTTTATTTGAATCATGTTAAATTTTATTTGCATCATGTTAACATTTTAGAATGTTGAGTCTTACTAATCAAAGACCATGGTATTCCCTCCCAGTTGTTTAATTCTCTGTGTCTCTGAGGATCATTTAAAATTTTTCTCTTTACAGATGTTTATTCCTGGGCATTTTACTTTTTTTTTCAGCTGCTTTTGATGTTGCTTGTTGCTTGTATATATAAAGATTGTTGATATTTATTTAGCTCACTGAAATTTTCTATTTCTTGTAAGAGTTTTTCAGCTAATTCCTCTTCAGCTTCCAGGAACTGAATAATATCTGCAAATATTGATAAATTTATCTTCTATTTTCCAATTTTTATACCTCTAATTTCTTTTCTTATTGCATCGGTTGTTAAGTTCCTCCTGAACAGTATTAAATAGCAATATTGATACACATATGTGACTCTTTCCTGATTTTAGTGGAGTCCTTCTACTTCCTTGGATCATGCCAGCTTTTGAGTTGAGAGCTATATTTTTAATATATTAAGAAATATATTTTAAAATATTAATATATATCATTTTACATAGTTAAATACCTACTAATTTTATCTATTTTTTTAATAAAAATGGACACCAAATTGTCTTAAATCCATTTTAGGATCCATATAAACTATCATGATTTTTCATCATACATCTATTATTAGGATTCTTACTAATTTTCTTAGTATTGTATACTAGCATTGGTAGAATAAACTCCATTTGGTGTCGTATTATTTTTTGTTATGCTGCTGAAGTGTAATTGCTAATATTTTATCTAAGATTTCAACATTAATAAAATTTTGATTCATTTTAATTTTGTGCAATCTTCCTAAATTATTTGGAAGGTATCTTCTCTTTCCATGTTCTATATCAGTTTAATGAGACTGAATCTATCTGCTTTTTTACTGATGTAGTAGCACTCATCTGAATTTGGCCTAGTGTTTATTGCAGAGGAAAGTACCTCTTTGGCAATTTGTTTTAACTTTCTATTTGTTCTGGAGGGAGTTTTGATACATCATAGTTTTCCTAGAAAAGTATCCATTTCAGTCAGGCTTTCAAATTTATTTGCATAGAGTTGAGCTAAGTACTCTGCCACGATTTACATTTGTCTACATTTATTGTCCCTTATCATTTGTTATTTTGTATAGTTGTGCTTTCTATTTTCATAATTAGGCAAGCTAAAGATTCAATCTATTTTATTCCTTTTCCCCAAAGTTACTCTTGTATTCATTTATTAATTCTACTTTTTAATTCATTGATTTTTATTTTATAATCTTTAGATTCTATTTAATTCTTGAACTGGATGTTTATTTTCATTTATTCTTATTAATGTAAACATGTAAGGCTATACTTTTGAGCACTGTTTCAGCTGTATCCTACGGGTTATGATACTTCTAGATTGTTACTTGTTTAAAAATACTCTGCAATTTGTTCACAATTCCTTCTTAATGCAAGAACTTTATCCTTTTAAATATTTAGGTGGTAGTGACTTGTTTTCTTGTTTTGTTATTGATTGTAGTTTTATTGCATTCTCAGAGAATATTACCGATACTATTTCTACTTTTCAGAATTAATTGAGGTTTTCTTTGTGGTGTGTCTTAGGCTGGAGTGCCTGAAAGCACACCCTCAGGTGGAGATTTGCGTGCTGGTCTGTGGGAGAGAGCACTTAGGAATACACTTACACTTAGGAAGTATAAGAAACTTAGCGAAGCAGGAGCAGGCAGAGGGAAATGTTGAACTTCATTGTGGTTCCAGCAGAGGCTTCGTGCCATCTTATAAGGAGCTCCGCAGCTGAGAAAGACTTTCAGAATTGTCTCATCTTTGTTTTTTCCCCCTTATACACGACATGAACTTTTTAACTTGGATGTTCTTTATTTTTTCAGTCCGTAACCTTACTAGAGCATATTCAGGGTATGACTTATTAGGTCAATTTTCCCTGGTTCATGTTATGTTCTTAGAAGTCTTTTCATTTCTGAAAATTAATTTTGGGTTATAGCTTCAATATTTGCTCTGTTCCATCATTTTCCTTTTCTTTTTTCAAGACTCTAATTATACATATGCTGAATCTCTGTCACTTGTTTCATACTTTATTTCCCAATTTAAAAAACTGAAGCATAATTAGAATGAAATATTGCGCACATTTTAAGCATTTAGTTTAATGAGCTTTGATAGCTGTATGCTTCTGTGTAACCAAAACCCTGCTCAAAATATAGGACATCTTCATACTCCAGAAATTTCCCTGATGCTCCTTCATAGGCAAGTCCTCCCACACGCAGACAGCACTGCTAGGATTTATATCATCTTAGATTAATTTTTCCTGTTCTAGAATGTCATGTAAGTAGAATAATATGCTATATACTCTTTCATGTCTGACTTATCTTGTTCAACATGGTGTTTTAAATTAAAGGTTCATCCATATTATTTTGTATATCTGTAACCTGTTCTTTTCCTTTTAGTTTATATTAAATGTAATAAATTCAGCATATTTTTACATACATACTTCCATATGAAACCAGAAATATATATGTTTTTCCTGAGACAATTTTATTTATTTTCTTCTACTTCTTTGCTTTGTCTGCCAACTTGATTTCACTTGTTCCCATGTCTTGCCATTTTTTCTCTAAACTCTTAAATTCAACACATGCTTTTTAGAGGAAATTATTTCATTAATATTTTTATTCATCATAAAATATTTTCATCTGCTGTGTAGCAACTATTTGTAATGAAACTTCTTTTCCTGCCATTTACTTTTCCTATTTCTTTCTTCCATTTTTTTCCTAATCTATTTGTATAGATACTATGTTGGTTCATTCTTCATGACTCATTTTTGAAAGAAAGCTTTTCTTACATCACTTACTTACAGAAAGTTATGTGGCAGAGGGACCTGTTCCAGGTCAGTGAAATTTTATATACAAATTTTTCTTCTGATGAATTCCATTAGCCAGGTTATTTTTGTTATGGTTTGTTTGTATTTTTATAATGCAAGGAATCTGTTTTCTTGGCTGCTTATCAGAAAAGCTGCTTCTTGTAGATACGCTTTGTCTGGGTTATTATTCATTAAGTCCTGCCTCCTCCTCTTCTCTGGAAGCAAACTAGTTCTAGGAAGCTTCTGTACAAACCATTGCAGACCAATTCCACTGTTACAAATAGGTGATTTAGAATTTGTACCTCACATGATCTTCATTTTTGGGGAGTGAATTTTTGCTTGATCTTTCAGAGGTCTGCAGCACCTAAGTCTTCTCTCCATGGTGTCTCATTTCTACATTCCTTTGGATGCCTTCACCAATCTTACCTGGTTTTGACTGTTCCTCCATGTCTTCTAAAATACAGGATTTTAGCCGTGACCTAGGTTTGCTGTAAAAAGGAGCTGAATTTTCATTTTTTATTCCTCTTGTCTGTTGCATGATTCCAAGGGAGGGAAGAGGGGTAAATGATTACTTCACCCCTCTATAATCAAGTCAGAATTCTTCAAAGTGGATTTTCCCCTACTATTTTATTATGAACAATTTCAAACATGCAGACAAGTTTAAAGAAATGCATAGTACTCACTACCTATACGTCACAGTTAATTTTTGTTATACGTGCTTTATCACATGTCAATCCATCTCACTTTGCTGATGCATTTCAAAGGGAGTTGCAGACATCTGTACAGTTTTCTCCCAAACACTTCATCATTCACATCATTAACTAAAGTCAGTATTTATTTATAGTTCTCATTACTATTTTTGGAGGTAAAACTTATATACAGTGAAATACATATCTTAATTATACAGTTTTATGAGTTTGACAAGTGGAAACATTGGGTAACCCACACCTAGATCAAAGCAAAGAACATTTCTATCATTCCAGAAAGTTGGCTTGTGTCTCTTCCTAGTCAATCCCATCCCTAGCTCTAAGAGGCAAATAACCACTCTATTTTGTTAAAAAAAACTCTATAGATTAGCTTTGCCTGCTCTGTTCATACAAATGGAATCATACAACATGTACTATTCTGTGTTTGGATTCTTTCACTTACAGTGTTTTTTGAGAGCCATCCACATTGTTAGATATATAAGTAGTTTATTTCTATTGCTGAGTTTTAGTCCATTACATAATTATAACACTGTACCCCTTTCCTATAGACGTACACCTGGGATGTTTCTAGTTCTTAATTATTATGAATAAAACTTCTATAAATATTCCTGTACATTTTGTGTGTATGTGTATACACGTTTTCATTTCTTTTGAGTAAATATCCAGAAATAGAATTGCTGAGTCATACAGGAGGTGAATGTTTCATTTATTAGAAAGTTCTAGAGCTTTTACCTAGAACTTGCACCACTAATGGATAAAAACAGTCTTTCCTATATTTGGAGGCTTACATTTTTTTTCTTGAATTTATTTCTAAGAATTGTATTTTTGATGATATAGTAAGTTGGAAGTTCTTTAGGTCATTTCCCAATTGCTTACTATTAACATATAAAAATTTTGATTTTTGTACTTTGACCTTGTATCCTATGAAATGGCCAAACTCTTTTGTTAATAATAGTAGTTGTTTTATGTCTTTAGGATTTGCTATGCAAAGAATCATGTCTCATCAGAGAAATATACATCGAAACCACAATGAGGTTTTATCTCCTTATACCCAATACGATGGCTGCTACTGAAAACAGAAAAAACAATTGTTGGTGAGGATGTGTAGAAATTGAAACCCTTGCACACTGTTGGTGGGGTTGTAAAATGATACGACTTCTATGGAAAACAGTATGGAGTTATCTCAAAAAGTTGAAGAGTACTACTACATGATCCAGGAATCCCACTTCTGGGTATATCAAAAAGAACAGAAAGCAAGGTCTTGAAGAGATATTTGCACACTTAGGGTCACAGCAGCACTTTGCTCACAATAGCCAAGAGGTAAAAGCAACCCAAATGGTCATTGATGGATGAACTGACAAACAAAATGTGGTATATACATACAATGGTATATTATTCAGCTTTAAAAAGGAAGGAAATTCCTGTCACATGCTCTCAAATGAATGAACTTTGAGGACCTTATGCTAAGTAAAATAAACCAGTCACAAAAAGACAAACACTGTATGATTTCCCTTAGATGAGGGATCTAAAGTAGTCACATTCATAGAAACAAAAAGTAAATGATGGTTATCCAAGGCTGGGGAGAGAGGGAAAAGAGGAGTTGTTTAATGGGTATAGTTTCCAGTTTACAAGATGAAAAGGGTCTAGAAGTCTATTTCACAATAATGTGAATATATTTAACACTCCTGAATGGTACACTTAAAAATGGTTAAGGATGTTAAATCTTATGTTTTCTACCACAACAACAACAAAAAGAATCACATCACCTGCAGATAGGGACATTATTATTTCTAACCAACCTTTATATCTTTTTTCACCTTTTCTCTTGACTTATTGCACTGGAATGTTGAGTAGAAGTGGTGAGTGAACAATTTTGCTTTGCTCCTACTGTCAAGGAGAAAGTGTTTAATATTTCACCATTAGATGTGATGTTTGCTGTGGGTTTTTGTAGATGTCCTTTAACAGATTTATCAAGTTCCCTTCTACACTTAATTTTCTGGGTTTTGTTGCTTTTGTTATCATAAATGGGTGTTGAATTTTGTCAAATGACTTTAGGGGTTATTTGTTTGAAATTTTCTTTTATTCTTTGAATAGAGTGGATTACATTGATTGATTTTTTAAAAATTGTTGAATCAACCTTTCATTCCTAAGATAATATCAACTTATTCATGATGTAAATCCATTTCATATAATGCTAGATTCCACTGACTGATATGCAGTTGAGGATTTTTACATCTATGTTCATGGTGAAATGAGGGTCTGTGATTCTTTTTATTATAATGTCTGTCACATTTTGGTTTTAAGGCTATGCTGGCCACATAAAATGAGTTGAGACTTATTTTCTCTTCTCTCATTTTCTGAAAAATTTTCTGTTAGATGGTGCTATGTTTTTCCTCAAATGTTTGATAGAATGTATCAGTTAAACCCTCTGGATCTTGAGAGAGTGCATTTGTGTTTTGTGTGAAGGTTTCAGATTTTTTTTTAATCCAATTTCTTCAACTAATAAAAAGCTACTCATACTTTCATTTCCATCTTTTGTCAGTTTTTGTGATGAAAAGGTTTTTCAAACTCTGGATGGTTTTGGAAACTCAATTTCCTTTTCCTCTTGGTAGTTTAGTAGGGACTCAGGGTAGTTTAATAGCTACACTGAGTCAGTCTGAGAAAAGAGGTCTTTTTGGCTGATGTCCGTAGGCAATGCTCAAGGCAGGATTCTCAGTCTACACACACTGTGGGGATGGGGCTCTTTCTCTCTCTTGATGTATGCAGACCTCTCTCTGCTGAAAATTGTCCATGGTGCATACCAAATATTTATACTCAGTCTTTGCTGCGGAATAAAGGAAGTTCTAGGGCTGTCTGCATTCTACTACTTCTCTGCCTCTCAGTTTTCCCCCAACAAACCTTATGTTATCTGACATGTGTAGTGCTAGATATATGACAGGTAAGATATTCATTTCACCTAAATTGTCAAATTGATTGGTATAAACTTGTTATATAACATTTCCTTATATGTTTAGGATCTGTAGTGATATCTCATCTTTCCTTCCCAATATTGGCAATTTGTATTTTTTTCTTTTGATATCTTTAGCTAGAGATTTATCAATTTAGTTGATCTTTTCAAAGAACCCATCATATGTGCATTTTAAATTATGAAAGAAACTGCCATGTTGCTCTTTAAAATGATGTATCAGTTTATACTCACTTTAAAAGCATGTGAGAGTACTTTTTCCCATAGATTCTTGTCAATTTTGAATTTTATACACCTTTTATAGTTTTTTGGTCTGATATCAAATAGATGATAAATTATGTTTAATTTTTATTTATTTTGCATTTCCTGGATTTCTAGTGAGACTGAGGATCTTCACAATATATTTATGTGCTATCTGTATTTCTTCTTCAGTGATTATTTTTATTACTTGCTCTTATTTATATTGGGCTATTTGTATTTTGTTCATTTATTTGCAGAAATTCTTTATATATTCTAGATATTGCTTTATCAGTTACTTATGCACAAAGATTCTCTCTCACTGTCACTAGTCTTTTAACTTTATTTACAGTATCTTTTCCCTATAGTTAAGTGTCTTTATATAATCGTAGTTTTTAGTTGCATTTATTGATTTTAGGTTTTGTGTGTTGATTAGTTTCCCATCTCAAGATTATAAAGTATTTTTGTAATGCTTTAACCGTTTTATTTTTTATTCCTGTATTTTATGTTAATGTGTAATATATATCTGTGGGTTTTGTGAATTATAAGCCAATCATATTATTTTCTAACTTGAAATCAATTTCTCCAAAATGCCATTATTGACCACTTTCCCTAATACTGATTTGAAATGCAAAATCCAAACTTTACACTCTAAATTCCTATGTATCTGAGTCAGTTTTTGGAACTCTCTTTTCTGTTCCAGAGCTCTAAGCATCTGTTTCTGCATTCATCGTGCTGTTTCATTTACTACAGCTTTATAGTATGTTTTGGTATTTGCTAGGAAAAAACTTTCCTCTCTTCCTGCCCATTCTTCTCCTTGTTCAGCTATCTTCATTCCCTCTCCTTCAGTTATATTTTTGGAATCAATTTGTCAGTATCTTGGACAGCACTGACATTTAGATTAGATATGGAATGAAATCTCACATTCACAATATTATTTCTTCCCATTCAGAAAAACAGTATATCTCTTCATTTATTTAGTTCTGTTTTATGTCTCTCAGTGTTTTATAGTCTACATTATATTTTTTGCATTTCTTGAATGGTTTATTCCTAGGTATTTAATAGTTTTTAAAATCACTGTAAATAGACATTTAAAAATAGTATTTTAAATATATTATTACTTGTAAAGTCTCCTTTATTTTGTATGCTGACCTTGTTTTGAACTTGTTGCTAAATTATCTGGTTAGTTCTAATAATCCATGATTTGATTCTCCTGAATTTTCTAAGTCCACAAATATGTCATTGACAATCACAGTTTAGTTGTACATTTTCAATTCATTTTTCGGGAGGAAAAAAGGAGGTATTTTATAGGTTATATTTAAAAATTTTTATTCAAGCCATTTTAAAATTTTGAATTTATTGTTTTCTTTTTCTAGCATCTTGAGTTGAAAGTTAAATTTAACAGTTAAACTTGGCTAAATTCCAAAGGTTTTTGATATTTCACTGTAGTTCATTTTGAAACAGTTCATAAACTCACAATTTATTTCCTCCTTAACTCAAAATCATATAAATGAGTTTGGAATTTCTAAGATGATGGAAACATTTGACCACTTAATTTTGTAAAATCACAGTTATATTATACCATAGTTAGGGTACATAGTCTAAATGAGTTTTGCTTTTTCAAACTTGCTGAACTTTGTGGCTTAGGATGTAAGTACTTTTTGTGAATGTTCCTCATGGGTTTGAAAAGAAAGTAGCCTTGCTGACATTTTCTCTACTTGAACTGTTGATATCTGAGTATTATATAGATTAAATAAAAGAGGATAGTAAATACACTTGGGGATTCATTGATTGCCTTTTATATTTTCACCAAAATTGTGCTTAACATGTTTTCAGTCCTTAGTTACGAATTTAAATTAATACAAATCAGCATGGTTATGTTTTTCTTTAGAGACATTCAGCTGCTTAGGTCAGATGGAAAACAGGTAGAAATTCAAAACAAACTAGGTTTGGATTTTTTTCCATGTGAATGTGACAGAGTGACAGATGAGCCTGGGGATATATGTTAAACAGTGACCATGACAGAACATGGAGTCCTTGCTGCATGAGGAGGGAAGTAAAGGCACAATGAGAAGGAGAGTGGTAATAACAAGTGAAAAAGTGGTAAAGTTAATGAATTTAGGTTGTAATCACATCAGAGAATTGCTGGAGTATAAGTACAAGAAGAAATGGGGATCAGAGAATAAGATGCTGGAAACAGAGATTTTAAAGTTGATGCAGCTACTGCTACTGACAAGGCTAAGAGTAATGTTTCTTAATGGTGATACTTTTGGTATTTTGGAGATGACAATTTTTTATTGCATAGGACTAACTTTCACAATGCAGGATGTTTAGCATCCCTAGCTTGTGGGCACTGAATGTCAGTAGCATTTCCTTGTCAGTGTGACAACAAAGCACCCACATATATTTCCAAGTGCTCCATAAGGTAAGGTGGGTGATGCTTCCTTAGTGGAGAACCAAGAATCAGGGATATGATTATGAGACCAATCACTGGAACTGAATATGCTAAATAATTGAGAGACCAGGGTGTTGAATGGCCTACATGGATATAAGGTCACCCCAGATTGTAATAGAATTGTGCTGGAGAGAAAGACTGCAAGCTAAGTGAAAAGCTGTACAATTAACCTTCTACAATGAGGTACAAATGAATTTGGGTGGGTTATTATATGTCCCAATGGGCTTCTGAGATCTATTTCAAGAATTTCTTAATCTTACGTATTCCAATCGAATTTCTAAATAGGATTGAATAATATTGGGATTCCAGGATCCACTCACACATATTACTAGAGTGTCACTAGAAAGAGGTACCAAAAGAAGGTAGAACCAATCAATGTTACACAGCAGACATGATGAGCAGTGCTGTGACTAAATAATCTATCCTATATACTCGCACTTCAAATGCCTTTATTAATAGTTCTCAGCATAAGAAAAAAAATTGTAACTATGTGTGATGATGGATGTTAACTAGACTTACTGTGGAGATCGTTTAGCAATATATACATATAGTGAATCATTATGTTGTATATCTAAAACTAGTATAATGTTATATGTCAACTATATCTCAATTTTTTAATGGTACAATTTTAAATTGCAGTATTTGGTAGGAAAAATACTGGGATACATGTAGACGTTTACTCATTTAAGAGCAGTAATTCTGTATATATTCATATCAACAATGTTCTTTCATTCCTTTTACTTCTGTCAACTACAGGCATCCTAATTCAAAATGCTTTGAACTGTCATTCTATACACAGGATACACAGAGTTTTCAGCAATGTTGCCATGATCTGGCTAAAAGCAATACAGGTATATTTGGGAACAAATGCCTCTATTATTAGAAAATGTTATATTACTTGGTTGAAATATACTTCATGATGCTTGAATATTCCTCTCCCCTTCCAAACTATGCCTTTCAGATATACAGTAGAATCTCATTGCATTAAGATCACTGAAATGTTTTATCTTCCATCCATACATCCAAGTTAAGTTTTTGTTTTCATATGATTACACTTGCTTTGTGTTTATATGCTGGGTCTCAGCTTTACTTCTCTCTCTCTCCCTTAAGTAAATCAGTCTGCTTTCAGCTCTGGGTGCTTCTTCCATCTAGATTTTATTTTTACTTCCCTTCCATCCATTACAAAATTGCCTTCTATTACCAGTTCAAAATCAGCTCAGTTCTTTTTTAAGGAAGTCTAAAACCCTCAAACTATGCAAAACTCTCTAAATATTTCAATGTTAAAAACATTAGAACCTTTCAAAAGTTTCACTATATTTGCATGAGTTGAATAATGGTCCTTGGCAATCACTTATTATCAAGGTAAGTAAAAACACTGTATGGTACAAAATAAGCATTCAATAAATGTTACCTGATTTTCTAAAAATTTGTGTCAGCTTTCTTAAAATTCTTGGAAAATCATGGGTTAGGAATTGTTCTAATATATGAGTACATTTTCAAAATAGGAATACTTTCTTGGATGTACATCTTGATGAAAGTCTCTATATTTTTCAATATTATAAAAAAAAATTTTTGTAATCAGCCAGCAATGCAATAGTGTTAGAGCAAAAGACAACAAGCTATTTCATTCCAGTCTTATTAGATCTAGTTTCCCAGTCTTTATCAATGAGTCTTTATCTGTGTTAGCTTACTACAGAAAATTTTGAGTTTCATTGAATCATAATGGACTGATTGGATTTTTTTCAATAAGATTAGATTATTGTAAAGAAGTTATAATTGGCTACTCAAATGTTCTGGAGTCACTCCTACTATCATAGTTTCTTAGAGAAGTAATGTATTTTTAAAAACAGCTTCTTAAACAGATTTGTTAAGATATAATTTACATACTTGAAAGTTCACCCACTTAGATTTTATTATAAAACTGTTTAAAAATTATAATTAAGAAGTGATGTCACCAAAATGGTAGAGTAGGAGACCAAGCCTCCATCTCACCACAGAAATAAAAACTCAGCTATCCACAAACAAAAATAGCTCTGGCAGAGCTCAGGGGTCCACTTAAGAAACTTCAGCTACACCGTGGAGCAAAAAACCTGAGAATAACTGCACAAAAAGAAAAAATAGGACAGCTTCATTTTGTCTGCATCATCCCATCCACCAGGGCGGCACTGCTCAGTGCCAAGCAGGAACTCCGCAGTTCAAAAGAGTTCCCTCACTGGGCAAGGTAAAATGAGGCAAGCAACCAGCTTCCCCAGTCTTCCATATCACTGTATGAAGCACCCACCTTGGTTTCACGCCACCCAGAGACTGACAAAGCTGCAACACACAGAGATAGGCTGGCACAAGGAAGAATGCCTGAGGCTACTCCAGTATCAGCTACGCAGCAGAAGCAGTCATGGTTCACAGTGGCCTGCTCTGTCGAAGACCTGAACAGCTTTCACCATGGAAGAAACCAACGGCCAGGATGGCTGCCATGGTCCCCCTGCAGATTTCACCACCGTGCTTCCCCCTCCATAGGTTTTCACCTTCACAGATGCCACCTGCCTGAGTCCCTCCCTACCCCAAACTGGACCCTGCAATCTGCACTGGAAGCCAGCCGGGCCTCTACAGTTGCACAGGGGCAACACACCAGTCCTGATCCCTGCAGCTGATGCCCATGGCTGTGCATGCATTTGGGGCTAACCCTTCGTCAGAGGACCTGCTTGCCACTGGCCTGCCTCCTGGCACTGGTCTCCAGTGACATGCAAGTACCTGTGACGAGACCCTGTAGCCACCACTGTTTGGAGGCCCACATCTGGCCTTGCCTTCTCTCACTGGCCTGTACTGTTGGGCTCACCTGCAGCTAGCCCCTCCGTCTGAGCACCTGCATGGCAACACTCAAATCCTGCAACTGACCTCCACTGCCATGTGGGGCCCCACATAAAGCAAAAATTGCCTATACTAAGCAAAAAGAAAGACATCAAATAAATAATCTAACTGTACACCTCAAGGAACTAGAAAAAGAACAAACTAAGCCCAAAGTTATTAGAAGTAAGCAAATAACAAAGAGCAGAGGAGAAATAAATAGAGACAAAAAAGACAACAGAAAAGATCTGTGAAACTAAGCTACTTTTTGAAGAGGTAAACAAAATGGATAAACTTTAATCTAGACTTAGCAAGACAAAAATAGAAATGAAATTAATAAAATTAGTAATGAAAGAGAAGACATGACAACTGATACTACAGGAATACAAAGAAGCATAAGAGGCTACTATGAACAATTATATGCCAACAAATTGGACAACCCAGAAGAAATAAATAAATGCCTAGAACATACAACCTGCCAAGACTGAATCATGAAGAAACAGAAAATCTGAAACAGACCAATAATGAGTAAGGAGATTAAAGCAGCAATCAAACACTTTCCAACCAAGAAAATCTCATGACTTGATGGCTTTACTGGTGAATTCTAACAAATTCTAACAAATTCTAAAAATTAATGTCAATCCTTCTTATACTCTTCCAAAGAATTGAAAAGGAGAGAATACTTCCAAATTCATTTTATGAGGCCAGCATTAACCTGATATCAAAGCCAGATAAGGAAACTACAAGAAAGGCAAATTACAGGTCAATATCCCTGGTGAATATAGACGCAAAAAATCTGAACAAAAAACTAGCAAACTGATTTCAACAACTCATTAAAAGGACTATATGCCATGATCAAGCTGGATTTATCCCTAGGATGCAAGGATGGGTCAACATACACAAATAAAAAATGTGATATGCTACAATAACAGAATGAAGGATAAAAATCATATGATCATCTCAATAGACACAGAAAAAGCATTGAAAAAAATTTAACATCTTTTTATGATAAAACTTTCAACAAACTTGGTATAGAAGGAACATACCTGAACATAACAGAGACCGTATAATACAAATCAAAGCTAACATCACACTCTATAGTGAAAGGCTGAAAGCTTTTCCTCTAAGATCAGGAAAACAAAAAAGGTGCCCACTCTCACCATTATTTTTCAACATAGCACTAGAAGTCCAAACTAAAGTAATCATGCAAGAAAAAAAAGCATTCTAATCAGAAAGATAGAAGTAGAATTGTCATTGTTTGCTTATGACATGATCTTTTACATAGAAAGCCCTAAGGGTTTCATCAAAAAGCTGTTAGAATTAATCAACAAATTCAATAAAGTTGCAGGATACAAAATCAACAGACAAAAATTAGTTGTGTTTCTATAAATGAACAACAAAACATCTGAAAAAGAAAACGATCCCACTTGTAGTAGCACCCAACACAATAAAATCTTTAATAAATTTAACCAAGGAAATAAAAGATATATACACTGAAAATTATGACACTGAAGAAAGAAACTGAAGAAGACAGAAATAAATAGAACAATATCCTGTGCTTACTGATTGGAAGAATTGAAATTGTTAAAAAGTCCATTCTACCCAAAGCTATCTAGAGATTTCAATGTACACTCTATCAAAGTTCCAATGGCATTTTTGATAGAAATAGGATTTGTATGAAACTTTGTATGAAACTACAAAAGATCCTGAATAGCCAACTGTTCTTAACAACAAAGCTGAAGGCCTCACACTTCCTGATTTCAAACTATCTATAACTCATACAACTCAGTAACAAAAATCCAAATAATCTAATTTTAAAAAGGACCTGAACAGACATTTTTTCCCAAAGAATATTTACAAATGACCAACAAGTACATGAAAAGTGCTCAACCTCACTAATTATCAGGAAAATGCAAATCAAAACCACAAGGTATCACCTCACATCTGTTAGAATGGCTATTATCAAATAGACAAGAGATAATAAATGCTGAGGATGTGGAGAAAAGGGAACTACTGTGCACTATTAGTGGGAATGTAAATTGGTTCAGTCACTATGGAAAACAGTACAGCAGCTCCCCCAAAAATTAAAAACAGAACTACATATAATTCAGCAATTCCACTTTTGATTATGTATCCAAAGGAAATGAAAACAGAACCTCAAAGAGATATATGTACTCTCATGTTCATTGCAGCATTATTTGTAATAGCCAAGACATGAAAACAAATTAAGCATCCATTGATGGATTAATGGATAAGGAAAATATGATGTGTGTATGTATGTATGTATGTATGTGCGTGTATGTGTTTATATGTATGATGGAATATTACTTGACCACAAAAAGGAAATCTTCCAATTTGTGACAATATACATGGATCCTGAGAGCATTAAGCTAAGTGAAATAAATCAGACAGAAAAAGACACTTATCACTTTTATGTGGAATCTTAAAAAGCCAAACTCAGAAAGAGTAGAAAGTGGTTGCCAGGGGCTAAGAGGCTGGAGAAATGAGATGTTGGTGAAGGACGTGTTAACTAGCCTTATTTTGGTAAACAGTTCATAATATATGTGTATCAAATCATCACATTGTACAGCTTAATCTTATACAATGTTACATGTCATATCTCAAGAAAGCTGGGAAAAAAGAACAGAAAAATCATAATTTCATAATTAAGAGAGTAAAACAGTGCCAAAATATTAACATACTAAAAATAAAATTATAATGCTCTACAAATGTTCTCACTAAAGAAGCAAGGAATTTATATGCCCAAAACATACTACTAGATCTTACCAAAGCGAATATATATTGACAATTAAATAATTTAAGCTTCTCGCTAAATGTTGCTCTTTGACTGACATTTATTTATCAGCTAACAAAAACCAGTGAGAAAATGGAATTTGGCGTATGACTCTCACATACAAGCACATTAACAAGCCTATACTATATCAGGGCTCAATCAAACAGAGCAAATACTTCTAGAAATTTCCCTTGTGCGTTTTATTCCATTATTAGGAGAATTCAAAGCCTCAGCTCTGCCATATATCCAGCCCAGATGCTCAAAACACTTGATTTTACCCCAGGGCAAAATTCCATATTCAAGACTAGATCTAGAACAGATGGCCACTCCACCTCTTCTATAATCTGGTTGTGCCCTATGAATAAATGAAAAGACTAAAGGGAACACAGATTCCACAACAGGGCCAGAACAAACATTATTACTATTAATACTACTAATAATATTTATTAAGTACTTTTGTGTATCTGACACCCTAATAAGCTCTGCATAGAATGAGTCCAGGTGATCACAATGTTCCAGGTAGGAACTGTATGTATTCTTTAGCTGTGCTCATTAAGGAATATGCACAGCTCTTGCCTTCACAGAGTTTTCAGTCTGAGCCGTGATTAAGTGTCCAGTACTATTCTTGAAGCAGATGTAAAATCAACTCCTCAAGAATTTAATGAGCCCTATTATGTGGGTAAAATGAATGATAGTGTCCCTGACTTCATATTGGCTATAATCTACTTGAAACAAAAAGGCAAACACAGAGTTCACAGTCATGTGTTAATTTATATGGTACATACCATGATTATTCAGGAAATAAATGATAGCCATACCACCACCACCACCACCACCACCACCACTACTACTAGCTGACACTCAGATAACACGTTAGGTATATCGGGCAGTGCTTGAGCTTCATCTATGTTAATGCATTTAAATTCTCACTTCAGGTATGTTCCATTATTACACTCATTCTATATATAGATGGGGAAACTGAGGCACAGATGATTAAGTCACTTGCCTGAGATAAGAGAACTAGAAACTGGCAGAGTAGGGTCCTTTCCTCTTAACCACAGAGTTAAAAAAGAATTCATGGAAGGGGAAGGCACCAAGCTAAAACTGAAGGATTTAGAGCAAAGAGCAGAGAGGGAAGGGCATGTCAAGAGAGAAGAACTTGAGCAAAGGCAAGACTGAACACAACCTGGGTGAAACCTGAAAAGTAGTGGGGGGAAAAAGATTCCAAACAGGATAGGGTCAAATAATGGAAAGTCCTAAATTTTTAAAGAGGTGGAAGCTTAGCTTTAACACAGTAGTATTTAGGAAGTCACTGATAGTGTGTTGCCTCAGATGGCAACACCTGAGCATTTCTGCCCAGTCCTAGGGCCATACGTGCGAGGAAGAGAAGGATGATGGTAATCTCATTCCCCAGACCCAAATATCCAGCCTTTGCCAGCACTTCAGGTTTGACCAACAGTTTGCTTGTGGCTCTTTATTAGATAAATGAATTAAATGGCAGAAGTAATGCCAGTATCAACTACATATTGGCCCTAAAACACAGTAAAGAAAAGCAACTGCCAAATTACCATCTGAAGTCGTAAGTCGTAAAGGGTGTCATTAAATACCAAACTGATAGATACTTTGTTATATAGAGTCAATCCATAAAAGCAATTTGGGGCTTTAAGAAAAGTGTTTTAAAAACTGTATTAATGCATAATGTCACCTACTTAGCTTGTTAAATGCAGATTATTGGGCCCCACCACAACCAAGATTTTGATTCAATAAATTTGGGGCCCAGAATTATGCATTTTATTTAAATACAATAGAATCTATTGATTTTAATGCAGGCAATCTCAATACCAAACTGAAACAATGTGGAAAAGTTCTAAAAGAGTACTAAAAATACTTTACCCATATATGTCATCATCTCTACTATACAATCTTTAATACATTACTCATATTAAAAAGCCATGAAACCAGGGCAATCCTGAATTTATTAAAACATCTACACTCTATCATTTTGGTGAAAATATGAAGGACTAACATGTCACTCTTGAACAATTTGAGTTAGACATTCACTATCATTAACTATAATTCATATTCTCTGACTTAAAATTTTTATTTTTTAAAAGATAGTTTTTGCTAAACTACTTTATGTGATGAAGTACACACATTACATTATCACGAAGGTCATGAAACATCATCAAGTTTATAATAATCAGGTATCTAATCATAAAATCCATTTTTCTATTTTAAAAACTGCTAGTTATCAATTCTTCTTTTTAAAAAGGACACATTCAAAGTCTGTTTCAGTAAACCCACCGACTTACAGTCAATCTTTAACAGAGGAGGCAAGAATATACAATGGAGAAAAGACAGTCTCTTCAGCAAGTAGCGTTGGGAAAACTGGACAGCAGCATGTAAATTAATGAAGTTAGAATATTCCCTCACACCATACACAAAAGTAAACTCAAAATGGCTTAACAATTTAAATTTAAGACAAGACACTATAAACCTCCTAGAAGAAAATATAGGCAAAACATTTTCTGACATAAATCTTGGCAATGTTCTCCTAGGGCAGTCTACCCAGGCAATAGAAATAAAAGCAAAAATAAACAAATGGGATCTAATTAAACTTACAAGCTATTGCACAGCAAAGGAAACCATAAGCAAAACAAAACAACAACCTATGGAATGGGAGAAAATATTTGCAAATTATGTGACTGACAAAGGCTTAATTTCCAGAATATATAAACAGCTCATACAACTTAACAACAAAAAAACAAACAACCCAATCCAAAAATGGGCAGAAGACCTAAACAAGCAATTCTCCAGTGAAGACATACAAATGGCCAATCGGCATATGAAAAAATGCTCAATATTGCTAATTATCAGAGAAATGCAAATCAAAACCAAAATGTAAATGTAATTAATTTACACCAGTCAGAATGGCCTTTGTTTAAAAGTCCACTAATGATAAATGCTGGAGAGGCTGTGGAGAAAAGGGAACCCTCCTAGACTTTGGTGGGAATACAGTTTGGTGGAGCCACTATGGAAAATAGTATGGAGACTCCTCAAAAAACTGAAAATAGACTTACCATATGATCCAGCAATCCTACTCCTGGGCATGTATCTGGAGGGAACTCAAATTTGAAAAGATACATGCACCCCAATGTTCATAGAAACACTATTTACAATAGCCTAGACATGGAAGCAACCTAAATGTCCACTGACAGAGAACTGGATAAAGAAGTTGTGGTATATTTATACAACGGAATACCACTCTGCCATAAAAAATAAAATAATGCCATTTTCAGCAACATGGATGGACCCGGAGAAGATTATTCTAAGTGAAGCCAGAAAGAGAAAGAAAAATACCATATGATATCACTCATGCATAGAATCTAAAAAAAAGAAAAAAGAAGGCACTAATGACACTTATCTACAAAACAGAAACAGACTCACAGACATAGTAAACAAACTTATGGTTACCAGGTGGAAAGGGGGTGGGAAGGGATAAACTGGGAGTTTAAGATTTGCAAATACTAACTACTATATATAAAATAGATAAGGTTTCTTCCATATAGCACAGAGAACTATATTCAGTATCTTATAGTAACCTACAATGAAAAATATGAAAATGAATAGTATGTATATGTATGACTGAAACATTATGCTGTACACCAGAAATTGACACATTGTAATCTGACTATACTTCAATTAAAAAAGACTATTTCAGGACAAATAATATTAGAATTTGAATAAATTTTATAATTATGTATTTCTAATTTTATATTTTGGCTAACAATGCAACAAATAAAACTCTAAGCTGAATATAAAACAAGAAAAAAAGATTTATGAAGGTAAAATCATGTTGTGGAGGCAGAGAGTAATTAAATAATTAAATGTTGTCCTTGACTTTAAGGAATTCATCATAGTCTATAATTGACAACAGATTTGTTTGCTGATGATAATACAAGGCAGAATGGAAGGCACTAAACAGAGATGTAAACCACGCACAGTGGGCTCAAAGTAGTGGTGCAATCATCAGACTCCCAGCCCTCAGTACCTCCTGTCTCTGAAACCAGAACTGCTCCTCTTTCATTTTTCTGGAAAGGTTAAGGCAGGAATACTGGCCAACTATACAGGGCAGAATTACAGACTAGAGGTCTAAAAATTCCTTATAAAGACCTCCAAATGAAACACCCATTTAGCCTGGTATCCGCCCTTCCCCTACCATCCTCAGCTTTCATGATTCCTTGCGCAGCCTGAGCCCTTCTGGGATTCTTCAGCTGTCAGATAATTTCTAGATGGTACACCCTTTGGAGGCACTTCGGTTTGCCTTCCTTTGTCCTGCTAAATCATTTACCGTTCCTCTACGCATTCCATGTCTTTATAGGGCATAAACTGACATTAAGAAAAGAATATTAATAATAGAGTGGAAAATTTTAAACTCAAGTTATAAAAACAAATCTCTTATAGAGAAATTTTGAACAATGTGGCAAGTAGGGTAGGAGAAGATGCTTTGTGGTTTAGGAAAGCAGAAAGGAACTTCCAAGTACTCCCCATATCTTCTGAAATAGGCCACTGCCTTCACTCCCTGAGGGCAAGTACAAGTTAGTAAAGCACAAAGATTCAAACCTTCACAAATATGGTGAACTCTTCCACTTTGTCATTGGCTAACAGCAATTTCTTCTGTGCACCTTCGAGGGCCTGCTCACTTTGCATCGCTAATCCTTGAAGATGCTTTGACGCCGCTGTTTCAATTTCTGCCATTGCAGATTCAGCCTCATTTATTTTTGATACGAGAAAGGAAAGCCTGATATCCTGCAAAAGACCAGTAATCATAGAATAAAAAAATATTTCTTAAACAGATTTGAAAGTTAGAGATGTCAGGTAAAGAAAGGGTTTCATTACTCTATGTCTTGTATTTATTTTTATTTGAGTAAAATTGACAGTTGTTTTTACTTTCAGTGAATATCCTGAGCATATATTCTCATATATTTATCACTAAAATTAGTTTATGCTTTTTAAAAATAATAAATCATTAAAGGCATGGAAGCTATTTTAGAACAAAAGATCTCATATATCAAATGGAAATATTTAATTATTTTATAAGTTTAGGTGGACCTAAACATTTAATTATATCCACTCACATAAATCCCAATTCTCAACAAGAGTTTTCATTTATTAGAAATTATCAAGGCAAACAAAATGTTTCTCTAATACAGCTCTCCCTTTAATAGTAAACGTATTGTTAGCATTTCATGTAGAGATAGAAATATTCTTTGCAGTTATTGGAAACGTTTAAGTAGCCATAGTAGTTTTGAGGAGAAAAGAATGACAACTTTAAAAATAAAAAGACATTGTTACATTCCATCTCTAAGCTAAAATGTCCTAAAACAATACCTTTTTTTCTAACTCCTCTTTAGTTTTCTGATACATCTGTTCATACTGTGACTTCTCTTTCACAGCAACACTAAGTCTTTGCTTTAGTGAATCAATTGATACCTTCTTATTGGAACACTCTTCAGTTAATGTCTTCACCTATAATAAAAGCATAAAGGTAATTATTGGTAAAAGCATTCTAGTACTACACAGTATTTGTTTCAACAGAAACCAACTGAATGCATGAATAAATCTAGTTGCATTTATTTTTCTCATAAATAGTATCAAATTCAAGTGTAAGGTTTATAAAACTCATGCAATGAATGAGACTAAATCCCTATGAATCCTTAAATCAATAGCAAAACCCCAAAACTACACAACAGCAGGAATATTGGTATGTGTAGACTTTTACCTAATAATATAAAATGAATTTAAACTATATTTCTTTTAATCAAGCAGTAGATGGTTGGTTTTGGTTCTTAAATAAGCCAAATAATGGATAACTCTCACTTATATCCCCTAATGAAAGTAAAACATGTACCTTATAGGATAAAATTAAATCAGTAATACAAAATATGTTGAATACATTTCAAAAAATAGCAGAAGAAATAGTTTTTTTCAGTTTAATGCTACTAAAGATATATGATTACTTACATGAACATTCTAAGACTATATCTGAAATGAGTACAGAAGTTAAAAAATGAGCAAAATTTAAAGGACAGCATTGAAAAAAACCTATAGGAAGTACTTATAATTCATGTGAGTGTATGCAGGAGAAAGAAAGAAAATCTATGCATTTGTCTTGCGTATGAAAATTTCCTCTCTTAAACCCATTTGAGCACTACTTATATTTTTATCTCCAATAAGGAAAATAAGGGAGATGCTCTCTCTGGAGTGGGTGACATTTAGTGAATGCCAAAGCACAAGCTGCTTTATGAGTTGTGTAAATAACACCTTTTAAAATTTTTAAAGAAAAAAAAACCTCTTAGTCAGCAAATTGCTGATTTCTACTTTGGGATCAGATATTGTACAACTGTTTTAAATATGACTCTTTTTGTAAGTACGCTGAATTAAGTGTATACAAGGGGAAAATACATTTCAAAAAAACTGTGTGGGGGAGGGTATAGCTTGAAGTGGTAGAGTGCATGCTTAGCATGCACTAGGTCCTGGCTTCAATCCCCAGCACTTCCTCTTAAAAAAAAAAAAAAGTAAACAGGTTAAGTAAACCTAATTACCTCCCTCCCCCTCCCCCCAAAATTAAACAAAATTGTGGTGAGAACACATTTCAAAGGACTTCTGAAATTATTATCATATTTCTCATTTAAAATATACACTTCATTCTATCAATATAAACAGTTTTAAATGAAAGAAAATGCTAAATAAAATGGAATTATATATCCCAGAAATGTTGAAAATTTTTAAGATTAAACTTGATTATCTTCTTACAGTATATTTACAAATATAAAGAGAATGTATGGCTGTATTATATATGAGATTTTGAAGTCTTGAATTTTAAAATAATGTACTTTAAGAGCAAATGATGTCATTATATAACAATATACATATTTTATGAATATTTGCTATAAATTATATTAAGATTGAATATTTGAGTTAAGAAAGTAAATACAAGGGGCTATTACTTTTTAGTGTCAGTGAATGCAAAAATTGATACCTTTTTTTCAAGATTTTCTAGCATTTCATTAATACTCTCATTACTTTCCAAATTTACTTTCTGTCGAAATTTCAAGTCTTCTATCAAATGCCTTTTCATGGTTATATCTCTCTCCATTCGAGACATCCTTGAAAGGGAAGAAAAGCATTTTATCAAGAGTGATAGAAAATAGCTTAACATATTATCCAGTGTTACACCTAGTGTTAATTTTTAAATGCTACTTGATATTAATAAAATAATTGTATGGGATAAAATATTGCTCTATTAATATTTTGAGTACTTATAAAATTTATAATCTAATTATGACTTGGTAATTACAATATAATACATATATGCATTAAAACATTAAAAAATGGCTGAACTGAGAAAGATTAATAAAATTTATGAAAACAAAATTATTATATATTTTTGTTAACACTCTTGCATTGCTAAGGAAAATCAAAGTGATATTTAGACATTATCAAAAAGCATAATACTGATAAGAAACAATTCTAATATTTAATAAACAAACACAAAATCTAATAATATCATGTAATTCTAGGTATGTAAATCTAATAATATCACTAAAATTAGGCATGTTATGTTCTAATTTAACATCATATGAAGTAGAATTGACATATCAGTTTAGCTTAAGTTGACAACATTAAGTATAAAATGGTAGATGCAGTAACAATTACTACTATTACTACTATAATAAGAATAACAACAGCTACGTTTATTGAGTGCTTACTATGTGCCAGTCACAGTTACAAGTTCTTTACATGTACTAACTCATTTAATCTTAAGAACTTTATGAGTTAATTCTATTAAATTGAGGCACAGAGCTAGCAGGTAAAGGATTCAAAGAATGTTTCTCTAGAGTCCTCACTAGCAAACAGTGAGTAAAACTACCTTCTTTATCTATAAATAAGCTTAATGATATGCTGCTTAAAAATGAACCAACCTTTTCTGTCTAATAGTTTTATCTATTAATACCACTTTTAAGTGACCTTCAATTCTAATGTTGTATACATGTATTTATACAAAATATAAGTAACTCAAATTATGAATTACTAGAATTCTTTCTAAACTTGTTATCACCTCCAAGCTCTAGAACATCTATAAAAAATATAGAAAGGAAATAATTTTGATTTTATAAGATACATTTTTAACCTCTTTTTAGTATAAACACAAAAAGTACAAACTTTCATAACCCTCTCATTACTTTAAATACAAATACTTTAAAAGAATATAAATGCCACTTTAGCTTTATAAGCTTAAGCATTAAGCCCAATATAAAGATCAATCTATACGTGTATTTTTAGTCAAATAATGACCATATTCTCAAGTTTTTTGTTCATAGTCTTTAGGTTATTAACTGATACTTATTCAAAAGTAAATATGTTTAAGGAAAAAAATCTGACTGTAAACATTCTTACTCTATGTAAAAAATAGTAACTATCTTGCCACCAACCACGCTATATGTAATATTCCGTAAGTTTTCATCTTACGTAGCCTTAAACACGAGCTAAGGAAGTGAAACTTAATTTTTAACGTGTTGGTATTGTTTCTTGGGTGCACTGTTTAATAGAGTACTTGTTGCCACTAGGTGGCACCAAATACAATGGGTAAAAATACAAAGCACATACTTTTCATGCATTTCCTTTATGTGTTCTTCTTTTGCTAGGAGTTCAAATTTCAGAGACTTCAAGTTTGATGATTGTTTAGTGAGTTCATTAGTTGCATTCTAGATTAAAAATACACATAAATTCAAATGTATCTCTTAATCTTATCCTAAAGCACAAATATAAATGCCATTCTCATGAAGAGTAACAAAATTGCAATAATTATAATTAAAATAAACATGTAAACATTTTAAGATGCTTCATTTTGTATTTTCTAATAGAAATATCAGGACACACTAAAATTTTTATATAAGATGCCAAAATCATGGAGGAACACAATCATATAACAACTGCAGGGCGCCTACCCAAAGTACCTTTATGGAAAATATGGATTATCTTTGTAAAATGTAAATGTGCATGTGATTATTTTAATGGTTTAATAAGATCACTTGAAATGAATTCTAGATTTACTAATAACCTGTAACAGACTAAATATGGTCATAAATGCTTTGCTGTTTCTCCCATCAAGAGGCGGAATCCATCTCCTAACCCTTTGAATATGCTCTGGCCTATGATCTGCTTTAACCCAAAGTATGTGGCAGAAATGACATTGTGCAAGTATCAGATCCAGAGCCTAAATCCCTGTAGCTTGCACCTTGCCCTCTTGGAATGTTGCTCTTGGATTACCTTCCAACAAATACTAAAGCCATTTGGGGGAGTACTGAGGTACCCTAGATGACAGCCAGCAGAACAATTACCAGTCTGGGAGTAAGGCGGTCTTGGAACTTTCAGCTCAGGTAAATCTTCAGTTTAGAAGACTACAGGCATATGGGGAAACCCAGCAGATAGCAGCAAAAGAACTACCTACAGAACCCACTGGATCATAAGAAATAATAAATTACATAATAATAATAAATTGTTTTAAGCTGCTAATTTTAGGATAATTTGTTAGACACTAATAGACAACCAATTAGAGAATCTTATAAATGCTAAATACTTCCTTACTTGAATTTCTTAATAATACTAGTTATTAAAGTAATTTATTTTTCAAAGCAGAACAGCTCTGTGGTATTTGTTGTCTATACAGCCTAGGAGTCAGAGGTAGTAACTAGAGTGTTAGGAACCCCAAACTTTCAATTTTGAGTCAAGTTCCAAGTAAACATGTGATCTGAGACATCATTTGATATTTTGGTTTTTCTACCTGTAACACAGTGTCAAAATACATTAATTCATTTATTAAATTTAAAAAGTATCAAACTAATATAAGTAGAATAAAATACAACTTTTAAAATATTTGGAGCAGTTATTCTGCTAATTTTTCTAATAACTATAATCAGTTGTTTCAATTAGAACTATTTCCAGGTTTGACTGACTTCTGCTAAAAAATATAAATCTGAGAAGATGAAACCATTAATCACACAATGTAAATATGAGTCAAATTCATTAGATAGACTTTAAACATCTCATTAGTATAGCATATGTAAATTAAAAATTCACATTCAATATGATACTAATTTTCTTAAAAACCCAAAGCTACCTCCACATGGCAACTGTGTTGAATGTTAAAGGTTTTGATTAAATGTTTGTGTAATGCAATCTAAATTTCCACCACATTTTATGAGTTTACAGTGAGGTATGGTATCTTATTTCCAGCATTGTGAGAGTAAGATGTTCCACACTAGTAAATTTATAATTGAAGCTTTTTTGCTTTAATCATTAATCTTAAATTCTTTCTGGAATGATTGTTCATTCATTTAGAAATATAATAATCCATGATTATATTAAGCTAATAGTGAATTTTTAATACAGTTATATTATATTGTAAATATTACTATATTAATTATATTACTATATCTATTATAATATCATTGTATCATTATATAGTGATGCCTTTAAGAACTATTATGATACAAATGGCTCCTCAGCCCTACTCTAAACGGTCCCAGACTGCTGTTTTTCTAATTTTGTATTTTTACCTTAACATTTTTATATTTCCCTTTTCTCTCTGTCAATCTGTTGATCATCGTTTCTTGCTTCTGTCAATATTTCAGCCTAAAAACAATCCTCCTGTCCCTTAATATGCACTTCTAATTTACTGCTTTTGAGGTGTTTTCTGCTGAGAACTTAAACAAACTCATTAGAGCTATATTTAAAATAAAAGACAACAGGCAGTAAATGAAGGCTGACAATAATTTTCAGGAGAATACACTGAGTGGATTTTAAGAGAGCTGTTTGATTCTTTTCTGTTTTTAGACTTAGGCCAGTTATTTTAATTGGCTGGAAAATGCTGTACCTCTGACTTCTAGATAATTGAGAGATTACAGAATTATAATAAATAAAACAATGCCAGCTTGATACATACTTTTGCCAGACTCTTTAAATCTCATATCTATTTTGTTTAATCCCCAAAAAACCATTTGAAGTGTATAGAAAGGTATCCCTGTTTCAAACCTCTGGAGAAGGTAAGTAATTTCCTCAATCAGGTTCCACAAGAAGTGAATGCACAAAGAATGATCAAAACTCAGGTCCTCTAACCCTTTTCCATCTCCTACAATACAGTACTTATCTGCAGCATGACAAAATCTGGAGTAAAACACATATTACAAAGATGTCATAATGTAAGAATCCAACTTGGTTAGAACTTTCCTACATAAGTTTATTAATTAAAAAAATTTTTTTTCATAGCCTAATGAGTAAAAGCGTGGACTCTGGAGTCATACGGCTTACATTCTAATCTCAGCTCCATCACTTAGTAGCTGTGTGACTGTGGATGATTAATGTATTCATTCTGTGTCTCAGTTTTCTTAAGTGTAAAGATAGAGATCACCTAATCTATATATCTAACAGGGTTAAAACTTTTTTAAAGGACTTAGAGTCAGAGTGGCAACAGATTATATATAGAGTAACAGTAGTTTGAAAAGTACTATTCTTCATTATTAACTTACTGGACAACCGAAAGAGACCATGGTATATACCAAAAGGAATGCTTTCAACAATTAGGACGTCAAAAAAAAAAAATCACAAAAATAGATTGGAGTACAATTCAATCCAGATTGTATAAAGAAATACAAATTAAATTAAATACAAATAACTGATTTATATATCATTCACTGGAAGGAATTTATATGTCTCTAAATATTTTATTATCTAACTATATATAATTGGGTGCCTTGATAAAACATGTCTTAAGTAAAAATGAAGATCAGAAAATGCATATAAAAAATTAATGGAAAAAAATTTAATGGGGAGGGATATAGTTCAGTGGTAGAGAGCATGCATGCTTAGCATGCATGAGGTCCTAGGTTCAATCACCAGTACCTCCATTAAAAAAAATTTTTTTTAATTCTTTAAATTTGAGAGAAAAGAAAACGTACATGAGCACTCTAATTTCTGAATGAACCATATATATCTGAGAATACACTGAAGAAATTACATAGAAAAGTCTAATATTAATCAGATAAAATTAAAAAAAGATGTATGTAGACCTTTAACAGATTAAAATATAACCAGTTTTTCTTAATTAGGCATAAAAAACATCAAGTAGACAGTACATTATTTCTTGGAAAATCATTATGTTAGCAAGTTGACATCTGCTACAGACTGAATTGTATCTCAGCAAAATTCATATGTTGAAATCCTAAGCCTCCCACCTCCGATACTTCAAAATACGATTGTATTTGGATAGGGCTTTTAAGGAGGTAACTAAGGTAAAATGAGGTCACTTGGGTGGGCCTTTATCCAATATAACTGTTGTCCTTTTAAGGGGAGGAGATTAGGATACAGACCACACAGACTGAGGATGACCACGTGAGCAAGAAGGTGGCCAGTTGTAAGCCAAGGAGAGGTGCCTCAGGAGACATCAAACCTGTTGATACTTTGGTCTTGGACTTCTAGACTCCAGAACTATGGGAAAATAAATTGCTATCATTCAAGCCACCCACCCAGTGGTATTTTGTTATGGGAGCCCTCACAAATGAACACAATTATCAAAACAGAAATTTGTAGCATTAGAGAGTATTATGTGCTTAAAAGTACCTGGTCTTCCAGAATATTTCCACATTAAATATGAAATAAGGCCAAAGTAAAGACATACTCCTTTTTGTCCCCACATACCCTGGTGAGCATTCCAGGACTCCAGGTTACATATGGACAATGTCACTTCAAACTTACATCAAGTGTGATCTAAATTGCTTTAGACTAAATTCTCATTATCTCACCTTTGTGACTCACACATTCCTTCAAAGAGAGAGAGATTTATATATGGTCAAAAACTTACACCATGGGATACCACAATGCAAAAAAACTTACAGATATCTATATGGGCCTATTATTACTAAAATTTATGTTAGTGTATTAGTAGTAAGTGAAACCAAATAAATAAAATAAAAATCAACTTATAACTATCAACAATTGAAAAATTTAGAAGTCAGATTAGACACTGCTGAATCTAACATTCTATTTTATCTTGGCAAAAATAAAAGTTATATTAGGGCCACAAACACTTGTATATAAGAAGAATCACAGAACTGTGACTACAAGTCTCTGTAGCAGATAAGATCAAAGAATACCTCAATAATTTTATCCTCCATATAAAACCTAAGCATTGAAATGTTCAGTTTATACATTTTATTCCACTTTTTCAGAAACAGGAACACAATGTAGGAGAAGATATACAGTGCCAAACTTGCACAACTATTTTTTCTCACATTTCTATTTTGTAAGGTATTTCAACTTATAAAATGTAGTTCTTGAGACAAGTTGTACATATAAAACCCTCTGAAGAAGATGGTATTTCAGAAGCATCTAAATTAATGCCAATGGGTATATCTGATTATTATTAATAAAGCAAAATACTTTCAAGCAATAATACATGAATTTACTTTAAACTTTATCCTAGTTTATCTTATTAGTAATCCTTCACTTAAAGATGTTATCATTGAAGAGCACAGATATAATATTTGAAATAAAAACAACAAAGTCTATTTGACAATTCTATATACTAATACCTTCTTAACAGTCATGGTTATTCCATTGCTAATGTATTCTGTGCATTTTCAACCAGAATTTTCTTTCCAGTAACTCTCATTATACCTATGGTCCCACATACACTGACTTTTTAGCTTCCAGCTAGCAATCCCCACTGAAGAAAATAATTAATATGTATGGAATAAATGAGCTTGTTTTAAGAAGCATGAAAATGAACTTTCCAAATAAAACTCACAAATCCCTTTTCTTACAAGATAATTCTATTTAACCTAAGGCCAGCCTTACTTTTTGAGTTGTTAAGTTTGAAGTCCAGTTTCACCTGGACTTAGACACAATTCTTCATACACAAAGGAAAACTGCCTTTTTTTTTCTCACTCTCAGGTTTAACCTGCTGAAATCTATTAAACCAACCCACCTTTGCTCTGTTCTTCCTCTTCCTCCCTCCACCCTCCTCCTCCTTCCCCATCTCCAGCCAAGAATCATCAAATTAAAATAGTAGCAAGTGTGTACAGGAAAGCAATTCTGTTTATGTTGATAGATTACACATTCAAAAGGAATTCTGGAGGGCAGAGAGGAGTGAATAGTGGAGAAGAATGACAATAGCCAGTTTCCATCATCTGTGTTAGGATTTCATGGTGTCTTGTCAATTTTTTCAGAGAAAAGAATTATGAGTTACCAGATAAGAATCTACCAGGCTAAAATAGAAAGATGAGGTCGAATGCAGCATTAATAATTTGGAGGTTATTTATACCATAGTTTACCTTTACTAGTATAATTAAATTAGAATTGATAAAAATATGTCTTTTAAGGATTCAGTAACTTATTATATGTTTTCATTAATAAAATTTATAATCACCTTTAGTTTACACTGCAATTGCTTCATTTCCAAATCCATGCTCCTTGAAGGGCCAAGTGATGTAACTTGTATCCGTGGAATTGCCACCCGGGTAACGTCTTCAGCCAAACTTGTGATTTCAGATGAGGACTCCAATTTCTTTAGTAAGTCTTCTTTTTCTTTCCTAAGCTCAGCCAAATCCAAATTTAGCTTCTTTTTTTAAAAAGAAAATATAAACATATTATAAAAGCAAGTACACTTAACCTAACAATTATCAGTATCAAATTTGATGGGTACAAAAATGCTAAAGAAAAAAGTGAAATTGGGGGGGAGTGTATAGCTCGGTGGCAGAGTGCGTGCTTAGCATGCACAAAGTCCTGGGTTCAATCCCCACTACCTCCATTAAAAAAATAAATAAATAAACCTAATTACCTCCCTCCTCGAAAAAAATGACAAATAAAAGATATTATCTTAAAGAAAAAGTGAAATTAGTTATAAAAATAGTTATTATAAAAACTTTACAAAAATTATAATGTCAACTAATTTTTGCTTAAGGTTGTAGGGCTTGTAAAGGTTAAAACAAAATAGACCAGCTGTACTCAATATCCTTTGGTTGGCTGATCTTTCCTCATGATGTGCCATTTCTCTGCCTTCCCATAAACATGGGTGTGCCAGAGATTCACATATTTGATAACCTTGACTTCAGGGCTGATGTACTTAACTGGTAAAAGCTAAGCTGGAGCAGGATGGGATAACAGATGTTTAGTTGTTTATTCCATTGGGTAGATCTTACCACCCTATGTAGCAGCCAAAATGCTTCTCATTTAGCAACATAAATGTTAAGTCCAATTAGCAGAAGAGGCTTATTAGAGATTTAGTTCAAATAAATAGCATACAAACAAACTTGCTCAGTTTGATGCACTTGATCGATAGTTGACAAGTCCTCTTTGTAATGCTAAGGTAGATTGCACTAAACTCCTTAGATTTGAATTTTTAATATCATAAAACATTTTACTAAATGACATACTAGTGTTGCTTTTATGAAACAGTGTAAAAGAAATTGTCTTAATGTTAGCCCCTCTTATTCACCAATCTGTAGTCAGCAGAATGCCACCAAGCCGTAATGGCATAACAACTTAGAGATCCTTAAGAGGATACCTGCACTACTATTTTATTATTCCAAAGAAGCTTATAATATGGCAGTTGAACATAAGGAACAATTAGACAAAATGGTACTGAAGTCTCTCAGAGGAGGAAAAAATCTTTCTTTGTTAAGAAGTCTAATTAAAACAGTAAAAGAGGTAGCTAACATGTACAGTAATATAAAAATGGGACATAAGTTACCTAAGTATTAACAGTATATTTAAACACAATATCTAAGAAGTATACCAGTAAATATATAACTACATATGTATACATATGTATACACATGTGTATACTGTTACATATGAATAGGTCATGAATTCAAAACTAGGGCTTAATATATTTGAGATTAAACTAGGTGTTAGTGAAATAAAAAGTACACTTTGGAAAAAAAAACCTATTTAATTGGCTATATTTTAACTTATGATCTAAAGTGTGTTTTTTTAAGATATTCAGGAAGTATTCACTCATGAATTGTCCCAATGGTATCAAATAATTAACATCTAAAAGCAAACTCATAATTTCCCTAAACCTGAAAATCTTCCTGGTTATCATCCAAGCTTGAATCAATCTCCCTCCCTGTTTATTAATTCTCTATGTCCAAACAATTGTCAGGTTCTCTAAATTATATAATGTTCCTCATATTCATTCCCTCTGACACTTTCTTAATAAAGACTCTCATTATCCCACTAAGACCACTGCAACAGCCCTTCCCCTCCCAGCAACCATCAAACCATCTTTGTACCTTCAAAATATCTTTTATACAACTTTCCAAAACAACACTGACCTGTTATTCTCTTACTCAAAATCCTCCAGGGGTTCCCCAGCCCAGTAGAATAAAGCTCAGATATTTGTGGTAATAATAAATCTCTGTAAGGTTTAGCTTCAGTTTATGTTTCAATCAGACATCACCTGCAGTCAAACTTGCCTGCCATTCCCCCCATCTCTTAGCCATTTCTACATTGATGACTCTACACATGGTGTTTCCTTCTGCTGAAATCTCTCTCATGCTTTAAGAGCAGCTTAGTATTTCCTCCTTTTTGAAGACTTCTCTGCTATTTTCTTCTCTTTTTCTTCAACCAAGTGGCTTCTCCATTGTCTTAGCTCCCATAGCACTGTGCCTGTTCTTCAACCAGAAACCTTAGTAAATCCTTGAGAGAGGACTGTTCCTTTGTTCATCTATGTATCTGCCCACTCATGGTATCTTAAAACTATGCCTTCTGTATAGTAAGAACCAGAAGAAAGGTTTCAAAAATTCAAGTCCCCCTATTTGTAGCACAGATAGTGCTATAAAGACACATCAAATTTCAGCTTATATTTATAATCTTCCTATTATTTTATTTCTATGTAAATTAAAATACACGTTTATTAGCAATATTATCATTAGCTTTAACTTAAATAGTACGCACCAGAATATTTATCAGTCCTAAAGTTAATGCTCTGCATCTAATTTAGACTTTTTGAGATTTCAATTTGGTAAGACATTAAGTCATGACTACAATTCTAGGTGTAATCTCAGGCAACACAGAAGACTAAATTTTGATGAGGCGCTTTTCTTTCTATGAACAGCCTGGTGGCTTCTCTCATTTGTAAACCCGTGTGCCATTAGTTCTATTCTTTTCATGGTGGCAGATCCTGACACTATAACTACATCATTCATTGCAGAAAGACCAAGCCAATAAATGTATTTCTCTAAAAACTATGTATATGTAGATTTTAACTTCAATTTAACAGTATAAAAATTTAGTAAATGAAGAAATGCTGAAATTATGGAGACAGTAACTCAAATGACTTATTTATTGAATAATTTATTAAAATGTAAATTGTGCCTTGATTAAACTATTTTAAATCCACAGTCTTTAAAACATATTTCTAATGTTAATTATACATGCCTAGAAATGCTACAGAGCACCTGCTGAAATAAAAGTAATAGGAAAATCATATATCTCATCAGTTTGGAATCCTTTGATTATCCCTTAGAATTTTGGACAAGTAGTTATGGCTCTGTTACTAACTTCTCTCAGTTTAAGCACTCTGTTTCTTATTTCAGAAATTTTATAGACGAGACAAGAAGCATAAATAACTTTCTTTTGTTTTTACTTGGTTTGGAATGTGAGACTTTTGTTGTGACCTTGTTAGAAAGGGATTGTGCTATAAAGTCTACCAATAAATTAAGATAACTCTTAAAATAGTTTTTTTAATCAGAAGCATGATTCCTATTTCTATATTACCTTTTCAACTCCAATCAAAGATTTTAAAACATTTAAGTCACATTACATTAAAACCATAAATAATATAAAACACATGAAAGAGTCATAATTTCTGGATTCTTATTTGGAGTCTACTGCTTACCAGATGAGTGACACTGAGCAAACTCTTGACTTTGTTTCTCTATTTAAAAACAGAGACGATGGTTGTTTACCTAGCAAAGGTAGTTTTGAGGGCAGAATTTTAAAAAAATCTATGTAGCACTTGGTAAATTTTAGATTTACAGCATTATTGTTAGCATTATCTTGTGGCAAATGCTACCATACAGTCTAAGAACTGTCTTAAAGGCTAAGGATCTGAATTAATAAAAAACTTCGTTTTATACACACACACACGTACATACACACACAATATACACGTACCAAATAATCCTATAGTTTCTCTCACAACAGAAACCTTACCTTATCTTCAGTGAGAGTTATTTGTTTGATATTAATTTAGGATTCCCTACTAGGCTACAAGCTCATTGAAGGCAGATGTATTATTCTGATTCTTTATTTCCACAGCAGTGCAATCCCTCTACAATCTTTTAAAAGTCTATTTCAATTTAAAAGTTGACATCAATGAGAATAAGTACTGAGATCTGTATTGATTTATGTGTAGTCAATTACTCTAACCAAAGGTTATAAAATAGAACTTAACACTATAAAAGTTTAAAATGAGACACTAGTTATTATTTATTTAAATATAACATTGAAGAAGTACAAGTCTCTAAAAAGGAAAGAAGCCTCCAAGCAACTGTAAGAAGAAACAAGAATATATTAGCAAATTCGTTCTTCAGGAATGAGCACTGTGGCAGGCAGAATTCTCAGATGATCCCCAATGGCCCATGCCCTGTATGTGAGTGGGACCTGTGAATGGGATAGGCTCCCACTGCCATGATTGTGCTATTTGCAATGTTATGTGCAAAAGGGATTCTGTCGATGTAAATCATGGTTCCCTAATCACTTGACTTTGAGTGAGTCAAAAGCAAGATTATCCTCACTGGTCCTGACTCACCAGGTGAGTCCTTTAAAAGAAGGCCAGAGAGATTCTCCTGCTGGCCATGTTATGATAGGACTATGGAGAAAGCTACAAGGTGAGGACCTAAGGAAGACCTCAGGAGCTGAGAATGGCCCTTGAGCAAGAAAGCAGGGACTTCAGTCCTGCAACTACAAGGAACTGAATTTTTCCAACAAACTCATGAGCTTGGAAGAAAAGCCTGAACTGCAGAAAGGCAGCTTGGCTGACACACGGATTGCAGCCTTCTGATGCTCTGAGTAGAGGACTCCACTAAGCTGTGCCAGGCTCCTGACCAGGGAAACTATGAGGTAATGAGTATGAATGTTGTCTCTAAGCTGCTAAATTTGTGGTAATTGGTTATATACCACAGAAGACTGAGTCCCAATTTTTAAAAAATCATTCCCTGTCTTAAACCTATTCCTTTCCCCCTATTGCCACCTTGCCACCCCTTAAACAAGTGTCCTGAACTCCACGCTATATAGTTTATATAATATCCTCCCCTCTGGTTTTTCTTTCCTCACCCATAATTTTGTGCTCACTTCTTCAATTACTTAAAAAAAGTTCAATTTTCTGTCCTAGAAATACAAATTGCCTCTTCCAGATCTGCATTTTGTAGTCTAATTGCCAAGCAAAGTCTCTGGCCAGAAGCTTCCTTTTGCTGCTCGCAAGAGTAATCCTACGAATGGGGTGGATAAGCCTCTCCTGATGTACTCTCCTTTATTCTGTTGTATAGGAGTTCTTTCATGAATGCCTTTTATTCTGAGCTCCAACTTGATGTTTTCTGAAAGATTTTGATCAGGAATATCTAGATTCAGGATCTGACTCAATATCTATTATTCATCCTTTTCATACATACTATGTAGTAGGCAATGTACCAGCTCCATGTTTTCAATGATAAACAAAAGAGTTATAATCCTTGCCTTCTGGTAGCTACCCATCTATAACCTAGAAATATATCACAATAAACTACAGTAAGTGCTATGGAGAAACAAATCAGGGAGCTGAGGGAACTGCTGCTGCCTTCAAATTCTGTCTGGTAAATGCTGGTTACAGCCAGTTTCCTTTCACGTATCTCTCCTGATTTGTTTTGTCAAATGTTCCCTGGAAACTAGATATAGTGTTAAAGGCCATGGCTAGACCTACAACCTTCCTGCTTTCCAACTTTTACTCTAGAGAAGGCATGTGCCAGAACACTGCTGGGGAAGCCTTGGGCAGCCCTCATGAGGTGGAGGATCTCTCCTCCAGCAGGAGCTTTGGTAAACATTTTACTGTTCAAGAATGAATTATCAGAAAAGATAAAACAGGTCCCATGGAAAATATTCTTATAGCCCAAATGAAAATAAGAAAAGGGCTTAGAAAAACATCAGATAAGAAAGAATCATTTCCCTAATCACCCCCCAAAACAGACACTCTCTGAGCTTGATGTCTCCAAAGAATAAAATAATCATCAGCCACCTAGTCAGTGAACATGATGCTAGTTGCATCAAGAAAATGCTTATGAGTATTTAACTAGTTTAGGAGCAGTGCGCCCAGGTAAAGGAACAGGATGTGGTACAGCTCTTCACTTCTAATAAAAGGCTGATTCTGATCTTTTTTTTTCTTTTTTCTGGACAGTAACTACTCTGTAGCAATGAAAAGACAGTATTCAGTTCTCATATATTTTTCACCACTGAATGAGAAACTTAAAACAATGAACCATTTAAAAAATTGAAAATATCCTTAGTTGGGATAGTGAGATCCAAAAAGTAGACACATGGAAATTCTAGAAAACACAGCTTAACGTGAGGGTGAATGTCAGGTCACAGGAGCAGGATTTCTGGGAAGCCGATGGAGGAAATAGTTGTTGGCAGAAGGATTCTCTCCAGTTCATGCTGGGGCAAAGTTAAGATGTCAAATGTTAGAAATGGCCAATAAGTAGCCAGAGTAAGTGAGGGTTAGTCCTCATCTGTAACAATAGTGGAGTCTCGGATTTTTCTTTCTCCTTTTGAAACCCAAAGGCCTTGACAGTCAAAGTAGGGAAAAGCAATCACTAAACGGGAACAGTCTGTAATGTACCAATTATTTCACCAAAATATTTAATCTTGAATTCTGCATAGGGCTGAGGATATTGAATACAGTTATTTCATCTTGAATACCTAAATAACTTCATTTACATCTCACAATCAGATTCACATTTAAGTAGAGGCAGCAATTAAAAAACGTTATGTTATAATCTTAAAAAAATTACAACATAAGAATTTTGTTGCCAGAACTAAAGCAAAAGAGACTGAACAGAAAATTCAAGATGAATAATATCTATGTAAATTCTATAGGCAAGAGTCTCCTAGAAAGTCACCACACTCTCTCCTTCCTGTGGCTAGTATCACTATTCTTTCACTGAGAATATTTTTTCTTTTACAAGGAATAAAAATGAAAGAAATAAAATTGTCCATGTTGTCTATGTATAAAACTAAAAGCACAGTCACTTAAGTAAAACATTATATGAGTTACAAAGAGAATTACGTGGGTTTCTAGGTCACTAGCAAAATATTTTCCATACAAGTACTTATCTAGAAAGATAAATAGTTCAGATTAATAACTCTTTCAAGTTAGTAACAAGTGTTTTACATTTAAAACATGTTTTCCTTTGTTATGATACTTGAGATTATCAAGAAAAAGAATTAAAAATGAAAAACTAACCAAAAATAAAACAAAGATCTTAGGCAGAGGTGGAATTATTTGTGTAATAAAATTTCTTATGAAAAATACACTTAGTTACAACATCACTCATTTATAGACTATTTTCTGACAAATGCAGTTATTAAAAGCCTATAGTATGCTTCACAAAATGTCAAGCAAATGAAGGTAATATAGAGGACTTTTCACCAATGCTTTTGCTAGCAGTTAGACTTCAGTAGCCTTTAGAGACCATTAAGCACCCTTTGGCTAATTGGCCAATGGTAGTTTAATCCTCTTTTTATTCCAGCAGCACTATTTTAACACCCTTTACACTCTGTCGGTGTAGTGTCTGAATGACAAAATAATATTGTGCATGAATAATAAGCAGAAAAGTTAAATTAACATTTCATGTTTCACATGCCATACCTATGTGTCAGAAGAACTTTCTTTTTAAGCCACTGACATTCAACTTTTTTAAACAATCTCATGTTGACATCTTATTGAGGTGAATATTCCTAATTACTGCTAATTGCCTATCAAGAAAAAATTCTCTTCATGAAATGCAGTTGTCTAGTACAGATGAACCCAGCTCTAGTATGCACATTAAAGACAAAGCATGACACTTAAGGTGCTACTTTGCTATAAGGTCATACTAAATATGGTTGCAATTAACAAAGCAGTTTTTTATGGTACTAAAAATGCCAATCTGTCTTGATGTGTTCAAATTAGATTCTATCAAAGAAATATGGATATCTGCATATGGATAAGAGTTATGCTACTCTCAGTAACATTTACAAGAAGTAAAATTAATTCAATGCCCTTATACTTTGTAATGTAAGTTCTAGATAATGCCCAATTAAATAACTGTTTTGTAAACATGTCTGAATATGATTTCTCAAAATGAAAATCGACACTATTATTTCAAATGTCAAATTGTTTAAAACACTTTACTAGTTTTAATTTTCAAAACATCTCCCAATAGTGAAAATATTTCACATGTATCTTTTAATTTTTATTAATAACTTTGACATTGTAGGCATTTATAGTAACTATTAATCTATTTGATACTAACAATATGTTATGTTTCAAAATAATTTGAATAACAAGACTAATGAATTTAACTGGACTGAAGTTAAATCAAATCACTAAAACTTCTGTTTCCACAACTACAGAAAAAGAATCAGCAAAATGTATTACATGTAAAACTTGAAAAATTAACTAATACAAGTGACTTTCAAGTATTCATGGAAAACCAATCAATATTTGGTTTATCATAGCAAGAGCTGCTCAACTGTAGGCTTGTTATTTCAAATCCTCTATTCTAGTTACTAAAATGAAAGTCCCACTAAAACTTACATACCACGTACTAAATACAGAGACACATATTTGGAACCAGAAGTATAACCTGAATAATTCATCATTGTCACCTATGTTAAGAATTTCTCAGTGTTCATATGGTAATAAGTTCAGTTTCAGCCCTCCTGACAACTGATTTACACATGGCATGCTTACCGATGACCATCAAGTGGCAATGCATTCCCATTCTGATTCCCTTCCCCAACAGGAATGATAGAAGATGGTAATGCCATCTGAGGTCCCAAAGAAGAAACTGACCAATGTCTTTCTAAATCCCTCGTTTCACTGTCCTTCTGCCTTCTACTGCTTAAACTCAGCTAAATCAACATAGAAGTATTTATTCCTCACAGGTTCTGTGTACACATATCCTCTTTAATTCTATTTTTCCTCTTCCACTTTTGTCAATATATTTTCAGTTACTTAAGTTGTGTGGGGGCAGGAGGAAAAGAATGCCCCCAATTGAACCACTCAAACAATGAAGAAAAAAGAAGAAAATAAACAAACATACCAAATACTCAAAAATAATAGTTGGTGTTTCAGGGTGATATTAATACTATACTTACATCTACATAAAGAACAATCATAAAATTTCAAGTGAAGTTATAGGTACCAAGGCTATCAAACTCCAGAATATCTGCATAAGTCTCATGAAGCCTGCCTCATTCTCCCTATTAAATTTGGTTTTCCTAAGCAACAGATTTCAATACTTTCATTTGATTGTTTTTTCTATCCTAGTGGGGTGAATATTGCTTCTCAATGGACTGTATTTTTTTGTACAAAAGGCTTTTGTGGACTGGCCTGAGGAAGCTAATGTCCACATATATAGTATTGTTACTAAATGGAGGGCAGAGTCTACACAATCTAATATTGCTCATAATATTTAATTCTTACACAGATTTCAAAAGAAAGGCATCAAATTGATTCAAATATTTTTGATCTCTAAAAATTTATAACAGACCATGATATACTTTGGAATTCATATTTTTTTGAGATAAAGCACTTTTAATAAGCCTCTAAGAAGCATGTAAATGAACATTAAGTTTATTTAAATTATACTGGAATCAATTCATAGGAACAGTGCATTATCACACTAATCTAAATGAAATATTACCAACTTTCTAGATAATAAACCCAAAGGCTAAATATCATTAGTTCTAGCTCCGACTTCATATATTCAAATGAGTAAAATGATATACATATTTTAAGTATATATTAAATATAAATAGCATCTTAATGCTTAGAAATTAAAATTTTTTACTGATAGGGTCAATACTTAACCACATGTCTTTCCTCAGTTGTACTACATCTAAGCTTTGCAAACAAATTACTTGGATGAAAGCCAATCGGGGCATTTCAAAAATCCTACAACTCATTACACATTTAACAGCAGCATTACTAAGTACTCATATGATTTTGATTACATTTATAAATATACCCTGCTAAAATTCTCAAGGGAAACAAGTTAATAATGTTTTTCTCCATTTCCTGTGCAAGTTTCATAAGAGTCAAAAGAGTAAAAAAAAAATAGGTATTTCTTCAAAATAATAGTATTTGCAATCACTAGATCTGATAAAATAAAAGGTTACTGATACTGCTTAAAATGGGATTTTTTTCATTAAAAACTAATATATGTGAAAACTACTAAAAATGCCTACCTTTCATGGCACAGAGTACAAATTTCTTTTAAGTAGACTAAATTATACATTTCTTACTGCTTTTACTTGAAAAACTTTTTTTCAACACAAAAATTTCACATAGAAACTTCTTCCACCATCCTTCACTTCATTTTCCTATTTAGAATTATCTTGTTTATATTTTTTCAAGTAGTAAAGCTTGATCTAACAGAGTAGCCCTCAATAAATTATCTGACTCTTAGTTGTGCTAAGTGAAATATAATGATTTATATAGATCTTTAGGAAGTGGGTAGTCTGGAGTTCTTTTTATTTTTACTAATCAAGCTGCTTTTCTCCTATATCAGTGGTTCTCAAAGAATATATACTACCTAGATATATATTTTGGAAATTAGTGAGGGCACTTTTGAGTGCCACAATGATTGTCACTGAGATGAGTGAGAGCCAGGAACACTAGATGTACTGCAATGTGCATATCAGTCCTGTCCAACAGAAATGGCCCTGTATCCTGCATGACTTTCAAATGTCCTGCCAATTATTTATGTCAATTAAAAATACACATATAATGAAATGAACATAAATCCTAACTAAAAATTACAAATAAACCAAGCAATTTTTCCTGTGGTCCCAGAAGTTTATAAACTGTGTAAATCAAAAGAAGACTGAAAAATGAGAAAGAGAAATCCCTTTCTTCTCTGGGGTCTAAGCTCTAAGGATGTTACCGTATGGCTGATACCATGGCCAGGGCCACATGGAGAAAACTGGTCTCAGAGGAAGAGAAGTAAGTGTGTGGTTCCAGTTAACGCTGTTCTTCCCAAGTCTGTTCTCTTCAGTTCATCTTTGATATTTTGAGCTTTCCCCCTCTATATTAGTTTGAGTTCAGTTCCTGTAACTTGCTCTCAAGAGTCTTACTAATAGAGCCTTCTAAAAAAAGTCCAACAACCTCTTCCCTATTTTCAGTTCCTCTATGGCATCTGACACTGTTGATCAGCTCTTCTCTTTCTCTTGTTTAAAACCTTCCCTCCCCTGTTTCTGTGTTACAGCACTCCCCTACCTTCTCCTTCTCATACTCCCCCAAATTTATTACCTTGCTGCAAAGATCTGTTCCACTTTCAGCACTTCTTCTCTAGAATGACATCAATAGATTTCATTTTTAAGGAAAATTTCAAATATGCAATACACAAATAAAAATGCATACATAACAGATGCCCATGTATCACTCACTCAACAAAAACAATGTGTTAGCAATATAATTGAAGGCCATGATCCTGTCTCCTCTGATTCACCAGAAATAATCACTATCCCCAAACATCTTTGGTGTTTATCATTCCCTGACTTTTTTTTATACTTCTAATACATATATGTGTATTTCCAGAAGACATTCCTTTGAAGACATTCCTTTTTCATTTTACTGTTTCTGAATTTGGGCTGCATCTTCCATTCCTGGATACCATAGAATTCTTGCTATTACTTAAACAATATTTCTTTTTAAAATTTGCATATATTGTTGAATTCTGGTAAATGTTGTCTCATCATTTTAGCATATGTTGATTGTACATATAGCAATATTGCTGAAATCTATTATTAGTTTGTCTTGAGATTCTGTGCTGACAAGCAGTTTGGAACTAATGATGGTTTTGTTTCTTCATTTCTAATACTTTTGACTTGCATTTATTTTTCTTACCTTAGTGTGTTGCCTGTGCCCTCTGGCACAATGTCTGAGACAAAACAATGATAGCAGGCATAAATGTCTTCTTCCTAACTTTAAAAAGAATGCTTCTAACTTCCACCATTAAGTATGATTGTTTCAGGTTTTTGGTAGATACTTTTTAACAGAGTAAGAATGTTCTCAGCTATTCCTATGTCCAGTTCCATCAGTGCCCCAAACTGGGCTACATAGATACTCGTCCCTGGGCAGCCCCTGAAAAGCCAGAACACTGGACACACACTCCCATTCTTCTTCTCTCTGAGGGAGAGACCATCAAACCTCTGTATCAGCTTCCTGTGTGATGTCCTCTGGTACATCCAGCTCTCTGGTTCTCAGTGTCCCCCAGGTATCTATAGCATGTCAGGTCCCATCAGTGCTCTCGGACAGATGAGAAAGAAGCCAGTCCCTTAGACAGCACCCCAAGAAGCCAGATCAATGGACATAAGGTCCAGTATATCCTTTCCTTCCCTGGGAAGAAGCTGGGAACTGGGGGTTTCCCCCAGATCACAAGGTGGTGTGCCAATGAGTAGGACTATGGCAGGACAGTGCCACCAATTTCCTAAGCAACTTCAGTGAAGCTGGTTTTGTACTTGTCAGAGGTGCAGATGCCTCTTGAATGGTTTCTGGATTTCACACAAAAGAAACTGGTCCAAGTACTGGTGTCGAAGTGGTATGTCTGTGAGAGGAGGAAGGTCTGGTCTTCCAATTCTGCCATCTTGTTGATGTCATCTCAGATTCTCTACATGTTTAATATATCTTCTTTCTTTTTGTTACAGTGGTAAATTACATGGATAAATTTTCTAATCAAACTTTTAATTTCTGGGAATATCCTGGTTTATTCATGACATTTATCCTAATAGTTCGGAAATCAATGGTACAACTATGTTCACAACTGAGATAAGACTTTAACTTTCATTTCTAACACATTCCTATCTTAAATGTAGTGTCAATGCTACATCACCCTCATAAAATGAGGAAGAATTTGTTTCTACTTTTTGGAAAAATGTATATGCCTAATATAATTTAAATATAAAACTAAAATTTCAATCTCACCTAAGCATTTAAAATATAGTATTACTTTTTTAATTAATAGCTTTATTAAGGTAATATACATACCATAAGATTCACCCATTTTTTGGATTGTTTCCACTTTGAGGCTATTATGATTAATGCTGCTATGAGTATTCATGCACATGTTTTTGTGTCAATTTATGTTTTCAATTCTCTTGGATAACTATCTAGAAGTGGAATTGCTGGATAATATTGTAACTCTACATTTTACCTTGGCAGTACGAGAGGAACTACCAAATTTTTTTCCAAAATGGCTGTGCCATTTTACATTCCCCCTAGCAATGTATTAAAGTTCTGATTCATTCACATCCTCACCAACACTGGCTAATCTTCATCAATTTATTAGTTTCAATAATCTAGTTCTTGTTTTTTGATCATGTATATTGCATCTTTGTTTTCTACAATATTAACTCTTATCTTAATATCCTTCTTTCTATTTTCCTTAGAAACCTAATTCTTCACTCTTACATTGAATGGTTAGCTCATCAAATTTTAGCTTCTTTGTAGTCTTAATAAGTATGCAAAGGTATACATTTCCATCTGAGTACCACCTTACCTGCATCCCACAAGTTTATCATTCAACCTGAAGCATTTTCTCAATTCACATTTTATTTTATTTGACCCATTCATTATTTTAAAATATCTCTATAAGTTTGCATGAGAATTTTAAAATTTAATTTATTAAACTGATGTCAAATTTCACTTGTGTTAGACAATACTGTTATATGATACCAAAATTTTGAGATTTGTGGGGAGCTGTGTTTTGGCCTAGTTATGTGACCATTTTTGGTAAATATTTAGAGCTAAGACTTTTTTATTGCTATGTTCGAATAATGAACATCCTTAATGACTATTTGTCAGCTTTATCTTAAAAGTACTGAAGTTACCAATTATAGTATTATTTATTTTGAGCCTAAGTTATTAAATGTTTATATTTTAGAGGCTTTCTGCTCCCCTCAATAACAAAATTCATTGGAATAACTAAAGTACATGTACATTTAATGATATTCTCCAGTTATTCTTCTTATTTATCAGTTCTTTGCATGGGCTCATCCTACTCAGCAACATTTGACATAGTTGGCTGTTCACTAGTTGAAATACTTTCATCACCTGGCTTCTTAGATACTCCTTTCTCTTTTTTTTTTTTTTCCTACTTAACTGGCCTCTCTTTTTCTGGACCTTCTTCATCTGCTCAAACTCCAAGGGTTGGAGGGCCCAGGGCTCAGACCTGGTATCTCTTCTCTTTTCTGTCTTTCATTCCCTAGGTGATCCTACCCAGCCTAATGTCTTTAAATATAATCTAAATACTCAAATTCCAAAATTCATGCCTCTAGCCCAGCCCTCTCCTCTATATTTTACTCAATTTTCTTACTTCTCACTTGATATCTTTATTTCAGCGACAAATTACACTTGGTTACAATGGCAAGCCGTCACTGATTTTAGCCCCTAGGGTTTTACATTTTTTGGGGGGGCAAATTCTGCTGTGCATTTATAAGGATAATTGTTATATTTTACCCAACTTTATTGGTATATTTTCACATATGGTTTCTCTCATCCTACAATATTTAGAATATTCTAAAGCCCAGTATACTCTATCATCAACTTTCTGGTCACTTTAATTAGAACCCTGGTAGGTACCTTAAATACTTAACTTTTTTTAACCTTTCTTATGATTGGTCATCAAACTCTGTGTTATACCAGTGAAAAATCTTTTTTTTTTCCAATTTTTCTACTTCGAAATACTTACCTACTTCCTGTCTAAATATGTACTGTCTAGATACTTATCTTTTGCCTTGATATTTAAACAATCTCTTATTTGGCTGCTTGCACTGAATCTCTGTTCTCTCAGACTTTAGTCTCAGTCCTCACTGTATATTAGAACCACTTGAGAGCTTTCAAAAACTAGCAAGGTGCAGGGACACCCCACCTCAGTTATTCGGATTTAATTGGTTTAGGGTACGGCCTGGGCATAGGTATTTTTTAAAAACTCCCCAGGTGAGGATAGCATGCAGCTAGGGTTGAGAACCACAGCTTCATCAGATTACTATTCACAACAAACTGCTTTCTCACCTTGATGTCTTTCCAAGCTTTCCTTTTCTTAATGATTTTGTTCCATGAACATAACTTTCAAAATCAAACCAAATTTTAAGTCTAAGCCCAAATGTCACCTCCTTCAAAAGCCTTACTACATAATGACTGCAGTGAATATCTGTCTTTCTTTGTCAATTACATGTCCATGGTATATTTTATACACACACACACACACACACACACACACACACACACACACACATCAATCATGCTATATATATATCACAGTTTCCTTGTATTGTGATACACATGTCCAACTTCCCCGGTAGTATCTTGTAGAGCGGACAGGACCATTTTTAATTCATTGTTGAATATCTCATTGTTAGAGTGTTTTATATGTATTAGGTACGTACATTCAACTAAACTGAATTATAACAAATATAAGCACACTTATCTATGTGCAAACCAATGTTTTAGACATTTAAAACCAAACTCCAAAACATATGCATATTTAAATATCATAATAATCCCATAATGAGAAAAATGTTATAACCTGTTACTTTCAGGTATGTTGATATTTTAATGAGACTCACTCACCTGAAAATATGCAAAGAATGAAAACACTACTTGGAATATAAGACTGTGCAATATATTATAACACTTGTTCAATATAAGCAGAAAATAAATTTCTAACTGATGTTTTTAGGTCACATTTTCGTATCTTATTATTTTCTGTGGTAAGATAACAACTGAATGTGAAAACAGTACAAGAAGTACGATTTTACAGGACATTGTGTTCTGAGTGATAATAATAGTTTCTAACAAAGTCTAATATAAGGCACAGACGTTCTGTTAACAAATATCACTTGGTTCACCTAGAAGATAGGACGTAGGAATAAGACAGTCACGTCCAATTCCACATAGATTCTCAGCTCAGATCCTGGTTTTTGCACAGTTTACCTTGCGAACATGATCCGAGTGACATTTCACAAATTCCTGGATAAATGTTGCTACACTCTGCCAGGAGAGAGACAGGCTATGTCATGCACAGATCAATAATAGCACTGTGTTTCATCAGCCTCAAAATCAAAAGTGCTCCATCTGGCAAAAGCCATGGCCCTAGAGAATCTGACATATATAAACTGAATACCCTACAAGGAATGTGTACTATACAAGCTATTGGGGTAAGATAAAAGAAAACTCGAGATTAGCAATGAAGTACAATAAGAGAGTACTAGTTTTCTACTTCATTATTACTAGAGGCATGAACACAGATCACAAAAATGGAAATAAGGCTATTTAAAATTCTCTACTTCCTAACAGAAAAAAAAAGGGGGTCCAGTACAATTTAACACCTTCAATCTTTTTAATAAAATTGCTATGTAAATATAAACCAAAGACAAATATAAGTTTAGGATACAATAGTAATCATATAAATCTACATAAATGAAAATGTTTATAGAGAGCCATAAAATACAGAATTACAGTTTCCTGAAAGGTTCTTCAGATTTAGTAGTTACCATGCTCAATGTCTGTATGTTAAATTAACCTAAAAACCCAACTTATTTGCTGAATGGGTTATGCTCTGTTGTTTTTAATTGTGGATTCTGACACTTGACAAAAGGCCTTTATTTGGGACTTGATTAAACTAATTTAAAACTAATTGGTTATTGTAACTGAACATAAGTTGAAGCAAACTTGCAAACCTGAATCCTAAAATGATTATGCTTTGTTTAAAATGGATGTTACCAAAAATGTTTCTGAGAACAAAATCTGCTGTTGTAGAATTTAGCTGTATTTGACTCAGAGAGCAGAGGAATCAAGAATTCATTAAGATAAAAGAGAAGATAATGATGTTTAATCACAAAATAAACAGCAGTGTATATTTATGACACGTGTGTTGAAAGATTATATTTGAGTTCTGGGATCACTTAGATACACTCCAACTGAGGAGTTAAGGTTAAGTTAGATCAAAGGCTATTAGGCAGCAATGATCTTGGATGAGAGTTTGGTTTTCCAGGCCATATTTTGTAAAGCATCTATAACTTTTGGAAATACTGTAATGTCTCCTTCTATGAAAACGAAACTGTGCGGATTAGTTAGCGGTGTTGTTAATACAGATAAATAGCCTTTTGTGGGGACTAAAAGGTGTATCCTCTTCCTTTAGAAAATGTATAGTGCCAATATACAAATCAGGATTCAGAAAATTAAATGCCTACAGTTACCAAGTGGACTTGGTAGGATTTGTGACAAACAGGAGACAGTTTGCCTCATTTTCCTTGGAAGCACCATGCCACTAACATTACTCTCATATCAAAACCACATTTTCTAACACTTTATGACACTATATAATCTATTAACTGATTTTGTCAACTTTTCAGCCACCTCTTTCAATGTCATCAATGCCTTCACTTCCTCAATGTGAATGAATATTCAGTCTTGACTGACGTGATCTGCCCTTTAATTTCTAACTTTCAAATCGATTCTCTAGCTCTTAGTCACAAAAGCCTATAGGATATTTTCACTTACATATCAAATTAATACCGTAAACTCAATAGATTATAAAAGAATTCTTTTATTTTATGTTAAACTTAGAAAAGGAGAACAGCTCTGGGAAATGCTGCACACATGAAGTGGTACATGAACCAGGCTTTCAGTGATTTGCTGGAAGTAGAATAATGTAAAGAAAAGAGGGAGTTTCTTGAAGCAGAAAACAATTTTTAAATCTTGGTTAAAAATATGCATTATCATAGCAGTGCCTTGGTAAAACTACTCAATAAGTCAAGCTTCATCCTTTTCATGAGAATGTAATATGCTCTCCATCACTCAAAATTCTGTAGAAGTTATCAAAGGAAGAATATATAATTTTTGCCTTTAAGGAGCTAATTAGCTATTAGATGCAATAGAACTAACAAATGTTAAACTTTAAAGCTATTAAATGCAAAGTTGTTGAAAAATTTAGTTTAGAAAAGCAGAAAGATTATGGAGTTAGGATTAAGAGATAGAGGTAGGTTATAATCTATAGCTACTAATTTAGGCTGATCTTGAGCAATCTGTTGCAATTCTTTAAGCCTTAATTGCATTATATATAAAATTAAGATAATATCTTCCTTATAAGGTTGATACAAAGACTCAATTAAAAAATTAATAATGTCTAGAAAGTAGGTCTAACAGTCATTGAATAAAAACTACCTGGTGTTTTGTGGAAGACAGTAGAGCATAGGGCTTAAGAGCACAGGTTCTGGAATCAGGCTGCCTGGGCTTGGACCCACTTCTGCCACTATGAGTTCTGTGACCTTGGGCACATTATTCTCTCCGCCTCAGTTTCCCCATTTGTATAACAGAATCAGATACAGTATCTATCTCACTAAGTCACTGTTTGCATTAATGAGTTAATACACACAAAGTGCTTGGAAGAGTACCTAGCATACAAATACACAAAAGCAATGGGTAATATTATTTCTATTATTATTAAAAACATATAAAATAAGATTTGAATAATGCTGCTATAAACTTTGGGGTGCATAAGTCTTTTTGAATTAGTGTTTTTGTTTTGTTTTGTTTTGTTTTGTTTTTTGGTATACACCCAGGGGTGGAATTGCTGGGCCACATGGTAGTTCTATTTTTAGTTTTTTGAGAAATTTTCAGACTGTTTTCAACAGTGGCTGCACCAGTTTATATTCCCACCAACAGTGTACTAGGGTTCACTTTTCTCCAAATATCTGCCAACATTTGTTATTTGTGTTCTTTTTGATGATAGCCATTCTGATTGGTGTGAGACGATATCTCACTGTGGTTTCAATTTGCATTTCTCTGATGATTAATGATGTTTAGCATCTTTTCATGTGCCTGTTGGCCATCTGTATGTCTTCTTTGGAAAAAATATCTATTCAGGTCTTCTGCCCATTTTTTAATTGATTGTTTTTTTGATATTGAGTTGCATGAGATATTTATATATCCTGAATATTGCTGCCTTATTGATCATATCATTTGCAAATATTTTCTCCCATTCAATAGGTTGTCTTTTCATTTTTTTTGATGGTTTCCTTTGCTGTGGAAAAGCTTCTAAGTTTGATTGGTCCCATTTATTTAGTTTTGCTTTTATTTCCTTTACTTTAGGGGACAAATCCAAAAAAAAAAAAAGGCTATACTTTATGTCAAAGAGCATTCCACCTATGTTTTCTTCTAGGAGTTTTGTAGTTTCTGGTCTTCCATTCAAGCCTTTAATCCATTTTGAGTTTTTTGGTTTTTTTTGTATATGGTGTTAGAGAATGTTCTAATTTCATTCTTTCACATGTAGCTGTCCAGTTTTCCTGGCACCACTTATTGAAGATACTGTCTTTTCTCCATTGTATATTCTTGCCTCCTTAGTCATTGATTAATTGACTACAAGTGCATGGGTTTATTTCTGGGCTTTCTATTCTGTTCCATTGATCTATGTGTTGTTTTTGTGCCAGTACCAGACTGTTTTGATTACTGTAGCTTTGTAGTACAGTCTGAAGTCAGGGAGTGTGAGTACTCCAGTTCTGTCTTCTTTCTCAAGATTGTTTTGGCCTTTCAGGGTCTTTTGTGTTTCTATACAAATTTTAAAATTATTTGTTCTAGTTCAATGAAAACTGCCCTTGGTATTTTGATAGGGACTGCATTGAATTGTAATTTATTTCTTTAAACATTTTATATACTGTTATTTATTATTGACTATCACATGGTTTCAACAGCTGAAGTTCTTGGGTGTTCTAACCTTTTTACTTGCTGTTTTTGTTAACTCTCACACATAGTGACTTGCTTCTGTATGTACAAGGTGATCTTTAATTGTAAACTAATATCTGCATGGGAAACTTGTAGGTTTAAATTGAAGACACTTTCCACCAGAGTAGATTTATAAGCATTTCTGGCCAGGACCCAAGGCGGCCCTGGATTAATGCTGACTCTGGTTCATCTCCCCAGTACTGCTAATGTAAAGCTTGTTATCCAGATCACAGACTGCACTGCTCCCTGGGCATCTCTGTGTATTCTTCTTGCTTAATTAATTCTTGCTGCTCTTAGCTTATAGCTTGTCTTTCTTGGGTGGGATATGAGTGGTGCATCTTTTTAGATTTTCTCTATTTTTTGAAAATTCAGCAATGCATCAAAAGTAATTTTTCATTAGGATTTAGTTTTTTAAATATTCTAGTAAATATCTTCCAAGAATATAAACATGTAAGCATAAACTTATAACTACATAATACAGATACTTCTCATGTAAGAGATCTAAGTATAGCCACTATTATGGAGTTTATTATAAACATATTTCATGTATTCCCAGAATATATATATTATATGGTTATATCATAATTGTTACAATAAACTAAACACTGCTGAACATCTGCTTTCAAATTGTTATAATAAGCAGCACTATGTAGATGATCCTTATTCATCTCTGAACCTATTGGATCATATTAATTAGAAAATTAAGTCTAAATATGAAACTCTTGGGTCAAAGTGTATAGGTAGTTAAAATTTTAATCAGTATTCCTAAATCACGTCATTGAAACTACCGTACCAACAAAACGTGTAAGTACTTGTTTCCACAAAAAAACTCACCAATGCTGGGCATTATATATTAAACTTCTTCCTCTCCCAACCTAACAACTTTTCCTTGTTAAGTTGAAGTGCAATTATTCAAGCATAATCACTGTGAATTACTTCTTATTGAATTTTTGAAGACAGGCCATGTCTAATTATTCTATTAAAATGTCTACTCATTACCTTTGTACATTTTTTTCTACTGGGTGTTTATCACTTTCTTATATATTGTTAAGGGCTACCATTCTTTGAAACATTTTGAAAACACTTACTAGAACTTTGTTTCTTGCTTTTTAATATGCTCAATGATGACAAACCTTGAAAAATGAGAATGAATTTCCTTTTTTTCTATATAGACAAACTTCATTCAAAACAGTAAAATAAAGTCGATGATGTGTATGTACAGGTATAGAAATGAAACTATAATTTTTAAAAAATAGTAGTGCTCCTGGAGTCAGCACTAAGCTTCCTTAGAAACTATTTTAAATTATGGAAATAATAGTATATTTATAAAATTGATCTAATTCATTCAGTCATAATCTGAATGGTAGAAGCCATACATACTGTTAAATGTCTCCTTGTAAGCTGAGCCAGGACCTAAACAAAAGGGGAAACCCAGCCACCTAATAAATTCTATCCCAGTGTCCCCAATATAATTTTCTTCATAATTTCCATTATTTGAAATCATCTCATTGATTTGTCTATGTGTTTACTATTAGTTTCTCCTAAAATACAATTCTAATTTCATGAGGACAGAGAAATTCTCTGTTAATGATCATTGCTCTATACTCAGAAATAAAATATTACAGAGGTTAATCCAACTATATCACTATTCATTTTGAATGTCAATGTTCTAAATATTCTAAATGTACCAATTAAAAGACACCAACTGTCAGAGTGGATCAAGAAATAAAGGCCAACTATATGTCTACAAAAAACCCATCTTAAATATAAAGACACATATATATTAAGTGTAAGTGGATGGAGAAAAATTTACTATATTAAAACCAATCAAAAGAAAGCTACAGTAGCTATATTAATTACAAACATAGAAGACTTCAAAGCAAGGAAATTTATGAAGGATAAGGAATGGTATTACATAAATATAAAGGGATCAACTCTCCACAAAGACATGACAATCCTTAACATGCATGCATCTGACAACAGAGGATCACCTATGGGACACAAAAACTAATTGAGTTACAAAAAGAATTAAATAATTACACTATCATAGTTGGAGATTTCAATACCTCTCTATCAGAAGTGGACATATCCAAGCAGAAAATCAGTGAGGACACAGTTGAACTCAACTGGAGTTCACAATCAACTAAACATAACTAACATCTATGGACTACTTCAACCAGCCATTATTCTCAAGCTCACATGGAACATTTACTGAAACAGATCACATTCTGAGTCATAAAGACATACCTTACCAAACTTAAAAGAAATCATAGAATGTCTGCTCTCAGACCACTTTGATGGACACTTGAAATTAACACAATATAGTAATACAGCTATATTTAAATAAATAAATAAATTTTACAGTATGTAAAATTCCACAAAAATTTACATTTGATATCTATCAGTTGGTATGTTATACATAATTATTTAATACCTAACAAAAATATTCAGAATACTTCCTAAAAGGTGGATTTATGGGTAAAGCTGTATTTTCTTTTATAATATGGATTCTAGTAGTTTCCTTCTGTCAGTGAGTCAATGCTGTTTAAAACTATATGATGACATATTTGTGACTACAAAGGAGTTCCCACAGCCATACTATACTTAAGTAGTACTGCTGGAACAAAAAAAGATGACAATTACATCTTGTTACTCTTAAGATTTGGGACTCATTTTTCACATGTTTAGATATATTATGAGCAAGGCTCTTAAATCAAAGAACTGAGCATTCAAACTGGAAAAGCTAGTTAATATTGTTAGCTTTAACATATTTCTATTTCTTGATGTTCACTTTTGCAATAGTAAAGTGGATATGTTAGGAAAACAAAACCACATTGTTTTAATTAGAAACTAATTTTAAGAAAGTTCACCTTAAGTACATTTTACTTTGTTGAGCTTAATAATAATTGAAGATAAATGCTTCATGTAACAGTGGGTTCTTTACATACCTAAAAATGTTATATCTCTCCTACATTTTACCATAATATTTATTACCTAATTAATTTTTATGTAGGCTGCGGGCTTTATTAATTTGAATAGAGAAAGGTTTTGATTACATTCTTCTGTCAACAATGAATTTATTACCAGCAACATTCATGTAGATACTACTACATGTCTGTATATTTTCTTATTTAAAATGAACATTTTAAAAAGTTTTAACTGATATATAATTCACATATCACACTATTCATCTATTTAAAGTGTACACTTCAGTGTTTTTTAGAGTATTCACAGATATGTTCAACCATCACCACAGTCAACTTTAGAACATTTTTATCACTTTAAAAAGAAACCTGTGCACTTTAGCAATCACTCCTATTTTCTTCTTTTACCCAGCCCTAAGCAACCACTAATCTACTTTCTGTCTCTATAGATTTGCCTATTCTGAATATTCTGGATAAATGGAATCATAAGATGTGTGCTCTTTTGCAACTTGTTTTTTTTTTAGTAGATATAATGTTCTAAAGATTCATCCATGTTGCATCTTATATAAATCCTTAATTAATTTTTCTGGCTTAATTATATGCCATTGTGTGAATATACCACAATTTGTTTATCCATTCACTAACTAATGCACATTTCAGCTCTTTCTACCTTTTGGCAATTACTAATAATGCTGCTAAAAACAATATTGCCTTAACATTTACTATCTTTTTGTACAGCATCTTATGGTAAAACAGAGATGAGGGATTGGGCCTTCTCATTTCTTTCCTGAGTATGCACATAGCTCTGTGAATGCATGTGTCCTCCATATTCCAAAGAATATGTCAGAGCCTTTCAAAACTCTTATGGGCATCTCATTCCCCAGCTTTTCCTTTTAAGCTATTTGATTAATATGTTGTTTGACCTAAACTGGAATCCATCACTTCAGGCAACCTAAAGTTAAAACACTTGCCTACATTGCATTTGACAACCCCATCTACCAACTCCCCTGCCAAGAAGAAGGCTAGTCACACTGAATGATATGAGTCCCTGGGGTCTACCAGGGAACCATCAGACAGGTTATATGGTAATTATTTGGGAATAAGGCTTAAAAGGAGCTCCAACTCCATTCTGCTTCTTCTGGTAGCTGCCAGGATGCTTGGGGAACATGAACCATTATTTTTCCCAAGCTACTGCTGAGCTGGGAGAGTGGGAGATGCTAACTAAGGCAAACTAAAATGCCACCAATTTTTCTGTTCCTATCTAGATACAGTTGTTTTTCTTTAATAAACACTCCTTAGATCCTTGCAAGTATGACTAATTTCCTGAGTTTAACTGAAGAATTGTAAGTGTTCCCCAATATGCACAGTCTCTATAAAATGCTTCATAGTTCTCATGTAAAATACTTTTGTTTGATCTTCAATCTTTTTAAAGATAAAAAATTTATAGCTTAGAAAACTTGTAACTTTCTTGAGCCATCAATTAATTGCCTTAGGAATATTACATAACCCTTAGAAGACTAGGTTCTGTACCTAGTGTTATAAAAATGTTAATTCCCAACAATCTTTGCCCTTTTTTCCGTTGCTTTTATCGATGAGTAAATTTTCAAGGTCCTTACACTAATAGTGATACATGCTACAACATGAATGAACTCTGAAAACATTACGCTAAGTGAAAGAAGCATAGCTAAGTTATAGGAACACATCAATATAGATATTTATGTTAAAATCTTCACATTTTATATAAGTATTTGCAAAGATTTGGGGCAATGACTAGTTAATAATGTGATTTATACTGATAAATTCAAAGTTTTAGACGTGGGCAAAGAGGCAAGCTAAAAGAATTTATGGAGACCTTTTTTTAAAAATTCCTCAATAAGAGTAAATTCTTTAATGACTGTATCTGAATTTTTTTAAATATATGGAGCCTGTTTTTAAAATCTAAGAAACAACACAATAAATATCATACAAAAATGTTAAGATAAAGAAAAAAACTAAGTGGAAAAGGAATTCTAGTAAAATATTTGTCAAAAGATTTGGAGTTCTTGCTATGACCTTATTAAAGAAATCTAAGTGTTAAACTTTACATTAGTTAGCATTGCCTGGGAGTTTTTTAAACTCACAGACATGTCTAATGCAAATATGAACCAAACAACACATGTAAAACAGAATATTCAGTTTTATAATATAGGTTACTGTAATTTATTTTTAAAGTTCCTTTTACCTTTATTGTCTGCCTGTTTGTCTGAAATCGTTGATCAGACACCTGCTGCTGATGAAGGAGTTTTTCATTGACTTCTTTATATTCTTTAACAGACAGCTCCGCTGCTTTTTTGGCACTGAAAAGTACACTGTTTTGTTGTTGCAAGGATACAATCCGTTCTCGTAATAAAATAATATTGCTACTTGATTTCTGGGCAGTTATATTTTTCCACTTTTCTCTGTTAACTATACAAAAATAATGTTAATTTTTTTTAACAGTTCATTAAATTTAAACGACATTGTTAATTTCATATATCTTCTTACCTGTGGTAGGACCTGTTGTATGTGAACTCTTTTGAATATGACCATTCTTCTTTTGAAAAGCTGGCTTTTTGGCATTCTTGTGAAAATAACTCTAAATTTTAAAATTTCATAAAAATTAATTATTCAATAACATCAAGTGAACCAATATATATAATATATAATCTTTGTTTACGTAAAAATACATTTGTTTGTGTAGAGTAAAAATGTCTAGATAATAAAATTCTACAGTTGATACCAAAAACTTCTAAATGAACATAATACATGCACTAAAGTTAACCTAGCAGACAGAAGGTACAAATACAAAACTCAATCCAAAAGTCACAGAAATTTAGCCTAGGGACAGTTTTAAAAGCTATGAATAAAAATCATAAAAGCAACAAAAATAAAATAACAATATTTAATAACTTATTCTCTGGGAATCTTGATCTTTTTCTCAAATACTATTCTCTGTTGTAGACTGATGAATCCCTTCTGACAAATGAAGCTAAAACAATGTTGATGATTATAAAGTAACTTTCCTTGAAGCTGCATGTTTTCCTCATGACATTCCAGTACACTGAGGCTAAGTAAAATGAAGTCGTGTTGACTTTTGTTCAGAAATGTTTCATCAATCTATAAAACCTTTCCCAAAGCAAAAATTTAAATAGGAATATGTTACAAAATATTATAAATTCTAATAATAAAATATTTGGCCTTATTTAAGAATTTATTGCCTGGGAAACAGGAACAATATTAATCCAGAAAACTATTTCTTTAAAAAAAGGAATTTTTTTCAAAGAACCCAATTCAGGAACAAATAAATAATTATGGTAAAAGTGGAAGGAAAAAATAAATTTGACTGAATGTTACTTTGACAATGAGCTATATATTTTATACTGATGAATATATAAATTACACTATATTATATATAAGGCATGGCCCTAAAGTAATAAAACTGATTTATTAACACAAATACCAGAAACTCCTATCTAAGATAGGGTTTTCCTTTAAACTAATTACTTCCTTTAAATAAACTATGTTTCACTTCTCAAAATATTTTTAAAATGTCTCATTTGAACTTGTCTTCAGAACCAGTATATAAGATGCATTTTTAAATGTTTCATTGCTTTCTTAAGATTCAATGTTATATCATGTACTGATTACTATAAAAAGATCCAAAACAGAACCACCAAATTACCAATATCAGTTACCATACTTGGCATCAAATTAATTGCACCTAAAATAAAAGAGACTTTCATTTACTTTGAAGCAAGCACACTTAAAGTCTATTTTAAACATGAGAAAGTGTTAAGGGAAATTCTGAGGCCAAAAATAAAGCAAAGCAAGAATCCAGTGAGACTAATGACAAAGAAGCCAGCAAAAATACAGGACAATTGATAATCCCTTGTGACCCCGAAATTCCATATAAATAGCAAATCAGAATATAGAAACCTGTAAAGAAAGCCTAGGTCCCAACTCAAGATGAGAAATTTGAAGTCATGAAGCTAAGCTATTGTATATATCAATAGCCTGTACCTTTTTTATTGCTGAATAGTATTTCATGGTATGGATGTATCACACTTTGACTAACCAGCTATTGAAGAAAATTTTGGTTGTTACAGTTTTTATCTATTACAAATAAAGCTGTCACAACCATTCATATACAGGATTTTTGGTAAAGATAAATTTTCATTTCTATGCAATGTGTCCAAGAGTGAGACAGATGGGTTGTATGGTAAGTCTATGATTAGTTTTTTTAAAAAAAGGAACTGCCGTTTCCAAGAGTGCTGTACCACTCTGTATTCACACTAGCACTGTATGAGAGATCCAGTTTCTCTGCATCCGTGTCAGCGCTTGGTATTGTTTCATATTAGCTATTAGATGTGTATCTCATTAGGGTCTTAATATGCATTTGCCTAATTGGTAATGATGTTGAACATCTTTATATGTGCTTTTTTGCCATCCATTTATCCTTTTCAGTGAAATGTGTGTTCATGTCTTTTGCCTGTTTTCAAATTGAATTGTTCGATTTTCCATTGTTGAGTTTGAAAAAAATCCTTATGTATCCAAGATACCAATCTTCTGTCAAATATATGGTTTACAAATACTTCCTCCCAGTCTGTAGCATTTTTTATCTTCTTAATAGGGTCTTTCACAAAGTTCTTAATTTTGATGAAGTCTAATTAATTGATACTGTCTTTTAGGGATCATGCTTTTGATATTATGTCCAAAAACTCCTCAGCAAGCGCAAACTCTTTTATGTTTCCTTCTAAAAGTTTTGTATTTGTTTTACATATATATCTGTGATCTATTTCAAATTAATTTTTGCATAAGGTGTGAAGATTAGGTATAGGTTCATTTTATTGCCTAGGGATCTCCAATTGCTCCAGCACTATTTGTTGAATAGCACTATCCTTCTTCTATTGAACTGCTTTTGCACCTTTGTCAAAATCATTTGTTCATAGTTGTGGATGCATTGCATCCATCATGTGAGTAATACATTCATTCCCCACTTGTTGAGTGTTCTGTGTCATTAGTCTTGACATCAAATTAACTGGTGAGGACTGATGACATCCTCTGTGGGGTGAACACAAAATAGTTATCTTACTTTTTGGTTAAAATTTCCATCTGGTTCTATTTTATATCTTCTATTTCTTTGATAAGACTTTCTATTTCACTCTTGTTTCAAGCCTGTTAGCAAATGCTTATTGAAGAATTTTTATGACAGCTACTTTAAAATGCTGTCATATAGTTTGAACATCTGTGTCATTTTGCTTCTGGCTTTTGCTGTTGATCATCTGTTTTTTTTCATTCAAGTTGAGGTGTTTCTGGTTGCTAGGTATGGTGAATGATTTTCAGTTGTATCCTGGACATTATGGGTATTATGTTTCAAGACTCTGGATCTTATTTAAATCTTCTGTTTTGGTAGGCCTCCTCTGATGTCACACCTATGGGATGAGGGAGTACTAACTCATTACTGTCAGTTGGGGATGGAAGTCCAGTCTCTGCTGACACCCTAGATAGGGAGGGGCACCTCATTACTACTTGGTGAGAGTGAAAGTTCAGGCTCCCCACAGACCTCTGTTGATACTAGCCTGGTTGGGATACAGAGCATGGCCTTGTTTCTGCTCCTAACTTGACCTCTACTGACACCATGGGGAGAGGGTGGGAGGCTTTATAGATATAGGAGTTGATGAGAGTCTGCATCTCTACCCTTGACCTCTGAAAAATCCCTACTAGAAAGGAAAAAGGAACATCTCTTTTTTGTGGATGAAGATGGATGTCCAGCTCCCTGTATGGTCTCTAACGACATAAAAGGAGGGAGTGATTACTATTGGCCCCTCATGTGACCCTGACAGAAGGAGGAGGGATGCCTTTTCATAGCCAGGTGAGAGCAAAGTCTAGGTTCCCCATTGGGTCTTTACTGGTCGGGTAGAGGTAGGGTTGCAATTTTTTCCATGGTGATTGGCTCCAGAAGGACAGTTAGTGTGTAAAAGTTTTCTGTCTCTCTGGGCTGTCACTTTGATTAGAGAAAACAGGATTTTATAGGGGGCTTTTATCCTCTGACCAATTGGCATTTCCAAGCTGCAGGTTTCTTCAGCACCCAGGCCAGGATGTATGAGGCAAAATGAAGACCCAGAGAACTTATCAGGTATGTTGTTCCTCGAGTTCTGAGATCCCTAGCTGGTGTGTCTCCTTTACCTTTCAGAGTCTTCTTATTGTTCTATTATTAATTTATATTGATATAGTCCCTATCAAAATCTCAAAGGATATTTTTGTGAGAAAAACTGCTTATAAATTCATTTTGAAGGGTAAAGGACCAAGAATATTGAAGAGACTCTGAAGGAAAACATGATGGGCAATTTGCTCTATTATCAACAAAGACTACTATAAACTAACAGTATGATATAGAGAGAGTATGATATAGATAAATACACCGATGGAACAGAAGAAAAAGTCTAGAGACATACCTATATGTATATGCACCTTTGATTTACAACAAAGGTGGTGCTGTTGAACATAGTGGGGAAAAATGTGAAACTTAACCCTACCTTATACTACATGCAGAAATCAATGCCAGACATAGACATGAACATCAAAACAGTAAGTCAGATAATACAGGGAAAGATAACAAGTAAAGTAGTATAAAAAATATCTAAGCTGTAGTAGGTAAAAAATTACTATATAGAACACAAAAAGTCCTATTCATACAGGCAAAAAAATTGTTGAATTTGGTCACATTAGAATTATGATGTTTTATTCCCCAAAAGACTCCACGAAAAAAGAGTGAAAAGGCACAGCATGGAGTAGGGCAAGATATCCACAATGTATACAATCAACAAAAGGCTCCTAAGCAGCATATTTAAGAACTTCCACAGATGAATAAGAAAAAGGCAGACAATTCATTTGTAAAATGGGCAGAGACTTGACGAAGCAATTCACTGAAGAATTCCAAATGGTCAATAATTGTAAGTAGTACTTACCAGCATATTTGTAATCACTGAAATGTAAATTAAACCCACAATGATATACCTCAACATACATACAAAACTGGCTGAGATGAGAAGAACTAACATACTGAATGTTGACGAGCAGCAGTAAAAATGGTCATAGTCTGTTGGTGGGTGCAATAAACTGGCACAACATTTGGAAAATAACATTATCAACTAAATCTCAGAAACACATAATCTATGGTGCAGTAATTCCACCTGTAGGTATTTCATTACAGAAATGCCCATATTTGTACCATAAAAGACATTTAGAAGAATATTCATTGCAACATTATTTGCAAGAAATCCAAACTGAAGCAACCCAAAATTTAGCAGTAGAATGGATAAATAATTTGTGGTGTATTTCAACAATGAAATACTTTATACAAAAATAAGAATGAATGAACTCCACATAATACTGAACAAAGGAAGGCCAGACACAAAAGAAGACATACCTTACAGATTCCATAAAGTTCAAAAATAGGCAAAATTAACCATAATATTAGAAGAAATAAAATTATGAAGAAAACAAGGGGGATAATTAATTTAAAGTTAAAATAATGGTTATCTTTGGAGTTGGTAGAAAGTTTCTAATATTTTCCAGACACAATTGGTATAATTTGGTCAACTGTTATTTTGTGACTTCCAACAACATAGATAGATCTATTCAAAGTAGTTTATACTATACTCTCTTATTTTATGAATGGAATTATGAGTTACTTTTATTTATAAACTCATTAAGCTGCACATAAATGAATGCAACTAAGCAAAATTCCAAAGCAAATAATGCGTGGCAAGTTGGAGATTTCTGTAAAATATATTTATCAACCAACCACTCAATCAGCAGGTACTCAGCATGTAATTCTTCATCTAAACTTTATTCTGGCAGTAACTAAAATAAACTGGTGTCATCCTTGAACTTTTTCCTTCAAAGTTCTGGCTAGATCTCAAAAAAAAAACCACTTTTGGATTTGAATTTTAATGAACACTATAGTTTAGCTCAAAGATAATCTTTTTTTTAAAAACAAAAAGAATTATCTTTCCCCAGATTTTCACTGATTTATGCTGAGTTGATAAACTTTTTGGTGACATGATGTACCAGTGGTAAGAATTATTGAATAAGTTGTTTTGGAACATCAATAGTTTAATATTTAAAATACACTGGGGAATAAAATAGGAATCAGAAATTAAAGACTTAGACTAAATAATTTATTATCATGAAGGCTAATATAAAAACAGAATTTTCTTCTCTTCATATATTTCACATACCTGAAAACAGTAATGAGCTTATTATCACCTTTATTTACTTATTTTCTGGCTGAGATATAAATATCTTAAGATTTATATTTAGGAAAATAATATCCACTTCTATTTTCATCTATGCAAAAGACTAAAAATTAGTACTTAAAATTATTTAAAAGTGAGTATTTTCACTGCATACTTCAGAAATATCAATTTTTTAAGGTTTCAAATTAAATCACTGGCAACAAAAATTGATTTAAGGTATGCAGCATGAACTAAAATTAAAAACATTGCTTATAATTAAGCAAAACTGTGTCATGTACCTTTGAGGTCTTGCCATCTACATTTGGATATATTTGTACTATTTCTTTTCCTTGCATCTGGCTGTCTTCTGTTTGGTCATTTTCTTTCTGGTCTCTTCTATCTTCTGTAGGACTTATTTCCTGGGATGTTTCTACAATAATTGTTCCCAAATTCTGTAAGGTCTGCGTTTCAGAATCACTGATTTTGGGGAAAAGGGGGGCATAAAACCCAAGAAGAAGAGTCATTAAATATATCTCTTTTAAGTTCAAGACGAAATAATATCATAGCACGTGTTGCATATGTAGCTATAAGTTTAATTTGAGCATTTACTGGTTCTCATTGTTAAGAGAGAATCAGTCAAAATATATTGAGAGAAAATTAATCTAAATGTATTTTACAAAATTATAAAATCTCATCAAGAAGTTAGATTATCTAGCATCACATGCCTGCTGGCATCACAGCTATAGTATTTCTCCCAGGGTTCACTCAGTAAACACTCATTTTAACACTTCCAGGGTTAGAAAACTCACTACTTTCTGTGCCAGGGCAGAAAGCTTTAATAGTTCTAACAGAAAGTTTTCTTTTAGACAAGTACAAAATTTGAATCTCTGAGCCTTACACCCAACTGACCCCAGTTTCATCTCTTATGAGTATTCATCATTCAATATAATACTTGTTAAGCACCACTCTTCTGGGCAAAAGGGATAAAGTAGTGAGTGAAAAAATTAGATAAAAATATTTTCCTTCATGTAGCTTCATCCTAGTGGGGTGGGGGTACAGGTAACAAATAAGGGGACTAAGTTATATACACATATATAGTATGTTAATAGTTTGTATTAAAGAAAAAATAAAGCAATAGAGGAACATGTAGGTCCAGTTCCTTTTCCATGTGGATGATCTTTTAATTATTTGGACATAATTACATGATGCTTGCAACGTCTCTAAGAAAAACATACCTTGCTTATTCAAATATTCCTAATATGAATGTTTTTTAGATGCTTTCCCACTCTGGTCCCTCTTGAATGTACACCAGCTTATTTTGATGGAGCATTATGTCCAGAATTCAATTTCATATTCCAAGTGTACTAAGTACTATGAGAAGTACTTAGTAGCACTCCTGGTAGATGCAGACTAAAATTGTGTAAGCTTTTCCAGTAAGCATATCATACTGTAGACTCATACAGGATTTAACAAAAATTCTTATGTATGCTGTTATAAAGTCTGATATTTTTCCTGTTGCATAGTTGAATAATTGGTATTTTATAGCCAAATAAAGGACTCTGTAGTCTTTTAGATAACTATATCTTCCCAGTCTATTGAGATCTTTGGGAATTGTGATTCTATTTTGTATTTTCCAGCCCTTTCAATGTCACATTATCCACAAATTTGATAAACATGGTTTGCTGAAATTCTGTTTTTCTTCTTCAAGGCATTGACAACTCCTCCTGATTATCACTCATCACTGAAAGAGCACTGATAAAGGTAATTCATGTATCAGAACCCACTAAATGCTGGCTGCCCCAGTGGCCCGGCCCATATCAGAAATCGGAACCTGAACTATGGGAAATGTCTATCAAGGAAACCTAACATACACCAGTCACAGACCTGCAACTCAGCTTTATCTAGTTTACTTTACTCTAGAAAATAGGACCTGCTACCCTTACAAGAAAATCCCTGACCTCCTAGCCAATCATATCCTGTTTATACTTTGCCTCTTCTCATGCTCTATAAAACTCCCCCTTGCACCAAATCCTTTGAAGAGTGTTTCTGAGCTTGTTAGGCACTGTACTCCCCCAATCCACATGTGTTTTCCTGTGAATAAAGGTCTTCATACTCGTTAATAAATCGCGTTATTTTTGTCATTTGACAGCATGCTCTTGTAATGCTATTCAACTATGGGAAATAAATATTAATGAGGTAATAATTATATAAGATAGTATTTTATATCCAAATATACAAAGGGCAAAGTTCTTTTTTCCTCAGTATCCAAGGAAATTTCTTATATTTCAGATTATGAAAAGCTAAAAGGAATAGAATGTTCTGAAGCCCTGAAGCTTCATTGCGGGATTTCTAATTGTTTGAGAATTCTTTACAGCTGAGTGAATCCTGAAACTGTTCTGTCAAGCAGGAAATGTAACACTTAATCCTCACAGAGTAAAACTGAGTTTCACTGCTAAATAACTTAAATGACAATCCTATGTTTTAAGAGATATCGTGTGATACATCTCCCAAAATATGTGACCCTCTGCATATGCACTGGCAAAATGAAACTGAACTGAGTGTATTCCTTAACTTTTATGTATTTATTCACACATACACATGAGTAAATATGCACCACTGTTTTATGAAGAGTGTGGTAGTACCAACTAACTGGGATATAATTAGTAGATGAAACCAGAATTTCCTTGAAGACAGATAAATGCTTAGTGGGTTTTAAGCTAAGTAGGATTTTATCTCTAATTGCTTTTTTGAGAACAACGAAGAAAACCTTAGAAGAAGTAACAAAGAAATAGGAATGCAGATTTGGTCTTTCTTCTTTATATTCATAAATTTGTTCTTAAGTTTTTCACCAGCTTAAGGACAAGAGGCTTGACCAGTGATCATTTAAAACACAGGTTCCCAAACTTGTCTGCATATTGGAATCAACTGGAGAGCTTCAAAAAAAAAAAAAAAAAAAACCAAAGCTTGTAACCCATTCCAGAAGTATGATTTAACTGTTTTGAGATGTGGCTGGAGCTTTGGAATTTTTATAAGATCCCCAGGTGATTCTAACATGCAAACAAATTTGAGAACTGCATTTTAAAATAAGTTTCAGTTCTATGTCTACGATTAAGAAAACTATCCAAAAATATCCCAAATCTAAAACAGACCACTACTGCAAATTAAAAAAAAAAAGTGAAAATAAAAGGAAAATATATACTATTATAAAATAAGACCAACTATGGAAAATTGTTCCGTTTGTCTGTTAGCAATTCTGGCAACATTAAACTTCCCTATTATCTATGTATAAAAGGAGGTGTTCTATTATCCATTTGCCTTTGTGGTTTTACTGATTGCTTCAAGTGCAAATATGAATGTATAGCCAGGGGTAAGGGAAAGAAATATTATAGATTTTTAGTATTCCCCTGTTGCTATTCACTAGGGGTTATATAACTTAAGACTAGGAATCTGTAGAGCTTTAACTTTAAAGAACTAATTTTTAACCACCATTCAATTAAAGTTAGTACAATGACTTTGCATAATACATACATGAAATAATTAGTGAAGATGGTTCTTAATTTAAAGGATGTTAAACAGCTTGTAGACATCTGGTAACAAGCTGAAATGGGTCATTCAAAATTTATCTAACTAAATTAAGGGGAAAAAATGTTTCTCCTCCCAGGTTGCCATGTCACAAGATAACTAAACCGACTTAGTAGGCTTGCCTGGGAATCCTTAGCTGTCAGTGGTGAATATGCAAAGGGCCAGCAAATTAAATCAACCTGCCAAACTGTCAATTTCAAGCCTCATGACTGCATGAAAATAGCATCACTGGAAGAAATCAAGCATTGCCTTCTTTTGGGTTTCCTGGCACCTATTCAAATACTCATGCAGTTGTGGCTAATTTTGCATGCAAATTTCAGTCAATAAGCTCAGAACAAGACCTCCCAAGATATTTCAAAGGATCTGACAGTATTTTTTCTGAATACCAAATCAACAGTAGTTGAAATTCAATCTCCATTTTCTGGTGCTTTACATATGCACAGTGTCCCAACCACAGAGCTAAGTTAATGAGAGCCTTACCTGCTTTCACTCACATCCTCCCAGTCGTCCTTGCTGAGGTTCTCAAACATATTGCTCATAACCTTGATGGAGTGATTGAGAACAGTATGGTAACGACCCACAGAGCACTTTTTCTTGGCGGCTTTAAATTTAACCTTAGTAGTGGTGGTCTTACAAGCAGACTGTCCTGATCTGACTTTCGTGGTGGCCATCTCAGATTTAGCTTGGTCTGCTGAACGCTGTAATTTCTCCATTGAATTCATCAGCTCTTCATTTTCATTTCTCAACCCATTAGTTTCTGCCACTTGTCTCCTTAAGGAAGTGACTTCTGCCTCCAGCTCACTGATTTTTACTTGAAGTTCAGCTTTGTCTTTTTCTACATCTTGACTTCCCTTCTGTAACTGTTCTAGCTCTTTTTCTCTGGTCTTTGCATCTTCTTGCTGCTGTTCTATGAGGGATTTCAGGAAATCATTTTCTTTTATTAATTTTTTATTCCCTTCTTTTAGTTTTCTAGACCTTTTCTCAAAAGTTTTTAGCCGATTTTCCAATTCAATGACCTAAACAGAAGAGTTTAATTTATTTTAAAAGTAGAATCATGCAGAGGGAATAGGACACAGAGAGGAATGTTAACAAACATACTGTGATCGATTCCTCCCTGTCTACACACCGAGTTCATACTACAGTTATCTACAGTAACGGTTCCCTTCCTGGAATAGATCCTCTATCTTCATTCTTTTAGGCATTTGGGGGTAAGATCAAAGTTTCTACCTGAGTCTTTTGGGCCTTGATTGTTTTCAGCTCAAAATAATCCACATGCCAAAGAGACTTCCTACAGTATATTTCATCATTTACTAAAAATTTTAATAAACATGATCTCTTCTGATAATCTCAAAAACATGTGAGGTAAGTAGAGCCAATAATTATCTTCCTAGGAGAGGAAATGGAAGCTTTGAAAACCTAACATACAGAGGTAAACATTTCCTGGTTTAAACAGGGATTCAAATTCAGGATTTTGTGCCCATCCCACTACTCCACAAGCCATATGGGAAAGGAGAGTTACCAGATGTATACGGAAAATGGACAAAGAGCTGGGATCAAGAAAGAAAGAGTGAGACAAGAAACCTTTATGTAAAGGGATTACTCGTGACCTGGAGTAGAGGTACACAAGTTTGCACCAGACTATCGTAGACCTCTGTATACTTTTGTGAATCAAATTCTATTGTTCCTTCTCAATGCATATACTTTATTGGAGAGCTGAATAATGTGACAAAAAACACAGTGTTCAAGAATACATGAACATTTTTACTTCTTTCAAAATACTCTATCATCAAATTATATTCTCCAATTAGTCAAAAACACTACAAAAAATAAGGAGTACCATCTTTTTATAATCTCTTCGGTTTCTCTCGGTCATTTTTAATCACTTCCCAAAACAGTATACTTCTCATAAACATACTTTAAAATATTTTAGCATCTTAGATTCAGGGTGGACTGAGTAGAGAGACTGTATTTTTTAAAATTTACTTTATGGAAACATGCAATTACACTTAAAAATGATTTTTGGCAGGGGTGATACAAAAATATTAGTAAGAAGTAGTTGGTCTATGGGAAATTTAATTTTGAGTTTGGTATGGATCTCACTTCTACCTCTAGTTGCTTTACCTGGTGAAGTATTTAACTCATTTTACTTTTAGTTTCCTCATCTGTGAAATGGAAATAGTAATAGCTATCTTGCAGTTTGCAAGTATTAAATATGATCATATACCACAGTTCTTGGCAGACAGTAAGTTTCAAACAGTTTATCATCATCACCATCATCCTTATCATTATTGTCTCTATTATTATTAATCATAACAGCTACTAAATAAAATTACTTGAAAGATTACTTGCACTAAATATTGCTGAATTAGATATTAAATCAATTTTATACTTTGGATTAAAATATAACATGTTATGAACAAATATAACAAACATCTTAAGTTTCAGATGTCAATTTTAGAAATTAGCACTTTTTTCTGTTGACTAAAATTTGTTTACAATTGGTTACAACTTAACAAAAATTTTATATACCAATGGAAAAATATCTGTTTAAAGTCTGTTATGTTTAAAATGTTTAAAGTCTGTTAACTATCTAATGTGAAGCTATGTTTAATCGTAAGACCTGGTCAAAGTTTTCTGTATTTAAGTTTAAAATGGAGGAAAAAATAGCAAAACAGAGACACAAACTTCTCAAGAATTTGACAAGGCAAAGTCCATAGTACATATTAAAGTGTTATTCAAAGTATACTCTCAAAAAATTGTTGTTAAACTGATTTCACATCTCCAAAAATAGAAAGGAAAAATTCAATATATATTTGTGAATGAAAGTCTGGGGGACTGTTAAAGGCATTTGGTTTGTGTGCTACTAGATCATCTCAAGTCCATATTTTTCCTCCAGTACTGAACATTTAAATAATTTACCCAAAAGATGGCTCCTTTCAAAACTGAAACACTTGATTTGTGAAGTTTATGTATTAGTTTGCTAGAGCTGCCATAACAAAGTCCTATGACTAAGTGGCTAAAACCCTAATAACTTCATTTTGACTTAGCTCTTTAAAGACCTCCATCTCCAAATATAGTCACATTCTGAGATACAGAGGATTAAGAATTTGAAACAAGAATTGGGGAGGGGGTACAATTCATCCCATAAGAATACAAACTGTTATTTTATTATTTTAAAAAGAATCTACTTACATGTTTCATTTCTACTACGTACAAATATTGTTTTCACGATGTTACTTCCTTTTAAACCCATTCTGAGCAAGTTTCATATACATCCTTCTAAAATAAGGAAACTCAACTAAAAAAGGTTAAACCACGACTATTGCGTTAGATTAACATTTAAAAAATAGGGGCAAATTGGTACGCTAATTTGACACATAGTCTAATGAAAAGAATTCCTGTTGACTTTTCAGGAGTTAAAATGGATTTCTGGATCCACTATGATAGTAGTCATTGAAGGCGAGCAGAATTTTGCCACCCCAAAATGTCTTTTTGGCACAAGTATTATCTTGAGCTGGTTATTTTTAAGAATCTGCAGATACAGGATAAGCTCTGAAAACTGAGTAGTAACTGACTCCCCAATCTCAACATTCTCTCTTGCCTTTTGCTGAAGAAAGTGTATAAGGTAATGGCTTGAGCCATTTCGAGGAATTACTCAGTTTTCCTGGGTGTCTCCCATGTATACAGGAGGTCTGTATACATGTTATTAAGCTACTGTTGGTTTTTCTTTTTTCCTGTTAATCTGCCTCTTTTTTATAGGGGGTGTCTCATCCAAGAACCTAGAAGAATAGAGGGAAAATTATTTTTCCTCCTCCACATCATTTATGGCAGTTGGAATGAAATAATAGATTTCTTTAGGGTTTCCATCCCAAGGTAGTAAGTAGTAGTGCAGCATTACATATCCATAGAGATAAAAATTATACAAAATCTGGCAAACAAGAATATTCTTCTGAAACAAAGATAAATTGCTATAAACTGTATGACATTCTAGATAGTAGTACAGATATTATTTCAATTACTTATTTTACCTTAAGACAAATGAACATGAGCATTTCTTGTTCTCTGTGTTACAGTGTTAACCTGATATGTGTCACTCAGTAATAATGAGATGACAGTCTCTGTTACCTGACCACAAGTGTCAGAAGTATAAGAAATCACATCAACTGCTGTTAAGTTATTAGATTTCCTTCAAGTCAATTCACAGATAGAAAAAATGTAAGTAGCTGCATTAATATTTTTGTCTATATATTTGTACATTTCCAGCTTTGTCTCAGTATCCAAGTGGTAATCGGTTATAAGAATAAATCTATTTAAAGAACATTTTCTTTATAACAATAACAAAAAGTGCTAAAATAAAACCAACATTTTACTACTAATGATAGCCATGATGTAAAGTGACTACAGCATTTATATGAGGTGGTTCTATTAAAACAGGAAGAGCGAAACCAAATCGTATGAGCATAAATTTTTTATCTAAAATGGGATGAGGCACATGTAATTTTCAAGTTTAAAATGAAAATTATAAACACATTATCATTTTACTGTGGTAAAGCTAAAACTTTGCTCAGTTTTTTAGTTCACATATTATAAATCTGGATGACTGCTGAAATGTAACATAGTTTCAAGTACCATTTTAAAATAAAACTGTTAAGTAAGCACAAATATGGTAAATTTTTATAGTTTCTATTGTTATCATTCTTTTCATCTTTGAAAATAATTTTAATCTATGTCAACAGAAGCATAAGTGTTTCCACATTTATTTCCCTAGCATTGATTTTTTTTAGCCCTATTTTGGTAAGCCAATGATTTTGAATTATGAATTTAAATTAAGGACTCATACAAGGTTTAAGTTCATAAGCCCTCATTTTAAAATATAATCCTTTATGTTAAAATTCAGATTTAACTTGCTCAGCTCAATATCGTAAAGATTAGATTACCTTCTGTAATGTCTGCTCTGACATTTCTTTCCAATTCTTCTCTGGAGTACTCTTCTTGACCTCGTCATCCTCACCGTATCTTAAGAGTTGTTCTGGGAGACAATAAATAATATATTATGGTACCTCGTATACTGCTGAAACACCGTCCTGTCATTTTATCAAAAAGGTTCTGTGGTTTTCCAACTGTGAATAATGTAGTCTATTTTATTGTCAAGAATTTGGCCAGTAACTGAATGGTGACTTTTTCATGATTTTCAGTCACACAATTATGTATCTTTGTAGTGTCACTTTTTTTTTTTCAGCATAAGATTTTTCAAAGGTACAACAGATCTACAGGTTAACAATGCTGTACTTTTATTCCCATTTTCATTCTTTTGTAGAGTATTCCCCCTTTGCCTTAAAAGCAGAATTCATTGCCTTTTTATCTACACAGTCACTACTAGTTTTGTTCTCTGGATCTTGTTCCCTGCCAGGAGGATCAGAGTGATTGCAGAACAAAGCAAACAGTAACAGAATTAGGGTGGACTGAAACTGTAATATCTTCTACCACCACCTTTTTTTTTAAGTAAAAGATCATGCACTGGGCAGAGTAAACCAGAAGAATCACACTTCCAAAAAAACGGATTTTATAACAAATAGAAATCCAGGTATAGGTCAAGTTGTTTCTACAAATCATTTCTACATTAGCCATGTATTTGACTACCAAAACTCCCTCAAACAAGCAAAAATGTACAAGTAACATACCAACATTAAAGGAAAAAAATCATAAAAGTTCAGTTAATATTATTAGAATTGAAATACATTAAAACTTATAAATAATTTTTTTCTTATAAGATAAATTTTATGACAAATTTAACTAACATTTTCTTACTAAATTATTTTTGGGATACAGCATTTCTCAAAGAATCAAAAAGGGGGCAAAAAAAGAATACAGAAAGCTGAAAGGATCCATAACTGTGTTAGCCTGAGATGATTTTGCTTTAAAGTATGCTTGGCTGCTGTAGGTCAGTGTAAAACTTTGATTTATCAACAAAGGAAAAAGAAAACAATATTATTCTCTGTAGAGCAGAAATCCTCTTGGTATAAACAGTGACTAACAAGTTTGTTAGAGTGAATTAGGCATTTCTTTTGTCTTTGAAACATGACATATCCAATTAAAACTTCTGTACTCATGAAATAAATAGAACACTATTCTAAGGATAATAAAAGCTAGAATAGGTAGAATCTGCCACCTGGGGAATATGTACCTTTACCTTGATAATAATCAACTGGTTCCCAAGTTTCTTTTTCTAGTCCCCTAACACCATGGTGCTGAATTCATTTACAACACTCTTTTAGCAATATAGAAATAATATGCAAATACAATTCATCTGTTCTAGTCATTTAAATATCTGCTTTAGTTCTAAGTGAAATATTTACACTTAAAAATAAGAAAATAGTTCTGTATTCAAAGAGCAAAGAGTGCTAAAAATAGCTAAATAACTCCAATAAAATAAATGCTGAAGCATGATTTTAAAATGAATTTGATTGCTGCTTTTGTGCTCCTGGGTGTGTGCAAGATTCACTGATGGACTTGAAGACAATGCTCAGTTGTGGTTTTCTATTGAAAACTCTGTTTCTAACCTTCACAGGTTTTATTAAAAATACTCAAGTAGATAGGCCCAGGTCATGGAGAGGAACAAGAACCTGACTCTCAGCCCCCTGATTTCCTTCCCCTTCCCCTTCCAAGATCTCAGGATTTGGGAAATGAACAAAGAGGCTCTAGTTAGAAATATACACTTCTTCTGTTTTGTCCTTTGGTGGATGTGTGAGCATATGCTTCACCTTACTGAAAACTCATTCTTGATATTTTGGTTTTAAATGCTTTAATTTTAATGCTTTAATTTTTACTACTATAAAAATTCATTCTGATTTATATTCCTTCTCAGGAGCTTCTTTTCTCTCCAGTTTTCTTTCTAACTTTCAACTTTGCTTATTCATAATTGTTTAAATTTATTTTATTCTATCTCATATTTTTCCCTTAATTGTCTTGGATTACGTTAAAAATTAATTAATTAATTAATTCTTTTGCAACTTTTCATCCTCTTTTTTGATTCTCTTTTAGCTATTTTAACAAATTATTGTTAAAAGGTCTGTTATCATTATGAAGGGTTGTACAATACGCTACTTTAAAATATGCCGCTTGGTATATTGATTATTTTAAGCAGTAGGCACTTGAAAAACAGTAAATACATGGAGGGGCTTTCTCTAACTCCCCTTATCTACACAAAGATCCTCCCAAAGAAACTCAATTGTCATTACCTGCTCCCCAAAAGATTCATTAGACAGAGAAGATTAACTCTTATCATAGGAGAGGAGATTAGTCCTTACTATCCCCAGACAAGCTTTGTTACAAACTATCATATCTTTTATCTAGTCTTCTAATGGCCCATTTATCTCTCCTAAAATAATTTTCTCTCCTCTAAGAGACCTACATCTCTCCTCTCCTTTCCCTATTAAGATGGTATGTAATTCTGAATTTTAAAGCCACCTCTATGAGAATTCATTTTTCCCTAGGTATCTTCTATGTGTACGTAAGGTATACATGTTAATTTCTATTTTTCCATAGTTAATCTGTCTTTTATCATAGAAGTTTCAGCCAATAACTTCGAGGCAGAGAGGGAACATTATTTTTCCTCCCCTACAATTTTTGTTTTTACTGATCTTTAGACTATGCTTCCTGCACTAACTTTCTTAAAGGTCTGTTTGTGATATCAACTTGGGAGATAAAGGTATATTGTGTCCTGGCAATTTCCTAAAGAATATTACTATTTTTATTTCATGTTAGGAAAAGTAAAATAAGAGTCATAGCAAGTAGTTACTGTAGAAGGTACCTGCCATACCATACAATAAAAAATATGTATTTGGTCTTTGTCCCTGGCTTCCAGCATAGAACTTCTGAAGTCCTTGGAATTTCCTGAGTGACAGGGGTGAAAGGAGTATTTTTTGTTATTCATAACAAGCTCCTTTCAACAATAACTGAGTTTATGCTAATAAGGTGGCTCCTACTGGGCCACTAGACAGCTTCTGGACTGGGGTTGGTTGCAAAAGAATGCAACCATGTGATAAGAGGGTCGGAATTTCCAGCTCCACCCTCCAGACCTCCAAGGAAGGGAGAAGGGCTGGAGGTTGAGTTCAGTTGTCAATGATCAATGATTTAATTAATTATCCTATGTAATAAAGTTTCCACAAAAACCCCTAAATGACGGGATTCAGAGAGCATTTAGGTTGGTAAACATATGAAGGTTCGTAACTGTTTCCACCCAATACATCTCTCTCCTATTTAGCTGTTTTGAGTTGTATCCTTTATAATAAACAAGTAATAGTAAATAAAGTGCTATCCTGACTTCTGTGATCCTTTCTAGCAAATAATCTGAAACTGAGGGAGGGTTTGTGGGAATACTTGATTTATAACCAGTGGGTCAGAGGTACAGGTGGCAACATGAAGTGGGGATGAGCCTTAACCTGTGGGGTTTGTGTTAACTGAGTAGTCAGTGTCAGAATCGAAAAGAACTGAATTATAGGATACCAAGTGGCTGTCCAGAAAATCAGAGAATTGGTTGTTGAGCAGAGGAAAAAATTCACACACTTGGTATCAAGAAGAGCTGTGCCAAAAAACAAACAAACAACAAGCAAAAACCTCATAGTACTGTTTAAATAAATAAATTTGGATAAAATGCAATATTCAAGAACTTTCATGAAAAAGATTGTGATAATTAAACATTGTCTCTTTAGGCAAGATAAAAGTACATTAGCCAATTAAATGTAGAACCCATTTTTTTCTGAGAAGTAACCTTAAGCTAATGAAAAAATAAAGTGCCATTTCTGATGGATGAGATGGAAGAGCAAGAAATAAATTCTTCTGATGGGTAGGAGAGAATCTCAGTTACTAGATGTGACTGGGTGTTCAGCATAGCTTTTTTGAGAGCCAGCCTATCCCCTTTGACATTACCTGGACTGGAGCCTTGGAGGAATCTACGCAGTTAGCTTTGAAAGAAAAGCAAGCCATTTTTGTTACTTGCCACAACTGTTCTGAAAAGGTCATTACCAGGACAATGAAAGAGAAAAGGAAGTGGGAGAGCAGGATAATAGGTAGGGGTTATTACCCCCACATTTTCTTCATTGTAAAATGAACCCTTAAATTGGCTTCTTAAAGTAATATGTCTTTTTTTTTACATTTTTTATTGAGTTATAGTCATTTTACAATGTTGTGTCAAATTCCAGTGTAGAGCACAATTTTTCAGTTACACATGAACATACATATATTCATTGTCACATTTTTTTTTTTGCTGTGAGCTACAAGATCTTGTATATATTTCCCTGTGCTACACAGTATAATCTTGTTTTCTATTCTGCATATGCCTGTCAGTATCTACAAATTTTGAAATCCCTGTCTATCCCTTCCCAACCCCCGCCCCCTTGGCAACTGCAAGTCTGTATTCTATGTCTATGAGTCTTTCTGTTCTGTATTTATGTTCTCTTTTTTTTTTTTTTTAAGATTCCACACATGAGCGATCTCATATAATATTTTTCTTTCTCTTTCTGGCTTACTTCACTTAGAATGACATTCTCCAGGAACATCCATGTTGCTGCAAATGGCATTAAGTTGTCATTTTTTATGGCTAAATAATATTCCACTGTATAAACTATACCACATCTTCTTTATCCAGTCATCTGTGGATGGACATTTAAGCTGTTTCCATGTCTTGGCTATTATAAATAGTGCTGCTATGAAGTAATATGCCTTTAATCAACTGTCCTCAATTCTGTTAGTTTTCATGTGGATGTGTTAAAGAGATTTGAATATGCTATCTTTAATTTCTTTAGCTAACTAGGAAGCCATAGGTAAACACTCTTGTTACCTTTATTCCTTCAACTCACAATTTAAAATTATTTTAAACAGTTTATTTTCCATGTTCAAGTGTTTTACTAGATATTAATTACTATTTTTACATTTAAGTAATTATGTGAAGTTTAGCTTAGTGAAGTTTAACATTTTAATTTGTGTTTTTGGTTTCATATATATTTCCTATTACAAAATATTGTTTTAATTAACTTAATTTGTTTCAATTGATTGTAGTATTTCCCATATTCTTATATATTAATCCTTTGCTTCTTTTAAAAACTGTTTCTCAATCTTAAAATTCCTATTTTTGATCTTTTATTTCATTCGCTTATATTTTTATTGCAACTAGAAGAAAGCATGATCTTAAGCATAAAAACAGCAATAAAAAATCACACACACACACAAAGTATATTATTTGTTTTGTACAGTATATATAGAAAACATTGAAGGCACAAAAGAGAAAGCTGATAAAAGTGGAGAAGGGCACAATATGCCACCCCAAAATATGCCTCCTTGGCAAAAGGATTATTTTGAGCCGATTATTTTTAGAAACAACAGACATAGGAGAAGCTCTAAAAACAGAGTAGGAGTTACCCTTTAGTAACGATAATTTACATTTATAAAGTCAAGCTTCATTTGTACAAGTATCTGCCTGTCTGTACCAGGAAGACAAGGATGTCTAAAACACAAAAATCTCTTATCAATGGAGAGGGTACTGACTTAAATCTGCATAATAAACCATACTTTTTTTTTAATCCTGCTTTTTCTTGGTGATCTTCCTATAACTGGCCTCTTTCACATCCTTCTTTTTTTGTTTCAGCTAAAAAGGGTATTTAAGCCCAAATTCTAAGCTACCTTCTTGGGTTACTCATTTCCCTGGGTATCTCCCATTTATATATATGAGACATACATGCTAATAAACCTGTTTGTTTTCCTCTTGTTAATCTGCTTTTTTTTTTTTTTAAACAGGGGCCTCAGCCAAGAATTTAGAAGAGTAGAGGGAAATGTTTTTTTCCCTCTCTCACAAAAGCTTCCAATAGGAGGGCATATCCAAATCCAGTCATTAAAAATAAGTAGGTCTTTTGCATATAGAACTGACAAGGAAAGGAAGAGAGTACTACATATAATGGTCCAGAAGTAGTCAATGATAGAGCACATTTGGGATTTTATTTTATTGACTTTTTCCTTCCAGGGTGAAAAAATAAGGCCAAACATATGAAAGATAAGGCTAAAAAGGTGGGCAAGGGCTAAATTAGACTGGGATAAAAATTCAGAGTTTTATTCTATATCAGTAGGAAATTGCTAAATAAAAGAGTAATATAAGATGAGGAATTCTTCAGGGTCTGAAAGAATGCTCTTAAGCTAGGCCAGATAATAATTATAACAAAAAATTGCATTCTGACCTTCCTCTTCTTTATAAAATGTATTACATAGGTTTAGAAACTTCTTATTTATTCTCTTAAAAAATTTTAGGTGCTTAAGCATGCCTTCAATATATTAATGATTGTGTAATTAAATTATGGACATGAAAATTACTTAATATTTGTTCTATGAAATAAATGACATTTTGACACTTTCATTTCTTTTGAAAAAAATTTGGCTTCATTTAAAAAAAATCTGAATGTGCCTAAAAGTTTTCCCTTGACTTATCTATGAGTTAAATTAGGATGACCATAACTCAAGGCCTGACTTATCAGTAAGGTTCTTTTTGGTATGCATGTGCCTGCAATCTTTCCTTAATAGAAAGTAAACCTGAGATACTTGCCCAAAATTCTAAACTTGATTTGTATGCTACTCAACTATTATGAAAGTCCCAGAGCAAAACAACTAATAAATCCATAATTCTATATAAACAGCAGAATGGTTGCTGCTCAATCAAGAACCACAGCAGCATCTCCTTTTAATAAATTAAATGATTGAGAACAATACTTAAAAAAAGAGTTGCACAAGTTTCCCTTAAATCTATTTTTCTGAATATTTCACTTCTACTTAACACAAGCTGGATATAAACGTTTTGTTGGGAAAACTTGTGGAAGATACGAGAAACTAATGCTGGGTTCACATTATTTGTGATGAAAAGAAAGATAAACCAGACAAAAACAGCACATACATATGTTTACAGTATAACTGCTATTTTAATATCCACCATAATGGATTTTTAACATGTTTAGGGGGAATGAGGATTGGCGGGATCACTGCGGCCACAGGAATCTGAGGCAATGGAAGACACAAAGCAGTAATCTTTCCCGTGCCAAGAGGACTCTGGCACCTGTCAAACAGATGCTGCAGTTCAAACTGCAGCTTGTAAGATAGCTATCAAAGGCAGTGGGCCAGCAGATGGAGAGTGCATATTGTCATAGCCTGCCCTGGTAAAGTCAGAGCTAAGACTTAAAAGCTGGATCTTATTTAAAAAGGCAGGAGGGACAATTATTAAGGATAGTCTGAAATTTGCAATCCATTTACTCCATCGTAGATGTGTTATTCCTGGAATGAGCCAGATCATCTAGAAAGCCATATATTTGCAACATTTACTCACAGACCCAAAATACTTTTTTTTTCCAAAATACTTTCTTTCATTGGTTTATACTTTTGTATCACATGATGGTAGATTATTACTCAGCAAATGCTTAGTATCTTCTTTTCTGCTTTCATGGGAGGACCATAGATCCCCGCTCAACTGCTGTTGAGCGTGGCCTCATGAGTTGCTTTGACTAAAGGAATGTGGGTATAAAGGACAGTGTGCCTGTTTGTGACAACAAACCTAGAACTTAAGTATATTTCTGCTCTCCCCTTAGAAGTTTCCCAATATCTGCTTTGAAAAGAACATGTCCATAGAGTCACTGTCCCCTTCAGCTTGCGCCTGAGACTGAGAAGAAACCATAAGCAAGAAATAAATGTTTATTATTACATGCCATTGACAGTTTTGTAGCTATTTATACTGTATCAAAAGCTGTCAGATTCAGAAATTGGTAACTATTAAGTAGAGTCCTGCTATAATAAAAACATAAATTATGTGGTTTTGATTTGGTTACTGGGTGGTGGGTCGCAAAAATATGTTATAGGAAGCTGAGAAAATGGTGACACATGTTACATAGTGGAAAACATTTGGCAAACTTCACCTAATATAACATGGAAGACCAAAAAATGTAGCTAATTAATTTATAACACTGAGTGAGGAAATTCCATTGTTGAAGTGTGACTTGGTTGTTGCTAGCAACACCTAACTAGGTACCACAGGAAAGAACCAAGCTCAGAAAAGAAGCGGCCATAGGCATATAGAAGTGCACATGTTCCAGTACTTTCAGGGTTCGAAAATCAAAGTGTTTTTCATCGTATCAAAGGAGCAGCCACTGAAACACTGGCAGGATAAATCCAAATCTAAGATGCTGACACTAAGACATGGTCTCTGTGTTTGGCTGTCATGCCTGTTGCTAATAATCTCCAAAAGGAATAATGTGATGCCCAGTAGATCCTTTCAACCAGACAAAAGGGACTTCAAGAAAGATTATGGGTAAGGGCCTACAAAAGTCTGATATGCTCCCCAACCCTTCACAGAAACTCATACTGATAGTATTAATTGTTGCTAGCTGTAAGTAATAAAATGACTTATTTTAGCTAAAGAAATGTGAGTGGAAGTTATAATGTGCCAGTTCCAAATCCAGGCCTGAGAGGCTCTACATTTTTAGATTTGTTCCTTTGAGGCCACGAAAGACACATGGAGCAGCAGTGAACCCGACTTGTAGCCTGAAACAGAGCTGGAACAGATGATCTATAGCAAAGAGAGCTGCTTCAGGCAACCCACAGATTCACATGCAATAAATAGATGCTTGCTGTTATTTGTCATTGAGTTTTCACATTTGCTTGTTTGTTGCATTTTGATTAATAAAAAAGGCTTCAGCTTTCAATAGGGAACACTATACATAAACAGTGGTTTTATCAACATACTTCTGCTTCTGTGGTAAGAGATTGCCTGCTCCCAGCCAAATTCTACATACAAGTTTTAGGTCTGACCATGGGTAACTACATGCTTTACCTGGCATATCTCATGGGAGAAAGCTGCCCTCCCCAACCAGACTTTGTGCACAGCCAACAAACTGCAGTCCCTGAAGAGAGGACTCAAGTCAAGAAACAGGTCCCCTGCCAATCAAATTCTTATCCATATCTGTATTTCAAGCCTGGGTGTCTCCACTAAGCCTCCATTTGGAGGCCTCTTTATTGAAGGTCCTTCGGTGAGGTCTTTCTCAGGTGCCCCTGTCAAGATCTCCTTATTTGGTAGTTGGGGGAATGGGAGGGGATGATAAACCCGAAGACACTTTTCTTAATTCTGACTCAGTAATCAGTACTTTTCCTCTCCTGGAACCTTCCCTCCTCTCCCTCCCCCAGGACCCAGGTCAAAAAAATGCAGGAGACGTTTGTTCAGGGTTCCTTTGGCAGAGAGACAACCCCTATGTCTGTGCTAATCCACAACTGGCATGCAGTTCCAAGGGGACAATGGAACAGAGGCAGTTCACACTTTGTCCACTTTAGACTCTTGCTTATACAGTAGGTGATTAAAGGCTTGACTGGTGCTTTAATTTTGGCTTATTATCTTAAATCAGCTACTTGGACACCTGGCAGCTCAGCTCTCTCCAGTTCAGCTGAACTCCTAACAGAGCTATTGTGGGACTGCACTAAAGATTCACTATGAATTCACACTGTGAATTACAATTTTCAGTAAAGAGAACTTTAGTGTGGTAGGGGCTTAAGGTGTTCATGTGGGAGGTCTAGAGGAGGTAAAAAGAATTTGAAAGTAAAGGTAATGAGTTGGCTTTTTTTCCCAAGAATCTGCTTAACTTTTGAAATCCTTATAAAAACAGTCAGGGGAGAAACAGGTAGCAGGAAATAAGAAATATACCTCTGGTATATAGAGAAAGGTTACTATTCACACAGATTTGGGATTTTAATCCAGGAAAAACATATTCAATGACAATAAAAGTACACAGAGCCGTAAGACTTACACTTTCATATACAAGTAAAAAGTAGACAAAATATATGAAAAAAGTGGTTTTCAGACATTGGGCATAAGACAATGCAAGGTAGTCATCCCTGAGCGAGGACAAACAATGAAATGAGCCTATGATTGCTCTACATACTGCCGAGAGAGAGCTTCTAGGCCACAGTACATAAACTGGAGACCTAAGTGGAATCTGGTGATATTCCTAAATTGAAGAGACAGATCCCAGAGTCCAGGGAAGCCAAGCAAGTTAAAGGTTTTTAGGGAAAAGCACCAAAGAGGAAAGATCTGCTCAAAGATAGGGAAAGCTCTGAAGATTACCAAGGGCCCCCTTCAAGCCTTCACCTAAGTCTGATTACCAAACGTGTGTGAGTGAACAGCTCAAAGAAAGAGCCATCCAAAAGGATTAGAGGAAACAGTCTCCAAAGATCACACAGTCCCAAAACTAGTTCATGGTCCCAAAGGCAGAGAATGAAAACAAACAAACAAAGAAAACAAACAAACAAACAAAAAACCACACATGAAGAAAAGTCTAAAAAAGATAAGAATGATGGCAAAATTCTAATTGGAAATAATTTTTAAGGGAAGTATAGTTGATTTACAACTCTCTCTCTATATATATATATATACATATGTATGTCTATCCAGGTCTTCTGTCCATTTTTTAATGAGGTTCTTTGTTTTTTTTTTGTTTTGATGTTGGGTTGTATGAGCTGTTTATATATCTTGGATATTAACACCTTATCCATCATATCATTTGCAAACATTTTCTCCCATTCAATAGGTTGTCTTTTTGCTTTGTTGATGGTTTCCTTTGCTGTGCAAAAGCTTTTAAGTTTAATTAGGTTCCATTTGTTTATTCTTGTTTTTACTTCTTTTGCCTTAGGAAACTGATTACTAAAATATTGCTATGATTCATGTAGAAGAGTGTTCTGCCTATGTTCTCTTCTAGGAGTTTCATGTTTTCAGGTCTTACATTTAGATATTTAATCCATTTTGAATTTATTCTTTATATGGTGCGAGGAAATATCCTAATTTCATTGTTTTACATGTAGCTGTCCAGTTCTCCTGCACCTTTATTGAAGAGATTGTTTTTCAATATTGTATATTCCTCCCTACTGTGTCATAGATTAACTGACTATTAACTAGCCATTAGGTATATGGGCTTATTTCTGGGCTTTCTATGCTGTTCCATGGATTTATGTATCTGTTTTTGCACCAGTACCATGCTGTTTTTTTTTAAGCTACCAAAGATTGAGATGTCTTTATTTTTATTTTTTCAGTACCATGCTGTTTTGATTATTATAGCTTTGTGGTAAGTATGAAATCTGGGAGGGTGATACCTCCAGCTTTGTTTATTTTTCCTCAAGATTGCCTTGGTAACCTGGAGCCTTTTTTGGTTACACATGAATGTTAGGATTATTTGTTCTAGTTCAACAAAAAATGTCATGGGTATTTTGATAGTGACTGCATTAAATCTGTAGATTGTTTTGGGTAGTAGGACCATTATGACAATATTAATTCTTCCAATCCAAGAGCACAGGATATATTTCTTTTCTGTGTATCATCTTTCATGTCTTTCATCAATATTTTTATAGTTTTCAGAATATAGGTTTTTCATTTCCTTTGTTAAGTTTACTCTCAGGTATTTTCTTTTCTTTTTTTTTGATATGATGTTAAATGAGATTTTTTTCTTTTTCTGATAGTTAATTATTAGTGTATAGAAAAGCAACAGACTTCTGTGTATTAATCTTGCAACTTTGTGAATTCATTTATTAGTTTTAAAAATTTTGGGGTGGAGACTTTATGGTTTTCTATATAAAGTATCATGTCATCTGCAAATAATGACAGTTTTCTCTCTTCATTTCCAATTTGGATGCCTTTTGTTTCTTTTCCTTGTCTGATTGCTATGGCTAGGACTTCTAATACTACGTTAAGTAGAAATGGCAATAGAGGGCATCCTTATCTTGTTCTTGAATTTAGAGGAAAGGCTTTTAGCTCTTCACCTGTGAGTATGATATTAGCTGTGGGTTTGTCAAAAGTGTTCTTTACTGCTTTGAAATATATTTCCTCTACACCCAATCTGAGGAGTTTTTTTTTTTTTTTATCATGAATGGATATTAAATTTTGTCAAGCCCTATTTCTGCACCTATTGAGAAGATCATGTGATTGTACTGTTCCCACTGTTAACGTGGTGTATCACATTGATTGATTTGCAAATACTGAACTATCTTTGCATCCCTGGAATGAGGCCAACTTGATTATGGAGTGCGATTCTTTTTATATATTGTTAGATTCTGTTTGCTAATAATACTTTGTTGAGAATTTTTGCACCTACTATCATCAAAGATATTGGCCTATGTTTTTTGTTTTTTGTAATGTTCCTGTCTGGTTGTGGTATCAGGACAATGGTGGCCTCACAGAACGAATTTGGGAGTGCTCCTCCATTTTTTGGAATAGTTTGAGAGGATAGCTATTAGCTCTTCCTATATGTTAGAATTCCCCTGTGAAGCTGTCATGTCCTAGGCTTTTGTTTGCTGGGAGCTTTTTTAAAAAAATTATTATAGATTCAATTTCACTGCTAGTGAACAATCTGTTCAAATTGTCTGTTTTTTCTTGATTCAGTCTTGGTAGCTTGTGTATTTCTCAAAATGAGTCCATTTTTTCTAGGTTGTCCAGTTTGTTGCCATATAGTTATTCATAGTATTCTCATGATTTTTTTTGTATCTGTGTGGTATCAGTTATTTCTCTTCTTTCATTTTTATTTTGTTTATATGGGTCCTCTCTGTTTTATTCTTGGTGAGTCTGGCTGAAGGTTTATCCATTTTGTTTATCTTTTCACAAAACCAGCTCTTGGTTTCACAGATCTTTTCTACTGTTTTTAAATCTCTATTTTATTTATTTCCCCTCTGATCTTTATTATTCCTGTGCTTCTGTTGACTTTGGATTTTATTTGTTCTTTTTCTAATTCCTTTAGGTGATAAGTTAGGTTGGTTGAGATTTTCTTAAATGCTGAGGAAGGCCTGTGTCACTATAAACTTCCCTCTTAGAATTACTTTTGCTGCACCCTGTAGATTTTGGAGTGTTGTATTTCCATCTTCATTTGTCTTGAGGTATTTTCTAATTTTTCTTTGATTCCTTCATTGACCCCACTGTTTTTTCAGTAGCATGTTGTTTAGTCTCGTGTTTGTTCTTTATATGTTTTTCTTTCCATAACTGATGTCCAATTTCATACTGGGTGGCCAAAACTAATCCTTAATATAATTTCTATCCTCTTAAAATTGTTGAAATCTCTTTTGTGGTCTAGCATATGGTCTATCTTGGAGAATGTTCCATGTGCACTTGAAAAGAATGTATTCTGCTATTTTTGGACATAATGTCCTGTAAATATCTATTAAGTTCAACTGGCCTACTGCATCATTTGCGACGACCATTGTCATTGATTTTTTTGGTCTGGATCTTCTGTCCGTTGATGTAAGTGGGTGTTAAAGTCCCCTACTATTATTATGTTATTGTCAATTTCTCCCTTATGTCTGTCAGTATTTGCTTTATCTGTTTAGGTGCTCCTGTATTGGGTACATATATATTAACAAGCATAATATCCTCTTCTTATATTGGTCCCTTTATCATTACATAATGCCCTTCTTTCTGTTTTGTTATAGCCTTGGTATTAATGTCTGTTTAATCTGATAGAGTATTACTACCCCTGTTTTCTTGTCATTTCCATTTGAATGAAGTATCTTTCCATTCCCTCACTTACAGTCTATAGCTCTGAGGTGAGGATCTTATAGGCAGCAATAGCAGGGTCTTATTGTTTTATACAATCAGCCAACCTGTCTTTTGATTGGAGCATTTAGTCCACTGACATTTAAAGTAATTGTTGATAGGTATGCACTCACTGCCATTTTATTACTTGTTTTCCAGTCATTTTTGTAGTTCATCTTTGTTCATTTCTTTTTTTTTTGTTTCTTCCCTGTGGTCTCATGATTTTCTTTAGTAGTATGCTTGTGTTCCTTTCTTTGTGGTTTTTGTGTATCCATTGTAGGTTTTTGATATGTGGTACTATGGCATTCATATCTCTTGTCTTATAGCTATATCTACTTGTTTGAAACTGGTAATCATTTAAAAGTTCAAACACACTCTAAAAGATCTACACTTTCACACCCCTCCTATACATTTTGTTCTTTGGATGTCATATTTTATATCTTTGTGTTTATCCCTTAACTTTTTATTGCTGTAATAGCTTTTTTTTTTTTTTAACAGTTTCTTTGCCTTTTAATCTTCATTCTGGAATATTTACGTGGTTGAGCCTCATCCTTACTACCATATATTTGCCTTTCCTAGTGGGATTTTCCCTTTCCTATAGATTCTTACCTCTTTTCCACTTGGAGGAAACCCTATAACATTTCTTTTATGGTAGGTTTAGTATTGGTGAACTCTTTTAATTTTTGCTTCTCTGAGAAGTTCCTCATCTCTCCTTCTATGTTAAATAATAATATTGCTGGGTAGAGTATCCTAGGTTGTAGGATTTTCTCTTTAAACACTTTGAATATATCATGCCACTCTCTTCTGGCATGCTGTTTTTGCAGAGAAATCAGCTGATAGCCTTATGGGAATTCCCTTGTATATGACACTTTGCTTTTTCTCTTTCTGTCTTTGGAGCTGTCTCTTTAATTTTTGCCACTTTAATTATGACATGTCTTGGTGTGGAACTCTTTGGTTTCATCTTGTTTAGGACCCTCTGTGCTTGCTGTACCAGATATCCTTTTGCTTGTTTAGGTTTGAGAAGGTTTCAGCCAAAATTTCATCAAATACATTTTCAATCCCCTTCTCTCATTCTTCTTCTGGGACACCTCTAATGTGAATGTTGGTAAGCTTAATGCTATTCCAGAAATATCTTAAACTATTTTCACCTTTTTTAAAATTTGTTTTTCTTTATGCCACCCTGAATTGATTTCCATTAATCAATATTCCAGATCACTTCTGTATTCTTCTGTATCACTTAGTCTGCTATTCATTCCTTGGAGTGTGTTTTTTATTTCAGTTATTTAAGTCTTCATTTCTGATTGGGTCTTATTTATTTATTTATTTATTTTGTGTGTGTGGGGTAATAGTTCTTTTTTATTTTATTTTTTTAGTTTCGTGTTAAAATTTTCAACATGTACACCTATTCTTTTCCCTAATTTACTTAACATTTTTATTACAAATGCTTTGAAATCTTTACCTGGTAAACTATTTCAATTTCATTATTTATTTTTTCACGGGTTTTCTCTTGCTCTTTAAATTGATAACAGTTCTTCCTTTCCATTTGGCTTAACCTTTTATGTCTTTATGAATTTATGTGACAGTTACCTATTGTGCTCTTGAAGGGATGTTGTTATATGGGAGCATCCCTACACACACTGCGTGTGCTCATTGTCTGTGGTGGGAGAGCTATATGTGATGTGGATGCAAGTCACATCTCTCCCCAGGGTTTGCTGGCAGCTATCACCTTTGTAGGGGGTGGGCCTAGAGATGGAGTGGCTAGAGCGGGAGCCAAGCGTGAAGCAGGACCTCCCCTCTGTTCAATGGTTGTCACAACATTATCAAGTAGGGTATGATCCTAAATTGTGGGGGCAGAAGCCTTGAGGGTGAGACCTGAGTTAGTTTCGTTCCATTTAAGTGTGTGCTTTCCCCCCTCCTCATACCTGGACCCTTCCCCAGAGCAAGGGAGTACTGAAGCAAGTGGGGCCCAAGCAGGCTGTCGGCTGTAGACAGAGCCTCTCTGATGCACTGCCTGTGCAAACCCCAGCAGTTATTTCCCTTGATCTGCTAAGACACAGCCTAAAGCACAAGTCTCCTTTGTCTCTCACAGTCAATCCCTGGCTCCAGCCTTTGCCATCTGGGGCTGCTGTAGAGCCACACCCAAAGCAGGTGGGGCACATGTGGACTTTCAGAGTGTACTGGGGTATGAGCTGTGGTGGAGAGGCCACCATCAGAGATCTGGGCTGCTTCTGATGCAATGTTTGAATAAGTGCCAACAATGGCCACCACCATGCCATCCAGGCTCCACTCCATGACCTGGTCTCTTCTGCTTCCCAAAGTTGAGTTTTCTTCTTGGTTGTGGCCGTGCCAGATCCAGTGCCACAATGTGACAAGGAATGGGGACTAAGCATTCACTCAGTTTGGGCTGGGGAGAGTAAAGGGGCAGTTGTGGGAAACCCAGCAGCTGCTAGATTAGTCTTCTCTCCTCCTTGCCTCAAGAGCAAGGCAGCCCATGAGTTCCTTAAGAGTAGAGTCCAGACTTCCAACAGCCTTCCTGTTAGTCCCAGTGATCCTCCAAATAACCAAGGGAGCTTGTCTCTGCCATGCACTCTCCAGGACTTAGGTGCCTTATCTGTGGCTCTCACTGTTCACTTCCTAGGGTGGGTATCTGTCCTTGTATTATCTGTTTTCTTCTGGGTCACCTCCAAGGGTCACAGGTTCCAAATCAGTCACTTTTCTTCCCTTCCTATCCAATCACATGTGCTTCTTTCTAACAACCTTGATTGTACAGGGGTCTTTCTTCCAGATTCCAGTTAATTTTCAGTGAAGATTGTTCCACATGTAGATGTATCTTTGATCTGTCTGTGGGAGAAGGTGAGCTCCACATCCTCTTACTCCAACATCTTGATCTGACTCCCCTTACCAAAAACAATTTTAACCAGAAAATAGTAAATTTTTTAAAGTCATAAGAAAAAAAAAAAACCTGCCAATGCTGAATTCTATATTTAGTGAGAATATCTTTGAAAAATGAAGATAAAATAGAGATTTGTTTTTTTAAGTACATAGAAGTTGAAAGAATTCATCACCAGCAGATGTCACCAGTAGATTAAAGAGAATCCTTCAGGAAAAAAGAAAACAATATCAAATGTAAATCCGAATCTACAGAAAGGAAGGAAGCATAGTAGAAATGGTTCTCAGGAGAGAAAGATGAGAGACATCTATGTTGATTATATTTGAGACTCCAAGCTAAATCCAGATAACAATTTGAATACCTGGGATACCAGTGTTTCAGAAACCAGTGAAGGAGACAATATGAACTCTCCTCCTCCCAAGGTCACACTGAGTCTACAGCTACATAGGAAACAATTTCCTCTTAAAAAACCCTAAAGGCTGGCTGAGCGATTATTACACATCAGGTAAATGAGAAGAAAACCACACAGAAGTAGAGAGGAGAGGCCAAGATACAATCTCGCCATAAACCCTTACGCCAGCATGGCAATTAACAACCAGGAGAAAACTCAAAACCCAGAGCTTCTCCCCAAGTAGAAAAGGGTTTGAACTCCACTTTGGGAACCTCAACTTTTAGGACCTGTACCTAAGAGATAAGCCCCCCAAATATCTAACTTTGAAACTCAATCGGGCTCATATCTCGAGACCCATCAGACTATAGTGATCTGGGTAGGCTCATGCACTCAGGTGTACCCATCCCAGGGCTTAGCTAAGAGGCAGCCAATCATGCCGACCTGCACTCATTTTAAAGTGCTGGCCTGACAGACAGGCGTCTAATTTAAAAAACACATCTAGGAGCCTGCTGGAACACTCTATGGGGACAAAGACTGATGAGTATCATCTTTGCACCCTCCCTTCACCACCCTTCAGAGGACCAATATCTCCCAGGAGAGAGCTTTATATGCATTTGGTGCCCTGATTTTTATGGCTACCACCCAGGAGACACCTCCCAAAGGCTCTGAAGACCAGAGTAACTTGTATTCCCAATAAAATGGGACTGTGATAATTGGTGTCACCCAGAAAGAAGCACATACCTGTCTTTTACATCAATTTATGTGTCTGCTGCCATGGGACACTTCTACATCACCTATCTCTGGAGGCTAGTGGGGCTTACACTGTGAGTCCCATGGTACTGTACTAAATGGAGAAAGAGTCCTTTACCAGCAACAACCCCCAGGGCACAGCAACAGAAAGAGACCCAGGGGTGTGGTCTTTATGACTGCAGCCTGAGGGGCATGATTCTAATTGAATATGCATCTAGGGGCTGACTGTAATCCTTTCCAGAGGACTTGGAAGATGGGCATCAAGTTTATAATCTCCCCCTGCCACACTCCAGAGCATGAGTGTTTCCTAGAGGTAAGTACTACACACAGCTGGTGCCCTCATTTTTGTATCTAGTGCCTTGGTCTTTATAGCAACCTAGAGGATGCCCCTTGATCACTTGGCTCTAGTAGCCAGAGGGTCTTCCATTCCTGGATCCCATGGGAGTATGGAAATTAGAGAAACAGTTCTTGGCAGGCTGCCATCCCCAGGATAACGTGCATACAGCAGGTCGAGGCACATCACCTAGCCTTTCTGTAAAGAACTCTTTGCATGTCCTGGAGCTCTGGTCTGAGATTGGGAACACGTCCAGTGGACTACAAAACTGCTGTCAAGGAACATTGTCTATGGACGCCATCTTGGTACTCCCCTTCTGCCTTGCTCCAGCTCGCTGGTGTCTCCCAAAGTAGAGCCAAGACAGTTGTCTGGAGCCCTGATTTTTATCCTTGCTCTCCCAGGGAAACCTCCAGATTGCGTAGCCAGTGGAACTTACACTTGTGGTCCCACATGACTATACATATTTGCATACTTTTAAAGCTGTTGCATAAGCATCTAGTCTACATGGCCTGAATCTAGGTGCTCAGAACCTCCCCTTAAGGACACTGACAGATCTTGGCACACCCTAAATGACTGGAAGCTCTTAAAAATATAATAGGCTGCTTGAACATGTAAGTCAATAAAGTTAGAACACTCCCTCACACCATACACAAAAATAAACTCAAATGGCTTTAAGACTGAAATATAAGACAAGACTCTGAAAAGAAAACACAGGCAAAAGATTCTCTGAAATAAATCTTAGCAATGTTCTCCTAGGACAGTCTACCAGTCTACCCAGGCAATAGGAATAAAAGCAAAAATGAACAAATGGGACCTAATTAAACTTATAAGCTTTTGCACAGCAAAGGAAACCATAAGCAAAACAAAATGACAACCTAGGGAATGGGAGAAAATATTTGCAAATGATGCGACTGACAAAGGTTAAATTTCTAGAATATATAAACAGCTCACACAACTTAGTAACAAAAAAACAAACAACCCAATCAAAAAATGGGCAGAAGACTTAAAAAGACAACTCTTCAAAGAAGACATCCAGAAGGCCAACAGGCACATGAATAGATGCTCAATATCACTAATTATTAGAAAAATGCAAATCGAAACTACAATAAGGTTATCACCTCACATCAGTCAGAACGGCCATCATTAAAAAGTCTACAAATAATAAATACTAGAGAGGGTGTGGAGAAAAAGGAACCCTCCTACACTGTTGGTGGGAATGTAAATAGCTGCAGCCACTATGAAAGACAGTATGGTGGTTCTGTTAAAAAACTAAAAATAGACTTATATGACCCAGCAATCCCACTCCTGGGCATATATCCAGAGAAAACTATAATTTGAAAGATGCACGCACCCCAATGTTCACAGCAGCACTGTTTACAATAGCCAAGACATGGAAACAACCTAAATATATATCAACAGATGACTGGAGAAAGATGTGGTACACACACACACACACACACACACACACACACACACACACACACACAATGGAATACTACTCAGCCATAAAAAAGAATGAAATAATGCCATTTGCAGCAACATGGATGGATCTAAAGATTATCATATTGAATTAAGTAAGACAGACAGAGAAAGACAAATATCATATGATATCACTTATATGTAGAATGTAAAAAAATGATAAAAATTCTATTTACAAACCAAAAACAGACTCACGGACATAGAAAACAAACTATGGTTACAAAGGGTAAAGTGCGGGGAGGGATAAATTAGAGGTTGAGGATTAACAGATATAATTACTATATATGAAATAGATAAACAACAAGGACCTACTGTATAGCACAGGGAATTATATTCAATTTCTTGTAAGAACATAATGGAAAGAAATCTGAACGTAAAAAATTTATAGGTATGTATATGTATAATTGAATCACTTCGCTGTATACTTGAAACCAACATTCTAAATCAACTACACTTCAATAAAAAATTAAAAAAAAAAAGAAAAAGGAAAAAGCTAATGTTTCAAATCTGACTATTACCTATTTCAAATACCCATAACTTACCACAAGAGAAACCTAGCATTACAAAGATTTGATTGCTTGGGTTACAGCCATTTGCTACAGACCTCGGGGATAATTTACATGTTTTGGTTGCTTTGAAATATTACTTGTAAGATTTGGAAATCATTTTAAGGTAACAGTCACATAAACAACTCTGGTTTGCTAAAAGAATTGTGAGTATATTAAATATGTTCATTAAGAATAAAAGAAAAGATTAAAAAACCCACAATACGATATTATCTTACACCTTTCAGAATGACTATTATCAAAAAGATGAGAAGTAACAAATCTTGGTAAGGATGTGAAGAGAAGAGAAGAACTCTTGCACTCTACTGGTGAGAATGTAAATCAGTACAGCCACTATGCAAAATAATACGGAGTTCACCAAAACATTTAAAATAGAACTACCAATATGATCCAGCAATTCCACTTCTGGGTATTTATGCAAAGAAAAGGAAAACATTAACTCAAAATGATGTATGTACCCCAATGTTCACTGCAGCATTATTCCAGATAATGTGACCATATGACTTCCAGAAAAATGTAATGTCATATGAAAATGAAGTATTGATAGTGAGTATAATCCCTTGTATTATCTATAAAACTTTGAACAAACATACGAGTAAAACTTTATCAATGAATAATGAAAACGAATAGTTTTCTCCTTATCAAATATCTCTTTAAAATTTTTAATAAACTATAAAACTAACTTTTAGGTGTTCTATTTGATTTTCTCATGAGAGGTGAAAATGTTAAAGAGATATGAATGAGTAAAGCAGTGGAAAGAGGGGGAACAGGGTAAGATTCTTAGAAGAAATTAAAAATAAAATATAAAGAACTGGATAGTTTTATATTGCCTCCATTAAATATTTATTGCCATAAAAAATTACCTTCTTTTCTCTCTGCTATAATTGTATTCAATTCCTGTATCGTTGCTTTATCAACAGACATATGTACTTTAAGTTTATCCAATTCTTCTTGAAGATTCGTCCTATAAATTAGCACAGTAAACAACTATTTAAATGCATAAGTTAAGGAATAATGTAACAAATATACAAAGGCAGCAAAAATATTTTAAAATATATGAATTAGACAGTAGTAAAATAAAAGCAAAAGTATATTAATATTAACAAATCCTAACAATTAAAACTGAATTTTAATGAGGATCTGAAAAGTAAAATGTTTCAAGTCATTTTTAACTTTATCTAAATAAACATGCTAAATACTTAAAGCATAAACTATATAATTTAAGAAATCATGTATTGAGGTACCAGCCTATTTGTTAACACACAGATATGCTATGTAAAATAAAAAATATTAATACACACCATTCAAAGCAAAGAGAGTAAATCTCTAGATGCCAAGTAAAGACAGAGAAACATTACTAGTAAAATGGAACTGAGCTACCATGATGAGAGACTGGTATCAAATACTGCCCATGGAGACCTGAGACTCTGAGACCTGAGTGGAGATGGAAGTTTATGTGCAACACCCTTCATGGCTGAGAAACAAAACTGGGCTAACTGTAGGAGGCTGGGAGACACAATTTTGCCTAATGAAAACCTCAGTATCTGAGCTTATTTAGCTGAAGTTCCATTAAAAAGAGCCATCCTGCTCTAATCTTAGGGCAAGACAAAGTCAACCCTGTGAACTCAGAATCCTAAGCCTACATTACCAGTTTCAAACTAGAGCCAACATTGGCTGAGACCTGAAGAGTTGACAGCAATGTGAAAACTGGTTTATGGCCAGTGTACAGGCACATACAATCATTCGCTGCAGAGAGGCTTCTATGATTGAGAGAATGGACTGTATAAAAACCACCACAGAAAATAATTCTCAAAGAAGTCAACTTTGCAAATAAGAATAAATGTATGAATAAGTTCAAAGCCATGAATAACAGCCAATATACACCCCATTCAAAATGAGAGAATGCACAGCAATGAAAGAGGTACAAAAGAGAAATTCAAAATGAGTTTTTATAAAATTGGAGTTCTTAAAATGTTGGAAAAAAGAAAAAGAGGTGACAAACATACATTAAAAAAAAAAACAGGGGTTTATGAAACAAGAGCAGACAAATAAGAAAAAGAACCAAATAATATATCTGTAAATGCTAAATAAATCTGAAGTTAGTAATAACAACATAACCAGAATTTAAAACTCAGTGTGTAAGTTAAATAGCACACAGATAAAGCTAATGAAAATTGGTAAACTCAGAAAGAACACAAAGATACAAAGAGAAGGAAAATAGCAACAATCTACAGTGTGTTGGAATGAGAAGGCCAGAAAGTATCTAATAAAAATTATTCTGAGAGATTGAGAAAATGGGGAGAAGACAATATTCAACATACAATGTCTGAAGCTTGAGAACTGATCAAAACTATGAATTAACAGATTAAGAAAGCATTAAAAATTGCAAATAGCATTTACAAAACTACATTCACACTTAGAAATATAGTGAAACTAAAGGACACCAAACAAAAACAGACAATTTTAAATTCAAAAGATTGAAAAAAAACCAATTAACAAGCAAAGAACTTAGGAATGACAGTAGACTTTGGATATCAACAAGAAAAGCCAGAAGGAGAATAAGTAATATTTTCCACATTCCATAGTTTACTATCTATAGATCCTAGATGAAAGAAATATTAAAGACTGTATTTGAGGAAAAAAAATAAACTCAAAAGCTATGAGGGAATGATGATGAAAGACATTTGTAAATGTGTACATGAACTAAGCAAACATTTATTATGTAAAGCAATCGTAGCAATATCTAAGTGAAGGTAGAGATAAAATTAGGTAGAACTAAAGTTCTGAACATAATGATGTATGTTGAAAGAAAGAGTTAAAGCATTTAAGATCTTTGTATGCTAAAAGAGGGTAGAGGTATACTGATGAACTTTAGACAGTCAAATAATATGTTATAATTTCACAAAAAATTTAAAGAATGAAAAACAAATATAAACTTTTAAGTCAAAGGAGATCAAAAAAGAAATCAAAACATAATCAAATTGAAGGCAAGAAAAGGATTTTTCAAAGGAGCATAAAAAATAAAATTACACTGAGAAATTAATATTAAAAATAACTATGATCATTACATAATGATCAAAGGAATTATTTACCAGGAAGATGTAACAGTAGTTCTAAACTTTAATGTACTCAAGAAAATAAGAGATACAATTCTTAGAATAATTCAAATAAAAAGTTACATAAAGTGAGAAAAAAAAGTATTATCTGCTTTCCCTCACTCAATTTACTTCTTGAAAAAAATGTTGTTTACAGTTTGTATACTTAAACACATTCATAAAGATTTTAAAAATTAGGATCTTATGATACACATTTGCAGCTTCTCAGGTTGCAGATTGATGGGAAGGGTACACACACATACAAACATATATAGCCATCCACACAGTGATTAAGTTTAAATTATATGCTTGCTTTGTTTGGCTAAGAACATGGAACATAATGTACATATAGAACATAAGATGGCCCCACAAAGAAAAAGCAGATGTAACTCATATCAACTTACTTTTTCTTGGCTCTCAGATCACTAATCCAGTAGAACACAGGGCTATAGTTGTTGGAAACATTATTTCATGTTCTTTAGAGGTATTCTATGCCTACAGCTTGTTTGTGCTTTTTTTTTTTTTTTTAAGAATTCACACAGTTCCTACTTTTAATACAGAGCATTTATAAACATTAGGGACAACCTTGTTCTTGAGTCAAACTATGCACCAACAAACCACATCTTAATGGGTATTTGGGGAAGGCGCTGACAGAGACAGTGCCCAGGTTTCTCTAAGCAAGATAAACACTGGCTATCTACTGACTCTGATTTATTACCCATTTTTTCTGGTGTTTCAGATACTCTGGTATGAGAACCACAATTCAAAATCTGCCTTATAGTGGACAAATTATTTGAGATGAGTGTATTCAGACACTGGACAATAGGTCACAGAGAACTGTGATCCCTGAAAGAAAGGAAATGGACAAACAGACCTAACAACAGTCCAGGTTTCTGCCAGGAGGAACTTGCCAGACCATGATGCAGGGGGAGAGAGTCTTCAATGGGCTGAAGGAAATGAGCCTGGAGTTTGGGAAGGCTGAAATGTTTGGAATTTGTGAAGCACAGAGGAGGAAGCTACAAAGAGAAGGAGCTGCAGAAATCAGCTTTAAGAATTGGAGTTTGTGGTTGAATATTTTGTAGCACATGCATAGTATGAAACTCAACAAGGCAAGCAGAGAACAACCAGAACTATAAATGGAACTATTCTCACAGCTCTCACAGGAATGGAAGACATGTGAATTCCAACCAGTTAGAGAGGAGGATCTTGTTGAACACTAGGGGCACCCAATAAAGAACCCAAAAGGGTCATTCTGATGAACTGGGATAAAAAAGGCTCTGGTAAATGATGATCTAAACTTGTGCTAACAACTGTTTTGAAAAATCTGAAAATACTTAAACTGAGGTTTTTAACATACTTCTCTCAGTAATCAACACCCAAAATGGATGGAAGTCAGTAAGGACATCGAATATTTGAAAGGCACTATGAAAAACCTTGACTTAATAGACATTTATAAAACATTCTGCCCAATAATACCAGGATACACACTCTTTTCAAGTGCTATGGAACTTTCACCAAGATAAAACCAAATGCTGGACCATACACCATTTACTCCAGTGAAATATCTGTCAATAGATACAAAATAATGTTTTTTCCTTAGCCAAGAATCTTGTTAACTGTACAGCAAAATACAATGAAAATACAACAAAATTATTATTATATTCTACCAAAAGATAGAAACAACCCAGATATCTATCAACAGATGAATGGATAAACAAAATGTGGTATATACATACAATGTAATGCTATTCAGCCTTAAAAAGAAATTCTGCTACAAAATGGAAAAAATCTAAAAGACATTATAACAAATGAAATAAGCCAGACACAAAAATAAAAGCATTGCATGATTCCACTTATATGGGGTATTTAGACTAGGCAAATTCATAGAGACAGAAAAGAGAAAGAGATAGGGGCTGAGGGAAGGGGGAAATAGGGGATTATTATTTAATGGGTACAGAGTACAGAGTTACAATTTAAGAAGATGGAAAAAGTTCTGGAGATGGATGGTGGGGAAGTAAAACAACAGCATCAGTGTATTTAATGGCAATGAACTGTATACCTAAAAATGGTTACAATGGTAAATTTTATGTTTTGTGTTCTTTACCACAATAAAAATATATTCTATCTCCCATGATTTAGGTTGATTGTGCAGGACACAAAAATATAAACCATTTCTATATTTTAGCCAGATGGGAGGGCAGGAAAGAGAAAGAAGGGAAAAAAAACCAAAAAGGATTGGGAAAAACATAAACATGGAGATGCACAGAAGAAGATTTATCTTCGTATTAATCAAAGTTTGTAACTGTATATCTGCACTCACTGATTATTGTTTGTTTTCTCCAATAAACTGAAGTGCTGTGAGGACTAGAGCCATGCGTCCTCTGCTCAGTGTTTTACTTCCAGTGCCCAGTATATTTATTGAATCAATGAATGAAATTACAAACAATACAAAGGGTCACATGGATTCAGTAATATGTAACTAATATTATAAAACTCCATAGTTTAAAGGCCTTTTAAAAATATATTATTTACATAATTATAATTGGTTTACTTGTTTCCAGGACCCACTACTTTGAACAGCGTCATGAGTGAATTCTTATAGGCCTCAAGTTACATCGTACTCTGAAGCATTCTAGAGATACAAAAGAGGAATACAATGGGCCCTAGGCTTGGGGGTTCTAACTCAGCAATGAATTAGGTCTTATGCTAATCTTGTCCTGAAACGTCTCACTCTTACCAAGGAATGCTTAGTAGGTGAGTTTAATTCCTATGAGTCCAATTTCTGTGGGTGAATTTCTTATTCCTGATTCTCAATCATAAAGTAGCTGAGATAACACTTGTTGCCACAGAGTTGAAATCTGCTGCCTTTCAACAGCCTGGGATAACCTGTACAACACTTGAGAGCACTAATATACAAGAACCTATATTCTCTTTTACCCCTAGCTTATGATAGCCCGTGCTATTTCATGCTGAACTCAAGAATAGATGCATTTAAGTTCTCATCTTACTAATTTACTTAACTCTTACATGTGATCAAATAGCCTCTTTGTCAAAGCTATAAAAAATAATACATGGGGCAACTGGATATTCACATGGAAAATAATGAAGTTGGATCCCTACTTTACACCATGTAAAAAATTAACTAAAAATGGACCAAATATCTAAACATGAGTTAAAACTATAAAACACTTTAGAAGAAAACATGGGGGTAAATCTTCATGAACTTGGATTTGGTGATGCCCATATAGATATGACAGCAAAAGCATAAGGAAAAGAAGGAAAAAAAATAGATCAACTGGACTTCATCAAAATTAAAACTTTTGTGCATCAAAAGAACTATTAAGAAAGTGAGGACACAACCTACAGAATGGGAGAGAATATTTGCAAATATCTGGTAACTGGACTATGTAAAGAATTCTTACAGTGCAAGAACAGAAAGACAAGCAATTCAATTTTAAAAATGGGTAAAAAAAATTTGAATAGATGTTTATCCAAAGAATGGATAAGTAAAAACATACAAAGATGCTCATTAGACATTAAGAAAAATGTAAATCAATACCACAAAGAGATACTACTTCACACTCACGAGGAAAGCCATAATAGGAAGAAAGAAAGAAGGAAGGAAGGAAAGAAGGGAGGAAGGGAGGGAGGAAGGAGAGGGACAGAGGGAGGAAAAAAGGAAATGACAAGAGCAGACAAGGCTATGGGGTAAGTGGAACTTCATAGATTGCAGGAGTGAATGTAAAATGTTGCAGCCACTTTGAAAACAGTTTGGCAGTTCCTCAAAAAGTTAAACATAAATTTATCCTATGAGCCAGCAATGAATGAATAAATGAATTGTGGTATGTAAATACATATAATGGGATATTATTCAGCTATAAAAAGAAATGAAGCACTGACACACACTACAATACATATGAAACTTGAAAACATCATGCTAAGTGAAAGATGCCAGACACAAAAGGTCACTTGATTTTATTTATATGAAATATTCAGAATAGGTAAATCCATAAGGACAGAAAGCAGATTAGTAGTTGCCAGGAGTTGGAGGAAGGGGAAAATGGGATGGGGAATGCTTTGGATTAAACAAAGACCATGACTGTACAACATGTTAAATGCACTAAATGCAATTGAATTGTATGCTTTAAAATAAAAGTAATAAATAATTTGTACATTGTTAATGGTTACCCAAAGATACATTTGTTTTCAAAATATGTCATTATTAGCAGATTTTTTTTTTTTTAGGAATTGTATTTCCAACTCATATTAGAGAAATAAAGTTCCTAAAATCCTCATTTCTACATATGGAAAAAATAATATTCTTGCTTAGGAAGGCAAGGGGTCTTGCTTTGCAGAAGAAAAAAATTAACAGAACTTTCCAACCATAATATTTTTATTTTAATTCCTCAAGCAATTATTATTGAATTTTAAGTATTCTTTGAAACTATGGCCTACATATATTTAATGTTTAACCCAAGAGAGACAAAAGTACTCCATCCTGGGCTATGCCATTGATCTATAGCATGTTTACTTTTTATCATTAAAAAGTGATCAAAAGATCACTGAAATAAGAAGACCTTATCAAGTTATGATATAGAGGGTAAAATTCCCTACTTTCATAAAATAAAGTTGAAGTTTTTAATCACAAATCTTAAACCCCTTTACCATTGACCCCCAACTCTAACGGCCTTCATTCACACATTCACTAATAAGAATTCTCAGTATCAACTGAGAAAAACATCAGTAATTCCTTGCCAATATTTTGCATTCTCATACTTATTTTCAGGTAAGAAAATAGTAAGATAGGAATGGTAAGAAAGGGGACAAGAACTTCAAGTGTATTATATAAAGAATTGTAATTTTATTTTAAGAGCAATGGACAGATATTAAGGGCCTTTAAACAGGGGAGATATCTGCTCAGATTCATATTTTAAAAGATCACTCTGCAGCGCTGGGGAAGATATGATGATGGCCTGGATAAGAGCATTGATAATAAGAATGCAAAGGAATAGTATATGCTAGAAATATTTGTGATATGGGGTCATTAAGATCTGGTGTGGACTATTTTACAAGGAGGTCAGATAGAGAGACAATCAATTATAACTCCCTAGATTTCTGGTTTGAGGAACTGGAGAAATCATAATGCCATTGTCCCTGTTTTATGCCAGTACTATTTCCTTATTACAGTTCTTAACATACATTTGCTTGTTATCCCTGATAAGGTGTGAGATCCTGATAAAAAGGGTGGCATATTATTTCTCCCTGTGTACCTGTGTCTAGCAGAGTGCCTAGCTGCAGCGTTTTATATAGGCTATTGATTAGTATCATAAGACCAAAATTACCCACCCACTGCAAGTTCCTGATTTCTTTAGCCGAGAAAACAGAAGACACACAGTGAATGTCTGCACACCTTCCCTTGACGTCTAGGGTTCCTATCAAGGATAAGCTAGACTTGCTGTGTAAGAAAAGCTTAATACACTGTGGCACCTGAGCCCCTTTTATAGTTTTATATTACTACTCAGAAAAAAATGTTCACAAATATTTTTACACTAATGTTTTTATTTAGGAGAATGTTAACATGTTTATTTAGCAGAATGTTAACTAACGGAAGTTTGTTGGTTCATAAATCTAATTTACTGTCAGTAAGGCAACATCGTCGACTAAGTGAAAAAGCTATGAGCCTATTAGCATTTCTAAAAGCTTTCCTTGCTTCTTTCTTTCAAGTAAACAGTGGTTTCTCTTCATCAGCACACAGCAGGTGCTCCTAGAATAAACCTCATCAGAGTATGAAATTATTACTCTTCAGTACACCACCACACATTCAGTTCCCAACTTAGTGCCTATCTCTGAATGGTACTGTTTAAATACTGAATGGATAAATAAGTGAATAAATAAATGAATATTTGTTAGATAAATACTGAAGGAACCAGCCCATTTATTAGTTTATACATTACTAAGTTTTTAGTATTTTTAAAAAATATTATTAAGATAATAAATAGATACATTTTATAAATCTAAACGAATTATTATAGGAACTATGTTCCATGCAAATTTCTCAAGTCCTCTGATTTCTATATTATAGGAGCAACAAATACCTTTGATCATACTCAATGGTAAAAACATTGTAATATAAGTCAGTGGTAGTATCACTTTTTTAATCCTATTTTAAAAACTGATTTAGAGTTGCCACACAATTTTTATCAGGATCTTGAAAAGTTAAGTCAACTTTAAAAACTGGATTGGAGTTAGAGTTGCCACACAGTTTTTTTTAATCAGGGTCTTGAAAAGTTAACTCAATTTTTAAGACTGAATTTGGAAGTACTATTCAAATTTGTTTTAAAAGTAGTTTTAGTAGACACCTTCTTTAATGTATTCTAGCCTTAAAACTGAAAGACAGTTATTACTACATAAATAAGGATAAATATTATTCCTATAATAAACAGTCTGACTATTACTAAACTGTATCCTACTATATGACACAAAAATAAGAGTGCCTGGTCTATAGAAAAACAAGCTGAAACTTCTAGTTCTTGGTACAGAGTAGATATATTTGTCCCTATTCCTCCCACTAATTAATATAAAAATCCTGAACACAACACAGGAGGTCCCTTACTTAAACTGGTTTGACAATGATTTTTCAACTTTACAATGGTGTGAAAGCAATACGCATTCAGTAGAAACTGTAGTTAGAATTTTAAATTTTGATGTTTTTTCTGGGCTCGCAATATGCTGTATAATACTCCCTCATGATGCTGGGCAGCTACAGAGAGCCGCAGCTCCCAACTAGTCATGCAATCACAAGGGTAAGCAGCCATTTACAACTCACAACCATTCTGTACCCATACAACCATTTTGTTTTTCACTTTCAGTACACTATGCAGTAAATTACATGAGGGATTTAGCACTTTATTATAAAATAGGCTTGTGTTAGATGAGTTTGCCCAACTGTAGGCCAATGTAAGTATTCTGAGCACATTTAAGGTAGACTAGGCTAAGATATGATGTCAGGTGTATTAAATGCATTTTAAACTTATGATATTTTAAACTTACAATGGGTTTATTGGGACAGAATCTCATCATTAGTTGAGGAAGATCTGTACATAAAACAAATATAAGAAGACTCTGAAAGGCAGAGAGAAGAAGAAGGATAGGATAAGGACTTTAGGAGTAAATGAACAACAGAAGAAGAACAACTCACAGTGGTTAAGTTCTCTGGCTTTCTCTTTTCCTAAGTATCTCAAACTAAGTACTAGAGATATCCATGACCCAGAAATGCCAACAGACACAAGCAAAGTAAGTCTCAAGGAAAGTCTGCTCTCTCAAGCCAAAGAACCAACAAAGGGACAGACTAGCAGAATAGAAATCTTATTGACAATAACCATCCCTACTCTAGCCATATACCACTGGGGAAAGGAAAAAAAAAAGCCTTGCTCAGTGAAGGCCAAGTGAGAACCATGGACTTCCACCACCACCAAGTGGTAATGAGGAACTCCCTCACACTCTCTTCAATGTGATGTCAGCAGGGGTCAAGTTAGGAGAAAGTTAATGAAAACGTACTAAAATTTACTGTGATGGGTGTACAACTATTCAAATATACTAAAAACTACTCAATTATTCCTTTTATATGGTGAAGTATATGGCTTGTGAATTATATCTCAACAAAGCTATCAAAAGTATCAGGGAATATTTCTAGGACAATCTATAAAATCTATAAAATAATTTGTGAGATAAGAGACTTCATTATTGGCATCAAACATTTAATACTAGTAGTGTAGTGTACTTTACAAGGTAATTGGAATTATACATTTAAATCTGATATGATCATTTCCTCAAAAGCTTATCATTACATGGAAAAGGTAGTGATCTAAAGTTACACATGTTATTACATAGTATATAAAATAAGATTCTAATTTCTAGCTATGAAAATTCAATGATATTTGATTACATTATACCACATGATGCTATATTCTAGTAATCTAAAAGACATCCAGGCTTTCAAAAAGACTGCATGGCCTGAGTGTCAAAAATTAACTGTAAATGAAGAAATAGGTAAGTAGCAAAAGAGGCTAATTATGTTGGTCTAACTCCGTTTTTGTTTCAAAAAAAAAGTGTTCTTTCTTTGCCAAGCTGAATATAATAGCCTGTGAATTATAAGATCAAGGACACAAACTGTATGTTTTCTAAAATATGAGTATCCTTCATCAAGTTTTATACTTAGGGCAGCTAAAAGACCTATGTGGAGGGATCAGCATTAAGCCCAAAGGACAGGCAGTGCACAGCAAGAAAGAAAGCAATTCCCTCGTGTCCTTTGCAGGTCACTACCAAGGACCATGTTAGCAGATCCATACCAGACCCTTAACAGGCAGTTCTGCTGCTACCAGTAATTAGCTTGGACAGCTCTGGCTCCAAGAGTAGCAGCAAGGCTACACCATAATGAGCTCAGCTGGGATTAGCAGGACAGGGCAGGGAACCAAGAGAGCTCAGGCATTCTGCATTGCGTATGTATCTAGGAGATCAAACAAGGATGGCTGGCTAGGTTATCCCCTCTCCACCTCATTCCAAAAATGAAGTACGGCAGTGTCTAAAATACAAGCTAATGAAGAGCGACACCTCCAACAGATGAGAGCCACATTAATTAACACAATCCCTAGATCATATTATACAGTTTCAGCTAGAGCTAGCAAATGTGCAACTTGTTATTGCATTATACATATATATATATTTTAAAAGCCAGCCTCTTTTTTCTTTACTTTTATTGGCAAAAATCAGATTACTTCATTTTCCAAATTTTATAAGGAATTTCTCTCATGGCCTTTAAGACATAAAAATTTTCTCTCAAACATTTATCTAAGTCCACACTGTTAAAAAAGAAACTCACTTTTGAATCATTAGCTCCTGGTTCTCTCTTTTGAAATAGGCCAGTTCATTCCATACAGCATCAGAATCTTCTTGTTGAAGTTGTTGAGGATCTGCTCTCTTTATTTTCCTGATTTCCATCCTATTTTTAAAGTGAAGTTGCTTTCTTACTTAACATGTTCAAAGTGCAATAAAAACTCATTTATACATTCTCTAAAAATTTTAAATATCTATTGACCAAATTTCTAATTAAAGCTCACTATTTTACGAATTTCCTAAAACCTAAGTACATAGAAATTAAAATCCTTGATCATGTTATCCTAAAAAACCTAAACTGCTACTATGAGAAGCAAACTTTAAAGCAGACACACAGTATTTTTAGCTCTCTCATTCATTCTACTAGTGATAAAACACTGTAGAACAGTCACAGTTTCCATAAAAGGATATAAGCAATCAATACATCTGGAATTTGCTGCAACTAATCTGAATGTGGTTTATGTACTCTATCTTAAAACATGCATTAATCAGTGAATAGCGTAATATCAGATAGTTAGAAAGTAGTTTTCACACTTTTAGTGGCTACTAAAAAGTTAGGTGAGTAGAGGCTAAATCCAACTGCTTTACCAACAGGTCATATGAAATACTTTCCATTCTTCAAAGGAAAAATTTAGATGTGACAATTATCTACAAAACATGCTAAATGCTCTTTATGTTTTCATTTTCTGTACATAAAACAAACTCTTCATTTTATTTTGTAAAAGTGCTGTACTGGCCAATTTAGAAACAGTATTTCTCTATAGAAAAGACCAATGTGTATCATCAACATTGCCCTAAAGGATCCATCTGAAAAGATGAGAGGGTAGTAGATTTTCTGTACTCATTCAGTCCTTTGCCCTCTGTTGATACTGTTAACAGGGGAGCCACTTACGACCAACCAAGATCTGAACACCTGTTCAGAGCAATTGAACTGAGACCGCCAATTCATTCAGATAAGCTGCAGAACAAACGGATGGATAGTAAAGATTTTCAAATTGCATCTAGGTTGAAGTAGTTTTAAGGCAGTTAACTATATATGTGAATTTCATATTTCTCATGTCTTTCAATTAAAACTTAAATATTCTTTGATTCATATATACTGTAACACCAGTATTTTATTTATTTAAAGTAGTTTTTCAATCATATGGATAGGAACTATTTTTGCTTTAAGCTATATACTTGTATTAAGTTACTCTATAGATACCAAAATATATACAATAATTCAATCATCCATGCTAATGATTTCTGCAAACGATAGAAAAATCAAGTTATTGCTAGCATATTTCTGTTTTCATTTATTATATTCTCTATTCAAAAATCCTTGATAAAGATTTGACTACAAAATAATTTCTTCACAATCAAACAAAAGCCATTAAAGCACCTATATGATGCTATTCCATTCCATTTAATATTTAGGGAAATGTCTTTATGAGCTATGTAACTCACATGCCACTGCCTTCTTCCCACTGTTTTAATTGCTCTTTTACTGCTCTGTAGTTGGTCTGTAACATCTGTAGCCTTTCTTTGCGTTTTTCATGGGCATCTCTTAGCTCATCATTTTCCTGGCTCTGTAGAACACAAGAAAATCAAGTATAAAACTTTGAAGAAAGTATTAATATAGTGTTGCAAATAAAAGTTTACCCATCTAAACATGAAATTTGAAAGAAAAAATTGTGTAAATATGAATGAATTTGTAATACTTGTTTAAGCAGAAGAAAAAGAATTCCTAGTCACAGAACAGGTTTGCTTGATAAATACTCACTGCATTTTCAAAAAAAGCTTAAGTAAATTCAAAACTTTGCGATCAAATTATTCTCATTCCTTTCCCTGTTGTTAATTGTATATATACACATATTTATGAATCAATCCTACATACCAAAAAATTTTTTTCAATACCAGGAGCTGTCCACACATAAGACATGATTATTTTGTTAGCTATAAGTACACATATAATTAGTGTAAGCTCATAGTAAGACCAGTTCATTAATCCACAGATTCATAATTAGTTTGTTATAATGCACAAAGATTACATATGAGGAAGGAAATTAGTCTGGACCTATGTTAGAAGTGGCATAGTTAACATTTTGGGTTGAACCATAAGGAACTAAAATAGGAAAGCTGGGCTTAGTACTCTTGAAGACGTTATAGAAAAGACAGTCTAAACGTTACTAGGTTAAACAACCATAAGTCAATGACTTCTAAATGTTTTAAATAGAACATATGCATAAATCTTCATCTTCTACATAACAACAGAACGAACTTATAAAATAGGCCAAAGTTTCAGTCCTCAAGGGAGGTATTTATATTACTTACGAACTGTGTTTCTCAAAGTAAAATAAGTATTGAGTTTTTTTAACCCCTGATAATTTCAAACTTTCTTCTTAAACTCTTTTCATTTTCTGTATGAAAGAACTCGTATACTTATTCAGTGGGGACAACTGGTACTCTTAAGATTATAGTGAGGTGAGAAGAGTAGGCACATGGCAGGCAGAAAGACCTGAATTGCATCCCTGGAGCTTTCTCCTATTAGCTGCATAATCTTAAGAACAGTATTTAAATTAATTTAATTTTTTACCGTAGAATATGGAAAAGAACACAGAAATTTATATTATGACAACTAAATTGAGTTAACATGTAGGCAAAGGCCCTGGCACTGTGCTTGCCCAACAGAGGCACAAAGCAAACCCGTTTTATTTTGTCCTCTTCCCAAGCATTAACACTGATGCCCTTATCATTCAGAAGCCAAATTTACTGTTACTATCTGTTTCTCATCCCAATAGTAAGATAATACTTTATAGAGCCTACATTACTTTACTGCAATTCTACTTGTCTCAACAGTATGAATATTTTGTCATTTCACTTTGAATATATATCTAGTAGGATAACTTCAATAATTCTTTTAACTAGTTATTAAGAAGTATTTTTAGTCCTGTGTGTATAAAGTGGTCTGTATGCAATATGAAAATGCAAGTACTTGATGAAAATAGAATCACTTGACAAGAGCAATCAGAATAAATGTTATCCTAAAGAAGTTTAGAAGATACACAAATCATGGTCACTGTACAGCTACTTGGTAAAAAGTAGTATGGTTTAATACTATGGTTAAAAATTCAGCATACTGAATTCAAATTTGTTTGTTTCAACTGAAAAACCATATATTAAGAGCCTATTACATGCATGGTGTTCAGTGCTGATATGAGTTCAAGTCCTGTTGCTAAAAGTTACCAAATTTTACCTTGATATAGCTACTTAAATCCAGTGTGTCTCAATTTCTACATTTTCAAAATAGAACCTATTTATATCTCTTTTTCTAAGACATAAAGAATGATTTAACTATGACCTTGACTTTTCCATACTGTTGGTAAACAACCCAACTTCTTTGGACAATAAACTTTCTACTCTTATGCATGTGAAATAAACCATTTAAATTAGCCAAATAGAAGAATGATAATTAATAATGCTATCTTGTCATAAATGAACCAAAGTTAACTATGTTTATTAGGATTCTTTATAAACTAATAAAATTTATTATGAATTTAGGTAGGATATATTGTAAATGTATTAATAAAATAATTTAATTATTTATAAATTTACAGATATTAGAAAAGATTCATGTCAAAACATAATTTTAAAGTAATCTTACAAACTAACTACTTTGTTAGATACTTCTAGTTTCCTGTAACTATTCTTCATTGAATAAAAATCCTTCCCCATAAATTCCTATTTTACAATGAATTTTTAAAAACTATTACATACAAATTCAGTATTTTGAAATTGTTAAGTCTGTGTTAGAGACCCTAGAAATTTTAAGCAGATAAAACCTAAAAGATGGACCAAGAAGTAAAAATTAATAGAATAGGGTATTCAATTTTTTTCTATTAGCTTTCAAAATAACTCTGTTAAATTAATGAAAAAATTGAGTTTCTTATTGATAGTACTTTCATTATTTTAGTATTTTTCACTACTGCCTCAGCTACCATTAATCACTGAATTTATATCCAGTGTTTTCCCTAATTCTCAAATATAAGTCGACTATACTATGCTAATAAACCAAAGATTAAGACTCAGTAAAAATTTCCTAAGTCATACATGTCACTCACAAAGTGCGAGGCTCTGTACTAGGCATAGTAGTTAATCAAAGCACTTGATGTGGCCACTTGTGATTCCTAAAACTTCCATTAAGTAGTGATTATGGAAAAATAGTTTAATAGGTAAACTTTCTGCTTTAATTTTACATGCTTTGTAATTTATTACGCTTAACAGTAGAGTATTTACATAATTCTTATAATTCTTAAACATTCCTATACATTATTCTTATTCTTATAAATTTTTTATAAAATATAACTCTTAGAAAATTACTAAAATCCAAACTATTAAGAATAAAACCAAACTAAATATTTGGTAAATCGATTTGATAGACAACTTAAAATAATTATTTAAAAATACAGCTTCATCCATAGATTTTTGCTTTGAGAAAACTGTTCTCAAATTGTGATACATGGTTTAAACTTATCCTAGAGACCATTGCTTCTTTAGCCTACTTCAGAGATAGACAGCAAAATTTCATAAAAATGTAAATACAAGATAGATTAGGTATAGCTCAAAGAAAAATGCTTTTTCCTATTTAACTTCAAGAACAAATGCTGACTAAAACCTTCAGTCCAAAGTTGGATATCTCAAAAGAAATGTTTTAAAAGAATAATTAAAATACTTTAAACAATATTCTAACAAATACAAGTTATCTATTAGTTTGGATAATGATTCTTTAAGTCCTATTTGACTTATAATCGCCTAAGTCAAAACAATAGTACATCATTTGGGAAATATTCTCAAAGATCTTACAAAAAATTAAGTATAAAGACTGAAAAACACATTTAACATGATTAATTACTACAGTTTCCAATGAAGACACATCCAAAAATATCCCATGGATTTAGGTCCATCTATTAGATCATTCAATATAACATTTACAGAGTATCTTCTACATATTTTGCAATTAAACTAGCTAAACTAGAAGCTCTAACCAAACAAGTGTACAAACAAGTCTCAATAACTAAAACATTAGAAAATAAAAATAGGAACATTGTATCAACTGACTTTCCTCAATGATCTTTGTAATTCTACTTCTGAGTTCGTAAGAACAGAAATGATTGATAGAATCTTCTAGTTTGGTCAAAGGCTTTTTGACAGGCAAAAGGCAAACTAAGAGCATGAACACTATTAATAAAACAGTAGTTCAATCTTCAGAGAATGATAGCAAGGTTTTAAAGTTTTTTTATAAAAAAACTTTTATAAAATCCCAAGGATTCCATGGATGCTTAACTTCAGCAGAATGTACAAACTTCATGAATATTAGAGCATTGAAAAATGAAAGACATATAAACTGTATTCAAAGGACATATTGATGTTATTAAATGTCATAGAAAAGTACTAGCAGAATCAAGTTGCCAAATGCATGAAAGTCAGTAAAGCAGGGATTCATGGCATTAGTAATTTCAAGAGTAGTAAGAACTTCATAAAGCTCTGCTGGTTTCCAAATTACACTTTATAAACTTTTAGTTCACTATATCCATGAAGTCAGGATTTGGAAATGGGTGAGCTTTTTATGATAATAGCTTTCATCTCTTCTATTGCTACTGGCTCTATAATTATAACATTGGTTACCCACCTTGAAAACAGCCACAAAAGAGAGCTGAGCAAGACAATGTGTTATTTATACAATTTCATGTAATATTATAATATATATAGAATTAGGATAATATGCATGACTACTGCTGATATAATAGAAAATAGCATGTCAATGTATCAACATTTATATACCTGTGTACCATAGGCTCCTGAAACTTCTTTGTCCCTCCCTCCCTTCAATCCACCTTGGTGATCAACTTAGGATCCTAAAGCTACCTACAATGCCATGGAGCATGTCTTTTGCCTTTAGTGTTTCCAAAAGTATCTTCCATGGTCTTTTGAGAAATATTAGTAGGCATAATCAAGTAAATATGAGAAATAATATTTCTCTACCTTCCTATGGATTCACAATGCACACTGATATGTCAAAGGCTCATTAAAAAAAAAAAAAGAAAGCTTTTAATCTACTGCTTAAAAAATTGAGCATAGAATAGTTTTGTCTGCAATGTTCCCATTAGTTTCTGGCAGAGCAATATTCAAAAGAATATCAACATGGGAAAGGCCATGACAAAAATTCAATGTGTGTTAGTGGGGAATGGTCTTCAAAAGGAGCACCAAGATCCCAATGTATTTTAAAAACCATTAAGACACTGTTTTAGGTTCAAATGAATCTCTCCCAAAAAGATACATTGGAGTGCTAACCCCCACAATCTCAGAATGTGATTTTATTTGAAGATAGGATCTTTCTAGAGGTAAGCAAGTTAAAATGAGGTAGGGTGGGACCTAATCCAGTATGACTGGTCTTCATAAAAAAGGAGATATTTAGACACAGAGACACATACATAGAGGGAAGATGATGTGAAGACACAAGGAGAGGGCCATCTAAAAGCCACGAAACATCTGAGGCTACAAGGAGCTATAAGAGAGTAATGGAACAGATTTTCCCACACAGACCTCAGACGGAGCTAACCCTGCTGACACCTTGATTTTGGACTTGTATAGCCTTCAGAACTTAGACAAGACATTTCTGTTCTAAGCTAGCCAGTTTTTGGTAGTTTTTCACAGCAGCCCAAGGAAACTTAACTCAGACATTATTAATTCCTATCTTATGTTATATTCACATGTACTTGAGAAACAGCAGTAGTATCAGTATTACAGCCTACTAATGAAGAAGACAGAACAGGTCTCTATCTTCACTAAATATGACAGTGATACTTACTAGAGTCAGGTTGTAAATTAAAAAGTGCCTCGGACCAAATTACTCTCCTTGGAGTTGCTTTACTTTACAGGTTTTGTTTGTTCATTCTTTTTGCTAAATGCTCTTGATTTTAGTGCCTTTTTTATTCAACTATTTTGCTCCTTTAAAATAAGAAATCCTATCCTAAATGATAAAATACAAAGAAAAAAATTTGCTCCCACTTTTTCCCCTTATCTTGCAAATCTGTGAAAGGAAACAAACATTTGAAATTCATGATTATCAATAATTAACTTGAAAGAGGAATACAGAAAAAATATTAATGAAAAAGAAGTTGTGTGAAAAATAATTTTACTCTAAAAATAAACTTGGGCCCTCATCCAAAAGAGCTGTTGCTAGAAAAACGGAATGAGGAAATAAATTATTATTATGTTTCTGAGACACTTTGAAACAAGAAATTCAAGAGGCTGAAAGCGAACAGATCTAAAAATGTCTGAATTGCTCTACTCCTTCCTGCCAAAAACAAGGAACTGAAAAAGACTCACAGACTTCTGCTGGCATATGGGTGGAGATCCTCTACTATTGAAGGATATGTGATGGTTAATGTTATATGTCAATTTGACTGTCCAGATATTTGGTTAATCACTATTTCTGGGTGTATCTGTGAGGTTGTTTCTGTATGAAATTAACATCTGAATCAATAGACTGAATAAAGCAGACTGGTCTCCCCAGTGTGATAGGCTCCAACCAATCCACTGAAGGCCTGAATAGAATAAAAGGCAGAGTCAAAAAGAATTCTTTCTTTCTGCCTGTCTTTGAGCTGGGATATTGGTCTCCTGTCTTTAGACTCAGACTTGGACTGGGACTGGAACTTCAGACCATCAGCTCCCCTGATTTTCAGGCCTTTGGACTCAGACTGGAACTATATCATTAGCTCTTTTGGATCTCCAGCTTGACAACTATATATGTTGGACTTCCTCAGACTCCGTAATCATGAGATTATGCGATCATGTGAGCCAATTCTCCTTATAGTAGATCAATCTCTGTCTCTCTCTATACACCCATACATACACATACATACATACATACATACATACATACATGCACATATATTTCAAAATAACGATGTCCCATTAGGGAAGACTAAAGGATTATATCCTATTGGTTTGATTTCTCTGGAGAACCCACATTAAAAGAGGACAGAAGCAGAAGGCTTGGTGTGTGAATTTCAAGAATTATGCAAAAGGCAGATGATGGTTTCCTAAACATGCCCATAATATACTGAGCATACCCTGACGTTTACTCTAATACACTAGATTCTAACTACTCACTCAGCATCATTATTTTCTCCTATTGTACAGTGATTAGCACAGTGCTTGGCTAATTGAGTTATCCAATAAGTTACTGAGTAAACGAATGAGCAAATAACTCCAGGTGTATAAATTTCAAGTACACTAAATGCTAGCAAGCTGAGGTCATCTGGTCATTTTATTCTGGGGAGAAACAATAAATGATAACATTTGTTGTTTTAGAACTAATAATTTAACTCTGAATAAATGTAAATTAACATAATGTTTAATGAAAAGGTAGAAGAAAACTATTAATTGTAGCTTATGGTTAACCGTACCTCTAAACCATATTTTGCTCTAGAGCACAAATAATGTAAGTCAAAATATATTTCCCCTAAGAAAAATCTATATGACCAAAAAAAAGCTTTATATATATAGGATTTTAATCATGTTTAAGTTGGGTTTGTCAAAGAATGTTATAAAACTATTTGAGATTCAATTAAATGGCTAAATCTCAAATAATGCTGGTCATTGGGTACTTATAAATGAAGGATGACAAGTCTAGCCACATTAAATTCACAGAAAAATTAAAGCCCTCAATATAATCACATAAAATTGGTTCAAGATGTACAACTAACTTCATCTGAGAAAGATAATTCTCAAAGTAAAATTGGAAAGTATAAATGATCAAAGATAGAACAATAAAGGTATATGCTTCTTAAACATTGGTAGAACACTGACTCAGATGTCATGTATTCTGAGACAAATTCAGTTGAAATGGAAAAAATATTTATTTGGCATTTTGACTATGTAATTTTTCTATAAAGGACAATTTTAAGTAGTCTGAGCTAGGTTACCAAAGCTGTTAACTCACTTTTCTTTTTATATGTTTATCATATATAATGAACTATAAGAAATTCTCTTCCCATTTGCTGTAGTTCTATTTTTTGTCTCTGAGAAACAATAAGAAATTTATTCCCAATATTAAGCCAAAATATTCCCCAATAATTTTACAGTGAATAAATATTTAGTTTCAAGTAGCAAATTTTTTATTACTTTATGATCATCAGAAATCTAAAAAACTTATACTAATTACATTTTTATACATGTAATTAAATTCAGGAAAGACAAATGATAAGCAGTAATTTGTGAAATGAATGTTTACTTTCGTTCATCTTTATCTATGCAAGGTTGTTACTAAAGAAATGATTTAATGTTCACCTTTAGTTGTAGTGCTTTCTCTAAGTTTTCAATCTTTCTTTCAGCTTTTCTCAGCTTCTTTAGCTCCTCTGAGTCTGTGAAAGAGGTCTTTGGGGACAAAGACCTTGAACGTTTCACAGGTGGTTCCTCGAGAATAAAACAAGGACATGGTTGAACTAGTTGGAACACTGGATTATGAAAGACATGCAAAATTAAAGAACAAGTAATTTTGAATACTAATAATGAATTATAAAAAAAATCCTGCATGGAATACCAGAGAAATAACAAGCGGAATTACCACAGTGCTACCGCTAAAGGTTTCTCTGTGACTCGTTAATGAGAATATTCATTTACATTTACATTGTTTCTTTCAGAATAATGATGTCCCATTAGGGAAGACTAAAGGGTTATAGACTCAGAAATGCAAGAAACCTCATTACAAAGGAGGGGATAGAGGCTGGTCTAATTGCTCTATAAGGGTCCAAGGTTACACTTGATAGGACAACCAGAAACAAGAGGGAAAGGATTTTTTTTCCCTTTGAAATAGTTTAACACACTGTGAAGTTGAAGGAACAATATGCTTGAGGAATATAAATACAACAGACAGTAGATCTTATACCACAATGACCATATGGTCATTAACTATAATGTGGCTAACTAGAGACAAGAATGTGTGTTTATATTATGTACAGCTTCATATACCAGTCTGGAGAAGGAATATGTGAAAGCAACCATTAAGCTGGGCAACATATTGTTCATACTTACAGCATGTCCTTACAAAAAAGAAAGAAAATTTTGTTCAAAATATCTCTCATTTTTTTGACTTTTGTTAAAAGCAATGAAACAGCAAAGCAGTACATTTTTAAACTTCAGCAATACAGCATATAACCAAATTAGGCCCTATAATGTTGTCTCTCAATTTTGGGAATGTTTTCTTCTATTTAAATAAAGCTCAATGCTGTGAAACTACTACAAAATAGCAAGAAATATATAAAGTAGTTATGTTCAAAGATATACATACACACATACATAGATAAATAAAAGCTCATTCTCTTGAAAACTACTACTAATATTAGAGGGAATAAATAAGAATGTCACAGAAATATCAGTCTAATTTTAAATACTTCCTTTATTAAAATAGTTTGTTCTACTCAGGAAAAAAATGAAAAGAATGAAAAACAATTATCTTGAAAACATGCTTTTCTACTTTTAAAAACATTATTTTCTAATAGTTGAAGTAACAAGTGTGAGACATATGTGCCTAAAACTCTTTACTTTTAAAAAAGCTTATTTCAATTTATATGGAAATAATATATTTACAATGTGATATTTTGAAATTTTCATATTATTCAATGTTCATAGAATCTTTTGCAGCATAAAATATGTAATAAATACTACAAAAAAGGAAAAGTTGAGAATTAATAAATAAGAACCATGCTACAAAAATCTGCTTATTATTCTATACTGCAACACCTTTAAATCTGAAAATATGTATCTGCATATATTAATGTTAAATTCCATTTTATAGTATATTTCCACATGGGCAGTATTTTAAATATCATATCTGAATGAAACAGAAACACTAAGATACATTTTTCTTCTAATTAAAATTAGAAAATTGAGTTAAGGACTAAGTACCACAATAAAATTTCTACTTCTATCTATAGATTAGATAGATGAGGAATACTTATCAAAACTTTTTAATATAAGAATGCTAATTTACTGCAAAAGAGGTATATCATTACTAACATATTAACTTAATTAAATTAGGAATATATTATTCAGTCTTCAAAAAGGGAAAACTTGCTACTCCCAACCGTGATTTTATCAAACATTTGACATGTAATGTTTTTTAAAACCTTCCAGAAATATAAGCAGAGAAATAAATGCTGCTGTTTGCTTTTTAACTTCATTGCTTGCCTTGCCAGACTCACCCTGACAAATTCACAAAAATGACAAAATGTCCCTACCTTATGTTTCCCGTCAGCACTTGTCAAGATGCTCTTCTCTGAGGAACCCTTGTTGGAAGATCTGTTCTCTGACAGTTTCTCATTTGCTATTTTCAGTTTCTCCTGTAAATACTCAATTTCAGACTTCTGTGAGACCATTAAGGTTTCTAAGCTTGATAAAGATGGCTGTTGAGAAACCTATTTTAAAAAGTATGTTTGTATCTTACATTATTTACACATACATGCAAATATTTATATATAATATTATATTATATAAATCATAATTATTCTAAGAAAGAATATTTCACTTCAATAATAAACTGTAAACATGCATCAGCTAAGCTTCCATCATCCTTACAGAATGGAATTTTTCAATAAAATAACTATGAGTCTGTATAAATATCTTCATAAATAATATTGTCATACAGATTTGCAGGAGGAAAAAATTAAAAGTGTGGGTACACCATGTATACCATCCACCTATAAATTATTTCAGATTAATGATTTTACACATGTGTATTTCCCCAGGAAATATTCAATGCAATGCCACTAAATATGAAGCTGGAAAAAGGAAACCAACAGCACTATAGGTTCAATTAGATTTAAATGTACTATAATTTAATAATAACAACTCAAAGAACTCTGATACTTTTTAAAGTCAACAGAGTCCACAGTATTCTCTTTTGAAATTTATTCCTATGTCAGGTAAACTGTTAATGGTAAGAACCACATTTTTAACAACAGAAATCATAGGAAAATTAAGCTTGTAGGAAACCTATTCACGAAAACTAGCATTCTGCAAAACTGTACCACCATCTTGACCAAATGTATTTGAGACCATTATAATCTATTAATATATGCTATTGAAAACTAACCACTCTGTTGACAAAAAAACAAGAATAATAAATCATAGTGAAAACAAAGTTTTTGTTGATTTCCAGCAACGAAAAGCCACATCTTATGATTCAATATGGATCTAGCAGCCCTGAAAATAGTTTAAATGTGGAGAGCCCCATCCTTCCTAAATGAAATTTCCAAGGACTATGAGAAAAATATGTCTGTTTAACTTTTCTGAACCAACAATGAAATGGATTATCCTTTCCTGATTTTGATTACTTTTTCATTTTTGGGGGGAAATAGGCAATTTTTTTCTAATTCTAACCTGTAATTTTTTACAGTGAGAGAGATCACCTTTGATTTATACTATTACACTATCCTCATATATAAATCACCTGATTTGTTTCCCAATCTTTATTCTATCACACTACTAAATATTTTCCTCAGAGTGTTGTTTATACTGTACTGTTACCACACTTACAGTATTAAATATTAACTCCATTACCTTGCTTTGAATGTCATATTAAACGTTCAGTAAGGAGGGCATTCGTAGCTATTCAGCTCTAGCCGCTTGTTTTCCTGGAACAAACTCTACAGGACTTTGCCCTATTCTTTCCTCCCTCTTTTAACCACTGTATGGCTTTTATTTATTTATTCTTCCTCTCTTATAAACAAATTTATGATGTTTATAAATATTTCCTTTGATTGAGCTGCCAATATGAACAATTCACAAAGGCTCCCTGCTCTTGCCCAGGTTTTATTACATAAAATTATGAGGAATATATTAACATCCCATCATTTACCAATTTTAAATAAATTAAGATCAAACAAAAATTTAGAAAAAATAGGAACAATATAATAACTTTAGTTTATTGGTATATCCAATAGCAACACTGTCTTCTTTAATAAATGAGTTTTCTAAGGCATCACTGGGTTATAATGTAATAGATCAAAACGTAAAAACATGAATATTTGGTCAAGAAGCTGCAAAATGATAAATAATTAAAATACTCATGAAGGTATTAAAAATGCTCCAACAGTGGATATTGCCCCTGTAATAATAAAAGATTACATAATTAGGCAGCATTCCTTTGAAATTCCTCAATAAACAATAAAAGAACTTCAAAACTAAAATACTGTTAAAGTAGTGATTAACTCAAGTGCACAGAGGAGCCATAATGTAAATAAATAAGTAAAGTGGGTTGTGTTTCGTTTGTTTTTAAATTACAGCTTTATAATTCATTCAACAGAGATACTTTGTATACATATTAAACATGTAGATATGTTCTTCGCTTTCACAAAGCAACTTATGTATGCTCCAAGTTTCTTAAAAACGTCTTCTCTCTCTTCCTCCCTTTCTCTCTCCATTCCTCTTTCTTCCCTTTCATCCCTTTTGCTAGAGATATATGCACGAGAAATATTTCACATTTCTTTTAATATGACCATTTTCAAAACTATAAGTAAAATGAAATGTCAAATGTCAGCCTCACGTGCAGTAAGGAGGGCATTCGTAGCTACTCAGCTCTAGCCGCTTGTTTTCCTGGAACAATGTGGCCCACTATTACTAAATCTACTGATTTTCCAAAAGAAGGGAGGAATTTGTCTTTCTAAGTGAAATCTAATTTTAAAATGTTGGCCAGATTCAGTTTATACTGACTTCAGTATTTTGAAAACATGATGCTGGGAGTATAAACTGCTATAAATTTCCTAGGAAAATTGCAAAATACAAATCAAAGAAGATAAAAATGTACTAAGCCTTTGATTTTGTTCTAATTATGCTGAGGGTTGATAGACAAAGATAATCATGATAAACTTATAAGAGAGGAAAGCAGCTTACAAAATAATATTGCATACTGTACAGAAACAGATTGTCCTAAACCCTGAAATGTTAGTGTTATTTCTGAGTGGAGGTACTATATGTGAATTTTCTTCATACATATATGAAATTTCCTTAAATTTCTTTTACAATGAACATGTGGTCACTAAATGGTTTTTAAACGTATTTTTATGCAAATAAAAGGAATAAAAAAGTTCAACATAAAAATTTCAGTATAGATAGGGGAAATATAAACAAAAGTTTCTCCATAATTTCAACTCTCAGAGTTCACTAATTGTAAGTTTGGGATAGATGGCCCAGACTTTAAAGAGAAAAGAAAAACCATTGTAATTCTACTCCTTTTTTAAAATTAATTGACTATTTTTTAGAAAAGCTTTATATTTACAGAAAAACTGAGCAGAAACTACAGAGTTCTCCTACACCTCCACTCCCACCCATCCAGTTTCCCATATTATTAGCAACTAAAATTAAAACAGTACATTTGATACAACTAATGAACCATTTTTCATACATTATTTTAACTGAAGTCCCTAGTTTATTCAAATTTTACCTAATGTTCTTTTCTGTTCCAGGATCCCATCCATGATACCACACTACATTTAGTTGTCATGTCAGCAACTCTTGGCTGTGCTAGTCTCTCAGATTTTTCTTATTTTTGATGACATTGATAGCTTTGGGGAGTACTATTCAGGTGTATTGTAGGGTATCCCTCTATTGGAATTTGCCTTTGTTTTTGTCATAATTAGACTAGGGTTATGAATTTTGAGGAGGAAGATCTCAGAAGTAAAATGCCAGTTTCATCATATTGTATCAAGGGTACATACTATCAACATGATTTGACTCCTGACATTGAATTTGACCACCTAGCCAATGTAGTGCTTGTTAGGTTACTCCACTGTGAAGTTACTCTTTTGTCCCCCATTTATACTATACTCACTAAACCTGTATATAAAACTTAATAATTATACATATGCTTATTATATGTATAATATATATGAGAATATGTGTGTATAGCCTCATTATCCTTACTTTTCCTTTTTAAGTGTTGCTTTACAGGCTTAGCAAGATCAACACAATCAGTCCCCTGTCTGTGGAAATTCATTCTATCTATTGCCCTTAAAACCCTAGATTCTTTGAAAGGTTAACTTTCCTTGCTAAGAATTATTAGTATTTTATAAATAAACTTTTTCTCTAATGTCAAAAACCCTTGTGCACCTTTTAATTTACAGTCTTAGAAGATAATGGTATGGGGCTAGATCATAGACTGATAAGAAATGATCAGTGGAGTATGCATCCAAATGCCTCCAATTGGAACTAATCTCTATAAACTGACCATTATTAATATATAACTTCTTTTTAACACTGATTCAGAGTTAATTTTGATCAAAAGGTCCTCTCAGTGATATAGAGGAAAAGGTAAGGGGGGAGGTGAAGCCTTTAAGTTTTGTGCCAATTACCATTAAAACATTATATAAATTAAATATTCATTTTTGTTGCTTTAAATTCAAGCAACATTGTATGGCATTTTTTCGTAGAGGCTGAGTGAATACTGCTTAATAAATAGAAAATCCTTTCACAGCTATCACAATTGCAAAGAATTATA